>NC_135336.1:25828156-28277323 GCF_023851605.1 Tamandua tetradactyla | reverse complement strand
TTGCCTGCTCAATAGTCAAAATTTTAGCCACTCTTTCAGGTATCTTTGGTTTTGAATTTTCTTTTTCAGGGGCAATTCATTTTTTAAAAATTGTGAGATGAATGACTACAGAAGCAGAAAAGAAACATAAATGTCCAATCCTTTTTCACTTGTCTGTAATGTGTTGTTGAGAGATCCACCCTCTTGCTCTCCAATTGCAAAACTGCAAACTGACTGTGAGAGAGTCATCATTGAATTGCTGTGGGACCAACACATATAGAAGCATCTAAAATAGTAATCACATTTTAAAAACTCTTCTTGACCATTGCAGTTTACATTGCATTTTAAACTATACCTATTCTTATATTTCTTGAAGAATCAGCAGCAAGTGTTTGTCAACTAAGGTTTGGAGAACAGTGACCACTTTCTGTTTAATCTTGCTTCAAATCCAGAGAGGCTGATGTTTTGCATTTTTGATAGAAATCAGTTTTGGGATGATAAATATTTGAGTCTGAGCCAATTCTAACATTTTTTTAAATGAGGAGGAGAAATTGAAGAGAAATACATTAATAATTGAAGAAAACTTCCATCAAAATGGGAAAAAGCTTTCTTTGTCAGAACAACTGTAGCTTTTTGCTAGACTAAGGCATTCTTTCAATAATCTATGCACACATTATAAGCCAACTTGATATAACAGTATTAAACATCAGTCACATTGGTAATCCTCAGGTTTAGACCTTCTGAGGGGACTCTGACTAAAGAAAAGCAGTTGGATATAATTATAAGCAAATATGAATGAAATGACTTTTCAAGAAAAAAAAGGAAAAAATATAACTTGGCCACTCCTTGTAAAAGCTGATGGCATTAGTTACCTACATTTTGACATCTAATCTACCCCAACAATTTCAGAAGATGATAGGGGAGCATTGTTACTGTAGGCACTCAGCAGGGAGTTATGACAGTCAAATAAATAAATGCAGAACTGATGAGTAATTTGACTTGAAAGTAATTTATCTAAGCTAGCATTTTGAAATCTCTCCACATATTAGACATGACTGGTCAGTTTTGCTCTTAAGATCATACCAGCATTAGAAGGGAGAAAAACAAGATGGAGACTATTGTTAGAGTGTTTGTTAATGGTATATCTTTTTCTTTTCCATTCATCTTCTAGTGCTTATTTATAGTTGTGGCAAGGATAAAGGTCAGAAAGGTATTTGTATGTTTGTGCAAAGACAGGTTATTCAAACACCTCTCACTCCCACTTAATCAAAAATGCCTTAGTCAGAATTCAAGGATAGTTTTGTGGAGAGATGAAAAATGATTTCATTGAATCATTCTGATAGCTGAAGTAGACTACTTACCCATCTGTTCTCATCTGAAGGTATCAAGCTTAAGTTGGCAGGAGTGGTTACAATTGCTGATATGAGTATACTAGAGAGTCATGCTGCTATGGAAACAATATCCCTGAGATTACATTACACCTTGTAGAGGTCTTGGAACAGCAACTGCCCAAGGCAAGAAATTACAGAAGGCTGTCCAGTAACATTTAGTCACTACAAAAGGAAGTCACTAATTGCTAGGGCAGACGTTTTGGCATACTCTGATGTGAAAAAGAAGTCATTGTACTGGTAAATGCATCCAAATGAGGATTTACTTTATTGCATAAAGGCTTCTTGTGAAATATGTATTCCAGTCATTTACCTTCTTCCCAGAAATAAACTATGAGCAGATCAAAAAGTAAACTAATCTATTATTATTTCTTTGGAATTCACCTAGGACCGGCTATATAAGAAATTATAGAATGTGTTACTTCACACTGGGGGTGAGAAGATTCAACATAGATATCATTAAGCTCAAGGCTAAGTCTGAGAGAGATTCTGAACCTTCATAGTAGGCTCCCTGACCTCTAAATGTAAAAGTCAGAATCTTATAGAAAATGTTTCAGTTATTCTTCATTATAAAAAGAGAAAGAAAGACACAAACACACACATGTATACAAAGCAAGAGAATATCAGTAACTTTCCCTTGTTGTTGGCAATTTTTGGTTAAAGATGTATTTTGAAAGAATTACAGATTTAATAAAAATATAACTGGAGAATACTGAAAAGCAGAAAGAATGAAAAAGATTATCCTAAAAACCCACCTCTCAGATACAACATTCATAGTATTTTGGTATGTTTTCTCTTCTTCTTTAAACCCTTTGCATATGTTTAAGCATTCACATTTTATATTATAGAAGACGTACATAGATATGTAGTAAGAATGGAGCATTGACTCCATTTAAATCATCTACAACTTTTGGAAAATACCCCACCAGATTCAATTCATATAACAAAGATTATTGTAACTAGGAGGGATCCCAAAGATTGTCAAATCCAACTTCTTCATTTTCTAGATAAACAAATGTATGTCCAAAAAAATGAAGTCACTTGCCAAGGTCATACACTTACTGAAGTGTTAACTCTGACACACCACCTTTTTCAAAGTGTCATATGCCTCCAATGTACTCTGCTTTCTTGTGTATTAAAAAAGAATATGGGGTGGTGCAACAGTGGCTCGGTAGCAGAATTCTCACCTGCCATGCCAGAGACCCAGGTTCAATTCCTGGTGCCTGCCCATGCAAAAAAAAAAAAAAAAAAAAAATATATATATATATATATATATATATATATATATATATATATATACACAAACACATATGGTGAGGGGGGCACAGTGAAAGGATAGTTCCATCGTAGAATTCTTGCCTGTCATGTGGGAGACCAGGGTTCAATTCCCAGTCCATGCACCTCCCAAACAAACAAACAAAGAAACCAACAAAAGCAAACAAACAAATGAAAATTCAACAAATGGTGCTATAATAACAGGATACTCACACGAAAAAAGAATGAAATTTGACTGTGACATACAGCATACAGAAACAAACAAACAAAAAAAAGAATATAAGTTGCACTGGTGGTTCAGTGGTAGAACGCTTGTCTTCCATGCAGGAGACCTGGGTTTGATTCCCAGACCACTCACCTAAAAATAAAAAGAAAAAATATATATACTCTAATATTGTAGGTAAAATGGTGGAGTGTCAAAATTCAGCTTGTCCTCCAGGGAAGCTGGTAAACAGCCGGGAACCACCTGAAACAACTGGCCCAGGGCTCCAGAGACCAGAAGATCATTGTACACCATCCAGAGAAGAGTGAAAGGAGGAGACTGATAACTTGTGGTGAAGAGTTGTGAATAAAACTCTCCACACTGTGGAGACTGATGCCCATCCCCTACTCTTGTGGCATGCATATCAGGATCCACTCTATGACTGAAACTAAAAGTCCTTTTCCCCAAGAACAAGGTGGAGGGGGAGTGGGGCACAACCAAGCACCAATCATGTATTTTGATTAGTGAATTTGGAATGCTGGATCTCAGCTCTGAGGGCAGCTACAGGTTCAACAAGCCCTGAACAAAAAGTAACCAGCACCCTTTTTTTGAAACCTGCCCTGGACAATGGTGGAAGCAGTGGGTATTTAGTGCCTTCTTGGGTCTGTGGGGAACAGTTTGCTGAATGGCAGCATTTTCCCAAGAACAGGGAGCAGGTGGGCATGGCCGAGCACCAATCACACCCATTGTGACTTCTGATTAGTGAGTTCAGCTCTTTGGGTCCCGGTTGCGTGCTAAGGTTTCAACCTACCCTGGACAAAAGCAACAACTAGCAGCCTCTGTTTCAACTTCACCCAAGACAGAGGTGAAGTTAACTGAGACTTAAAAACACAGTACCACCTTAGGACTATGGGGAACAGTTGGTTGAAGAGGGGCATATGCTGAGCAGGCCAGTATAGCACAGATTCAGGGAGCCTTCAAAAAGAAGTTTGGCATCCTTCAGGGTTTCCTACCCAGGGCACTTTAGAACCAGTCTATATCCCTTCATGAGTCCCTGGCCCTGGTTTAACTGGGAAATAATGACTTGGGGAAGTCCTCTCTTGAGTAAACATTCTCCAGAATTTTCCTTCCAGGTAAAAGCAGCTAGAGATGATGAAAAAAGTGTTAAAAACCTATAAAGGCAAATCAAAAGCAAATAAAACAGATCAATATTCCCAAAGAAGGAACAGGGTAAATGAAGCTTTCTCATGCAAATGAAACAATTGCACAAATAGTCCAATCTCAAAAATTGTACCATATAGGGGTGCACAGGTGGTTCAGTGGTAGAATACTCACCTTTCATGTGGAAAACCCAAGTTCACTTCTTAGATTATAGCCCCCCCCCACAAAAAAGTGTATCATATACCCAGGGAAAGAAACAGATGAATAAGAGCTGAAAAAGTCTGATCAGTTAAACATGAGCTAGTCCTAATAAATTGAACTAAGTGTCAAAGATGTGCCTTAGTACAAAACCAATCAACAAGAAAACCCAAGGCAAGACAGAAAAACTTCCTCCAGATTAAACTCATCAAATAATAAAAAATCACAAACCATACTAAGAAATAGGAAGATATGACCCAGTCAAAGGAATAAAGTAAAATTTCAGAGGAGACACTAATCTTGAAAAACTAATCAAAGATGTTCAAACACATCTCCTAAATCAATTCAAAGAGACGAAGGAAAGTATGGCTAATGTGATAAAGGGCATTAATATTACACTGTGAGAGCCCAAAGAATTAGAAACATAACAGAAATTATGGGGATGAAAGATAGAACAGAAGAGATTAAAAAGCATTAGTGGCAAACATCAGCAAATTGGAATAAACAGAAAAAAATTAGTGAGCTAGAAGATAGGACAATTGAAATCTTACAGACAGAAGATCAGATAGAGGAAAGAATGGGAAAAACTAAGGAGAGTCTCAGGGATTTGAATGAAAGCACAAAATGATTAAACAAATGCATCAAGGGTTTCCCAAGAAGGAGAAGAGAAGGGAAAAGAGGCAGAGAGAATATTTGAGGAAAAAAATGGGTGAAAAATGCCCAACTTTTGTGAAGGACATAAATATATATGCTCAAGAAGTGTGGCATACTCTAAACAGGATAAATACCATTGGATCTACTGTGAGACACATATTAATCAGAATGTCAAACACAAAAGATAAAGAGAGAACTGGAAAAATCCACAAACGTATGGCGGTTAAACAGCACATTCAAGCAATCAGTTGGTGAAAAAAGATATTGCAAGAGAAATCCATACATATCTTGAGATGAATGAAAATGATAACACAACATATAAAAACTTATGGAACTCAGTGAAGGCAGTACTGAAAGGAAAATTTATAGCCCAAAATGCCCATGTTAAAAAGTCAAAAAGAGCTAAGAATCAAAGACCTATGTACCTCAAGAAACAAGAAAAAGAACAGCAAACTTATCAAAAGCAAGTTGATGAACAGAAATAACAAAGATTAGAGCAGAAATAAATGAAATTGAGAAAAGCAATAAAGAGGGTCAATAAAATTAAAATCAATTCTTTGAAAAGGTCAATAAAATTGACAAATCAATTAGCTAGATTGACAAGGAAAAAAGAGAGGCGATACAAATAAAATCAGAAATGAGAAATGGGACATTACTACTCAACCTACAGAAATAAAAAGTTTCATAAGAGGATATATGAACAACTGCATGCCAACAGATTAGTCAACTTAGATACACTGGGCAAATTCCTAGAAACACACAAACAACCTACACTGAATCTAGAAGAAATAGAACACCTCAACAGATAAATTACAAATGAAGAGATTGAATCAGTCATGAAAACTCTCCCAACAACAACAACAAAAACCCCAGGACAGGTGGCTTCATGGGTAAATTCTACCAATCATTCAAAGAAAAACTAATACCAATCTTGCTAAAACTCTTCCACAAAATTGAAAAGGAGGGAACACTACTTAACTTATTCTATGATGCCAACATCATCCTAATACTAAAGCTAGATAAAGATACTACAGGAAAAGAAAATGACAGACCATTTCCTGTAATGAATATAGATGCAAAAATCCTCAACAAAATGCTTGCAAGTAGAAACCAATAGTCCGTTAAAAGAATGATACACCTGATCATGTGGCTTTTATCCCAGGTAAACAAGGATAGTTCAACACAAGAAAATCAAGTAATGTAACTCATCAGATTAAGAAATATAAGGGTGAAAAAAATCACATTATCACCTCTATTGATGCAGAAAAAAGCATTTCACAAAATCCAGTATCTTTCTTGATAAGAAAGACTTGGATTGATAGAAGTAGACGGAAACTTCCTTAGCATGATAAAGGACATTTTTAAAAAACCCACAGCTAACATTGTATTCAGTGGTAAAAAGACTGAAAACTTCCCCTTTAAGATCTGGAACAAGACAGGATACCTACTATTACCACTGTTATTCAACATTGTACGGGAAGTTCTAACTAGAGAAATTAGGCAAGAAAAGGAACTAAAAGGCACCTAAATTGGAAAGGAATAAGTAAAACTTTCACTATTTGCAGATGACAAGTCATATATAGAGAGAATATCGTGAGAAATCGACAACAAAGCTACTAGAGCTAATAGAAAAGTTCAGCCAAGTTGCAGGATACAAGATCAACACAACAAAAATTTGTAGTGCTTCTATATGCTAGCAATGAGCATCTGAGGAGGAAAGTAAGAAAAAATTCCATTTATAATAGCAACAAAAAGAATCAAATATCTGGGAATAAATTTAACCAAAGATGCACAGAAAACTACTATAAATGCTTAAAATAAGTTTTAAAAAGGCCTAAATTAGTGGAAGGACATTCATGCTCATGGACTGGAAAATTAAATATTGTTAAGATGTCAATACTACACAAATTGATTTGCATATTCAATGCAGTCCCAATAACAGTTTCAAAAGCCTACTTTGCAAAAATGGAAAAGTCAATTATCATATTTATTTGGAATTGTAAAGGGCCAAAACTCTTTGAAAAAAAGAACATTGAAATTGGAGGACTCACATATCTGACTTTTAGAGCATATTACAAAAGTACAGTGGTCAAAACTGCGTAGTGCTGGCAGAAAGATAGACACATTGACAAATAGAAGAACACTGACTGTTCAGAAATAGCCCCTCACCTCTATAGTCCACTGATTTTCAACAATGCTGCCAAGTCCACTCAATTGGGACAGAACAATCTTTTTAACAAATTGTGTTGGGACAACTAGATACCCATATGCAAAAGAAAGGAAGAGAACCCCTGTCTCACACCTTATGCAAAACAACTCAAAATGGATCAAAGATCTAAATATAAGAACCAGGACAATAAAACTCCTAGAAAAAAATGTAGGGAAGCATCTTCAAGATCCTTTGGTAGGTAATAGTTTCTTAGGCTTTAAAACAGAAGCACAGGTAACAAAGGAAAAAAAAAGATAAATGGGGTATCCTGTGTCCTCAAAATTAAATGCTTTCATGCTTGAAAGTACTTGGTCAAGAAAGTAAAATGGGCCCACTCGAGGAAAAGATGGAGGCTGAACATCGATGGAGGTGCTAAGATGAAAATAAAATAGTAACAGAGAGACCCTTAGATTATTGATCAAGAAAAGCAACTTCTGGAGATCCAAGATGGCGTCTTAGTAAGGTACATGCGTCTTAGTTCCTCCGACTCCAAATCAACTAATAGGTGAACAGAAACAGTACAGAACAGCTCCCGGGGCTACAGCAGGGAATGGACACACAGCGTAACCCAGTCTGGGCTGGTTAGTCTGACTGCGAAACTCGGCTGCGGTGAGTGAGATCCCTGAGCGGCGGGCGATTTCCCGAGCAGCCGCAGCTGCAGCGGTCCGAGCTAATCCCTCCCTCCTTCCCGGGCTGGCTGAGAGACGCGGAGAGACAAGCTTCCCAGGCAAGACGGCCGGCGCCACACTTTTGCGGGTGGCTTCGAGTCTTGGCTTCGAGTCCGCGACTACGAGTCTCGGATCAGAGGGCTATCCAAAGTCTGGGCTGGCAAGTCTGACTGCGAGACTTGGCTGCGGCGAGATCCCCGAGCGGCCGCAGCTGCGGCGGTCCGAGCTAATCCCTCCCTCCTTCCCGGGCTTGCTGAGAGACTTGGAGAGACAAGCTTCCCAGCCAAGGCGGCTGGCGCCACACTTTTGCGGGCGGCTTTGAGTCTCGGCTTCGAGTCCGCAGCTACGAGTCTCGGATCAGAGGGCTATCCAAAGTCTGGGCTGGCAAGTCTGACTGCGACTCTTGGCTGCGGCGAGACCCCCGAGCAGCACGCAATTTGCAGAGCAGCCGCAGCTGCGGCAGTCCGAGCTAATCCCTCCCTCATTCCCGGGACAGCTGAGAGTATCGGAGAAGCAAGTTTCCCAAGCCGAGGCAGGCGGCGCCCTTCTTTTGCGGGCGGCTTCAAGTCTCGGCTTTGAGTCCGTGGCTACGAATCTCAGATCAGAGGGCTATCCAAAGTCTGGGCTGGCTAGACTGACTGCGAGACTCGGCTGCGGTGAGACCCCCGAGCGGCGCGCGATTTCCCGATCAGCGACAGCTGCGGTGGTCCGAGCTACTCCCTCCCTCCTTTTCGGGCCGCCTGAGAGTATTGGAGAAGCAAGTTTCCCAAGCCGAGGCAGGCGGCACCCCTCTTTGGCGGGCGGCTTCGAGTCTCTGCTTCGAGTCCGTGGATATGAGTCTCGGATAGGAGGGCTATCCAAGCCGCGGTAGACCCCCCCACGGGAGGCTTCCTGGTCCGGTGGGGAATCCCCCAGGCCCGCTGCGGCCCGAAACCAGCCACAGGGTCCCCTCAAGCCGCGGCAGCTGACGTCCCCACCACGTGCGGCCCCTGAACCAACGGAGAGAATTGGATCTGAAATCCCCAGGCCACGGAGATCGGTGACTGGGGGAGACCCATTCCAAACACTTGAGACAAACGTGTGCCACGTGCGCCACCTACTGGGCAAGATAAGAAAAACAGATCCCAGAGATTTCACAGAAAAATCTTACAACCTTGCTGGGTTCAACACCCAGAGAAATCTGAATAAATGCCCAGACGCCAGCAGCAGAAGATAACTGTCCACGCTCAAAAGATTGAGAATATGGCTCAGTCAAAGGAACAAACCAATAGCTCAAATGAGACACAAGAGCTGAGACAACTAATGCTGAATATACGAACAGAAATGGAAAACCTCTTCAAAAATGAAATTGATAAATTGAGGGAGGACATGAAGAGAACATGGGCTGAACATAAAGAAGAAATAGAAAAACAGAAAAAACAAATCGAAGAACTTATGGAAGTAAAGGATAAAGTAGCAAACATAGAAAAAACAATGGATAGTTACAATGATAGATTTAAAGAGACAGAAGATAGAATTAGTGATTTGGAGGATGGAACATCTGAATTCCAAAAAGAAACAGAAACTATAGGGAAAAGAATGGAAAATTTTGAACAGGGTATCAGGGAACTCAAGGACAATATGAACTGCACAAATATACGTGTTGTGGGTGTCCCAGAAGGAGAAGAGAAGGGAAAAGGAGGAGAAAAACTAATGAAAGAAATTATCACTGAAAATTTCCCAACTCTTATGAAAGACTTAAAGTTACAGATCCAAGAAGTGCAGCGCACCCCAAAGAGATTAGACACAAATAGGCGTTCTCCAAGACACTTACTAGTTAGAATGTCAGAGGTCAAAGAGAAAGAGAGGATCTTGAAAGCAGCAAGAGAAAAACAATCCATCACATACAAGGGAAACCCAATAAGACTATGTGTAGATTTCTCAGCAGAAACCATGGAAGCTAGAAGACAGTGGGATGATATATTTAAATTACTAAAAGAGAAAAACTGCCAACCAAGACTCCTATATCCAGCAAAATTATCCTTCAAAAATGAGGGAGAAATTAAAACATTCTCAGACAAAAAATCACTGAGAGAATTTGTGACCAAGAGACCAGCTCTGCAAGAAATACTAAAGGGAGCACTAGAGTCAGATACAAAAAGACAGAAGAGAGAGATATGGAAAAGAGTGTAGAAAGAAGGAAAATCAGATATGATATATATAATACAAAAGGCAAAATATTAGAGGAAAATATTATCCAAACAGTAATAACACTAAATGTCAATGGACTGAATTCCCCAATCAAAAGACATAGATTGGCAAAATGGATTAAAAAACAGGATCCTTCTATATGCTGTCTACAGGAAACACATCTTAGACCCAAAGATAAACATAGGTTGAAAGTGAAAGGTTGGGAAAAGATATTTCATGCAAATAACAACCAGAAAATAGCAGGAGTGGCTATACTAATATCCAACAAATTAGACTTCAAATGTAAAACAGTTAAAAGAGACAAAGAAGGACACTATATACTAATAAAAGGAACAATTAAACAAGAAGACATAACAATCATAAATATTTATGCACCGAACCAGAATGCCCCAAAATGCGTGAGGAATACACTGCAAACACTGAAAAGGGAAATAGACTCATATACCATAATAGTTGGAGACTTCAACTCACCACTCTCATCAATGGACAGAACATCTAGACAGAGGATCAACAAAGAAATAGAGAATCTGAATATTACTATAAATGAACTAGACTTAATAGACATTTATAGGACATTACATCCCACAACAGCAGGATACACCTTTTTCTCAAGTGCTCATGGATCATTCTCAAAGATAGACCATATGCTGGGTCACAAAGCAAGTCTTAACAAATTTAAAAAGATTGAAATCTTACACAACACTTTCTCGGACCATAACGGAATGATGTTGGAAATCAATAATAGGCAGAGTGCCAGAAAATTCACAAATACGTGGAGGCTCAACAACACACTCCTAAACAACGAGTGCGTCAAAGAAGAAATTGCTAGAGAAATTAGCAAATACCTCGAGGTGAATGAAAATGAAAACACAACATATCAAAACTTATGGGATGCAGCAAAGGCAGTGCTAAGAGGGAAATTTATTGCTCTAAATGCCTATATCAGAAAAGAAGAAAAGGCAAAAATTCAGAAATTAACTATCCATTTGGAAGAACTGGAGAAAGAACAGCAAGCTAACCCCAAAGCAAGCAAAAGGAAAGAAATAACAAAGATTAGAGCACAAATAAATGAAATTGAAAACATGAAAACAATAGAGAAAATCAATAAGGCCAGAAGTTGGTTCTATGAGAAAATCAATAAGATTGATGGGCCCTTAGCAAGATTGACAAAAAGAAGAAGAGAGAGGCTGCAAATAAATAAGATCAGAAATGGAAGAGGAGACATAACTACTGACCTCACAGAAATAAAGGAGGTAATAACAGGATACTATGAACAACTTTATGCTAATAAATACAACAATTTAGAGGAAATGGACGGGTTCCTGGAAAGACATGAACAACCAACTTTGACTCAAGAAGAGATAGATGACCTCAACAAACCAATCACAAGTAAAGAAATTGAAGCAGTCATTCAAAAGCTTCCTAAAAAGAAAAGTCCAGGACCAGACGGCTTCACATGTGAATTCTATCAAACATTCCAGAAAGAATTAGTACCAACTCTCCTCAAACTCTTCAAAAAAATCGAAGTGGAGGGAAAACTACCTAATTCATTCTATGACACCAACATTACCCTCATACCAAAACCAGGCAAAGATATTACAAGAAAAGAAAACTACAGGCCAATCTCTCTAATGAATATAGATGCAAAAATCCTCAATAAAATTCTAGCAAATCGTATCCAACAACACATTAAAAGAATTATTCACCATGACCAAGTAGGATTCATCCCAGGTATGCAAGGATTGTTCAACATAAGAAAATCAATTAATGTAATACACCATATCAACAAATCAAAACAGAAAAATCACATGATCATCTCAATTGATGCAGAGAAGGCATTTGACAAGATTCAACATCCTTTCCTGTTGAAAACACTTCAAAGTACAGGAATACAAGGGAACTTCCTTAAAATGATAGAGGGAATATATGAAAAACCCACAGCTAATATCATCCTTAATGGGGAAAAATTGAAAACATTCCCCCTAAGATCAGGAACAAGACAAAGATGTCCACTATTACCACTATTATTCAACATTGTGTTGGAGGTTCTAGCCAGAGCAATTAGACAAGAAAGAGAAATACAAGGCATCAAAATTGGAAAGGAAGAAGTAAAACTATCACTGTTTGCAGACGATATGATAATATACGTCGAAAACCTGGAAAAATCCACGACAAAACTACTAGAGCTAATAAACGAGTACAGCAAAGTAGCAGGTTACAAGATCAACATTCAAAAATCTGTAGCATTTCTATACACTAGCAATGAACAAGTGGAGGGGGAAATCAAGAAACAAATCCCATTTACAATTGCAACTAAAAGAATAAAATACCTAGGAATAAATTTAACTAAAGAGACAAAAAACCTATATAAAGAAAACTACAAAAAACTGCTAAAAGAAATCACAGAAGACCTAAACAGATGGAAGGGCATACCGTGTTCATGGATTGGAAGACTAAATATAGTTAAGATGTCAATCCTACCTAAATTGATTTACAGATTCAATGCAATACCAATCAAAATCCCAACAACTTATTTTTCAGAAATAGAAAAACCAATAAGCAAATTTATCTGGAAGGGCAGGGTGCCCCGAATTGCTAAAAACATCTTGAGGAAAAAAAACGAAGCTGGAGGTCTTGTGCTGCCTGA
This sequence comes from Tamandua tetradactyla, assembly GCF_023851605.1. NCBI lineage: Eukaryota > Metazoa > Chordata > Mammalia > Pilosa > Myrmecophagidae > Tamandua > Tamandua tetradactyla. The sequence continues at coordinate 28,264,752 of NC_135336.1, read as the reverse complement.
CTTTAAGGCATATTATGAAGCCACAGTGGTCAAAACAGCATGGTATTGGCATAAAGATAGATATATCGACCAATCGAATAGAATTCTCAGATATAGACCCTCTCATCTATGGTCATTTGATCTTTGATAAGGCAGTCAAGCCAACTCACCTGGGACAGAACAGTCTCTTCAATAAATGGTGCCTAGAGAACTGGATATCCATATGCAAAAGAATGAAAGAGGACCCGTATCTCATACCCTATACAAAAGGTAACTCAAAATGGATCAAAGATCTAAACATTAGGTCTAAGACCATAAAACAGTTAGAGGAAAATGTTGGGAGATATCTTATGAATCTTACAATTGGAGGCGGTTTTATGGACCTTACACCTAAAGCAAGAGCACTGAAGAAGGAAATAAATAAATGGGAGCTCCTCAAAATTAAACACTTTTGTGCATCAAAGAACTTCATCAAGAAAGTAGAAAGACAGCCTACACAATGGGAATCAATATTTGGAAATGACATATCAGATAAAGGTCTAGTATCCAGAATTTATAAAGAGATTGTTCAACTCAACAACAAAAAGACAGCCAACCCAATTACAAAATGGGAAAAAGACTTGAATAGACACCTCTCAGAGGAGGAAATACAAATGGCCAAAAGACACATGAAGAGATGCTCAATGTCCCTGGCCATTAGAGAAATGCAAATCAAAACCACAATGAGATATCATCTCACACCCACCAGAATGGCCATTATCAACAAAACAGAAAATGACAAGTTCTGGAGAGGATGCGGTGAAAGAGGCACACTTATCCACTGTTGGTGGGAATGTCAAATGGTGCAACCACTGTGGAAAGCAGTTTGGCGGTTCCTCAAAAAGCTGAATATAGAATTGCCATACGACCCAGCAATACCATTGCTGGGAATCTACTCAAAGGAATTAAGGGCAAAAACTCAAACAGACATTTGCACACCAATGTTTATAGCAGTGTTATTTACAATTGCAAAGAGATGGAAACAGCCAAAATGTCCATCAACAGACAAGTGGCTAAACAAACTGTGGTATATACATACGATGGAATATTATGCAGCGTTAAGACAGGATAAACTTATGAAGCATGTAATAACATGGATGGACCTAGAAAACATTATGCTGAGTGAGTCTAGCCAAAAGCTAAAAGACAAATACTGTATGGTCCCAATGATGTGAATCGACACTCGAGAATAAACTTGGAATATGTCATTGGTAACAGTTCAGCAGGAGTTAGAAGCAGGGTAAGATAATGGGTAATTGGAGCTGATGGAATACAGACTGTGCAATAGGACTAGATACAAAAACTCAAAAATGGACAGCACAATAATACCTAATTGTAAAGTAATCATGTTAAAATACTGAACGAAGCTGCATCCGAGCTATAGGTTCTTGTTTTGTTTTGTTTTGTTTTGTTTGTTTTGTTCTTATTATTATTACTTTTATTTTTTTTGTCTATATTAACATTATATATTTTTTTCTGTTATACTGCTAGTTCTTCTAAACCGATGCAAATGTACTAAGAAACGATGATCATGCATCTATGTGATGATGTTAAGAATTACTGATTGCATATGTAGAATGGTATGATGTCTAAAAAAAAAAAAAAAAATGGTCAGCACAATACTGCCTAATTGTAATGTAATTATGTTGGAACGCTGAATGAAGCTGCATCTGATCTATAGTTTTTTTTTGTTTTTTTTCTTTCTCTTATATATTTTTGTACTTTTTATTTTTATTTGTGTTTTCTCTGTGTTATCACTTTATTTCTTTTTCTGTTGTCGTGCTATTTCTTTCTCTAAATCGATGTATATGTACTGAGAAATGATGACCATACACCTATGTGATGATATTAAGAATTACTGAATGCATATGTAGAATGGATTGATTTCTAATGTTGTGTTAGTTAATTTTTTTTAATTAATAAAAAAAAAAAAAAAAAAAAAGAAAATTAACTTCTGAGCTGAAACCTGGTGATGCAAAGGATCTAGCCAGGTAAATATGGAAACTGAGTGTTCCAGGAAGAGGAAACATCTAATGCAAAGGCCCGTATAAGAAATTTGTTATATAAGAGATAAGTTAAAAAAAAAAAAGTCATTCAGGTTTGTGATCATTGTTACCCTCAAAAAGTCAAATTTTCAATAACTATTTGTTCATGGTGCTAAGGAAGGCATTGTAGAGCATAAACAAAAAGTGGTATAGTAGGCCATTAATAAATGCTTTTATAACTATTTCATTATGAAAAAAAAAAAAAGAAATTAAAATGGCAACCTATTCAATGGGAGAACATATTTGAAAGCCACATTTTCGATAAGGCTTTAATATCCAGAATATATAGAGAAATCCTACAATTCAACAATAAAAAGACAAAAAAAAATTAAAAATGGACAAAAGATTTAAATATCACTTTTCCAAGGAAGAAATGTAAATGGCTAAAATGAACATGAAAAGCTACTCAACATCACCAGCTATTACGAAATAAAAATCAAAACAATAATGAGACATCATTTCACATCTCCTAAGAATGGCCACAATTGAAAAAACAGAAAAGTACAAGTATTGGACAACATGTGGAAGAATGCGAACGCACATTCACTGCTGACGGGAATGGAAAATTTTGCTGGTGGAAATGTAAATTTTGCAGCTGCGTGGAAGACAGGTTTATGGTGTCTCCGGAAGCTTAGTTTAGAATTGCCATATGATCTGGCAATCCTGCTACTAGGTATATATCCAGAAGAACTGAAAGTAGGGATGCAAACAGATATTTGCACACCAATGTTCTTAGTGGCATTATTCGCTATTGCCGAAAGATGGAAGTAAACTGAGTATTCATCAACCAAAGAATGGACAAACAAATGTGTTATTATATATATATATATATATATATCTATATATATATATATATATATATATATATATATATATATATAGATATATATATATATATATATATAATGGAATATTATTTGGCTATAAGAAGAAAATAGGTTCTGATGCATGTGACAACATGGATGACCTTGAGGACATTATGCTGATTGAAATTTGCCAGACACAAAAGGACAAATATTCCATGATCTCATTAATATGGTCTAATTATAAAAGCAAACTCATAGAATTAAAATCTGGAATATAGGTTACCAAGAAATAGAATGAAAGTAGAGAATAGGGAACTGATGCTTAATTTTTGCACAGTTTTTAATTAGATTGATTGTAAATGTTTGGGGATGGATAGAGGTGATGGCAGCACATTACTGAGTGTAATTAACTGTGCTGAATTAAGGATGTGATTGTGTTTGAAAGTGGACATTTTGTGTCTTATACGGTATTAGAAGGAAAGCCAGAGGATAAACTAAGGTACAGTATAACAGTGAATCTTGATGTGGATAATGACTGTGGTTAATAGTACAAATACAAAAATTGTTCTTTCATGAACTAGAACAAGTATACATCACTATTACAGTGTGTTAGCTATAGAATGACATATGGGAAAATGTATCTAATGCAAACTATGGACTATACTAACAGTAATATTTTAATAATTTTTCATTGATTGTAATAAAAGTACCACATTAATGATAAGGGTCAATAAAAAGGGGGTAAAGTGGTATGGGCTTTTCTTTTTGGGGTAATGAAAGTGTTGTAAACTTGATTGTGGTCATGAAAACATAATTCTTTGAATACAGTGTGCCATGGACCATAGACTTTGGATGGATTGTATACTGTGTGAATATTTCCTTGGTTCAAAGAACAGAAAGTCACCTATAACTATGGAGTGACAGAGAACCCCATTGCCTGAAGTTCTGAGTGCCTCTTGCCACCAATTCATCCAAATGACAAGCCCATACATCTGTCCCTATACGATGTCGATGAAATTGGTAGTATTGATACTTTGTCTCTGAGATAAGTGGAGTCTGGTGTTCTCCAACTAGGCATGGTTGTCCATTTTGCTTCAGTCAATGTTACAACTCAGTCTCTTGAAATGCAGCTTGAAGCTTTGAGTGAAGCTCTTCCTGGGAACAACATGGGCTTTAATGGCAAGAAGTTGTCTTTCAAAGATGTTTATCATGGCAATGTAACTGGTGACCGCAAAGATGACCTGCCAATTAAAGCAGCTGGCTTCGCTGCTCAGGTGGTTATCCTGAACCACCCAGTCCCAATCAGTGCTGGATTGTCACACAGCTCACATTGCTTGCAAGTTTGCTGAGTCAAAGAAAATTGCTTGTTGCTCCTGTAAGTAGCTGGAAGATTGCTTCAAATTCTTGAAATCTAGTGAGGCTGTCGTTGTTGATATAGTTGTGCAAGTCTGTGCGTGTTGAGAGCTTCTCTTACTATCCTCCTCTGGTCACTGTACTGTTTGTGATATGAGACAGGCAGTTGCTGTGGGTGTCACCAAGGTAGTGGGCAAGAAGGCTGCTGGAGCCAGCAAGGTCACCACGTCTGCCCAGAAAGCTCAGAAGGCTAATATAGATAATAAATATTGTCTGTATTGCCTGACACCCATTCTTAGTCAGTGGTGGCAGAATGATCTCAGAACTGTTTTTCTCAGTTGGCCATTTAGATTTTTTTTTTTTATTAATTAACGGAAAAAAGAAACTAACCCAACATTCAGAAATCATACCATTCTACATATGCAATCAGTAATTCTTAACATCATCACATAGATGCATGATCATCGTTTCTTAGTACATTTGCATCGGTTTAGAAGAACTAGCAGTATAACAGAAAAAAATATATAATGTTAATATAGACAAAAAAAATAAAAGTAATAATAATAAGAACAAAACAAACAAAACAAAACAAAACAAAACAAGAACCTATAGCTCGGATGCAGCTTCGTTCAGTATTTTAACATGATTACTTTACAATTAGGTATTATTGTGCTGTCCATTTTTGAGTTTTTGTATCTAGTCCTATTGCACAGTCTGTATTCCATCAGCTCCAATTACCCATTATCTTACCCTGCTTCTAACTCCTGCTGAACTGTTACCAATGACATATTCCAAGTTTATTCTCGAGTGTCGATTCACATCATTGGGACCATACAGTATTTGTCTTTTAGCTTTTGGCTAGACTCACTCAGCATAATGTTTTCTAGGTCCATCCATGTTATTACATGCTTCATAAGTTTATCCTGTCTTAACGCTGCATAATATTCCATCGTATGTATATACCACAGTTTGTTTAGCCACTTGTCTGTTGATGGACATTTTGGCTGTTTCCATCTCTTTGCAATTGTAAATAACACTGCTATAAACATTGGTGTGCAAATGTCTGTTTGAGTTTTTGCCCTTAATTCCTTTGAGTAGATTCCCAGCAATGGTATTGCTGGGTCGTATGGCAATTCTATATTCAGCTTTTTGAGGAACTGCCAAACTGCTTTCCACAGTGGTTGCACCATTTGACATTCCCACCAACAGTGGATAAGTGTGCCTCTTTCACCGCATCCTCTCCAGAACTTGTCATTTTCTGTTTTGTTGATAATGGCCATTCTGGTGGGTGTGAGATGATATCTCATTGTGGTTTTGATTTGCATTTCTCTAATGGCCAGGGACATTGAGCATCTCTTCATGTGTCTTTTGGCCATTTGTATTTCCTCCTCTGAGAGGTGTCTATTCAAGTCTTTTTCCCATTTTGTAATTGGGTTGGCTGTCTTTTTGTTGTTGAGTTGAACAATCTCTTTATAAATTCTGGATACTAGACCTTTATCTGATATGTCATTTCCAAATATTGTCTCCCATTGTGTAGGCTGTCTTTCTACTTTCTTGATGAAGTTCTTTGATGCACAAAAGTGTTTAATTTTGAGGAGTTCCCATTTATTTATGATTTATTTCCTTCTTCAGTGCTCTTGCTTTAGGTTTAAGGTCCATAAAACTGCCTCCAATTGTAAGATTCATAAGATTCATAAGATATCTCCCTACATTTTCCTCTAACTGTTTTATGGTCTTAGACCTAATGTTTAGATCTTTGATCCATTTTGAGTTAACTTTTGTGTAGGGTGTGAGATATGGGTCTTCTTTCATTCTTTTGCATATGGATATCCAGTTCTCTAGGCACCATTTATTGAAGAGACTGTTCTGTCCCAGGTGAGTTGGCTTGACTGCCTTATCAAAGATCAAATGTCTGTAGATGAGAGGGTCTATATCTGAGCACTCTATTCGATTCCATTGGTCGATATATCTATCTTTATGCCAATACCATGCTGTTTTGACCACTGTGGCTTCATAATATGCCTTAAAGTCAAGCAGTGCAAGACCTCCAGCTTCGTTTTTTTTCCTCAAGATGTTTTTAGCAATTCGGGGCACCCTGCCCTTCCAGATAAATTTGCTTATTGGTTTTTCTATTTCTGAAAAATAAGTTGTTGGGATTTTGATTGGTATTGCATTGAATCTGTAAATCAATTTAGGTAGGATTGACATCTTAACTATATTTAGTCTTCCAATCCATGAACACGGTATGCCCATCCATCTATTTAGGTCTTCTGTGATTTCTTTTAGCAGTTTTTTGTAGCTTTCTTTATATAGGTTTTTTGTCTCTTTAGTTAAATTTATTCCTAGGTATTTTATTCTTTTAGTTGCAATTGTCTCTTTTAACTGTTTTACATTTGAAGTCTAATTTGTTGGATATTAGTGTAGCCACTCCTGTTCTTTTCTGGATGTTATTTGCATGAAATATCTTTTCCCAACCTTTCACTTTCAACCTATGTTTATCTTTGGGTCTAAGATGTGTTTCCTGTAGACAGCATATAGAAGGATCCTGTTTTTTAATCCATTCTGCCAGTCTATGTCTTTTGATTGGGGAATTCAGTTCATTAACATTTAGTGTTATTACTGTTTGGATAATATTTTCCTCTAACATTTTGCCTTTTGTATTATATATATCATATCTGATTTTCCTTCTTTCTACACTCTTTTCCATATCTCTCTCTTCTGTCTTTTTGTATCTGACTCTAGTGCTCCCTTTAGTATTTCTTGCAGAGCTGGTCTCTTGGTCACAAATTTTCTCAGTGACTTTTTGTCTGAGAATGTTTTAATTTCTCCCTCATTTTTGAAGGACAATTTTGCTGGATATAGGAGTCTTGGTTGGCAGTTTTTCTCTTTTAGTGATTTAAATATATCATCCCACTGTCTTCTAGCTTCCATGGTTTCTGCTGAGAAATCTACACATAGTCTTATTGGGTTTCCCTTGTATGTGATGGATTGTTTTTCTCTTGCTGCTTTCAAGATCCTCTCTTTCTCTTTGACCTCTGACATTCTAACTAGTAAGTGTCTTGGAGAACGCCCATTTGGGTCTAATCTCTTTGGGGTGCGCTGCACTTCTTGGATCTGTAATTTTAGGTCTTTCATAAGAGTTGGGAAATTTTCAGTGATAATTTCTTTCATTAGTTTTTCTCCTCCTTTTCCCTTCTCTTCTCCTTCTGGGACACCCACAACATGTATATTTGTGCGGTTCAGATTGTCCTTGAGTTCCCTGATACCCTGTTCAAGTTTTTCCATTCTTTTCCCGATAGTTTCTGTTTCTTTTTGGAATTCAGATGTTCCATCCTCCAAATCACTAATTCTATCTTCTGTCTCTTTAAATCTATCATTGGTAGGTATCCATTGTTTTTTCCATCTTTTCTACTTTATCCTTCACTTCCATAAGTTCTGTGATTTGTTTTTTCAGTATTTCTGTTTCTTCTTTTTGTTCAGCCCATGTCTTCTTCATGTCCTCCCTCATTTCTCGATTTCGTTTTTGAAGAGGTTTTCCATTTCTGTTCGTATATTTAGCATTAGTTGTCTCAGCTCTTGTATCTCATTTGAACTATTGGTTTGTTCCTTTGACTGGGCCATATTCTCAATCTTCTGAGCATGGACCATTATCTTCTGCTGCTGGCGTCTGGGCATTTAGTCAGATTTCCCTGGGTGTCGGACCCAACAAGGTTGTAAGATTTTTCTGTGAAATCTCTGGGTTCTGTTTTTCTTATCCTGCCCAGTAGGTGGCGCTCGTGCCACACGTTTGTCTCACGTGTTTGGAAGGGATCCCCCCAGTCACCGTTCTCCACGATCTGGGGATTTCCAATCCAATTCTCTCAGTTGGTTTGGGGGGCCACACGTGGTGGGGGCGTCAGCCGCCGTAGCTTCATGGGACCCTGTGGCTCCTTTATTAATTTTCCTATTGGTGTTTGGTTGGACCCAGTCCCTGCCACTGTCGGAAATTCCCTCCTCTCCCTGGAGGGGTGTCGGTCGCCGGCCGCAGCGGGCCCGGGGAATTCGCTACCGGACCAGGAAGCCGCCCGCAAGGGAGGGCCACCACGGCTTGGGTTGCCCCCTGATCTGAGACTCGTAGCCGGACCAGGAAGCCGCCCACAAAAGAGGGGCGCCGGCCACCGCAGCTTGGGAAACTTGCCTCTCTGAGACTCTCCGCCGGCCCGGGAAGGAGGGAGGGAGGAGCTCCGGCCGCCACAGCTGCCGCTGCTCGGGGGGTCGCGCACCGCTCGGGGATCTCACCGCAGCCTAGTCGTGCAGTCAGACTAGCCAGTCCAGACTGGGGTATGCTGTGTGTCCATTCCCTGCCGTGGCCCCGGGAGCTGTTCTGCACTGTTTCTGTTCACCTAGTAGTTGCTCTGGAGGAGGAACTAAGACGCACGTACCTTACTAAGCCGCCATCTTGGCCCCGCCTCTCTGCCATTTAGATTTGATAGTAAAATACTGGTCACAGAATTTTGAGACTCATTAAAACAAGATTTAATGGGGAAAAAAAGCTTCAAATCATTTCTAACCAATATGAGTATCTTATTTCAAGTTGTTCTTTTTCCTAGTTATGGTGGATTGAATTATGTACCCCAGAAAAAAACACATTCTAAATCTTAATCCCTTTCTGTTCATGTGAACCTAGCATAAATAGGACCTTTTAAAGATGTTATTTTTAGTTAAGTTGTGAAAAATTGAATCAGGATGGGTCTTAATCCTATTGCTTGAGGCCTCATCAAGAGAAAGCCACTGGGAGGAGCCAGAAGCTGGAAGTCAGTGGGAACCTGAAAGAGAAAGAAGAGGACATCACCATGTGACAGGAAAGCCAAGGAACTCAATGATTGCCGGCCAGCCAGAATGCTGCCAGTCCCAGAAGGAAACAAGCTTTCTAGCCTCTGAAACTGAGCCAATACATTCTTATCCATAAGCCAACCCATTTGGTGGTATTTGCCTTAGCAATCTGTAAACTAATCTTTCTTCTAGTCTATGTTTCCCTTCCCATAAGAAAGAGCGTAGCAAGGGCACTGGGTCCACTGCTGCCCTGATCACTTAGAAATACCCAACTCTTCTTTTCGGTTTCCCCTTGATCATGAGGCAGTGATCTCCCTCATGTTCCTGTGTCCATAAAAGATGTCCAAGCCCAGGTCTAATGGAAGAAGAGCACATGTCCAGGACAGTTGAATGGCAAGCTGTCAATGGGAGGAGCAGAAGTTACCTCAAATGTAGAGTCTCTTCCTGGCCCAACATGAAATACTATCTTTATTCCTCTAACCCAACTCACCAATGTTGAGTTCCTCTAATTCCTACCATCAGCCTTTCTCCTATTCAATTTACAACTTCCTCCTTTTTTTTTTTTTCACTTAAATAGTAACTCAGTCTTACCAAGTGTCTGGGAGAGAAAAGCCCAGTCTTGGCACCTATAAAAACTTCCTCTCGCAGTTCTTTGTTTCAACTTTGATGTAGGCCGAGAGACAGAGAAAAGAAAAGGAAGAACTACACAGAGAAACAGATTATTCTCTGAGATATAACCCTGCATCAGGACTCTCTCCAACTAAAAGTTGTAGATTGCTAGAGTTGGGAATGACTTTCTGAATCTTGTAGTCTAATTTATTTTACAGATGAGGAAATTGAGGCTTAGAAAGATCAAATTATTTGTCTTTGTGCATGATCACACAGGAAGATGCCTTAGAATTCAAGTCAACAATCCAGTTTGCAGAACATTCAACACCATATCTCACTTCATCTGCAGCTCTGACCACCTTAGCGGCATACAGGTGTCAACATTTCTTCCATACGAAGTAGTGTGATTTAAAATAGTAGTTATACTTGGAGATGTTCCTTATGCTTCTGAAATGCTCAGACCTGGTGGAGACATAGTATAATACACTAAGGGTTGAGCTAACAGCACTTCCTACAGAATACATGGCCTCTCTTAGCAATATTTGGCCAAAGACTCATGTCTCTTAATTTTCCAGTGTATCCACCTATATTTCTGCCTGCTTCAGGAGGACATATCTATAGCACTGTAACAGTAATCTTGCAATTGTTCCAGTCCAGTGCTTGTTAAGTAACTACAATGGAAAGATCACATCTGAGAAGGTAGGTCAAGGTCATGCAAGATAGCATGTCCAAAATGGGCAAAGGGATAGAGGAATTTTAGAGACAAATTTTGGGAGTAGACAAAATTGGTCTTATTGGAATACCTTTCATTTACCTTAACTCTTCGCTCCATCTACTGCCCTCCCAACCTGAATTTATGCTAACAACATTAAAGTTATACGTGACCAATTACAGTTGCATTAAGGTACGTTTGGCATACCCCTGCACTCATTCTTAGAAGGTTGTAACAGAGTTGTCAATTACTCTCTGATATATCAATCACTTGTTTATAGTATGCCTCATACCTAACTCTGATAAATCTCTCTTTCAGATGCAGCTTAGAAAGTACTTATTAAAACTTATTTCCAAGGGCTCTTGATAACAATATATCCCTGTGGATTATTGCAGTAGCTTCCTGCACACTTGTCGTATTCCTACCCCCAGCAGCTATTTTCTGCACAGTAGCCAGAGTGATCATTTTAAAACATTACCCTGATCATGTTACACCCTAGCTGAAAACACTACAATGACTTTCAATCACTTTAGTATAAGATTAAAGTCTTTCATTACCTCTCTGGTCCTATTTCCTCAGACTTGTTCCTGTTTTTCAGAGTATATGCTTGTCTCAGGATCTTTGCTGATCTGGCTCCTTTGAAAGGCCCTTCCCCAGATGATTACATGGCTTGTTCTTTCAACTCATTCTAGTTTATTATTAACCTATTTGTAGTCTGTTATTAGTCAAATATTACTTCATCAGAGATAACCTCAATAATGATCTTATCTAAAACAGCAATACCCCCACTCTCACTCGTTAATCTTTACTATATTTTTCTAGACCAACTTTTTACTATCTGGTGTTATATTAAATATGTATTTATTTTTTGCATTTACTTTATGAAATTTCCTGTTCCACAAGAACAGGTATTTTTTCTGTTTGTTCACTGATGTACTTAGTAGGTACTCAATAAATATTTATAATGTGGTTGGCATAAACTGTAGAGGTTCTTCTGAGTGCAAACAATTTTAGGACCATTTGCTACTAACACTTTGCACCAGTGTATTTGTCTTGAGTTTTGAAGAAAGGAATTTGTTATTACTAATAATATGATTGTGATTATATTTCATTTAGTTTTATACACACAAGAATGGATTTAAGGACGTCTTTTGCAGTTGCATCTCCTTAACATCTTTATATACTTTATTGAGTCTGAGAGAAAGTTGAAGTTAAGAATAACACACTAAATATTTAACCTCATTCACTACCTTATTTATTTTTACTAAAGTTTGCTCCTTAGAAGCTCATGTAATTGTCTATCAAATATGCCTTGATGAAAGAAATAAAAAATTTAGAACACCTTCTTCAAACTGGTGGAACCCAAACTTCTATGGACTCCATAAAATTAATCCATAGCCCCCTCAAAATTGATGGCTCATAAAGAACACTACACTTAATATTTCTTAAAGCCAAATTTCCGTTAAGAGATAATTTATAAAAATTACCTAAAATGATTTTAATCAAAGAGTAGGTTTTCAGAAATGCTACCCCCACATTCTTACCATAATTTTCTCAGCTCTGTCAGGGATATTGGAAATATTAGTCAGTTATAAGCACTTGTTATCTACCTTCTCTGTGTCTGCCTTTATTGGGAAGAATTCAACTAATGAATAAAGTAGAAAAAACTTTTAAAAATTTAATAAAATTACCAATTTATATAATAAAAACAAAAATACTGGGAGATGAGGAGAGCCTAAAGGAGTTTATGGAGGCTGAGTAGAGGGAGAAATTTACTGGGTGAGGAGACAAGAAGATGATCCTTAAGACCCATGGGGAGTAGACAATTGACTGATAAGTGAAATAAATAGAGGTTGGGAGAATAGCTTTCTAGAAGTTTTGGAAACATTGTAATTGGAATAGTCTTTATGAAATTTTTGAGATATTATAGTAAGTTTCAGACTGTTCTTAATTAAAGTTTGGTTTTCAAACTTTGTCAAAAGTTCTTAACTGTTCTTAATTAAACTTTGGTTGTCAAAGTTTGTTTGCTTGCTTGTTTGTTTTTTTAACTATAATTCTTTCCTGAGGCCAGCTTCAAAGTAAGAACAAGTCAACCTAGCCTTGCCTAGTCTCATCCTATGAGAAACTCACATTGCCTGAGTTTCTAGAATTTCTAGATGTAACTTGCATGAGCAATAACAAGATCAATATGGAAGGCTACTTTGAATTATCTTACAGGAATCCCACTCAAATCAGGAAAAAAAAGAGATTAGTTTATAAGCAGCAAAAGCATTTTAAGCACACAGCCTACCTCTCTTTATAGAAGGCCACATGATGTTGACAAAAATATAGGTTACTCCTCACTATTCAAACCATCAGCCCAATAAATAAGGAGGACAGAGTAGCTAAGATGATCCACTCAATAAAGACCCGAGACAGTATGGAAACCTGTATGTATAAGGTGAAGAGAGGATTTGTCTGTATTCTTATAATTCATATAGGGATAGGATGTACACTTTTAGAGGATACATGACAGATCTTGACATAGCCAAAGAAAGTAGCTCATGACAGACAACTATCAGGCACAAAACACATATTTAATGGACTAACTAATATATGATTGAGTTAACAATCTATTTTTTAAAGAATAAAAATTCACATCAGATGATCAATTTTGTCTATAAATATGATAAAACTTGTTTATTTTGGATACTTTAGAAGTAGAGGCCTAGAATATTTTTATTTTAATTCCCTGATACAAATTGAAAAAGAAATCAGAAATTATGAATGATATTTATGTCAAAAAGTGGTCAACTGAGTGAGTATTCATGTATTTATCATAAATTTGGTTTTTTGCCATTTTATTTCCATCTACCCACCACTGTAAGTGATACTTATAAATATTTTATTGAATAGCTTTCATTTTAACATAAGCAGTAAGTAGGAGAGCAGATGCTTCCTCATCTATGGGATTGCCTTTGTGATGAGGCCAAATGCCAGGGCTGCTTTGGCAAGAACTTTCATATTGGCTAGGTCTCAGGATCAACTGTCCTCAGCAGGATTTTTTTTTCAAGTTATTATGTAATAACTTTTAAATATTTGATTAACTAGCCTGAGGAAAGACCACTTCCTTCAAATTTGCAATTAACAAGCAGAAAAATTTGGGGAATAATTACTCAAGAGACTTGGTTCTGAACACTTAACTAGTAATGGTTTCCTATCTTTTTAGCGTCTTGTTAGCCTTCATCATAAGAAGCCACTTTCTCACCCTCACTCTGCCACATATCCCCCATCCTTGGCCTTTAATGATTCCAGGCAGTTGATATGAAGAACACTGATCCAAGTTAAATTCCACACAACCTTCTTTTTCCCTCTTCAGGGTTTTTATTTTGCTTCTTTCTTTAACCTGACATAGCTGAAATGATTCTGCCTTGGGCAATTTTTATTTTACAATTGTTGAGGGTCTGATTTCTCTCTGCTGATAGTATAGTGCATCTAGTCACATAGCTTCCTGAGAGAGATGACAGAAAGTATATTCAAACTGAAGTGAATTCTTAATATTCTATGCTAGGCTTTTGCCACAAATCCCTAGTCTTATTACAATAAAATGGACTGTATCATTAAGGGCTGTGTTCCATTACAAGGTCCAGAAAACCAACCAGAATGGCTTAAATAAATAAGTTTCTTTTTAATATATAAGAAGTCCAGAAGTGATTGATTTAATAACTCAACAATCAGGCAGCCATGTCTTCCCCTGGCCTTCACACCATGGTTGCAAGATGGCTGCAGTGGCTCTGGCTATCATATGATATTCAGTTAGGTAAAAGAAGACAAAGAGAAGTATCAACACTAGCACACTTCAGCTTTGTCCAGATGTATATCACATGGCCAACCCTAATAGCAAAAGAGATTTGGAAAGTGAGCATTATCTTTTCTAACCTCTATAACAGAGGCAGGTAAAGTAAAAACGTGTTGTAATGAATTTTGATTGAGCTAATTGACATATCTGTCACACTCTCCTTTAAACCCTTTACTATAAGGTCTAGCCTTAAAGATTCCCCCTTAATATTTTACTTAGCCCTCCATAGCTGAGGGCTTCTCTGAATAGGACAACCCTATATTACCAGTACAGTGGCAAGAAAAAGAGACAAAAAGAGGAGAGTAGGCACTATCAGGACCACTTCATTCCTCCCACCAAGTCCACCACTGCCAGGTGCTATTGAAGCAAGTTTTATCCTTCATGGGCTTCACTTGATTCCTGACACATTGGTGTCCTTGTCGGGGACAGTTCTGGAAACAGGGAAGGCTCACTTCAAAACTAGATTCTAAAGGTAGGATTTGTGGCTAAGACAATTTTAGTGCTAAGCAACAGTGCATTATTATTTAGTGCATTATTTAGGAATCTGCTTTTTATATTTATCGTGGTGATCAGTTACATTGAAGAACCAGAATGCTATAAACACCTCACCCTTCTAATTGTTTAGGGCAGATTAATATATTCCCTTTCTAAACAACAATAACATAACATGACTGATCTAGAAATTTGTGTGGCTTTTGAAATGTTCTTTTCCTCTAAATGTTTATTTTAGAAAAGTTGCCAGGAAGGAGCAATGATCACCAGTGTATCCTTCATTCACATTCACCAATTGTCAGTATTTTATAACCCCTAAATAGTTAACTGTTTATTCCTAAGGACAAGGACATTCTCATATAAGAAATTGAATGTTGATTTGTTATTATCATATATTGTCCATATTCTATTTTCCCTAATTGCCCCAATTTTATTCTAATTTACCTAATTGTCCTAAAAATGGCACTCCTGTCTTTCTTTCACTATCTCTCCAAGACCCAATCAATACTTTTAATTGCCATTACTCTTAAGTCTACCTTAATCAAGAATAGCTTCCCAGCTTTTTTTTTTTGTCTTTCATGACATGATGCAAGGCATTCATTTTACACAATGGCTCCCATTTGGATTTATTTGATTATTTCCTTATGCTGAAATTCAGGTTAAATATTTTTAAAAAGAATACTACATAGATGACTTTGGGTCCACTCACTGCATCTTATTATAGGATGCTTGATGTCAGTTTGTCCTTTTATTGGTGATATTAATTTTGATTTTCTGGTAAAGGTAGTGCTCATTAGGTATCTATATATTCTTTTCCCTCTTTTTCTTTTTATCTTTTGTTACCCTTACTGGTACTCTTCAATTCTGTGCTGTCTTCCAGACTTCCCTCTCCTGTCTTTCTTTTTTTTTTTAACTGGTAGAACTCCCTTTAGTATTTCTTGTAGGGACAGTTTATTGTTAATAAGTTCTTTCAGGATTTGTTTGTCTATGAAAATTTAATCTCTCCCTCAGTTTTGAAGGACAATTTTGCTGAGCACAGTATTCCTGGCTGGAAGTCTTTCTCTTTCAGGATCTGAAATATATCATACCACTGCCTTCTCATCTCCATTGTGCCAGTTGAGTAGTCTGAACTCACTCTTGTGTGGTTATCCTTGTATGTAGTAGATTGCTTTTCTCTTGCTGCTTTCAGGAGTTTTTGCTTCTCTTCAATATTTGACAGACTGATCAATATGTATCTTGGGGAAGGCCTGTTAAGATTTATTCTAGTTGAAGTTCGTTGAGCTTAATGTCTTGCATATTTATGTCCTTAATAAGGGTTGGGAAGTTTTCCCCCATTATATCCTCAACTAACCTTCTTTAGGCCTTTACTCTTCTCTTCTCCTCTGGGACACCAATGATTCTTATATTTGTGCACTTTGTTTTGTCCATCATTTCCCTGAGGTCCAATTCAAATTTTTCCATCTTTTTTGCCATTTGCTGTTCTGAGTGCTCGAAATCAGTTGTCCTGTCCTCTAGTTTACTTATTCTTTCTTCTGCCTCTTCAAATCTTCTGTTGTGTGTCTCTAGTATTTTTTCTTTTTTTTTGGTCTAAAGCATCTTTAATTTCTATATCTGCTATTTTTCTATTTATTCTTTCAAATTCCTCTTTATGCTCTTCTAATGTCTTCTTGATCTCCTTTATGTCATTAGCCTTGCCATTTATTTTATTTAGCAGAGTTATACGAACATCTTTGATTATTTGTTCCAATGTCTGTGTCTCTTCTGGTGTTTTAATTTGGTCATTAGGCTGAATTATACCTGTCTGCATCATGATATACTTAGTGATCTTCTGCTGCCTTCGTGGCATGTAAATAGCTTGACTGGTTTACTTTGGAAGTTGATTTCTTTTAGTAGTTTAAAGCTTTGTATTTGCGGGATGGGTGTGGAGCAAGATGCAGGGCACAGGACAGGGCACAACAGTGCAGTGATGCATTGCAGCACAGGCATAGGTGCAGGTTGGGGATATTACACTGGTGACTGTGAGCATGGGCATCCAGCTGCCAGAGGATGTGGTTATGCAGGAGCATGAGTCTGGGGGGGTGGGACCCTTGATGTGCACTGGTCTAGGGTGCACGACCTTATGCACACATGCACAGAGCTCAGGGCAGCAGGTCGGTGTTGGACCTGCATGGGTTGGGGGAAGATTTGGCCCAGTTGCACGGGTCAGTGCTTACCCAGAGCTGGGGGACATGACTGGGGGTCATACACATGCACAAATCTGGAAAGGCCCTAAACCAATGTACACATGTGCAAAGCTGGGGGAGGCGGAGAGAGGGTTACACAACTGTATGGGTTGGGGTTGGGTATAGCCTGTGTATGGAGGTAAGCACTTGCAGCCTTTATGCACTGTCCACTGCCTGCAGGGGACATGGAGGGGCAGGTAGGGCTCAGGAGGGGTGGGGTGAGACTGCATTTTTTCAGGAGAGGTGGGTTGGGCTGGGGTAGGGCTGCGTGAGCTTGAGGTGGGGGTGTGGGGCGGGTATGTGTGCAAGGAGTTGGTATAATGGGGGTGCTTAGAGTGCAGAGAGAGGTGGATGGGTTCAGGTGTGTGTGGGGTGTGGGGTGAGTTACAGATCACAGGGCTGCACTGGTGATGGTAGCACATTCAGGGAACGTGGCTTTGCTTACTTTCTAGTCCCTGTCTCCCCTTCCACACACTCCTGAGGGCTCTAGGCTCCCATTTTAGGATGTTTGCATCAGCCAGGTGGTCTCTGGTTCTCTGCTTCTCAATTCCTCAGTTTTGAGAACAGGCCCTCGCTAGGTGGTGCAGGAGACTCTCTCAGGTCACTTACACCCTGGAATCACCGTCTCAGTTGTCCACTTGTGCTTTCTCTAGCTGTTCCTTGGAGCAGGGTTGAACTTGACCTATCCTATTCTGCTATCTTCCTGGAACTCCCCTACTGTAATATTATTATTTGTCCCCTCCATACTTAAAAACTAACCTGTGAGGTCATGCATTATGGCTTTGTGAATATCATGCTCCCCAACAATCCTTAACCCAGTAGTTTTAGTATCCAATGATAATTTATACAAAAATCAATTCTTAAAATGTTGGTTGCAAAATAATTTTCTAACTTGATAATTTCTCCTACATTTCTTAGCATTTTTATATAAAGAAGACATTTGCTTTCTCTCCTTTCTTTCCTCCTTTTAAAAATGTGTTACTATTACTTAGGCTCATGGATTCATGTCTTATTCAGTGCATGATACACTATTTCTGACATTCTTTCTTTTTGAGGTTCATATTATCCCAAATTTGGCCAATTGAAGCCACTTCAAACTTGCTTTTCTGTCTTCTTGACATGACCCTTTCAATTTTTGAGACATTGTTACTCTCTGACATAAAATATATTCTATACTAATCTTGTTTCCTTCGTCCCAGACCTAGAGAGTCAGCTATTTCTCCAAGGAACGCCAGTTCCTTTTAGAGGAGAATTTATAAATCAAGATCTAGATGTCTCTGCTCATTGCTATTGGTGTACTGTTGCTGCAAGTTTTATCAGTGAACAAAAATTGGAAATGCATAATTTAAAGTCATTAACTCGCATTGATAGCTCCAGTTTCAAATCCAAGTCTTTAGAATTCTTCCTCTCTTTCTCCCATTCCACAATTGTGATTCCCTTCTCCCAGAGGGGAAACTGGGTTCCATCAATATCAATATATGTACATACTTGTTCAATTATATGATACACCTAAGAAAGTTTCAGAATTACTGCACCATCATTGCATTACTACCACCAAATCCAATAAAGGTCAAGATTTTCTTTTGTCCTTAGAATATACACCACGTACAGAGTATTGCGTACAAAAGTTACTTAGATCAATTTCTTTCTTATTATGTGTGATTATATAATCAATTTGATATGAATTATGTGTTTTTTATGTTTGTATTCAATTTTAGGGCTGTTTGCACTTTTTAGTAGATTTACTTTTTCATGACTATTAAATATTAACATGCTTCAAAGTCAAATCTACCTAAAAATCTATGAAGCCTCATTCCCAGTTCTCACGTTTTCTTATGTTTCCACATATCTTCTGTAGATAAATTTGATCACACTTTGTTTTATCCTTTCCCTGTTTCATTTGCAAACATAAGCAGATATGCAAAAACCCTTGTACAGAAGCATCATTTCCCCTTATTTCTTACAAGAAAGATATCACTATGTTTTTTATACTGCTGCTAATTCATACTGCTTCATAGAAATTTTCCACGTTCTTTTTAGGCTTATTCATTATTCAATTCTGCGGATGTATTATTATGACTAATGACTTATGATTGGACATATGGTTCCAAATAATTTGCTGTTACTAATAGTGTACAGTGAAAAGTTTATGCATTTTGTACATGTGTGTTACTAGCAGTGTATCTTCAGTATAAATTCCTAGTACTGTGATTGCTGGGTCAAAGAGTAAATGCATGTGTAGTTTGTTATTTATTGCCAGATTTTCTCTATAAGAGTTATACCATTTGTCTTAGTTCATCTGAGCTGCTCTCATAAATACTACACAAAGGGGTTGTCTTAAAAAACAACAACAGGAATCTATTATCTCACAGTTTCAAAGGCTAAAAGGTTTGCTTTCTCCTGGGATTGCTGGCATTCTGATTCTGGCTCGTCATGATATTTGGCATTCTTGGCTTCTATCCCTGACTCTATCCCATGGCGATGTCCTCTCCTTCCTCCAGTCTGCTCTTCTGGTTTATACTGTCTTCCAGCTTTTGGCTTCTCTCTATGGCTTTTTCTTTATAAGCCCTCTAGTAAAAAGGATTAAGACCCACCTTGCTGTAGTTGGACACATTTTAACTAAAAAAGAGCATCTTCAAAAGGTTCTATTTACAATGCATTTCACACCCATAAGAATGTGAACTAAGAATAAGAACATGTTTTTCCTGTAGTACATTACTCAACCCACTACATCATTTTACTTTTCTATTACCAATATAAGAGTGACTATTTCCCCATAGCCTGACCAGCAAAGTGTGACCACCCTGGTAATTTTTGCACATCTATCAGGTGAAAAATGTATTTTTAATTCAGTGTAGTTTTAGTCACATTTTTCATAATATAGATGAATTTGCACTTTTTTTTCAAGTGAACCATTTTTCCTACATTGTATGCTTTTATTTTCTACTGGATTTGGGTTTCAGTTTTTTAGTAATTTTTTCTTGATTTCATTAGATTCTTTATATTTTGTAGAAATTAACTCTTGTTCTGAATTAAATATTACACAAATATTTACTTCCAGTTTATAATTAGTATTTTAATGTTATTTATGCTTTCTTTTTCCAGGCAAAAGTTTGTTATTTTGATGTTGTTGAATATGCCTGTCTCTCATTGCCTCAGAATTTTGAGAAACAAGTAGAAAACCTTTGACTTTAACCAAATTACAGAAGAATTCATCCATGTTTTCTTCTACTCTATCTGTAGTTTTATATATTTACATCCAGATCTCTCATTCTTTTGGAGTTTATTTCTGTGTAATGTGTTTGATACAAACTCTATATTACCTTTCCCAAATGGCTATACAGTGGCCAATCATTACATGCCTGCATTTTTTCGGTAATTTGAGGTGCCATCTTATTTTTACACTAAATAAACTTTCTTTTCTTTTCTACTATATATATATATATATATATAGTATATATATATATATTTATAGTATATATATATATATATATTTATAGTATATATATATATATATATATATATTTTTTTTTTAACATGGGCAGGTACTGGGAACCGAACCCGGGTCTCCGGCATGGCAGGCGAGAACTTTGCCACTGAGACACCATTGCCCACCCTCTATTATACTTTATGTCCATCCATATAGCAACATACAAATGGTTTAATTATAGATGCTTTTTAGTGCATTTTAATACCAAATAAGATTGTTTCCCATCCTGATTCATTCTTTTTCAGATTTCATAATTATTACTGCATGTTTATTTTACTATATAAACTTTAGAGTTGTATAACTACAAAATAAATTTTGCATTTTATTACAATTACATTTGATTCATATATTAAAGAAAATTGGAATATATATGTTATTAAACAATGACTTTTTTTCTTTTATTGTGTGCTTTTCAAAAGTGTTCTAGAGTTTTCCACATACGGTTCTGACATATTTGTTGCTAAATTTTTTCCTAAGCATTTGATATATTTTGTTGCAATTGAAATGGAATTTTCTATTTTTTTCTTACTGGTTGTGCAGGTGAAACATTAATTTTTCTATGTTGATTTTTATATGCTGTTACACTTAGACTATTTATTATAGAAGTTTGTATTGTAATGTATTCTCTTGAAGTTTCAGAAAATATTGTCACATCGTTTGCCAACAGTTTTATTTCTTCTTTTCCAATTTGTTAAATACTCCCATACTATGTTAAATAGCAGTGAAAATGTAGTCATCTTTGTCTTGTTCCAGACTTCAGTAGGAATGCCTCTAATGTGTGTGATTCATGTGTGTGTTTGTGTTCCTATTCCTGAGTTTACTTTTTTTATATCATGAGAATCAGCAATTAATGTTATGCTTGCCTCATAAGAAGTAATTTGGAAATTTATCTTCACTTTCAAAGCTCTAGAATAATTAAATAGAATTAAGACTATATAGTTGTTAACAGTTACATCGAATTCCACTTTGGAAACATCTGGCCCTTGTGTTTTTTTGTTGGGGGAAATTTTTTTCTAACTTTCAGTATTATACTATGGAAACAATCTATTTAAGCATTGTGTACTACAAGATTAATCTTAGTAGTACTTACCTAGGAAATTTTCTGTCTTATCTAAGTTTTAATATATTTACGTAGAGTTGTACAAGGTTTTCTGTTACAATTTTAATTAATCCACTGTTTTAGTAGTTATTTCTTTTTGTAATTAATTATTTTGTATAGTTGTGTTTCCTTGCTTACTTTTTCTGAATGGGCTAGAGACTGATATGTCTATTTTTGTTAACTTAGAAAGAATTTTTTTTTTTTTGCATGGGGAGGCACCAGGAATTGAACCTGCATCTCCAGCATGGTAGGCAAGAGTTCTGCCACTGTGCCGCCATTGCCCATCCTAAGCAATCTATTTTGAGTTAATTATTAGTTTTATAATTTCTTCCAACAATAAAATGTGCAAATGCACAAGCCATTCAATGAGTTTTGTCAAAAGCACATATCTATGTAACCCAAGGCTTATCAATAAATAAAATATTCCATTACCCCAGAGAAGTTTCCTCATACTTCTCTACTATATATGTGCTAGGTAACAATTCTTTAATAGATACATAATTTGAAAATATTTTCCTTTAGTCTGTATCTCATCTAACTGATATCTTTTTTAATTTTTTTATTAATTAAAAAAATTAACTAACACAACATTTAGAAATCATTCCATTCTACATATGCAATCAGTAATTCTTAATATCATCACATAGATGTATGACCATCATTTCTTAGTACATTTGCATCGATTTAGGAAAAGAACTAGCAAAACAACAGAAAAAGATATAGAATGATAATATAGAGAAAAAAATAAAAATAATAATAAAAATAAAAAATAAAAAAATACATAAAACAGAAAAAAAAGGAAAAAGAAAAAAACAAAAAACACAAACAAACAAACAAAAAACTACAGCTCAGATGCAGCTTCATTCAGTGTTTTAACATAATTACATTGCAATTAGGTAGTATTGTGCTGTCCATTTTTGAGTTTTTGTATCTAGTCCTGTTGCACAGTCTGTATCCCTTCAGCTCCAATTACCCATTATCTTACCCTGTTTCTAACTCCTGCTGGTCTCTGTTACCAATGACATATTCAAAGTTTATTCTCCAATGTCTGTTCAGATCCGTGGGACCATACAGTATTTGTCTTTTAGTTTTTGGCTAGACTCACTCAGCATAATGTTCTCTAGGTCCATCCATGTTATTCATGCTTCATAAATTTATCCTGTCTTAAAGCTGCATAATATTCCATCGTATGTATATACCACAGTTTGTTTAGCCACTCGTCTGTTGATGGACATTTTGGCTGATTCCATCTCTTGGCAATTGTAAATAATGCTGCTATAAACATTGGTGTGCAAATGTCCATTTGTGTCTTTGCCCTTAAGTCCTTTGAGTAGGTACCTAGCAATGGTATTGCTGGGTCATATGGCAATTCTATATTCAGTTTTTTGAGGAACCGCCAAACTGTCTTCCACAGTGGTTGCACCATTTGACATTCCCACCAACAGTGGATAAGTGTGCCTCTTTCTCTGCATCCTCTCCAGCACTTGTCATTTTCTGTTTTGTTGATAATGGCCATTCTGGTGGGTGTGAGATGATATCTCATTGTGGTTTTGATTTGCATTTCTCTAATGGCAAGGGACATTGAGCATCTCTTCATGTGCCTTTTGGTCATTTGTATTTCCTCTTCTGAGAGGTGTCTGTTCAAGTCTTTTTCCCGTTTTGTAATTCAGTTGGCTATCTTTTTGTTGTTGAGTTGAACAATCTCTTTATAATTTCTGGATACTAGACCTTTATCTGATATGTCGTTTCCAAATATTGTCTCCCATTGTGTAGGCTGTGTTTCTACTTTCTTGATGAAGTTCTTTGATGCACAAAAGTGTTTAATTTTGAAGAACTCCCATTTATTTATTTCTTTCTTCAGTGCTCTTGCTTTAGGTTTAAGGTCCATAAAACTGCCTCCAGTTATAAGATTCATAAGATATCTACCTACATTTTCCTCCAACTGTTTTATGGTCTTAGACCTAATGTTTAGATCTTTGATCCATTTTGAGTTACCTTTTGTATAGGGTATGAGATACGGGTCCTCTTTCATTCTTTTGCATATGGATATCCAGTTCTCTAGACACCATTTATTGAAGAGACTGTTCTGTCCCAGGTGAATTGGTTTGACTGCCTTATCAAAGATGAAATGTCCATAGATGAGAGGGTCTATATCTGAGCACTCTATTCAATTCCATTGGTTGATATATCTATCTTTATGCCAATACCATGCTGTTTTGACCACTGTGGCTTCATAGCATGCCTTAAAGTCCAGAAGTGTGAGACCTCCAGCTTCGTTTTTTTTTCCTAAAGGTATTTTTAGCAATTCGGGGTACCCTGCCCTTCCAGATAAATTTGCTTATTGGTTTTTCTATTTCCAAAAAATAAGTTGTTGGGATTTTGATTGGTATTGCATTGAATCTGTAAATCAATTTAGGTAGGATTGACATCTTAACTATATTTAGTCTTCCAATCCATGAACACGGTATGCCCTTCCATCTATTTAGGTCTTCTGTGATTTCTTTTAGCAGTTTTTTGTAGTTTTCTTTGTATAGGTTTTTTGCCTCTTTAGTTAAATTTATTCCTAGGTATTTTATTCTTTTAGTTGCAATTGTAAATGGAATTCGTTTCTTGATTTCCCCCTCAGCTTGTTCATTGCTAGTGTATAGAAATGCTACAGATGTTTGAATCTTGATCTTGTAACCTGCTACTTTGCTGAACTCATTTATTAGCTCTAGTAGCTTTGTTGTGGATTTTTCCGGGTTTTTGACGTATAGTATCATATCGTCTGCAAACAGTGATAGTTTTACTTCTTCCTTTCCAATTTTGATGCCTTGTATTTCTTTTTCTTGTCTAATTGCTCTGGCTAGAACCTCCAACACGATGCTGAATAATAGTGGTGATAATGGACATCCTTGTCTTGTTCCTGATCTTAGGGGGGAAGATTTTCAATTTTTCCCCATTGAGGATGATATTAGCTGTGGGTTTTTCATATATTCCCTCTATCATTTTAAGGAAGTTCCCTTGTATTCCTATCTTTTGAAGTGTTTTCAACAGGAAAGGGTGTTGAATCTTGTCAAATGCCTTCTCTGCATCAATTGAGATGATCATGTGATTTTTCTGCTTGGATTTGTTGATACGGTGTATTACATTAATTGATTTTCTTATGTTGAACCATCCTTGCATACCTGGGATGAATCCTACTTGGTCATGATGTATAATTCTTTTAATGTGTTGTTGAATTTGATTTGCTAGAATTTTGTTGAGGATTTTTGCATCTATATTCATTAGAGAGATTGGTCTGTAGTTTTCTTTTTTGTAATATCTTTGCCTGGTTTTGGTATGAGGGTGATGTTGGCTTCATAGAATGAATTAGGTAGTTTTCCCTCCGCTTCGATTTTTTTGAAGAGTTTGAGGAGAGTTGGTACTAATTCTTTCTGGAATGTTTGATAGAATTCACATGTGAAGCCGTCTGGTCCTGGACTTTTCTTTTTGGGAAGCTTTTGAATGAGTGATTCAATTTCTTTACTTGTGAATGGTTTGTTGAGGTCATCTATGTCTTCTTAAGTCAAAGTTGGTTTTTCATGCCTTTCCAGGAACCTGTCCATTTCCTCTAAATTGTTGTATTTATTAGCGTAAAGTTGTTCATAGTATCCAGTTATTACCTCCTTTATTTCTGTGGGGTCAGTGGTTATGTCTCCTCTTCCATTTCTGATCTTATTTATTTGCGTCCTCTCTCTTCTTCTTTTTGTCAGTCTTGCTAAGGGCCCATCAATCTTGTTGATTTTCTCATAGAACCAACTTCTGGTCTTATTGATTTTCTCTATTGCTTTCATGTTCTCAATTTCATTAATTTCTGCTCTAATCTTTGTTATTTCTATCCTTTTGCTTGCTTTAGGGTTAGTTTGCTGTTCTTTCTCCAGTTCTTCCAAGTGGACTGTTAATTCCCGAATTTGTGCCCTTTCTTCTTTCCTGATATAGGCATTTAGGTCAATAAATATCCCTCTTAGCACTGCCTTTGCTGCATCCCATAGGTTTTGATATGTTGTGTTTTCGTTTTCATTCACCTCAAGATATTTACTAATCTCTCTTGCAATTTCTTCCTTGACCCACTCGTTGTTTAAAAATGTGTTGTTGAGCCTCCACGTATTTGTGAATTTTCTGGCACTCTGCCTATTATTGATTTCCAACTTCATTCCTTTATGATCCGAGAAAGTGTTGTGTATGATTTCAATCTTTTTAAATTTGTTAAGACTTGCTTTGTGACCTAGCATATGGACTATCTTTGAGAATGATCCATGAGCATTTGAGAAAAAGGTGTATCCTGCTGTTGCGGGATGTAATATCCTATAAATGTCTATTAAGTCTAGCTCATTTATTGTAATATTCAAATTCTCTATTTCTTTATTGATCCTCTGTCTAGATGTTCTGTCCATTGATGAGAGTGGGGAATTGAAGTCTCCAACTATTATGGTATATGTGTCTATTTCCCTTTTCAGTGTTTGCAGTGTATTCCTCACGTATTTTGGGGCATTCTGGTTCAGTGCATAAATATTTATGATTGTTATGTCTTCTTGTTTAATTGTTCCTTTTATTAGTAGATAGTGTCCTTCTTTGTCTCTTTTAACTGTTTTACATTTGAAGTCTAATTTGTTGGATATTAGTATAGCTACTCCTGCTCTTTTCTGGTTGTTATTTGCATGAAATATCTTTTCCCAGCCTTTCACTTTCAACCTATGTTTATCTTTGGGTCTAAGATGTGTTTCCTGTAGACAGCATATAGAAGGATCCTGTTTTTTAATCCATTCTGCCATTCTATGTCTTTTGATTGGGAAATTCAGTCCATTAACATTTAGTGTTATTACTGTTTGGATAATATTTTCCTGTACCATTTTGCCTTTTGTATTGTATATATCATATCTGATTTTCCTTCTTTCTACACTCTTCTCCATACCTCTCTCTTCTGTCTTTTTGTATCTGACTCTAGTGCTCCCTTTAGTATTTCTTGCAGAGCTGGTCTCTTGGTCACAAATTCTCTCAGTGACTTTTTGTCTGAGAATGTTTTAATTTCTCCCTCATTTTTGAAGGTCAATTTTGCTGGATATAGGAGTCTTGGTTGGCAGTTTTTCTCTTTTAGTAATTTAAATATATCATCCCACTGTCTTCTAGCTTCCATGGTTTCTGCTGAGAAATCTACACATAGTCTTATTGGGTTTCCCTTGTATGTGATGGATTGTTTTTCTCTTGCTGCTTTCAAGATCCTCTCTTTCTCTTTGACCTCTGGCATTCTAACTAGTAAGTGTCTTGGAGAATGCCTATTTGGGTCTATTCTCTTTGGGGTGTGCTGCACTTCTTGGATCTCTAATTTTAGGTCTTTCATAAGAGTTGGGAATTTTCATTGATAATTTCTTTCATTAGTTTTTCTCCTCCTTTTCCCTTCTCTTCTCCTTCTGGGACACCCACAACACGTATATTTGTGTGCTTCATATTATCATTCAGTTCCCTGATCCCCTGCTCAAGTTTTTCCATTCTTTTCCCGATAGTTTCTGTTTCTTTTTGCAATTCAGACGTACCATCCTCCAGTTCACTAATTCTAGCCTCTGTCTCTTTAAATCTACCATTGTAGGCATCCATTGTTTTTTCCATCTTTTCTACTTTGTCCTTCAATCCCATAAGTTCTGTGATTTGTTTTTTCAGACTTTCTATTTCTTCTTTTTGTTCAGCCCATGTCTTCTTCATGTCCTCCCTCAATTTATTGATTTGGTTTTTGAAGAGGTCTTCCATTTCTGTTCGTATATTCAGAATTAGTTGTCTCAGCTCCTGTATCTCATTTGAACTATTGATTTGTTCCTTTGACTGGGCCACATCTTCAATTTTCCTGGTGTCATCCGTTATTTTTTGCTGGCTTCTGGGCATTTAATCAGATTTCCTTGGATGTGGGACCCAGCAGGTTGAAAGATTTTCCTGTGAAATCTCTGGGCTCTCTTTTCTTATCCTGCCCAGTATGTGGCGCTCATCTGTCTGCGGGTCCCACCAGTAAAAGATGCTGTGGCTCCTTTAACTTTGGGAGACTCTCGCTGTGGGGGAGGGTCACCAACCGAAGCGGCTTGGGGGAGCGCCAATCCAAATCTCCCAGCCAGTCCAGGAATCCGCAGCTTGGGGGAGTGCTGATCCAAATCTCCCAGCCGGCCCAGGAAGGAGGGAGGGAGGGGCGCCGGCCACCTTGGCTTGGGGGAGTGCATATTCAAATCTCCCAGCCGGCCCGGGAATCCACAGGTGGGGGGGTGCCAGCCTCCGTGGCTTTGGGGAGTGCTGATCCCAATCTCCCAGCGGGCCTGGGAAGCCAAGCGTGGCGGGGGACGCCAACCACCATGGCTTGGGGGAGTGCCGATCCAAAGTTCCCAGCCGGACTGGGAAGCCACATTTGTGGAAGAGACCCCAGTCGCCGGCCTCCGTGGCTTGGGGGATCTCCGATCCAAATCTTCCAGCCGGCCCGGGAGGCCGTGCATGGGGGGCGCACCGGCTGCCATGGCTTGAGGGGACCACCTGTCCAAATCTCCCAGCTGGTCCGGGAAGGAGGGAGGGAGGGACTCCAGCCATCAGCCGCCACGGCCCGGGGAAGCACGTGCCCCTCGGGGATCTCACAGCAGCGGATTCTCCCAGCCTGTTCAGCCGTTCCAGAATGGGGTATGCTGTCTTTTTGGTCTCTGTCATGGCTCCGGGAGCTGTTCTGTACCGTTTCTGTTTCTTTAGTAGCTGTTCTGGAGGAGGAACTAAGACCCGCGCGTCTTACTAAGCCGCCATCTTCTCTGGAACCCTCTAACTGATATCTTGATAGTGACATTTGGTGACATTTTTAATTTTGGTGAAGCCCAATTTGTCTTTTTTCTTTTATTATATTTGCTTTTGTGGTCTTGAAATTTCATATAAAATAAAAAAATAATGAAATATATTTCATATTGAATAATATAATAATACAAAAATAAAGATATTTATAATTTTATGCCATCAATAAGATATCTATATCTTTATTTCAGGTAATAAATTTTGTCAATATTAATTATCTATCTGATAGCATTGTCTTTAGTTTTTTTATTATTAGTGTTTGCATGTTAAACTTACTTTTCATTCTTTAACTTTCAACTTATCTGTGACTTTATTTAAGTGCATTTCTTATAGGCATTATATAAGAAATGCACTTATAAACTTCGGGGCTTGTTTTTATATCCAGTCTTATAATCTCAGCTTTTTAATTGCAGGATTTAGTCCATTAATATTTAATATAATTATGATATGGTTGAATTTAAATCTACCATTTTACTGTTTTTCTCCTCTCTTCCTTCTATGCTTTATATTTTTTGTGTTCTTATTTTATTTTGAATAATTCCAGTTTAACTTCTCTATTGTTATTTTACTTGTAATTATTTTATTATGTTTTTACAGAAGTTGCTCTATAGATTACAATATGTACCCTTATCCTATCACAATTTACTTAGAGCTAATGTCATACAACTTAGTATATAATGTAAGTTCTTGCAACTAAATATTTTCTTTCACTTATTTCATCCTTTATGTCATAATTTTATATGTATTATATATACATGTCATATATTCCACAATACAATGTTATAATTTTGCCTTAAAAAGTTGTATGACTTTTAAACAAATAAGAGAAAAATGCATTGCATTTATATTTATCCAAATTACTATTTCTAGTGTTCTTCAACTCATCTCCCAAATCTGACTTTCTATATGACATTACCTTATTTCTTTCAAAAGTATTTCCTTTGACACTTATTACTGTGCAGTACTGCTGGTGATTAAATCTTTTTTGTTTGTTAGTTTGTTAGTTTGTTTTCTGAAATGCCTTTATTAAATAATATTTTACCTGGAAATGGAATTTAATTTGACTGGATTTTTTTTTCAGTACTTAAAAAATGTTCCATTATTTTATGATCTCCACCATTTGTGATAAGTCAGCCATCACTGTTCCCATAAATGTGTTGTTCTCTGGTTATTTTTCAGATGGTTAAAATAGACTATATTTTTTACATCAAGTCTATGTTTACAGAAAAATTGCTCAGAAAGTATAGAGAGTTCCCAAATACTTCCTCCACATGCCTTCCCACAGTTCCTCTATTTTGAATATTTTGCATTAGTTTGGTATACTTATTATAGATGAACCTTTATTGATACATTATTATTAACTTAAGTCTATAGTTTATATTAAAGTTAACTCTTTATGTTGTATAGTTCTATGGGTTTTGATAAGTTACTAATGGCATGTAATTTACAAGATCATACAGAATTGTTTCACTGGCCTGAAAATACATTGTGCTCCAATTGTTTCTCCTTCTCTCCCTCTGAACCCCTGGTAACCACTGATCTTTTCACTGTCTCTATAGTTTTGCCTTTTCCAGAAAGCCATATAGTTAGAATCATACAATATATAGCTTTTTAAGACTCACTTCCTTCCCTCAGTAATGTGTAATTAAGTTTCCTCCATATAGTTTTGTCTTAACAAGTCATTTATTTATTTTTTTATTTTTTGGTCATTTATTTTTATCACTGAATAATAGTCCAGTGTAGTCCATGGTGTGTTTAACCATTTGTCTATTGAAGAGCATCTTGGTTACTTCCAATTTGTGGCAATTTAAGTAAAGCTGCCATAAACATTGATATGCAGTTTTTCTTGTGGACACAGGTTTTCAACTCAGTTGGGTAAATATCTTGCCATGCAATTGCTGGATTATTCAGTAAGCCTTTTTAAAAAGTCTATATCATTTTGCATTCCTACCAGAAATTAATGAGGTTTCCTATTACTTCACGTTGTCATAAGCATTTTATATTTTCAATGTTTTGAATTTTACCTATTCTAATAGGTGTGAAGACTTTTTTCTTTTAACTTTTCTTTTCAATACTCTGACCATCATGTGCCTTGTTGATTTTGGATCTATCTTGCTGAGAGTTGCTGAGTTTCTGGTTTCTATAAATTGATGTCTTTTAGTACATTTAGGAAATTTCAATCATTACTTCTTTAAATATATTTCTGCCCCATATTCTATTTCTTGATTTTCTTTCTGATACTACAACTACATGTATATTAAACTTCACAATATTCCCCACAGGTCACTCAGGCTCTGTTCAGTTTTTATAATTTTCTCTCAGTTCTTTATATTTGATAATTTATTTTGATGTATTTCAATTTCCTTGATTTTATTCTGTAACGCCTTCTGTGCTGTTAAACCAATTCAGTAAAATTTATTTCAGTTAATGCCATGTTAAATCAAGAATTTACACTGGATTTCTTCACCTACAATTACCATTCCTATGCTGAGATTTCCTGCCTGTGTAATCATTATGAGTGTATTTTCTTTTACACCATAAGCTTCATTATAATGTCAACTGTAAAATCCTTGTCTGCCAACTCTAACATCTGAGTATCCACAGATTTCAATTCTATTTTTCTCCTATTATGGATTATATTTTCTGTTTCCTCTTTATTTAGTAATTTTGAATGTTATATTTACCAGATATTATGATTGATGCATTATAGAAGCTATGAAATATTTTATCACCTGCTGAGGAATGTCAATTTCTGTCTGTTTCAGCAGTTAACTTGGCTGAACTCAAACACCAAACTGTCTCTCTGCAGTGAGCAACAGTTGAAATTTCTGTTTAGTAGTTTAAGCCTTATATGGACTCTTTGAAGTCTTCCCTGTGCATGTATAGTTCAGGAGTCTGTGAAAGATTTAGGCATAGTTTATAAACAAACACTGGTGCTTTCCATTTGAGATTTGTTTCTTTTCTTAGGATTTCCTCTCTCCTCACCATTTGAGGTGGTAGCTCAGAACTCTGTCTTCTGACCGATTGACCTAGTAAGACTTCTGCTTTCTATACAATTTTATACAACCTAATGCAGCATGCATGTGTCCATGATTTGCCTTAAGGGAAAAGTCATAAAAATGAGAAATTTACCAGGTGCTGTTTTCTTCTTCAAAACTGTTTCCTTTGCTATCTGTCTTTTTTGCAGGAGATGCCATAATAAAGTATCACAAATTGGATGGCTTAAAACAACCGCAATTCATAGTCTCACAGTTTTGGAGACTATTTGCCCAAAATCAACACATTGGCAGGGCCATGCTTCTTCAAAAGTGGCTTGCAAGCAATCTATGACATACCTCAATCTCTGACTCTGTCACATGGCTACACTGTATGTCCTTTTCCTATTAACTGTGTCCAAATTTCCTCTTCCCATAAGGACACCAGTAATATTGGATTAGGACCAACTCGAATGCAGTTAGCCTCATCTTAACTAATAAAGTGCCCAAAGAATATATTTCCACATAAGATTACATTCATGAATCCAGGTGTAGGACTTGAACATAACTTTTAGGGGCACATAAGTCAATCCATAAATACTATCTTCATAGTGCTATCAAATAGTTTTTATGTTCGTAATATTTTGTGCAGAGTTTATAATTGCTGTATGTGGGACAGTTTGTTTTGTATGTACTACCTGTCATTATCTGAAGCCAAACTCATCCTGTTTATTTACTGTTATTGATTTTTAGTCGTTTTATATCATGATCAGAGGATTAGTCTTAAACTTAAAGAATTTGTTGATGCAGTTTTTTTTTAATTAGAGAAGTTGTAAATTTACAGAAAAAAAAGGGAAAAAAGCCTTGCATTAGGCACCCCTGCCACAATTCATGAAAAAAACATTTTTATAATTGTACTATTGACTACATTTTTTGCGGGTAAATTTGGTTTTTTTTTGCATGTGAATTTTTATACTGTGGACTGCAAATATATTTTGGATTTTGGGAATGTAAAATTCGTTATATATATTCAGAATACCCGTGTTATTGATTATTTTTTAAATATAGAATATACTCATGATTTGTTGTTTTGTTGTTCAGTCAGTCTAGAACATACATCAATGTATTTAAATCTCTTTTCCTTAATGTAATATTACCTGTCTCTCCTTGCAGATCCTATCGTTTCTTCTTCATGAAGGTGATGATCCAATTATTTGATGACTAGATATCCATAACTTTTATACCTTCATTGTGAATTTTAGCTTTGAGGACTGTAAAGTGTCCTTGCTCTATGTTTTGGCCTGAATTCTACTTTATCTGTTATCATGATTGCAATCTATATTTTCTTATTGTTTCCATTTGCCTGATACACATTTGTCAGCGTCTTCATTTTTAACTGTTCTAAGTCACTTCGGTGTTGTGGTAGGTTGAGTTATGTACCTCAGAAAAAGCAGGTTCTTAATACTAATTCCTTACTGTGGGTATGAACTCATTGCAGCTAGGACTTGTGGACAATGCTGTGTGCGGTTGGGCCTTACTTCTATCACTGGAGGCTTTACGAAAAGAAAGCCACTGGGAAGAGAAGAAGCTGAAAGTTGATGGAAGCCATAAGGGAAAGGAGAGAACACTGACATGTGACAGATAATCCCAGGAACCCAAGGACTGCTGGGAGGAGCCAAGTCTTCTAGACTCTAAACTTGTGATTCAATACATTCTGTTGTTTGTCTAATTGTGTGATATTTGACATGTCAGCTGGGAAACCAAGACAGTTAAATTACTTGTGCTCAGTACAGTTGGATTTTCTTTGTAAGGAAATTTAAAAATAATTTTTAATTCATGATTTGACCTCATTTCATTTTATTAATACAACTGGAACGTTTCATTTCAATGTGGAACTATTACCTTAATTATATTTTTTTATATTTATTTTCCATTATATTTTCTATTTGTACTGCTACTTTCTTTTTGTGTTATTTTCTTTTTTTCTCCTTTTATTCTTTTTGGCATTTAGTAAGGTTTTTATTTTTGTTCACATGTTTAGCTTGATACTCAGACCTTTATAATACCTTTAGTTCTAATGTTCCTTTTCACTCAGTAACTATAGTTTTCACCTTTACTGTTTTTCCTCTGACTCCTAATTATTACCTATGGGATAATCAATGGGTCATTCTATCTCCTTTTCTCATCTTCCTTCTGCTCTTTGGGTGAGCTTCACTTCCATTGACAGAACATATGAAATTTATGCAAAGGAATTTTCCTTATTGTCCCCACTTTGATTTTGGAAGAAAAACATGGAGAAACACTCCCAAAATGACGTATTACAGTAAATATACATAAAATGACAGAATAGAATTGAAACCAAGCATATCAGTCATCTCACTGTACTGCAATGGTCAAGATTAATTCTTTTGTCAAAGTCTTCTCAGAAATAATTTGTTTTGGTAGAACTTGTCCACAAGTAGATATATCAGAGAAGGCTTGTAAATGTAGTGTTCGCTGGTTCTGGCAGATTAAATGTATTTTCTTTCACTTTAACATTTCGTGGCATCAAAGGTGGATATAAAATCCCCTAGTTCACACTTTCTTTCCTTGAGTTTTTGAAAAATGTTGCACTGTTGTGTTTATTTTGTATATTGACATCAATAAGTCCGATTGCCAGCATTAATTTTCTTCCTTTTATATATGACTTGGTCTTTTGGCCTGGAATTCTGAAGTTTTGTTTTTATTTTTCCATTCAATATTACTTTCTAAGAATTGTACTAAATGTCTTGTAACTGTATGATTCTGGTCAACTTTCCCATATTTAGTGGACTCTTCTAGTTGGTAAATTCAGATTTTTATTTCTAAAAATTTTCCTGTAAAATATTTTTTGAAGAAGAGTTCTGTTCCAGTGTTTGTTGGTTGGTTTCAGGATTCAAATTACGTTTAGCTTGGGTCTTTTTTTTTTCCTGGTTTATTTATTAATAACCTTTGTACTGATCCTTTTTTTTTTTTTTCAAACCACTGAGTTTACCTTCTTGCTTTCTTCTTTCACTTACCATTAGTTTTAAGAATATTATACTGCAGGTAGGTGCTGGTCCAAGGAGAATTAGAGCCACATTGAACAGACCTGCATCTTAAAACCAAACCCTGTCTAGATCAGTCAAATTATAGATAACCCACAGTTATATGAATAGGATAATAATGCTTATTTTTGTTAGACCCTGAGTTTTAGGTTGGTTACTGATACAGAATTGTAACAATAGCTACCAAAAAGTGGACAGCTACTGTAACAAAAACCTAGAATTGGTGGCAGTGGTTTGGAACTGGGTAGCAGGTGACAAAAAAAATCTGTTATAAGCGGTTAGAAAATAGTGAGGAATGTTACTGGAAACTGGTAAAGCGTTGACCTGTAGTATGTAGTGGCTAAAGACTTAGTAAAACTGTCACTCTTTGACAAGCATTACATTGTGTCTTGCAAAAAATATCTGTTGAAGACCTAACCACCAATATCTCAAATTGTGACCTTACTTAGAAATAGTGTCATTGCAGATAGAATTAGTTAAGTAAAGGTGGGGTCATAATGGGGTAAGGTGGGCCTCAATTCAGTATGACTGTTGCTCTTAGAAGAAGGAGAGAAAAGAATCAGGGAAAAGGACCAGGTGATGATGGAGACAAAGATTGAAGTGCTGTGGCTCCAAGCCAAGGAATGCTAATTACTACCAGCAAACTATCAGAAGCTAGAAGAAACAAGGAAGGATTCTTTAAAGGAATCACGTGCTTGCTTATACCTTGATTTTGGACTCCTAGTCTCTCGAACTATGAGAAAAAATTTCTGTAAGTTGAAGCTTGTGATATTTTGTTTCAGTAGCCATAGGAAACTATGGCTGAGTGAGAACGGAAAATATATCCAATGGATTGTCAGGCTGATTGAAGAGATTCTTAGGTAAATTCCTGAATGTCTAAGGTAGTTTCTATAAACTGTATTTGGCAAAAATCTTTGATGAGAAAGAACTGGCCAGAGTAAAAATAGAAGTGAGAAGTAACATGAAGAGCCCAGAAATCTAGGAATTGCTGAATTGAAAACTTAAACTGTTTTTCACCTTATTAATGTATAATTATTCAGATATAGCCTCAGGGAAAACTAAGTCTCTGACATTTCCAATAAGACGTGCACTCAGAATAAGACAACATTATCTATGTGGTAGTAACTTTATTTTTAAGATTTCTAGAATTGTTTACAACTAATGGATCCTTTCACCTGGAAAAAAAGTTCCTATAAAGTTTAAAAGCCTGGTGTCCCCAGAAGCCAGATACACCTAGACAATCTATAATTATAATTAAAGTGAGAGACATATCTCAGAAATCCTCATGGTGGTAGCTTTTGGAACATGGCACTGATTAGAACCAAGTACTTAGAAAACACACAGTTTTTATGAGAGCTGTGTTGGCAAAACATCCAAACTGGAATACAAGACACTGAAAATGACTTTTGAGGATTCCATTTCCTCCAGTATGAAAGCAGGTTCAAAAACCTCTTCAGCTCTGAAGGAAAACATATTCTTCAGTTTTTTATTCAGAAGTGGTTTAGGAGATTTTGTAAAAGGACAGACCTCCAAGATGACAGAAAAAGAGCCATGGAGAGCAAGGTTCAGGGAGCATTTCCAGGAAGCAGAAAGAGGATTCCATTGAAGAACAGTCCTCCCAGGAAAGGAAGATTTGACAACTTTTGTCCAGCAGGAGATTAAAATTTCAGTGGACCATTAACTGCTATGTGCATTCCATTATTACTCTTTTTGAATGGGAAAGTTTATTGTAGATTTTCCTATCCCTGTTCCACCATTGTACTTTGAATTCTGGTGGGCAATTAGTTCATAGTTTTCTGGGTCACAATAAACTGCATCTGTACATAATGTAGATCTTCTGATCTTGTGTCTGCTAGAATCGGAAGAGACTTTCAGGGTCTTTGGTTAGGAGTCAGTGTGTTTTGCATGGGAATAATCATAACCAACAAGTAAACAGTGAATGATAGAATCATTAGTCTCAATTCTCCATTATTCTGCAAGAAAATTTATACATCCAAAATCCTGCCTTTCACTACTGAGAGAGGACTGGATTTACTCAACTCTTGTTTCCAGGCTTGGTCATATTACTTGCTTTGAGCATAAGATGTCAGTGGATATGACACCAGCAAAGGCTTAAAAGTTATTTTGCACTTGAACTTCCAGTCTTGTATTTCTGCCTTTCACATGTGAAGAATTTGCCTTGGGTTGCTTTTGGGTATAAGAGGGATGAGAGCTCATGGAGGTAATCTGAACCTAATTTACAATTTGGAATGAAGCCCAACTAAAATACTTATGTTTGGAGGCGATCAGGTTTTGAGATTTTTTTTTTTACATGTTATTATGGTGGTATCTAAAGTATACGCTAAATTTTATTTACAAAATACTTCAATTTTGGAGATGAAGGGAATGACTATTGCATTGTTTTAAAGGGAAACAGGGCATGAATATAGAAAAGGCCAAATTTTTTGATGTAGGCAAATGATAAATATTTGCAAGAAAGACTCGAGAGAAAAAGACTAAGAGGCCAAGCAAAAGTGGAGGTAATAAAATTGGAATCTGAAGTTAAAAGTTTTTCCAGAAAAAAAATGTGAATCAAAATCTCAAGCAGTAAGTGCTATCCTGGTGAATTTATTGAATGTGATGCCCAATTATTTCTTCATCTGAACTTAAATGGCACACAAACTTTTGCAATGTGTTCTGCCAAATCAATTCTAATGGAGATTCTTAGTCATAGCTCCATTGCTATGGCTCATGGAGGAGGGAATATCATCCAACTAGTGCAGTCAGAGTGCACAACCCCTCTCACCTCAGTGGCAGGTCCAATTATGGGAGGCAACCCTCAGGCCAGAGACTTGTTCTTCAAGGTGGAGCTAGGGGAGAACAACTTTTCCTCTATGGCTGCTAAATTGTGATAGTGTATGTCTGGAACTGCATGGTCCCCCCTTTTCTAAAGCCCTGCTCTCCATCAAGTCTTTAGTTGGAATTAATTAAGTCAGCGCATGGTACAAAGCCCACACACCGAAACAAATGAACCATGCCAGCATTTGAGTACTTGGTTCCAGTCATCCTTAAAGATGGCCATAACCCTCCCCATTGCTGTCTACATTTGTGAGCTTTCAAACCCTCTTTAGGCTCACACCTGTTCAAGTGCAGTTTCTATCACTTTCATTGAAAGTTCCCTAATTAATGCTTTGAACTTCAATGTAAATAAAGTCAGTTATGACATTCTGATGGGAAAATAAAACAAAACAGAACACAATCCACTCACCTGGAGTAAAACAAACAAAAAAAGCTCTCAAATTTTCTGACACTGGCATTTATTTCCAAGTAGATCTAGAATGATATCTACAAGTTCTGAGTTTTGAGTGGAAAAAGTGGGGAAAATAATCAAAATGTATGTCCATTTAAATTATTGTAGAAAGGCAAAGAGTGACAAATCTGAATCATGCGAGGATTCTGGCAATATAGCAAGCATGAATCCTTAAAAATCACTCTGATGAAGGAGTCTGGCCAAAGATGGAATACAAGTAAGTAGCTTGGGAATGAAGACACTATAATATGAAAACTTTGGAAGTAAAATATAAATACATGAATTATGGAAATATTGAGTTACAGAAAAGTAAATGAGTGAGTTCTGTTTAAATAAAAGCAAATGGCAGACACCAAGAGAAGAACATCAAATGAAAAATAATGATAGAACTATGATGGATTAGAGCAAAATTCCAGCACTGCAATGGAAGTCAAGACATAGGAGTAGAGAAGAGTAGGGAGCAAGAACTAATTTTCTCATTCTTTAAGAAAAACAATTTAATGAATAGTGCTTCATTTAAAAAGCTGATAAATTATGAGCTAAGGATATTAAAATATCATTTAAATTATAACATAACATCAGAAGAAAAAAAGAAAAAATATGATTTTCAAGTTGACAAAGGAGTGGGCATGGAAGGAAAAAGATAGATCATATGGCAAAATGTAGAAAGAAAATCAGTAAGGTGTGTTAAGATAAAATTTGAAAAGCTTAAACAATGATAATTAAGATAATATACAAATAATATCAGCAAATATCTAGATGAACTTCCCTATAAAAATGTACAGCAAGTTTACAGTAACCAACAAAAGAGACAAAACTATACATCACTTGCAAGAAATACATCTAAGATAAATGAATCAAAATATTGAAGTAAAAGGATAAAATAAACCTGGCAGATGCTAATGTAAAGAAAGATGTTATCTTCATAGTCATATCAAACAAGTTTGATTCAATGCATTAATGTATTAAATGTGACAAAGAGGAACATATTCAATAATAAAGAACATAATTAACAGTTAGTATATTGCTGCCATCATTCTTTAAGCCACAAATTAACATAACATCAAAGCAGGAAGTCAAAACTGCAGGAAGTACAAGGGAAAGTCAACAGATAGAAAATAGAGGTAGGACATATTAAATCAATGATCTCAGCTTATGATGAAATACATCATAAAGGAGTAATATGATTTTAATGTACATATATGTATTCATACACACACATCTATAGATCTATTGCTCAATCAATAGATAAAGATATACTGTTCCTTATAAACAGGGTATGATATCCTCAAAGAACACGTACAAAATTGATTACATATTAATCTAAAAAGAACAACACAAAATAAAATCTAAAATGTTCAAAAGATGAAGGTACCATTTTCTGACCATCGTGCAATAAGAAAAAAAAAATACAAACAATAACAACCAGAACAAAATTATTGGCTATTTAAAGTTACCATTTTTACCTTTTACTTCAAAGAAGAAATCAGGATGGAGATAATAGGATGAAGTTTTATTTGTAAGATTTGTATTTTTATATATGGCATCAATTAAAATGAAAATAAATCAATCAAATACTCAATTCAATGAGGTAAAAATCACAAACTGGACTAGAAAAGGGGGCACTAATGAGGAAGGTGGACACTGACAATACATATGTGGAAAATCACAGAAGTGAGACCAAAGGAAGAGAAAAATTCAAGAGCCCAGTCCTTAAAAGACAAACAACCAGAAATAAGCAATAGCTTCCATAATTAAAAGCCAATAATTAAAGGAAACATCCTCAGTAAGTTGCTCTACTTATAGTCCATATATAACATACTTTGAGAAACATCTTCATGGACAGAAAAAGGAAAATTTCATAAAACCAAACCAATAATTTCCTGAACCTGACAATAGCAGTGCATTAAAAAGAAAACTCAATGTTCCTTAAGAATATGTGTGCTAAAATGTAAGTTAAGCATTAGCATAAAATGTAAGCAATGCAATAAAACACAATTCATTTTAACCATGTAGTGTATATAGAACAAGAATGTTTTAAAATAAAAATAGTTGATTGCAATATAATAGGCCAAATTTTTTTAAAAGTTCATCTCAATAGCTTATGTAAAGCATTTAACATTATTAAATATTTATTCCTGATGAAAGCACTTAATAATGTCTTACTAGAAGATGGTTTTCTTATCTGATAAATGTGACTACATTAGCAAGAAACCAGCAGTTTTTCAAATCATAGAAAACTAGAAAAATTCTCCTTAATGTTAGGAAAACTACATAGATACCTTTTCTCAATACACTTATTTAACAATACTTTGAAGGTACTAGCGTTACCGGACAAAGGGCATGAATTCTTTTGCCTTACACACTCAATAACCAATTTCTAAGACACTGGAATTTCAGAGAGAAACAGTTTTATTACTAGGCGCATAGTAGGAGAGCGGATGTCCTAGCAGCCCAAAATCTGTCTCCCGGAACTGCAGTAATTCTGATAGTTTTATTAGAGAAAAGATGGGCAGGCTTTAGGATAATGAGCACAGTGGCCCCAGATGCTGTATTAGAGGGGATTTAATTACTGAGCATGTGCAGATTGATTACATGCTTAGTCACAGAACGTGGGTAAGAAAATGGCAGAATGAGGTTTAGGTGACTTGTGGGTTAAAGTCTAAGCTACTGTGCATGTCAGGCAGGCCCATTTTGGTTAGATCTACTCTTGGATATCAAGATAACTTTGGACTTGGGGTGGGTTAGTTCTGAGCTGACCCAAGACCCCTCGTTAATAAGCATTAGGGGCTGTCTTCTGTAATTACAAGATTTTAAATTTGGAAAACTGGACAACTGTGTACACATGAAGGTTTTTACAATCACAGGAGCAGAAGATAAAGGCCATACAAACATTATCAGGGACCATGGCAGCTGCATGACAATTTAGAAATTTTGGAAATTTCCTTCTGTCTACGCCAATATACCACAAAGCGAAAAGAAATATCTATATAATGATTCAGTGATCAAAATCATCCCTTAAATTCTGGCTTCTCAGTTACACTAATCTATACATTTAGGTTGGAGCTTTAAAAATACGTAAAATACTGAATAAGATATTTTGCTTTACCAGTATTTATTATCATGATTTTACACCTGACAAAATAAAGAGAAGTGGATAAAAAGAATCTCTAGGAAAAATATGAATTTAGTATGGTGCCTAGGACATAAAACTAAGGTACAAATACCAATAGATTTTGTTGACAAGACATAATTTAAGAAAATATTCCATTCAGCTGTAACAAGAAAATATACAACTAGAATAAATTGGCATTCATAGCAATCGTAACATGGAAAAAATTTAAATGACTGAAGGACATAAAGGAAGACAAATAAATGTAAAAATATACTTATTTATGAAGAGAAAAGCTTTCAAGCCAATTATGTGAATTATGTATCTTCTTCAGATTTATCTAGAAATCCAATGTCATCCTGATCAAAATAGTAATAGAATTTTTTTTCTTGGAACTTGGAAAAATTAAAACTGGTATTAAATTTAATCTGAGAACAAAAAAAAGAAATAGCATATTTTTAAAAAGAGAGAGAGAGGGCAGGCTATGGTGGTTTAGCTGGCAGAGTTCTCACCTGCCCGTGCCAGAGACCTGGGTTCAATTCCCGGGGCCTGCCCAAGCAAAAAAAAAAAAAAAAAAAAAAAAAAAAAAATTAAATAAAAGAGAGAGGAGAGCAGGCTTGCCTTAAAATTAATAAATTTGAAAATAAATAAATAATAGCAAAATCTCTTTTACTAGGGTAGGAGATAAATCAATGGTATAGACTAAAGCCTCCAGAAATAGATATTTTAATATATGGAAATTTCATTAATTTAATCAATAAGAGAAAAATACATAGTATTTAAATTTTTTTCTTTGCATTACTGATCTTCAATGGTACTAGCAAAGTAGAATTTGCTCTACTACTAAATTCCCTGGTTTAGTAGTTACACTAAAATAAATTTGGGAAACAGCAAAGGTTGAAAACTTAAATGTAAAAACACAATGAAAATACTATAATAAAACATGGGAGACTTTATTTTGCGTTGGGGGTGAGTTTTAAACATGACTTCATAAAAATTAAAAACCTTTATAGGAAAAAAATAAATAATATACAAAATGGGGAAAATATTGGCAAAGATGAATTTTCCTTAAGATAGAAAAAAACTCTAAATATCAATAAGAAAAAAACAAGTAATAATAAATAGAGCACGAAGGGGCAGTTTATATAGAAATGCACACATATGAAAAGACATTCAGTCTAATTCATATTGAAATAAATCATTTTACATAACAGATGTTTTGCTTATAAGATTGACAAAGATTAAAAAATTATAACAATTGGAAGAAGTCTGGACTAGAAATACTCTCCTATGTTATTGGGGAGAATTTAATTAAGACAGCACTTTTGGAAGGATATTTAGTAACATCTATCAAAAATCTAAATGCATCTATCTTAGCTCAGCATTCCCTCTTCCATGAATGTTTTCTAGAGATTTACTGACAAAACTCCCCCAAAATGCTGATGTACGGATTGCTCATTATCGCATTGCATAAGAGAAAAACTGGCTTTAAAAAATCATAAATGTTTATCAATAAAGAACTGGCTTGGAAAAAAAATCCAAGTTACAGTAAATGAAAAAAATCAAGCTCATTAAGTGAGAAAATACAAGTATTGTATTTGTAAAATTATTTAATTTGTATTGAAGTGTATACTGTGGTTATGTGATAGAACATAATACACCAACATGTAATATCGTATAATTCAAATCTGTGAATACACAGAAATTTTTTTTTAAGAAAGCTGAAGAAACTATTAACAGTGATTAATAAGTGGGATGGGTAGGGAGATGACACTTTTTACTTTCTTTTCCACTATTTGATTTTATCTTTTCGATGAACCTGAATTACTTTCAAAAGGGAGCAGAGCATTTACATTCTGGAAATGGACCATGTGGGTCCAATTTCTGTTTCACCTTTTATTAGTT
The DNA here is from genome assembly GCF_023851605.1 of Tamandua tetradactyla. Taxonomy (NCBI): domain Eukaryota; kingdom Metazoa; phylum Chordata; class Mammalia; order Pilosa; family Myrmecophagidae; genus Tamandua; species Tamandua tetradactyla. The sequence continues at coordinate 28,222,085 of NC_135336.1, read as the reverse complement.
GTGTGACCGTGGGCAAATTACTGTTTCTCTTATATCCTCAATTTGCTCACCTGTAAAAAGGTAGTAATAGTAGTAGAGGTAGTAGTAATAATAATAATAATAATAATATCAACCTTATAGGGCTGCTATTAGCATAAAATTAATACATAAAGAGTGCTTAAACCACTTCAAGTGGTTTGGATTTTTTTCTGTTTTCTTTTTATTTCTTTTTCTGAATAGATGCAAGTACAAAGAAATGATCATCATGATGAATATGCAACTATGTGATGATATTGTGAATTACTGATTATATATATAGAACAGAATGATCAAAAATTGCCAATGTTTGCTTTTGGTGTTTTTTTGGTATTTTTAAAAAAATTAAAAATTGAAAAAAAAAGTACTTAAACCACAATGAAAGTTACACTGAGAGGAATCAATATTGTGTTGGCTATTATTAGTATTATCGTTATTATCACTATTTTAGGATTTTTAATGAGATAAAATTTACATACAGTAAAATACCCAGATATAAAGTATACAGTATGACTAATTTAAATAAATGCAAATACCAATTTAACTATGACCACAATTAAGATATCAAATATTTTCATCAGTCCAGGAAATTCCCTCCTACCCCTTGTTGTCAAGCTTACCCTCTCACAGGCATATGCTATTCTGATCTCTATCATCAAAAATGTATTGTCTAGGGTGGGCCACGGTGGCTCAGCAGGCGAGAATGCTTGCCTGCCATGCCAGAGGACCCGGGTTTGATTCCCGGTGCCTGCCCATGTGAAAAAAAAAAAAATGTTTTGTATATTTTTGAACTCTGTATAAATGGAAACTCTGTATAAATGGAATAACACAGTATGTTTTCTTTTGTTTCTGCCATTTTATACTCAATATAATATTTTTGAGATACATCCATATTGTTGCATGTATCTGTAGTTTTTTTGTTTGTTTTCTCCTGAGTAGCATCTTATTATATGAATAAGTCCCCGTTTGTTTATACATTCTCCTGTTAATGAGTATTTGGGTTGTTTCCCGTTTGTAGTTATTATGAATACAGATGTCTGAGCATCTCTAATGATGTCCTCTCTTTCATTTATAACTTTGGTAATTTGTGTTTTCTCACTTCTTTTCTTGATCATACTGACTAGGGACATGTCAGTTTTATTGATCTTGTCAAAGGACAAGCTTTTGATTTCACTGACTTTTCTTCTTTTTTCCTTTCTATTTAATTGGTTCTTATCTTAGCTTTATTAGTTCCACTTACTGTTTATTTACTTTACTCTTCATTGTGTAACTTCTCAAGGTAGAATTGCAAATTGTTGATTTTTTAGATCTTTCATCTTTCTAATGTATATATGTGAAGCTGTGACTTTCCTTCTAAACATTCCATAACAAATTTGTTATGTTGTATTTTCATTATCCGTTAGAAAACTTTTTTTCATTTTCCCTTGTAAATTTTTGACTCACAAGTTATTTTAGAAGTATAGTGCTTATTTTCCAGATATTGGTGGATTTTCTAGGTAATATTATTCTTACTAAGTTCCTTAATGTTATCATGGTCAGAGAACATATTTCATAAAATTTTCATCTTTTGACATTTACTGAGAGATTTTACGACTCAGCATTTGATATATTTTGTGAACATACCATATACCCTTGAAGAGAATAATTATTATAAAGGTGATATATAGAATGTTCTAAAAATGTCTACTAATTCACACTGAGTTATTCAAATCATCAATATCCTTACAGATTTTCAGTATACTTATATCAGTTGTTGAAAGAGGAATGTAGACATCCCAACTATAATTTTAGATGCATTTATTTTCCCTTTCAGAACTCTCAGGTTTGTTGTATTTGATTTTCAAGCTCTGTAATTAGGTGCATAGACATTTTGGCTTGCTAAATCTTCTTGATCAATTTATCTTTTATTCTTTTATAAAATGTTCCTCTTTATCTCTGTTGATATTATTGCCCTGGAAATCAAGTTTGTCTAACATTATTGTAGCCACTGTAGCTGACTTATGACTATTAGTTTTCCGTGGTATGTATTTTTCCTGCAATTTATCTGTGTTGTTATTGTTAAATTACACTTTCTGTATACAGCATATAATTAGGCCTTACTATTTACTCTGACAATTTCTGCTTTTGTTTGGGCCATTTTGGCTATGGACATTTAGTGTTGAATTATCAAAATAGATGGCTGGATGTATACTATCTTGCCATTTATGTTGTGTCCCCTCGTTCCTTTGTTCCTTGTTTTCCTTTTCCTGTCTTCTTTGGGAGTAAGTGAATGTTTTTTTTTTCTAGAATTCCATTTTATTTCCAATTTGATGCATTAGCTATACCTCTTTGCTTTTTTTTTATTTTTTACAATACTAAGTTCTTAGAGTAGCAGAAAAAGAGAGTATGATGCCTGGGGAAATATGTACTCCCATAAGATTTGAAAACTTTACCTAAAGTCAGGTTGTTTAAAGCTGAAGAAAGATATCTGAAGTAATGTTTAAGGAAGAGTGTATTTTTATTTTCACTGACTTAGGAACTGCTCTTGATGACATAGCTGTAAAATGGAGCTACTAGTTGACAAATAAAATAAATGTTGATGAGAAATATCAGGGCTTGAAAGAGAAACAAACAAGTGAACAATCACAACAATAATAAAGACAACACTATGGGGTGTTGATTTGTTTCTTACAGGTTCCCTACAAGTATAGCTTTGGGAGATGTCCCCAGGGAAATTCTGTATGGCCAAATAATGCTCTGGAAAAAGTAATAGCTGTGTCCTCTCCATACTTTCTATTAACCTGCATTGAAATTTTCCATTTGTACCCCAAAGAGTATTCCCCTACCATTGACGAACCATAGTGTGAAGTCAGTGGATGTTGGAACCTTAGTATTCTAAAAGGAAGAAGTCAAAAAGAGAGGGAAAATAAAGTGGTTTGGAATTTAAGATGTGAATTCCTATTCTGGAATGTCCCATTCAGAAGAAAATGTAGGCCAAGCCTTATCACAATGCAGAACTGGGATGCCAGGTCTCTGGAACTTGGAGAATGAATCAAGTTTTGTTTCTGGGGTCAGGAATTTTTATTTCTAACTCTTTCTGGTGACAAGTGTTTGGGCCAATTATTTTATATCTTACAAGAATGAGTGGGCGGGCCGCGGTGGCTCAGCGGGCAAAGTGCTTGCCTGCTATGCCGGAGGACCTCGGTTCGATTCCCGGCCCCAGCCCATGTAACAAAAACGGAGAAACAGAATACAATAAAACAAGAAAATGTTTAAAAATGTTTCCCTTTCTTCCTTCCTTCCTTCCTTCTATCCTTCCTTCCTTCTCTCTGTCTTTCCTTTAAAAAAAAAAAAAAAAAAAAAAAAAAAAAAAAAAAAAAAGAATGAGTGTTAAAATAAAAAGCCCAATAGAAGATGAATATATATATACTTCACTGACATAAAACACATTAACCATGACCTTCTTTTAGAATATGAGCCTCGTTTCCTCCATTTGAGGCTCAATCCCAAAATAGCAGAGCTGCTTTATGAAGTTAGCCTATCCTCCAAATGCTAGTCCATTAAGTCTTTTTAAAATTTTCCATCACCTTCTACATATTCAAAGTCATGGCCTCTTCTGCTCAACCCACTCTCCACCCACCTCCTGCTCTGCTTAATTTCCTGGAAGACAAAACAATGGTCATATGTTCATCAAATACCTACTCTTCATTTTTTAATAGTTCTTCAGCCCATACCCTTCACTACTCCCTATTCCCTAGCCTGGGCAAAAAGGAAAATCCAAAAATTCCTTTTTTTTTCTTTCTAAGACCCGATTAAAATCTGCTTGTTTTCCCTCCTCTAAACCCAACTTGTTTCTGCTTAACATTCTAGGATTAGAGAAACTCCTAACTAGCGAGCATTTCTATGTTAGTCTGGGTCCTCCAAGCAGACACCAAGACAAAATCAGACATACAAGGATTTTATTAGAGGAAATACTGGAAGAGCAAAATGGAGAAGAGCTGAAGAAAGTGAAAAAAAAAAAAAAAACTGTCAGGCAAGGTTGCAAGTTTGACCCTGAGTGGAGAGTGGAAAGGAATGTGGGGTGTAAGCTCCTGACTTCCCTGTGGTTTAGAGAAGGTTAAGCAATGCTGGCAGGAGTCCTCTAGCCAGTCTGCTGCTGAAAGAGACTGCAGTCTAGGGAATATGCATGCCTTAGCTAGGCAGTCCTTGACTGGGGCCCACATGGTGGGAGCCTGGCCTCAGGGCAAATATACTGGTATATGTCAGAGCACAGCACTGCAGCCCTTGAACAATGAAGCTCCCTGTAGTTGAGCTTCAAGGCACAGTTCCTGTTCCCATCTTTCAAATTCTTTTTCCAGAAGAGGAAGGAGATTTTGGAAAAGGAGAAAGAAAATATTAATCTTAGCTCTCTTTTTACTAAAGTCACTTCCCCTACTGTGCATTATTGGCTATAAATAGTAGATAAATGCAGGTGTAAATTTAGTGATTCACCTGTATCAGTGTAAAGAGAAGTGATATTTTGACAGTAAAAACAGAAACTATGGAAATCTTGCATGATACTGCTATATGATCATTGCTACAGCCTTAAAATGGAATGATGTTCTGATGCATGCTACAACATGATGAAGAGTAAAGCCTTGAAGACATCATGTGGAATGAAATAAATCAGACAAAAAAGGACAAATATAGTACATTTTCACTTATATGAAATGATAAGACTATGCAAATTCACAGTCAGAAATCAAAATATAGCTTACAGGGGCAGGAGTGGGGTGGAGAATGGGGAGTTAACATTTAATTGGTACAGAATTTCTGTTTGGGGTGATACAAAAGTTTTGGTAATGGAGGGTGGTGATGGTCACATAACATGTAGAATGTAGTTAACAACACTGAATTGTTGTATTAGTTAGGGTTCTCTAGAGAAAAAGAATCAACAGGGAACACTCGCAAATATAAAATTTATAAAAGTGTCTCACATGACCACGGGAACGCAGAGTCCAAAATCTGCAGGGCAGGCTGTGAAGCCGATGATTCCGATGAAGGGTCTGGATGAACTCCATAGGAGAGGCTCACCAGCTGAAACAGGAAAGGCCTGTCTCTTCTGAATCCTCCCCAAAGGGCCTCCAGTGATCAGATTAAGCATTACTCACTGCAGAAGACACTCCCTTTTGGCTTATTACAAATGGAATAGGCTGTGGATGTAGCTGATATGATCATGATCTAACTCCATGAAATGTCCTCATCGAAACAGACAGGCCAGCACTTGCCCAACCAGACAAACAGCCATCACCACTTGGCCAAGTTGACACATGAACCTGACCATGACAGTCTACCTCTTGTCAACTTGGTAGCTATACATACCACCTTAAACCATACCTAATTTCTAAATAAAAAACAATTAAAACACACATTTTTTCTTTCACCTAATAATACTCAACTGTCCTACATATAACTGGAAACACATTAAATCTCTCCAGAATAGGGTGCAAATCCTTGGGTAATATTCATTCTTAAACTTGATATCTTACAACTTAAATAGTATAACATGAACAAAACAGCCTTACAGTTCTTGTTTCTGTAACTGATCATGTGGTCAAGGTTCATATTTGTCACTACCTTTTTCCACTACTCATTCCATATTCCCTTTACCCTCAGCAAGCACTTCAACTGGCCCTGGTTCTTTGCCTGGTGGGGTGACCCAAACCTTCATTCCTGAAGTTTCAGAGCCATTGGTAGTCCTTCCTGGATTGTTTTTTTGCAGTTTTCCATTGATTTTAATCACAAGGCATGGTAGTACTAAAAGATGCCCTAGGGGATCTCCTATATTCCAAGAAAACTCTTTACCTCCATTATGTAGTTGCAGTCCTACTTCATCCTGATAGTCAGGGTCAATCACCCAAGACAATAATGTAATCCCTTTCTTGACTTGTTGATCCAGTGGCAGAAGTAGCCCAAAGTGGCAGTCTTAACTTCCAGTTCAGGGGAATCATTGTTGTTTCTTCTGGAAGAAGTACTTCCCGTTTTGGAACTAAAACCTGTAGAGCAGCAGAGCTCAGGGTCAAAGGGACTGGAAGCTAAAATTTTCCTAGTGAATCACTATAGGTAATAGTGAGTGTTACCACTCACATTTCCACCCCTTGGTGCCTGGACCCATGGATCCTGGCTATGGGAGAAACAGCACCATACAGTGGATCCTGACTCAGAGCATATACAGCTTCCTGGAGAACATTACCCCAACCTTTCAAGGTACTGCCACCTAGTTGACACCGTAATTGAGTTTTCAAAAGGCTATGCCACCGTTCTATCAATCCAGCTGCTTCTGGATGATGGGAAACATGGTAAGACCAGAGAATACCATGAGCATGTGCCCATTCCCACACTTCATTTGCTGTGAAGTGTGTTCCTTGATCAGAAGCAATGCTATGTGGAATACCACGACAATGAATAAGACATTCTGTAAGCCCACAGTTGATAGCTTTGGCAGAAGTATTGCGTGCAGGGAAAGCAAACCCATATCCAGAGTATGTGTCTATTTCAGTTAGAACAAATTGCTGCCCTTTCCACGAAGGAAGTTGTCCAATGCAATCAACCTGCCACCATGTAGCTGTTTGGGTCACCTCGGGGAATGGTGCCATATTGGTGACTGAGTGTGGGTCTCTGGTGCTAGCAGATTGGGCACTCAGCAGTGGCTGTAGCCAAGTCAGCCTTGGTGAATGGAAGTCCATGTTGCTGAGCCCATGCATAACCTCCATCCCTACCACCATGACCACTTTGTTCATGAGGCCATTGGGCAATGACAGGATTTTCTGGGGAAAGAGGATGACTGGTATCCACAGAACGGGTCATCTTATCCACTTGATTATTGAAACCTTCCTCTGCTGAAGTCACCCTCTGGTGCACATTCACATAGGACACAAATATGTTCATGTTTTTAGCCCACTCAGAAAGGTCTATCCACATACTTCTCCAGACCTCTTTGTAACAAATTTTCCAATTATGGTCTTTCCGATTTCCTGACCATCCAGTCAAACCATTAGCAACAGCCCATGAGTCAGTATACAAATGCACCTCTGGACAGTTTTCCTTCCAAGCAAAAAGAATAACTGGGTGCACCATTCTAAGTTCTGCCCACTGGGAGGATTTCACCTCACCACTGTCCTTCAAGGACACCCCAGAAAGGGGTTGTAGTGCTGTAGCTGTCCACTTCAGGTACTACCTGCAAATCATGCTGAACCATCTATAAACCAGGCCCGAGTTTTCTCTTCCTCAGTCAATTCACTGTAAGGAACTCCCCAAGAAGCCATTGCTCTGGTCTGGGAAAGAGAAGGCAGGAGTGGAGGCCATGAACATTGGGCCACTTCTTCATATAACTTACTTGTGCCTTCATGATCTGCTCTGGCCCTATCTCGTATATACCATTTCCATTTTACAATAGAGTGCTGCTGTGCACACCCAACTTTATGGCTTGGTGGATCAGATAACACTCAGCTCATGATAGGCGACTCGAGTATCATGGTAACTTGGTGACCCATGGTTAAGCACTCAGTCTCTACTAAGGCCCAGTAGCAGGCCAAAAGCTGCTTCTCAAAAGGGGAGTAGTTATCTACAGCAGATGGTAAGGCTTTGCTCCAAAATCCTAGGGGTCTGCATTGTGATTCTCCTATAGGGACCTGCCAAAGGCTCCAGAAAGCATCTCTATTTGTCACTGACACTTCCAGCACCATTGGATCTGCAGGATCATACGGCACAAGTGGCAGAGCAGCTTGTACAGCAGCATAGACCTGTCGCAGAGCCTCCTCTTGTTCAGGTCCCCACTCAAAATTAGCAGCTTTTCTGGTCACTGAATAAATGGGCCAGAGTAGCACACCCAAATGAGGAATATGTTGCCAAAATCCAAAGAGACCAACTAGGCATTGTGCCTCTTTATCGTTCATAGGTGGGGCCAGATGCAGCAACTTCTCCTCCACCTTAGAAGGGATATCTCGACATGCCTCATACCACTGGACACCTAGAAATTTCAATGAAGTGGAAGGCCCCAGTATTTTTATTGGATTTATCTCCCATCCTCTGACTTGCAAATGCCTTACCAGTAAGTCTAGAGTAGTTGCTACTTCTTGCTCACTAGGTCCAATCAATATGGTATCATCAACATAATGGACCAATGTGATGTCTCATGGGAGGGAGAAATGATCAAATTCCCTACGGACAAGATTATGACATAGGACTTGAGAGACAATATACCCCTGAGGTAGGACAGTGAAAGTATATTGCTGACCTTGCCAGCTGAAAGCAGACTGTTTCTGGTGGTCCTTACTAATAGCTGTTGAGAAAAAAGCATTTGCCAGATCAATAGCTGCATACCAGATACCAGGAGATGTATTGATTTGCTCAAGCAATGATACTATATCTGGAACAGCAGCTACAATTGGAGTTACCACCTGGTTGAGCTTCCAATAATCCACTGTCATCCTCCAAGACCCATCTGTTTTCTACACAGGCCAAATAGGAGGGTCGAATGGGGATGTGTTGGGAATCACCAACCCTGCATCCTGCAAGTCCTTAAGAGTGGCAGTAATCTCTGCAATCCCTCTAGTAATGTGGTACTGCTTCTGATTTTCTATTTTGCTAGGTAGGGGCAGTCCTAGGTAGGGGCTTCCATTTGGCCTTTCCCACCATAATAGCCCTCACTGCACGAATTAGAAAGCCAATGTGGGGATTCTGCCAGTTGCTCAGTATGTTTATACCAATTATATATTCTGGAACTGGGGAAATAACTACAGAATGGGTCTGGGGGCTCACTGGATCCATGGTGAAATGGATCTGAGCAAAAACTCACCTGGCCTCCATAAGCTCCCACTCTGATTGGTGGACCAGAGTGATGTTTTGGGTCCCCTGGAATTAATGTCACTTCTGAACCAGTGTCCAATAATCCCCCAAATATCTGATCATTTCCTTTTTCCCAATGCACGGTTACCCTGGTAAAAGGCTGTTGGTCTCCTTGGGGAAGGCTTGGAGGAAGATTAATAGTATAAATTTGCGGAAATGTAACAGGGTTCTCCCCTAAAGGGACCTGGCCTCCCCTTCATTCAAGGGGCTCCGGGTCTGTAAACTGTCTCAAGTCTGGAAATTGATTAAGGGTGTGACCGTGTGTTTTTGTAATTCAAGTTGGACTTCTGTTCACTTGACCTAGAACTCTTGTTTATACAGCTCAAACAAGAATTTAGTACACTACCCTTTCATTGTATTTCTAGGTACCCCATGATTTACTAGCCAATGCCACAAATCTCTGTGAGTCATATAATTTTGATGCCTGCTTTGAGTTTGCTGTCTATTATAATAGCCACATCTACCCTGTCTCTGGCGATTAAGTGCTGCCAGCTGGCTTCTGCCAACTCGATATCCTGTCATCCTCATTGTGTTTAAGGATTCCAGCTCAGTGACAGCAGTTCCTACAGTAATATCTGACCTACAGAGAAGTGCAACCACAGAACTCTTCAGGGATGATGGTGCTAGTCTCACAAATTTATTTCTCAGTGTTCTGGTAAAAGGTACATCCTCCAGACATTCCTGGGGTGTAAGAGCAGGCTTTGCATGATAAATCCACTCTAACATTCCAATCTCTCTAACATTCCAATCTCAAGCCAATCCAGAGGCTTAATCTCTCTAAGCCTCTGGATCCCCTCATCTACATTATACCAGGGCAGTTCTGGCATTTCAATCTTAGGTAATGTTCACTACCTTTTTGATCCATGTTTCAACCAACCATCCAACAAACTGTTAATACCTTTTCTAACCCCTCAAGCTATAACATTGAATGCAGAATCTCTGCTAAGTGGGCCCATATCAATAAATTCAGCCTGATTCAGCCTTATATTCCTCTCATTGTTATCCCACACTGTTAAAATTGCCACACATATTCCCCTGATTTCTGTCTATATAAATTGAAAAACTCACACAATTCTTTTGGAGTATAATGTATCTCGTCATGTGTGATACTTTGTACCTCACCTTTAGGAACCTGTTGGGACTTTAGTCTAGTTATAAGTCTGGAAGAAATGAGGGGTGGGGGGGTGGGTCATGAAAAGAATTAGAAATATCTTCCAAGCCATTTGCTTCAGGGCCTTCATTTGGAGTTTCATCTGGTGAAACAGGATTAATCACTCTAGGGCTTATCCCTTCAGGAGGAGGTTGGGTGGCCAATTCCTCAAGGCAGGCTTGAGGTGGGGCAGTTATGTCCTTAGGACAAACTATTACAGTGTTATCTAGAGAAGACTCAACATGACCTAGGGTTTCAACCTCACCCCCAAGATCATTATCAATCCATATGTCATTTTTCAGGGTCCCACTACTTTCCAATCAATGCCCTCACTTTAACAGCAGACACCATGCAACATTGAGATTTCAGTTTACATTGTAACATTGCTACTCTAACAATAAAATTCTGAGTCTAATTTTCAGAGATCTCAAGTCTATGGCTACAGGAAATAAGATTTTCCTTCAGGATACTCATAGAAACATCTACATTTGTCAGACGGCACTTAAGCTTCTCATTTGAAGACTTAAGCCCTTGCTTTTCACTCCTTAATGTAGCCAGTGTATCTAACAACTAGCCAATATCTCTATACTGCTTATTTCCACAAAACTCTGTAAAGGAGTCAAAGACATTATCCCCCAGAGCCGGCTGGCTTCGTACAAGCAATGCATTAGGAGAATTGAATGGTGATATTTTGACTATCTCTTTTGCCAACTCCCTCCATGGATTGGGAGTGTCATTCTGATTATGGGAATCTGAGTCCTTAGTGCCTTGAGTCCAGTCAGAGTAGAAAACCATTCATAAAAACCCATTTTTTAAGATTCTGTTTCTTAAGAACCACTCCTGGTACCAAGATGCATTAGTTGGAGTTCTCTAGAGAAAAAAAAAAATCAACAGGGAACACTCGCAAATATAAAATTTATAAAAGTGTCTCACATGACTGCGGGAATGCAGAGTCCAAAATCTACAGGGCAGGCTGTGAAGCTGACGATCCCGATGAAGGGTCTGGATGAACTCCACAGGAGAGTTTCACCAACCGAAACAGGAAGAGCCTGTCTCTTCTGAATCCTCCCCAAAAGGCCTCCAGTGATCAGATTAATCATTACTCATTGCAGAAGACACTCCCCTTTGGCTGATTACAATTGGAATCAGCTGTGGGTGTAGCTGATATGATCATGATTTAACTCCATGAAATGTCCTCATTGCAACAAACAGGCCAGCATTTGCCCAACCAGACAAACAGGCATCACCACTTGGCCAAGTTTACACATGAACACGACCATAACAATTGTATACTTGAAAATGGTTAAAATGGGAAATTTTAGGTTATATATATTAAAATTAAAATAAAAAAACATAGAACTGCACAACACAAACAGTGAACCCTAATGCAAGCTATGCACTACAATTAATCTTATAATTATAATAATATTTCTTGTAGCAGTTGTAACAAAGTTAACACACAAGTACAACATGTTAATGATTGAGAAAACTCTGTTCATGAGGAAAGTGTATATGGAAACTCTGCATGATTTTTCTGTAAACTCATAACTGCTCTAGTAAAAAATCAAAGAAAAAAATAGAAAGCCAAATAAGGAAAAACAACCTTCAAAATGCCTCCCACCTCAAATCCTTTTCAAAATGTAAATAAGAAGTGTTATGTATCTCCTTTAATTGAACTGGCTTTTCTGAACTACCAACATCAAGAGAAGTAAGAATAAATATTATTTTTTTCTGTTGTGTTAATTATGTGCATTGTGGATTTTAAACTTTTTTTTCATTGTGAATGTGCAATGTTTCAGATTTATTATGCTTAATATAAACTTATATGAGTAGCCTGGGATCCTAACCATTATTTATGATATTTAGGATATTGATTCTGTGAAGGAAGTAGACTCTGATTTCCAAATGATGTTTGTCAATGAGCATTTGAGATACAACCTGTTTGCAAGTTGAAGATGTCTTACAGCTTTCAATAGCATCATATGTTGTTTTGCAAAATGTTTCCACCTCTGTTTTTTGAATCTTCCCATAACACTGTGGAGTAGGGAAGTTGGCAGTGCTTGTCTTTCATTCCCTCTTGCTGCTTCTGAGGTTCACACCTGGCTACCCAAAAATCCTGACCAGACCTATGCTCCTCATTTTTCTTGCCCAACTTCACCCCACCATTCAAATTCAAACATACATGTTCTAAAACAAAACTCATTCTTCTGATCATTATCAGAAGTTAACTTGGAAAGGGAATACTGACTGGGGGAGGACATGAGTATATTGGGATTTGAAAATGTTCTGTATCTTGATCTGGGTGTTAGTCAAATGCCTGCATATAATTGTGATAATGTAATGAGCAATACAGAAAACTTGTGCAGTTTGTATGATTATACCTGAGTTAATTCTTTTAAAAAACTTATCTGCTCTAACCCCCATAAGAAACCAATAAATTAATAAAAATAATGAGTCACTGCTTATTTACAGTGAGTTAAGTTTATCCCGTCTATATTGACATATATGCATTTTAATCATAGCATCAGCAACTTTCCCTCAAGAGAAAAGTTCAGAGTTTTTTAAGCAATGAGAGCTGATTTAGGAATTTATATTTGAAAATATCCACTGTTGCATGCTTCAAATAAACTAATTCTCTTTCCAGATCACTATCCCCAATAGAAGGTTGTTGTAGTAATCAGGTTGTTGAAGTGTTCACATCAATAGCAAAAGCAGTGATGGTGAGTAGATCTGGATGCAAGAACCTAGGGTTGGGAGCTAGTTTTAGGAGAGAAACATTATTGAAGAAAATTAACGTTGTTTCTGTTGGAAGGTTTAGATAAAGAAACTTTAGGTAAGACTGTCTTATCAAATTTGATGTTGGAGGCTCATTACAGGAGCATATGAAATTTATTGATTGTCTCTCCTCAAAAGAGGCACATAAATAATTTTGCATACAATTAAAGGTATATTCACACACACTTGGAGCCTATTTATGGATCGCCTAAAGTTTCATGTAAATCATATAAAACACCTCATTGAGAAAGACCTCTTCTATCAAAAATTTATTTTTAATTAAGCCAAGTAACTAAAAAAAATTAATAAATACCTTGATGCAATATTATATTAGGTACAGTGATATATAAACCAGAAGTACAGAAAATGTTAGGAATGATCTACAAACCTGTACATCAATTAACAAATGATTGGTACAGACAACAAGAGATTATTCTATTTTTAGGCTGAAAACCAAAAATATTTAGAACACTTCTTCAATAGTTTCCTCTTGACTATTGGATGATGCACTCCCTATTTGTTTGTATGGAGAAAAAAAAATTCAACAAAAATTAAAGGGCATTTTTTATGAAGAGGCTTTTTAAAATCTATTCTTTAATGTGAAAAGATTTGGGAAGCATTAAAATTAAATGAATATATATATGCACACATGTGCACAGTCAATCCTCATTACTTGTGGGTTTCATATATGTGAATTCACCTACTAGCTAAAATTTATTTATATAAATCTCTATCTATCTATCTATCTATCTATCTATCTATATATATATATATATATATTACACACACACACACACACACACACACACACACACGTGGATTTAGGGATTTGGCCCACATAATTGTGGGGCTGGCAAGCTCAAATGTAGAGAGGCTGGAAGCTGAAATTTCAGTGGTTTTGAGTTCCTTAGTCAGAATTCCTTTGGCTGAAAAATTCAGGAAGGAGTAGAGGGTATAGTTTTGAAACAGGTTTTCTTCTGTTCTCTAGAACCCTGAGTTTTTGCTATTAAGATCTCCTGCTGATTGGATGAGGTCTACTCATTATGGAAAGTAATCTTTTTTGATTGTTGATACAACATTACATTTGACTGTTGATCAACATCCACAAACAACTAGTCTCGTGTTTGACCAAAAAACTGGACACCACTGCCTAGCCATGTTGACATGTAAAATTAGCCATCACATATATAGAAGAGTGAAAAAATTGAATGGAACATTCCCAGCTGAAGTCAAATAAGGTGACACTTTGACTTCTTGTTTCAGCTTTCACACTGTAAACATTTGTGCAATATATTTGTTTAGTGCAACACTTCTCATGTTTTGTGCTTCTTTGGTAATTTTTAAAATGGACCCTAAGCATAGTGCTAAAGTGCTGTCTAGTGTTCCTAAGTCCAAAGAGACTGTGATGTGCTTTAAAGAGAAAAGTACATTGGTCAGTTAAGCTTTATTCAGGTTTCAGTGATACTGCTTTGGCCATGAGTTCAATACTAATGAATTAACAATTATATTTTAAAAATAAAACAATTTGTTTATTAGCGAGTCAATGAAAAATATTGTGACCAGAAGCTTGCAGGAAACTAAGTTTGTATATCCCTTAACAGCAATGTTGCACTGTTTATTAAAGTCAGTATATCCACCGTGACTTTATAGAATGTAACCACCACAAATAAAAAGAATTGATGATGTATGCATGTATATGCATGTGTGTATATACATGTGTGTGCATGTATGTGTACATATATATTATGTTACATGTGTGTGTATATATATATACAACTATATTTTTATCTAGATGAAAAATGATTTTTATTGCCTTATCCCAGAAATTACAGGATAAGTTACCACCAGCTGAAAATAACTTAAAACTTAATAATCCAAGTATAACCTGAAATTTAGTGCTTCAAGGGGGAGGCTCTGTTGAGAGCAATATACAGCATTTTTACACAGTAACCAGGAGATCCCAGTATGGTCTGATCTTCAGGAAACATAAAAGCGCTTATACCGTTCTAATGTATGAGAATCATTTTTAAAATGTGAATGCGTTTTAAAAATTAATTAAAACATCTTAGCAAGACCCAATAAATTCTACAGAAGTACCATGTTTTATGGACAATGGCAAAAACACCATATGAGATGTGTTCCAAAGACCTGTCCTTGTCATCCATGAAAGATAATTACTCACAGTTTTCTATTTCTTACCTTGTGCCTTTCTCAAGACTCCTCAAACACATCATTGCTGGCTAATGTCATGATATATGTATGCATATACATATATATATATAATACTGCTCACTAGAACAGAAGCAAAGAAAGAAAAGTCCATCCTCTTTTGTTGTCCTTGATCTGTTCTTACAGCTAGCAAAAATACTTGCCTGTGATAGGTGTTCAATAATTGTTCTGCATGTCTGGCTTACTATTTTATTCTATATCTACTCACCCTTTTCCCTTTTATCATCTATTCAGTAGAGATCTTCCCACCCCATCTTTCTATAGACACCCATAACATACTATATGCCATAATAAACTATTGGTCTACATCTGAAAGTAATGCACGAGAGGCATTAATGGAAAATTGTGAAGAACAAGAATTTTGTGTTCAGCAGATCTGATTATCAGGAATAACACTTGTTACTGCATAGAATTTGGGCAAAACATTTAACCTTTGAGCCCCAGGTTCTTATTTAAAAGGGTAAAATAAGGTTGTTATGGGTACTTTTATTAGTTTTCTTTTGCTGACTTAATAAATTGTCTCAAACTAAGGGTATTAAAACAACACAAATATATTATTGCATAGCTTCTATGGGTCAGAAGTCAGGTACAGTGTGGCTGGATGGTTCTCTGCTTCAGGTTTCATAACACTAAAATCTAGTTGTTCTTTTCCAGGAACTCTGGGGATGAATCCCCTTTCAAACTGATTCATATTGTTGAGAGGATATGTCATGGTCAGGTTCATGTGTCAACTTGGCCAGGTGGTGGTGCCTGTTTGTTTCATTGGGCAAGTGTTGTCTGTGGCCATGAGGACATTTCATAGAATTAAATCATGATCACTCACCTCTGCTGCATCCACAGCTGATTGCATTTGTAATCAGCCAAGGGGAGTGTCTTCTGCAATGAGTGACGTTTAATCAAATCACTGGGAGGCTTTTAAGGAGGGTTCAAAAGAGACAGTCTCTCTTCCTGCTTTGGCCAGCGAGCCTCTCCAAGCGTTTGTCCAGACCCTTTATCAGAGTCGTCTGCTTCATAGCTGCCCTACGGATTTTGGACTCTATGTTCTCACGGTTACGTGAGACACTTTTATAAATTTTCTGTCTATGGATATTTCCTGCTGATTCTGTTTCTCTAGAGAATCTTAACTAATACAGGGTATAATACCATGTGGTTGTATAACTCAGGTCCCATCTCTTTGCTGACTTTTGTCTAGGGGTCATTTTCAACTTCTCAAAGCCAGCTACACTCTTTAGCTTGTGGCTCACTTCCTCCATCTTCAAAGCTGACAATGGCAAAAGAATCTTTCCCATGCTTTGAAGCACTCTTTCTTCTCCTTTTATCACCTATTTCCTCTGCTTTCTTATTCTATTACCTCTTTGACTGATGTTTCTGCCTCTTTCTACTGCTTTTAAGGCCTGTGTGATTGCAGTTGACCTAGATAACCCAGGATAATCTCCCCAGTTTAAAGTCAGTTGATTAGTAACCTAATTCAATTTTCAAAGCCCCTTCACAGCACTATTTGGATTCCTGTTTGATTGTATAAAACTAGGGATGGAAATCTTAGAGGGGGACATCTTTAGAATTCCGCCTACCATAGGGCTAAACAATAAGAATGTATATAAAACACTCAAAGTGCTTGGGTCATAGGCAAGAAAACATATTATAAACAGTAGGGGTGATTACTAATACATATAGACTCATGGCTGTGAAAGTGGGAGTGGGCAGGAGTTACCTCAGCATGCATACTTCATCCAAACATTTTAAAGTGAACTGCTGAAAATATGTCTTGAGGCATTTGGCTCGAAGGAAATGTTATGGAAACGGTTGCCATATTTTAGAACAGGGGCGACTAAAATCCTGGTGAAAATAGAAGAGGATTGGGTAAAGCCAATTAAAATGGGAAAAATATGTGTCCTTGGAATTATATTTCCATTATTCATTCCTTTTTTCTGCTGGTATTTATTAATATTTCCTGAATTAATAAATAGTCCATGCTTGGAAGGGAAGATGTACTGAGAAAAAGAAGAAAGGCAGAGAGATAAGAATGCATGGAACTGGGTTGGCGAATAAACCCCAAAAGAGAATTAAAGAAAACACATTTGAGCATAAGACTAAAAATGGGAAAAATGAATAAGGAAAGAAAGTCAGGTAAACATAAGGTTAAACTAGACTGAGGTTCAAAAGAAATTGCAATTTGAAAAGATTGAGGTTTTTCCTCTACAGCTGAAGAATTGTTTTTCTCTATTTATAATCTTGCCCATTAAAAATGAACAGATTAAAAAAATGATAACCATATGCTGGTATCAGCTAATGCACTTTTTCCCCTGCCAGGTTCATTATTCTCTAAATAATTAACTCTCTTATTAATAAAAAGAAATATTAATGTGGATACTTGAAATCTGTAATTATTCTCTACATACTTGTAACTGACAGACGGTTATCAGTCTCCGGGATAAGAAATCTTGATTTAGGCATTGGGATAAAGGAAATTGTTTTATACAGTCTGTATCATAGCAAATAAAAGAGATTGCAGTGCTAATTTATAATCTCAAGACTGCAGGTACATATTCTCAATCCTTGATTTACCTACAGCAATAATCTTTCAATAGCTATCTTCTAATTTCCCTTGGTAACTCCCCAAAATGCCCTACATATTGCCCCACACTTCAAGCTAATATCATACCTCTGCATCCTCAGAATTTGAATTGCTAGTAAGACATTCTTTGGAGACATTCCTAATGAGTTTATTATCAATGTTCTTACTACATATTCCTCTTCTGGGATTTTACTCACTTCATCCATAAATCTGATTCTTATAACAAATTCATCTTTGAGAGGATCTTCCATCTGCACTTTTCCCACAGATTTTGCATTGCCCTTCTCCTCTTGCTTTTCATTTGGTAGAAATTGCATTCCTCTTTTTCTTTAGTCACTTTAAAGAGCTAGCACCTGGAGCTGCAGTGAACATTGTTGTCCTTTGGGTTGACACTGAGAAAGTCACGTCGGTCTGTGTGGGTGGGGCGGGGAGGACTGAAGCATGCCCAAGAGCCCTCTCTACTATGCCTTTCCTGATGTTCTTAGAACGGCCCCCGTTTACATGATAGGAACGAGAGCAAAGGTTTAATGACAGTGTCTGACACTTGAAGACAAAAGGACTGATCGCAGATCTCGAATGTAAAATGTTTGCGTTTAGTCTCACCTTTATCTCTTTCAACAGAAAGTTTAATTTTCAGTCTAGGAAAGAGGTTAACCACTCTAGACAGCCTAAGACTAACCATCCCAATTGTTCTTTCTTATTTGTATGATTGTATCACCTCCTGATTCATCTGTAAGTCATTAATTTAAACCCTGATATGAGGCAAGAACAGCCAAACATACCCTATGCAACCTGCCCAGGGACATCAGAGCAGGGCCCTGCAGGGTCATAATATTAACTCAGCAAAACAGTCCAAATAGTATATTCATGCAAAATCTGGGTAGCTGCCTAACAAGGGTTTATTGATCTATTTTTTTCAGTAAGATAAATAAGTCACTGTTGAATTCTGTTCAGGGAAGACTGAATCTGCTCTCGGGTGACATTCACCGAAGATGCCTTTAGTTTACTTGTGCCATGATTTCAAATTCTCTGCCCATCTCAGTTCTTTGACCTTGTGTGCTTTGTCAAGATATCTGTTATTTACCTCCTGAATCCTATATATTTGTAGAAAAAAAATTGCTATAGAAAGACCTGTATGTGAATACTTATATAGTTTTATTCATATATCCCCAAATTGGCAAAAGCCATATATCCATCAACTGGTGAATTTATTCATTTGGATAAACACATAGTGGAATATTGCTTAGCAATTAAAGGGAGATAACCACAAATACTACTGACACAAAAGGCTACATACTATTTTATTCCATTTATATTTCTTCTTGAAAATGAACATTGATAGGAATAGAAAACAGATGAGTGGTTTTCAGGAGCTGGGGATGGAAGGGGAATTGGGAATTGACTTTAAAAGAGCCTGAGGGAAATTTTGTGAATGATGGAAATGTTTTATTTCTTAATTAAGCTAGTGATTACACATTATACATTTTCTCCAACTCATAAAAGGTAAACCTAAAATTGTAAAATTTATTTTGTATGAGTTATACCACTATAAATCCAGAATTGAAATTAAATAAAGAAGGGGATGCAAGGGTTGTTCAGTGGTACAATTTTTGTGTGCCATGTGGGAGACCCGGGTTAAATCCCAGGCCCATGCACTTCCCGCCCACCCCAAAATCAACAAATGATGTTGCAACAATGGGATACTCACATGGAAAAAGAATGAAATGTGACCCCACCATACAGCATACAAAATAAAATAAAATAAATTTGGAGTGGATTTATTAATATATCAGACCAAGTAGATTAGAAACATAGATAATACCAGTGATAAAGAGGATCATTATATAAAGATAAAAAGGTCAGTTCATTAAGAAGCCATTTTAACACAAAGTGTGAATGTGCCACATAAAGGAGTTTCAAAATGCATCTGAAACAAAGACACAAGGAATGAATAGCACTAAAAGGGAAAAGAAACAAATGTACAATTATAGTTGGAGATTTCAACACTCTTCTCTTAATAGCTGATAGAGAAAAAATAGTACGCATAGGGAATGTTTGAACTCCACATCATTCAATTTAACTCAACTGACATTCAAAGAACACTATACCCACAATGGCAGAATACATCTTTTCAAATACACACAGAAAATTCACTAAGATAAGCCACATTCTGGCCATAAAACAAGTCTCAAAACATTTAAAAAAATGAAATGGTCTAAGGTGTATTATCAGACAAAAATGGAGCTACATTAGAAATCAATAACAGGCAGATATCTGGAAATTTTCCAAATAAGTGTAAATTATGCAACATTCCCATGATGACCCATAGGAAAAATAAATCGCAAAGGAAACCAGAAAATCTTTTGAACTGAAGAAAACTGAAAACATAACATATTGAAATGTATGGGATACAGCTAAAGCACTGCTTAGTAGAATTTATAGTGCTAAAGGGCTTATAATAGAATAAGAAAAGGTATTGAATGAATGATCTATGCTTCTGCATTAAAAAAAAAAAACTGGAAAAAGTAGCAATGTAAAAATAATGTAAGAAGGGTGGGCCATGGTGGCTCAACAGGCAAAGTTCTCACATGCCATGCTGGAGATCTGAGTTTGATTCCCGGTGCCTGCCCATGCAAATAATAATAATAATAACAATAACAATAATAATAATCATATAAGTAAAAGGAAAGAAATCATAAAGAAAATGGCAAAAATTAGTGAAATGGAAAACAAATAGAAATAAATTAGAAAAATCTATGGAACCAATAGCTGGCTCTTCTAAAAGATAAATAAGATTGTTATATCTCTAGCCAGATTGGTTAGGGAAAAACAACAAGAAAAAATTAAATTAGAGCACTCAAGAATGAAAAAAGGGCAAAATAGCAGAGTAGAAAGTTATAGAGCCTCCCTCCTCTAGATAAAAATGAATGTGCTGAAAAAAGTTATTGGAATTAACTAGGTCGTAACCCTGGATCCAGACTGGACATTTAAAACTACAGGAATACCTAAAGTGGAAGGTTGCTAAAAGTTTTGCTTTTGTAAGTGAAAGCACAAACTGGAAATGGCCCCATTCCTCCACCCTGCCAAGCACAGTGTGGAGCCTGAGATTGATTGGCTGGTTGCGGGTGGGGCAGTCAAAGCAAGCAGAGGCACCTTGTCTTCCAAAAGTTTGGGTTCAAGGTTGAGATCTGGGGGATCACTGAAAGACCAGCACAGATACAGATCTGAAAAATTAAAAAAACTGAAGCACTGAAGAATTGTCCACTGAGGGGACATTTCATGGTCTGGCAGATCCCTTAGGGCTCAACATTAACAATGGCCTCAGTTATGGCCCTTTGGGCAGCTGCAAGTTCCAGGCTTCCATCAGCATCCACTAGGAAGGAAAGAGCCAATGAACCTTTTCTTTTTTTCATTGTTTTCTTTCTCTTTGGATAGGTGTTTCTTGGACTGCAGATCCAGGTCACTTATAGCCCAATGCAGATACCAGCATTACGGGAGGACCCACAAAGACTTAAAGAGCCAATTCAGCTTTCATAAAGAGCCAGTTCAGCTTTTTTTTGTGATTGGGTTTCCTCTTTCTCTTTCTTGTGTTGTTTGTTCTGGCAGATTGCTGAATGCCTGGCTTAGACGTCAGCCACAAGGTTGGCCTTCTCGAAATCAGGGCCTTTGTGTCTCACATCTTCATCTACTGGAATATAAAAAGCCAGTGCACCTGTACATTTTAATTTTTTTTCAGAAGGGAGGGCTGCTTTTTCTTTTCTTTATTTTTTTTCTTTTTAACTCTTCTTAGTAGACCCCTGAGAGACCAGCACAGTTGTTGGCCTAGGCATCAGACTGGAAAGCAGCAGCTTCTGGCTTCCCACTGGTATAGTAACCGGAGAATTGGAGAGACAGTGTACATGTCTTTGCTTTTTTGTGTGTGAGTATTTTGTCTGTTAATATTTTTTCTGGTTTTGTGTTTTCTCTCTTTCTTTCTTTCTTTTTTTTTCTTGTTGTTGATGTGGTGGACTGAGGAATGGGAAAACCAGATTTTCAAAGTGACTAGAACATATTGCTTAGAATGGCCCATTCTCAACAAAAAGTGCAAAACATACAAGGAGACAGGAAAACTATGACACGGTCACAGGAAAAAAAACTCTCATGTAAACTATTCCAAAGGAAGTTCAATCTCTGGATTTAGTAATTGAGGGTCTTAGATCAACTCACTTAAACAGGATCAATGAACCAAAGGAAAATATAGACAGGGACTTCCAGTTAAACAAGATGACAGCATACGACACTCCAGAGTTTCATTTCCCCAGAGAACCTTTGAACAATTAACAAAAACTGTCAGAGTCATCTGCCTCAGAGCTCAGAAAGCATGTAGAGGGCAACAACAGGATAAGTACCTAATCAAGAAAACACAGTTTAAAAATGGTAGGAGACCTGCCATGCCGGAGACCCAGGTTCAATTCCTGGTGCCTGAGCATGCAAAAAAAATAAATGGTAGAAGAAACTCATGTCAACCTTCTCAGCCCTCCCCCAGCCCTTCCCAGTGCAGTGCCCTGCTGGCCCTGCTCTGAGATCAGAGTAACAACCTATGCACTTTCTGGGTTGCCTATACATCAGTGCCGATTCTATTCTATAGCAGCCTGAAGGATGAAACCAGGATGCTGGTCCCAGGTTTACCTTCACAGAACTTCTTTTCAAGTAGAAGCAGCTTGGAACACCTAAGCAGTATAAGAAACAATCAAACCTACACAGACCAGGGCAAAATATTACCAGTTTTATGACATACAGCACATAAGAGAGGGTATTAAGGGAGCCTTTTGAGCTCTGTAATTAAGGGGATTTCTAAGGCCACAAACTCATGGCCAGGAAAGGAACCATGCTCAGAAAATACAGAGAGAACACCACACTTTTGCCTCAGGCTAATCATCTTAGTACTAAAGCTAAACTCTGAAAGAGAGCATCAACCAACATAGAGTCAATTTGCAAAATTGTGAAAAGTATGTTTTTACATTGGTTTGATTGTTTTGTTATTTCTAGCATTCAGGGAAATCTCTGTCATATCACTATTTAGATATAAATAAAAGGAACAGGCCGTTCAGGGATGAAGGGATTAAATTCCAGAGTCAAAATATTAAAATATCAAAGTGTACAGTGTACAATAACAACACAAAGAAATAGAAAATGATAGCCGATCCAAAAGAACAAGAAAAGGCATCAGAAACTATGAACAAAAGAGACCAGACTTTCCATATACCAGACAAAGGCTTTTAAAAAATAATCTTCAACGTGCTAAAAGAGCTAAAGGAAGACATGGGAAAAGAACTAAAGGAAATCATGGAAATGATAAATAAACCCACAGCTAGCATCATACCCAATGATTAAAGACTGAAATCTCCCCCTCTAAGATCCAAAACAAGACAAGGATGCCTACTGTCACTACTGTTACTCAATATTTTACTGTAAAATTTAGCTAGAACAATTAGGCAAGAACAAGAAATAAATAGAATCCAAGTCAGAAAGGAAGATATAAAAATCTCTGTGTTGGTTTGAAATTGTTATGTACCCCAGAAAAGCCATGCTTATTTAATCCAAATCTTTGGATGCAGAATGGTTATGGGTAGGATCTTTTGGTTAGGTTGTCTCCATGGAGATGTGACCCACCCAGTTGTGGATGGAATCTTTTGTTAGGTTGCTCCCATGGAGTTATGACCCTGCCCATTCAAGGTAGATCTTAATCCACTTACTGGAGTCCTATAATAGGAAGGCCTTTTAGGAAATCACATAAAGCTCAGACAGAATTGCCCCAGGAGATGCTAAGCAAAAACTCACAGAACCTGAAGGACCCAGAATTTGGAGAGACCTGAGAGAAGCTAAGCAATGAAATCCAGAGTTTGCCCTGAAAAAGTTAAGAGAGGACACACAGATGCTTAGAGAGAGAAAACAATGAACCAAGAGCAAGGACCAGCAGCATCACCATTTGCCATCCTGTGTGACAGAGAAAACCCAGGGCCTGAACTGACTCTCTTGAGTGAAGGTATCCTCTTGCTGGTGCCTTAATTTGGACATTTTCATGACTTTGGAACTATAAATTTGTAATTTAATAAATCTCCTTTGTAAAAGCCAATCCATTTCTGGTAAATTGCCTCCCAGAAACATTGGCAAACTGACCTCTTTGCATCATGATGACATGATCCTATATATGCCAAACACTAAAAAATCTACAATGAAGCTCCTAGAGATAATAAACAAATTCAGAAAAGTAGTGGGGTAAAAGATCAATTTGGAAAACTTTCTATACAATAGTCAACAACAATCTGAAGTGGAAATCAAGAAATAAGCTTCATTTACAATAGCAGATAAGTAATCAAATATCTAAGAACAAATTTAACAAAGTATGTAAAGGACTTCTATGCAGAAAATTATTAAAAAATAAGAAAGAAATCAAAGAAGACCTAAAGAAATGGGAGATATTCCATGCTTATGGATTGGAACACTAAATAGTATTAAGATTTCAGTTCTAGTCAAGATGATTTACAGATTCAATGCCATCCCAGTAAAACTCTAATAATCTTCTTTATGGAAATAGAAAAACTGATAATCAAATTTATATGGAATATCCAAACTCTTCTCAAAATAGAACGAAGTTGGAGGACTCAAATTTTCTGATTTAAAAACAAAGCTACAGTAATGAAAACAACATGGTGCTGGTACAATGGAGACATATAGGCCAATGGAGAGTTCAGATATAAACCTGAAGATCTACAGCCAATTTATTTTTTCTCAGTGGCATATAGTAATAAGAATCTAATGTTCATTCATGCATCTGAGATGGTGACTAGGTAGGTTCAATGATCTGAACAGGTCTTGCTTGGTCTTGACTTCAAGCCATGGGTTCAGTTTAGCTCGGGTCCATGTGATATTCATCCTTCTGGAAACAGCAGGCTACTTGGGTATGTTTACTCCATGGAAATGGCAGAACTGAAAGTTGGGTGGGTAGAAATATGTGACATCTCTAAAGGCCTAAACTTGAAACTGGCATACATTCACTTCTGCTCATGTTCCATCAACCAAAGAAAGTCACATGGGCCAGTCCAACATCTATGGGCTCTGAAATCTAACAGCAGTGTTTAGCTATTTTCCTTGATTGTGGCTCTCACTTAGAATATCTTGAGCAGAGTTGCAATTGGGAGTTATTATCCCATGATGCAGTTCCTTCTCAAACTTAACAGAACACCTCTGAAGGTTAATTACTGTTTTCTCCATCTCATGAGACTTGTAATTTTACAAAAATCTCCCAATCACCATATTTCTACAGCCATATATTCCCACTCTCCCTTTTCTTTTTTTAAACATTATTTTAAATATCCATTGGTGCCATTCAAAACCGTATTGGAGATGGAAACAGCCAAAATGTCCATCAACAGACGAGTGGCTGAACAAACTGTGGTATTTACATATGATGGAATATTATGCAGCCATAAGACAGAATAAAGTTATGAAGTATGTA
The DNA here is from genome assembly GCF_023851605.1 of Tamandua tetradactyla. NCBI lineage: Eukaryota > Metazoa > Chordata > Mammalia > Pilosa > Myrmecophagidae > Tamandua > Tamandua tetradactyla. The sequence goes on along the minus strand of NC_135336.1, from coordinate 28,196,978 downwards.
ACCACATGGGTGGACCTTGAGGACATTATGAGGAGTGAGAGTAACCAGAAACAGAAGGACAAATATGGTATGGTCTCACTCATATGAACTGACATTAGTGAATAAACTTGGAGAATTTCATTGGTAACAGAGACCATCAGGAGGTAGAAATAGGGTAAGATATTGGGTAATTGGAGCTGAAGGGATATAGATTGTGCAACAGGACTGAAGATAAAAACCCAGTGATGGACTGCACAATACTACCTAACTGTAATAAATTATGTTAAAACACTGAATGAAGCTGAATGTGAGAATGATAGGGGAAGGAGGGCTGGGGGCACAAATGAAGTCAGAAAGAAAGACAATAAAGGCTGAGATGGTATAATGTAGGAATGCCTAGAGTATATCATGGTGTGACTAAATGTACAAATTTAAAAATGTTTTTTCATGAGGAAGAACAAAGGGATGTTATTACTGCAGGGTGCTGAAAATAGATGGCAATTCATATTTTAAAATTTTACCTTATGTGTGAGACTAAAGCAAAAAATGTTTATTTGGTACAAAATTTATATTTTGACTAGTACGTTTCCTAATATAACTTATGTAGACAGCTTAATTGAACACCATTAAGCACATGGAACCTTGAGTAGGACATGAGATTTTGTGAATTTGTCCAGAGTGATCCCCCGATAAATCCCAGAATGATTTGAACAGTGAATAAAAAAGTATTTGCAAAGTCCCCTTCAGGGAATGGTGAGAAAGGAGGAAAATTCAACTTCTCCAAGTTGAATCCTTGATATTCTCACAAACAGTGTGGACAACCAAAACTATAGACTGAGCTCCCAGTCTTGGGATTTGTTCATATGAAACTTAACCTCACAAAGGATAGGATAAACCTACTTAAAATTATGCCTAAGAGTCACCCCCAAGAAAACCTCTTTTGTTGTTCAGATGTGGCCTCTCTCTCCAGCCAGCACAATAAGCAAACTCACTAACCTCCCCAGGTCTATGTGGGACATGACTCCCAGGGGTGTGGATCTTCCTGGCAACATAGAACAGAAATTCTGGAATGAGCTGAGACTCAGCATCAAGGGATTGAGAAAAACACTAGAATGAGCTGAAACTCAGCATCAAGGGATTGAGAAAACCTTCTCCACCAAAAGGGGGAAGAGTGAAATGAGACAAAGTGTCAAGGCTGAGAGATTCCAAACAGAGTTGAGAGGTTATCCTGGAGGTTACTCTTACGCACTAAGTAGATCTCATCTTGTTATTTAAGATGTAATGAAGAGGCTGAAGGGAACTGCCTGAAAATGTAGAGCTGTATTCCAGTAGCCATGTTTCTTGAAGATGACTGCATAATGATATAGCTTTCACAATGTGACTGTGTGATTGTGAAAACCTTGTGTCTGATGCTCCTTTTATCTACCTTGTCAACAGATGAGTAGAACATATGGAATAAAAATAAATAATAGGGGAAACAAATGTTAAATTTAGTTTGAAATGCCAGTGATCAATGAAAGGGAGGGGTAAGGGGTACGGTATACATAATTTTTTTTCTGTTTTCTTTTTATTTCTTTTTCTGAATATATGCAAATGTTCCAAGAAATGATCATGATGATAAATATGCAACTATGTGATGATATTGTGAATTATTGATTATATTTGTAGAACAGAAAAATCAAAATAAGAATGCTTGCTTTTGTTTGGTGTTTTTGGTATTTAAAAAATTTTTTTAATTAAAAAAAAAAAGGGTGGTTGTCAGGTTGGATTAAGTGGAGATGTGTTTCCACCCATTTGGGTGAGTCTTGATTAGTTTATTGGAGTACTATAAATAGAGGAAACATTTTGAAGAAACTGAGAAATTCAGAGAGAGCAGAATGACATAGCCACAAGAAGCAGTGAGCCCACTAGCCAGCAACCTTTGGATATGAAGAAGGAAAATGCCTCCTGGGGAACTTCACAAAACAGGAAGCCAGGAGAGGAAGCTAGCAGATGATGCTGTGTTCACCATGTGCCCTTCCAGCCAAGAGAGAAACTCTGACTGTGTTTGCCATATGCCCTCTCACTTGAGAGAGAGACCCTGAACTTCATCGGCCTTGAGCCAAGGTATCTTTCCCTGGATGTCTTTGATTGGACATTTCCGTAGACTTGTTTCAATTGGGACATTTTCTCAGCCTTAGAACTGTAAACTAGCAACTCATTAAATTCCCCTTTTTGAAAGCCAAAAAAAAAAAAAAAAAACATATTGGAACATGAAGTAAAAGGAAATATCAAGAACAGTAATTCTCCATTTAAAATTTGATATTTTATTATGGATACTTACATTAATCTTAATTTTAAAAATACTCATTTAACGCTTACTTATCTTGTTGCAAGAGTTTTTTTCCCCCTTCTCCCAATATGGCTTTGGCTCTGATTTCTGTAAATGTATGGATAAATATCTTTTTGGCCTTCAGGATCTGGGCCAAATGATTTTTTTAATGTATTTTTATTGAAATATCTTCATACACCATACAATCCATCCAAAGTGAACAGCTAATCGTTCAAAATGTCATACATAGTTGTGTATTCATCACCATGATCATCTTGTGAAAATTTGCATTACCCCAGAAAATGAATTAAAAGAATAAAGAAAACTTCAAACATCCCAAACTCCTTATCCCTCCCTCTTTTTGATCATTAATATTGCGATTTACCCAATTTAAGACTTACAGTAGTAGTAGGCTAACTAAGACAATGTAGAAGGAAATATCTTGAAATGTATTGTTGTTGAAATGTAATTCAGTAGCCCAGGTCTTTGAAAATGACTGTATAACTATATGGTAAAAAGAAAAAAAAAATAGTCAATTTCCTATGTTTGCTCGGATATACTCCAGGATGTTTTGTTTTGTTTACTGTTTTATATATATATGTTGTACATATGACTATATATATCTATGTATCTATATGTTATATAAAACTACATATCTTTCTCTATATAACTATATCTACATCTATATCTCTATTTATGTTGTGTATATCTATATATATTTCCATATATATAACAGTGGAACAAAACAAAACATCCTAATGTAGATCTGAACAAACACAGGAAACTAGTTTTTTCTTTTTGCAACATAGTCATACAAACATTTTCAAATACCAGGGCTACTGGACTACATTTCAATGGCTTCAGGTATTTTCTTCTGGCTATTCCAAAATCCTAGACTCTAAAAAGAAATACCTATATAATGAGTCAGTAGTCACAATCATTTGTTAAATCCTAATTTCTCATTTACACCTTCTTTCTCTCATTTGATCTTTTAATCTTCAGGCTATCTAGGCAATGACTATCTTAACTTCTTCATGCTGGAAAGGCATATTGACCTTCTGTGATAGAGAAATGAATCTGATTGTTGCTCTTGGAAAGACTGGTACCTCTGGTTTTCAGGACTTAATTGGCTTGTGATCAATCTGGAGGCCTTAAATTTCTGAGAAAATAAACTTACTATGAAAAACTTATATGGAGACTAAGAAAGGGCCCGGGGAACTCCCTAGAGTTTCGAGAATACTATTGGTGGGGCCTTGGGACACAGTTTGAAATATCTGGCTAAAGCTTGCATAATAACCTCCAGAACGTCCTCTCAACTGTTTGAAATCTCATCATGAGAGTATAGAAGAATGGGGGAAATGTTTGGAAACTATATAACCAATAATGTTTTAATATCTTGAATATATAAAGAAATCCTACAAGTTAACCAAAAGACAAACAACCCAATTTTTAAAATGGGCATAAGACTTGAATAGACGTTTCTCCAAAGAAGACGTGTAAATGATCAACAAGCATGTTAAAAGATGCTCAACATCATTAGCTATTAAGGAACTGCAACTCAAAATCATGAGATAACATTTCACACCCACTAGAATGGTTAATATTTGAAAAAAAAATGGAAAATAACAAGTTTTGGAGAGGACATGGACAAATACAGATACTTTTTGATTGTGGGTGAGAATGTAAAATGGTGCAGCTGCTGTGGGAGACAGTTTGGCAATTCCTCAGAAAGTTAAGTATAAAACTAAATATGACCTGGCAGTCCCATTATCAGTTATGAACCCTAAAGAATTGAGAGCAGGTACTCAAACAGATATTTGCACACTGATGTTCTTAGTGGCATTATTCATAATTGCCAAAATATGAAAGCAATATAAGTGTCCACCAGCTAATGAATGGTTAAACAATATGTGATACATATAAATTATTCATATGTAAAAAGACTGAAGTTCTGATACATGCAACAGCATGGATGAATCTTAAAGAAACCATGCTGAATAAAATAAGCCAGACTGAAAGGAAAAATATTGTGTGATATCAATAACATAATAAATAATTATAATAATCAAATCCATAGAATCAGAAACTAGAATACAGGTTCCTAGGGGCTAGGGTGGGGGTAGTTAGTGGGGAGTTAATGCTTAACTGGTACAGAGTTTCTGATTGGGGTGATGGAAATGTTTTGGTAATGGCTGGTGGTATTGGAAGCACAATATTATACTGTGAATATAATTAAAATCACTGAATTATTTATTTGAATATAGTAATATATATATATTATATATATATATAATTAGAATAAACACTTTTACAAAAATGCCATACAGCTGTGCAGCACAAACAATTAAACTTAGTATAAACCATGGGCTACAGTTACTATTATAATTATAATTATATTGTTTTCATCAATCATAACAAATATACCAAACTAAGCCAAAATATTAATAATTGGGAAAATAGTGAGTACGAGTGGGGATATATGGAAACTGCATTTTCTGTATGACTTTTCTGTAAACCCACAACTTCTTTGATAAAAAACTAAAAAATATCTTACAAAAAATGTCCAGGATCAGATGGCTTCCCTGGTGAATTTTACTAAGTATTTTAAAGAGAATTAAAACCAACATTTTCCACATTCTTCCAAAGAAATCAAGTGGTGGGGCAGCAGGAGAACGCCTCCTAATTCATTCTATGAGGTCAGAATTACCCGGATCCAAATCCTGGTAAAGAGATCACTAGCAAAGAAAATTATAGCCCTATTTTTTTTATGAATATAGATGAAAATATTCTCAAAAAAAATACTTTCAAACTAAATCTAACACATATATAAAAGACTATGCAGCATGATCAAGTAGGATTTACTCCAGGAATGCAACAATGGTTCAACATAAGAAAATCAGTCAATGTAATATGACACATACCTATAACAAAGAGAAAAAGAAACATGAGTATCTCGATTGACGCAGAAAATGCATTCGGGAAAGGCCATCCTACTTTCTTCTTTAAAACAGTCAAGAAATTAGAAAAAAACATAACACAGTAAAGGATATTTATAAAGAATACATGGCCAACATCATACTCAATGACTAATGATGTAAAGTTTTCCTCTAAGACCAGGAACAAGACAAGGATGCCCTCTCTCATTACTACAATTCAATATTGTACTAGAAGTTCCAGCTAGAGCAATTAAACAAGAAAAAGAATTAAAAGTTTTCCAAATTGGAAAGGAAGAAGGGAAACTATCTCTATTTGCAGACAACATGAAGTTATATTGGAAAATGTGAAGGAATACTGAAAAAAATTATGAGTTAATTAGAAAGTTCAACAGTAGCAGTTCAACAGGCTCAACACATAAAAATCAATTGTGTCCCAATAGACAAGCAATAAACAACCTAAAGAGCAAGTTAATAAATAATTCAATGCATAATAACATCTAAATAAATGAAATAGTAATACATTTCAAAAATATATAAAAGAATTCTATAACCATGTCAATGTCAATGGAATGGAGACTTAATATTGCTAAGAAGGCAAAGCCATCTACAGAGTCAATGCAATTCAAAACAAAGTTCAAACAGACTTTTTGGCAGAAATAGAAAAGCTGATACTCAAATTCATATAGAACTACAAGAGTCCAAAGATAGCCAAAACACCTATGGAAAAGAAGAAGAAAATTGGAGTACTTAAATTTCCCAATTCAAATAGTACCACAAAACTGCAGTAATCATTACAGTGTAGTGCTAGCATAAGGATAGACAAACAGACAAATGGAAGAGGATTGAAAGAACAGATACAGATTCACATATTTATGGTCAATTGACTTTTTTTTAACTTTTTAAAATTGTATGTTATAAAATATACACAAATCAAAGAAAGAAAAAAAACAGTAATTTTCAAAGCACACTTCAAAAAGTAGTTACAGAACAGATCCCAGAGGTTGTCATAGGCTACCTTTCATCTTATCAATTATATAATGGAAAAAAAAAAGCAACACATTTCAAGCACATCAGAACAGTCAGTTGCAGAACAGACCCCAGAGTCTGGCAGAGGTCATAATTCCACAATTTTAGGTTTCCACTTCTAGCTGCTTTCAGATACTGTAGACCAAAAGAAATATCAATATAATGATTCAGCAATCATACTCATATGTTAAACCCTAACTTCTCTGTATAACACCACTGTCACCTTTGATCTTTCTCCCACTCTTTAGGGGTATTTGGGCTATGCCCATTCTAACTTTTTCATGTTGGAAGGGGCTGTCAATAATATGGGATATGGGGGATGGAACCAGTTGATGTTCTAGAGAGGCTGGCCCTTCTGTATTTTAGGATTTATCTGGTCAAGGGACCCATCTTGAGATTGTAGGTTTCTGGGAAGTTACCCTGATGCATGGAACCTTTGTAGAATCTTATACATTACTCTTGGTTTTCTTTAGGATTGGCTGGGATGGGTTTTGGTTGGGGTTTGGTAAGTTTTGGTAGGTAGCAATGTCCAACTGAAGCTTGCGTGAGTGAGGTCCATGGTAACCTCTCAACTCTATTTGTACTCTCTCAGCCACTGATACCTTATTTGTTACATTTCTTTCCCCCCTTTTGGTCAGGATGGTATTTTTGATTCCCTGGTGCCAGGGCCAGACTCATCCTGGGAGTCATCTCTCATGCCACCGAGGAGAATTTCACTCCTGAATGTCATGTCCCACATAGAGGGGAGGGCAATGATTTCACTTGCAGAGTTGGGCTTAAAGAGAGTGAGGCCACATTTGAGCAACAAAAGAGGTCCTCTGTAAGTAGCTCTTAGGCACACCTTTAGGTATGCTAAGTGTCACAAGTGCAAGCCTCAAGACCAAGGGCCTAGCCTATTGATTTGGGTGTTCCTAATGTTTGATACAGTATCAGGAGTTTCCCTAGTGGTACAGTTTAATAGTTCCATATTATTTCTCCCACCCCTCAAGGGATTTTGCCAATAATTTTTAATTATCTGCTTAATATACTCTGGGATGTATCCAGGCATTACATTAAGGTGTACAGGATTAAAATTCCTCATTCTTATTCTGGGCATCCTGTATTTGAACTGTTTAAATTATCTATCCAGTCAGTTTGAATTAGATTATGTGCTACAGAAAATACAGATTCTGGACAAAATAAACCTTTCTTTCTTTGGTCTCTTCTCAGTCAGTGCATCTTCCAGCCACCTCCATTCATTAGGCATCATGTATAATGCCCAAAGTCAACAGTCCATCAACACTCTCAATTTTAGATAATTTCATTGTTTCCAAGAGAAAGACAACCAATAAACATACCCTCACCAGAAAATCTAAACTCTTGTCCCTCCCCCCATTATTTACCCTTGGTATTGCTGTAGTACTATTCATGTTTTCTGTTAAACAAATCCCATAGGCAGTAACATTTTCCCCCTATACCCTGAACTTAGACACTCTTGGTAAAAGATTCATACCTTTGATGTAGTTCATGCAGGAACTTATTTATATTTCTAGTGTTAATCAGTGGGACACATGGATCTATACAACCCCTTTCAATCATGTTCATCTTCAATATGATAATATTACTTATAGAGCCTCCGGTGAATCACCTTCACTTTTATGTATTCCCATAAATTTCAGCTCAATCTCATAAGCTACCTGGTCACCTATCTCTACCTTCCATGTATTTCTAGGTCCCTTATATTCTGTATAATAAGCCTCTGATTTTTACCTTTACCATGGTCATAAAATTGGAATTCTAAAGGATCTGTCCTTTTGTGCCTGGCTTATTTCATTCAGCATTATGCCCTCAAGTTTCATCCATCTTGTCCTATGCTTCAGATATCATTTCACCTTACTGCTGCATAATATTCCATCGTATGTATATATGATGTATATATATATACCATATATATATATGATGTATGTATATACCATGTTTTGTTAATCCACTCATCTGTTGATGGGCACTTGGATTGTTTCCATCTTTTTTGTGAATAAAGAAGCAATTGTGAATAGTGCTGCTATGAGCATCAGTGTGCAAATGTCTGTTTGCCTCATTGTTTTAGCTCTTCTGGCTATATACTGAGTAGTGCTATTGCTGGGTCATAAGGCAATTTGATATTTAGTGTCCTAAGGAACCACCAAACTGTCTTCCATAGTGACTGTACTTGGTCACTTGAATTTGAAGAAGGTGTTATGTACATGCAATGTGGAGGGAATAATATCTTCAGCAAATGATTCTGGGAATGCTTGATATCCACATGCGAAAGAATGATGCAGACCTCTATCTCACACTATTTGCAAAAACCAACTCAAAATGGATAAAGAACCAAAATATAAAATTTAAAACAGTACATCTCTTAGAAGATTATTTTGAGACTAATTTCATAACCTGGCATTTGGTAGAAAATTCTTAGTTTTGATATCAAAAGCATGAACAACTAAGGGAAAATAGATAAATTTGTCTTTATCAAAGCCAATAGGATTGCACGTCAAAGGACATTATCAACATAAATAGATGACTTTCGGAAGGAGAGAAAGTAATTGCAGATCATATATCAGATGATTTAAAAATGACTCTCACATCACTACAACAAAAGGACAAATAACTCAACTAAAAAATGTGAAAGGACTTGAACAGACATTTTCCAAAGTGGATATACAAATGGTCAAGCATATGAAAAGGTGTTCAACATCATTAACCATTAATGATATGCAAATCAAAACACAGTGGAATGCCATGTCAACCCACAAGGATGGCTATTATTTAAAAAAAGAAAAAAAGCAACTAATAATTGTTGGTGAGTACACAGAGAAATTAGAACACTAGTGTGTTGTTACTGGAAATGTAAAATGGTTCAACCACTGTGGAAAGCAATATGGCAGTTCCTCAAAATTTAAGTATAGCATTATTATCTGACCCTACAATCCACTTCTAAGTATATAACAAAAGAAACTGAAACTAGCGCTGGTTGAAGAGGCCCAGGATTGTGCTGTAAATTCGATAAATCTACTTTATCACCTGGGAGTGCCTGGCCACTGCCCTGAAAAAGCTGGAGGAAGCAGAGAAAGCTGCTGATGAGTGCAATAGAGGTATGAAGGTTATCGAAAACCAGGCTTTAAAAGATGAAGAAAAGATTCCGGGGAATCCAACTCAAAGGAGGTAGGCACATTGCAGAAGAGGCAGATCAAAAGCAAGAGGAGGTGGTGTGTTAAGTTGGTGATTTTTGAAGGAGACTTGGAATGAACACACTGAGGAATGAGCTGAGCGGTCAGAGTCCCATTGCTGAGAATTGGATGAGAGATCAGACCGTTGGACCAGAAGCTGAAATGTCTATGTTCTGTCGAAGAAAAATACTCACCCCCGCCCCAAGAAAAAGAAGCATGAAGAAGAGAGAAATATTTTTGCTGCTAAACTCAAGGAGACAGAGATCGGTGCAAGTTTGCTGAGAGCTCAGTAGTCAAGCTGGGAAAGACAACTGATGATTTGGAAGATAAACTGAAATGTATTGAAGAGGAGTACCTCTGCACACAAAGACGGCTGCAACAGACATCGCTTGACCTGAGTGAGAAGTAAAGCACCCTGATCCCACACTGCCTCGGCTCTTTCTTTGACCCTGACTCCACTTGAAGCCAGTTGCCTTTAAGCTGAGGGCTGAGCTTTAACTGGAAGTCTCCTTTCTTCTCTCACCATACACCTGCCCATCCGCTCCTGACTTCCTAGCCCTTTGTTTTTTTTACCAAACTGTCTCTGCCTTTCCCAGAGATTGCAGCTGGTCTAGGATCTCTGCGAAAGGCAGAGACAGTTTGGGAGCATGATACAAGTGTCTTTAGAAGTATGTTGTGATGTGCACATGTTGTAATTACACATTTCCCCTTTTTGTTATTGTGTAGCAACCATTTGAAAAACATTCCAAATAATTCCACATCTCTGAACCAGGAACCTAATCTCTTTCTCACTTTTGGAAGGCAACTTTTCAGTTTCATACATATTGCCCGCCCCGTAGAGGAGGGAAAGAAGTATATACTACCTCACTAAGAGTCAACCATAGCCCAAGGAAAGACCCATATTGTGGGAAAAATTGTTGTATACAAAGCACTAGCCAAACCAGAAAGCTGATCCCAGGAGTTACCCAGAGAGAGAGAGAAAGAGAGAGAGAGACAGAGAGAATTTACAAAAGGAAAATTTGTGGAGTCAGTAGATTAGAGATTATCAGGGGATTACAGAGGATCAATGGGAGTGTTCGGAATTTTTTTAAGAAAAGGAAAAATTACAAATGAAACAGGGACATGATTAGTGATCCAGTAACACAATAAATTTAATAAGGGAAAACTATGAACAGAAGTGCAGCAATACAGCCCACATCTTAGATTAAGTGCTGAAGAACACAAACTATCAAAGCTCAATCAAATAAAAAAATATATTAGGAGTTGTCTGATAACTACTAAGGACATGGAATTCATAGTTTAAGACTTTGCCACATAGAAAACGACGAGGCCAGTTGGCTTCATTGGTGATTCTATAAAGCACTGAAAGTTGAAACAATAACAGTGATATACAATGGCTCCTGCAAAATAAAGAGATTGCTTGCCAACTTATTTAAGTGCTACCATTATCTTGACACCAAAATCAAAAAAAAGTCACAAAAAATAAAACTATAGAGGAATATTCATCATGATTAAAAATAAAGAAATCCTTAACACACTTTAGCAAATTGAACACAGATTGTATATAAAAGTTATAATAGCTCATGACCAAGGACAGTACATCTCACACATGCCAGGTTATTTTAATATTTAAAAAAAAAGAATCAATATAATTCTACCATATTAATGAATAAAAAAATTATGATTTTCTCAATAGATGTACTCCTATTCATAAATAAAGCCTCTCAGCATAATAGTAATAAAAATCTAATAAAGGGTATCTACAAATACCTACAATTCACATCATGCTTAATAGTAAAAAGATGAAATGCTTTCCCCTATGGTCAGTAACAAGGTAAGTTCTAATCACCTAGCCAGTGTAAAATATTAAGAAGAAGAAATAGAAGATCTAGAGATTGGAAATGATGAAGGAAAACTATCTCTATTCCCACACAAATGTACACTCTTAGAAAAGCAAGCAAATTAAATAAGTAGATTTATCGAATTTACAGACATGAAGTCAATATTAAATAATTAAATTTCTATATACTAGTAAGAAAAAATTGTAAACTAATTTAAAAAACTATTCCATTTATAATATTATCAAAATATCAAATATTTAGGATAAATGCAAGAAAATATGTACAAGATTATTGTGGTTAAAAACTACAAGCATTGCTGAAATAAATTAAAGAAGACCTAAATAAATGGAGAGATATACCATGTTCATTGACTCAATTTTATTATTGTGATTTCAATTCTCCCCAGATCTGCCTCTTGATTCAAAGAAATCTCAAGCAAAATTCCAATATGTCATTTGAAAAAAATGATAAGCTAATATAAAAATGTGTATGGAAGTACATATGACCTGGAATAGCCAAAACAATTTAAATATATAAGTACAAAATTAGAGAACTTACACTATATTATTTCAGGATTAGTGTAAAGCACAGTAATTTAGGCAGTGTAATATTTTCATAAAGATGGATATTTAGGTAAATGGAACAGAAAACAGAGTTAAGAAATAGACCTACACATACTTGTACAATTGATTTTCAAAAAAGATGCCAAGGTGTTCATTGGAAAAAAGATATTTTTTCAACAAATTCTGCTAAAACAGTTGGATATCTATAGGTAAACAAACAAACAAACCTTAGACTTAATGTCACACTACAAACAGGAAGCAATTTGAAATGAATCATAAACCTAAATATGAGAACTAAAAACTATCCAACTTATAGAAGAATATATAAGAGAAAATCTTCATGATCTTGGGTTCCATTTTCTATATAGGAAGGTAAAAAGGTGAATAAATGAATAATAATGGATAAACTGGACTTCATACAATGTAAAAGCTTATGTTTTTCAAAAGCCTCTGTAAATAAAGTAAGAAGGCACTCGGTAGTCTAGGAGAAAATATTTGCAGAATTTATATCTCATTGAAGAATTAAATCCAGAATATATAAAAAATCTTATACTGAAATTATAATAAAGCAATCTAATGAAATGAGCAAAAGATTTGAACAAATGCTTCACCAGAGATGATACACTAATGGCAATATTCAACATCATTAGTGGTTGGGCACATGCAAATAGAACCCACAGTAAGATACACAATAAGAAGTGGGTAACTTCTTACCCACTAAAACAGCTAAAATTATGAAAGACTGATAATTCCAAGTTTTTTACAGCCACTTTGGAAACTGTTCGGCAATATTCTATAAAGTAAAATATACACTGCGATATAACCCAGCAATTCCATTTGTAGATATTGATGCAAGAGAAATGAAAAAGCATCCACCCATGCCAAGACATGCACTTGAATGCTCATGGGAGTTTTATTCATAATAGCCTCCAACTGGAAACAACACAAAGGGCCATCATCTGGTGAATGGATAAAAATTTTGTGCTATATTCATACAAAAAATATACAAAGAACTAACTTATACTGAAAACAGCATGGGTGAATCTCAAAATAAAAGACTGTATCATATGATACCATTTATATAAAATTCTCAAAAAGGGAAGATAATAGTGATAGAAACAGATCACTGTGCCTATCACTAGCCAGGGGCCAGGTCAGGGAGAGGAAATTGACTGCAAAGGGATTTGAGAGAACTCTTGTCTTGGTGGAATTGTTCTATGTTGTGATTGTGATGGTGCTTGCATTTGATAAACTCATAAGATGTATTTTTTAAATCAGTAAATTTTATTGTCCATAAATTACATCTCAGTAAAATTGTTTAGAAAAAATGTAAACCCTTTTGGCAGTAAATTCGTAAATATTTTATTTGATCCTGTGCAGCAATAGATAAGGCAATACTATGACCACAATAGGCGCTGTTGGCAAGCCAGCTGCAGATCCTTTCCTCTAATCTTTTGGCATGGAAGTAAGCTTAGATGTTAAATGAAGTCAGTTTTTCTTTATTTTGTAGTCTTTTAGGGTTAAATTCTAAGGATGTGGACAAAACAAAACAGAAACTTTTCTTAAGACTCCTAGAGGGCTACTGAGTGGTGTTGCTCCCTCTGCAGTCACTTACAACCTCTTTTCTCTACTGATGCTCATTTACTCTTTGTGTCTCTTTTCTGTATGCAAGTACACCTCTCTTTCAATTCCCACTACTTTTTTAATCAAAGTGCCTCCATCTAGGGGATCATCAGAGACTCTTTTCTGTCTCTTGCTGATTTTAAGTCTTCTACTTACAATGACAAAAACACTGAAGAGAACTCCAGTAGAATAAACTTCTGGATAGGGAAAACTCTGAGTCATTCCTCATTGCATGCTGCTGTGCCTTCTCTTTGCCTTTCTCCATCAAATTACTGCACTCCATTCAGTGCTTTTCCAACTGAGTCCAGCGTCAGCAACTTTCTGCAGCTGCAAGAACAGCTGCTGCTTCTACCTCCTTCTCCTCATGATAGTGGGTGTCATCTTGTCCAGCCCAGAAAATCTATCCAGCAGGCTTAGAGGAAGGGAAAAAAAAAAGTTGATAGTAGTATACACAAAAATTTGCTAAAGTTTCTGTCCTTGCCTCAATGTGATGCAGTTCTAGAAATTCTAGAAACGAATTCAGGAATTTTTAAAGAGAAAGAAGGTATTTTCTCCATAGGGGTGATATTTATAACAATAATTATGCTTGTAAATTCTTTACTTACATGAAATAATTTCATCTTCCAACCACACTATGGAGCAGATAACATCGTTTATTTGCAAGATTAAGTGGTGTGCAGTAAATGGCAATAGATAGCAAAGACTTGAGTGCTGGCCTGCCGTGCTCACTTGGTAGTCTATATTGCCTCTGGTCATGATTGGAAAAAGTCACATTGTCCCAGTTCAGAAGTATGTTCAGAAATCCTACAGATACCGCAGTGTGCTATTTTTTGGAGCAAGGCATATTTCCTCCTGATATCTCAGTTTCCAAGAGTTCAGAATTTTTAAAGAACCAGAGTGTCATCCTATGCCAGGATGTGGCTCCACATGGTTCAGAGCACCAAGAAAAAAGGTAATTCCTCCTCTATGTCATCCTGCATGACTGCAATCTTTCTTTACCAGTTTCCCAAGTTGACTTATTTATTCTTTTATTTTCCTTTCCAACCCCTTTGTGGGAAATCAGAAACAACATTAAACAGACTCAAATTTCTCCAGACTAAGATTCTGGCCCTGACAGAATAATATCTTCTATTATTTAATCGTGAAAGGCTAAGTACGTCATCAATAAGAGCTCTAGAAAACTAGAGTCTGAGTGTAATCTCAGTTATTTGTAGGTTGTTGTGACAGGGAATAAGGCAGGTGAACATTTCTATCTCATTTCAATTTCCTGGCCTATAAGGTCAGTAAAATGATACTTGTGTTATATATCTCACAGGGGAGGTGAAAGTCATATAAACTAATTTATATGAAAATGCTGTGAAAGTCATTGAGCATTATGCAAATGTAAATGTATCAGTACTGATAGCACACTGAAATCTATTATTCACCATTCTATTTATATGTTTTCAGAGACTTTTTATATGTGAGGCAGTACAAACTCCTTGAATTGGCACAGCCTATAGAAAACAATATGTTTCTTATTTCAATTTACCTCCCTTAAGCCTCAATGGAGGCCCATTAGAGTGATTCACTTTCTCTCTTATTTTATCTACTTTTATCTTTTTCTGCTTTTATTGTTCCAGACCAAAGGAATGAATAATGTATTTAAATTCTTCCTACATGATTCCTAAAAGTTATTTTTTTACAAATTTACTCTCACCACAGCACACCTAACACTCTGTAGCCCAGATTTCTGAAGCCGACTGTGACTTTTACTCTTTTCTTCCAATTTCTTTTTACCTATCTACTTGTTCCTTGCATTCCCTCTGATTATAATTATACTTTGGAACAGAAAAGTGATGGATTCAACATTTTCCTGTGTCTATATTAAACGCAAAATAAATTCTTTGTATCCTTACATACAAACAACAAGGGAGATTCTAATTCTGGCCTGTACAGAAGCTGGCAGACAAGCAATATTTCAAAATGGTCTAAACATATAGCTATAGCTGAAAATTTACAGAAAGTCTTCAGAAGCATATTTTCCCTCTCCTTTGACACCTTCCATTAGTACCTATGATAGCTTGCTCTAATTAGAGAATTCTATAGAATATATAAGTGATATTCTTGTTGATTGGGGGAAGGCTTGATGGTGGGGATAATTGAAATTTCTTTCTTTACTAACCTCATTAGTATTTTTCTCCATAATTAGTCTTCTAGCTCTAATCTAACGGATTGAAGATTAACTTTCTGCCACTTCTATACCTTGCATCTGCAATCAGATTGCTGATGAGAAAGCACATGAACCAACAAAAGCAATGTTACCACTTCTTAGGCTTTGAAAGAGCCAGAAATATCCCTTCAGTGGGTCAGTTCAGGCAGGTAGTCCCAACACAAACTTTGAGTTTACTAGACTGGCTAGTGAACAAGAAGAGATGTTGACCTAGCATCCAGTAGCATCATTTCCAAGACAACATGGAAACAATGAACTTCCATCTTCCACTCAATCTTCTTTGTAAAATCTTTGCTGCTTGAAAACTACTTGTAAAGTTTGTGTTATGCTGATTGCCCCTATACAACACCAGTCTTTAAGGTAGAGAGAGGCATGAAGTATAATTTACCTGTGCTACATGGTCTCTGATAGATTGCACTTGGCAACCTGCTTCAGCATTCATTTCAAGAGTTTGGCTTAAGTGTTAAGGAAGAAACCCATTGACTAGAGACCTCAAAAAAATTCCTTAACTCTCTTTCCTGTTTAATTTTAAAAATTATAATAAGGGAATTTTATAAAAAGTTACATAAGTTACTGTGTGATTATTCCTTCTAAAATGCCTAGTATTGTGAAAATTCATGGGACATAACTTCATATTGGATATATTTTTTAAGAAGAATAAAATTCACTACCTCTATAGGATTGCCAAATTTTAAATTTAAATTGTCAAGTTGACACGTTTAAATTGAAGATTTTAATAATTAAAAAAATAATATCAGAAGCTATTTCATTACCTTGTGCTAAGGGTATATCAAAATACATATTCTATCTCTTCTACTGTTATCTAATTTTCACATATCCCCCACTTTGATCACCACGGCATTGGCTTGAATGTACTTAAATTATTATCATAAATCACCTTCTTCATAGTGATTTTCATATTTCAAGGATTAATTAACTGTCCCATAGAGAAACTTCAATGTTTAATTATTTAAAAAAAAAATTAAGTGATCCTAATTGGGCAGAGAAGAACTCACTTTTTTCAAAATTTATCCAGAACACAGATTTTTAAATAAAATAGAAGTGCTGTGTAATTCATATGGCTGTCCAAAGCTACTTGATTTGTTGTTATTTTAGTAAACATTTGCCAAAACATAAGCTTATTACCCTAAGTAGATGAATAAGTAGGTAAATAACCACATTTCTATACTATACTGAAAGAGTTCCTCTTTGAAGCTTTAAATAAATAGGTCATCAGCATCTAAATTTCATTTATCAGTATCCTCCAAATCTAAATTGTCTTTAACAAGTTCCTGAAACTTTCAGTCCCATTTCAACTGTCCTTATCAGCAACACAACATAGCAAACACCTCCCATGTTCAACATCTCAACCTACAATGAACAGGAAGTTCTGGGATATCTGGAATTTAGTATTATAGGAATGACATGTGGTAAAACTAGTGAGGGAAATATTTTGCAGTAAGCTAAAGATGGTGTGGCATAAGTAATGTGGTGACTGGAAGCTCTATGCACCCCAGAAAAACATATTCTTAAATTTAATCCATTTCTGTAGGTTTAAACCCACTGTAAGTAGAATCCTTCGATGAGACTACTTTAGTTAACGTGCAACCGGCTTCATTGAGGGTGAGAGTTAATCCTATGACTAGAGTGCTTTATAAATGGAATGAATACAGAGAGAGAGAGGGAGAGGGAGCCACAGAAGCAAGAATCTGAAACAACAAAACCTGGAAGAGAAGGGAGAGACCAGCAGACGCTGCCATGTGCCTTGCCATGTGGCAGAGGAGCCAAGAATTTTTGGCAACCAGTCTTCAGGAAGAAAGCATCACCTTGATGATGTCTTGATTTGGACATTTTCCTGGACTCTAACTAAGAAAATTAATTCCCATTGTTGAAATCCAACTCTTTTCACAGTATCTGCTTTAAGGAGCCTAGCAAACTAAAATGATAAGATTTCAGGGAACTACCAGACATGTTAGTTTCTTAGAAGTGGAAAGATGAAGGCATCTTAATTTGTCTTCATTTTATTTGTCTCTAGGAGATCAAAAAAAAGGTATTAACCATACGTTCTTTCACAATCTCTTCAAACTATTCTGTGGCATTCAAGAGAATTCTTTTGTTTTTGTTGATTAAGTTTTCTGAAGACAGACAAAATACATAAGTTTAGTACAAACTATTTAAAACCAACTTTGACCTTCTAAGAGAACAGAATAACTTGAGCTACTGTGATTTTAAAAGCATACATAAAGTCACTTAGCACTATTCACGGACTACAGAAGGCTCTTTGAGAATTGAAAATACTAGTGTTGTTTTTAACACTACGTATAAGTGTATCTCCTCAAGATGACGACACCTTGTAATTATACACCTCTTTGTTTCAAACCACAGTGGGAGATTATAGCAGACCAAAGGCTGCTTTTTTATGGTAGGAAAATAATATTGACTAGAAAATAAAATATCACCGATAAAATTAATCATGAAACCAGGAATCTAGAGATTTAGTAAAATGAATACTAGTAAAGAAGGGTTCAAATTAAAACTGGAAAGTGAGAAATGGGAGTCACTCAGAGAAAGGAGGGAAGGATTAGTAGCGAAAATCCAGAGGAAAGAAATCTGTCCCAATCCTTGCTTAATCTAAGGTTAATTCTTAACACAGGACAAGACCATCAGACAGCAATAATCCCCACCTTACCACCCTCCCCCATACATGCACAAACATTCAAATTGCACTTTATAGGATAAACGTATGTGATTAAGGTGACAGATCCTAAAATATTGTCCTTTTTGTTTGTTGAGGCATTTTATTATAAGGAATATATAGAGCTATTGGTTAAAACTTCTTTTTTTTTTTAAGAGAGAGGGAGGAAGGGAAGGAAAGACAGAGAGAAGGAAGGAAGGATGGAAGAAAGGGAAACATCTTTAAACATTTTCTTGTTTTATTGTATTTTGTTTGTTTGTTTTTTACATGGGCTGGGGCCGGGAATCGAACCGAGGTCCTCCGGCATGGCAGGCAAGCACTTTGCCCGCTGAGCCACCGCGGCCCGCCCCGGTTAAAACTTCTTTATGTGCTGTGGGGTCTTGTAGTTATATGTCCCAGAAAAGCATGTTCTAAAATTTAACCTATGCCTGTGGGTGAGAACTCATTGTAAACAGGACATTTAAATGAAGTCACTTTAGTTAAGACATGGCCCAGCTGAATCAGGACACGTCTTATATTCCTGCAGTCTCTTATAAGCAGAAAGAAATTCAAACACAGGACGTCAATGGAACAGAGATGCCAAAAGAGGCTTTCATGTGTATTGACTAGTGACGAAAAAGCCAAGGATCATGGATCCCCAGAATCCTGCCACAGAACACCACAGTCTTTTGGGAGAAAACATCAGTTCATGACGTGTTGACGTTGGACATTTCCTAGCCTTTAAACTGTGAGACAATAAATTCCATTGTTTAAATCAACCACGTTATTTGCTTTAGCAGCCATGAAACTAAAACAGTTTTTGGTACAGGGAAGTGGGGTGTTACTATTACAAACACCTAAAATGTGGGAATGACTTTGGAATTGGGTAATGGACTTGCTTGATAAAGAATGCCTAGATTGCTTTGAAGAGACTGTTGTTAGAAATATCGAGGCAAAAGTAACGTCCTATGAGGCTTTAGAAGCAAACGTTGAATGTGTTATTGGAAATTGGAAGAAAGGCGATCCTTCTTATAAAGTGGCATACAACTAAATTTATATTTTTATGTTGGATTGAAAACTGAAATTGTAAGTGAAGAATTTAGATATTTATTTGGCTATTTAGCAGAGGATATTTCAAGGTAAATGAGGAAGGTTCTATTGTTTGATGGATTGGACACTTGTGATCTGTACACAAAGTGAACAAAATTTGTGCAAAATTTTTATGAGTGGAACCACTACTAGTTTGGACTGAAATGGACAGAGAAGATACATGTAGAAGGAAGAATTTCCCATCTCTACTTTTTTCTGGGGAATCCAGCATTCCCAGCTTGCAGCCTACCCCCCGGAATTTGGTCTTATCCATTTCCACAGTTGCATGAGCCAATTCCTATAATACATCTAATATATATATAGGAGATAAATAGTTCTGTTTCACTGGAGAATCTTGACTAATTGACTAAAACAATGAAATGTTATTTTCAACCTTTTGGTTATTCAACTATTGCATTTCATTATAATCAAAGCAATTATTTGTTTTATGGGTTACCTATATGTTCTTTTCCCAGACCTTCAAATGCTAAGGTTGTCAGAAAATATGATTGTTTTATTTTAGCCACTATGTTAATGTGGTTAATTTGGACCTATGTTTCTCAGAATTCCTTTCCCATTAAGGTTCTTGGTTAGGGTTGACCATGAGAAAATTTCTGAGAGATTTGGAAGGTAAAACTGCAGGTTGATATAGAAGTCAATCACCCGCAAAATTTGATGCTAAAATGCAGTTCTCCTCATTGGTGTGAGGTAGCAGCTGGGCTCACAACCTCTCTAGGTCCCATTGTATCTCCTACTTCAGCTTCTCCAGGTCCTGGGCTAGCTGCATGCACAGCTCATTGGCCAGGGCTCGACTCCATCTGGAGATCACCTACATTATGAAGGTTAGAGGTGGTCAGTCATGGATGTGAGTCACAGTTTGTCCACATGGGTTCCAATTATCCTCACAATTTCTAGTTAGTCTCCATTCTCCCCTACTTCATGTTCAGGTTTTCTTCACAACTGCCAGCCCTACTAAACCAGTCAAGAGCAGCACCAGATGGAGAGGCAAAAACCTTCCATCACCATTTTCACCACATCCATAATTGTTTTAGTTCCAATCTCTTTAATTCATTCCTTTTTACCTTGCACTCATAGTAGTGATATGCTTTCCATTTCAACCTTAACGAGCAATGTACTTTCTCTTTACTCCATGTCAAAAACATTTTATCTCCCTTTTCATTTAGAAACTTCTCAGAGAATAATTGAATTCCATACCTGTATAACTACAGATCCAAATGTAAAAGTTGATGCCAACAGAAATAGTAATTAATAGAAGCACCACTTCACAGCAAATATTTGTTAAGGTAGATGAAAAGTTCTAAATTTTTGGTTAAAAACAACTCAACTGCATGAGAAATACATAGTGGTGCCCTGCATAAAAGAATATTTGAGCTGGTAGGTGTCCTAGAAATCATTTAATTGAATCCTCTATTTTAAAATTCAGGAAATAGAGGACCAAATGCATACCTAAGATCACAAAATAAGGTAGTGGTAAAACTGGGGCTAAAGCACAGTCTAGACTAATTTCATTTCCCTTCATAACTTCATAATTCTTGATAAGATCAGCTCATTTGAAAACTATAGGGGGTTTCAGTTCATTGGAAATTAACCAGGATTCAAAGAACAATAGGCTGTCAAAAATACTAATATGATAAGAAACTGTATAGAATCTAGATTAAGGAAGGATATAATTTCACTGCAGTGTTCCCTGGTCAGAACATATTTATGATATTAGCTCATAAAAGATGCCAGGTAAGTTATATAGGAGATGAAAAGAATTATATTAAGGTTTAATGTTATAACATATAAAAGGTTTAGAAGGAAGGTTATTTTAACTGGAAAAGAGAAGACATGGACTGACATATGTATCATCAAATACTTGAAGGACTTCATAGAGAAGGGAAATTAAATTTATTCTGTGTCCTTTTGCAGAGCATAAATAAGATAAATAATTGGATATTAGAAATACTGACAAATATTTAAGACTACTTTGCAAAAATTAGGAAACTTCAAAGTTGAATGAGTTGCCTCATAAAAATAGCAATTACCTATCAAAGCCTCTGATGACAATATACAAAGTAGTTACTAGAAAAAATTCCTTGTAAGAATAGAATTAAGTTTACCTTTCACACAAAATGGTACGGTATGGGAGAAACAAAACTTACTAAACTAAAGGTGGCAAAACCAGTTCAGACTGGTCTTGCAGACAGGGAAAGGAGAGGGCCTCTGACATAAGCCTAGAATCCACACCAGATCTTTATATGTGTAAAAACAAGTTTAAACAAGTAAGGACCAAGGTCACTAGGATGTAAAACACAATCAACTTTTGGGCTGGAAATTTGAATTAGACTACTCGGATAGGCTGCAACCTCTGGAGTATCCAATCAGCAGAGAAACAGGGGAGGAACCTGCTTATTGAGTTTAAGGTGTAAAATCTGCAGCATTCTGTTGCTCGGTGCCCCAGCCCACTATGTTTTGTTTTTGCGCTGATTCTTGCAAGTTCATGAATAAATTCTTTTCTCCTCCACAATCGGGTGAGTATTTACTCTCTTTCAGGTATGGCTTTCTTTCTGACATTCCTGGTGGGGTATATGTTAGAATTAAATGAACTGTAAGACCTAAACAGTATTTTGAGTGACAAAATTATAGGAATAAAATAACAATGTCAATTATTTGTGTTTAATATTTCTCTTATAATGACACCTAATTCATCTTCAGTATTTAGTTGTAAAACAACAGCTGCTTTGAAAGATTCCTTTTCTAGAATGAGTTATATTTAACCCAGATGAATATATGTTCTAGAATAAAATTAAGGCTTTTAGAATTGAGGGTCAAAAATACAGGTTTGAAATGTACAGGGGAAAAGATCCCCTGAACAACTCTGTACCAAGTAAACCCTGGATTGTGCCCTAAGACCCTTTCTGCAGGGCAGAATGCTGGCTGCAAGCCACCAAGATGACACTCAAATTTCTCAGCAGAGAGCAATGGAGCTTTTGCTATAGATCTGAACAAGAAGCCAGACCGAGGAAAGGGAGGCTATTATCAGCAGCAGCCCAGCAAGCTGGGCTATTGGCATGAATTGTTTTACTAAGGCAGCCACACACAATAGAAGCAGACCAAGAAACATCTTTTTTTCATCTAGAAGTTGACACAGAGGATGTTGCTGAACTCAAGTATCTCCACATATCTTAAAGAGAGGTAAAGAGTAAAGGAAACTGACAATGAAGTCTTTTATAGAAGAAAACTAAGTAATCTTGTTTATAATTAAGAGGTTGTTCACTTTGAAACCCACAGCAAAACTGGCAGATTCACAGGACAATGCTAGAACAAAAGGCTTTGCCTTCTGCATGCAAGGAAGCCACACATCAAGTAAGCTGGGGCTTTCCCTGGGAAAAAAAAGTTACAGAGTAAAGTAATCATGAATGCGTATTAAAAAGAAGCAATGTCCAAAGCAGAATTTGGTAAACAACCATAAGACTTAAAGTCAGAAAGGACATTATTGCTATCTAGGGAGACCTCCCAAATGTGACTGCATATTTCAAATAAAGCTCCATAAAAATACAATTAAAAGAAGGAAATCAAGAATTAGACAAAGAATAGTTAAAATTTTGGCAAAGGCAAAACTTCACTCCTAATTGTCCTGGATATGAGGCCTCCAACTTTTGATAATGATGTTACAATGTGAAATAACATATGTGAATGAAGTTCTTTGTAATTACAAACAGGGATTCACCACATGCCAAGAAAGAGTTTGGGAGGGTTTGTAAAGGAGACAAAGTTGACATCATAAAGAAGAAAATTAGGTTAAGCTGGATCTGTGTATTATGAAGTTTCTGATTCTAATAAAAAACAGAATTAATAAAGGAAAACATTGTATAATCAAAAATTTAAAAGTACAGTTAATGAGACTGCACCCCAGATTAACTATGGCAGAATTTGAAATCCAGACAGGTTTGGAAACCATTAAACTAGAACATCCTGGAGTATTGATCACCATATGCATTTCCTAATACTTCCACTTCCATAATTACTTTAGATTTCTGCTCTGGAGTTCCTTAACTGATCAGGTTTAGCAGATAATTAATTATAGTAGTATAGCTCTATCGTCTCATTTAATACTCAAAACAATCCTGAAAATAATTATAAACTCACTTTGCATATGAGAAAACCAAAGGGATGAGCAACTTTCATGCATCTATAGCTGCTCAAGGACAGACCCAAAATTTGAATACAGGTATGATTCCTTAGCTTTTGTTCTTTTCACTATGCCATGCTAGTAATAAGTGGAACCAACCACATGAAATAGCCAGTACTTAATTTTTTGACCTACAGAAATTATGATTTTATCCCATTCAATCCAAGAAGTCTCAGTTCATAAAAAAAATGGAGAAGACAAAGTACTGTACAAGGAATTATGGTGAAGAAATAAAGCCATATGAACATCACATTTAATAAATGAGTATTTTCCTTCTGCAAATTGAGTTTGATAATACTAGCAATAATACATCCTATCAGCTATTGATAACAAATTCCTTGCCTCCCTGATATTCTTTTACTTGAGTCACTTCAGAATGAATCAGAAATCTAGGACCTAGGCTAGGATGGGACAAGCTAAGTGCTAAAGCACAAAATTTGAGGAGCTATTTAGTGTTTTAGTTTGGTAAAGATGCCAGAGTGCAATATACCAGAAATGGTTTGACATTTACAATGGGGATTTATTAACTTTCAAATTACAATTCATAGGCCATGAAAATGTCTAAATTAAGATGAATTTAGGATGAAACTTTCTCTGAAGACTGGATACCAGTGAGCTTGGCTCCTGAGTCATAGCAAGTCAACACGGCGATTTCTGCTGGTTCTTCTCTCCCAGGTTTCAGTGCTTTCAGCTTCTGTCTTCAGTGACCTCTTCTCTCAGCTTCTGTGGGTGTGTCCTTGTCTCTCAGATTCTCTGGCACTTCTTCCATAAGCTTCTCTGTGTTTTCTGTGTGTTCTTTATCTTCTTATCAAGGACTCCAGAAACCGGATTAAGACTCACCTTGAATGAGATGGGTCACATTTCAATTGAAATAACCTAATTAAAAGGTCCTACCTACAGTAGGTCTACACCTACAGAAATAAATTAAAAGAACATCATTTTTTCTAGGGTACATAATAACTTCAAACCCTCACATTCTTTCTCAGGTGAAAAACCAGTACTTGTGTGAGCTTGAGAGTGAAGGCTTTCTCATAGTCCCAGTTTCTCCTTTTACCTCTGTTCCTCCTCTCACTCCCTATTTTTTTTAAATTCCCAAGCTTTTTAAAAAAAAATTATTCCAGTACTGCTAAATCTGTACCCAGATCATGTAAGGTAAGGAATTATACAGGAGATGCGCAGTCTGAGCCAGCATCTCTTCTTTATGCATGGTTCAAAAGATTACTCATACTGTTTTGAGGAGAAAACACAAAAGCTGAGTAGAAGAAAATGAAGAGTATGTGGCTTACAGATTAAAAAATCAATTTATTCAGAAAGTGGCTGAGATTGAATCTTTATACTTATTACACATCTATTCCTATTTAAGGTTGTGTTTTCTCTATGCCATAGTCACTCTCAGCTATCATACCATTAACATCCATTACTAATTAGCTTTGTGAACTGAGAACCCTCTGTTCAAAGTCATGCATGCACAGAAAATTATGGTTCAGTAACCACATGAAAGAAAAATGCAATTGAATGTGTTTTTTAGAGAGAGAACAATCATGGTATCCCAGTATACTAGAATGGAGAATGGAAAAGATGCGTGGAGGCCACCTCTGATTCAGGGAAGACCACTTTCTACACAGCCTCTTTTCAAAGCATACAGTATGTTTGAATACCTTCATTAAAGAAAAGTAATCCTCCTGAAACATCTTTCATCAATGTTGGAGACAGTTTCCACTAGAATACTCTTTCTTCTTCAGTCAAAAGCTTTCTCTTTGCAGCTTTTTCCAAATCTTACCCAGTGTCATGAGGCAACATAAAATTATCCTTTTTTCTCTAAAAAATGTTCTTTTAAACATTAATATTTGTTATGGTTATGAAGATTAAATAATTCAGGCTCCTTCAATGATGTTTCATCAGAACTTGGAGAAGGCCAAGTCCTGTTCTTTGAATATATGCCAATTTTGCAGCGTTCTTTTAAAATATGCCAGTTAGGCAATGATGTTTTTTTTTCTCACTACTTTTATTCAACTTAGAACTGCAAGTTCTAGTCATTCATGCAGATTGGAAAGAAAGGAAGAAAACTATATTTGGGGATGACATGATTGCCTATGTAGAAAATCCCAAGAACTCTATAAAAACTCCTAGAACTAATAAGTGAGTTCAGTAAGGTCTCAGGATACAAGTCCAACATAGAAAAATGAATTATATTTCTAGATAATAACAATGAACATTCAGAAACCAAAATTAAAAACAATGGCAATTAAAACCCATCAAAAGAAAATAAAATACTTAGGTGCACACTTAACAAAATATGTAAAAAACATGTATGCTAAATAATAAAAAACACTGATGAAAGAAATCAAAGACCTAAACAAATGAAGAGACATACTGTGTTCATGGACTTGAAGACTCAACATGGTAAAGATGTCAATTATTCCCAAATTTATTTATGGATTTAATGTGTCTTATCAAAATCCAAGCAAGAACTTTTTTGTAGACATAGACAAGCTTATTCTAAGGAAAAAACCCTAGAATAAGCAAAACAATCTTCACAAAGAAGAATAAAGTGAAAGGAATCACTGTATCCAATATTAATGTTATTATATAGTTAAATGTTTTGGTTTGTTAAAGCTACCAGAATGAAATATACCAGAAATGGAATGGTTTTTAAAGGGAGAGTTTGTTAATTTGAAAGTTTACAGTTATGAGGCCATAAATATGTCCAAACTAAGCCATCCAGAGAAAGATGGTTTGGCTCAAGGAAGGCCCATCTGGGAAGGTACATGACTGGCATCTGCTGGTACTTGTTTCTGGTTCTTTTGCTTCCAGCTTCTGATGCCAGGGTTTTCTCTCTAAGTGTCTGTGGGCCTTCACTTAGTTCCTCCTGGACATAACTCTGGGTTCTGGGGATTGCTTATCATCTCATGGGAAGGCACATGGCAATTGCTGCTGGGCTCTACCCATGTCTAGGCATCTGCTCTCTCTATCGGAACTCCAAGTGTCTCCAAACATCTGTGCTTTTGTCATCTCTCAAGCAGCTGTTCTCAAAGCATCTGCATCTGAGGTTTCTCAAAAATGTTACCCCTTTTAAAGGACTCTAGTAAAGGAATCAAGATCCATCTTGAATGGGTGGAGTCACATCTCCATCTAGTCAAAAGTTCACACTCACAACTGGGTGTGTCACATTTCCATGAAAACAATCTAATCACAGTTCCCTACCCTAAACAGTATTTCTGGCCCCATAAAATTGGATTTATTTCATTAGGATTAAAGCATGGCTTTTCTGGGGTACATAATAGTTTCAAATGGACACACTATAGTAATTAAGTCAGAGAGGTATTGGAAGAAAAATAGATACACAGATCACTGGAATATGGTGAAGAATCTAGAAATAGACCCAAATAGATAAGTACAACTGATTTTTGGCAAATGTGAACAGTCAATTTGATGGAGGAAGGATAGCCTTTTCAACAAAAGGTACAAGAGCAATTG
Organism: Tamandua tetradactyla; assembly: GCF_023851605.1. Lineage (NCBI taxonomy): Eukaryota > Metazoa > Chordata > Mammalia > Pilosa > Myrmecophagidae > Tamandua > Tamandua tetradactyla. The sequence goes on along the minus strand of NC_135336.1, from coordinate 28,169,864 downwards.
GACATCTATAGTCAAAAACATGAACTCTGACCAAAACCTGACAACTTAAACAAAAATTAGCACAAAATGGATCATGGATTTAAAAGTAAAAACTGAAACTATAAAACTTGTATAAAAATTATAATTGTTATTTAGACATCAAAAACAGAATCAATAAGTTTTCATTAAGAAAATGATAAATTTTACCTTGTCAAACTTAAGTTTTTCCTCAATGAAAGACCACAAGAAGACGACAAAAAGATAAAGCTACAGATAGTAAGAAAATATTTGCAAACCACAACCTAATAAAGGACTTGTGTTTAGAATATAAAAACAACTCTCAATACTCAGCAGTAAAATAAAAAAACAAATAATCCATGAATACACAGATGGCAAATAAGCACATGAAAAGGTGTTTAGCATCATTCTCTGTCATGGAAATGCAAATTAAAATTCAATGAGCTATTACTACTCACCTATCAGAATGGCTAAAATTAAGTGACAAAACAAAATGCTGGTGTTATTGTGGAGAAACTAGATCATTCATATGTTACTGAAAGGAATGTAAAATGGTACACAACTCTGGAATACAGTTTGCCAGTTTCTTATACAATTAAATATGCAATTACCATATACCCCAGCAATTGCACTCTTTGGAATTTAACTCAATAAAAAAAATTCATGTTCATGCATGAATCTGTACAGGATTTTCATAACAGCTTTATTTGTAAAGCCTAAAATTGGAATTAGCCCAAATGTTATTCAACAGGCCAATGTTTAAACAAACTGTGGTACGTACATACCATGTAATGCTAATTAGCTATAAGAAAGAATGAGTTATTGATGCAGATAACAATCTGGATTGATCTCTGGGGAATTATGGTAAATGAAAAAAGCCAATGCTCAAAATATTAGGTACTCTATGATTCCACTTACATAACATTCTGAAATAACAAATTTTAGAAATGTGTCATATTAATGGTCGGCAAAGATTAAGAAGAGAGAGTGCTGGAGGGATGTGGGTATGGTTATAAAAGGGCAGCACCACTAAAAATATCCTGAGAAAGAAAAATGAAGTCAGAGTTCTCACTACCTGACTTTAAGGTGTATTATGAAGCTACAATGGTCAAAACAGCATGGTACTGATATAAAGGTAAATATACTGACCAATGGATTTGAATAGCATGTTCATATAGGCCCCCTCATCAATAGACAATTGATCTTTGATAAGGCAGTCAAGCCAACTCACCTGGGACACAAGAGTCTCTTCAATAGATGGTGCCTAGAGAACTGGATATCCACATGCAAAAGAATGAAGGAGGATCCATATCTCACACCCTATACAAAAATTAACTCTAAGTGGATCTTATTCACTAAAATAAGAGCAGAGGAGCTATTGGGTGCTATGTGGGGCTTAATTTTCAAAACGGGTTTTCTGGCAAGTTTCTAAGTGACTTACGTGAGTGTTTTACCAAGATGCTGTTTTTAGATTAGATTAGATCTTATATTAGATCTAAGACCATAAAACTTTTAGAAGAAAATGTAGGGAAATATCTTATAAATCTTATAATAGGAGGTGGTTTCCTAGACCTTACACACAAAACAGGAGCATTGAATAAATACATAAATAAATGGGAACTCCTCAACACTTTTGTGCATCAAAGAACTTCATCAAGAAAGTAAAAAGACAACCTATACAAGGGAGACAATATTTAGAAATGATATATCAGATAATGGTCTAATATCCAGAATATATAAAGAAATTGTTTAACTCAACCAGAAAAAGACAGATAACCCAATTACAAAGTGGGCAAAAGACATGAACAGACATTTCTCAGAAGAGGAAACACAAATGGCTAAAAGGCACCTGAAAAATGCTCAACTTCTCTGTCTGTTAGGGAAATGCAAATCAAAACCACAAAGAGATATCATCTCACACCCACCAGAATGGCCAATATCAATAAAACAGAAAACGACAAGTGCTGGAGAGGATGTGGAGAAAGAGGCACACTTATCCACTGTTGGTGGGAATGTCAAATGGCACAACCGCTGTCGAAGACAGTTTGGAGGTTCCTCAGGAAGCTAAGTATAGAATTGCCATATGATCTGGCAATGCCATTGCTGTGTATCTAGTCAGAGGACATGAGGGCAAGGACACAAACAGACATTTACACAACAATGTTTATAGCATCATTATTTATACTTGCCAAGAGATCAAACAGCCCAAATGTCATCAACAGACGAGTGGCTAAACAAGCTGTGGTATACACATATGACAGAATATTATGACTCTGTAAGACAGAATAAAGTTATGAAGTATGTAACAACATGGGTGGACATTAAGGACATTATGCTGAGTGAGATTAGCCAGAAACAAAAGGACAAATACTGTGTGGTCTCACTGATATGAACTAACATTAGTGAATGAACTTGGAGAATTTCAGTTAAGAACAGAGACCATCGGGAGATAGAAATAGGGTAGATATTGGGTAATTGGAGCTGAGGGGATGCAGACTGTGCAACAGGGCTCATTGCAAAAATTCAGAAATGGACAGCACAATACTCCCTAACTGTAATATAATAATGTTAGTACACTGAATGTAGCCGAATGTGGGAATGATAGAGGGAGGAGGGCTGGGGGCATAAATTAAACCAGAAGGAAAGATAGACAATAAAGACTGAGATGGTATAATGTAGGAATGCCTAGAGTGTATAATGATAGTGACTAAATGTACAAATTTAAAAATGTTTTTGCATGAGGAAGAACAAAGGAATGTCAATACTGCAGGACATTGAAAATAGATGGTAATTCATATTTTAAAAAATTAACTTATATGTGAGACTAAAGCAAAATAATGTTATATTTTGACTAGAGCATTTCCTAATATATTTAAGTGGACAGTTTAATTGAATACCATAAGTACATGGAATCTTGAACAGAGCATGAAGTTTTGTAGGTTTGTCCAGAGTGATGTCCCAATAAATCCCAAAGTGATTTGAACAATGAATAAAAAAGTACTTGCAAAATCCCCTTGGGGGAATCGTGAGAAAAGGGGAAAATTCATCTTCCCCATGTGGAGAATTCCTGATATTCTCACAAGCAGTGGGGACAACCAAATCAATAGGCTGAGCCCTCAATCTTGGGGTTTGTTCATATAAAACTTATCCCTGCAAAGGATAGGCCAAACCTACTTAAAATTAGGCCTAAGAGTCACCCCCAGAGACCTCTTTTGTTGCTCAGATGTGGCCTGTCTCTCTCTCAGCCAACACAACAAGCAAACTCACTGTCTTCTCCCTCTGTACATGGAACATGACTCCCAGGGTTGTAAACGTTCCTGGCAATGTGGGACAGAAATCCTAGAATGAGCTGGGACTCAGCATAAAAGGATTGAGAAAAGCTTCTCAACCAAAAGAGGGAAGAGAGAAATGAGACAAAATAAAGTGTCAATGGCTGAGAGATTTCAAACAGAGCGGAGAGTTTATCTTGGAGGTTATTCTTACACATTATATAGATATCATCTTTTTAGTTAAGGTATAATGGAGAGTCTGGAGGGAAGTGCTTGAAACTGTAGAGCTGTGTTCCAGTAGCCGTGTTTCTTAAAGATGATTGTATAATGTTATAGCTTTTGCAATGTGACTGTGTAATTGTGGAAACCTTCTATCTGATGCTCCTTTTATCTACCTTATTGACAAACAAGTAAAACATATGGATTAAAAATAAAAAATAAAAAAAAGGGCAACACCAGGATACTTGCAGTGCTGGAACAATTCAGTATTTTCACTGTGGTGGTAGATAATCTGATTTCACAGAGGATAAAACTGTATAGAACCTCATACACCACACACACACGCACACAACACACACATACAAGTATAAGTACAACTGGGGAATTCTAAATAAGCTGTCAGCATATACTTGTGATATTAAACTATAGTTTTGCAAATTGTTATCACTGGGCAAGACTTGTCAAAGTGTACGAAGGGATCCTTCTGTATTATTTATTATAATTGTATATGAATCAACAATTATCTCAATAACAATTTCAATTTAAAGATGGCAATTAAATTATGCTAATTGCATTCAAATTAAAAAATACATGGCGAAACTTCCTACAATTCAGAATTTGGAACATTATTTTAATCTTATTTTAATTTTTATTTATTCAGTTTTTAAAGCTGTGGCTAAGACAACAATGATGCTCATAAACTTCTGATACAATGCTCAGATATTTTTTCACATGTAAAGCTATTATGTATTCAGCAAAACCATTTCCCTTTTCCCATGAATCCATAGATAAACTATTTCCCAGCCTCTCTTGCAGCTATGTTTGGCTGACAGACTGAGATCCAATCAGTGTAACGCAGGCAGATATGACATTTAACACGTTTAGCCCAGGACCACAAAAATTCTTCCTAAGTGATTTTTGCATAATTTGCTCAAAGTAAGTCTATAGTGATTTTTATTAACTTTTTTCTTTTGCTATTGGTCACAAACCATTTGTTTACTAATATCTTCTAGGAATTGGTGGAAAATCAACATCAAGGTAACCAGTCTATACTTTTTCATGGAATTTCTGTAAATAATTAATTCAGCTGCTATTGAAGACTAGTGAACATAAAATTTATTCAAGAAGTATGGCAAATGAAGTTAAATAATATATGAACAGTTTGGTGAACACTTCTTGGAACAATATAGTTCTTTTTTGCCTTTTGCAAGGGTTGTAGGAAAAAAGAGACAAATTGGAAAGGTATGAAAAAGCGAAAGTAAAGGAGTGAGATAAGAAAAGGAAGAAATAGAGAAAATCTAAGGAAGCCAACACAGAAATACCAAGCTAAAAAAAAAAAGATAAGGAATAAGCCAAAGGCAAAGGAGTAGTCACTTAAGGGCCTGTAAACTAAGAAAGTAAAAGTTAAAAAAGACTCTAGAGGATGAGGAAATAATAAGAAAGATGGAAGGTGAAAGCAAAAGATGCTTTGGGGTAGGAATGCTAGTTCAGGATGAATTCTACTGCTCTGTTCATTTGGGTGGCAACATCAAATTTGACTATCTCCTGGCATTAGGGTAACCAACTAGTCCTGGTTTGCCTATAACTTTCTCAGTTTTTAAACAAAGTCCTGTATCCCATGTCCCACTTCAGTCCCAGGCAACACAGAATGGTCAGTCACCCTACCTGGTGTCCTTGTCCATTTAAAATTCTCTTTACTTCCCTAGGATATCAGAGCAATCATTTCAGACCATCGGAAATAGCACATTAGCTTTTAGATCCCATTTTAAGTCCATATTTTAGCCAAAGACTCTCCAATTTCTAATGCAGTTTTAAAGATTTACCTACTGTAAAAGGAAACCATGGGTATTTAGCAACGTGCTTAACCTCTGAAAGGAAAATAGTAAATCAATTTATCAGTTGTCCTGAAATTCTCTTTCATATTCACATATTCACATATTCACATATTCACATATTCTTGCTTACTTGGATATTATATTTAGAAACAGAATTACTTAGCTATCCTTAGAAGGTAATATTCACCAGTATAACCTTTAGAGCCAAGTAAGTAGAGCCTTTGCCCTTGGCCCTGCGGTTCTAAGGGACCCATACTTTGAAAATCCTTCCACGTAGTTCCTGAGACCTCCTTCGGTTACGGAGATTGGCTGCCACTACAAGTGTTTCCTGGGATAGGAACCCTAAGTCCCAACCAAGACCTGTGTTGGCTCCAGTTTCTGGTTGTACACATCAGGAAAATTCTAACTCTCTATCCCATTTCTGAGGTTGACTAGATACCCCAAGGTACCCTCTGATTTGTATCCATGGGAATGACTTGGACCCATGACTAGCCCATTTTAAGAGAAAGGATTGTTCCCACTGACTGTCATGACATTTCTTTCATAGTCTCATGTGAGATTGAGCTTCCAGAATTGTGCTGACCTGCTGATTTGGTGTGATTCTCACAAATACACATACAATGAGTTCAGAATTCTGGGCTATGCACAGTCCACCACTAATTATTGAGCTTGAAACACCTGCATGGGCCCATGTCTCAGTTTTCATTTGTTTATATTCCAACTGCAGTCTTGCCTTTGGCCTAAAGCTCCTTTGGGCAGGAGTCCGGGCAGCAGCATCCTTTGCCTTATACACCTACTGCTGTCCCCTGTGGTGGTCATTCTTCACCCTCTAGAGGCTCACGCCACATGTACAATAGTCTTGGGCAGAAAGGGTGTCCATGCCCATCTCCTCCAGGGGTTTTCAAGAGTATTGCTCTTCAGTGCCAGCAGTTTCCTCCCCTGCCCCTGTTCTATATGGCGACATCACGATCTACCAGGTTCTCATAAATTATGCTGCATGAGCGAGTGATGCACATTCCTATACAAATGGTACCATTCTTTTTGTTTCACCCAAGGTCCACTCACCTGTTATTCACACTGTTGGCAGTATGTGAAAAGCAGTCAACATTGAAAGAGATCAATCATTCTAGAAATGTAGTGATTAGAGCGTAAAGAGTTCTAGAGAAGAGATGACTGAATGATGCGATATATATTTACTCTATAAAATTCTGAATGGTAAATCTAAAAGATCAGGATATAAATTACAATTTACACTTACTACATACACTGAGTAAGACTTGCATTCATGGTCAGCATCAATGAAGCACAGTAACAACCTTTGAGAAAAGGTAGAAGCCAGCACTCATGACAGGACAGTGAGTGATGCAGAGTCAGGAGTAATGATGGAACTAGTGATAAATAAATGCAGTTAGGGAACAGCAGAAGCAAGATTTGTATTGTGTCAGTGCAAACAGCTCATGACGAATCTTGGCGCAGTGATTAAGGAGAGCACTCTTACTCTCTCTCATGGTGAGAAATGTGAAATTAACCAGAAACAGTGCATTTGAAAATAATGAACATGAGGAGAACGTCCCTGGACCTGAGCAGGAAAAGATGGTGTCTAAACACTGAGAAAAATCTTCACATGCACTGATTGGACAATAAGCAAATATGGAAGTACCTCTTATATACCATTATATGTCTTCATTGACAGCTCACTCATCATATCCATATAGCCCCAGGAATTTCGCAAGATTTAAACAATTCAAACTGTTTATATAAACAGAGGCCCCCAAAAAGCATTTGAGTATGGCCCATACACCTTAGGATCAGCCCTGTTATTCACATTCAACCTATAGATATTTTTGCTTTGATTTTTTTTATCTAATATATTTGTAAAAAGGGAATTAAATATGAAAACAAGAAAACACTCACAGATACACAACCCCCTCATTGTCCAGGGATGCAGTAGGTCAGATCAGAAAATGGCCAGTTAATTACTCTCCTCTTCTCATAATTTCTGTGCCTAGTTTTCAAGATCTTGGTAACTAAATAATGCTTCCCACCCAATTGTTCCACCCTCTTTCTTGACTTCCTGGAATGTATTCAGGTGCATTTACCACTGTGACAGATATTTACCAAGGCAGTATCATGAGGAAAAAGGAAGCAAATTTTGTCACTGACTGGTTTTCTTATAATCTAATAGGTTGTTTGGTACTATTTTGCAAAATTAAAATGCTTTTTTGAAACAAATTTTAAAAATTATTTATAGAGTACCTACTATGTACAAGGCATTTTTAGGCATTTGAGATATGTCAGAAAACAAAATAAAGATATCTGCTCTCATTTAGCATAGGTTTTAATGGAAGAAAACACAAGCAAATTAACATTTAAAAAAGTATATTAAAAGTAATGTTCTTATGCCTTGATTTGTTAATTATATTACTATTCTCACTTTACCTCTAGATTTTGTTAATATTCTTTGGAACTCAAAGTTATTTCTGTTTTACCACCATATTGATAATAACTACTTTATCTACATTTTCTAGAGAGACTTTATATGTGCCTGTTTTCATTTGCTAAATCTGCTAGAATGCAATATACCAGAAATGGGTTGGCTTTTACAATGGGAGTTTATTACTTTACAAAGTATAGTTTCCAACTAAGGCATCAACTGGATGATACCTTCTCTGAAGAAGGGGTGCTGGCATCCAGGGCTCCTCTATCAGATAGAAAGGCACATGGCTAGCCTTCACTGGGCCTTGTCTCCTGGGTTTTGCTGCTTTTAGGTCCTGGCTCCAGTGGCTGTCTCAGCTCCTCTGGGGGCTTTCCTCTAAGCTTCTCTCTAAAGCTTCTTTCTGAGCTCTCTAGGTGTTTCTGCCCTTTATCCTCTCATAAAGGACTCCAGTAAATGATTAAGACCCACCCTGAATTGGGTGATTCACATCTCAATTGAAACAACCTAAACAAAAGGCCCCGTCCAAAATAGGTCTACACTCACAAAAATGATTTAAAAGAATATGACCTTTTCTGGGGTACGTAACAACTTCAAACGAGCACAGTACCCATAGTTACAAAGGGAATGATTCTGTCCTTCAGTGCTTCCCCAAGTGATTTCAAAATTTGCTTCTTCCTTATGATGTTCAAGGGACTTCCCAGGATCTCCTTGCATGGTATTGACAGGCATTATTATTATTCACAGAGGTGTGAATGCTAAACTGCAATGATCATAAAGAGCTTAATATTCAGAGCTAGTTGATTGTCACTGTAAGCATATAACACAGAGACAATGAATTTCAATTAGTCAGCCAATAGAGTTCAATCTGTCTAAGAACTCTTATACACACAACCTACAGGAAAGCATGGGAATTTTGGATGTACTTCACTTTTTCAGGAGATATTTTATAAATACTTCCCACATATGAAAAATTTGATGGATAAGGAATTGATTGATTATGAAAGGAAATGATTTCAAAAGATTTTTCACACAGCTGCCTATGTTTCTTTAAGAGCCTTCCCTGTCTCCGTTTCCTTCCAGTCCTTGGAATACGTCATAAAGAACTTCGAAGAGATACAAATTTTTGACACACTGAAACATCTGATAGGCTCCAAGAAAGAAAACAAATGACCTCCCATTTAATATGTTCTGGGTAACAGCAGCATAGAAGGGTCCTATGTAGAGCAAAACTCAAACAATAGCTAGTAATTTAGCTTATTGTAGGAAATAGGGATATTGAAAACATGGAAACCAAAACCTCAAATCCATAGGTTTTCTTGAAAATCAATGTAGAAATTCAAGAGATAAAAATCAGAGTTTTACAGTGTATAGAAAGGATCTTCTACTTTTATATGTGTATAATTCTTGCACGTGGGTATCATTTTTACTGCAAAATAAGGTGTCTTTATGTAAAAGAGTAGGACATTTCTTATTTGTAAAATGTATTAAGTCTCAAGCACAAGCTACATCACTGGGCAGTGGGAAAGCTTGCTTTCAGATGAAATTAAAAACTGAGTAAAAAGACTCTGGGGTTTGGAGTAGAAGCAGAAGGCCCTCCCGTAGTTTCCTTCAAACATCATAACAAGTAGCAGAGACCAACAGGGAGCTAAGATGGCACCCCCATATAGAGCCATCTGGGGACATAGGAAGCAAGAAAGCAAGACGAGATCCTTGCAAAGTTGTTGTAGCTATTGGTAGAAGAAGTAAATCTATTTATTCAGAATTGACCAGGTGTGAACTTAGAAAACAAATTAGGGTCTTTTATAGGCTACAAGCCTATGGTTTGTAAGATATACTGGTTTGAGATTTCATGCATTTTTTCCACTTCTTTTTTATTCTTTTATCACTTTTAGTAAACTTCTTGACATTTCCCACTGCTCTAAACTATACTAAAGGGATTTTGTCTGCCTTTGAATCTGAGCTTCAAAGGGAGAGAACATGTCCTTAGAGAAAAGCAAGGGATGCTGGATTCCCAGTGAAGTGCCCAAGAGGAAGATAAACCTCAGAAAGAAAGAGGCAGGAGCCTCTGTGGTGGCCATAGCTTCTCACTTGCTAAAACTTTAAGTCTGCAAGTTTAGCTTAGTAATGGAGCTATGCTTTTATCCATAAAAGCAGTAAAATATTTTTACCTTCTTCCCTTTTACCTCTAATGTCTGTTGCTAATGATAATAACCATTTGCTCTCTGGCTTCATCTTGAGTCTGCTATAGTTTATAGCAGGAACCCCATTGTCTGGTTCCTGCTCTCACTCTTCTGACAGGAGCATGCTTTTGAGATTGCTGATGTCATAGTCTGTGGATAATCCAAAGTCATTTTCCATCACTTGCTTCTCAGGGCATTTTACATTTAGGGTGGTATTGATTGCTGATGCAGGAGGTGCTGGGCATAAAAGAAACAAGATATAGTCCTGTCCTTGTAGAGTTTATAAGTCATGGAAAGGGCCGGGTAGACTTAGAAAGCAATTTGCAAATGGATCCATTAATATAGTACAAACAGAGTACTAAATTAAGGCCAGCCATAATCTATAGAGCAAATGAAAGATAATAAAAATAATAACTGGAATTGAATGGTCTTTTCTAATTTAGAAATACCTCATTTGTCTTATCTCACTGGTTACAACCCTGTCAAGTAGCATTTTATTATCCCTATTTTCCTGCAGAAGAAACTTGGGCTCAGAGTTTGTCATTTCCATGGCCATATTGAGGCTCTGAGCCCTTGTTCTCTCTTCTGCAACATGGCAACTTTATGAACCAAGGATGTAAGATTAATCTAGGAAGTAGGTAAGCTGTAGTAGGACTTTATTGGAAGTAAAATTTTGTGCAACGGCAAAAAGAAATGGATAGAATGTTCCAGGTGTACTGTTAATCTAAACCAAACAAAAATCTGAAGCCCTCCATGTATGCAGAAAACATGTTTGTTGTTTGTTTGTTTTGGAGTTCTTTTTAAGTAATGGAAACCTCATATCTGATTTGGATACTGTTTCCGTGCATTCATCTCTTCTCTCTTGTTTTGATAACTTTATAACTGTTATAAATAGAACCTTGAACAAATCACATAATGCATCTATTCTCCTTGACCCATATATAAATAAGGAGTAATGGCAACACTTCCATTGATTGCAAGTAACTTAAAGAAGTTCAAACCTTCTTACAAACATCTACCTTCAACATATCTCTTTGCAACCAAGCAAAGGAAGGTGTTAATTTTCAATTAGCTGTGTAAGGAGACTGATAGATGAATTACTTCCAAAATGAAAAAGGAGCCTAAGCAAACTAAGAACTGTTTCATAGGAATAAAGCTCATGATCCCATGTTCTATATAATGAGTCACAGCATTTCCTGCAAACTAAAGTTTTCTGTTTTGCATCTGCAGAGCAAAATATATAAGGCAGGGAGGACAGAGTCACTGACAAAAAAGTAGTAACCTTCCTACTATCAAAGGGCAACTATGTAATTTGGGTAGACATTTCTTAACATCAGTGTTAAAGGTCAAATCAATCTGTCTCTGGGGAAAATGGCAACCTTCCTTCTCACAGCTGGAACTTCATTTCTATCTTCATTGAAGAAAATCTCAAATTTAATCTACAACCAAAAGTGCTGTGCAGGTAAGAAGAGATACAACATTGGTTTATCATTTGTAACATCTATCACATTTTATCAGTGTAGAAGTGTACAAAATATGCAAACATAACTGAAAGTCTGCCAAGAGAACCCCTTCTTTCATTATTCTGTACAGCTGCCTGCCAAACTTAGGGCACTCTCTTTTGCTAGTGCCATATGTATTTATTTTTATACTATATTGAGCAACTATTATGTCTTCAGAATATGCAAAGCCTTAGCAGAAGGGAAAATAAGTGAAACATACAACTTACCTGAAATGGGTGAATGGTTAAAACGATCTGGGTGGCAGTGAACAATACAATCTTGACTATATTTTTGTGCTAATCTTTAAGCACAAGAAATGTTTAAGGAGAAGTAATATGGATGAGGGCACAAATATTCCAAAAGATTTCTATAAGGTGAAACTTGAGCTGTGCTTTGAAAGAAAGAAGTAGATAGGTGGTTTGGAGGAAGAACAGTAAAATGTCAGTGTGGTATCATGAGTCGAGGACCGGAGGTGTAATTAAATTTGGGTTTCCAGGGGCCAGGAGAGGAAAGAGACAGACCAGACAGAAGTAGTGGTTGGTGTGTAGAAAGAGCCAGAAATAAGGGCAGCTTGATAGAGCAAGGCAAGAAGAAGATATATGGGCAGAATATTTCAATTTTATACTATACAGACAAGAAAGACATTGTGCATTCTGTAGCAAAGGTGAAAAATAGTTGAACATTTAAACAGAGACTTTTTTAGCAAAGGAGAAGACATACGAGATGCTCCCCCATAGTATCAATATCTGATGATGTTTGTTCTGGCCCATTAACCTCAGCCAGAGCTCCTGAACACCTCGCTATAGCCAGAACTGAAAAGCCAGGTACAACTAACAATGAATAATTTAATTCATGTCCCAGACAAGTGTCAATTCACTTTTGTCTTATTGTCCTCATTTATTTATCTAAGGCTATCTGATTTCTGCCTTCCAATCTCAGGTTGCCAGGCTCAGGCTTCCTTCTTGGATTTACTAAACTTTATCCTCTGAATCAACCTTGGTTCAGCCAGCCCCTTGGTATCCACCTAAGGTATTATAGCCCCAGCCAGGGGGGGACATGTTTTGGGACAAAACGAGCATTTTTATGAATGAGTTATCTTCCAAATAGTAGGTGCCATATTTACCCACTAAAAGAACAAACAAACAAAAAAATAAAACCAAACCCTGAAATACCAGATCACTGAGAATGCAAAGTTAGTAGACATCCTGTTCAGATTTTTTCCCGTGAAACCAGGAAGATACACAACTTCAGACTGAATGAGCTGAATTGCTCTGTAAAAGAAATCTAGAAAACAAGGCCTGAAGTCTGGATATCACGTTACAGAATATCATTTTTCTTATTATGGTATTTAATTGCAAAAACAGAAAGGATGCTCATTACTTACATCAGGGAAGAATTTGAAAGGACATTGCTATTGTTGGGAAAGCCAATCGTCTTCCCCTGGAGAAGGGAGATTCCAATCTGATGTGATATGTCCAGGATGACAGAAAAGATTTATATTGCTGAAAGATATATATCTTATCTCTCTGGGTATAAATATACAACTCTGACCTATGCACATCAGAGCAGGCTGGTCTGCTGTGTTGGACATGAGTGTTAGTCCATGATATTCTTTAAAAGGGTGTGGTCAATTGAAGAAAACATGGTACTGAGAGTTGGAAAGCCCTTGTTCTATTCTTCACTTCCTCATACTCAATTATAATCTTAATAGTCTCATTTTGGGCCTTAATGAACTAACTTGTAACATGTAAATAATAACAGATAGTTTGCCTATTATATAACTCTGATTAAGCTGATAAAAACAGTAAATGAATTAAATAATTGAGCAGATATGTACAATGAAACAGGGAAGTCAGGACAGTATACATGATACAAGAGAGAAAGGAGGGGGTGGGGAGGGAAATTGATGAAAGAGAGAAGACTTAAGTTGGAAAGTAGAAGGTGTACGTATATGATATAACAGTTTGTCAGATGCAAGCTTCTGAAGAGTGGAGACCATCTTTGAGACTACTTGTACAATACCTAAAATAGTATGCTAGGTATTACACCCAGAGGAGACATTAAATTTGTGTTTGCAAAATTTAAAAATTTGTCATTTTATGAGATCTTTTTTCCAAAATGATTGGAGGAATACATTTAAATTTCTTTAGAAATCACCCAATCTGAACTTTTCCTTCAGGCTCTGTCTCCATTGAGCAAATTGAATTCAGTTTATTTGGGAAGTGCAGCAAGCTGTAAAGATAATATTATAAAAGCTATAATATAGGAAAAAGAATGAATATTATACATTATAAACAGTTAATGTTATTTAGAAATTATAGCATAGTAACTACCAGAAGCTGATGAGACTTAGACAAAAAAAATTATGCGTGACAGGGTGTCATATTTTTTGAGCTGTTATTACAGCTATCACAAACTGTTCTGGGTATAAACAACAGGAACTTATTGGCTCACAGTTCCAGAAGCTAGACAGCTTTCATCCTCACCAGGATTGGTAATGTCCTGACTAGCCAACCATCCTTGACTTCCTTGGCTCTCTCTTCTCATGGAAGTGTCTTCTTTCTTTTCCAGATTCCTGCTGATTTACAGCTTCTATATCATCCCTTTGACTTTCTCTAACTCTAGCTCCCAGTTTCTTTCTTTTTTTATTAGAACTCCAGTAATCTGGATTAAGATCCAACCTCATTCACTTGGGCTACACTTTAACTATAAATAACACCTTCAAGAGATTCTATTAACAATGAGTTCTCACCCACAGGAATGCAGATTAAGACTAAGAACATGTGTAAATGTGGAGTATATAACTCAAGCCACCAGAGAGTAATTTATTGAGACATTGATTTGTGTGTGAACCATGTTTTGTACTTTCCACTTCTTTGTACTAAGGAGATAGTAAGGTGTTTGTTACCACAAATCTGAACATAATGCAAAGTGAAGGGTGAAGTTGATGGAAGACTGACACTACCAATTCAATACTTGTTCTCAGGAAGATGGGGAATAATGCAATGCATTTGAAGAAGAAGGCAAGTGCTTGGAGAAGAAAAAGAACAGGGGCAGATGAGATTCCTCAAGTCCAGGAGACTAGAGGGTCCTGCAAAGAACAAGAGTGCTTGTCCTACTCCTTTACAGAGCCTATGAAGGTAGAAAATCTTGAAGGAGCAGAGGTGCTGGCTATATGGTGCACCCACAAATAATTTACTATAGGAGAAGAATACAACTTCCAGAGGCAACAAGGTCCTTCTGCCCAATTGTGGCACAAAAGCAATAGGCCCACCTCCAATTAGAGAGCAGGCAGGCTTAGAAAATGAAAACATATGTGGCCCAAAACCTAGAGTGCTCACCCCAAAAGTTCTACTTTGTGTAAGATCTGTACAATTATTTCATGCTCCAGAAGGGAGAATCCCAAATAATAACAGAAAATGAATTTCCCATCACCTTAAGAAATAGAGGGATATGGTGCAGATTTGATTTTAGAAAAATAAAGACTATCTGCATCTCAGTGTTTAACAATTGTCCATGTGATTCTTTAGCTTGCTAATATTTAATAACCACTGTTTTAGGGAGGATATTTCTCTATGATATAGGTAAACATCTCATGTAGACAAATTTCTGGAAAATAAATTTCTAGGGAAAATAAGGTACACTTTTCCTCCATCAGATATATAATGGAAAGGAGGATGAGCCAGAATTTTATTAACAAATGATAAAATCAAGCATGAAGGGCTCTCATAACTGCATAAAAAGAGTTGCGGTTGGAATCTAAGCCATATCCAGTGCTTTGTGTGGGCATGTCTGGGCTTGTCTGGCAGTCCGATGGTACTGGCTTTCCAGGAATCTATTTGCATGAGGAATCAAGGACTGTCTTCGGAGGACACTAATTCTGAAGGAAGAAAGGAGCAGACAGAAGGCTTGGCCCACTGACAAAGCCATTCTTGTCAAGGGGAGGAGTGATTCTGAGTATAACATGGAGTCTATAACCTGGAGTTGCCTTCCAGCTGAATCCCCATGAACTCATGTCTTATTTTAAGGAAAAGTGAAAACTGAAAAAACAATTTATTTTCATTTCTTCTAACATGTTAGGACAAAGGGAAGCTCTTTTAGGAATAAAAGTGGTAGAGGGGGTGTTCTGGCCATGACAGGGTGACTGGTACTACGCTCTCCCTTCTGCTGTAAAAACTAGTAAATTGCACAAAATATATTTATTTCAGAGAATGTGAAATATGTAGCATTAGACTGATCCCTAAAAAAATTAGGGATACTCTAAGATAGTCTAGGCTTTCTGCCAAGAGACACATCCCACAACTAAGCACAGGGAAGAGAAATACAAGCAAAACACAATTATTTTGATGAGTTGGGGAGACAGAGATCAGAGTGGAAGAAAGGTAAGATAGCTATATTTTGCAGAGCAGAGTACCAAAAAGGAGGTAGCTAGGCAGAGAAAGAGCTCCAGAAACTGCACAAGGGTTCCTTGAGGTTTTGGCTGGATATTAAACTAAACCTGCATAAGGTAGGTTTTCACAAAACAGGGCAAAGAACAATAACCAGAAAAAGAAGAGCTAACAAAGAGCTGTAATCTGAACTATTCCCAAGATCACACAGAATTGGGACATATTTGAGTTCCAATTAACCTGAGGAGAGAGATCTCATTGGAGCATTGAGTGGAAACCTCGGAATGTTCCTGCCTTAGTAGTAAAGGTAAAATAGCCATACAGTGAAGGACATTGTAGACTTAAGCTACTGAAGCTTAAAAACATGCTTTAAAAAGATGATCCTGATTTGCAAGTAATTTGACCGGTGTCCCCAAACAAATATCAGTACAACTGAAAGAAAGACAATAAAATCCAGACACTCTATATTGTTTAATAAGCAATAAAAAATTGCTAGGATTAAAGTAGTAGAAAAATGTCACCCATAAGTCAGGAGAAGAATCAGTCAATGGTCACAAAGCCAGAAAAAAACACAGATGTTGGAATTAGTAGACAAGAGCTTTAAAAGAGCTATAATAAATATTTTCAAGAATTTGAAGGAAAATATGAGCGTAACGGAAAGAAATGAAATGTGTCTCTGTGTGTGTGTGTGTGTTTACATATATATATGTATGTATATATAAAAATTTTCTAAAGTATAAAAACACAAAATATGAAATTAAAGTTTTATTGAATGGGCTAAACAGATTAGACATGACAGAAGAAAAGATCAGTGAACATGAAAGCATAGTAATAGATACTACCCAAACTGAAGCATAAATGAAATAAAAAAATGAAAGCCCCATTTATATATGAAGTCCTGGAGAAGGACAGGGTGGGAACTATTTAACAAATAGCATCCAAAATTCTGCAAACATGATGAAAACTGTAAATACTCTGTGAATATGCAAAAATATATAAATCCAAAAGCTCTAAAAATACCAAGTAGGGTAAATAAAGAAACCATACAAAAACATATCATAATCAAATCACTGAAAATCAGTGAAAAACATCTTAAATTCCAACAGAGCTGCAGTAGAGCATGCTATATTCAAGGGAAAAATTTAAAATATGCTGCCTTACCATTGGAAACTTTGCAGGCAAGAAGACAATGTATATCTTTAAAGTATCAAAATAAAAAAAAATAATCTGGAAATATACAGCCAATAAAAATATTCTTCAAAAATCAAGGTTAAAATAGACAGTTCATGCAAAAAGGTAGGAAAATTTTATACCAATGCCAGCAGGTCTGCCTTATAGGAAATGTTATATGAAATTCTTCAGAATTAACGACAATGACAAAAGATGGAAATTCAGATATACAGAAAAGAATGAAGAGACCAAAATAGTAAATGTGATTGCAAATGTAAAATATTTTTGTTTCTCCAAATAAGTACTACAGACATTCACTAAATTTCTTGACTGAAGCAAAAATAATAATGTATTATGGGATATTTAACATGTGGAAGTGAACTGTTGCTACAACAATAGACAAAGCATTTGAGGGAGAAATGGAAGTACACTGTTGAAAAGTTTTTCCCTATATGTGAAGTGGTAAGATAGTATCTGAAAGTAGACAGTGATAAATAAAATGTATATTGTAAAGCCCAGAGTGATAACTAGAAAATAAAGCAAAGTGGTACAGCTGATAGACCATACAAAAGAAAAAATGAAATTTCTAAAATACTATGCTAATACAACAGAAATAAGCAAAAAAAAAATTTTTTTTTAAAAAAGAACAACTAAACCAAATAGCAAGATGGCAGACTTAAACACATCCAATGAAAAATGCATTAAATACAAATAGTCTAAACATCTCCAGGAAGATATTGGCAGATTGGATAAAAAAGCAAGACCCAACTCAATGCTATCTATAAGAAACACTTAAATATTTAGACATTGGTAGGCATAGTGTGAAAGGATGGGAAAAAATCCTATGTGGGGATATAGAAGACTTGAATAACATTCTCAACTTCCTCAACCAAATTGAGTATGTATAGGTATATGTAGAAAACTATATCACAACAGCAGAATAGGCATAATTTTTAAGTGCACAGGGAACATCCACCAAAATAGACCATATTCTGGCCATACATTTAAAAACCAGACTCAATACATTTATTTTTTTTAACTATTTTTATTGTGTACTATAACATATATACAAAGTAAAGAAATAAAAAAGCAATAGTTTTCAAAGCACTCTTCAAAAAGTGGTTACAGGACAGACACCAGAGTTTGTTATGGGTTACCATATGATCCTCTCATATTTTTCCTTCTAACTGCTCCAGAATATAGGGGGCTAGAGGGCTTAAATATTTTCTTATCATCACAATCAACTTTTTTCCTTCATTTTTTTGTGAAAAATAACATATAAACAAAAAAGCTGTACATTTCAAAGCACAGCGCCACACTTAGTTGAAGAACATATTTCAGAGTTTGACATTGGTAACAATTTCACAATTTCAGGTTATTACTTCTAGTTGCTCTAAAATACCAGAGACTAAAATAGGTATCAATTTAATGATTCAGCATTCATATTCATTTGTTAAATCCTATCTTCTCTATATAACTCCACCATCACCTTTGATCTTTCCATCCCTTTCTTTAGGAGTGTTTGGGCTATGGCAACAGTAAATTTTTTATTATGGAAGGGTCTGTCACTAACATGGGGTAGGGAGATGGAACTATCTGACATTCTGGAGTGGCTGGGCTAGGTTTCAGGACTTATCTGGACCAGGGACCCATCTGGAGTTTGCAGGTTTCTGGAAAATTACTCTAGTGCATGGAACCCTTGTGGAATCTCATATATTGCCCTAGGTGTTCTTTAGAATTGGCTGGAATGGTCCTGGTTAGGGGTTGGCATGTCATGATAGGCAGCAAAGTCTAAATGAAGCTTCATAAGAGCAACCCCCAGAGTAGCCTCTTGAACTCTTTCTGTCACTGATACTTTATTAATTACACTTCTTTTCCTCCTTTTGGTCAGGATGGAATTGATGATCCCATGGTGCTAGGTCTGGATTCATCCCAGGGAATCATCTCCCATGTTGCCAAGGAGATTTTCACCCCTGGAGATGCTGTCCCATGTAGGGGAAAAGGCAATGATTTCACTTGCAGAGATGGGCTTAGAGACTGAGACCACATCTAGGCAACAAAAGATGTGCTCCAGAAGTAACTCTTAGGCATGCATATAGGTAGTCTAAGCTTCTCTGGGGGTTGCTCTTATGAAGCTTGTTAAGCTACCTACATAAGCATAACAAGAGTAAGCCTCCTGATCAATGGCATGGTCTATTGATTTGGGTGTCCCTAAAGTTTGATGCAATATCAGGGGATTCCCTGATGGTAAGGTTTAATAGTACCATATTCTTTCTCCCCTCCTGTGCTAGTTTGAAAGAATGTATGTCCCCTAGAAAAACCATGTTTTAATCTAAATCCTATTTCATAAAGGCAGAATAATCTCTATTCAATATTATATGCTTGAAAGTGTAATCATATCATCTCCCTGGAGATATGATTTAATCAAGAGTGGTTGTTAGACTGGATTAGGTGATGACATGTCTCCACCCATTTGGGTGGGCGTGGTAGTTAG
This sequence comes from Tamandua tetradactyla, assembly GCF_023851605.1. Taxonomy (NCBI): domain Eukaryota; kingdom Metazoa; phylum Chordata; class Mammalia; order Pilosa; family Myrmecophagidae; genus Tamandua; species Tamandua tetradactyla. The sequence continues at coordinate 28,150,373 of NC_135336.1, read as the reverse complement.
ATTCAGTCATCAACTTGGCCAGATGAAGGCACCTAGTTTTATTGCTGTGGACATGAGCCAATGGTACATGAACCTCATATGTTGCTGATTATATCTGCACTCAGCTAGGAGGCATACCTGCTGTAATGAATGACATTTGGCTTAATTGGCTGGTGCTTAAATGAGAAAGTGCAATGTAGCACAGCCCAAATAGCTCAGCATACCTCATCTCAGGATTCACACACAGCTCAGGCTTTTGGTGATGCAGAAAGAAATCACCCCTGGAAAAGGTGTTGGAACCCAGAGGCCTGGAAAGAGGGCCAGCAGAGAGCACCCTGTGCCTTCCTACGTAAGAAAGAACCTCAGTGGAAAGTTAGCTGCCTTTCTTCTGAAGAACTAATGAAATAAATCCCCTTTTATTAAAAGCCAATCTGTCTCTGGTTTGTTGCATTCTGGCAGCTAGCAAACTAGAACAGTGGGTCTTGAGAAGTTTCTGGAGTCCTATAAAAGAAGAAACATTTTGGAGAATGAGATATTCGGAGAGAGCAGAGAATGCTGTAGCATCATGAAGCAGAGACCATCAGCCAGCAACCTTTGGAAATGAAGAAGAAAAATGCCTCCTGGGGAACTTCATAAAACAGGAAGCCAAGAGAAGAAGTTAGCAGATGATGCTGTGTTTGCCATGTGCCCTTCCAGATGAGAGAGGAACCCTGACCATGTTCACCATGTGCCTTTCCAGATGAGAGAGAAACTCTGTTTTTGCCATGTGCCCTTCCACTTGAGAGAGAAACCCTGAACTTCTTTGGGCTTCTTGAACTAAGGTTCTTTCCCTGGATGCCTTAGACTGGACATTTCCATAGACTTGTTTTAATTGGGACATTTTTTCAGCCTTAGAACTGTAAACTAGGAATTTATTAAATTCCCCTTTTTAAAAGTCATTCTGTTTCTGGTATATTGTATTCTGGCAGCTAGCAGACTAAAACACCTCCCTCAGGGGATTTTGCCAATACTTTTTGATGATCCACTTAATATACTCTAAGATGTATCCAGGCATTACAATAATCTATACAGGATTAAAGGACCTCTTTCTTATTCTGTGCTCCTTGTGTTTCACTTGCTTCAATGAGCTATGCAGATGGGTTGGAATAGATTATACACTACAAAAAATTTCAGTTCCAAACCAAATAAAACTTTCTTCCACTGGTCTCAGAGTGTATGTATGCTTCTAAAATATAGATACTGTCTTCCTTACTCCTATATTCTGAATTACTTTAACTCCAACCTCTTTGGCTTCATTCTTGTCTTTAAATATCAGGTTATATGTATAAATCAGCTTCTCAAAATCCAGAAATAATAATCACCACTCTGGACTTATTGTGTCTGCTCTAAAAGCTTACAATCTGGGCTCCTTTTTTCTTATAAGCATTTTCTAAAGGTGCCATACCATTGTTTGTTTGTTTGTTTTTTGTCCCTGGCTTATTTTGTCTCACCAAATGTTCCACATGTTCATTCACATCATTGCATGCATCACTGCTTTGTTCCTTTTTGTAGCAACACAGCCTTTGTTCATAAGTATACACCATCATTCACCAATCTACTTCTCCATCAGTATATCCTTCAGCCACCTGCATTCATTGGGCACCATGTAGAAGACCCAAAGTCCACAATCCATCAACATCTTCAATTTTAGATTTCGTTGTTCCCATGAAAAGAAAACCAATAAACACACCCTTACAAAATAGGAAATCTAGATGTCCTCTTAACTCTTGTCCTTCTCACATTATTTACCTCTGCTGTTGCTGTGGTAGTGCTGATGGTTTCCTTTTGAACATAGCTCATAGTATGCAATAGCAGTTTTCTCCCATACCCTGGACTTGAACACTCTTTATACAAGAATCATAACTTTGAACTAATGGTGCAAGAACTAATTCATATTTGTAGTGTGAATCAGTGGGACACGTGGGTCTATATATCCCCTTTCAATTTAGTTCATCTTCAATATGGTAATATTACTTATATACTCACTAGAGAATCACTTTCACTCCTATTTATTTCCCTTACATTGGTATTCAAACTCGTTAGCTAACGGTTCACCCATTTCTAGCTTCTGTGTATCTCCAGGTCCCCTATATTCTGTATTATAAGCCTCTGATTACAACTTTATGCTGGTCATACATATGGAATCATACAGTATCTATCCTTTTGTGTCTGGGTAACTTCACTCAGTATTATGTCCTCAAGGTTCATTGTTTTTGTCATGTGCTTCAAGATGTCATTTTGTCTTACTGCTGCATAATATTCCATCATATGTATATACCTCATTTTGTTGATCCACTCATCTGTTGATGGGCATTTGGTTTGTTTCCATGTTTTGGTGATTTTGAATAATGCTGCTATGAACATTAGGGTGCAAATGTCTGTTTGTGTCATTGCTTTCAGCTCTTCTGGGTAATATACCAAGTAGTGCTATTGCTGGGTCATAGTGCAACTCAATATTTAATTTCCTAAGGAATCGCCAAACAGTCTTCCATAGTGGCTGCACCATTATACATTCCTACCAGCAGTGCATAAATGTCTGAGTTTCTCCATGTGCTCTCCAACATTTATTGTTTCCTGTTGGTTTAATAGCAGCCATTCTCATAGCTGTGAGGTGGTATCTCATTGTAGTCTTATTCTGTATTTCGCTTATACCCAATGAAAATGAACATCTCTTCATGTGCTTTTGAGCCATCTGTATTTGTTCTTCAGAAAAATGCCTATTCATATCTTTAGCCCATTTTATAATTAGGTTGTTTGCTCTTTTGTTGTTGGGTTGTATGATTTCTTTGTATATACAGGAAATCAAACCTTTGTTCAATATGTAATTTCCAAATATTTTCTCCCATTGTGTTAGCTGCCTCCTCACCATTTTATCATAAGTCTTTTGAAGTGCAGAAGCATTTGATTTTGAGGAGTTCCCATTTTTCTATTTTTTCTTTTGTTGCTTGTGCTTTGGGTGTAAACTTCAGGAAGTTACCTCCTATTACTAGGTATTGAAGATGTTTCCCTACATTTTCTTCTAGAAGCTCTATGGTGCTAGTTTTAATATTCAGATGTTTTATTCACTTTGAGTTAATTTTTCTGTAGGGTATAAGTGAGGGGTCCTCTTTCATTCTCTTGGCTATTGATATCCTGTTCTTCCATACCCAATTATTGAAAAGACGATTTTGTTCCGGTTCAGAGGATATGGGGACCTTGTCAAAGATCGATTGACCATATATTTGGTGGTCTATTTCTGCACGCTCAATTTGATTCCATTGGTCAATGTTTCTAACTTTGTGCCAGTACCATGCTGTTTGGACCACTGTGGCTTTCTAATAGGTTTTAAAGGTGGGGATTGCTAATCCACTCACTTTGTTCTTCTTTTTTAGGATGCTCTTAGGTATTTGGGGTCTCTTTCCCTTCCAGATGAATTTGGTAGTTAGGTTTTTCAACTTTTCAAAGTAGGTTGTTGGAATTTTGATTGGTACTGTGTTGAATCTGTAGATCAATTTGGGAAGAATTGACATCTTAACTATATTTAGTCTTCCTATCCAGGAGCAGAGAATGTCTTTCAAATTATTTACATCTCCTATGATTTTTTTCACAATATTATGCAGTTTTCTGTGTACAACTCCTTTACATCCCTAGTTAGGTTCATGCCAAACTATTTGATTCTTTTAGGTATTATTTTGAATGGAATTTTTTCATTAACTAACTCCTCAGCTAGGTCATTGCTTGTGTATTGAAATGTTTCTGATTTTTGCACATGAATTTTATACCCCACCACCTTGCTGGATTTGTTTATTAGTTCAAATAACTTTGCTGTAGATTTCTCAGGATCTTCCAAGTATGGTATCATATCATCTGCAAATAATGAGAGTTTTACTTCTTCCTTTCCAATTTGGATGCCCTTTATTTCTTTGTCCTTCCTGATTTCTCTAGCTAGAACTTCTAGCACAATGTTGAATAACAGTGATGACAGTGGGCATCCTTGTCTCATTCCTGAACTTAGGGGGAAAACTTTCAGTCTCTCTTCATTGAGTACAATACTGGTTATAAGTTTTTCATATATTCCCTTTAACATATTGAGGTAGATACCTTTGATTCCTATCTTTTGGAGTGCTTTTGTCAGAAAAGGATGCTGAATTTTGTCGAATGCTTCTACAGCAACAATTGAGATGATCATGTGATTTTTCCCTTTTGATTTGTTAATGTGCTGTATTACATTAATTGATTTTCTTGCTTTGAACTATCCTCGCATTCCTGGTATAAACCCCAGTTGGTCATGATGTATAACTCTTTTAATGTGCTGTTGGAATCGATTTGGTAATGTTTTATTGAGGATTTTTGCATCTATGTTCATTAGGGAGATTGGCTTGTAGTTTTCCTTTCTTACAGCATCTTTACCTGGTTTTGGTATTAAAATGATATATTAGCTTCATAAAATGAGTTAGGTAGAGCTCCTTTTCCCCCAATTTTTTGGAAAAGTTTGTGCAGGATTGGTGTTAGTTCTTTATAGAATGTTTGATAAAATTCCTGTGAAGCCATCTGCCCCTAGGCTTTTCTTTGTAGGAAGATTTTTGATGACTGAACCTCTTTATCTGTGATTGGCTTGTGGAAATCTTCTATTTCTTCCTGAGTCAGTGTAGCTTGTTTGTACATCTTCAGGAATTTTTCCACCTTATCTAAGTTGTCCAGTTTGTTGGCATATAGTTGTTCACAGTATCCTCTTATGATTTCTTTTATTTCTTCAGGGTCTGTGGTAATGCACCCCTTCTCATTTCTGATTTGGTGTCTTTGCCTCCTCTCTCATTTCTGATTCATCAGTCTTGCTAGTGAATCATCAAGTTTTTATCTTTTTTTAACTCTGCAGTACAACACATACCCAAAGCAAAGAAATAAAAAAGCAATAATTTCAAAGTACTCTTCAACAAGTAGTTACAGGACAGATCCCAGAGTTTGCTGTGGGCTACCATATGATCCTCTCATATTTTTCCTTCCAGCTGTGCCAGAATATGGGAGGCTAGATGGTTAAATACTTTTTATCATCACAATGGACTTTTTCCCCTTCTGTCTTGTGTAAAATGTCATATAGACCAAAAAGCTGTAAATTTCAAAGTATAGCACCACAATTAGTTGTAGAACATATTTCAGAGTTTGACATGGGTTACATGTTCACAATTTTAGATTTTTACTTTTACCTGTTCTAAAATTCTTGAGACTAAAAGAGATATCAATTTAATGATTCAGCACTCATAATCATTTGTTAAATCCTATTCTCTCTGTATAACTCCATCCCTTTGATCTTTCTATCCCTTTCTTTAGGAGTGTTTGGGCTATGGCAACAATAAATTCTTGATATTGGAAAAGTCTGTCACTAATATAGGGTAGAGAGATGGAATTATCTGACATTCTGGAGAGGCTGGGCTAGGTTTCAGGGCTTATCTTGACCCGGGACCCATCTGGAGGTTGTAGGTTTCTGGAAAGTTAGTTTAATGAATGAAACCCTTGTGGAATTATATGTATTGTCCTAGGTGTTCTCTAGGATTGCCTGTACTGATCCTGGTTGGGAGTTGGCAGGTTATGATAGGAAGCAAGGTCCACCTGAAGCTTGCATTAGAGCAACCTCCACAGAAGCCTCTCAACTCTAATTGAACTCTCTCTGTCATTGATACTTCATTAATTACACTTCTTTTCCCAATTTTTGTCAGGATGGAATTGTTGATCCCATGGTGCCATGTCTGGATTCATCCCTGAGAGTCATGTCCCACATCACCAGGGAGACTTTCACCCTGATGTCATGTCCCAAGTAGGGGAGAAGGTAAACTATTTCACTTGCAGAGAGTTGGGCTTAGAAAGACTGAGGCCACATCTGAGCAACAAAAGTGGACCTCCAGAAGTAATGCTTAGGCATGCCTATAGGTAATCTAAGCTTCTCTGCTACCTACATAAGCTTCACAAGAGTAAGCTTCCTGATCGATGGTATGGCCTATTGATTTGGGTGTCCCTAAAGTTTGACACAGTATCAGGTGATTCCATGATGGTAAGATGTAATAGTTCCATATTTTTTTCCCATCCTTTAAGGAACTTTGCCAATACTTTTTGATTATCTGCTTAACATATTCTATGATGTATCCAGGTATTACAATAATCTATACAAAATTTAAGAACTTCTTCCTTATTCTGTGCTTCCTGTGTTTCAATTGTTCAAATGAGCTATACAAATAGGTTGATTTAGATTATACACTACAAAAAATTTCAGTTCCAAACCAAATGAAACTCTCTTCCCTCAGTCTCAAAGAGCATGTGTGGTTCTAAAATATGGACACTTTCCTCCTTATACCTGTGTCTTGAATTATTTATTTATTTATTTTTTTACATGGGCAGGCACCGGGAAACGAACCCGGGTCTTCGGGCATGGCAGGCAAGCACTCTTACCTGCTGAGCCACCATGGCCCGCCCTGTCTTGAATTACTTTAACCCCAACCTGTTTGGTTTCATTCTTGTCTCTAAATATCAGGTTATATACCATAAATCAGCCTCTCAAAATCAGGAAGTAATAATCACCACTCGGGATTTAATGTGTATGCCTAAAAGCTTATGATCTGGGCTCCTGTTTTCTTATAAGTATTTTCTAAAGGTGCTCATGCCATTGTTGATCTTTTGTTTCTGGTTTATTTTATCTCACCAATAGTCACACATGTTCATTCACATTGTTGCATGCCTCATGACTTTGTTCCATTTTGTGTCATTGCTTTCAACTCTTCTGGGTAATATACCAAGTAGTGCTATTGCTGGGTCATAGTGCAACTCAATATTTAATTTCCTAAGGCACTGCCAAATAGTCTTCCATGGTGGCTGCACCATTATACATTCCCACCAGCAGTGCATAACTGTCCGAGTTTCTCCACATCCTCTCCAACATTTATAGTTTCCTGTTGGTTTAATAGCAACCATTCTCATAGGTGTGAGTTAGCATCTTATTGTAGTCTAGATTTACACTTCCCTTATAGCCAGTGAAAATGAGCATCTTTTTATGTGGTTTTGAGCCATCTGTATTTGTTCTTCAGAAAAATGCCTATTCATAACTTTAGCCCACTTTATAATTAGGTTGTTTGTTCTTTTGTTGTTTGGTTGCATAATTTCTTTGAATATAAGGAAATCAAACATTTGTCCAATATGTGATGCATTAGTTAGGGTTCTCTATAGAAACAGAATCAACAGGAAATATTCATAAATATAAAATTTATAAAAGTATCTCACATAACCATGGAAACATAGAGTCTGAAACCTGTACGCCAGGCTGAGAAGCTGATGATTTCAACGGAAGGTCTGGACAAACTTCACAAGAGAGGCTCGCCGGTCAAAGCAAGAAAAGAGCCTGTCTCTTCTGAATCCTCCTTAAAAGGCTTCCAGTGATTAGATTAAGCATGACTCATTAAAGAAGACACTCCCTTTTGGTTGATTACAAATGGAATCAGCTGTGGATATAGCCAACATGATCATGATTTAATTCTATGAAATGTCCTCATAGCAAAAGACAAGCTAGAACTTGTCCAACCAAGCAAGCAGGTACCACCATCTGACCAAGTTGACACATGAACCTAACCATGACAATCCACCCCCTGTCAACTTGGTAGTTATACTCATCACCTCAAACCATACCTAATTTTTAAGTAGAAAACAATAAAAGACAGTTTTTTTTCACCTAACAATACTCAACGGTCCTGCATATAACTGGGAACACATTAAATCTCTCCAGAATAGGGTGCCAGTCCTTGGGTAATGTCCAGTCTTAAACTTGATATCTTACAACTTAAATAGTATAACATGAACAAACAGCATTACAGTCCTCATTTCTGTAACTGATCATGTGGTCATAGTTCATATTTATCACTACCTTCTTTGGCTTGTAGGGTGACTCAAACCTTCATTCTTGAAGTTTCAGAGCCATTGGTACTCCTGCTGGGATTGGGTTATTGCAGTTTTCCATTTATTTTAATCACAGGGCATGATAGTACAAAAAGACGCCCTAAGGGATCCCCAATATTCCCAGAAAACTCTTCTTTACCTCCATTGCATAGTTGCAGTCCTATTTCCCCCTGACAGCCACAGTCAATTACCCCAGCCAGTAATGTAACCCCCTTCTTGGCTTGTTGATCCAGGGGCATGAGTAGCCCAAAGTGACCAGGTGGCAGTCTTTGACTCCAGTTCAATGGAATCATTCTGGTTTCTCCTGGTGGAAGCACTCCCTCTTTTGGAACTAAAACCTATAGACCAGCAGAGCTCAGAGTCGCAGGGAGAGGAAGCAAAATTTTCCTAGTGGATCACTAGGGGTAATAGTGAGTGGTGCCACTCCCATTTTCACCCCTTGGTTCCTGGACCCATGGATCCTGGCTATGGGAGAAACAGCACCATACAGTGGATACAGATTCAGAGCATACACAGCTTCCTGGAGAACATTACCTGAGCCCTTCAAGGTATCGCCGCCTAGTTGGCACCATAATTGAGTTTTCAAAAGGCCATTCCACCATTCTATCAGTCCAGCCACTACTGGATGATGGGGGAACATGGTAAAACCAGAGACTTCTATGAGCATGTGCCCATTCCCGCACTTACTGTGAAGTGTGTTCCCTGATCAGAAGCAATACTGTGTGGAATACCATGATGATGGATATGGCTGTCTGAAAACCTATGGATTATAGTTTTGGCAGAAGCATTGCATGTAGGGAAATATAACCCATATCCAGAGTATGTGTCTATTCCAGTTAGAACAAATCGCTGCCTCTTCCATGAAGGGAGTGGTCCAATATAATCAACATGCCACCATGTAGCTGGCTGATCACCTTGGGGAATGGTGCCATATCGGGGGCTGAGTGCGGGTCTTTGTTGCTGGCAGATTTGGCACTCAAAAGTGGCTGTAGCCAAGTCAGCCTTGGTGAGTGGAAATCCATGTTGCTGAACCCATGTATAACCTCCATCCCTACCACCATGACCACTTTGTTCATAAGCCCATTGAGCAATGAAGGATTTGCTGGGGAAAGAAGCTGACTGGTATCCACAGAACAAGTCATATTATCGATTTGGTTATTAAAACCTTTTCTGCTAAAGTCACCCTCTGGTGCGTATTCATGTGGGATGCAAATATCTTCATGTTTTTAGGCCACTCAGAACGGTCTATCCACATACATCTTCCCCAGACCTCTTTGTCACCAGTATTCCAATTGTGTTCTTTCCAATTCCCTAACCATCCAGCCAAACCATTAGCAACAACCCATGAGTCAGTATACAAATGCACCTCTGACCAGTTCTCCTTCCAAGCAAAATTAACAATCAGGTACACTGCCCGATGTTCTGCCCACTGGGAAGATTTTACCTCACCACTGTCTTCAAGGACACCCCAGAAAGGTGTTGTAGTGTGACAGCTGTTCACTTTTGGGTGGTACCTGCATATCATCTGAACCATTTGTAAACCAGTCCTGAGTTTTCACTTCCTCAGCCAATTCACTGTAAGGAACTCCACAAGAGGCCATAGCTCTGGTCTGGGAAAGAGAAGACAATGTGGCAGGAGTGGAGGCCATGAACATTGGGCCACTTCCTCATGTAACTTACTTGTACCTTCAGGACCTGCTCTGGCCCTATCTTGTGTATACTATTTCCATTTTATGATGGAATGCTGCTGTACATGCCCAACTTTATGGCTTGGTGGGTCAGGAAACATCCAGCTCATGATAGGCAACTCAGGTCACATGGTAATTGGTGGCCCAAGGTTAGGTGTTCAGTCTCTACTAAGGCTCAGTAGCAGGCCAAAAGCTGTTTCTCAAAAGTAGAGTAGTTATCTGTAGCAGATGGTAAAGCTTTGCTCCAAAATCCTAAAGGTCTGCATTGTTATTCTCCTATAGGGGGCTGCCAAAGTCTCCAAACAGCATCTCTCTTTGTGACTGACACTTCCAGCACCATTGGATCTGCTGGATCATATGGCCCAAGTGGCAGAACAGCTTGTGCAGCAGCATAGACCTGTCGCAGAGCCTCCTCTTGTTCAGGTCCCTACTCAAAATTAGCAGCTTTTCTGGTCACTGAATAAATGGGCCAGAGTAGCACACCCAAATGAGGAATATGTTGTTGCCAAAATCCAAAGAGACCAACTAGGCATTGTGCCTCTTTTTTGGTCAGAGGAGGGGCCAGATGCAGCAACTTCTCCTTCACCTTAGAAGGAATATCTTGACATGCCTCACACCACTGGACACCTAGAAATTTCACTGAGATGGAAGGCCCCAGTAATTTTGTTGGATTTATCTCCCATCCTCTGACACACAAATGCCTTACCAATAAGTCTAGAGTAGTTGCTACTTCCTGCTCACTAGGTCCAATCAACATGATATCATCAATATAATGGACAAGTGTGATGTCTCATGGGAGGGAGAAATGATCAAGTTCCCTGCAGACAAGATTATGTCATAGGGCTGGAGAGATGATATACTCCTGAGGCAGGACAGTGAAAGTATATTGCTGACCTTGCCAGCTGAAAGCAAATTGTTTCTGGTGGTCCTTACTAATAGCTATTGAGAAAAAAGCATTTGCCAGATCAATAGCTGCATACCAGGTACCAGAGGATGTATTTATTTGCTCAAGCTATGATACCACATCTGGAACAGCAGCTGCAATTGGAGTTACCACCTGGTTGAGCTTATGATAATTCACTGTCATCCTCCAAGACCCATCTGTTTTCTGCACAGACCAAATAGGAGAGTTGAATGGGGATGTGTTGGGAATCACCACCCCTGCATCCTCCAAGTCCTGAAGAGTGGCAGTAATTTCTGCAATTCCTCCAGGAATACAGTACTGATTCTGATTTACTATTTTGTTAGGTAGGGACAGTTCTAGTGGCTTCCACTTGGCTTTCCCCAGCATATTAGCCTTCACTGCATGAGTTAAAGAGCCAATGTGGGGATTCTGCCAGTTGTTCAGTATGTCCATTCCAATTATGCATTCTGGAACTGGGGAAATATCTACAGATTGAGTCTGGGACCCCACTGGACCCACGGTGAAATGGACCTGAGCTAAAACTCCATTGATCACCTGACCTCCATAAGCTCCCACTCTGATTGGTGGACCAGAGTGATGTTTTGGGTCTCTTGGAATTAATGTCACTTCTGAACCAGTGTCTAATAATCCCCAAAATACCTGATCATTTCCTTTTCCCCAATGCGCAATTATCATGGTAAAAGGCCATTGGTTTTCTTCAGGAATGCTTGGAGGAAAATTAAAAGTATAAATTTGTGGCAGTGTAACAAGGTTCTTCCCCAAAGGGACCTGGCCTCCCCTTCATTCAAGGGGCTGTGTGTCTATAAAGTGTCTCAAGTTTGGAAATTGATTAAGGGGCCATGACTCTGTGATTTTGTAATTCAAGTTAGACTTCTGTTCACTTGATCTAGAACTCTTTTGTTTATACAGTTCGAACAAGAATTTAGTAGACTACCCATCTATTATATTTCTAGGTACCCCACAATTTACTAAGCAATGCCACATGTCTCTGTGAGTCAGATAGTTTTTACTCCTGCTCTGAGTTTGCTGTCTATTATAATAGCCAGGTCCACCCTGTCTTTGGTGAGTAAGTGCTGCCACCTGACTTCTACCAACTCAGGATCCAATCATCCCCACTGTGTTTAAGGATTCCAGCTCAGTGACAGCAGTTCCCATAGTATTATCTGGCCTACAGAGAAGTGCAACTACAGAGCTCTTCAGGAATGACGGCGCTAGTCTCACAAATTTATTTCTCCTGGTTCTGGTAAAAGGTGCATCCTCCAGACATTCCTGGGGGTGTAAGAGCAGACTTTGCATGATAAATCCACTCTAACATTCCAATCTCTCTAAGCCTCTGGATCCCCTCATCTATATTATACCAAGACAGTTCTGGCATTTCAGCCTCAGGTAATGTCAGCTACCTTTTGACTCATGTTTCAGCCAACGATCCAAACTGTTAATGCCTTTTCTAACCCCTCGAGCTACAACATTGAATGCAGAATCTCTGCTTAGTGGGCCCATATCAATAAATTCAGCCTGATGCAGCCTCATATTTCTCCCACCATTATCCCACACCCTTAAAATCCATTGCCACACATATCCCCTGATTTCTGTCTATATAAATTGGAAAACTCATGCAATTCTTTTGGAGTATAACATACCTCATGTGTTATACTTTGTACCTCACCTTTAGGGGCCTGTTGGGACTTCAGTCTAGTTATAGGTCTGGAAGAAATGAGAGGTGATGATGGTGGGTCATGAAAAGAATTAAAAGTCTCTTCCATGTCTTTTCTTCAGGGCGTTCACTTTCAGTTTCATCTGGTGAAACAGAATTAATCACTCTAGGGCTAATCCCTTCAGGTGGAGATTGGTGGCCAACTCCTCAAGGCAGGCTGGAGGTGGAGCAGCTATGTCCTCAGGGCAGGCTATTACAAGGTTATCTAGAGAAGACGCAGCATGACCTAGGTTTTCAAGGTCATGGCCACCAACATCATTATCCATCTATATGTCACCATCCTATTTTTCAGGGTCCCACTCCTTTTCAATCAATGATCTCCCTTTAACAGCAGACACCATCTAAGATTGAGATTTCAATTGATGTCATAAAGTTGCTACTCTAACAATAAGATTCTGAGTCTGATTTTTGGAGATCTCAAGTCTACGAATATAGGAAATAAGGTTTTCCTTCAGGACTCTCACAGAAATGTCTACATCTGTCAAATAATGCTTAAGCTTCTCATTTGAAGACTTAAGCTCTTCCCTTTCACTCATTAATGTATACAGTGTATCTAACAACAACCATCCAACATCTCTACACTTCTTATCTCCACAAAACTTCATAAAGGTGTCAAAAATATTTTCTCCCAGAGCCTGGTTTTGTACAAGCAAAGCATTAGAAGACTCAAATGGTGATGTTTTTACTATACTTTTGTCATCTCATTCCACGGATTGGCAATGCCATTCTGATTATGGGAAAAAGAGTCCTTAGTGCCTTTGAGTCCAGTCAGAGTAGAAAACCATTTATAAAAACCCATTTTTAAGATTCTGTTTCTTAAGAACTACTCCTGGTACCAAATTGTATTAGTTGGGGTTCTCTAGAGAAACAGAATCAACAGGAAATATTTGTAAATATAAAATTTATACAAGTGTCTCACGTAACCATGGGAACATAGAGTCCAAAATCTGTAGCACAGGCTGTGAAGCAAACAATTCCAATGGAGGGTCTGGATGAACTTCACAGGAGAGTCTCACTGGCTGAAGCAGGAAGAGAGCCTGTCTCTTCTGAATCCTCCTCAAAAGGCTTCCAGTGATTAGATTAAGCATCATTCATTAAAGAAGACTCTCCCCTTGGCTGATTACAAATGGAATCAGCTGTGAATATAGCCAACACAATTCTGGTTTAATTCTATGGCATGTCCTCATAGCAAAAGACAGGCCAGCACTTGGCCAACCAGGCAAACAGGCACCACCACCTGGCCAAGTTGACACATGAATCTAACCATGACATGTGATTTACAAATATTTTCTCCCACTGAGTTGGCTGCCTCTTCACCTTTATGACAAAATTTTTTGAGGTGCAGAAGCACTCTCTTTCTTTGTCAGTTTTTCTAATGGCCCATCAATTTTATTGATTTTCTCAAAGAACCAACTTTTGGTTTTATTGATTCTTGCTATTATTACTTTGTTCTCCCATTCATTTATCTCTGCTTTAATCTTTGTTATTTCTATCCTTGTATTTGTTTTGGGGGTTGTTTGGTGTTCTTTCTCAAGTTCCTCCAGGTTTTGCTATTAAGTCCTCAATTTTTTCTCTTCCTTGCTTTTTTTTTTTTTTTAACATGGGCAGGCACCGGGAATCGAACCCGGGTCCTCTGGCATGGCAGGCAAGCGTCCTTGCCTGCTGAGCCACCATGGCCCGCCCCCTTGCTTTTTAATATAGGCATTTAAAGAATAAATTTCCCTCTCAGCACAGCCTTTGCCACATTCCATAAATTCTGATAAGTTGCATTCTCATTTTCATTCATCTCTAGATAGCTACTGATTTCTCTAGCAGGTTCTTCTTTGACCCACTAGTTGTTTAAGAGTGTGCTAGTTAATCACCACATATTTGTGAATGTTCTCATTCTTTGGTGATTGTGATCAGAGAAAGTGCTTTGAATAATCTCAATGTTTTTAAATTTATAAAGAGCTGTTTTGTGTCCCAGTGTATGATATATCCTGGAGAATGTTCCATGAGCACTAGAGAAGAATGTATATCCTTGTGTTTGGGGGTGCAATGACCTATAAATATCTGACAAATATCTGTCAGGTCTAATTCATTTATCAGATGTTATCTAACTTCTCAATTTTCTTATTGATCTTCTGTCTGGTTGTTCTGTCTATAGAGGAAAGTGGAGCATTGAAATTCCCTACTATTATTGTTGAGACATCTTTCACACTCTTCAGTTTTGTCAATATCTGTCTCATGTACTTTGGAGCCTCTTGATTGGGAACATAAACATTTATGAACGTTGTATATTCTTGGAGAATTGATGCTTTAATTAGTATATGGTGTCCTTATTTGTTTCTTATGATGTCTTTACATTTAAAATCTATTTTGTCTGATATTAGTATAGCTACTCTTGCTTTCTTTCACTTACAACTTGCATGGAAAATGTTTTTCCATCCTTTCACTTTCAATCTATTTGTATCCTTGTGTCTAAGACAAGTCTCTTGGAAGCAGCATATAGCTGGATTATGTTTCTTAACCCATGCTGCAAATCTATATCTTTTACTTGAAAATTCAGTCTGTTAACTTTCAAAGTTATTACTGAAAAAGCGTTTCTTGATTCCACCATCTTGTTTTTTATTTTAGTTGTCAGATCTATATATTCTTTTCCTTCTTCTTCTTTGTATTCTTTAAATTACCCTTAGTGGTACTCTTCAATTATGTGTCCTCCTCCAGACCTCCCTCTCCTGTCCTTTTTTTTCAGTTGGCAGAACTCCTTTTTGTATTTCTTGTAGGATCAGTCTCTTGTTGACAAATTCTTTCAGGACTTCTTTGTCTGTGAAAACTTTAACCTCTCCCTCAATTTTGAAGGACACTTTGGCTGGTGTTCTAGTTTGCTAGCTGCCAGAATGAAACACAACAGAGATGGATTGGCCTTCAATAAAAGGAGATTTATTTAGTTGACATATAGTTCTTTAGAGGAAAGGCAGGCAGCTTTCAACTGAGGTTCCTTCTTATGTGAGAAGGCACAGGGCAATCTCTGCTGGCCTCCTCTCCAGGCCTGTGGATTACAACATCTTTCCCCAGGGTGATTCCTTTCTGCATCTCCTAAGGCCTGGTCTGAGCTGTGAGTGCTGAGCTGAGGTATACTGAGATGCTTGGGCTGTGCTACATTGTGCTCTCTCACTTAAGCACCAGCCAATTAAATCAAATATCATTCATTGGAGCAGGCACGCCTCCTAGCCAACTGTAGATGTAATCAACAACAGATGAGGTTCACATGCAATTGGCTCATGTCCACAGCAATAGAACTCAGCACCTTCACCTAGCCAAGTTGACACCTGAATCTAACTACCACAGCTGGGTATGGAAATTTTGGCTGGAAGTGTTTCTCTTTCAGAATGTTGAGTATATCATACCTTCTCACCTCCAGGGTGCTAGTTGAGTAGCCTGAACTCCATCTTATCTGATTTCCCTTTCATGTAGTAGATTGTTTTTCTCTTGTCATTTTCAGTATTTTCTGCTTCTCTTCAACATTTGACAGGCTGATTAGTATATGCCTTGGGAAGACCTATTTGGATTTATTCTGTTTGGAGTTTGTTGGCCTTCTTTGACTTGTATATTTATGTCCTTTATTAGGGTTGGGAAGTTTTCCCCCATTATATCCTCAGCTACTCTTCCTAGCCCTTTACTCCTCTCTTCTCCTTCTGGGACACCAATGATTCTTATATTTGTGCTCTTTGTTTTTGTTTTGTCTATCATTTCCCTGAGTTCTAACTTAAATTTTCTATCTTTTTGCTATTTGCTGTTTTGAGTTTTTGAAGTCATTTATCCTGTCCTTTATATCACTTTTTCTTTCTTCTGTTTCTTCATATCTGGTGTTGTGTGCCTCTAGTGTGTGTGTGTGTGTGTGTTTTTTTTTTTTTTTTGGTCAACAGAGTCTTTAATCTCTGTGATATCTGCTATTTTTCTATTTATTTTTTTCAAATTCCTCTTTATGCTCTTCTACTGTCTTCCTGATCTCCTATGTCATTTGCTGACCAACTTATTTTATTAAGTAGAGTTGTATGAACTATCTTTGATTAGTTGTTCTGTGTCTCCTCTGGTGTTTTAATTGTATGAACTATCTTTGATTAGTTGTTCTGTGTCTCGTCTGTCATTAGGCAGGGCTATATCTGTCTGCATTGTGATATGCTTAGTGATCTTCTGCTGTCTTCATGGTATGTAAATATCTTGAGTGATTTGCTTTGGGAGTTGATTTCTTTCAGTAGTCTAAGGTCTTGTGTTTGCAGAATGGTTGTACAGCAGGGATTCAGGCATGGTGTGGGGCGCTCAGTACAGTGATTTGCTTCAGGGCAGGTATGGGTGCAGGTTGGGGATGTTATGCTGATGCTTATGAATGTGGGTGCCCAGTGGCCAGGAAGTGTGCAGCTGTGTGGGTGCAATAGTCTGTGGGTCTTAACCCTGGTGTGTGTTGGTCTAAGGCATGGGGCCCTTTGTGTGCATGTGTAGAACTGTGGCAGCAGGTTGGTATTATGCCTTGTGGATTGGGGGCAGATGTGACTCAGCTGCACAGATCAGCAGTTTCTCCAAGCTGGGAAGTGTGGTTGAGGGCAGTACAAATGTATGGTTCTAGGGCTGCTCTAAAGTGCTGTTTCCAGAACCGAATGATGTATTTGGGACCCTGTGTGCATGTTTGGGCCTGGGAGTGCCTTAAACGGATGCACAGAGCTCAAGCAGGGAAGAGTAAGACTGTGTGACACTATAGGTGGGGGACAGGTGTAGCCTAGGTCTGGAGATTAGTGCCCGCAACCTTTTTGCACTGTCAATAGCCTGCAGGGAACAGGGAGGGGGAGGTAGTGCTTGGGAAGGGTGTAGGAGAGGTGGGCTTGACTGCACTTGCAGTGAGAGTGTGGGACAGTTACGTGTACTGGGGGCTGGTGGGGGGGGTGCCTGGAGTGTGGGGAATGGGAGCGGGTGACAGGGTTTGGGTGTGTGTGGTGTGGGGTGAGTCACAGGTCACGGGGCTGTGCTGGTGTGGGTAGCGTGCCCAAGGAATGCAGCCTGGCTTACTTCCTGGTCCTGGGCTCCCATCTGTGCACTCCTGCTGGCTCCATAGCTGCATGCTTCAGAACCAGGCTCCAGCATTCTGCCTCTCAGTTCCTCAGACTGTGCAACCAGGGCTGCCCCCATGTGCTACAGAAGGCTCTTCCAGGTCACCACACTCCCAAATCACCACCTCAGTCACCCTCCTGTCCCTTCTCTTTTTGTGGAACAGGGCTAATCTTGAGCCAATCTATTTGGTCATCTTCCCAGAAGTCCTCAATACATTTTAAAGAACTAAAATCATATAGAGCACTTCTTCAAAAATAATAGAGTTAAATTAGAAATTAGAAAATCCCCAGCTATTTGGAAATTAGACCACAGATTTCTAAATAACCCATGGGTAAAAGAAGAGTCACAAGGGAAGTCGGAAAACATTTTGAACTGAAAGATACTGAGAATATATCCAAATCTGTGGGATGCAGCTAAAGCACTGTGTAGAAGAATATCTGTGGCTTTAAATTCTCATATAATAAAGAAAAAAAATATATAAAAACTACTATAGTCCAGGACATGGAGCTGTTTATGCTCATCAAAGACCCCAGAACTTTCTCAGGTTGCCCTGACACTTTGAAGTCTCTGGAACTTCCATGTCAGTGCGAAGAAAGGGTAGAAGTGCCTTGTCAGAAGCAGGGATAAGAAATCCCTCCCTAACTTCATAGACACCAGAGCTTTCAGAAGCAGCCCTGGATAGTAGAGGAAGAAAATGGCAGAAACCTCATTATTACTGACAGATCTTATTCATAAATAAATATAAGAGAAAAACATCTGGATTGTCTACCAGAAATACTTGGGGGAGGGGGAGGGTAGAGTTGGGCAACATCTTACAGAAAGTTAAAATTCTGTGAAACATATTTGATGTCACATTCTCTTTGAGCAAGTAAAATAACATCCATGAATAGAGATAAAATCTAGACTGGCTGTTTGTGTAAGTGTGTGTGTGTGTGTGTGTGCATGTGTGTGTAATGTCCTAAGACAGTATATACTAGTTAGCTACTGGTGCATGACAAATTACCCCAAACTCAGTGGCTCGAAACAACATTCATTGTCTCACAATTTCTTTAGGTCAGGGATCTGAGAACAGCTTATATGGGTATTTTGCTTTAGGGTCTCTAACAGGCTGCAAATCACAGTATAGATTACAGTCAGTACAATCATCTAGGGCTATCCTGAGGAAAGATCCACTCCAAATTCACTGGCACTATAATTGCTGGGATTCTGTTTTTGTTGTGGGCTATTGGACTGAACAAAGGCCTCAGTTCCCTGTGGTCTGTTGGCTGGAGGTTACTCTCAGTCCCTTGCCAGATATGTTGCTCCAATATGGAAAACTGCTTCATCAAGCATGTAGTAGAAAACTCAATGGAGTGAGAATCCAGCACAATGGCAGTCGCTTTTTTTTGATAAACTAATCATGGAGTGACATCACTTTTGTCATACACTATCCATTTGAAGCAAGACCCATGTCCATCCCACTGCCATAAGGGGAGGCTAGGTGAGGACCATTGCAAGGTATTTTAGAGGGCTGCCCACCAACACAGGAAAGCAAGTCAAGATGGGGAAGGTATTTACTCATGCTGTTATGTTATGAAGAGTCTCTCTTGGAATGTAATGACCTAAATCAAATTCAGCATGTGGAGTGGATTAAGCCCCTAAAGTGCTCAAACAACACTTGCTCAGGCCCCTGGAGTCATTACAGTGAAGTGTGGATTAGTGAGGGCCTGAGTGCAAGCTTTGAGATGAAGGGATGACGCTAAAAGCAGCAGTGAGCCTTAAAAATAAGGAAGTAATATGATAAGAACTAGCTACTCAGGAGAAAGCATGAATGACCATGTTAAAGAACATAAAAAATTTTGGAGTTCCAGGAAACAGCCTAACACGCCCCTTTCCAAATAGAGGCCCAGAGCCCTCAGGAGTGCATGGACTGGGAGACAGGGACAAGGAAGTAAGCCAAGCTGCCTTCCAAGAACACACTACCGTTATGCATGCTACCCTCACCTTACCCCCCACCACTTCTCCCACATCCCATGCCCTTGAACACTGACACTGGGCCCCCCACCACACTCCAAGCACCCCAACCCCTCTCACCATGCATCCATGCCTTGCACATGCAAACATGTGCACATGCCTGTACTAGCTGGACCCGCCTCACCCATGAAAGTGTGTAGTCTTGCCCCACCCCTCCTGAGAACTGCCCACCGAGGTCCAGCCCCTTGACCACCACCTCCCCCTCCTTGTCCACTGCAGGCCATCACCTGTGCATCCAGACTGCAGATGCTCACCTTTACACCCTGGTCATACTCACTCCCAGCCCATACAGTCAGGCAACCAGGCCACCACTTTCCTGAGCTCTGCACACTCCCACATCAGCATCCCATCCCCTAGGCCTATGCATGCATGTGGGGGCACTCATGCCAAGCTCCCTCAGCTCTAAGCAAGTGCTGACGTGTACATCCAGTCCACACCTGCCACCAGCCCATACAGCACAACCCTGTTCTTGTGGCCCCTGAACTCCAGGCATGAGCACACCAGGGCCCCACCCTGCAGACCCATGCATGGGCATGATCAGGCACTCACATATCTATGCACTAACCTCCTAATGCCTGCACCCACCCTCCAGCTTACACACATGCTCACCCTTACCCCACCCCTCAGCACAAGCACCCTTCTCCAACACCTGGAAGGTGCTCTTGTGTACATCTGTGCCATAAAGCTCCCACTTTATGCCTGCACATGCAGGCACCCCTGCCCCAACACCCCTGCACCTGCACATCCATACAAATCTCCTCACCCACCCAACATCACCTATCCCTTACACACATCCTGCAACCTCCACAACCTGTGCCCTGCCCCTACACACTTATGCATCCATATCCTGGCCCCACTGGATCCCTCCTCCTGTGCAAGGACACACCCAGGTCCTACCCTCCCTGTGCCCCAACTTCTATGCCCTGTACCCCATACCCTAACATCCACAACCCACACACTTCACGTGCCCACCCACATCCTGCCCATGTACCAGCCTCAGCAAATCCACTCAACCCCTACATCTGCCTCCCACCATGCCCTACCTCTGTCTCCCCCACATTACACCCTTTTCCTGGCTTCAAGGCCTGCCTGAGCTGCACCTCACCCGATGGCCCCTGCACCACACCTCCATAACCCAATGATCCAAATACCACACTCACAGGCACCAGTATAACATCCCCTACCCTGGCATATGCCTGCATCACACACCATCACTGCACTATTGTGCCCCTCCCCATGCTCTGCATCCTCAGCCATCCTACAATTATAAAGCTTTAGAATACTGGAGGAAATCAACTTCCAAAGTAACCTTATCAAGATATTTATATGCCATGAAGACAATAGAAGATCACTAACCATATGAAAATGCAGACAGATATAGCCCAGTTGAATGACCAACTTAAAAAAATGGAAGAGACATAGACTTTGGAGCAACTAATCAAAGATGTTCATATAATTCTTCTAAACAAAATCACTGGGATGGCTAATGACATAAAGGAAATTAAGAAAACACTAGAAAAGCATAAAGATGAATTTAAAAGAATAAACAGAAAAGCAATAGATACCACAGAGATTAAAGATGCTGTGGACCAAATAAAAAATACACTAGAGCCACACAATAGTAGATATGAAGAGACAGAAGAAAGAATAAGCACACTAGAGGACAGGATGACTGATTTCGAACACGCAAAAGAGCAAATGAAAAAAAAAGATGGAAAAGTTTGAATAGGATCTCAGGGAAATGATGGACAAGACAAAGCACAGAAATATAAGAATCATTCGTGTCCAAGAAAGAGAAGAGAAGAGTAAAGGGCTAGAAAGGGTAGTTGAGGACATAGTGGGGGAAACTTCCCAATTTTTATAAAAAGACATAAATATGCAAATCAAAGAAGCCCATTGAATTCCAAATATAATAAATTCAAATATGACTTCCCCAAGACACATACTAATCAGCCTGTTAAATGTTGAAGAGAAAAAGATATCCTGAAAGCTGCAAGAGAAAGACAATCTATTACATACAAAGGAAACCACATAAGACTGAGCTCAGCCTATTCAGCTGGCACTATGGAGGCAAGAAGGCAGTGGTATGATATATTTAAGATCCTGAAAGAGGTCCAGTCAAGAATTCTGTACTCAAACAAATTGCCCTTTAAAACTAAGGGAGATATTAAATACTTTACAGACAGATGAAGGCTGAGAGAATATGTCATCAAGAGACTGGTCCTATAAGAAATATTACAGGGAGTTCTTGTAGCTGATAAAAGACAGTAGAGGGAGGTCTGGAAGGGGGCACAGAATTGAAGAGTACCTATAAGGGTAACTTAAAGGCTATAAAGAGAAAGAAAGAAAAGAATATATAGATCTGGCAAACAAAATTCAAACTATAAGATGGTGTATTCAAGAAACGCCTTTACAGTAATAACTTTGAATGTTAATGGACTAAACATCCAATATAGATTGGCAGAATGGATTAAGAAAGATAATCCATGCTGTTTCCAAGAGCCTCATCTTAGACACAAGGATACAAAGAAATTGAAAGTGAAAGGATTGAGAAAGATGTTCCATGTAAGCTGTAACCAAAAGAAAGCAGGATCAGCTATACTAATATCTGACAAAAAAGATTTTAAATGTAAAGATACATTAAGAAACAAAGAGAACATTACATGTTAGTAAAATGGATGATTAACCAAGAAGAAATATCAATCATAAATGTCTATGCTCCCAATCAAGGAGCTCCAAAGTGCATGAGACATACCAGGCAAAACTGAAGGGAGTAAGAGATGTTTCAATAATAATGGTGGAGACTTCAATACACCACTCTCCTCTACAGATAGAACAACCAGACAGAGGATCAACAAGGAAATAGAGAACTTAAATAAACTTATAAATGAAATAGATTTAGCAGACATGTATAGGTTGTTACACCCCAAAACACCAGGATATACATTCTCCAGGATGGATCATATGCTGGGGCACAAAGCAGGTCTTTATAAATTTAAAAACATTTAAATTATTCAGTGCACTTTCTCTGATCACAATGGGATGCTGGAAATTCATAATCACCAAAGAATGAGAATTTTCAGAAATATATGGAGATTAAACAACACACTCTTAAACAATGAGTTGGTCAAAGAAGAAATTGCTAGAGAAATCAGTGGTTATCTGAAGATGACTGCAAATGAGAATACAACATATCAGAACTTGTGGGATGCTGCAAAGACTCTGCTGAGAGGGAAATTTATTGCCCTAATTGCCTTTATATAAAAAAACTGAGGAAAAATGAACACCATCTAATTCATTTTATAAAGCTAACATCACTTCAATACTAAAGCCAGGTAAAGACGTTACAAGAAAGGAAAAACTACAAACCAATCTCCCTAATGAACATAGATGCAAAAATTCTCAATAAAATTTTCACGAATTGAATCCAAAAGCACATTAAAAAAAATTATATACCACGACCAAGTGGGGTTTATATCAGGAATGCAAGGATGGTTCAACATAAGAACATCAATTAATGTAATATAGCATATTAACAAATTGAAAGGGAAAATCATATGATCATCTAGATTTATGCTGAAAAAGCATTTGACAAAATTCAACATCCTTTTCTGATAAAAATACATCAAAAGGTAGGAAACAAAGGTAAATTTCCCAATATGATAAAGGGCATATATGAAAAACCCATAGGCAGCATCATACTCAATGGTGAGAGACTAAAAGCTTTCTTCCTAAGATTGGGAATGAGGCAAGGATGCCCTTTGTAACCACTATTAATTAAATTTATATTAGAGGTTCTAGCTAGAGCAATCAGACAGGGAAAAGAAATAAAAGGCATCCAAATTGGAAAGGAAGAAGCAAAACTTACATTATTTGCAGATGATACTATACTTGAGAAATCTACAACAAAATTACTTAAACTAATAAACAAATCAAGCAAGGTATGGCAGCTTATAAAATTAATGTGCAAAAGCCAGTATGTTTCTGCACACAAGCAATGACCTGAATGAGAAGTCAACTAAGAGAAGAAATCCATTCAAAATAGCAACTAAAAAAATCAAGGTCTAGGAATGAACTTAAGTACGAATGTAAAGGACTTGTGCACAGAGAACTGCATAACATTGCTAAAAGGAATCAAAGAAAGTCTAAATAGGTGGAAATACATCCCATTCTCATGGATAGAAAGGTTAAATGTAGTTAAGATGTTATTCTACCCAAATTTATCTACAGATTCAATGCAGTACCAATATAAATTCCAACAAACTACTTTGAAGACTTGAAAAAGCTAGTTACCAAGTGCTTTTGGAAGGGAAAGAGACTCTGAATAGCTAAAAGCACCGTAAAAAAGAAGAGCAAAGTGGGAGGATTAAGATTCTCTGATTTTAAAACTTATTATAAAGCCACAGTGGTCAAAGCAGTATGATATTGGCACAAAGATAGAAGTATTGACCAATAGAATTGAATCGAGGGCACAGAAATAGACCACCAAATCTATCACGAACTGATCTTTGACAAGACCTCCAAATCCACAGAACTGGGACAAAATAGTCTTTTCAATAACGGGCATGGGAGAGTTGGATATAAATCAATAGACTGAAGAATGAAAGAAGACCCTTACTTTATATACCCTATACAAAAATAATCTCAAGGTGGATCAAATACCTAAATATAAGAACCAATACCATAAAGCTCCAAGAAGGAAATGTAGGGAAACATCTACAATAGCTAGTAATAAGAGGTAGCTTCCTAAATTTTACACCCAAAGCATACGTAACAAAAGAAAAAATTAATAAATGAGATGCCTCAAAATCAAATGCTTTTGTGCCTCAAAGGACTTTATTGTGAAGAGGTTTGATATCCTGAATACATAAAGTAATCATACAACTCAACAACAAAAGAACAGACAACACAATTACAAAATGGCTGAAAGATACATAGACATTTCCCTGAAGAGCAAATACAGATGGCTAAAAAAGCTTATGGAGAGATGCTCATTCCCATTAGCTATAAGGGAAATGCAGATCAAAATTACAGTGAGATATCACCTCACACCTATAAGAATGGCTGCTATTAACAAACAGGAAACTATAAATGTTGGAAAATATGTGGAGAAACTGGGACAGTGATGCACTGCTGATGGGAATGTATAATGATACAGCCACCATGGAAGACAGTTTTGTGATTCCGTAGGAAACTAAATATCGAGTTGCCCTATGAACCAGCAATAGCACTACTTGGTATATACCCAGAAGATCTGAAAGTAGTGTCACAGACACTTGCGCACTGATGTTCATAGCAGCATTGTTCACAATTGCCAAAAGATGAAACAATCCAAATGCCCATCAGTAGACAAGTGGATTAACAAACAGAATATAGGGGACCTAGAGATACACGGAAACTTGAGAGGTGTCAACTGTTAGCTAATGAGGTTGATTGGTGAATGATTGTGTATACATATGATTGAACATTGTACTGCTCCAGAAAGGAACGAAATTGTGAGGCATGCAATGATGTGGATGAATCTGTGGGGCATTTGGGAAGGCAAAATAAGCAGAAACAAAAGAACAAGTACTGTATGATATCATTTAGAAAATACTTATAAGAAAACTGGGCCTAGATTGTAGGCTCTTGTAGCAGTCACATTTACTCTAGAATGGTAACGGTTATTTCTGAATTTTGAAGCTGTTTTATACATTATAACTTGGTACTTAGAGATGAGAATGAAGCCAACCAGGTCAGGATTAAGGTAATTAAGGATACAGGGATAAGGAAGACATTGTCTGTATTTTAAAGCTTCACCTATTTTTTAGTTCAGTGGTTAGAATGTCTGCCTTTCATGCAGGAGACCTTGGTTTGATTCCGAGACCATGCACTCGCCCTCTCCACCCCCCCAAAAAAAAACCCAAAAACTTCACCTATTTTTGAGATGAAAGGAAGAAATGTTTATTTTGCCCAGAACCTAAATTTTCTGTAGCACACAATCTAACCCAACCTATCTGGATAGATCATTTAAAAATCCAAACACAGGGAGTCCAGAATAAAAATGAGAGCCTTTAATCTTATCTTAATGTAATGTCTAGATGCACCCCAGAGTATAGTAGGCGGATAATCACAAAGTCTCCTGAGGGGTGGGAGAAAAAAATATGGAACTATTAAATTTTACCACTGGGGAACCTTGGATACTGTGTCAAGCATTAGGGACACCCAAATCAATAGGCCAATCCTTTGATCTTGAGGTTTGTTCTTCTGAAGCTTGTGCATGTAGTGGAGAAGCTTACCCTTTCTAGAGGTATGCCTAAGAGTCACCTCTAGAAGACCTCTTTTTTTTTTTTTTTTTTTTGCTCACATGTGCCCCCCCCCCCACAAGCCCAACTCTGTAAGTGAAATCATTGCCCTCCGCCTTATGTGGGACCTGACATCCAGGGGTGAAAGTCTCCCTGGCGGTGTGGGACATGACACCCAGGGATGAGTCTATCCCTGTCACCGTGGGATCAACAATTCCATCCTGACCAAAAGGGGGAAAAGAAGTATAACAAATAAGGTATCAGTGACTGAGAAAATTCAAATAGAATGAAGAGGCTGCTCTGGAGGTCAATCGTATGTGAGTTTCAGTTAGATATTGCTACCTATAATTATCTGACAACCCCCAGCCAAAACCATTCCTGCCAATACTATAAAACATTTAGGGTGTTATAAATAAGATTCTACAAATGTTCCATGCCTAAGGAAACTTTTCAGAAACCTACAATCTCCAGATAGGTCCCTGGACTAGATAAGTCCTGAAATGCAAAGGGACCAGCCTCTCCAGAGCATCAGCTAGTTCCTCTCCCTACCCCATATTATTAACAGCCCCTTCCAGCATGAAAAAGTTAAATGGCCATAGCCCAAATAGTCATAAAGAGTGGGAGAAACATCAAAGATGATGGTGGAGTTATACAAAGAAGATAGGGTTTAACAAATGAGTGCTGAATCATCATATGGATATTTATTTTAGTCTGGTACCTTGAGCAGCTCAAAGTAAAAACCTAACATTGCAGAATTGTAACCTATGCTAAACTCTGAAATCTGTTCTACAGCTAATTGTTGTGATGTACTTTGAAATCTATTGCTTTTTTGTATATATGTTATTTTTCACAAAAATAAAAGAGAAGGAGGAGTATAACAGAAGATAGGATTTAACAAATTAGTATGACTGCTGAATCATTATGTCGATACTTCTTTTGGTCTCCACTGTCTTGGAGCAGCTGGAATTAAAAATGAAAAATCATGGAACTGTAACCCAACCCATACCAAACTTTAAAATCTGTTCTATAACTACTTGTTAAAATGTACCTGGAAATTTATTGCTTTTATTTGGAAATTAAAAAAAAAGTTAAGTGGTATTTCCTTCATAATAAGAATTTTGTGCATAACACTTTTTATAATATGTTAACATAAAATGTTTTGTGTATAAGTGGATTTCTCTGGTCCCTAAACCATAAATGAGTTCCTGAAGAGACAAGGTTTGGAGGTCTAAAAACAGTGATCCATTGCAATGTTTTCATGTACCATTTTGACCATTAAAGCAGTTCTTTTGTGATTCCCAGGTCTAAATATAAGCTGTAATATTATTAATGTTTTTATTTGAATGTGGATTTTTATTTTGGTATACTTTAAAAATATTATATACCCACTGTTATAACTAGGAATCTATTAGCATTCGTTATAAAGAGGTATTAATTATTTTGTTGAATAAATGATAAAATTAATTTATGGCTATTAATTATTTTTGTTTGTCTATATACCACCTATAATCACCTAATCACCAGAGGTATGCTTACTGAATTTAGAAAAATTTATATCATGGAAGCCACATGTACTCTGGATTTGAATAGTGACTTTGCCATTTGTTACTTATTAAAATGTGGGTAAATAAGGTAAAATGCAAGGGTAGTTCAGTGGTAGAATTCTAGCCTGCCAGGCAGAAGACCTGGATTCAATTTCCAGACCATGTACCTCCCCTGAAAAAAAAAAAAAAAAAGGCAAATAAGTAATGTGTGGTTTCTCTGAACCTATGGACTCCTTTTCCATAAAAACAGACAATAATATTCACTTTGCAGCATCATTAGGATTTAATGAGATAATAGTTGCAAAAAGGATCATATTTTGTATTCAATAATAAATGCAAAAATTATATTGGCAATAGCTAATATTTATTGCAGAATTACCATATGTTGGGAACTGTACGAAAGCACTGTAAATATATTTTAAATAAAAACGTTATTTTCAAAAGCTATGCTTTCAAGTTGTTTAACAGTCTCATCTGGTGTCAATCACCTTAAATAGTTTCCAAGTTTCCAAGGGAGTAGAAAATATTTTGAGAGTCTGTTGATATATTAGAACCTTTGCAGTGACTCCAAAACTCTACCTTGAAAAAAGTTCTATGGTAAAGTTGAATTAACCTATTTTATTGATAAAATTAATGCATTTAAATGGCTCCTTTTTTTTTTTTTTTTACCATGTTACAGGGACTATATCTAATTAGTCTTCAAAGTTTACAAATTGGGGCATAAAGCCCCTATAGTTAATTATACCCCATTTAAAGGGCATACATGTTCACAAATATGGGGTTTCCTACAACTTCCAGGCACAAGAACAGAAGATATGTGGAAATTTTCTTTAGGAATTAGAGGTATTTGGGTAAATAAGACCTGTTCTTTATGTGTCTCGATTCCATTATCCCACATGTTAATATCCATACCACAATTTTTGCCAATTTCCAAGGGATAATCTTTTCTCGCTTTGAATTCTATATTCTAATGAACTCTGTTTCTCACTCAGGTCTCAACTTTTCTAGCCGTTCTTTTATTTCTACTCAAACCTTCTCACATAAGGCATTTGCATGTAGCAGACTTTACTGAAGGGCTGGGATGACAGATTTTTGCTTCAGCTTGCTGCTCAGCCTTCTAAAAACTCCTTGCTTCACTATTTCCTGGGGCTTCTTCCCTTAGTCTCCTTCATTTCATTGTGTAGAGCAACTTTGCTCTTCATCACCTACACAGCTCAGAGCTGACTATTGAATATCCCAAGATTCACTGGAGGACTGTGCAAAGCCATAGACTATTCCAGCTCCCCACAACAAAAACCTGGAAGAAGATTTGAGAGTTCCTTACTTTCTATCATTTCAACCTATCTCCCTGGGAGAAAAGGAGCAGTACATAAAGATAAATTTACCCAATACCCCTTAGAAGGCAGAAGCAAGTAGTTATATGGAATGATAAAAAATAACTTTTCTTCTCTTCATTATAGTTGGATATTCCAAGCAGAAATAGAGTGTAAAGTACCTGTCTAGTCCCATTTAGACTCTTTGTTATGGTGAAGAAGGGGTGCCTGGCTCTACTTTCCAATGCATTTCAAAATAGGTTATGCACACATAGAATATAGAGTAAACCCAGATCTTTGGGATATACCCATTTTACAGACAAGCAAACTGATGGCCACAGCAGTACCTAATTTAAGCAGCTAGTCACCACTTAAGCATGTAGGATAGAAGGTCAAAAGAAACACCCTGAATTTGTCCTGGCAAAGAAAGTTGTTAGAACTATAATTGGTCTCCATAATTTTGATTGGTGAACATACTACCAGGATTTAGAAGATTTTAGTCCCAAACTCAGTCTGGTCACCTCTTTTCTTGATGCATTACCTCCTCTCTGCTACATTTTCACTAATTCACACTCTACTGACATTTCAACATATGGAGGAAAAGGAAGGCTAAGGCTTCTCGAATCCTGAGCAATTCTTCCTCTCCTTGACAATAGCTATGATCCACTTTTCAATCTCTGCTGCACTGTCACTAGAAAACCAAACTTTCAGCTGAAAAACCATGAGTATCAGACTAACGCTTGTAGCAAAATCCTCCCCTTCTCTAAAAATATCAGAAGATTGAAGGGTGACCCCATATGGGCTGGGGTGGATGTGATAAAATGCAAATTAGAAGCTTCCAATGGGAGAGAGAATGATACAGTTCCAGGTCAGAAGTGTGGACGGAATGAGGCTATTTTTTAATCCTAATGTAACTGGGGGAGGACTGCTTCCAAATGAGAGGGCAGTCTAAGGAGAGAGAGTTGTGGGGGCTGAGGGTGAAAATTGAGCAAGCATATGGAGCTGTTAGGAAAAGAAAAAGACTTCAAGGAGGCAGTAGGTATGGAAACAAGACTCTTAGAGCAGAGAACTCAATAATGATGAACAAAGTGCTTTGGGCTTGAAAAGAGGGAGGCAAGCTCAGGAAATGACCTTGGATAAAGTTCGGGTCCTGATGGCTCTGGGAGGGTAGTTTCCAGCAGAAAGCCAGAGAGCAAAGCGCCTTGCCAGTTTAGCATTGAAAATAAGGTTTTCTTGGGTTTGAGATTAAAGTAAGGAAATAAAGAGATGGAAAGGGGTACAGTCACACCTCTTTTGAATTTTCAGGAAAGTGATTTTAGAGAAAATGCAAGCAGCCAGGAACATCTGAATTTTCTTCTACTAAATACATCTTTAAAATTAAAACAATGGTGCAGAATATTAACAGCAAGTGAATCTAGGTAAAGAGTTTGATGTTTCTTTGGTGTTCTTTGACTGACCTTAGTTTCTCATGGAGTTCCCTGATAGACAGGAGTCACTATTCATTTTTGTTTGGCATTGTTATCTCTGTTAAATGTCTGTTAGACATTCTTCCAATGTTTCAATTCAAAGAGCAAGCAGGGGGTGATGGGATAGGAGATTTAATCACTTGAGAAGTTGCTCCAATAAGCACTCCCTGTTCTCAACTCTTTCTCAGCTATGCAATTTTATAGTATTCTTCGCTTCCCCCTTCCAAGTTCAGCACAGGTAAATGGTTTAATCCACAATAAAATGTTACTACTAGTGTCAAGGGGTACTGAATTATACATGACAGTTTAGCTTTGTTTCATCAGCTTACTAACAATAAATAATTACATTACAAAAAAATAAGCCTCCTCACTCAAGTGCCATTTCACCTCCCCGGGTTCTATACTTATTCTAATTTCCAACCTGGGTCTGTCAAGCCTTGAATCAGTGATTATATTAGCTCTAATATTTTTTTGTCAAGTCCTCTTTCCTCACTCTCGGTTTTCACTACCTCTGCACTTATTACTTTCTTAACTTCAAGTCTGTCAACATTTTAGTGAAGAGTATTTAATGTTGTCCAAGAGATGGTACTGAGTTCTATCTCTATCTTCATACTTCTGTACTTTCTTATAACATCACCTCTATGGAGAGTCAATGTACATTTACATTTCACAATGGACTATCAGTCTTCAATATGTATGCAATTATTAATGTTAAAGTAAGTCCCTGTTTAAATCCAAGAACATTTTCTAGAAGAGACTGACTCATGTATAAAGCTTAAGCAGTCTATATCTGTTCATAAAACTCATTTCCTAAGGAGTTTAGACTTTGAGATTCCCTCACCATGTAGTAAAGTAATATGTGTACAATGAAATGGTCTGCCAGTGTGCTGTCTAGCAAAGGACACTATGGGCATGAAGAGCAGAATGACAGTAAAAGGCCATAAATCACAGTCACACTGTCTTTGTAGTAGAGACCCTGGATCCCTTTGGAGTTGACTGCCTTGGCAGAACGTACCGGAAGCCTTCTGTTGGGGACTTCCCAGGGCTTCCCATTTCAATACCATGCCTGTACACAGTCTCGGAATCACAGGAGAGCAATGTGACCGAGGCGCTACCACTTGCTCTCAACCACATCAGACACAGACTTCTCTTTGATTGCAACCTCTAGGTGACCAGGAGTCTTCAACAAAGCATGACTTCCACCTCAGAACAAACATCTTTTGTTACATGACAGGGAGAGCAGGCCCTTTTAGCTACTTTCTTGTTGTCTGGCTCAGATTTTAGCCTTCCTTTCAGTCTTATGCATTTTTCTCATTCTAAAGTAGAAGAGAATGGATGGAGATCACTGGGTCTTTATGGCTTTTATAAGAAAGTTGGCAGAGAGACACTGGTATGCTAGACCCTGAGAGCTTTATTTTGGACCGTGCTACTAGAAAGGCAAATAGGAAGGGATGCTATTATTAGTATTTCAAAACAACATCTAGCATTATCTTCTGCTTTCACTTGTTCAATCTTTTCTTTCCCGAAATTATCCTTTGATACGCAAACCCTTTTGCCCTTGTCTAAGAACAAAGAGCCCCCACCCCATTTTTAATGGGTAAATTATTTAGCTGTTTTTAAATCATGAACTATGGGGGAAGTTTTCATCCAGAGAAAATACTTATGACTTCTTCAAGGATAATTTAAATATAGTTGAACCTTAGAACTTTAAGGCAAAGAATGAAATTGTTTTGAGTTTGGGAAAACAAATATCTCTGAGCAATCAAAACCCAGGTTTCATATATGCACAATAAAATTGAGCTTTAAATTGTGCAATCATACCTCTGTGTAGCACGTCTCGGATATTATTGTTTGTTTTGACATTGTGCTTTATTTTAAAATGAAAATGGCTATGCAAATAAAGTTAGGCAACTCAATCAAGGCACAAGGTTTTTTTTTTAATTTGCTTTCTTACTTTCTTAAATCTAACAGGAAAAAGAAATTAAATGCAAAGGGAATCATAGGAAAATATCAAAGTGTTGATGTGACCTCTTTAAAAATTTAAAGATAGTTAAGATTTTCTTTAGGATAATGTTGATTAATATAACAAGTAAGTGATCCTATCAAAAAAGAAAACATGACCAAATTTTGATTGCCCACACACATTTCCTTTGTATTTCAACATTAACCTAATGCTTTCGCCTTCTTACAATTATTCTTCTTATTTATCTTTTTTGTCTACCTGGCTAAGATATTAATCTTTCAAAACACAGGTCTGTTGTTATCTTATTTGCAAAGCCTTTCTTACCCTATTTGACCCAGAAAAGCGCCCCCTATTTTCCTCAGCATCTACTTGACTTGATTTATTTTATATTTTAACACTAATAAAATGATCTGATTGATTTGCTAAGCTATTTATGAATTAAAATAATTTTATCCCGAGTAAAGTGCCTAACAAAGTGAAAAAACCAAGCTATCACCATTTATTTTTCAAAAGTCATTTAAAAGGAAGGAAGTTATAGGGGAAATTTTAGTCACATTTTCCTTATCCTCATTCTTTTAAAACTTTCAGAGCATAACTAGCAGATATTGGGTTGAACCATATGAAATTACCATTGCCAAAAACAGTCAAATATTTGCAATTTTATCTGGTTCAACCTAAAAGATGCCTACTCTCTCTGTTACCTTGGTTATTACTATGATTTTAACCTTGAAAGGATGGGGCAATGCTTCAATACCCAAATCCTTCTACACCTCCATCCTTGTTTGCTGGAGAGCAGGGTTACTCTGATGTAGGTAAGTAAAGTGCCATGTGTTTCTCCCTGTCATTTGTGGTTGAGGCCTTGTAGGAGTAGGACTGAGACAGAGATTATATCAGAGGGGAGTATTACCTTATCCTGGCTTAAGATGCCTTCAGCACTGATTTCTTTAATCAGTTCTGTTCTTACACCCCCAGATTAAGCCCCAAACAAGGAACATTATGATACCTTATATTTCACTGGAGAAGATCCCCCATGGGCTCTAAGCACCACCAAACATATTTCCCATCATTTTTCCTAACTTCCTTTCCCAGGCCTACCTTCTCATGTGGAATCTGGAGACACAGAATGTCTGACTTCAGTTTGCCTCCCATATCTCTTTTATAGGGTAGGAGCCATTTCCTTTTTCATCTGTCTTACCTGTTCAATTTCATTTCTTCCACCAGAACGCAGTTAGCCGTTCCTGTTTCAGGAAACTTATAACAGATGCATGCATATGGACTGAATGATAATGCAGTTAGAAGGATTCAAGTTTATAGTTTGCTGGAACTATGAATAAAAACCTCTTTAAAACACTTAAATTGTAGGATTACCTACCAGTAGCTATGTGACAATGTTCTCTTATCACCAATTTCTTTATTTGTAAGATGAGAGGAAAAACAAAAAGACTGCCTTTTCTACCATCCACAATTATAGTATCAAATGAGATCATGTATGTGACTGTAGTTTGTGAACATTTTAGCACCAGGCAAATATAAAATATTACTATTATGTGCATTATTATGGGAATCTGGTCTACCCCACATTTTTATCAACAACTTGCACAAAGACATAAAAGCATGATTATAAGCTTTGCAGATGATAGACAGATGGGAGGAATAGCTAATAAAAAGAGAGGAAGGTAGAATCAAAGTTCAAAGAAATCATGACAGATTGGAATGATGACTAATACTATTAGAATGATATTTAATATGAACAGATGTAAAATAACACACTTCAGTTAAAAAAAAATCATTCCAGGAGAGACCTGTTATGACATTAGCTTTTATGAACCACAGTTACATGGCTGGGGGTTGAGGGTAATTTCAAGCTGCTTCAGTAGGAATGTCAGGTCCAGAACAAAGTAGGCAATATGCTACATGGCACAGACCATTGCTGACGTATGCAGTATTTACATCTTGAAATGTGAGGAATTGAGCCCCATGTTAAGAAGCTACAATATGAATTACGATATGAAGGAAGCAACTGAAATTTTTGAAAGGTCTTAAAGCCATATCTTAAGAGAAACTATATTATTCAAATTTCCTTTCGACTCAGTTTCTAGAAGCAGTTCAGTTTCTTTCACTGATACCCACTTACATGAGTCTTAGTAGGCAGTATCTGATTTCTTGCACGGGACATGACACACAAGCAATATACCACAGTCAGAACACTTTACAGTAGATAGACTCCAAATTCCATTCTTGTCATCTGCCTTAGAAAGATGGCTCTGATAGGGGTACTGGTGGCATCAGTGACTGCCCCAGTTTCTAACTTCTGAATCACAGTTATCTGATAACTCTGGCAGCAAAAGTCCTGTTTTGACACAGTTCCATTCCATAACTTTTATAAATCTGTGTGTACCCAATTCCCTTTCTTAAAACCTTTTCTGCTTGAAATACCTTGAGTGGTTTCTGTTTACTCCATTAGGGCCTGATTGATACACTATGTGTACACTGAATCTGAAAAAGTAAATGAAGCTACAATAATACTTAGGAGCAAGTAATGAAAATTGGGGTATGAAAGATGACCTTGGGTAATAAGCAAAGAGCTGAGTGTTTTCCTATTTATAACAATATAGAAAGATTTAAAAGCAAATAAAGAGTAAATATCTTTGTAACCTTGAATTTACTTTCTAAGCAAATGACACAAGTAATGGAAAGGAAATGAATATTTATATTATACCTATCATTTTGGGCATAGCAATAAATTAAGAAATTGTGTGACTTTTAATGACTGTTATACAGCAAGGATAGATTTTTTTTCTGAATATCTCTCTTTTGGTTGCTTCTAACCGTCATACATTCTGTGTTAAATATAGTTCCCTTTCTGGTTTTGTTAGATCATTCTTATTTGCGTAGAGTGGGAAGTGTTTTAATTTGTTAATGCTGCTGGAAATGCAATATATTAGAAGTGGATCAGCTTTTGTAAAGGGCATTTATAAAGTTACAAATTTACAGTTTTAAGGTCATAAAAAATGTCAAAATTAAGACATCTAGGGAAAGATATATTGACTCCAGAAAGGTTGATGGGTCTGAAACCTCTGTCAGCTGGGAAGGCATGTGGCTGGTGTTTGCTGGTCCTTTGGCTTTTGGTTTCAAACAGCTTTCCTGGGGGCATTTCCTTTCTGCATTTCCAATGTCTCTATCTGTGTTGGTTCTGAAGTTTTTTCAAGAATGGCTCCCTCTTATAGGACTCTAGTAAGCAATCTACCTTGAATAGGTGGAGACATATCTCATGGAAACCACCTAATCAGAAGTTTCCACCCACAAATGAGTGGGTCACATCTCCATGGAAACAATGAAGAAGATCCACCCAACAATATTGAATCAGGATTAAAGAACATGACTTTTCTCGGGTATACAACTGCTTCAAACTAGCACAAGGAAGCAATAAAAATTAACACAGCATATGTAAATATATAGTTGTAAGTTGTTAGAGGAAAAATGCACTAGAGTGAAAAGATTCAAGGTGCTATTTTAAACACAATAGTTATGGAAGACCTCTCCAAAAAGGTGATATTTTAAACAGCAACAAAATAAAGTAAGGGAAAAAGCCACACCAATATTTGAAGGAAAAGCATTCCACACAGAAATACAAAAGTCTTAGAGGGATATATTTGGCAATGTTGTGAAACAAAGAGAAGGCAGGTGTGGCTGAGAACTCATGAGAGAAGGGAGATGAGTAGATAATCAGTTTGGAGTCACCCAGGAAATAAACACTGTTAGTGCTGAAACAAATATCTTAAACAAAATAAATTTGTTGGCTCATGGTTTTGAGACTAAGAGAGTTCCAAAATTGAGGAGTCAACAAGGCAATGCTTTATTCCTGAAAACTGTAGCATTATGGGGCTGACTGCTACAATCCTCGGTCCCTGCCTTTTCCATCACATGGCAATGCATGTGGCAGCATTCTCCTTTCTCTTCTGCATGCTATTGACTTCCAGTTTCTTGCCTCTCATGGTTTCTTCTCCTTTGCACAATTCCCTTTGCTTTTAAGGACTTCAGCCATATTGGATTAAGACACATCCTCATTCAGTCTGGGCACACCTTAACTAGGAACATCTTCAAAAGTCCTCTTTACAAATCAGTTCACTCCTCCAGGACCATGGGTTGAGACCTGCATGTGCCTTGATGATTCATGGGGACATGTTTTAATCCTCCACAAATGCATTGGACTTAGATGGTCCTGGTAGACATTTGGGGCTTATTCTTAGTGTGATAGGAAATCATTGAAATGTTTTTTTTTTTAATTTTATTTTTTTATTTTTTACATGGGCAGGCACCGGAATAGAACCCGGGTCCTCTGGCATGGCAGGCGAGCATTCTTGCCTGCTGAGCCACTGTGGCCCACCCTCATTGAAATGTTTTGTAGGAGTGACTAATATTTTGTGATCAGATATTTCTAGGCAGCACTTTGGCTGTTGTGTGGAAAATTGAGTGTAGCAGGGAAAGATGAATTAGGAGGTGGTGGCCTTTGAATGGAGAGAGGTACAAGGATTTGCTTAAGTTTTAAAGTTGAGCTCACAGGAGAAAGAAGATTCAAGGATGATGAAAAGGTTTTCAGTCTGAGTAACTGGGTGAAAAATAGTGCTTTTTACTCAGTCAGGAAAATATGGAGATGAGTAGTTTTGGGAAGATGGAACTTGAGATTTCTTTTTGGTCATATCAAATTTGATATTTGCCCATTAGATGTTCAAATTGAAATGTTGAGCAGGCAGATACACATGAATTGCAGTCCTTAACTTATTGAGAAATCAAGTTTTCTTCTGAGACATTTTTAACTATCAAAAATAACACAGGTACATGGTGGTTCAGTGGTAGAATGCTAGCCTTCCATGTAGGAGATCTGAGTTCAATTCCTGGACCATGCACCCAAAACAAACAAAGAAACAGACAAAAAAATCTGCAAATATTATGAATATTCTAATGGAAAGTTTTTCTGGTAAGGGAGAAAAAAACATTAGTATGTATTATAGATACACTAATAAAAAGTTTTTCTGGTAAAGGAGAAAAAAATGTTTTATGTTCAAACATAAAATTAAACATATGATTATCAGAGAAAATTTATAAAGCTATAAATGAGTGTAATGATGAAACAAAAATCATCCATCATGCGACCACCTAGAGGACATGACAATTCTCAGTTTTGTTCCTACCAGTGACCTAGTACTACATGTGCATTTACTATTTGACCAAATATTGACAGGAAGCATGAATCTTTATCACTGCAAAACAAAAGCTACAGTAGTTCAGTAATTAAGGTACAATAGTTAATAATTAATTCAATGAAATTGGTACAATAGTCAATAGGTAATTCGATGAAATGAACACAACGCTTTAAAACAGGTTACAGTTTAGTGTAAGAATTTAAATATGGCAAAGGAATATTGCATACCAAGAAGAACATTTAACAAATCAAAGCAGAGCCTATTTCACAACATAACCTAGGCTTAAGTGTAAAATTATTAAGCCATATATAATTAATTCTCTTTTATTCCACTCTTGCCCCCCTAAAACCTTTTCTCAACAGAGAACTCCTTTAAAATATGTCAAATCACTTCATTCCTTTTATCAAAATGCTCCAATGGTTTTCCTTTTCAATCAAATCGAGGCTAAAGTCCTTCGATGGTGCTTAAATTTGTGCATAAACTGGTTCCTCCTATCGTTGTCCAACCATGTTCCTCTATTCTGATCCAGCTCTATTAGCCTCACTATTCCTTACTCACACCAAGCACTCCCCCACCTCAGGGTCTTTGCTCTTGCCATTTGTTCTGCCTGAACACATCCCCATAGGTCAATATGAAGTGCTCCATCATTTCTTTTAATCCTACTAGGGAAGCCTTCCCTCCCTTTCTGTTGAAAATAGTAACTGACAGCATCCATTTATTCCCACTGCAACTCCTCTGTAAGAATCTCTCTCTCTCTTTTTTTTAACATCCTTTATTATTCTACATCAAATTTATTTCTACCTAATCTACTATATATATGTTTATAGATTGTCTCGCCTCATTAGAATATAAGCTTCATAAGGAGAGAGACCTTATTACTCTTTTAAAGATCACTGCTTTTTTATCCCCAGCATCTGGTACAACGCCTGGCATATATTAAACTTTCAAAATTTGTTATTTTTTGAATAAATTAATAGATAGCTGAATAGATGAATGAATAAATTTAGGGCATATTGTATGCCAATAGCAACTGGATTTTTTTCTAGAAAAATATTTTCTGGACATAAATAAAATGAATCACTCAAACAGGAAAATAAAACTTTCCATAAATTCCTAAGCAGTCTTAGAATCGAATGTGAGAATAACCTGTCCTCTATCTTAATCTTCCTCTTTTACAATAACTAAATGAAATGTAAAACAGGAAATTGCAAGTTTGAAGGGGGGTTTGTTTTCTCTCTGTTGTTGCTCAGTCTTTGGCCTGATTCATCTGCTAAATTCTCTGGCGGAACCTACAGAATCCAGAATAGCAAACAGATAGCGAGAAAATGAGTAGTAAATGGATGAAAGGATAGTGATGAGACTCAGAGAACAAAACAAAACAATGTTGGGCTGCAGCTGACTGTGCTGAACTCACAGTTACTTGCTCTACAAATATTGTTCATGGTGAAGGGAAAGAAACAGTGCTTTAAACCCAACTGTAATCCCCCTGTATTTTCTGTCACTATGGAAGAGCAGTGCTTGAAATGGCTTTCTCTGTCCTTCGCACATGAGATTTAGTCACTGTTGTAAGCTCTGTGTTTCAATTGTGAAGCCAGAAAAGTATAATTCTATACATTTAAGTCACTTTGTAAGAGAAAATGCAACTGTCAGCTCAGGTAGCTTTAAACTGCCAAAGCTCGTGGAATAAAACCAACTCATCTTCCCTCTAAATTCCCAGGTGAGGAGAGAAGCTGACAGATATTTAGTTCTGTTTCCCTGTAATAGACTCTTTCCATGCAATACAGTGGTTTAATTGGTGTGCACATTGGAATTATGTGTTAAGGTTTAAGAAGTACTGCCTTCTCCTTCTCTCCCAGGGATTCTAATTTATGATATGGCCTGGGCATAAGAATTTGTAAATGTTCTAGGTGGTTCTAATGTGCAGCAAGAGTTGAGAACCATTACTACAGGTTTTACTTTTTCTAATTGCTTTCTTTTATATTTCCTACCCAGAAAAAAATTTTCTCCTTTCTTTATGGTATCAAATTTTGATTCAGGCTTCTACTCTTACCTCAGTTAGGAAAACTCTAAAGAAAATCAACCCATCCCCTGCTGGAAGGCTGAAACTTCTTAGCTCATATTAATTAGACCATTCCATTTCAGTTCACAATCATTGGTCCAAGGATAAGCAAGGAATCCAACAGCCCATGAGTAGTTCTCAAGATACTTGCTTAGAAGTCTATGATAAGAGCATTCTCTTTCTTTCTCAGAATATTTTGGTATTTGACTATGAAGCCAGGAACTACTACAGGAATTTTTCTGCATAAGAAAGAGCCAGAGGATGTGATCATTATTTAGAAGGGGACACAGCCAGAAAAACTACAGAAAAAGAAAGCTAGAGCTACTGTCTTAAGGTCATCCCCACGCCCATCTTACTTCTGGGATTCCAGTTAATTAAGTCAATAAGGGGTATTTTTATTTGAGCCAATTGGAATTGGGATGCAGCTAAAGTATTCTAGTTGATTTACCCCTTCTCATTATTTCTTTTCCTACAACCTGGCCCAGTAGTTAAAGGAAGATGCCAATATCTTCATTCTGTGTTTGGAGGGTCCTCACTTAGTGAAGTAGTCTTGGTGATAAGACGGCAAACATTTTGCATGCTTACCTTCCCAGAAAAAGGCAGAGCTTAGTGTCAGAAAGTATCCTTTTTGTGATTTGAAATGGTAATACTAGCTTCTAGGAACCATACAGTGTCAATGGAATTAACAACTTCAGGAAAAAGTACTGAAATTCCATTTTTCCGCTTTCTCAGTGACTCCACAATGAACAAGTCACCTATCTATGAGGAAAGCAATAATTGTGTGCCTGATTCACAGGGATGCTGAGTTAGGAAATGTGAGATAGGCTTATAGGATACCGGGAGATGAAAAGGCATGACCAAGGGCCTCAAGTAGTTTACCATTTAATTGAGCAACTCTTCATGCATTTTCTTTCCAATCTGTAATTGTACCCTGCTTCCCTGTTGGAAAAAGTCTTAAGGGATCATTACTCTGCCCATATCTTATCTAATCTTCTATTTCCCTTTTAGAATGTCAAGCTGGAACATATAATTTGTGGTCTTAAAAATTCGCGATCCTTTCTAGACAGTTTTTGGGATTGTCTCATGTCCCCCACAAGGGGTTTGTTCAGTTCCCAACCCCTGGTCCTGTGTGTGTGAACCCATTTGTAAATAGGACCTTATAAGATTGT
Source organism: Tamandua tetradactyla (assembly GCF_023851605.1). Classification (NCBI taxonomy): domain Eukaryota; kingdom Metazoa; phylum Chordata; class Mammalia; order Pilosa; family Myrmecophagidae; genus Tamandua; species Tamandua tetradactyla. Next base: position 28,110,014 of record NC_135336.1, on the reverse strand, counting down.
TATTAGTTAGTGTGTGCCCAAACTGAATGATGGTGGGCCTTAATCCAATATGGCTGAAGTCCTTATAAACAAAGGAAATTGGAGCAGCAGGAAGAACAGGAAACTGGAAGCCAACAGAACCTGGAGGACAAAACCAGATGTTCCGTCATGTGACAGAAAAGTCAAGCACCAAAGATCACAGGCAGTCAGCTCCTGAATGCCACAGACTTGAGGGAGAAAGCATTACTTTGCTGACGCTTCCATTTTGGACTTCTCTTAGCCTCAAAACCATGAGAGAAAAAATTTCTCATTTAAATCAGCTATTGTATGGTATTTGTTTTAGCAACTGAGAAATTCTATATCTTTTTCTGTTGTGTTGCTAGTTCTTCTAAACCGATGCAAATGTACTAAGAAACGATGATCATGCATCTATGTGATGATGTTAAGAATTACTGAATGCATATGTAGAATGGTATGATTTCTAAATGTTGGGTTAATTTCTTTTTTCCGTTAATTAATAAAAAAAATAAAATAAAAAAAGCAAAAAACAAATAAATAAATATATAAATACACAGTTAAATATAAAAAAAAAACCCGATTATGTAGCAGGATATTTATTTTAGTGATTTTCCCATGTATAACATTTTCTACCTTCATAAACTAGCTTTTTTTTTTAATTATCAGATGTGACTCTCCTGTATATCATCATTTGATGATGGTTCACTCTCTAAGTTTTATATCAAACTGACTGCTCCTATTTGTGCCCATAAGGAATTAAAATCTTAATGATTCCAAACTCTAATGATAAAGAAACCTTAGTTTTGAAGGAATCCTGAATCCTGCTATAAATTGCAGCCTACAAATATTTTCCTAATTTCTTGTGTAATGAAATCATTTGGACTTCATTGGCTGATTTCAGTCGAATTGACAGAGAGGCAAAAGTCTCAGAGATATATTGAGTTTTTCCTGCATGCAACCACCCATGAAGTTAAAATTCAGGGGAAATAAAATTTCTTTAGTTCAGTCATTTGCCTCCAGTAATGACTTGCTTTTGCACCAACCATAACATTTCTTTCCCATTATAATGACTTAGAGCATTTTTGTGTATCAGATTATTTTCGCTTCGACACAGTTTTCCCTGGTTCATTGCTGAACCAGTCCAATGCTCTGAAGTGCTACCAGTTCACATGAAGGGACAATTTGCAGCCTCCACTGACTGAGTAGGTAAAGTGCTCCATCATGACTGGTTACACTCAAGTCAGGAGTCTTGACCTTCAGCTCAAGGTGGCATTACATTTTCTCTGAAAACCTGGAAGACAATGTTTAGAAGTATACATTTTTAGAATGTAGGTATATGTGGGTGAAAGAAGCATATTTATCTTTGATATTGAGATAATACATCATCCAGGTCAGGTGTTAGGAAAATCACAGACTCCTGTTAAGCATCCAAGACCCAACCTTACCTACCCCACCTCCTTCTCTAGGGAACTCACAAACACACTAAATAACCATCAGCCTTCCACTCTCCTTATCTCCTTTTCTATTGTGTGCTGTCCCACAACATGCAGGATATGTTAAGTTTAATTCCAAGGCCCTGTCCAACCTTAAAGCTGGAAACCAGGGATAAACATCCTAAGGGGCGTATCAGTATAGGAGTTCTCAGTGGCAGGGCCCCTTCTCTCCAAGGCAGATAAAAAACACATTCATACAGTATAGATTGATCTCTCCTCTGTAGCATGAAGTGGGGCAGGTCAAGCTGCTATCTTTTGACCTAACCTAGAGCAGTTCTAGGCCACCCCAGGAGACTAGCTATGATGGAACTTCTTCCTCTGCTCTTTTGGACTCTTTGTGCTGTATAAGTGACAAGGAGACTATTTGCCCTTTTTGGAATCTTTATTCTGTGTAAGTGAAAAAAGGGATCATTTGCTGAAGGTTTCTGTTGTGCTCTGAACCTGTGTTTCCATGACAAACTGTTGTAGCAACTCATTCCATATCAGGAAAGGAGCCCAAAAGCCTCTCACTAGATGTTCCAGAGGTTTGTGGGTTGTTTTTTTTTTTTCCGTATGCTGTATGGTGGGGTCACATTTCATTTCATTATTTTTCCATGTGAGTTCAACCATTTATTGAATTTTTGTTATATTTGTTTGTCCTGCATGCTTGTTTGTGCTTTGGGAAGTGCATGGACTGGGAATTAAACCTTGGCCTCTTACATGGCAGGCGAGAATTCTACGACTGAACTCACCTTGCATCCCCTTGTTTGTGGGTGTTACCTCTTATTGTGAAATAGAATACATGCATTTAGTAAAGTGCATAAAATATATTTTCAGTTTAATAAAGAATTATAAACAATCATGTAAATATGTGATGGTTAATTCCATGTATCAAGTTGGCTAGGTTTTGGTATCCTGTTAAGCAACCACTGGTCTGATTGTTTCTGTGAGTGTATTTTGTGGATGTAAATCATTAGTTAATTGACTGCCTTTATGGCTGATTACATCTACAATCAACAAAGGAAATTGCCTTCAGCAATGAAAATAGCCTCATCCTGATTTCACCAATCAGAAAGAAGAACTTCTATCTCTACTTCAGTCAGCCAACTTCTCTGAGGGAATTCAAAGAAATTTTCATTGGAAGATTGGGTACTGTTGCTGGCCCTGGTGTTACTAGTGTCCACCACTTCTCACTGTGCCACTTCAGGACCATTGGGGTGGATTGATGAGCTATAAAGAGGGTGGTAACTTCGATGTTCTGGGCATCTTAAAGAACTGTAGAAAACTGTAGAACTTGAGCTAGGGAAGAATTACATGGCACCTGCCACTTGAGACTTGTTTCCCAGTGTTACTTTTCTTGCTATCTAATGCATCAATGAATGCCTTTGAGGCTATACTTTCAATAAATGGACTTATAAAGTGAAAGGTGCTTTGCCATCACTTGCTGATAGAATGTGAGTAATACTTGTGTTCACGAAGATCATTATCTAGTTTAAGAAGCAGATAAATATAAACAGCAATTATACCACAGTGTGATGAATACCATAAACAGAGAAATGACAAAGGAAAGTTAGTAGAACTGAAATTTATCAGAAGGATCACTTTATTTCACTTCCAGGATTCCCTTTCAGGTCATTGAAGTTTTGGTTAGGTGAGACACACTCAAGCGTCCAGCAAGAGCACTCTAATTGCTCAATGCCAAGAATAGCATTAATATTACAGTGAAAATTGTGTCTCCTGGATTGTTCAGAGTATATTGCATGCACCTCAGCTACTATAAAGGCAAAAGCAGCCATGGTCATTTTAACAAGGCATATTTTCAAGAAGACAGTTATTATAATTGATCTAAATTATATGGAAAAGATATTTGTCAGTAGGATATAGAGGAGGTGTGGTTTTCCAGCATCTGGTAGATAGATACCTTTTAGCCATCAATGAAAATATAATAGCTATAAGATAGCATTTCAAAGGCTTTATGTAGTGCCACAAAAATCAAGACAAAAACTGACCTCAGGCCATGGTGGATTCATAATCCATGAAGATTAAGATAAGTGGTGGTGCGTAGAGATAAGGCATAAACATCTTCCAGTTACTCATGAGGTTGTAGGCTTCAGAGGAATGGTTTTCATAAATCAAGGCTTCACAATAATTCTAGAAGATTAGCAAAACTGAGGTTAGTCTCAGGGAATAACACATTAAAACCAAAAGAGTGTTGGCAGAGGTTGTTTCTAATGAAACTGGAGTCCCCGCATTGGAAGTAAAGTCCTGACTAGCCTTCCTTCAATGTGTTATCCAAATATTTGTAGATGCTTCAACCTTAGCATCCAGCTACGGAAGGGAGAACATAAAGATAATGGTTGGAGAGGCAAGTAGGAATTCTTTCACCAGCAATAATGGTACAAGATGTCCTTTGTAAGCTAGGGAAATTGCGCCTTCACCTTCTGAACATACCTGACCCTAGACAGCATATATGTCCAGAATCTAGGCAGTAGGAGTGTCAGGCATAGTGTTATATCAGAAGAATTATAGAGATTATTGAACCACTGAGGTTCAAATCTTTCTATCACAGTCAAGGGCACTGTGAGCAGCTATGCTGATTAGCCATGAATCTCTGAGCATTCAATGTATGCAATGGTGCCTCTTGGTGAAGCACAAGAGGCCAATCTTCCCAGCTGGAATCTATGCCATGAAACCCTGTGCAGCTGTGCAGCAGAACCACCTAACTTTCGTCCTATAAACCTACAACTCCTGGATTGTTATTTTTGGTCGGATATTTGCAAACTTCTTTTTAGTTAAGTAGTATTTGGAAACTGTATTTAAACAAATCTGACAAAAATCTACTTTTTTCTTTAGTTAGGCCCAACAATTCCTGTAGAAAAAAAATCAACATTAAGTTTTCCAGCAGGAGGTTGTTTTCTACAATGCAAAATAACTATTTACCAGTTCATGTAGTCAGTAAATTTACCTGTGAAGAATTAAATACGTACACAAGAGCCCTCATATATAAAAAGAAGTAATTTCTTTTTGAAAATTCACCATACATTGCTCTGGGTACTTGTGTTTGCCTAATCATGAGTCATCTCCTTCTTTTGATGAAGTAATTCAAATCTGAATGTTTTCATCATGAAAGTAAGAACCCACTCCAAATTTTCTTCAGAGAAAGTCAATGCTTTGGACATGAGATGATCAGTTCTCTTGAGGAAAGAACACTAAAAAAAAAAGTGAAAACTTGTTTTTAGCACAGAAACCGCAGCTCTAAATTTGTTTAAATGGGTTCAATTTTCTATTTCAATTCCTGTGTCAAGTGCAAGAGTAGGAAGAATTTTTGGCATCAGGGATAATCTGCAGAACGATGCAATTGTGCATCAACAGTGAAGAAGAATGAAGGAATAGTCAGTCTATAGAAATTACTGTGTCTTTTTAAATGTCCCTTTAATTTGAGTAGAAGGAAAAAAAAGATATTTGAACTCAAAGACTGAAAAGGCTATATACTCTAATATGGATTGCAAAGTTTGATTGAGATTTTCCTGGTACAAAGTGAATAGATTGAAAGCTGGAAATTCAAACAAAACTTAAAGGGTAGCAGGAGGTGGGATTTATTTCCTGTGTTAATTAACATCAGGTTAGAAATACTGGATGCTGTTTTTCGCTTTCTTGATGAATGGACTCTTTTTTTTCCCTTAAAAAGTTAACTGAACAATACACACAATTCTGTACATGATAATTATCTTTGGAAGAGGGGTATGGGGGCAGAAGAGGAAAGTTCTGATTCTTACCATAAACTTTTTTGAACAATTATTTGAATATTCTAAACATGGACATAGCTTATATTTTAAATAAAAATAGGGTTTTTCCTAGGTGAAGAGATTGTGAGCTGTATTTGTTGCTTCTTTATAGATTTGTGCACTTATGTTATTTTAAGGATTTATTTATTCATTGTCGAAAATTAGAAAATACTGATAAAAAGTAATACTGAAATAAAATAGCACAAATAAAAGAGCTCTTAACTGTAAGATGTTTATTCTTCAAGATTACTTTCCCAAATAGATTATGTTAATTTCACCCATTAATATGTAACTTTCCACATCACAATATATTTCTGCATCACCCTTTTAAAAGTCTACATATAATTTATTTAACAAATCCATTATTGCAGGACTCCTAGGTCATTTCTAGTTCATCCTTTTCCCTTCGTATTCATGCATTTGCTTTATTATTTCTTAGGATGAATTCCTAGAAGAGCATTGCTGGTCCAAAGGGAAGGCATATGTTTAAAGCATTTGATTCAGTTGCCAAATTGCCTTTCAGGAAAATTGGACCAATTTAGACTACCATTAGCAGTGTATCATAATGTTTCTTCCAAACCATGCTGTCACTCAATTTTGTCAGTCATTTTAATATTTGTCAATGTAACAGGCAAAATATGAAACCTCATTTTATTTGCATTTCTTTGAGGTTAAAGTTATTGTTTTCTTTATGAATTACCTGTTATTGCCCTCATCATTTTTTCTATTGAGATATTTAACAATCTTCATGATTTGTTAATACTCTTTGTATGATGAATATGTTAACATTTCTTAATATATTTTTTGTCATACATTTAGTGACTGTCTTTCCTGGATTAGTGTTCATCTCAACTTTTTAGTTCATTGTCATTTTTTTTTCCATAGGAAAGTTTTACAATTTTACTGTCAAACCTCTCCATATATTCTCATATTGTTTCTACTTTGATGTTGCCCATAGACAAACCTTCCTCATCCCAAGGTCAGTTAAATTTTCATCTGTATTTACTTATTCTTCATGGAAGAGGTAACATGGGGTGTTGATTAGAAGTGCTAGACTATTTAAAATTGTATATCTGTGCTGCTAACAACCAGTTAAGTAACTATGACAAGTTACCTAATCTCTTTTGCCTTGATTTTCCCTTCTTTATAATGGACACAATGTGAGCTCCCTGTGAGGTTGCTGTGAGAATTACATGAGAGTACTTTGAACTGTGGCTGACACATAAATAACATCCCATATGTGTTACTACCACTGATGACATTTTCTTCAAGTCCTTTTATGGTTACATGTCTGATTGTAGCAGGGTTTTATATGGTTCTTAAAGCAGACATACTCTAAGTATAACTTGTGTAATACAGCTCTCAATTTCAGATAATTTAGGTGCCCTACACATCAGGGCAGGCATGCATTCACAAAAATGTGTCCATAAATAAGCTGAGGGAAGCTGAGGTATACTACTTGGGCCAGTAGAATGAAAATTAGGGAAATGCTGCCATTTGCAGGCACATGGATGCTCCAAACTCAACCTAAGCCCATTGGGTTTACAATCTTGTGGCTCACTTTATCCACAAAAAGGGCTAAGAGTCTGTACTTCACACCCTGCTTGCTCATCGAAGTTGCTATTTTTGAGAGAAAAGGAATAAGTTAAATACTTTTTCTTTCTTCCTCCAGACCTTGGCCATAGCTCTATTAGCCCTCCATAGTAGGAGAGAAATATATCTCAGTTAGCTTTATGTAAAGAAAATTTTAGGGATTTGATTTCCTCATAGACCCAGAGCAGAGTTCTTGAATTTATTGTTAATAAGAATCCCAGGAATCATGACGCTAATTTCCTGGCATTGCTATCAGAAATCGAGATGACGCAGGAGCCGTGAACTGCAAACAAGAATCTACATTTTTAACGACCATCTTAGATGATTTTGATGATTGCATGTGGAACATAACTTGGAAAACACTGCTACAGACATATACTCAGGTACTAGATGGGCTTACATTTATTTTGGCATCTAAAGTGTAAGTAACAAAGCCCCCACATAAGAAAACAAGACACAGAGGTAAAATAAAAGAACAAGAGGGAGGATTTGATTGCCCTCTTCTTTCATCTTTTTCAAACAGACCTATTATTTTTTTACGTTTTTTTCCTCCTTTTAAATATTACATTAAATCTACGTTGTTTCCTCAGTCTTTCTCAGCTTTTCAGTTCTGCAGTTCAAAGAATTCTGTCATTAGAATGAATCTTGGGATGTCCAAGGAAACACAGGTCACTGTGACCCCTTTGCATCAATTACTGGTACCTTCATTTTCGGTAAGAAACAGTGTTTTGAACTTCTCCCTGGGGCTTTTTAATACAAGAGCAACTTGCCTTTCAGTTGTTTACAAATGGAATCTAGAAGAATAAAAGAAAATATTTCATTTGTTTCTCCCAACTCCACACATAATTATACCTAGTAATTAAATACATGATTTTAATTGTCTCTAGTTATTTTATGTTTTTCTTTTATCTTTATAGCTACCTGGCAAGACAATAATGTATTTGATTCCTCTTACCTGCAGTACAAATTTGGAGGAAAATAGAAGTAATAAATATTTTGGTTGAGTTTTCTTCTCTCTTTCGTTATGATTTATTTTTTATTACTTTTATTTCATATTGTGCATTTGCTCTTTTTTCTTTATCATTTTCACTCTTTGAAGTTTGTCAATTTGTTTAGTTCTTTTTCCTACAGTGTTATCAGAAGGATAACTTCTTGTAACCAGTTGGACTACCCTGAGAATAAATAATCTCTCATATAAACTCATCTCCCACTTTTATTAGCTGTATTCCTTTGTGACTCAGTTTCCTATTCTGTAAAATTTGCATAACAATGATATCTACCTTGTAGGTAGACATGTTCCAAACCCAATAATCTATGTCTGTCAGGTAGATTAAATGAAGTACCAAGAATATGAATAAATGCTCAATAAATGTCAGTAATTGTCATTATCATTCCAATTGGGACAACACATGTTAAGACAACGCCAGAGTTAAGAATTATTTTTCATTTACAAAACACGCTCAAACATATTTAAACTTCTCATAATGGTTTAAGAAAACTACCCCAATTTTACATATGGGAGATCAAAGTATCTGGCATATTACTATAATTCCCCAAGGTAATAACCCTGTCAAAAATTGCACATAATTAAAATTAACAAACATTCATTAAAAAAACCATGTGACCGATATTTTGTATGAATTTATTTCATTTATTCTTCAAAATAACCCGAGGCCAGTATTACCACTATTTAACAGAAAAGTAAACAGGCTTAAATTGTTAAGTAACTACTCAAAGACATTCAGTCCATGAATGACAGAAGAATCAAACACAGCTATATTTGTGCTTATATTGATTTTCCTCTTTTAAGGAAATATCTAATCCCAAATGCAAGCCTCTTTGCATGATACCACTCTGCAGTATTATGGTCCAGTTCCATTTCTAATCCAAGGACATTACTGAAAGTCACGGCTTTCCTACTTGGGAAAGATGCTTCCCTACCTAGCATGAATGAGAAAGGGATACCAGCTTCAATGTCCCATGGCATAAGTAGAGAAAAATATATTGTCATTTTATATCAAATGTTTTCAGATGGATAAATAAAATTTGCAATTGCTACCCTTGACTCTAGACTTGATTCACTTACATACATTTCTGCCAGTCAACTGACAAACCAGAAATATGGAAATATTAATGACGCAAACCCAAGTATTTGTGCCAACCCAACTGGAAAACACCTTCTTGAGAACCATATGCTTCCCAATCTAAGACTGTCAGCTAATTTGCAGATGGGTGATATCCAAATGGAGTATCAGTCTAAGTTGATGAAATCTAAGTATCAGAAAGTGATACTGAACAAACCCAGTCCAAAATCATTTGGTTCCATTCTTTTATATTATTAAATAAGTGAGTTATTGAATTAAATTTCTTAATTAATTGTAATAAGAATACAAATTCCCATGTCTAAAACTCAACAACAGAAAACAATAGAGCAACCATGGTAGCGTGTGAAAAGCTAAAGGCTAAATTTCCCAACCAATTATTTCACTTTATTTGATGATCACTATCCTGATACGGTTTCCCTCACTTTTACTTGGATTAAAGTATTGCCTCAGTTATAGCAAACCTAAATATGAACAGCATGAAAAATATATGAAGTTGGAAAGTGTAAAAGTAATTTAAATAACAAGGGATATCAAATTGCAGGTGCAGATGATAAAAAATTGATAGCCTATCATGAAGTCTAGAAAAAAATAAGGAAAGCATACTATGTCTTTCATAAATTCAGGGTTGATGTTGGTCATCTAACTTTCTAAAACCCTACTTGTTATCTTCACATTCTGCCTCTAGGTAGTAGTGTGTCTCTACGCATAGTTTTCCTTAAGAAAAATGCCTCTCTGCAGCCATTGCATGAAAATATTTATGGTCATGGATGACCAATACCTTTCAAGGTCAGAAATAGCTTCTTCTGCGAAAATAATCAAACCTGAATGATGGTTAATACACATTAAAGCAGGTAGTACTTTTGTAGAAATATTTTAGAGCAAACTCATTCAAAATATCATATGTATTTTTCTAAACGAATGCCTATGTATTGGATCTATATTCTTCTCTTTTAAGAAAGTAATATGTTTATTTTCAAACTGAAATTCAATGCTTTCTTTACTCACGTTTTTGACATTGAAGCTAAATCGTTCCAGTTTCAGCCTGGGTCAGAATAGAAGTTTCTCCAGTTTTGTTTTTGCCAGAAGTATTTTCTTTGCATTTCCTCCTACTTCAATCAGTTGGTAGAAGAAATAAATTGTCAAAGCAAACAAAAAGAAACATGACCTATCTACCCATCTCAGATTCAGAAATCATCATTATAAGTAAAAGTATAAACTATTCCTCCTTAGGAAAAAATAATTATGATATGTTACCCTTCAATTAGAGAGTGAAGTAGATTTCTGCTTCTCTTAAATAAGTCCTTTATTAATAAGTTATTAAGGATGGAGCTTTACTTATATAGAGAGAAATAATCGTGATATTTTACAGCTAATTCTTTTAAATAAGCTTCAAATACAAACTAACAGAAAACTTTCAAGCTTCTAGAATGTATTTCAGTAAAAAGAATAATGCTATATGTATTTCTATACTTCCTCTTCTCCCTTTTTTATGCTATTGTTTCATATACTATATAGATATATAATCCATATGTTACTAAACCCAAGATATATTGTTATAATTATTACTTTATATAATTTAATGTCCTCTAAAGTAGCTGACAGGAGAGAAAATATATATTAATAATTTTTATTATTTTATTCTTATTTACCATTTCTTATCTTCATTTATGTCTGTGGATCAAGCTACCATCTGCTGTTATTTCCTTACTACAATACAAGCTCGCTCCCACCATTTGTTTTATATTGTTGTTGTAAAATTCATGTCATTTCTATATGTCATAGGTCCAACAAAACACATTTATAAGTAGTGTTTAATATGATTGCTTTTTTAATCAATTAAGGAAGAAAGCAGAAGACATAGGCATTTAAACTGCCTTATATAATGGTATGATTAGTTTTATCAGTGCTCTGATTTTGTTGTTGTTGTTGCGGTTATTTGTTTGTTTGTTTTAATTAAAGCCCATGGTTTAACTTAGGGTTCACTGATTGTGCAGTGTAGTTTCATGGATTTAAAAAATATGTATTCTATTACCCTGTACACAATCTAACATTTCCCCCTGCCCCAGCACCAGTAACCTATATTCTGTTTCTGCTTCAGTGAGAATACTTATTCAAATTGTTTCAAAACAGTGAGATCAATTCTTTTATGTCTGGCTTATTCCACTCAACATGAAAACCAAGTTGCCGCATGTATCAGGACTTCATTTCTTTTCATGTCTGAATCATATTCTATTGTACGTATGCACAAAATTTTATCCATTTTATTTATCTATTCATCAATTGATGGACATTTGGATTGTATTTTTGGAAACCGTGAATAATGACACAATGTGCAAATATCTGTTCTAGTCCCTGCTTTCAGTTCTTTTGGGTATATACCTAGTAGTGGGATTGCCAGCTCATGTGATATTTCTATGCTGAGTTTTCTGAAGAATCGCTAATCTGTCTCCCCCAATAGATGCACCATTTTGCATTTTCACAGAGACAAATGAGTGTTCTTATTTCTACGCATACTCTTCTATACCTGCTACTTTCCATTTTTAAACAGCAGCCATTCTAATGATTATGAAATGGTATCTCATTGTGTGTGGTTTTTTTTTTTTACATGGGCAGACACTGGGGACCAAACCTGTGTCTCTGGCATGGCAGGCTAGAACTCTACCACTGAGCCACTGTGGCCTGCCCCTCACTGTGGTTTTGATTTCCATTTTCCTGATGGCTAATGATGTTGAGCACCTTTTCATGTGCTTTCTAGATATTTGTATATCTTGGTTAGAGAGATGTCTGTTCAAGTCTTTTGCCCATTTAAAAATTGTGTTGTTTGTCTTTTTGTTGTTAAGTTGAGGAGTTTCTTACTATATTCTGGGTATTAATCCTTTATTGGATATGTGGTTTCCAATATTTTCTCCCAATGTGTAGGTTGTCATTTTACTTTCATGATAAAGCCCTTTGAGGAACAAAGCTTTTTATTTTGATGAGGTCCATTCATCTAATTTTTTCATTTGCTGATTGTGCTTTGGGTGTAAAGTCTAAGAAAATATTGCTTAACACAAGGTGGTGATGATGCTTGCTTATGTTTTCCTCTAGGATTTTTGACAGTTTTAGCTCTTGTATTAAGGCTTTTGATTCATTTTAAGTTGATTTTTGTATATGGTTTGAGGTGGGGGTCTTCATTCTTTTCTTTGCAAATAGAGATTCAGTTTTCCCAGTACCATTTGTTGCTAAGACTATTCTTTCCCAATTGAGTCATCTTTGCCACATTGTCAAAAATCAATTAGCCATAAATATGAAGGTTGATTTCTGAGCTCTCAATTCTTTTCCACTGATCTATATGCCTGTCCTTGTGCCAGCGCCATGCTGTTTTGATCACTGTGGCTTTGTAATAAGTTTTGAGAACAGGAAGTGGGATTCCTTAAACTTGATTCTTCTTTTTCAAATGGCTTTAGCTAATTGGGGCCCTTATCCATCCATGTAAATTTGATACTTGGCTTTCCTATTTCTGCAAAGAAGATTGTTGGAATTTTTATTTGAATTGCACCAAATCTAAAAAAATACTTTGGGTAGGGTTGACATCTTAATGATAATCAGTCTTCCATCCATGGACATGAAATATCTTACCATTTATTTAGGTCTTCTTTAATTAATTTTAGCAATGTTTTGTTGTTTTCTTGTGTACAAGTCCTTTAAATTGTTGGTTAGATTTATTACTAAATAATTGATTATTTTACTTGCTAATATGAATGGAATTTTTTCTTGATTTCTTCTTCCAATTGGTCATTGTTTCCATATAGACACACTACTGATTTAGGTATGTTGATTTTGTACCTCAACACTTTGCTGAATTCATTTATTGATCCGGGAGATTGTTGCATTTTTTTTTTTCAGAATTGTCTGTATATAGGATCATATTGCCTGCAGATAGAAAAAGTTTTACTTCTTCCTTTCCAATTCAGATTCCTTTTATTTCTTTTTCTTTCCTAGTTGCTCTGGCAAGAACTTCCAATATATTATTGAATAATAGTGGTGGCCGTGGGCAGCCTTGTCTTGTCCCTGATCTCATAGGGGAGGATTTCAGTCTTTCACCATTAAGTAGGATGCTAGCTGTGGGTTTTTCATATATATCCTTTTTCATGTTGCAGAAGTTTCCTTCTATTCCTTGTGTTCTAAATGTTTTTATTAAGAAAGTATACTGTAATTTGCAAAATGCCCCTTCTGAATCAATTGAGATGGTCATGTTTTTTTTTAAATTATGTTAATGTGGTGTATTACAATCACTTATTTTATTAGGTTGAACCAACCTTGCATATGAGATCATGATCTGTATTTCTTTTAATGTGTTGTTGGATTTGGTTTGCTACCATTTTGTTGAGAAATTTGCATTTATCTTCATAAGAAATATTGGTCTGTGGTTTTCTTTTCTTGTGGTATCTTTGCTCAGGTTTGATACAAGAATGATATTGGCCTCATAGTATGAGTTAGGGAGTGTTCATTTTGAAGAGTATAAGCAAAATTGGAGTAAAGTTTTCTTGGGATGTTTAGTAGAATTTCCCTGCGAAGCCTTCTGGTCCTGGTCCTTCATTTGTTGGGAAGTTTTATTACTGATTCAGTCTCTTTACTAGTAATTTGTTTATTGAGATCTTCTATTTCTTTCCGGTTCACTGTAGATAGTTTGGGGTTTTTAATAATTTGTTCATTTAACCTAACTTATCTGATTTATTGGCATGTATATTATGATAGTTTGGAGTTGTTATGTACCCCAGAAAAAAGGCTATCTATTGTAGGTGGGACCCTTTGATTAAGTTATTTCAATTGAGACCTACCTTGAATGGGGTGGGTCTTAATCCCCTTACTAGAGTCCTTTATAAAAGCATAAAAGACACACAGAAGAAGCCCAGAGAGCTCAAAGAAGACCCAAAGAAGCTGAGAATCAAGGACATACCCACAGAAGCTGAGAGAAGAAGCCACTGAAGTCAGAGGCTGGAAGCAGTAAAACTGGGAGAGAAGGACGAGTGGATGCTGACCATGTGCCTTTCCATGTGAAAGAGGCGTCCCAGATGCCAACAGCCTTATTTCAGAGAAGGTATTGTCCTGTTGATGGACATTTTCATGGCCTTAGACTTGTACATTAGTAAGCTAACAAATCCACATCATAAAAGCCAACTCCTTTCTGTAATACTGCATTTTGCCTGCTTTACCAAACCAAACACAGTTGTTCATAATATCCTCATATTCTTTTTCAAATCAGTAGTGTCATTAGTAATGTCCCCATTGTCATTTCTGATTTTTGTTATTTGCATCCACTCTCTTTTTTTTTTCTTTATCATTCTAGTTAGTTTCCCAATTTTTTTGATCTTTTCAAAGAACCAAATTTTGGTTTTGTTAATTTCTCTTGTTTTTTTCATATTCTATTTCATTTATCGCTGTTCTAATCTTTCTTATTTCTTTCTTGCTGCTTGCTTTGGGTTTAGTTTGCTCTTCTTTTTCTAGTTTTCCAGTTTGAGGTTAGGATTCTGACTTAAACTCTTCATTCTTTTTTAATGTAGGCATTTCAAGCTATAAATTTTCAACATTGCCTTTGCTGCACCCCATACATTTTGTTATCTTATATTTTCATTTTCACTCACCTCAAGATAATTCCTAATGTTTCACCTTCAACCTGTTGTTTGTTTAAGAATATATTGCTTAATTTTCACATATTTGTGAATTTTCCATTTCTCCCTCTGATATTGATTTCCAGCTTCATTCTTTTATGGTTGGAGAAAATACATATGATTTCAATCTATTTGAATTTATTGAGACTTGTTTCATTACCCAACATATGGTCTGTCCTTGAGAATGAGCCATGTGAACTCCAAAAGAAAGTGTATTCTGTTTTCACTGGATACTGTGTTCTATATATGCCTGTTTGTTATTTAGTTCCCTTAGTCTATAGTTCAAATCCTATACTTATTGATCATCTGACTAGAAATTCTATCCACTATTGAGAGTTATGTGTTAAAGTCTCCTACTGTTAATGTAGAACTGTCAATTTTTCTCCCCTCAAATCTGTCTATATTTGCTTCCTGTATTTTGGGGCTATCATGTTAGGTACATACATCTTTATAATTGATATATCTTCCTATTGAATTGTCCCCTTTATCAGCATATAATGACCATCTTTGTCCCTTGTAACTGTTTTTGACTTATAGTCTATTTTATAAGGTATTCATAATGCCACCCCAGCTCTCTTTTGGTTACTACATACACGGTTATATATTTTTTTCATGCTTTCACCCTCAACTTATTTATACCTTTGACTTTAAGGTGAGTCTCTTGCAAACAGCATATAGTTGGGTCATGCCTTTTTATGCATTATACTAATCTCTGTCTTTTGATTGGATAGTTTAATGCATTTACATTTGGAGTCACTACCAATAGTCTGGGACTTTCTTCTGCCATTTTTCTATTTATCCTTTGCATGTCTTATACTTTTTTTGTCCCTTACTTCTCTTAAAGCCTATTTTTATTTTTATGTGTTTTTATGTGTGACACACCATAGTGTGTGTCTTCTCATTTATATTTGGATTTTTCACCTATTTTCCTTGTGGTTATTAGGCAGTTAAAATTTAACATCTTAAATGTTAAATCATGCTTGGTTTGTGTCATGGTTTGGAGCTATATGTATCATCAGAAAGATCTTGTTAACAAAGTTAATCCATTCCCCTGGGTGTGGACCCATTTTTTAGTGGGAGCTTAACTTACATTGAGATGTTACTAACCTATTCAGGGTGGGTCTTAATCCTCTTACTGGAGTCCTTTATAAGAGGATAAAAGACAAAGAGAAGACACAAAACAAAGCCCCAGAGAAGCTGAGAGAGAAAAGCCACAGAAGCTCAGAGAGAAAAGCTGAGAGAGAACACCCAGAAAATGTATAGAAACCACAGAAACAGAGAGGAAGCCACTGAAGCTGAAAGCTGGAACAGTGAAACTGGAGAGAAAAAGGAGAGACAAGCAGATGTCGCCATGTGCCTGGCCATGTGACAGAGATGCTGAGGATTTCAGGTAGCCAGTCTTCTGGGAGAAAGCATAGCCTATGGATGCCTTAATCTGGACATTTTTCCAGCCTCAGAACTGCAAACTTGTAAGTTAATAAACCCACACAGTAAAAGACAGCCCACTTCTGGTACATTGCATTTTGTCAGCTTTAGCAAACTAAAACTGTTTGATATCAACTTAAATTCAATAGCATGCTAAACATATGCTTTTCCTAAACCCCCCTCTCCCCCAACCATTTTTTTGCACTTGTTACCAATTATCTTTGTACATTGTATATTCAAAGCATAGATTTATAAATCTCTGCATTTGCATTTTAGCACCTGTAGAAAGTAAGAAGTGGAGTTACATAGCAAAAAATAAAATATAATAATGCTGTCATTTATAATTACAAAATGGTTCCCTTTAGCACAGGTCTTTATTTCTTCATGCTACTTTCAACCACTGCCTAGTGTCCTTTCCTTTGAGTCTGAAGAACTCCTTTCAGTAGTGCTTGTTTGGTGATGAAATCCAAGCTTTTCTTTATCTGAGAATACCTTAATCTATCCCTCATTTTTAGAAAGAATCTCCCTAGATATAGAATTCTTGGCTGGCAGTTGTTTTCCTTCAGCATTTTAAGTATTTCAACCCACTACCTTCCTGCCTCCGTGGTTTTTGATGAGAAATTATCACTCAATCTAAATGGGATTCCCTTGTATGTAACACGTTGCTTTTCTTTTGCAGCTTTCAGAACTCTCTCCTTTCCCTTTGCATTTGACGATGTAACCAATATATGTGGGGTGTAGTGCTCTTCATGTGTATCCTGTTTGATGTTGTTTTAGTGAGTGAGGCTGCTGAAATGCAATATACCAGAAGTGGGCTGGTTTTTAACATGGGAATTTATTAGTTTACAACCTTATAATCTGAGGCCATGAGAATGTCCAAATCAAAGCATCATCAAGATAATACTTTCTTCCTGAAGACAGGCTGCCAGCAATCCTGGACTACTGTATCAGATGGCAAGGTACATGGCAGCATCTGCTGGTCTTTCCATTCTTTTCTGTGTTTCATTGCTTCCGGTTTCTGGTTTCAGTGGCTTTCTCTCTGTTCCTATAGCTTTCTATTTCATATTCTCTATGTTTCACTCTGTATTCATTCCATCTATAAAGGACTCCAAGAATAAGATTATGACCCACCCTGAATGACATGTTATCATCTTAAGTTAAAATCCTACCCTCCAAAAAAATCCTATTTGGAGTGGGCCAGTACCCACAGGAATGTATTAACTTTAGGAAGATACTTCATGGGGTTAATACAGCTTCAAACCATCACAAGTGTTCTCCAAACTTTTGAATGTGCGTATTCACGGCTTTTGCTAAGTTTAGAAATCCTCTCTCATTATTTCTTTGACTGTTCCTTCTGCCTCTTTCTTCTCTTTCTTGGACTCTCATAATTCATATGGGTGTACTTGATGGTGTACCATAGGTGTCTTAGGCTCTTTTCACTTTTTATATTTATTTTTTCTTTCTGCTTCTCAGCCTGACTTATTCCAAGTTTGGGCATTTTTCATTTCAGTTATGAGGGACTTCAACTCCAGTAGTTTTGTTTGCTTCTTTTTTTTTTTTCCTTAAATTTCTCTTTCTTAGACTCTCATGTTGTTCATTCACTATTCTCCTGATATCCCTTAGTACTTTCTCTGTACTTTTCTTCATCTTAAACATTTTTAAGATCATTTTTTAAAAGGCTTCATCCTGTACACCCACGTTATTGTCTTCTTTGTTGATGTTTTCTGTATTTTTATCCTTCTCCTGTGGATGAGCCATCATTTCCTGTTTCTTTGTCTTGTACTCTTTTGTTGCACACTGTACATTTTAATATTTTAAAATGTTAACTTTTGAAATTACTCTATGGGATATCTGTTTCTTGGTTTTGTAGCAAGCTGATGATAAGACAGATTGTCTTGAGCTTTAGCCCTACTGTCAGGAAGGTCTGCCTATGGCAAACGCACTGTACAAGGTTTTCCCCGTCTTTCTGGGTCTACCTTGTCCTGGCTTTTGCTTTTTAGTTGTTTTGGGGTTTCCCTGTTTACAGGAATTTGGTTGTGCCCTCTGTTTCCCAGAAGGTGAGCCTCCTTCTCCTGGGTATTTAATGCCAGCAGGACTTTGTCCCAGAATATCTGCTTTAATAGTTTTTATACTCATTCACGTTCTCACACTGCTTATTCCTGGAGGGCAGATTTTGGGGGAAGGACATCCTGGTGAGAACTTTCCTAAGTCAGTTTTTCTCAGACAAAACAGGGTGAGGAACTCATGATTGGGACCCAGATCAGCTCCAAAATGCCTTGGAGAAGGGATCAGGGAGGACTCCAAAAGCTTGTCTGACAGCTCCCAAAAGCTGTACTTTCCGGGTCTACCCAGGAAATTCAGCTTTTCAGATAACTGTCCCCTGCAGCACTAAGGAATGATGCATCTTTAAATCTCCATTGCCTCTTCCCTTATCCAGGGAATGGTGAAACGATGACTATCACCACACTTCTCTGGGTGGGTTGACACAATAGCTGTCCTCAGAGCTGTGTATCAGTGATCTGAATTCACTGATGAAAAGCTGTGATCAGTGATTGACCATGCCCACCTCTTTTCTAAGGAAAGAGGATTTTTATATCCCTTTCTGTCACCAGTGAGCTAGCCAGAGACTGGAGGGCTTGCTGTGAGGGTGGGTGATGGTCCTTATTAGCCACTGTGTGTAGAGAGAGCATTTTACAATTCTTTGCCATAATCGATCTGCCTCTTCTTCCCACTCTTCCCTGGATGCTGTACAGTATCCTCCTGGCCTCTGGAGTTGCAGGATAGCTGCTTCAGACAGTTCCTGGGTGTTTTATGTTTGTTTTGGTGGGAGGACTGAGTCCTGGCGCTCCTTACTCTTTACCTTCCTCTTAAGCATAGTGCTCTTTGTTCTGTAACTTGGACTTGAATTACAGTCAGTGGGCACTTGGTTTCAGCCTGAAGAACATCCTTCAGCATATTTCTTGTAAAGTAGGTCTACTAGTCATTAATTCTCTTATTTTTTTTCTGTGTGTGTACTGGAAATGCATTTATTTCATCTTTATTTTTTAAAAGAGATTTTGATGTAAAATTCTTTGTTGACAGTTTTATTTCTATTTTGAGCCCTTTGAATATGTCATGCCATCATATTATTTCTGATGAGAAATCAGCTTTTAAACTTATTGGGGTTCCCTTATAGGCGATGAATTGTTTTTCTCTTGCTGCTTCCAAGATTTTCTGGAAGTTGTTTTTCAACATTTTTATTTGAGTATGGCTCTCTTAGCATTTATCCTATTTGGAATTTCTTGAACTACTTGGATGCATATATGTATTTTTCAATACTTATGTAGTTTCCAGGCATTATTTCTTCAAATAATTTTCTGTTCCTTTCTTTCCTACCTCTCATTTTGGTTCTTGCAGACGCCACACATTTCTCTTAAGAGCAGTTCACTTTTCTTCATTCCTTTTAATCTTTGCTCTTCCTATTGTATGATTTATATAGATTCCACCAAGTTCCCTATTCATTCTTCTTCCAGTTTAAATCTATTGTTTAGACCTCTTGTGAACTTTTCATTTCAACTATTGTACTTTGTAAATCTAAAATTTGCATTGGTAATTATTTTTATAATGTCTGTGCATTAATATTCTCTATTTGATGAGACATTATTATAAGACAATTATTTAAACACAACATCATTTAGTTGTGAACATATTTTAATGACTGCTTTGAAGTTTTAACTGTTAAATCTGATATATAGGCCCTCATAGACAGTTTCTGTTACATGCTTATTGTTTCCTGTATTTGGGTCACATTGCCTCTTTGGTTTTCTTTCTACATGCCTTAAATTTTTTTGAAAACTAAGCATTTCATATAGTGTATAATAACAAATCTGGATACTAATTATGCTTCCCCCTTCAGGGTTTGTTGTTTATTTGTTTAGTGACTTGGCAGGACTATTTTAATGAAGCCAATTTCTGATATACTGTGAAGACTATTGTGATAATTAGGTTCAATGTGTCAACTTGGCCAGGTGGCAGTGCTCAATTGTTTTGTGGCTGTGGTCTTAAATCATCAACATGTTAAATTCATCTGTGGATGATTACATCTGTGGTCTGCTAAAGGGAGTGATTTCTGCAATGGGTTAGGCTTAAAAGGAGAGGTCAGGAGAAAGTAAAGATGCTTAACACAGCCCAACACAATGCATCTCAGAGCTCAGCAGCTCAGACACAGATGCCTTCAGATGCAGAAAGGAATTGCCCTTTGAAAGCTCTTTGAACCCAGAAGCTGGGAGGGAAGGCCAACAGGCATCACCACGTGCCTTCCCATGTGACTAAGAAACCCAGATGAAAATAAACTCCTTCCCTCTGAGGAACTGTAAATTTGTAAATACATAAATCCCCTCTAGAAAAGCCAGGGTATTTCTGGTGTACTGCATTACAGCATTTTGGCAAACTAAAACACCTATAATTTCACTTGTAAATGTTTTGGGATACCAATGTTTTAGAGGGGCTCTTTCACTGTCTCTTTCCCTGGTCTCTCTGTTAAATTATCTGCCTCTGCTGGCATCACACTTAGCTGTTTCTCCACAGTACTTGGTGACTGAATTGTCTTGGACAATGCTTTGAGACATGAAATCCTCCATACTCTAATCCAATTTTTTGTTGTTGTTGAATTTTGAAGTTTTATTTATTCAAAATAAAGAGTTAAAAATAATAGTCCAATGAAATAATCCAATGAAAGCCTGGAATGTATTCATATACTTCCCTAGCCTAAAATATATCTTTATATTTTTAATTTTTCAATTTTTGATGACCCCATAATGTTTCTTTAAAAATTAACTTTTTACTACTTGGGTCAAGTGCACAGCTTTTTCCTTGGAAAAACATCACAGTACAATTTTATATTCAAAATAGCAGTCTTGCAAAGGTCAGAGATAAACTTCCAAATCTTTGTTTGGGGGATTATGCCTTTATTTTATATCAACCCTGAATTATAGTAAAATTTGTATATATATGGGGAATTACTGGTCAAGGTATTCTCATGCAGATATTTGATTAAGCAGATCATTGATCTTAATAACCAGTCTGGTAAAATTCCAATAAAATTTTATTTCTTCCTCATTTTGATATTTACTCTACCATTTGATTTATATTTTATGGATTTCTAAAGAATGTATTTTTCTTTATACTGGTCTTTCTATTATTGTGTTTTTAATGTGATTTTATTGAGATGTATCCATACACCATACAGTCCATCCAAAGTATACAATCAGTGGCTCACAACATCATCACAGAGTTGTTCACTCATCACCATGTTCATTTTTGAACATGTATATTACTCCAGAAAAAGAAGTAGAAAAAAGAAAACCCCAAGCACCTTCCCCACCTTCTTATTGACAACTAGTATTGGATATACCCAATTTTAAGACTTACAACAGAGATAGCTAAACTAAGACAGTGTAGTATTTTTTTTTTTTTTTTTTTTTTTTTTTTTTTTACGATTATTATTGGAGACCAGTACTACTGGATTATAGTTCAACAACTTCACATATTTCCTTCTGGCTATTCTAAAACACTAAACACTAAAAAGAAGTATCTATTAAATGAGTCAGTACTTACAGTCATTTGTTAGATCCTAATTTCACAATTACACCTGAACCTTCTCATTTGATCTTTCTTTCAACCTTCAGGGAAAAATAAATGTCCAAATTATGGTGACCACAAGAGGTTACTTTCACTCAAGAAAAACTGATGCCACCCAGAACACCTCTGTCAGCTGGGAAGGCATGTGACTGCAATAAAGTTTTCAACATTTAATTGGATAATTTCTTCTGTAAAGAAAGAAGAAGAAGAGAAATGAAGAAAAAAAGAGAAAACACCACCAACAAGAATCCCATACCCTCTCTTATAAACCCTTGTTTTGACATTTAGCTTTAGTATTTGCCTTTGCTACAATTAATGTAAGAATATAGCAATGCTGCTGTTAATTGTAGAAACTAGGTTTTTTTGCATTAATTGTATTTTTTCCATATACTATCTCAATTTTAACACCTTTCCATGGTGATATTCAATTGCACTCCCTCAAATAAAGGCTTTCTTATTTTATACATTTAATCACCATCATTGTCCACTCTAGGTTTCACTATGTTGTACAGTCCAGTTTTTAGCCTTTACCTTTCCTTCTGATGTCATACATGTCCCTAGCCTTCCTCTTCCAATTATATTCACAATCAGTTTTGCTCATCATGCAATACTGTTCAATCATCATGTAGTATTGTGCTATCCATTTCTGGATCTTTACAATCTACCCTGTCAAATGTTCTGTACCTCTTCAGTATCAAGTGCCCGAGCTCTGCCTTCTTTCATTCTCCTGATAACCTGTGTTCTCAACTTTAACTTTCAGAATTTGCTCATTATAGTTGGTTCATATTAGTGAGACCATATAGTATTTGGTCTTTTGTTTCTGTTTATTTCACTCACCATAATGTCATCAAGATTCATCCACGTTGTTACATGCTTCATGACTTTATCTGTCTTATAGCTGCATAATATTCCATAATATGTATATATCACCGTTTGTTTATCCACTCCTCCATTATGGACATTTAAGCTGTTCCCATGTCTTCACAATCATGAATAATGTTGCTATAAACATTGGTATGCAAATGTATGTTCACATCCCTGCTTTCACTTCTGTGTATGTACCTAATAATGGGGTTGCTGGATCATATGCAGTTTTAAACCTATTTTCCTGAGGACCATCCAAACTGCCTTCCAGAGTGATTGCCCCATTTTACATTCCCACCAACAGTGAAGGAGTATACCAATTTCTCCACACCATCTCCAGTACTTGCCATTTTCTGTTTTTTTTTCTCTTCGTTTTTTATAATAATGGCTGTTCTAGTGGGTGTGACATGATATCTCATTGTGATTTTGATTTGCATTTCTCTGATATTCAGAGAAGTTGAGCATTTTTCATATGTTTTTTAAGCCATCTGTATTTCTTCCATGTAAAAATATCTATCCATGTCTTTTGCCCATTTTTAATTGGGTAGCTTATTTTTTTATTGTTGAGTTGCTGTATCTCTTAATATAATCTGGATATTAAACCAGATTTAATATCCTGCTATGTGGTTTCACTATGTCTGCTATGTGGTTTCAAAATACTGTCTCTCATTGCTTAGGCTGCCCTTCTATTTTCCTGGCAAAGTCATTTTAGGCACAAAAGTCTTCAATTTTGAGGAGATCCCATTATATTTCTTCTCTCATTGCTTACACTTTGGGTGTAAGGCATCAGAAACCATTGCCTTTCACAAGATCCTTACGATATTTCCCTACATTTTCTTCTAAAAGTTTTATCATCTTATCTCTAATGTTTAGATGTATTTAGAGTTAATTTTTGTATAGGGTGT
The DNA here is from genome assembly GCF_023851605.1 of Tamandua tetradactyla. Taxonomy (NCBI): domain Eukaryota; kingdom Metazoa; phylum Chordata; class Mammalia; order Pilosa; family Myrmecophagidae; genus Tamandua; species Tamandua tetradactyla. The sequence continues at coordinate 28,086,598 of NC_135336.1, read as the reverse complement.
GAGATGGGGTCCTCTTTCATTCTTCTGGACATGGATATCTAATTCTCCAAGCACCATTTTTTAGAGAGCTGCTCTGTCTCAGTTGAATCAACTTGATTGCCTTATCAAGGATCAATTGGCCTAGATGAACACACAATTCAAGTCCATTCATCAGAACACCCATCTTTATGCCAGCATACTATGCTATTTTGACCACTGTAGCTTTGTAATATGCTTTAAAATCAGGTAGTACAAATCCTCCCACGTCATTTTTCTTTTTCAAGTTACTTTTAGCTATTCAGCACTCTGCTCTTACAAATCAATTTGATTATTGCTCTTTCCTTTTCTGTAAAGTAAGTTTTCAGGATTCTAATTGGTATTGAGTTGAATCTATAAATCAATTGTAGAATTGACAGCTTACAAAATATATTTAGTCTTCCAGTCCATGAACATGGTATATCCTTCAATTTATTTAGGTTTTCTTTGATTTCTTTTAGCAAAGTTTTGTAGTTGTCTGTGCATAGGTCTTTTATGTCCTTGGTTAAATTTATTCTCATATATATTATAGCAATATTCTCATATAGATTGTGGTGGTGAATGCGTAACTATGTGATTAAACCAGGAACTATTCATTGTGCTCTTAAGATGAATTGTATGTGTGTGAATAAGATGCTTTTAAAAATAAACAGAAGGAGACAAGTGCTGGAGAAGATGAGAAGAGAGAAACATACCTATTCAGTGTTGGTAGGGAAGTACAATGATGCAGCCTCTCCAGAGGGCAGTGTGATGGTTCCACAGGAAGCTAGGTATAGGGTTGCCACATGATCCTACAACTTCATTATTAGACAAAGACTTGGAAGAACTGAAATCAGGATCACAAATAGAAATTTTCACACTGGTATTTATGTTGGCATTATTCATGACTTGCAATGGATGGAGGTGGCCTAAGAGTACTTCAACTCTTAGGCCACCTAAGAGTTGATGATCAAAGGGGCAAAGTGTGATATCTACATATGGCAGGAAATTAAGTGGCTGCAGGAAGGAATGAAATAATGTGGCATGCAAACTGGTGAATAAACCTGGGGGACATTATGTTGGGTGAAAAAAGCCAGAGACAAAAGGACAAAACATGTATGGCTTAACTCATGAGAGCTAATTATAATAAGCAAACTCTGAGAATTGAATATGAGTGCAAGGATTGTCATGGGATGGAGGTGGGTAGACATTGGGAGGTCAATGATTAAGGAATACAGAATGTTCAAGTAGGGCTCATTATAAGGGTTCTTGGACTGTGAGCTTTTGCAACAGACCCTTCTGTTCCTGAGTTTTAAATATTATTTCTAAATTTTGAGATGCTGTGTTCTTGATATGTGACTGGTTGGTTCCTTGGAACACTGGGTGTCCATGTGACACCAGAAACTCAGAGATGCAGTTCTGTAGCTCTAGAAGACAACATTGTTCCACACAACAGCTGCTGAAGAAGTTAAAGCAGAGATCAGTCTCCAATTGGAGATAAGAATGAAATGGACCTGGTTAGAATTAGGTGAATCGGAATGTGGGGAAAAGTATGACATTGTCTGCAGTTTATAACTTCACCTCTTGTGTGATGTTTATTTGGTCCAAAATTTAAACTTTCTGTAACATACTGTCTAATTTAACTTGCCTGGTCAGTTTATTAAACAACCTAATTACATGGAATCTAGATAAGAAATGAAATATTAATATTCTTTACAGCTTAATGTAATACTCAAATACATTCAAGGGTAGTGTGGGTATAAAATTTTAAAAAGTGCTTTTAAATTTTTTGAATAATAAAAAAGGGTGTGCAAAGTCCCCTTAAGGGATTGGAGAAAAATGAGGAATTATTAAACTTCCCTGCCTGGGGAATTCCTGATATTCTCTCAAGCATTAGGAACTCCCAATTTAATAAGCCAAGCCCTTGATCTTGAGTTATTTTTGTAATGGCAAAGCTAGGCCTCCTGGTAATTATACTTAAGAATCACAACCAGAGAGTCCCTCTTTTTTTTTTTTTTTTTTTTTTTTACTTAGATGTGGGCTTTCTCTTTAAGCCAACTCTGCAAATAAATTCACAGCCCACCCTCTATATGGGATATCTCCTGGGGATGTAAGTTCCCTTAGTAACATGGGATATGACTCCCAGGAATAAGCCTGGCCCTGGCACCATGGGATGGAGGATGCTTTCTATACCAAAAGGGGGGAAAGAAATAGACAAAACTCAAGTCGGCAGTGGCTAAGAGATCTCAAATAGATTTGAGAGGTCATTCTGGAGGTTACTTTAATGCAAGATTTGGCCAGATATTGTAAGCTACCACACTATGCCAAGCCCCAACCAGATATTCCTAGAGAGTGGTTTTGCTTTATCTAAGTCTCTCTAAAAGTTTTTTTAGTAAGTTTATTTTTCCCTGAAGATTGAGAGGAAGATAAAATGAGAAGGTTCAGGTGTAACTGAGATATTTGTTATCTGCACTGTGTGGTCTGGTGTGTATGAGGGTATTATATTAAGCTAAACAGAATTACAAGATCTCATTCCCTGGTAAAAACAGGTTAAATTAGATTATGTGCTACAGAAAGTTTAAATATTGGACCAAATAAACATCTCTTCTTTTGGCCTAAATGTGAAATTTTAAAACACACATGACATCCTCTTTTACCCTGTATTCTGATTTAACTTAGTCTCAACCAAATAAGCTTTGTTCATATCTCTAACTTAAGTGTCTTCTCTTTTTCAGCTCCATTAGCAAAGGAGCTTTAACTTTAATAAAGTTCCTGTATGTAGTAACACCAACTTTCAGAACTATAGAATTATAATTCTGAATCTTAGTTGTCACACAGGCACCCAAAGTTCCAGGGAAATACCAGGTTATACACATAGAGCACAGCATCTTAGAATTAATCAACACTTAAAACTCAGGAATAAATGTGACTGCTCTAAGAGCTTACAATATAGGCCTTAAGTTTCTTGTAAGTATATTATAAATGAGACCATTCAATAATTGCCCTTTTCTTCTGCCTTATTTTGCTCAGTATAATGTCCTCAGGGTTAATTTGCCTCATTGTATGCCTCATGACCTCATTCCTTTTTGTAGCCCCACAATATTCCGTTATATGTGTACAACACAGCTCACCCTTTCATTCTTCAGTTGAGCTATACTTTGACCACTTCCATTCATTGGCTATTGTAAATAATGTTTCCATAAACGTCAGTGTGCAAATTTCTATTCAAGTTCCTGTTTTCAGTTCTTCCAAGTAAATTCCTAGTAACAGGATTGGCTAATTATATAGCCACCCTACATCTTACCTCCTGTAGATCAGTTATATTACTCACTGGAAGGGTGCATCGTTATGCTACTCTATCAACATCGAATAGCTATAGCTCTCCACATTTTCTCTAACACTTGAACATTTCTATTTATTTATTTATTTAGAATCTGAAATTTTGCTAGATATATTCACATAGCATATAGTCTAGCCAAAATAAGCATTAAATGTCTCAGAGCATCCTCACCTGGTTGTATAATCATCACTGTCAATCTTAGACAATTTTTATTGCTCTGAAGAGAAAAATAACAGACACACCCACACCAAAAACAAAACTCCAAAATACTCTTTAACTTTTATCCTCTCCCCAATTATTTACTCTTAGTATTGTTGTGGTACTATTAGAGTATTTCTGTTAAATATAGTGCATAACATGCAATAGGTAGCTTTCCCATATGTAAGTTGATTATTAGCTCTTTATACAAGTGTCATACCTTTGAAGTAGTTCATTCAAAGACCTTTTTATTTTTAGTGCTAATCAGTGAGATATATGGCTCTAAACAATCCCCTTCAAGCATATTTACCTTAAATGCAACACTGCAATTTATAATCCCACTAAGAAACTACCATCATCTCCATCCATTCCCATACATTTAATTTTGATCAAGTCTATAATTGTTAGTTAACTGCCTTCCCCTCTTCTCTAGCTCCTATCTTTAGGTCCCCTACATTCTACATTTTTAAACTCTGATTTTATGTTTTCTAGGGTATTCATATTAGCAAAATCATACAGTATCTATCCTTTTACGTCTGCTTATTTCACTCAGCATTATGTCCTCAAGTTTCATCCATTTGTCATATGATTCAGGATCTCATTTCTTCTTTCTGCTGCAAAAAACTCCATCATATGTGTATACCACATTTTTTGTCCTCTCATGTGTTAATGTACATTTGGATCATTTCCATCTTTTGGTAAATGTGAATAATGATGCTATGAACATTGGTGTGCAAATGTCTGTTCATGTCATTGCTTTCTGATCTTCTGGGTGGTTTATGGCTTTCTAAATTGGCCTGTTCTAATTACTCTTTCTGCATATATTATATAGTGTCTAATTTAATGGCTTTGTAGTAACATTAAACATAATCAGGCTCACAACCAAAATGAGTGGTGAGAGACATCAGCCTTATAACCACTGGTGGGGTGGGGGGCAGACTAGGACTGAGTTCCTTAAAAAGCCCTTCCTTAGAATACTGTCACTGTTACATCTGTCTTGTTACACTTATAGGAAATTGTCATTATTGGATCTGACTCAATACTCATTCCATAGGAACAGCCGTCTTCCTGTGATGTTTCTCAAAAATAAATAATGACAATTTTTAAAATATTGCAGCTGCATGAAGATGCAATGCCAAATGAAGTGAACAAGAGCCTGAACAAAAGGTGTAAAAGAAGCCAGGGAGAATGAGATGTCCACTGGTAGCTTTGAAAAGTTCTGACATATTTCTTTGGCTGAAAAGGGTTACATGAAGGTGTTATAGTTGTTTGCAAGCCCAAAAAAGATCTAAGAGGGTCTTGATCTCTTAGCAGTAGCTGACCTTGAAGCAGAAGTGAAGAATAATGTAGATTCTTTAAGTACCTGAGCATTGACGGCATGCCCTAACACACATATATAGCCCCTTGGTAAAGACTTTTAAGGACATCGATGACAAATCCTTATCTTATCACTAAGTTGCAGTAGGTATTCTATATCACACAAAACAGGCTTTAAGACAAAAATTCTTAGTAGAAAATATGAGTGAAATCTATTATAAAAAGATCAATCATGTTTTATTTCTTTTTGAGTTTTAGGTTTTTAAAATTTTTGTTATAATTCATCAGTGCAACAATGAGGCTTTGGAATGTTTCAGTTTAGAATGTTATTTAATTGAAAATTAAATGTCCTTAATGATAGAGAGATATTTGAGTTACCAATTCATTTTTTCTTTCATGATTTGTGTCTTTTAATAATGTCCAACTAATATATTTTTCCAGATTGTTTGGTGTAAATTTGTAATACCCCATAATTATCCTTTTAGTATTTAAAGGTTCTATAAGAATGTCAACTCAATCATTTTTGGTAGTAGTTTTTGTTTCTCCATTTATATACATACTGAGCACTCTTGCTAAAGCTTTTTTTTTCCTATTTTGATTTTACTGAACTTCTAAAAGTACATATTTTTGGCTCCTTTGATTTTTTTTATTATCATTTTCACTATAATGTGATTAATTTCAGCTCCTATTTATTATTTACTTTCTTTTTCTTACTTTAGTTTTAATGTGCTTATTATTTTCTAGTGACTAAGATTGGGTGCATAGGCTATTGATCTGAGCATTTTCTACTTTTCTAATATAATTATTTGTATTAGATATCTAATGCTGGATAGCAAATTACTCTATAATGTAAAAGCTTTAAACAACATTTATTGTCTCACAGTGTCTGTGCATTAAGAATGCAGGAGAAACATAGCTAGGTGGTTCTTGTCAAAGTCTTTCATTAAATAAGATTACAGCTGTCAACTGGCCTGCATTCTCAATTGAAGACTCAATTCAGAGAGAATCCAAACCAAAGCTCTGTCAAGTAATAGTTGGAAGGCCCTGGTTTTTGGTGCCTATTAGCCAGAGGTTTCATTTCCTCACCACATCGTACTTTACATGTGCTGCCTGAGTAATCTCATGCCGAAATTGTTGACTTCCTCCATAATGGATGATCTAAAAGTGAGAAAGTTTATGCCTGGTGGACACTGCAATGTCTTTGTAATCTAACACCAGCTATAAATTGTCATAATTTCTGCCATAATCTATTCACTAAGTCCATTCCACACTTGATAGCAGGAGAATGAGGATCTCCCTCTTAGAAAGAAGAGTATCAACTAACTTATGGATATGCTTTTAAGCCATCACAGCCTATCCTCTGGCCAAAATTTTTAATTTACTGTCACTATAAAATACATTCTTTCCCTTTTCAAGTTCCTCAAATATCTCATGTCATTGTAGCATCAGCTGTAAGTTCAGAATTATGTCATCTTAAATCAGGTTCAACTGTGAGTATTCTTCCTTGGATGCAGATTCTTAAATAAAGCTATTCGAGTACAGTACATTTTGATTTGCAGACTTCTAAGACTAAAATGACAAGTTAACTTCCCCACACAAATGCAACATACAAGGGTAGGTCAGATATAGAATAACTACTATAGTCTGCTGTAGGGAGTGAAAGAGAATCACTAGCACAAAGCATTTAATAGAAATTATAAAAAGCTAGGCAGGTGACTACTGGAAGTCTCTTAATAGGTCATAGTAAACATAGTTTACTATGGCTTTCAAAGCTCTGCTCTGTTTGCTTTTGGTTCAATCTTTTGAATCATCTTTCATCTATCATGAGAGACTAAAATTTTCTCAGCTACTGGTATAATTTGGGGAGTCAAAAGCCCCTTTTCATTTTCTACTGTTTCTAGGTCTTTCATTCCAATTACAATGTTTCTGCATAGAAAATCCATTAAAAATCTTTGTGGATCTTCTGTGATTCTTACTGAAATCCATTCCATTTGACGAAAGACACATACAAAGATTTCTTTGAGGTAAAGATTTCCTGTTTCACATTTCTCTGTCCCTATATTTTGAACTTTTACTGAGAAATCTGAAGGAAAATGCCCTCAAGTTTTCTAAAAGCTCTATCAATGTTTGAGAGGCTGCATAACGCACACTTTTTTCTTTTTAGAGACCATTTTACTTGACGGAATAGTACTCTCATACACCACCTTTGATCTTCCTGAGAACTTAACAAAATATTTTAGAGTCACATCTATGGTTTCACCACTGTATTTTACTTTTGCTCGGAAGCTTTTGCTTAATTTTAGCAGAATTTATCTGTTGGTGTCAAGAATTTTCAAAATCATTATGTTCTAGCTCTTTCATTTTTAATGGTGCTTTTAAAGTTTATCTCTCTGTTTACATGTTACTTTAAAAAGCAAGAAGAAAGAAGCCATCACATTAAATTCTCTGGCTGGATATCTGCTTAAGCAGAGCATCCAGTTCATTAGGGTAAATTTTCTATTTTCAACATAACTGATGGTGACTGTGTTGCTAAACTTTCTGTCACTATATAGGAAGGATGCTTTTTCCTCCAATTTGCAAAATACTTGCCTTGCTTTCCTGAAATTTCTCATCAGCATTCCTATCAAAGATCATGAGACTTCTGCTAATGTTTCTTCAAAGCATTTTAAGTTTTCACTGATAGTCTCCTCAAAGCTTAGTGCCTTATGTCGAAGTGACGCCAATATTTTATGTTTTTATCATGACAACACCCTACTCTTGGTGTCAAAATCTCTATTAATGATACTGAAGCATTTCTTTTCTTTTGGCATGGGCAGGTTCTGAGAATTAAACCTGAGTCCCCAGCTCAGCAGGTGAGAATTCTTGCCACTGAGCCACCTTTGCACTGCCCAGCATTTCTTAATTTACAATTTCATTGTTCAGATATCTGTGAGTGGCTTAACTGAGTGGTTCTGACTCAATGTCTCTCAGTTTACAATCAGGCTATTGACTATGGTAATGTGGAGCTGCTACATATCCCAGAAAAGGCCATGTTCTTTTAATTCATTCTTGTGGGTGCACATCTATCATGGGTGGGACATTTTCATTAGGTTGTTTCAATTGAGATGTAACCCAGTCCATTCAAAATGAGTCTTAATCCTTTACTGGAGGCTTTTCATAAGAGCTCACAGAGTGACAAACATGAACAAAGATGCTCAGAGAGAAAACCACTGGAATCAGAAGCTGTAAGCAATGAAACCCAGGAGCAAAGGACCAGCAGATGTGGGCCATGTGCCTTGTTATCTGACAGAGGAAGCCTGGATGCCAGCAGTTTTTCTTCAGAGAAAGTATTCTCTGGTTGATGTTTTAATTTGGACATTTTCAGTGCTTTAGAATTGTAATTTACAACTTAATAATTCCCCATTGTTAAAAAGCCGACGCACTTCTGGTATATTGCATGCTGGCAGCTTTAGCAAACTGAAACATTGCTGAAGGTTGGTTTGATCTGAAGGCATCTGTAGGGGATCATCTGATTTCAAGCGCATGCCCATGTTGTTGGCAGGCCTTGGTTCCTATCTGATTCTTGGCCAGACTTATGTTCCCTGTTACCTGGGATATTGCATAAGCTACCTAAATGTCTTGATGTGTATATTCATTTTCCCCATATTCTTTTTATAACCCATCCTCAGAAGTGATATACCATCACTATTGTCTTATTGGAAGTGAGTGACTATGCATGCCCTACAGTCCAGGGGAAGGGAATTAAATTCCACCTTTTGAAGGGAGGAGTGTAGACAATTTGTAGACTTATTTTTAAAATCATCAGAGCATTAAGTGCTAAAATTTCTCCTCTAAGAATTTGCTTATAATACATCCCATAAATTTTATTATTTGCTGTTTTCATGTTCATTCAGGTCAATATCTTCCTGAGTTCTCTCCTGATATATTCTTTGACACATGGGTTATTTAAAAGTATGTCAGTTTCCTAATATTTTGGAATTTAACAGATATTTCTCTTATTAATTCTAAGTTTAATTTTATCAAAGAACATAATTTATGTGATTAGATTTGTATATATTTATTGAGATTTGTTTTATGGTTCAGAACACTTATTTGTAAATCTTCCATGTCCAGTCGTGACAAATTTATATTTTGTGGTTGTAGGGAAGTATTTTTGTAATGTCAATTAAGGTAAGTTGGTTGATAGTGTTTTTCAAGTCTTCTATAGTCTTTCTGATTTTCTAACTGCTTAATCTATTAGTTCTTGAGAAAAGAGGGTCGAAATATTTGATTACAATTTGGATATGTCTATCTTTCTAATTCTATCAATTTCTGCTTAATCTCTTTAATTTCACATGGATAGTCATTTGGGATTATGTGTTCACCTGATAATTTAATCCCTTTATCTTCTTTAATAACCCTCTTTATTCATAGCAATATTCCTTGCTCTGCTGCTAAGATAGCCAATCCATCTTTCTCTTTCTTTAATTTTAGCATGAAATACCTTTTACTTCCTTTTGCTTTTAATTTGTTTGTGTCTATATATTGAAAGTAGATTCTTATAGAGAATTTATAGATGGGTCTTGCATTTTTATCCAGTTCCAACATTTCTTTTAAAAATGAAGTGTTTAGACCATTTACATTTAATATGATTATTCATATATTTGAATCTAAATCTACCATTTTACTCATTATTTTCTAGTGTCCTATCAAAGTTTTTTTTTCCTTTCCCCACATTTTAGTTACCTGTATCAGATCAATTGAATATCTTTATCACACCATTTTATTTCATTTATTAGATTATTAGCTATAGTTCTTTTTTTAGAGCAGTTTTATTGAGATCAATTCACATACCATACAATCCATCTTAAGTGTTCAGTCAGTGTCTTCTAGTAAATTCATAGAGTTCTGCATCTATTACCCCCATCAATTCTAGAACATTTTCACCCTCAAGATGGCTCTGTATGTTATACAGTCTCACGATTAATCCTAATAAATATTTTTCATCATCTTGGGGTTTTGGGTCTATCTTGGATGTTGCTGAAGAATGGGATGCTTGGATTCATTACAAGGCAGGTTTGCAGGAAGTCTTTGGCACCATTACTTGGACTTGAAGGAGAAAAGAAAGGGCACAGTGGCTCTGTGGCTGGAATTTTGATAAATATAAAGATATTGGATCCATTGCTAATGTTGCAAAAGGAAATATTTCAAATATCCGTATCCAGAAAAATCCCCACATGGTGCAAACAGGGATTTATCCAGAGGGCAGTAGGAGGTTTGATGCAGACCCAAAACTAGCTTCTACTTCTCAAACTCAGTGTCTAGTATCTAGCTTTGGTAGCTAGTCAGATCTCTCCTACTCAGGGAACAGATACTTTACAAATGCCCAGATCCTACTCTTCGTTTGTTCCCATGTCCACTTCCTAGTAATGGCAACCTGAGGTAAATCAAAAGGACCCCAGGATACAAATTGCATAGCTGCATCTCTCAGCAGATTGTTTCAGCTTCTCAGGCCATCAGAAATGATGTTCTAACAATCAACGGCTCAGTTGTAGAATCTCTCTCAGATGGTGCTCTTCATCCTTGAACTTGGAAACCAGCTTCTGCAGTTGCCATTTGGGCCTGATGTCATTCTTCAGAGGCCCAGGACAGGAGAGGAACAACAGACTGTCCCCATCAGGCTCTGGCTTCGGTGAATTAATGCAGTGTAGGCAGCAGACATAGCCATATTTCAGATACATCAATTTTTTTCAAGATAATACAAGCATATAGGGCATCTAGTTACTTCTTTTTTAAATATTTTTATTGAGAAATCTTCAAACACAGGCAGTCCACACATGTTCTAACAATCAATGGCTCACAATATCATCCAATAGTTGTGTATTCATCACCACGAAAATTTTTAGAACATTTCCATCATTCCAGAAAAGGAAATAAAAAGAAAAAAGAAAGAACCAGACATCCCATACCCCTTACCGGTCCCTCTCATTGACCACTGGTATTTCAATCTACCCAATTTTACCTTTATCCTTGCCTGCCACCATTATTTACTTATTTTTTTGTTCATATGTCCATACCCTCAGTAAAAGGAATATTAGACACAAGGTTTTCACACTCACAGTGTCATATTGTAAAAGCTATATTGTTATCACCTTCAAGAATCAAGGCTAGTGGAACATAGCTCAACAGTTGCAGATACTTCGTTCCAGCCACTCCAATATACCATAAACTAAAAAGGGATATCTATATAATGCATAAGAATAACCTCCAGGATAACCTTTGGGCTCTGAAATCTCTCAGCTACTGAAACTTTATGTTGTCTCATTTATTTCTTCCACCTTTTGGTCAAGAAGGCCTTCTCAATTCCATGGTGATTGGTCCCAGCTCATCCCAGAAGTTCTGTGCCCACATTCCCAAGGATATTTACACCCCTGGGATTCATGTCTCACATAAAGGGGAGGATAATGAGTTCATTTGCCAAGTTGGATTAGAGAGAGAGGCTATATGTGAGCAACAAAAGAGGTTCTCTGGAAGTGACTCTTAGGCATGATTTAAGTAAGCTTAGCTTCTCCCTTGCAGGAATAAATTTCATAGGGGCGGATTCCAAGATTGAGAGCTCAGCCTATTGAATTTGTTGTCCCCACTGCTTGCAAGAATATTAGGAATTCCGAAAATGGGGAAGTTTAATATTTCTTGCTTTCTCCCCAATCCCCCAAGGGGATTTGCAAATACTTTTTTTATTTTCTACCCAAATTATGCTGGGCTATATCAGGTCATCACACTTAACCTTACAAATTAAAAAGATCTCATACCTTATTCTAGAGTCCATGTACTTAAGGTGTTCAACTAAACTGGTCAAACAAGTTAAATTTGGTAATGTGTTACCCAAAATATAAACTTTGCACCAAATAAACATTTCTCCCTTTGGTCTCACACTGAAGTTGAAATATTAAAATAAAATATGGACCATATCAACCTTTAATCTGCATTCTGATTTGCCTTAGTCTTGTTCAGATCAGCTTCATTCATATCTCTATTTGAAGTATGATCACATTTTCAACTTTTTAACATTTTAAACTTCTTCTCTGGGGTAATAATGACTTTCATAGTTTCAGAGCTCTAACTCTGTGTTTTGTAAATACTCCAAGTTTACAGGTATTATGTAAATACTCAAAGTTTCTGGGAATAAACAGGTTATATACAAAGAGCTCAGTATCTCAGAAATTTGAAATAATAATTACAACTCCTGAATATACATGATTGCTGTAAGAGCTCACAATCTATGATGCTTTACAATAGGTCCCAACCTATAACCCATACTCTCAACTTCAATTCTCCAAGTTTGTACATTATAATTAGTCCATATTGGTGAGGTATGGCAATATTTATCTTTTCATTCCATATACTGTCCTTAAGGTTCATTTGCTTAGTTGCAAGCCTCACAACTTCATTTCTTCTTGCAGCTGCTCAGTAGTTCATAATATGTATACACCACAGTTCCCCCTTCCTTTCTTTAGTCTTTGTGCCATTAGGCACCTCCATCAATTGTGAATCAGGAATACTGCCACCATAAACACCAGTGTGAAAATATCCATTTGTGTCCCCACTCTCAGTTCCTACAGGCATATATGCAATGATTAACAGAATCATATGGCAACCTCACCCCTAGCCTCCTGTGGAACCACCACTCTGCCCTCCAAAGGGGCTGCACCTCACAGTTTCCCTACCAACAGTGAATAGGTATATCTCTTTGTCTACATTTTCTCCAGCATTTGTTCTCTTTGCTAATTTTTAAAGTTTTATTCACACATCATACAGTCCAACCTAAGTAAAAAGACATGCCTTCACCACCATAATCTATATGAAGACTTTTCCATTTTTTTCCACAAAGAATCCATACCATTTTCCCATACCCCCTACCATCTGACATTTAGTTTTGGCATAATGCCTTTGATATGTTCAGTGGAAGCATATTACAATAATAGTGTCAACTGTAGACCCTATCTTGCACTGGTTGCACTTTTTCCTGTATAAATCCATTCTCAACATCTTGCCATGTAGGCATTTATTTGTTCCCCCTCATGCACAAATGTTTTTATATTTGTACATTTTCTCACCATTACTGTCCACTCTAGGCATTCCTAAGTTATACCATCTCAGTCTTTACCCTCTATCTTTCCTTTTGGATTCATCCATTCCCCCAGCTCTTCCTCTTCAGCCATACTCACATCCACCTTCTCTCAGTGTACTTATATTATTATGCTACCATCAGGTAGTATTGTGCTATCTATTTCTGAATTTTTTACAATCAGTCCTATTGCACAATCTGTATTCCTTCAGCATCAAATGCCCAATCTCTAATGTATTTCTATCTCCTGATAACCTGAGTTCTTAAGTTTATCTCTCAAAGTTCACTCATTAATGTCAGTATATATTATTGAGACTATATATTATTTTTCCTTTTGTTTCTGACTAATTTCACTCAGCATAATGTCCTCAAGGTTCATCCATGTTGTTACATGCTTCGTGACTTTATTTTGTCTTACAGCTGCATAATATTCCATTGTATGTACATACCACCTCTTGCTTAGTCACTTGGCAGGTGATAGACATTTGGGCTATTTCCATCCTTCACAATCATAAATAGTGCTGTTATAAACATTTCTGTGCAAAATATCCATTTGGGTCCTCGTTGTCAGATCCTCTGAATATATACTTAGTAATGGGATTGCTGGATCATATGCCAATTCTATACTTAACTTCCTGAAGAGCCATCAAACTGCTTTCCAGAGTGGTGATACCATTTTACATTCCAACCACAGTGGATAAATGCATCTCTTTCCCCAAATCATCTCCAGCACATGTCATTTTCTGTTTTTATTTTTTATAATGGCAATTCTAGTGGGTGTGAAATAATATCTCATTGTGGTTTTGATTTGCATTTCCCTAATAGTCAGTGAAGTTAAGCATATTTTCATGTGCCTTTTAGCCATTCATATTTCCTCTTCTGAAAAGAATCTGTTCATGCTTTTTGCCCCATCTTTTAATTGGGTTGCTTGTCTTTTTGTTGTAGAGTTGAAGAATCAATATATTCTGGATACTAAACAATTATCTGATGTGTGGCTTCCAAATATTGTCTACCATTATGTAGACTTCCTTTTATTTTCCTGATAAAGTGCTTTGATGCACAGGAATATTTAATTTTGAGGAGATCCCATTTATCTATTTCTTTTTTCAATGCTCATTCTATGGGTGTAAGGTCTAAGAATATGCATCCTATTATGAGATTTATAAGATAGATCCCTACATTTTCTTCTAAAAGTTTAATGGTCTTAAGTCTAATGTTTAGGTCTTTCAACCATTTAGAGTTAATTTTTCTATAGAATGTGAGATATGGATCCTCTTTCATTCTTTTGCATATACTTCTATATACAAACACCATTTATTGAAGAGGCTGCTCTGTCCCAGTTGTGTTGGCTTATAATGTCTTCCTTCATCCACTGGTTGTTTAAGAGTGTGTTATTTAGGCTCCAGATATTTGTGAATTTTCTGTCCCTCTGACTTTCTTGATTTCCAACTTCATTCCATTATGATCCAAGAAAGTGTTCTGTGTGATTTCAATCTTTTTAAATAAATTGAGACCTGCTTTGTGACCTAGCATATTTTCTATCCTTGAGAATGTACCATGAGCACTTGGAAAAAAAATGTGTATCCTGCTGTTGTGGGGTATAATGTTCTGCAAATGTCTGTTAGGTCTAGCTCATTTATTGTGTTATTCAAAATCTCTGTTTCCTTGCTGATCCACTGTCTAGATGTTCTATCCATTGATGAGAGTAGGGAATTGAAGTCTCCAAATATAATGATAGAGCATCAGTGTTGTCAGTTTTACCTCATGTATTTTGGAGCACTCTGGCTTGGTGCATAAATATTTATGATTGTCATGTCCTCTTGGTGAATTGCTCCTCTTATTAATACATAGTACCTTTCTTTGTCTCTTTTAATTGTTTTATATTTGAAGCCTAATTTGTCAGATATCAGTATAGCTATTCCTGCTCTTTGCTGGTTGTTTTATGTATCAATTATCTTTTCCCAACCTTTCACTTTCAACTTATTTTTGTCCTTGGATCAAAAGTGAGTCGCCTGGACACAGCATATAGATGGGGTCTGTTTTATAATCCATTATACCAGTCTATATCTTTTGATTGGGGAGTTTAATCCATTAACATTTAAAGGCAGTATCTTATTTTTATATGTCATATCAATTTTTTTCTCTTTTTATCTTTACTGTCAATCTTCTTTCCTACACTCTCTTCTACAACTTTCTCTCCTATCTTTCCCTGCCTGTAATGTTCCCTTCAGTATTTTTTGTACAGCCAGTCTCTTAGTCATAAATTCTCTCTGAGAGATTCAAAATCTCCCCCTCATTTTTGAAGAACAGTTTTGTTGTGTATAGAATTCTACTTGGCAGTTCTTCTCTTTCAGAATCTTAAATATATTATACTACTGCCTCCTCACCTCCTTGATTTCTGCTGAGAAATCCAAACATAGTCTTATCAAGCTTCCCTTTCATGTGTTAGATTGCTTTTCTTTGTTGCTTTAAAAATTCCCTCTTTGTCTTTGACATTCAGCACTCTGATTAGAAAGTATCTTGGACTATGCCATTTGGTTCTGTTCTGTTTGGGGTATGCTGAATGTATTAGCTAGGGTTCTCTAGAGAAACAGCATCAGCAGGAAATATCCCTAAATATAAAATGTATAAAAGTGTCTCATGTAACCAGGGGAAAGTAGAGTCCAAAAACCATAGGGCATTCAATTCCTGGTGCCTGCCCATGCAGAAACACACACACACACGCAAGCAAACAAAACAAAACAAAAAACACCATAGGTCAGTCTGTGAAGCTGATGATGCCAGTAAAGGGTCTGGATGAATTCCACAGGAAAGGCTCACTGACCGAAGCAGGAAGAGAGACTGTCTCTTTTGAATCCTCCTTAAAAGACTTCCATTGGTTAGATTAAATATCACTTATTGCAGAAGACACTCCCCTTGGCTAATTACTAATGCAGTCCTCTATGGATGCAGCTGACATGATCATGATTTAATTTTATGAAATTTCCTCATAGCAACAGACAGGACAGCACTTGTCCAACCAGACAAATGGGCACTACCACCTGGCCAAGTTGACACATAAACCTGACCATGATATTCCAACCCTTGTCAACTTGGCAGCTATACACATCACCTTAAACCATACTTAATTTCTAAATACAAAATGATAAAAGACAGTTTTTTCCTTGCCTAACAATATTCACTGTCCCATGCACAACTGGAAACGCATAGTACAGAATAGGCACCCTAGAATAGGGTGAAAATCCTTGGGTAATATTCATTCTTAAACTTGATATCTTACAACTTAAAAAGCATAACATGAACAGAACAGCATTACCGTTCTCGTTTCTGTAACTGATCACGTGGTTGTACTTCATATTTATCACTATCTTCTTCCACTACCCATTCCATGTTCCCTTTACCCTCAGCAAACACTTCAGCTGGCTGTGGTTCTTTGCCCATTGGAGTGATCCAAACCTTCATTCATGAAGTTTCAGAGCCATTGGTAGTTCTGCCTGGTTTGGGTTGTTTCAGTTTTCAATTGATTTTAATCACAGGGCATGGTAGTACTAAAATACTCCCTAGGGGATCTCCTATATTCCAGGAAAACTCTTCTTTACCTTCATTGTGTAATTGCAGTCCTATTTTCCCCTGATAGGCAGGTTCAATCACTTTCCCTTCTTGGTTTGTTAATCCAGGGGCATGAGTAGCCCAAAATGACCAGGTCTTAAATTCCAGTTCAATGTAATCATTGTAGTTTCTCCTGGTGGAAGCATTCCCCCTTTTGAAACTAAAATTTGTAGACCAGCAGAACTCAAGGTTTCAGGGACAGGTCCAGCCCTTTTCAAGTATTTTGTACTATCCAACTCAAAATCCCTCTGTATAAATGGAACCACTGCCAGTCTGGAGTGGAAAGGACAGTGTAGAATGAAGAATAACCACAGAGTCAGAATCATGGAAGCTAAAGTCTAAAGCCAAGAAACCTCAGGCTGTGAGCGTGGATCCACCTGTGTGTTTGAAGGGGTGAGTTTGCCACAGAGGCAGATGGCAAGCACTCCACCTTGATATTCAGGAAGATTATTGCTGCCTAAGACCTTAGAGAGGGTGAGCACATTCCCTGAGGATTGACGGAAGCCTGATTGCCACCCCATTATTCTGAAGGTGTTGAGCTTGTGCCCTGTAGATGGCAGAGAATCCAGATACCACCCAGATATTTTGGTAGGGTGGGGCCCAAAAAAGTGTTCTCTCTTCAATGTTGTAACCCTCATCCCAGTGTTTGGAGAGAACAGGTCTACTGCATAGGCCTTTGGAAAGGATAGGATTGCCACTTTCTAAAGTTCCAAAGATGAATGACTCTTAGGGTTTGAAATCTAATGGGTTTGTCCTTCAGGCTTTCTGAATTGTTTAGATCTGGTGACCCCTGTTTAACTCCCAACTTCTCCCTGTGGCAATGGATCATTTATCCCATGACTTTTCCTTCTTTGTATATTGAAAACAGATCACTTACTCTAAGTTTACTGGTCTGCAGCCAGAGAATTTTGCCTCAAGACAGATCATGCCTATAACTGACTTTGGCGAAATTGTGTACTATTTTTGTATTTGTCTTGTTTACTGAAATAATATAAGGTTTTTGAAATATTGTGATAAAATAAATGTATTTTGTATATAAAAAGATTTAGTGCATTATATACAGGACCAATGAGCACTGTTAATTGAAAAAATATGTGTTACGTTTTCAATTAAAAAGGTTAAGTATGGTTTAAGGTGATGCGTATAGTTGCCAAGTTGACAAGGGGTGGACACTGTAGTAGATTCAAGTGTCAACTTAGCCAAATGATGGTGCCCAGTTGTTCTGTTATTGTGAGCTTAAATCATCAGCATGTGAATTTCATCTATGGCTGATTACATCTGTGGTTGGCTAAGGAGAGTGACTTCAACAATGAGTGAGCCTTAAAAAGAGGTCAGAAGAGAGAGAAGCAGCTCAGTTCAGCTCAGCATGCCAGCACAGTTCAGCTCAGAGCTCAGAGCCCATTTGGACATTTGGTAATATGGAAAGAATTGCCCTGGAGAAAGCCATTTGAACCGAGAAGTGGGGAGGGAAGGACAACAGACATCACTGTGTGCTTTCCCATGTGACAGAGAAAGCCAGAGGATAACCAGCTGCCTTTCCTCTGAAGAACTGCAAGTTTGTAACTGAATAAATCCCCTTCATAAAAGTTAGTCCATTTCTTGTGTATTGCTTTCACACAATTGTATTATTATACAAAAACAGTAATTCTGATTCAAGATTCTTTGCTATTAGAAGAAGCTGGACATCACTACATAATTCAGATGTACATCTGAACCAGAATTCTAGGTAAGCATTTCTCAAACTTAAATGCCCAGATGAATCATCTGGAAATTATGCTAAATGCAGATTCTGGTTCAGTAAATTTGGGATGGGGCTAGGGATTGTGCATTTTTAAGAAGCTGCCATGTGATGGAGTTTTTGCTGTACATAGATCAGACTTTAAAAGTGAGACCCTAGAATGCTAACACAATGAAACAGTAGCAGTAAATTTCACAGTGTGATATAATACAGTTTTAGAGTTTGAAACAATTGGGATCAACATACTGCTGTTAATGAAGTGCTGGTTGTGATTATAAATTCTTGTTTACCAAGGGCTTGGGACCTGAATAAGTGTCAGTATTGATAAAACCTACCTCCACCTTGTTAATGCTAATGGATTAAGCAGCACATGAACCTGAATATCTGTTAGCTAATTAAGATAAACATTGAACTTGTAATAATAGCATATTTATTGAGATTAGAAATATTGATGCATCCCATGTTAAATACTGTCCAATATATCAAGTATACAATTTTGCCCTGGGCAAATTCCAGAAAAACAACTTCAAAAGGAAAGCTGCCAACTTTTCTCCATAAAAAAATGGACGTGCATCATAATATGTGATAACAATGCAATTTCTCCCAAGGATATGAATGGAATTTATCTCTTTTATCCTCAAAGCATCCACTTACAGTCTACCACAGGCAATGGTAATGTTAGATAACTCTCCCCTTCAATCCCACACACAATCATTAAAATGTACCAATTTTACCTTCTAAATAATACCAGACTACATCTCCTCTCACCTTTCATCCTTACTGTACCTGTCTCAGTTCAAGTATAGAACACTTCTCACTTAGGCTATTATCAACTGAGCCTCCTGACTTCTCTTCCCTTTCTTCTCAGGTCCATCTCTAAACACTGCTACCTAACTGATTTACTTAGCTCCCTTCTTAGGGTTAAATCCAGGTTATTATCTAAAGTATAAAATCCAGGTTACTTAGTGTCACATAGAAGGCATCCCATGAGTTTATCTCTGCTTTTATTCTTCATTCTTTTCCCATGAATCACTTTTTCCAAAATTTTATTCCAATGTTAATAAATTGCTAGTATTCGTATTTCCTGCTATTTTCTCACCTTCATATTTTGACTCCATTTAGAATGTTATTCCTCTCCTTAGCACAACCATCATTCCCCATCCATTGGGTGAGCCTTAATTTCCTTTTAGACTTATCTTCATTGCCATCTCCTCCAGGAAACCAACCACGATGCTTACTACCAAATACCAAGTACCAAATACAACATAATGCCCAGTGGATATTTCTACCACCAATGTATCATACACACTTAAATTGCCTACATTTGTTCTCTTTTCCTTAGAGCATAACCTATTCGGGGCAGTTTTGATATCTAACAATCTTTGTTTGTTCAGTGCCAAGAGCAATGCCTGGCACCAAGTTACAATTATAGTAATGCCTGATAAATATGTTAATGAGCGAATCATTCCCTCATTTATTTAAGCAACTGGTCCCAAAATTCTTCTGGCATTATTTTTTTTTAACTTTTTTATTGTATAGTATAACACATATGCAAAGCAAAGAAATAAAAAAGCAATAGTTTTCAAAGCACACCTCAACAAGTAGTTACAGGACAGATCAGAGAGTTTTCCTTAGAACTGTTGCAGAACATAGGAGGCTAGAAGGCTTGAATACTGTTTATCATCACAATTGACTTTTTCCTTTCTTTTTTGTGAAAAATAATATATACATACAAAATGCAATAAATTTCAAAGCACAGCACCACAGTTAGTTGTAGAGCATATTTCAGAGTTTGACATGGGTTACAATTCTAGAATTTTAGGTTTCTACTTCGAGCTGCTCTAAAATACTATGACTAAAAGAGATATCAATTTAATGATTCTACATTCATGTTCATTTGTTAAATCCTATCTTCACTGTATAACTCCACCATCAACTTTGATCTTTCCATCCCTCTCTTTAGGGGTGTTTGGGTGATGGCCATTCTAAATTTGTCATATTAGAAGGGTCTGTCAGTAATATGGGGTAGGTAGAT
The DNA here is from genome assembly GCF_023851605.1 of Tamandua tetradactyla. Classification (NCBI taxonomy): domain Eukaryota; kingdom Metazoa; phylum Chordata; class Mammalia; order Pilosa; family Myrmecophagidae; genus Tamandua; species Tamandua tetradactyla. The sequence goes on along the minus strand of NC_135336.1, from coordinate 28,066,260 downwards.
GGAACTATGATGTTCTGTAGAGGCTGAGTCCTCTAGGATTCATGGCTTAACTGGACCAGAAACTCATCTGGAGGATGTAGGTTTCTGGAAAGTTACCTTAGTGCATGCAACCCTTGTGAAATCTTATATATCGCCTTAGGTATTTTTTAGAATTGGCTGGAATGGTCCTGGGTGGGAGTTGGCAGGTTATGGCAGGTAGCAAGGTCTAACTGAAGCTTGTATAAGAGCAACCTCCAGAGTAGCCTCTCAACTCTTTTTGAGCTCTCCCTGCCACTGATACTTTATCAGTTACTTTCCTTTCCCCCCTTTTGGTCAGGATGGAATTGTTGATCCCACAGTACCAGGTTTGGATTCATCCCTGGGAATCATTTCCCATGTTGTCAGAGAGATTTTCACCCCTGAATGTCATTTCCCATGTAGCGGGGAGGACAATGAGTTCACTTGCCCACTATACAGTTGGGCTTAGAGAGAGTGAGGCCACATCTAAGCAATAAAAGAGGTCCTCCAGAAGCAACTCTTAGGCATCCCTATAGTAAGTTTAAGTTTCTCTGCTACTTATATAAGATTTACAAGAGTAAGCCTCGGGATCAAGGGCATGGCCTATTGATTTGGGTGTCCTCAAAGTTTGACACAGTATCAGGGGATTCCCTGATAGTAAGGTTTAATAGTTCCATATTCTTTCTCCCATCCCTCAAGAGACTTTGCCAATACTTTTTGATTGTCTGCGTAATGTACTCTAGAATACTTCCAGGCATCACAATAATCTATACAGGATTAAAGGACCTCTTTCTTATTCTGTACTTCCTGTTTCAGTTGTTCAAATGTGCTCTACAGATAGATTGAGTTAGATTATGTGATATAGAAAATTTCCATTCCAGACCAAATAAACCTTTCTTCCTTTGGTCTCAAAGAGTATGTGTGGTTCTAAAATATAGACATTGTCTTCCTTACTCTTATGTTCTGAATTACTTTAACACCAACATGATCAGCTTCATTCTTATCTCTAATATATCTCTAAATATATATATGTATATATATACACACACACACACACACACACACCACATATATATATATGTGTGTATGTATATATATTATTGTATATATGTAATATATTTTATATATATATAGCATATATATAACATATATATATATGTTATATATAGCATATAACATATATATGCTATATATATATATAAACAGTCTCTCAAGCCCAGAAATAATAATCACCACTCCGGACTTAATGTGTCTGCTCTAAAAGATTACAATCTAGGCCCCTGTTTTCTTATAGGCATTTTTTAAAGGTGATCATACCATTGTTGTTCTTTTGTTTCTGCCTTTTTTTGTCTCAACAAATGTCCCACATGTTCATTCACATTGTTGCATGCCTCACGATTTTGTTCCTTTTTGTAGCAGCACAACCTCCGTTCATAAGCATACACCATCATTCTCCAATCTACTTCTCCATCAGTGCATCCTTCAGTCAGCTGCTTTCATCAGGAATCATGTACAGGTCCCAAAGTCCACAGTTCACCAATGTTCTCAATTTTAGATGATTCCATTTTTCATAAGAGAAAAAAAACAATAAACACACCCTCGCCAAATAGGAAATCTAAGCCTCCTCTTAACTCTTGTCCCTCCCTCCATCATTTACCTCTGCTGTTGCTGTGGTAGTGCTGATGTTTTCCTTTTGAACATAGTTCATAGCATGCAATAGCTGTTTTTCCCCTGTTCCTAGACTTTAAACACTTTTTGTACATGAATCAAATCTTTGAGGTAGTTTTTGCAAGTAATGTTTCTAGTGGTAATCAGCAGGATATGTAGGTGCATACAACCTCTTCCAATCTTGTCCATCTTCAATATGATATCATTACCTGTAGACCCAATAAAAAAACACCTTTGCGCCTACCTATTCCCTTACATTGAAGTTCAAGCTCATTAGCTAATGGTTCACCCATCTCTAGCTTCTATGTATCTCTAAGTCCCTTATATTCTGTAGTATGAGCCTCTGATTATAACTTTATGCTGGTCATAAAGGTGGAATCATACAGTATCTATCCTTTTGTGCCTGGGTAACTTCACTCAGCATTATGTCCTCAAGGTTCATCCTTTTTTCCATGTGCTTCAGGATGTCATTTTGTCTTACTGCTGTATAATATTCCATCATATGTATATACCTCATTTTGTTGATCCACTCGTCTGTTAATGGGCATTTGGTTTGTTTCCATCTTTCAGCAATTTTGGGTGATGCTGCTATAAACATCGGTGTGCAAATGTCTGTTTGTGTCATTGCTTCCAGCTCTTCTGGGTATATACCAAATAGTGCTATTGCTGGGTCATAGTGCAACTCAATATTTAATTTTCTTAGAAACAGTCTTCCATAGTGGCTGCACCATTATATGTTTCCATCAGCAGTGCATAACTGTCCCAGTTTCTCCATATCCTCTCCAACATTTACAGTTTCCTGTTGGCTTAATAGCAGCCATTCTCATGGGTGTAAGGTGGTATCTCATTGTAGTCTTGATTTGCATTTCCCTTATAACCAATGAAAATGAGCATCTTTTCATGCGCTTTTGAGCCATCTGTATTTGTTCTTCAGAAAAATGCCTATTCAAATCTTTAGCCCATGTTATAATTGGGTTGGTTGTTCTTTTGTCATTGAGTTGTATGTTTTGTTTGTATATACAGGAAATCAAACCTTTGATATGTGATTTCCAAATGTTTTATTGCGTTGAGTTGGCTGCCTTTTATCTTTTTGACAAAGTCTTTTAAGGTGCAGAAACATTTTATTTTGAGGAATTCCAATTTATCTAATTTTTCTTTTGTTGTTTGTGCTTTTTGTGCAAAGTTTAGCAAGGTACCTCCTATTACTACGTCTTGAAGATTTTTTTTTATATTTTCTTCCAGAAGCTTTATGGTGCTAGTTCTTATATTTGTGTGTTTAATCAATTTGAGTTAATTTTTTTTGTAGGGTGTAAGATAGGGGTCCTCTTTTTCTTTTGATTATTGATATCCCATTCTTCCATGCCCGATTATTAAAAAGACTATTTTGTCTCAGTTTGAATGATTTTAGGGCTTTGTCAAAAATCAGTTGACCATAGATTTGGTCATCTATTTCTGCACTCTTGATTCAATTTCTTTGGTCAATGCTGGTATCTTTGTGCCAGTACTATGCTGTTTTGACCGCTGTGGCTTTATAATAGGTTTTAAAGTCAGAGAGCTTTAGTCCTCCCACTCTATTCTTCTTTCTTAGAATGCTTTTAGGTATTCAGGGTCTCTTTTCCTTCCAGATGAATTTAGTGACTAGTTTTTCCAAGTCTTCAAAGTAGGTTGTTGGAATTTTAATTAGTACTGTTTTGAATTTCTAAATCAATTTGGGGAGAATCGACATCTTAACTATATTTAACCTTCCTATCCATGAGCAGGGAATGTCTTTCCACCTACTTAGATCTCCTTTGATTTCTTTTAGCAATGTTATATAGTTTTCTGTGAACAAGTTCTTTACCTCCTTAGTTAAGTTCATTCCTAAGTACTTGATTCTTTTAGTTGCTCTGTTGAGTGGAATTTTTTCCTTAACTGACTCCACAGCTAGGTCATTACTTGTGTATAGGACATTACTAATTTTTACAGATAAATTTTATATCCCACCACCTTGCTGAATTTGTTTATTGACTCAAATAACTTGGCTGTAGATCTCTCAGGATCTTCCAGACGTAGTATCATATCATCTGCAAATAATGAGAGTTTTACTTCTTCCTTGTCAGTTTGGATGCTTTTTATTTCTTTTTCCTGCCTGATTGCTCTGCTATGACTTCTAGCACAGTGTTGAATAACAGTGGTGACAGTGGGCATCCTTATCTCATTCCTGATCTTAGGGAGAAAGCTTTCAGTCCCTCTCCATTGAGTATGATGTTGGCTGTCAGTTTTTCATATATTCCCTTTATCATATTGAGGTAGTTACCTTTGATTTCTATCTTTTGGAGAGCTTCTATCAGAAAAGGATGTTGAATTTTATTGAATACTTTTTCAGCATCAGTTGAGATAATCATGTGATTTTTCCCTTTTGATTTGTTAATATGCTCTATTACATTAGTTGATTTTCTTGTGCTGAGCCATCCTTACATTCCTGGTATAAACCCCACTTGGTCATGGTGCATAATTCTTTTAATGTGTTGTTGGATTTGATTCACTAATATTTTGTCATGAATTTTTGCATCTATGTTCATTAGGGAGTTTTTCCTGTAGTTTCCCTTTCTTATAGCATCTTTACTTGGTTTAGGTATTAAAATGATATTTTCAATCATTTTAATGATATTAGCTCCATAAAATGAGTTAGGCAGAAGTCCTTTTTCCTCAATTTTTTGGAAAAGTTTGAGTAGGATTAGTGTTAGTTCTTTTTGGAATGTTTGATAAAATTCCACTGTGAACCCACCTGGACCTGGGCTTTTCTTTGTAGGAAGATTTTTGATGACCGATTGAATCTCTTTATTTGTGATTGCTTTGTTGAGATCTTCTATTTCTTCCTGAGTCAGATTAACCTCTTTGTGTGTTTCCAGGAATTTGTCCATTTCATCTCAGTTGTCTAGTTTGTTGGCATATAGTCGTTCATAGTATCCTCTTATGGTTTACTTTATTCTTCAGGGTCTCTGGTAACATACCCTTTCTCATTTCTGATTTTGTTTATTTGCATCCTCTCTCTTTTTCTCTTTGTCAGTCTTGCTAGTGGCCCATCAATTTTATTGATTTTCTCAAAGAACCACTTTTACTTTTATTGATTCTTTTTATTATTATTTTGTTCTCCCATTCATTTATCTCTGCTTTAATTTTTGTTATTTCTTCTTCTATTTGCCTTGGGGTTAGTTTGCTTTTCTTTCTCTAGTTCCTCCAGGTGTGCTTAAGTCCTTGCTTTTTGCTCTTTCTTATTTTTTAATATAGGCATTTAGGGCAATAAATTTCCCTCTCAGCACAGTCTTTGTCACATTCCATAAGTTCTGATAAGTTGTAGTCTCATTTTCATTCATCTCCAGATAGCTCCTGATTTCCCTAGCAATTTCTGTTGATCCACTGGTTATTTAAGAATGTGTTATTTAATCTCCATGTACTTGTAAATGTTCTCGTTCTTTGGTGGTTATTGAGATCCAGCTTCATTCCATTGTGATCAGAGAAAGTGCTTTGAATTATTTCAATGTTTTTAAATACATAAAGACCAGTTTTGTGCCACAGCATGTTATATATCCTGGAGAATGTTCCATGAGCACTAGAGAAGATTGAATATCCTTGTGTTTTGGGGTACAATGGCCTATAAATATCTGTTAAGTCGAATTCATTTATCAAGTTATTTAACTTCTCTATTTCTTTGTTGATCTTCTGTCTAGCTGTTCTATCAATAGAGGAGAGTGGTGTATGGAAGTGTCCTACTATAATTATTGAAACATCTATCACTCTCTTCAGTTTTGCCAATGTCTGTCTCATGTATTTTGGAGCTCCTTGATTGGGAGCATAAACATTTATGATTGTTTTATCTTCTTGGTGAATTGACCCTTTAATCAATATACAGTGTCCTTCTTTGTCTCTTATGATGTCTATACACTTAATGTCTATTTTACCCAATATTAGTATAGCTACTCTTGCTTTCTTTTGGTTACAACTTGCATGAAAAACGTTTTTCCATCCTTTCACATTCAATCTATTTATATTCTTGTGTCTAAAATGATTCTCTTATAAGCAGCATATAGATGTATTATATTTCTTAATCCATTCTGCCAATCTGTATCTTTTAATTGGTAAGTTTAGTCCATTAACATTCATAGTTATTACTGAAAAGGCATTTCTTGAATCCAGCATCTTATCTTTTTTTATTTTGTCAGATCTATGTATTCTTTTCCCTCCTTCTCTTTATATCCTTTGAATTACCCTTACTGCTTCTCTTCTATTCTGTGCCCTCCTCCAGACCTCTCTGTCCTTTTTTTTTTCAACCAGCAAAACTCCTTTTAGTTCTGAATACAGAAATCCTGTATTTCTTATAGGGCTGATGTCTTGTTGACAAATTCTTTCAGGACTTGTTTGCCTGTGAAAACTTCAATTTCTCCCTCAGTTTTGAAGGAAAATTTATCTGGGTACAGAATTCTTGGCTGGAAGTCTTTCTTTTTCAGAATCTTAAATATATCATACCACTGTCTTCTTGCCTCCATGGTGCTTGTTGAGTAGTCTGAATTCAGTCTTATGTGGTTCCCTTTGTATGTAATAGATAGTCTTTCTCTTGCCACTTACAGAATTTTCTCCTTCTCTTCAACACTTGGCAGACTGTTGAGTACGTGTCTTGGGAAAGGCCTATTTGGATTTATTCTGTTTGGAGTTCATTGGGATTCCTTGACTTCTATATTTATGTCCTTTATAAGGATTGGGGAGTCTCCCCCTATTATATCCTCAACTACTCTTTCTAGCCCTTTACTTCTCTCCTCTCCCTCTGGGATACCAATGATTCTTATATTTGCATTCTTTGTTTTGTCTATCATTTTCCTGAGATCCAATTCAAATTTTTCCATCTGTTTTTTGCCATTTGCTATTTTGAGTCTTTGAAGCCAGTAATCCTGTCCTCTATATTGTTTATTCTGTCTTCTGTCTCTTCAGATCTGGTGGTGTGTGCCTCTAGTAGGTTTTTTATTTGGTCAGCAGAGTCTTTAATCTCTGTGATAGCCACTATTTTTCTATTTATTCTTTCAGTTTCCTCTTTATTCTCTTCTATTGTCTTCTTGATCATCTTTATGTTATTTTCCATCCCATTTATTTTATTAAGTAGAGTTATATGAACATTTTTGATTAGTTGTTTCAATGTCTATGTATCCTCTGGTGTTTTAATTTGGTCATTAGGCAGGGTTATATTTGTCTGTATTGTGATACGCTTAGTAACCTTCTGTTGTTTTCATAAGATGTAAATATCTTAATTGATTTAGTTTGGGAGTTGATTACTTTCAGTAGTCCAATGTCTTGTATTTGTAGGATGCATGTACGGCAGGGAGCAGGGCATGGGGTGGGGCACTCAGTGTGTTGATTTGTTTCAGGGCAGTGAGAGGTCCAGGTTGGGGATGTTACACTGTTGCTTGTGAACACGGGCACTCAGCAGCCAAGGAGGATGTAGCTGCATAGGTGCACCAGTCTGGGAGGCGTAATTCTGGTTTGTGCTGGTCATGGATGTAGGGCCCTTTGTCCGTGTGCATAGAGCTGTGGCAATAGGTCAGTTTTATGCCTTCATGGGTTGGGAATGTATGTGACCCAGTTGTGCAGGTCAGTACTTTCTCAGAGCTGGGAAGTGTGACTGAGAGCCATGCACAGATGAGATTCTAGAACTGCAGTAAACTGAAGTTCCCAGAGCTGAAGGATGTGATTGGGGGCCCATGCACATACCAGGGATAAGGAGTGCCATAAATTGATTCTCAGAGCTCAGGGGGTGGAATGAGGCTGTACAACACTATGTGTGGGATATGGGGTTAGCCTCCGTATGGAGGTTAATGCCTGCAGCCTTTATGCACTGGCAACAGGCTGCAGGGAACAGAGAGGGGGAGGTAGTGCTTGGGAAGGGCACAGGAGAGGTGGATTAGGCTGCACTTGGTGTGGGAGTGTGGGGCTGGTATGTGCATTTGGGGCTGGTGGGGCAGGGGCGCTTGGAGCGCAGTGAATGAGAGTGTATGGTGGAGTTCAGGTGCATGGGGTACAGGGTGGGCCACGGGTCACAGGGCTGAGCTGGTGAGGGTAGCGCATTCAAGGAATTCGGCCTGGTTTACTTCCTAGTTCCACCTCCTGTCTGAGCACTTCTGAGGCTCTGCACCTCTGTGCCAGGCTCTAGCTTTCTGCTTCTCAGTTCCTTTACCTCTGTAACCAAGGCTGCCTTATGTGGTGCAGAAGGCTCTACTAGGTTGCACGCTTGAATTGCCATCTCAGTCACCCACCTGTCCCTTCTCTAATTTTTTCATGGAGCAGTGCTGATCTTGAGCTACTCTGTTCAGCCATCTTTCCAGAAATTGTTTTTCTGGTATTAATGTAAGAAAATATCTAGTTAGACTGCTTGGAATTCAAGGATTAAGGCATTTGGAACTGGAGAGAAAGAGATAATTAAACCAATCTACCTAAGGCTGTAATAAGAATTTGGGCATTTGGTGAGACCTTTGTTAAAAAGGAGCAAAGGAGGGGTTGAGTAACATGATGGAAAGCTGGAGTCTGGAGCATGACCTATTGCCACAGCTCTATGCACACGGACAAAGGGCCCTACATCTTAGGTCAGAAGAAATCCCAGGGGTTTGGTGGTAGAAGTTCTCTTAAATAGGCATGCCTAAATCCAGTTTTAAGTTTTTGTGGAAGAATAACGTAAGCTCACTATTGTAACTCTCTCTACTGACTTCCAGTGTTTCAGTAAACACTGAATTATTAATACAGACTTGTGTGGTAGTAGGAGAGAATATAAAGATGAAGCATTAGAGGAATTTACAGAGTATATTTTGTCTTATTCTGGACACCAATGTAGATAGAGCTCGATTCTATTAAGGGGAAATGTGACTTGAGACCATCAGTTGGCAAACAGTGGAAAAGAAAGTGCATGGGCAGAGACTAGCCTGGAAATGGCAGGGAGGAGAAACTTTTCAATGATGACTTCACAAAGGATTTAATACAAGTATCCACAGCAACATACAATGGAGGGAGGTTATCTTTGACTAGTGGAATGAGTTGTGCGGGTTTCACCTGTGCCCTTTGCATATGATTGGTTCCCTGGAGACCATACAACCACTTCTTCCTTCCTCACAGCAATTCAGGATTTTCTTCTCTTTCTTACTCTTCTTTTACTCAAACTTTGCGATACTTCTTTTACAAATAAAAGTCCAAGGGCTGGTCACAGTGCTCAGCAGGTATTGTTCTCGCCTGCCATGCCAGAGATTTGGGTTCATTTCCCGGGGCTTGTCCATGCAAAAAATAAATCAATTAATTAATTAAATAAAATGAAAGTCCAAGTTGGGACTTTGGTGGCAGAACTTGAACCAAGTAGGTTAAAAGTGAAAAAAAGTCCCAGCTGAGGTTGTTCCTTTCATATCCCATAATCCTTTCCTATACATACTCACATATACACAGCCACATATGCACATATTTAAACCCACACCCACATATGTGCAGATTTCTGCTTGAATTGGAGAGTACTACTCTACTGTATCTGAAATCTCTCTCCTGGTTCTACCTTACTTTCACTTCTGAGCCACCAGCCCTTGTTCAGCACTTGTGATGAAATGCTCAGTAAAGCTTATCTAGGTTATCACACTGAAATGCAATGGGATCTTACATCAGTCTTTTGCATAGAGAGATTCATCATGGATGTGCAGACTGTGTTGCACCCTTCATAATTTAAATATAAACCCAAAGAGTAAACACATGGGAGGGAGACTTGGTTCTCATATCTATTTACTCATTGTAACTATTAGCAAAGCCACAGAAACTCAAATGGCTACTGCGGCATTATATTCTGCTGGGAAGGGAAACTGTATGTGCGATAAAGATGAAAGTAAGAGGTCCCTAAAGAGGAAAAGAGACAACTAGGGAGACAGCCAATAAAAAAGAATCTCCACACCTTTGTCATTTCCAACCTTTATGAATCCATATCATTAACATTCTTCAACTTCATTCCCATCATCTCATTTATGCTTACATCCCCAAACCATTGATTACTCATATTTATTTTTCCTTTCTATGTGCTAGGCACTGTTGTGGGAATTGTGGGAATCATCAGGAACAAAATGCTATCTTGCTTTTAATTGCATCAGTATACTAGAAGATAAAAAGTAGCAAGCAAGCAAAAAAATTAAACATAGCATTGTAAGCAATTCCACTACACTAGGCACAAAATTCCTTTCTCCCTTATGGCCACAGGCCAGACATTTAAACTTTCTTGAGGAAGTTGTTGATCACCATTCTCTTTGTACATTTATTGGAAATTATAAGGAGCAAGTTCATAATTTCCTATTGGTAGACTCCTCCACTCCTTCTACCACCAACCAGATGAAATAGGCAAAGACTGTGAATCATTTCCACTGCACTGGCCACATTAAAATGGAATGTGGAAATTTTTCTCAGAGAAACTTTTTACACACAAAGTTTTTTGTTCCATAGTTATAATTCAAGCAAATAAAAGGTTAAAGATGCCTTTCTATACTGTTCGGAACATAAGCACCACTAAGATATTAAAAGAAAACATTCTGAGCTCCAAACAAATTATTTACAATGCACTTGTCATGCCACCCTGTTTCTAAATTGGGCATTCATGTATCTCGATTTTACATATTATGAAAATGTAGAATAACAAAATGACTTTAGACATACTTTGTAGTATTGCTTACTTCACAAAAGATTTTAAATGGCCTGTAAGGTGAATGGGTAAGAATGAAATGAATGAAAAAAAAATAAGAGAGAAAGGAATAAATACAAAATAATAAGATGTAGTCAGGGGTAGAGTCAATACCTAAAATTTATTTGATAAGTTGCCTAAAACTGGACAGAGAAAAGAAGACTATTTCCCAGTCCCAACTTAGTATATTTTCATGGTGAGTATGGTGGTTTGAAACTCCAGAAAAACATGTTATTAAATCTAATCTATTATTTTGGGTGTAAATCCATTGTAAGTGGGACTTTTTTATGAGACTACTTCAGTTAAGATTTGGCTCAGCCCAAGCAGGATGGGTCTTAATCTTATTACCAGCATCCTTTATAGGAGAATGAGTTTCAGAGAAAGAGTGAGAAAGAAAGCTGTAGAAAGAAGGTGAAATCAGTGAAACCCAGAAGAGAAGGAAGAGACCAGCAGCCACTGCCATGTGCCTTGCCACATGACAGAGAAGCCAAGGATCACCAGTAGCTGCTCAACGAGAAGAAAGCATTGCCTTGATGATGCCTTAATTTAGACATTTTCTCAGTCTTAAAATTGTAAGCTAATATATTTCCATTGTTTAAGTCAACCCATTTCATGGTATTTGCTGGAGCAGTCTAGGAAACTAAAACAGTAAGTCTCTGAAGCTGTTGCTTATATTGATGAGAAAGTTAAGCCCTTTGAATGTGAGTGTGAAATACAGAGAGAGAAGAGAACATGGGATATACTAAAACTTCTAAAAAGACTAGATGATTTTCATACAGATCATACAATCATGGACCCTTTGGAAGGACTTCTCATAATACTTCTAATGAAATTTTATCAATTATTCTCTAAGATATTTCTCAGCCAGGGTTGTAGTTATTAGTGGCAACTGGGAAAATAATTTTCTTCCCTTTCCCATTTTAAACTCTGACATTGGAAAAGGAGTATACTCAAGGTGACATACATAACCCAATCTGTTCAATATATGGGATTAAAAGTAAAGACATACCTGCAAAGTTAAAATGCATTGACTCAGATACAAAGACTCTTAATAATGAGGTCAGATACCCAGCTATGGGATTCGAATTTGCATTGACTAACCATTTCCAACCATCTCTGAGCATCCATTTCTCAAGAGTCATTTATTTGTGTGTGTTTATCTTTCATTCTGTTGTAAATAGCATTTGTTAAAGAAGATTCTACTACAATGTGAAGGAAATTCTTAGAGAATGAAGCAATGGGTAAATCTTACTAAACCCATGATTACTGCTATAAATGTAGTTTGATCTTCTTCCTGAGGAAAAGATAAGGTTAGAGAATACCTCCCTTGGCTCTAGCTTATTTGAGAGAATGATGTATTCAGAAATAACTTAGGAATTGTATTCCCTGAATGAATGGGACAAAATATGCTGTTTTCCTGGTTTTACCTACTCAGAACACTAGAATCTCTTCTCTAAATATCAAGCTTGGTTCACATGGTTATATAAAATAGCACTGAAATTAATCTTTAACTCAGAACTTTAGGGAAACAAGAGATTTTATAAAAACACGTGAACCAATAGTTCCAACCAGAGTTCTCTCTCTGAAGTGAGAACTATGCAAGTCCTCATATGCACCAAGGATGAAGAAGGTATAATGCATTCTCACAGCTGTTTCCTTTCTGAACATTAAGAAACTGGGATGGCCCTTAAAGGGCATGGCTGGGAAGACAGTATTGTCCAACTGGAATCCTCCCCAGCATGACAGCCTGCAGAGATCCATTTCTTAATTCTGGACTCCAATTGTCTCATATCTCTTCAATCTTTGCTTAAAATTTTTGAGGACTAAATCCTCAAATTTTATTATTTTGTAGAAAGCTTTGCTCCTCATCAATATGTTCTGTAAAAGATATGATATGCAGAGAATACTGCAGTTTTCTGTGTACATTAAAAAATATGTTTCTATGTTCTCTTTTGTCATAATTGGTAATTTTATGACAAAATTGGTGTTTTATACCCATTTGGGAGGAAGTCTATTCTGCTTGGATGCCACGATAAATTTTGAGCAACATATTTTGCCACTCCCTGGTAGCGGTGGCTGAAGAATTAGCTCAGGCTCATTACTGTTTATTGCAAGCCCACATAGGTCAGATTAATAGAAAAATGGAAAAATCATTCTGTAGAGGTAAAGAGGAACCAAGAGGAAATCTAAGTGTTCAGAAATCAGTGAAATATGAGGCAAATATGAAAGAAAAGAAAAGACAAGAAATCTTCGATACTTAAGGTTCTCCCTCCATCCTCCAATTTAGTTTTGTCTTTTTGAAGAAACTACATGATAGCACATTCCATGGGGGGGGGGGGGTACAAGGGAGAGTCACAGGTGTTGTAAATCCTGCAAAAATTCTAAGAATCTGGTGTGTGTTATAGTGGTAAATTTATAATATCATGCTTTATTTAAACAAATGTCTTTAGCCACATAGTAGAGAACTATTTTTGTTGCTTACTTGTTTGTTTACTTTCTCAGCATCCCTTCTTTTAGTAATAATACCTGCATCTTCTTTTGGTACACCATCTCTGCACTCGCTTAGACCATATGTTCAAGTGAGGTCAACTTAAACCTCTGGCTTCAAGGACATGCAGATAACCTGCACTTGACCAATCAGAGCATGACATCTTCTGATGACATGCTTCACATCTTGGAGCTTTTACTAGATTTATCAGGAAAGAGGCACTCTGTCTTTCTTTAAGGAACATGAAAGCTTGGAGCTTCTGATAGTCATATTGGCTACCATATGGTGAGAGATTGCTGAACAAATCTGAAGAGTGAGGAGCACCATTTGGCCTAAAGCCAGATGTAGTGCTAGAATTTTCAGCAGTAAATAAATTTCACATATTTTGTTTTAAATTTAAACAGGCTGAATTAGTTTTCTGCAACTTGTAATTGAAATAGTCATGGCTAAAACATGTTAATAGGCAAACATAGTTAATCTCCATTTAACTGCATCTTGGAAGGTTAAATAAGTCACTCAAAAGTATGGAGCAAGGAAGTGGCTTAGACCAAAATAGACCTTTTTTTATCATAACCATGAATTGTGCTCTCTTCTTGAACACATTTCTGATCTGCTGTGTACAGTTTTCCTGTATTTATTGACTGCTACCCACTTCTGCTGAAATATATGGGGAATTACAATAAACAGTGTTAATATTTTTATATTATAGCAATTTTATTGCCATTAACTTCTTTTGGTGTTCAATCTCACCACTTCTATTCAACATTAAACTGGAGATCCTAGTTAATAACATAAGGCAGGGAAACAAATATACAAGGCATACAGTTGGGAAAGAAGTAAAACTGTATTTATTCACAGATGACTTAATAATGCATATATAAAAGGGTACATAATCTTTAAAAAGCTATTTAACATTAGTAAGTTAAGCAAAGTCACAAAATAAAAAGCCACTTTACAGAACTTAGTAGTATTTCTACATACTAGTCACAAATAATTAAAGAAAATATTAAAAATGACCACCTACAGTCATATCCAATTGTGAAATACTTAGTGATAAGTTTAATAAAATATATACAATGCCTGCACAATGAAAACTAAAAAACATTGCTGAAAAATTAAAGACCTTAATAAGTGGACTGATACATTATCATCATGGATTAGAATACTAAATATTTTGTTAACATGTAATTCCTTTTAAACTGCTGCATAAATTCATTATAAGCCCAATCAAATTCTGAACAAGATTTTTAAAATACAAATTAGCAAACTGCTTCTAAAATGTGTTTGGATTTACAAAGACTTGGGACAAGAAAAATAATTGTTTAAAGGACAAGAAAATTTGGACGATTTATGCTACCTTTTTCCAAGACTTGTATTATCTGTTTTCAAGAGTGTAAAACTATTGTAATAAAGAAAGTGTGTTATTGGTATAAAAATAAACATATAGACCGATGGGATAGAACAAAGAGTACATAAGTAAGTAGGCCTGATATATGATCTATTGATTTTTGAAAAACATTCCACAATAATTCAATTGATACAGGGGTAGTCTTCTCAACAAATGGAATTGCAAGAATTCCATGATGCTTACATCACAAAATACACAAAACATAACTAGAAATGGATCATGGTCTCGAATTTACAGTGAAAACTATAAAACTTCTAGAATAAAACATAAAAAAAACTTATTCACAATCTTGGGAAAGGCAAAAATTTCTTACCTAATATGCAAAATTCATGAACCATGAAAGGAAAAATGTTTGACTTAATCAAAATTAAAAATATCTCCTCAAAAGAAATAACTCCAATCTGCTCAAATTTATCCAAAAAATTGAAGAGGAGGGAGCACTCCCTAATTCATTCTACAAGGCAAACAACATCCTCATATTAAAGACTGATAAAGGTACCAGAAGAAAAAAACAAAACAAAACTACAGCCCAAAGTCTCTTATGAACATAGATGCAAAAATCTTCCATAAAATACTATTAAACCAAATCCAATAGCATGTTAAAAGAAGTATAGGGTGGGCCACAGTGGCTCACTGGCAGAGTTCTCACCTGCTATGCCACAGACCTGGGTTTGATTCCCAATGCTGTCCATGAAATTAAGAAAAAAAAAGAGAGAGAAGAATTACACACCATGATCAAGTGGGATTTAATCCAGGTATGCAAAGGTAGTTTAACATAAGAAAATCAACTAATGCAATACACCACATTAACAGAAGTTAGGGGAAATGGCAATACAAAACATGATTATCTTAGCTTCCATGAAAGACTTTAAGCAAAATCCAGCATACTTCTTAATAAAAATGCTTAAAAATCTAAAAATAAAAGGAAACTTCTTCAATATGATAAAAGGCATACGTAATCACAATAAAGCTTCTAGAGATAACATATGAATTCATGAAAATGGTTAAACACAAGATCAATATGTCAAAATCAATAGTGCTTCTGTACAATAGTGATGAACAAACAGAAGATGATATCAATTAAAAAATCCATGTACAGTAATAACTGAAAGAATCAAATATCTAGGAATAAATCTAAGCAAAGATGTAAAAGACATACACAGAAAACTACAAAACATTGCTAAAAAAATCAAAGAATATCTGAATAAATGGAAGGACACTCCACATTCATAGATTGGAAGAATAAATATTAAGTTGTCAATTCAACTGAAAGCAATTTATGAATTCAATGCAATACACTAACTTTCTTTGCAGAAATGGAAAATCCAATCATCAAATTTACATGGAAGGATAAGGGACTCCAAATAGCAAAACTATCTTGAAAAAAAAAAAGAACACTTCCTGATCTCAAAACTCATTAAAAACCTGCAGTAGTCAAAAACAGCATGGTATTGGCACAAGTACACAAACCAATGGAACAGAATTGAAAGCTCAGAAATCAACCCTTACTTTTCTGGGCAATTGATTTTTTATGAAGGGGACATAGATCATTCAACTGGAAAAGGATGGTCTCTTCAAGAAGCAGTGCTAAAATCTGGATCTCCATTTGGAAAAAAAAAAAGAGAGAAACCCTACCTCACACCATACACAAAATTCCATTCAAAATAAACAAAGACCTAAATATAAGAGTAAAAAATATAAAAATCATAGAAGAAATTGTAGAGAAGCATCTTTAGGACCTTGTGTTAGGCAATGTTTCTTAGACGTTACATCCAAAGCTCAAGCAACAAATGAAAAAATAGATAAATGAGGACTCTTCAAAATGAACAGCTTTTGCTCTTCAAAGGACTTAATTATGAAAGTAAAATAAAATAAAATAAAATATTTGGAAACTGCATACCCAATAAAGGATTAATATCTTAAATATGAACAGAAACTGTTCAACTTAACAACAAAAAGACAAAAAACCTAACTAAAAATTGGACAAAAGACTTGAACAGCCATCTTTCCAAAGATGTACAAATAACTAGAAAACACATGGAAATACTATCCAATGTCATTGACCATCAGGAACTGCAAATCAAAACTATGAAATACCATTTCACAACCATTAGAATGGCTGAAAAAAAAGCAAAAGAACAAGTTTTGGAGAGGATATGTAGATAGGAATACTCATTCATTGCCAGTGGGAATGTAAAATGATGCGGCCACTAGGGAAAACAGTTCAGTAACTCCTCATAAAGTTAAGTACAGAATACCACATTACCTGGCAATCCAACCTCTAGGTATGTACCCTAAAGAATTGAAAGTAGGGACTCAGACATTTGCATCCTGATGTTCATAGTGGCATTATTCATAATTGCCAAAAGATGAAAGCAACCCAAGTTCCCATCAACTTAAGAATGGCTAAGCAAAATGTGATATATACATAGCATGGAATATTATTCAGCTTTGAAAAGGAATGAAGTTCTGAAACATGAGACAACATGATGAATCTCAAATTAACATGATGTGCAAAATAAGCCAGAGACATAAGGACAAATTTTGTTTGTTCTCAATTATGTGAAATAATTAGAATAAGCAAACTCATAATGTCACAATCTGGGGTACAGTTTATCAGGGTATGGGGTAGGGGTAAGGAATAAAAAGTTAAGGCTTAAAATATAGAATTTCTATTTGGGAGGATAGAAAAGTTTTTGTATGGATGGTGGTGATGGCAGTACAATATTGTGATCATAATTAACAGCATTGAGTTATGTATTTGAATGTGGCTAAAGGTGAGATTTTTGGTTGTATTTATGTTACTAGAATAATAATTTTAAAAAAATCTATTGAACTGCACAACACAAACAGTGAGCCCTAAGTTGAACCACAGACTATAGTTAATAACACAATCATAAAAGTGGAGAAATGTGCTTTCATCAATTTTAACAAATGTACCCCACTAATGCAAGGAGTTAATAATAGGGAAATACATTAGAATCTTGTATTTTATGCATGATTCTTCTGTAAAAACCCACAACTTCTCTTATAAAAACATGGTGGAGAAATAAAATTCTCTGCTCTTTAAAAAAACACCATTAGGAAATAAAAACACAAGACACAAACTGGAGAAAATTTTTTGCAATAACCATAGCCTCATTATGGATTTGTAAATCTTCCAATGGAGTCTTCAGAAAATATTCCTCCTACCATACTCCTTCCAATAGATTAATCAGACTGTAATACCTAAGCTATGGGCCCTCCATTCACTCTCCCTGAGTTCTGAAAAGATATTAAATACTGTTTTTTTATTTCAGGGCAGACAATGTAAAGTTGGGTAGAGCTGATATCTTAACGGGAAATAAAAAAACTTAGTTGCATCATCAGAGAGCTGTGCATATGCTTCTGATAACTGGGTTTTAGCTTTAACACTGGTTAAGAAACCTCTAAAGATAAGATTGGCAAAGAAGGGATGGAACCTCGAAGGGATCAGCACAAACTTTAATGACCTGTGTAGATAGTGGCAGGAGGCCAGATAAGTCTGACCCTGTTCAGGTGAAATAATAGATTGGTAAGGATGGGCCAGGGAAAAAACATTCTGTAATTTCAGAAACAGCACAGAACTAAAAGAAGGCAAAAATTTTTATGAACTGTTGCCATTCTTTAATGAATGCTTCACAAAGCAGTAAGAATAGTCTTTTCAAAATTCAATTTAGAAGATGTCTTTTTCTTGCTGAGAATTTCCAAATATCTTAAAATAATTGCCCAAATCCATAATTTAACCTAGAATGCTCAGTAGGACCTGGCACCTGCTTATGTAACTATACTTGTCTCATGTTCTTCTTTCTCTTGATCTCTATCTGCACTTCAAAAATACAGCTTTTAAAAAAAGTTATTCAAATGAGTCATACTTCCCTTTACCTTATGAAGATCTAATATTCTGTTAATTACACCTGGGGGAATTTTTCTGTTCTCCCTCTATCACTTTAGCTCCCAGTTATCCTTCAAACCTCAGTTTATTGTCATTTCCCTAGGGAATTCCAGAGCCTCACATGAATTAATATATAGATAAATGGATGGATGGATAAAAATGACCCCAGAATGTCTAGTTTAGATCAAGTCTTCTCGTTATAATATTTCCCCACTATTTTCCTTAGTGATAGTTACTATAATCATACCTGAATATTCACTTGTGTAATTAGATGTTATTTATGTCTGTTTGCCTTGCTATAGACTATTAAGTTCTATAAGGGTAGGGGCCATGTCTGTGTTATTCACCACAGTATCATCAACTTAAATTGATATTTGTTGAATGAACAACATAGATCAACATCAATCATACAATAGAAACGAAGCTTTCATAATAAAGATAGTAAAGTGACACACAGTCATAAATTAGTGAAGCTGGAAAAACTTCAACTATCCAGACACTTGCTAAAAGTGTTAATTTATCAGAACATCTGATAAATTTTGAATTTAATTTTTAAAATAATTTATTATTTCTCAAAAAATAAAATAAATAGTGAAAGGAGTTAGTTATCTACACCTAATTATAGCACAGAAATCTGGTTGGTAAACAAAAGTACTATGGATTATAAAGGTGAATAGCTGTGTCAGAACTGCCTTTATGTTTCTGCTCTGACATGTTGAACATCCATCCCATAACAGCATGTTAAATGAGGAGTTTGCCTTTTGACTGAAGCCTCATAACAAAGAATACCAGGTGACAAAATAGGTGCTAGACACATTTACAGGGCTTGCTAAAAGAGAGCAAAACAGATTCTATGACCCTTAGCTCTAAAACTCTAGACTATATATATCAAAATACAAGTGATGGGAGAGATATTTTGAAGTTTGTTTCTTTTCCTAAAGAGAGTTGTTATTCTGTGCATTTCCTCTCTCAAGTCAAATCAGGGAATCTTAGAAACACCCATAGAATAAGATTGTTGGCCTGAAGGAGAGCCTGACTTCTGACCCCTCTGGTGGAAAGTTGTTCAGCTGAAGAAACCTGTAGGCTTGTCTCATGTGTTTCAAAAATAAACGGGGGCGGTATTCCTAGGAGACATAAATCTATGCAACTAGAAGTTTGAGGGTAGGAGAGCAAAGAAACTGTACTCTTGTTGGGAAGTCTAAAGACATGTGGTTGGCTGGAGCTGCATAAGGCAGAAGAATGGAGACAAAGGGCCATGCTGACAACAATCAGCACTTGGACAATTAAGTGAAGCAAGGATGTTGGATGGATGCCTCTGAAAGCAGCCATGTTGCAACCACCTTGTGAGGACTCCCCCAAGAAGACAGCCTGTTGTGACAATGTGACCCCAGCATAAAAGTCTGGGCCTGGTGTCACCCCATATTGGAAACCAAAGGAAAGTAAAAATATCACCTGGGAAATATATCACCTGACTCATGGATGATAACGTGGTGTCAAAGATTTCCTTGGGAGAGTGTTTGAAGAAACCTCAAATCATCCTGTGGTGGTTTGAAGCTGTCTGTACTCCAGAAAAACATGTTTTCAATCCAATCCATTACAGTGAAACCACTGTAAATTGGACTTTTAATGATGTTACTTTAGTTAAAGTATGTTCCAGCCCAATCAGAAAGGGTCCGAATTTTAGTACTGGATTCCTTCTTCAGGGGAATGAAATTCAGACAGAGTGGGGAAAACTTACAGCAAGCAAGAATTTGAACATCAACAGAACCTGGAAGAGAAGGGAAAGACCAGGAGATGCGACCATGTGCTCTTTCATACGACTTGTGACAAGGTAAGAGACAAAGATCACCAACAGCCAGCCTCAGAATGCCACAATCCTCTAGCATTTCCTTGGTGGTACCTTATTCCTAGTTTCAACCCATGAGCAAATAAATTCCCATTGTTTAACCTGACCCATTTCATGGTATTTGCTTGAAGAGCCTAGGAAACGAGTTCTAACCCTGAGAGAGAAATAGCATTTGGATATTTTATAGAGGACATCAATGCCAGTTGGCAACATCAGCAGTTACAGATGTTGCCTTTTTCTACCTTTCTCTCCCCACTCCATCTACCTTACTCTGGGATAAAGCAGAAGCAGTCTAAGGAGTGGGAGAAATTTTGAAGGAACAAAGTCTAAAAATAGTATGAGCAGATTCCATAGTTGCTGAGCATAGATAAAATCTAAAACGAGGTTAAGTGAAATGCTTTGAATTAAGAGATGGATGTTTTGTTTTAGATTGACTAAACCTTTTGTAACTGGAAAGTGGCACAAACTTAATTCATGGAAGTGGTGGGGCAAAACTATGAGATCTTCCCATTATAGCATACATAAGTGTGGAATAATGTTCTAATTGGGATTGTTTCAAGACAGCAGTGAAAATGAATAAAGTAATTCTCTGGTGGAACCCTCCTCAATATAGTCAGTTAAACCAATTATGTGATACATGGGGAATTCTCCACCTTGTGACTCAGCACTCCTCTAAACTTTAGGCAGAGATGTATCAGGGACTCTGCCAATCTGATATGCTCACTGGGTTGTTCATTTGGAAAGTAATGATAGGAAGAACTAAGTGCCATCCAGAATCCATTCCTTAAATGGGCATTAGAGATCCAACTTTCGGAAGCAGCAGTAATCTTTAAGCCTAGTGATCGTATCATCCCAGAGACACCATGAGCAACCTAATATTCTTTAACAAATTATTTTCTGCTTATACTATGAAAAGTGGGTTTCCATGGCTTGTCACTAAGAAATCTGACAAATGTAGGGGTAGTACAAGGATCATTTGGATATCTGTCCTAGAGTTAAAGAAAAAATGTCTTATATATCATATATTTATGGTCCTAAAGCCAGGAATCTTTTAAGAAGGAGATGATTTAGGAGGATTTGATAAACCTCTGAAACCAATTTAATAATAATTCTAATGACAACTGAAAGGAAGCAATGCTGTTAGCAGCAGTAGAGACCAATGGACATCTGGCTGATATGAGAGACTGAGCTGATAAGGGCAGAATATCTTTCCCCTCAAACACATAGAATTTCTAGATAAGAAAAGAAAAAAAAATTACATAGCTGACTATCAGATGAAAGGAGAGAGAAAAAGAGAGAGAGAGAGACAGACATACAGAGAGAGGGAGAGAGAGACAGAGAGAAAGAGACAGAGAAGAGAGGGAGGGAGGGAGAAATCCAAGAACTAGAAACAAATAGGGAAGTCAAAGCCAAAGTGTGAGGAGTGAGACCTAGAGCAGAACAATACATGGGGGTGTCACAACCAGATATTTGTCTGCCAGACAGGCTGATCTTTATTGAATGCCAGGAGAAGCTGAGTGTGGGGATATGTGCATGGAAGCAAGAGATTCCTACCTTCTACCAACATCCATAAAACTGTGGCAGATCACCTTCTCAGCTTGCAAAGAGGGTAAAATACCTAATCTTCACAGCTACAGATATATCTGTAATAAATCAATAACTTAGTTTAGTAAGTCAAAAACACAGACTATGTAAAAAATAAAAGAAAACAAACTAATTTCAAAACAACATAAATGATATATCAGGGCTTGGGGGCTTGCAAGCTAAATAATTTTCAGTTCTTTTCTTTGTTGGAATGGGGCATAGAAATATTGATAACTTATTGTGGTATGTAACCTCTGAATAGGATTTGGCCTGTTTGTTCCCTGCAGCATCTATAGCAACTGAAAGAAGGCATGCCATATTATTTCTGTTCTTTTCTTTTTTAATCAATATGATTTTATTGTCTGTTTTTAGATAAACTTTTTACTTTAGAATGGTGTTAGATTTAAAGAATTATTGCAAAGATAAATCAGAGATTTCTCATATACCAAGTTTTTCCTATTATCAGCTTACCTCAATATTGTACATTTATCACAATTAATGAATCAATATCAAGATATTATTATTATTAAGTAAAATCCACACTTTATCCAGATTTCCTCAGTTTTTATCTCATTTCCTTTTTCTATTCCGTGTTCCTAGCCAAGATACAATTTCTTTGGCTTCTCTTGGCTGGGACATTTTCTCAGAATTTTTGTTTTGTTTTGATGTAAAGTTTTGACGAGTATTGGTCAGAAATTGTATATAAGGTCCTTCAATTGGGGCTTCTCTGAAATTTTTCTCAGAATTAGCCTGTGGCAATGCGTTTTTGGATTCCCTAGCTAAAGCGCCATTCTCATCACATCATATCAATGGTACATAGCATAAACATAACTTATCACTGTTGATGCTAATTTTGATTACCAGGCTTGAGGTAGTTAGTGTTTGCCAGGTTTCTCCACTTTAAAGCTACTCTTTTCTTTCCATACTGTGTTGTTTGGAAAAAAGTCACTATGTGCAGCTTACACCTACAGAGTAAACGTTTTGACCCTACTTTTATTAAAAACACTCCCTCATTTAAAATTTTTTGAACACATATAAAGGAGAAAGTAAAACTTAACTGGTATAACTGCAAGGAACACTTGGAAAATATTATTTCATGCTTTTCTCTATTCATACTCATACACATGCTTGCTCACATATCACACAAAAACATAATTTTTCATGAATGGGATCATACCACATTAGGTGATTTTTATTATAAATACAATTTTTGAATGCTACTCCTTCCTCCTTCCCTCCCTTCCTCCCTCTGTCTCTCCCTCTCTCCCTTCCTCCCTTCCTCCTTTCCTCTCCCTTCTTTTCTTATCTTTCGTTCTCTCTCTTCTCTCTCTTTTTTTTGGCTTATCTCTCTGTAACATTCTCCTTCCCTTCCTAGCACAACCTTTTTCCCATCCCCTATGCCAGTGCTTACAAACTGATGTATATTCGTTCATAGCTTCTCTATATATTCAGACAAAATTCTGTACATGATTTTACAGAACATGGGGAAATATTAAATATGTCTAACTTAGAATATAGAATGAAGAATATAAACTTTGGAGTCAGACTGATTATCCTGGATTCACATCTTAACTATCTCAGTGACCTTGGGTTAAATCCTTTGTACCTCAGATTTCTCATCTCTCTTATCTTACTTGATAAAAGCACTAAAGGACTCAGGAGAAGTAAAATGAAAAAGGGTTCAAATGTTAGCTACTGCTGCTGTATTATTATTGTTATTATCATATTATTAATAACTTTTCCAATTAACAATTTTGAAAAAAAAATTGCAAGTAATGAATAAAAGGTGAGATCTCAATATTACTTTGATTTGAATTACCCTCATATTACAGAGATTGACTTTTGATATAAATTTGTGACCACTGGTATATTATCTGCGAATTTTCTTGTTCATATCCATAGCCTATTTTTCCATGAAGATGTTATAATGTGTAAGAATTCTTTATATATTGTAGGTCTTCTGCACCTGTCTGTCAAATGGTTTCCAATTTTTAAAATAATCTACCTTTGTCTGTTAAATTTGAGTTTGAGGGGTGGTTAAGTAAGAATAGTTGCTTTGGTATTGCTGGAGTTGAAAAAATGTTGATTGTATATTGATCAAGTCAAGAAGAGCTCCCAAACCATGAGGAAAGGCTGGAAGTTAGAATGACATTTAAGGTTTTTAATTGCAATAATTCAATTAGCAGGTCTAAACCAAGAAACTATGACTAATAAAAAGACACAATGACCTACAACGCTGGCATAAAGCAAAATTCTGTGCTGCTGTTTACAGTATGGCTCCACAAGTTAAAATTTATGATGAGTATAATTGGATATGGCAAAGCTGGATTTCATTGTGTTTAGATAACTTCACCAGTGCCAATATATCCAGTAAGCATTATAGCTACAATTGGCCTTGTGAGAATAAAACTACTTTGTTTTCTATGCCATGCTGTTTTCATGAATAGTTTGGCCTACATTCGGGGTGATCATATAATATTTTGTGCAAACTAGGTTCTTTCATTTAGAGAAAGAGTGTATCATCTCTAATAACGCTGAGGAAACACAGTGGATTGTTTTTTTGCCTAGGACTGAGTTTACCATGTCCCCCTGGAGCAATCCAGAAGATAAAGCAGTTGCTTCTAAGACACGGCCACATCTGCCATATCATCTTATTCGGACCCACCCTCTAACCTACTCAAATGTACCTGGATCCAACAACTATTCAACACAACAAAA
Source organism: Tamandua tetradactyla (assembly GCF_023851605.1). NCBI lineage: Eukaryota > Metazoa > Chordata > Mammalia > Pilosa > Myrmecophagidae > Tamandua > Tamandua tetradactyla. The sequence continues at coordinate 28,041,922 of NC_135336.1, read as the reverse complement.
GTCACTTTTATTTTAAAAGTTCCCCAAATTTTGTTCTTTGTTTTTCCTCCAGTCTCTTCATCCCTTTTCTCTTTTCACGTGCCTGAAACTTATCCACTTTGTTTTTGCCTTCTTTTTATATAATTTGCTACAGTTGATTTGAAAGCATTCTCCTTCAAACGCCTGCCAGCTGGAACTGTCCTTCAATGTCTAACCCTCCAGATCCCCACCTCTTACTAAAACACATTGCAGAGTATAATTAAAGTGGGTGCTGTTCTGCTGTATGTTGTCTAACATTTTGCCTGGTGCCTAAGAGAGCTATTTATTTTAGCGGCCACAGAATCTTTGGGAATTGGTGGCTCCCAATGAGGGTCAGTAGGCAGCAGGAAGAACAGATGACAGCCTGCAATACCTCCTTCGCATTTCTGTAAAGAGAATTGACATTTACAAAGTACTGCATGTTGCCTTTCCCCACAAACCTCTGAAGAATTCATATAAAAAGGCTTAATGATCATTCCTTCACATTTGATATGCTTTTATAAGTACAAAGATAAACTGTTCTTGGTGAAATTGGAAGAGATCCTATTATTAATGGTAGGGTAAAACCATCTCCAAAACCTTGTGAAATGCAGGAATATTATTTATCAGGGACCCCTTTCCTAGAAGCTACAGGGCTAATGCTGGAGCTTAGAATTGTCGTTCAGGGCAGGTCTTTGTGCTTTTTGAAGAATCTGCATGTGTCTTCCTATAGTACCCTTAAATTTAGAACTGGTAGAATCTGGTGGCATTTAAACTACCTAAGGGTTGGGTTTTCTTTCATTTTCTTGGTTTGTGGAAGAAATTTGAAACCAAACCTAAGTCCATTCCTAAATAACAGAGAAAAACTGCCTTTCCTGACTTAAAAAGCACCTTAAGATGAAAATTCAAACAAATTCCTAGAGTTGATCTTCTCTTGGATCTTATAAAGTACATATAAAAACCTGCATACATTAATAAGGAATTATTTAGGTTTCTTAATACTGTTTTATTTTTAATTTTCTTGTCTATACAGATTACCAAAATTTTTTTTCTATATTTCCTTCACACAGAATTTAGGAAAATGCTTAGATTAATCTTTTTTATAGTGAATAAGAGAAATTAACCAACAGAAAGTAACGGAGCTCGCATGACATTTTAAAGTAAAATTCAAAGACGGTTGTGATAAGTCCCGTTTTTTCCTCAGGGTCACACACAGTGCATGGAAAATTTAGCTAAAAAACATCTGTGCTGGAATTTGGAGGGCAGGGAAGAAATGACTATAAGTGTGTAAGCAGGAGAAATAACTATTTCAGAGATATTTATCCAGAATAGGTATTCTCACAAAGAATTTAACAGAGAGAATGGTGATCTTTCTGTTTCTATTATTCCTTTTGCATTTATTTGTTGGCATTCTTCTGTAAAAACAGATCCTTCCCCTTTTGCACCTCCCCCCACTCTCCCATTTATTTATTCATATAAATTACAAATAATAATCAAATAAAGCCCATATAGCAATAAAAATATTCTACAAAATAGAATTGAAGGCAATACTGGATATTAAAAAACATATTTTTCAATGGTGAAAGAGTCAACCCACCTGGAATATGTAACATTTTAATCACATATATCCTTATTAATGTAGTACCAACATATAAAAAGCAAAAAGTGACAGAATTAAAGAGAAATACACAAATATACAATCACTGTGTATAATTAACAGAACAGAGCAATTTAATATCTATAGAAATAAAGGCCTAAATAACACCATTAGTAAATTTGATGCAATTTAAACCTATTCATCTAATTTGACCTAAAACAATAATCAATTGCACAATATACATTACTTTGAGGTGATTCTTGGAGAAAGCCAACTTTGGAAGCATTTATTTCAGACTAACCTCTCAAAGTGCCCCTTTACGTCAAGTAAAATCTTACTAGAGGGTAAGATTTTCATCTTCTCTGCACTTTCCTCTTACTAGAAGAAAATTAGTTTGAGAAATGGCTCTTCTACTTGCTAATTCTATGACCTTAGGCAAGTTTGCTCAACTCTGAGCTTACATTTTGTCATTTATAAAAGGAGAGGGAATTGTCTGCTTTTTATATGACCCTTTCAGTTATACCTTTAAAGTTCTTTGTGGCTAAATATTTCTTGGGAGGAAGGTGATTAACACTGAAAAATCAAAATCAGTTATTTCTATTAAAGGTCGAATTTACTCACCAGCTCCTTTTATAAAAAACACCCGCATAGGTGAAAGATAATCAGGGGGCAGTCCTTGATAAACTGGAAGTTAGCTGGACAGAAAAACTACGAAGGAAGCCAGAAACAATGAACATGAAGGCAAGAAGCTTTCCAGAAGCCCAAACCACAGTTCACCTATGGCTCAATCTAGTAACCACTACATCCACAACAGCAAACATTTGCATAGGGCTGTCTAAATATGGAAACGTTAACTCTGTACAACCTCCTAAGGTACAAGGTCTGTCTTTATTACCTCCACATTACAAATGAATACTGGAAGATAAAGACGTCTAATGAAGTTAAAGAAGTGGACGCTTAAGTTCATGTGACTAGTAAGAGACAGAGGCATGGCTTAGACTTGCATCTTCTGACTAAATTCTTTATAGTACCAGAAGATAATCAGAATAAGAGTCTAAAAAGCTGGGTTTGAGTACAGTTCTGGCATTTTTCAGCTATGTAAGAGCTTGCTTCTCCACTCCAAAATTATTTTATTCCAAGCCTGGGTAAGGATTTTTTTCATCTTCTCGGCACTCATTAATTACATCCCCCTGAGTTTGAAAGGGGTGATTCACTTTCAGTATTTCTAAAAAATAAATAAATAAAGTCTTTCCAAAACACAAACATTAGTTCTGCCACATTATTCTTCAGGTCCATAGGCCATGTCTCCAAAACCTAAGAGAATAATGCTTATAAATTAACTCTAGCTGTGAAAGGTTTGAAAGAATTATGTTCTCATAAAAGCTTTGGAAAGCCTGGGTTTCATGTCAGTATATTTGTATGACCCTTACTGTGTGCTAATTATCAGTTCTTTTTAAAGCTGTTTTATACTAGGTTTTACCACACAGAAGTCTAAAGAAAGATTCTTAGAAAATATCCTGGATTTCTAATCATGAAGCCTTGCTGAACCCTATCACATTTGGCAATGTTATAAATGTTATGTTTTAATATTCATCCAAACTAAAGAAGAAACTTGGGTTAAAAAAGTCCTAGGGGGGTCAAATGTTTGTCTTGGTACATTGGAGATAATTCTATGTGATAATCTAGTGTCTAGTCTGTGGAGCCAAACAAGTCTTTATGTGAATTCTGTATCAAAAATTCTTATGTCCCATTTCCTATCTTCATGGCCTCACCCTCATCTTAGCCGCAGCTGTGAAAGCTTTCCCAGGTAGGTTTTGACTACTTTGCACTTACAGCATTTCACCTGCAGGGAATCACCCACCTGTCCCAAGATTTTTCTAATGCCAAGGCATGAGCCCGCAGTGGAAGTTTCTTCAGCATGACTCATGTGCAGCTGCATAAAACAGGAGACTTACCTCTGGAAGAACCCTCAACCAATCTGGGATAGGAACCAGTGAATGAACAATCTCCTCTGTGAATCCTTAGATTCACAATTCTGCAATGCATTTCATACAGATTTAGAAGATCTTGGCAGGACTAAGCTCTACGTATCCCTGGTGGTGAGCAACTCAATAACGTTCCTTTCTATTGGCTTTTTTTCCCTCCTTCTCTTTTAAACAATCCCCAGTTCCTTGCTCCCATTGCCTGAGATCACCTCTTAATTATCTGCTCAAATGTCTTTATTTCAGACAGCTCATTTTTTTTGGATGTGGGATAGTGGGTGGGTGAAACCCACTAAGACCATTGATAATGAAACTAGCTGTAGAAATGAAAACTTCATGATGAGATTCTGGACCTGGATCACTTACCAGGTGTTAATTGGGGTATACTAGGTTTTACCACACAGAAGTCTGAAGAAAGATTCTTAGAAAATATCCTGGATTTCTAATCATGAAGCCTTGCTGAACCCTATCACATTTGGCAATGTTATAAATGTTATGTTTTAATATTCATCCAAACTAAAGAAGAAACTTGGGTTAAAAAAGTCCTAGGGGGGTCAAATGTTTGTCTTGGTACATTGGAGATAATTCTATGTGATAATCTAGTGTCTAGTCTGTGGAGTCTTCTGGATATATGGTAACATTACATGTAGTAAGAAGACATGTCTCCTATGGTGGGATTAGAAAAGGTAGAAAACGAAGCCTGGAGTTATGTTTTAGCCCTAGCTATTGAACAGAATTGGTGGCAGTGCTAATTATAAATTAAGCTTCCATTAGCCAAATTGAAAAGAAAAATAAAAAGACAGTAGACTCTGATAAACCAACTATCAACTCAGAGCAAACTATGAAAACCACAAGCCTCCATAGTAGGGGTTAAAGAGAGCCCTTCTTGAGCAGCCATAGGTGAGCCCATGTTGATTGAAGATTAGATATACAGGATATACTTAATAGTAGCAGAATATCAAAGAAGACTTATGTTCAGACTCAACAGGATGCCCAGGCCAGAGATAAAGTTGTCAGTGTATAAATGTGACCCTGATACCTAGCTAAGTGACATTTGGGTGAATGAGCCCAAGAAGCTTAACTCCTAGATTTTCCTATATCCTCGCCCTTTGGGAGTGAGTACCGCAGCCTCCCCTTGACCAAAAACAATGCCTTACAGGATCATGCTTGTCTTCCTCAAGATCCAGGACAACTCTCCTCATTTCCTCAAATCATAAACTAGGGCAGGATCTCAAAGTCCAAGTAAGGAAGCAGAATCCCTGTTCGGGAAGGTAATATCTTATTAATAGAAAAAAATCTCATGCTTTGGCTAATATGTACAATAAATTATGAGTGTTTTGGATTGAAGTGAATATAAGACTGGATGGGGAGAAGTTATTCACACCAGGCACACTATACTAGCCTGTACACCTAAAGTGTATTAAAGCTTTGATATTCTGATGTGCTGCCATATTTGAAGTCAGATGCATGCAGGAATTGCCTTAGAAGTTGTAATCAACTTTATTGAGATATAATTTACATGCGGTAAAATGCACACATTTTTAATGTTTAGTTCCATGCGTTTTGATAAAGGCAGACACTCACATGCCTACCACTCTAATCAAGATAGAAAATATTTCCATCACCACATAAAGTTCCCTTGTGCCCATAACGGTAAATTGTTCCATCCTCCACTGAGACAACCACAGATCTGATATCTATCCCTACAGATAAGCAGTCCCTGTTCTAGAAATTCGTATATATGAAGTCATAAAAGTATGTACTCTCATGTGTCTGGCTCTTTTTTTTTCTCAACATGTTTTTGGGTTTCAAAACACATTATTGTGTGTAACAGAAGTTTATACCTTTTTGTAACTGGCAATGATTTCCTTGATTGAATATACCGCTATTTCTTTATTCATTCACCTGCTGATAGGTATATGAATTTTCAATTTTGAACTCTTATTAACCAGATGATAACAACATTTCTGTCAAGTCTTTATGTAGGTTTCTGTTCTTATTTTCACTGGTTAAAATACCTAGGTGAAAAAAAAAAAAAAAAAACCTAGGTGAGGAGTTGCTGGGTTATATGGGAATGGTGTATGGCAATTTTCATAAGAAACTGGCAGTTTTCCAAAGTGGTGTATTGTTTTACATTTCAACCAGCAATGCCTGAGAGTTCTAGTTGCCTCATATCCTCACCAATACTCGGTATAGTCAATCTTTGAAATTACACTCAATCTAATGAATGCAAAGTAGTACTTTAATGTGATTTTACATTTTCAATTCTCTAGTAATTAGTTCTTTGGAATGTTAAGCATCCTTCATGTGCTTATTGGTCATTTGTATATCTTAACCAATATGTCCAATCAAATCTTCCACTTATTTTAAAAATTGCATTGTTATTCCACTTACTAATAAATTTATAGAGTTCTTTAAGCTAAGTTCAAGTAGGTCTAAGGTAGTTCTTCCTCTTAAATATACTTTTTATCCTAAAGCTTCCTTTCTGGTATCTCGGTTGGATGCCAGGGGTTATTAAGGAGTGACTAATAAGTTCTCTCCACACTGACTGGGCTGGAATTCCAATATCTCCTGGTATGCTTGATAGATACTATCAGTGTCCTTTCAACCCATAAGAATAATTCTCTGTTAAGCCTCAGTAGTCTTGTGCTGCAATCTGGAACATCATTGCCATGCAATGATAGTTTTAAAATATACTGCCAGGTAAGCTATTGTACCCAAAGACCCACAGAGGTGAAAGGATCACAGACCAAATTAAAATACTTGAATTGCATGGTTTATTAAATCACTTTAAAACACATGACAAGAAGCAAAAGAAAATAGATCAGGTCAATTAACATCCTAAGATGATAGAGTATAAGTGGGTGGAAGGACCACACTCCTTGAATTCTGAGGTATGTATTGTTCACAGGTTTTCTCTAGCCCCCATTTGCATTGTCATTCCTGCTGATGGTGTGGTTGTGAGTTGAGATTAAGGCAAGGAGGTCCATAGACAGAAGGTGTCCTGGATCCATGACTCAGGCTTGCTCTATCAGAAATATGTCAGGGCAAGTACACCTGCCTGGCCATCGCAGTAAGTTACCAATTAAAACAACCGTGGGTTTTATTTGCATTTCTTGCATAAAGCTCATGACTTGATCTTTTCATCCTCTTTTGTTTATAAGTAGCACTCTTATTTGTTCCATCGTCTCGGTTGTTTATTCTATCTATATTTGGCATGACTTGCAGGCTACTGGCTTATTTATAATCAGTATTTCATCAGTCTTAAAAATATTGTCTATGCCTCAAATGCTACTTATTTACTTATTGTCTGTACTTTACACATCCTGTGAGTTTTACAAATGTCTCATATACTAACATTTACTATTTATGCTAAACACTTCTTACAGGTTTTATCCATCCCATTATTTTTCTTACTCTTTATGGCAGAATTGAATATTCTAAAGCAATGCAGCACTCACATCTGTGCATGTGCAGCACAATCCTTAGCAAAAATGTATCAAAGTTTCTATATCTAAGTCAGAGCCCATGTCTGAGGTAAATGGAGGATATGTGATTAATGGGAGTGTGCTGATCTGAGAATTAAAGGATACCACCTGGTTTCAGGAACCAGAAGCCAAGAAAGGAGTTGCTATAGTTATGATAAATTGGTCCTCATTTTCATGGGAAGCAAGGGTTATTGAATGAGAGTATGGAAAATTCTATCTGGTACCCTAGAAATACATCACAGCATCCCTTGGTGCCTGTACATTTGGTGATGATAGTAAATACACAATTGCAACAAGCATAGCTTTAAAAAGTCTCAACCCCCTCAGGGATGAAGGTCTGGGTTTCCCAACCAGGTTAGCTATCTATACCAGCTGAAGTGCTAGCTGGAGATAGAGAAATATAGAACAAATGATGGAGGAGAAAATATGAATATCAATTATGGTTTTGGGACCAGTTGCATCTAGCTTGTTCCACTAACCAGAGAATATTAAGTCGTTTGAAAATCACAGCTGGTTACTACCTTGATGAAGTAATGATACATCATAAGGCACAAGCAGTTTTTAGCAGTGCAAGATGTGAACTGAATTAAATGTGTCTTACGTCTAGCCTCAGATCCTCTCAACCTCATCTCTGACTCTAAGTCTAGATTGGTAAAAAAAAAAAATCTACATGGGCTTTAATTTGTTCTTCCAACTTTTTCTTCCTGAAGTTTTTCCAATACTACAGCATGAAAATCCAGTTGGGGCTCACTAGCACAAATCATATGAAGTCCAGAAGTGTGAGTAGGGGGTAATTAAATCCCACAGGGCTAATTTTCAACCAAGAGTGATGGGAGCCAATGGGTAAGTGCTCATCCCTGTCAATCCTTGGGTGGGTAATTCTGAGATTTTCTCGGTTGGTTGTACTCTCTGAGAAGGTCCTGATGTGATTTGAGCTCCACCATTGCTGTGACCATCTTGCTAACAGTCCCTGATATTGACTTTTCACCGTTTCCAGTTTTGTTCACCCTGTCACATATTGTTGATCTCTAGAATCAACACCTTGAACTCTGCTTTATCTAGGGAAAGAACTTGAGTAAGATAAACCCTATTCCTGCAATCTTCTCAGTGTGAGAAAATTATTTAAATTCTCTTTGTCTCATTGGCCTTCTCTCTGCAATGGCAATATTAGTGATGACTGCATCAAATAATAGTTATGAAGATTGAGTGACAAAGTATAATGACTGCCACGTAATACAAAATAAATATTAGCTGTTATTATTATTAAGTTTATTATCTGTAGATAATTTAGGAAAAATTCAGTAGTGCTGCAATAAGAACTGTTTGATTTGAAAATAAGATCAACACATCCCCACTGTTTTTTTCTTTAATATGTAAAGCCTGAAGAAATTCTAGGGTCATTAATGGAGTCCCACTGTCTACATTTATTTTAATTTAAGATTAAATTAAAAATTATTTTAATTTAATAAAATTAAAATTTTAAAAATTTAATTTTTAAATTAAATTAAAAATCTTAACTACATGAAGTTAAGATTTCCAACGGTCTTTAACTCTTAAAGCACATGCAATGAGTAGAATAAGCCTTATGTTCTTATTATCTACTCAGTTTGCTCCAAATGCTATTCTCAGCACTGATACTCCTTTCAGAAAATTCACATGCTTTATACCTATAAACATATTTTTATGATACGTATGATATATATTTATGCATGCATGTGCCTACATACTGCTTCTAAAATCAAATTGAAAATTTTGAATAAAATTTAAATATTAAGAAAAATTTAATTTTGCTTCAATACATAAGATTTATTAGAAATTCTGGATTTGAGAATCCAATGTGTCTGTCATTTTCTGTAAAATTTTAGACATATTACTCAACTTCTCTGAATTTATTTAGTTTAAAAAATGGGTATAATAGTAATACCACTTCTTGTCATGATCACAAACTAGATGGCTTAAAACAACAGAAATTTGTTCTCTTACAGTTCAGGACACTAGAAATCTGAAATCAAAGTTTTGTTCCCTATGAAAGCTCTGGGGAAGACTCCTTCCTTGTCCTTCCTAGTTTATGGTGGTGTTGGCATCTTTTAGCCTCTAGCTGCATCATTCCAATTTCTTCCTCCAACTTCATATAGCTGTTGTTCTAGTTTGCTAGTTTCCAGAATGCAATATGCCAGAAACGGAATGGCTTTTAAAAAGGGGAATTTAATAAGTTACAAGTTTACAGCTATAAGGCTGTGAAAATGTCTCAGTTAAAACAAGTCTATAGAAATGTCCAATTTAAGGCATCCGGGGAAAGATACCTTGGTTCAAGAAGGCTGATGACATTCAGTGTTTCTCTCTCAGTTGGAAGGGCACATGGTGGCATCTGTTGGCTTTCTTGTGGCTCTACAAAAGGGATTCTCTCCAAAATGTTTCCTCTTTTAAAGGATTCCAGTTAGCAACTCCACCTTCAATAGGTGGAGACACACCTCCTTGGAAATCATCTAATCAAAAGTTATCATGCACAATTGGGTGGGTCACATCTCCATGGGAACAATCAAAATGCTCCCACCCAGCAATATTGAATGAGGATTAAAGGACATGGCTTTTCTGCGGTCCACGATAGATTCAAACAAGCACAACTGTCTTCCTTCTCTGTGTGTCTACATTTCTGTGTATTCACATTACCTTCTTTAAAAGGCACCAGGCATTGGATTTAGGGCTCACCAGTGTAATTTTATCTCAATTAATTACATCTGCAAAATCCTATTTTCAAATAAGATCACATTCTGAGGGTTCAGGTAAGGATATATTTTAGGGGAATATCACTCAACTCGCTGCAAACATATAATTAAAATATCCCCTCTCTTTGGATTTATACACCAGTGATCTGAACTTCAAACTGGAAGAAGAGCCTCCTTCTTTTTCGTTCTCAAATCCTCTGGTGATTCTGAGTTCATGTCTGATGGCACCACAGAATAGAAACTATAGTCATCTTTGATCAAGTGCAGTGACCAGTCTCTCTTCCATTAAGACAGAAATGTGGATGTGGGAGACCAAGAGTCAGCTCTGGTTTAGTTCCTAACATTTTTTTAATTTTTCTGGATCCCATATTTTCCTGTACAGTACAGGATCTCTGGCTCCCAGAGGACTGTTACATGTTTTCTTTCCCATCACCTTGATGCTTCTTCTCTGGGTTTGGGGACTTGCAGGAACTGTGCTTATTCTAAACCAACTGTCTTCACATATCAAGAACATTTGAGAGTGAGAGATCCTTTCCAGACAGGGGATCAGAGACAGTTTCAAAGAAGAGGCAACATTTTCGCTGGGCTTTGTAGATGTTTAGAAGGTAAAAATAGGATGAGGGCATTCTGAACACTGAAAGAAGATGAGTAAAGACTGGAGGGTAAAGCACACTTTGGATACAGAAAGTAGGGGAGCAATATGTTAAATTCTATCTATCATATATATTGATATCTATATATTTTCATAATATTTATTGATTCATGCATTTTTTCACTTGTATTTGAGGTATAACATGCATAGTTAAGTACATAAAGTATATTAATCTTAAGTGAATTTTCACATTGTATATATGTATGAAAACATAACCTATATAATACGTAGTACATTTCCAGCAAACCATAAGGTCTCCTTATGCCTGTTTCTTGTCAACATAAACCCCCCTCCATACACATGCACACACAAACACACACACACACAGAGGTTAATTTTGAGTTAGACTTATTTCATGTCTTTCTTTTATTATGCAAATATTTATTGAGCATATAGTATTGTCAGGAATACATGTCAAAAATACACAAAAAGAATAGACACGGTTGATTTCTAGTCCCCAAAGGATTTCTTTATTCATGACCTGTGCAGTGGTTCTTGCTTTACTATACATAAAAATCACCTGTAGACATTGTTTAAAATGCAGACCGATGGCCCCTTCCAGAAAAGTTCCAATTCACCATTTTTAAGATGAAGTCTTGGAACATTCATTTTAAACAAACGTCCTGGTCTTTGCAGCAGATGGTTTCAGGGTCATGCTTGAGGATCACAGGCCTTAGAGTGGAATGATAGGGCTTGTCATCCATGCCAAGGAATTTGGGCATAATCCTGTAGATTTTAGGTGAGTACTGGAGCATTAAGAAAGGAATAAAAAAGCCTAGATTTATGTTTTTTGAAGATGAGTCTGGTAGCCAAGTGGAGAAAAAGTAGATTGAATGGAGGAAGAATGCATGCAAGGAGGTCAATTTCATATGTGCTATTGAAATAGTTCAGATGAGGGAAGAAAATATGTAGAGAGAAGACAGATTGAAAAGACATTTAGGAGTATACTACAAAGTACTTACAATCAATTAAAGATGAGGGGGAAATAAACAGGGAGCATGATTCATTGTCTTTAATACTGTATAATACAACTCACCCAGATATTGAAGCCATCTTGACCTTGAGACAACTACCCAGATTGGTGTGCTGAACAAATAACAGTAATAATCCAGTTGTCCTGAGTCACAGAGAGATTTCCAGTGCCAAAAGCTGGACTTTTGTACATAGTAATACGTAGAGCAGTGTCAAAACAATAGATTCTTGAGCCTCCGCTTAATAGCTCCGTGCCAAGCTCTCAAAGATCAGACCCTGTAGCTTTCAGAAAATCAGTTCCAAGTATTCCCCTCCTGCTGGGGACTCAAATGGCATTTTCTCAACTGAAAATAAAATGCTTCATGTTGAGGAAAAAAATAGCAAAAACAACAATAACAGAAATAGGTGTTTTGGAGATTGGGAAGCAATACTGGGAGGGGAGAGAGGAAAAGATTAATTGTTGTCAAGTGTCCTTTCCAGCTTGTTTTGTCACAAGGCCTTTCATGGTAGAAGCTAAGAGGTGACGCAGATGGAATGTGATGTGCAGAGGCTGTCTTTTGCTTTTCATCAACTTCTTTGGACTGAGCTAAAGAGTATAAGAACCAACCTGCAGATAGGGACTTCATACCTCTTCAATTCTAAGTCCTCATTTTAGCTATTTACTATGAAGATGCAGAATGAGGGTTCTGTGGCAACACTGCAGATTACTAAGAGCTTTCTTACAAGTCACCTAATTTGATTCTCATAACCATCCTACAATTAGGAAAGTGAAGATGTTGATCCTTTTTCTTCCAGATGAAGACACAGTGACTGAAGAAGGGAAGGTATTCTGCCCAAGGTCACAAGTACATATTCTGCTGAAACTGGGGTTAAAGCACTGAAAATCAAAAGACTTATTTCTGCAAAATTGAGTAATCTCCTGTGGACTGAGGAAAATTTGCTTGCCTATGCTCAGTCCACTTTACACCCCTCCTGAAATAGCAGGGTCTCTCATCTTGGACGTGGATTGCCAGAGGTCACTCACTTAGCCTAGGGCATGTCAAAGTGAGAACACAACAGAGCCACAGGGGGTACACCATATCCCTTGCCCTTTATGTCCAAGATGGACAAATCTGGAAGTTGAGCAGTCAGCTAATATTTTTCTTCGCATACATATTGATGGTAAAACCTACCAAAATATGATATATTAACAGGAGAATCTACATGCGTAATGTGTAATGTACATATTTTTTTCTTTAGGAATTCTTTACCTCTGATTCTTATCATGTTCTTTGCACTCAATTTGAATTAGATAGATGACTATACTGATCCTTAAGAAATGTGTCCTGTTTCAATTATGTAGTTGCCAGGACTGTCAGCATTTGGCTTTGCCATCTGTCACTTGTCACAAAAATCCAAAGCTTTTCTATGTAAACCTCACTTAACTAAAATCCACTTAAAAAATTCTAAGTATGAAGAATTATTTAATTTAGCAGCCAGCCCAGACTATGGGCCAGAAACATTCAAAATTTAAAAACTGGAAAACTGGTATTATGCCTACCATCTTGATGTTGCTTAATTTCCTTACTATATGAATTTGGACAAACTCCAGAAATGAGCAAATGTTTAAGAAAAAGGAAATCTTCTCTGAAACAACATGCTGATATTCTAACATGTAACAATTAAACAAACCATTAGGCATAGACTGTCCTGTCTCATCTTGAACTATACCAGTCACAGCCAGGAACCTGAAGGTAAAGGAGCAAACTTGGAGGCTTTACTTCTATAATGGCACAAGCACTGATGGACCAGAAATACCAGGGAAGCAGACAGTGCTGGGAGGGATTAAAGCCATTCAGAGAAAACATGGATGAGTGGAGGATGAGTGACTTTTACATGAAGGCTTTTCTATGAAGCAGGGAATCCAAGAACAGTTCACATTACCCAACCCAAAGGATGGCTTACTCCAACTCTTTTCATCCCTACATTTTCAAATGCTTTTCCCTCCTTTCACTTTCCTCCTACCTCCAGGTATTTGCCTAATATTTGCATGTGTTCATTTTTTAGTAGCCATCAGACTACTTGTGGCTTAAGACAATCATTTCTGATACAAATTTTCTTTTCCTAAAGAATATGGTGATGTTGATATCCTGTTAAACTTCCTCTTGTGGCCATGTCCTACCTTTCTGAGAAATGATTAAGTACAGGGGGAATACCTTAGCCATAGGCTGCTTGCAATACATTGAACACAAACAGCCTTAGAGAGCAAGGCTTGGGTCTTTAGTTCCCTCCATGATGCAATGCTGACTGTAGAGAAGAACAAGTGAGGCAGCCAGGTATCAGCAACAAGGGAATGTGTCTCGATGATCACAGACAGCAGGTGAAACAACTGATAGGAAGCTTTGAGGAAGCTCTCAAACTTAGAATTAAATATTTAAACAAAGCTCCCTCTTCTTTTAGGTTCTAGCCCATCCACCCACCCCCAGGAACTCATCATGTTTCCTGCTTAGCACCTCCCTTGAAACTTGTGTATTGCCACGACATTAAACAGGTATTGGCTCTTTTTTTTTTTTTATCTTGCTATTAGGCTATGGAGAATGGTTTGACGTCTGAGGCTACTTCGTTCAGTGCCTCCACAGTCCTACCATCCTTTCCTGCTAATGAGCCTAATGCTGTTTGTCTTCCTTTCAAGTGTGTTTAGTCAGTAAAATGCTTCTGTGATCAAAACTATATTAAAGCTAGACAAATTTTTCCCATTACACTTCATTAATGCCGGCCAGTGTTAAACCAACTGTCTGTTTTCCATGTTCTTTGTATTTCAGTTCTGCTTCCTAACAGAGGTCTATTTTACTTGATTTGTATCTACCGATATTTAAAATACTGTCTGTATTACTTTTATATTTTATTATACTCTCCAACAAATCGTATACTTTTTCTGATGACAAAACTAACATTGCTGGAACATTGCTTAAGAAAACATCCCAGTAAAATATAATGGAGTGTTAAATGTAGGCGCAAGGTGACAACAACACCATTGCTATTCCTAATGGACTAGAGATAGCAACAAAGATTTTTGAACATTGAATTTTTATCATTTGAAATGATTTCCTGTTATCTCATATGACTAACTGTGCTAAGCTGCATCATTCTTTATCCTGAGATATTTCAATAATCAACTATTGACCCAAGTCACTGGTTCCTTACCCTTTACCCTCTCAGTCTAAACACTTAGTTGCATATTTAGCCCTAGAGTTGCTAATAAATATTGAGAATCGGTTTCAGAGGTCTCCAACGTGATTCTTCCAATTGAAACCACTCTGAGCCAAACTCAGCCTCAGCTTTAGCAACCAGAACTCCGTTCTCTGTTCAAAATATTATTTCTTTGCAAATCCTCTGTGTGTTTCCAGTCTTCCTACCTATCATTACACACATGCACACACACAGCAACATTCTCTTTCCAAATCCTCAATCCGAGAGTCCTGTGTGCACACTCATTCAGACAGTCTCCACACACTCCTGCAACTTCTTTGTACTGTTATGAATTCTGCCCCTTCAACCTTATCTAATTTTCTCTTCATCTCCTTCCAATATGGCATTACCCACTTTGTGTGGAACTAGGTCTTTGGCAATTATAGAAGGTAGGTTATTAACTCTGCCAGCTGCTTCATCACCTGCACTTACTGCAAGCCAATTTCAAAAATCTTTGCTCTTGGATACTCTGCTTATTCTAATTAGAGAGCTTATCATAGGACTGCAGCAAAATTCTGCTTTGACAATCATCTTTCGTCCTTAGTTCCATAATGTAAAGTGAGGAGCAAAATGTGTTTTAGACACGAATCTGTATTCCCCGTTCTGTTATTTACCCTTAGCATATGTTAATTTGTGGTATCATTTAGTACTGGCAAGTCCTTTCTTCTGGACCTTCTTAAATTTATATTTGAAATTGTTTGGATACCATAGACATTAGAAAATGTGATAGCACAATATACCTGTTTTTTTTTTAAACCTGTTGTTTTAAAAGAGAAATCAGGGCAATAAATTTTGTTAGCTTCTCTTTATCCACTTTTCTCTGTTTATTTGGGACTTTTTTTTTCTCTCATATCTTTCCAGCTCACATATAATTGGGCAGGAAACGGAATGAAGAACAAAAGTGGTTACTGAGGAGGAGAAGTTAAATTGCAGTGTGACATAAGAAGCAACCAAAGAGTGAGGCAGTGCTAAGGAATGGGAGTAGCGACTTACAGACATCATTGACCCAGAAGTTCCTAAAGCCTAAGAGATTTCTAAACGTCCTTTAATACTAAGCCATTGTCCTTTCATTTACTCATTCACCCTTCCATCTACAAATTCATTTTTTCATTCATTCATCCATTCATTCAAATAATTATTGGAACCCTATGCAAAGAATTATGCTAAATGCTAAACATGGACAGAAAGAAAAGATTTTGGATGGCAAATAGGGGAACCAAATAAGTAAAGAGACTACAATATGTGTAATAAGAACAATGAGCTTTATTTATGTGGCTAGAATTAGGAGTAGTTACCTTTTCAAAAGTCTTTAAGGATGTCTAACTATGGAATATATGAAAAGGCATTCAGTTGTATACATTTTTAATGGAAAGACCACCAAAAATGGTTTAATATTGCACAGACCTCCATTGTAACTATTTTTTTTTTTAAAGGTGCAAGTAATGCTTGGAAGCATTGTCATTTTGAATTATTGCATGACGTTATATGCCAGAAATACACGTCAGGCTTGGTTGCTAAAATAGACATTGTGAAGAAATCATGGTAATTACCTTTCTACGCTCAGATGTATTTATAATGTTCAAAAGAAAATCAAGTTGATCTAAGCAGGTTACAAAACTAGAAGACATAGGGGAAGTGTTCGCATTTAACTGAGCATTGATAAAGAAGAAAGGAAGTTGAATGAATTAGCAATTTAGTCACAAAGATAAGTGCCTCCCACCCCTGCCAGTAGAAGGTCATAGGTTTAGAAGTAACTTTAAGCAAGCTGATGAAAGAGACACAGGATGGCCTTTTTCATCTGAAAGCGAAAAGACCAAATCCAGAGAATGTATTATTTCAGGCCTTCTCTGGGACTAACAAGAACTTTTTTTTTTTTAGTAGAGGAATTGCCTATTTAAAGAAAACTGAACAAGTGCTTGAAGAAGCCATGCCATCAATAATTCTTAATTAACTTCGACAGCAAGTAAAAGTGCAGTAAAGGCTTCAAAGGCAAATGACTTGCCAGGAACCCAAAGATCAGATGTTAGGGCTTGGGACTACTGAGAAAACACCATGTAAAGACAATAACAAATATAATAGAAATAGACAAAAAGCATAGTTTAACTTAAGAAATATGTGACAATTAGAGTAATGATCTGCAAATCTTTTTATTTATACCCTTATTATTGTTTCTGTCAATCTTACTCAATATTGAATCTTGTCTTAAACATATTTGCAATTTAATTACAGTACAATTAATTAAATACACTAACAATTTTTGATGTTTATGTTTTTTTGTTTAAATATGGAAAATGTAAGAAAATGAATTTATTAGTCAAGGTTCTCCAGCTAAACAAAACCAACAGAACATATATATACACACACACACACATATAATGTAATGTAAATATTATGAAAGTTATTATAGCAATTGGCTCACTCAACTGTAGGAATGGGCAAGTCTGAATTCTATAGAGCAGACCATAAAATTGGGAGCTCTGATGGAGTTTTTTGATGCATTCCAGGAGAAGCTGGTTGGCTGAAATAGAGATGGAAATTCTCCTTCTGACTGCTGAAATCATCAGTTCTCCCTTTAAGGTCATCTACTTGTTGAAAAATATTCAACAAAATTCAACACCTTTTATTCATGTTCAAAACTCTCAATGGAAGTAGGAATAGAAGGAAAATTTCTTACCCTTATAAAGAGTATATACAAAATACCTACAGCTGCCATTATACATCTCCAGAGAATGCATCAAAAAACTCCATCAGGGCTAGATTGACTTTTATTCTACAGGCAAAGAGAAACTTTCATATTTTTATAATCGACTTTTTAATTTTAAAGTAGTTTTAGATTTATTGAAAATTTTCAAACGTAGTAGAGAGAGAGCCCATATATCTGCACCCACTTTTTCCTGTTGGACAGGAAAAAGCCTACATATAAAATAGGTACAAAAAACCTGCCTAGAAATGTAATGGCAGCTTTATTCATAATTGGCAAAACATTGAAGCCCTCAAGCTGTACTAAAATAGGTGAAAGAATAACCAGCTGTGATGCAACCATAAAATGCAGCATTATTCAGCTAGAGAAAGAAGTGAGTTACCAATCCAAAGAAATGGATTACCAATCCATGCAACAAAATGGATGAACCTTGAGTGCAAATGGCTAAGTGAAAGAAGCCAGTCTGAAAAGGCTACATATTGCATGATCCATTTTGGGATAATTTTTGTATGAGGTGTGAGGTATGAGTCTAGGTTCATTTTATTTTTGTATCTGGGTGTCCAGTTGTTCCAGAACCATTTATTGGATAGATTATTCTCTTTCCACTGAATTACCTTTGTGCCTTTGCCAAACATCAGTTGACCATATTTGTGTGTCTGTGTGTATGTGTGGAGGGGGGGCGGTTCTGAGCTCTGTATCCTGTTTCATTGATCTAAGAGCCCATTATTTTGCCAAAATGACCGCATTTTGTTTAGTATTGCTTTTACTACATCTTGGTATCAGGTAGCATAGTCCACTTACTTTGTGCTACTATAGTTACCTTGCCTTTCATCTAAACTTTAGAATCATTTTAGCAATATCTACAAAAGTATGCTAGGATTTTAATTACTAATGAACTGAATTTACAGATCAAGTTGTGAAGAAATGACATCTTAAAAATAGTGGGTCTTCCAAACAAGGCATCTGGAATATCTCTCCATTTATTTAGATATTTTTAGTTCATTCATCATTGTTTATGACTATTCCGCTCTTCTTTTTTTTTTTTTTTTTTGGTGATATTGTAAATGGATATTTTTTTGAAATTTCAAATTCCAATTGTTCATTGCTAGTATATATAGGAAAGCAATTGACTTTTTTAACCTGACCTTACTATGCCCCTTGACTATTTCCAGGAATTTGGGGTAGATTCTTTGGAATTTTATATAAAAAGTAACCATGTCATCTGAGAGTAAAGACCATTTTATTTCTACCTTTTAAATTGATAGAATTTTAATTCTTTTCCTTGTCCACTGTACTACCTAGTAATTTCAATATGATATTTAATAGGTGTGGTAAGAGGAAAGTTTTGCCCTGTTCCTGATCTTAAGGAGAAAGGATTCATTTTCTCCCTATTAAATATAATGGCAGCTGTAGACATTTTGTATATATTCTTTATAAGGGTGAGAAATTTTCCTTCTATTCTTAGTTTCATTGAGAGTGTTGAACATGAATAGGTGTTCAATATTCTTGAATACTTTTTCTGCAATATTGACATGATTGCATGCTATTTCTTATTCTATCTTTCAATATGATTAATTTCATTTAGTAATTTACCAACGTTGAACTACCCTTGCATTCCTGGAGTGAACCACACTTGGTTGATGTATTATCTATTTATATATATTGTTGAATTTTATTTGCTATATTTTGGCAAGGACTTTTACATCTATGTTCATGAGAGATAATGGTCTGTGGTTGTCTTTTTTTTTTGTAATGATATTATGGTTTTGGTATTATTGTGACTCTGGCTTTATTAAAGCGGTTGGCAAATGTTCCCTCTGCTTCTATTTTCTGGAAGAAATTGTGGGAATTGGTTTTATTTCTTCCTTAATGTTTGGTATGATATGCCAGTGACACCATCGTCATATGATGTTTTCTTTCTTTTGGGGTGAAAGGTTTTAAACTACTAATTCATTTATTTTCAATGTTTTTAGTGGTATTCATATTACCTATTTCTCCATAAATGAGTTTTGGTCATTTGTGTCTTTCAAGATTTGGTTCATTTAATTTAAATTATCAAGCTTATGACATGATTATATCCTTTCAATGTCCATTGAAAGTTACCTCTTTCATTCTTCACATTAGTAATTTGTGCTTCTCAAAATATGATTTATACACATGATGGAATATTATTCAGCCATAAGAAAGAATGAAGTTCTGGTACATGCTGCTACATATATGAATCTTCAATACTATGAGGTGAAATAAGTAAGGCATATAAGGACATATAATGTACAATATCATTTATATGAAATATTAAATATTTTAAAAAATAGCAAATTGATAGAGACAGAATGTAGAGTAAAGGTTAATGGAAGATGGAGGAAAGGGAAAGGGGCAGGTTTTGTGTGGTGGGTATTGAGTGTTTGTAAATAAAAATTAATTAAAAAGTCACTATAAATTAGTTTTCATTAAAAATGTAATTTAGAAATCAATTAATGGCTTCATGTTATATTTATTTTTAAGCACAATAATGTCATTTTTAAGCACAATTGTGTCATTCTTATTGGATTATAAACTTCTTCAGAAACATCTATAATTGTACCCATCAAAAGAAACTTCATCCAAATTAGGATGACATTGAACAATTTTTTGTTAGCAACCTCAATGGTGAAATTTACTTGCATAACTGGCTGAAATGGTAACCATGCAATATTTTTTTTTATTCTATTCATTATGTATTTCAATTTTGGGCTCATATATGAAAACTTCAAAGAATGGATTCCCCAAAAGTAATAATGGTCCAACCAGAAAAGCTAAAAAAATAAAAAATAAAATAAAGTGATGATTAATAATGGGACTACATTATATGCCACTGTCATGATTGTACAGTACTTCCATAACAAATTACCACACGCTTAGCACCTTAAAAGAACACAAACTTATTACTTCATAGTTCTGTAGTTCAGAATTCTAGAAGTTCCAGGTTTCACAAGGCCCAGATCAAGTTGCCAGCTAGCTGGGTTCTTACCAAGAGGCTCTGACATGAATCTACTGCCAGGCTTGATCAGGCTGCTGACAGAATTCAGTTCATTGCAGCAGTAAGACTGAGGCCCCCTTTCCTGGTCTGTCAGCTGGGAGCTGCCTTTCGCTCCTCTGGGCCTCTCCCGAATCCTGGCACATGGGCTGCCACTTCTCCAAGTCAGCCATGGCATGTGAGACCCTTACCCCTGGAATCTCTCTGGGACTGCCCCTTCTGCTGACTCTTTTGCCTACAATCAGAGCATGTTATGAGCTTTTAAAGGTTCATGTGATTAGAGTGTGCCCACCTGCATAATCCAAAATAATCTCACAATTTCAAGCTTCTTGATATTTATTATACTAGCAAAGTCTTTTTTGTCTTATAGTATAAAATATTTCCAGGTTTTAGGGATGAGGGCATGGATATCTTTGGGGGAGAAGGAGTCCTAATCTTGTCTTTAAAGCATATTTAATGGTATTAGAAATTTCTACAATATAATTTCATCAAAAAAAGAATGTCAGAACAATGGAAACCACATAGTCCATATTTGAAACTTTTTATTTTGAAAATTTCAAACTTTCAGGAAAGTTGCATAAATAATACAGAGAACTCCAGTATACCTACTATCCAGGTAGAAAGACTTACCAACTTTTAACGTTTTGCAACACTTGTTATATCATTCCAATCATCTATCTATCTAATCATTTGTCTAATCTATATATTTTCTAAACATCAAGGAGTAGGTATCTTACATCAAACTCCTTTTCCACTTAAGATTTCCATGTATGTTTCCTAAGAACAAGGCTATTCATTTAAGTAACCACATAAACCCAACGACAGCTCTAACAAAATAATAAAATTTTTAAAACGTTGTGTTTGAAAAAAATACAATATGGCTTCCCATATAAAATGGGATTTTCTAGTAAGAGAATCCAATGAGTCTCACACTATGGACACATCTCAGTTTATTATGAATTAGCTATAAAAATGCCCTGCGACATGGAAGGGGATCATCCATACTTTATTGACAGATCAATCACAGAAAATAACTGAAGATTCACAGAAGCTTTTCTGCTAGATAAAATCATATTTGAGTTCCCTTCTAGTCTTTCCCTCTCTAACCATAGCATAAAAGCCTAACGTTTTTTTCTTTCTGTAAGTACATTGATTTTACATGGGTGCATGTAAAGCATTCTGAGGGACGTAGCAAATCAAAATCTTTCTGTTGTTTTGAGTTCCCATCTAAAATTCTGAGGCTCTTAGACCACTAGATCTCCTGAATCTTACACCACTAGATCTCCTGAAGCAACATCACGGTCCTTCTTCTTTGATGAGGGATAAATCAAACAAAGAAATCCATGGTTATTTATTTGCCCTTAATGGTGAATAACTCTATAAGTTGGGAAAGAAGCAAGAGTCCTTCAGCAATAAGGCTGAATTAGCTGTGCTTCTCATGTGTTCCCAATGTCAAAGCATTTCAAAAGAACTTCTACTATCATATTTTTCTGAGCACAGTAAATCATCGCAGGATAATTGAGCTCAGTTCCAAGCCCTGTCCATGCCTTCATATTTTATTAAATCAGCAATGCTGCTTTAAGTGGGGAACACTGACTTACGACATTACAAACGGTTATTACTGTCATTGCTCCACTTTTCTGAATTTCACCAAGAAGGCAGTCACTCCCCTTTGATCTGAACAGTGTTCTTCTTCATAGAAAGGAAAAGTTAGCATTCCTGCAAGCCTGTAATTGGAGAAGAGGTTTTCCAGATGTTGAGTACTTTAAGATATGATAGATGAGTCACATGTCACTGAGACTCAAAAATATCAGGATAAAGGAACAGGGAATGCAATGGCTCCCCATCCTTCTTTATGAAATCTGGCCCACAAGAATTGTGGTGCTATAACTGTTACTTTATACGTTTGGTTTTGCTGATTCAATTTTCAAGAGAGGCATGTACTGCATAGAAATTACTCTCTCATTAAAATGTATTACCACGAATTGAAGATGGTTTCTCAGTCACATGCCACAGACTGGAGGCCTGAGTCCCAGCTGCCTGTGAATGGGGGGTAAGGGCATCTATAGCAGCAGGTTGCCGGTGCATACCTGGCTTTGAAATTCAGAGAGCCAAGGCAAAACTGGCAATGATGTGTATGAATACAGAAGAGGCAATACAAAGACAGAGTTCAAGGTAGAAGAGTGAATCTGCTGGCACAAACATCAGATTTTGGTTTTACGGTGGTGATTTTGGTGTTGTGGAAGGCAAACCCATAGACGTTCCTTCCAAAGAGACTCTGACCTAACTGAATTATGTTCATTAATACAGCAGGGTGATGATTCCTTATTACTTTGCCTAACCTTTTAGGTCAGGCCCTGCCAGCTTTACTATGTGATATTTCTTTATAGTTTGCATGTTATGCCATTCCCTGCCCAAATTTGTGTCTTTTACTATTGTTTTGGAATCCAGATATGGTCCAGTCCTGATTTCAGGTTTGTTTTGCCAGAGTAGGATTTAAACATCCTCCCCACATGGCCTTTGGCATCTCTTTGTGAATGCTGGTTTATGTTTGGCCTTGCTGACATACTGAAGACCACATCTAGGATGAAAAGAAAAACTGTGGCAAAATGTGGCCAACATTGAAGGCCTAATTTTCTAACTTCTCTGCTTCATGTTATCAGTGTCGCTGGTTGAAACTTGATTGCTCTAAAACAAGTATTATTAAGAGGAATATTTATATCATCTGTTTTATATGGACTGATGGTTCTCAGACTTTACTGTATATAAGAAGTACCTGAAAAAATTATTTTAAAAATAGCTTCCAGGGTGGTCTGATGGTGGCTCAGTTGCAGAATTCTTGCCTGCCATGCTTGAGATGCAGGTTTGATTCCCGGTGCCTGCCCATGCCAAAAAAAAAAAAGAAGAAAGAAAGAAAGAAAATATATATATATATAATATATATTATTATATATAATATATATATTATATATATATAAATTATATATAATATATATAATTTGTATATATATAATTTCCGGGACCTGGGCCCTAGATATTCTGATTTGGTAGTTCTGGGATGGACCCACAAAGCTGTACTTTAAGAAAGAGTCCACATATCGAGGAATACTGTTGTAAAGAGAACAAGAGGAATAAAAGCAATCTGTGCTCTGGTCCTCGATAATCTTGGGAGAAAACAAGAATGCTCTCTGAAATGTAAAATATGAAACCAGCATCTAATGGACCAGGGCATTGAGAACCAAAAGCCTCAATCAATCTTCCTTCTGTTCTCCAATGTTTCATGTGCCTCCTCTTCAGGGAGAGAACAGGCTAACCAGAGCACAGCTTGTGCTTGGTCCCCTTGAAAGTTGTGTGCCTAATTGACATTCATGGTAGAAGCGAGGCTGACCCGGAGAGATAGATCTGTGAGAGGGGGCTGTCAGCTGCCAGCGGACATCTGAATTACTACAATCGGGTCATTTTCCTTTCCCCCACCCTTCTCTCTTCTTTTTTTCCTAAGTGCATGTGTTTTTTTGTTTTTGTTTTTTCTCTATATGAGTTTTGGGACAGACGCCATGCATATCTCCTCCATCCTTGTGTCCTCAAAGCCTAGCAGAGCGTTCAATAAACAAGCGTGGAATAAACGATTGAATGAAGGAATGAAAACAGAGGGAAGACACATGCTGAGAGAGGAGTAGAGGCAGGGAGAAAGTGAGGGAATGCTAATGCTTCGGAAAAAATGACCTCATTCTTAGTTCTCCACTCTACCCCGATTTACCCCAAACTAGATGCTGTATTTTATTACTCTTCTATTCTTTCAGTCACAAAAACAACCTCCCACAACAATTAGCAGAAGTTGAACATTTCGTTTATACCATGAAGACACCCTTTTACATGTTTGTATTTTTTATTTTCTAAATCTCTTTTATTTTTTCTTTAGAAACTCACTGAATGGGTATTAAAGAGCTAGGAAAAGAATTGCTTTTTGAAGTGTAATATATGTTCTGTTTGAAAGAACTGCTTCTGGTGTCTAAGAATAATTAACAATACACTTTAATTTATGAGTGTCTATGCTCAAAGATCCTTTATCAGAGGGAAGGACGGAGAGAGAAAGAAAGACTGGGAGGCTAATGGAAACTTCCATGTCCTTGTACTGAGCTCCTGTGTAACATGCAGGAGTGGCATTGAAGAGGACAGAGGAAACACTTCTGAGCTCTGTTTTACATATGTGCGTTATAAATTGGTAACCTCCCTATTTTAGGTCTTAGAAAACCCTCTCTCCCCTCCAGTGGGTATGACTTAAGAATAACAATGTGACATGAACGTTGAGATGAGAGGATAAGTGAATAAAGAGAAAGGATGGTGGTGAATAATTACAAGGAGGGGGAATGGGGAGGAGGAGAAAGAAACTGACTCATGGGGGTGCAAAATGTATTCACGATTTCTTTGTCTTATCCATGCACTGTACCTCTCAACCAGGAAAGCAGATGTCTTGACGCTAAAAGGAAGTAAAGGTGGCAATTAATACTGACAAGAAAAATAATAAAAATAAAAAAGAAGAATAGATTAGAAAAAGAAAGGCCGCCTCCTCCTCCATCTATCTACAGCCATCCTGACAGTCTGTTCCCCATTTATAAACCTAAGAAAGGCCCGAGGAGTCCATCTTAAGGCCTGGGCAGTGCTTTTGTTTGTTTGTTTGTTTAATCATCCAAGAAATGGGTCTAGTTCTTTTTCAAAGCTACCTCACCTGCCCATCCTCCACACCTCACTCACTGTCTGCACCAAGATTTTCTGTGAACTACCATGTCCTGCTGCAGCAGTTCCATTAGGCCATTTCTGCACCACAGGCTGACTCCAGCCTCATGTCTGTGGCACTCTGTCCTCTGCCAACTGTCTCAATTAAGCCTCTGACTGTTTGTGGAACATGCTGTGTTATGTGAACCGAGATTAACCCCCACTAGCTACTATCTCTACTTGTTGGGGATAGATCGTGAACCCCACTAGCTACTATCTCTACTTGTTGGGGATAGATTGTGAAACCCACCAAAGTCTTGTTCAAGTCCTAATTCATATCCCTGAGGGTGTGTGCCCTTTTATAAATAAGACCTTTGAATGTGTCATTTGTTAAGGTATGACCAAACTGAATGAAGGTGTGCCTTCGTTCAGTGTGGCTGAAGTGCTTATAAGCAAAAGAAATTGGACAGGAAAGTAGAAACCAGAAGTCATAAGAAGCCAGAGTATGAAGCAGATCCCCATGTGATGGAGACAGATATGCAAACCAAGAAACCCCAAGGATTACAGCAAGCCTGCACCAGAAACTCATAGACTCTGGGAGAAAAACATGACTTGTGGAGGCCTTGATTTTAGACTTCTATCACCAGAAGCCATGAGACAACAAGTTCCTGTTGTTAAAGCCAACCCTTGTGGTGTATCTGTCATAGCAGTCCTGGAAAACCAAGATACCTCTCCTCCTTAAGTTCTGAGTGCTGCCAGGGAAAATGCAAAACTCAAAAGATCTGGACCTGAAAAACATTTTCTTTACTAACTTCAAGTAAGACTTATTCCAAGTTGCCTCCAAAGGTTCTTCAAGCAAATCTCAAACTCCCAGTCCTACTCATGTCTTTATCCTTGAGAGATGGCAGTCTGATCTTCTACTCATGTGAGAGACTCAAGACTATACCACAAACATTCAAGTAGTACCCTAACATCCTCTCTGCCAAGATTTACATCCTTTGTTTCTGACACAGAGAATGAAATGTTCCGTCCTTTATGTATTCAATCCTTAATTTACTTGCTCCACTCCATTCCTGCCTAACCCACCATCCTCTCCAGCATGACAGCTCTTGCCTTCTTCATTCATTCACTCCCTCCTATAGGCTCTTGACCATAAACCTCTGGTGAATATTAATTTACTCCTTCCTCTCAAGGCTAGACCTCTGATGGTCAAAATTGCCTCTTCTCTTGCTTCATCATTAACTTGAAGCAGTCTGTCTCCTGCCCTCACTAGGGTATTGATGCCACCAATGAATCTGGCCCCACACCTCTAATAAGAGGCAATAGCTAGAGTCAATAATAGCAGTTCCTTGATATATGTCCTCAGTTACTTCTCTTCATTTTGACATGGTAAAAATCCTAACCATCTTTTAAAACCAGGTTCAAAATTTCATTTCCCAATTTCCACTTTCATAAAGATATTTCCAGTCTCTGCTTCCTATAGCTCCTCAGCACTCTGTGCCTCAGTGCTTTGCATGCCTTTCTCCCTCATGGGACTTGAAACACTGGCAAGGTGGGGACTTCATCACAGCTCAGGGCACTCTCATTTCCACAGTATAGATTTTCAATAAATATTTAAGACAAAATTGTGTTCAACATTTCTTTCTTGAACTTTCCTCCGTTGGCTATTCTGGTTGCTTTCTCTTTCTAATAGATACTTCTCTGCACCCACACTAACTCCTTTTCTCCCTCTTCTCAATGTGGAAATCCAAACAGTCAATACCAATCCTCTTGTTCTTCTTAATATTCTCTTTCACATTATCGTATCCACTTATTATTTCTTCCTGGATCTCTCTCACTGTCATCTCAAACGCAACAGGTCTATAACTAAAGTTGACACCCCTACTCACTAGGTAAATTCATGCCAATACACATCTCTTTTTCAAGTTCCCTGTATATCATTATATCCACTATTTTCTTGTTACTCATATTTAAAACATTGCAATTTATCTTTAACTAAATTTCTTCCCTAAACATATCTCTGTCCCACTAGTCAGTTGCAAATTAGGAACTGTTATCCTTTCTCTCAAATGCTGTGAATCTGATTCTTCCTCTTCATTAACTCTCTCAACACCTGGTCCAGGCCCTCTGCCTCCCATGGTTAGGTGATAACAACATGTCTCCCAATCTATACTCCCCTTTTCCCATCCAACTTCTCATTTTAGTAATTATCCTTAATCATGACTTACTGTAAGTTCTACCACAGATATGATACAGTTAGTATTTCCCTGTGTCCAATTATGTCAAATCTAAAACCCTCTGCTAGATTAAGGGCAGATTCGAAATTTAAGCAAATAATTTTATATTCATTGCTGCACAATTTTTAACTACTTCCAAAATGCTATCCTCTCCTAGTCAACCTTGGGCCCCCTGAATAGCGTACATGTAAATCACGTCCTTATATTAAAGTTTTTGTAGTCACAAAGCCTTAGATTCAAATCCTGACTTCTCCCCGTATTAGCTTTTACCTTGGATAAGTTATTAAACTCTTTAAACTTCAAATTGTTTAATTGCAAAATAAAGGTAATAAAATCTACCGTATAGTCAGAACACATCTAAATGGCGAACTCTTTATATTCGTTCTCGGATACTACAACATCTAGCACAAAACTGAGCACAGCAAAGGAGCTCAATAAATATCTGCTGAGTAGTTAATAGTGCATAGCTCACCTATGAGAAATGACCTTGACAATAAGGCAAAATAGGATTAAATAATGGAAGAAGAGAAATAGAGCTGAAAGATTGAAGCAGCTCCTTATGGAGATTAAAAAAAAGAGAATTAAAAGTAAAAGGCTTTCTAGAAATCCTGTTGTGAAGGCCTTAAAGTAACAAAGGCATTCATTAAAGTAACAGAAGATGAGTCAAAAGTTTCCAGTGTTCTATGATAAATTCAGAGGTAAGTTAGGGAAGGCCGTGCTGCCATCTATTATCTATCTTTCAGTTTTATTCTTCTTGCCCCTTAATGGGAAGTCAGACCATTTTCTTTTTCTTTTTAGTTCCAAATGAGGCAAGAACACTGCTGTGACAAAAGAGAGTCCTACCCCTCAGCTTTTTGTTTCCCAGAGTTTTTAAACCTATAATTCCATCCTTGATCACTGCATTATTATCTTCATTATATTAGATCATCATATTATCCTCATTTCATAAAAAAGGAAACTGAGGTTCAGGAACATTAACTCACCTTCTTAAGAAACCCTCTTAAGATATTAATGTGATTAAATCCCTGTCTCTACAAAAGGCCAAGTGTAACAATCTCTTATATCTGGTTGGTATGAGAAAGATTTATAATCCAAAGTTGCTATGAAAGAAAGCATGTAGATTTGACAGTACCAGATATTATCCATTTTTGTTCCCTAGAAACATAAAGTTCTTTCTTCTGATTTGTTTGAAATGGATAAAGACAGGCCCATCCTTTGTGGTGATGTCTACCATACTCCTTTTCTTTTCTTTTTTTTTTTTATGTAAATTAAACAATTAGCTATGCTGCCCCAATTATGATGAACTGGGGACTCTTGAATGAGGTCCTTTAGGAAGAGAAGCTGACTTGATACGAGAAAGACCCTGTCCAGGGCCTAAACCTTCAGATTTGATCTTAAAGGGATTGACCAGCTGCCCAGTGCCCAAGATTCTAAATGGTCTGGAGTTGGCAATGCATTAAATGTGGTCGATATGATGTCATGACAGTTAGTTAGGAATATGCTGGTGGGGGTAATATTTAGCATCGAATGTGTACAATACATAAGTCTGAGCACCAGGAGTATCACTTTAAAGCAGAAACACAGGGAAGAAAAGATACAGTCCAGATCCTAGAGAAATGGAGCTGGAAAGAATTAAGGAGATTACCAGAGTCCCAGGAAAGCAAGCTGATGCTCAGAAAGTTTTAATAAAAGAAAGGAATTAGGATGTTAATTAAGAAATCAAGGAATCTTAACAATAATAACAATTAGTGAAGACTATGTTCCAGGCGCTATTTTAGGCATTTTACATTTTACATATATAAAATATAAATGAATATTTTCCTCCAGTCATCCTCTAAAAGCAGTATTATAATCCTCATCTATGAGAGGTAAAAGGGTGAAATTTTAAGACCCAGAGGTGCCTGTTTCTCCAAGAGTATCAACCAATTCCATCCTATAGCGTTGACTCTCCTTTTCAACATGAAAAAGTTAGAATGAGCTTAACCCAAATTTTAAAAAATTAATAAATTTAATTAGTAAAGATTGGGCGTAGGCTCAAGGGAGGAGTTATAACAGAGAAGGCAGGATTTTAAAATGAGCATGACTGCTGAATCATTATATTGATATTTGTTTTAGTCTCCAGTGTCTTGGAGCAGCTAGCATGACAAACCTGAAATTGTGGAACTGTACCCCATACCAAACATTGAAATCAGTTCTATAACTACTTGTGAAAATGTACTTTGAAATTTATTGCTTTTCTGTTTACATGTTATATTCCACATTAAAAAAGAAGTGTCTGGTATACACTAAACATTTAGTGAATGTTAATTCCCAGTTGCTATAAATAACTGAATAAATATTAATAATAAAAGAATCAGAGACACAAAGACTTTATGTAATTTACTCAAAGTCACACAACTCATGCTGAGAAGGTCAGGGACTCGCCTAGCAGTCATCTCACAACCCTTACCTATCCCCTCCTTTTCCCCTTTTGCTTAATTGGGTACAGATGTTTCAGCATGTTTCCATTCCACAACCCTGGGGAACAGCGACATGGAAACCAGAACAAGCAGCCCCAGAAGCTCGCCACAGTGGGAACTCTGCACCAAGTTTGCTTGATCTATGCTTTTTGCAGGGTAGTAGGGCTCCCTCCCCCTGGGTTATGTAAATACTCACCCCTTGCAAAGTGGGACTTGCAGAGCCAACATCCACTGTTCTTGACTGAAGCAGTTGATCTCCCTGGGGGACTGGGTATGACTGGACCTCTTCTCCTGATCTTTTGGATCCTTTGTGACATGCAAGTAACAAAGCTGTCATTTGTTGAGAATCACTGTTGTGTCTGAGCCTGTTTTCCCACAATCATACAGCAGCTCACTTCACAATTAAGAATTGGTAGAGTCAAACCAATCACAAGTAAAGAAATTGAATTAGTCATTCAAAAGCTTCCTAAAAAGAAAAGTCCAGGACCAGACGGCTTCACATGTGAATTCTATCAAACATTCCAGAAAGAATTAGTACCAACTCTCCTCAAACTCTTCAAAAAAATCGAAGTGGAGGGAAAACTACCTAATTCATTCTATGAAGCCAACATCACCCTCATACCAAAACCAGGCAAAGATATTACAAAAAAAGAAAACTACAGACCAATCTCTCTAATGAATATAGATGCAAAAATCCTCAAAAAAATTCTAGCAAATCATATCCAACAACACATTAAAAGAATTATACATCATGACCAAGTAGGATTCATCCCAGGTATGCAAGGATGGTTCAACATAAGAAAATCAATTAATGTAATACACCATATCAACAAATCAAAGCAGAAAAATCACATGATCATCTCAATTGATGCAGAGAAGGCATTTGACAAGATTCAACATCCTTTCCTGTTGAAAACACTTCAAAAGATAGGAATACAAGGGAACTTCCTTAAAATGATAGAGGGAATATATGAAAAACCCACAGCTAATATCATCCTCAATGGGGAAAAATTGAAAACTTTCCCCCTAAGATCAGAAACAAGACGAGGATGTCCACTACCACCACTATTATTCAACATTGTGTTGGAGGTTCTAGCCAGAGCAATTAGACAAGAAAAAGAAATACAAGACATCAAAATTGGAAAGGAAGAAGTAAAACTATCACTGTTTGCAGACGATATGATACTATACATCGAAAACCCGGAAACATCCACAACAAAGCTACTAGAGCTAATAAATGAGTACAGCAAAGTAGCAGGTTACAAGATCAACATTCAAAAATCTGTAGCATTTCTATACACTAGTAATGAACAAGCTGAGGGGGAAATCAAGAAACGAATCTCATTTACAATTACAACTAAAAGAATAAAATACCTAGGAATAAATTTAACTAAAGAGACAAAAAACCTATATAAAGAAAACTACAAAAAACTGCTAAAAGAAATCACAGAAGACCTAAACAGATGGAAGGGCATACCGTGTTCATGGATTGGAAGACTAAATATAGTTAAGATGTCAATCCTACCTAAATTGATTTACAGATTCAATGCAATACCAATCAAAATCCCAACAACTTATTTTTCAGAAATAAATAGAAAAACCAATAAGCAAATTTATCTGGAAGGGCAGGGTGCCCCGAATTGCTAAAAACATCTTGAGGAAAAAAAACGAAGCTGGAGGTCTTGCGCTGCCTGACTTTAAGGCATATTATGAAGCCACAGTGGTCAAAACAGCATGGTATTGGCATAAAGATAGATATATCGACCAATGGAATCGAATAGAGTGCTCAGATATAGACCCTCTCATCTATGGACATTTGATCTTTGATAAGGCAGTCAAGCCAACTCACCTGGGACAGAGCAGTCTCTTCAATAAATGGTGCCTAGAGAACTGGATATCCATATGCAAAAGAATGAAAGAAGACCCATATCTCACACCCTATACAAAAGTTAACTCAAAATGGATCAAAGATCTAAACGTTAGATCTAAGACCATAAAACAGTTAGAGGAAAATGTTGGGAGATATCTTATGAATCTTACAACTGGAGGCGGTTTTATGGACCTTACACCTAAAGCAAGAGCACTGAAGAAGGAAATAAATAAATAGGAGCTCCTCAAAATTAAACACTTTTGTGCATCAAAGAACTTCATCAAGAAAGTAGAAAGACAGCCTACACAATGGAGACAATATTTGGAAATGACATATCAGATAAAGGTCTAGTATCCAGAATTTATAAAGAGATTGTTCAACTCAACAACAACAAAAAGACAGCCCACCCAATTACAAAATGGGAAAAAGACTTGAACAGACACCTCTCAGAAGAGGAAATACAAATGGCCAAAAGGCACATGAAGAGATGCTCAATGTCCCTGGCCATTAGAGAAATGCAAATCAAAACCACAATGAGACATCATCTCACACCCACCAGAATGGCCATTATCAACAAAACAGAAAATGACAAGTGCTGGAGAGGATGCGGTGAAAGAGGCACACTTATCCACTGTTGGTGGGAATGTCAAATGGTGCAACCACTGTGGAAGGCAGTTTGGCGGTTCCTCAAAAAGCTGAATATAGAATTGCCATACAACCCAGTAATACCACTGCTGGGTATCTACTCAAAGGACTTAAGGGCAAAGACACAAATGGACATTTGCACACCAATGTTTATTGCAGCGTTATTTACAATTGCAAAGAGATGGAAACAGCCAAAATGTCCATCAACAGATGAGTGGCTAAACAAACTGTGGTATATACATACGATGGAATATTATGCAGCTTTAAGACAGGATAAACTTATGAAGCATGTAATAACATGGATGGACCTAGAGAACATTATGCTGAGTGAGTCTAGCCAAAAACTAAAGGACAAATACTGTATGGTCCCACTGATGTGAACCGACATTCGAGAATAAACTTGGAATATGTCATTGGTAACAGAGTCTAGCAGGAGTTAGAAACAGGGTAAGATAATGGGTAATTGGAGCTGAAGGGATACAGACTGTACAACAGGACTAGATACAAAAACTCAAAAATGGACAGCACAATAATACCTAATTGTAAAGTAATCATGTTAAAACACGGAATGAAGCTGCATCTGAGCTATAGGTGTTTTTTTTTTTTTTTTTTTACTATTATTATTACTTTTATTTTTTTCTCTATATTAACATTCTATATCTTTTTATGTTGTGTTGCTAGTTCTTCTAAACCGATGCAAATGTACTAAGAAACGATGATCATGCATCTATGTAATGACGTTAAGAAATAGGGCGGGCCGCGGTGGCTCAGCGGGCAAAGTGCTTGCCTGCTATGCCGGAGGACCTCGGTTCGATTCCCGGCCCCAGCCCATGTAACAAAAAACGGAAAAACAAAATACAATAAAACAAGAAAATGTTTAAAGATGTTTCCCTTTCTTCCTTCCTTCCTTCCTTCTATCTGTCTTTCCTTTAAAAAAAAAAAAAAAAAAAAGAATTACTGATTGCATATGTAGAATGGTATGATTTCTAAATATTGGGTTAATTTCTTCTTTTCCGTTAATTAATAAAAAAAAAAAAAGAATTGGGAGAGTTATTGCTTCTCGGCCTTTTGGCTAAGATCAAGTGTAGTATCTGTTCTTATCAGTTTAATATCTGATATGTCCTCTATCCAAGGACAATATATTAAATAGAATTTTGGAATTCAGAGATGGAATAGGAGCTTGCTCCATCCACTCCACGTCTCGACCTGGTATTGTGGTACTTCCAGGAACGATGCACCCCCCTTGGGGGAACAATAAATGTATAAAAAGTTAAAAAAAAAAAAAAATTGGTAGAGTTAAGATGTGGACCTAGTTCTGTCTGATTCCAAACTCCTGAACCCTTAAACAATGGGCTATTGAGCAGAAGCCCAGACATACCCATGGGGAACACACTGTGCCAGAGTTGGGGTGGGGTTGGAGAAAACAGGTAGCCATGGGTGTAAAAGACCCATCCCAGGCACACAGCCAATGGGGTTAAAGCATTAAGACATCAGAATCCAACCATGTTTCTAGAAGGTGTGTCTAATGTTAGTAAGGTTTGATCAGGATAGGCTCTGGGTCTGAGCATGACTGATCAGCTGGACAAATAGGACAGTATTTGTAGCGGTGGACTGGTAAGGACAGATAAGGAAATCAAATGAGAGTAAAATGAAATTAGAAGAAGACTTAAAATAGACAAGAACCACCAAAACTGCCTGATGGATGTAAAGGGGAAAAAGAAGCTCACCTTAGAGATAGTGGTGGGTGGGGAAGTTTAGAAAAGGCTGTGTTATAATATTATGTATTAAAAAGCAGACTCTTTACATGTACAATCAGTAATTCTTAATAACATCACATAGTTGCATATTCATCATTTCTTAGTACATTTGCATCAATTTAGAAAAAGAAATAAAAAGACAACAGAATAAGAATTAAAACATTAATAGAAAAAAAAAAAAAAGCAGACTCTTTAGTGCAGACATATAAACGATTTTCAGATCCAGATGCAAAAGTTCCAGGATCTGTTATAACCTTGTCTATTGTCCAGTCTTCACTCTTACATTGACTGGTAGGCACAGAAATGGCCACTGTCAGTCTTCCCACTAACCCCTAACTAGTTAATATTTTATGACCTTTTATAACCAAAGTTTTGCATCCAATTTTGTGAATGTTGTAGCGCCACCTCTACTTATAGGTAGGGGACTTGAGTGCAGCATTGGGATACGTCTTCCAGAGCTTTGTCCTTTAGTAATTGTGAGAGAGTTAAGGGGTTAAATAGAAGGAGGTAGATCGACCATTTTGTTTTGAAATACACCAGAAATATGAGCGGGTATATATAAGATAGTGCATTCAATAAGGCATTTATAAAATCCTAACCAATGTTTAAAATACCCTAAAATGCAAAAGTATGGCTCTTCCTATTTTACCCACTCATTCTATGTAGTAGTAGACAAAAAGTCAGTAATGTGTTAAGGACAACAGATTCAAGCAAATCTGTGATTGTTCAGATATATATTGTTTGTTATTTTGTTTGTTTGTTTTTTCCCTGTGCAAGTGATCCTGGCTCAAATTCTTTTGAGATAAAAGCTTTAAAAAGTGGCAATAATATTTAAAAAAAAAAATCAAGCCTCACACTTTCCATTGCCTCCCAGGGAATTTAAGAGAACATGAATAATTTAAATCAATATTAAAAATTTGCAAAACTGTATTCTTATTTCTAATTAGATAAAAGTTGAATTGTTTCAGACAAAGAGTTTTTCTTCTTTTTACAAAAATTCTTGACATGCTACCATTATATCAGGTGAGCGTTGTAGGAAGTAATGATATTTAAAATTAAGGACACTTTTCCATTTCACTGATGTCAATTTTAGCATTTCACAATGGGTCTTTCTGGCATTCTAATTATTGTTCTAATTCTATTAACACTTTTTTATAGGATTATATTGGCTCTTCTTCTAATGATCACTAAAACTTTCATTTGCAGTTGTATCACTTCATTAATCTTGATTACTTATAATTAATCAAAAAGGCTTATCCTCACATTTAGGTCTCAGAAATGTTTGTTTATATGTATCTTATGAATAGATCAATAAATCTATGTTGGCAGTTTTTAGAAAATCTGGAAACTGTATAGGCTTCCTCAACTAAGAGTATAGTTTAGTGATTAAAATCTTAGACTCTGGGGTCACGCTGTGCGGACTCAAAGCAATTTTTTCCCCTTTGTAGCTAAATCATGCGAGACAGATTATTTACCCAATGTGTACCTTTTAAAATTTTAATCTATAAAGCTGGGCTCATATTAATAATATCTACAGGTACCTAAGGTAATTATAAGATACCTATAGGGTACTTATAAGGATATAATAAAATGACATGTGTAAAAGAGTTAAAACAAGGCCTGGTATGTGAAACATTTTCAATAAGGTTAGATTTTATATTATTTGTAAAACAGAAACAGTAAAAATTGTGGCTTACATTGTCTTTGGAATTAGACAAGCTAGAATTTTAAATCTTGTTCTTCTTTCTACTGACTGCTTGGTATTAGACAATTATTTAATGATTTTGACTTCACTTTCCTTAGGTAGGTAGATGTAGATGATAGATGTAGAAGGTGGAATAAGTATGGATGTATGAGATATTAGCACAATCTCTCAAGTTTGTTGGGAGGATTAAACCAAAAACTGTGTTTCATTAAGTTAGCGATTGTTAAAAATTGGTTGCATTTTATTTAAATGGAAATGTATCTCTCTTTTTTTGGCATAGGCAGGCTGTGGAAATTGAATCCGAGTCTCCAGCATGGCAGGCGAGAATTCTGCCACTGAGCCACCATTGTACTGCTGGGAAATCTATCTGTTTTTAACTTACATACATTTAAAATTATTGGAAACACTGTCTTGAAATCATTTATAAAGTTGGGCTTAGATATTTTTCTTATAATATAGATAGGTGTATAGAAGGTCTATAATATGACTTTTATGCATTCATTTGTTTATAAATTTAAAAAATATTTGAATGACTAATATACACCAGACACTATGCTATAAGAACTGGAGACAAAAGGCATACATCCTGCCTTCCAGAGCTCTAGGGTAGTAAGGGAGGCAAATAAATAATAGGCAATGGTGAAACCGTCCATGTCCTGTGACAGAGGCATTTATAGAGGAAAATGGAAGAGCTGAGGAGAAAGATGTGCATGTGGAACCTAAACCAATCTTTAAAAGAGAAGTAGGTACTAGCTAGACAACAAATAGAGGATGTGCACTCCAGTCAGAATAGCTTATAGAAAAGGACCTAGGAATTATTTTGTCAGGCCTGTGGTATAAAGTGTAAGAGAAGATGTTCACTTGAAGAGGCAGCTCTAGATTGTTAGGAAGCATGCAGGTCATGCTAAGGAAATCAGAAGCCTGTGAAAAAGTTCACTCAAGGGACTTACATGGATTGATTTGAGTTCAAGAAAGATTGCTCTCATAGGAAGTGGGAAGTGGGCCCAGGGGAAGAAAAGATGGAGACAGAAAATCTGGTTAGGAGGCTGTTGTTGACATCCAG
Organism: Tamandua tetradactyla; assembly: GCF_023851605.1. Lineage (NCBI taxonomy): Eukaryota > Metazoa > Chordata > Mammalia > Pilosa > Myrmecophagidae > Tamandua > Tamandua tetradactyla. Next base: position 28,005,114 of record NC_135336.1, on the reverse strand, counting down.
GTGTCAAAAGACTGAACCTGAATTAAGTATGTTTACTTATATTTATAATTATGCTGTAACTTTATAAAAAAAAAACTTAAAATTGGGGATTGTGGGAGTTAAATTATATACCCCAACAAACACATTTTCTCAATCTTAATCCATGTCCCTTTGTGTGTGAATACATTTTAAATAGTACCTCTTGAAGATGTTATTTTTATCAGGGTATTATCCAACTGAATTAGAGTGGATCTTAATCTGTATTACTAGAGGCCTTGCAATGAGAACCTGGAGTTACAGAAGAGAGGAGGGAAAGGAAAGGACCATGTGACAGGAGGCAGAGAGACTAGCCGAGGAACCCAGGGATTGCCAGCAGCCAGCACAGAACTCAACGAACCCCAAGCAAAGCAAGTCTTCTAGACTCCGAAACTGGAGACCGTAAGTTCCTGTTGTTTAAGCTAAAACCATTTTGTGGAATTTGTGATAGCAGCGTAAGCAAGCTAAGACAGAGATCAATCTAAATAAGTTGTTACACATATCACTCATTATAAACTTTCGTCAGTGTTGGCAAATGCCCTTTGAAACCACTAAAAATAAATTCATTACATGCTCTCAGAATCTAGGGAGTACCAGATAGGATGCTGCCACCCATATGGAGTGGACATGCAATGGAATGCCCCAAAGGGGAAGGAACCAGACTTGGTCCTTGCACTAAAGGCATTCACGGTTTAGCAGAAAATAAAGACTAATAAGTAGAGAATTAAATGTCACTGTTCTGAGGGCTCTGTGGTGGCAGAAGGAGTTGCTGTGGGAGCACATAAGGGGATGACCTCTGGGAGGCTTGAGGTTTGGAGAAGTCTTCCTGCCACAAGGGATATTTTGCAGGCCACTAAAGGATAAGTGGGATCTAGCCTGAGGAAGCCAAGCAAAGGCCAAATGTTGCAGGCAAGCTCTGATGTGAATATCTGTGTTGGTTTGAAAGGATTATGCACCTCAGGAAAGCCATGGTTTACTCCTGATCCCATCATGTGGACGCAGCTGTTTGTTTTAATCCCTGTTCAGTACTTTAGGTTGAAGACTTGATTAGATGATCTCCATGGATAATCTAATTGTAGGTATTAGATTAATACCTACAATTAATACCCAATTGTAGGTATTAATTAGAGGAAGATGTGGCTCCACTCATTCCAGATGGGTCTTGATTAGTTTACTGGAACCCTTTAAAAGAGGAAGCATTTTTGGAGAAAACGTGAGGATGATGAGAGTCATAAGACTAGCCAACGCAACCAGAGACCTTTGGAAATGAAGAAGGAAAATGCTTCTGGGGGAGCTTCATGAAACAGGAAGCCTGGAGAGAAAGCTAGCAGATGTCACCATGTTTGCCATGTGCCTTTCTGGGTGAGAGAAAAACCCTGAACTTCATTAGCCTTTCTTGAGTGAAAGTAGCCTCTTGTTGGTGCCTTAATTTGGACTTTTTTATATACTTTAATTGGGACATTTTCATGGCCGTAGGATTGTAAACTAGCAACTTAATACATTCCCCCTTTTAACCCTGCTCCATTTCTGGTATATTGCATTCTGGCAGCTAGCAAACTAGAATAATGTGTAAAGGGAAGACAGGATTTGACCCTTACTAGGAAAGGAGTTCAGTGTGGCTAAAGCCTAGCATGGGAGGAGATACAAAAATCAAGGCTGGAGAGGTAACTGGGAGCTGCATCATTAAGAGCCAGGCATCATGTTAAAGAATTTGGACTTGGACAGATTTTAAATTGTAATATCATCTTGGCTACTTTACAGAAATGTTGAATCTCTGCGAATGCAAGCTATCTGAGTGGAAATCTGTCACTGGACTGGGCTACTGTCACTGACAGCTTGTACATTTTCTGGCACTACCAACATCTAGCATAGTGACTGTCAATAGTAGGCACTTGATGCAAATTTTGAATAAGTGAATGAATGATATAAATAAGCTATCCAGTGGGAAGTTTATTTGACACAATTTAATTAATAGTCTGTTTCTAAATTGTTCTTTCTAATTTCTTCCCTGTTTTAAATAATGCTGAAATTAACATCTCAATATTTAAATCTTGATCTACATCTATGTCTATTAAGATAGAATCTTATCAATGGAATTACTGCATATGATAGTCTGAAGCTGTATGTATCTCAGAAAAACAGGCTGTTAAATCTATTTCATTGCAAGTAGGACCCTTCAATGAGGCTACTTCAGTTGAGATGTGGCTCACCTCATTCAGGATGGGAGTTAACCTTATGACTGCTTCTTTTACAAACTGGATGAATACAGGGAGAGAGAGAGAGAGCCACAGAAACAAGAAGCTAAAAGCAAACAAACCCAGAAGAGAGGGAGAGACTGGAAGATGTCACCGTGTGCCTTGCCATGTGACAGAGGAGCAAAGGATCACCAGCAAGCCGGCCTTTGGGAAGAGAGCCTTGCCTTGATGTTGCCTTGATTTGGACATTTCATCAGCCTCAAAATTGTCAGGTAAAACATTCCCATTGTTCAAGGTGAACCATTTCATTGTACCGGCTTTGAGAAGCCCAGGTAACTAAAACACTGCACGAAAGTACAAAGTATTCTAAGACACAAAAGGCACTGCACTGAAGATAGCACGGGCCAATTACACTGTAACCAGCAAATAATTGAAAGTGTCTTTTCCTCATCCCCTGAGCACAATTGGGTTGCCACTAAATTGGGTACAATTTTTCAATTATTACTTTAAATACTGGGTGGTGAGGTATTGTATCTTTATTATCTATTTGTTTTTGTTGTTAAATACATGAACTCATGTCTTTTGTCCAGTAGGAAAATAAAAGTATATATTGCTTTTCATTTTCCTTATAATTTGTAATGAAAATACACAGGGTATGACTTTACTTGTGAGTTGATTTGGACTAACTTTTTTTTTTTTTTTTTTTTGCGTGGGCAGGCCCTGGGAATTGAACCTGGGTCTCCAGCATGGCAGGTGAGAACTCTGCCTGCTGAGCCATGATCATACCACTCCTGATTCTGGCTAATTTTTTTAAAAAGTTTTTATCAATTAAAAAAATTACAAGAAAGAAACACAAAAATTCTTAATATATGCTCATTCTGTTCTATATATATAATCAGTAATTCACATCATCACATAGTTGCATATTCATCATCATGATCATTACTTAGAACACTTGCATCAATTCAGAAGAAACAAAAAGACAACAGAAAAATAAAATGAAAACAGAAAAAAAAAATTACATACCATACCCCTTACCCCCCTCCCTTTCATTGATCACTAGCATTTCAAACTAAATTTATTTTAACATTTGTTCCCCCTATTATTTATTTTTATTCCATATATTCTACTCACCTGTTGACAAGGTAGATAAAAGGAGCATCAGACACAAGGTCTTCCCAATCACACAGTCACATTGTGAAAACTATATCGTTATACAATCATCATCAAGAAACATGGCTACTGGAACACAACTCTACAATTTCAAGCAGTTCCCTCCAGCCTCTCCATTACATCTTGAATAACAAGGTGTTATCTACTTAATGTATAAGAATAACCTCCAAGATAACCTCTGGACTCTGTTCAGAATCTTTCAGCCATTGACACTTTGTCTCATTTCACTCTTCCCCTTTTTGGTCGAGAATGTCCTCTCAATCCCTTGATGCTAGGTCTCAGCTCTTTCCAGAGTTTTTCTCAATCCCTTGATGCTGAATCTCAGCTCATTCTGGGATTTCTGTCCCATGTTGCCAGGAAGGTCCACACCTCTGGGAGACATGTCCCACATAGACAGGGGGAAGGTGGTGAGTTTGCTTGTTGTGTTGGCTGGAGAAGGAGGCCACATCTGAGCAACAAAAGAGGTTTTCTTAGAGGTGACTATTAGGCCTAATTTTAAGTAGGCTTGACCTATCCCCGGTGGGGTTAAGTTTCATATGAACAAAACCCAAGACTGGGGGCTCAGCCTATAGCTTTGGTTGTCCACACTGCTTGTGAGAATATCAAGAATTCAACTTGGGGAGGGTGAATTTTCCCCCGTTCTCACCATTTCCCAAAGGGGACTTTGCAAATACTTTTTCACTCACTGATTAAATCACTCTGGGATTCATCAGGGCATCACCTCGGACAAACCAACAAAATCTCATGTCTTACCCAAGGTTCCATGTACTTATGGTGTTCAATCAACTATCTACATATGCACTAGTCAAAATATAAATTTTGTACCAAATAAACATTTTCTGCTTTAGTCTCACACATAACTTGAAATTTTAAAATATTAATTATCATCTATTTTCAGCACCCTGCAATAATGACATTCCTTTGTTCTTCCTCATGCAAAAACATTTTTTAAATTTGTACATTTAGCCATTATCATTATACACTCTAGGCATTCCTAGATTATACCATCTCAATCTTAATCATCTATTTTTCTTTGTGATTTCATTCATGCCCCCAGCCCTCCTCCCTCTATCATTCTTACATTCAGCTTCATTCAGTGATTTAACATAATTGTATTACAGTTAGGTAGTATTGTTCTGTGCATTTCTGAGTTTTTATATTCAGTCCTGTTGCACAATCTGTATCCCTTTAGCTCCAATTACCCAATATCTTACCCTATTTCTATCTCCTGATGGTCTCTGTTACCAATGAAATATTCCAAGTTTATTCACTAATGTCAGCTCATATCAGTGAGACCATACAATATTTTTCCTTTTGTTTTTGGCTAATCACACTCAGCATAATGTCCTTAAGGTCCATCCATGTTATTATATACTTCATAATTTATTCTTTCTTACAGCTGCATGATATTCCATCATATGTATATGCCACAGTTTGTTTAGCCACTCATCTGTTGATGAACATTTTGGCTGTTCCCATCTCTTGGTAATTGTAAATAATGCTGCTATAAACATTGGTGTGCAAATGTCCATTTGTGTCCTTGCCCTCATGTCCTTTGAGTAGAGACAGCATATAAACGGGTCCTATTTTTAATCCATTCTGCCAGTCTATGTCTTTTGATTGGGGGGGTTAATCTATTAACATTTAGTGTTATTACTGCATGGGTAGTACTTTCTTCTACTATTCTGCCTTCTGGATTTTATATGTCATATCTAATTTTCCTTCTTTTTACCTTTACTCATAGTCTTTCTTTCTACACTCCTCTCCACACCTCTCTCTGCTGTCTTTTCATATCTGTCTCTAGTACTCCCTTTAGTATTTCTTACAGAACTGGTCTCTTGGTCACAAATTCTCTCAGTGATTTTTTGTCTGAAAATGTTTTAATTTCTCCCTCACTTTGAAGGACAATTTTGAAGGATAGAGAATTCCTGGTTGGCAATTTTTCTCTTTTAATAATTTAAATATGTCATCCCACTGTCTTCTCGCCTCCATGGTTTCTGCTGAGAGATCTACGCTTAGTCTTATTGGGCTTCCCTTATACGTGATGATTGCTTTTCTCTTGCTGCTTTCAAGAGTCTCTCTTTCTCTTTGACCTCTGAAATTCTGATTAGTAAATGTCTTGGAGTACATCTGTTTGGATCTGTTCTCCTTGGGGTATGCTGTACTTCTTGGATCCGTAATTTTAAGTCTTTCATAAGAGTTGGGAAATTTTCAGTGATAATTTCCTCCATTAGTTTTTCTCCTCCTTTTCCCTTCTCTTCTCCTTCTGGGACACCCACAACATGTATATTCATGTGCATCATATTGTCATTCAATTCCTTGAGTCCCTGCTCATATTTTTCCATTTTCCCCTATATTTTCTTTTTCTTGCTGAATTTCAAATATTCCATCCTCCAGTTCACTAATCCTATGTTCTGTCAAAATTTACCATTGTAGGCTTCCATTGTTTTTTTCATCTCTTCTACCATGCCTTTCATTCCTGTAAGTTCTGTGATTTGTTTTTCAGACTTTCAATCTCTTCTTTTTGTTCATTCCTTGCCTTCTTTATAGCCTCCCTCAATTCATTTATTTGTTTTTTGATGAGGTTCTCCATGTCTGTTTGTATAATTCTGAATTAATTGCTTCAGCTTATGTATTTCATTTAAATTGCTGATTTGTTCCTTCGACTGGGCCATATCTTCAATTTTCCTAGTGTGAGTTGTTATTTTTTGCTGGCATCTAGGCATTTAATTACCTTAATTAGTTTATTCTGGAGATTGCTTTTACTTCTTTTACCTAGGGTTTTCTTGCTGGATGAATTTGCTGTTTATTTGTTCAGTTCAGCTTTATCTGGACCTCTAGCTTAAGTTTTGTTTAACAGAGGAGAATTTTTCAGTTCTTGTTTTCTTGTTTCTTGCTCTGCTTGTTTGTTGCCTTCCCCACACACACACACACACTTAGGAGGGTCTACTTAGGTATTATAGACCCCAGCCAAATTTTCCCAGACCAAACTGGCCTCCTATCAGGAGGAGTCACCTGCATTGGTTTTCCCTGAGAATAAGACCCAGCAGGTTGAAAGACTTTCCTGTAGTCTTTGGGCTCTGTTTTTCTTATACTGCCCAGTATGTGGCACTTGTCTGCCTGCAGGTTCCACCAGCATAAGATGATACAGAACCTTTAACTTTGGCAGACTCTCCCCACTGGAGGCATGGTGGAGACAGAGGAGAGGTTGTCGGCTGGTTTTAATGGCTTCAAATTCTCAAGCCCAGGTATCTGAATTCCTTGAAGGAGGGATTCCATCTGTGCCTTCACCCCTCCCCTGGAGAAGGCACAGGCTCCAGACAAGCCCTCAAACGAGCTTGTTTCTGCCTATGCCTGGGGCAGTTGCAGCCTGAGAAGCCCTGTAGCTATAGCCAAAAGCAGTCAAGCCTTTGTCAAAATACAGCCACAAAAACCTCTCTTCCCTTCTTTTTTTTTCTGTCAGCCCTGCCCCCTTGGTGCCGGGGCAAAAATGAATGACTTCCAGTTTGACCAGGTTCACCTGAGCTGGCGGCCTATTTTTAGTAGTCAGAATTTGTTAATTAATGTCACAATTGGTGTTTGATTGCACTCAGACCCTGCTGCTGGTAAAGTCTCTTTTCTTTCCCCTCTGGGAAACAGCCTGTGGGGGAGGGGCACCGGCCACCATGGCTTGGGGAACTCATTGTCCTGAGGAGGTTCGCAGCTGGTCCAGCTGGTCCAAACTGGGGTATGCTGTGTGTCTGGTCACTGATGTGGCTCCAGGAGCTGTTCTGTACTGTTTCTTGTTATTTAGTAGTTCTGGAGGACATAGTAAAATGCGCACATTGTTAAGCCACCATCTTGGCCCCGATTTTGACTAACTTTTGATGTGTTGTTTTAATTGTCATTTTCTTCTAAAAAGAAATGCAGAGTTGTATTCGGTGGTTCGAGTGAACTCAGTGTGTCTTTTATTCAAGGCAATATGTTATTATGTTATTAGTGAATCATAAACACATTTTATAAATTAACAGTATCATTTCTTTTTGTTATGTGTTTCAAATATATTTCCTGTTTGACAGTTTCATTTACTATTATTCACAGAATTTTTTGACATCCATTTATATGTTTGATTTAAAAACTCATTTCTCCTGCTTTCCATTGTTTCCTTAGTTACTTTTTCTGACTTCATATGATTTATGCACTGTTTATCGCATTACATTTTATTTTTAATTAGTAATAAAATATTTAGGTTATGACTTTCCTATGAGCCAATTTTGGCTGAATCTTCAGGCTGATGTACTTCTTAAAATTGTCATTATATTCCAAAAAGATGTATGGCTAGGAGCTAGAGTTGGATAAAACCAAAAATTCAAATTATATTTCTGGTACTTAATATCTATGTGATATTGAGGTGGTTTTTAACTCCTCTACAACTTCGTTTTCTCATTTGAGAAATTATAGTTATAGTAGTGCCTGCCTAATACAATTTGCAAATATTTATGATGGAACTGCCATGTAAAGCATTAATCTTGATGCTTGGAATACAGTGGCCAGGTGGATAGGCAATGTCCCTGCCCTCACAAAGCTTACATTCGGGGGGGGGGGGTGCTGATAATAAACAAAAGAACACAGAACTATGTCCTATAATATCAAGGAGTGAAATAGCACTCAGAAGATTCATATCAGGGTAAGGATATAGATGGAGCCAGAGGCTGCTGTTTCAAATAGATTGTTGTGAAGTTATAACGTATGTGAAGTACTTTGCCTTAGAGCCTGACAATACCAAAGGCTGAATAAATGTTAGCAGGTAATTACAATTTCACTTTCCTCAAACTTATAAGTTATTGATAAGAGTTGTTTGTTTTGGTGTATTTCTCAGTTTTAATTCCAAGTGACAGGATTACATTGACAGTTTATTTCTTAATTTTTGTTTATTTGCTTCTTTCAAGCAGATAATATGGCCCATATATTTTTGGAGTATATATTGTGGCCTAACATAGGCATTATGTTTTAGAGACTGAAGTCTTTAGAGTTTATATTTTATCATTAAAGATTTGCAAATTCAACATCTATATATTTATTTTTTCTGTCTACCAATTTAGTCTCATTAATTATAATAATTTTTAGACCAGCCTTTATTTTTCTTATTTGGTCTATAAAGGATTTACAGTGATGGCTTTCCTAAAATCTCTTTGTATATCCAACAACTTTTGATTTTCACACTTTGATATAATGATACTTAGGGTATAAATCTTTATTACTCATATCTTTAGTGTGGATTGTATCATTTATCAGAATAAAATGACATTCCATACACTTCACCATCTTTTATTCTGAGTTAGGTATCCAGTGAGAGCCTCTTGACAGAATTTTTTATATACAAGGCTATTAGTGAGGAAATGGACAACTTTTTTCCTTGGTTTAATTTTAAGATCTTCTCTTTCTTTTTTTCTTTAGTTTCTCTGATATTAATTTATGCTTTTATCTTTTCAGTCATTGTGTTTTAAGTGCATCCCTTTTAAGCAAGATTCAGCTTGATTTATCCTTTTTTACCATGATTGAAGCCTTTTAAAAGTAGGGTATTAACTTATTTTCATTTATTATTATAACCAGTAAGTTTGGTTTTTATTCATTCTTCTTGTTCTATGTTTGCTGATATAAAGAGGGAGAAAAGTAGCCTTTTTGGCAATACTGATTATAGTTGTTGCTAAATTCAGTTTTTCTTTATTTGTAAGTTGGAATGTATTAAACCTGTTTTCTATTCAACTAATACTTAAATTTTAGTGAAAATGCACACACGCAAACATGTTTTTCATGAAATAATTCACATTAATTCTTTATCCTTCATATTCTTCTTATACCCTCTGGCCAGCTCCAATGATGACCTAACCTCTGCCTCATCCTTTAGTCCAATATGCTAAATGTAGGAAGACATTCTAGCTTAGTCTAATAGATGCCATCAAAATGACCACTTCTCCATAATGAATTTATTTCCATGTCCCAAATGTCTCCTGATACCAGAATTTGCTTATCTGGTTAAAACACAGTGACTTGGTATAAACATTCAATAACAGTGATTATTAGGCCTCAGGTGTATAACAATCGACTGTGAATTCAAAAAGTGATCCAGATATCATTTACTGCATATGCCTAGAAGTACAGGGTGACAATCAATGAGTTCTTTTGGCTGTTCCATGAAATAGCTCCCTAGCATCATTCTAGTTTGTCTGGCCTTGCTGATGGTGGACACAGATGTGAGCAAAGGTAATCTTATTGAATCAAAGTAATCATAATGTTGATAATTCGAATATAGGACATTTATACTCATTCTCCCCAGCATTCAATTCTATGCACAGCTACTTAAAACTAAGGTTATTAGTTTGATACAATTAATAGAAAATAGCTCATATTAAGTATGCACACTCATGAGTCATATCTACTTTTTTTCATTCCTTTTAAAAATCAATATTTGGACATCCCCTACTTAGTTTCCAGATAAATACAATCTAAATCCAAATCAGTGAGAATCATGTTGACCAAGACAAACCATAAGAGTGATCAGAGTCCAACCAGAAGAAACCCACCTCCTGGATATCAATAATCCATTAATCACACGCTCCAGCTAATACAGTTGTTTAATATTCTTTTAAAATTTACCTAACTGTGGTTAAGTAAACTATGGTTCTGGGTGGTTAGAACCCTTAGGCTAAAAGTCTATTTCTTTTATGGTAACCATACAGGCTCTATCCATCCTTTTCTCTGGATTGCCAATTTCATCATATTTATTGTGGCATTCAAAGTGAATATTTTTCCCAGCATGTGAACTGAGGTAATTCTAACATTTTCATAGAGTGAATAGCTTAGATTCCTTCTTGGAGAGAGAGAGAGGGAAAAAAAAAAAAAGAAGCATATTGATCTAAGGGCCTAAGGACAAGGCATTTCAAATGATGAGAGATTTCAGGAAGGGGTGCCTTTTCAATGATTTTGTGTAATATCAGTGAATCAGACACTGGGAACATGTCCCAGTATGCCCTGTAATAAAAGAGGTAAAAATGTAATAGGGTAAACTTTGCTTAAAAAGTAAACAAAGTTTTAAGTCTGGAAGTATTTTACTTAGTAGTAAGAATTAGCACTCTAACTCCTTTCTGATAGCCTAATAAGGATGGTTAACAGTGTTGAAACTGGAACTATCTTCTACCTCAGCACAACAACAGACCAAGTTAATGGGGACAGGAGGGCCAAAGGCTTCGGCAGAACTTTCATGTCAAACAAGGAAAACCCAACTAGGGTTGCCAAATAAAATCAAATTAGGATGCTCAGTTAAATTTGAATTTCAGATAATTTTTTGGGTATAAGTATGCTTGTGTAATTCATTATTATCTGAAATTCATATTCACTAGGTACCTTGTATTTTTATTTTCTAAATCTGGAAACTCTATAAAACTTTCAGAGAGAGGGAAGCTTCAAGTAGCATGAATTCCTTATTTTTTGCTTCTTTGAAAAAAAAACCTTATTTTCATTACCTTGCATATTTCTAACCACGCCCCTTAATTAACATCATGCAGTTTTATATGTCTTGGAAAAACAAGGATTTCTTCCCCCCAAATTGATAAAATACTCTTAAATGTTTCTGCACTTCCTTTTTATTCTGCTGTATTATTGCTTAGTCCCTCATCAATATCTCTAAGCTCCATTGCCAGAACTTAAATCCAGTGACTTTTCATATAGATCAAATTCAAACTTCTTTAAAATATATGGTGTACAAAGGTATAATATTTTGTCTAGTAAACTACAAAATATGTAAGGAAAGACAGGAAGAAGGAAAAAATATTGCAATTAAAAAGGAAGAAAACAATACATGTTTAAATCTGACCATTACTGCATTTAGATTGCCTTATAAATAAATTGAAATGGAGTAAACTCACTGCATTTGCATATTTAACTCAATCTAAGGATTTTCATAGCTTCTTTCTAATTCTTACAGAGACTCATTCCCTGGTGTATTTCTCAAGCTTTAAGATGAATGTACCCGTTTATCTTGTCACTTCAACAATTTCATTTGAAGGGCCTTTTAACTAATGTCAGTAAGAACTGCTGCTATTTGTAAAAAGAATTTGAGTGAGACAGTTTGGAAGCTAGTGATATGTTCCTCCTGCCCTCTCATACCATAAAAAGAAAAAGCATAGTTTCCATTTGGGAAATGGAAAAATGAAGCATGCTCAGAGATTCATAATGCAAATTTAAATATTGGCTCTCAAATGTGTGTGTGTGCACGTGTGCGTGTGCTTAGGCATGGGGTGTAGGCTCTGACATTTAGACTTCTTGAGATAGTCTAAATTATAAAACTAGCTCAAAATTCCCAAAGTAAAGTGATGCATTCCTTCTCAGCTTCCCATGCAGTGGCTCTTTGGGCAGTAGTTAAAAGCAAGGGAATAAAATGCTTGGATCTGTCTCCTAAATTCTTGCTAGCCTATTAACTTCCAGCCCTGACCCATGACATTAGAGCTCAGAATGCTTGGGCTGCATGTGTGAAACTCAAGTACACACATGGCTTCAAATTGTCTCTGGTGGGGGTGCTTGAGCCCTCCCCCCATTTGCTGCTCATCCTGGACAGCAGAAAGAGATTGATTTCCTGGCTACCTGGAACTGTTACCAGCTTCTAGTTCTTAACATACAGATGAAAGTGTCATCAAAATTCCAAACTTGCCTCTTGGCAAAGCTAACCACTCATCAGCGCTTACAAGCTTGGTTCTTTTTAGAGAACCAGGGACTGTTAACACAATTGGAGGTCAATTGACTCTGGCCTGTGAAATTGTAAGTGCCCATTATTCTGACAGTCATATTTACATGAGCAGAAAATATTGTGGATTCAGGACTTTGAGGCTAAACATAGCTATGCTGTGACTCCTGTTGATTGGATATTTTTCTTCAGGTAAATTCACCCATGTTTCTATGATCCCAATCCTAGAATTACAGTGTTGAAAGGATTGTTGAGAACTTTAGCTACCTAACTTAACTTTACTTGTCAGAACTGTTGTTTCACTGGCTGTACAATAAAGGAGGGAGGGGTTGATTAGGTGATCTCCAATAACCTTCTGCCATTCTCTAAGTGAGGGAATGCATTTGACATATGCAGAGGCTTATTTTTCTCATATAACAGTAAGTATGAGAGATAGTACAAGCTTGATATGGAGGCTCCCCAATGCCAACGAAAAGCAGGACTCCAATATTCTGCTCATGCTTTTCACCTTGTGATTTTGAGATGTCTGATCTGTCTCCAGCAACTGTATCTAGGCAGGAAGAAGGGCAGAGGGCAGGCTTCAGCTGGGTGTAAACCCTTGTAAAGAGCTTACATAAAAACCACATTCAGAAACATATCTAATCAGCCATAACTATGTCATAGAGCCACCCCTACCTGCAAGAAAGGCTGGAAAATTTACATTTTTGACTGAGCACATTGCCACCCACATGAACATTGCATACTCTCAGGAAGTAAGAAAGGAGGATAGATATTGTAAGGTCAGTTCGAGAAAATCTGTCTCCAAGATTCTATATTTCTAATCATTTTCCTACTTTTATGCAATGCATCTTTACAATCATTGAAAACAATAAAAGAATTAAAAAAAAATAGCAAAGAATTCCTGCCACTTAGAGAACAGGTAGACTGAATTAAGACGGATGGGTCTGGAATATTGCCTTCCTGATCCTCTTAAAGGTTTTGCCTCACTGATAACATTTGTTGTGTTCTAGATGAAACTTTTTCTTTCTTTTTCTTCTTCTTGCTCCTCTATATTCTCTTACCCTTTTTTCCTTTCTAATCTCTCTTATCACAATTATGTTCTCATGATATATTTTGGGTGGGATTTTTTTTTAATAACTTATTCATTCATACCACCTGATTGGCCCTGCCTTCTATTCAACACATCCTCCTTTTAATTAACATCCACCTGTCCAAGACTGGACCTCTTAAATTCCTGATATCTGTAATTTCATTGCTTAATAGTGCATTCCGTATTTCATCATTTCAGGGAGATTTCCTGCCTTTTTTCTTCCCTAGTGTGGTAGATTAAATGGTTATTTACAATTTTCCATGACCTTTCTGTATTAGAAATGCTTATCTATGTCCTTTGTCATATGACTTGTTGGTACCATCCGCTAGAGTGGACAGGGCATGTTTCTCTTCCCACTGATATTAAGTTTAGTCACATGGTTGGTTTTTGCTGGTGTAATGTGGATGAAAGTGATAGTGTGCCATTCCAAGCTGAATCCTAAAGGCATTAGGTATTTACTGTTACCCTTTTATACTCCAGCCATTCACAAATCCATCCAGCTGAGTGTACCCATGGCTGGATTTAGTGGAAATAAAATAAGGGAGGTGCCTGGGAGACAAATAGTTTTTAAAATCATGTGTTAACTCAAAGCCATCCCCCAAGATCTAACTGCTAGAGTTTACTCCAATAATAACCACAGAGGGAAAGGGAGCATAGGGGTGTCTATGCGTCAATCAGCCAAAGACAGGGAACCATTGCCCAGGTTCTGCTCACTCCAGCAGTTTGATTGAAGTAACTTACTAGGTCCATGCATCAGTTTCCCTATTAAATAAATGGGACTCTATGCCTACTTAACCAGCAAAATGTAAATGTACAAACATGGCAATATTTTCAGAATCCATGAGAAGGCCTTCAAAGAAAAAAAATGCTATGGAGATTTGAGGCATTATAATAATGAATAATTCACTATACTGCTTAACTTCCAGAAAAGGGCAGTTGAAGACTCAGGAGGAAATTGGAGTTGATGTCTCCTCTGTAATTGACTGGTGCCCTTGGAATAAACATAGCAAACTTCCCTATTATCCCAGATCCTGAATATACTTCTACTCTGGTGTTTAGATGCCAGAAGAGTAGATACACCTTCCAGTTCAGTGTCAATCAACAGCCCACACAGTGGGTTATCAGGAGGAGTCTGAAGAGAGTAGAATTAGTGAAGTTTCCTCAAGAGTCTCATACTGCCTACCTATGTTGGTAGCACAAGGGACTCCTCAGAGATTCCCTCAATCCTTTTCAGTACTCTTTCCTTCCCTGAAATAAAATCAACCAGACAGCAGCCTCATCTAGTCACCTCCAGAGGCGAAGCAGCTGGAGCTGATTTCTCTCCCACAATGCTTTGCGATTATTTGGTGCCCACTCTGGCATTCAGTCAGTGGGTAGCCTTTCCTGAGACCTTCTTAGAATTATATTTTTGTGCTCTTTACACTTGCTGTTGTTTATGATCATCCAGTGCCCAGTGAAAGCAATAGCTAGAAAGTATACATGGCCCAGTAACCCCTCTGCAAGCATGACTTCTCTTCAAAAGAAATGGTGCCTACCTGGGTAACAGGATGACTTACTGTGAAGGGAAGGGAGCTGAAGAACTTATTGAAAAATTACCTCATGCTATGTTTTTAAACCTGATGTGAAAATAAAAAGAAAAATATGGAAACATTTTTTTCCCTCTATAGAGAAGTCAGGTTTCTTTTGCTTCCAGCATCTTCATTCCTTTTACTCAATTGGGGTATGGAAGCATATTCAACCTTGTGTTTCTAGATAGCTGCTAAGTAAATCTGAGTCACACAGATGATGAACACATTTATGTCTAGTGTTAGTCTAAGGCCAGAGTTCACAAATTCATAGCATTTCTGGGAAGAGGCAAGCCATGGAAATGACCAATGCTGACATGGAAGGATACATATCTGGCTTTCTGGGTGACAATAAAAAATGGTGCAGAATGGGCAAGCTAAAGAGTTCATGCCCTGCCTAAAGAGGGTATGTGCTACTCAGCTTTAGATGGCTGTTGCTGTTTGGGAACACAGACCTCTTTTCTGCAACAAGAAGCAACAGCAGTATGGCATCCATGGACATAGAGAGCAGGACTTTCCTCCTCTCCTATTTGAGGATTAAATAAGCACCCCAGCATTCTTCTATGGTAGAAGAAATGCATAGAAAATTTCTGAAAAATGAATGACATTGGATGGTCCTGCAAGTTAGAGGCAGAGGTGTTGAGGACTTGACCAGAAACTAATAATTGCATATGATAAATTCTAGTGGCTTTCACTAAAATGTTGGGGAAGACTATTAGTGAATTTTCAACAATGGATATTACTGTTTTAAGATATGCAAATAGTGTGACTTTTGAATTGCTTCTATTGAAAGAATTGTAAAACAAGGAAATTGGGAATGGGCATAGGAAAAAGAGAGAGAATAAATGGTAGTAGAAGAGCAGAATGTTTCCCGGTGAACCTCCATGAAAAATAAGGAAAGATAGGAGGAAGTAAATTCCTGTGTCCCATCTATACTCCAGTGGTTTATGAGATAAGAAGAGACCTGAGGAGTATGTAAGAAGTTTGGATAGAACACAGAAATCAATAGTTACTGAATCACTATTGATTCACTATTGATCCACTATTGATTCACTATTGATCCACTATTGAGTCACTATTGAGTCACTATTGAGAGGTTCTTGAATATTTGCTTGGAGAACCAGAAAAAAAGAAATAAGTGTTGTTCAATATGTTAAATATAAATATACGGATTGATTCTACTTGGGGAAGGTGGAAATTAAGAGCATACACCATTCATACCTTAAGATTTTTTAATGCCATTAGGTTGGCTTTTATCTGGAGAACCATCTTTATTGATTTGTTGTACCAGTAGCTATGGTAAACCACAGAAACTAAATTCCATTGCTTTTATTGGAAGATCATTTATTTTAAGGATATTAAGTAGCTCACAAAATCATCTGGAGTGCCAATTTCAGAATAGGAGCAAGGAATACAGAGAGGTAAGGCACAGCCAACATCCTTCCATAGCAACACCACCCCTGTATTCCACATCCATGGACACTCACTGCTATGACACAGGGCTCATGCTTATCCAGCAGGCCCCACACACAATCTCTAGGCATGTCTTAATCTTTATTTCACTTCCTCAAGTTCCTAGCAGCAGCACCCAACTGGCTAAATTTAGGATGATTTCTTGCATCTGAGATTCCCTCCCCCTCTTTGGATTTTATAATGTAAGGTGGAGTTCTCATGAGATACCCCAAGTTAGGAAAAGGTACTCCAAAATGGGTATAGAAGAAATACCCTTTGTAATTATTAAGGCATGTGTAAATTGTAGAGTTTCTACTGACTTCTTTCTCTTAAGTGTGTTTTTTTAATAAAATCTTATTTTGTCAATCTTAAATTCCTATAACATGAGGGCTTTTTAATACCTGAGTCACATGATAAGGGAAAGATTACCGTGTAAGTATATGATTAGAGATGAAACTATAAAGATATATTAATGATGTTGAACATCCAATGACTGCTCTCTTTCTGTCCACCTGAAGTCAAAATCAAGGTTAATGAGTCCACATTTATTGAGCATCACTGCAGCAATTCCTAAAAGTTAAATACAGAATTACCATATGTCCCAGCAAGTCCACACCTTAGAATATAATCCAAAGAAATTGAAAACATGGACTCAGATCCTTGTACACCAATGTTTGCAGCAGCAGCATTCACAATAGTCATGAGGTGGAAACAACCCAGTGCCCATCAACAAATGAATGGCTAAAGACACATTGGAATATTGAGACCTGCTACTACATGGATGAACTTTGAAATCATTATGCTAGTGAAATAAGCAAGGCTCATATGGACAAATACGTTAGAGTTTCAGTTATATGAAATATCTAGAAATAGCAGACTGAGAGAGACAGAAAGTAGATAAAAGATTACTAGGAGAGAGGGACAGGGAGAAGAGGGGGACTGTTGCTTGGGGGATATAGTGTTTGTAAATTTTTGAAAGTTTTAGATAAAATTAATTTTTTAATAAGAGATATAAAGAATAGTTCAAAAGATTCCATTGATGGAATGCATTGTTTTTCAAGCTATAGGTTTAGCCATTTAGTGGGTCATATCAAATTGTCTATAATCAGCATTTTTAAAAAAAACAAGAAAGTAATGGGATAGATCAGAATGTATCACATATAGTAAGAATCGTGCATGTTGGGCACATGTAAAGTATAGTTCTTAAGGTAGTTGTGGTTTAAAAGTTTGCTAATCAATGATCTAATAAAATATCAATAAGGCAGTACAGTGACAATTCAAGGGTCACTGCAAAGAAAATATAAAAGATAATTTCCTCTTATTCAAGAAATAAGATTGAAGGTCTAATAAAATACTTGCAGAATAAATGAAAAAATCCACATTCAGGTGAGATTTCATAATTTAAGAGGTAATTATATTCAATAATTTAGAGAGAAGAGAATTCTCTCTTCAACTTTCTCAAGAAGAAAAGAGTTTAAACCCAAAATTTACACCTAGAAAGAATCCATCAAATGTGAGAGAAAAATGAAAGAACTTGGTGACAGGCAAAAACTTACAAAGTTTACAGCTCACATACTCTTTATGAATAAAAGAAATAACTCAGTAAGGGACTCCAACAAAATGCAAAAAAAGAACCCAAGAAATAGGATGACCTGGGATAGATATTCAAATTTAATCCAAAAGAAGGAAAGAAAGCTTAGAAAGCAATAAAAATAAAGTCTATTAAAATAAGATTCTGAGATAATCCTCACACCCACAGAGTTTACATGACAATTGGAAGATTCCTTCTGTGAGTTGAACATACTTCTCGGTTCTATAGTAACTAATATTTATATGAGTCACATATTATGAATTATGTGTAGTAGGCTTCAATTGCAGGAATCAACTGGGTGACTATGAAATACATATGGGTATAAAACTGAGTATAAACATTAAGGATCTTGATATGAATATTAAAACAAAAATTACTTAAAGATAAGAGAAGAATGGTGGAAAAAGTAATTGTTCTAATCTTTTATCTTTCATATCAGGAAATAAACAGAACATATCTAAAGTCTGTAAATTAAGAAATATAGGCTAAAGTCATAACACCTACAACTAAATGCATTATAAATAATGATATTACCAACTACAATGAGAAGGTGGGGTGGGCAGTTAATTGTAGTATAAGGTTAATTCCTCAAATTATTATGTGAGACATTGATAGATAATATCTGAAAATATAGAAATCAAGAATAAGAGACATTACTTAAAATTAGGCCTAACAGTCACCCCCAGAGAACCTCTTTTGTTGCTCAGATATGGCCTCTCTCTCTAAGCCAATGCATCAAATAAACTCACTGCCATCCCACCCACGTGGGACATGATTCCCAGGGGTGTAAATCTCCCTGGCATCATGGGACAGAAATTCCAGATTGAGCCAAGACCCAGCATCAAGGGATTGAGAAAACCTTCTTGACCAAAAGGGGGAAAAGAGAAATGTGAAAAAATAGTGTCAGTAGCTAAAAGATTTCAGAGTTGAGAGGTTATCCTGGAGGTTATTCTTACATGTTATATAGATATCTCTTTTTAGTTTATGATGTATTAGAGTGACTAGAGGGAAGTACTTAAAACTATAGAGCTGTGTTCCAGTAGCCTTGTTTCTTGAAGATGATTGTATAATGATGCAACTTATACAACGTAACTGTGTGATTGTGAAAACCTTGTGTTTGCTGCTCCTTTTATCTAGGATATGGACAGATGAGTAAAAAATATGGATAAAAAATAAACAATGGGAGGACAAAGGTTAAAATAATTTGGGTAGATGAAAATACTAGTGGTCAATGAGAGGGAGGGGTGGGGGTATGGTATGTATGAGGTTTTTTTTTTCTTTTTTCTATTTCTTTTTCTGGAGTGATGCACATGTTCTAAAAAATGATCATGGTGATGAATACGCAATTATGTGATGATAATGTGAGCCACTGCTTGTACACCATGTATGGAATATTTGCATGTTGGTATATTAAGATTCATCAATAAAAAAAGGAATAAGAGGCATAGGTAAATCATACAAAGTCAATAGTAATCACCCAAAGAGCTAAAAATCCTAATGTGATTGAAGCTTTTACCTCTAAATATGGGTAATGAAGAGTGAGGAATTTTTTTAATGTGTACTCTTACACACTGTTTGCTTTTTTAAAAAATGTATGTATATATTACTTTTATAATCATAAAGGAAAATAAAGCAAATGAAAGTCAGGAATTCTCTAAAAGATACGTCAGACTGAGAAGAGGGGAAGGGTTTTGGCATGTAAACAGTAGAACCGGAATTTGGGATATTAAAAGTGTTCATAGCAAATTTGCCTAGAGAGGGGATCCTCTCTCCTGAGACTTCACTTTAAGTTTATGCCAACATAGAGAGCTTTCTTTTGTCCTCATTATCTGCCTTCCCTGTGAGCCTTGGCACTGAGAAGCTATAACTTAGAGCTCTTCTTTCCCTATGGCGCTGTGATACCAAGCCATACTAAAAACTTTTGCTCTTCCAACCCCCAATAGGTCCTCATTTTGCCAGCTATCAACTACCACTTACATACTATGAGCCAGCTACAGTTCTCAGAACTTTACCTATATTACCCCACTTAATCTTCATAGTCATCCTGAGTTAGATATTATTTCCTCCATTCTACAAGTGAGCAAGCAAAAATATAGTCTTATGTTGATTGCCCCAAGCAATAGAACCAGTAAAACATCAAGTTGTATGCAAAAGTAGTTGTCTCTTACTCTGAGGACCTTGCTCATAGCTACTGTGCGGTATTGACTCTCTTTCTGGCCCCCTTTGAATTGTACAGTAGCAAAGGTGGGCATTTGTCCCTCTGAGCTTGGTTCTTTGATTTCCTTTGCACTTACTCCCCAGAGTGCCTATCTACAATCACAACTTTATGGAAAGTTTTCCGTGAGGACATGCCAGGGGTTTGCTGCAGACTTCTCTGCTGATAGTACTTCTCCTTCTTTCTTCTCAGCACCCTGGTTGCAAAGAGAAGTGCCTGAGTCAACCACAAAGGCAATGTGCTGGTTTAGAAGGATGTATGCCCCCTAGAAAAGCCATGTTTTAATCAAAATCCCATTTCATAAAGGTAGAATAATTCCTATTCAATACTGTATGTTTGAAACTGTAATCAGATCATCTCCATGGATGATGTGATTTCATCAAGTGTGGTTGTTAAACTGGATTAGATGATGACATGTCTCCACCCATTTGGGTGGGTTTTGATTGGCTTATTGGAGTCCTATAAAAGAGGAAATGTTTTGGAGAATGAGAGATTCAGAGAGAGCAGAGCAGAATGACATAGCTACAAGAAGCCGAAGTCCAGCAGCCAGCGACCTTTGGAGATGAAGAAGGAAAATGCCTCCCGGGGAGCTTCATGAAACTGGAAGCAAGGAGAAGAAGCTAGCGGATGATGCTGTGTCTGCCATGTACCCTTCCAGATGAGAGAGGAACTCTGACCGTGTTCACCATGTGCCTTTCCAGATGAGAGAGAAACTGTACCTGTGTTCACCATGTGCCTTCTTACTTGAGAAAGAAACTGAATTTCATCAGCCTTCTTGAACCAAGGTATCATTCCCCAGATGCCTTAAATTGGACATGTCTATGGACTTGTTTTAATTGGGACATTTTCTCGGCCGTGGAACTATAAACTAGCAACCCATTAAATTCCCCCTTTTAAAAGCCGTTCCGTTTCTGGTATATTGCATTCCAGCAGCTAGCAAACTAGAACAGGTGACATTTAAGACTGTGAGAAGTTGCTTTTACTACACTGTTTAGAATCTTTGAGTACAAACAATTCACAGTCCCAACCATAATTTCAGAAACAAGGTACTGATGAAGAAGGGGAGTTATGGGACCTATTTAAGTAACTACATAATCCTGCAAGTTGAAGACATACAGAGTTCCTTACCATTTGCCCCCAGGAAAACTGATTTCTCTATAGGCCTCTGGAATTTGAAGAAACCTATCTTGCTGATTCAAAGCATAATTCTCATATTAAAGAGAAGTTACTGCTTTACAAAGGCCACCATAATCTTGACCTAGCCATTATCATTCTTTTGATTCAACATCCTGAAATCTTTTTAAGTTTGTCCCCTTACATTATCACAGACAGAGTTTTCATTAGTTGCCTTCCACCTCTGCCCTTAATCAATCTTATTTCCTGTCTGTGAATACTGGGTATTAGGGAGGGTTAGAACAGTTAGATTTGAGGATTGAGAAAAAAACAAAAGGTTGAAAATTATCCAAAGTTTTGCCTCTGTAGGAATGGGAGGACTGAGAGACCCTCTTCTGATGAGTTATAGTAGTAAAGATTGACCATTCTAGATTTTTCAGGATATATTCCATTTCCAATTTTGAATTATCTTCCCATTTTAATGAACTTTAAATCTTCAGGATATCTCAAATTTGATATTAAAACCATAACTTTCAAACTCTTTCCCTTATTTAAAAATAATAAAATACCATTTTGCTAACAAAACAGGTCCCATTTTTTTATTTGGAGAATATGATCATCATAACACAAAAGAAAAATAGAGAGAGCATAAATATTTTAAGATCTGCTCAAGCATTCACTCCTTCAATAGCCCATTTAAGCAGAAATGGAGCTTGTGTTTGTGATTCCAGTGCAGTCCTCTGAAGGACTATGTGGTAGATTAATTGCACTAACGGCCCCAATTAATATGGTCTTTTTGTATTGGGGCCTTTTGACCTGTGAATTTGTAGCCCTCCTCCACCCTAACTCTGGGCTTTGACATGTGATTTGCTTTTGTCCATTAGTTTGTTGTAGAATTGTGACAAGCAGAGGCTTGAAAGTATATTTTCCATTTCCATTTCCTCTCTTGCTTCTCTTTAATTGGTAAGAGAACGTGCCCTGGCTAGCCTGCTTCTGATGGATAAAATATGTACTGTCAACTCCAACCTACCATCTCTTTCTTGCCTTTCCATTTCCATATGTATAAATCCCTTCTCTGACAGAGAGTGCTCAATCCCTCTGTGGATAACCAATCTCCAGACCATGCTGGATGCCTCTGCAGCACCAACACTTCCTCAGATCCAAGCATGGCTGACACTTCCATGGTCGCCGCCCCTACACTATCATCCCAGAACCACTGCTGCGTCTTCATTTCCCACCACCCCCACTGCTTTCTCAGCCCTTCCACCTGCTCATCCTTGGACCACAATGCTGTCTCCAAAGAAAGAAATGAAAGGAAAGAGAAGGAGTAAGAGAAAGAGAAACCTCAGTGAACTTTTGATTGAAAGAGTAAAAGGTTTTTATTTTTTCTTTGTAAAATTCTAACTCAGTAGAAACACTCATTTTACTTCTCACTTATCAGAGATAATAGAAGGAAGAAAGGACTTGCCAAATCTTATAATGAAACTCTACTTTGAATGTCACAATTATTTGTGATGCTCTCCTACAGGGACCATATCTTTGCCCTGATATTGCATAAAAAGTGGTTTCAGCAGCAGGAACAGTAATAACACAAAACATAATTATTTGTCCTATGTCTACCTTACTTCAACAGTGCAAAGAGTCTCTCAGCCAATGAAATAGCATCCTAAAACCATCAGATGGGCAAATTTAAAATGTTTGACAATACCAAGTATTAGCAAACTGTAGAGAAAAAGTAATTCGCATATCTTATTGGCAGGGAGTAAACTAGTACCTTTGGCGAACACTTTGAAACTATCTAATAATTTCAAAATTAAATATGTTCTCTGACCTTGTACTTCCATTTTGACATTGATTTTCTTGAGAAAATTTGCAAATGTTCTCCAGAAGACAGTTGTGCCAATTGAAAGTATTACGTACCCCAGAAAAGCCAGGTTTTAATCCTGATCCAAATATGTGGAGGCAGCCATTCCTTTTAATACTGATTTAATAATGTAAGCTAAAACATTTTGATTAGATTATCACCATAGAGATGTGACAGCTCAATTGCGGGTGTTTGATTAGATGGAGATGGGACTCCACCCATTCCCGGTGGGTCTTGATTAATTTAATAGAATCCTTTAAAAGAGGAAACATTTTGGAGAAACCTCCAAAATGACAGAGCCTAAAGAAATGACAAAAGCCTCAGAGTTGACAGAAGCTTCACAGCAGAGCTGACACAGATGCAGACACGTGGAGAACAGAGACCCCAATGTTTGGAGATGTTTGGAGCCCAGCAGGCATTGTCATATGGTTAAGCAAGCCAGAACCTGGAGAGAGCCAAGGTAAGCCAAGAGATAAAAGGCAGCCCTGGAGAAGTAAAATGAGGAACCTCCACAGGGACAGAGGCTGAAAACAATGGAGCCCAGGAGAAAGGGACAAGCAGATGCCAGCCACGTGACTTCGTAGCTGACAGAGGTGCTTCTGACCCATCGGCCTTTCTTGAGCAGAGGTAACCTTTTTTTGTGCCTTAATTTGGACATTTTCACCTCCTTAGAGCTGTAAACTTGTAACTTATTAAATTCCCCTATTTAAAAGCCGTTCCAGTTCTGGTATATCGTTAAATAACCCAACAGTCTTAGTAGAGAAAGGGAAACACTGGGAATGACCCAAGTGTCTAGCAGCAGTGTGATAAATAAATAAATGTAGTATATTTATCAAATTTCAAACACATATTGGTGAAAATGAATAGAGTAGAACTGTTGGCACCAATATAGCCAAAATTTTAAAACATAATACAGAACAGAAAAAGAAAGAACAAAGTGTTTCCATATGATATATGCACTATGATAAATCCTTTGAATGAAGCTTAAAAACATGGTAAATTATGCTGCATATTGTTTTAGATATATTTATCTGTAATAAAAATATAAAAACATGCATGGGAATGATACATGCTAAGTTTAATATAATGATGATCTTGGGTAGAGAGAGATCTTCAACTGTATCTGAATTCTTTTATAATTAAAAAATTATATAATGTGATTGAGAATTGGTAAAGTTATATAATTAGTACATAGGTAATGATGAAATTATTACATAAAACGTTCTAGGTATTTATAGTAGTTTATAATAGCAATTCACACACACACACACACACACACACACACACACACACACACACACAACCTCAAGGAGGTTCAGACTCCTTGGAAGATTGAACATCTGAGGAAGAATGCCTACAAAGAGATAAAATTCTTTCTACAGCCCACACATGTTGCCCAAAATAAAGAAAGTCTCTGCTCATCTAAGGCTAACCTATATTGGGGAAGCAGATGTTAAGCAATTAAACATAAATAAATGCTGTTAGCACCTGTGGTGTTATGAAGTATGGATGACATTTACTAGGATTGAAGAGACTGAAGGAGGGATGCAATCAGAGACATCTTCTTGTTGTAAGAAGTCTTTAAAATGAAGGCTGAGATGAATAAGAATTAATCAAAATAAAAGTGGGACAAAGGTCTTTCTGGTACAGGGAATATCACATATAAAATCCTGATGTTGTAAACAGTTTATAAAAGAAATGCAAGTATTTCTCTGTTACCGATCAGAGTGGGTGAAGAAGAAGCAGGTGTAAACCATAGGGCAGATGCCACATCTGGACCTTCAATGCCATGATAAGGAATTTGGATTTTATTCTAGTAGTCAAAGAAATCCATTGAAGTAGTATAGAAGGAGCATGTTATGAGCCAATTTACATGTATAAAAGATTACATTACCTGCTACATGGAGAACAGAATGTACAAGGATAAGATCTGAAGTGAAGACAATTTTAAACCACGATGCTCATTTAAGTATCTGTTATAGTTGTTCACAAATCATCTTATGCTAATGGCTCATCTCTGGTAGCATGGGACAATGGCAAGAGTATAGACTTTTGAGACAAAGAACATTGAATTTAAATCGCAGCTCCATGACAGTACGTCTGTGATCTTAAGGAATAGTAACAACAGAAAAAATTACTTTCTTATTATGTATCACACTATGCTTAGGAGTTCTATTTTAATTATCTCACCAAATTTTCAGGACAACCCTATGGAGTTAAATATTATTATATTTCCACTTTATATATTAGAAAACTGAGTCTTAACAAAGGCGTTAACTTATGTATGCCACATAACCAACTCAGTTGTGAAGCCAGTTTTTAAACTCAGGCAGTCTTGAAGACCCATGTTGTACTGTGCTTCCTTAGTATCACAACATCTTCATTCCATCTACAGACTGGGATGGAGGGACCAATTCATGGGAGACACAAGTTTAAATGAAATACCATATGTGAAATTTCAGGTCTAGTATTAGCACTAAGTTGTTATTATTACATTGATTTTAAAAGAATAACATAACAAATTATGTGAAACAGCAATGGAAGAATAAATGCAAGAATAAGTGAATGAGGGTCAAACTATAAGTTCCTTAAGAATAAGAACTGGCTCAATTCCTGATAAAGAAGGGATCCAATAGTTTGTTCAGTAAGTGAATGAATGAATGTGTATATGAGTAAAGATGAGTAAATTATATATGTATATATGTAAACGGATTCTTATTCCTGCACTTAACTGTTTTCTATTCCTTGTTCTTTTTTCCTTTTTTTTTTTTTGCTTGTCTTCTTTTTTCTGGTGTCAACTGAGCATTTAACGTGATTTCCTTTTCTCTCCTCTCTTAGCATATTAGTCATATTCTCTTCTAAATTGTGTTAGTGGTTGTCCTAGAGTTTTCAATATACTTTTACAGCTCATCCAGGTCCATCTTGAAATGACACTACATATTCAGACAAATCACACAAGTACCTCATAGCAGAGTATTCCCAATTCTGCCCTGTAATCCCTTGTAACATTGCAGTCATTCACTTTATTTATTCACAATCTATAATTATCCAGTATATTGTTATCATTGTTTTGAAGTTCTATTTGCTAGATTAGTTAAGAATGAACAGTATGAAAGATTTTATTTTACCTTTACCTATACCTTCTTGAGCATTCTTCTTTATGTAGATCCAGGGTCTGCTATACATCGTTACATTTTCTCCAAAGAACTTCTTTTAACATTCTTGCAAGAAAATTGCAAGAAATTTATTTGACTATTGGCAACAAATTTACTCAATTTTTATTTGTCTGATGAACTCTTTCTATTTCCTTCACGTTTGAAGGATCATTTTGTTTGTTAAGACAAAATCCTAGGTCAGTGGACTTTTTTTCTTTCAACACTTTAAATATTTTACCCTGCTTTCCTCTTACTTGCACAATTCCAGAAGAGGAAACTAATCTAATTCTTATCCTCATTCCTTTATAGGTAAGATATCTTTCTTTAGGTTTATTTCAAGATTTTCTCTTTGTCTTTGATTTTCTGCAATTTGTATATGGTATACCTAGGTGTAGTTTTCTTTTTCTTTTTTTTTTTTTATCCTACTTGTTAATCTCTAAATTTCCTGGATCTGTGTTTAGTTTCATTAATTTTGGAATGAGTTATTATTACTTTAAATATTTCTTCTGTTCACTGATTCTCTTTCTCCTCCTGGTATTTCCATTATGTAAATGTTATGCCTTTTGTAATTGTCCCACAATTCTTAGATATTCTCTTCTTTTTCATTCTTTCTTTCTCTCTTTCCATTTCAATTTTGGAAGTTTCTAATGACTTGTCTTCAAGATCACTGATTCTTTCCATAGCCATGTCCAGTCTACCAATGAGCCCATCAAAAGCATTTGCCATTTCTGTTACAGTGTTTTTGAATTCCAACATTTCCTTTGATTTTTTCATAGAGTTTCAATATATCTTTGCTCATATTACCTATCTGTTCTTACATGTTGCCCATTTTTTTCCATTAGAGTCATTAGCATATTAATCATAGTCACTTTAAATTCTCAGTTTGATAATTCCTATATCTCTGCCTTACTTAAGTATAATTCTGATATCTCTGCAAAGTGTGATTTTGTCTTAACATCACTTGCAATTTTTTTGTTGAAAACTGGATGTGATATACCAGGTAAAAGAAACTTAGTTACATAGGACTTTAGTGTAAGATTTTATGTTTTCCTGGGTAGGAGTCAGGCTGTGTTTACCATTTGTTATTACTGTAGGAACCAAAGATTATAATTTCCTCTAGTGGTCATGTTTTTACTTCTTCTATTCCCTTTGGGTTTTCCTAGAGACTTCTTCATAAATAAGGTCTGAACCTTGCAGTTCTTTCCATTATAATCCACTGTTATCACATACAAGTCATATTGATGTTGTAATAAGGTGTGGGGAAGGTAACATGTTCTATTATCCTATGATTCAATCTCAGTATTTTATTGCACCTGTGCCTAGGCTGTGACAGCTTTCACAAGTGCATCTCAGCTCTTCCAATCTGTCTCCCCTTATGTGAGACAGGAAGGCTAGAAGGAACTGGAGTTGGATATTTTCTTCTCCTTCCCTCCTTGTAAAAAGTTAAAAGGGGCTGGAGTTGGCTGTTTCCCTTGTCCTATGTGGGAGATTATAGGAGACTAAAGTTAGGTGCTCTCCTTCCTGCATTTCAGGCTCTAGTTGAACCCAATTTGGCTAGGCTCTTGCAAGATAGTTCCTATTGAGGGCAATATTTCATTGAAGAGAACAGACTACACTGCACATTTTTCAAAATGGCTATTTTCCCCATGCCCCTGCTGAAAACAGGAGAGGAATTTTCCCTGGTCTTCAAGGGAATTTTCTTTGGTCTTAACAGTAAGAACCTAGATTTGGGGGAACTCCAGAGGTCAAACTTAGGAAAGCATGGGGACCTTCCTAAAGTTCTCCTCCACTCCCTTGGAGTCTTTAATTTTCAAGTTAGTCCACACTGAGTTCTTCCACAATTACAGATCAAACATTTCTTTCAGTACTGGCTTCAGTGGAGTGCTTCGGTTCCTTGGCCTTTCCTCCAGGTAAACTGTGGTTCTCTTTAGCTGCCTGTCTCCTGTTTGGGGGTTGTGGTTTTCTCTGTGCTCTCAAATCTCTAATGGATTGAAGAAGAGTTGTTTTTCAGTTTGTTCAGCTTTATTCTTTTTTTTTTTTTTAAAGGGCATCATAACATTCTTTTTTTTTAAATTTTTTATTTTTTTATTTTTTATTAACGGAAAGAAAGAAAAAAAAAGAAATTAACACAACATTTAGAAATCATACCGTTCTACATATGCATTCAGCAATTCTTAACATCGTCACATAGATGCATGTTCAGCGTTTCTTAGTATATTTGCATCGGTTTAGAGGAACTAGCAACACAACAGAAAAAGATATAAAATGTTAATATAGAGAAGAGAAATAAAAGTAGTAATAATTGTAAAAAACAACAACAAAAAAACCCTATAGCTCAGATGCAGCTTCATTCAGTGTTTTAACATGATTACTTTACAATTAGGTATTATTGTGCTGTCCATTTTTCAGTTTTTGTATCTAGTCCTGTTGCACAGTCTGTATCCCTTCCGCTCCAATTACCCTTTATCTTACCCTGTTGCTAACTCCTGCTGGACTCTGTTACCAATCACATATTCCAAGTTTATTCTCGAATGTCCGTTCACATCAGTGGGACCATACAGTACTTGTCCTTTAGTTTTTGGCTGGACTCACTCAGCATAATATTCTCTAGGTCCATCCATGTTATTACATGGTTCATAAGTTTATCTTGTCTTAAAGCTGCATAATATTCCATCGTATGTATATACCACAGTTTATTTAGCCATTCTTCTGTTGATGGACATTTTGGCTGTTTCCATCTCTTTTCAATTGTAAACAACACTGCTATAAACATCGGTGTGCAAATGTCCGTCTGTGTCTTTGCCCTCAAGTCCTTTGAGTAGATACCTAGCAATGGTATTGCTGGGTCGTATGGCAATTCTATATTCAGCTTTTTGAGGAACCGCCAAACTGCCTTCCACAGTGGTTGCACCCTTTGACATTCCCACCAACGGTGGATAAGTGTGCCTCTTTCTCCGCATCCTCTCCAGCACTTGTCATTTTCTGTTTTGTTGATAATGGCCATTCTGGTGGGTGTGAGATGATATCTCATTGTGGGTTTGATTTGCATTTCTCTAATGGCCAGGGACATTGAGCATTTCTTCATGTGCCTCTTGGCCATCCGTATTTCCTCTTCTGGTAGGTGTCGGTTCAAGTCTTTTTCCCATTTTGTAATTGGGTTGGCTGTCTTTTTGTTGTTGAGTTGAACAATCTCTTTATATATTCTGGATACTAGACCTTTATCTGATATGTCATTTCCAAATATTATCTCCCATTGTGTAGGCTGTCTTTCTACTTTCTTGATGAAGTTCTTTGATGCACAAAAGTGTTTAATTTTGAGGAGCTCCCATTTATTTCTTTCTTTCTTCAGTGCTCTTGCTTTAGGTTTAAGGTCCATAAAACCACCTCCAGTTGTAAGATTCATAAGATATCTCCCTACATTTTCCTCTAACTGTTTTATGGTCTTAGACCTAATGTTTAGATCTTTGACCCATTTTGAGTTAACTTTTGTATAAGGTGTGAGATGCGGGTCTTCTTTCATTCTTTTACATATGGATATCCAGTTCTCTAGGCACCACTTATTGAAGAGACTGTTCTGTCCCAGGTGAGTTGGCTTGACTGCCTTATCAAAGATCAAATGTCCATAGATGAGAGGGTCTATATCTGAGCACTCTATTCGATTCCATTGGTCGATATATCTATCTTTATGCCAATACCATGCTGTTTTGACCACTGTGGCTTCATAATATGCCTTAAAGTCAGGCAGCGCAAGACCTCCAGCTTTGTTTTTTTTCCTCAAGATGTTTTTAGCAATTCGGGGCACCCTGCCCTTCCAGATAAATTTGCTTATTGGTTTTTCTAATTCTGAAAAATAAGTTGTTGGGATTTTGATTGGTATTGCATTGAATCTGTAGATCAGTTTAGGTAGGATTGACATCTTAACTATATTTAGTCTTCCAATCCATGAACACGGTATGCCCTTCCATCTATTTAGGTCTTCTGTGATTTCTTTTAGCAGTTTTTTGTAGTTTTCTTTATATAGGTTTTTTGTCTCTTTGGTTAAATTTATTCCTAGGTATTTTATTCTTTTAGTTGCAATTGTAAATGGGATTCGTTTCTTGATTTCCCCCTCAGCTTGTTCATTACTAGTGTATAGAAAAGCTACAGATTTTTGAATGTTGATCTTGTAGCCTGCTACTTTGCTGTACTCATTTATTAGCTCTAGTAGTTTTGTTGTGGATTTTTCTGGGTTTTCGATGTATAGTATCATATCATCTGCAAACAGTGATAGTTTTACTTCTTCCTTTCCAATTTTGATGCCTTGTATTTCTTTTTCTTGTCTAATTGCTCTGGCTAGAACCTCCAACACAATGTTGAATAATAGTGGTGACAGTGGACATCCTTGTCTTGTTCCTGATCTTAGGGGGAAAGTTTTCAATTTTTCCCCATTGAGGATGATATTAGCTGTGGGTTTTTCATATATTCCCTCTATCATTTTAAGGAATTTCCCTTGTATTCCTATCTTTTGAAGTGTTTTCAACAGGAAAGGATGTTGAATCTTGTCAAATGCCTTCTCTGCATCAATTGAGATGATCATGTGATTTTTCTGCTTTGATTTGTTGATGTGGTGTATTGCATTAATTGATTTTCTTATGTTGAAGCATACTTGCATACCTGGGATGAATCCTACTTGGTCATGATGTATAATTCTTTTAATGTGTTGTTGGATATGATTTGCTAGAATTTTATTGAGGATTTTTGCATCTATATTCATTAGAGAGATTGGTCTGTAGTTTTCTTTTTTTGTAATATCTTTGCCTGGTTTTGGTATGAGGGTGATGTTGGCTTCATAGAATGAATTAGGTAGTTTTCCCTCCATTTCGATTATTTTGAAGAGTTTGAGGAGAGTTGGTACTAATTCCTTCTGGAATGTTTGATAGAATTCACATGTGAAGCCGTCTGGTCCTGGACTTTTCTTTTTAGGGAGCTTTTGAATGACTAATTCAATCTCTTTACTTGTGATTGGTTTGTTGAGGTCATCTATTTCTTCTTGAGTCAAAGTTGGTTGTTCATGTCTTTCTAGGAACCTGTCCATTTCATCTAAATTGTTGTATTTATTATGTTCAGCTTTATTCTTGATTCCTGCATTTAAGACATTA
This sequence comes from Tamandua tetradactyla, assembly GCF_023851605.1. Taxonomy (NCBI): domain Eukaryota; kingdom Metazoa; phylum Chordata; class Mammalia; order Pilosa; family Myrmecophagidae; genus Tamandua; species Tamandua tetradactyla. The sequence goes on along the minus strand of NC_135336.1, from coordinate 27,973,829 downwards.
AATTCTTCCTTTCATTCATTCAGCAGTGAACAAGAAAAACATGAATTGCCACCTCATAGAGTTCCCTTCTAGTAGGGAAGAAATATACTAAACAAATTTATAGATAATTTTATGTATTACTAGCGTTTACCATAAAGATCGTCTCACCAACCCCCCACCCCTTCTAGTTTTGTGTTTTTGAGCCCGCAGTCTCTTCCTTTCTAGTTAAGTTCATTTCTGGATTCTTTTAAAATCATAATCTTTCTCTTTCCATGATCTCCTGTGTCTAGACTTATGGCCTCAATGGAAGATCCCTGGTTACATCCAAGAACTAGTGAATCTGAAACTCAGAAAAGGGGACAGCAATCTATGTTTTAACAAACTCTTCACTAGAGTTCTGGTTCTCAAATTTGAGCATACATCTGAAACAGCTGGAGGGCCTGTTGACATATAGATTCCTGGACTCTATTGTCATAGTTTCTGCATTTACAGTTCTGTGGTGGGGCCTGAGAATGTGCAGTTCTAACTAGTTCCTAGGTGATGTTAATGCTGATGGTCCAGGGACTATACTTTGAGAACCATCAGTTTAGAGTTTAGACATTATTCTAGAATTCTCAAAGCTAGCCACATATTTGAATCCACCTGGGGAGAGTTTAGAAATGTCAATGCTTGGTCTGTACTCCAGGACAATTAAATCTGAATCTTTGGAGGGTAGAATCCATATTTTTTAAAATTTCCCAGACAATTCCAATAAATAACCCAAACTTGAGAATCAATCTAGCTGGGATCTTCTCAAATTTAACGTGCATGCTATTGCCTGAGGTCTAGGGTGTGGCCTGCAGAGCAGAAACTTGGATATCTCCTGGCACTTATTAGAAATGTAGATTCTCTGCTCCCATCTCAAACCTCTTCTTCATAATTTGCATTTTAACAAGCCCCTAAGGTGAATCTTAAGCACATTAGAGTTTAAGAAGCATTAGAGACCACTAAAGATAAAATGCATTAGGAAAGAATAAACAGAATCCCAAATTCATTCAGTGTCATATAGAAAGTATTCTCCTTGGGCCTCTCTAAACTCTGTCTTAGCATCCTCTTTTAATCCTTGCAGGGTCCTTTAATCATGTGTGTTTGTGTGTTTGTGTGTTTGTGTGTTTGTGTGTCCATGCACATACAAGTGCACGCTTTCTCCAAGTCCTTCTGTCCTTGTCCACATTTCATCCTGGATTGTACATTGTACAATTCTCCTTTTCATCTACTCAAAGTCTTCAAATTTCCTGAACAATAGAAAAATACAGCCCCTTTGTGGTTACATCACAGTATACTGTGATTTCCACAGTTGTGGAAAAGCAGGGCATCCCAGGGAATGGGTTAGTGGGTGGATACACCCTTAGTGGAGGCAGATGTTTTAAGATTGAATGCGTTTTCCTTCCTAATTCTACTAATGACTGAAGCACAAGGACCACCAGGTTCTTTATGCTTTTAGAGCAGATAGAGAAAAAATTTAAACTACCTCTGATGAGTCAGAAATCCACGTTCTATTCTAGGTTCTGAGACTTTGGAAAGCTTGTTTATCTCAGCTCCAACTAGTCAAGTTGTGGAATAACTTTGACTTAAAAAAAAAAAAAAGAAAGGAGCCATAGAAAGCAGTGGCACCAACAGCCAAGTTCACATTTCCTCTGTTACTCAAGGGTATAAAAATGGCTGGGTTGACATCAGTGTTCAGCTTTGGAGATGAGCACTCCTCTTTTGTTGAAAAAAAGTAGCATGGAAAGAGAAAAGAGAGTGTGCACAACACACAAAAGTATGACAGTCATGTTTGAAATGACAACTGCGGAATGAAATTACTGAGGATTAATGGGAGAGAAATCCCTGGATAGCAGAATACCTCAAAAGGAATGATACTAATATTAACTAATGCTTACATAATATTTCGCTCTTTGATTTCACACTTTTATTAAGAACCAATCAAATGATTCCCATTTTACAGGTGGAAAAATCTGAGTCATAAAAAGTCAATGTCTAAACAAGGTCACACATATTGTAAGTGTCAGAACTAGAATATAACCATGCCTTATGGTTCAAAATTCTATAGGTTTTCTTGAAAATATTTCCTATCTTCTTTAAAGATGCTAGATGGTCCCTATTGTTGTCAAGCCTCTGAGGACTTTGATGATATTTGCTCATAGCCTTTGACCTTGGAGGCAAGACGATTCCCTCTAATCTAAGAGAAATCCTGTAAAGCCCAAGAGGGGAGATAAAGGGGCCAGGTAAGATTATAGTTAAAAATCACAGGGCTGACTGCTAAACATTCAGTTCTTTGGTGGTGCCTGACACCTTGTTGTTTTGTGCATGCTCACCCAGATTTTTCTTTTCATAAGAGAAATATGGGAAGGATTGAACTTAACTCACAAATCTACAATTAAGATTGTACCAATTATAAAATGAAAATATGTGCTAATTAAAATTTTCTAATACCTGCCTCATTAATCCAGGTGGGTTCACAGGCATCCCCTTCCCAGTTCTATACTGATCCTATTTTATTTTTGTTTAAATAAAGTGATCTGGTAATGAACGGAATGTTTGGATATGTGAGTAAGGATCCTTGCTTAGCTGTAGACCTGAGCTTTCTGCTGCCCTGTGCTCATGTATCACTTGCACGGAGATATGTGAGCCTAAACCACGGTTGTTTTAGCTGAAAAAATCTGACAACCCTCTCCAACAGTCAGTAACCCTTCCTCCCAGGAAAAGAATTGCACATACACTCTAAATCTTTAATATGGCAATTTAGCTTCTTTCAAGTGTTTTGCTAGCTTTCTGATACCGATGTTTTCTGTCTCAGATCAGTTTTTTTAATACATAGGATATAAATTCCAGTAGATAAATAGCAGAAAAGTTATGTTGGAAAGACTATATGGCAAACCAGATGGGCAAGGCATGGAAATCACTGCTGTTGATCACTCTGTTCACTGATGAGGATTTATGGAGCAAGGATGGAATTGATTCAACATATAGGCATCGAGTGAGAACATATGCAAGTTAAATTGCAGCATATGTGGGCTGTAGAAGTTGTCAAAGAAGGAAGTACTGATTATATAACAATTTAGAAATAATATAAAGGAGCTAAGGGCCAAAAAAATTGTGGTAATCTAATTTAGTTTGGTAGGATTTAGTAAGAAGAAGTAAAAAAAAACAGAGTGCCTAATGATATCTGAAATACCAATAGGTAACACCCATTCAGCATGTACTATTTGCAACAGACTATTCTAAGCACTTCACATGAGATACTTTAATTAATCTTGAAACAGGTAGTATTACTATCCCTATGTTACAGAAAAAACAACTGAGATAGAAGAGAAGTTAATTTGCTTAAGGTCAAACAGCTTGTCAGTGGTTGAGGCAGTTGGGCTCATAGGCAAATAATAGATGATTTGGAACTTCATCTCAAAGTAGCTGAACTCACTTGTAAACCATATACTCCCATGCCATGTCCAAGATCCTCCATCCTTGACCACTGCCATTGCCTTACAGAGTCTTCTCTTATTGAAATACCCAGGTTCCATATGACTGCTTACTTCTGGCTCCTCAACCAGACCTCTTCTGATATCTCCAACCTACTCCCTTGAAGGGAGATTCTGCTATCTCAAGTGTAGGATAGGATGATAAAAAGTGCAACTCACACAGACACACCCCAAAAGAAATAGTGTGATAGGAAACTTCCATCAAAGTCATAGAACATACACAGCAAGTATTTACCATTTAGAACCAAACAACTCCACGTCCACAATAAATTATAGTGCTTAAATTTAATCAAGTATAATGACTACGTAATTCCAGGCATAATTTATTTACATTTTTAAAATGTGTTAAAGTCTTTTTGAGTAAGTCTCTTGAGTCTTCTGGGAATTTCTGCCCATGTCCAGGATGCTGCCTGAAAATTAATACAGGTTTTTTCAGGATTAGCTCATCCAGGGATAGAATGCAGGTCTCCTCTTATGCAGAGACTAAGCCTCTACCATTTGCAATCTATTTGATTTTTTTGTTTACCTCTCCCATTTGGTTTGAAAGGAATGCTAAGAATTCTGGGTAAAGAAAAAACCCTCTTTACTTACTACAAAATTACCCTTGCAACCAAAAAGAAATTCCCCATGGAAATAGTTGTTATGGGATTTGAGTTATGATAAGATATGCACATTTATACGGAGGAGTAAAGATTGATTGACTGTTTTACTCTATGAAGAGAACAAGGTTATTTATCGATTAGATGTTTTATAGCATCTTTCTCTGAAAGGTTCAACTTATGCACAGTTGGGGAAAAGTTTGTCCAAGGGATATAATATATAGGAGGTGAGGGAAGTAGGTGAGGGAAATAGTAAAAAATCATTAGGAAATATACAACTCCCTGAAAGTCTGGTTATAGGAAAATGCACATGCCAGGGAATATATCAATGGACTTGTAAGAAAAGCTGAATCCTAGTTTATCATGGGGAAAAAACAAGGGGTCAAGATTCACACGACACACACACATACAGAAACAAGAGTTTGGAAATAATTAACTGAAAATATTTTTAATTTAAGTAAAACAAGTAAATGAATTCTTATGACCTCCAAGCAACACTGCCAAGGAGTAGGGCCCAGATCCTCATAGCTTTGTCACTGGATTTCCATTTTCTCCTCCTCCCAGCACAGGGAAATCTCTTTATAGATGAAAGAGTTAGTGGCAGGGGCTTGAGCCATCTCTCCTTTCTGCTTTTTCCAGACACTCTACCCAAAATTGTTCTTCCCAATCTGGGCCTTTGACTGGGAAATAAAAGCTAGGAGATCTTTCTTTTCTACAGCTAGTTTCACTGGGCCACATAACTCCACTGGGGGAATGGATGTAGTATCAATTACCTGTTTGTATGAGAAAAGGGAAATGGGGAGGATAAGGGGCAAGAAATAAAAATTAATAGATCAGAATACTATCCATCTACACACATGGGTACCACCACAGCATCTATGTGGTTGAATGATATTTGTAGAAAGAGAAAGTTGCTGGATAAAAATACCAAGCAAAAAAGAGGAGAAGAAGCCAACGAAAGAACAGTTAGCTTTGAGGGATTCCTTTTTTCTACTTTCCGACAATGGAAGACAGATACCTTACAATAGCCAAGATCTCATCATTGGTTTAATAATACTTATCTGCAAAGAGAGAATGAATCATCTGTGGCAAGGATGCCAATCAGTGTCTAGAAATCTATTTTAAGTACAGTATTTTCCTCAATGAATTGTTCGGTAGCAATAATGCAAAATTATTTGCCTTTTTTTTTTTTATTTAGCTATCTATGTTTGGGAGGATATGGACTTAATTTTACACTTTGGCACTTATAGCCTACATTGTTCTCATAGATAAAATAGGTAATTACCAAATTACCAAAGTTGGTAGTAGTTTTAAATGAAAAGCATATATGAAGTGACTTTGTAAACTGTAAACACTGACCAAATATGTTATTATGTCTTCCTTTGTAAGAACCCTTTAACGTGCATCTATTAGCTATCAGCCCAAATTTCCACCCCCACCCTCTGCCCCTGCAAATTTTTCTTACCACCTGGGATTCATATATGCTCTGTCTACTGTCATCAGGTGAGTTGTTTCTCCTTGATGCAAGCCTAGCATCACTGTCCCTTCCCCCTGTCCACATACTAGTGCCATCTCCTTGCTGCTTATTGGCTACAGGTGGGGGAGGCTGATGCAGATCATTTCCAGCAGTTCTCATGAGTATTTTATGTGCATTTGCTGATTTATAGCCAGTTCAGCATTCCTTTAAATGGCCATAAATTGGATTGATGTAATAAATCATATTTAGAGAAAGTGCCTGAGTCCCAGCTCAGGCAGCTATGCTAATGTCTGTGAAAATAACAAAGAAACATTCTCTTTCAGGTCCAACACCACTGCACTAAAAGGCCAAATTGTGAGGAGCTGTCAGTTACTGAGAGGGGAAAAGGTAAAAATCATAGGTTGGGGGGAGAAAGGTCTTTGTAGGGCTTATTAAAGGTTAAAGTGTGAGGTGGGGGGAAAGGTCTTTGCAGGGATTATTAATGACACAGCCAGTAAGAAAGTATGGATGTGAGCCAGTGAGAATAAATTGGGGAGAAAAGAAGCTGTTGAAAGAGTGAGAAAAGTGAGTGCTGTATATGGAAAAGATAAATGCAAATGAAATATGCTGTATGGCAATAGATCGTATCATCCATTGATATATGGGATTGAGTATCAAATTGTTGAGCTGGCAGCCATTAATGTGATATAGTGGATGTGATATGCAGGGTGACACCAGTACTGGTGCAGGGAAAATAAAGAACACTCTGCAGTCTTTCAAAACAATGGTTCAAGGAAAAGACAGAAAATTATGGCACTACAAGTTTATCAAACTAAAATTGTGTGAGATAATTATGGATTCTGATAGGGCTCATTATTCTTTATCAGCTCTCCAATCTCATAAGAAAGAAAGGGACTCCTCATGAGGGGATATCTGTTCTGCTCCTCTATTAGGATGGGACCCATGCCATCAAGGATAGGAAATGTGACATTTTAACTGGAATGATTGGCATCCACAGGCCCCCTCAGAATTTTTTGAGCCAGTTCCAGTCTTCAGAATTCCTAGGAGGTTAGTTTACTTCCAGAATTTTCTGATACTCTGGTTCATTCACTTATCCCCTCATTCTTTCTATTTTATTATCTTTCGAGAAGTTGTGCATTTATAGAACAATCATGTACGACATACAGGACAACCACATACCACTCCACAATTAACGCCCTGCATTGGTGTAGAAAATGTGTTACGATTGATGACATCACACACTCTTTAAGACTTTATTGAGGATCTATTCTGGAGTTTCAGAAATGAATGTAAGGAAGTCTCTGAAGCATGTATCTGTTTCTGTATCTATGACTTTTGCATTTGCATGGTTCGCCCACATAACATGCTACAGCTGGCTCATATAAAGAAACTTGCAGGATACCACATCTAGTCAGATTCTTCAAATCTCTCCTAATAATTTCCAGGTCCACTGCTTGTTCTCAGTCTGCTGGCTTTTGAGTCCTAATTCTACTCTGGCCTACAGCACCTGCTCCTGGCACTGAGGTTTGGCAACTGATTGGCTTCCTCTTTTTGGCTTCTTGGACCTTAGTTTCCCAGTCAGCATTTGGCTTTACTCACTCCGCATTTTAAACACCTTCTGTAGCTAAAGACTAAGCTGAGGAAAATCCTCACCCAAGAATCCCTCACACCCCACCACACATAAACCCAATGCCAGTGTCCCACTAGCCACTCAGTCCCCTCTTCACAAGCAGATGAACATTTTGACACTTCCTTAGAATTTTTGTCCCTTTACCGAGACCCTCAAACTATGCTTCCCCTTGTTTTTTGCATGCTCCGGTTTCTACCCTTGGCTTTCTTTCTCACCTTGGGCACAACTTTTGAGCAATCTTATCCACCCCCAGGGATCCAATTCCATCCCCCTGCCCACCATTGACCATTGACCCCCCTGCCCACCATTGACCATTGACCCCCTGCCCACCATTGACCATTGACCCCCCTGCCCACCATTGACCATTGACCCCCCTGCCCACCATTGACCATTGACCCCCCTGCCCATCATTGACCATTGACCCCCCTGCCCACCACATTGACCATTGACCCCCCTGCCCATCATTGACCATTGACCCCCCTGCCCACCACATTGACCATTGACCCCCCTGCCCACCATTGACCATTGACCCCCCTGCCCACCATTGACCATTGACCCCCCTGCCCATCATTGACCATTGACCCCCCTGCCCACCACATTGACCATTCTCTCTGAATCTTCCATCTTCACTTCCTCCCTCCTGAGCTCCAGTTCCAATTGCCCTACTCAACTGCCTACTGAACAGATCCAATTCCATGTCCCACAGGCATTTCAAGCTGAAGAGGGAAAAGACTATTGTCTATTTATAGCATCACCATTTCCCCAGTAACTCAAATTAGAAACTTCTGAGTCACATTTGATTCCTCTTTCTCCCTAACCAGTCTTCTTACATATTCACTTAGAAAAATCCTGGCAGGCCTACCTAAGGAATGTATCTGAAATCTGTTCCCGATTCTTTGACTGCTGCTATCTGAGTTCAAGCCCTTTCCCCACAGCTAATCTCCCTACTTCCAGTTTTTTCCGTTCCAATCTGTCCCATCCTAGGCACCGCTAAATGGATGTAGTTCTAAAATGATGATGCCCCATCGTTTGCTTGAAAACTCCCCACTCATTACATTATAAAGAGTAATGTTTAATAGATGCATGAGTGAATAAGTGTTTACTTGTCCTAAAGTGAATGATCACATTACTTTAGCTGGCATTCAATACAGCACCAACATACTTTTCTACTATCATCTGAAAAAAATATATATACTCCAAACGCTACTTATATTCCTCCAAGCCTGGAATACTTCATGGCCCCTGAACATACCCTTAACATGTCTACCAGCTCAGTGAATCCAGCCCAGAAAAGAGGAAGCCTTCTCACAGTGACCCAGAACAAGTCTACTCTGCTCCCTATCTGGAACCTCACCCACGGTCCCCTGATCCTGAAGTTGGCCTGGTGTCTGCAGAAGAAGACACATGTTTTTCCCATGATTGTTTGCATTCCATTGGTCTGCTGGAAACTTCAGGGCTGGCAATAGGGCCACATTCCCCATTCCATTCAAATACTGATCAGATAGAGAAGTTTAAAAATTCAACGATTTCCAAATTCTAGCCTACATAGGAATGACAACTATGATGACTGAATGTTGTACAATCAGATTTTCAGGCCATATTCCTAGAAACTATAATTGGTGTATGTCCCAAGAATATGTATTCCCCAGACAATCCTGAGGCTCAGCCAACATGGAAGTCAATTGTTTGAATTATTTGGATGGTTGATAGAGCCAGGATGAATACCAGAGCCTGTTAAATTAGCTGGCTTTCCCACTGGAGCAAAGATTCGGAACAACTAAAAATTGGCTGGGGCCGGGTGGTGGTGATGAAGGGATGAAGAAGAAAATTTGAAGCCGCCAAAATTCTATTCAAATCCCAGAGAAAACAGAATTTTATCTTGAGGCTGATAAATAAAAGATGGCCTCTCCCATCTGGCTTTATGATATGGAAACATTGTTAATGAGACATTTGTAAAAATGCCATAGAATTGTTAAAGGATCAGGGCCATGGCTCTTAAATTCTGAATTATGAGCACCAGGCGTCTATGTGCTCTGACTTATTCAAATGCTAGAGTTGCTAATGCAGGCACCTGGCATTTCCAGAGGATCCTATTTACATTTCTCACAAATTAAGCTAATGCTTGTTTAAAACCAGTGCAAATCTCACTCTATATTTCACAGTTATCCTGCCTTTAAATAGTATCACTTCTAACCATATACCGGCCCTCGCAGTTTATTCTAACTTGGCAGCTGGTTAAGCTGGCAGCAGAGCCTGCCTTTATGGTGGCACTTCATGACAGTGACTGTGCTGCTGTATGCCCAGGTTGACAGAAATGGCTGGCGTTGGCAGCACAGTGCTGCCGTGCTGGTCCCCAGTGGCCACCATGGTCTCATATTTCATGTACTTTCAACTGGTTAATTTGGTAAATACTCTATTTTGAAATTTCTTTGGATTCCATTGAGAGATCCTCAGGTCTACTTATTTTTAACATAGATAAGTAAGACTTGTCTGCAGTTGCCCTTAGGTTTGTGATTCTGTCATGTATGAATGCTAGCCTTTGTCATGAGTTTCTGGATTTCAGATCCTTTATTGGTCAAAGAATGATGGTCCTTCCCATCTGCCCCTTGTTGTTATCTATGAGCATGGGAGTGAGTTCTCGAGGCCTGCTGGGGAGGGGTTGACATTGCCCTGTGGAAGAGAGTGAGCTCCGGAAGAGATGCTATAGCTGCTCAAACAAGAAGGAGTCAAGCAAAAGGAAGCCTGTGAGAACACAGCATGCTTGTCGCACAGAAACTGCTGAAAGGACAAAATTTACGAAAGCATCCTGAAAATAGCTGCCTCCACTATTAGCTGTCCTTTATTTATTTAAAAAACTATTTATTAAGCCCCTGCAATATGCTTGGGTTGTTCTTGAAACTGGTATATAATAATAAAGAAGTCAAAAAAACCCTACATTCTAGTAGATCAAAGGGCTCTTTTTAAAATAAAAATTCAGTCAGGACGCTTGCCTACCCAAAATCTTTAAAAGGTCCTCATTGCTTGCATATTAAAGCTTAAATGTCTTAACCTTTTCCCCAAGTCCTCTCCACCCCTCCACCAAGTCTTTTTCTCTGTCTCTTAACGAAGTTCACATTTCACCAAAAATATTCCTCATTCTCCACATGCTTTCATACTTCAGCCATTTACTTCTGCTCTTTACCTTCCACAGAATATGCTGCTCCACTTTTTCTCTACTGGAAATCTCTAATTATTTATCAAGTTTCAACTCAGTGTCACTTAATTTCTATGACTTTCCCTAGGCCTTGAAGGCAGAATTAATCACTCCCTTATCTGTGAGCCTAAAGCAGTTTGTAAACACATTTGTCATAGCACATATCACACCATGGTTTGGCTCATATGTTTATAGGTCTTTCTCTTCCACTATACTGTGAGTTCCAGAAGGCAGGGGCCACACCTCATGCATCCCCGTGTTACATACGGCATGGAAATCCAAGTTGCTCAATAAATATTTGTTGAATTTCACTAGAAATTTGAAGACAGCAGTGTATTTAAATGCAAAATTTTTGTGAGAATTTTGGATAAAAAGCTGGCAAGAAGAGCAAAGGATATAATCAATAATGTGCAGTGTCTTTTATAGAGGGGTGGAAAAATTTCAACACTTGTTGGATGTAATGTAAATACCAGAAAATGTCAAAGGACAAAGGTAAAAAGGATATCTGCTATCTTATGTGAAACCTAAATGTTTCAGTTATGAAGGAAAAAATTCTTTTTCATTCACATAAGGCCACCCCATGTGGTAGCTCATATGAAATCTGAAATATGCCAAGACATTATAGATCCATGTCAAGCTGCATCTCCCCTCTATGGATGGATGGGGGAACCAAATTAAAATTAAAACTAAATAAAAATTCTGCCAAGGGAAAATACAAGGCTTCTCATGCAGTATCCAAAATAAAAAAATGCAAACTGGATGAACGTGGAATAAAGACATGTCATGGGGGCTGTTCTCCATTCAACATGAAAATGGACTGAGCATGTAATTTTATATTCATTCCTGGAAAACTACCATCAAATGGGAATACATGTACATAAAAAGAAGAAAATCCATGAAATTGTTGAAAAAGAAGAATGAATACAACTTAAACTTCAGACTTTCTGAAAGATCCAAAATTACTTGAATCTGGATGATAGGGAAAACAGGCTCAGGAGAGAGGGGCAGCAGAGGTATGTGCCATTTTTCTTAGAAAACCTCCAGCTTGCTGGGCAAAACATTCAGCTTTGCTTATCTTGGTTTGGCTATAGCATTAGACCCTTTTATGGATTGAATTGTGTCCTCCAAAAGATATGTTCAAGTATTAACCCCCAACCCCACGATGGTGCAATTTGAAAACAGGATCTTTGAAGATGTTACTAGTTAAGATGAGGCAAAACTGGATTAGAACGGTGTCATTATAAGAAAATGAGACTTAGACACAGTCAGGAGAAGGGAAACAGAGAGGGGTGGTGGCTATGTACTGGAGGCAGAGAATGAGTTAAACTGCCACAAGACAAGGAATGCCATGCATTGCGGGCCACCCATGAGCAACCAGCAGAGAGGTATGGAACGGATGCGCCCCTTTAAGAAGAGTGGCCCTGCCTGCACCTTGATTTCAGACTTACAGTCTCCAGAACTGTAAGACAATAAATTGCTGTTGTTTTAAGTCATCCAGTTTATGGTATTTTGTTACCTCAGCACTAGTAAACTAAGATAGATCCCCCAGCTCAAAAATAAAGTTTGTATTTTTTTTAGTGGGAGAAGTGAGTGGACGCCAACTAGAAAAGCAAAGTAAAAGCTAAGATAATTTTACATCTCCTATATAGACATACAAAAATAGAGAACTGAAGACACAAAAGGAATAGTTTGTCATTAAGTTTATATAAATGATATCATAGTTTCTTCCCACAATTTACTTTTTGCTCCAATATTTTTTTTCTAAATACTCATTTTAAAAAACATATTTCAGACCAACAACCTCATTACATTATACAGATTTTGGTCTGTACCCCGATACATCATAAAATTTTGTGAACTATCTGACATTATACATAGAAAGTTTATAACAAAACCTAGCATGTTGTTACTACAGAGCAATGGTCAGCTATTATTATTTCCACATTATATATCACAATTTATGTATCCATTCCCTTTTGTATGAACTTTTACATAATATCCAGTATTTTACTTGTACAGAAAATGCTATAGTGGGCATATTTGTACATGTCTCCTTCTGTATATGTGTGAGAGTATCATATCCAGAAATGAATTGTTGGATTGAAGAGTGTGTCAGAGTTTTGTAGGAATAACACTTAGTAAATTGTGCCTTCCTGTGTCCATGCCCTTGCTTCATGCTTTTCCAAATTGACTTCTTCAGACAACAGGACATTGTTAGGAGATAATCTGTTATAGTTATCTCCCATTTCTGCACATATTGCAAGCGAACACTAAATGATTCATTTCTAGCAAACTTGCTGAATTCTCTAATTAATTTCTAATAGATTGAAATAGATCTTCTTGGCTTGTCTATGTCAGTTATATCTGGCTAATAAGGTTGCTTTTCGTTCTTTCAAAACCTTATCGTATACATGTTTTATTTCTTGTCTCATTACAAAGACTAGGACCTCTAGCCCTATGTTAGATAAAAGGAGCAATATCAGATATCTTTAAATTCTTTTAAACTTTGAAAGAGATGATTCCATGTTTCCTACATTGTGCACAATATTTTCTGTAAGCTTATGATAGCTACCCTTTATCCAGATAGAGAGGTTTCCTTCTATTCTTAGATGTTCTAATTGTTGTATTACAAATGTGTATTAAAGGAAGTTGAGTGATTTTCCTCAAAACTATTTAGAAAACATATTTTTCTCTTATCCAGTATTTATAATATGAAACTATCCCTGTATTTTTTGAGTCAAACACAATTTGCTACTTTTTCAACCAGGTTTGATACCATTTCTGTTTAGGCCCCAAGATGGATTGGAAAATTTTCACTATGTAACTTTTCTTACATAGTAAAGGTGAATATGAAATAGGTGACAATTTTTTTAAAAAAGTAAAGTAAATACTCAGCAATAAAATTGTGTGTCTTGAGCCAAGTTAAGATATCCTGACAATGGGCAGGCCACGGTGGCTCAGCAGGCAGAGTTCTTGCCTGCCATGCCAGAGACCCGGGTTCAATTCCTGGTTCCTGCCCATGCAACTATATATATATATATATATATATATATATATATCTTGACAAATGAATAATGGTTATAAATTTATTCTAGTTTTCTATTGCTTTTTAAGGTGGTTTAAGAAAACTTTTCTGAGAAATTAACTATTTTGTTTTACAAATTATTATTAAAAAGTTGAAATCATTCTCTTTTAATTTCAACCTTTCTATGTATCTTGCCATTTGCCTTTTTAATTTCAAGTATGATTGTTAGTATACTCTCTTTTTTCTCTCTGATTATCTTGCCACATGATTATCTATTTCATTTGTCTTTTGATTTTTATTTTGATTAGAGGGGGTGATGTTTTCTATTTCAGGAATCTTGACTCATTTCTATTCTTTCTTCTCTAATGCTTGCTTTGGGTTTATTTTGCTATTTTTTCTGAAGATTTATTGTTATATGCTTGGTATAAAATAAACTGGGAATACCTTAATTTTACCATTTAGTGTGCTTTGACATATGTATACAACTTTGAAACAATCAGCAAAATCAAGTTATTGAACATTTCTGTCTCCTTAAAACATTTTTCATGCTTGTATGTCATGTATTCATCCCTCTCCCTTCCTGTTTCACCAGTTTCCAGACAACCACTGGTCTGCATCCCATCAATATAGAGTATTTCACATTTTCCAGAATTATATAAAGGAAAGCTAAGAATAAGGGTTTTTTCTTTCACTGAACATAATTGTTTTGAAATTCTTCAATGCTGAAACATGTGTCAATAGTCTGTTCTTTTTATTGCTAAGCACTATTCTATCAAACAGATTATATAACACTATCTTAATCCATTCAATATTGGTAGATCTTGGGTTGTGTCCAGTTTCTGATTATTACAAATAAAGCTGCTGTAAATGTTGATGTGCATGGATATTTCTCTTGGCTAAATACCAAGGAATGGAATGGCTGTTTCATACGATAGGATTATATTTAACTTTTAATGAAAATGCCAAGGTGTTTTCCAAAAGGATTTGTGATATTTTACATATCCATAAGCTGTATGAAAATTACAGTTGCTCCAAATTCTTGACAGCACTTGATAGGAACAGCAATTTTAATTTTAACCATTCTAGAAAATGTGGAGAACTATCTGATTGTGATTTGTAGTCTGCATTTTCCTATGACTAACGATATTCAATATCTTCTCATATGCTTATTTTCTATGCATATATCTTCTCTGGTGAAGTGTCTATTTGAAATTTTTTTCTTAATTTGTGGGTTTTTAAATTAAATTATTGAGTTATAAGTATTCTTTAGGGATTCAAAACATGTTCTTTCTCAAGTATAAATTTTACAAATATATTTCATAGTTGGTAACCTGTTCTTATTTTCTTAAGTTTCTTTTGAAAAGCAACAAATGTAATTTTTATTTTATTCTAAAAAAATACAGAGGAGCACGAACACAGTTCCCCACTACCACAAATTATGCAGTCGAGTTTCCCACATTTGGGGAAATCACAGGGGTCAGCACATTGGAGTGCAATGAGTAAGTCTCACCCTGGGAAAACCACCTTCATGATCATGGTATCTCTCCTGCCAGGTAAGTATGAAAAGCAATATTTTACATTTTATGAGGGTCAGTTCATATTTTTTTCTTTTACAGTTAATTCTTTTTTTTTCCTACTTCATATTCTTTGCCTAACTCAAGGTCATTAGGCTTTTTCCCGTGTTTTCCTCTAGGGTATTAAGAATTTCAGTTCTTGCATTTAGATCTAAGATTTACTTTGACTATCCAATTGTTCTTGAGATAGTATCAATTTGTCACTGAATTGTCTTATCAACACTATCAAACAAATAGCTATATATTTCAGGATCTATTTTGAAAAGTTTTTTCCTGTTCCAATGTCCTAAATATTTATCTCTGGTCAATACCATGATGTCTTCATAATTATAGCATTATATTAAGTCTTAAATAAGATACTGTGAGTTTTCCAAATTTTCAAATTATTTTTGCTATTCTAGGTCCTTGACTTTTCCATACAGCTGTTAAAATCAGCTTGTTAATTTCTACAAAATATAATAATTTCTAGCGTTTTCAATTGAAATTTTACTGACTCTATAGGTCAATTTTGGAATAGCTGATAACAATACTGAGTATTCTAGTCCATAGTCACAGTATCTGTCCCTTTATGTAAGTCATTTTCCTTCTCTCAGCAGTATTTTGTAGTTTGTAGTTCATGAGTCTTGCACATGTTATGTTAAGGTGGTCATTTTATACTTTTGTGATTTTTCAATGGATGTTATTCTTCTCAATTTTGACTTACAATCTATATACATATAATCAATTTTGGTATTATAACGTTTTATATTGCAACATTTATATACTCTTTTAATAATTTGAGGAGCTGTTTGTTTGTTACTTAAAATTTTCTACATAGAAGATGTTGTTTGCAAGTAAAGACAGTTTTATATTTACTCCAAAATACAGAATGCTTCTATTTCTTTTTCTTACCTTATGGAATTGGCTCCAAACTCCAGTACAATGTTTAATAGAATAAAGAAGGAGACATATTGGTTATCCCCAATGTTAGAGGGAAAATATTTAGCTTTAACCCTTAAATACAATGCTAGCTATAAAATACACACGCATACACACACACACATGCTGTCTTTCTGTCAGGTTGTAAAAGTTTCCTCTGTTTCAAGTTTGCAGAGTATTTCTCAAGAATGGGTATTTGATTTCATTAGTTGATTTATATGCATGTATTTAGCAGCTTTTATGATTCTCTCTGTTTATCTCTTGATATAGTGTATTATAATGGTTGATTTAGGAATGCTAAACTAACATTTATTTCAAGAACAACAATATTTGGCCAAGACACAATACCTTTATATATTTTTTATTACATTTACTAGAATTTTCCTAAGAAAATTTTGTTGATTGTCATGAGAGATATCAGTTTATATATAATATTGCTTATAACATTCAGATATTATCCTTCAAATCTCTAGAATATAATAGTCACTCTCTCATTTTGGATATTTGTATGTTATGCCTCTTTTCTGTTCTTTGTTATCCATTTGGATAGATAATTGTCAATTGTTCTTTAAAAATTTTGCATATGCTTTTCTCAGTTTTCTCAACAGTTTTTCAATTTGTGATTTCACTGATTTCTGCTCTTATTTATTTCCTTTGTTCTGTTACTTAGGGTTTAAACTACTTTTCTTATTCTATTCTCTCAAGGTGGAAGCATAGATCACTAACTGTACATGTTTAATGTTATAAAGTTCCTTCTAATCCCTGATGTATCTATATTACAAAATATTTCTATGCATTCTCAATTTCCTTAAGATTAAAATATTTTCTTATTTCTCTTGTAATTTGTTTTTACTCATGGATTATTTGTAATGATATTTACAATAATTATTTATAACAATAATAATAATTTACTATATATGGATAAGTTCCATGTATTTGGGGCTTTCCATATACTTCCTGTTATTTGGAATATAATTTCCTTCTGATCAGAGAAAAGAATTTGTATTTTCTGAAACATTTTAAATTTATTGGGATTTGTTTTATGACCAGAATATGGAATATTTCATTAATTGTTATGTATGTACTTAAAATGAATGGTGTTGGGTGTTGTTAGGTGGAGAGTTTTGTAAATGTATATCTGGTCAAGTTGGTTAGGTGTATTGTTCATGTCTTCTAGATCCTTACGAATTTTCTGATTATTGTTCTATCAGTTATTGTAGGAGTCAGGGAAGAAGTTGTTGAAATTCCAATGATAATTATTGATTTCATTAGTTCTCCTTTCAGATTTAATCAAATACCTATAAAAAAAGCAAAGTTGTAGGTGACCAGGTATTTGATACCTTACAATATTTTAGTTAAATTAAGGACTAAAATGAGATTGGTTGGTTGCCTCTAAATGTACTGGGATAAGTAGGGAAGAAAAGATGAGTTCAGGGCTTCAAATTCCCAGAGAAAACTTTGCATAAATGTTATGAAAGCACCCATGTATGTTCTGAAGGAAACCCTTATCTGCAGTACCCACAGAGCTAGGATTTCTGGAAATCAAACCCAAAATCTCATTTTGTGAGTAGCTGAATTACAATGCAAATTGAATTCCCAACCTCACAGGATGTCTATAATTGGAAAGAAATGAGATCCTGAAAATCGGAATGAGGATACATGGGAAGATCCCAGTTGGCTGGGTATATCAAAATCCTAAATTCTGCTGAGCCTACGTTGCCGAAACTTGTATGCCTCTCTGATGAGTTTCATCATGCTTTGCTTGAAGAAACTTAACGGCCTCCCCTGAGGTAATTGTCTTGTAATTGTTCACTGATGCTCTTTAGAACCTACACTCACCACCTTTCTTTGCTTCTAGATCCATAACTAGAGTCAAGTCCCAACAGGTACCAAAGGGTAAAATACAAAATTGTAACCCACAAGGAAGTATGCTACACACCAAAAGAACTGAATAATGTATCCAGTTATACAGATGGAAATTTGTGGATTATATTTACTAACAAATATTAAGGGTATGAGACAATGGGGAAAGAAGCATAAATTGGACCAGACTAAAGTCATTGATATAAGTCTGCTAAGCAGATATTCTGGATTCAAACTTATAGCTCAGATGCTTAGAAAGGACTCTGTCTTAGTTTGCCATATTGCTATGACAATTACTGTACAATGGGTTGGCTTTACTAGCAAGCATTTATTGTCTTACAGTTTGGGAGGCTAAATGTCCAAAATAAAGGTTAGTGCATGAACAGGGTTTATCTTCAATGTCTGTAGCATTCTGATTTTGGCTTGTCAAAATCTTTGGGGTTCCTTGGCTTGTAGTCTCCCTGTATCCCATCACATGCTGGTCTCTCTCCCTCTCTTTGTGTCCACTTTTCCAGTTTCTACTGAATTCTAGTCTTTTGCTCTTCCCTGCAGCTTTCTCTAACTGGTTTCTAGTTGCTTCTCTTTATAAAAGTCTCAGTAATATGGATTAAGACTCACCTTGATTCGGTTGTCCACAAGTTAACTAATAATAACATCTTCAAATGGTCCTATTTACAAATAACTTCACATCCACAGAAATATATATTAAGATTTAGAGCATGTCTTTTGTTGGGGCACATAACCCAATATACCACAGGCTCTAAGAGTTGTCTTTTTTGGTTGGATGAAAATGGACTAAAAGTTGGTCCACAATAAATGAAGTTGAAATGCCAGAATTGTCTCAGTATAGTATGGAGATTGAAATGTTAGAGTGGATTTATCATGAAGACCTGTTCACCCAACCCAGGAAGACACAATTTTCACCAAGACTGTGAGAACTAAATTAGTAAAAAGCAGAAGAATAATTCAGTCTGAAGAGAAACCAGAGCATGAGAAACAAATTTGTGAGGGGAATGCCAGCATCCTTGAAGAACTCTGCTCTTCTCTGTAAGTCAGAAATTGCAATGAGAACTGCAGCACAGAACTGGGATTCTTAAATGCAGGGGTGATCATTGGATCCAAGGGTGGTGGGGGCCAGTTTTTAATGACCAAAGACAAAGTGGGTACGTAACCGTAATGGGTAACAGAGTAGAAGTAGTGGTCACAATTGTCTAACTCACCAAAACCCATGTTGACTAGTTGATCATAGTGTCCTTGAAAAGAAATAGATGGGCATTTTGCTAAATTCTTACTTGGTCTACATACATCAGAAAGTTTTAGGTTAAGTGCACAAAAATCTAAGTTAATCAACAAAACATAGGTGTGCCGATCAATTTGTAGGCATAAGCTAGTTTACAGAACCAGAACTCCTTGAATGAAAGAAGGCAGGTCTCCTTGATGACGAACCCTCCTACATTGTCAAAAATATATACTGTTAGTCTTTCTCCCAGCCTTCCCCAAAGGTACCCAGAGACATATACCAGAATGACTATTCACTGAAGAAAGGGAAACAATCAGACTTTTTAGGGATTACTTGCCATGGCTCTGAACCAAAACTAATTTCAGGAGACCCAAAATATCACTGTGCTCCATCAGTCAGAGTAGGGGCTTATGAAAGTCAGTTGATCAATGAAGTTTTAGCTCAGGTCCATCTCAGTTGAGTCCAATAGGTCCCTAGTCATATCCTGTTATTATTTCCTCAGTTATGGAATGCACAATTAGAGTAAGCATACTCAGCAACTAGCAGAATCCTCACATCAGTTCCTGATTAGAGAAGTTAGGGCTATTACAGTAGTAAAGGCTAACTAAAAGCCACTAGAGCTCCATGTACCTGGTAAAAAAAAAGTAAACCAAAAGCAATTGTGGGACTAGGAAATGTCTTCCAGAAGGCTATATATGCTCTAAATTAGCATCTACCATATGGTGCTATTTCTCCCACAGCCAGAATCCATGGGTCCAGGGATCAAGGCTGTTACTGATTCGCTAGCAAATGTTTTGCTTCCTTTCTTTGTGACATTCTCCTCTGCAGGTCTGGAGTTCTTAGTACTGAAAGGAGGAATCCTTCCATAAGGACCGATGCACAACAATGATTCCATTTAACCGAAAGTGAAGACTGCCACCTGGCCATGGTGGGCTCTTCATGCCTCTGAATTTAAAAACAAAGAAGGAATTTACTCTACTTGCTGGAGTTGTGGATCTTGATTATCAAGGAGAAACTGGGTGGCTGCTACACAATGGGGACAAGGAACAGTGTGCCTGGAATTAAGGAGATTCCATTTGGTGACTTTTTGTGCTACCAGGTGCTGTGATAAAAGTCAGTGGAAAACTACAGCCCAATCAAAGAGGACTGCTAATGGTGAAGCCCCTTCAGAAATGAAGAATTGGGACATCCCACCAAAAATCACAACTAGTTGAGGTGCTTGCAGAGGCTAAAGGGATTATGGAATAATTAGTGGAAGAAGGTGATCATAAATATCAGCTATAACCATGTGGCCAGCTGCAGAAATGAGGGCTGTAATTGTTACAAATATTTTTCCTGTTTTGTTATGTATATATATGCGTGTGTGAAGCAAATGTTTTTATTTTCTACTTTCCCTTATTCTATTGTCATTTAAAATCAGATATATTAATAATAATTAATTTTGCATTAGAATGTTTAAGTATTAAATTAAGTATTAAGTATTAGGCTATCAGGGAGAATAATGAACATCATCTAAGGGCATGCAGCCTGTTCTAGGGTAAGGGTAGGTGAAATTTCAGTTGTACGCAGGATTTTTGTATCATGGTTTGACTTTGTTATTGTCTTTATTTGGAGATTAAGTATGGTTTAAGAAGAGTATGAGTGCCAGGTTGACAAGTGAACTGTGATACTTTGTTTCATTTGTCAAGGGAGGGAGGCCATAGTATTCAGTTATTTAATCAAACACTAAGTGTTACTGTGACAGTATTTTGTAGATGTGATTAACATCTATAATCAGTTGAATTTAAGTAAAAGTGGTTATCTTCAATAATCTGGGTGGGCCTTATCCAAGCAATCAAAAAGCCTTAAGAGAATTTTTTTTTTTTAAATATAGCATTTTGTAACTAAACTCAAGTTCAAAAATAAAGGAACAGAATAATATCCTCTTTAGTTTAGTTTTATTATAAGTTAGTAAAGGAAGTATGAATTTGTAAATAAGTTTACCATAAAATAAACAATCACATAAAATCATGGATTAAACCATTAGAGTTAAATTAAGATGATTGACTAGAGAATTCCATTTTATTAAGGATTTCTTTGATTTTTGCAAGGAGCCATATAACTAAGTGTTGTAATTATTAATACACATTTCATATCAATATGGCATATAGCAAATACTATATCATATAAAATAATGTATCAATGTTAATATTAAAGTTCATATGTTTTGCCTATTTTTATGAAGAATTCATCTGTTACTAATTGCTAAAATCTTTTATATATTAATGTCATAAAACATTTATGATTATATGCCTTATACACATTCTCTCACTTTTATTTTCATTTTAATATTAACCATAATTTTATGGTATATATCAATTTTAATTTTTCATGCAAAATGTCGATCTGGTTCTATTTTGTTGTTTTCCTTTTATGCCTGCAATATCTTCCCTGAACATAAAACCCTCATTTCTTCTAGTCATTTATGGTTGCCCCCTTTTGGCCTTTTAATTTTTTTAATCATCTGGATTGCATTTCCCCCAATATATCTTGCTTTCTTTATTGATTTCATGTGAATTGTGCCATTCTGTACATAAATGGAGTTGAATCAATCTCTCTCTGCTTTCTACTTGTTTCTACTAGTCAGTCAATTCTTGTGTTATGCTAAACTATTTTAATGAGTTTGGTATTCTAATACCATTTTGATATTAACCAGTACAAGTAACTCTCATTATTCTTTTATTTTTTTTCAGAATTTGTGGATGTTATAATCATTAATTTTAAAGATGACCTTTAGAAACATTTTTAGAACCTTCCAAAAGCATTCACTGATATTTAGACTGGAATTATATTGTATTATATACAGAGTTAATAAGTATTTAAATTTTTGAATACTTATGCAGAGTTAATAAGTATTCAAATTTTTGTTAATTTTTTGCACTTATTTTACATTTCTGTTAGGTTTATTTCAACCAAAAACTCAACTCAGTAGCTTCATGTGTAGCTGCTCTACCCATTGTGATATCTTTGCCAGAGAATATTAATATGGGTTCAGATCATGATATGTAGTCATTTAGCTCAGGAATGCATTATTTTCTGTATAAAAAAAAAAGGATCAGAAAAATTCACATACACTTAGAATAGAAAAGAATATATATGTCATAATATTATCTAAAACGACCTGACTGACTGGATATCATTCAGAACACCACAGTGTTCACTATTTTATGCTAATGAGATAGGATAGCCAAGAAACAGTTATTTATATTGGAGAATATGATAAAACTCATGAACTCTAGAGGACAGAAGATAACCCTCCAAAGAATAATGGTTCCACCAAATAGTAAAAGTTTTAAGTGTCCAGAAGGATAAGACATGTTGAGACATTTCCTTCATAGTGAACAACAATTTATTACATCTTGTATTTTCTACCATAAAAAAGTTTATACAAACTGTTCCAGTTTGCAAGCTGCCAGAATGCAATATACCAGAAAAAGAACAGATGCTAAAAAGGGGAATTTATAAGTTCCAAATTTACAGTTCTAAGGCTGTGAAAATGTCCAAATAAAAGCAAAGTTATCAAAATGGCCAACCTAAGGCATCCAGGAGAAGATAACTTGGTTCAAGGAGGCCAATGATTTTCAGCATTTCTCTCTCAACTGGAAAGGCACATAGTGAACATGGCGATGTATGCTAGCTTTCTCTCCAGGTTTCTTGTTTCATGAAGCTCACTTGGGAATGTTTTATTTCTTTATCTCCAAAGGCCTCTGGTTGTGTGGTCTCTCATGGTTTTTGTAAAAAAGCTCTGTAGCTTTTTCCAAAATGTTTCCTCTTTTAAAGCATTCCAGCAAGCTAATTAAGACCCACCTAGAATGGGTGTAGTCTCATCTCCCTCTAATCAAAGGTTAATACCCACAATTGCGTTGTCACATCTCCATGGAGATAACCTAATCAGTTTCCAACCTACGGTACTGAATAAGGATTAAAAGAAACAGCTGCCTCCATGAGATAGATCAGGATTAAAACACAGCTTTTCTAGGTTACATAACCCTTTCAAGCTGGCATACAAACCTTATAACTTTCTTTGGGTTCTTGAGACAGCATACGCCACACCTGTGGATATTGCTTTGATTTATTATACACAGATGCTTGAAAGACTGTCAACTTTGAGTGAAGTCTAGATCAGAAAAAGTATCTGCAACAGGTTCAGGCTGAGTGTCAGCAGAACTGATTCTTGTGCCATACAAACCAGCCCATCATACAATATCATTTTAGGAGTCACAATGCAGAGTATATTAGTTTTCTTTTGCTGTGTATGAAATTATCACAAACTTAGAAGATACTGCTAAGTGCTAAACAATGCAAATTTATTATTTTCAATTTTGTTAGGCTGGAAATTTTGGCTCAGTGTAGCTAAATTCTCTGTTTATGGCCTTACAAGGTTGAAATCAAGGTGTAGGCTGGGACCATGGTCTCATTTAGAGTTCACAGTTCTCTTCCAAGCTAATTTATATTGTTGGCAGGGTTCAGTTCTTTGCAGTTGTAGGACTGAAGGTCCTCTTTTCTTGCTGGCTGCAGGCTAATAACAGCATCCTAGAGGCTGTCCTCAAGTCCTTTCCACATGGTTCCCTTCACAGGCCCTCTGAAATAGCAGTTTTCTTCATTTTTCAAGGCCAAAAAGAAAATACTTCCCTGATATGTCAACTCCTTCTAAAAGGCTCATGTGGTTAATCCAGACTCACCCAGGTTAATCTCTTTTTGATTGAATTAAAACTAACTGATTAGTAACCTACTCTTGGAAGTGATATCCCACTATACTCACTGGTTCTACCCAAACTTTAGATGAAGAGATTTTATAAAGCATGTTCATCAAGTACAGAAATCTTGGAGTCCATCTTAGTCCATTTTTGGTAAGATGCCTTCCGGGAATTATGAAATTTCCATGCAAGTATCATGATTTATATCCTTAGGGTTCTTCAACAAGTCTGTGTAAGACAGACTTATGGTATGCTATAGGCTATTGTAGAGCTGGAATGCCTAAGCGTAAGATCAGCAACTGACTTGCTTATCTTCAACCAGGTACTGCCAAACCCAGCACAGCAAGTCAAAGGGTGGATAGGGCTAGAAGTAATCTATTGTAAAATGGAAGTGGTGCATCTGTGATTGAGCTCAAACAGGATGAGAAGGCAAAAGTAAGCTGCAGGGAGGTGCAATGGTGGCTCAGTGCCCACTTGCCACCATTGCACCTCCAGAGACCCAGGTTCGTTTGTCGGTGCCTGTCCCATATTAAAAAAAAAAAAAAAGTAAGCTGCACAAATAAATTACATAGACTGGGGTTGATCCAATGCTTCCTCTTCCCCTCACACTTATGCCATATAGGGATGACCAGGTAACCAAAAAGGAAAATTAATGGGTGTCAGCCAAATATGGATAGCAGCTACACTACTGTCCCACTCAGGGCTATCTTTTAAAGGCATTGGTGAGGGGAATGATTGTCTAAAGACTAATAGACGAGCTTTGGGTGCTGCACTTGTTCTTCCAGTTTGTGTGATTAGAATATACTTGGATTCACAGGCATTGGTAAATGGACATGCGAAAGTGGGCACAAGGTAAAAATTCTTTTGCATCACATGTTAACTTTCAGTAGAGAGCATCTACTACAGTAAGGATTTAAAAAACAGGTAGACAAAATGACTTGACAAGTGTATCTCAACCAGCCTTTATCAAAGGCTAATTGAGCATATGCAAATTGGCACATGAACAGCAAAACCAGTTGACTTGTGGTCGGAAGTTTTAAATGGGCCCAATAACTGAACTCCCACTTATCAAGGCTGATCTACTTACTGCTGCTATACAATAGCCAATCTGCCAGTGGCAGAGACCAAGGTTAAATCACAAACATCCCCATGTTTCATGGAGAAATCAACCAGTTAATTGGTGGCACGTTGACCTACAGCACCGTTTCTATCTTATAAAGGAAAATGATTCAGTCTTATAAGAATAAACACATATTATGAATATGCATTTGCCTTTCCTAACAGCTGGGCCTCAGTCAGCACCACTCTCCAAGGACTACCATTTGATCCCATTTAATCTCATGTTATCCAAGAAAATAACTCTACAGTAAAAAAGTGCTGGACTTGATGCAAGATCATGGCATCTTGAATCATTTCATATACTGTGAGATTTATAGAGTAATGGAGTGGCGGGCTGAATACACAGAAGCACCAGTTCTGAGGCAATCCTTTGTGAGTAATATGTGCTATCCTCCAGAATTCATTGAACACATTAAAATAATGACCTTCATCTGGGGCCATGGCTCAAATAAGTAGAACATATAGGCCCAAGAACTAATAGATGAAAGCTAGAATGACCTTGTTTTTTATCATTTCTTGGTACCTATTGAAGAATTTTTGCTTATCATCTCTAACAGTCTGGGCTTTGCAGATTAGAGGCTCTGGTTCCCAAAGGACACTTCCACCAGAGAGACACAGCAAGAATCCTTTGACCTGTAACTATAGCTACCTCCTCGATATTATGGGATTCTCATGCCAAGAATCCAGCAGGCAAGAAGGAGAGCCACCATCTTTTTGAACTTTCAGAATAAATCTGATGAGTGATGCCAGATTCAGAACTTCCTATAAATTTGGCTGAGCCCTGTGTTGAGACAATATTTTTAGGTTTCAATAACCCACATCAGTTTTCTTACTTTTCTAGGAAAGACAGCACTCCCTAGTAAACCTCCACAATGCTAATTTCCATCTCTGAGTCTGCTTGTCAAGAAGTCCCACCTGCAATGCTATGTAAACTTGAGAGGAAGATTGTCAATGTTCACCAAAACTCGCTTGGCTTTTAACTAGAATTACACTGAATCTACAAAAATTTGAAGAGGACTGATATCTGAAAAGGTTGGATCTTGTAATTATTGAATGTAGTATACCCATCTATTTTTATTGGAGTTCATTAATTTCTCTCTAATTTCCAATGTGATTTCTCCTTTAAGTTGAATTGTATTTAAGAAGGGCATTGATTAATTTCCCAATATTCTGACATTTTCTTCTCATCTTTTCCTTGTTGAATTATAGTTTGATTACAGTAAGTTCATAATCTACCAACATATATATAAAGTAAAATGCATATGGAAACACAACAGTAAAACTTCTGTAAACCAAAGACAACAAAAGAAACTCTTAAAAAAAGCCAGATTTTAAGAAAAGAAACTTTACTTTCAGAAGGAAAGTAATCAAATAGATAGCATTTGATAACAGGTATGATGGACAAAAAAAAAAAAAAAAATAGCAGAATGAAAACTGAACGAGGCTGAAATCAAACCAGTGCCAAATGAAAAATTTATATCCAGCAAAATTACCTTTGAAAGGAAGGCAATCTCTCTTTAAGCCATCTCAGCAGGTGAACTCACTTCCCTCCCCCTTCTATGTGTTATATGACTCCCAGGGGTGTAAATCTCCCTGGCAACGTGGGACAGGACTCCTGGGATGAGCTAGGACCTGGCATCATGAGACTGATAAAGCCATCTTGACCAAAAATGAAAAGGGAGAAATGAGACAAAATAAAGTTTCAGTGTCTGAGAGATTTCAAGTAAATTCTTAGAAGTTATCCTGGAGGTTATTCTTTCACATTATATAGATATCCCTTTTTAGTTTATGGTGTACTGGAGTGGCTGGAAGGAAGTACCTGAAACTGTTGAACTGTGTTCTAGTAGCCTTGATTTTTGAAGGTGATTGTATAACTATACCTCTTTCACAATGTGACTGTGTGATTATGAAAATCTTGTGTCTGGTGTTCCTTTCATTCAGCGTATGGACAGATGAGTGAAAAAATAAAGATAAAAACAGAAATAATAAGGGGGATAAAGGGTAAAAAGTTGGGTAGATTTAGATCCTAATAGTCAATGGGAGGTAAGGAATATGAGATATGTGAATTTTTCTTTTTTCTTTTTATTTCTTTTTCTGGAGTGATGCATATATTCTAAAAAAGATCATGGTGATGAATGCACAACTATGAGATGATATGGTGAGCCACTGGTTGTATAACATGTATGGACTGTATGTGTGTGAAGATTTCTCAATAAAAATATTTTTAAAAATGAAGGCAAAATAAAGACATTGCTAAGGAGGGAGAGAAATACTCAGATAATTTGTCATCATAAACTCATAATAATATATATATATACACAGAAGGGACTTCTTCAGTAGAAAGAATATTATATCAGAAAGAAACACTATAAGACAAGCAGAAATTATGGACAAAAATTAAATGGTAAATTGTGGGCAAGTATAATTGAATGTTGATGGACAAAATAGTTATGATGTTTTTTAGGTGTCAGAAACATACATAATTCAAGAAACTATAGTAATGAGAAAATGTAGAAAAGATGTAAATTGTTAAGACCTATCATTACTTGGAAAGCAGCAGATTATATAAGACTGTGATAAATCAAAAACGGTTTTGAAATCTCTAAACTGTGCTGTTGAATATAGTAGCCACTGGCCAAATACGGCTATTGAGTACTTGAAATAGACCAAATGGAGATGGATGTTTTATGTAAAGAAGAATGTGGAATACCTCATTAATGATTTTTATATTGATTGCACGTTACAATGATAATATTTGGGTTATTGTATGAAGTAAAATATATTATTAAATGTCATTTTATTTATTTCTTTTTACTTTTTTACTGTAGCTACTAGAAAATTTAAGCTTACATAGGTGGCTAACCTTATGTTTCAATTGGACAGTGTTACCTTAGAGTATCTACTAAAAGAATAATTTTTGAATGTATAAATAATGAAACCTCAAAAGAGAGATAACATCTAATGTAACATAAACACAAAAGAGAAACAAATTAGAGAAAAAAGAAAAGATATATCATAGCACATTTTCAGAATACAAAGATGAAGAACGTCCTAAAAATTCCAGAGATAAACATCAGAGTCTATATAAAGTGATAGGAGCCAGAAAAGCCACAGTAAAACTTAATTCTAGAAAAAGAATGGAACAAAACCTAAGATTTTTAGGAAAAATAACTTTCAGTGTACAAGTCTCCATTAGATTTATAAAAAGCTGTGAAGACAGAACAATAACAATTTCAGATATGCATGAATTCAAAAATAAACCTCTCAAGAATTCTCTTTGGATGTTCCTAGGAAACTTACTTTATCAAAATAAGAGAGTAAAGCATAGAAAAGAAATGGATCTGGAAACATAGATAACAACAGAACTCTCAGCATGGGAGTTGAAAACAAGGCAAGTTAAAAACAGTGCAAATTGTAGGAGAAGCTAAGAAAGCTAAAGAAGGAAGCCCTCTAGAATTTAAAAAGTGAAGTAGTAAAAGGAAAGGAAAATACATATCATATGACATATATGTGCATTTGGAAAATGTTTTCTTAGGTTTTTGACAGATCCATTAAAATATTTGGGAAAAATAACAGTATTTCTTTAGGAAACTGGAAAGGTGCAATAATAAAATAATTATATCCAAGAAAACATTTTTGATTTCTATGATAAGGGAAAATTGATCATAGTACACTACTTGGCTCAACAAGGAGTTATATTTGCATAAAGCCATAATAATAAAAAATTTGATTAATAAAAAATTATGATATAACTACATTAAAAAGATAAGAGGAGGAGAGAAAAGGAAATTGATTTCTCAGCTATAATAGGGAGCAAATAAACAATATCT
Source organism: Tamandua tetradactyla (assembly GCF_023851605.1). NCBI lineage: Eukaryota > Metazoa > Chordata > Mammalia > Pilosa > Myrmecophagidae > Tamandua > Tamandua tetradactyla. The sequence goes on along the minus strand of NC_135336.1, from coordinate 27,945,128 downwards.
GAACTCTGTAATTAAAGAAATGGACTTACAAATGTATTATACAGTGGTGTAGATTGAAATAATAAAGGAAACAGCCTCAAAACCTGACAGGAGTTTTCTCTGGAAAAACGACTATGGAGTTGGTAAAATGGACCAAGAATATATTGCTTTGAACTGTGAGTTTTAACATATTTTTGCATTTTAGCATTAATTGACTTTTTCCATAATGTGCATGCAATAAATTAATTTAAATTAATTATAAGTAAAATTAATTCCATATTTAATTGATCTCAATGAACATTAAAATTTTATTTTTTGTGATTTTTAATTGTTTCACCACTCTATTGACTGAAATATCTCAAAGTAGATTTTCAATAAGTCATATGAGTTTTCTACTGTCTGTATGATTTCATACCTGAACATTTCTGTGTCTTTCAGAAGTGAAAAAGGAACTAGTAAAATCTACCTAGGAAGAAATTATATACTTAGGTTTTATTTTAAGTTAATATTTGATAGAAGTTTGAGTTCAGACTGATTTTTGTAATTTATAAATAACTTGATTTTATTTGTTGACTTGTTTGATTCTGTTTTTCTGATTATATTATGGCTTCAATAAGTCTATTATCTTTTAAATCTTTGACATTCAAATTTGTGTCCTGACTATATCTGGTTATTTTTCTCATTCTTTAATTTCCCTTAGCACACAGAGAGTTTGGTGGGGTACAAGTTAAGAACTAGTACCCTTTCCTATTTCCCAAGTGAAGCTATATTTCAACATTGTTTAAATTTTTTTTTATGCTGCATGGTGGGGTCACATTTCATTCTTTTTCCATGTGACTATCCCGTTATTGTAGCACTAGTTGTTGAATTTCTGTTTGTTTCCTTGTTTTTAGGAAGTCCATGGGTCGGGAATCGAACCTGGGTCTCCCACATGGCAGGTGAAAATCCTACCACTGAACTACCCTTGCACCCCCCCCAACATTGCTTTGAATTTTTAATGATGTCCACAGGGGAGGAGGCACCAAGAAGATTGATGTCTGTGAGCTTGTCAGCATCTTATCCATAAATGTGGGAATCCTTAATTTTCCTAAATTCATTCCAATCCTGATTTGCTAAGCATTAATTATCTTGAGTAAAAGGCAGCTCTGAAAGAAATGTACATCCTACCAGCAAAGATTAGCCCTTCTGCTGTCCTTTTGATACCATCTCTCCCTACCCCCATGAGTTACCAGTTCCCTCACTTAAATGTTACTCTCTCCTTCTCCTTCTCTTCTCTCTGGATGCAAACATGTACAGACACACCTTAATCCAGAAATCTGGCAAGAGATGAGTGTGCTACTTAAAGGAAATCTATAGCTTTAGTGACTATAAAGAGAACAAGTGCTTTGAAAAGAAAATATAACTGCCTCCTAATCTATATTTTTGGTGAAAACTGTAAACATAGACTTGATTAAACACAAGATATAAGCTCATAAAATTATTTACATAGTTACTGGCTATAATTTGAAACAATCATAGAGAACAAATGGACTATTTGATGAAAATCAAAGAACTGTCATCATTTTAAAAATAAAAAAAAATACCCTAGAAACCACATTCTATAAGCTTAATTTTAGTATTAGGAAAATGCTAAAATAGTGCAGTAAAAATCTTATTAATTCTTAACACAGGGGACCAGAGAAAAGAAAAAAAACAGAATTGCAATTAACTTGCTTGAGATTATCTGAAAAAAGTTTTTATTAAAGTACCATAGCGTCTAGATATCTGGGGACTAGCAGCGTTTTAACTATCCAAAATAAAGCAATATTAGATTAATAAGGTTTTCTGTAACACAAAAACAAAGCTGCAAATTTTTATGAAAGAAAATAGAATTCTGGGATAAATGTCTTCTTGAGGAAAATTTTTCGCTAATATGAGAATTATACTCATATTTATTATGTAAATCATTGTATAATTCTGTCCAATTGCTTCATAGCAAAATAAGGACTCTGAATTGCAACTGCTTTTATTAGTTAGAAAAAGTCTCTAACATCAAAGAATTTTCTGGCAACAGTCAATGATTATCTTAACCAAGACATTTTGCTAAGGATCTTACAATGGCACTCAGTGCAATGTGCTTGAGAAAAACCACCACAAAAAGAAAATAATTGTGCTCATTGTATAAAAATGTGTGGTCTTGATCAAGAATTGAAGGAGTGTCAGAAAACAACAGAAAAAACAAGAATGACTTTAACATAGGATAATTGTTGAATGTTATGACTTCTCAATTCCTGATTTTCAAAATCTTGCTTAAGTGTCTTATTATGATTCACTAAAGAATTATTAAGGTACTTATTTTAGCCCATGAAGACAGTGTGATGAAAAATTAAAAGAAAAAGCGAAAAGCTGGTATTGAAAAGAAATGCATTTTATGCCCCCCCCCCCAAATAGGTAGTAATCCATTGGAATCATAAACATAGATTAATATAAATTGGGAAAAAATTGAATAAGAAGAGGACATTGGGGATAAAAGAAAGAGAAGGCTCAGATATTAAAAAAAAAAAAAAAGGGGGACTGAGAAATGAAATTCCCTATGGTGTGTAATTTGGCAATATCTAGCAAAATTACAAATGCATGACATTGTATATGCATTGCACTAGCAGAGTAACATGCCCCTTGAACCAGCAATTGTAATTCCAGGAAACAATAGCCCAAATACGTTGGCAAAAATATGAAAAATGGTTCTGCAAGACTATTGTAATAACAAAAAGTAAACAACCAAACTGTCCATCAAAAAGAGCTAAGTTAAATAAATTTTGTGCATTGATAAAACATTGAAGCTTTAAAAAGAAATAAGAACCAAGATAGATCATAGTTTGTGTCTTAAAATACACCTTAGCAAATAACGAAGAATAAATATCATGTAACAACATGTTTTTTAGACCAAAATAACATTAAAATAATAAAATAGGGTGGGGCGCAGTGGCTCAGCAGGCAGAATTCTCACTTACCATACCAGAGACCCGGGTTTGATTCCTGGTGCCTGCCCATGTAAAAAATAAATAAATAAATAAAAATTTTAAAAATAAGATAAAGATAGCTGGAAAATACTTCAAGTACTTGGATAATAAACAAAGCACCTGTAAATAATTCACGAGTCAAAGAAGTCTCAAGAGAAATTTAAAAATATTTTGAAGTGAATGAAAATGAAAATACAACTTATCAAAATGTGTGAGATGCAGCAGAAGCAGTGCTTACAGGAAAATTTATAACTAAAGGCATATATTAGGAAAGAAGAAAGATATAAAATCAATAATCTCTGCTTCTACGTTAGGAAACTAGAGAAAGAAGAACAATTTAAAGCTAAAGAAAACAAATAATAAAAATTAGAGTAGAAATATTAAGAAGTTGAAAACAGGAAAAACTCAGATAAAATCAATGAAACCAAAAGACAATTCTTGGTAAAGAAATGTCCAAATTAAGGTACCAACAGGAGGTTATCTTCACTCAAGAAAGGCCAATGAAGTTCAGGGTTTCTCTCTCAACTGGAAAGGCACATGGCAAACATAACAACATCAGCTAGCTTTCTCTCCAGGTTTCTTGTTTCATGAAGCTCCACTGGGGTTGCATTTCTTCTTCATCTCCAAAGGTCTCTTTGGCTGCATGGGCTCTTGTCGTTATCATGACTCTGAATTTTTCTCCAAAATGTTTCCTGTTTTAAAGGATTCTGGTAAATTAATCAAGACCCACCTGAAATGGGTGGAGTCACATCTTTCTCTATCAAATGTTAATACCCGCAATTGGGTGAGTCACATCTCCTTGGAGATAATCTAATCAAGTTTCCACCCTATGGATCAGTATTAAACCATGACTTTCCTAGGGCACATAATCCTTTCAAACAGGGATAGATAGATAGATAGATAGATAGATAGATAGATAGATAGATAGATAGATAGATAGACAGATAGATAGATAAATAGATGATAGAGAGATAAGATTAAATAGGTGGGTGGTTGGATGGATGATGGATGGATGAAATATATCCTGAGAATATATGATTTTCAGAAAAAACATACAAATATTCAGGGCTAAGTAAAAATTATAATCTGTAATTAAACAGGAAATATTAGTATAAAATATTGACATTTTCCTTTTCTAAAAATTTTATATGCTTAGCTGTGTCCACCAAAAAAAAATAAAGCAATATGACTCAGTAGTAATTTGTACACATAATATTCATATTTTGGTTTCTAAATATCATTTATAACTAAGAGGATAAATGTCTGAATCCATGTTCTAGACAGGAAATGCAAATGTGAATCTTGATCATGTAATTCCTAAAAAAATAAAGCCCAAAGATCTCATGGTGTCCTGGCTGGGCCCTCCTTCACTCCTTACCAATTTGACATGCAGCCAGCTCATGCTCCCAGGGAAGAGACTTGGTCCCAGTGTTGGAGGGAGCAGAGTAACCATCATGCAATACAGGAAGTATGCATGCCTAGCCCAATTTGTTTAGCAGTGTCATGAGAGATCTGTTGTTCCAGAACTTCTCCTCGGTGTAGAAGGCAGCTCACTGAGCTCTCCTTACAGAAGGCTGTGGGAATTCAGTCAATTTATGCTGCCTGGGACAAGTGATTGCTAGTAATAGGACATACAGTGCTGTGTCTGGGGTTGTAAGAAAACTGCTTCCTAGGGAGAGGGGACATTTGTACCAGTGTAACTTGAGGAATTCCTAGGGCTAGACATAAATGCACAAGACAAGAGACATGTGTTAAAAAGATCAGGGAGGGCAGTTTGATTCCTGGTGCCTACCCATGCAAAAAAAAAAAAAAGAAAAAAAATCAGGGAGGGCATCACACAGGACCTGGAACTATTCTCCAAACTCACTCAGGGAAAAAATCTGAAGGGGAGCACTCACAAACAAGTCAATCTGCAAAGATAGGTAAAGATGTTTCCTTTTCTCCTTAAAAAATTTTTTTTTAACTCCAGGCATTCAAGGAAAACTCTGTCATAGCACTAGCTTAATACAAGCTTACTGAATAGAAAACTCAGAGTCTAAATTGCAACAATACATACTAAAATATCAAAATGTCTAGGTTTCAAGAAGAGTGCAAAATGTACAAAGTGACAAGAAAGTATGGCCCACCCAGGCAAAGGAGAAAATTAAAGCAATTAGAAACCATCAATAAGCAGAGTCAAATGAGTACATTCCCAACAATGACTTTAATAAAATGGTCCTAAATATTCTCTAAAGGAAAACATAGGCAAAGAACTAAAGGAAATCAGGAAAGCAATTGATGAACACAAAATATCAATAGAGATATGGAAATTATAAGATGAAGAACAGAATAATAGAAATTAAAAGCTACCTAGAGGAGTTTAATAGCATTTTGCAGCTGACAGAAGGCAGATTCAGGGAACCTGAAGATAGGAAAATTGGAAACATCTAGTCTGAGAAGCAGAAAGAAGAAAGGATGAAGAAAAATAAACAAATCCCGATGAACCTGTGAGACACCATCAAGCATACCAATGTCCACATTGAGGGAGTCACAGAAGGAGAATTAAGAAAAGGGCAGAGAAAATATTCAAAGCAATGCCCGAAAGTTTCCCAAATTTAATGAAAGACATGACTATACACATCAAAGGTGTTCCATGAACTTAACACAGGATAAACCCAAACAGACCCACCCCACACCATGGTATAACCAAACTGTTGAATGCCAAAGGAAAAGAGGGAATTATGAAAACCTGAAGATAGTGGCAATATGTCATACTCATGGGAACCTCAATAAGATTAAACACCAATTTCTCATCAGAAACCATGGAGGAAGAAGGCAATAGGAAGACATATTTAAAGTGCTGAAAGAAAAAAATTGCCAACCAAGAATTATGTGTTCAGAAAAAAAACTGTATTTCAAGGATGAGGAAAGAATTAAGGCATTCCCCTTTAAACAAAAGCTGAGGGACTTTGTAACCTAGACCAGCCCTACAAAAAAAATGCTAAAAGTTCTGCAAGTTGGAAGAAAAGGTAGACAAAATGACTAAAGTCACATGAAGAAATAAAGATCTCTAGTAAAGATAATGCAATGGATAAATATAAATACCAGTATTATAGTATTTTTTACTAACTCCACTTTTTACTTTCTACAGTATTTAAAAAGCAAGTACATAAAATGTAATGATCAATCAATAGTTTTGGAATCATCATGCATAAATATGTAATTTTTGACAAGCACTACATAACAGTCAGGAAACTGAGGGATATAGGGATATAGTTTTGTATGCTATTGAAATTAAGTTAGTTTTAAAGCAAATGAGATTGGTGTAGGTTTAAGATGTTAATTTCAAGCTGCAAGTCAACAACAAAGAAAATATCAAAGACTATGCAAACTCTTAGAGTCAGAAAGAAGGGAACAGGTTATCAGAGCAAGAGGGCAGGAATAGTGAGTTAATGTGAAATGAGTGTAGGGCTTCTGTTAGAAGTGAAGGGAAAAATGGCAATGGATGATGGTGAGGGTGCTGCAACATTGTGAATGAGGTTAATCTCACTGAATGATATGCTTTGGAAGGGTTGGGATGGGCAGATCTATGATGCATATATGTTTTGACAATTTAAAAAAATGAAAGAGAAACTAAAGAGATGATGGCAATAAATGGCACTGGATGGGATCCAAGGATGGAGGAGAAACAGCTCAATAGGACATTATTAAGACACAAGAAAAAATTGGAATATAGAATACAAGCTTTATATCAGTGTTAAATTTATTGAACTTGATAACTGCACTTAAGGTGATTACATAAGTGAATACCCTTATTCATAGTAAATGTGCACTGAAGTGTATGTGCTCAAGGAGTATGGTGTGTGTGGCTTGCTTTCAAATTTTAAAAAGATAGATGAGACAGAGAGAGAGAGTTGGTAAACAGATGATAGATAGAATGATGTGGCAAAGGTTAAAACTGGTGACTCTATATAGCTGAGGGGTTGGAAGTAAGTCATGTTCTGTATATTGGGTTTATACTACTTTTGAAACTATCCTGTAACTTTAGAATTATTTCAAAGGAAAAGTTAAAAAAATCAAAGACTAAGAATCACATCAAAGGGAAACAGGAATCAAACTGAATGAGCCCCAAATGCCCAAAGAAAATAAAGTGAAAGTTTAAAATTATGTTTTCAAAAGTTCACAGGTAAGATGCATGGGTTGTTATGTGGTAGAATTCTTATCTGCCATGCGGGAGACCTGGGTTTGAATCCCAACCCTGGCCCCAAAACAAAGCCCATAGGTAATCACTGGATATAATTATTTTTAAAATTAGTAGAAGGAAATAATCAAGCATCTATCTTGTTTTTCTTGTATAGATAAAATTTAAGTGTAATTAAAAAATTTCTGAAGGACCTTTATCTCAATAAAAGAGTTGTTGCAAATAAATGCAGGAAAAATTCATAAAATAAGAAATTACCACTTTCCTACCCTAATGAAATAATGGAGCTAAACATTTATCATGAGTAGATCACCAATAACTGGTAAATCATCAGCTAAAAAATTATTTTTTTTATTAAAGGACTTGTGGGTTTACAGAACAATCATGCCTAAACTACAGGATTCCCATACACTCTACCAACGGCAACACTTGCATTGGTGTAGAAAATGCATTATAATTGATGATAGCACCTTTTTTTGATAATTCTACTATTTTTTAACAGTAGTTACATTTCTTACAATTGATGGAAGATGATTAAACTAATACTATAATTATTGTCGATAGTTTATGTAATGATATTCTTCCCTCATGTCCCCTACCTATTTTTTTTCATGCATGTCTTTGTTTTATTACTCACCTAACAATAAATTGTATAAAGGGAGTGTCAGTCACAAGGTTTTTACAATCACACAGTCACATGCTAAAAGTTATATAGTTACATAGTCATATCAAAGATCAAGGTGGTTGGATTACAGTTCAACAGTTTCAGGTATTTCCTTGTGGTTATTCTATTACACTAAAAACTAAAAACCAATACCCATATAATAAGTCAGTAGTTATAATCATTTGTTAAATCCTAATTTCTCAATTACTCCTCCTCCCTCTCATTTGGTCATTCTCTCAATCTTTAGGGATATTGGGAAAATGGCCATTTTAACTTCATAATACAGGAAAGGGGTAAAGGAAAGAAACTGGTTGATTTTCTTGGAGAGACTGGTACCTCTGGGTTTCAGTCTCATCTGGCCTAGGGTCAATCTGGAGACCTTAAGTTTCTCAAAAAAATAAACATACTACATAAAACTTTTGTAGAGTCTTAGATAGTGCCCAGGTTATTTTTTTAGGATATTTTAGCAATAATGTTGGTTGGGGCTTGGCAGACTGGCAATTTGCAATAACCGGCTAAAGCTTGCATAGTAGTGACCTCTAGAATGACCTCTAAATTCTGTTTGAAATCTCTTAGCCACCGAAACTTTTCCTCTTTTTTCTCCTCTCCTTTTGGTCAAAAAGGGATTCAGAATCCCATGATGCCAGGACCAGGCTTATCCCTGGGAGTCATGTCCCATGTTACCAGGGAGATTTATACCCATGGGAGTCATATCCCACATAGGGTGCAGGGTACTGAAGAGTTTGCTTAGATAAAATGGTTGCATCTGAAAACCAAAAGAGATTCCCTGGGGGTGACTCTTAGGCATAATTATAAGTAGGCTTACCTTAGCCATTGTAGGAATAAGTTTCATAAGGGCAAGCTTCAGGATCAGTGACTTGACATGTTAAATTGGGAGTCCTCAATGTTTGAGAGTATATAAGGAATTCCACAGGTGGGGAAGGTGAATAGTTCCACATTTTTTTCCTCCAGTCCCTCAAGGGGACTTTGCAAACACTTTTTTATTTTCTACTCCTAATACCCTAGAATGTATCAGTTACATTAACCTGTACAGAATAAAAAGATCTCATTCCCTACTCAAGGTTCCATGTAATTAGGTTGTTTAAATAAATTGACCAGACAGGTTAAATTATGTAATGTGCTACAGAAAAATTAAATTTTGGACCACATAAACATCTTTTACTTTTGTCTCTCATCAAAGTTGGAGTTTTAAAATATAGATAGCATCATGCTTTATCCTGTATTCTTATTTACCTTCTTCCTAAACTGATCCATTTCATTTTTATCTCTAATTGAAGTCTGATCTCTGTTTCATCTTCTTTAACAGTTTCTGTATGGGGTAATGATGACTTTCAGAGCTGCAGAACTCTGACTCTGAGTGTCAGGTGTCACACAGATACTTAAAGTTCCAAGAAACTATTGGGTTATACACAGAGCACAGAACCCCAGAATTTAGAAATAACAATTAAAACTCTGGATAGATGTATACTTCCATAACAGCTTATGATCTAGAAACCTTTGCAATAAGCCTTATTGAACATTATTTATGCCTAAATCATCAATTGTCCAATTTCTTCCCACTTTCTATCCCTGATAACCTATGCTCTCAAATTCAATTATCCAAGTTTACTCATTAGAATTCATTTTGTGAGATGATACAATATTTGTCCTTTCATTTCTGACTTATTTCACTCAACATAATATCCTCAATGTTCATTCATCTAGTTGCCTCACAACTTCACAGCTGCAGCTGCCCAATATTCCATCATATGTATGCACCACATTTTGCCCTTCTGTTCATCAATCGATGGGCTCTTAAGCTACTTCTATCCATCATCAATTGTGAATAATGCCACCATAAACATGGGTACAAATATCTGCTCGTGTCCCTGCTTTCAGTTCTTCCAAGTATATACCTAGTAACAGGGTAGCAGGATCATATGGCAACCCCATATCTAGTGTCTTATGGTACCACCACAGTGCCCTCCAGAGGTGGTACACCATTCCTCTTTCCTACCAATAGAGAATAGGTACATCTCTCTCACCACATCTTCTTCAGCACTTGTATCTTTCTGTTAATTTTTAAGCAGTTTTATCCACACATAACGGTGGAATTAAATTGAGGAAACAAACTGACAAATATGAACCCACTGAAAAATCAATATCACTGGAAGTACAATCATTATATAGCATGTGCCTCCTGATGTAATACAACAGAACTCACATCAAAAAAAAAACCTTAACCTGAATCTCATCAAGCCTCTAACTCTAACTACTAACTTAGAAGAAATTAGGAAATTTGATGATAAGAAATTAAGTTTTATAAGCAATCTGCTAAATCTAGACTGTGGCAAAGTTCTAAGACAGATTACTCTGTTTTCTTAATGTGAATGGGATGAAATAAAAGGAGGTCAAACTATTATCAAATAGAAGAAATGTAACAGACATGTCAATCTAAAATAAAATGTGGAACATATTTGGAAACAAATTCACACAACCCAATTATAGAGAGCATGTCTGAGATAATTTAGGAAAGGTCATTAGATAATTTAAAAAGCCATTAGAAAACTTTAAGAAGTCACTTTTCAATTTCGGCAGGTAATATTTTGATATTATGCCTATGATTTTTAAAGACCATATCTGTTAGAAATACATATATAATTATTCCTGTGTGCAATGATAATGCTTTATTCTTTAATATCCAGCAAAGACAAAATGGAGGGTAGAAAATAGATGAAGAAATAATATTGCTAATTATTGAAGTTGTATGAACTATATATGGAGAGACATTACATTATATTTTCAAATTTTATATAGGTTCATATATAAACTTTTGAAAAGAGTTTTTAAGACTAAAAAAACCAAGATGTATATCCAAGTAGCCAAAAGAAAACAATATGCTGCTTTCAGGATGAATGGTCATAAAAATGGATAAACAAATATTTATAAGTACAACTCTTCTTAATCAATACTTTCTCATCCCATATATCCACAACAAACAAACTAAAAACCAATGACACAATTTTACCATTACCTTTGCTTGCCTAAAAGATTTGGTCTATGTTCTCCCATATTTCCATGGGAGGCAAAATTTCCATATATTAATTTCAGTACTAGTCACTTTTGCCAAGTTAGGCTATATAACAAATATCCCCCACATTTTAGTGGCTTACAACAACAAAGGTTTATTTTTTTACATTATGTATACATGACCTAGTCTAGGCTGGATTTGCACTCAGATGTACTGCATATTTCTTCCTCCTCTGTGTTCTCATGGCTGAGGGTGAAATCACAATGCGCTGAAACTAACCATGCAACTCTGTTCAAAATATTCGGGTGGTCATGGAATCTTACAACATGTCACATTCTGTTGGTGAAGATAAATCGCATGGCAAAACCCGAGAATGGGATAGGGAAATAAATTTCACCCACGGTCTGGGATGGTGTATAATCATACAATTAACCACAGAAAATTTTTCTCAAAGAACACTCATGTTATGATCCGCCAAGGTATTCTTGGCCAACATTTACATGGGTATTTCAATTAAAGCAGTTTGGGTTCACCTCAGGCCTGGTTCTTCTGGGCCAAAGCTTAGTTTAAAGATGGCTGCGCTAGGACAGTGTCCAGTGTCACTGCCTTATGAGCCTAGAATAAGATTTTAACTTTGTCAATCCAACTTAGTACTCAGATCATTCCACTGATCTAGACTATTTAGACCTTATGGTAGAGGCAGAGCAAGATGGCAGTATATTGAAGTGTGGAATTTAGTTGTCCTCCAGAAGAGCTGGTAAATAACCAGGAACTATACAGAACAACTTCTGGGGGCCATCAGTAACCGGACACACATCATACACCTGTCTGGAAATGGTGGAATGGCTGAGATCCCACACAGAACCGTTAAGTCTCCTAAGCTGTAGAAGCTGACACCCCTTCTCCACGGGCCCAGCAAGCTGGTTCTCATGGGGGAAAGAAACAGACTTTGCTATTAGAGAGGAATTAGCTCAACCAAGCTCCAATTGCAGAATGAACAAATTTCAACTACTGAAAACAGGCTCCAAGCACAGATAAACCTGGAGTAAGCATTAAAGGAAGCAGGAGTTTTTACCCCAGAAAAGAGAGGAGCTGAGCTGATGGAATAAAAAAAGGAAATAGAGGCTTTTTGAGTTGGACGGCACAAAATACTGGAAAAGGGCTTAGCTCCAAGAAAAGGGGGCACATAGAACCTGGGGACACAAAAAGCCATTTGTCAATGCCTACTCTTGATTGGCAAAATCAGGAAGCAGGGGCCCAGCTCTGAAAAGGCTTTTTTATTCTTTTAACTTCTTAACAGTTCATTAGATAGAATTGAGAGAATGCTCAGACTCCAGTACTGCTCCAGGCAAGGGTGAAATTAAAACATATCTGAGAGACCAAGTAAATAGTCAGGTTGATGGGGACAATTCCTTAAATGGTGCATTTTCTTCAAGAAAAAGGGGCGAGGGCCCAGCTCAGGTGAAGATCCTTCTTCAGGGAATTCAGGTCCTAGGGGCTAGAAACATAAGCAATCAAATCACTTACTACCTCATCCTTGTTTCAATCACACCACTGGCAGGGACAGACCATGAAATTAAAAGCACCTCATCACTTTTCACTGGTAGGAAGTTGCAGGCAAACAAGTGCTGGGCAGGATAGGAAAAACACAGACACTAGAGGCTTCATAGGAAAGTCTGACAATCTGCTGAGCCTCACCCTCAGGGAAACTTGATACTGGCTACTCTCTCCTCCTGAGACATCAGCCTGTCTGGTCTGGGAAAATCTGATTGGGGTCCGTAATTTCTGAGGAAACCCTCACCCACAAAATGGCTTCATATAGGCAGAGCAAGAAACAGAAGAAAAAAAAAAAACCCTGAAAAATTCTGATTACTTAAATGGAACCTATGCTAGAGGTCTAATAAAAGTTTAACTGAATGCCAAATAATAAATAGAGAACAAAGCCATACAACAAGAAAGTCCTAGGTAAAAGGATTTTTTACCTTTTATGTGATAGATTGCTTTTCTCTTGCTGGTCTCAATCTATCACATAAAATGACTTCAAGAATAAACTAATTAAGGAAATAAAATGCTTAGATGCCAGCAAAAAATAATGAATCATACTAGGAAAACTGAAGATATGGCCCTGTCAAAGGAACAAACTAATAATTCAAATGAAATACAGAATTCAAAACAACTAATTCAGGATGTTCTAGCAGACATGTAAAAACTCATAAAAAGTCAAATTAACAAGTTGAGGGAGGATATAAAGAGGACATTGGGTGAATATAAAGGACTTAAAATTTTGAAAAAACAAACCACAGAACTTATGGAAATGTAAGACATGATAGAAGAGATGAAAAAACATTGGAGACTTACAATAGATTTCAAGAGGCATAAGGATGGATTAGTGAATAGAGGACAGGACACCTGAAATCTGAGACAGAAAAGAAAATATAAAAAATAATGGAAAAATATGAGCAGAGTCTCAAGAAACTGAATGACAACATGATGCAAATGAATATACATGTTGTGGGTGTCCCAGGAGGAGAAGAAAAGGGAAAATGAGTAGAAAGACTAACGTAGGAAATAATCACTTTATTTTGTGAAAGACAAAATTACAGATCCAAGAAGTGCAGTGTACTTCAAACAACAGATCCAAATAGACCTTCTCCAAGACAGTTACTAATAAGATTGTCAACTGTCAAAGACAAAGAGAGAATTTTGAAAGCAGCAAGAGAAAAGCAATCTATCACATAAAAGGAAAGCCTGATAAGACTATTTGTAGGTTTCTCAACAGAAACTATGGAGCCAAGAAGACAATAGCATGATACTTTTAAGATTCTGAAAGAGAAAAATTACCAACCAAGAATTCCGTTCTACTCCAAAAAAGCCATGTTCTTTAATCCTCATTCAGTATTTCTGCATGGGATCTCTTCGATTGTTTTCTTTGAGATGTGACCTACTCAATTTGATTAGATGGTTTCCATGGAGATATGTCCCCACCAATTCAAGGTGGGGTTGCTTAGTAGAGTCCTTTCAGAGGGAACCATTTTGGTAAGAGCTCAGAGCCAACAGAGCACACACAGCCAGAGACTTTGGAAATTCAGAAGGAAAGCATCACTAGGAAAATCTTTTGAAATGAGGAGAAAAAGCAAGTAGATGTGGCCATGTGTCTTCCCACCTGAGTGAGCTGTCCAGAATCCAAAAACCCCTGCAGATGCCAGCTACGTAACTTTCCATCTAACAGAGCTGTCATGGATGGCATCAGCCTTTCTTGAGTGAAGGTAATATATTGTTGGTGCCTTAATTTGGACATTTTCATGGTCTTAGGACTGTAAACTTGCAACTTAATAAATTCCCTTTTTAAAAGTCATTCCATTTCTGGTATATTGCATTCTAGCAGTTTACAAACTAAAACAGGAGCGATAAAGGGGTAAAAAAAAATGTTGGGTAGATTGAAATACTAGTGGTCAGTGAGAGAGAGGGGTATGGGGTATTGGATGTATGAGTTTTTCCTTTTTTCCTTTTATTTTTTTTTCTGGAGTAATGCAAATATTCCAAAAATGGTCGTGGTGATGAATACACAACTATGTGATTTAAAAAAAAGAAGAAGTTAAGGTAACTTTATCTCAGGAAGCTTATTGCCATTTCCAGTTACCAGTACCTAGACACCTCACTCTCCATCACATCTATATTTAAGGGACTTAGTAATTTATATTTTGGGGAGATGGAAAGGATTTCTCAATTCCTTTCTATCCAGGAAGTCCCAAGAATTTATTTTCAATGCAAAAGTTCTACCACCAACTTTGCACAAGCTCTTCATACTGAATAAATATCTTCTCTTATCCAAATGAAATTTAAACTTTATCCTTATTAAATTTACCAAACCAGCAAAAATAAAGCAAAACTCCAATATTAATAGTATGAGAAGTAAAATTAAATTGAAAATTTTAAAAAGGACAAATAGAACAATTTTATATTAATAAAACATTTAACTTTCAAGAGAAAAGTCATGGGCTTTTATCTGGTAAACGATGTTGGATAAAAGTACATAAGGAAATCAATTAGAAATGCAATTGTTGGAGAACTTAACTATCTTGTTTTTGGCAGATTGACTGAACAAACGTAATGAAATATGCAGAGAAGTTTTAAATAGTATTGCTAAACTTATTATGAGTTATATTTGATTTTTTAATCCTACAAACAGATATTAGGCCATCATTCAAGCATCCATGGAACATTAACAACAATTAATTCTTCATTCAAAAAATAAAGAAAGTAAGCAGATTTCATTCTCTAACCAGCATGGGATTAAGTTAGAACTTAGGAAGAAATACATTATAAAACACAAACACATTGGAATTTTTAAAATTTTCCTAAATTATTATTGAATCAGAGAGGATATTAAGCCATAAACTATTTGGGCATCGTAAAAATCCTCTTCTGCAGCTGTGTTCCATTTTGTTAAAAGCAGCCTTTCTAGTTGCCTTGAAATGGTATCTCATGGTTTTGATTTGCATTTCCCTGATGGCTCATAATGTTGAGCATCTTTTCATGTGTTTTCTAGTTATTTGTATAACTTCTTTGGAGACATGCGTGTTAAAGTCCTTGACCCATTTTTTAATTTGGTTGTCTGCATTTTGTTGCTAAATTGCAGGATTTCTTTATATATTTGGATATGTAACCTTTATCAGACATGTAGTTTCCAAATAGTTTCTCCCATCAGTTGTGTACATTGTCATTATACTTTTGTGATAAAGTCCTTTGAGGCACAAGTTTTTCATTTTGATGAGGTTTCATTTGTCTATTGCCCTTTTGTTTCTCAGACTTTGGGTCTAAACTCTAAGAAACCATTACTTAACACAAGGTACTGAAGATGTTGCCCTAGCCTTTTTTCCTAGGAGTGTTATAATTCTAGCTCTTATGTTAAGGTCTTAGATCCATTCTGAGTTGATTTTTGTATATGGTATGAGGTGAAATCTTCCTTCTAATTTTTGCAAATTGTATCCAGTTTCCCCAGAATCATTTGTTAAAGAAACTATTCTTTCCTAATTGAGTGGCCTTTGCTATTTTGCCAAAAATAAAATGGTCATAAATGTGAGGGTTGATTTCTGAGCTCTCAATTCTATTCCATCTGTCGATATGTCTATCTTTGTGCCAGCAACATACTTTTTTGATTACTTTAGGTTTATAATTAATTTTAAGATCTGAAAGTGTAAGTCTTCCAACTTTTAATCTTCTTTTTCAAGAACGTTTTAGCTATTCACTTCCCCTTACCCTTCCACATATAGTTGATGTTTGGAATTTCCATTTCTGCAAAGAAGGTTGTTTTTGGCATTTTGATTGGGATTGCATTGAATTTATAAATTGCTTTGGGTAGGACTGACATCTTAACAATATTCAGTCTTCCTATCCATGAATGTATTTCCATTTATATAGGTTTTCTTTCATTTCTTACAGCAATATTTTGTAGTTTTCTGTGTACAAGTCCTTTACATCCTTGGTTAGATGTATTCCTAGATATTTGATTATTTTAGTTCCTATTGTGTATGGAATTTTTTCTTTATTTCTTCTTTTAATTGTTCATCACTTGTGTATAGAAACTCTACTGATTTTGTGGTGATGATCTTGCACCCTACAACTTTCTGAATTCATTTATTAGCTCTAGGAGCTTTGTTTTTTTTATTTTTCAGGGAATCTTGTATATAGGATCCCATTGTATTTCTATAGATAAAGTCACATTGGACTTGATATGAAAGATGTGGTGCCTTGGTTTTGCCTATGCAGAAGAAAACACTGCAGAAATGAAAGAAAATGGGAGATGTCATCAAATGACACAAAAACAGTCACACAATGGCTTGGACTTATCTGGACTATTATATTGGAGAAAAATGAATTACTACCTTGCTTGGGCCACTGTAGTTTGGAGTCTGTTTGGCAAAGCAGCTTAAGCTGCCTCTTCACTAACACGGCATGGGCCCAAGCTATTGTTGTCATACCATAGCTTCAAATTTATTTATTAGTAATTAAGGGAATTAATCATTAAATTAAGGGAAATGAAAATATGTCAGAACCTCAATATGAGAAATTAGAAAAATAACACAGTTCAATAATAGAATAACTAAAAGGAAGAGAGAAAGAGGAAACTGAGGCTAATGAATTAAACTATCACAGAAGCAACAGAAATGGTAAACAAATTCAAGAATTGAAAAATAAACTAGACAAATTTATGAGAAATCCATTTAATATAGGGTCACAGTATTTCCTCTTAGAAGACTTCGAAGATTTATATATATATATATATATATAAAATCTCGATTTTCCTCATGGAAATATATTTTATATATATATATATATATATATATATATATATATATATATATAGTGATAATGTGAGAGAGATTAGAAGACCCAATGATTTCACCAAGATGCAAACTAAGCCCAACTCAAAACTGTGTCCTCCATGGAGCATTCTCTCATCTCTTGAGAAGTGATAGCCTCCCTTTTGAAGCCCCACAAAGCACAAGTTCTGCAGAATGTATTCAAGAGACTCTACTCCAATCAATAACTTTAAGGGTATCACAGTGCCTTGATGAAGGCATACTAAACATTGGATAGTTTAGATGATTCATGCAATGGACAACGCCCTAATCTCTGACCAGTTCAATGCTTTTATTCAGGGTCATGGCTGAGAGAAGTAAAATTATGCCAGTTTACAGATTTGGTGCCATGGAAAATTCATTACAATGCCAGGCCAAATTAAACCTAAGTACATTTGACTGCCTCAGCCTCCATGGTAATGTATAATTAAATCAGCATCAGACTAAAGTTCTTATTTACTGACATCATAACCGTTATTTGTCATACATTTACTCTAAGAGGTCCATTTTCCCCTTCTGAACGTCTCATGATTGAAAGTACCACATAGAAGGGAGTCACTAGAATATAGTGAACACTCAAGTAACAACGTGTTATTGCTACATCCTTTTCTTGCACATTTGAGAATGTCTATTACACAATAGATACAGAGCCTTATGCTGCAATCTGGGAAACTATAATGTGGCTACATTTTTTTTTCCACATGGGCAGGTACCTGGAACCAAACCCGGGTCTCCGGCATGGCAGGCAAGAACTCTGCCTGCTGAGCCACGCTGGCCCACCCCAATGTGGCTACATTTTATCACAGGTAGAAAAAAGTGTACCACTCAAACTTAAAAATGCAGAAACTTTACTAGGCATTTCCCCTGGTTATGGAGAAACATTAGCAATATTTCGATAAAGAAAATAAACTTCTTGTAACCCTCTGAAAGTCCATTCTTTGTCTGAGCTCAAATGTATTGTAAGATGAATCATTCCAGTCATAAGAAGGCCATAATGAGACATCAACTGCTTTGTGATGAAGCCATAAAGCTTGTGTCAGCATTTTATGAAATTACAAGATTAATCTTCTATGAAGAAATGACAGGATAGGTAGATGGAAGAGAGATGGTGGAGCCCCTTTGACTTTAGCAAAGCTTTACATTCTTTCCTTCATTACACCATTACCAATTCAATGAGAAATTATGGCTTAGACTGCCTAATTGCTAGTTGGAGGGTCATTCAGAATAAATTTCTTCCATAAGAGTAATGTTACCCTGAGGGGACATAGCAAGCAGTGTTCTGCCAGAATGAATACTGGGACTAATTTTTTTAAAAGTTCATCAGTGTCCTCGGCAATGTATTAAAAATGTAGTTTGATAGAGATATTTAGCAGCATTCAGGTTCAGATGATATTTCAAGATGATATTGGCCAATAAATGCAATGCATTTCAATGTCGATACAGCAAGTCTATGCTGAAAATAGAAGAAAGGAAAAATTGTATATCTCAAGCAGGGAATCAGTAGTTATTGGTAAGAATGATATTCTCTGACCATAGTAGAGTACATGCATAGTTAATTAGCTTGGATTAACAATCTGGGCTGAGGAGGTGAGTTTCAGCACGGAGCATACCAGTCAGGCAATCTGCTATGCATGCAAGGAGAACACAGGAGACTCAATCGTTACCTTAAGATACATGGCAAATATGAAACACAGAACTGACTATAAACATGAAGTAGTCCTAAACGGTGTTTCTCTATAAGAAGAAGGATGTTTCACACACACAAAATAGTCCACTGTGTACATGATTTCAAGATCCACTAGTCCTCCTTAGGTTGATCTTCTCTAGTTTTATGATGCATTACATAACAATAGCTCTTCTTTTGATTTTCACAGAAATAGTAATTTAAATTCCATCAGTCTTCCCATTAATTCAGGCGGGTTGATCTGCTGTGCCAAGAGGGAGAAACTACGAGTGGTGATCCATTGAGTTTTCTATAGATTTGCATTCCTGACATCCTCATACACCAAAAATATGCAAACACTACAGAATACACAGAAATTCTGATTTGGATTATAGATTTTAGAAGGTTCACTTCCCCAAAAACGATATTTGTAGAGGGAGGTGAGCAATATAACATCACTTTTATTTTAAAACCAACTTTCTTGTCCCAAACCCTTTAGCAATTTGAAAACATTCACTCAAAGTTCAGAAGTAGCAATCCTATGGCTATTTTAACCATTTCCAGAACAATTATGTCCTCAAGAATTATATAAGCAAACTATATTATCCCTGTACATGTAGGACTTAAAGTCATTCTGACTTAAAAGAAGAACAATGGAAATAATAGGAAAAAATAGAATATGGATGACCAAAGGAAAATAAATTGAGTTACTAACAGAGTTACAACAAATGGAGCAATTATTATGGAGAAAGCATCCTTGTAGGGGAGCAGTACCAGGCTTTCACAAAAAGGGTGAAATCAGATTATGAAAGACTTTGAGTCATAAATGAAGCAGTTTAAACTCAATTCTGTAAATAACATGGAAATATTGAAAGCCTTGACTTTGATATAGTGAAAGACAAATTTTGAGTAAATGAATGTATTTATGGTAAGAAGGCAGGAGCAGCAGAGTTGAAAAGACTGGGTAGGACAAGGTAGTATTAGAGGCAGGTTTGCGATCCTAAGGATAATGGGGGAGGAGGATCAAAGTAGAAATGAAAATAGAGGTGGTGTTGAGAGGCCAGCCGAAGTAAAAGTGGATATGGGTAGAGGACTAGGAGAGGGTAGCACTGAAGTTTATATGCTACGTGAGAGGGGAAATGCTGACACCATTAAAAACAGAAGAGTAAAGGGAAAACTGATTTCAGGAAGATAAATTAACATGTCTTTGAGGAAATAAAGTTTCAAAAGCCAGAAAAAATATTCAGGTACAAATACCTCATATTCTCTCTTACTTCTGCCTTCCTCATAAGTAATAATTCCATCTTCTTCACCAGTGTTATATCATAGACTCTCCTATTATTTGTTATTCTTTCTCTGAGTAACTATCAACTCTCAAGGGTTCACTACCATATTTTTGCTGATGCCCCAAAAATGTCTGTCTTCACCCACCCCCTCTCGCTTAAGCTTGGACTAAGTGTGCTAACTTTTACTGGATTCTTCCATGTGGAAGACTTATGGATACCTACAATCTAGCATTCAAAATTGGATGTATCTTTCTTTCTAATTCTATATCTTTTGCAGGCTCTTTTTCTCAATAAATAGCATCACTATCTAAGGTGTCTAAGCTACAAATTTAAATAATTCTTGGCATCCCCTTCCATTTCACCACCAACATCACTTGTCTCTAAATATTTTGAAATTCTCTTTGGTTTCCAAAATCTTATTGATACTATAAAAAATATCTCTTAAAACTATTTTCTCTGCTCCAGCCTCTGATTAGGCAATCTTCACTTGCCTAATTGCTATCCTTATCATTTTTCCTATTAATGCCACCTATCCCAATTTTAAATTTTACCTTTCTTCCCTCTTTTACAAAAATATTATGTTGCAATGCTACCATTTTGTGCAGTTGTATCAATTACTTTTTTAAAAAGCACAGTGTAACACAATTTCCTTTGACCCTGACTCCAGTCTTCCTTCACATACTTCTAGCAAAATCTGTGGTCTGGTCACATTAAATTCCTCACTGATTCACAAATATCCAAGGTACTTCAGTGTGTACATGTTTAATCATGCTGTTTTTCTAAACTATAAAGCTCTTTTGTCACTTGTTTTCTACTTTAATTCCTACTGATTTCACAAGATCTGCCTTATATATCACTCTTTTGCAAGGCCTTCCTGGACCCCAGTTGTTAGAATTAAAATTCTGACTGCTTTGTAGCATTAAGTTTACCACTCATCACATTGCGTCATGACTATTAATGGAGGTATCTGGTTTTACCACTAAAATTTTTTGGAATGAGCACTAGAATTCATCTTGAAATCTCCAGTAGCCAACACAGGGTCAAATATGGATGAGGATTTCTGCTTACTGAAGACAACGCAATTGACTTGAACCCACTTGAAATGAAGACATCAAAGAGTAGTTGAAAGCACTGTACTGAAACTCAGAAAATAGAAGGCAAATGAAGGTAATAGCCAAAGCCATGAGAATAGGTGTGCTTTCCAAGTTACTTATAAAGAGAGGGTTGATCCATGGAGGATGTCATGGTCAGGTTCATGTGTCAACTTGGCCAAGTGGTGGTACCTGTTTGTCTGGTTGAGCAAGTGCTGGCCTGTCTGTTGCAATGAGGACATTCTGTAGAATTAAATCATGATCATGTCAGCTGCATCTGCAGTTGATTCCATTTGTAATTCAGCCAAGGGGTGTGTCTTCTGCAATGAATGATGCTTAATCTAATCACTGGAAGCCTTTTAAGGAAGATTCAGAAGAGACAGGCTCTCTTCCTGCTTCAACTGGCGAGCCTCTCCTGTGGAGTTTGTCCAGACCCTCCATCAAAATCATCGGCTTCACAGCCTGCCCTGTGGATTTTGAACTCTGCGTTCCTACGGTCTCGTGAGACACTTTTATAAATTTTATGTTTGTGAGTGTTCCCTGTTGATTCTGTTTCTCTAGAGAACCCTAACTAATACAGAGGATGATGGAATGGGTGAGGTTATGTTTCTCCATAA
This sequence comes from Tamandua tetradactyla, assembly GCF_023851605.1. Taxonomy (NCBI): domain Eukaryota; kingdom Metazoa; phylum Chordata; class Mammalia; order Pilosa; family Myrmecophagidae; genus Tamandua; species Tamandua tetradactyla. Next base: position 27,923,256 of record NC_135336.1, on the reverse strand, counting down.
CAAATGGAAAAAGAGGACCAGTGAAGATTATAGAAAATGAGTGATCAGAGAAGTGAAAAAAAGGGACCAAGAAAGAAAATAGTACTGAATGCAGTACATTGGAAAGAAATCTGAATTGGTGGTTTAGAATCCTGATTCATTCTTGCAATTCCAATAGCCCCGGTCAACTGTTTTCAGGCTAATTTTCTCTTGCTTCCCAAATGAAGACATGTGAAAGGCACTCAGATGTTTTAAGACTATCATTCTTTTCACTATTTCTTTAATATAATGTTTTGGAGATTGTAAACACCGTAAATTACTTTCATTCATTTATTTGCTTACTAAATCATTGGTTAACTCAAGTTCCTGGGAAGCATCGTATTTGCCCCATATTCTTCCTGTAGGTTTGGAGGCTTGCTCATTTGCTAATAAATTGGTCTTTGTCTAACAATCTGTCCTTCCATTGTTTTTATTATCCACCAAATGTTATGTACAGCAAATGAAATACAGGTTGAAAAAATTCCCTAATAATTTTCCTAAAATTTGCCTTCTCCTCATACCTTTACAATTTTATAGCACCTTATTAACATTAACAGTTATAATTACAGTTGATGTAAGAATTTCAGAAATTATATTCTAGGATAAACCTAGAGTTCTCTCTGATGTTGGTATTAAAATACGTTCAGCTATTCTTCACAATGTCAACTTAAAAATTATGCAGTTGTGACCTTATATAGCTCATTTCCCTTAATAAGCAAGTAAGGACCTGTAATTTGAGATTGCCTCCAATTGTTCAAAGGAGGTCCAAAGTGGGAAATGACTTGTATATTTTGGAAGCAGTTCAAATGTCTGCAGCCTTCAAATAATTTCCCACGGCCCTCAAACTGAGAAATCAGCACTGTCTATTGATCCCCCATGAATAATGAACCATCCCAAAAGATAAGAAGCCTATCCTAAATGTCTAGGTGAAATCTACCAACCAGTCTGGCAATGAACTACTCTTGAGAAATTTCTGAACCCAACCACCCTCAGTCTCATCTCTCTCAGAAGCCGCTCCTCTTCAAACATTGGTAATAAGTTCTAGAGTTCCGAGTGAACTATATGTATCTGATTTTCTTTTTCTCTTGCTCCTTCTACTTACAATGGACTTTCCCTTTGCTTTACTATTCATCTTTAAAAATTCTGTTGCTAATCTTTATACCTTTATACGTTTTTGAGAAGGGAAATAAGGATAGAAGGAGCAAATAGACAAATTATGGAATAAGCAACTGAAGTAATAATATCACATATAAGCTGATACCAACCACTTTGGGGAAGAGGGTTCCATAATTTTTTAAAGGTATATTTTTTACTGTCTTTACTTCTTGTAAGCTCCAAGGACTCTAGTATTCAGTTTTGACATCTGATATCTCTTATGTCAACTAGTACCAGATTTTATATAATTCATATGAAGTTAATATGAAGAATTTAAAGTTCAGGATTAAAACTTTTTTCTTTTCTCAGATCAAATATTTTCCCTATATTTTTAACTAATACTATCCATCCTGTTTCTAGATGTCTTGGAAATATTCTCAATTCAATTCAATTTACCCCATGCACACACTTTAGTCAGATATCAAATCATGTCAAATTTTCACTTATTTTTCTTTTAACTTTTAAATGGCAATAAAAGAGGAGGTAGTAAGATGATTTGAGATGTTTTTGACCCCTCATCACTACATTTCCACTTTCTTCTAGAGAGAAAGTAATTGTTTATCTTTCTGTTGTTTTTTCTATATTACTTTCAGTGCATTTAAAAATGCACACACGTGCATATACATCTTAGTTTAATAAACAGGGTCTTATTATAGATATATTTTGTAATCCTTTTTTTACATTACAGTATATCTTGGAGATATATTTGGCAGTAGTATACATCTATCACCTTCTTTGTAACAGCTGCATATATTTAGATAATCTATGTGTCTTATAAATTATTTAACTTTTCTTTTATTAATGAACATTTAATATTCATCACTTTATTTATACTTACAAATGACATAATGAATGTTCTTGCATATAGCTTTTTGCCCATATATAAATATTTCTCTAGTATAGAACTTAAAAATGAGATTTCTGAGCCAAAGTTCATATTATGCTACGTTCTGATAGTGTATAGAGCATTGCCTTTCAAAATCACTTGTGCCAGTATATATTTCTACCGATTTTGTAAGATAATGCCTGTTTCCTCATAAACACATCAGAATAGCCTTTTAAATTATAAAATATTTTTCCAAAGAATTGCTTAGTTTTGCTTCAATTTATATTTCTCTGATTTTCAGTAGAGCTGAATATTTTTTCACAAAATATATTGGCTATTTATATTTGTCTATAAAATTCATCCATTTATCTATTGGTTTGTCTTCCTATCATTATCAACAGCTTCTTATATTTTATAAACATAGGTTGCAAGTATATTGCCACATATATGGAAAATGCAGCGAAATGTATTAATAATAATAATAGTCATGATCGTTCAGTTGTGTAAAAAGAAGGTTTTATGAAATGACCAGATAGATGAGTGTGTCCTCATAACCACCAGGAGTTTGAGATGTCACAGTGAAATTCAAGTCTGCCCAGGTTCTAGGTGCATTTTGTTGTTACTTAATGGCTGTCAGCTTATCTGATTCAAATACACTTGGGAAAGACTCTGGCCCTAGGGCTGGGTGGGACTTGCAGGATGACAGCAACTCCAGGAGTCTCCAGATTGTTTGGCATCAGTTACATCAGGCTGTTTGAGGGAGATTGGGCTGAAACAAATCTAGGAGGAACTAGGTACTTGGAGACCCCCTGTTTCAGTTTGCTAATGCTGCTGGAATACAATATACCAGAAATGGATTTTTGTTTTTATAACGGGGATTTGTTAAGTTACCAAGTTATAATTCTAATTCTAACGCCATAAAATGTCCAAATTAAGGTATCAACAAGAGGATCCCTTCACTCAAGAAAGGCTCATCAAGCCTGGGATTTCTCTGTCACATGGGGAGGCACATGACCATGTCCGCTGTCCTTATCCCCAGGCTTCCGGTTTCATACTGCCTAATCGGCATCTTCAAGCATTTTAATCTGTGCTCTCTCCAAAATTTTCCCCTCTTAAATGACTCCAGTGAGTTAATGAAGACCCACTTTGAGTGGGCAGGATCACATCTCCATGGAGAGAGACTAATCAAGAAGTCCCCCCCAATTGGGTAACTCACATCATCATGGAAACAACCTAATTGAAAGGTACCACCCACAATAGGTCTGTACCCACAAGATTGGATTAGAAGAGCCTTGCTTTTCTGGGGTACATAACAACTTCAAACCAGCACACCCTCTACTTCACATTTCCTGAGACAGAGAATTCTCTTCCCTGCTTAATTATGATATTCTCTTCATTTAATCCCCTTTTTCCTTCTTGCAGAAGATAAAAAGAATTTGGGGGGTGTGAGGGCAGTTCAGTGGTAGAATTCTCACCTCCCATGTGGAAGACCTGGGTTTGATTCCTGGCCCATGCACTCCTCCCCTAAAATAAAACAAACAAACAAACAAAAACAAGCAAACAATTCAACAAATGGTGTTGCAATAATGGGATACTCACATGGAAAAAGAATGAAATTGATCCCTGCCACACACACACACACACACACACACACACACGCAAGACTTTTTTGCCTGAACCAATTTGAAAATGGAACATTCTAAGGATAATGCCATCAGCATGGCAACATAAGACATCTCCTGAAGATGCCTCCCAGAGAGGAGGCAAAAAAAGGACAAATCCCATTTGCTTAGATCTGGAGGTCAGGAGAGATTGGAGAAGGACTCCACAAATATTGATTAGAAGAAAAAGAAGAATATTAGGTAGGAAATTTCCATCCCAGATGACCAGTCTCTTCCCACTCCATGCCCCCTCACACATTCCTGCACAGCTTAGGAGTCATACAGAGGCAGCATGGCCTATGTTCCTCTCACAGTGGACAGAGTCTACAGAGCAACTCTTAGCAGCAAGTAAGAACTCCGCACATATCCTGGCAAAGAGATTTAAATCTGCAAAAACCAGGGCATACAAGTCACTGAGAAGTACTGCATAAAAAAAGTGGCCCAAGGGATTAGAAAAAGAGAAAGAAAGAGGCCACAATAGACATTTTTGCAAGAACTGTTGTTCCCTCAATCCAATTTCAGTTGGCTGTACCATCTAAGGGCAAATGGACTTTTCTTAAGTATCTATCATTATGGATTGACCCCATCTGGCTTCCTGGGGCAGGATACCCTAATAGGGAAGAAACCAAGGCAAAAAAAAAAAAAAAGAGCTTCACTGGAAAAAAAAAGAAGGTGAAAGTTAAAAACTAAATTGTAAGATAATTGGGTACCAGAGGTGAACACATAAAAAAATGGGGACTGACTATGGAAGACTTTAAACAAATCATAAGAGCTGGGAAGAAAAGTTGACACAAAACAAACAAAATAGATCAAGATTCCTAGGGACAGAACAGAGGGAAGGAAGCTTTCTCCTGGAGGTGAAACAATTCCACCAAAAGGGCAATCTTAAAAATTGTACTGCATGTCCACAGCAAGAATCAGCTGAAGAAGAGCTGAGAAAACCTGCACAGTTAAATAAAGGCTATTGTAAAGTTCTACAATAAGTTAGACCAACCATAAAAGAAGAGTTTTAACACAAAGTCAATCAACAGTAAAGTCCTGAACAATGGAGAAATGACCTTCAGAGTTAATTCATCAAGATAATCAAATACATAGATATCAGCAAAAAATTACAAGCCATACTAAGAAATAAGAAGATATGGCTCAGCCAAGGGAACAAATTAAAACTTCAGGAGAGACTCAGAAGTTAGAACAACTCATCAAAGATGTTCAAACAGATCTCCTAGATCAACTAAAAAGATGAAAGAAAATATGCATACAGAGATAAAAATGTGAAGGATACAATGTGTGAGCATAAAGAAGAATTTGAAAATATAAAAAAAGAAACATCAGAAATTAAGGGGATGAAAGACACAATAATAGAGATTAAAAATACACCAGAGGTATTCAACAGAAGATTTGAACAGGAAGAAAAAAGAATCAGTGAACTAGAAAATGGAATAATAAAAATCATAGAAGAATGGATAGAAAAAAAATGGAAAAAATTTATCTGTATCTCAAGGAAAAGAGTGAAGTATGAAGTGTGAACATAGTTATGAGTGTCCAAAAGAAGAAAAGAAAAAGGAAAACAATAACACAACATATCAAGACTTATGAGATGCAGCAAAGGCAGGATTGACAGGGAAACTTATAATTCTAAATTTTTTTTAAATTTTTTTTTATTAATCAAAAAAAGAAAAGAAATTAACACAACATTTAGAAATCATTCCATTCTACACATGCACTCAGTAATTCTTAGTATCATCACATAGATGTATGATCATCATTTCTTAGTACATTTGCATCGATTTAGGAAAAGAACTAGCAAAACAGCAGAAAAAGATATAGAATGTTAATATAGAGAAGAGAATTAAAATAATAATACTAATAAAAAATATATATATAAAAAGGAAAAAGAAAAAACAAAAACAAAAGATACAAACAAACAAACAAACAAAAAACTATATTTCAGGTGCAGCTTCATTCAGTGTTCCAACATAGTTACATTACACTTAGGTATTATTGTGCTGTCCATTTTTGAGTTTTTGTATCTAGTCCTGTTGCACAGTCTGTATCCCTTCAGCTCCAATTACCCATTATCTTACCCTGTTTCTAACTCCTGCTGGTCTCTATTACCAATGATATATTCCAAGCTGATTCTCGAATGTTGGTTCACATCAGTGGGACCATACAGTATTTGTCCTTTAGCTTTTGGCTAGACTCACTCAGCTTAATGTTCTCTAGGTCCATCCATGTTATTACATGCTTCATAAGTTTAGTCTGTCTTAAAGCTGCATAATATTCCATCGTAGGTATACGCCACAGTTTGTTTAGCTACTCATCTGTTGATGGACATTTTGGCTGTTTCCATCTCTTTGTAATTGCAGATAATGCTGCTATAAACACTGGTGTGCAAATGTCCATCTGTGTCTTTGCCCTTAAGTCCTTTGAGTAGATACCTAGCAGTGGTATTGCTGGGTCGTAATCCATTCTGCCAGTCTATGTCTTTTGATTGGGAAATTCAGTCCATTAACTTTTAGTGTTATTACTGTTTGGATAATATTTTCCTTTACCATTTTGGCTTTTGTATTATATATATCATATCTGATTTTCCTTCCTTCTACACTTTACTCCATACCTCTCTCTTCTGTCTTTTCGTATCCGACTCTAGTGCTCCCTTTAGTATTTCTTGCAGAGCTGGTCTCTTGGTCACAAATTCTCTCAGTGACTTTTTGTCTATAAATGTTTTAATTTCTCCTTCATTTTTGAAGGACAATTTTGCTGGATATAGAAGTCTTGGTTGGCAGTTTTTCTCTTTTAGTAATTTAAATATATCATCCCACTGTCTTCTAGCTTCCATGGTTTCTGCTGAGAAATCTACACATAGTCTTATTGGGTTTCCCTTGTATGTGACAGATTGTTTTTCTCTTGCTGCTTTCAAGATCCTCTCTTTCTCTTTGACCTCTGACATTCTAACTAGTAAGTGTCTTGGAGAATGCCTGTTTGGGTCTATTCTCTTTGGGGTGCGCTGCACTTCTTGGATCTGTAAATTTAGGTCTTTCATAAGAGTTGGGAAATTTTCAGTGATAATTTCTTTCATTAGTTTTTCTCCTCCTTTTCCCATCTCTTCTCCTTCTGGGACACCCATAACATGTATATTTGTGCGCTTCATATTGTCATTCAGTTCCCTGATCCCCTGCTCAAGTTTTTCCATTCTTTTCCCTATAGTTTCTGTTTCTTTTTGGAATTCAGATGTTCCATCCTCCAGTTCACTAATTGTAGCTTCTGTCTCTTTACATCTACCATTGTAGGTATCCATTGTTTTTTTCCATTTTTCCTTCTTTGTCCTTCATTCCCATAAGTTCTGTGATTTGTTTTTTCAGATTTTCTATTTCTTCTTTTTGTTCAGCCCATGTCTTCTTCATGTCCTCCCTCAATTTATTGATTTGGTTTTTGAAGAGTTTTTCCATTTCTGTTCGTATATTCAGCATTAGTTGTCTCAACTCCTGTATCTCATTTGAACTATTGGTTTGTTCCTTTGACTGGGCCATATCTTCAATTTTCCGAGCGTCATCCATTATTTTCTGCTGGTGTCTGGGCATTTGATCAGATTTCCCTGGGTGTGGGACCCGGCTGGTTGAAAGGGTTTTCTGTAAAATCTCTGGGCTCTGTTTTTCTTTTCCTGCCCAGTAGGTGGCGCTCGTGGCACTCGTCTGTCTGTGGGTCCCACCAGTAAAAGGTGCTGTGGCTCCTTTAACTTGATAATCCGAATCTCACAGTCGGCCAGGAAACGGCGCGTGGAGGGGGGGGTTGCCGGCCGCCGTGGCTTGGGAGAGTGCTGGTCCAAATTGCCCAGCTGGCCCAAGACGCCAAGCGTGGCGGGAGGGCCCTGCTATCCAATGTTCCCAGTCAGAACGGGGAGCCACGTGCGTGGAGGGGACCCCAGTCGCCAGCCGCCCTGGCCAGGAAAGCGCGCACCCCTCGGGTATCTCACCGCAGCGGATTCTCCCTGCCCGTTCAGCCGTTCCAGAATGGGGTACGCTGTCTTTTTGGTCTCTGTCGTGGCTCCGGGAGCTGTTTCGTATTGTTTCTGTTTCTTTAGTTGCTGTTCTGGAGGAGGAACTAAGACCCGCGCATCTTACTAAGCCGCCATCTTCTCCGGAAGTCTCATAATTCTAAATTTTATGTTAAAAAAAGAAGAAAGATTTAAAATAAATAATAAAATTCACAACTGGAAAAAATTGGAAAAAATACAGGCTAAACCCCAAGAAAGCAGAAGAAGAGAAATAAAAAAGAACAGATCAGGAATAAATGAAATTGAGAATAAAAAACAATGGAGAGAATTAACATGGCAAGTTGATTCTTTGAAAAGATCATTAAAATTGACAAATCCTTAGATAGAATGACAAAGAATAAAAGAGAGAATACACATGTAAATAAAATCAGAAATGAAAAAAGAACATTACTACTGACACGACAAAAATAAATCAAATATATTTTATGAATAGACCCTCACATTTTTGACTAATTGATATGCAATAAGGCTGCCAAGTCTACTGAACTGGGACAGAATAGTCTGTTCAACAAATGATGTTTGGAGAAATGGATATAAATATGCAAAAGAATGAAAAATAACACCTATCTCTAACTCTATACAAAAATTAACTCAAAATGAATTAAAGACCTAACTATAAAAATAGAACCATAAAATTCCTAGAAGAAAATGTAAATGTAAAATGTAAATTCTTAGATTTTACAGCCAAAGCACAGGCAACAAAAGAAAATACAGATAAAATTAAAATCATTTGTACTTTAAAGGACTTTCAAGAAAGTGAGTAGGCAGCCTAATCAATGGAAGAAAATATTTGGAATCCACATATCTGATAAGGCTTTAATATCCAGAATATATAAAGAAATCTTACAACTTAACAGTAAAAAGACAAACATCCCAATTGAAAATTGGTTAGGCATTTTTCCCAAGAGGAAATACAAATGGCTAAAAACTCACCTGAAAAGACGCTCAATATCACTAGTTATGAGAGAAACGCAAGTCAAAGCCACAATGAAATCATTCATAGTTACTAGAATGGCCGCTATTAAAAAAAGAAAAAAGAAAATTATGGTGTTGAAGAGGACGTAGAAAAATAGAAACAGTTATTCAACGCTGGTAGGAAAGTAAAATGGTGGAGCCAGTTTGGAAGACAGTTTAGCAGTTCCTAAGGAAGCTAAGTATATAATTGCTATGTGATCTGGCAATCCTGCTGCTAGGTTTACATCCAGAAGAACTGAAAGCAGGGACTCGAACAGACATTTGTACATTGATGTTTATAACAGCATTATTCACAATTGCCAGAGGATGGAAATAACAATAGTGTCTATCAACAAATGAATGGATAAACAAAATATGGCATATTAGATGATAGAATATTATTTAGCAGTATAAAGGAATGAAATCCTGATGCATGCACACTACAACATGGATGAGCCTTGAGGACATTATGTTGATTGAAAAAAGACAGACGCAAAAGGTCAAATATTATTAGATTTATGCAGACGAACTATATTGCCTAATTATAATAGATAAACACAAAGAGTTAGAATCTAGAATATAGGTTATCAAGGGATAAAATAGGTGTAGAGAAAGGGGAGCTGATGCTTAATTTGTGCAGAATTTCTATTTAGGTTGATTGTAAATGTTTGGAAATGGATAGTGGTGATAGTAGAACATTTTTCAAAGTGTGTTTAACAGTGCTGGAGCATGTTGGTGAATGAGGTTGAAAACGGACGTTTTGAGTCATGACTGTCACTCTTTCTAGGCCAACTTTACAATTAAACTCATTAATAGGTAAATAATGGATTGTAATAATATCTCTGTATAATTGAACCATTCCTGAAATAAATCCAACTTTTTTTTCACATTGTTAGAATATCATCATTAAAATTTCGTTCAAGATTTTTAAGAGTTTTAACTTCCTGTTCATGAATTTGATTAGCCTATATTTTTACTTTCTTTTAAGGTCTTGTTTTGACAGCAAAGTTGTAGAAGCATCATGAAAACTGCTGGGGAATATACAATGCATTCCTTAGACTGCTGTTAAGAAATTTTTTTAAATCCACCTTATAATTCACCAATTCTCTCTTAAACTGCTGTCTAAATTGTTAGTTAAACGTCTATAGAATTTCTGATACCAACTGATATTTTGAAGTATTATTTTTTTATTTTTTACAAATATTCCTAGCCACTTTTGTTAGTCAACTGTTCTTTTATTATCTATTCATTTCTATCATTAACTTATTTAAAAATATTAAGCAAGTTTATTTCATAATTTAAAATTAATAATTACATATATGCATCTTTGAAAACATGGTTTTCTAATTTAAGCACATATTATAATTTTCAGGTCTAAATATTAAAATAAGTTTATAAGTAATCCCTTGTGACCATCTTTAGTGATGATAGCTTTTAAAATTATGTTTAATTTGTTGTTGCTGACGTATAGGAAAGCTTTAGATTTTGTGCAATTCTCTTGCATTTGAATATTTTGTTAATTCATTTTCTTAAATTTTCTGGTTCAAACCATACTATCTTAAATTGGTTACAGGTATACTTTCTTCCATTTCCAGAGCAATGTTGTATAACAACAGTGATAGAAAGCATTCTCTTTATCAGTTGAAGGATATTTATTTCTATTCCTCATTTACTACGAAGTGGTTTTGTTTGTTATTTTTTTCTTTGTCCTAAAAATAAGAATGGATGCTGAATTTTACCTAATAAATTTCTGTTGTAACTCAAAATAATTGCATAGTTTTTCTCCTTAATCTATCATGGAGTTCTCATTAATAATTTTTCTAATGTTGAATAATCCTTATGTTTTTGTCTATTCTATTTTTGTTTCATATCTGTCCTTTCCAAGTTACATTTATTGCCCCTGCATTAGTCCATAACCTCATTATCTTTCACTTGTACTACTTATACTCATAAGCCTCCTAATTGGTTTTTCTGACATAAATGTTTGGCTCCTGCAATGCATTCTTCACATTCAAAACAGAATTATCTGGGGCAGGCCAAGGTGATTTAGCAGACAGAGTTCTTGCCTGCCATGCCGGAGAACCGGGTTTGATTCCTGATACCTGTCCACGCAAAAAAAAAAAAAAAAAAAAAAAAAAGACAGAATTTCTTTTGTGAGGCATGCATACTTGGTGAATGAAACTATTATAATACTTCACTAATATGGACTAACTATAATGTGCACACTCTGGGAATTGAATTTGAGAGCATGAGTTATCAGGGGAAGGCTTACTGTAAAGGTTCCTAGATTGTGAGCTCTTACAGGAGTCACAGCTATTTCTGAGTTGTAATTGTTATATTGAAATTCTGAGATGCTGAGCTCTTTGTGTATAACCTCATATTCCCCAGAACTTCAGTTATCTCTGTGAAACCTGAGACTCAGGGCTAGAGTTCTGCAGCTATGAAAGTCAACAAATACCCCATACAGTAACTGTTAAAGCACTGAAAAAGAGATCAGACATCAATTAGAACTTGTTAGCACTAAGGTAAATAAGACTAAAGAGTAAAGGATGATATTGACTTTGTTTCTAAACTTCAAATTTTATGTGAGGCCAAAGGAAGAGATGTTTATTTGGTACAAATTTTTATTCCCTGCAGCACACCATCTAATTCAACTTGTATGGTTACTTTATTCAAACACCATAATAACATGGAACCTTGAATAGGGAATAAAATCTTGTTGGTTTGTACAGGTTAGTGTGAGGCCCTGATACACCCCATAGTAGTCTGGGCAGAAAGTTAAAAAGTGTTTACAAAGTCCCCATTAGGGAATGGGAGAAAATGTGGAAATATTAAACTTCCTAAACTGGGGAATTCCTGATATTCTTGCAAGCGTGGGGGACTACGAATTTAATAGGCCAAGACTTCAATCTTGGAGCTTGCTCTTATGAAACTTATTCCTGCAAAGGAGAAGACAAGATTTCTTGTAATTATAGGAGTCACCCCTAGAGAAACTCTTTTGTTGCTCAGATGTAACTCTTTCTTTAAGCCAACTCAGCAGGTAAACTCACTGCCCTCCTGACTATGTGGGACATGACTCCCAGGGGTGTAAATTTTACTGGCAATGTGAGATCTGACAGCTGAAGATGAGACTGGATTGAGAAAGACTTCTTGGCAAAAAAGAGAAGAGATATGAAACAAACTCAAATTTCAGTGGCTTAGTGATTTCAGACAGAGTCGGGAGGTCATTCTTATGCATTATATAGATATCCCTTTTCTGTGTTTGGTGGATTGGAGTAGCTAGAACGAAATGCCTGAAATCATTGAACTGTAATCCAGTAGCCTTGATTCTTGAAAATGATTGTATTAACTATATAACTTTCATGGTGTGACCATGTGATTATGAAAATTTTGTGTCAGGCACTTTCTTTATCCAGTGTATGGACGAATAAGTAAGAAAATAGAGACAAAAAAATAAATAAATAATAGTAGAAAATAGGGGTTATGGGAGGTTTTGGGCGTTCCTTTTTACTTTTACGTTTATTTTTATTGTTATTTTTACTGTTTATGGAGTAATGAAAATGTCCAAAATTGATTGTGATAATGCATAACTATATGATGATACTTTGAAATTTTGATTGTATATTTTGGATGATTATAGGGCATGTGAATATATCTCAATCAAATTGCATAAAACAACAATTATCTACCTCTATGGATATTTTCTCTAGTTCTCAAACCCTCAGTAGTTCTCCATAATCTAGGGCATTAAACCAAATCAGACCTTTTACTATATTCCCACTTATGATGATAACAATAGTTTTTATCATTATTATCCTAGAAGCTTACTATGAATTGGTCACACCAAGCGAATACAGGGTCCACAAAACATTTCATATATCTCCATGTCTCTTGTCTTTGCTCTAGTTTAGCAGTTCCCGAAGCGTGTCCTTGGAAACACTAGTCTCAACAGATAATTTTTTAAATAATGGCTTCAAAATAAAATATGTTATGAAAATGCTGCTTTCTCACTGCTGGTCTTAAGATTTCATATTACAAAACAGAATAAGAAATACTCTGAGAAATATTATAAGATGCAATAAGAAAACTCATTTAATCTAACACTCTCTAGACATATTTTTACACAAAATCCTTTTATTTAAATGACTAATAATTTTCATTAAAACTAAGTTTCCATGGAACATACTTTGAAGATAACAAAAAATCACTGGTCTCTGACACTGAAGTAATGACAGAAGGACGGGGCAGAGTGTGGATTACTCTCAGTATCAAATGCTGGATTTATCAACCATCCACCCATTCATTCTTTTATTCATTCTTCAGTCCAATAAATATTTAATGATATTTTTACTATACATCAGTCACTGAAACATGAAAGAGACAACATCTAAATTGAGCTTTGTAGGAAGTCAAAAAGAGAGGCAAGTGAAAAGGGTAAGGTGACTGTTTCAGGTAAAGGAAATTGTATGTGCAGGAGCCTTACAATGAGAGAAAGCACAGTATGTTTTGAAAAGAAAAAAATCTGTTTGTCTAATTAAAGTATGGAGTTCAAAAGAGCTGGCAGTCAGAATGGAAAACAATTGGCCGATGTTAGGTTTTGTAAGTCATGATAAGGAATGTGGATACGATCCTAAGAGAAGTAGAAAATATTTCAGTAGTTTAAATACTAATTGCATTCATCATCTACCCTATATCTTTTGCATGTAGGAAAGAAAGAAAGTGTGTATTTGCTTTAGAATGTCTGAGATAGAAATTAGCATCCTGAAAGAGTAGATATTTTAATTTACAAAAAGTTTGCAGCCACAGAATACCTTTCCTTTTTTATTATTGTAGGCAAAAATAAGGATGTCTGAATGAAGATAGAAATAAATGCAATGGTTAAATTTTGGAATCTTTTGTATGTCTACAGTATTTTTTTTTTAATTTAGAAGCATGAAAATGTATTAGGCCTAATTGGTGTGTTTATAAAATGTCCATGTTTTATATATTAAATTTTAAAGTATAGTTTATTCAGACAATTATAAATTTACTAGAAATTTTCCATAATTGGGTAAATTAAACTACAAGCTGTTATACTCTAAGAAACGTATTTTGCTCTTTCCTGCAGTTTATAAGAAAGAGGCAAAATTTTGAGAACTGCTAAATCATCAATATTGTAGTACGACAAAGAAAGTTATATTTTCTTGGATCAGTGTTTGCAGCACAACATCAAGTATATATAAAAAAAGGACTCATTTTCAGAAAAAGAACTTAGGGATAAAGGAAAGAAAAATGTGAATTCTTTTGCCATGTGAAACTTTGTCTAATTATTATCAGATAATAATTGGGATTATTATCATCACTCCCAACGATTTTTGCTACATCTGATATTGTAAAAACTGAAGAAAATCCCGTTACAGAAAAACAACTGGTTTTAGAGCTAAAGATTTGGGTTCTAGGACTATGTAACCTGGAATAGGTCATTTCATTTTTCTGGGGGCACAACTAGATCTCTAAAGTTATTTACAGTTGTTTGAGAAAAGGTGAAATCTGACCATAAAGCAGCTGACCTCTGTGGGAAGGGAGGGAGTAAGGAGCAGAGACTGCTAAACACGGTGTATAGAGGAATAATACCTCCAAAAAAACCCTAAAATGCACACTTTTGAAAAACAAGAGTAGATACAGGGAGAGCAGTATGAGGAGAAGGAGTAAAAGAAAGATGATGATCACAAGCGAAAAGAACAAATGCTCTCTTCCGCTCAGGAAAAACCTCCTTTAGTTTGTCATCTGTGAGCCTCAGAGTTAGGAGGGGCACAGAGAACAGCAGACAGTCCCCGGGGGGTTGGAATTTGACATTAGAGTAGCGTCATATGAAAATGATAATGCCCAAGCAGAAAGACTTCCATCTTCATGAAGAAACCAGTGGTACAAAAGTAGGATTTGGCATCTTCATACATCTTCTCAATCAATGCTGATATCTCTTTAAGGTTTGTTATTATTACTCTTAAAGTACTTGAGTAATAATTTCTGTAAAACACTGCTGCCTGTTTTGGGGCAATGCATCTATTTCTAAGGAAAACAAACCATTGATCTGGTCTCTCTGTGACAGCTATGAGCAGAGCCAGGATTGCACATCATAACAATTTCCAATTTATCCTTATATCAGGTGTGCATCCCTACAAAAGGAGCAGTTTCTTGTGCCAGCTACTGAAGGGAAGGTATCTGAGAAGAAAGAGTAGAGCAGAGATGGAATGGCGTCACACCTTGACAAACTAAAACATCTATACTTGTGAGACTATATACATTTGGCTTCTGAAGAATGGTTGCTTTACTCTTGGGCCATTCAGTAAGGAATATTCAACAAAAGGATACAGTTGGATCCAGATTCAGTGATGTCAAGAAGTCTAGCTCTAAAACTCTGGACAAGGTCTGTGGTTGAACCCAGAATGCATCCTCATCAAATAAAATTATCTTCATACTTCACATTTTTGTTTCCTTTAAGATCACCAACTCTTATTGTTCATTGGTGATCTTTGATTTTAGTAACCCCTTAGATGATTCTGTGGTTCTTTTCATCAGCTTTTAATCCAGAACTTCAGTACTGGTTTTCTTTTTATTTTAAATTGCTTGCATTCGTTTCTTCTTAAAAGGAAGATACTAATACGTTATATTTAGTATTTCGTGTTCGGATTTTCTTTTTGAAGATATACTGACACAATTGTAGAAAATTATTTATTTTTTACTGACATTGAAAGTAGATTCTGGGACTACATATTATTGCTTCTAAGTGCAGTGGGAATTTTCTATGTGGGAACATATAGAAAAGAATCTGTGGAGAAAAGCATAGTGCAATAGTACAAGATAAAGAGAAGCACTGCTATAATGTGAGAAAGATGAGAAGAACAGAGAAATACAGCAGGTGCAATTTGTAAAGGGACTTGATGTTATCCAATAGGTATCTAGAATGAGGAGTGGACAAAGGAAGGCACAAACCATTTCAGTTCTTCCGTCCCTTTTTTGTAGCCTAGGTGTGAGTTGTCCTCCTTCCCCTAATGAGTATTTTTAAACTCAGCTAGTGTCCCATTTTGTGGGCAACATCAGATACATAGAATTGAATTAAGCATATTCTTGCTTTAGCTAAACATTGCATTTCATAGATACCCTCATGTTATAGATTGAATATATATCCCACAAAGACATACTCAAGTTCTATGAGTTTACAACTCATTTGTAAATGGAATCTTCAAAGACCTTATTAATTAAGATGAGGCCACATTAAATCAGGGTGGGTTTTAATCCTTACAGATAGAGGAAATTTGGACACAGGTATTAGGAGACAAAAAGAGGAAGCTGGTCATATGAAAGAGGCCAAGACTGAATTATGGATTGCTGGTAAACTACCAACAAAACGTTACAAACTTCAAAGAGTGTAATCCTGCCAACACCATGGTTTTGGACTTCTTGGCCCTAAAACTTTGAGATAATAAATTTCTATCATTTAAGCCAACTAGTCTGTGGTTTTTGTTTTAGCCACTCTGACAAACTCAGACTCCTCATATCTAAGATCCTTGATGCAAGTCATGTCCCACCAATCAAATGCAATCTTTCAAGATCTGAAAACAGAAGACAGGTATCGGCCCTCTGCCTGCAATTTAGCTCTGTTTTATGATAGCAGGTAAGGTTCTTGAAACATGAGATTTTTTTATAGCACAACCCTCTGCCCAGGCAACATTTTAGTATTGAGAGGAAGTTGCAGTGTTGAGTTCCTAATTCTAAGATCATAATTATAAATGGGTGTTCTTGAAATAAAAATTCCAGTCACAATCTTGCAAGAAGCAACAACTCTGTAAAGTTAAGGTCTGTAGGATTCTAGAAAATATTTCTGTAGACTACAAGAAATAGCCTACAGCTCCTATTTCCATCATTTTTATGCACATTTAATTTTCTGTATTAAATACCTAATGCTTGAAATTCCTTGACTATTTTCTATCACCAATATTGAGCCCTGACTGACACATGCATCAAAATGTGCATGATCTAAAAATATCATTTTAGGAATGAATTATACTATCAAGAATGTTAGTGTGTGGTTGCTTTGAATGTGTAACTTGGAGATGATGATTGAGTGATCAATATGATTTATGTTCTTTGAGCTGAAGCAACAGCAGCAACTGGATTTATTTTAGCTAAGTTCAGTAAAAACCACCACTTGTTTCATTAAGGTCCTGCCTGAAACAATGGACAGTTTTAAATTACTACAAAACACATTTTATAGACAAGGATACATTTGGTCATCCTCGTAGCAGTTGGAAATGCATATTTCATTTGACAGCATTTACAAAGCCCTTTTGTCACCTAAAACTGACTTGTGCAATGTACAGACTTTCCAGTGTTAAAAGTTGGTCTCATGATTTCTTTGTGTGTAAAACACAGTTTGACAATTATATAAAAATAAAGTTAAAGGTCACACTGATTTTGTTGTTGTATCTCCACAGAATTAATAATGAAAACTCCTGGTCCTGCAGTCTTCACCTAACTTTTAAGATTGGGAAGGAAACTTTGCCATAAAACAATTAAACTCATAAGAATGCATTTATGAATTTCGAGAATATTGTCTGTGTTAAGAAGTGCTGTGCTGCAATTTTTGTAGGCTTATGCTTCCTTATTTCATTTTTTATAATCAATATCTTTATCTGTATATACAGTAGGAAAATGTTACATGGCTAAACAATATTGAGGAGTTATAAAGAACTTTGCTTAAGCATTTTGTTTCTATGGGATTCCTCTGATCTTAAAACTTCACAGACATATTGTTAACATGTCAATGTGTCAAAATATGAACATATAATTTAGGCAAATGCAAATCCATTTTTCAGATCCTTGTGCAATCTCTGAAGCTCATACTTCAAAAATGAACCAGTTCTGACTCACTTCTGATTCCAGTCTATAATATTTGCTCTTATTAGTCTTTGTCATATAAGGAAACAGAAAAATAAACTTTAATTTTACTCTTGGAATGAACAGTCACTACTGTCAGTGTGCAATATATTCCCAATCCACCAAAGCCTAATCAAAAGAGAGATGTGTATCTGGCAATAACTGATTAAAAGCATCAACTGAAAATACACAAACAAATCTTCTTCTTTCTTTTGTGAAAATGGAAACCTAACCCTCACTGATTAACACCGTATAGCATATGCTTTTCACATTCAAGATTTATATGAATAATTTTCATGTGTTATAGAAAGAAAACAGTATGCTACAACCCAAAAAAACATAACTGTAAGTTCTTTGTATTTCTAATTACATTCTAAAAATAATTTAATGTAAATATAATTTAAATCAAAGGTCTTATTACTTAAATAAAAATAAATTGTATGTTACAAAAATAAAATGATGATGGCTAGCTGCATTAAATACATAACACTTGGCAGATATAAAAGATAAAATAAGATTCAAGTAGTTTTAAGGAAATCTTAATAATAAACATCTGAAAATAGCAAGAAAATGAAAACATGCTATCAGTGTTAGGAACCATACATAAAAATTATCACAAGAGAATTGACCAATTAGCATCAGATTAAAAATTTTAGACCAAATATCATCAGATTAAATACTGTAGACCATAGTTTCATAGAATTGTTGAAATTTCTCTTTTGCATGAAAGAACACAAGTTCTTTAGTCTCTAGATTTCTTTGCTTTATTCTACAAACTAGTGAAGAATAAATGTTGCCTGTTCTTAATGCCAGTTGTAAAATCTCAGTATGTAGTCACAAAATGAATTGTAATTTTCATTTGTTGAGACCTCTAATTACAAATAGCTTGTGAATTAGCAGGAACAGAAGATATACATACACAGACCCTAAATACGAAGTGCACTTAACACATCATAGTCATAGAAAACATTGAGAGAGACGTGATAGAGTCTTCTTCCTAAGTATGGAACTTAGGGAGGGCACAGTAGGCACTGTGAGATGAGTTCAGAAATGGGTTGCAAGAACTGGGAATTCCTGTGAAGTCATTATCTACATATGAAGTAGATTACTTGAAGGTAGATTATAATTAAGAATGCAAAGCAAAGAGCAACTACTATTTAAAAAATAAGAATAATTATAAGTAATAACTAATGGAATCATAAAAATGCTAAATTAACCCAAGAGAAGGAAGAGAAAAGATATAAAGAGAATATGGGGCAAGAGATTTTAATCCAGCTCTCATAATAATTACACTAAATATGAATGATATAAACCAGGAGTCAGCAAAGATTTTTTTTATAAAAGTCTAGATAGTAAATATTTTTATGGTCTGTTGTCAAAACTACTCAACTTTACCACGTTAGCACAACAGCAGCCATTGACAATTTGCAATAAAAAAGTATGACTGTAAGTAAACAAATACATCTTTATTTACAAAAGTCATATGCTATCTACAGGAAACTGACTTTAAATATAAAAATTTACATAGGTGAAAAGGAAAAAGAAAACAAAAGAGAACATAAAGCATGCTGGTATTTATATTAATATCGCCCAAAGTAGACTTTAGAGAAAAGAATATTATCAGAGATAAAATGAATATTGCATTATAATAAAGGTATCAGATTTCCAAGAATTCATAACAATACCAAATGTGTATTGTCCTAATGGAATAACTCAAAATAAATAAAGTAAAACTGATAGAACTAGAAGGATACACAGACAGACCTAAAATTATAGAAGAAGATGTTAACATCTATTTCTAAATATTTTTTTACAGAAGTACATAGAAAATCAGTAAGGATATTTAAGATTTGAATAACACTATCCACAAATGACCTAATTAATATTTAAAGATCACTAAAGATAACTACAAAAGAATGAACATTCTTTTCAAGTGCATGTGGAAAATTCACCAAGATGGACCATATTCTGTAGCATAAAATAAATCTTATAAAATTTAAAAGAGTAGAGAGGGCCGTGGTGGCTCAGTAGGCAGAGTTCTGGCCTGCCATACAGGAGACTCCGGTTCGATTCCCAGTGCCTGCTCATGCAAAAAAAAATTGAAAGGGTAGAAATCATACAAACTATGTTTGCGGAAGATGATGGAATTATACTAAAAACTAATAACAGGAAGATCACTAAAAATTGCCAAAATACTTGATAATTAAAAGACATGCTTCTAAATAACCTATGGGTCAAGGAGGAACTTTCACGGGAAATTAAAAACTATTCTGAATTAAATTAAAATTGAAATATAAAATATGTGTGATGCAGCTGACACAGTGTCTGGAGGGAAATATCACATATTTACATTAGAAAACTGGAAAAGTCCCAAATCAGTAATCTTAGCTCCTAAACTTGAGAAATTAGAGAAAGAATAGCAAATTAAACAGAAAGAGAATAAAATGAAGAAAACAAAGTTAAGGTCACAAATTAATTAAATTTGAAAAGAAAAATGACAGATAAAACCAATGAAACTGAAATCTGATTATTTGAACATATAAATAAAATTGATAAGACCTTTAGTCAGACTGACCACAAACACAAGAAAAGAAACACAAATTACCAATATGAGGTATGAAAGTAATGGCCTTATTATACATCCTACAGGTTTTAAAAGTATAAAAGAGAGTATTATAGCAAATCTCTGCCTATAAGTTTGATAGCATATATAAAACAAACCACTTCCGTGTAGGACAAACACTACCAAAGCTCACTCCAGAAGAAATAGATAACCTGAATAATGCTAAATTTATTAAAGAACTTTTTATAGCTAAACATCTTAAAATCAAGAAAACTCCATAACCAATGGTATCACAGGCAGAGTCTACTGCCACTTAAAAAACAAGCAATACCAGTTCTACACAAACTCTTAAAAATTTGAAAATCAAGCAATTCCACTTGACTAGTACTGGCAAAAAAGTAAAACCGCATGATTATCTCAATAAATGAAGAAAAAGCATGTCACAAAATTCAATCTCCATCCAGATAAAAATCTGAATGATAAAGGGCATCTACATCAAACCTACCACTAACATCATATATAATGGTGAAATACTGAATGGTGTCTCCATAAGATTGAGGTGAAGAGAGAATATTCTGTCTCACCAATCCTTTTCAAAATTGTAGTGTAAATCTGAGACAATGTTATAAGGCAAGAAAAATACAGATCGTATTAGAAAGGAAGAAATCAATCTGCCCCTATTCACAGAGGGCATATTTGTCTACATAGGAAATCCCAAAAATCTTCAAATAAACTCCTAGAACTAAGTGCATTTAGCAAGGCTATAAGATATAAAGTCAATACATAAAAATACATTTTATTTATTTATTCCAAAGTGAAAATTTGGAGTTTAAAATTTTAAAAAGGCCACATAACACCACCATAAAGTTGAAATACTTAGGTTTAAATTTATGAAATCTATATTCAGCCCCTGTTTGCTGAAAATTACAAAATGATGGAGAAAGATTAAAAGATGTAAATAAATGGAGAGATACATTTTGTTCCTGGATTGGAAATCATTATTTTTGAAATGTTAATTTTTCTAATTTCATTTACATGTTCAACACAATACCAATCAAAATCTAAGAATGCTTTCTGTATATATCAACGAACTGATGCTGAAACGTATAGAAAGGCAAAGGAAAGAGTGTAGCCCAAATACATTGAACAAAACCAGATTTCTCACACCACCTTTTTCTTTTCTGAGGATGTTTTATCTGTTTGTTTGGTTTCTTTTTCTCTCTGTCCCTTTCCTTCTTTCTTTTCTCTTTTATTCACTTTCCTACTAGGTGTTCTCATCCAAACAAGATGAAAAACTTATGCTCACACAAATACCTGCACATGAACATTTATCACAACTTTATTTAAACCATTAAAACCTGGAAAAAAGGGGATGCAAGGGTAGATCACTGGCAGAATTCTCGCCTGCCATATGGAGACCTGGATTTGATTCCTGGCCCATGTACTTCCCCAAAAAACAAACAAACAAGCACAGACTTAAGAAATAGTGCTGTAATAATGGGATACTCACATGGAAAAAGAATGAAATGGACCCCGCCATACAGCTTACAAAAAAACAAACAAACAAACAAAAAAAAACCTGAGTGAAAAACCAGAGGTCCTTTAACAGATGAAGTATTGTTACATATATATACAATGGAAAATCATTGTAGAAGAAATGAACTATGGTTCCATGAACTGTCATTTATGAGTCTTAAAAGGATTTTGCTAAGCAAAAGTAACCAGAACATAAAGACTACGTGTTTCATGTTCCAGTTTATGTGAAATTTTGGAAAAGGCAAAACTATTGAGACTTCAATGCCAAAGGGAAGCACATGGAAACTTTTGGCATACTGAAATTTTTCTGCTGGGTGTTCTATGCATTTATCATAATACATAGATCTGTACACAGAAAGAGTGAATTTTGTTTCATTCAAATTTTAAAGTATAAATCAAACTGTGGGGGGTGGGGGTGGGGACTAAAAATGGACCACAGACTGAGACAAATGCATCTATTGTTCTTCAAATGAATAACAATCACACTGAAGTGGGTGGCAAAGAAATGAGTTGAATTAAGTGACTTTGAAAACCATTATTTGACTCGCTATGTAATACTGAAAGCGAAAAGAATTATACAGAAACATTAAACTCTGGTTAGTCTATTTGTTTCTCACAGCAGTATGTGTTAGCAATTCTGAATCTACTTTTGATATATATTAAGTTGAATAATAAATAAACATGTCATATATATTGACAGCTATGTTTCTCACTATTGGAGGAAGAAATTAAAAATAAAGAAATTGCTAGAATGGACCCTGGGTTGATAGAGATATCAGTGTACACTCTTCTTTTGTCATTTTTTGTTTTAATTTTTAATATTCATATAGATTGGTAGGTATATACATAAATATATAGGTTTTACATAGGTGTACATGAGTTAGTAGACAAAATATTTCCTGGTTCTGTCCACTGAAAGTGGCTAGAAGGAATGATAATACAGTAACAATGAACACTTGGCACCTAGATATTGGTTTCTAAATAACATTCTCCAATAAAAGGAAATGGGGCTTCTTGGAGAAATGACTAATCCAAGACTGGAACAGAGAAAATCCAAGATATTCTTAAAACACCTTGTGGTCCAGAACATAGGATGTATTCAAAAAAGGAGGATGAGAAATGTAGATATACAGAAAGGACACAAGTATCAATATGAAAGAGTGCTTAAGGACCAAAACTGGAACAATTTCAGCAACAAATAAATAATAATATTGGATTATAATTGAATAAAACAATAAATATCCATGAGTCCATAATGATATAAACTGTGATTAAAGAATTGAATTAAAATGGAGCATGAACAGCAGTTCCTTATAGAAAAATTCCAATTAATGAATGAGGGAAATAGAAAATTAACATTAGACCATCACAATAGTAGTTGTTGCAGGCAATATAATACCAATGAATGCTAAAATTAGTGGGTGAAAGTTTTAGGTGAAATATAATATTTGCCTAGTCTCAAAACATCTCTCCTCAAGTATTTACTATTATTAAGGAGAAAGAAAAAACAATGACTTTACAATAAAAAAAAAAACAAGTAATCTAGATTAACATAACCAGTATTGACTCATGCAAAAAATTATGGAACTCCTGAAGTAATATACTAAGAAAGTCATATCACCACTGTGGAATTTTTCCTACATACAAAACCTCAACCTGGTTATGAAAGAGACATCAGGCAAACCCAAACTGAGGGACAATCTACAAAAGACCTAACCAATACTATTTAAAGCTCTCAACGTCATGAAAGATAAGGAAAAACTGAAAAACGGTCTCAAATTGGAAGGAACTAAAGAGTTATTACAACGAAATGCAAAATGGTGTCCTTGATTGACTCCTGGGATAGAAAGAAAAGAAATAACTTGAAAAATTGGTAAAAATTAAATAAGATAAGTCATCTAATAAATAGTATTGTATCTGTACTACGGTCATGCAAGATAATGTTAAGAGAAAGGGTGAAGAGCACATAGGGATTCTCTGTACTGTATTTGTCATTTCTTGGTAACTCTAAGTTATTTTTAATTTTTAAAAAAGTTTTAAAGTTAGATTAAATAGAATTATAAGAAGAGTAAGGAAAACTGTTACGAGCAAAATCCAAAATCCCTAACTTCTTTCTTCTAGAATACCCTGGCAGACCTGAATCCTGAGGAACATAAATGGGGTTGCATTAATTCCATAATAATTTGTTGGCACCTGGTCTTTGCCAGGCACTGAGGTTACAATATTGAACAGACTAGGCCACTGCCTACAGGGCACTTTTCATGGAATGGATGAGAAGAATTACATATATTTTTATATAAAACACATAGTACAGAAGGTGCTAAATTTGGAGAGAAAATAGTTCATTGAGAGATAATCAAAAGGTATGGACAAACTTATACAAGGTAATGATGAAAAAGCTTACATTTAAAATTAGAAATACAGAATGAATATTCAATTATGCGACACATAGAAAACTGAGGAATGAGTGCTCTAAGCGAAATAAACAGTCTGTACAAAGGAAAGCAAAGTCATGTAGCTGGCGTGTGATGAGAAGGACATTTTATGTCATCACTAGAAGATGGAGAGAGAGGGAGGTGGGTTCTGATGGTAAAATATAGTTCATGCTAATGGATTAGGGTTTTATTTAAGGATATGGAGAAGCCATGGATGGGTTTTAAAGAAGGCAACATAATCTAATTTCTGTTTTTCAAATTTACTGCAACTGCTGTGTGAGTTTGAAGAGAGTTAAAAGTACTCCAAAGACCAGTTAGGGAACAGTTTCATCTTACAAGTATATATGCTTGTGGTTTAGAATAAAGGACTGCCAGAGGCAATTGGAAACAGAAAAATAAATTGACATAGATGTTAATCTTGGAGGCTGAAATAAAAGGACTGTCCAATGGACCTGATGTAAAAAGTGAGAGGAAGGGAAGAACAAAGAATGACAGCCCAGTTTCTGGTTTGAGAGATTGTGGGTACATTATGGTGTCATTTGCTAACATGAAGGAATCTAGGAAAGGAATAGATTTATGATGCAGGAACCAAAACTGAAATATCCAATTGGAAATTATGAATGTATATGAGTTTGGGTGTCAGGAGCATGGGGGTGGGAGGTGTGCAGATCTGGCCTATAGATATGAATCTGGGAGACTTTAAGTCTATATGTGGTTCTTAAATTCATTGCTAATGATTTAAATCCTTGATGTATCCATTTGAGATTGGATAGACACTCCTTTTTATTACTGTAGCATCTAAAATATCCCTATCATTTAAGACCATAAAACATTTATAAGCAAATGTAAGTAAATATCTTAATGATCTTGTGATAAGAGGTAGTTTCCTAACGCTTAGGCTCAAAGCATGAACAATGAAAGGTGAAATAGATGAAGGGGATCTTCTCCAAATTGAACATTATTGCCCATCAAAGGACTTTGTCAGGAAAGTAAAAAGGCAGTCTACTCAATGGGGGACAATATTTTGAAACTACATGTCAGATAAGAGTCTAATATCCAGAACATATAAAAAGGTCTTACAACTCAACAATTAAAAAGACAAACTACCCAATTAAAAAATGGGCAAAAGACATAGACAGACATTTTTCCAAAGAGGAAATACAAATGCTTCAAAAACATGTGAAAAGATGCTCAACTTCACTAGTGGTTAGGGAAATGCCAATCAAAACCACAATGAGATATCATCTCACACCTACTAGAATGGCCATTATCAAAAAAAAAAAAGAAAAAAAAACTACAAGTGCTGGAAAAGTTGTGGAGAAACAGATAGACTCATTCACTGTTGGGAATGTAGAATGGTACAACCACTCTGGAAAGGAGGTTGGCAGTTCCTCAGGAAGCTAAATATAGAATTGCTGTATGATCCAGCAATCTCATTACCAGGTATATATGAGTAACTGAAAGCAGGGACACAAATGGACATTTGCACAATGATGTTT
This sequence comes from Tamandua tetradactyla, assembly GCF_023851605.1. NCBI lineage: Eukaryota > Metazoa > Chordata > Mammalia > Pilosa > Myrmecophagidae > Tamandua > Tamandua tetradactyla. The sequence continues at coordinate 27,897,639 of NC_135336.1, read as the reverse complement.
ATATTGGCCTTATTCATGATTGCCAAGAGATGGAAACAGCCCAAATGTCCATCAATGGATGAGTGGATAAACAAACTGCTGTATATCATACAATGGAATATTATACAGCTGTAAGACAGAATAAAGTCATGAAACATGCAACAATGAGGATTAACCTTGAGGACATTATCTGAGCAAAATAAGCCAGAAACAAAAAGACAAATACTGTGTGGTCTCCTAATAGGAAACAACAACAACAAGTAAATTCTGAGTGTTAAAGTTAAGAACAAAGTTTATCAGGAGATAGAAAGAAGGAACAGTTTGGGCAATTGATGCTGAAGGAGTACAGAATGTCCAACAGGGTTGATTGTAAAGCTCCAGAAATAGATAACACAGTACTACGTGTGATTGCACAAGATCGTAAGTATAATGAACAAAGCTGAGCATAGTTGGAAAAGAAAGGCTAGGGCCATGTATGACACTGGAAGGAAAGACAGAGGATAAAAACTGGAACTGAATATTTGCTATGTATAACATAGCAACACCTAGAGTAGACAATGATGGTGATTAAATGTGCAAATATAAGAAAATTTTTACTTGAGGGAGAACTATTGAAGATCACCACGAACAACTGAAGGTATTAAAAATGGGATGCTTTGGAAAAAAATTCAGTTAATGCAAACTAAGGTCTATGGTTAACAGAAACATTGTAGTGTTATTTCATTAATTGTAACAAAGGCAATATACCAAAGCTAAATGTCAATAATGAAGGGGAGATAATGGATGTGTATGGGATTCTTGTTGCTGTTGTTGTTTCTCTTTTTCTTTTTCTTTCCCTCTCATCTCTCTTTGTGGTAGAAATGGAAATATTCTCATATGGATTGTGAACACCTAACTGTGATAATACCATAGAGATAAATATGTGGTTCTGCTATAGGAAAATAGAATGCTACAACCCCTCTGGAGGTCAGTGTGTAGTTCCATAGGAGGGTAAGTATAGGGTTTCTACATGATTCTGCAATCCCATTATTAGAAAGAGTTGGAAGAACTGAAAGCGGGGACATAAACAAGCATTTGCACACTGGCATTTATGGCAGCAGTATTGAAAATTTGCAATGGACAGAGGTGGCCCAAAGGTACATTGACTAACGAGAGGAAGGGCAAAATGAGGTGCATGCATAGGACAGGATACTGAGCAGTTGCAGAAAGGAATGCACCTAAGAGAATGAACCTTGGGTACATTATGTTGAGTGAAAAAGCCAGAAAAAAGTGGACAAATAATGTATTGTCTCACTAATATAAACAATAATGAGCAAACCCTGAGAATTTATTTTGAGTGCATAGGCTATCAGGGAATAGAAGGTGTACAGAATTTGAATAATCAACAATTAAGGAGAACTGAATGTTCAAATAAATCTTATTGTAAAAGTTTCTAGAATATAATTTCTTACAGCAGTCACATCTCTTCCTGAGTTTTAAGTTATTTCTAAATTCTGAGACACTGTGCTCTTTGTGCATAACCCGGTAGTTCCCTAGAACATCTCACAGGAGCCTGTGAGACACCTGAGGCTCAAAGTTAGAGTTCTGCAACTCTGAGAGTCAGCATTACTCCAATCAGCAACAGCTAAAGATGCTGATAAAAGGGATCAGACTCCAACTGAGATACGAATGAAATGGACCTTATTAGGACTAACGTAAATTAGAATACAGGGTAAAGAATGATATTGTCTGTATTTTAAAACTTCAAACTCTGTGGGAGTCCAAAGGAAGAGTTGTTTATTCGGTAACAAAATTTAAATTTTCTGTAGCACACTAATTTAACCTGTCTGGTCAGTTTATTTAAACAACATAATTATAAAGGACCTAGAACAGGGAATGAGATCTTATTATTCCATACAGCTTATGGTCATACCCAGATACATACCAATGTATTTTGGGCAGAAAATGAAAAAAAAATTGCAAAGTCACTGTTCTAGTTTGCTAGCTTCCAGAATGCAACACACCAGAGTTGGATTGGCTTTTAATAAAAGGGGATTTATTTCATTAGTTCTTCAGAGGAAAGGCAGCTAACTTTCAACTGAGGTTCTTTCTTATGTGGGAAGGCACAGGATGGTCTCTGCTGGCTTTCTCTCCAGGCCTCTGGGTTCCAACAACTTTCCCCAGGGTGATTTCTTTCTGCATCTCCAAAGGCCTGAGCTGAGCTGTGGGTGCTGAGATGAGATATGCTGAGATGCTTGGGCTGTGCTATGTTGAGCTCTCTCACTTAAGCACCAACCAATTAAATCAAACATCATTCATTACAGCAGGCATGCCTCTTAGCTGACTGCAGATGTAATGAGCCACAGATGAGGTTCACGCACCAATGGCTCATGTTCGCAGCAATACAACTAGGCATCTTCACATGGCCAAGTTGACAACTGAATCTAACTACCACAGTCACCTTGAAAGACTGCAGAAAAAAGCTGGAACTACTAAACTTCCCCTTCTAGGGAATTCCTGATATTTTCTCAGGCATTAGGGACTCCCAATTTAGTAAGCCAAGCCCTTGGTCTTGAAGCTTACCATTATGAAACTTATTTCTGCAATGGCAAAGCTAGGCTTGCATGTAATTATTACTTAAATGTCATCCCCAGAGAGCTTCTTTTGTTACTCAGAAATGGCCTCTCTGTTTAAGTCAACTTTGTAAGTAAACTCACTACCCTCCCCTCTACGTGGGACATGACCCCCAGGGGTGTTAAATCTCTAGGTTTCAGGATTTATCTAACCTAGGAACAATATGGAGGCTTTAAGTTTCTGAAAAAATAAACTTACTAAGAAAAACTTTTATAGAGACTTATACAGTACCCAATGTGAGACATAACTTCTAGGGATGTGCCTGGCCCTGGCATCACTGGATTGATAATGACAAAAAGAGGGAAAAACGGAACAAAATAAGGTTTCAGTGACTAAGAGATTCTAAATAGAGTTGAGAGGTCATTTTGGAGGTTATTTTTAAGCAAGCATTAGCCAGATATTGCAAACTAGCACAGTATGCCATGACCCAGCTAACAGTATTCCTGAAAACTCTAGGGAGTGCCCTGGGCACTGTATAAGTCTCTATAAAAGTTTTTCTTAGTAAGTTTATTTTTTCAGAAACATAAGGCCTCCGTATTGTTCTTAGGTCAGATAAATCCTGAAACCCAGAGGAATCAGTCTCTCCAAAGGCAACAACCAGGTTCATTCCTCTTACCTTTTATTAAAGGTCAATACCCGCTTTCCAGCTTGCGGAAGTTAAAATGGTCATCGCCCAGGTAGCCCTGAAGATTGAAAGAAAGATCAGATGAGAGGAAGGAGTTGTAACTGAGAAATTAGGATTTAACAGATGACTGCTACTACTGACTCACTATATAGACATTTCTTCTTAGCATTTTAGAATGGCCAGAAGGAAATAACTGAAGTTGTTGAACTGTAATCCAGTAGCCTTGATCTTTGATAATGATTGTATAACCATATCATAAACCACAACAACAAAAACTTGCCCTTGTTTGTATGGATCTGCATCTGGATGTTTTGTTTTGTTCCACTGATAGGTGTAGATATGGAGGTAAATGCAGATGTGGATGTGTAACATAGGTTCACTGAAGTTTGCAGGTAAGAAATGGTGGAGAAAAAAACCATACATTGTTAGGATATGATTTATCATTTCTGCATTTATATCTACTTTTTCGGGGATGTAACAGTTGCAATTTGCATTTGCTTAGAATATATATATTATATTATTCTATCCTTTTATTTTCTCCAATTATTTTTTTTCTTTGTTAGGTAACAAATATGTGTTGTTGATTTTCTTATGATTGGCCGCCAATAGAAAAGCATCTGTTTTCTCTTCAGAGTTCTGATCTGGGAAAAAAATATTCTCTAGGCCTACAGTTATTTCTGTGCTGTGAAATTAACATAGAAAAGATGACTTTTGGAAATCCAGTTTAGTTGGCAGGAGTAGGGTTGAGGGCACAAAGATTTATTTGGTATTTCATACATTACAGGCCCTCATACAGGCACTTCGAATTCATTATTTTATTTAATGTTTGTTCATTATTGACTGTCTACCATGTGGAAGACACTGAAAAGTTGCTGAAAAGCAACCAAGCTTTTCAGTTAAACATTCAGTATATTTCAGGATCTGATTCCAAGGTTTTGCTATTATTTCCCAAGCCCTCCTTGCACATACACTGCCTTCCAGGTACCCTGGACTATGTCCAGGTCCCTGGTCTTTTGCACTTACTTGTACTGTTTCCTCTACATGGGACTTCTCTGCTGATCAATAAACCTCCTATTCTGCAAATCCGCATCACATGCCATCTTCTCTCTAAAGACCACACCATTCTCTCTAAATTAATACTATCTCTCCTTCCTTTGGATGTTCTAAGCAGTTTATTTCTATCTCTTTCTTTTTATAACATGCTCTCTCTTTTTAATTTTTTTAAAAAATATTTCAAGTGACGAATCTTCACACACATACATTTTATATGTGGTATACAATCAATGGTTCACAATGTCATCACATATTTGTGTATTCATAACCAGTGTCATTTTTTAGAACATTTGCATCACTCCAGAAAAAGAAACAAAAAGAAAAAAGAAAAAACTCATATATAACATACCCCTTACCCCTCCCTCTCAATGACCACTAATAATTCCATCTACCCAATGTATTTTATTCCTATCCCTCTATTATTTATTTATATTTTATCCATACATTTTTACTCATCTTTGTCCACACCCTGGATAAAAGGAGCATCAGATATACCATTTTCACAATCACACAGTCACACTGTAAAAGTCATATCTTTACACACTCATCTGCAAGAATCAAGGTTATTGGAACACAGCTCAACAGTTTTAGTTATTTCCCTTCAGCCACTCCAAAGCACCATAAACAAAAGAGGAATATCTATATAATACATAAGAATAACCTCTAAGATAACCTCTCAACTCTGTTTGAAATGTTTCAGCCACTGAAACTTTATTTTTTTTTTCATTTCTCTCTTCCCCCTTTTGGTCAAGAAGTCTTTCTCAACCCCTTGATGCCAGGTCACACCCATTCCAGAAGTTCTGTCACAAGTTGCCAGGGAGAACTACACCCCTGAGAGTCATGTCCCATGCAAGGGGGAAGGCATTGAGTTCACCTGCCAAGTTGGCTTAGAAAGAGAAGCCATGTCTGAGCAACAAAAGAGGTTCTCTGGAGTGACTCTTAGGCCTAATTTTACGTAGGCTTAGCCTATCCTTTGCAGAAAGAAGTTCCAAAGGGGCAACCCCCAAGACTGAGAGCTCAGCCTATTGATTTGGTTATCCTCACTGTTTTTGAGAATATCAGAAATTCTCATATGGGAAAGTGGAATATTTCTTTCTCCCCAGTCCCCCAAGGGGACTTAGTGCATACTTCTTTATTCACTGTTCTAATTACTCTGGGATATACTGGGGTATCACACTAACCTGGACAAACCAACAAAATCTCATGCCCAATTCAAGATTCCATGAACTTATGGTAACACATGTTCTTCTTGTTCGTATCTTGTCTACCCGTTCTCCCTCATAATAACATTTATTTCTTGAGGGAAAGGAAAGGACTCTTACCTGCTTCTCTTTATACCTTCAGAGATCAATACTACTTTTTACCATGGAAGGTGTTTCTTTAAAAAATAATTATAGAATAATATTTTTTAATTTCCAGAACTGTACTCAAACCTGAAAAAAAAATTCAAAGCAATTAATATTTCTACCAAATAATCCTTTTCTCCAAAACAGCCTTCACTTTTCTTGATCACAAATCTGGACAAGGGAAGATCAAATTATGACATTGGAGAGCACAGTTCTACATTCAGTGGGTTCTGGTGGGAGTCATTAAATCTGTTGCTGGTGCAGTTGCTATACACATTTTAGAAAGGCCCAGTGGGTCGGATCTGCTGTCGACTTCCAATAGCCACAGCAGGAGTTATTTTCTTTTTCCTTGGTCCTTTGAGGAGAGAATTACTGCGAAGTGGTGAAAGAAGTATAGCCTTAATGCCAGAACCAAGCCAAAAGGATTTACCCCTCTTCCCACCCAAGCCAAAGGAGGTGGGTGAAACTTTTATGGGTCCAAAGAAAGGCTGGGGCCTATTTAATAGGAAAAAGGCCCAGGAAGTGTTCAATATGCTGGCCAAGGAGGTTTTAACTGACTTCCATTCTATCTGGCTTTTCTGACAAGGGGACATGCGGGTGGTAAGAAGACAAGGGTGTGAGGGAGGCTTGTCTCCCTTGTAAACAGAATAACTAATGGGCTATGGAACAGTGCTGCAGGGCAGAGGCCAAGCATGCTTCCTTGGGAGATTAAAAAGTGGATCCAGGAGACAGCCCACCGTTCCACTCCTTTCTCATCAAGAGCTACTCCCTTATCTTTTTTGCCCTCTGAGACCTCCTTCACTCTGAAGCTGACTCCAGTCACTGTACATTATGTCACACTCTTTAAATGCTCTCTCAGTTAGCCTTCTAATACAAGGTTTCCTCCCCCTGCTGCCCATCAGAGGCAAAGTGGGGGATCAGAGGTCAGACATGAATGTGTATGAATTAAGGAAGGCATATGGCCAGAAAGCCAAGGTCCTCTATTTAACTGGAGAATCCAGTTTAGGTTCCTAGAGTGAATGTGGAAGATGGAAGGCTTGGAGTCCACTGAAGGTGGAGGATTTAGCATCGGTGCTGGCAGAGGTGCTGCTAGCTCTCTAGCTAGAAGTTACTCTATCAAGTACTGGAAGCAGAGTCCAGGGTAAAAGCTTGAATGGGGACGAGGATTGACAGACTCTTGATCTCCCTTTTTCTCTGCCAGGGAACATATTCGTGATGGTCATTTGTTAAATTTCTTTATATGGTATATGAAAATATATACAGAAAAGTGAATAAAGCATAAAATTACAGTTTACTGATATGTAAAATAGCCTGTGTTCAAGTCAAGAAACTGAGTACTAACAGCATTCTAGAAGCCCTGTACATGTCCCTTCTCAAAATCCTCTCCCTCCTCCCAGCAATAACTACTATGCTGAATTTTATGGAATTCAATTTCTGTTGTGTTTATTAAATAGTTTTATTGCCTAATTAAATGCCCATTAGCAATATCATTTAATGTCTTTAACTATATATAAAGAGGATAATAAAATATTTATTACATTATGTCTGGTTTCTTTAACTCAATGTTATGACTTAAGATTCACTCTTGTGGTATCTCCCTATAATTTATCATAGTCATTGCTTTACAGTGCTTCAGTGTGTATCTCTATTTCGATTCATTTATTATATTCTTAATGGACATGTAGATTTTCTTCTGTTCTTTGGCTATTACAGTGCAGCTGTGAACATTCTTGTATATGTCTTCGAGCCTATGCAAGAGGTTTATGTGGCCTGCAGTTCCCTGGATTGCTAAAACAAGGGTACACCAAAGCACGAACAACGAGGGTGAGGATTATAATAACAAGAGTTTCCAGATCCTCCCTCTGTTTTTTTTTATTTTTTAAATATTTTTATTAATTAAAAAAAAGACATTAACACAACATTTAGAAATCATTCCATTCTACATATGCAATCAGTAATTCTTAATATCATCACATAGATGTATGATCATCATTTCTTAGTACATTTGCATCGATTTAGGAAAAGAACTAGTAAAACAACAGAAAAAGATATAGAATGTTAATATAGAGAAAAAATAAAAGTAATAATAATAATAAAAATAAAAATATATATATATAAAAAGGAAAAAGAAAAAAAACAAAAGACACAATCAAACAAAAACTATAGCTCAGATGCAGCTTCATTCAGTGTTTTAACATAATTACATTACAATTAGGTATTATTGTGCTGTCCATTTTTGAGTTTTTGTATCTAGTCCTGTTGCACAGTCTGTATCCCTTCAGCTCCAATTACCCATTATCTTACCCTGTTTCTAACTCCTGCTGGTCTCTGTTACCAATGACATATTTCAAGTTTATTCTCGAATGTCGGTTCACATCAGTGGGACCATGCAGTATTTGTCCTTTAGTTTTTGGCTAGACTCACTCAGCATAATGTTCTCTAGGTTCATCCATATTATTACATGCTTCATAAGTTTTTTCTGTCTTAAAGCTGCATAATATTCCATCGTATGTATATACCACAGTTTTTTTAGCCACTCGTCTGTTGATGGACATTTTGGCTGTTTCCATCTCTTTGCAATTGTAAATAATGCTGCTATAAACATTGGTGTGCAAATGTCTGTTTGTGTCTTTGCCCTTAAGTCCTTTGAGTAGATACCTAGCTGGGTCTACTCAATTGCTGGGTCATATGGCAATTCTATATTCAGTTTTTTGAGGAACCACCAAACTGCCTTCCACAGTGGTTGCACCATTTGACATTCCCACCAACAGTGGATAAGTGTGCCTCTTTCTCCGCATCCTCTCCAGCACTTGTCATTTTCTGTTTTGTTGATAATGGCCATTCTGGTGGGTGTGAGATGATATCTCATTGTGGGTTTGATTTGCATTTCTCTAATGGCCAGGGACATTGAGCATCTCTTCATGTGCCTTTTGACCATTTGTATTTCCTCTTCTGAGAGGTGTATGTTCAAGTCTTTTTCCCATTTTATAATTGGGTTGGCTGTCTTTTTGTTGTTGTTGAGTTGAACAATCTCTTTATAAATTCTGGATACTAGACCTTTATCTGATATGTCGTTTCCAAATATTGTCTCCCATTGTGTAGGCTGTCTTTCTACTTTCTTGATGAAGTTCTTTGATGCACAAAAGTGTTTAATTTTGAGGAGTTCCCATTTATTTATTTCCTTCTTCAGTGCTCTTGCTTTAGGTTTAAGGTCCATAAAACTGCCTCCAATTGTAAGATTCATAAGATATCTCTCCCTACATTTTCCTCTACCTGTTTTATGGTCTTAAATCTAATGTTTAGATCTTTGATCCATTTTGAGTTAACTTTTGTATAGGATGTGAGATACGGGTCCTCTTTCATTCTTTTGCATATGAATATACAGTTCTCTAGGCACCATTTATTGAAGAGACTGTTCTGTCCCAGGTGAGTTGGCTTGACTGCCTTATCAAAGATCACATGTCCATAGATGAGAGGGTCTATATCTGAGCGCTCTATTCGATTCCATTGGTCGATATATCTATCTTTATGCCAATACCATGCTGTTTTGACCACTGTGGCTTCATAATATGCCTTAAAGTCAGGCAGCGTGAGACCTCCAGCTTCTTTTTTTTTCCTCAAGATACTTTTAGCAATTCGGGGCACCCTGCCCTTCCAGATAAATTTGCTTATTGGTTTTTCTATTTCTGAAAAATAAGTTGTTGGGATTTTGATTGGTATTGCATTGAATCTGTAAATCAATTTAGGTAGGATTGACATCTTAACTATATTCAGTCTTCCAATCCATGAACACGGTATGCCCTTCCATCTATTTAGGTCTTCTGTGATTTCTTTTAACAGTGTTTTGTAGTTTTCTTTGTATAGGTTTTTGTCTCTTTAGTTAAATTTATTCCTAGGTATTTTATTCTTTTAGTTGCAATTGTAAATGGATTTCGTTTCTTGATTTCTCCCTCAGCTTGTTCATTGTTAGTGTATAGAAATGCTACAGATTTTTGAATGTTGATCTTGTAGCCTGCTACTTTGCTGTACTCATTTATTAGCTCTAGTAGTTTTGTTGTAGATTTTTCCGGGTTTTCGATGTATAGTATCATATCATCTGTAAACAGTGATAGTTTTACTTCTTCCTTTCCAATTTTGATGCCTTGTATTTCTTTTTCTTGTCTAATTGCTCTGTCTAGAACCTCCAACACAATGTTGAATAATAATGGTGATAATGGACATCCTTGTCTTGTTCCTGATCTTAGGGGGAAAGTTTTCAATTTTTCCCCATTGAGGATGATATTAGCTGTGGGTTTTTCATATATTCCCTCTATCATTTTAAGGAAGTTCCCTTGTATTCCTATCTTTTGAAGTGTTTCAACAGGAAAGGATGTTGAATCTTGTCAAATGCCTTCTGTGCATGAATTGAGATGATCATGAGATTTTTCTGCTTTGATTTGTTGATACGGTGTATTACATTAATTGATTTTCTTATGTTGAACCATCCTTGCATAACTGGGATGAATCCTACTTGGTCATGATGTATAATTCTTTTAATGTGTTGTTGGATTTGATGTGCTAGAATTTTGTTGAGGATTTTTGCATCTATATTCATTAGAGAGATTGGTCTGTAGTTTTCTTTTTTTGTAATATCTTTGCCTGGTTTTGGTATGAGGTTGATGTTGGCTTCTTAGAATGAATTAGGTAGCTTTCCCTCCACTTCTATTTTTTTGAAGAGTTTGAGGAGAGTTGGTACTAATTCTTTCTGGAATGTATGGTAGAATTCACATGTGAAGCCGTCTCTTCATGGACTTTTCTTTTTGGGAAGCTTTTGAATGACTGATTCAATTTCTTTACTTGTGATTGGTTTGTTGAGGTCATCTATTTCTTCTTGAGTCAAAGTTGGTTGTTCTTGCCTTTCCAGGAACCCATCCATTTCATCTAAATTGTTGTATTTATTGGCATAAAGTTGTTCATAGTATCCTGTTATTACCTCCTTTATTTCTGTGAGGTCAGTGGTTATGTCTCCTCTTCCATTTCTGATCTTATTTATTTGTGTTCTCTCTCTTCTTCTTTTTGTCAATCTTGCTAAGGGCCCTTCAATCTTATTGATTTTCTCATAAAACCAACTTCTGGTCTTATTGATTTTCTCTATTGTTTTCATGTTTTCAATTTCATTTATTTCTGCTCTAATCTTTGTTATTTCTTTCCTTTTGCTTGCTTTGGGGTTAGTTTGCTGTTCTTTCTCCAGTTCTTCCAAGTGGAAAGTTAATTCCTGAATTTTTGCCTTTTCTTCTTTTCAGATATAGGCATTTAGGGCAATAAATTTTCCTCTTAGCACTGCCTTTGCTGCATCCCATAGGTTTTGATATGTTGTGTTTTCATTTTCATTCGCCTCGAGATATTTACTAATTTATCTTGCAATTTCTTCCTTGACCCACTGGTTGTTTAAGAGTGTGTTGTTGAGCCTCCACATATTTGTGAATTTTCTGGCACTCCGCCTATTATTGATTTCCAAATTCATTCCTTTATGATCCGAGAAAGTGTTGTGTATGATTTCAATCTTTTTAAATTTGTTGAGACTTGTTTTGTGACACAGCATATGATCTATCTTTGAGAATGATCCATGAGCACTTGAGAAAAAGGTGTATCCTGCTGTTGTGAGATGTAATGGCCTATAAATGTCTGTTAAGTCTAGCTCATTTATTGTAATATTCAAATTCTCAGTTTCTTTATTGATCCTCTGTCTAGATGTTCTATCCATTGATGAAAGCAGTGAATTGAAGTCTCCAACTATTATGGTATATGTGTCTATTTCCCTTTTCAGTGTTTGCAGTGTATTCCTCACGTATTTTGGGGCATTCTGGTTCGGTGCATAAATATTTATGATTGTTATGTCTTCTTGTTTAATTGTTCCTTTTATTAGTAGATAGTGTCCTTCTTTGTCTCTTTTAACTGTTTTACATTTGAAGTCTAATTTGTTGGATATTAGTATAGCTACTCCTGCTCTTTTCTGGTTGTTATTTGCATGAAATATCTTTTCCCAGCCTTTCACTTTCAACCTATGTTTATCTTTGGGTCTAAGATGTGTTTCCTGTAGACAGCATATAGAAGGATCCTGTTTTTTAATCCATTCTGCCATTCTATGTCTTTTGATTGGGGAATTCAGTCCATTAACATTTAGTGTTATTACTGTTTGGATAATATTTTCCTCTACCATTTTGCCTTTTGTATTATATATATCATATATGATTTTCCTTCTTTCTATACTCTTCTCCATACCTCTCTCTTCTGTCTTTTCGTATCTGACTCTAGTGCTCCCCTTAGTATTTCTTGCAGAGCTGGTCTCTTGGTCACAAATTCTCTCAGTGACTATTTGTCTGAAAATGTTTTAATTTCTCCCTCATTTTTGAAGGACAATTTTGCTGGATATAGGAGTCTTGGTTGGCAGTTTTTCTCTTTTAGTAATTTAAATATATCATCCCACTGTCTTCTTGCCTCCATGGTTTCTGCTGAGAAATCTACACATAGTCTTATTGGGTTTCCCTTGTATGTGATGGATTGTTTTTCTCTTGCTGCTTTCAAGATCCTCTCTTTCTCTTTGACCTCTGACATTCTAACTAGTAAGTGTCTTGGAGAACGCCTATTTGGGTCTATTCTCTTTGGGGTGCACTGCAATTCTTGGATCTGTAATTTTAGGTCTTTCATAAGAGTTGGGAAATTTTCAGTGATAATTTCTTCCATTAGTTTTTCTCCTCCTCTTCCTTTCTCTTCTCCTTCTGGGACACCCATAACATGTATATTTGTGCGCTTCATATTGTCATTCAGTTCCCTGATCCCCTGCTCAAATTTTTCCATTCTTTTCCCTATAGTTTCTGTTTCTTTTTGGAATTCAGATGTTCCATCCTCCAGTTCACTAATTCTATCTTCTTTCTCTTTAAATCTATCATTGTAGGTATCTATTGTTTTTTCCATCTTTTCTACTCTGTCCTTCACTCCCATAAGTTCTGTGATTTGTTTTTTCAGATTTTCTATTTCTTCTTTTTGTTCAGCCCATGTCTTCTTCATGTCCTCCCTCAATTTATTGATTTGGTTTTCGAAGAGGTTTTCCATTTCTGTTCGTATATTCAGCATTAGTTGTCTCAGCTCCTGTATCTCATTTGAACTATTGGTTTGTTCCTTTGACTGGGCCATATCTTCAATTTTCTGAGCGTCATCCATCATTTTCTACTGGTGTCTGGGCATTTAATCAGATTTCCCTGGGTGTGGGACCCATCAGGTTGAAAGATTTTTCTGTGAAATCTCTGGGCTCTGTCTTTCTTATCCTGCCCAGTAGGTGGCGCTCATCTATCTGCGGGTCCTACCAGTAAAAGGTGCTGTGGCTCCTTTAACTTTGGAAAACTCTCGCTGTGGGGAAGGGTCGCCAGCCGAAGCGGCTTAGGGGAGTGCCGATCCGGATTTCCCAGCCGCCCGGGAATCCGCACGTGGGGGGGGCTCCGGGCGCCGCAGCTTAAGGGAGTGCTGATCCGAATGTCCCAGCCGACCCCGGAATCCGCGCATGGGGAGGGTCGCCGGCCTCTGCAGCTTGGGGGAGTGCTGGTTCAAATCTCCCAGCCGGCCCGGGACGCCAAGCGTGGCGGGGGGACGCCGGCCGCCGCAGCTTGGGGGAGTGCCTATACACCGTTCCCAGCCAGATCAGAAAGCCATGTGTGTGGAAGGGACCCCGGTCACTGGTCTCCGTGGCTTGGGGGACCTCCGATCCAATTCTCCCAGCCGGTCCAGGGGGCCCTGCATGGTGGGTGCGCCAGCCGCCATGGCTTGAGGAGACTGCCTGTCCAATTTTCCCAGCCAGCCCGGGAAGGAGGGAGGGAGGGACTCCGGCCACCAGCCGCCCCAGCCCGGTGAAGCGCATGCCCCTCAGTGATCTCACCGCTGCGGATTCTCCCTGCCGGTTCAGCTGTTCCAGAATGGGGTACGCTGTCTTTTTGGTCTCTGTCATGGCTCCAGGAGCTGTTCTGTACTGTTTCTATTTCTTTAGTAACTGTTCTGGAGGAAGAACTAAGACCCGTGCGTCTTACTAAGCCGCCATCTTCTCCCCCTCTGTTTTAGCCATCCCAAATGAGATAAAGATTTATGAAACCAGACCCTGAGTTATCAGTAAACTTTGAGGTTTTTAAATTCTACATTTGTTTTCCATGGACCACCTCTACCTGGCTGATCTTATTCTACTAAAATCAGAGGTAAGAAGGATAGTTTTTTTTTTTTTTTTCAGGATTGTCCCCATTTTTCCACTTACTTCCACTGCTTTGCATTTTGCTCTTGGATGTAGCTATTCCATAAGTCATCTTTTATTTTGATAAATATCATTCAGTATATAATTGACATATCACCATTTTACCTTATTTGTATCTAACTTTTCCTTACTCTTCAATGAAGATGACTTTTTTTGCTAGCTTTATTTATTTTGGTTAGTTTTGTAAAGGAAGAGCACATAAGCTGTATATCCATCAGCAGCTATCCAATAACATTGCTACACATTGTGGAATCTAGAGCTGGAAGACTAACACATCGGACTCTGTGTGAGGGCATTTAACCTAAGAGCTTTCACTGTGCTATATGTGTGGGATTGGGTACCACTTGTCAGAAAGAGTAGATCATCCTACGAGTCCCAGTGGTAGTGTACACATTATATTCTTATCACAGGGGTTCCTAGCCTACATGCAAAGATAAATATTGAAACTTAGGTTACATCTACTCTTTCAAGACCCATACACATTGGTTCCCAAGAAAAGAATGACTTGTTTAAGTTTCACTTTTGTTTCCAAAATCTGTTTTAGCAAATTTCTTCTCTCGTAAGTTACCTTTCAGTAAAAGGATTGATAAGTGGAGTGTTTAATGGCAAAGGGTCAGATAGATGCATTCAGACACTCTGGAGATGTGATGTCAATATCTTCTAAGGATGAATTAAGGAAACAGTGAATACATGGGTAGTGCCTTTTGTGAAGGATGTAGAACCTAGCTGAAAAATATGTAAAAGGCAGAGAGTTTTGCTAGGAAAAGGGTATCAAGCCCTAGGGGTTTTAAGTGGCTATTATATTGTTAGAGTTTAACAGAAAGGGGTGGCCTAATTGTCCCTTCCCCTAGATCTAAGGGCTTCAATTACCAGACAGTTCTCAAATTCAAACTACTTTTGAAAAACAACAGATGTTTATGTTTTGTACCAGTATTAGTCAGGGGTTTCTCTACAGCAAGTGAGAAATTCTATCCCAAAATATTCGAGGAAAAACAAAGACATTTAGTGATATATATTACCAGGAAATCCAAGGGCCACCACAGTGATTCTAAAGTGGACTCAGGCTGATCCAGAGTCTCAAATGGAATTCTGGTTTTACTTCTATCTCTATCTCTATCTCTATGTCTATATCTCTATGTTGCCTTCTTCCCTTTTTCTAATTCTCTGATTCTTTCTGCTGTACAAAGACTTTCTCTACATGAAAGGAAAAAGGCTGATAACTGCTAGAAAATTTTCTCCAGAAAATTATCAGGAGACTATCAATTGGCCCAGCTTTGGCAATGTTTCCCACCCCACTGGCCAAAGTAAAAGATACAGGATTATTAACCTTTCCAGACAGAGGTAGGAAGAGACACACACACACATACAAAAAAAAACCACGACATTTGAGAAAATGTTCTGGGTAAAAAACACACATAATTAACAGACACAGAGTCCACAATGAAATATTATATTATATGACTTCTCTCTAAATCCTTGAACTCAGAAAGAACTTTAATTCATATCATTAATGGGACATGGGCGTACTCATATTTCCTGGGCCCACAAGTCCTTCAAAAGAGTTTGAGAGAGAATACACCTTTCTGATAAAATCCTAATGTAGCTAGTGAAAATACCTTGGGATATTAGCATATGAAATACCAATCAAGTAATTACTAATGAAGCTTGAGGAAGAAGGAAGAATTTTTAAAAGTTCATATTTCCTAATTTACCTTCACTTCCAACTTTCTTTCATGAAATCATGAAGATCTAAGTCATTGTATTAGAAAAATCATAAACATAATTCCAATAAATTGACATAATAAGATGTATATAAATGGCTCCATTCATGAGAGCTCAAATAGGAAAGTAAAATTTGCAAATTATAAATTGTCTTTTTAGTAAACCAACTGATAAAGGCTTAATATTAAAAAAAGAAACTTCAACCCTGTTAGGTATAAAAATCTGAATTCAAGTAATAATAAGGGTCCTGTCCTCAGACCAATAAGGGATATCACACACACATAAAAAATAAGCATATTGTAAAACAATGAAAAACATAAGAGAAAACCTGCATAACTAATGACTATTCTTTTGACTTTCCTCATGTTCTCATTTTAGCAAAGAAAAAAATGGAAATCAATAACAGTTCTCTGCAATAAAGCATTTACAATTGCTGGAATTATCAGTATAGTAAAATATATGCCATTCTGATTTTATAGTGTAGTGTTCTTCATAAAGTTTTAAGCCATCAATTTTCCTGGTATTGTTGTAGATATACATTGTATTTGTTTCAAGACACATATATTTTTCACATTTCAATATTATAATTGTATGTTCTTCCAGATTCTGAAAACATTTGTATTTTTTTAAAAATTAAAAGCTATTATAACTTAATGGTTTCTTTAACAACCGATGGCACGCTACAAGGAAATATACGTAATGAATTATTGGTACCCAGTAGATGTTTTAACGAGAGTCTGGTGTCCAGGAGCCAGAAGATTATGTAAGTGCTGTTCCTAACACAATTCTGTCTTAAAACATGCTAATACTTGATAATACTCTTCATTACAATAAAAACAAAACTCAATGAGAAATGTTATTTATAAAAACCTGAGGTGCTGGTATTTGAAATACTGGATTATAAACCCCTCAAGTTCAGAAGTTACCACTTTGCTTTTCCCACTCTGTGTGCCCTCTCAGTGATCTCTGGATTCCCATGGTTTCTCTAACTACTAGGTAGTAATGATTGCCAAATTATGATTCTCTGGCCCAGAAATCTCTCCAGAGATTCAGATCCATATATCCCATTCTCTACCAGGCATTCCATTAATTCAGTTATAAAATTTTTGTTAATAATCTCCTATTCCCTGTAACAACTCACACAAAAACATCCAAAGCTAAATTCAATATATTTTCCAAAAGAAAAAATGACCACTTCTTTATTCCCTATCAAAATTAATGTTAACAAGCAGAGTATCTTATCACTGCTCCCTCCCTAGCCTCACTCAATCAACCAAATATTTTAAGTCTGTCACTTTAGGTTGTCTCATATCCATCCTGTCCTGTTCAACCTCTATTGCCTTGGTTAAGGTAATCATCTCTCTTATGGACCACAGACGTCGCTTCCCAACTGGTCTCTCTAATTCTTTATTTTAACTTCAAAATCCATGCATTTCCTTTCCTCATATAGTGATTATCACTATTGTCATGTGACCCAATCAGAAACACCCATATGTTGACTCATTAAATCTGCCCCAATACATCCATGATATAGATATTATTATTTTCAATCACCAAATGGGCAAACTGAAGGTAATGTGACTTTCATCACTAGTAAGTGGAAAATTCAGGATTAAAATCCAAATCTTTCTTATACAAAACAAGCTTGCTCTGTTATTCTGCACAGCCTCCTAGTTATGTCACCGGCAAAACAAATGGAAAAGGGAGAAGACAGATGCTTCCTGTGATATTAGGGCAAATATAAAAAGGGTAATTTGAGAATGGGTATATGTCCACATGAGAACACAACTAACCACCTGAGGCATAATTCAGTGAATTATACAGAATAGGATGGCAAGAAAGAGATACCAGTGACGTATTTCATTGCACAGTAACATTACATGGAATTGCCTACTTTCGAGATGGATGGGAGAAGGGAGCAGCCGTGTGCATGTCTGATGTATTAATAGACTGCTCATTAAATCAGGTGCTGAAAGAGATGGGCATGCCTTTAATATATAAAGGAGAAGGAAAAATATGCTCATGGACCATTTAAATGTTAAATATAATGGAATGTTTCTCTGTTTTTGAGAGAGCCAGCAGGTAGCCTGTCAGAGCACGTCAAGAGTGTGACAGCTGTGAGTCAGACAGGAAACTGGCAAGGATAAGCGTGGTCTGAGAGAACATAGTTCTCAGATAAAGAGCCGCCTTTTCCAAGATTATAAGAAAAAAGCTACAGTATTGAGAACAAGTAAAACCATCTAAACAGATAGAAAGAGAGTCTGATAGGCATGAGAGATTTGGCATATTTCTGGCAGACATCAAGTCAAGGAATTAAGCCTCACAAATAAGATTACGTAAATACATATATGACTCAATTGTTAGAAAACTTTTTGTCATTTTCTGTCTTTGACTCTGGGTATATAACTAAATTATTTACTAATGTTGTTAATCTATGATTTTAAGGTTAATGACAAGACTGTTAAAAAATAAATACTGGTCAGAATCCTGACAGGGAAATTGCTGCAGCCAGTTAACGGATTTGAAGAACCAGACTGATAATACAATTTCTCTCACCTGTTGAAAGTGTCGTGCATGATGAAAATTCTTAGGGAGGAAATTAAAAGTATAACCAAGTGTTGTTCCCAGTACCCCTGAATTCTGCCACTCAAGGAATCATTTCTTTGTTACCCTTTATTCTCTATACTAAGATTACTGGGAAAAAAATCCAAATAGCAGATAACCCAGTTTATTTTTAATATTAGTTTGGAAATCCATTACATGATTTTCATCATATTAAGTTTACTCTTCTAATTAACTTTTAGCCTCATATTGCTTGGTTTTAAATAAAAGAGTGAAGAAGATGCACAAAATGTTATTGGTTTTCTACTTCTCTCACTTAGAGATGCTCAGCCAGAAACAATTTTGACCCAAAATGCAGTCATTTTCATGTTTTAATATCCTCCAAATCTCATCATCAGAGCTGAAAAATGGTAATTTCCTCATTACCCATGGCTTTGCACATCCTTCTGTAAAGCCAATGGGCCTCTGGTACAGCTGCCCCCCGCAGCCTGCCTTTTCCCCAAGCAGACCTGTTTAGACAGTTTCTCTCTGTTCCCAGGCACTTCTTCACTTGCTGTTTCACATCTTTGCATCCCCTGAGTTGTACAGAAATCACACAGACAGTATCTCCGTAGATTGGTCCCATCTAAAGAATTCAGACTTCTAGGGAAACTTCACTTCTGAAATGAGTAGCTTGGACAGGCTTACGCTGGCTCTTTACTATGTAAGTAAATGTCAAGACATGAGAAAATGCACTAACAATCCATGTATGCATCAATTAAATAACTACTGAAAAGCTGCCTCTTGTGAGGCAAAAGATAATGTTCTGAGGATCAAGATATGAACAAGACATGCTCTCTGATCTTGAGAAGCTGTCCTTTTTACCAGAAGCGATGGAGTCCATCTTCATGGCCATTCAGTCTACGCAGTTGCCAGGGTCTCACACCCACAAGGGCCCATGCTTTGTTTAATTCACTACTTTTGCCATCTTGAAATTGCTAAGTTTTGAGTAAGAGGTCTCATGTTTTCATTTTGCAATGGGTCTGCAAATCATGCAGCCATTCCTGGAAGAGACAGCCATACAAACTACAGTCTGTAGCAGTATGGAAGGAAGCTCTGCCCTGTACATTTATTAAAAGAGTTTTAGGTTTACAGAAAAAACATGTATAAAATACCCATTTCCCATTGGACAAATTTTGAACCAGAAAAATTCTTAGAAAAGTTTCTGGGGTTCTGCTTTCATCAAATGATAGCTAGAAAAGTGCTGATGTGTACAACTGATTACGGTATGGAGTAATTACTTCTAGAGTATAAATGGAGTAAATAGACCATGTCTGACTTTTAAAAAGAATTGAGTTCCTTGCAGATTTCATTCTTCCTTACCCTCTCATGAAACTTTTTATATGAACTTGCCCTGGGTAGATTGACGCAGGGAGATGCTGCCATGAAATGTAAGTGAAACTTGGGATGTCAGCCCAGTGGTCAGACTGTTATGCACTAGAGAGCAAAATGAACAGAGAACTCATTGTTGATAAAATGAGAAGGTAGATCAAATAGTGGCCACACGGCCAGAGAGAACGACCCAAATAAAAGGAACTGTGAGTTCAAGTGGTTCTGTGAGCCAGGACAATGGTCGAACAATAGCTTTGTCTTGGCCCTACTCACATTAAGCTTATTATGATTGATGGCAGTAAATTAATTAGTACACATGGTTATACCATATGATTTGTGGACCAATTCAAAATATTTTTGGATAACCAAAGGGGGAATATTTGCATATATATATAATATATAAATAAGAGGAAAGTAAACAGGAAAGGAGGGAGGGATAGTGGAAAGGAATAAGCGACAGAAGTAGGAAACTGAGCAATTCACAGGTGAAAGAAACATAGAAACAAACACGAAGGAAGGAAGGTGGGAAGGAAGGCAGGAACATATTGAGAGTTTTCTAATATATTTATTATGCAAAAGATTTTTCATATAGCTATCTAGAGATAGGTACTATCACCATTTTCTATATGAGAAAACTAAGGCTTAAAAAAACTCTGTAAGAAACAAACAAACAAAAAAACAACTCTGTAAGTCCACACACCTGGTAAATAGTACAGCAGAGATCCAAAACTGCAAAAATTGATTCCCGTACAAACAAACTATAGTACAATAAAATGGAAAATGACTGCTCCCATAGATGTTCAGAAGAGGAAGCAGGGTTGATAGCATAATCTATTCCCTAGGACTTGCTGTTGGTTGTGGTTTGGGACACATTTGATTGTCTTTGTTTAAATTTATGTGCTAATAAATTTTGCTTATTTATTCAACTTTTATGCAAAAAGAGCTACTACCACATGCTAATTTCTAACAGAGACTTAAAATATTTAAGACAATATTCTCAATTGTAGATAAGGTGCTACACTTGTATTTAGATGCATCTTCTGGAGTAATTTGCTACACTGATAAGGCAATTCCTTATAAATTATAAATACACCTCCAAACTGATGCATACCTGACATCCAGCAACTAACTATTTTGTATCTTCATAACTAAACTATTGAAATAGATGACATCATAAGCAGAGATGTATTATTGATATTTTATTTGATTAACTTAAATAGATAGCATATACACATTAAATAAAATGCAGGAGGGTCAAAAATGCATACCAAGAGATGGATATATGTGTTCTTCCTATCACTGTCTCAGCCATTCAACAAGTGTTCCTAGAGGAAGGTGATATTTCCAACTTTTAGTTTATCCTTCTGAAAATATGCAGTGCATATGCAAGTATGTGGAGATATAAATATGTAAGTACACACACACTCACTCATATGAATGGTGATTTACATGTTCTAAGTTTTTTTATCAAGTAACTATCGATACACAAGATTACTTCATGCAAATAACTTACAGAGTTGCCTAGGCATTATTCCATTTAATGGATTACTATTCATTTCTTAATCACTCCCCTGCCAGTAGGCATTTCAAATATTTCCAGTCCTATATTATTACAGACCATGTTGCAATGCATATTCTTGTACATAGGTGTCCTTTGGGACATATGTAAATAGATTTGTGAATAAATTGCTGAAAATAAAGTTTCTGGATCAAAGGAATTTGCATTTTTACTCTTTATAGATATTTAACAAATTGACCTCTTAGACTTTAACCAATTTATATTGCCTCAACAATATATGAGAGTAACAATTTCACCACACCAATTTGCTTTTCATAATGTTTGATTTCTTTCAAGAAGATAAATTAAGAGCAACTCATTATAGATGTGATTTTCATTTCACTTTTACAAATGAATGTAAACATATTTTCACATGTTTAGGAGCCAAGACAGTTATTTCTTGTAAATTATCATTTTAAATCTTTAGCCATTTTTCCATTGGCTTGTTGGTTGGGCATACCATGAATAAGTATACATGATTCAATTTGTAAATAACTTCCCCCAGAATCACACGTGCATAAACTTTGCAGTTTATATAGAGCCCTGCTTCTGGTCCTCTCTCTTTTTTTTGTATGCTTTATGGTGGGGGTCATAATTCATTATTTTTCCATGTGACTATCCCATCATTGCAGCACCATTTATTGAAAATTTTTTCTGAGGCGGTGGGGAAGTGCATGGGCCGGGAAGGGAACCTGGGTCTCCCACACAGCAGGTGAGAATTCTACACTGAACTACCCCTGCACCCCACGGTCATTCTCTTTTGATTTGAAGGTTCTATATATATAGTGAGAATTCACATTTTTCAGATGATATGTGTTGCAAATATCATCTCAGGTGACCAATTGCTTTTGAATTTGTTTCTAATGTTTTACATTCTTGTTGCTGCTATGAGTTTGCTTCTTAAAATTCTATGAAGGCTAGTTTATCTCTCTTTGATTTTAGTGGCTTCAGGATTTGTCACTGGGTCTTGTTTTTTCAGAGCTGATATGACAAATACCACACCATGGATCACACTTAAACGAGAAGAAATTATTGACTCATGGTTTTGGAGATGAGAAATCTCAATCTAAGCATCAGAAAGGCCATGCTTTCTCTCAGATTCTACAGCATTCTCACTAGAACTTGTCACAAGCCTTGGGATTCTTTAACTTGTATCTCTGCCTCAATTGCACGTCAGGGGTCTCCTTCTGTGGCTTTCTCTGACATCTGGCTTCTCTTTTTAAGGCCTCTACAAGTATGGATTAAGGCCCAACCTGGACACACTTTGGCCTCAACTAGATAGAATCTTAGAAGAGCCTATTCACAAATTAGTCAACACATGTTCAAAGGGTCCTATTTACAAATGAGTTCACTCACATAGGAATGGGATTAACATTAAGAACACTTATATTTTAATGTAAAATGGTGCAGCCACTGTGGAAAATAATATGGGAATTCCTTAAAAAGTTAAATATAGGGTTACCACATGATCTAACATTTCCACTTCTAGGCATATTCCCAAAGACACAGAAAATAGAGTTTCAAACATACTGGTACACCAATATTTACAGTAACATTATTCATAATAGTCAAAAGTGGAAACAATCCAAATGTCCATCAACATATCAAAGGATAAACAAACTGTGGAACATTATTAAGTCATAAGAAAGAATGAAAGTATGAGACATGTTGCAATGCGGAAGACTGGAAAATTCTGCACTCAGTGAAATAAGCAAGGTACATAAGGACAAAAATTATATGAGATTATTTATAAGAGATGACTAGAATCAGCAAATCCAAAGAGATAGAAAGCAGATTAAAGGTTATGGGGGGGGATGGCATCAGGGAGTTGGCTTTTTTATTTTTTCCCACATTAGCTTTTATTTTTTTCCTTTTTTGTGAAAAATAACATATATACAAAAAAGCAGTAAATTTCAAAGCATATTACCACAATTCGTTATACAGCAGATTTTAGAGTTTGGTATGTGTTACAATTACACAATTTTTGGTTTTTACTTCTAGCTGCTCTAAAGTAACAGACTAAAATAAATATCAATATAATGATTTGGCACTCATACTCATTGGTTAAACCCTACCTTCTCTGTATAGCTCCACCATCATCTTTAATCTTCCACTTTATAGGTGTTTTTGAGCTATGCTCATTCTAACTTTTTCATATGGGAAGGGGCTATGGATAATATGGGATAGGGGGATGGAACTAGTTTATATTCTGGAAAGTCTACCCCTCTGCATTTCAGGACTTATTTGGTCCAGGGATCCATCTAGAGATTGTAGGCTGGAAAGTTACCCTAGTGCATGGAATCTTTGTAGAATCTTACGTTAAGTCCTAGGTGTTCTTTAGGATTAGCAGGAATGGTTTTGGTTGGGGTTTGGCAAGTTACAGTAGGTAGCAATGTCTAATAGATAGCCTTTCAACTCTATTTGAACTCTCAGCCACTGGTACCTTATTTGTTACACTTCTTTTCCCCTTTTTGGTCAGGATGTTGATCCCATGGTGCAGGGCCACGTTCATCCCTGGGAGTTATCTCCCACATTGTCAGGGAGACTTTCACCTGGATGTCATGTCCCAAATAAGGGAGTGGGTAAAGGTTTCACTTAGAGAAGTGGGCTTAGAGAGAGAGAGAGGTTGCATCTGAGCAACAAAAGAGGCCCTCCATAAGTAACCCTTGGGCATACCTATAGGTAGGCTAAGCTTCTCTGTTATAGACATAGCTTCACAAAAGTAAGCCTCAAGATCAAGGGCTTGGCTTATTGATTTGGGTGTCCCTAATGTTTGACACAACATCAGGGGTTTCCCTGGTGATAAACTTTAATAGTTTTGTAATTTTTATCTCATCCCTCAAGGGACTTTGCCAATAACTTTTTGATTATCTGCTTAATATACTCTCGAATATATCCAGGCCTTATATTAAGATACACAGGATTAAAGGCCTTCATTCTTATACTAGGTTTCCAATGTTTGGATTGTTTAAATGATCTATCCAGACAGGTTGGGTTAGATTATGTGCTACAGAAAATTTAGGTTCAAAACAAAACTTACTTCCTTTGGTCTCAAAGAGTAGGTGAGGTTCTAAAACATAGACAATGCCTTCCTTACCCCTGGATTCTGAAGTACCTTAATCCTGACCTGATCAACTTCATTCTTATCTCTAAATACCAAGTTATACATATATAAAACTGCCCCTCAAAATCCAGAAAAAACAGTTACCTCTCCAGCCTAAATATGATTGTTAGAAGAGCTCACAGTTGAGGCCCTGTTGTCTTATACATGTTTTCTAAATGAGACCATACAATATTTGCTTTTTTGTTTCTGGCTTATTTTGCCTCACTAAATGTCCCACAGATTCATTCACAATCTTGCATGCCTCACAAATTGTTCTTTTGTAGCAGCACAGTTTTCAGTCATATATATATATACACTATTGTTTGCCAATCTACTTCTCAGTCAGTGCATCCTTCAGCCACCTCCATTCACTGGGCATATGTATAATACCCAGAGTCAACAGTTCATCAACAATCTCAGTTTTAGGTAATTTCATTGTTCCCAACAGAAAGATAATCAATAAACACACTCTCACCAAATAAAAACTCTTGTCGCTCCCCCAATTATTTGTCCCTGTTGTTGCTGTGGTACTGTAGATGTTTTCCTCTTAGACATAGCCCATAGTATGCGATATCAGTTTTCCCCCTGTACCCCAAACTTAAATACTCTTTGTACAAAATTCATACCTTTGCAGTAATTCATGCAAAAACTTATTTATGTTTATAGTGTTAATCAGTGAGACACATGAGTCTATACAACCCCTTTCAATCATGTTCACTTTTGATATAATAATATTAATTATGGACTTACTAGTGAAACACACTCACTTCTATTACCTTACCTTTAACTTCAACCTCATTAGCTAACCATCCACACATCTCTAGCCTCCGTGTATCTCTAGGTCCCCTATATTCTGTAATATAAGCCTCTGATTTTACCTTTACCATGGTCATGAAAGTGGAATCAATCATACAGTATCTTAGTTCACTCAGCACTATGTCCTCTTCTCTTGTGCTTCAAAATGTCATTTCATCTTACTGCTGCATAATATTCCATCATAAGTATATACCACATTTTGTTAATCCACTCGTCTGCTGATGGGCACTTGGATTGCTGTCATCTTTTGGCTATTGTGAACAATGCTGCTAAAACATTGGTATGAAAAAGTCTGTTTGTGTCACTGCTTTCAGCACTTCTGGGTACATACCAAGTAGTGGTATTCCTATGCCATAGGACAACTCAATATTTAGTTTCCTAAGGAACCACCACACTATCTTCTATCGTGACTGTACCATTATACATTTCCACCATAGTGGCTGTACCATTATACATTCCCACCAGCATAAGTGTCCCAATCTCTCCACATCTTCTCCAACATATGTAGTTTCCTGTTTGTTTAATACCAGCCATTCTAATAGGTGTGACATGGTAGCTCACTGTAGTCTTGATCTGCATTTCCCTTATAGCTAATGAAAATGATCATCTCTTCATGTGCTTTTTATGTATACAGTATATCAAATCTTTATCCAATGTGTGATTTCTAAATATTTTCTCCCATTGAGTTGGCTGCCTCTTCACTTTTTTGACAAAGTCTTTTGATTTTGAGGAGTTCCTATTTATCTATTTTTTTTCTTTTCTTGCTTGTGCTTTGGGTATAGAGTTTAGAAAGCTATCTCCTATTACATGATCTTAAAGATTTTACCCTACATTTTCTTCTAGGAGCTTTATGGTTCTAGTTCTTATATTTAGGATTTGATACACTTTGAGTTAAATTTTGTATGGGGTGTAAGGTAAGGGTTGTCTTTCATTCTTCTAGCCATTGGTATACAGGTCTCCCATGCCCTGGATGCCCATTTATTGAAAAGACTATTTCATACCAGTATAGTTGTTTTGGGGTTCGTATCAAAAATCAGTTTACCATAGATTTGGTATGCTCTTGATTCAGTTCCACTGGTCAAGTCCATCTTTATGCCAGTATCATGTTAATTTGACCACTGTGATTGTTCAGTAAGTTGTAAAATCAGAAAGTGTTAATCCTCCCACTTCATTCACTTTTAGGATGCTTTGAGCTATTTGGGTCTCTCCCTTCCAGATGAATTTGGTAACTAGTTTTTCCAAGTCTTCAAAGTAGATTGTTGGAATTTTGATTAGTACTGTGTTGAATCTGTAGAACCAAAGTTTGGATAAAATTGACATCTTAACTACAGGTAACCTTCCTATCCATGAGTAGAGAATGTCTTTCCACCTATTTTGATCTTCTTTGATTCTTTTTATCAATGTTATGTAGTTTTCTGTGCACTAGTCCTTTATGGCCCTAGTTAAATTCAATCCTAGATACTTGATTTTTCAGCTGCTATTTTGAATGGAATTTTTCCTTAATTGACTCCTCAATTAGATCATTGTTTGTGCATAGAAACATTGCACATTTATTTTATATCCCATCACTTGCTGAATTTTTTTGCTCAAATAACTTTGTAATAGATTTCTCAGGATTTTCCTAGTATCATGTAATCTGCAAATAATGAAAGTTTTACTACTTCCTTTCTGATTGGGATGCTTTGTATTTCTTTTTCCTGCCTGATTTCTCTGCCTGAAACTTTTGGTGTTGGACAATAATGGTGACAGAGGGCATCCTTGTCCCACTCCCATTCTTAGGGGCAAAGCTTTCAATCTCTCCATTGAGGATGATGCTGGCCATGGGTTTGTCATATATGCCCTTTATCATATTAAGGATGTTACCTTTGATTACTACTTTTTGAAATGTTTTTATCAGAAGAGGATGTTGAAGTATGTCAAATGCTTTTTTAACATCAATTGAAATGATCATGTGATTTTCCCCATTCAATTTGTTAATGTGCTGTATACATTAATTGATTTTCTTGTGTTGACGCATCCTTGCATTCCCAGTATAAACCCCACTTGATCATGATGTATAATTCTTTTAATGTGTTGTTGGATTCAATTTGCTAGTATTTTGTTGAGAATTTTTGCATTTATGTTCATTAGGGAGGTTGGCTTCTAGTTTTCCTTCTTATAGCATCTTTACCCAGTTTTGATATTAAAGTGATGTTAGCTTCATAAAATGAGCCTGTAAGTGTTCCTTTTTCCTCAATTTTTCTGGAAAAGCTTGAGCAGAATTGGTGTTAGTTCTTTTTGGAATGTTGATAAAATTCTCCTGTGAAGCCATCTGGCCCTGGGCTTTTCTTTGAAGGAAGATTTTTAATGACTGATTGAATGTCTTTACTTATGATTGGTTTGTTGAGATCTATTTCTTCCCAAGTCAGTGTAGCTTCTTCATATGTTTCCAGGAAGTTGTCCATTTCATCTAAGTTGTCTAGTTTTTTGGCATGTAATTGTTCATAGTATCCTCTTACGATTTTTTTCATTTTTCAAGGTCTGTGGTAACAACCTTTCCTTTCGTTTCTGATTTTGTTTACTTGCATCCTCTCTTTTCTCTTGTCAGCCTTGGTAGTGGTCCATCAATTTTATTGGTTTTCTTTAAAAATCAACTTTTGGTTTTATTGATTCTTTCTATTGTTTTTTTGTTGTCAATTCATTGACCTCTGCTTTAATTTTGTTAGGTCTCTTCTTCTATTCGTTTTGGGGTTAGTTTGCTGTTCTTTCTCAAGCTCCTCCAGGTGAGCAGGTAAGTCCTGGACTTTTGCTCTTTCTTCTTTTTATATATAGGCATTTAGGACATTAATTTTCCCTCTCAGTACAGCCTTTGCTACATCCCATAAGTTCTGATATGGTATTTTCTCAGTTTCATTTATTTCCAGATAGCTGCAGATTTCCCTAACAATTTCCTTTTAGACCCACTGGTTTTTTAAGAGTGTGTCATTTAATCTCCATATATTAGTGAAAGTTCTCATTCTTTTGTGGTTATTGATTTCCAGCTTCATTCCATTGTTATCAGAGAAAGTGTGGTGAATAATTTCAATGTTTTTAAATTTATAAAGACATTTTCTGTGTCCCAGCATATGATCCATCGTGGAGAATGTTCCGTGAGCACTAGAGAAGAATGTATATGCTGGTGCATTTTGGGGTGTAATAACCTATACATGTCTGTTAGGTCTAATACATTTATCAAATTGTTTAAACTCTCTATTTCCTTTTTGATTCTCTGCCTGGTTGTTCTATCTATAGAGGTGAGTGGTGTATTATTGTTGAAACATCCATCACTCCTTTCAGTTTTGCCAATATTTGCCTCGTTGACTTTGGAGATCCTTGACTGGAAGTATTAACTTTTATGATTGTTATTTCTTTTTGGTGAATTGTCCCGTTTATTACTATATAGTATCCCTCTTTGTCTCTTATGTTATCTTTACCCTTAAAGTCTATTTTGTTTGATATTAGTGTAGCTGTTCCCACTTTCTTTTGGTTATAGCTCACATGGAACATCTTTATTCCATCCTTTCATTTTCAATCTATTTGTATCTTTGTGGTCTAAGAGGAGTCTGTTGTAAGCAGCATAGAGATGGACCATATTTCTTAATCCTGGAGAATGTTCCATGAGCACTAGAGAAGGATGTACATCCTGGTGTTTGGGGATATAACGACCTATATATGTCTGTTAGGTCTAATTCACTTATTAAATCAAGTTCACTATTTCCTTGTTCCTACTCTGTCTGGTTGTTCTGTCTATAGAGGAGAGTGGAGTATTGAAATCTTCTACTATTATTACTGAAACGTCTATCACGTCCTTTAGTTGTCAATGTTTGCCTCATGGATTTTGGAGCTCCTTGATTGGGAGCATAAACATTTATGATCATTATTTCTTTTTGGTGAATTGTCCCTTTCATTAATATGTAGTGTCCTTCTTTGTCTCTTATGATGTCTTTACATTTAAAGTCTATTTTGTCTAATATTAATATAGCTACTCCTGCTTTCTTTTGGTTACATCTTACATGGAACATCTTTTTCCACTCTTTCACTTTCAATGTATTTGTATCCTTGAGTCTAAGAAGAGTCTCTTGTAAACAGCATATAACTAGATTATATCTCTTAATCCATTCTGCCAATCTGTATCTTTTAATTGGTAGATTTAGTCCCTTAACATTCATTGTTATTACTGTAAAGGTGTTTTTTTAAGTCTTTCATCTTATCTTTTGGATTTTATTTGTCAGATCAATATATTATTTTCCCTTTTTCTCTTTTTATACTTTAAGTTACACTTACTGGTACTCTTCAATTCTGTACCCTCCTCCAGACCTCCTTTTCTTGTTTTCTTTTTTTCAGCCAGCAGAACTTCCTTTAGTATTTCTTGTAGAGCCAGTTTCTCATTGACAAATTCTCTCATGGTTTGTTTGTCTGTGAACATTTTAATCTTTCCCTCAGTTTTGATAGACAATTTGGCTGCGTACAGAATTCTTGGCTTGAAATCTTTCTGTTTCAGGACCTTAAATATATCATACTACTGCCTTCTGACTTACATAGTGCCAGCTAAGTAGTTTGAGCTCGGTTGTCAGTGGTTTCCCTTTTATGTAGTAGACAGTTTTCCTCTTGCTGCTTTCAGGATTTTCTGCTTATCTTCAAAATTTGAAAGACTGATTAGTATGTGCCTTTAACATAGTGTTGTGTGTCTCATATATTTTTAATTTTGCCTACAGCATTTTTAATCTCTGTGATATCTGCTATTTTTCTATTTATTCTTTAAAATTCTTCTTTATGCTTTTTGGTTGTCTTCTAGATATACTCTATATCATTGCCATCCCATTGATTTTATTTAGTAGAGTTATGTGAACATCTTTGATTAGGTGTTTCAAAGTCTGTATCTCCTCTGGTGTTTTAATTTGGTCATTAGGTTGGGCTATATCTGTTGGCATCTTGATATGCTTACTGATCTTCTGTTGCCTTTGAGGCAGGTAAACATCTTGATAGGATTACTTTGGAAGTTGATTTCTTTCAGTAGTCTAAAGCTTTATATTTGCAGGATAGATGTGGAGCAGTATGCAGGGCATGGGGCAGAGCACAACAGTGTGGTGATCAGTTGTGGCACAGTTGTAGGCACGGGTTGGGAATGCTATTCTGGTGCCAGTGAGCATAGGTTGTGTGGTGCAGGGTTGTAGAGGTGCAGTGCGAGGGCTGAGGGGATGGGGTGCAGCTCAAGCAGGCTTTAGAGTGCAGGGCCAGGGTGTGGCCACAGCAGGAGGTGGATGTGGGTGTTGTGCAGATACATGCAGGCTGGTACGCAGGATGTGGGTGGGCATATGGAGCACTGGGATTGTGGCTATCAGGGTGTGGGGTGTGGTGCACAGAGGTTGGGGCACAGGGAGGGTAGGGCACAGGTGTGTCCATATACAGGACAAGTCAGCCAGCAGGACCAGTGTGTTAGTTAGATTCAGTTGTCAACTTGGCCAGGTGAGCATACCTAATCTTGTTGCTGCGGACATAAGCCAAGGGTACGTGAACCTCATCTGTTGCCAATTACATCTGCAGTCGGCTAGGAGGCGTGTCTGCTGCAATGAGTGACGTTTGACTTAATTGGCTGGTGCTTAAATGAGAGATCGAAACATAGCACAGCCTAGCAGCTTGGCATTCCTCATCTCAGCACTTGCAGCTCAGCTGGGGCCCTTGGAGATGGAGAAAGAAATCACCCCGGGGAAAGCTGTTGGAACCCAGGGGCCTAGAGAGAAGACCAGCAGAGACCATCCTGTGCCTTCCACGTAAGAAAGAACCTCAGTGGAAAGTTAGCTGCCTTTCCTCTGAAGAACCAACAAAATAAATCCCCTTTTATTAAAAGCCAATCCATCTCTGGTGTGTTGCATTCCGGCAGCTAGCAAACTAGAACAACCAGGATACAGATGTTCAAGTGTGTAGGGTGGGGCACAAGTCATGGGGTTTGCGGGACATGGGTCAGGGGCAGGTGATGTTGTGTGGGCAGCCCCGTGGCATGGTTGCATAGATGCTGGGGGTGCACATGTATGCAGGGGGTCACTATGTAGCACAGAGGTAAATATGAGCACCCGCCAGGTGCAGGAGCAGGATGCTTGTGCGAGAGTGTGGGGCAAGGGTTTGCACATGTGTGGGGCAGGGGTTTGGGGTGCAGGAGTCAAGAGATTGGTACATTGGGTGCCCAGTGGGGAGGAGGCGACTATGCACATGTGGGGTTCTGGGGGCCTGCCACCTGGTGTGCATGTGCACAGAGTTCAGGCGTAATGGGCTAGAGTTGTGCCTATATGGGCCGGGGGCAGGTGTGGCCCAGATGCACAGGTCAGTGCTTGCTCAGAGCTAGGGCACAAAGCGGGGTTGCACATGTGTGCGTGTGAGGATCTAGGGTACCAGATGCTGATATATACATGCACAGAGCTCAGGGTGGGCAAGGCAGGGTTGCACAACTTTATGGACTGTGGGCAGGTGTGGTCCAGGCATGAAGGTGAGTGCCTGCAGCCTGGTTGCACAGGTAGTCACCTGCACGGAGTAGGAAGGAGGAGGTGAGGGTCAAGGGACTGGGCAAAGGTGTGCAGTGCAGGGGTATGGGTCAGGGATGCACAGGGGTAGCGGTTCAGGGCAGGGGCAATTAGAGCATACTAGGTGGGTGGGTGACAGCGTTCAGGTGTGTGGAGTGTGGGAGGAGTTGTGGAGCAGGCAGCATAAGTGAGTGTAGCTCGTTCAAGGAATGTGGTTTGGCTTACTTCCTTGTTCCCATCTCCCTGTCCATGTACTTCTGAGGGCTCCGGGCTTCCATTTCAAAAGGGACACTTTAGGCTATTTGTACTAGCTGGATGGTCTCTGGTTCTCTGTGTCTCAGTTCTTCAGTTTTTGAAACCAGGGCCTCCATATGTGGTGTAGAAGACCCTCCCAGGTCACTTATACCCTGGAATCACCATTCCAGTTGCCTTGCAGTCACTTCTCTAGCTGTTCCTAGGAGCAGGGGTGAACATGACTCATCCTATTCCACCATCTTCTCACATCAGGCAATGAGATTTTTGTAAAAGTAAAAAAAATAAATTAATTAAAAAATGTCCCCATGTGATTCTAGTATACAGCTTGACTTGAGAACAATCAGGGTATGACATAGCTTAAAAACCAAGTAGAAATTAAGGAACCATAAAAGAAGAACATATTTTTGTGGGGCTACATGATTCAATCTACTATACATAGTTAAGAGAGTCTTCCCTACACTAGTAGTACACATATAATTATTTTATTCTCTATAATTTATTCATGATTTCATTTTTTTACATTTTAATGCTTCAGTCAACTAAAACTTCTGTAGGTCTAAGAATTGAAGAAAAAATAAATATTTTTTTTCCATAAAGTTACCTAGTTGTCCCAATATCATTCATTGAACAATTTATGTTTTCTCTACTGTTAGATGCAATTTGCCTCTAAGATGTACTAAATTTCCATAATATTTGGAACTATTTATAAAATCTCTTTTATGTTCCATGATCAGTCTATCTAGCATGCATTAGTACCATGTTGTTTTAATTATAGTAATTTCAAGATCTTTCCCCTGTAAATCTTTTTTTGGTTGTTCTTAGAAATGTTTACTTAATTTTTTCATATGAGTTCTGGAATATTCTTGCTCAGCTCTTGAAAAAAGACTTGTTGTTATTTTAGGGATTAAATTCTATTTATAAATTAATTTAGGGAAAAACAATATGTTTTTAAGGCTAAGTATTCCTATGCAAAAGATTGGGTAATCCCTTCCTTATATTTGAATGATCCTTTGCATCTTATGTTTTTCATTTCTTCTTATTGAAATTTTTTGTCAAATTTATTCCTAGGATTCTACTGTTTTTGTTGATGCTATTATAAATGGTATATTTTCTTCCATCGTTTTTTTTCTTATTGTTTATTTATGATTTATAGTAAGGCAATAGATTTCAGTATGTTAATTTTATATACTAATATCTTATTGAGTTATTTTTATTTATAGTCTTTTTGTCAATTATCTTGCATTTTTAGGTAGATGATTGTGGCATCTACAGACAACCATAATTTTTATGTTTTGATTTAAATATACCTTGCTTCCTTTTCTTGTCAATTTGCTTGTCATGTACATCAGAAAACAAAGTTTAATTATCTGGGAGTTAATAGGCTTCCTTGTCTTTTTTCCTGATGTTAGTAGAAATTCATTTAGTATTTCTCCAATAATCATGATACTAGTTTTTGGTTTAAGATAAATATATTTCTATTTTTAACTTAGATTTTTTTTAAGAATCAACTTTATCTAATGCCTTTTCACCATCAAGATGGCATGAGTTTTACCTTAAAATCTATTAAGATAACTGTTGATTATTTCCTAATACTAACTAATTCTAACATGAATGGGCTGATGTAGGCTGACATGGCCTGATGTGATGTGGCTCATATCATGACTTCAAATCACGGTTGATCTTTCTGGTGAGGGCAGTTCCCTACTCTAACACTGCAGGAGTTACTAGACCTACCCTGTCACCAATCTGAGCCCATCATGGAGAACATAAGTTCCTTCTAATGTAGGAAACTCCAAAGATACAGTGTTGGCCTCCCCAGGAAATGGGGATGAGGACCAGCAAAGTCTTCTATATTTTATATCAACAATAACATTAAATGCAAATGTAAATGGTCTCAACACAAAATTTGAAAAACAGAAATTGGCACAATGTCTTTTAAAATACTAATCCTACCATGTGTTACTGACAAGAAATGCCCATCAAATATAAGGATATAGATAGATTAAAAGTAAAATAATGGTAGAAGAGACATCATAGAAGCAATAATCAAAGAAAAGCAGGAGTGACTATATTAATACCAGACAAGGTAGAGTTCAAGGCAAAAAAATACCTACCAGAGACATAGAGGGACATTATGTAATGGTAAAAGAGCCAATCCAAAACAAAAATATAACAGAAAAGAAGAAAATTGTAGAACAGAAAGGATAAGTTGAAAAATTATAATTACGCATGGAGAGTTCAACAACCTTTCTCAACATTCGATGGCGCAAACAGCCAGAAAATCAGCAAAGACATAGAGGAATTCAATAACACCATCAAATAAAGGATCTAATCATTCACAGAATTCTGCACCCAATAACAGCAGAATTTTCAACTATCCACTGAATATAAACCGAGGTAGACCATATCCAAGGTAGACCATAAATCAAAACTTAGCAAATTAAAAATAAAAAAATAAAAACTGTACAGAGTGTATCTGACCTTAAGAGAATCAAGCCAGAAATTGATTTTAAGAGATAACTGGAAAAGCTCTAAACACTTACTAACTAAACCAAAGATGTCTAAATAATCAAGAAGTAGAAGAGGAAGTCTCAAGGGAAATAAGAAGCATATATTGAGCTGAATTAAAATGAAAATGAAACATCAAAATATGTGGGACACAGCTAAAGCAACAATGAGAAGGAAATTTATAGTACTAAGTATAAAACATTTTTAAAGAAGTGAAGTCTCAAATCAATAATCTAAGCTCCCTTCACAAGAACTTACAAAAAGAACAAAATAAACACACAAAGGAAGAAATAATAAAGATAAGAGCAGAAATCAGTAAAGTTACAAACAGTAAAACAATAAAGAAAATCCATGAAACAAAGTTTGCTCATTGAAAGGATCAATAACATTGACAAACTTCTAAGAAGATAGACAAAGAAAAATAAGAAAGCTCACAAATTATCAGTATCAAGAATGAAACAAGAAATATTGCTGCAGACACTGAAGACATCAAATTGATAATAAGGGAATATCAATTCCTTAAAAATTACAAACCATCACAAGTCACAGAATATGAAATATATAATTTGCAAATCCTTCTTAAGGAAATCTTATTCATAATGTTAAGGTATTCAGAAATAAATGTCCAGGTTCAGATGGAACCAGGAGAATTCCACCAAACATATAAAGAAAATTAACACTAATAAAACTATCATTAATCTTCATGAATATGAATGTAAATAAAAGAAAATATTATCAAGTAAAATTTAAGAATATATAAATAAAATTATACACCATGACCAAGTGGGGTTTATTACAAGGATACAAGGCTGGTTCAATATTCAAAAATCAATAAATGCAATCCATCATTTGAAGAAGATAAGAAGAAAAATCATATTGATGCAGTTAAAGCATTTGACAACATTTTTTCAAGTTTTAAAACTCTCAGATTATAGTATGAAACTGTCATAAAGATAGACATACTGATCAGTGGAGTCAGCTTAAGAGCTCAGAAACAGACTCTGAGGTCGATGGTCAATCGATTTTTGACAAGGCTCCCAAGCCCACTCAACTAGAAGAGAACAGTCTTTTCAATAAATGGTACTTGGAGAACTGGGTATAATATCCAAAAGGATGAAAGAGAACCCCTTTCTCAGTCCTTATACAAAATTAACTCAAAATCTATCAAAGGCCTAAATATAAGAGACAGTACCATAAAACTTCTAGAAAAAAAATGTAGGGAAACATCTTGAAGATCTAGTGATAGGCAGTAGATTCCTAGGCCTTACACCCAAAGTACCGCCACTAATAAAACAGGTAAATGGGACCTCCACAAAAGTGAGTACTTCTGTGCTTTGAAAGACTTTGGCAAAAGAGTGAAAATGCAGCCGTTTGAAAATATTTGGAAACTACATATCTGATAAGGGTTGATATACAGAATACAAAAGAAACCCTACAATTCAGCAATAAAAAAGATAAACAATTCAATTAAAAATGGGCAAAAAAGCATCCTTCCAATGAGGAAATATAAGTGGCTAAAAAAGGCACATCAAAAGATGCTCGTCTTCAAAAGCACAATGACGTTTCTTTTCACAGTAATTAGAATGGCCACTATTAAATAAGAAATGTATAAGCGTTGGAGACGATATTGAGAAATAGAGACACTTATTCACTGCTGGTAGGAATGTAAAGTGTATAGCTGCTGAGGAAGATGGTTTGGCAGTTCCTCATAATGAACAGACATTTGTACAAATGTTCGGAGGGGCATTATTTACAATTGCCAAAAGATGGAAACGATCCAAGTGTCCATCAACCAATGAATGGATAAACATAACGTGGTATATACATACATTTGAATATTATTCAGCAGTAAGGAGGAATGAAGTCCTGACACATAGAACAATGTGGATGAGCCTTGTGGACATTATATACAGCTGCAAGAGAACAAATATTGTATGATCCACTAATACGAATTAATTATACTATGTAAACCCATAGACATAAAATCTGGAATATGCGTTACCAGGAGATAGAATGAGACTAGAGAATGGGGAATGATTGCTTAAGTTGTGCAGAATTTTTAACTAGGTTGAATTTAAATGACTGGATAGAGGTGGTGGTAGCACATTATTATGAGTATAATCAGCAGTTCTGAATTGTGTGTGAATGCAGCTGATAGAGCAAGTTTAAAGTTACATATGTCACCAAAAGGAAAGCCAGATGTTAAAACATCAGACTGTATAACTCAGTAAATCTTGTGATGGACAATGTGATTAACTGTACAAATATTAAAAATTTCCTCAATGAACTAGAACCAATATATGAAACTATTATAAGGAGTTAATAATAGAGTGGTATATGGGGGGAAATGCACCTATTACAAACTATGGACTACAGTTAACAGTAATATCTAACAGTGGTATCTTAATATTCTTTCATCAACAGTAAGAAATAGACCACGCTAATGTTAGGGATCAATGACGGGGGAAATAAGGGCTATGGGATATTTTGGATTTTCTCTTTTTCTTTTTTCCTTGAGTAATGCAAATGTTCTAAAATTGATTGTGGTGATGAATGCACAACTATGTGATGATACTGTGAGCCATTGATTGTATACTTTGGACTTTATATATGGTGTGTGAATATATTTCAATAAAATTGTTTGTTTGCTTGTTTAAAAAACAACAGCAGCAGAATATTGGGAAGATTAAAGAACCAGACCTGAGGCAAAGCTTCTACGAATGATACCCGAAATCTAAATTCCTGTTGCAGAAGTGTCTAGATAAGGAAGCTTCTACTGCCACAGAGCACTTGATGCTGCTGTTAGTGCTACTGCCAGAAACCTATCTCCCTGTAACTGACACTGCAGCCAGGGTTAGTGTAATTCTACATCAGGAACTTAACCTTGCAGCCACTACTGACCCCAAAGCAAGCTGGATGCCTTTGTCACCACCTTCCCCTGAAAAATCGATGCCCATGCATTCTTTCTCCTCATGTCAGTTATGTGCAACTCGTGTCCTGTTCCAGTGCATCTGGTACCTCCAAGCCATAGGGCTGTATTATAATTCTAAAGCAAATTTTCTAACTTCCATTTTTGGAAAAGCAGGACTCATAAAGTGGGGACTTTTCCAAGCATTAGAACTTGTGTTTAAAAATAACTAAACCACTGGTGAAATGTGCACTTTTCATTTACCCATCTCATCATCTCCCCAGGCTTGTCTCCTTCCACCTAAACCCAGGCCCTGGGCAAGGCTAGGCTCTGAGTTCTGTGTTAGGGCTTGGGCTGAGCTGATCTGCAGGGGTACAACAGCCATGAAAAAAGCACAAGGATGTTCAAATGGTCCCTCCAGAGAGTGAGAATTCAATGATGCTGTCAGAGCTTAGCAACCTCAGAGTTGGTTCAGGGAAGCGTGCCATGGTAGAGAATAGAGACACCTCTCAGAATCATAAAATGTTAGAAGTGTAAGGCCTTGGGATGCATCTGGTCAGAGTCACAAACTCAAAAACCTACAGGGAGAAGCCAAAAGAATGATAAATGAGCAAAGCAGGTGGAGAAGAAAATAATAATGGTGGTTGAGATCTGTAGAGGATGCTCTTTTACGTAATAAAATTCAAATTTTAAAAAATGGTGATAAAAGTTATAAAACTGCTGCCTATGAGTAGAATAGTGTTGTAGAGTTGACTAGAAAGGGGAATGAAGGAACTCTCTTGGGTCATAGAAATGTTCTATATCTTGCTTTGGGTGGTGGTTACATGGTACACATACAGATCAAACAAACTTTATTATATACACACTTAAAAAGAAAAAAAATCTCGGTAAACTAGACGCTTGCTAGTTTGCTAAAGCTACCCGAATGTCATATATCAGAAATGGAACAACTTTTAAAAAGAGAATTTGTTAAGTTGCAAGTTTACTGTTTTAAGGCCAAGAAAATGTACAAATTAAGGCACAAGCAAGATGTTACCTTCACTCAAGAAAGGCTGATGCTGTCCAAAACATATCTGTCAGCTGAGAAGGCCCATGGCAAAGTCTGATAGCTTTTTTCTCCCGGCTTCTCATTTCATAAGGATTTCCCCAGGGTGTTTTTTCCTTTTTGATCTCAACAAGTCTCTAGCTGTGTGGGCTCTAAAGCCTTTTCCAAAATAGTTCCCTCTAAAAGGATTCCTCTAAGTGACTCCACTTTGAATGGGTGGAGACATATCTTCATGGAAACCACCCAATCAATAGGTACCACACACAATTGGGTGGGTTATAGCTCCATGGAAATAATAAAAAAGATCCCACCCAGCAATAATAAATCAGGGTTAAAAAACATGACTTTTCTGGGATACACAATTTCAAACCAGCACACAAGAATTATAAGGAAACATGCTTATTTGATAAAAAAAAAAAAATCTCCAAAAATTCCTAAAGAAAACATTAAATTTAAGTGAGTAGAAACTGAAAGTTCTCCTTCTTAAAATTGGTTACAGGGCAAGGAAGTCCACTCTCACTATTATTCAATGTAGTGAGGAAGTTCTAGCCAATGCACTAAGGCAATAAAAGGAAGTAAAATGCATTCATACAAGAAAGGAAGAAATAAAACTGTCCCTATTTGAAGTTGGTACTATTGGTTATGTGGAAAATCCAAGGAATATATAACAAATTCCTAGAACTAGTAAGTGAGCTCAGCAAGGTAACAGGATATAAAATAAACATACAGAAACATTTTATTTCTATATATTAGCAATAAACCTGTGGACACCAAATTTAATAGACAAACTATTTGTGATCATTCAAAAAATGAAATAGTTACAAATCTAACAAAACTTATTCAAGACTTGTATGCTAGAAACAATATAACACTAATGAAAGAAATAAAAAAGATCTAAATAAATGGAGAGAAATAATGTGTTCATGGAATAGAAAATTTAACATGGTCAAGTTGTCAATTCCCTCCAAATTGCTTTATAGGTTTAGTGTAATTCCAATCAAAATCCAAGCAAGCTATTTTTATAGAAAGAAAAGTTTATTCTAAAATTTTTATGGCAAAGCACAAGTCTTAGAATAGCTAAAATAAAATTGGAAAGGAAAAATGAAGTGGAATGAGTCTCTCTATCCAATGCTAAGGCTTACTATTCAGCTGCAGTCATCAAGATAGAGCAGTATTGATGGAGAGATAGATATATAGATCAACAGAATAGAAGCAAAAACCAAGAAATAGACCCACATAAATACGCCCAGCTGATTTTTGACAAAGATACCAAAGCAATCCAATGGAGAAAAGACAGCCATTTCAACAAATGATGTGGGAACATTTGAACATCCAAGGGTAACTATGAACCTTTGCATAAATCCTATACATTATATTAAAAATCCACTCCAAAAGGATCATGGACTGAAATTTCAAACTTAAATCTATAAAACATTTGGAAAAAAAAGTAGGAGAAAATATTTGGGATCTAGGCCAAGGCAAAGAGATCTTAGCTTTGTCAACAAAAGCATAGCCCAAAAAAATTGATAAACTGGACTTCATCATATCTGAGACATTTGTTCTGTGAAAAACCTTCATAAGAGAAGAAAAATATAAACTACAGAATGAGAGAAAAGTATTTTTAAACGATTACAAAAGTAAGTATGTTACATACTTAACAAAGAACAAATATCTAGGATATATAAAGAATTCCCAAAACTCAGTAAAAACGCAAACACTTCAGTTAGAACATTGGCAAAAGACATTGAGAAAATGAAGAAATGAAGATGGCAAATAAGCACATAAAAAAGATATACATCATTAGCTATTAGGTAAATGCAAATTAAAACCACAATGTAACACCACTACACACCTATTAAATGGGCTAAAAAAACATAGTGACAACCCCAAATGTTGGTGAGAATGCAGAAAAACTAGATCACTCATACACTACTAGTAAAATTTTAAATATTACAACCACTCTGGATACCAGTGTGGCAGTTTTTTTAACAACTACCATCCAACCCAGAAATTGCACTCTTAGACACTTGTTCCAAATAAACTAAAATTGTTTACATTAGAAAATTTTTAAACTTTAATTTTTAAACTTTTTTGTTAACCTTATCATTCCTAAAATTTGTTAAAGACTTCCTGTTCAGTGGTCTGTAAAGCATCACCAGACTCATGGGTGGTTTCTATATGTTCTCAGTCTAATACAAATTGTCTTTTTGTGACCACCTTCCACAAACAGTTAAAATGATGACCAACAGTTTCCCTTCCTTCCTTACCAACTAACATCAAGCTTCAAGTCTCCATCTCTCTTGGTGAAAAATGTGCCATTGCAAAATAATGCTGCCTTTTTTATAAATTTTTGTCTGCATTTTTCTAATAAATTTATATATTGCTGTGTTTTTTACTAGGATGTGTGTAAGTGTGATGTTTAGGGCACAGATGCAAACTGTGTTGTTTGTGTTGAAGAAAAACTGTTTTATGAAAATACATTTTGGAAAAACAGTTGTGAGTTTGAAGTTGATAAGTAACACTTTGCAATTTTACATTTAATACAATGGGAAATAGACTCCAGGTTCCAGTTTCCATGCAGAAACTTTGATTTTTCAGAAATAGATTACTGATGTTAATCAAGAGACATGTGTATTTGGATTTTCTTTGGGTTTCTATATAAGTCTTTTTTACTTAATTGATGATATTAGGACTTCAATATTTATTGGAAAGGCAATACGTTTGGTCTGGGTTTTTGTTTACAATTTCTTTTTGTTCCTTTAATAAATCGATATTTTCATAGATGATCTGTGTTTTCTTTGTGTATGTTTTCCTCACATCATTTGCATATATTTTAATTATTTATTAAATGATTTCCATATTTTGTTTATGGTTTCAAACAATCCAAAATATGATTCTGACATTCAGTATCTTTACCACAAATTGCCCCCATATTGCTTTACATTATTTTTTTTACTATGATATGACTTGCCTTTTTGTGGTTATGTACCATAGAGAAAAGCATTCTTAATCTTAGTCTATTCCTGTGGGTTTGGATCCATTGTAAATAGAACCTTTTGAAGATGCCATTTTTAGTGAAGGTGTGGCCCAGCTAAATGAGGTTGGGCTTTAGTCCTGTTACTGGAAAGCTTTATGAAAAGAAAGTCAGGCTGAGGAGCAGAAGCTGGAAGTCAATGGAACCTAGAAGTTAAAGGAGAGTAAATCACCACCTCATGGAGAAACGCCGAAGATCCCAATGATTGTAAGCAGCCAGCAGCAGTAACACAGTCTCCCAAAATAGTTTTCCTTGCTTTTACCTCAATTTCACATTTCAGCTAGCCTCAAAATCTTGAACCAATAAATTCCCATTGTTTTAGCCCACCCATTATGTGATATTTGTTTTAGCAGCTGGGAAACTAAGATACTTTCCCATTTTATGATTTAAGTATTTAATTATTTCTCTAAATTTTATCTTTTCTTTCTTGTTCCTTTTGGTTATGCTCCTATCTTTAAAATATTTTATGTGTGCATTGCATCTTTCAGGCTCCTTTCCATAACAGCCATTTTTCCTATACTTTGCAAACTTTCTGTTTTCTTTTCCATTTTATTTTGCTGACTTTTTGCAATCCACTCCTGCATGTCTTTTATTATGCTTTCAAAACCATCTATTTATTCTTTTCTGCTTCCAATATAGCTTTTATTTATTTTTATTCTGTATCTGTATTGCACTCAGCAAGCTCATATTTTTTTTGCTTTTGTTGTTTCCTTATATCGTCCCAAAACTTATATTTCTGCATCAGTTCTTTTTTTATGGGATTTTTTTCATTAAGTTTTTCTTTATAATTCATAGTGATATTTTTATCATAATTTCATCTGTTTTGTGTCAATATATTTCTTATTGAATGTCCTTTGTATACTATTTATCTTATTTCTACTTCACATTTTAGTATTTCTATTTTTCATTCTTTCCTCTATTCTCATTTTTTGTCTTAAATTACTTTTCTTTTGGGGGGGGGGGAGGTTTGCATGGTCCAGGAATCTAAATCAGGTCTCCCACAGGAAAGGCAAGCATTCTACATTGAACCATTAGATTACTTTTTTTAAGATTACTTTCAATATAACTTATTTTATCAGTCATCTTAGAATTAGTCAAGGCCATTTTATCAAATACTTAAAGGAAATTCATTTTGGGAATGGACCAAGCAGGAATGTTTTCTACGCTAGTGAAATCCCTTATATCATATGGTTGTATATGTAAATAAGTCATTTTAGCCTTTCCATATGCCCTGAGAACCTGTTTTAAAATGTTACAAATTTAGAGCTTTTCTTCTCTGTACACCCTCCATCAAAGACTGACACATATGAAGACAGCATATGTCATGTTTCCTTATTCAATCATGTTTGTCATTGTGCCAAAAGTGGATCAGCAAACCTCCTGCTTCTTGGCCATGCACAAGGTTCTGACTTCACAGCTAGTTTTAGGTGTATTCCTATACTCCTGCCTGATCTTCAAACTATTTCTCACTCTTTCATTAAATATTGAGATTTGGGTGTTTAGATGTCCTCTGATTTCATGAAAGACGGAGTGAATATGTGTTTCTTTTTCTACTACTCTTGAATATTGGGGCAATAACTGAATAGAAAAAATCAGGTTACTTTTATTGCAAAACTTAAAGTGTTCTCATGATTTAAGCAAAGACATTATAAATAAGTTTGTTGTATCCCAATCTCAAACATATTAATGCTCTGCATTTCATTTAAATCATTGGCAATTGATGACATTTTCCCACTTCTCTTAAACTATATCACAATTTACTTGCTCTTCAATTTTTTTAACTTTTAAATTTACATGTTTATTTTTTTAATTTTATTTTATGTGAATTTGGATATGATCAGATTATTAGACGGAGTCATAATTTGATAATATGCTCATTTTATTTTTGACTGGTTCAATTATTAATGTATATGTGTTTCTTTCCCTCTATGTACTGTACAGAAAGATAGGGAACACTTTTCATAAATAATAAACTTTGTGTGGGGGGTAGACTTCATTTTTGAAATTTTAATGACATCTTGAACATTTTAAAAAATAAATTTGTTAAAAAACAGACCTTCATCCCTTCAGCTGGGTAAATGTAATCAAACTCAAATGCTTTCAAAGTATATTCTCAAACACTTAATTTTGCCACATGAGAAGGCGGTAGAGATGACAGGAAAGCTTAGCCACTGTATCTTCCAAATCCCCTCATAAAAATAATTAGAACAATTAAGATAGCAAAACCAAGGCTCATGGAAAACATCCACAACAAAACTGTGTCCAAGGTGTCTCTCAGATGCCAAAACACAAGCAGATGGTTACAAACCAACTGTAACTACAATATTCTCAATCCATAGGGGATTTATTGCTAGGAAACAACAAGGAGAACCCCAAATAGCTAATGGATACTCTTTGGAAAATATGCCAGCTCAATTTGAGAAGAACAATTGAAACCTGGAGGAGTTTTTCC
The DNA here is from genome assembly GCF_023851605.1 of Tamandua tetradactyla. Lineage (NCBI taxonomy): Eukaryota > Metazoa > Chordata > Mammalia > Pilosa > Myrmecophagidae > Tamandua > Tamandua tetradactyla. The sequence continues at coordinate 27,853,884 of NC_135336.1, read as the reverse complement.
TCACTGTAATTTGAGGGTGAGTCTAAGGATATCTTTACAAAGACTGAAATAGCTGAAGCAGTCTAGTATCTTTGATATCTCAAGACAAACCATTCATCCAAAACCCCAGGCTGAAGAGAAATTCTTGAGCAAGCAAATACAAGACAAACAAAATAATATGAAATGATGGTCAATCCAAAGGAAGAGGATAAAAATAAAATTCCATTTAATAATAGGAGAATGTGAACACACTGAACAAAGCTTTTAAAACAATATTCTTAAAAATGCTCAAGGAGTTGAGGGAAAGTATAAAGAAGAACTAAAAGATATCAGGAAAACAATGAATGAGCAATGTGAGAGTCTAAGTAAAGAGATAGAAAGTTTATAAAGGAACCAAACAGAACTACTGGCTTGAAGACCATAATAATTGAAATGAAAAATGCCCAGGGAGGTGTCAAGAGCAGATTAGAACTAGAAAAATAAAGAATGAGTGGACTTGGAGACAAGACACTTGAAATGAGTCAGGCTGAGGAACAGAAAGAAAAAAAGAAACGTTAAAAGCAAAACGTACTAAGACAGCTATGGGGCACCATCAAGTGCACCGAGACACATATTATGGAAGTCCCAGAGGGAGAAGAAGGTGTAAAAGGAATAGTCAAAGAAAGAATGACAGCTGGAAGATGGCGGCTTAGTAAGACGCGCGGATCTTAGTTTCTTCTCCAGGACACCTACTAGGGGAGTAGAAACGATACAGAAAGCGCCCAAAGCCACAACAGAGATAAAAAAGACAGCGTACCCCATCCTGGAATGGCTGGCTGGCTGAGAGAAGCAGCTCGGGTGAGATCGCCGAGGCGCGCGGGCCTTACCGGGCGGGGTGGCAAGCGGCCGGAGTTACTCCCTTCCCCCTTCCCGGGCCGGCTGGGAGAATTGGAGAGGCAGTCCCCTGAAACCGCCACGGCTGGCGCCCACACCACGCGCAGCCCCCGGACCAACTGAGAGAATTGGATCGGAAACCCCCAGGCCGCGGAGAACGGTGACGGGTGGGGGAGGCCCCTTCCAAACCCGTGACTCCCGGGGAACGTGCACTCTCTCGGGCGGGCCGCTGCCGCTGGCGCCCTCCCGCCACACTTGTTGCCCAGGGCCGACTAGGAAATTCGGACGGGCTCTTTCCCTGGCTGCGGCGACCAGCAACCCTCCCTGCGTTCGGACCGAGGGCCGGCTCAAGCCGCTTCGGCTAGCGAACCCCCAGGACGGCGAGAGTTTTCCAAAGTTTAAGGTCCCACAGCACCTTTTACTGGTGGGACCCGCAGACAAACGTGTGCCACGAGCGCCACCTACTGGGCAGGATAAGAAAAACAGAACCCAGAGATTTCACAGAAAAATATTACAACCTTGCTGGGTCCAACACCAAGAGAAATCTGAATAAATGCCCAGACGCCAGCAGTAGAAGATAACTGTCCACGCTCAAAAGATTGAGAATATGGCTCAGTCAAAGGAACAAACCAATAGCTCAAATGAGACACAAGAGCTGAGACAACTAATGCTGAATATATGAACAGAAATGGAAAACCTCTTCAAAAATGAAATCGATAAATTGAGGGAGGACATGAAGAGGACATGGGCTGAACATAAAGAAGAAATAGAAAAACTGAAAAAACAAATCACAGAACTTATGGAAGTGAAGGATAAAGTAGCAAACATAGAAAAAATAATGGATAGCTACAATGATAGATTTAAAGAGACAGAAGATAGAATTAGTGATTTGGAGGATGGAACATCTGAATTCCAAAAAGAAACAGAAACTATAGGGAAAAGAATGGAAAAATTTGAACAGGGTATCAGGGAACTCAAGGACAATATGAACCGCACAAATATACGTGTTGTGGGTGTCCCAGAAGGAGAAGAGGAGGGAAAAGGAGGAGAAAAACTAATGGAAGAAATTATCACTGAAAATTTCCCAACTCTTATGAAAGACCTAAAATTACAGATCCAAGAAGTGCAGCGCACCCCAAAGAGATTAGACCCAAATAGGCGTTCTCCAAGACACTTACTAGTTAGAATGTCAGAGGTCAAAGAGAAAGAGAAGATCTTGAAAGCAGCAAGAGAAAAACAATCCATTACATACAAGGGAAACCCAATAAGACTTTGTGTAGATTTCTCAGCAGAAACCATGGAAGCTAGAAGACAGTGGGATGATATATTTAGAATACTAAAAGAGAAAAACTGCCAACCAAGACTCCTATATCCAGCAAAATTATCCTTCAAAAATGAGGGAGAAATTAAAACATTCTCAGACAAAAAGTCACTGAAAGAATTTGTGACCAAGAGACAAGCTCTGCAAGAAATACTAAAGGGAGCACTAGAGTCAGATACAAAAAGACAGAAGAGAGAGATATGGAAAAGAGTGTAGAAAGAAGGAAAATCAGATATGATATATATAATACAAAAGGCAAAATGTTAGAGGAAAATATTATCCAAACAGTAATAACACTAAATGTCAATGGACTGAATTCCCCAATCAAAAGACATAGATTGGCAGAATGGATTAAAAAACAGGATCCTTCGATATGCTGTCTACAGGAAACACATCTTAGACCCAAAGATAAACATAGGTTGAAAGTGAAAGGTTGGGAAAAGATATTTCATGCAAATAACAACCAGAAAAGAGCAGGAGTGGCTATACTAATATCCAACAAATTAGACTTCAAATGTAAAACAGTTAAAAGAGACAAAGAAGGACACTATATACTAATAAAAGGAACAATTAAACAAGAAGACATAACAATCATAAATATTTACGCACCGAATCAGAATGCCCCAAAATACGTGAGGAATATACTGCAAACACTGAAAAGGGAAATAGACTCATATACCATAATAGTTGGAGACTTCAACTCACCACTCTCATCAAGGGACAGAACATCTAGACAGAGGATCAACAAAGAAATAGAGAATCTGAATATTACTATAAATGAACTAGACTTAATAGACATTTATAGGACATTACATCCCACAACAGCAGGATACACCTTTTTCTCAAGTGCTCATGGATCATTCTCAAAGATAGACCATATGCTGGGTCAGAAAGCAAGTCTTAACAAATTGAAAAAGATTGAAATCTTACACAACAATTTCTCGGACCATAAAGGAATGATGTTGGAAATCAATAATAGGCAGAGTCCCAGAAAATTCACAAATACGTGGAGGCTCAACAACACACTCTTAAACAACGACTGGGTCAAAGAAGAAATTGCAAGAGAAATTAGCAAATACCTCGAGGCGAATGAAAATGAAAACACAACATATCAAAACTTATGGGACGCAGCAAAGGCAGTGCTAAGAGGGAAATTTATTGCTCTAAATGCCTATATCAGAAAAGAAGAAAAGGCAAAAATTCAGGAATTAACTATCCATTTGGAAGAACTGGAGAAAGAACAGCAAGCTAACCCCAAAGCAAGCAAAAGGAAAGAAATAACAAAGATTAGAGCACAAATAAATGAAATTGAAAACATGAAAACAATAGAGAAAATCAATAAGGCCAGAAGTTGGTTCTATGAGAAAATCAATAAGATTGATGGGCCCTTAGCAAGATTAACAAAAAGAAGAAGAGAGAGGATGCAAATAAATAAGATCAGAAATGGAAGAGGAGACATAACTACTGACCTCACAGAAATAAAGGAGGTAATAACAGGATACTATGAACAACTTTACGCTAATAAATACAACAATTTAGAGGAAATGGACGGGTTCCTGGAAAGACATGAACAACCAACTTTGACTCAAGAAGACATAGATGACCTCAACAAACCAATCACAAGTAAAGAAATTGAATTAGTCATTCAAAAGCTTCCTAAAAAGAAAAGTCCAGGACCAGATGGCTTCACATGTGAATTCTACCAAACGTTCCAGAAAGAATTAGTACCAATTCTCTTCAAACTCTTCAAAAAAATCGAAGTGGAGGGAAAACTACCTAATTCATTCTATGAAGCCAACATCACCCTCATACCAAAACCAGGCAAAGATATTACAAAAAAAGAAAACTACAGACCAATCTCTCTAATGAATACAGATGCAAAAATCCTCAATAAAATTCTAGCAAATCGTATCCAACAACACATTAAAAGAATTATACATCATGACCAAGTAGGATTCATCCCAGGTATGCAAGGATGGTTCAACATAAGAAAATCAATTAATGTAATACACCATATCAACAAATCAAAGCAGAAAAATCACATGATCATCTCAATTGATGCAGAGAAGGCATTCGACAAGATTCAACATCCTTTCCTGTTGAAACACTTCAAAAGATAGGAATACAAGGGAACTTCCTTAAAATGATAGAGGGAATATATGAAAAACCCACAGCTAATATCATCCTCAATGGGGAAAAATTGAAAACTTTCCCCCTAAGATCAGGAACAAGACAAGGATGTCCACTATCACCACTATTATTCAACATTGTGTTGGAGGTTCTAGCCAGAGCAATTAGACAAGAAAAAGAAATACAAGGCATCAAAATTGGAAAGGAAGAAGTAAAACTATCACTGTTTGCAGACGATATGATACTATACGTCGAAAACCCGGAAAAATCCACAACAAAACTACTAGAGCTAATAAATGAGTACAGCAAAGTAGCAGGTTACAAGATCAACATTCAAAAATCTGTAGCATTTCTATACACTAGTAATGAACAAGCTGAGGGGGAAATCAAGAAACGAATCCCATTTACAATTGCAACTAAAAGAATAAAATACCTAGGAATAAATTTAACTAAAGAGACAAAAAACCTATATGAAGAAAACTACAAAAAACTGCTAAAAGAAATCACAGAAGACCTAAATAGATGGAAGGGCATACCGTGTTCATGGATTGGAAGACTAAATATAGTTAAAATGTCAATCCTACCTAAATTGATTTACAGATTCAATGCAATACCAATCAAAATCCCAACAACTTATTTTTCAGAAATAGAAAAACCAATAAGCAAATTTATCTGGAAGGGCAGGGTGCCCCGAATTGCTAAAAACATCTTGAGGAAAAAAAACGAAGCTGGAGGTCTCGCGCTGCCTGACTTTAAGGCATATTATGAAGCCACAGTGGTCAAAACAACATGGTATTGGCATAAAGGTAGATATATCGACCAATGGAATCGAATAGAGTGCTCAGATATAGACCCTCTCATCTATGGACATTTGATCTTTGATAAGGCAGTCAAGCCAACTCACCTGGGACAAAACAGTCTCTTCAATAAATGGTGCCTAGAGAACTGGATATCCATATGCAAAAGAATGAAAGAAGACCCATCTCTCACACCCTATACAAAAGTTAACTCAAAATGGATCAAAGATCTAAACATTAGGTCTAAGACCATAAAACAGTTAGAGGAAAATGTTGGGAGATATCTTATGGATCTTACAACTGGAGGCGGTTTTATGGACCTTAAACCTAAAGCAAGAGCACTGAAGAAGGAAATAAATAAATGGGAACTCCTCAAAATTAAACACTTTTGTGCATCAAAGAACTTCATCAAGAAAGTAGAAAGACAGCCTTCACAATGGGAGACAATATTTGGAAACGACATATCAGATAAAGGTCTAGTATCCAGAATTTATAAAGAGATTGTTCATCTCAACAACAAAAAGACAGCCAACCCAATTACAAAATGGGAAAAAGACTTGAACAGACACCTCTCAGAAGAGGAAATATGGATGGCCAAGAGGCACATGAAGAGATGCTCAATGTCCCTGGCCATTAGAGAAATGCAAATCAAAACCACAATGAGATATCATCTCACACCCACCAGAATGGCCATTATCAACAAAACAGAAAATGACAAGTGCTGGAGAGGATGCGGAGAAAGAGGCACACTTATCCACTGTTGGTGGGAATGTCAAAGGGTGCAACCACTGTGGAAGGCAGTTTGGCGGTTCCTCAAAAAGCTGAATATAGAATTGCCATACGACCCAGCAATACCATTGCTAGGTATCTACTCAAAGGACTTAAGGGCAAAGACACAAACGGACATTTGCACACCAATGTTTATAGCAGCATTATTTACAATTGCAAAGAGATGGAAACAGCCAAAATCTCCATCAACAGAAGAGTGGCTAAACAAACTGTGGTATATACATACGATGGAATATTATGCAGCTTTAAGACAAGATAAACTTATGAACCATGTAATAACATGGATGGACCTAGAGAATATTATGCTGAGTGAATCCAGCCAAAAACTAAAGGACAAATACTGTATGGTCCCACTGATGTGAACGGTCATTCGAGAATAAACTTGAAATATGTCATTGGTAACAGAGTTCAGCAGGAGTTAGAAACAGGGTAAGACAATGGGTAATTGAAGCTGAAGGGATACAGACTGTGCAACAGGACTAGATACAAAAACTCAAAAATGGACAGCACAATAATACCTAATTGTAAAGTAATCATGTTAAAACACTGAATGAAGCTGCATCTGAGCTATAGGTTTTTGTTTTGTTTTGTTTTGTTTTGTTTTGATTTTACTATTATTACTTTTATTTTTTTCTCTATATTAACATTCTATATCTTTTTTGGTTATGTTGCTAGTTCTTCTAAACCAATGCAAATGTACTAAGAAATGATGATCATGCATCTATGTGATGATGTTAAGAATTAATGATTGCATGTGTAGAATGGTATGATCTCTAAATGTTGGGTTAATTTCTTTTTTTCCGTTAATTAAAAAAAAAAAAGAAAAAAGAGAAGGGATAATTGGAGATGAAGGGATACAGACTGTACAACGGGACTGGATATAAAAACTCAGAAATGGACAGCACAATACTACCCAATTGTAATGCAATTATGTTAAAACACTGAATGAAGCTGCATGTGAGGTATAGGTTTTTTGTTTTTGTTTTTTTTCTTTCTATTATTGTTTTAATTCTTATTCTGTTGTCTTTTTATTTCTTTTTCTAAATCGATGCAAATGTACTAAGAAATGATGAATATGCAACTATGTGATGTTATTAAGAATTACTGATTGTACATGTAGATTGGAATGATTTCTAATTGTTTTGTTAATTCTTTTTTTAATTAATAAAAAAAAAAAAAGAAAGAAAGAATGACAAAGAATTTCCAAAACATAGCAAAAGACATGAATATGTATACCCAATAAGTTCAAGGAGGATGTAACAGGTGTAACAGGTTAAACATGAAGAAAAATGCACCCCACCCTATGTTGATTACACTATCAAATGCAAAAGACAAAGAGAAAGTTCTGAAAGCTTCAAGAGAACAGCAATTTAAGATATCCAAGGGAGCTTCAATTAGATTGAGTGCTGAGTTCGCTTCAGAAACCTCCTTAGGCCAGGTCTTTCAAAACTGAGGGGGAGAATAAGACATTCTCAGATAAACAAAAGCTGAGGGAGATCATCATGACTAGAACTGCCCTACAAGCAATGATAAAGGGAGTTTTTCATACCATAAGGAAGGACATTAGACAGTGGTTCAAAAGAGCATAAAGAAATAAAGACCTGCAGGGTAAGTAACTATTTGGATAATTATAAATGCCAGTGTTATTGTATTGTATGATTTGATATGTAACTTCACTTTTTAATTTTTATAGGTGCTAAAATTCAAATTCATAAAAAGTAATGATAATCCATATATAAGTGGTAAAAAGTACAAAAACTGTGGGGTGGGAACAGTGGGCTATAGGAAAATTTTATGTACATGCAATTGAAGTTAAGTTGGTATCAAACCAAATTGGAATGTTATATAGTTAGGACGTTAATTTTAACCCTGTGAAATATACTCAAGGAAAATAGATGAAAAATATATTCAGATAGAACTGAGAAGGCACTCACTCATAACAACACAAAAAAAAACAAATAAACAAGAAAGTAAACATTAATGGAAATGAATGACAAAAAGGTACAAGAATTATAAAGACTAAATGGCATAATGACATAATAAATTCCTGTATTATGAGTAGTGACCTTAAAAATAAGTGGATTAAACTCTCCAGTCAAAAGGCAGAGATAGGCAAAATGGATTTAAAAAGCATGACCCAACTATATGCTACCTGTACAAGACTCACTTTAAATTCAAAGAGATATGTATGTTGTGGGTGAAAAGATGGAAAATACATATCATGCATGTAGTAATCGAAAGAGAGCTGGAGCTATACTAAAATTGAATAACATAGACTTTAAGTCAAAACAGTTACAAGGGACAAAGATGGTCATTATTTAACTGAAAAAGGAAACAATTAAAATCAGAAAATGTAACAATTATAAATATATACGCACCTAACAGCAGGTCCCAAAAATGTGGGAAGGAAATCCTGATAGATTTGAAGGGAGAAGTTGATGGTTCTGCATTAATAGTAGACAACTATAACACACCACTCTCAATAATGGATAGAAAATCTAGTCAGAAGATCAATAATGAATTACAGGATTTCAATGAAACACTAAACAAACTAGACTTAAGAGACATTTATAGAACACTACACCCAACAAAAACAGAATGCACATTCTTCTTGAGTGCACATGGATCATTCTCCAGGATAAACCATACATATTTTGGGTGACAAAACAAGTTTCAATAAATTCAAAAGTACTGAAATCATGCAAGACATATTCTCTGACCACAGTGGAATAAAGCAAAATACTAGTAATAGAGGGAAAAAGGGAAATTTCATAAATATGCAGAAATTAAACAACCTAGTCTAAAATAACAGAAGGGTTAAAGGAAATCTGAAGTCAAATTGAGAAATGTCCTGAGACAAATGAAAATTAAAATACAGCATACCCACACTTATAGGATGCAGTAAAGGCAGTGCTGAGAGGAAAATGTATAGCCCTAAGTGCTTACATCAAAGAAAAAGAAAGACTTCTAATCAGAGATATAACCTCAAAACTGGGAGAACTAGGAAAAGAAGAGCAAACTAAATCCAAAGCAAGCCAAAAGAAGGAAACAAGATTAGAACAAGGATAAGTGAAATAGAAAACATAAAAACAATAGCAAGAATCAACAAAACCAAAGGTTAACTTTTTGAAAAGATCCATAATATTAACAAAACTTTACTAGACTGACAAAGAAAAAAAGAGAGAGGGAATACAAATAATGACAATTAGAAATGAAAAGAAGGACATTACTACTGACCCCTCTGAAATAAAAATGGACAATAAGACGATACTATGAGCAACCATATGGCAATAATTAGATAACCTAGATGAAATGGGCAAATTGATAGAAACACCCAAACTACTACATTAACTCAAGAAGAAATAGAAGATCCTGTCAAACCAATTATTTAGTAAAGAGATTGAATCACTAATCAAAAACCTCCCAACAAAGAAAAGCCCAAGATCAGATGCCTTCAAAGAGAAATTCCAAGAAGACTTAACTCCAAGTCTGCACAAACTCTTCCAAAAATAGAAGGGAGCAGTCACTAATTCATTCTACAGGGCAACATCACCCTCATACTAAAGCTGCATAAAGATGCCACAAGAAAGTAAAACTACAGACCAATATCTCTTACAAATATAGATGCAAATATCCTAAGTAAAATACTATCAAACTGAATCCAGTAGCATATTAAAAGAATCATACACTATGATCAAGTAGGATTTACCTATAGTTTGCATAAGAAAATCAATTAATGTAATATTCCACATTGACAGAATGAAGAGCAAAAAACACATGATCATCTTGATGCAGAAAAGGCAATTGAAAAAATACAGCACCCTTACTTGATAAAAAAATATTTAGGGATATAAGGAAACTTCCTCAAAATGATAAACAACTCAGTATATATCTGGAGAAACTGAGTGGGAGGACATGAATGGACATTTGCACACTGGTGTTTATGGAAGCAGTGTTGAGGATTCAAAATGGATGGAAGTGGCCTAAGGGTACAACAACTGAGGAATGGAAGGGAGAACTGTGGTGTATACATGCAATGGACTACTGAGTGGCCACAAGAAGGAATGAAGTTGTGAGACATTAGGTGTATGGACCTTAAGGACAGTATGTTGAATGAAATGTCAGGAACAAAAAGACAAATATTACCATGCTTCAATCATATGGACTACTATAGTATAAAAACTCAAGGAACTGAAGTTTAGAGCATGGGCTGTGAGGTTGGGGCCTACTGCAAAGGGTCCTACATTGTAAGCTCTTACAGCAGTCACATATATTCAGGAGTTGTAACTGTTATTTCTAAATTCCAAGAGCTAAGCTGTTTGTATATAACCTGGTTGTTTCCAGAAACTTTGGGTATTTAATTCTGAGACTCAGAATTAAAGTTCTGAAGATATGATAGTCAGCAGTACCCTATAAAGAAACTGTTTAAAAAGTTTAAAAAGGGATTCAACTTTGAGTAGAGATATGTATGAAGCTGAACTGAAGAAGACTAAGGTATAATAACATAATACAGGGTAAAGGATGATATCATCCATATTTTAAAACTTCAACGTGTGAGCCCAAACGGAGAGATGTTTATTTGGTACAAAATTTATAGTTTGGGTACTGCATTACCTAATTTAACTTATATGGTCAGTTTAGTTGAACACCATAAGTACACATAATCTTGAATAGAGATTTTGTTGGTTTGTCCAGGTTACTGTGATGCCCCACTATATCCCAGAGTAATTTGAGCAGTGAATAAAGAGATATTTGCAAAGTCCCCTTGGGAGACTGGGAAGAAAGGAGAAAATATTCAACTTCCCCATTTGGAGATTTAGAGAATTCCTGATATTCTTGCAATAGTGGGGTCAGTCAAATCAACAGGCCAAGCCCTCAGTCTTGGGGTTCGCCTCTATGAAATTTATTCCTGCAAAGAATAGGCTAAGCCTCTTAAAATTAAGCATAAGATCATCCCCAGAGAGCCTCTTTTGTAACTCAGATGTGGTCTCTCTATCTAAGTCAACTCAGCAGATGAACTCACTGCCCTCTCCACTTCATGGGATATGACGCTCAGGAGTGTAAATTTCCCTGGCAACATGGGACAGGACTCTCATGACCCAGCATCAAGGGATTGTGAAACCTTCTTGGCCAAAAGAGGGAAGGGAGAAATGAGACAAAATAAAGTTTCAATGGCTGAGAGATTTCAAACAGAGTCAAGAGTGTATCCTAGAGGCTATTCTTATGCATTACATAGAGATACGTTTTAGTTTTTGGTGTATTGGAGTTTCTGGAGGGAAATATCTGAAGCTGTTGAACTGAAACAGTATACTTGTTTCTTAAAGATGAGTGTATAAAGATATAAGTTTTGCAATGTGACTGTGTGATTGTGAAAATCTTGTGTCTGATGCTCCTTTCATCCAAGGTGTGAACTAATGACTAAAAAAAATATGGATACAAAATAAATAATAGGGGGGATAGGAGATAAAACAAATTGGGTAGGTGGAAATACTAGTGCTCAATGAGAGGGAGGGGTAAAGGGTAAGGTATGTATGATTTTTAAATTTTTTAAATTTCATTTTCTGGACTAATGTAAATGTTATAAAAAATGATCATTCTGATGAATATAGAACTATATGATGATATTTTGAGCCATTGATTATATACGTTGCATGGGATACATGTGTGTGAAGATTTGAAAACAAAATATTTTTTTAAAAAATGATAAAGGACATATATGAAAAGCCCACAGCCAACATCCTACTAAATGGTAAAAGAGTATAAGCTTTCCCTTTGAAATGAGGTAAAAGACAAGGATACCCACTGTCACCACTATTACTGAACACTGTACTCCAAGATTTTTCCAGAGAAAATAGGCAAGAAAAAGAAACAAAGGTATGTAATTTGAAAAGAAAGAAGTAAAACTTTTCCTATTTGCAGATGATACAACCCTATATACAGAAAATACTAAAAAAAAAAACTCAACAAAATTCCTAAAGCTAATAAATGAATTCAGCAAAATGGTAGGGCACAGGTCAAAACCCCCCAAATCAGAAGAGTTTCTATTCATAAGCAATGAAAAATAAGAAGAACTCAAGAAAAAAATTATATTCATAATAGCAAATAAAATATCAAGGAAAAAATCTAACCAAGAATGTAAAGAACTTTACACAGAAAACTAAAAAGCATTGTTAAAGGAAATCATGGAAGACCTCCATAAATGGAAGGCCATTCCACATTAATGGATTGGAAGACTGACAATCATTAGGATGTCAGTTCTCCCAAATTTATTTATAGATTCAATGCAATCCCATTCAAAATTTCAACAACTTTATTTGCAGAAATGGAAATCCCAAACATCTAACCTATATGAAAGGGTAAAGGACCCTGAACAGCTAAAGTCATCTTGAAAAGAAATGAAGTTGGAGAACTCACACTTGTTGATCTTAAAGCTTATTTCAAAGCCACAGTTATCAAAGCTGCATGGTACTGGCACAAGGGCAAGTACAAGGAATAATGGAATATCTGTTTTCCTAGACCTTATTTTCAAAGCATAAAGAACAAATGAAAAAAATAGATAAATAGACCTCATCAAAATTAAAAATTTTTGTGCCTCAAAGGACTTTATCATGCAAGTATAACAACAACCTACACAATTGGAGAAAATATTGGAAACCACATATCTGATAAGGGTTAAATATCAAAAATATATAAAGAAACCCTTAAACCTAACAACAACAACAAAAAAATCAAATTGAGAAATAGGTAAAAGACTCAAACAGACATCTCTCCAAAGAAAATGCACAAATGGCCAGACAGTACATGAAAAGATGCTCAACCTTATTAGCCATCTGGGAAATACATATCAAAACGACAGTGAGAGAGATACCATTTTATACCCAATAAAATGGCTGCTATTAAAGGAAAAAAAAACAGAAAATAACAGGTGTTGGAGAAGATGTAGAGAGATCAGAATACTCATTTATTGCTGGTGACAATGTAAAATGGCACAGCCACTGTGGAAGACAGATCAGTGATTCTTCTGAAAGGTAAGTATAGAACTATCATATGACCCCATAATCCCACCCCTATATATATCCAAAAGAATTGAAAGCAGGGACTCGAACAGATATTTGCACTCCTACCTATATTTATATACTTCTACCCTATATAAAAGCTGCAAGGCTTTTAAATTAAATATTTTTGAATTGAATTGAATTGAATTGAATTGAATTGAATTGAATTGAATTGAATTGAATTGAATTGAAATGAAGCCTTGCAGTTCTTATATAGGGTAGAAGTATACAAATATAGGTAGAAGTATATAAATATTTAAACAGATATTTAAAGCAGCATTATTCACAATTGCCAAAAGAAAGAAGTAATCTAACTGCCCATCAATCAATGAATTAATAAATAAAATTTGGTGTATATATACATATACCATATATATATATATACAATGTATATATACATTGGTGTATACATTTGGTGTATATATATATATATATACATACACACACAATGGAATACTATTTAGCTGTAAAAAGGAATGAAGTCCTGATACATGCAACAACATGGATGAACCTTGGAGACATCAGGTTGAGTGAGGTAAGACAGACACAAAGGACAAATATTGTAGAATCTCATTGATTTGAAACAATCAGAATAAGAAAATTCATAGAGTCAAAACCTAGAGATAAGTTACCAGGGGATGGGTGTGGGGATATAGAATAGGATTTTAAAGCTTAAAATGTACAGAGGTCCTATTTGGAATGATGGAAATAGTTTGGTAATGGATGTGATGATGGTAGCACAACATTGGGAACATAATTAAGAGCACTGAAATATAATGTGACTATGATTAAAAGAGGAAATGTTAATCGTATCTATGGTAACAGAATAAAAGTCTTCAAAACCATGGAACTACACTACACAAACAATAAAGCCTAAGTTAAGCCATTGACTTCAATTAATAATATGATAATAAAAATGTGGCCTCATCGATTGAAACATGTTTCACACCAGTGCAAGGTGCTGCTGGTGGGGTATTGTATGGGAATGGATTTTTGCATTTGTATTTTATGCCTGTAAGCCCACAACTTCTCTAATAAAGAAAAAAAGTTGAAACTTAAAAAGGAATAAGGGGTAGAATTATATTCTACAGGTGATGAAAGCATGTCATAAAGACATACGCAAAAAGTAGATTTAAAATCTTAACTATTATTTCAAGAGGAATAAGATGAATCATAATTATTAAAACTTGGAATTAAGGAAATACTTGCAGAGGAGATTTAAAAATTTAAAAATAAAACAAAAATTATTTCAGAAATGAAAACTAAACAAGAAAGAACCATCAAGTATATAAATATTAGGAGTAAATTAATTAAAAAAGAAATAAAGAGATTATGTGATAGTGACAAATACAGGAAAAAATAAAGAAGATGCAGAATATGTAAAATATATTGCTGATGAAAATCAAAGCAATAAAAGAGAACATATAATAAAAACCATAAATCAAGAATTGTTTATTTAAAAGAAACTTGACTTGAAACTATGCATTGAAAATGCATGGTACATACTTGAAAGAATCAACCAAGAATGACTAAGCTAAGACATATTTTGATAATCTTACCAGCCTTCAAAGAAATAGAAAAAAAAATCTGAATGTCCCCCCAAAAAACAGACCAAATGATGGCCTGTTTTTTGACACTTTATAGTAAAACAAATATTTCAAAGAAAGAAAAAAATTATTTAGACTTCTAGAATAAAAATAGCAAGTCATTTACAAGACTTAGAAAATCATATTTTCATCAAACATTTGACAGCAACATTTGTAATAAAAGACAATAGAATAAGACATTTAAAATACTAGGAAGAAAATGTGAGCTAAGGCTTTATGTCCATTCAAAGTAACTGTTAAGCATAAAGCATACAAAATTTTATGAATGTTAAAGAACCACAGTTAACATTAAAAATATATTTACCTGTATAATTAAGACAATATGATCACTATAAGAGAAAGAATATGATATGAAATTCTGTGTGTCATGATAATGTAGATAAAATACAACTCAAAAATCAGGAGATAAAGGGGTGAGAGTATCAAAGTAGAATATGCTTTATGATGCCTTGCAGCTTTTATATAGGGTAGACGTATATTGCTTCAGTTTAGATACTGAAAGAGAAAAAGAGGATAGGAAGAAGAGATTACTAGCAAATTCCAATGTTGTTAGCATTAGGGTACGAATAGTAAATTTTTTACATTTAAAGAACTTAAAATAGCATATGAAGAGTTTAGTATAAAATAAGTAGTAGTAGTACAAAAAATGCAAACCTTCCTGAGCAACACAAAATAAACTCAGGAAAGATTTTTTAAAAGATAGAAATTGTGGAATAATAAGCCATAACTTTATTATTTAATGATTATATAGGTGATATGATAAGGTGAAGGGAAGAAGAAAATAGCTCAACTTCTTGAATATACCTTTTACAGATTTGCGTTTGGAAATATATTAATATTTTCCATGATAACATTAACAATATTTCAAATGAAAAGAATATGAGGTAAATGAACCTAAGTGAGTATTCAGTTGGATGAACTATCCCAAGTGACATTAAAACATGCCAATTTAACTATACATCTTCAGTAGAATATACTCTAAAGAAAAATCCTTCAAAGAGTATCTCAAATGTTTAATTAATCAATATTATCCGTGGTAGTGTTCACATATGATTATTGCAACTGTGTATTATGTTAAAGCAAATCAGTAATTGATCTTCTATCATTTCCAGCATCATTGACAACTGTAATTCCTGGTATGGGAGTAAGAAGGTCTAGGTTAAAGAAGTAAAATTAAAACCCTGTTATTCTTACTTTGAAATCATGGAAGTAACAAAAAAAAATCATGATATATTTTATCTTTAAAAAATATGCCCTATGCCGGAGACTGGGTTCAATTTTCTGCCCATGCCGGAAAAAAAAAAAAAAAAAGCCCTAGCTCTGTCCATTGCAAATATTTAAAGACAATATGCAGCATTAGCAATACGCATTTTGAGTGCCCAGATTGTTGTCTCTAAATGTCATTTTGCACTAAAAGAACCTATGATTTCTCAGAGAAAATGGCTATTTCAATTTAGGATGAGTCTAGGACATTTTATCATACCAGAAAAAGCTATCAAGGACTACTAAGCTGGGGTCAGAATAACTGAGACGCAATTTGAAAAGGCTCCCACTGTCAAAAATGAGAAAATTTGAGGATCAATTAGAATGAAAACACCAATGAACTGGAAGATGGTACAGTTACATGAATTCCCAGTTAGTTGCATATTATATGGCCAAACAATAGTTATAGACCTGAGAGGAGGATTTGGCCTCCAGTACCACACCTGTGTCCTAATCAGCATTTTACCATAATCTTGGGTTACGATGAACAATTTTTACAGGCAGAAATGTGGGATTCATTGATAGATTATATAATGTTAAATGAAGATTTAAAGATATCATAACATTGAGGAAAAAAATGAGCTGCAATTGATGAGATTTTATTTTATATGGATAAATTATTAGTCTACATAAAACTGAAAAAGTCAATTGCATATACACTAAGAAAGACTAAGAGTAAAAGCAAATCATGGGCAAAGTTATGGTGTTTCAACTGGATGCAAGTTCACCTGAGCTAACTGCATATCACAGAGAAAAGAAGGGAGAAAGGAAAGAGGAAGGAAAGGAAAAAAGCAGAAAGGAAGGGAGAGTGAACAATATTAACAAAAGCACAATCTCCAGATGAGGTAATAGTCCAAATGTATTTTGCTCTTGCTATAGTAAATATAGGTCACGTGTTCATTTCTTATTAACATATTTTAAAGAAAAACTTTAAAGTAGAAAGCTCTAGAGGGAAAAGAGGATTATCTAGAAAGCAATAATGGCTAATAATCTGACACTGCTTAACCTGAAGAAAATCAGAATGCAGGTCAATTCTTTTATCTATTGGAAGAAATGAAAACATGTGAGGAAGGTATTAAATTTATTCAACATTAATCCAGAACTGTGACATAAGGATGGAAATTATGGAGAGAGATTTGGGCATAAG
Organism: Tamandua tetradactyla; assembly: GCF_023851605.1. NCBI lineage: Eukaryota > Metazoa > Chordata > Mammalia > Pilosa > Myrmecophagidae > Tamandua > Tamandua tetradactyla. Next base: position 27,836,923 of record NC_135336.1, on the reverse strand, counting down.
AAGAGGAATGATTTTCTAACAGTCAGAGCTATCTGAAAAAAGAAGGGTGTTCATGGAAGCAATAAACACACTAATCACTGCATGTTGATAATAACCACTCTTTTCAGGGATTAAGCAACTCCCCAATAAAGGGAATCCTACTTTAAATGGGAAGCTGGATTAAATGACCCTTATAGTCCCCTTAAAATTGGATACTATATTAATAAATTGGTTATACTAATAATCAAATCTGAAACTTATTATCAGGTATTTTATAAACTCTATATGCAATAACAGGATGATACTAACTTTTATTTGCTAGTATCCATTTCTTATTATTTTTCTTATTATTGAACTACATAAGATCAACAAGGCCAGCAAAAACTCTCAGCTTGTATATATTTGCTCTGGTTTGCCTCTATTTTCCTCCATCCTGTATTTCAATGTAACCAACTCAGCTAATCCACCGAGCATGCCACTACCATGCACTTAACACTTATTGTGCTGGCCAAAGTCTCCATTAAACTGCATTTTGTGAATCAGCAGCTCTCTAATTGATTTAAGTTGCTTTTCCTTACTCTACCAATTGTCAGGCAAACTTCATAACAGATATATGAATATATTCTGCTAAGCATAATCTAAAACCATATAGCATTTCACAGCAAAAACTAAGTTAATCTTCCCTACATCTTATATTCTTAAAACTTAAATTTGTTATAAGGTATAAAATAGAATCAAAATGACATTTCCCCCAATGCATCTGATCTAAATATCTACTCATAAATCACACCATAGTATATTTTGCCAAATTCAAGCCTTTAAAATATAACCCAAAACTTCCCTAGTTTCCGTCACTCTACATGGATGATCCATAAATCCTATAAGTCATCAAATATTTATTGTATGGAAATATGTAACACACTCTCCTAAGCCTTTGGAATATAGGATGTTCTGTTCTCACGAAGTTTACAATCTAGTAAGGTAGAAAGATATCAGTCAGATTATCTGATTACAATCAAATGTAAAATTTCAGTTGTGATAATTGCTATGAATGAACATGATAGTGTGCTGTGAGAACATCATAAAAATGGAATTTGACCTGGTCAAGGTCCAGGATAGCATCCCTGTGTTGGTTTGAAATTGTTATGGGCCCCCAGAAAGCCCTTGTTCTGATCCTGATTCAATATTTTAGGCTGGGACCCTTTGATTAATTGTTTCTATGGAGATATAATCCACTCAATTGTGAGTGAGAACTTTTGATTAGATGGAGATGTGACTCTGCCAAATCTATGTGGGTCTTAATTAGTTTACTGGAGTCCTTGAAAAGAGGAAACATTTTGGAGAAAGCTCAGATGCAAAGCAGCCTCTTTAGTAATTATCCAGCACCCCTGGTGGCTAGGAGGAGAATAAGGGACACCCATCAGCCATGCCTATGTTATCAGTTATTGGCACAGCAGACCTGTTGTATTGCTTGATATTACCTCCTAGAACCAGGTGGCTGACACACTACTCCAAGCTGCTAAAACTCCAATTCTTTCCCATGCATACCACTTCATGGTTTCTTATAACTTTTCTGTCACCCAAATTTGATCTCCTCTCTAACTTAAATATAGCTGATTTGGGGGAAGGAGATAATAGTTTATACTACTACACCATTTTTCAGGACCCAGAATCCAAAACATTATTTATCTTCTAAAACAAATATTATTATGGAATAGAATGCAAGGTCCACATGAACATATGATATGAAATACAAAACTTAAAACACATTTTGTTCTTGCAGCAGACTTCTTCAAATTAGGCCCCTGCACTCCCAGGGTGTACCTATTCTATCTACTCTGCCATCACAAGTCCTCTGTGGGAAAGTATAAGAAATAGTGTCTTCAATGATTAATGGAATTATCCTTTATTACCCATCCCACCAGCCTGCCCAGAATAAAACTCACTGGTTTGTAGCTCTCAGGTCCCCATGGAACACTTCCTGTTCATGACTGGGGTCTTCTTAGCAATCACACAACAGAGTGGCCTGTTTATAGCAGCTTGCATATTTGTGCCAATGACGCCACAATTTCACCCCTGAATTCCTTTAAAACTCTCTCAACACATCATTAGCAGCAGTGAGCCTAGGGGATCTGAGAGATGCTAGGACCGCAAGCATCAGAGGAAGAAGAGAAAACAATCTTCACCAAGCACCAGGACCTGGGCAAAACAAGTCAAGGGTCAAATATGCAAAAGGTCTTGAGTTCCTAGACACATGGAGCTGAGTAAGAGCCTCCAATGTCCAAAGGCCAGTAATTGGATGCATGGAAAGATAATTAGCAACTAGGAGCTGGAAGGTAATGAGGGAATAGGGGCAGAGCAGGCAGAAGAGGAAAAAGCAGGGGACTGGAATGCTCAGACAGTTCATTCCTTCCTTCATGCCCCTCTCTCCTAGATATGAGCCAGTTAGTACAAAACCTTGCCAAAGAGAGATGCTTGCAAATAGCTACCCTGCTGGGTGGAGAGTGTAAGCGTAGGTGGAGTAAAGGCATTTCCTTGACCAAAAAAAAAAAAAAAAAAAAACTGGGATGGATGATATCAGCCCGTTATTTCTTTTCATCTGGTTTTTCAATTACATACAGAACAATCCTAGCATTTACTGGCACTTGATCTAGTATCACTGATCAGTCTTTGTTAACAGATCATTGGGGAGTAGATATCCCTTTAGTGTCTTTTTCAGAAAATTCCCAAGCAAAGAATTCATTTATTCTCCCTGCCTTTTCCCTTTCATTCTCAAGTGTACACTTCACACAGCCATTGCCAAGTGTTTTTTCTCTCTGGTTTTCTGCCTTTGATGTGCTTAAAGAATTTATTGCTGGTATTCGAGACTTTTGTAGGTTTTCCTTGAATTATTTTAGTCTGCCATTGATAGGCCACAAGTTTGAACTTTCTGTTTCTATCTTTTCATTGGTCTCCCCTTTCTGAAAGGGGAAAGGAAAATTTCCTGTGTGCAGGGTTCCTTTCTAAAAATGTAATGTTCAGGCTTATTATGCATTATTTGCATTTATTTTTTTTCCTTTCATTATGTTTCTAACACTTTATTTAGTCATTTTCAATCTCCAAATTTCCATGCTATTGTGGATTTCTCTGTTTGCTTATTTTCCCTTCCTCATATGTTCATTGCATTAAATTTTGGTGCTTCTAAAATAGTAAGGCAAAAGTTTTGTTCCTTACTAAGATCAAGTCAATATATAATTTTTTCTTTGTGGATTTTAAGATGCCTTAAAGTAGACAGAAATTTCATCCACAGAGCTTACATCAACTTAGCATTTTATCCTGACTTGGTCTATATTGGATGGATATTTGAAATCACTCACCGTTATATAATAAAAATTGTGCTTTGCATCGAGTTACTCCTTATCTATTTGGTCATAAAATATATATTCGAATAAGGATCAAATCTTGAGCATCTTTAAAGAAACCCCAAAGGACCTGAATACTGAGTTGTAATATGAAACAATGCCTAGATCAAGGAGGGGAGGGGAAGGGAAGGAAAGAGTCAACATTTCCAATTTCTTTCTTAAATATGAGGTGCATGGTACATTGCTTTTACATTTTTTGTCCCTGGGTTGGGCAACATTTGCAGGTCAGGCCTTATACACAGCATTGCCTCCTCTTCCTATCCTTTTACTCCTCCTGCTGCTACCAGATACTTTGATCTTGAAGCCCTACATTCCATTCTTAACTGCCTTTTATCTCAAATTTAGTCATCCACCAAAAAGGTATGAATTGAGCAATCACCACACATCAGGTATCATGTCAGGTCCAGGGAAACCCGGCAGTCATCACAAAAGAGTAATTCCAGTCCTCATAGAGTTGAAAAGTCTGCAAGGCTTTTAATCACTGACAAGAAAATATATATCATTTTTATAGATGCATTTATGTGTCATAAAATTGTTTTATTATTTTTAAATTGTCTTTGTCATTTGATATCATCAATTTGCTTTGTCATATTCACTTTCCTTAAATATGACATAGTGCTGACCAATCTGGGTAGATAGTGTAAGGGGTGGAGACCAGCTGCGGTCAAATTCTTCTGTGCTGTATGATAGTTTTCACTCAGGTTTTAGTTAAAAATACCTGTGCTGTGTCTTCTGCTTTAAAATCATCAGAACAACAACAACAAAAAATCATGATAACAACCCAGATGCAGGCTTTTCCAATCCCCGATAAAATATCAGTGAAAACCACAAACAAGAGAGGAAATACTCAAAACACACACATGTGCAAATGGTAACACTGATAGTTGGAAAAGTTATGTGGATCTGAGAGAAATCTCAGCTATCTATCCAGGCTTCTCTCCATTTCAACAGAGCTTCTACCCCCTAAAACAAAAGTACAATGACACTTTCGCCTGCCCTCACTTTCTTGCTCTATAAGGCAAATTTCTTATCTTTACTTGATGATATTCTGAGCAAACAGATATATCAAAGCCTAAGTATTAATTATAAGCACTTATGTTTCTTAAATATTATTCTGTGCAAGGTATGATTTTAGCATTTCACTATATTATTTAATTTAATTCTCATAATTACCTCATGCGGGTATCATCTCTGTTTTACAGATGAAAAACCCAGGGAACAAAAGTTCAGTAATTTTCACAACTTTACTCAGTAAGGGAGAGGCAAGGCCAGGATATAAATAAACATTGTGTCTATCTTACTGTAAAAGAGGGTGACATGAAAATCATCTGTCTAAAGCTTCTGGGTCTAAGAGATTATTTGATCCTGCCATTGAGCATAATTAGAGTTCTTGTTATGGGAGGAATTGCTGTACATGAAGAAGCCTCAGAGTTAAATGTTCAAGAAAGGAGGGTCAATGTATATGGAGAAGTACTTAGAGGATAGAGAGAATATGGCTGAGGTTTATTTTTCCAATTTAGGTATATGCCCTATTTTTTTCTTCCTTTTCTCAAATCTATTTGCTATCACCTTTTGGGATAAGGAAGTTGAGAGGACACTATTCTCTTGTAGGAATCCTGGGTGTTTATTTCTACTGCCATTTTAACTTTTATTTTATTCAAACTGGGGAATGTTATTTATGCTTTTTAAACCTGTTTCCTCTTCATTTTTCTTCTTGTGTAAATGCTCAAATAATGTAGTTTGAATTATTATTTTTATTAAGTGTCACATTAATTATCACTATTTTTTACATGTCTATGACCAAAAGCTCTTTGAGAACATCAGCAGCAGCTTGTTCTTCTTTATATTCTCTCTGAATAGCAGTACTAGTTATAGTACAGGTATCCAATAAAGGAGAACTAAACTTATGACCAAACTACACATTTGTTAAAGACTACCTCAGACACATAGAATTGGCACCATAGTTGATTGTCCAAAGAATGTTAGCTCTGATGGCACCGTCCTACTTCTCCTTCCATGAAATCTGTGCCCAAGGCAATAAGGCAACCATATAATATCCCCATGCCGTTGAGGTAAAATGGGGAAGAAAAGTTAGTCCAAAGTTGCCTTGTCAAAATAGTCACATATGTTAGGCCAATAATGATATAAATTGTTTAATATTGAATATAGAAAAATGTTCCTCAGTTTTCAAGTTCATTATTGAAAATTCTGTGCTGACTTGTGAAATAAAGAGAATGATAAAGGAATCTATGAAAAACTGTAAGCTACAAATTCCAATAACTTAAATGCAATGGAAAAAATCCTAAAATGACACAAAGTACCTGACTCAAGGAGAAATGGAAAATCATAATAGATTATAACAAGGAAAGAGTTTCAATTTTAAAACTTCTCATAAATAAATGCCCAAGCCAAGATGGATTTCCAGGTGAATTCTACCATATATTTTAAAAGAATGAATAACAAATCTTCACTAACTCTTCCAAAAAACAGAAAAGATGGGCATACTTTTTGATGCATTCTATGAGGCCAGTTGCAATCTGATACCAAAAGCAGACAAAGAGATCACAAGAAAACTACAAACCAATATCCTTTATAAATATAGATGCAAAAATCCTCAAAAGAATACTAGCAAACAGAATCCAGCAGCTTATAAAAATGATGATATGCCATGAGCAAGTGGGAGTCATTTTAGGAATGCAAGAATGGTTTAATATCACCAAATCAATCAATATTAAAAGAATAAAGGATAAAAGTGCATGATTATATCAATTAATACAGAGAAAACATTTGACAAACTCTGACACCTTTTTATGATAAGAACACTCAACAAACTAGGGATAGAAAAGAATTTCCTCAACCTGATAAGGGGCATTTACAAAAATCCCACAGCTCACATCAAACAAAATGGTGAAAAAAATTAATGCTTCCTCCTATGATGATCAGCAGCCAAACAAGGCTATCCATTCTCACACTTCTATTCAACATTGTGCTTGAGGTTCAAACCTAAGCAATTAGGTAAGAGAAAAAAATAAAAGGCACCCACATTGGAAAGGAAGAGGTAAAACTAATCTTCATTCATAAATGACATGCTCTTGCATATAAAAAAATCCTGTGGAATACACACACACACTATACATAAACAGAACTAATAAATGTATGCCAAAAGGTTGGAAGATATAAGATGACTATATGAAAATCAATTATATTTCTATACACTAGCAATGAACAGTTTTAAAATGAAATTAAGAAACCCATTCCATTTACAACTGCCTCAAACATAATCAAATAGCTAAGGATAAATTAAACAAAAGAAGTGCAAGACTTGTACATTGAAAACTTCAAAATATTACTAAAATAAATAAAGAATATCTAAATAATTACAAATATATCCCATAGTCCTGGATTGGAATACAATATTGTCAGAATAGCAGTACTCCTCAAATTGATCTATAAATTCAATGAAATCCCTCTCAAAATTCCAGCTGTTTTTTTTCTTTAAGAAATTGAGAAGTTGATCCTAAAATTTATGTAAAAAGCAAAGGACCCAGAAATGGGACATGAACAGTCTTTCCAGCAAATGGTGCTGAGACAACTAAACATTTACATGCAACGGAATGAATTTGGACTGTATTATGCACTATAAACAAGGGTTAACTCAAAATATATGATAGACCTAAATATAAGAGCTAAAACTATAAAACTCCTAGAAGAAAATGGATGTAAATTTTTGTGACCTTGGGTTTCATAGCTATGACACCAAAAGCAGAAGCAACATAAGGAAAACAAATTAGACATTATCAAGAAAAAAAAAGGAAACATTGTTTTTTGCCCAAAGGACAAAATAAAGTGAACAGGCAACACATGGAATAAGAGAAAATATTTGCAAATTATATATCTGTTAGGTGACTGGCATTCAGTAAATATGTAAGGAATTCTTACAATTTAATAATGAAAAGACAACACGATTAAAAAATAAGCCATGTGTCTGAATAGACATTTCTCAAAATAAACTACACAAATGGCCAATGATCACATGAAAAGACACAAAACATCATTAGTCTTTAGAGAAATGCAAATCAAAGCTACAATGAGCCATCACTCTGCACTCACTAGAATGGCTAAATAAAAAGACATTAACAAGTGTTGATGAGGATGTGGAGAAATTCAAACCCTCATAGGAATATAATATGGTATAATTGCTTTGGAAAAAAAGTTCACAGTTCCACATGACATAGTTACCATATGACCCAGGAATTTCACTCCTATATATGTGGCCAAGCCAAATGAAAATATACACATACAACTTGCCACACAGATGTTCATAGCCCTATTATTCATAACAGCTCAAAGTGGAAACAACCTAAATGTCCATTAACTGAAAAATGGATAATTAAAACATGGTAAATCCATACCCAAAAGTGTTACTCATCAGTCAAAAGGAATGAAGTATGGATTCATGCTACAACATGGATGAATCTTAAAAACATTATGCTAAGTGAAAGGAGCTAGTCATGAAAGACTGCATATTGTATAATTCCATTTATAAGAAATATCCAGAATAGGCAAGTCTATAGTAATAGAACATAGATTAGAGATTGCTAGGGGATAGAGGAAGGGGGAAGTGGGCAAAGACTGCTAATGAATATGGGTTTTTTTTGGGGGGGGGTAATGAAAATGTTATAAAATTATATGTTTTATAAAAAACATCTTTTTGATAAATTAGATGTTATAAAAAAGAGAGTTGGTTACACAACTCTTTGTGTATACTAAAACCTACCAAGTTGTACATTTTGAAAGGACAAATTTTACGTATGTGAATTTTATTTTAATAAAACTGCAATGTATAAAAGGATTTTTAAATAAAAGAGGATTTAGACAATGTACCACTTAGGGAGCTAAAAATGATATTTTTAAAAGGTAAGGAGAAAGGCTGACTTTGCAACTACATGACACTGGTTCCCATTTTTCATTCATAACTTCAGATATACAAGAAAACTGTCTCGTAAAGGTATTTAATAAAAGTTTTTAGAAAAATCAAAGGGGACTGGGCAATTTGGGAGTAGTCTTTCAAATTTTCCATTACTTCAAGAACATAGCCTAGGTCTCTTTAATTTTTCATGTGAGTTTATTATTAACAGCCTCTTCTTTCTGAAATTAAAGCCATGTTGTAAAACAAAGTAGATTCTGACATAGATCACAATGAATTAACCTGTCACATATGCCTGGAGTTGGAGTTCAGTAAAACCGCTCAATCAACTTCATTTCCCATAACCCTACCAATTAAATGCCTGTGGTGTGTTTGTGATCAAATAATAAGTAAATAAAGCAGAATTCCTCTTAGTAGATTAGATTTAACCAATTCTGCTTTTTTCCCTTCCCAACAGTGGCCAACCACTGTACTTAGATTTGAAACATCTAAAAATATTAGATTGACGGAGGTCAAGAACAAAGAAGGTGGAGAAACAAATTATTTTACAGGCCATTTCTCCAAGTCATCTTCATCACTATCAATATGACATTCTTTAGAAGTCCCAGTTTTTTGCTTGTGCTACCTAGAATATAACTAGAACAATGTTAAATTATTTTACACATACAAATAAAACAAAATATTTTCCTCTCAAATAAAATGCATTTCATATAAGCTGAACTCACATGATGCAAGAATCTCCCCAAACCACAGCTTTAAATATTCTCTAAACACTGGCAGCTAAGGAAGTATGAGGCAAATAGTGATACAATTGAGTGGAAGATTTTCAGCTTAGTCAGTAATAATTTTTGCTGTCTAGCTCACTGTAGTAAATTTTTTGCTGAGAAATCAACAGAGAAATGGAAGGATGTTTTTTTAAAAAAGCAAGATGAGGAATAAACGACAGTAATAAAAAAAAACTCAGCACTTTACTCCATTGTCTTAAGCAAAAAAAGTTTGTTAACTTTTTTGTTTGTAGACTTCACAATTCTCAACTTTACAGTAACATCCTATTACCTGCTCTGTAAGGAAAGATTATTAAATTCTAGGAGGGAGGTGCATTTGTTGACAAAGCAGAAACTTTTTTCTGTTTGGGGAAAATGACAGACCATTCCCTTCAGCTTCTCATCATTTATCAATGATTGATTCCAAGTTGCCTGCCTTCTGGGATTCCGGTGTTTTCCCCAGGGAAGATACTGTACATTGTGAGTGGACATCTTATTTGTACTGGTATCACCTTACATTTGCCGGCTAATTGAGAGAGGGTCAGATCCGAGTTGGTAATAAAGCTCATATGGAAAAAAAAAGCATACAAGGATAGAAAGGAAAACACACAAAAGAAAAACTGCAAAGGTGGGCTTGTCCTACTGCATATTAAAAACTACTATCCAACTTCTACAATAAAAACAATGTGTTCTGGTGCATGAAAAACACAATACACCAGTACTATTTAAACCAAGAAATAATCCCAAGTATTTAGGAAAATTTAAGATATCCTGAAAAGAGTCTCAAATCAATGGGGCAATGATGGGCATTTTAAATAAACTGTCCTCAGAAAACTGAATTGCTATTTGTAAAAAGTCAAAATTACATTCAGAGTTCACAACATTTACTAAAATGAACACCAGTTGGGTCAAGTGTCTAAATAAAATAAACAAATCCATTCACATAGAGTTAAGCCCCCTTACTCATCACTAACTTTTAGGTCTTTGATTCTTCTTGGAAGGATTTTGCATTTTATTCAACCTTTTTGTGTAAAGTACCTTTGGAGGAAAGTCGTTCTCTATTACACATTTTACTATTTTTAATGTCTCAAACAAGGCAGAGAAAGGATCTGATAATGTAATTAATTATTTCACAGATTTTCATACCGTTCTCTTGGTTTAACTTCACCTGCTCCCCAACTTTCAGAGTTCCTGAGATTTTCTGGGGTTCTGTGGTGTAAATCATCCAGCTTCTGTGTGCTACCCCCTGCTAATTTAGTTTCAGCTTTCTTTTGTTTCTATGCTTATCTATTTTCCTCCTTCTAAATTCACTTTTGTCTTTTCTTCTGTACTTGGTCTGTGTGAGTTTACCCTTTTCTCATTCCTTAGCCATGATTTTAGTGCAGCTCTGGGGAGAACAGAGATATACCTCACTCTTGTATCTCTTTTCTTCTTTTTCAGAGCAAGGCAGAGCACGTCAACCAGGTGAACAAAGGAAAGTTTCTGAGCCCAGGGAACTGCATTGCTTTCTTGATTTTTTACAATTGAGTATCGAAGCAGTAGAGATTAAAGTCTCAAAGCATGGGCTTTCTAATTTACTGTGCAACCTCTGTGCCTGTTTCCTTATAACTAAAGTGAGTATAATATTGGTATCATACATGGTGATTCATGAGGAGATTAAATGACAATACCTGTCAGAGCCCTTAGAGCAGTGTCAGCCACTTAGTAATTGTTCAATGAACATGAGCTTCATTACTATTACTGTCAAGTCTAAAGAACCACAGTAATGTCTACATTTAACCAGCCTTGGTGTGGGAACCCTAGGTAGTGTCAGGAGGTTCGCTGACATTTTTGCTGTGAAGCTTTAAACACTTAAGGCCATCTCACCTGGGTTTCCTTGATGCTTATTTTCTCGTACCAATGGGTATACATTTAACAGCAACGGGAAGAGTATATGCAATCAATTTTTTCTGTTTAGGTTTGTTTCTAATCAATTCACTGTATTTACTGACCATGCGAATCATTGGAGGATAGAAAGTTACCATCTTCTAGATAACCCATTCGAGGAAAAGCTACGATTTTAAAAGATTTCTGAAACAGTTTATGGGAGAAAATAAAAGAGATGGTTAAAGACAATATGGGGTTATTGAAATCTAATTGGAAAAACAAATCCTAATATTTCTTTTGAAATTTTTCCTAAATTATTTGAATCAATCTATCAGTATCAGGAATGGAGATTTAGCATGACACAATGGATGTTTAGGATTCAAATTCCCCACTTGCATGGAGATTTTATAAGGCTCAGGATTGTTCCAAAAATCTGTTCACATGATCACAGTTGTGTAAAATTTGGGCAAGATAGTTAAAGCCTAATCAGTAAAGCCTTCTATCTTTTTATGCTCTTCACACTTCCCCTCATGACAGATCACACTGGAGTGATAGTGGGCATGTAAGGAATCCTGTGAAGAAGAATTTCAGTGGACAATGAGTTCCATTTGGGTTTAATAAGATATGTGTTATGTAGTTCACAATGAACTCTGTATACCGTGAGGTTATAGATAGCCTCCGTGGTGTAGAAATGGATTCCAGAATACGTGTACCTCCCACCGTGTGAACTCACTATGTGCCAATAAGTGCATAGCACAGGGCAGAGGGCCTACTGGGGGAGAAACTTGCTCTACAACTGCAAGAATTGGAAGTGCCAGGGCAGCGGAGGAGAAACAAGGTTTGAAATATGTGCAGCCAGGAAGTACCTGCTGAAATTTCTTCCAGGCAACAGTGGCATAGAATTCTAAGTAGAATATTCAATTCTTATCGAGTCTAGTGAAAATGAAAGTTACTCTCAGGAATATATTCAATAAAGCAGCACATACAATTATAAACACACCACACATTTTTATGGGAATTAACACAAAATGAGTTTGTATTCATTCATTAATGGGGGCACACCTGTGGCTGTACTACAAAGCTAGGACATCAGAATGTGAAGCAGTCTATTTTATTTTGTCCACTGTACTCAGTTGCACATTAGCATATCTGCTGAATCTTATCCTGATGCAGTCCAGTATATGGAGACAAATTGGTGAGTGAAATCGTCACCAAAGTTACAAATCAGGCTGAAGAAACAAGTGTTCCAGTGACCAAAACCCCACACATATTGATCGGGGAGTCTGTGTATGCAATGCAAGTATAATTTGATTACCGATTATGTAGCTCAATACAAGATAGCAAAAAAATTTTAATGCATTGGAGTTGCTTTTGTGTATGCCTTGATTGCAGATTAATTTTATATTGTTATACGTATTGATCACAGCAAAAGCCAAAGTGCCATAAAGGTGTGTGAAGTATTTAGCCAGTTAGTTAATAGAAGTGTTATGCTATTTATTGATTTTGTGAAGTTTGTGATATTTGTCAACTTTTTAACATTTGCAACTATGTAATTTTTTTTCTTTTTCTAAATACATATTGACTTTCATAAATACTTGTGCAGTCATAATTTTGTATTTTTCTTTTAAAGAGGGTCTCATAAATACAACGTAACGAAACCTGCAGCATAGGCTCATTGAGAGACTGAGAGGATTTTGTAAACGCACAGTCATTAGTACAGTGCCTATCACATAAGTTCTCAACAACTCCTAGCAATCAATGTTAAGCAACCAGCACAGTGGCTGACACATAGTAGAGCCTAAGGGGTTATCTTCTTCCTTTCTTCACCACCTTGAAAAACTCACTTAACTGCTGTGGAACTCAGTGGCCTCATTTATTAAATGAGAGTGACAATAATTGGCCTTTCTCCAAGAAAGAAGACTAAGTGATATTTTAATATTTTTCAACTCTAAGATGCCTGAGGATATGTATCAGGTCCAGAACATGTGGGTTGCAGAAGGTAAATACCATCCTAGGTATCAGAATTTTAGAACAGAAAGCACAGCTGCATGCTCTACAGGAACTCAGAACACACACACACACACACACACACACACACACACTTGAAAAGGATGATTCCCAAATTAAAAAGATGCACCTAGTGTCCTGTTTATTATTTATGCACAATCCTCAATGGGCTCTTTGCATTTTTTTCAGTTTCTCCCTTTTTTTTCTCTATTCATACTCGTTCTAATATTCCTCTTTTTTTCTTTTTAAATACTAGCATTATTTTGCACCTCATGGTTTTTCTTCTATATTGCTATCATGTTAATCTTTTAGAATCCTGAAATGTCCTGTAGTGTCCCCTACACACACCCTTTAGTTCTTTTCCTTAATGAGATAATTAGGATATTTCTTACAGTGGTTTTCATTTTCAGTCTTTCATATCTGCTTTTCACTTGTCCCTCTCTCTTCCATGAAATCTTGCATGTCACTCCTACTCCACTTTCTAACATCATCAGCTGCTCTATTTAATAGAAATACCCTCTAGGAGAAGCTAATTGCTTAGGGAATTGCTGTTCCCTAAAGCCAATAGGAAATTTTGGAATCTCCTATTAGTCTCCAGACTGAAATCCTACCTCAATAAGAGATAATTATTAAACTAAGCAAGAAGATTTCAATAGTGCTCTCAAATTGATCCCAAAGATGCCACCTGCAATGTTGCTGCCTCATTCAGCTTTAGCCACTTTCAATTAACTGAACAGCATAAAGCACTCCTAAGGGACTAGAAGCAAACAAAATCCAAATTACAAACAAAGCAGAGATATTTGAAGCAATCAAGCCCTTGGTGGCTTAACTCCAGGGTGCCCAGAAATCTTGTTCAAGGCCAAGGACCCAATTGGAGTAGGTACTATATTAAATCAGTTCAATCCTGCAAAGCAGCTAATATCTGATAAAATCAGGCTGTGTAGACAGTTACATTATATAATTTATAAATGAAACAAAAAAAAAAATTGGAGCCTGAATAAACTACTTTAACACTCTCTACAGCCCAATTCCACAAGGTAATGACCAAGTCGCCACTGTGCTTTGCAAACTTGACCTCATTTACTTCTTAGGATTACAATATTTTATTGTAAAACTGTATGTTGTAACTCCTTGAGACCCTGTCAGATAATCTAGGTCAAGCAGCTCTTCAGCGTATGTCCCACCAGCAGAACTAGGCAATGCCCCTAGGTGCAACTTGGCAAACTTAAAGAAGGGGGTAAAATGGAGAGTAGGAGTTGGAGAAAGTTAAATAGAAAATGAAGCAAGGAAGGGTATTGTGTGAGTGGTTGAAGTAATAAAGTAACTCTAGGAACAAATAATTCCTAGAGAGAATCCAAATATCTGTGCTTATCTGATGGTGGATGTCAAGGAAACATTTCAAAGGTACTTACATTTTGACTCAACCCCCACATTACAGAAGGAGTCTAGTGCCAAGCTTCAGGGAGGTGGGGCAAATACGAAGTCCCAATACCTCTTCTCTTTCTTCCTCTCACTTTCCCTCCAGTGTTATCATTGCTGGAGCAGCACTGAGGGAGAATTTCTGGGTCTGAAGAGGTTTATCTGTAATAGCAGCTTATCTGTAGCTAGCAGTAAACCTTGAAGTTAAAACTAAAGGAATTCTAGCCCTCCTGCCATGTCTTTCCTTTTCAATGCTATTCTGGTTCCTTACTATCCTCTTTGCCCTCGTTTCTGCACATCAATCAATCATGCAAGCAATAAGTGCATATTCAGGTACCCCACTGTCCTTCAGGACCCATGCAAGGCAGGGGACACAAAGATTTAGACAAGATATTCTCCCTGATACCAAAACACTTACATCATTTTTCAGGTGTCAGCGTAAACTTTAAAGGACAGAACAAGGCTGGACACCAAGCAGTCCATGTTGAATAACAGTTCAAGTTCAGAGGAAAAAGCACTTATCAAGGGCCCAGTGGTCAGGCTCTTATGGAGGGTCTAGCAAGAGGATGTGGTTTCACAGCATAGGGGAGGACAAGACAGCAGAAAGTGCTCACGGCATGAGCAAACCACTTAAGCATTAGGCATATGCTTTTGGAGGAACTCTGTCCGACTGCAGGAAAGTCCAAAGATAATTGGAGTATAATTAAACTCATACTTTGGAAGTCTTTAGATATCAGTCTAAAGAATTTAGACCTTGTCTACTGGACATGGGAAAATATCCAAGTCTTTAAAGAAATACATACCCTGCTCAATTGTTTGTTCATGAATATCTGTAAGCATGCATGCAAGTTTTTCACTTATGTTTCAGTTATTCCGTACCAGGTCTCTGAATAGAATTGGAGTGTTATAAGAATGAGAATCTCAATTGTCCGAAAAATAATAAGACTGCCAGAATTAATTTTGAGGAGTAACACAAGAAACTAAACCTCTGAGATAAATCACATTTTAAAATCAAAATAATTTCAAATGTGATGTGGGCATGGGAATGAGCAGATAAACTATTGGTTAAGAACAGATAACCCAGAAGTAGTTCTTTGTATATGCTGTAATTTCATAAATAATAGTTGATTAATATATGTCTATGTTTATAACTATATGTTGACTTTATATATTTACAGATGAATATAATAGTTACATTTTTAAAACCATCTCGATATCTTGGGGTTCACTCCCATACATTCTATGAGAATGTAAGAGGTCCTCAAAATGTGGAATCTTCAGCAGGTATCTACCAGCTTTGCAGATGAGTCTAACATGACATTTATTACTGGTGGCTGGACAAAGTCAATGTGGGCAGTAGCAATGATTTAGTGAATGTGATGTTAGCTAAAAAGAGGCATTTTAATAAAATTATTGCATCCTCTATAAATCTTACGAGTGGATTTTTGTGGATTTTCTCAGAAACCTAGTAAAGTTTGTATTTATTTTTTTCCCAAAACTTATCTCCTCAGGATGTACACAAAGACCCAGTCAAGGCAGTCCATTGTAGTTATTTCTCTCAAAGATCCGAGAAGCTGCTAGGTAGTCCCAAAAGGAGAAAGCATGCACACAACAGCAAGGTCATCTCAAGGTACCATACCAGGGTCCTATCTTTTCTCTGTTTCAACTAGAGAGCCATAATGTGCACTCTCACTGCTAAACTGAGACAGTGCACCCCATAACTCTCTTCATTAGCATCTACAGCTTATATTTCAATAGCAAACAACCCACATAAACATTCTATTCTGCCTATATTCATTATAGTTGAAGATTTCCCCTGTTGCTAAATAGCAAGCATGCCAAAACTTAGATCACAATTTTTTTTCTACCATTGTTTAATGAATCCTGGCTGGTGGAGAATGAGGATGGCTTATGTGGCACAAGAATGACTGTCTCCAGAAAACAAAAATTAAAAAGTTGTTTATAGAATAGAAAAGTCTTGACTCCATCTCCACATCATTAGCCCTTTCTTACTATTCTAATGAGATCTGCCCATCTCACTATTGTCATATGAGTAAAACAGGCAAAAGGAAAATTATATTGAAATTCATAATAAAGTAGAAGTTGCTACTCTCAGCACACTAAAGAGTTTCATCTTTAGGATGATGATAAGCAAAGTAAGTCTAATAATTAATTAATGACATATATCTATGATCCTGTATGCAAGGGAGATTTACCTTGCATTTCCTCATAAGATACACAATAATTCTATTAGGAAATTCTCACAGGTGGGTCATTGGGCCAGGCATTTTCTTTCCTCTTTCATTTAAATAGTTATCCCTATAAGAGGGGATGTATAAACAACCTTGCAAATCTATATTTTCTGAAGGTGAAACTTTGTTAGTACCATAGCCAGTGCTAATATTTAAATCTCAAAAATTATTATGTCAGATAGTAGGAGTATAGACCATAAATTTCAAGAGACTGTCAAGTTGAAATTAGACATTGAAAGATCTGCATGCCTCTGAGCTATAGTAATGTAAACATGAAGATATAAAAGGACAATGTTTCTTAGTATCCTAATCAAAATTAAAAGACATCAGTTCTCAGAAATAACTCAAACATTCCTGACACTGACTGAGATCAGGTGGCTACTTCTACCCAAATTGTCCTACTTTGTGGTCAGGACAACAAAGAACTCAGTTCCTACAGGCCGAATCTCTGGTTCATGAATAATGTTGAAGCTCAGAAAGGTGGTAATCCAATCAGCATCTTTGCATTAAGTCCCAATATCTTACACATTTCAGGAGACTTTTTGTCATTGGACCAGGGAAAGAGAAACTGCAGCTTCATCTCCATGCATTTGTGGTAAATTTGTATCTGTAGTGCCTGTTTTAGTAACATCATCAGACATTGACCCACCTTTGTCATCTGGGCTAAAAATCAATATAGCAACTGATCCATTTCTTACGAGGAAAAGTCGTTTTCTGGAAGAGACCATGAGAAGGGGAGAATTTTATGAGGATTCATGTTCCTGCAGAAAATGATGGCACTGCAGACACTTAAAGAAAGCATGATGCTTAACTGTTACAAAGTTTCTGCTTTGGGTGATGGAAGAGTTTTGATAATGGACGGTCTTGATGGAACAGCAACACTATAAATATAATTAACACCACTGAATTGTATATTTGAAAATGGTTAAAATGAGAAACTTTGGGTTGTATATATGTTATACAAAGTAAAAAACAATTAAAAACCATAGAACTGTACAACACAGTGAACCCTAATGTAAATGATGGACTGTAGTTAATATTCCAGTGATCATGAACTTGTTTTAACAAATCCTAACAACAGTGCCATCCTAATGCAAAGTGTTAATAATAAGGAAAACTGTCAGAGAGGGGTGGTTGGATTATGGGAATCTTGTGCTGATTGGATGATTTTTCTATAAACTTACAACTTCTCTAATAAAAAGAATTAGAAATTTAAAAAGAAAGCACTATGATGATGATGATGTTGATCACAAGTCTTTTTATTGGAACTCTACGTGTGATACCATTCCTAGGTTATCTTATTTCTGCCTTGGGTCAGTCCCTATCTATTTCTGGATGTAGTGTGGTTTAGCCATCTCAACTCAGAATTATGTGGGACCTAAAATCTTATATTTTTCAGTCCAATGACAACTGAGGGGGATGAAAATTATTTTGTCTGGCGTCAATACAAGATAAAAAATTTCCCCATAATATCCTCCAGTGCAGATTGATGGCATTAGTGGATTCTACCCAAAAGGTGACAGCTCTGATCAACCATCTACTCTTTTTTCCTGGACATGCAACTCTCAACTTGGCACTCATGACATTTTATTTTAATGAGTCTTTGTGGCAGTTAATACATAAATATTTGCCAGGCTGCGCAAAGCAGATCTATGTCAATGTCAGTCATCTTCTTTCTTCTCTCATTTCCCCATATTTTCACTTTTCTATAGTTTCATTCCTTTTTTCTTTCTAACAGGCCTTAAATTTCTTCAAGTGTCCTTTCATATAAGTATCTCATCCTGGGTGACAATATCAAATATTCAAGAAATCAGTTCCAAAGAGCAGACACATAACTTCTAAAGTCTCAATTTCTCAGGATATAAAAGAGCGTCTCCAAAATTATCATTTTCAAGATTTTGATACTCTTTTCTACCCAATGAAGAGTACATTTTAAAAATCAAACATAATCTGGGTGTAACTCTTGCATCAAAAGTTTAAAGAGTTTAAATCTTTCCTCTCTCAGTTAGAGAAGAGATAATAGAAAGGGACATTGGTTCACCACACATAACCAGTGAACAAAATTACCCAGAGAAATGCAAAGACTTCTAGGAACCAGAAGGCAGGGACAGAAACTATTCCTAGGTAACAAGTGACTTGGCAAAGGGAATTTTGCAAAGTATAGTAACTGAAAGAAAAAAATCATTAAAAATCAATTAACAAGAGCATTACTATTTTGTATGCAAACTCAGGCAGTAATAGAGATTTCAAAGCAATTTTTGTTAAACCACTCAAATAAGGAAGGGGTCATTTTCTATATAAAATATTAATAGAGTAGAAGAAGAGGCTTAGCTGAGCATAAGGGCAAGAGAAGAGAATCGAAGGCCCCAAACCAGAAGAATTCCCTTGGCAACACCTAAATAAGGGTCTTATCGAGTCCTAATGAGGAGGAATTGGCAATTAATGCCACAACCCCATGTTATATTGTTTTGCAATAGGAGCTGGTATTTGAAGAAGTCTTTTAAAGCAGCAGGCATTAAAATAATGCAAGTGTATCTTTTATATTTTATTTTCATTTAAAACATATACATATTCTTTCTTAGTCTAATCTTTAGACATAGGGCCAGAAATTTTATCGAGGGCCGGCTGATTGGCATTCAGCTCACAGTTCTTTCATAATCCACAGCCACAGCCATCATCTATTTTTCCCGTTTAAGCAACTTTAAAGTGAAATGAGAATGTAATTAAAGGCACTTGTAAAACAACTTGAATGCAAAATCCTTCTAGAGTTTTACTTTTTTTCTTATCATTTGTCTCACTCATCTCTATGTCTATAGGAGTTTTAGTGACTCTTCTTTATCAAGTCTTACCTAAGCATTCAACTTAGCTTTTATGGAATCAAAAAACAGTCCCTTTCTCTTTCCATTTATGTTTTATTGGTATTTATGTATTATTCAGTTAAATTACAAAAAAATACAATGAAAGTAAAACAAGAACAGCCAAGTTTAAGAATAAACCCAATTGACCTTTGATCAGTCCACAAATGGAGCCTCACACTTGGGCCATAGTAGAAGGGATGTAATAACTATAAACACCACGTCTGCCATGGATACCATTCAACATCTTGGTCTGAAGGAATAGACAATTTCAGTTAATTTGGAGCTGATTGGATGGAAATTGGCATCTCATGTTTCTTAGGTTAATTTCATGGTAAAGAGTTTAAATCTTGTTTCATGTTTTAATAAAAGCTCAGCCCTAATCAAGTGACCCATGTTCTCCTGGCCCATACTACCTATGAAAGGGTTACAATATGAATAACAAAATTGGGTTTCATCATTGAATTTTGGATGGTGATCCCCACTAATGCCTCCTTACTGAAAATTCCCAGAAAGTTATTGCGGGCCCTTTGCCTATAAATACAGCCTTTCTGGATTCTATGAGGAAATATTCTTCTCTGTTGCTCCCAGTGATAGCTAAGAAGGTCCCAGATTGCCAGAAGAAGTGGTGCAGTACCCCTCGGCCACTCTCTCCTTCATTCAGCAGAAGCCATGTCCTGCTCCTGGCACTAATCACACTAGCAAGACTCTCTACTTCCTGCATTATGTCATTGATTTCAAATCCTTAAACAGCCAACTTGAGGGAGGAGGGAAAAGAAAACTTTCTTCATCCCAGAGTCATACTTACCATGAAGCTGATGAAGCTTGAACTTTAGGTCCCCCTCACTGGCATCATCCCTTTAAAGACCATGCATCTCTTTTTTATTCTTCACTCCAAGAAGCTCCCTCAGCTGTATCAGTGTTAGATACTGCTGCAATCCACCTTTTCATTCTCATTAATGTATAAGGCACAAAGCAATCCTACCCTGAGATCTCAGTATCTTACAGAGATTAGAGCAATCTGAGTCACCATTCACCATCTCTCAAAATTTCAATTCCTTTTTCCTCATTTGAAAGATGCATAAGGTTTGTGTTAAGCATGCCAGTCTCAGCTTTCTTACTTCACCTCAAGGTGAGGTTCTTCCCTCGAAGCTACTTGGTTTCTAATGCATATAGGACCATTTGGTGTTCTTGCTTTCCCTCCCTTGTTCATAAATATTAATGAGCATAATATATTTTCATAGATCTGGTCAGACTGTGGAAACTCACTCTTCTCAATGAAACATTATGTACTCTTGATACATTTTTTAGTTAAATAACTTCTCAAGGGATAATTATTTGCAAACATCAGGACCCCAGCTGAAAACTGCAGCAAGTTGTTACTGTTTAGAACAGGCAAGCCTCATCAGTAGTCAATCGCCTTCCTAGAATTCCTTAACCAAGTGCATTTGTTTATAGATCAGCTATAAAATTCATCTGTAAATAGGCTATAGATGGAATCTTCAAAACATCAATTATCGTTCCATGCTAAATCTTCACTAATTCAGCAGCATTCAAATCAGGAATGTAGAAGTAACACTGATAAACAATCAAAAAGTTCTTCAATTAATGCATGCCCTTACTCTCTGTGAAGGGAAGAAAAGCAGTCGTTCATCTGATTCAGATCTAGCAACATTAAGACACTTCTGAAAATAAAAGTATGGTCAGAACAAAGGCACACTGAAGGAAAAACAAGAGGGTCATGGTCATGGAAAGCCACAATGCACTGCTGATTAGGAGTGAGTCATTTCCATGGGAGAAGCAGCTTCTGGCTAACCTTCTAAGATTTCAAATTTCATGAACCCTCGAGTTGCTTCCAAATCAGCTAAATACATACATGAAAAATGAGAATCTATCAGGAAATGTTGGGTTTTGGTATAATAATCAATAACTCTGAGATCTGCAGGCAACATTTTCAGCAACACAAAAACAACAGTTATTTTTGAATTGCTTGGGAATGTTGCCAGTGGTCAAAGATAAACCAATAATGCCAAGTAGCATAGTGCTGAGATCTGTAAAACCTCAGCTGTGAATCTTGATGGAAATGTTTTCAAGGGATCAATGGCAGATTTCACAGAAGCCATCCACTTTGTGCCATTCAGCGGAAAGGAGAGAGGCAGCTGGATCACCGAGGACCCTATAATACAGTGGTTCTTTACCCGTGGTTATCTTGCCACTAGAAGACATTAGGTAATGCTTGGAAACATTTCAGTTTGCAACAACTGGGGAAAGAATGCTGTTGAAATCTAACAGGTCGTGGCTTTGGATACTGTTAAACAGCCCACCATCCAGCCCTCTACAAGAAAGAATACACAGCCTAAAATGTGAATAATGCTGAGATCGAGATACACAGCTATGATGTTACTCAAGAGGGACAGCAATGCAATATCTTTATCTGCTTTTCTCTCAGATAATGGCAACAACCAATGCTCTGTTCTCATTAAAGCTATCATTCGAGATATAAAAGGATAAATATTTTCAAATCTTTCAGGGCTACAAAGTAATCACGTGGATGATAGAGAAATATTTTCTATTTCTAGACTTTCAATTTATGCTAAAGCATTCACTCTTTCAGCTCTCTGTTGTTTTCCCCACTTCCTTCCCTCAACTCCCTCCCTCTCCCCATTTTGTCTCCTACCACTAACCTATAAGACCACAAAAGATCTACCTGAAATATTATTCAGAATGCTTTCAAACCTCAGTGGATATCTTAGGAGATTTTGAGGCAGTTGTGGCCATTCTAATCATAGATAGGAGATAGCCTGTCTGATGTGGGAATTATTGATTAAGTTTTAAGAAGCAGCTACAATCACCTCAAACATAGTTTGAGATATTTAAGTAAGGAAACAAAAATGATGGCAGTGATATAAGATTTGCCTTTAAATTTACATTTTCCTGTTCTTTAATTTTTTAAAAAAATTTTCTTCTTGCAATCATAAAGTATCTCTTATCTATAAAATCTAGGTATAGATAGCCTATGTTTGCCAGTGTGCAGAATAAGCCAAAGTAAACAATAAATAAGGTCATTCTAAGTATAAACATTCTATTTCCAGGTTCCTATTGTGATGATATTAACTTAGCTCAAAGTCTCCCCCAGGGATTTCTGGGCATCCAGTAGAGCATCTCATATATGGCCATGGCTTGGTCTTGCCAACAGTCTGGTGCTACTCTGGCTCAAGCCTGTGCCCCAATGAAGCAGCTCCCCTGAGCCAGTGCTGCCCATGGTAGCAAATCTCTCCTGCCCCTCCTGCCTCAATGATGTCAGTGACTCAGGCTCTATATGGCAGAAAAAGTGGTGCGTTTAACTAGCATGAAAAGTATGCCTTTCCCCCACCTCTGCGCTATTTTCCATTGTGTCATACTGGTTTTTCTCAAAGTATCTTAATTTATTACCTGTGCCACACACCCAGGCTGACTCAGTTTTTCGGGACATAGTCCAGAAATCTGAATTTTATCATGCTCCCCAAGATGATCCTTATGGATACTAAAGTTTGAGAAAGAACATTTACTCCCAATATCTCACAGAACTTTTAATGAAATCATACTGTCACCTTCACTGTTTCCTTCAGATGCTCAGATGACACAAAGTCAATAATGATGATGATGACAGTGGTGGTGGTGGTCCTGGTGATTATCATGGTGGTAAAAATAACAACACAGCACTAAGGCTCAAAGATTAGGTATGCTGCACGAAGTTACACAGCTACCAACTGGCATTAGGAAAATTAGAACCAGTTTTGGTCCAAACGGCTGCACTGAAGAGACAACTTGAGTCAAAAGATGCTTAGCTGCACCCCCGAGGGAACTTTCTAGAACTTTTTATTCTCTGCCACAATTACTCCGGATAGATTGGGGCATCACACTAACCTGTACAAGCCAACAAAATCTCAAACCCTATTCAAGATTCCATATAACTATGGTGTTCAAGTAAATTGACCATACAAGTTAAATTAGATAATGTGCTACTCAAAATATAAATTTTGCACCCACTAAAGATCTTTCCCCTTGGACTTTCCGAGAGGGTGAAGTTTGAAAACACGGGCCATATCACCTTTTACCAAGTATTCTGATTTACCTTAGTCCTATCCAGATAAGCTGCATTCATGTGTCTAGATGAACTCTGATCACTTTTTCAGCTCTTTCAGCAGTTGTTGAATAGGGTAATGCTGATTTTCATAGCTTCAGTGCTCTAACTCTGAGTCTCAGGTCACATAAATACCCAGACTTTCATGGAACAGGCAGGTTATATAAAAATAGCTTAGAATCTCAGAATTAAGAAATACCAGTTACAACTCCTAAGTATATGTGACTGCTGTAAGGATTTACAATCTAGGAACCTTTACGATAGCCCTCAACCTGATAACCCATGCCCTCGACTT
This sequence comes from Tamandua tetradactyla, assembly GCF_023851605.1. NCBI lineage: Eukaryota > Metazoa > Chordata > Mammalia > Pilosa > Myrmecophagidae > Tamandua > Tamandua tetradactyla. The sequence continues at coordinate 27,813,035 of NC_135336.1, read as the reverse complement.
CAATTCTCTGAGTTTGCAAATTATAATTAATCCATATGAATGTGGAATGATAATATTTTTCTTTTGGTTTCTGACATTTTATTCAACATACAGCCTTTAAGGTTTATTCACTTAGTCGCCTGCCTCACAACTTCATTCTGTCCTGCAGCTGCTTGGTAGTCCATTCTATATAAACATCACAGTTCCCCCTTCCATTCCTCTGTCGTTGTACCCTTAGGCCACCTCCATTCACTGGGAGTCAGGAATGCTGTCACCACAAACCTCATGTGCAAATGTCCATTCCTGTTCCTGCTCTCAGTTTCTCCAGGTACATATCTAGCAATGGGGTTGCAGGATCATATGTAACCCCCACCCCTAGCCTCACTAAAATTCTTATCGATCATAAGTCATTTTAAAAAACAAAAGTCAAACCTCACCAAATTGACTTCACAGCCTATGATTAGGCACCAACACCAGCTAAAAACACTGTATTGGGCTGAGGACTCCAGAGGGAAGCAACTAAAGCTATTTTGTTCAACATTGTATCCCTAACTTCCTGGAACAGGAAGTGGCACATAGTAAGTACTCATTTATATTTATTGGACAAATGAGTCCTCTTTTGCCAGCAGTTACACAGAAATAAGAGCCTACGAGTCCTTCTCTGATTTTAATATATGAAACTGTGAATTATAGAATCCTTTCTACTTAGTGTTTGATGAGATTCTTAGGAAAAGCCCTGGAAGACTATTAAAACATAAAGCTTTTTAGGGACTTATCCCAGAAGAGTTGGGTCCCAGTATGACTTTGGCAGCCAAACTCTTACCTGGATCATTAATCTGTGATTTTACTGGAGTCATGGGAAGTTCTTGTAATGATTTATGTTGTTACCTTAATTCAACCTATTATTTCTATATAAATCATTGTATTTGATATTGTAGACATTCCCTCTATAATTGGACACTTCCCGCTAAGGTCTCTAGGATGATGAGAATTCCCATTTAAGATGTTGACATATTTTAAAATCTACCAATTGTAGATTGGTATGAATGTCATTCAGTTTAATCTTTCAGCTTCACTGGGAGCTTTATCTGACATGTAACCTTGGGAGAGATATGGTTAAAGAAATCAATGCTACTTCATTACTTTGCTGTTATTTGAGGAGTTTCCAACCCCTCTATTCCTTAAATCCCCACCCCCACAACCTCATTATAAAGCATACCTCAAGAAATTCTTCACCAGAAAAAATGTAAGAGGTATTAGGAAAACCTCATAGAGTTTATAAATATTGTGAAGCAAGATTAATTGATACCTGAGTTTAAACATAGTAACACCAGAAGCAAGATTTGTATAATAGAAAACAAAATAAAAATAAACACTAAACCATGAATATTGGAAACAGGCAGGTTCAAATTCTGCCCACTACTTTATATTACATTTCTTACCTGCAGTTTTCTCATCTGCATGGTAGGGCTAATATTATATGCCTAGCAAGGAAACCATGAGGATAAATTGGCTAATGTGTATAAAGGAACTATGGTAAGCCCATAAAAGAGCAATTATTCATTGTAAAATTAGTTTTTCTCCTCTCTTCTGGTGGAGTGTGCCTAGTTTATGGTTTTGTGATTTGATATATAGACCAGTTTACCTTCAAGTCACCTGTTGGTGAGGCTGAACCACATTTCTAGAAGCGATGCGCCAGTTTTTGGCATTTAATTTGATTCAATAAGCATGTATTAAGTTCCTTCTGTGTACAGGTGCTGTGGCCAGTTGTTATAGAAAATGGAAGAAGGAATAAAATGAATGGAAATTGTTTCCTGCCCTGTAGACGCTACAAATTTATTGGGAAAACAGAATGTAATTAACACAACAAATATAAGTAATACACGTATAACTGAGAAACAATTTAATCTAACTTGGGGAGGGATCTATGAAATCTAATAACAAGATGGGTTTGAGCTAAGTTTGAAGAATCAGCATGACTTACAGTTTTTCATGAATGAGACAGTAGCAAGGAATTTCCAGTCTAAAGTAATAGGATGAGCCAAAGCAAATAAACCACCTAATAATGATAACAGCCTAGCAAAACCAACAACTATAAAAATGAAAATGGGAAAGGGGGTTGAGGATTCAGAAATGAAACCATTTTAGAATTCGAACCAAATAATTGCCAGAGAGGACATGCTGTGGAGAATGGTGACATAATTTGCATTGCAACTGTGGAGTGTTCAAGTTGTAAAGTTAATCTATTTTGGTTATTAAATAACCAAATAACTTCCCTCATTTTCTGATAACTTAGTTGTCTAAATCAGTCTCATAGATAAGTGGCTCCCCAAATTATATGGATTATGAATATTGCCTTCATTTAACTTTTGCCTTTATCTCATTGACCTTTTTTGTCCCATTAGTTTATTACAAATTTATTTTTATTTAGCAACCCAATTGCTTTGTTTTTTCTAATATTACCACCACCAGATTTCTCAGAAGGACTTTGATTGTGATTCCATTTAGTCGCAGATGTACTAGTTTACATTCTCCCAGTTTAATCTCATTTTGACTTGAGTCCATATTTGCAACCTTTTCAAGTTCCAGATAAGTAGTTTCTAAGTCATTATCCATGTTTACAATATTGCTTAATATAGCATCGTTTCAAGATGTTACTGTGCCACTTTTTCCTATGGGTATTAATTGAAAAATTAAAAAAGAGCTGGAAGCGATATCTTGTCCCATAACATCCACGATGTCCTCCTTCCCTTTTGCAATTTATCAAGTTTGAGCTACTATTTATAGATAACTTTTACTATTTATGACCTTTCATTATCCAAGACAAAATTTTCCTTGTTTTCTTTCTAAGAAAAATGAAATAAAAAGTAATTTATATTCATTTATTAAAATCAGGTTTCTCTCTCTCTCTCTCTCTTTTTCTTTCTTTTTGGAAGTTCTATTAAACAAGTAGTCTCAACTCTTCCTCTGACTTGAGATGTTCCTTACTGGTCCACGTTGATGTTTTGAATAAACATGCAGAAGTAGCATCTCCAGGAGAAGACCAGTTTGCTGACCAGGGAGTTTCATAGATTTGTTTGAATTTGGTGACTGTAGCATGGTCCTTTCCATATTTCTTAAGATGTTTAAATTAATTGCCATTTATATATCTGCATACATTATTTTCTGTATTATAAACAATTTTATTAAAATATTTTATAGATAGGGTCTTTACAATTTTATTAGGTATAATAATGAAGAGCTCAGCTATGCCAAAAAATAAGAATATATTAGATAAATGAAAATAATCTGAAAAGAAAATTCACAAAAGAGCCATTATAGCTGGTTGACAAACAATAGAAAAGGAATCAACAGCTTTAAAAATACAGGATGCTAATTTTCATATAACAAAAAGGAATATTTGGGGCGGGCCATGGTGGCTCAGTGGCAGAATTCTCGCCTGTCATGTCTGAGACCCGGGTTCGATTCCCTGTGCCTGCCCATGCAAATAAAGGACTTTTACAGTGACAATACTTACTACTGGGAAGAATTCATAAATGCTAGTATATTCAGGCAATGGTTTTGACAATGAAATTATGAAAACTATTTTGTAAACAACTTGGTACTCTGTATCAAAAATTATGAAAACAGTCATGCTTTCAATAGAAATCCGAGTTATAGGACACTATCCTAAGAATATAATATGGGGGAAAGTGTGCAAAGAACATATTCACTGTGTTCTTTATTCAGCTATATTTATATTGCTGAAAATGCTAAAACCACCCGAAAGTCTATAAAAGAATGATGAGGTAAATTATAAAACTGAAAGAACTAGTATAAAATTATCAAAAATGATGTTAATGAGGGGGTGTAAGAATAGTTCAGTTATAAAATTCTCACCCACCAGGCAGGAGACCCAAGTTTGATTCCCGGCCTGTGCACTCTACCCCCCACCACAAAAGAATTTTTTTCAGTAAATGGCGCTGCATTAATCGGATAGTCACATGGAATAAGAATGAATTGTGACCCACACATTTCATGTTGTATACAGCATACAACAACAACAACAAAATGATGTTAATGAAGGTTGTAAGCATGGGGAAATGCTAATTTAAAATATATTTTGAGGACACAAAATGATAGGTTTAGCGTGACCACAAAAATATGAAATGAAAAATCTGCTTATAGAATGAAATTTTGAAAGAAATAATTAAAAAGTATTAAAAATAATTTTGCAGGATTGGGGATGGTGCCAGTTTGAAGCTATTATGTATCCCAGAAAAGCCATGTCCTTTAATCCTCATTCAATATTGCTGGGTGGGACCTTTTTGATTGTTTCCTTGGAGATGTGACCCACCCAATAGTGGGTAGTAACTTTTGATTGGATGGTTTCCATGGAGATGTGTCTCCACCCATTCAAGGTGGGGTTGCTTACTGGAGCCATTTAAGTGGGAACCATTTCGGAAAAAGCTTTAGAGCCACGAGAGACACCAGAATCAACAGAGTCCACACAGCCAGACACCTTTGGAGATGATGAAGGAAAATGCCACCAGGACAGCTTCATGAAATAAGAAGCCCAGAGAGAAAACTAGTCAACATCACCATGTGCCCTCCCAGCTGACAGAGAAACCCTGAACTTCATCAGCCTTTCTTGAATGAAGGTAACCGCTTGTGGGTGCCTTAATTTAGACATTTTCACAGCCTTAGAACTGTAAACTTGCAAGTTAAGAAATCACCCTTTTTAAAAGCTGTTCTGTTTCTGGTATATTACATTCTGGTGGCTTACAAACTAAAACAGAGATGATTATTTTGTTGTTGTTTCTTTTCTCTATTTTCCTGTTTTTATTAATCATTCTGCTTTTGTGTAATAAGAAAAATTTAAATGAAAATTTATTGTGTCTTTACAATATACTGGGCACTCTTCTAGGCCTTGGAAATACAGAGGTAAAAAATACAGAGCCCTTAGAGAGCATAGGCTCATCGAGATTTGGATCCTGGAAATCATCCTTGACTCATCTCTTTCCCATTCACACCACAAAGTCCAATCCATTAGGAAATCCTGTTAGCTTTACTTACAAAATAATACGTAGAATGCAACCATTTCTGTCTAAGCTTCCCGTAGCATCCAGTCTGAGTCATCACCATCTCCTTCCTGGACTATTAAAAACAGCTGTCTGGAAGCTGAATAATGCCCCCCACCACCGACCCAAAGATGTCCATGCCCTAATCCTCAGAAACTGTGAATATGTTACCTTACTTAGCAAAAGAGACTTTGCAGATGCAATTAAGTTAAGGATCTTGAAATGGGGGGAGTATCCTAGTTTACTAGGTGGACCTAACATCATCACAGTGCACTTATAAGAGCGAAGCAAAAGGATGAGAGTCAGAGAAGGAAATGTGATGATGGAAGCAGAGGTTGGGGTGATAGAATTTTTTGAAGGGACCCAAGGAAAGCAGACCATCTCTAGAAATTGGAAAAGCCAAGAAAAACAGATTCTCTCTTAGAGTTTCCAGAAGGACCAAAACCTGCCCATATTTTGATTTTCACCCAGTGACACCCATGTTGGATTTCTGACCTGCAGAACTATAAGACATAGATGTGTGTTGTTTTAAACCACTAGGTTTCTATTCATTTGTTACAGCTTTTATTAACTAGGGTTCTCTAGAGCAATAGAATCAGTAGGAGATATATTTAGAAATAAAATTTATGAAAGTGTCCCATATAACCTTGGGAATGTAGAGTCCAATGTCTATAGGGCAGGCCACAAGCTGGCAATTCTGATGAAATTCCTCAGTGAACTTTCAGGAGAGGCTGGATGGACAACCATGGGAATTGAATTGTCCAAAATCCATAAGGCAGGCTGTGAAGCTAGCGACTCCAATGAAGGGTCTGGATGAGCTCCACAGGAGAGGCTTGCTGGCTGAAGTAGGAAAGAGTGGCTATCTCTTCTGAATATTCCTTAAAAGCCTTCTGGTGATTAGATTAAGCATCACTCACTGCAGAAGATACTTCCCTTAACTGATTACAAACACAATCAGCTGTGGATGCTGCCAATGTAATCATGATTTAAGTCCATGAAATGTCCTCATAGCAATAGACAGGCCAGCATTTGCCTGACCAGACAACCAGGCACCACCACCTGACTAAGTTGACAAATGAACCTGACCATGACACAGCTGTAATGGGAAATTAACATTAGACTCTTAATAGGTTTCTTTGTTCTCATCCATGGTTTATCCAGTCTGTTCTCAATCTAATAGTCAGACTGACCCTGCTACAAGCTAAGTCATGTCACTACATGCTTCTCATTTCACTCAGAAGTAACAATAAATTACTACAAGATTTCTCATGATCAATTTCCTTATCTCTCTAGCCATATCTCTTAAAATTCCTACTTCCCTCATTTTATTTCAGCCATACTGGCATTCTTGGGTGATTCTCAAGATCACCAGAGATGCTCTAGAGGTCTTAGGGCATCTGTGCAAGATGTTTCCTCTGCCTGGTTTGTTTTATCTCCAGGTACTCATATAGTTGTCTCCCTTGTCTTCTTCAGAACTTAACTCAATTGTCATACATGAATAATATTACCTCAACCACCCTATTTAATAATGTAATCTGTATTGCATTCTGTATTGCACACAGCACTCCTCTTCTGCTCTAGTTTTCTCATTTTCACAGTACCTTCTAATGTAATATATGATTTGCTTGTTTATTTTGTATACTGTTTTCTACCCATCTCCCCAAACACAATACACATGCACACACACGCATGCGAATGTAAGCGTCATAAGGACAAGGATTGGGTTTGTTTCATTTACTGACCTATCCCAAGTACCTAGAATAGTGCCCAACAAATGGAAAATTTTAAACAATGGAAAAATACCTTTACTAAATGAAGAACTTATCCAAATCTCTAAGAAAAAACACTTAGTTTTTAATAAGAAAATAACAAATTTACAATTTACCAAAGATGTACAACTAACAGACATTTAAGCAATAATTAAAATTATTAAAACTTCAGTGAGTCACTTTTTTGCTTATGTATGTCCATGCAGAATAAAAAGCTATCAAAGACATGTAAAAGCCTATGATGACTTGTGGCTTTCTGACAATGATTCAAAATCTATATGGAATTACAGAGTTTTGCTCATGCTCCATAGAGCCCCTTTATGAATTTCTGAAAGAGTTGTCCTATTGCTCTTTCCTCCTTCTTTTTGGGTTTTCTGGTTTTAGGTAAGTTTTTCAGCTCCTTCTTTTATAGACTAGACCAGATTTCCTCCGTCCCACCCTCAAATATTTCTGTGGAAAGAGGATAAAAAAAGAGGAGCGTTTTGGAAGAGAAAAGGGCTTCAACACAAACTGGGGCTAGGAGAAAATGTGGAACCAGACACATTCAAGGAACTGAATAAATAAGTTGAGATGTCTGGAGTGAAGGGCAAAGGAAAGACATAGGATGAGATGGAACTGGACAGGTAGGCAGATCCACATTATGAAGTCAAGTACGTCATGCTAAATATGTATTTTTTTGTCGAGATGATACTTCTCTTTAATTTTTCTAAGTAACTGAGTTTCTCCTGCTTGTTTATGATATATTAGATGCATGGAAATTGATGCATAATGTTCAAACCAGAGATTTTGCATCCAAGCGGAATTTAATATTGTCCTTTCCATCTCTGAAATATTTATTCAATTTATTCAATCACTCTTTAAAAATATCTGCCTTTCTAATACATATTTGCTAATTACAGTAACTGCAGATAAATAATGCTTTGATTTGATGAGCACATGTTCAAATTTTCTACATGCTCCTTTGCATTCTGAGGTCAATACTTGCCTTATTATTTCTCAATGTTTAGATTTGATGCTTTAGTTTTCTTCTTGAGGACAGATTTAAAAATGAGTTTTGGGGGCGGGCCACGGTGGCTCAGCAGGCAGGAATGCTTGCCTGTGATGCCAGAGGACCCGGGTTCGATTCCTGGTGCCTGCCCATGTAAAAAAAAAAGTAAAAAAATAAAAAAAATTTTTTAAAATGAGTTTTGGAGTGGTTCAGTGGTAGAATGCTTGTCTTCCATATGGGAAACCCAGGTTTGATTCCTGGACTGTACACCCCTCCCCCCAAAATAAATTTAGGCTAACAAACTATTTTAATCAACATGAAATTTTATGTCCTATTCCATCTATCAGCAGAATTTTTATATTCTGGTTTCTTTTTCCTCTAGCTAAAATGTATTTCCATAAGAGACAGGAGAGGTTTTTTTTTTTAATCTTTTTATTATTGTGTTATTTATTTAATTTGTTTGGCTTTCACTCATCCAAATTCTTTATTGACCACTGAATCTAACAAGGCACTGGGCTATCATTGACCCCTTTGGGATCTAAATTTATCTCAGCAAATAACTAGCTATTTGATCTTGAGCAATTTACCTTTCTCTTCAACTGTAAAATTAGAGGTTTAGATTGGATCATCCTAAAATGCCCTTCACGCTAAGACGTTTTATTCTCATAGGTAAGATGTTTTATTTTCATAGGTAAGCCTGAATATATGTAATAAAGCTCATTAAAGTCCCTTCTGCTTATCACACCTGAACATTTCTTTACACACAAATCGGTACATTTTTCTTGTTTACTATCCTGGTTTATAGAATGGGGCTGCTTTGGTGGCCAAGACTGAGTTATTTCTTTCCTTAGGTTCTCATCAGAAACATGGCTGAAGGCTCCTGCTCTAGTTTGCTAGCTGCTGGAATGCAATATACCAGAAACAGAATGGCTTTTAAAAGGGGGAATTTAATAAGTTGCTAGTTTACAGTTCTAAGGCCGAGAAAATGTCCCAATTAAAATAAGTCTATAGAAATGTCTAATTGAAGGCATCCAGGGAAAGATACCTTGGTTCAAGAAGGCCAATGAAGTTCAGGGTTTCTTTCTCAAGTAGAAGGGCACATGGCGAACACAATCAGAGTTTCTCTCCTATCTGGAAAGGCACATACATGGTAAACACAGTTAGGGTTCCTCTCTCATTTGAAAGGGCACTTGGCAAACACGGCATCATCTGCTAACTTCTTCTCCTGGCTTCCTGTTTCATGAAGTTCCCCAGGAGGCGTTTTCCTTCTTCAAAGTCTCTGGCTAGTGGACTCTGCTTCATGGTGTTACAGTGTTCTCTGCTCTTTCCGAATCTTTCACTTTCTCCAAATGTTTCTTCTTTTATAGGACTTCAGAAACTTATCAAGACCCACCCAGAGACATGTCATCACCTAATTCAGCTTAACAACCACTCTTGATTAAATCACATCTCCAGGGAGATGATCTGATTACAGTTTCAAACATACAGTATTGAATAGGGATTATTCTGCCTTTACAAAATGGGATTTTGATTAAAACTTGGCTTTTCTAGGATCTATTCATCCTTTCAAACCAGCACAGCTCCCTACTTCCGGGAGTTACTCAGTGACCCTTTGTCATGACAAAGGCTTATTAGGAGTTCCTATTTATGCTTTTGTGTTCCTTGTTCCATCCTGTATGGCACTTTTATTTTTATTCCAAAGAAAACAGCCTGGTTTCTGTTTTATATAAAGCCTATCAGAGGATGTTCTAAACCTGCAAGTCGTATAACCTTGTTGCTTCTGTATTGTCAGCTCACAAATATCTAGGAAAGTCTAGCCCACACTGATCCAGGATTAAACTAGCCTGGCCAACACCTGTGACCCAAACGATGTGGGCTTGGGTGGCATATAACTGCAGAAACAAAACATACCATGCATTCCAAATAAATCATCTGTGGGGTTTACCTAATATCCTCCTTAGATTATCTTCATTTTTACTTCCTTTAATCTGCCTTCTTCTCCCTCTTGTCTGCTAAATTTGATCTAATGCAGGAACCATTGAGGAAGCAACTTCCGGTTATTGCTTGGGTAGTTTCACTGTTATGTAATCAAAGTTTATTAACCTTGTACCAAAGCTTGTGCTCTGCTTTCTCATTACCAAGTAAGGCCTTTCTTCGGCTATCAGTCTGCATCACTGCTCAGCAACCCAGTCTCCTTTGGTGGAACTTGGATTGATTTCCAGGAATTGTTTTGCCTTAAAGCCAAATCCTTGCAGAGGACCTGCTGGGCTGGGATCAGCTACAGTGGGGGACTCAAGGAAAAGAGTGGTATCCTGAAAGGAGTATTTTTTATTAGCAGAAAAGAAATATTACCAAATTGTAGAGAGAGTAAATTTTGGCTTCAAGACAATTTTACCAGAATCTGGCCTGGAGATCTTTCTTTATAGCACCATTGAAGCAAGACCAAGCAAATATTTGATCAATTAAAAAAGTTCATAGCCCCATGAATCTGTGCATGAGGACTACAACAGTGCTTCTTAATGTATGCATTATATCAAATCTATAATGTAGGACTAAAAGAACACAGGGCTTGACCAATGTGAATGAGTTCCTGGATTCAATAAGAAGGACAGGCAAAAAGTGGGCTAGTTTACAAATATCCCTCTGGATTGGAACAAGAATTAGACCTTCATTTACTTAGGGTCTTTGTTTATAAGACCAGAAAGTGAATGTCAGAACTGCGGCTGAAAGAGTGTTGAGGTCAAGGAGAAAAACAAGTCCGAATGAGTTGTCACAACCAGGCAACGCAAAGAGATGACTTTCAGAGCTGTAGAGAGAGGTTGTGTGAGGATGGTGGATGGATAAAATACTGAAACATGGTAGAAAACTATTCATTTCACATTTGGGTGTGGATGAGTGATGTCCATCTAAAAAGCTTCTGCTTTATGCAGGAGCAAGACAGGTTGGAAACTGGAGGCAATGAAAAATGAGATTGTAGTGGGCTTTGGAGGTATTTTGGTTATTATGCCCAAAACCCTGAAATGCTCTAATTCATGTTAATCATCAGCCCACTATTAAACCATGCATTTAACAAGGGGGCCACCAAGGCAAAACCGCAGTGCCACTTTTTTACTAACAGCCAATGAATTTAACCCAATTCAGAGCACTGATCATTTGAGCTGGGCCATGAGGTTCTAGGTTAAATGCCCTATTCCATAACTTCCGTCCTCAATCCTGATTCAGATTTTTTTTAAACCTTTGCCTTGTTGCATGAAGAAAGAAAGAAAGGAGAGGAGAGGTGTTGGACTACATAGCGAAGGTCAATAAAACAGAGTTTGGTTCTCTATACCCAACCAGCCACACATGTGGAGTTAATCCTATTCTGTATTGCCCAGGACGACTTTCAGATTGAAGGACCTATTTGCCCCGTTTCTGAGAGGGCTGCCATCTGATATCCATTAGCTGGCAGCCCCTCCAGGAATTTCCCTGAGCTCATGAGAATTCCCTGGCAAATATCATGACCCATTCCCAGGGTAAGGCTGCCTCCAGTGTCCAGGCCATGCAGAAAGACAAAGTCCTATCTCCTTGTCCCAACTCATGACAACTCTGAAGTCTACCTCACCCAATGCCCCATCCTCAGAGGTCCCATGGTGTTCATGGAGGCTTTTGCTGTGGCTGCATTGCGACCCACCTCTGTCTCTGCTCAGTTCAGACTTCTTCATTTTCCTACAAGTGTTCAATCCCAGTAGTAATTTTTAATAAAATTACTGCATGCTAAATGCCATTTCAGTGTTTTTTTCCCAGAAAACCCACCCTGCAAGAGGGACAATATTGATGAAAAAGCAAGAGAAAGAAGGAAAAAAAAAAATCCTGCTCAGGCTTCCCTAAGAGGCCAAACTCTGAACCCAGTAACCCACTTCTCCACACTATAGGGTAGGTTACATCACATTAAACCACATTCCTTGGGCATACCTTATTTCAGGGAAGACAGAGTGAGGCCCATGCACATCTCCAGAAATCTACATCAAACACAAGCCACTCAGCCACAGGCAATTGCAACTTAGAAGTGCAAGGGAGTTTAATGTCCCCAGCAGCAACCCACCAGTAGGAGACAGGAGTTGGTGGATAAATGACTTAGCCTTCCCTTCCTCTGGTATAACAATTCTGAGGCTAGTTCTACACTGTTCCATCAGGAAAACAGCAATCCAACAGGATTGAGCCTTTGTTGACCCCGGCTCCTTAAAGTATGATGTATTGACATTTCCCTTTCTCTGTCTCGCTTCTTCCCTCCCACACTTCTGCTTCTGTGAATCATTTCCCGAGTGAACTAAGAAGACCCATCTTTGTCTCATAATTTATTTTTAAAGGAACCCAATCAACTATCTTACATGGTGACCAACCTAATTATTAATTCTTCCATAAACAGCATATTCTACAAGCAGAATCTATTCTTTCAAATCCAATTTTTTAGGTCCATTAACCTAATGATGGGAAACTGAGTGAACCAGATGAAGTAGGAGCAAATACACAAACCCACCTGTCCATGTCAACCCTATCCACAAATAAAGTTCAATACAGAACATAGAGACAGTTAAATTCCTTATCAAGTGTGTAACTTGTAGCACGTGGCCGTAATACTCCCCTGTGGGGTACAGTGCTGCACCAGGGTGAATACTGAAGGAAATTCAAGGTGCAAAAGTCACCCAAGCAATTTATGTGAATTGGCCAAAAGTGAAAAGCAGAGTTCATCATCTCTTGAGTCCAGAATATTTTTTTTTCTTTGCTTTGAATTCCTTTCTTTTAGAATGAAAGATATGTTATCAGATAAAATGCTTTGGATGTTTTCCTCACCCTTGTCTAGCCAGTTTCTTTAATTGAATTCTGCATGCTTTTAGCCTAAAAGTTGCTACTTTACCTCTTAAAAAGCTTATCTAAGATGATCCTTTAGGATCATCTATGAATCACTAGGAATAAGTCATGGATATGCATCATTTAATGAACATTGAAGCAAACAAATCAAAACCTAAATAATCACCCTCGTTTCACTTCATGATAAATGAACGTAACACGCTCTATGCTTGCAAAGCAGTCATATGAAATAGGAATATTAATGATTTAATGATCTTCTTTTCCATGTCAGTCTCCTTAAATAATTGTCACACTTAATCCCACCAAACCCTGGAACACAGGTATTATAATTTTCCATGCTTTCAATGTGAGTTAAAGTGATTTGACAAAAATCACTCAGCTAACAAATTGCATAAATGCTATTTGAACCTAGATCTGATTATAAACCTTAACTCCCACAATTCTCCACAAGGAGTGGTCATCAAAATAAATTGGAGCGCTTATAAAAGTTACATATGCCACTATATACAAAATTTATTTTAAGATAGATCACATGAAAAATTAATGTTGATATAGATCATAGGCATTATATGAAAGATAAAAATAATCAAGCTTCTAGGATAAACGAAGATTTCCTAAGCAGTTTTCAAAATAGACAAACTATATAAAGAAGAGAATAATAAATTAGACTTAATTAAAATTAAGATCTTTCATGCATTAAAAGGCACCATTAAGATAATAAAAAGTCAAGTCACAAACTAGAAAGTGATATCTCCAATATAATATATATGTATGAAAAGAAAATTGAATACAGAATATGTAGGAACTCCTACAAAGCAATAAGAAAAAGACAGAGTAGCCAATTTAAAGATGGGCAGAATACATGAACAGAATCTTTGCAGAAGAGGATATTCAACTGGTCAATAAACATTTGAAAAATGTCCAACCTCTTTAATCATCATAAAAAAGCAAAACAAAACTACGACATACTTACCAGAATGACAAAAATATAAAACTCTGACAATATGAGAGGTTGCCGTCATGCAGAACAACGGTGACTCACTTCTATTGCTGATGGGAGTGTTAAATGCTAGAATTATTTTGAAAATCTCTTTTTCAGTATCTTTAAAGTCAAACATACATATACCTTAATGATTCTGCAATTCCGCTTGTGGTTATACACTCAACAGATATAAGTTCTGTGCCAACACATGCACACACAAAAACCTATGCAAGAATGTTCATAGCATCTTTATTTGTAATACCTAAAAAGTGGAAATATTCCAAGTACTCATCTGCAGTAGAATGGATAAACAAATTGTGGTACATTCATACAATGGAATCCTACACAGCAATACAAAAGAAAAATCTACTAACTTAAAAATATGTATAATTCATTTCCCAGACCATGCAATCCCCCCCCCAAAAAATGGATGAATCTCACACATATAATGTTGTGCAAAGGGAGTCAGACACTAAAGAGTACTATTATATGAAGTTTAAACACAATCAAAATAATCTATGGTGATTTTTATAGTAATCTATAGTCTGATTTTTCCTAGAGGAGAGGAGTTTACTGACTGAGATGGATCAGAAAAGGTTTTTCTTGGATCTGGAAATATTAGATATCTCGATTTTAGCAGCAGTTATACTGGTATGCATATCTAAGTATATCTATACCTAAATATAGATATACATAGATATATGTGTAAAAAATCATGAGTGGTACACTTGAGATTCATGCACTTTGTGATATGTAAGTTTTATCAGAGTCTTAAAAAATACGTAGTTGCTACATATTTTTTCTAGGTCTACAGAATCAGAAGCAGGTTGGAGTGAGAGAGGACACACAGGTATGGATAGCTTCAAAAAGGTTTCCAGATGATCCAGGTGAATTTGACACAAACTTTTGTTTTCAAATCACTGTAATCTTAGACTCAGACAACTCAAGCAATACGTGAAAAGTCAGCCCGCATGGGTAAAAATTCTGGCTTTGCAAATAACAAGCTGTATAATCTTGGATAATGCAGCCATAAAAGGAGGGGTCTGGGCTAGAGAAGCTCTCGGGTCCCTTTCAACACTAATGTTGTAAATTCTGTACCATAAATCCAAACCAATCAGGCAACACATGCACATAAGGCCAGCATTAATGACTAGGGGAAGTACGTTGTTGAATAACATATGATTTCAATTACTGTTGCCATAAGGTCCTTTCAATCCAAGTGCGTTTTACCTGCTATCATAAGAAAGTCATTCTTGTGCATTAGGCTTAGGTGCTGGTTGAACCACCAATTCTTAGAAGATCGTAACACGTGAAGCTATAATTAGTCACTAATCTTACATTATGAAACTGACAATATAACATTTTCAAATTGATTGTTACCTAAAATTCTTCCATCTAAGCCCAAGACGCAGGATGAAAGGCAATTCGGTGCATAGTAGAAAGACCATAGAGTGAAGAAACAGAAATTGATTTTCTAATCACGCTTATGAGCGCCGTTGGGTAGGTCGTTTCCTGCCTCGGGACCTCAGCTTCTCCATCCGTAAAACATGAGAATTGGAATAAATAATCCCTAAGGGCCATCAAAACTATATGAATTGATGTATCTTCTTAGGTCCCGATGGGAAGGAAGGAGACAGGTGCTATTAAGGGCTTACATGAAGGCATTGCTTTCTTGAACCTTTGAGGGAGATACTCACAAGACTAGGGGCAGTGGCCAGAGACCGATGGAAAACACCAGAACCAGTTTTTTGCTTTTTTGTTTTTTTTAAGGCCAGTTTGAATCCTGAAATGAGAGCTGGGCCTGTCATACAACCTCTGTGTATGTACTGCTCGAAGAGTGGTGACCATTTAGAGAATATCGACTGTTTCCAGGAGTGAGGAATACACTAATCTTGTTTCTGTGCCTGCCGGTTGTGTCTTTCAACCACTGTGAAAGTGCAGAGGGCAGAAGCAGCTGACCGAATTCCAGAAGCACGTGACGACCCCGCTAGGCAGTGCTCTCACATTCCCATCCCCCTCACCTGCCAACCTTGCTCCACTCCTCAAGGAGAAGTCCTGGGGCTGGACGGGGAGAAGTCCGTCCTTTCACAGGCAGGGAAGGGTTACGGTTTTAGATCTGAACTTCTCAGAGGTGAGACAGCAGCCCAAATGAGCAGAATCACCCAGCCAGCAGTGTTGGAGGGAGAAATACGAGAGGGGGGTCATGGAGGAAGGGGCTTTCCTAGGCGCCCTCCCATCTGATAAAGGGAAAATGGAAATGTCACACAAAAGCCATTCAACCACAAAGGGAATGGACGTGGTACACGGTAGATTAACACAGCCATTCCTGCTTTCCTGACAAGATCAGAGTGGACTGTATTTATAACAAGGAGGCAGACTTACTTACTCCAAATAGACGATCTCAGGGTAATGGCTGAGATTTCACATTTTGATAATGGAAAGAATTTTAGAGTACATGCTTCCTTTCACACTGTGCCTGTTCGTCTTACGAAGGCAGTCACTCCTTATTTTTCATGGTCTCTTCCAGGAGTGAGTATGGCTAATCCGTAGTCACTGGGCCTGGAAATACAACTACATGGACTCAGCTTTCCTGGGAACTGAGTGGAAACCCACAGTTTCAAGTAGTCCAGGAAACAGCCAGTCAGTTCATAATGATATCAAGCTCCTACTGATCTCAGATTAATAGGGATCAATCAACAATCAACTGACCTCTCCCATTATTCCAATCCAGAGAATTTTCAGATCCAAGCAAAACTCTCAGGGCTCACCTACAAGTGTAGGGGGGAAAATGTCCCTCTTCAGAAACCTGCCCCACCCGCATCTGCTTCTCTTTAAGAGACTTTTTGTGTCTCTCTTCTCTCCATCTCTCTCTCTCTATTGGGTGCACTATCCCTCCCTCCTCCTGTTTTCTCTTTTAAGCTGTAGATCTTCCCCTCCAAAAAAAAAATATTTAAAGAAATATTTAGCTTATGCTTGTAACGAGCCTCAAGAAGCTCACTGGGGCTCTGCCTGAACGTGCCCGTAATTTAGGGTGAATTATGTTTCAATTACCTCTGTGTTATAGCATGCTGGTGAGGGCAGGCAGTACATCATGCCAAGGATACAGGTGAGAGAAAATACAGACGCCTCCATTACAGGCGGTGATGGAGCAGTTTTAATAATATTGGGGGAAAATGGAGCATAAATGCCTTTCCAGCATCACCATTACTGCACATTAGCAACACTGCACAGCCAAAATGAGGTGGAAGGAGGCTAAAGGGAGGAAGGGGTTACAAGGATGTTGAGCCTGGGTTTGCTCTCTGCATTTAGAAAAGACACAAAACATCTTACATAAATCTTGAAAAAAAATTTCTGTGAATAACGATCTTACCCAAGGTATAAAGCACTAACTTTTCAAAAAAAGAAATCTAATTTCCAATGTTTCCCCCTTTCACGTGAGAAGTATAACTCTTAAATCTACTCTCACATTCCCTCCCTTTCCTTTTCATTTTCTCTGCCTCTTTATTTTCTTGACATAAATAGCAGCCATTGCTCAGAGAATGTGCAGGATTAGGCTGCTTTGTAATTCAAACCTTTTATTCAGGTTACCATTATGTACTAAAGAGGAAAATATGTATTGGCTAAATGGCCTAGTTATGGATGTTTCCAATTGTGAATGGAAGGGAGGCCCCCCAGGCGCACACACACACACACACACACACACACACACACACACACCCCTTTCCAAACCATTTCTCCATTTATCATTTACAATGGAATTTAGCTAATGCCAATTTCCACCTTTTACTGTTTTCAAATAGGGGGAAAATGCATATATAGATAGTTTTCTTTGGCATGATTGGGTCCTTTAAAAAGAGAAAGTGGCCAACTCCAGCAGCCACAGCCAGATGATGATTTGTGCTTTGAGGATTGGCGGTCTGCAGGTGCTGGGCTCAATGAAACACCGTGAGAAAGATGAGGAAGGAGGCAGTATTGGTGGGCTGATACATCCAACAGCTGTTTAACTTTGTTCGGTTAAAACAAATACAATCAGCCAGAGGCGCCTCTTATATAACCAAACGGGTTTAGTAACTAAAATAAATAGTATACATGGTTGGTTCTAACTTTCTTCTAATCGAAATGACATTGTAAGCCTAAAATTAAAAGGACAGTATGAAACACAGCAACATACACAGAAAAAAATATTGGGAAATACAGGGAGTTTTAAAGCAAATGAGTTAAGGAAGATTCATGCTGAAGACAAATAATGGTGTGTGTGTGTGTTTCTTCATCCTTTTCTCCTTATAGATGTAATTCAGACTCAATATAGAATATTCAAAAGTTTTGCATAACTATAAAAAGGCACTTAATATTTCTATTATTTACTTTCAATCTTTTTAATGATTCTATCTAATATTTGTGACAAAAGCTTTCAATCTTTTTAATGATTCTATCTAATATTTGGGACAAAAGCATTCAATCATTGAACAAGTATTCGTTGAGTAGGTACTATGCACTGAGTACTTCTTTACTCAATATGACATCTAGTGAACAAAATAGACATAGTGAATGCAGGAGACACGGGTTCGGTTCCTACCCATGCACGTCCCAAAACAAACAAACAAACAAAAAAAAAATGAAAAACTAAACAAACAAACAAAAATTCAGCAAATAGTGTAGCAATAAGGGGATACTCACATGGAAAAGGAATGAAATGTGAACCTCACCATGCAGCATATAAAAAAAAGTGGATATGCTGAACACCCTCCTGGAGTTTACATTGCATGAGGGAAAATAGACAATAAACAAACAAAACACTTGCAGTTTGGAATGCACAAATAAAATGTTGTGACAGAGCACAAGTAGAGAGCTTACTTTGGAAATCTAGACTATATTGCTTGTGATTTTGTTCACTGAACAGAGGAGTACGAAGTTTGCATGCCTTTAAATATTCTTTGAAAACTGTTGTTAATGACTGGATAGTCTGCCCTTTAAAAGTACCTTAATTTATCAATGTATGACTCCATAATATATTTCACTCTTCTTTATTTGTAGGCACTTGAATTGTTTCCAGTTGTGCACTTTTATAAATAATACTACAAGAACCATCTTGTGGATAAATCTTTGCCAGCATTTCTGATTAGTTTTAGAAAATAGCTTCCAAGAAGTGGAATCACTAGGTTGAAACGTATGAACTTTTAAGAGCTTTGGATATGAATGGTCGAATTTCTTTCCAGAAAAATTTACTAACATATGCTTCCAGCAATATAGAAGAGTTCTGGTCTCCTGGTAATGGCTAATATTTAATGTGCTTTGACTGTGTATCCCCAGATCTTGTTCTGTGCACTTTAATTAATTAATTTAAATTTCCCCTGTAAAACATACATATCACTAACCCCATTTTACTGATAGGTTTCTGAGGCACAGAGAGTTAAGTAGCTTTGCCCAAGATCACACAGCTAATAAGTAGCAGAACCAAAGTTTGAAGCCAGGCATTGTAGCTAAGGAGCCCTACCTCTAATTGATGGGTCATTATCACTTCTAATAGTCTCACCAGAATTCTGTTTTATACTTTTAACCCTTAATAAATTTGATAGGCAAATTATGTTATCCCTTAACTCAAATTTACATGTATACTTAGTAGTAAAATTGAACACCTTTCTGTATTTTTCCTTTGTGACTTTTTCTTTTTTAGTTCTTCCATGAGTTTCATGGTTCTTGATCCTCAGTTACTAGAATATCAATGCTACTATTATTTATTTTTAAGAGCTCTTTGTATCTTAAGAATACAACACTGTTTTCTGTAATAGTTGCACATTTTTTTACCTTCTTGATATCTGTCTTTTAACAGAATTTCTGGCATTTTTATAAAAACAGATTATTAGCTTTTACTGAACATTTGTTCATTTATAGAAATTTATATTTTATTTTTACATTTTTTCCCCCATGGCTTTGTGCTTGAAAAATAGTTTTTCACTTGCATAGCTATTAAATATTCACCTATGCATCTTCTGCTTTGCGTATGTGTTACATTTTTTATATGTAACTTCTAAAATCCATCTCAAATTCTGATATAAATGAGAGAGAAAAATTAATTTCTCCACATAAGAAAGTTCAAACAACAAATCCTGAATTACGCAGAACTTCATCTTTTATGATGCATTATTTGTCAAATAACAAATATTTATATACTAGGATTTATATATACTACATTACAAAGTGTATTCCATTGACCCATCTGTAGATATTTATATCAAAGGATGAAAAATTGCTTTAACTGTATAATGAATCTCAGTTTTTTCTGGGTCAGATCCCCCTCTTCACTTTACAGTTTTTCTTAGCTAAAACAAACTTGCACTTGTTTGTTTTACAAATGAGTTTTAAAATTATTTTGTGAAGTCTTCTTAAAAAAATTGTAAATATTTTTACAGATATTGCTTTAAATCAATGTATTAACTTGAGAAGAATTCACTCCATTAAAATATAGGCTCATTCAGAAACACGTCATGTCTTTCATAAGGTCCTGTTCATTTTATCATGCTCACTCCCAGGCATTGTATGAATTTGTTTGTTACTGTGAATGGAATAATTTTTCCCTTACAGATTCTAGCAGTCTAGTGCTGGTTTATGGAAGAGCTACTGGTTTTCATAAAATTATTTTGAATCCAATCGCTTAGCTAATTTTTTATTAATTCTCATAATATTGGATTGATAATGTTTTCCTGAAAATAAAATCACGTTATGCAAAGATACTGTTATTCTTCTTCCAACGGTTATGCCTCTTGTTCCTAGTTCTACATCTTGTTATTAGACAGATCTTCAAGAACACACAACTTTATCTTGTCGCCAACTAAAATGGGACTATTTTCATCATTTTGCCATTAAGTATAACGTTGGATCTTGTTTAACATGTTAAGAAATAGTTTGTAAGAATTGTCATGGAATGGGTGTTGCATATAATTAGAAGCTTATTTAATCATTCTTAGGATCATCATTTACCCCTTTGGTTTCTTAACATAATTGTTTTGGTTTGTTGAAGCTGATGAAATACAATATACCAGAAATGGGTTGGCTTTACAATGGGGATTTATTACCTTACAAATTTACAGTTCTAAGGCCCTGAAAAATGTCCAGATTAGGACATCAACAAGGTAGTAACTTCTCCCCAAAGACTGGCTATCAGCAATCCACGGCTCTTCTGTCACATGGACAGGCTCATGGTAGCATCTGCTGGTTGTTCTCTCCCAGGTTTCTTTGTCTTCAGTTTTTGACTTCAGTGGCTTCCTCTCTCAGTGTCTGTTTGTGTCCTTGTCTATCAGTTTCTCTGACTTTCTTAGCTTCTCTGGGTCTTTCTCTCTGTTTTCTGTGTGTCCTTTATTCTCTTATATAAGACTTCAGTAAGAGGATTAAGTCCCACTTTGAATGAGGTGGGTCATATCTCAATTGAAATAACCTAATTAAAAGGCCCCACCTACAATAGTCCTACACTCACAGGAATGGATGAAAAGAAGTAAAAAAAAAATTACTACATGAAATCAATAACTAGATATTTTTCTGAATTTTTTCCCCAAATGTTTGAAAACACTATCCAGTATATAAACATTGAAACTCAGAATTTCTTGGAGATATTTCTTTGATAATATTTTCAATCTTTTCCCAAGCTTTAAAGCTGTCCAGGCGTTCTCTAGGCAATCTTAATAATTAATATTTTTTTCAGAAAATCGTTCATTGCCTTTATATTTTTGTATTTATTAGTATTGTATAAGACAGTATTTGCTAATTTCTAAAAATATCTCTTTAAAGAAACATCATTTCACAGGCCTAGTTTTGTTTTTATTTTTGTTTTGTCATTGTTATTAATTGGGAGCTAGGCTATCTTTTGTTTACTTGCTTGTTTCTAAAACAACCACACTTATTTAGGGAGAGAAGTTTTGAAAACTCTTTCGAGGATGGTTGGGGACATAACTTAACACAGGAGTAGGAATGGATGGGGAGATGAAAGTCCAAGACTGGGCACAACCCAGTCTTTGGGGACTGAGGATAGTGCTGAGGGACTGAGGAGGGAAGCTGGCATGCTTGTTTCTCTGGAGGACAGAGGCAATAGAGGAAGCACAGCAAAGAGTTCAGAAAAGGGGTCAGGAGTTTACATTTGAAGTAGTGATGAATGGTCTGCCATTTTAACATTTTGAACAAAATGTAGAAGCCCCAAAATTATGCAGGTTTTTTCTTTTGTGTGTGTTGTTGTTTTTTGTCTCTTTTTATTCTGGGAGGGATTCATGAAAAGGTTCAGAGATTCAGATAGGAAGGCTTCCAAGGCGCTTGTTAGAGAATTGGCCAACGGACTAAAGGGAAAGACAGATTAAGGGTTTGTGGGAGTTAGGTTCAGGTGTCAACTCGGCCAGGTGAAGGTGCCTAGTTCTGCTGCTGTGGACATGAGCCAATGGCACGTGAAGCTCATCGCTGACTACTTCTGCAGTCGGCTGGGGGCAAGCCTGCTGCAATGAATGATGTTTGATTTAATTGGCTGGATGCTTAAATGAGAGGAATCAAGGCAGCACAGCCCAAACAGCTCAGCATACCTCATCTCAACACTAGCAGCTCAGCCCAGGTCTTTGGCAATGCAGAAAGGAATCACTGCTGGGACAGCTGTTGGAACCCAGAGGCCTGGAGAGAAGGACAACAGAGATCACCTTGTGCCTTCCTGTGTAAGAAAGAACCTCAGATAGAAATTAGCTGCCTTTCCTCTGAAGAACTATTCGCTTTTAACTAAATAAATCCCCTTTTATTAAAAACCAATCCATTTCTGGTGTGTTGCATTCTGGCAGCTTTGGCAGACTAAAACAGGGTTCCATGGTTCTAGTGAAAATAAACTTCTTATCTGAAAAAATAATAATAATAATAACCTTTATCCCAATAAGTGTGAAACCATTTATGGGAAGACTCAGAAAAATATTAGAAAAGTATACCTGTCCCAAAGGTACTAAACAGACTTTGAGAAGCTCAGACCAATAAAACCAGTGTAGCAAACTTCTGGGATACAGGAGAAAAAGACAGAAAATAACACCAAAGCTTTCTATGACAATAAAGAAGGAAACTGGGAAAGGTTGAAAGTTGAATGGGAAAAAAATGCGGTACTTTTCTGATTTAGTAATTTTGGGGAGTTTGCATGTAATCCCATGTTGAGGTGCCTTAAGATTAGGCAGTACAAGCATGGTGGAGGGAGGTGTGAAGAACTAGAAAAGAAAATAATAATTCACAGTAAGAACAATGTCCCATGGTCGTATTTTATAGCTATCATTTTTTGAATGATTATTATGTTGCAGATAAAGAGCTAAGTGTCTTACATACCTTATATAGAGTCACTGTCCCAATGACAGCATGAGGTAGATTTTTACTGCCCACACTTTAAAAAAAGGAAACTGAGGCTTTAAGAATTAAAATAATTTGTTCTAGATCATATGGCTAACAACTGGAGGAGGCTGGTCCAATTCAGGCAGATCCTAAGTTCACTATAATATAGTATATTGACCATATTATGTAGAGCCATTCATGAACAAGCAGTAAGAGACTAGGAAAGATGGAAAGATAAGCTCTCTTAGGAAGAGAGAAGACAGGAGGAGGATTAAGATCTCAAGCAGTATTTATGAGCAGATAAGAACTTCTCAGTTGTCTCTGCAAGGCTGTAAAATGTAAACAGAGACACCTCATAGATTAGTTTTTTCAGCTTTATTCTTACAAGAAAGTAGTATTCAGTATTCACCCTATCAGATTTTCAGATTTTAAAATAAAAATAAATATTGCATTTATATACATAAATATGATCAAGTAATATGGCATAGAAAAAGAATAGAATAATAGATTTTGGAGACATTAGCCCTCGCTTATCTATATGTTCATCTATTGGGCAAATAGTTATTGACCACTTACCATGAACCAGACCTAGGTTCAGAGTTGAAGTTTTAAAAGCAACTATAAACAGGCCTGTTCCCTTATGGAGCTAACAGTATAGTGAAAGAATCAGGCACTAATTAATAACCACATAAATGATTGTATGCTGTTCTAGTTTGCTAGCTGCCAGAATGCAACATACCAGAGATGGACTGGCTTTTAATAAAAGGGGATTTATTTCATTAGTTCTTTAGAAGAAAGGCAGCTAACTTTCAACTGAGGTTCTTTCTTATGTGGGAAGGCACAGGACAATCTCTGCTGGCCTTCTCCAGGCCTCTGGGTTCCAACAACTTTCCCTGGGGTGATTCCTTTCTGCATCTCCAAAGGCCTGGGCTGAGCTGCAAATGCTGAGATGAGGTATGCTGAGCTGCTTGGGCTGTGCTACGTTGAGCTCTCTCACTTAAGCACTAGCCAGTTAAGTCAAACATCATTCATTGCAGCAGGCACACCTCTTAGCCGACTGCAGATGTAAACAGCAACAGATCAGGTTCACATACCATTGGCTCATGTCCACAGCAACAGAACTAGGCACGTTAACCTGGCCAAATTGGCAACTGAATCTAACTACCATATATGCTTACAAACTGGCTTAAATGCAATGAAAGAGAAGTCCAATACTGTAAAGAAGTTCACATTACTTAGTCTGGCTGGTCAGTGAAGTCTTTCCTGAAGAAGTGTCATTTGGGTCAAGATCTGAAGAGTAGCAATTGCTAGGGGATAGGGGTGCAGAAATCCTGAGATGGACAAGGTATGGCCTATTTAAGGAAGAGAAGGGAGGTGGTGGGGCTGGTGCAGAGGGAAGGGGAGAGCAGTACCAGATGGGACTGGATAGTAATCATACAGGGTCTTGTAAGCGTGGGAAGGATTTTCTTCTGATTTGAAGAATGATGGGAGGGAATTAAACAGTTTAAGTCAGGAGAACATTATGTTCAGACTTGAGTATTAAAAAGATCCGTGTTGCCTCATGTGGAGACAGCCTGGAAGGAGGGCCCGAGTGGGTGTGGGAAACACGGGAAGTGGCTCCTGTGGAGAGCAGTTTGAGACATGACAGGAGCTTGGACTAGAGTGATGGGCTATGGAAGTGGAGAGGGAAAGACACAACATATTTCAGAGATATTGAGCAAATAAAACCAACAGCACTTAGGATACTTTAGCTGAGGATGTGGGGTGGAGAGAAAAGGAGACGTCAAGAAAGACGAGTTTCATGGCTTGTAAAATTGGACAGATGATGGTTCATTCACTGAGATAAGAAATACTTTATTGGATACTTATTATGAGCTAGGGACTCTAAGTTTGATTGTCATCCCCTCCCTTTTCTTAGAGCCTCAGGGGCCCAGAACTATATGATTCTGTAAATGATCACATTAGGTACATTTTATCATTTAAGTCTCACTGCCTCCTTAAAAAACAAAAGCAAAAAATTTTTTTTAAAAATCACTGCAAAGCAGACAATATTATCATTCCTACATTATAGATGAGGAAATGAAACTGAAAGAGGCAAAGTATCTTTCCCAAAGTCGCACAGCTTATAAATTGTGGAGGTTTGTCTGACTCCAGAGAGAAGTGTTCTGAACAATTATACTGGACACCTGAACACAATTAAAGGGGAGTTGACTGGTCCAGGCTCAGCCTTCAACAGACATTTCAAGAAGAAAAAAATCAGTAAGGACAGTGCCGTCACGCAGAGGGTGGGAATGGGTTAGATTTAAACACAAGGAAGCAGATGGAAGATCACAAGGTAAATAGAAGTAAATAAATATAGATGATATTTAATAAAGTACTATATTTCTGTTCTTTCTCTCAAATTAATTTATAGTCAACTTTTACAGTAATTTTGGCACATTTTAGATAGTTTTTATGAATAACTCAAAATTCCACCTTTTATATGATTTATTCCTCTCCCAACATCTCACTTGAAAGAATCTTGTGATAACAAAATATGAATGTTTTGTGATACATGGGGAAGAAAATGAAAATAGATTTTAATATTTCTAGTAGACCTCTTTCAAAGCCAGTTCCATTTAAAAAATCATGTCTACATATTTATGTATTTATTTCCTCTCTAGATATTCCTTTTCTTTTCGTGGCTCTTTTCTTTACTCTTCTCCTGAGTAACACGAGAAAGCCTGCTTATTGCTGGCATGATTACCCAACAATGAGGGCAGAGTTAGGGCCTTTTCCTTATGTTTTTCTCCTTCTCTCTCGAGGACATCAAGCCCTGCCAATGCTGGTTCACTTCTCTCCAGTATATGGGGGGACATAACAAAGCAATAAATTTTCATCAGGGCTCAAGTACAACAGTGCTCTCGAGAATTTGTGTTTAATATAATTTATAGGAAGCCACTTCCAAGGAAGATCATGGGACCAGCTTAATCGGGATAATCTGGAAGGCTCCACATCTGTCAATGAGCAAGAAGATGGTGAAACATAACGGAAAGAGAAATTTCCCTGCCCTCACTTTTGATTCTATATACATTTCCCCGAAACTCCCAACTGTGTTTTCTCTTACCAATTTTCTGCTTTTCTTGCTCTCCCTTTTAACCTTTGAATTTAATGATTCCTTCCCATTCTTTATCAAATATATGTATATGTGGGGAGGGAGAACTCCTTCCTGGAAGACATGGGGACAATTCCCATTCCTGCCTGTACCTTCCCATCCTCTCTCATAAAAACCCCTGTGGGGAAAGGGAGATGGGGTGGGGCCTGGTGACGTGGTACTGAAATCCTCACGAAATGAAAAGCCACTCCAATTATGTCTGTAATATTAATTAACTTATTGAGCAAATATTATTGAATATGCTAGGCATTATTCCAAGAATGGGGATATAGTAGTCAACAAAGCAAATTATATTCCAGTGAGGGCAGATGGATATAAAACAAAATTTAAAAGTAATGCATATAGTATGCTATTTCATGATAAGCACTATAGATAAAAATAAAACAGCAAAGGGAGATAGGAAATGATGGAATGTGGGGGGGAGGGAATTGATTTTAAATACTGTTATTGAGAATGTGGCACTGAGAAGGTATCATTTGAGCAAAGATCCCAAGTAGGCAAGGGAATAAACTGGTGGCTAGATAGGAGAAGAATGTTCTAGATAAAGGGAATGGCTAGTGCAAAGGTCCTGAGGCAGGAGGAGGAGGATATCTGAAGTGTTTAAGTAATTACAAGGAGTCCAATGTGAATGGAGCAAAAAGTAAATGTGGCAGTGAGATATGAGGTGTGGGAAGTGGGAAGTGCTATGCATATCATAAATGGCTCTATAAGCCACTGTAAGATCTTTGACTTGACTTGACCACTGCAAGTTTTAAGCAGAGAAGTGTGACACGATTTGACTTATGTCTGAACAGAATTAGTGCAAACTCAGAGTATTTTCAAGGTAAACTGAGCATATTTATTTACACTAAGCAGGATTTAGAATCTTATTTATGCTAGACACTGTGTGGGAGAAAAAAAAGCATGTAAGAATCTATCCACTGTTTTAAGTAGTTGGCAATATAATTGAAGAGACAGGCCAAACAACTGAAAAGCAGCCAGTACTGCAGAGAGATGAAGGATTATGATCCTGAGTGAAGACCTATGAACAATGAAGATGGAGGTTGGCAGGAATCTTCCAGAGTAGTTTCAGTAGAGAAGAAAGGACAGAAGCCAAGATTTCAAGGAGTGAAGAAGTGAACAGGGAGTGAGGAGGGATTAGGCAAATGTGGTGTTTTTAAATCTATGGCCACGAATTCTTTGATAGTTCAAACTGGAAGTTAATTCCTCTCCCCTTGTTCTAGTTTGCTAGCTGCCAGAATGCAACACACCAGAGATGGACTGGCTTTTAATAAAGGGGGATTTATTTTGTTAGTTCTTCAGAGGAAAGGCAGCTAACTTTCAATTGAGGTTCTTTCTTATGTGGGAAGGCTCAGGGTGGTCTCTGCTGACCTTCCCTTCAGGCCTCTGGGTTCCAACAACTTTCCCCAGGGTGATTCCTTTTTGCATCTCCAAAGGCCTGGGCTGAGCTGCAAATGCTGAGATGAGGTAGGCTGAGCTGCTTAGGCTGTGCTATGCTGAGCTCTCTCATTTAAGCACCAGCCAATTAAGTCAAACATCATTCATCACAGCAGGCATGCCTCTTAGCCAACTGCAGATGTAATCAGCAACAGATAAGGTTCACGTCCCATTGGCTCATGTCTACAGCAACAGGATTAGGCAGGTTCACCTGGCCAAATTGACAACAGAATCTAACTACCACACCCCTTAATTCCTAATTCCTCTCTGGATTTAGTCATTCACTTCTAACAATAGAATATGTAAGAAATGATAGGAGCTCACTTCTGAGATTAGGTTCTGAAATATCTGTGACTTTCAACTTGGGTGTGCTTTCCCCCTTTCTCCTTGCTCTCTCTTTGTCTTCATCTTTCTCTGTCTCTCTATCATATATAGATATTCTCTGGAATCACTCAATCTGAGGAGGACATCTCACGAGCAGCCCTATGGAGTGGTTCCTGCCAGCTGTCACATAAGCGAGTTTGGAGCAGGCAGCTCAGCTCCTTCAGAGACCCCAATCCTGGCTATCGGTTAACTGCAAAATCATGAGAGACGTTTAAGTCAGTCACTTGGCAGAGCCATTCCCAGCTTCCTGGCCCTCAGAAGCTGTGTTTGATAATATATTTTTGTTGTTCAGTGCTGCTGTATGTGTGGGGGTAATTTGTCACACAGCAATAGATAACTGCAACAAGATAGATCCACAAACAGAATAAAAGTGGAAGAAAAGAGAAAGTGCCTTATCTTCAGTAAGTGTATTTTTAGAAGTGGGTAGAGAAGCAAACCAACCATATATTGAGTTACCAAAATTCATCAGGCACTGTTGGATCAGTTATGTAGATGAATTATGAAGCTCTTTGGAGCTCTCTATAAACAAAATTCCATCCCCCATATCACTGAAGTATGCAACTACTGTCTATCCCACAAACAGGAAGTGGTAGATTTTAAAGGCAGAGATAATATTTTCATTACAGATTTTGCCTTTCAGAGTCAAATTGAGTGATAAAAAATTCAAAGCATTTTATTTACCTTCCTAGCCCTGAAAGACTAAAAGTTGGGGGAAAAAAAAGCAAAGACTACCCTAGAATGGTTTGCAAAGATGTCTTCTGTACCTGAGAAAATATCTGTGTCACAACTGAGACATTACTTTCAAAGTTTCTTCCTCCTCTTTTTTTCAGAAATAGTTTTTTTCATAAAAATGGTAATGTACCTTTTAAAATACAGATAAGAAAGTTTTAAGACTCACCCATAGTACATCATAAGTTAATAATTATTTTCAATTTGGGGGAGAATTTTCCAGAGGTAGAAGGGTAGTTGGAAAGATGGGCAAAAAATAGATGTATAGATGAATAGATGGCTAGATAATATAGGAATAAATAGTTCCATAAATATGGTATGACACCATACCATGCTGCTTTTTAATTTGTTATAAAAGGAAATAAAAAATATAATGTAAGTAAAATTATAAAAATTGCTGGACTTCATGTAAATATAAATATATTTTGGGATAATATATATTATTTCCAAAAAGATAAAACCAAATTTAAGGAAGAAATAACAGGAGAAATATTAAAATATTGGAGTCATTATAGTTCCTTTTTAATTAAATATGTCAAATTTAGTCAATATTGATTGATTGCTTATTCTGAAAAATGAGGAAATTAGCACTCCCACCCACCTCCCTTGCCCTATCTCCATATTTTTACGTTATCTTAATAACATTAAGATATATATATCATAAACCTTCTGTTCTGAAGCATATTCCCCACAGTTTCATCTTTTCTGTATTCTTGTGAATTCAGAATTCACAGCATTAAGCTTACCACAACTCTTCTATTTCTGAGCTTTTGAAAAAATTTTATCTCAATTGATTGCTTCATCAAGTTGCTTTTTTTTTCCTTTTTTATAAGTGATGCAGTCTCCTAATTCTTGCATGTTTAAGGGTATCTGCCTATTCTTTTCATCCCCTAATAACAACTTAGTTGGGTGTGGAATTTATAGTTCACACATTTACCCCCGGAGAATCTTGTAGATTTTTTTTTTTTTTTTGGCTTTTAATGTTGCTGTAGAGAAGTTCAAAACTTGTAGATAACTTGCTTTTTGTTGTTGTTGTTAATCTCGATGTTTGAGGAATGTTTTCTTTATTAACAAAACTGCACTATGAGAATTGACGGACTGTCAGACCAAATGAAAAGTATGGACAGTATTTCTTTCCCAAGCTAAGCATGACCAAGGCGAAAATAATTTGCATAGAAAGTATCCCCATGCAAGAAGGACCACAGCCGAGCCAGACTTACTCAAAAACAAGGAACAAAGTGTGTGAATTGAGAGCCTGATGAAAGCTCTCTGCTCTGGTGGATTCTTTGTCATTAAAGCCTGTGTATCAGTTCGGGGATAACTGCCAGCCAGTCACAGTCGTGCATAAACATTATTTATGGCCAGCATCTGTTCTGATTGACCAGTGCCTGTATTATTCTAATTATTAGATAATCATTAAATGTTTTTAATATCCCGCCACCCCTGTATTAGTTTTCTATCACTTTGTAAGAGCTGTGTGACAAATTACAAATTATCACAAATGTAGCTGCACAGGAACTTAAAACTACATCCATTCTGCATCATACAGTTCCGTAAAGCAGAAGCTTGGGTGGGCTCAGATGGGTTCTTTGTTCAGGTTCTTATAAGGCTGAAATCAAAATGTCAGACTGGGCTCTCATCCATCGCTTAGGGTCCTCTTCTAAGCTCATGCGAGTTGTTGGCAGAATTCGTTTCCTTGTGATTGTAGGTGCCCATTCTCTTGCTGGCTATTGAATGAGGGTCTCTCCCATCTCCTAGAGGCCTCCATGAGATCCCCATCGCGTGGCCTTCTCACAACATGGCAACTTACTTCTTCAAGCCAGCAGGAGTATCCCTCTCTATTCTGCTGCAACAAAGTCACAGGAGTGCCTATTCCGTGACATTCACAGCCCTCACCCACACTAGAGGGGATTATAGAGGGCAAGTGAGCAGGAATCTGGCGGCATCTCACAATTTCGCCTACCACTGCCCACGACTTACATCACTTGCTTTGATTCTGTGCCTGCCTAAACTTGCAGGATCTGCCTAACACTCGCACACAGCTGGATTCATATTCCTGACACTTTCTAACGAGCTCTGTTCTGTTTGCTTGGTACTCTTTTTGAGGATGCTTCCATAAAATTGTGTTTTAAAATTTTACAAAACATTTTTGGAAAAACAAAAGAAGATGAGCTGACATACAAAATATTCGTTGGGAGGAAAAACATATCAGAGAAGTAATTTTAGTGAAAAAATTCTCTGCAACTCTGACGATTAATTTGAAAGGAAGTCCAATAATAGCGAGTAGTTGATAAATATAACTGCATTAAGTTAGAAGAATGTTCACCTCTTATCATTTCCTGATTGGCAGGAGAGTCAATTAGTCATGTGTAGACAACAATGACGAGAGACATTATTCTTCTGATGTTTCTAAGTGGGATGAAAAAGGAGCCAAGCCACATAGAAATATGCCATGTAGATGAAAGAAATTAGTGGATAAAGTGTTAGCTAACACCTTTCTTCTTTGTATTGAACCATAAAAGAAATTCTGGTAGGCATTTGAACCTTATTATAGCAACAGATGTAAGCAGCAAGCTTTTTATACTCCTTGCTCCTAAGCTAAACAGGATTCAGAGCAAGCAAAGTCCAAGAAGAACCAAGATGGAGAACCATAGAAATTCCAATATAAGTTTAAAAAATGCACACGAGAATAGAATGAATTAGATAAAGTGAATAGCAATTGAAATTGGAGAAAAGACAGCCAGCTGTGCCTAAGAGTAGCATTTCTATCACTCCCATAACATACCCTACTTCCTCCAGCGATAAATTGCAAATGGGCATGATGAGTGCTGATTGAAATTTATACTTCTATTTTAATGACACTTTTTAATAGGAAAAAAAGAAATCATGTTGGCAGATGTATTTATCTTTATCTTATGTTAACACCTTTAATTCAGTTTTATGTATTAAGTTTGCACTTCCCTAAATTAGTTCAGGGAGGAGCATTTCAAGGGAGCACATGGAGATGATGTTTCCCCAGCAGTAGTCCTGTTATGGCAATCTTATATATGTGTCTACACGACAGAGTTTGAAAACAAATTCAAAGGTATATCTTAATAATTGCATCATGTTCCACAGAGGCCAACGGTTTCCTTGGGAGTCACAACAAAGAACGATGAGGTGAAAATTAGAAACACATCTCAGTGGTCAGAGTTTCAGACCCCTTCCGTCACCCATCCCTCACAGCAGCTCCACTTTGTATCTGTTCTTAAATATGCTTCCAGATAAGATGTAATTTGAAAAAAGGGTTAAAAAATAAACTTGATGCACAATTTATAAAAACATGGGTGTAAAAAAATAGAAATGCACATATGGTGACACGCAACAAAGATAAAAGTCATGAGATATGCTGAAAACAGTGAATCTTTAGTCTCAGTTGTATGCGCATTAGATTAAATTGATCAGATGGGAGTAAAACCAATGAAAGAAGAAGACAAGGTTTTTCTTTTAATGTACAAAACACTGAAAATACTTTAGAGAAAACTATGCCTGGAAGACAAGGTGAAATTACTGATTTGATAACATTTTGCAGGTCTCTGGGAACCAAAATCAACCAGAAATCATGCAAGTCTGTTGTTCAATTCAGCTCACAGGCCCTCTAAACTTATACTCAGATTTTTATTGTGCACACAACTAAAGGACTAGATTTATGTTTCTCAACCACAAGGATAATAAACATTATCCCTTGATGTTGCCTCAGATATTCAGCTTATTGTGTCCAGTCGTACAAATGATAAGCCTAGAGACTGAACAAGTTCTCTCATCTACGTGGGTCTTGAAAACTCAGCCTTCCATACTTGAGCTATTTTGTGTAATGACCTAATTTTTTTATTTATTTGCCCTATTTCCTCAATTGGACTGTAGGGTCTTTTAAGGCAGGGGCCACATCATATGATCTGGGTGTCCCCCATGTATTAACCACATGCTTGGTTCTGAATGAATGACCGCAGAATGGCAGTGGACAGCGTGCTGATGTCAGTGGTCTGATCACAGCGGCCATCACAATGAAAAGTGCAAACACCAAGGACTCTTGCTATCAAGTGAAATAGGGACAAAGTGCTGAATATGTATGAATGCTTCACCTGACATCAGCAGGAAACCCACAAACTAGCAGAAAATAAATCTCCCTGAAAGAATAAACATGGGATGCCACTAGGATTAAAAACTTTATCCCTAAAAATCCCAAAGCAATCATAAATGAGACAATTGACAAAGTACCAAAAGACCAAATTGCTGCTGAGAGTAAAGATTCAGAACTGGAGAGGAACCCTGGTCAGATTTAAATAATGGCAGGAGGATCAAAAATAAGAGAAGGTAAAGGATCAATCGATCTGCTAGCATGTTGATCCATAAAGCAAAATGGAAAAGATGCAAGTAGCTAACATTAAGTTCAGTTATAAAGAAATACAGGCTCAGTTCAAGGTCCCATGGTTTCAAGGTTATTCTGAAAAGTGGGTAAGGTTACTTCAGGCACACAGTTTTAAGAATATTGAATATCATCTAACTAGATCAGTTAAAGGGTTTGATTTTCATTAATATTTGAATTCTAGTAGGGTCAAATATGGAACTATTACATTTCTCTATGACTGATCATGAATTATAAAAGGTGAATGTGTTCAATATATATATATATATTTCATTTAGAAACCTGTTTTGGAAGAACATGCTATTTGAGAAATTATAAGTTAGGGCAAAATTTATATGTATTATTATGTGGCAAAGTTTACAGAATGTTCCCTCAAACTGTCCATTCTTCATGTCAGACATTTCCACAAAGTGCCTAAATGTGGGGTCCAAGAGAGTAATAAAGAGGACCAGTATGTTAAGCAGGTACCAGGTTTGTTATGGATTGAATCATGCCCCACGAAAAAAGACATGTTCAAACTCTAAGCCCCCATTCTGTAACTGTGAACTCATTTCTAAATAGGATCTTTGAAGAAGTCAGTGGTAATGATGAGGACAAATGAATCAAGGTAAGACTAATTCAATATGACTGGAGACTTTATAAGCAGAGGAAATTTGAGCAGAAACTCAGTAGGAGACAAACTAAGAGAGAGAGAGAGAGACAGCCATGTGACAAAGGGAGAGATTCAGATATGGTTCACTGGCAGGCCAGCATCAGACCGATTCAGACTTCAGAGAAAACAGGACCTACTTGCCACTCTGATTTTGAATTTCTAGCCTCCCAAACTGTGAGATGAAAATCCCCATTATGAAAGCCATCCAGTCCATGGTATTTGTTATAACAGCCCCGGCAAACTAAGACAAGCTTTGAGTAATAATGATAAAATAGATAATACTTAAGTACTTCTACCAAGGGCTGAGGTGAGGCTAATAAGCTCTTTTAAATGAATTGCTTTATATAATTTTCACAATAATGCAGTTAGATAAAGTAGTTGTTATCCACAGGTTACAAAGGAGATATTTACGTTTAAACTGGTTAAATAAACCTACAGTCATCATTTAATGAGAAAGTGAATAGGAATTTGAACCCAGCCTTTCTTACTTTAGAACTCAAACTTCTTAATTACTTGTCCATTGTGGAAATTGGAGAGAAATAGCCTCACTGGAACCACCTAATGTTTATCATTTTATTTTTAAATTTATCTTTCTTTAGTGATATAATTCTAAAGACCTGATGTATTATTGCATTTTATAATATTTCGAGATTTTATTTTAAGCACAAAATCTCAGGTATCATTATATGGAAATTCATTCCTCAAAAAAACTTTTGAATGTAGTCACTTACCAAGCCTATATTGTTATTTGGATCCTTCTAATGTTTTCCATCCCCTTGCTTGCTTTGAACATCCTGCATTTCTGATGTTCTTCCAAGAACCCAGTCTCAATTCCTGCTTCATCACTGTGTTTGGAACTTGACTGCTGAGTTTTTGATGTTGGCCCTGATAGAGCTTCCAAAGAAGATGAATTAGAGACCCTTTCTTTAATAATCACATTTATCAAGCCTTTCCTACTTTGAGCAATGCTGTCCCTGACATGCAATCCTGTCATTCTTTCTTCCATAGCCATTGCCTATTTGCATTTCTTTTTCTGTAAGCTCCTTTTCCCTATTCTCTTTAAATATCCTTTCAAAAATTACACCTAGAATGCTCTCTGCAATCAACATCCTGCCCACTTCTGTTGTTCATTTTGTTTCTCTTCCACAATTCTTACAGAATATGTCATGTACAATAGGGAATGAAGTAGTACTTTGACTGGATCTCTTCCTTTCTAATTTCTGGTCATTGAACAATATAGTCACACCATGTGGCATTGGCCAGTCCTTTTCTGTCATCATGAAATTCCCTTGTTATAGGTGGGCTTATTCTCTACAAGTTTACTGCTTTTGCACCAAGACAGTCTCTCCCCTCTCTGTGTGCTGGAACCATTAATGTTGCCCAAATAGATTTCCTGAGCTCTCATTGAAGTCTGTGAGCATGGAGAACTGCCTCCCTCTTTGTCCCTAGCTTGCATTCACTTGCCTCTTTACAGCTTTCTTCCAGATCTTTAAACCAAAGTCAGATGCAGCACTTAACTTCAGATGAGCAATCTCTGGCTCTTACACTGACATTACTGGCACCAAAGTACTTTTCTTTTTTATCCCCTCTTGTCTTACTCTTTGTTACTTAGATTTTTTTTACTTGAGCAGGTAGAAAATTTATTTGATCCACATGTAAGAGGACATGTGGGCACTCTCACAAAGACAGAGGTGAAGGAGGTGAGAGGCAATAGGTAATGTGGGGCTGTTTGCTTTAATAGATAAGCTTTACTTATCCCCCTTCCCCTTTCTTGTTCAGGGCTCTTTCTTCTGCCCTCCCCTCTCCCCAGGGTGGTGGCTGGTGGTAGATAGTGCATTTGGGGGGGTTTGCTGGTCCCATCCCTCTCTGTAGATGATGCGTTCAGGTGAGGGTCATTTGGCTTTAGATAGGTTGGCTGCTGCGGGGTGCTTCCCATAAGTAGGCAGCCACCAGGCTGGGTGTTGGTGCTGGACAACAGGACCTGCTCACCTGGATTAATCATTAACCATCCTTGTTCAAGGGCTCATTCACATTTTTCTTCTCTCCCCTCTCTCCCTGTTCTAGCCTGCCTCAAATTCCCCCTCAGAGAGGGGGATTAAGATTAAGGGGTGCTGAGGGATGAAGGTCTTTCTTCTGCAGCTGCTTCCAGATTGTTAGGGGGTGCAGGCTCTGCCTGACAGGGCATAGAACTCTCTGGCTCTGTTATTTAAGTTGAAAGGGGAGGAGCCCAACTGTAAGTCAAAACTTCACCTTAACAACAACAAAAAAAACCTTAAAAAAAAAAAAAAGACAGGTATACAAACTATGTTCTACCAAACTTTGGTTTAAAGATCTGGAAGAAAGCTGTAAAGAGGCAAGTGAATGTAGTAAATGTGTAAAAGTAAAACAAGACAAAATTCTGTTATAGTTTATAATTAATAACCCAATATAAAAACTGTCATATGTTTTTATATCTTAAAGTAAATTCATTTAAAATGCTTATAAAAAATTAAAACTTAAAGTGTAAGCTCTTGCAACAATCACATTTACTCCCAAAATTTAACTGTTATTTCTAAATGCTAAAATGTTTTGCTCTTCGTATAACCTAGTAGTTCCTTAAAATATTAAGTATCTGTGTAACACTCACAACTCAAAGTTAAAGTTCTTCAGCTCCAAAAGTCAGCATTACTCTATACAACCACATGTAAATGATGTTTCTAGTTAGGACTATGGTAAGTATAATATTGTCTATAGTCTACATTCTAAAACTAGTAGATTTCTTGTTTTAAGCTGCCCCTCTTTTCCTGCCTCTCCCACCAGATGCACACATGCATAAACGTATCTCTTCCCCAACACAGCAAAATTGTGGAAAGATCCCCTTCCCCAGCTTTCCCAACCCCAGTCTAATCCTTAAACTGTTTGAAATGTACGGGACTGAAAAGCAGTCTTCAGTAGTCACTGTTGGTACTTACATCTTGATTCCTCTATATTGTACATCTTTTATCCATGTGTACTCTAAATACCCCATCCAATTATATAATCACTGAGGATAGGGCAAGGGTCTGTGATTTTTGTTGGAACTTTCTTCCTCGCATTCTCAGGACATCTTTCTCTGTATCTGGACTCTCTGTGTCCAGCAGACTCCAGACTGCGTGCAACTGAAGAGGACGGGACCATTCAAATGATAAGCGTCCTCATTTGAAAGGTATGTTTTAGCTGGTGGATCCTCCCAAATTCAAGTACCTTTGGGCAATCCCATCTGCCTTAAAATTATCCCTCATCTAATAATTTAAAAAAAAAAATCCACCTAGAGAATTACAATCAGGGGCATGGGCATACGAAAAGTATAGTTTTACAATAATGTATAATAATATTCTCTCATCATTTGCAACAAAGGTACTAAACTAATGCTAGATGTTAAAAATGGGGGCATATATATGGAAACTCTGCATTTTCTGCATGCTTTTCTGAAAACATACAACTTCCCTAATGAAAAAAATTAATAAATAAACATTTTTTAGAATTTTTTTTTAAAGGGTAATTTCAGCGCCAATCCTCCCTCTGATACTTCCTAACCCTATACCTTAAGCAGGTCTGATAGATTGACTCACATCCCCCACAGAGAAAAATGTTCAAGCCCTAATCTCTGGTCCTGTTAGTGTGAACTCATTTATAAATAATTTTTTTCAAGTTCTGTGAAGAAGAGGCCACACTGAATCAGGGTAGACCTTAAGCTGGCATGACTAGAGTCTTTAAAAACAAAGGAGTTTGGACATGGAAGTACAAACTACAGAAGGAAGAGACAGAAAGAGACAAATTGCTATGTGATAGAGACAGACTGATTGCCAGCAAGACACCGATAGAACACTAGAAAACACTGCCGACAGGTGATTTTGATCTTCTAGTCTTCAAACTGTGAACAAATGAATTCCTTTTGTTTAAACCAACTAAGTTGGTAGTACTTTGTTACAGCAGCCCTGAAAAGCTAAGAGAGCGGACTATTTAACATCTCCAAACCTCAGTTTCTCCATGTGTAAAACACAGTAGTAACAATGCTTACCCAGAGTTAAGTAAGATAACACTTGTAAGTCAGTGCACGGCACATATGATGTGCTAAAAAAAGTTAGTTATTTTCACAATTCAGGTATCCCAGAGATTTTGGGGTCTTTTTGCTGTTCTCTAATGCCCTAAAAATAGTTCATAAATCTTCCACACAGTTGCTTTACAATCACAGGGCTTTCATTCCAAATAATCTAGAAATTCACAAAGAAACTCTAGTAGAATGTGGTCCTGTTTACATATTAAACAGCCTTTCTAGCAAGTCAGCAATAAAAAGAGTGCTCTGAAAGGGGGAGGGGTATATGGAAAGGAAAAAAAATCCTTTTGAAATAACGATTTCATATTTTGTTCTGGCCTTTCTTAGAGTAAAGAAATGCCAATTCATGAAGTCCCTGGAGCTAAGCAAATTCTCTACCATCAACTTCTGGGCTGTGTCAGCAAAGTGAAGTCTGCTTTCAAGAAATGGAAACCATCCCAGGAGTCTCCCTGAAGCAATCTCCCCTCTGGTGTCACTGCCCTGCTATACTTCTGAAGGCCACAGAGGACATCAGTACGACTTCCAGGCTCAACCCTACTCAACATTAAAACCTTTTTGCTGGACTTGGCAGCCTTTCTCCTTCCCCTGCTTCCTCCCTCCCTCCTGGATATTAAACTTACTGTGGTTTCCTTCATTTTATCATCTCATTTGCTTTCTGATCTGATCTGGGGCTGCAATGTGGCTGATCAAAGGCAAATGTGAGCTCTCATCTTCACAAAGTCCCTTTATCCAAACAAATATGCTAATTTATTGTCTGCTTGACTGTAGTTCCTTTCTCTTGCTCTCCATCCTACTTTCCCAATATAGTCATTCAACCTCCCCATCTACACTTCCTCCTCTCTTCTTATGACCTTTTCATTTTCAGTTCTCTTAAAAATATGTTCCCTTTCCTTCTCATATTCTATTGTAGGCTAAATAAGACCTTTTTTTTTAACCCCAATCTCATGCTCCTCATACGTGAAAGAAAAAAATAATTAGTACTAGAATATTTTTTAAATATCCAAATTCATAGATGCTTTTATTTTTGACATGTTAACTAGATTTTTAATGGTGCATATGTTATCAAATCCCAGTTTTGATTTATTGTTGCCTGTCTTAAACACTTCTTTCCATATCTCCTGCCTCTCCTTTCTCTCTGCCTCCTTCTCTGCCCTGTCCTTTTTGATCTGCCCTTCTTTCTTTTCCTTTCCTTGTCCTCTCTTTCCATTTTATGTCCCTTCCCTCAAGAATTTCACCCGTTTTGCTATCTCTCTGGACTGTACCCTGCTGCTGCCTTGCTTTCTGCTGTCTTTCTGCTGAGTTGCCACTTTCAAGGTTTTAAAATTCAATAAATCCTTGAGAGTTTGCCCT
Organism: Tamandua tetradactyla; assembly: GCF_023851605.1. Classification (NCBI taxonomy): domain Eukaryota; kingdom Metazoa; phylum Chordata; class Mammalia; order Pilosa; family Myrmecophagidae; genus Tamandua; species Tamandua tetradactyla. The sequence goes on along the minus strand of NC_135336.1, from coordinate 27,773,893 downwards.
AATTTGGAGGAGAGGTCAATCAAAAATAATAAGCTTGAGAAACAGAATATTTTATAAAAATCTCCCAGTTGAAGGATTTTAAGTAGATACAATATGATTGTTGACAAAGAATGATGAAAGCTTCTGAGAGAACAAAACTACCATAACAATTTATTGAGTGTGCAAGTGAGAGGTGATTCAAAGATGAATAAGGCTTAGTCCCTGCTCTGGAGGGATTTAAAATATAGTACCAAAAAAACAATATGCATGTATATGACCATGTGAGAAGCTGATTCATTTGGCAAGCAATCTCTATGCTCTGGTTAGAGTTGTGGAAACTCAAAAGTGAACATGACATAGTCTTTATCCTCGGGGCACTTATAGTCTAGTGGAGGATTCATTTGCACAAATTAATTACCATGCAAAGTAATGTCCATAATGTAAAGGGCAATGGGAAGTTCAGCATAGACCATAATTCATTTAAGAAGATGGGGCAAAGAATCATTGTAGAGCCACCATTTGATCTAGTGAAGGGTGCATTAGTCAGGGTTCTCTAGAGAAACAAAACCAACAGGAAATATTTGTAAATATAAGATTTATAAAACTGTCTCACACAACCAGGGGAATACAAGAAACTCAAATTTCTATGGCAGGCTGCAAGACTGGCAACTCTGATGAAAGGTCTAGTTGAACTCCATAGGAGAGGCTTACTGGGTGAAGAAGCAATGAAAATTCTCTGTTCTTCCTTAAAAGTCTTCAACTGATTAGATTTCCTTGTTTGTGGAAGACACGCCCTTAGTTGATCATAGATAGGATCAGCCACAACTATAATCAACTAACTGATGAGTTAATATACGAGCTTTCTGGTCTACCAAGCAGCCTACAAAATATCCTTGCAGTAATGGTTAAGCCAGTGCTTGGCTGACCAGACAACTGGGCACTATCACCTGGACAAGTTGACACCAGAATCTAACCATCACAAAGGGATACCTGGATTCTGATAGTTGCTAAAGGGGTAAAAGTCCTACAATGGCCAGATGCAAAATAGGGTCTGTCTTAGTGCTAATTTCAGTTCATGGTGAGAGAGAGTCTAGGCCTGTGAGACACTGGGCTGTCAGTGATTAGTAGCCTATCCTTGGACCCAAACAGGGGGAAGTTGAATCAAGCATGCCACACATGCAACTTCATGTGTTAGGGAGAGAGTATTGCCAAAGCAAATACTCAGAGGTAGGAAAAGAGATTTACACATCATGGGGGAATGGGAGTGATCCATGTGGCTGTGGAATAGGCTACAAAGCTGATACAGTAGAAGTGAGACTAGAAAAACTAGCAAGTGTTCTACTATGGAGGGCCTTGAACACCATGTATAGCAGATGAATATTCAAGAGTATTCAATGAGACAGATAGAATAAATCTGTGCCGGGTATATTGAAGAGATTGTATTGGATAGATAAAGACAGTTAGGAAGCTATTACAATACCTCAGCAAGTAATGATAGAAACTTGTTTTAAGAAATATGAGGGCAGTGGAAAGAAAGGGGCTTGATTCAATCAGTGCCTCTGTGGTAAAATTCCTTGAAGGAGAAGGGAAGGAAAAATTTGAAGCGAAAGAGATTGTCTGGGATAATGGTGATGCCTGTAAGCAAGAGAAAAAAGACAGGAGGAGGGTTTTTAGGTGAGCAATTACTGTGCTTGGGATACTGATGAATATAGAAATAGTACTGGGGAGAAAGATAGAAGAATATGAGAGTCAAATAACTTAAGCACATTTTGGGAGTAGAATAGTAAAAGCCAAGAAGCTGAAAATCCATACCTTCATTCACCAAATACTTATTGAGCACCTATTATATGCAATAAGGTAAAAATGGTCCTAGAAAATAGGATATTGTTGATAAAATTTCAACGGTTGGTCAATGTCACCAGTAAATTGACTGGACCAGAACTGAAACTGCCCTAGCTTATGTCCCAGAGACTGTGAGAGACAAAAAAAAGAAGGAAAAAAAAATGAAGAGAATAAAAGAAACTAGGAGCCACAAAGGTTTTATAGAATTCAGCAATTCATTAACAAATAGATAAGAATCAGTTGTGCTTAGCAAATGTATTATTTAAATGCAAATGATGCTGCTAATTGTCTTCCCTCTTAAGTAGGCTAAAGAGGAGGATCTTATGCTAGAGAGAGCAAGAAACCAGGAGAATCTGGTTTTTTAATTACTTTGCCACTTAGTAGTAATATTCTTTGTGTGAGTTACTAAATATCTGAGTCCCAGTATCCTTCTCTATAAAACAAGGAAGATGATATTTACTTCAATGTGTTATTGTAAGGATTAAATAAAATTAATGTGCATAAAGTGCCCAGAACAATAAGTGACAGCTATTATCTTATGTTTTTAAAATTTGGTAGCGTAATACCTCTTTGCCTGCTTTAAATCAAGTTATGAATTTGTGTGTGAGTAAGCAACTTGTACATTAAACAAATGGTTTCTAGTAACAGATCTTTGTTGGTCTGATTATAATACATTCTTTATAGCGCTAGTCCCTGACCCTGTCCACCCAGCAATAATTCTATGCTATGCATGCATGTTCATCCAGTTTTCATTACAGCAGTAGACAGGGACAGTTGTGCTGAGTGGCAGAGCAGAATGGTTCTTTGTTCTTTCATCAAATAGCAATTTCCATCAAATCTCATCCACCTGAGATCATCAAATCACCCTCCCATAGAAAAACCTCTAAATCTTTACATTAACCATTATCAATAATCCCCAACCACCTTCCATACCAATCAATTTCTTGACATCAGCACCGTTATCACCCCTGATGCTCCCTCTTCCTCATGTCCCCATCTACAGTGTCCTGTCTCTTGTATCAAGTCTTTTCTCTCAATTTCCATTTGACTTCTTTGTTCAAGACCTTCATTAGCTCTAAAAAATTTCCCCAGGCTTCTCTATTCCAATCTGCCCTTTATACTATAAAAGAGATCTAATTGTGTCATTCCATCACTTACTATAGCCCTGTTAGCTCTGTTCATTGCCCAAAGGATAAAATCTAAACATTGTAGATGGGCATTCTAGTCCTTTATATACCCTCAGGTTATCCTTTGTGTCAGTTTTCCAAATATGTAATAGCTTTCATTAATCCAAGTCTTTGCAAAAAAATTGTTCTTTTTATATACAATACCCTTCCCCAACCTGTTTACTGGCAAACTCTTATTCATGCTTTAAAACCCAGCTCAAATGTATTAGTATTTGTGCTCTTAGTAATAATTAGATTTTGAGGATAGATTCCTGAATCCTACAGTCTTGTCCTTAATGAGACACTAAAAACCCTGAGAGGTTGATAAGAGCAAGCAAAAAAGTGGTTTATAAATTGACTTTGGCCCCAAACCCCAAAGTGAAGCCCCAGACTGACTAGAGCAAGACTGCCTTGGATTCAATTCTTTTACTTGCACAAAAGTAACTGAGTTTTGGTTGGCCTTTACTCTAGTTCCTAAATGCCTTAGTAAGACTCAAAGAGGAAAGAAAGGGTGGAAATTGGGGCAAGGGGACTCTTTACTTAAGCAGGAAGGTCATAGACCTAACTTATCCCAACAACCTTGTGGGAAAAGAGAAATAGGTCAATTTAGGCCACTACATATTTATTTTTATGCCTGATACTAAGGCTCCAATAAACATCCCTGAACATAACAAATCTTCAAGCACTCTCTTTCTCCTTGGAATGAAGTGATTTACCAGAAGGTGACTACTCTCCATTCTCCCCTCCCCATCCTCTGTCCCATAAGACAAAGGTCCTTCATCAGTGTCCACATAGTACTTTGCCATCCTTCTTTGATGTCATTTACTATGTTGCAAAATTAATTATTTAATATCAGTCTCCCCCACAAGACTGTTGTTTCTAAGAAGGTAAGAATTGTGCTTTTCTTTTATCCCTGTATCTCAAGTAACTAATAGAAAAACACATTTGCATATATGGTGACTTTATATCACTTTCTCAGGGTGGTCTTGACCCATGCTTGGTGAGAAGAATGTGGACTCAGTTTCAGCACTTGCCAACCCTGACTTGTCCCTCTGTCTGGACACCTGGTCCTGAGCATAACTTGGACACCTGTATCCAGCAACTCTAGAACTACAATTAGTAGGAACTCTTTAAATATTCCAAACTTATTGAATAAAGTGTAAAGAAATTTTCTTTGCAGCTTGAAGAACATGGTGATATTATAAAGAGTGAAAAACTGTGAGGCATAAAAATTAATGGAATTTGTGGCCAGGATCATTAATGATCCATAAATTTTAGAAAGTTCTTAAATACACAAAAGTAATAAGAAGGTCTTAAATCTTACAGAATTTTATAACTGGAAGTATGGCGGCCATATGTTCCAGCTTTTCTAGGGTAATCCATATTTCAAATCTCTTGTCTCATTGTCCCCATAAGTATAATTGTACTTGTCAGGCATATGTCTTAATTTGGGACTCAGAAAATATGATCCATAGCTGGAAAGTACATTTGATTTATTTTTGCTCAACCTTCTCATTTTACAGATGAAACAACTGCAATCCACAGAGGTCAACCAGCTCACCTAAGGTCACACAAGAAATTAATTACAAAACCAGGACATAAAACTCAAGTCTCCTGACTTCTAACCTATTGTGATTTTTGTATTATTTTATACTGTAACCCTAGCATAGCTTCCCGAAAGTTGTGAATAAGCCTTTTGTTTGCAATTAAGCAGCTGTTTCTATCAAACTATTGAATGTTTTCCTGGGCAAGGATGCATCCTTCCACCACAGCAACCCACCAGTAGTCCTTCCACCCCAATGTATATAGTATCTTTGATGCTCTATGTGGCAGGGTGCCAGGGGCACACTCAGCATCAAATATTTGGGTTGTTTGCAGTGCAAGATATGGAAAGAGATGGTGAATGCCTTCATCAAGGCTGATGATGTAGAAGGGACAAAATCACTTAGTGATGTTTCTTAATCATTATATTATGAACTCTATGCTGCAAAACCCAAGTTTCCTAGTATCAACAACATTCAAGGTGACTTGCAGGAATAAAAAGGAATGTGAGAACATCTGGTAGGGGGTGGCTCAATAATGAAAAAGTGCAGGGAATACCCAGCAGCCAATCTGAAACTGCCATTAGTAAAGAACTCATCACACAGGGAAAGGGCATATGGCGTTATTAAAGGAAAAGACAGAAAGAGTGGTAAGTTAAGAATAATTAATATAAGCATATCATGCATAGTGTGGTGCAGTCATAATAATGAAGTGCTTAGAATTAAGCTATTGGTACTGACTATTAGTACTGACTGAAGAGATCAAGCAGGTTAAAAACTTGAAACTTAGGAGGGGGTAGTTTTAAAAAGAAGGATCATAGATAAAATGAATGTGGAGCGGTTTCAAAAGGTATAGAAGAACAACACCAGCCAAACCTTGGACCTAGCATGGTGATATGTGACACATGACATTGAGCTTCTCTGGGCCCCAATTTCTCTACTTGTAATGATTGAATTGGATTCCATGATCTCTAAGCACCCTTTCTAGCTCTAACTTTCCATGAGTCCAACTGAACCACTGCCATCATTTGTTTATTTGCAGAGAATTTTATTCATAGTTAAAATGTGGAGGGTGGAGTTCCCTACATCAATTGCAAATTCCAATTTCTAAACTATGTCCTCATCCAGGGGTCAGCACTTTTCCTTTCTTTTCTTTTTTATTTTTTTGTAAAAGGCAAAAGAATACATATTTTAGGCTTTGTGGATCCTATGGTTTCTGATAGAACTATTCAACTCTGCCATTGTAGGGTGAAAGCAGTCATAAACAATGTGTAAACAAATGGGTGTGGTTGTGTTTCAATTAAACTTTGTCTACAAAAACAGGAAAAAACTAGATTTGGCCTGCTGGCCTTATTTGCCAACCCATTTATGAGGAACAAATTATATGTCATTTAATGTAATTTTTTTAGGATTAAATCCCCAGATATATGTGTTTATACATGGTAAGAATGAAAAAAAAAACCAAGTATGCATCTTGATAATAGATTTAGACTGCCATGTGGCACAGCTACAGTGGCTACTTTTCACAATCATTTTATAGAACACTCTAAAATTCTATATGATACAATGTGAATGTTGGAGGGGTACAACCTCAGGGCAAGGGTCCTCCTGGTTGCATTGATATATCAGTAACACTGACAGCCTGAAAAGGAAAAATTGAGGTTCCAAAGAATTAGAGCAAGACTGTGAAAAAGGAATGGCAAGGGGATAGAATTCCTATCTCCCATTCTCTTCAGGAACTCTAAGGCTGCCCCTTCCATCCTATTTCTCCCCCTCTCCCCAAACAAAAAGTTCTGATCTTGGGAAAAATGTTGATTATCAGTCATTTAAACTTGAGGTGAATTTAATAAATGATTTGCCTTTCTCAGTAGCGTTTATATTGAAAAATTCCTAACTATTGGAGATGGTCCAAGGAAGAATGAGAAGGTGGAGGAATGCTCCTGAAATCATACCCCTTTAACTGCTTGCTATGTGCTCTCTTATACTGTTTATTGTTTCATCCCTGCACCAGTTTGAAGCTGTGGTGGACCCCAGAAAAGCCAAGTTCTTTAGTCTTCATTCAATATTGCTGGGTGGGAGCTTTTTGATTCTTCCCATGGAGATGTGACCCACCCAATTGTGGGTGGTAACTTTTGATTAGATGGCTTCCTGGAGGATGTGACTCCACCCATTCCAGGTGGGTCCTGGTAGTTTACCAGAATCCTTTAAAAGAGGAACCTTTTTAAGAGCCACGAGAATGATAAGAGAGCCAGAGCAATGGAGCCCATGCAGCCAGAGACCTTTGGAGATGGAGAAGGCCCCCGGAGGGGCTTCGTGAAGCAAGAGGCCTGGAGGGGAAGCTAGCAGATGTTGCCATGTTTGCCATGTACCTTTCCAGTTGAGAGAGAAACCCTGACTTCATCAGTCTTTCTTGAGTGAAGGTAACCTCTTGTTGATGCCTTAATTTGGACATTTTTATAGACTTGCTTTAATTGGGGCATTTTCTCAGCCTTAGAACTCTAAATTTGCAACTTATTAAATTCTCCTTTTTAAAAAGCCATTCCATTTCTGGTATATTGTATTCTAGCATCTAACACACTAGGACAGACTTCTTCTTCCAGAAACCTTATTATTATTATTTTTTTTTTGAGAAACTGTTCATAACCCAACATCAACTTGAAATTCCAGTGGAAGTTGCCAATGAGAACAGAACTATAACACTAAGGATAGTTTGATCATCTCAGGGGTGGACATGGAGAAATTATCTCCATGGAGATGTGACACACCCAATTGTGGGTGTGACCTTTTGATTAGATGGAGATGTGACTCCACTCATTCCAGGTGGGTCTTGATTAGTTTACTGGGATCCTTATTTCAGAAAGAGTCAGAAACAACAGAAATGACAGGGGTGGACATGTGGCCCAAGTCAGACTAATAAGAGTCTTTCTCTGTGATATTTCAAACAAAAACTCAAGGAGAAAGAGTAGCCTTTCTATCTGATGAAGAAACATAAAAACTCAACCATGTTCCTACTGCATACATGAAACAGTTCTGAGAGAATAAAACTGAAATGCCATGAGTAAAGAGACAGTTTTGGCAATTTTCTCCTCATTTTTTCCAGTTGTGCCTCAGGCCCTGGTATATCTCTTTCCTTCACAGTGTGGAGATGCACCCCAATGTCCTAATAAAGTCCCATTTTTGCCCAGTCTTGTCCAGTCCAAAGAGGGTTTTGGCTATGTGTAACCAAACTATATCTGACAAATACAGTACTCTAACTCTTTAAACTCTACTACCACCCTGTCCCCCAGATCTGAACTTTGGTCCCAGGTCTTCAAGCTTCTTTTTCCTACACTTCACTGGGATTACTGTAAATTACACTGATTGAGGAAAGGTTAAATTCTCTGCAACTCTGTAGGACACATCAACCCTACCCAATACTTATGTATATATATTAATAGGGTTTCTTTGGTGTGGACAGTTTTGTAGTTTGATAGAAAACTCTAAATCTATAGATTTACCATGTGCCAGTTTAAAAGTATTTTGTATTCCAGAAAAGCCATGTTTTAATCCTGCTCCAATCTTGTGGAAGCCACCATTTCCTTTAATCCTGATTCAATACTGTAGGTTGGAAACTTTCTGTTAGATTATCTCCATGGAGATGTGACACACCCAATTGTGGGTGTGACCTTTTGATTAGATGGAGATGTGACTACACTCATTCCAGGTGGGTCTTGATTAGTTTGCTGGGATCCTTATTTCAGAAAGAGTTAGAAACAACAGAAATGACAGAAGTAACAGAGTCAACAGAGAGAGAGCTAGCAGAAACTTCAGAGCAGATCTGGCACAAATGCAGAAGCTTAGAGAACAGATACACAGATGTTTGGAGATGCCTGGAGCCGAGCAGATGTCACCATGAAATGTTAAGCAACCCAGAACATTGAGAGAGCCAAGGGAAACCAAGAGGTAAAAGCCAGCCCCAGAGGAGCAAAGTAAGGAAACCCACATGGACAGAGACTGAAAGCAACTGAGCCCAGGAGCAAGAGACCAGCAGATGCCAGCCACATGACTACCAGCTGACAGAGGTGGCCCTTTCTTGAGTGAAGGTAACCTCTTTTTGGTGACTATTTGGACACTTTCACTTCCTTAGAACTGTAAACTTGTAACTTGTTAAATACCTCTTTTTAAAAGCCATTACAGTTTTGGTATATCACATTCTGGCAGCTTGCAAACTAACACATACCAGTTGAGCCATTTTACTAAATTAGCAAGGGCCAATTCAGTATTAGGTTATTTAAAAAAAAAAAACAAAACAACTAGTGTTTTCTGCTAAACTTCTGTGGTTGGCAGCGTGGGAAATCAAATTATTCTAGCTTGTTCAAGACGAAACACAAGACTAAATGGACAATTGGTTAATTCTTTTTCTTTTAAAATGTTTTTTGTGGTAACATATATATGACATTGACTTTCCCATTCTAACTGCCTTCCAGTGTACAATTCAGTCATATCATCAGCATATTCAAAGTTATGCTACAATTGCCATCACCAATTTATTTATTTATTCATGTGAAATCAGTATTTATTGAGACATCCTCTAGGCAAGAAAGGTATTGTCTGTGGTGCTTGAAGATTATATTCGTTTCTTTGTATAGCTTTTTTAATGCAATCTTATTGAGATATATTCACATACTGTATAATCATCCAAAGTGTATAATCAGTGGTTCACAGTATCATCATATAGTTGTGCATTCATCACCAAAATAAATTTTTGAACATTTTCATTACTCTAAAAAAATAGAAATGAGTGAAAATAAAAAAAGCACAAGGAGAATATCCCATACACTGTATTTATTTATTTTTTATCTTTACTTCTTACTCATATGAATATATGCTGGATAAAGGGAATGTCAATCACAAAGTTTTCACAATGACATGGCCACACAGTAAAAGCTATATAGTTACACAATCATCTTCAAGAATCCAGGTGACTAAATTATAGTTCAAAAGTTTCAGGTATTTCCTTCTAGCTACTCTAATATGCTTAAAACTAAAAAGGGATATCTATGTAATACAGAATGACCTCTCAACTCTATTTTAAGTCCCTTAGCTACTGAAACTTTATTTTGTTTCACTTCTCTTCCCCATTTTGATCAAGAAGGCTTTCTCAATCCCACAAGGCTAGGTCCCGGCTCATCCCTGGGAGTTATGCCCCACATTGCCAGGGATATTTTTACCCTGGAAGTCATGTCCCATGTAGCGGGGAGATTAGTGAGTTCACCTGCAGTGTTGGCTTGGAGAGAGAGGCCACATCTGAGCAACAAAAGAGGTTCTCTGAGGGTGACTCTTAGGCATAATTATAAGTAGGCTTAACTTCTTCTTTGCAGAAATAAGTTTCATAGGGTCAAACCCAAGATCGAGGGCTCAACTTATTGAACTTGTTGTCTCTACTGCTTGCAGGAATATCAGGAATTCCCCAAATGGTGGAGAAGTTTAATAATTCCAATTTTTCTCAAGTTTCTCAAGGGACTTTGCAAATACTTTTTTTATCTTCTGCCCAGATTATTCTGGGATGTATCAAGGCACCACACTAACCTGTACAAACCAACAAGATCTCACTCTACATAAAGGCTCCATTTGATAAAGGTGTTCAATAAACTGACCATTCTAGTTAAATTAGATAATATGCTACAGAAAATATAAATTTTGCACCAAGTAAACATCTCTTCCTTTGGCCTCACAGAAAAGTTGAAATTGAAATGACTGTCAATATAATCCTTTACCTTTTAGTTTGATAAACCTTAATCCTAACCATTCTGGCTCCATTCATATTCAAATTGAAGTCTGATCTCTTCTTCAGCTTTTTAAACAATTGCTGTGTGAGGTAATGCTAACTATCATAACTGCAGAACTCTAGCTCGAGTCTCAGGTTTCACAAAGATGACTGAAATTCCAGGGAATGACCAGGTTATTCACAAAAAGTTCAGCATCTCAGAATTTAGAAATAACAGTTACAACTCAGAAATAGATATGACTGTTACAAGAACTATACTCTATGAAGCTTTACATTCCCTGATAACCTATGCTCTCAAATTCAATTCTCAGAGTTTGAACATTATAGTTAGTCTATGTCAGTGAGGCATTATAATATTTGTCTTTGACTTACTTTACTCAACATACTGTCTTTGAAGTTAATTCATATAGTCACAAGTCTCACAGATGTATTCCTTCATGTAACTGCTCAATATTCCATTGGATGCATATACCACAGTTTGGCTTTCCATCCATCAACTAATGTACACTTAGGCAACCTCCATCCATTGAAAATCTTGAATACTACCATCAGAAAGCTAAGTGTACAAATGTCCATTCATGCTTTCAGTTCTTCCAAATATATAATAATAATGGATCTCAGGGTCATTTGAAGGGTCATGGCTACTAGAATTCAATGTACCAGAAATGGAATGACTTTTATAAGGGGATTTATTAAGATATAAGTTTACAGTGTAAAGCCTTAAAAATGTCCAAACTAAGGCATTCAGACAAAGATACCTTGACTCCAAAGAAAGGCCAAATTGTGTCCAGAGTTTCTCTGTCAACTGGAAAGGCACATGGCTGGTGTCTCAGGTCCTTGCTACTAGTTCACTGCTTTGTGCTTCTGATTACAGTAGCTTCCCCTCAAGCATCTGTTGGCCTGCACTTAGCTTCTCCATGGTAAAACTCTTGTTCTGGCTTGCTTAGCATCCCATGGGAAGGCACATGGCAATATCTGCTGGGCTCCTCTCCCAGCTTCTGATTTCAAATGGCTCTCACAGACCTTATGGATCCTTCTGGCATTTTCCACTGCATCTCCAAATGTCTGTGTCTAAACTTTCTCCTTATTGGCTATCCAAGCATCTCTGTTGGCATTCCAAGCAACTCCAAATGTCTGTGTTTATGTTGTCTCTGAGCTCTCTCCAATATGTCCCTCTCTTAAAAGGATTCCTGTAACCTAATCAAGACCCACCTTGAATGGACAGGGTCATGTCTCCATCTAATTAAAAAGTCACAGGTAGGCCATGGTGACTCAGTAGGCAGAGTTCTCACCTGTCATGCCAGAAACCTGAGTTTGATTCCTGGTGTCTGTACATGCAAAAAAAAGTAAAAAGTCACACCCAAACACCCACAGATGGACTCTGGACTTTGGGCCCTCTACATGATGCCTAATGAATGCAGGTGGCTGAAGGATACACTGATGAAGAAGTGGATTGGCGCATGATGGTGTATACCTATGAACGAAGGTTGTGCTGCTACAGAAAGGAACAAAGTCGTGAGGCATGCCATGATGTGAATGAATGTGTGTGACATTTGGTGAGACAAAATAAGCCAGGAACAAAAGAAAAACAATAGTATGAGTACCTTTAGAAAATGCTTATAAGGAAACAGGGGCCAAGATTGTAAGCTTTTAGAGCAGACACATTAAGTCCTGAGTGGTGATAATTATTTCTGGATTTTAAGAGGCTGTTTTATATATATGTATCTCCTGATATTTAGAGATAAGAATTAAGCTGAACAGGTTTGGGTTAAAGTAATTCAGAACATAAGGGTAAGGAAGACAGCATCCGTATCTTAGAACCACACATACTCTTTGAGACCAAAGGAAGAAAGATTCATTTGGTCTGGAACTGAAATTTTCTGTAGGGTGTAATCTGATTCAATCTATCTATATAGCTCATTTGAACAATTGAAACACAGGGAGCACAGAATAAGAAAGAGGTACTTTAATCCTGCATAGATTATTGTAATGCCTGGAAACATCCTAGAGTATATTAAGCAGATAATCAAAAACCATTGGCAAAGTCCCCTGAGGGAAGGGAGAAAGAATATGGAATGACTAAACCTTACTGTCAGGGAATGCCCTGATACTCTATCAAACTTTAAGGACACCCAAATCAATAGGCTGTGCTCTCAGTCATGAAGCTTACTCTTGTGAAGCTTATATAGGTAGCAGAGAAGCTTAGAATACCCATAGGTATGCCTAAGAGTTATTTTTGGAGGACTTCTTGAGTTGCTCAAATGTGGCCTCAGTCTCTCTAAGCCCAACTTTGCAAGTGAAATCATTGCCCTCCCTGCTATGTGGGACATGACATCCAGGGGTGAATGCTCCCTGGTGTTATGGGACATGACTCCCATGGATGAATTCAGACCTGGCACTGAGGGATCAACAGTTCCATCCTGACCAAAAAGAGGAAAAGAAGTGTAATTAATAAAGTGTCAATGACAGAAAGAGTTCAAATAGAGTTGAGAGGCTACTCTGGAGGTTGCTCTTATGCAAGCTTCAGGTAGACCTTGCTATTTATCATCACCTGCCAACCCCCAACCAGGACCACTCCAGCCAAGCCTAAAGAACAACTAGGACAATATATAAGATTCCACAAGGATTCCATGCACTAGAGTAACTTTCCAGAAACCTACAACCTCCAGATGGGTCCCTGGTCCAGATAAGTCCTGAAACCTAGCCCAGCCTCTCCATAACATCAGATTGTTCCATCTCCCTACTTCAAATTAGTGATAGACACTTCCAATATGAAAAATGTAGAATTGCCATAACCCAACATCCCTAAAGAGAGGAATGGAAAGATCAAAGGTGATGGTAGAGTTAGACAGAGAAGATAGGGTTTAACAAGTGAATATGAATGCCAAATCATTAAATTGATATCTCTTTTAGTCTCCAGTATTTTAAAGCAGCTAGAAGTAAAAAATTAAAAATTGTGAAATTGTAACCCATGTCAAAGTCTCATATATGTTCTACAAGTAATTGTGGTGCAGTGCTTTGAAATTTATAGCTTTTTTGTACATGTGTTATTTTTTCACAAAAAAAGAAGGGAAAAAGTTGGTTGTGATGATAAAGAAATATTTAAACCCTCTCACCTCCTATATTTTGGAGTAGCTAGAAGGAAAAATATTAGAGTACTGTATGGTAGCTCATGACACATTTTGGCATCTGTCCTGTGACTACTTATTGAAAAGTGCTTTGAAAACTTTGTCTTTTTTTGGGGGGGGTGCATGGTCCAGGAATCGAACCCAGGTCTCCCGCATGGAAAGTGAGCATTCTACCACTGTGCACCCTGAAAATGATTGCTTTTTCATTTCTTTGTTTTGTATACATGTTATACTATACAATTAAAAAAGTTAAAAAAAAAGTCACGCCCACAATTGGGTGTGTCACATCTCCATGGAACAACCTAATCAAAAGGTCACACCCTACAATATTGAATCCAGATTAGAAGAACAAGGTTTTTCTGACGTGCATAACAGTTTCAGACAAGCACATATGGCAACACTATATTTCGCCTCCTGTGGAACCACCACACTACACCATTCTACTTCCTTATGAACCATGAAAAGGTACACCTCTCTCTCCACACTTTCTCCAGCATTTGTATTTTTTATTTATTTTTCAAGTGTTCTACTCACACAACATGCAATCCATCCTAAGTAAACAATCAGCGGTTCCCAGTATAATCACACAATTATGCATTCATCACCACAATCTGTATGAGGACATTTCCATTTCTTCCACAAGAAGGAAGAAGAAGAAATAAAAGAACAAGAAAGAATAAAATAAATAGGAGAAACAACCACACCAAGAATCCCATACTCTTCCCTTATATCCCCCCTTATTGACATTTAGTTCTGTTATATTGCCTTTGTTACATTTAATAGAAGCATATTACAATGTTACTGTTAACTGTAGATCCTAGTTTGCATTGTTTATATTTTTCCATATACCGTCCCATTTCAACACCTTGCAATGTAAAACATTCATTTGTTCTCCCTCATGAAAAAACATTCTTATTTTGTACATTTAATCACCATCATTGTCCACTCTAGATTTTCAAGTTGTACAGTCCCAGTCTTCATCTTCTATCTTTCCTTCTGGTGTCATGCATGTCCTAGACTTCCTCTTTCAACCATATTCACACTCAGCTTTGTTCACTGTACGTACAAAATTGTGGTGTTATCAGATAGTATTGTGCCCATCTATTTCTGGATCTTTTCAATCTCTCGTGTTGAATATTCTGTACTTTTTCAGCAGCAAATGCCTAATCTCTACCCTCTTTCCATCTCCTGATAACCTATGTTTTCAACCTTAACTCTCAAAATTTGCTCATTAATGTTAGTTCATATTAGTGAGACCAGACAGTATTTGTTCTTTTGTTTCTGGCTGAATTCACTAAACTTAATGTCCTCAAGTTTCATCCACATTGTTGCATGCTTCATGACTTTATTCTGTCTTACAGCTGTATAATATTCTATCCTATGTATCTACCACAATTTGTTTATACACTCATCTTTGATGAATATTTCAGCTGTTTCCATCTCTTGGCAATCATGAACAATGCCACTATAAATGTTGGTGTATAAATTTCTGTTCGTGTCCCTGCCTTCATTTTCTCTGAATATATACCTACTAATGGGATTGCTGGATCATATGACAATTCTGTATTTAGTTTCCTGAGGAACTGCCAAACTGCTGTCCAAAGTGGTTGTACCGTTCTGCATTCCCACCAATAGTGAAAAAGTGTACCACTTTCTCCACATCCTCTTTAGCACTTGTAGTTTTCTGTTTTTTAATAATAGCCACTCTAGTAGGTGTGAGATGATATTTCATTGTGATTTTGATTTGCATTTCCTTAATAGCCAGTGAAGTTGAGCATATTTTCTTGTATTTTGAGCCATTTATAGTTCCTTTTTGGAAAAGTTTCTGTCCTTGTCTTTTGCCAGTTTTTCAATTGTTTTTACTTTTGTCTTTTTGTTGTTGAGTTGTAGGATGTCTTTATAAATTCTGAATATTAAACCCTTATCTGATATGTGGTTTCCAAATATTGTCCCCCATTGCATAAGCTGCCTTTTTACTTTCCTAAAAAAGCCCTTTAATGCCCAAAAGTGTTTAATTTTGAGGAGATTACATTTATTTCCTCTTTCACTGCTTGTACTTTGCTATAAGGTCTAGGAAACTACCTCCTATCACAAGATTTTTAAGATATTTCCCTATATTTTATTCTAAAAGTTTTATGTTCTTAGCTCTAATGTTTAGGTCTTTGATCCGTTTTGAGTTAATTTTTGTATAATATGTGAGTTAAGGTCCTCTTTCATTCTCTCGGGTATGGATATCCAGTTCTGCAAATACCATTTATTGAAGAGGCTGCTCTGCCCCAGTTGAATTGACTTGACTGCCTTATGAATGATCAACTGTCTATAAATGAGAGGGTCTATTTCTGAACACTCAATTCATTTCCATTGATCAGTACATCTATCTTTATGCCAGTATCATGCTGTTTTGACCACTATAGCTTTGTAATATGCTTCAAAGTCAGGTACTGTGAGACCTACAACTTCATTCTTTCTCAAGATGTTTCTTAGCTATTTGGAGTACCCTGCCCTTCCAAATAAATTTGGTTCTGTTTGTTTGTTTGTTTATTTCTGTAAATTGAGGTGTTAGGATTTAATCACAGATTCATTTTTGTATAATCATTTATTTGTAGGTTTTCTTTAAAATAATATAGCTTTCTGCAGCTCAAGAAACCCCTGAGGAGGGGTTCCCAGGGAAGGTGGTAGAGTAGCAAGCTCTAAGACTTAGTCTTTCCACCAAAACAACTATTAAATATACAGGAACTGTCTAAAACAACTATTTTGAAACCCCACAGGACAGAAGAACACTTTATAGCATCCAAAGAAGAGCAGGAAGAAGAGACTTTAAGTTGCTCTATTCATGAAGTAGTACCAGCTCCCATCTCCACCCTCACAATAGGCTACCACAGGGCCCAGTCTCTGACTAGCTCACCAGTGACAGTAAGAGTCATAAAAATTCTCTTCCCCAAGAACAGGGGTAGGCATGGCTAATCACTGATCAAGTCTTTTGATTGATCAATTCATATTGCTGAGTCCTTGTCAATAGCTGAGAGCAGCTATTATTTCAACCCATCCAGGACAAAGTTAGTGGCAGCCTCTGTTTCAAACTCCCCAAACAGGAGTGCAGGCAGAAGAAATTTAAAGACATAGCACTTCCTCAGGGCTATAGGAGATGGTTAGCTGAAGAGCTGCATTTATTGGGCATGCCAGAAAGGCTCAATTTTGGGAAGCTATTGGATAAGATATACGCACCCTTCCTGATCCCCACCACAGGGCACTTTGGAGCTAGTCCGCACTCCTTTTGTGGGTCCCTGGCCCTATGTTGGTTAAGAAAGACCAACTTGGGAATGTTAGTGTTCCTCCTTCCAGAATTTGACCTCCAAGCAAAAGGCGCATGAGACAACAAAAGTCATGTAAAAAGCTACAGAGGCAGACAGTCTGGGAAAAAGACTTACTGACTCCAAATATCTGGGAAAGGGAAGTCTGTCTCTTGAGGAGTAGAGTGGACAATTAAACCTGTAAACAGGAGAACTCCAAAATGATGACCAAGCAAATCTCAGGACAAGGCAGAGGCCTGGGAAGACTGAGAAAATAGTGCACACTGCATTTGCCATGGGCAGATATTCCTTAGAGAAGGCCTGAAACTCAAGAAAATCTCTACCTTATTACCAGCTACTTACATAACCAAGAAACAGACATCCATGGAGCAAGTCCCAAAATTAATGTTTCAAAAATTAAGATGGACATTGTTGCAGCAGAATCATTCAAGACAAAGAAAGAAACAGGAAATGATGGTTCCTCCACAGTAAGAGGATAGAAAATAGTAAAAAAAACACCAGTAAAGGAAATGAGAATTTGAACATACTAAACAAAGCCTTTTAAAAACCGTTCTTAAAATATTCAAGGAAGTAAAAGAAAGTACAGATAAAGAACTAAAGGATATCAGGAAAACAACAAATGAGCAATATTAGAGACTAAGTAAGGAGACAGACATTTTAAAAAGGAACCAAACAGAACTACTGCAGTTGAAGACCATAATAACTGAAATGAAAAATGCCCAGGAAGGTTTCAAGGGCGGATTAGAACTAGCAGAAGAAAGAATTAGTGACTTGAAGAAAAGGCACTTGAAGTGTGTGAGAAACTGAGAAACAGAAAGGGAAAATAATAAAAGTGAAAGCAGCCTAAGGATCCACTGACTGAGAAGTAGATTGGCAAATGATGATGTATACATATGATCAAATGTGCTGCTACGAAAAAAAAAAGCAAGTTGTGAGGCATGTAACATTGTGAATGAATCTGTGGGACATATGGTGAGGCAAAATAAACCAGAAAAAAGAGAAATTATTGTATGATCTTATTTAGAAAATGCTTATAAGAAAACAGGGCCTCAATTGTGAGCTCTTATAGTAGTTACAGTTAGTCCAGAGTAGTAATTATTATTTCTGGATTTTGAGAGGCTGTTTTACATATGCATAACCTGGTATTGAGGGATAAGAATGAAGTTGATCAGGGACTAAAGTAATTCAAAATACAGGGGTAAGGAAGATGTTGTCTATATTTTAGAACATCATCTACTCTTTGAACAAAAGGAAGAAAGGTTATTTTGTCCAGAACCTAAATTTTCTATAGCACATAAGCTAACTCAAACTGTCTGGATAAATAATTTAAACAATTCAAACACAGGGAG
Source organism: Tamandua tetradactyla (assembly GCF_023851605.1). Classification (NCBI taxonomy): domain Eukaryota; kingdom Metazoa; phylum Chordata; class Mammalia; order Pilosa; family Myrmecophagidae; genus Tamandua; species Tamandua tetradactyla. Next base: position 27,755,810 of record NC_135336.1, on the reverse strand, counting down.
CCCAGAATAAGGATGAGGGCCTTTAATCCTGCATATCTTAATGTTGTCCCTGGAAAAATCCCAGAGAATATTAAGCAGAGAGTCAGAAAGTATTGGCAAAGTCCCTTGAGGGATGGGAGAAAAAATGTGGACCTATTAAACGTTACCACTAGGGAAACCCTTGATACTGTAGTAGGGACACCCAAATTAATAGGCTAAGCCCTTGATCTTGAGGCTTGCTCTTGTGAAGCTAACATGTGTAGTAGAAAAGCGTAGCCTACCTATAGGTATGCTTAATAGCTACTTCCAGAGGACCTCTTTTGTTGCTCAGATGTGGCCTTATTCTCTCTAAGTCTAATTCCACAAATAAAATCATTGCCATCCCACCATGACATTCAGGGGTGAAAGTGTCCCTGGAAAAATGGAAGATAGAATCCCAGGGAAGAGTCTTGCCCTGGCACTGTGGGATCAACAATGCCATCTTGAATAAAAGGGGAAAAAGAAGTGTAACTAAGAAAGTATCAGTGGCTGAGAGAGTTCAAATAGAGTCAAGAATCTACTCTGGAGGTCACTCTTAGGCAAGCTTCAGGTTAGACATAGCTACCTATAATAACTTCCAAATCCCCAGCCAAAACCAGTACAGCCAATACTACAGAACACCTAGGGCAATATATAAGATTCTACAAAGGTTCCAGGCACTAGGGTAACTTTCCAAAAAGCTATGATCTCCACATGGGTCCTTGGACCAGATAAATTCTTAAATCTAGAGGGGCCAGCCTCTCCAGAACATCAACTAGTTCTATACCCCATATCCCATATTATCAACAGCCCCTTCCAACATGAAAAGTTAGAATGGGCATAGCCCAAATACCCCTAAAGAGTGGGAAAAAGATCAAAGGTGATGGTGAAGTTATACAAGAAGGTCAGGTTTAACAAATAAGTATGACTGCTGAATCATTAAATTGATATTTCTTTTAGTTTCCAGTATCTTAGAGCAGCTAGAAAGTAAAAACCTAAAATTGAGGAATCATAACCCATACCAACTCTGAAATCTGTTCTACAACTAATTGTGATGTGCTTTGAAATCTAGTGCATTTTGGTATATATGTTATTTTTCACAAAAAAAGAAAAAACAAATCAATTGTGATAATAAAATATATATATATATTCCTCCTAGCCTCAAATGTTCTGGAGCATCTAGAAAGAAAAATGTGAGATGTGGAATGGTAGCCCATGATAAACTCTGGGCTCTGTCCTATAACTAGTTATTGAAGAGTGCTTTGAAAATTATTGCTTTTTCTTCTTACTTGGCTTTGTATATATTTTATATTATACAATTAAAAAGTTGAGAGCACTGCAACAGTGGCTCAGTGGCAGAATTCCCACCTGCCATGCTGGAGACCCAGGTTCAATTTCCGGTGCATGCCCATGCAAAAAAAAAAGGAAAAAAGTTGAAAAAATGATAATAATATCTCCATAACATTAGGAAAAAAAATAAAAGCAGCTTAAGACAGCATTGGATATGATCGAGCACACTAATATGCACACTATAGGAGTCCCAGAAGGAGATGAAAGAAAGTGGCAGAAGGGATAGTCAAAGAAATAACTACAGAGAACTTCCCAAACTTACCAAAAGATGTGAATATGGGGTGCACAGGTGGCTCAGTGTAGAATGCTTGCCTTCCATGTGGGAGAACTGGGTTCAATTCCCAGACCATGCACCAAAAAAAGAAGAAAAAAGATGTGAATATGCACATCCATGAAGCTTAGAGAACACCTAACAGGATAAACATGAAGAAAAGTACACCCTGTCATATAGTGATTACACTATCAAAAGAAAAGGACAAGGAGAGAGCTCTGAATGCTATAAGAGAAAAATAATATATTACATACAAGGGAGTCTCAATTTGATTGAATACTGATTTCTCATTAGAAACCATGGAGACAAGAAGTTAGTTTATTGAAATACTTAAGTGCTGAACGAGAACAACTGCCAACCAAGAATTTCATATCTGGAGAGAATTTCTTTCAGAAATGAGGGAGAAATGAAGAAATTATTAGATAAACAAAATCTGAGGGGGTTCATCGTTAGTTGTGCCAGACATGCAATGCTAAAAGAAGTTCTTCACACTGAAAGGATAGGACACTAGACAGTGGTTCAAAGCAGCATTGAGAAATAAAGACCTGAGGTAAAGGGAAACATACAGGTAAATATAAATGCCAATATCATTGTATTGTGTGCCAGTTTGAAAGGATTTATGGACCCTAGAAAAGCCATGTTTTAATGCTAATCCATCTTGTGGGAGCACCGTTCTTCTAATCCCTATTCAGCACTATAGTTTGGGAACTTGATTAGGTTATCTATCCCCATGGAGATGTGACACATTCAGTTGTGGGTATTAAATGTGATTAGATGGAGATATGTCTCCACCCATTCTACTTTTGGGTCTCGTTTAGTTTACTGGAATCCTACAAAAGAGGAGACATTTTGGAGAGCATCCCTTTGAGAATGAAGAGAGAGCAGCGGATCCACGACAGAATGATGAGAGAACCAAAAAGTTCACTAGCCAGAGACCTCTGGAGATGAAGAAGCCAGAAGAGAAAGCTGGCAGACTTCACCATGTGCCCTTCCAGCCTGGAGAGAGAAACACTGAACGTCATAGGCCTTCCTGAACCAAGGTATCTTTCCCTGGATGCCTTAGATTGGACATTTCTATAGACTTGTTATAATTTGGACAATATCACAGCCTTAGAACTGTAAACTAGCAACTAACTAAACTCCCCTTTTTAAAAGTCGTTTTGTTTCTGCTATATTGCATTCTGGCAGCTAGCAAAATAGAACATATACTTTGGTCTGTAACACCACTTTTTACTTCCTGCAGGTACTAAAGTGCAAATGCATACAAAATAATGATAAATCTAGGTTTTCTGACTAACAATTTTCAAAGATCTAAGTGGTAAGTATTACCAAAAAATGGTAGGGGGATAGAGGTGGATAGGAAAATAATATGTGCATTTGTTTGAAGTTAAGTTGGTATCAAACCAAATATGATTGTTATAATTTAGGATGTTAAATTTTAACCCCAGAGTAATCACAAGGAAAACAGATGAAAAATATATCCAGATAGAAATGAAAAGGCGTTCAATATGGTACAACACACAAAAAAAGCAAATAAATATAAATTAGACAAAAAGAAAAGAGACTTAGGAGACAATCTGAATGACCAATTTTAAGTGATATTCATCCCCTCTTTGGAAAATACAGTTTGAAATCTTTTTCTTCTGCTGGGCAAATCACTTTATAAAGGAAGACAGCTGTGACATTTATCATAATTTAAATAGACCTAAGTCCATCATTAATTTTTCCATAAGTTTCTCTATCTGCTCTGAGGAGATCATCTGATCGTGGGCAGGACTATCCCTGATCCTTCCTTTTAAATTCTTCCCTCACTTATGCCTTTCTCTCCCTCATTTTAATAGCCATGCCTGTACCCTGAGTGGTCCTAAATGAACCATAATTCTTGAAGATTTATTTTATAGCCAAGGCCAAGAAAGTGTTACTAGTTCCCTGACTGGTGCTGATCCTATGGAACTGCTTACCAAGTACAACCCAGAGAAATATTTGCCTTTTCATCTTCCTTTTTATGTTGCCTTCTTTCTCTCCATATCCTTTGCTGTCCATGCCCCACAATGGTCGTCTATTGCCCTGAACCAATCAGTACCTCTCACTGGAGGGAATAAGGTAGGCCTGCGTTCCTTTCCAGGGCAGTACCTTGCATCTAGGCAAATCTCTCCACTCTGTACACTAACAAAGCATGTTTATTACATAACAAAGCCCACATAAGTTCCCCGCAGCCTGACTCTATTGCTGCTTTGATAAAGGAAATATTGAAGTCATGGTATGCAGATTCTTCTGAAGACATCACCTATGAGAGTCACGTTTTTTCACACCCCAGGTGTTCCAAAGTATAATCAGTTCAGTTGCATAAATTGTTAGCCGCATTGGATTAGAATCTCTGTGTTAACTCTTTTGAGCTTGGCCTAGGTAGATTGACTAACAGTTCTAATTTATCTCGGCATTCATTTACGCATGAATCTGGCATTCTCCATAACATTTTCTTCCACGTGTCAGGCTCTCACACAAGGACAATATCCTTTCTAAGCGTTTTATGCTCAAGGTCAAGCTGTTTCCTTGAGCTCCCTTTTGAATCAAGAAAAGCAATGGTCCTTCCTCTATAGGCTGCGAGACCTACACTCTCTGCTCCATGTCGAAATTATTCACAGATTCCTAAATTTCTTCATCCAGTTGGAACTTCTCAGAATTTGCCCAGAGAAAATTTTTGAATAAATTTTTCTCTGTCCCTGAGATGCAACATCCTCCACAGCTCTGCTAAACTCAGCCTCCAATTTCTGAGTTTCCTGCATGAGAAGCTCTTTCTCCTATTGGTTCTTTCACTAAATATCCCTTGAATGAAACTAGCTAACAAGGTATTCCCTTCTTAATTGGCCTCTGAGGGGTTCACTTTTCTTTAGGTGGCACCAAGGGATTCTTAAACCCCCACTGCTCCTTCACAATAACCCAACCAGCATCAGTAACCCACCTAGAAACCACTTAGCTCAGGACTGCCATAAGCATTAGCATAGTAAAGTCCAATTATATCTACACTATTTCTCCAGTATTGCATTTCCTTTGCACTGTACCATTTAAAATCCCACATTTGCATTTTGTGCTAGCTGTTCCAAAGGCCAGGGGAAACCAAATGACTTTGGGAAATTCTGATGTTTGTTTTTTTTACCGAGCCATTCCAAAAGAAGTTTGTATAATCATTTTAAATATCTGGCAAACTAGTCCCTGATAAAATGTTAATAACTGGAAACAGACTGGTGCAAGGGATAGAATAGAAATTTTATTTTCATATAGTCTTGGCTTTCACTCTTGATTCTGCCACCCTCTAGTTGTTCAACATTGGGGAAGCTATGAAACCTCCCCATCTTTGGATTCATCCATTAAATGAACATACTCATTCTTCCTCTCTCAGCAATAATTAAATAACATTGATTAAGATATCTAGTATATATTCAACAAACATTATGCCTCATCTCTATTGCCTAGGGTATTTATGTTGTTTTAAGATATACTTCATCTTCCTCAAAGGGATGAATCTACAAAGGCTTCAGAAGGTTGCTATTTCTAACAAAACTTTGAAAGCTTTACCAAGTGTTTCTGACATTATGCCTTATAGATAACACCTTACTGTAATTAATTTATGAATTTAGGTCTGCTATTAACATACATATTAAATGTATGTTCCTGATTATAAAGCATTTAAAATACATATTTCAAAATTTAGAATTTTCGGCCCCTGCATGCAACTGATGGTCTTGTCTCATTTGATGATCAAGCTGCATCCCCAAATGTAGAGCACTATACTACATTAATTACTGTAATATTCCTACAGCAGTCATTTTTCTGCCCAGAGCCTACCCTCATTTCTTCTGGCAATAAACTTTATGCTCTTGACCCCAGGAGTGGGCATGTGAACCAAGCTAAGTCAGTAATATTGCCTATCTGGCCACTGAGATCAGCCTGGAATAGACACATGATCTATGCAGAACACTGGTCCAGGCTATTTCTGGTTTGAAGGAGTGGAAGGCATGCCTGTCCCACTCTGGTGGCAGAGCTGCTGGTTGGGAGCTGCAGGTGCCCATGTTCCTTGCCACATAGAGAACACTTGTCTGTACTTGGAGAATATGAGGTCAAAATGTGAGGGAAGCTGAGAAGTGATGTGGTTCTGACATTATCACAGGCCCTGTGGATCTTGAGGTAAATACCACTGTTATGGTTGGGGACATGTGTCAACTTGGCCAAGTTGTGCTACCTGTTTATCTGATTGAGCAAGTGCTGGCCTGTCTGTTGCAATGAGGACATTCCGTAGAATTAGATCATGATCATGTCAACTGCATCCACAGCATATTTCATTTGCAATCAGCCAAAGGGGAGTGTCTTCTACAATGAGTGATGCTTAATCTAATCACGGGAAGCCTTTTAAGGAGGACTCAGAAGAGACAGTCTCTTCCTGCTTTGGCAGGAGTTTATCCAGACCCTCCATCAGAGTAGTCAGCTTCACAGCCTGCCCTGTGGATTTTGGACTCTACATTCCCATTGTTAGGTGAGACACTTTTATAAATTTTATACGTATGGGTATTTCCCATTGATTCTGTTTCTCTAGAGATCCTTGATACAGCTTGGTACCAGGAGTGGTTCTTAAGAAACAGAATCTTAAAAATGGGTTTTTATGATTGGTTTTCTACTCTGACTGGTCTCAAAGGCACTAAGGATTCTGATTCCTGTCATCAGAATGATATTGCCAATCCGTGGGGTGAGTTGGCAAAAAAGATAGCTAAAATATCACCATTTCATTCTTCTAATGCTTCACTTGTATGAAGCATTAGAAGAAAAAAAAATTCGTATGTGTCATGGTTAGGGACATGTGTCAACTTGGCCAAGTTGTGGTACCTGTTTATCTGATTGGGCAAGTGCTGGCCTGTCTGTTGCAATGAGAACATTTCATAGGATTAGATTATGATCACATCAGCTGCATCCACAGCTGATTCCATTTGTAATCAGCCAAAAGGGAGTGTCTTCTGCAATTAGTGATGCTTAATCTAATCACGGGAAGCCTTTTAAGGAGGATTCAGAGGAGACAGATCCCACTCCTGCTTTGGCTGGTGAGCCTCTCCTGTGGAGTTCATCCAGACCATCCATCAGAGTCATCAGCTTCACAGTCTGCCCTGTGGATTTTGGACTCTGCGTTCCTGCAGTCACGTGAGACACTTTTATAAATTACATATTTGCAAGTGTTCCCTGTTGATTCTGTTTCTCTAGAGAACCCTAACTAACACATGTTGGTACCAGGAGTGGTTCTTAAGAAACAGAATCTTAAAAATGGGTTTTTATGAATGGTTTTCTACTCTGACTGGACTCAGAGACACTAAGGACTCTGATTCCCGTAATCAGAATGACACTCCCAATCCATGGAGTGAGTTGGCAAAAGTGATAGTTAAAATATCATCATTCGATTCTCCTAATGCTTCGCTTGTATGAAGCCAGATTCTGGGGGATAATGTTTTTGACACCTTTACAGAGTTTTGTAGAAATAAGAGTTATAGAGATGTTGGTTGGTTGTTGTTAGATACACTGGCTACATTAAGGGGTGAAAGGGATGGGCTTAAGGCTTCAAATGAGAAGCTTAAGTGCCGTCTGAAAGATGTAGAGGTTTCTATGAGTATCCTGAAGGAAAATCTTATTTCTTGTAGCCGTAGACTTGAGATCCCTGAAAATCACATTCAGAATCTTATTGTTAGAGTAGCAACTTTACAACATAAACTGAAATCTCAGTCTTGCATGGTGTCTACCGTTAAAGTGAGGGCATTGATTGGAAAGGAGTGAGACCCTGAAAAATGGGATGGTGACACATGGATTGATAATGATGTTGGGGGTGAGGTTGAAACCCTAGGCCATGCTGAGTCTTCTCTAGATAACCCTGTAATAGTCTGCCCTGAGGACACAGCCGCCCCACCTCCAGCCTGCCTTGAGGAATTGGCCACCCAACCTCCTCCTGAAGGGATTAGCTTTAGAGTGATTAATCCTGTTTCACCAGATGAAACTACAAATGAAGGCCCTGAAACAAATGGCTTGGAAGATATTTCTAATTCTTTTCATGACCCACCCCCACCACCCCTCATTTCTTCTAAACCTATAACTAGACTAAAGTCCCAACAGGCCCCAAAAGGTGAGGTACAAACTATCACACATGAGGAGGTACATTATACTCCAAAAGAACTGTGTGAATTTTCCAATTAATATAGACAGAAATCGGGAATATGTGTGGCAATGGATTTTAAGAGTGTGGGATAATGGTGGAAGGAATATAAGACTGGATCAGGCTGAATTTATTGATATGGGCCCACTAAGCAGAGATTCAGCATTCAATGTTATAGCTCAAGTGGTTAGAAAAGGTGTTAACAGTTTGTTTGGATGGTTGGTTGAAACATTGATCAAAAAGGTGGCCAACATTACCTGAGGTTGAAATGCCAGAACTGCCCTGGTATAATGTAGATGAGGGGATCCAGAGGCTTAGAGAGATTGGAATGTTAGAGTGGATTTATCATGCCAAGCCTGCTCTTACACTCCAGGAATGTCCAGAGAATGCACCTTTTACCAGAACAGTGAGAAATAAATTTGTGAGACTAGCACCATCATCTCTCAGGAGCTCTGTGGTTGCACTTCTCTGTAGGTCAGATATTACTGTAGGAACTGCTGTCACTGAGCTGGAATCCTTAAACACAATGGGGAAAACAGGATCCGGAGTTGGCAGAAGCCAGGTGGCAGCACTTAATCACCAAAGACAGGGTAGATGTGGCTATTATAATAGACAGCAAACTCAAAGGAGGCATCAAAATTATATGACTCACAGAGATTTGTGGCATTGGCTAGTAAATCATGGCAGTCTACTAAATTTTTAGAAGGGCAGTCTACTAAATTATTGTTGGAGCTGTATAAATGAAGAGTTCTAGGTCAAGTGAACCGAAGTCTAACCTGAATTACAAAAACACAGAGTCACGGCCCCTTAATCAATATCCAGACTTGAAACAGTTTACAGACCCAGAGTCCCTTGAATGAAGGGGAGGCCAGGTCCTTTTGGGGGAGAAACCTGTTACACTGCCACAAATTTATACTGTTAATCTTCCTCCAAGCCTTCCCCAAGGAGACCGACGGCCTTTTACCAGAGTAACTGTGCATTGGGGAAAAGGAAATGATCAGATATTTCAGGGATTATTAGACACTGGGTCAGAAGTGACATTAATTCCAGAGGTCCCAACACATTACTCTGGACCACCAGTCAGAGTGGGGGCTTGATCCTATTTCCTCGTCAACATATCATGCCATCTAGTAAGGACAGGTAAGGTAAGCTGCGAAAACAGAACAACATCAGTATCTGTGAGTAAACAAAAAAGCTATATTTCTTGTTCATAATAAGTATACTTCAGGGCAGAAAGATCTCCAGAGTCAGAATAATTTTCTTCTATATGGCTGTGCTGGTTTGAAATGATGTATGTGCCCTAGAAAAGCCAAGTTTTAATCCTAATCCTATTTTGTAAAGGCAGCCATTTCTTCTCATCCCTATTCAGTACTGTATGTCTATAACTGTAATTAGATCATCTCCCTGGAGATGTGATTTAATCAAGAGTGATTGTTAAAATGGATTAGATAATGACATGTCTCCACCCATTAGGGTGGGCCTTGATTATTTTCTGAAGTCCTATAAAAGAGGAAACATTTTGGAGAATGAGAGATGATTTGGAAAGAGCAGAGAACGCTGTAGCACCATGAAGCAGAGTCCACCAGCCAGCAACCTCTGAAGATGAAGAAGGAAAATGCCTCCTGGGGAGCTTCATGAAACAGGAAGCTAGGAGAGAAAGCTAGCAGATGATATCGTGTTACCCATGTGCCCTTCCAGATGAGAGAGGAACCCTTACTGTTTTCGCCATGTGCCTTTCCAGATGAAAGAGAAACTCTGACTGTGTTTGTCATGTGCCTTCTAACTTGAGAGAGAAACCTTGAACTTCATCGGCCTTTTTGAACCAAAGTGTCTTTCCTGGATGCCTTTGATGGGACATTTCTATAGATTTGCTTTAACTGGGACATTTTCTTAGCCTTAGAACTGTAAATTAGCAATTTATTAAATTCCCCTTTCTAAAAGCCATTCCGTTTCTGGTATATTACATTCCAGCAGCTAGCAAACTAGAACAATGGCAAATAAATAATACTCTGCCATACAATAATTATACCATCTAGTATATACAGCCTCTGTGGTCGGCACAAGACTGGAAGAGAACAATAGAGATTTACACAATGGAGATTTATATACCAGCTCCTTAAAAGCTTTTGCCCAAGACAGATACATGTTACTTTGCAGACATTATACTGACCAAAGTAACTCACATGGCCGTACTTAGCTTAAAGGATAAGAGAAGAAAAGGAAAATTGAGTATGGTTACTAGGAAGAAGAAAAGAAATGGATATGGTGAACATTGGATACAAACCTTGTTTGTTTTACCACTAGAATTCTCAATAAATTGGGCTATGATCAATGTTAGTTGTTTCATTCTTTATTTTTATTTTTGCAGACACTCAATTCTTAACCCCTTGCAAATTCACTATACCTTGAGTAGCTTGGATGTATTAATGAAAAGCCCCCAGACTTCAGTGGCTTACAACAATAAACATTTATTCCTGCTCCTGTTACTTACAGTCTGCAGATTGACTGCAACTCTGCTGTAGGCTGGATGGAGTTCTCTCTCCAGAGTCTTCTTTTCTGGGATTCAGCTGAAGGAGCAGCTCCTAAGTTTATGCTTAGACTTGGCACTTTTTGTATTTGCTCACATGCTATTCACCAAGGGCAACATGTGCCCAAACCCAAAGTCACTAAGGCTGGGATATATGTTCCTCCCGTGGAGAAATGGCAATGGTAGGGTATGGCAGTGGATGAGCATGAATAATCCTAACGCAAAGAAGTGGAAATGCATAATTGAGAGCAATCATACTTTATCACAGCATTCTACTGGCACACCTCTTGGCTCTTTTCTTGTTCTACTCACCCTCTTACGGAAAGCCCCTCCTTTGTCCAGGAAAACAGCATGTAAACTACATCTTTGATATCATTTGTTTCTCCCAAGATTTAATTTAGAATATTTAGCCATCTTTTAGAAATCTAAATTGTCTAAATTGCAAGTTTCATCACCACTTTACTAGACATATTTTAAACATGTTCTTTCAGGTAAGCACTTTTGTATCTGTTCCCTATTCTGTCCATGGTAGCATTATTTTCCTTCTCCATCCACTGCCATTTGACCTCAATGTCATCCTCATAGCTATCTTCTTTTTATCCTGTATATCTTGTGAGTCCTCTCTCCTATTTAGGCCAATTCCTTTACTTATATTCATTCACACACACCCCTTCTTCCCACAGCCTCTGGGAAAAGGTTCCACCAATTTTCAAATTTTTTTTATTTTCTATGTCTTCTTCATTCCTTTGTTTTCTTAACCTCTCTTTACACCTCCTTTATTAAATATTCCCTCCAGTCAACCCTGGGGATTGAGTGTCTACCACTTGGCATTCTTAGTGCATTTTTAGGTACTGTTGAAAACTGTGAAAGGTCAAAGATATTACCATACTTGCAAGCTACCAAATTAGCCAGCCAGTTTTATGGGTGTTGGCAAAAGACATGAGACTGTTGGGTCAGAGAAAAAGACTTTCATTACTCACAGCATTGCAGTAGCCTGAGCATCAGCATTTTCTTACACTGGTTCCCTGAATCCAATGCAAAGAGGACCAGGTGACACTCACACACAATGAGTTACATTACAGGAAGGAAACGTTGCGCTTAAGGAAGTAGAATCTTTTATAAGAGTAAGTAGACATGCCTACTTTTCCCTCTGGAGGGAGACATTATCTCTATCTTCCAAGCTTGTTTGCTGTACAAATGCCCTTAATAAATCTGGGAAAACAGCAATGAATGAAAGACCCATGGAGGATTGTTGCATAAAGTTACTAGTCCTGTTTCCCCAACTACATTGTAAAATCTTTGTAAGTAAGAGTCCACATAACTTCTTTCTTAAGGGCCAAGTAGAAATATTTTAGGGTTTCAGGCTATACAGTTTCTGTTACAACCACTCAACTCTGTCATTTTAGCTCAAAAACGGCCAGCAACACTGAATAAAAGAATGGGTGAGACTATATTCAAATAAATGTTGTTTACGAAAACAGATGGCTGGTCCGAAGGCCATTGGGTACTGCCCCCTACTTGAAATCAAACTTTAGAGTGCATTTAATTTGTATGACACACACAAGCATAGAAGCTGATGATACCTCAGTGAGTAAAACAGATGCCATTTCCTACCCTCATCAACCACATGTTCTACTGGAAGACCACATCAAACAAAGTAAATTAGTAAAAGATATTGTTTGTCTGATGATGGTGATGCTGGAGAGCCCCCAAGAGCTCTCAGAGAGGTTGAGACCTCAAGCAGGGGCCTTAATGCTGTAAGGATTCTTGGCTCAACCACAGGAAAGAATTCAAGGACTAGTCAGTGTGTACAGCCAAAAAATATAATGCGTAGTGAAGGTACACACTCTAAGGCAATGAGTGCAACATTGTCCAAGGGAGGAGACACTCACTGGGGCTGGGATTCCTGTATTATAAGAACTTGAAGGGGTCCTTGACCTTTTGGTTATGCTAATGAGGGATAGATGAGCTGTACCTTTCATTGGTTCTTTTCGGACACAGACCTGAGTGAGGATTAGGTATGCACATGCCAAAAGGAACTTCTGGTTATGGGTCTTAGGGTTACATCCCCCTCCCTCCTTCCCTATCTAACTGCCTCAATGGTGAGTGCTGTGAAGGGAATGTAAAGCCAGAAAGGTAGAGGTATGGAGAGAAGTAAAATTTTACATAAGGGGTCAGGAAAGGGATCAATGAGATGGTGACATATGAGAAAAGGCCTGAAGGAGATGAGGGAACAAAATATGTTTTAACATCTAGGAGAAGAACATTCTAGACAAAGGGAGCAAGTGCAAATGTCTGGGGATGACAACACTCCTGACATGTTTGAGAAGCAGCAAGGAAGCAGTGGTGCTGAGGCAGAGTGAGTGAAAGGGAAAATGGTAAGAGATTAGCTCTGAGAATTAGCTGGAGTATTAAACAGAGGGAAAATCTCTGCTGACTTGCATTTTTGAAGGTAAATCTGCTGCTTTGAGAAATGTTTGAAACATTAAAGGCAGAAACAGGAAGATGATTCTGGATGCCTTTAAAATAATCAAGGCAGAGGTGATCAAAACAGATTTCATTTCTGAATAAATTGTAAAAGTAGAGCCAGTAGGGGTTGCTGGTTAATTGGGCAGTATGTGACAAAAACAATGTTGTCAAGGATTATACCAAAGTTTTTGGTCTAAGAAACTGGAAGAATGGGTTGCCTCTATGAATGGAAACACTGATAATGAAGCAGGTTTAGGGACAGATGAGGTATTTTGCCTCAGAATGTTAAGTAGATATTCTATAAATGTGTTGATGATAACAACCTACCTACTTAACAAAGTTGCCTAAGGCCAGCCCTGCAGCCCAGTAGTATGCATCAGGAAAATCCAAATGCTAACAGTATGCATCCTCCTTTGCCCTCTTCGGAATCCAGACCTAGTGGCTTCTATGGATGGGTCAACTGGAATGTTAATCCAGATTGCTTCTCTGGTATATAGACACAGAATAATGACAAAATCCCTTGTCCAGACTTCATTTGGTGAAGGACAAATCCAGCAAATAAAGAAGAGGCTATCTGTCTATCAAAATGCATATTCAATAGACTCTTTATCAACTGTAAGCCTAGGAGGGAGGATGACAGATTTTTAACAAGTTAATTTGAGGAACATTCCCTAAACACGTTGAGCTAAATTATTCCTCTTGTATCTGGGACAGTGCCAGCAGTCACTGCCTTTATCTCCAATTCTCCCCCAGGTTTCTTTCACACGGTCAACCAAGGAACGCTCATACACTATTGAAACATCCATGTGCACAACTCACTCTGAAGAGAATGCAGGGGTTGCTCTGAAAGGAAGAGAACCCATTATCACACAGCTTGCACCAACATCTTCTTTTATATACTGATCATATTCTCTTAGATGAAAAGATCAAAGTAGAAGGCAGCTTTGCTTGTCTCATGCTAGATTTTAGAAATTATCCCCTCCCTGACTCTTTCCAAGCAAAAGTAATTCCTCCTCCTAGTATGTATAAATAAAACAATAAACATGCACCTTATTTCATCTTGTTCATGTGTTTATACATTTTCATGCATCTCTTCAGTATTTCTCACAGAGGACAGCAGAAATATCCTGAAGGATAATGTTTCTAGAGATAAAATCCCATCCTTTTCTCAGGACTTAATGTTAGGGAAGGTCATGCTGGTTACTTACTAAAGTTAAGTTGGGTTTCAAGCAAAAGATTGGCTGTCTCTTTGACGCATTTGAGCAGGGAGGGTGTATTCATCTGGGGGAAAAACAAACAGAAAAATAGTACAAAAAAGCCCTCCTTTACCTAGAAAGAAGATACTGCCCAGTGTTTAACAGAAGTGTAATGGTGCTCAGCCCAGGGGAGAACTCAGTTGACAGTTTTAGCATTAAAAAAAGAAATGGAATGGAAAGAAGACAGAAGAAAGTTCAGCAAGTGTTGAAAGAAAAAAAACTAGACTGTTTCCTGAGAACAGAAGCCATCAGAGCTCTGCCACAGGATATTTGCACAGAAGGTGAGCTACTAGCCCAGTCAAAGAAGTAATATATGTACAGTAGAAACATTTCATAAGATTCAATTCCAGGAAGTTTACCCTATCCATTGAGGTATATGCTTTGCGAAAAGTAACAGAATTCCTGATAAAAAGTGGCTTCAGTAAAAGGGATCCATTCATCCACAGTAACAAGAAATCCAGGGATTCAAGAGTTGGTTCATCAGGTTAACAGTGTCCATTGGGCCTCTGTTTATACTGCCTTTCTTCTCAGCAATCCTTCACCTGTTGGTGATTTCCCCCCTCATTTTCACATACTGGCTGCAGCATCTATTGTGCCTCATTCTTGCAACATAGTAACCCAAAAAGGGAGGAAATGGGTAAGTCACAACAAAAGTTGTCATCATGAGTGGGCCACACTCGTTCACTGGCAGAGTTCTCACCTGCCATGCCAGAGACCCAGGTTCGATTCTTGGTGCCTGCCCATGCAAAGAAAAAAAAAGTTGTCATCTCATATAGTGCTAGTGATGAGGGGAAAATCCCAGAAGGCTTCTTCTTATGTCTTCTTGCCCAAACCTGGGTTATCTGTCAGGGAGAGTAGGATGGCTCTAATTGGCTTGAATTAATCAAAATCTCATCTCCAGGGCTCAAGTACATTGCTAAAAGAATAAAATTGAAGTTTTATTGTCAAGGACAGGAAGATCTCAATTGCATCAAAAACCAAGAGTGTCTAATATATTTAGCTTCTTGCATTTCTAATATTCTACCTTTTAAATGCTTCTAGGAGGTATGAACTCTTGCAGAAAGAAAATTTTGAGGAACTGAGACCCAGATGTCTAAGGAAAGAACCCAATAACAATAGACTGAAGTCTTAGTATTGTAGGACTACTGCAAGAAAATACCATGAACCAGGTGGCTTAAAAAACAGAAACTTACTGTCTCACAGTTCTGGATATTTGCAGCCTGAGATCAAGGTGTCAGAAGGACCATGCTCCCTCTGAAGTCTGTAAAAAAGAATCTGGTCTGCGCCTCTCTGTGGTAGTTAGATTCAGTTGTCTATTTGGCCAGGTAAAGGCACCTACTTCTGTTGCTATGGACATGAGCCAATGGTACGTGAACTTCATCTGTGGCTGATTACATCTGCAGTCGGCTAGGAGGTGTGCCTGCTGCAGTGAATGCCATTTGACTTAATTGGCTGGTGCTTAAATGAGAGATCACAACATAGCACAGCCCAAGCAGCTTGGCACACCTCATCTCAGCACTCGCAGTTTAGCCCAGGCCTCTGGAAATGCAGAAAGGAATCACCCAGGGGAAAGTTGGTGGAACCCAGAGGCCTGGAGAGAAGGCCAGCAGAGATTACCCGGAGGCTTCCCAGGTAAGAAAGAACCTCAGTTGAAAGTTAGCTTCCTTTCCTCTGAAGAACTAATGAAATAAATCCCCTTTTATTAAAAGCCAATCTGTCTCTGGTGTGTTGCATTCTGACAGCTAGCAAACTACAGCACTCTCTCTTGGTTTCTGGTGGTGGCTCATTATCCTTGGAGTTCCTTGGCCTGCATCACTTCCCTCTCTGCCTCAGTCATTAAACAATGTTCTCCCATATCTGTGGTCTGTCTGTCTATGTATGTTGCCCTCTCTTGTACAGACACCAGTTATGTTGAATTAATGGCCTACCCTACTCCTGTATGTCATTTTAATTTGTCTACTTCCATTTGTAATGACCCTATTTCCGTATAAGGTCAAATTCTGGGGTACTGAGGATAAAGACTTTTCCTTGGTTTTCTATTACTACTATGACAAATACCACACAATGGATTGGCTTAAACCATGAGGATTTATTCTCTAATAGTTTTTGGTGACTAGAATTCCAAAATCAAGGGCTCCACAGGCCATGCTTTCTGTACAAGTCTGTAGTGTTCTGATGCTGGCTTTGCGAATCCTTGGAGTCCCTTGGCTTGCATTTTTGTTTTCATCAATTGGCTTTTCCTTCTGGTTTCTACTTCTCCTGCTCTGTTGTCTGTCTCTATCGATGTCTTCTTGTTATAAAGACTTCAGTTATATTTAATGAAGGCCCTCCCTTCAATTCAATTTGGCCTCATATAAACAGTATTTTAAAGAACCTATTCACAAATGAGTCCACACCTTAACTAATAATAATATCTTCAAAGATCCTATTTACAAATGGGTTCACACCCACAGAAATGCAGGTTAAGACTTGAATGCCTTTTACAGGGGACATTATTCAATTCCCAATAGATTTTCACACATCCTTTAGGGGGTACACAATTTAACCCATAACACGCAGAGTAAAGATGTATTATTCTTGTTATGGTAGTCAAAGTAATTTGGATTAAACATCCCTGGAGAAATAGAAACTTTAGACAAAATGTTAAAGTTATCTCCTTGAAGCCATCCAAGGACTAAAAATTATGAGGCCATAGTCCAGAAGCCAAAGAAAACTAGAGAAACAAACCTGGCATTTAGGACCACAGTATTTTAGGAGTGTCTGCCAAGTCTACAAAAAGTGGCAAAGAGTTGGGAAGCTGAACAGGGACCTACAACTTGGAGTTCAGAATGTTCTATGAAGAGAAGTACTGATAAAAACACTAGACTTTAGGCTTGTACCAGAAAGAGATAGGTCCTAAAATAAGAATGAATCAGAAATCAACCTGGCCTCATGAGGTCTTCAATTGCAAATTACCCAATTCCCTGAAATTTCAGTAAGAAGATCTGGGATTGTTAGTGTGCCTATTAACTGCCAGACAGGAGTAAATGTTAATATTCTTTGGAGGAAAACAGCATACTTTTGGTCTACTGATGACTCATAACTTTTCATATTTTTAATTAAAAAATATGTATTTTCATATGTTATCACCTACTAGCACATAACTAAAACACCTGGAAATACAAGAAGATAATGTGATTGAACAGTAAGAAAAACAACAGGCCTTAAAAGCAGATGCACTAGGCGGTGCGACTGTGGCTCAGTGGCAGAATTCCTGCCTGTCATGCTAGAGACACACGTTTGAGTCCCGGTGCCTGCCCATGTAAAAAACAAACAAACAAACAAATGAACAAACAAATGGGAAAACAGATGCACTGAGGCTCCAGAGGATGAAGAAATTATACATATATAGATTTAACTGTGCTTAATGTGTCCAAAGAAAGAAAAGAAAATATTAAGAATTTTGAGGAATAACTAAAAATTTACAAAAAGAATCAAAGGTAAATTCTAAAACAAACAAAAAATAATGGAAATTTAATTTTAAAAAAAGAGTGGATTTAATAGCAAATTTGATATAGTTGACTTGAGAATTAGTGAACTAGAAATTGTCAGGAGAAAATATCCTGAATAATGCAAAAGAGAAAAGAGGATGGGAAATATAGAAAAGAATATAAAAGATGAGGGAAATAAAGAGAAAATTAATTGATTACATGTAATTGAAATTCCAGAAGGAGAGGAGAATGAAAATAAGCAAAAACAACATTTGAAGAAAGAATGATTGATTTTCCAAAAACTGATAGGAAATATTAAATAACAGAGTTGAGAAAGACTATAAATAGTAAATAGAGTAAATACAAAGAAAATTACACCTAGGTACAGCATAGTAGAGCTGCTAAAAACCAAAAAATGAAGACAAATTCCTGAAGCAGCTAGACAAAAAGATAAAATGCTTTCAAAGCATAACAATAATACAATAGATGAATTTTCAACAGAAAAAAATGGAATCATATTTTCAAACTTCTGAAAGTGAAAAAACTTCCAAGCAAGAATTATATATCAAGCAAAAATGAAAGCAAAATAAAGACATTTTCAGAGAAGTAAAAACCAAGAGAATTTTCAGCATTACACCTAAACTAAAGAAATACTAAAATAAAAGAATGAACATAAAATAAGTGATAAATATATGAACAAATCTATTTATTTGGCCAACATATAAATAATAATGGCCTTGGGGTTTTCAAACTGTAGACAATGAAGACGCATGAAACCATAGTGTATAGATTGGGAGGGAGCTTAACGGTATTAAAAGGTTTTATGTTCCTTGCATTTTTCAGGAAGAGGTAAAAGTCCTAATTTGTATGAAACATTGTAAATTGAAAAAAGTTGTTGTAATCTCTAGGATAATCAGTGAAAGAATAATTGAAAACAAAATATTTATCACCAGGCTGACAGGAGTTAACAGGCAATAATAAAAATAATGGATCCAAAAACTGGGACATTTGTCATTCAGCATGGAAACATAATAAAGAAGAAAAAGCATACCATCATCTCAAAGGAAGTAAAAAAGAATGTTTAATTGCCTTTAATATACATTGATTAGGAAATCTAATCAAACTGCTAATAGCAAGTAACATTTAAAAACAGCTTTAACAATACTTGATATACAATAAATTACACATACTGAAAGTACAATTTGATAACTTTTGACATAATTATACCCCTGTGAAACCATCATGGTAGTTAAGATAGTAAATTTTATCGATCACTGTCCAAAGTCTCCTTGTATCCCTTGGCAATCCCTCTCTCCTATATCACCTCTAATCCTCTCTCAGACCCAAGGAAACATTGTTCTGCTTTTGATGATTACAGTTTTATTTGCATTTTTAAGAAGTTTATATAAATGGAATTATACATTTTGTGCTCTTTTCTTGTCTGGCTTCTTTCAGCCTAATTATCTTAAGGTTCATTCATGTTGTGTGTCCATTCATTTTTTTTGTTGAGTGGTATTCTATTTTATGGATATATCAATTTTTATAATGCATTTACCTGTTGATGGACATTTTGGTGATTTATAGTTTGGAGCTATAACAGATAAAGCTGCCACGAACATTTGAATACAAGTCTTTGCATGAATGTATGTTTAATTTCTTTTCTGTATATGCCTGGGAGTGGAATGACTAGGTCATATTGTAAGTCATGGTTAATTGTTGAAGAAGCTGTCAAACGCTTTTTCCAAAGTAGTTCTACCATTTTACCTTCCCACAGCAGTGTATGAGAGTTCCATTTCCTCCACGTCTTTGTTGACACTGGCCATTTTTATTTTGGTCATTCCTAATAGGTGCGTAATGGCTTTAATTTGTATTCTCATGATGACTAAGTATGTTGGCCACCTTTTCATGTACTTCTTTGCCATCTCTCATGGTCAGGTTCAATGTATCAACTTGGCCAGGTGGTGGTACCGGTCACATGGTCAGACAAGTGCTGGTCTGCTTTGGCTATGAGGACATTTCATGGGCTTAAATCATGATTATATTGTCTGCATCCACAGCTGATTGTGTTTGTAATCAGCTAAGTAATCAGCTAAGGGAAGTATCTTCTGCAATGCGTGATGCTTAATCTAATCACCAGAAGGCTTTTAAGGAAGATCCAGAAGAGAAAAGTCATTCTTCCTGATTCAGCCAGAAATGGAGTTCATCCAGACTCTTCCTCAGAGTCGCCAGCTTCACAGCCTGCCCTACGGATTTTGGACTCTTCCATTCCTACAGTTGTCCAACCAGTCTACCCTGAAAGTTCATTGAAGAACTTCTTCAGAGTTATCAGCTTGAGGCTTGCCCTATAGACTTTGGACCTTTACATTTCCACAACTGCCCAGCCAACCTCTCCTGAGAGTTCATTGATGAACTTCACTGGAGTCACCAGCTTGCAATCTGCCCTACAGACCTTGGATTCTACATCCACGTGGTTATGTGAGACACTTTTATAAATTTTATACCCATGGATATCTCCTGCTGATTCTGTTTCTCTAGAGAACCCTGCTAATACAGCTCAGTACCAGGATGGGGTGCTGCTGTTGTTTGCAAATACCAAGCAGGTTTTTTAAATGAATAGGGGAAGATTTTGGTGGAATTGTAGAAAGCTTGATAGAGAAGGCCTAGAATGCTTTGAAGAGACTGTCAATTGAAATGTGGACTCTGAAGACACTTCTGATAAAGCCTTAGACAGAAATGAGGTACATGTTTTTATAGATTGGAAAGAAGGCAAGCCTTATTTTAAAATGGCAGATAATCTGGCAAAATTTACTAGTGGCTTTCTCTGGAAGACAGATTTTTAAAGCCATAAAATTGGATATTTAGCAGAAGAGACTTTCAAATTAAGTGTGGGAAGTGCAGCCTGTTTTATCTTTGCAACTTATAGTGAAATGTGAAAAGAAAGAGATAAACTGAGAACTGAACTCTTGGGTAAAAAGAAACCAGAAATTGATGTTCTGGAGAATTCTGGGCTTCCTAGAAGGGAGATCCTAGATCATAGTGCCCCACATGAGAATTTGGCCAAATGTGGAACCAGTCAGCCATCTCAGAGAAAGCCAGGATTGGATATGAAGTTATCCAGGAAGAATTTGTGGAAACTCCTTATGTCTGATGGGCATGGTCCAAGGCTACTGCAAAGAAAGTCAATGAGAATTTTGCTTGATATGTATAAAGGGAATCACTGCCAGTCAGGACTGAGAGGGACAGAAAAGGGACACACTGGAGGAAAAATGACTTCAGAGGCAGAACATCTATGCGGAAGTCGGAAGTCAAGAAGCTTTGGGCCAAGAAAGCAGACCCACCCAAGTGCATGGAAAGGGTGAGTTTGCCCTGAAGGAAGAGGATGGGCCTTCCACCTCATTGCAGTGGAATAGTCATGCCATCTCAGGTCTTGGAGAGGGTGGAACACAGTCCTTGGGATTTGGGGAGACCTTGACTACTACACATGGTGGGGTTGAGTTTGTGCCCAAGATATGGCAGAAAGCCTGGTGTGGTCCCCATCCTTGGAGAGGGTGGAGCCAAGAAAAAGGTGGCCTCCCCAATGTCTCCCAAGGTTGTGTTCAGAGAGAGAGGCAGGCCTCTGCATAGACCCTTGGAAAGGGTGCGACTGCCACTTGAAAGGGTTCATGTATCCTAGAAAAGCCATGTTTTAATCCTAATCAATCTTGTGAGAGCAATGGTTTCTTCTAATCCCTATTCAATAGTATGGGTTGGAAACTTGATTAAGTTATCTTCATGGAGATGTGACTCAATCAATTGTGGGTATTAAACTTGATTAGATGGAGATATCTCTCCACCCATTCTACGTAGGTCTTGATTAATTTACAGAAATCCTATAAAAGAAGAATTATTTTTGGAGAAAACTTCAGAACACTGCAGAACCATGAAGCAGAGAGTCCATCAGCCAGTGACTTTTGGAGATGAAGAAGGAAAACGTCTCCCAGGAAGCTTCATGAAACAAGAGAAGCTTTCTCTTAGCCAGAAGAGAAAGGTAGCTGATTTTGCCATATGCCCTTCCAACCGAGAGAGAAAGCCTGAATGTCTTTGGCTTTCTTGAACCTAGGTATTTTTCCCTGGATGCTTTAGATTGGACATTGTTATAGACTTGTTTTAATTGGGGTATTTTCTCAGCCTTAGAACTATAAACTAGCAGCTTATTAAATTCCCCTTTTTATAAGCCATTCTGCTTCTGGTATATCACATCTGGCAGCTAGCAAAATAGAACACCATCCTTTTATATTGTTTGGTGAAATCACTTTAAATCTTTGTACATTTTAAATTTTGGTTTTTGATTTCTTATTACTGAGTTTTCAGCATTTAAAAATATATCTATGTACAATTTTTTGTTAGATATATGATGTGTAAATATTTGATACTAGTTCATGCTTGTCTTTTAATTCTCTTACAAGTACAGGTATTTTAAATAGCAGAAATTTTTAAGTTTGATGAAGTCCATTTCATTTTTTTTTTAATTTATGGATTGCTCTTTTGGCATCATAGCTAAGAAATATTTCCCTAACCCAAGATCATAGAGATTGTCTCTATTAGATTTCAACTTAAGTCCTATATCCATTTTTAATTAATCATTGAATGTGTTGTGGGTTGAACTGTAGTATATATTAGTGATTTTAGCTTATCAAGGTATGTATTATACCATGTGTCTCCCAAAGAGTTATATTAAAGTCCTCAACCCATGTACCTGTGAATGTGGCCTTATTTGGAAATTAGATCTTTGCAGATGTAATCAAATGAAGGTTAGGTCATAATGTATTAAGGTGGTCCCTAAATCCAATGACTAGAGTCCTTAATAAGGAGAGGAGGATTTGGTTATAGAGACACAGACATACTCATAGAAGGCTATGTGAAGATAGAAGCAAAAATTAGCATAATACAGCTATAAGCCAAGGAAATACTGAGGATTGTTGATCAGAAGATAGGAAGCAGGGAAGGATTCTTTAGAACCTTTGTTAGGGGTCTTCATTTCAGACTTCTAACCTCAAGAACCATCAGAGAATAAATTTCTGTAGTTTTAAGCCACCAATTTGTGGTAATTCCTTATGGCAGCCCAAGGGAATGGATACAGTATGAGATTATATCTTTGCACATGGATATCCTATTGTTCCAGCACCATTAGTTGAAAAGACTATCCTTTTATTCCTAAGAATTACTTTTAGAGTTTTGTCAAAAATGTGCTGTCCATAAATGTATGAGTCTATTTCTGGATTCTGCATTATGTTCCATTGATCTATTTGTCTACCTTAATGTGACTGCTTAGATTACTGTTAACTTTATCACTAATCTTGAAATCAGGTAGTGTTAGTCCTGCAAGGTTGGTCTTTTCAGAGCTCCTTTGTATTTCTGTACTAAATTTAGAATCAGCTTGTAAATTTCTATAAGTATTCCTAATGGTCTTTTAATTTGGATTTTACAGAATCTATAGATCAAACTAGGGAGAATTACCATCTCACAATATTGACTCTTTTGACTTATGAACACAACATATCTTTCATTTTATTTAGGTCTTCTTCAATTTCTCAGCAATATTTTGCAGTTTCCAGTGCACAGATGTTTCACATCTTATATCCTTGGTATATGTTGTTGCAATTGTGTTTGGTTTAGAATTTTTACACCATGTTCATGAGGGTTATTAGTCCATAGTTTTCTTTTCTTGTAATGCTTTGTTTTGTCTGATATCTGAATAATGCTGGTTTCTAGAATGAGTTGGGAAATATTTTCTCTTCAATTTTATGGAAGACTTTGTACCATGTAGGCCTGAGAAACATGGAAAATAATAAAATAGAAGAGGATGGCTATTGAATGAAAATTTAGTTAAATGGAAGATCAACATGTTTGACTTAATTAAACCCATGTAATCTAGAAACCTTCTTGTTATCTCCTGCCCAGAATAGTTTCCTTGCCCCCTGAGCTTCCATAGTTAGTTCTCCTCTCTTCTCTTATATAATGAACCAGGAATGGTCTGTGAGCACTCAGCCCAATACCAACCCTTCTAAGCTCTCTCCTATAAAGTAGGTTCTGAAAACCTGGAAATTATCTTTCCCAAAAATCCATTGCCAGAACTGTTGAGGTTTGATAATGCCAATGAGAGGCAGTCCAGCAAGGTGTGGAAGGTGGAAGAAAAGTAGAAACCATGACATTAGCAGGCAAATGCATGGCCTTGTAATTTATGGAGGGCCCAGAGACTATTCTTTGATTCTCTGTTGGGAGACGATCAGTGGTAGTTTCATACAAATTCCACAATACCCTAATTTCCTGAGAAATTAGTGACTTTCCCTGACCTTGCTACCCTAGTCCTTTCAAAGAATATATAAGCACCCAATTCCTTGTAGTACATTTCTTCTACCTGAGAATCTAGAGTGTTTCTATTTTATTACATTAACCCATTCAAAGAATAGTTTGTGACCACCTACAACAGAATCAGCTGAAATGTTTTATTCCCACCTCAGATCTATGAAACTGGCAAAGGGGAGAATCTGAATTTTTAACAAGATTCCCAGGTTACTGAGATCCTGTGCAGATTTATTCCTGAATCCACAAATTCACAAATGTCATTCTAGTATATCATTCCCTTTGTACACTGTGGTGAAGTAAAAATTAAATGGTTAAGTGCCCATTTAGATGCTTAATGAAAGTTACTATGGATATGATGGGTATGATTGCTGACAATTATCATCTCATTGAGGTGCAACTGCTGGGCTCACTCACACTGTGGCTTCCATACCTCTCCCTTACTCAGCAAATATAAAATTTGTGTTTCATCAAATTTATGAATTACCACAGGTTATAATAATGTGTCATTTATTGAGCAATTTATTGGGCACTCTGTCAACCTTTTAAATATATTATTCCATTTAATCATCCAAACAACCTATGAGAATGGATCTACAGTTACTCTTTATTTAACAGATGAAGACAGGCTCATAAGGGTTAAGCAATTTGCCCAAGTTCACACACCTTTGACTTGACTTCAAGTCTGGCTCTTGGACCATTAGGCTGCACTGTTTTTTAGGCACTAGAAACCCACTTGGTAATTATATGCATGGCTTATCTTATCTTCACCAATCTATAAATCCCAAGATAGGAACATCAATGCCTGCACAGTGCCATGAATATTATAAGTGAGGGACTGGACAACATTTTTGGAATGAATGAGTGAATGCACAAACAAATGAATGGATGGATGAGAAGAAAATAAGAGCTAAAATTCAATTGTGGCATAGAAGATTTGGAATTGGTAAATGATGTTGCAATTTTCTGTAAGGGACCAACTTACAAAGGAGTAAAGTCTGGGCTGCTAAGGAGTTAATCAGAGAAGCCACCCTGGAGAAATGAAATCTGTCAGCATCTGCATTGCTGAGAGGAAGGTCTGGTGAGTCCTGAAACCCAGTCATATCCAGTCCCAACAGGTGTAGAATAAGCATCTGTACAAGAAAACTCAAAGACTAAAAATCAGAATTACTTCACTAAATCTGGCCATTTGATGACTATGGAATGTCTCTAAATAAAATTGATTTTAAAATATCTGGATTACTTCACTAATTCTTGCCATTTCATTATTGTATGCCTTTAGAATTTTAGGTGGTAAAGAGACCTTAGAAATCATAGACTCTGCCTTCACAGTTTCAACGTGATATAACTGGAGCCTCAGAACAACTGGTAGTCCTATCTAAGGTCACACATTTTATAGGAACCCAAATACACAATCCTCAATCCAGTACTTGCTTCTCCACAACTTATAGTCTCCAGGTACATACAACCCATCTCACACTTTTTAAAATATATAGAACTATAATGGAATGTCTGCAGACAGGATAAATCTCTTCACTGTTTCAAGAGCAAAGAATGGTAAAAAGCCCATTAGAGGAAAGAGGAACAAATAAGCAGAGGTCTGGGAAGCTTCAAGAACAAGCTGAAAACACGAAGTTTCACTCAAATTATCTTTCCACATAGTTTCAATGAAAGTAGAATTTCCCTACTATTTATGAGAGAAATTTAGAAATTCACTCTTTAGCTTGGGTAGACTCTGTTTTGGAATATTTTTCTATGGCAACCCACTACCATTTGGCCAAAATACTTAACCTCAAATCATAAGCACTTTTTTTTTCCCCAACCCATGCACTAGTTGTTTCCACCCCAAGGATATCATGCATTGATGGCACTTAAAAGTAGGTACCAATATTAGTTACATATGCTCATTTTCTTTGATTTTCCCTATAATCTTGCAAAATAGGTATCCCTATTCAGTAGATAAAGTAATAGAAATTCAGACTATATAAGAAACACATCTGAGATAAGACTGTTAATGAGATAATACAGCCATAAATGAAACCCAGGTCATGGCGATGCCAGGGCCTTTGCCCTTTTGACACAGTGCAAAAAGCCTGTCTGAACAGAAGGAGGCATCTCTGGCCCACACATGGCACTAACTGCATAGACCAGTAAGATCTCTGGTTTGCTTGGCTGTAAAAGTGTTCTTCTTAATGAAGAAGAGTTAAAAGATTCTTACTGGTAAATAGGGGAAGGGTATAAAAGTAGAATTAAAGAGATTCAGAAAAAATAATTAAAATGAGTAGATAACAGGTATATCAAGTCCTATTCTGCATAGTTACCAAGCATATTCTTGTTTAATTCTTACAACAGCATTACAAAACACACAGTATTTTTAATGCCCATTTGTGCCAGTTTGAAACTGTGGTGTACTCCAGAAAAGCCATGATCTTTAATTTGATTTACTATTATGGGGTGGGACCTTTTTGGTTGTTTCCATGGAGATGTGACCCACCCAATTATGTGTGGTAACTTTTGATTAGGGAATTTCCATGGAGATGTGTCTCCACTCATTCAAGCTGAGATTGCCTACTGGAGTCCTTTAAGAGGTAATCATTTTGGAAAAAGTTTCAGAGCCCACACAGCCAGAGATCTTTGGAGATAAAGAAGGAAAATGCCCCCAGCGGAGCGTCATGAAAAAGGAAGTCAGAAGAGAAAGCTAGCAGTCATCACTGTGTGCCATCCCAGCTGACAGAGGTATCCAGAAACCAAAGACCCCAACAGACACCAGCCACATGCCCTCCCAGTTGACAGGGGTGTTCTGGATGGCATCAACCTTTCTTGAATGAAGGTAACCTCTTGTTGGTGCCTTACTTTGGATGTGTTCATGACCTTAGAACTGTGAACTTGCAACTTAATAAATTCCCTCTATAAAAGCTATTGGGTTCCAGTATATTGCATTCTGACAGCTTTAACCAACTGAAACACCACTTAACACATGAGGTATCAGGGGCCTTCAGACTTAGGTGACTACTAAAAATCATCTAGCTGAGAAACAGCAAATCAGACTTATTTCTCTTAACCTGAAGGGTTAGACATTATCTGAAATGGAAAGAAACAGAAACAAAAAAGAAAGTATGAAGTAACCGGAAATATAACAGGGCAAAGTAGACACCACCCTAAACTTAGTAGCTTTTAATTAAAGAGAAATAATCATCATTCAAGACCAGACTCAATGACTCCTAAAGTAAGTACCTTCTAAGGTATAAAGCTAAGGACAGATTTTTTTTTCCTGGTGTGAGATTTAGTGTTCCTGACATAAATAAGAAATTGCATTGTCTCTGTGTAATATAGTTTGTACAGCATAAAACTCAGCAGTGCAAATGTGTTTACTATTAATGATTAGAAAACCAATTGTTGTATGATTCACCACAAATGATAATGGAACATGAAAAAAATGTAGGACCATTATTCAGTATCCAGTCCCAAATCAGATTAAGAACAACAGTAAGATACAAGTTACGATGAATGTGATTCTCTGACCTGCATAAGAACACAGGGGCTCTCAACCCAGATTCCTTGCTTGGCATGGATGGCCTAGTCTTTGCTCAGAAAAAGCAGCTTCATGGGTTACAAGGTACATTTAGCTAAGACTACAACTATCCAATTCTTCATCCTGCCAAATCATCCTGCTCATCCTTCCCAAAATGAGCATACCCAAAATGAGTACCTAATGCATCTAGGTACTTAGGAAGCAACTTCAGACTCACTGGTCCTGAAGGGAGACAGATCAGATTTGATTTAATTTTACTATCTCACCACGATTTACTAGCTGTTTGTGATGACAACTTAGGCAATGTATTAGGAACTTCCGGTCATACCCCAATATCCATTCTTCTTGCAGCTAATTCCCATATGTGGCCACATGACTAATTCTGTCCAATTTAAATGAAAGTTTCCTATGAAAAATTCTGAGAACTTTCTTTTAAGGCTTTTGTACTCTTTATCCTTCTTATTCATCCATTCTTTGACCTTATTGCCTAAAACACAGATATTGCCTTGAAACAAGAGAGTGAAAGCCACACTTAGTGGGTATCAGATTGGTGAACTGGTAGGGGCCTGAGTCACTGAGGACTTGGAGAAGAGCCACAGTGTGGTTATGGACATTTACATCTCTAGACATTTACATGATAGAGAAATAAGCTTCTAACTAACTGATAGGTTAAGGTTTTCTCACATTTGCATTCAAATCTGATCTGAACTAATGCAGCCAAATTATTTAAAATGAAAATAATAATAGTTCCAACTTCAGAGGTTTATTCTGAGGATTCAGTGTAAAAAAATGCATGTAAATATGAGGCCTGAATAATAAGAATTAAATAATATTTGTCATTATATTAATATTCTGAGAGCATTTCCTGCTTAATGTGGGCAGCTCACTTGTCTCAGGCATTATCCAAGAATTATAGTATTTGCAGCATTTCCTCACATTAAGACATTTAAGAAAGTAAATGCCTTTCTAGGATCTCAGTTGTCCTCATAGCAGAGGTCATTCCTTGCTTAGGACTAAGGGTTTATTTTGTATAAGGAAGAAAGAATTAGGGTCTATACTACCCAAAAGTTAATCTACCAGGTTTTTTCTTTCCAACTTGACTTTTCTAGCAGCTATTATCAGTCCCTAAGGGCTCCAGTCATTTAGAACATTTCCTTAAGATAATACCTAATTTTTAAGAATAAAGTCTGTCTTAACTTAGTTGTATTTTAGGATAATCACTTCCTGGTGCCTAAACTCACTAGTAAATTATCACAAAATAACAATGTAAGATGGATTATTTCTAGGAAGGTATTTTAGTTTGTAAAAGCTGCTGGTATGTGATTAACCAGAAATGGAATGGTTCTTAAAAGGGAGAATTTATTAAGTTGCAGGTTCACAGCTCTAAGGCTGTGAAAATGTCCAAATTAAGGCAAGACTATAAAAATGCCCAAATTAAGGCACCCAGGTAAAAATACCTTCTTGGTTCAAGAAGGCTTATGACATTTGGGATTTTCTCTCTCAGTTGGAAAGGCATGTTGCAAAGTCTGCTAGCTTTCTCTCCAGGCTTCTTCAATGACTTTCCCTGGGGTGTTTTCTTTCTTCATCACCAATGGTCTCTAGCTATGTAGGCTCTGTTGGCTCTGATGGCTCTAAAGCTTTTTCCAAAGTGATTCCCTCTTAAAGGACTTCAGTAAGCAACTCAACCTTGAATGGATGGACATACATCTCCATGGAAACCATCTAATCAAAAGTTACCACCCACAATTGGGTGAGTCACATCTCCATGGAAACAATAAAAAAGATCCAGCCAAACAATATTGAATAAAGATTAAAGGGCATGGCTTTTCTGGGAGCTTAAAACATGCACAAAAGTCTTCTGAATATGTGTGAACTGATTCTCTTTCCTTTATCATTAAATGATTTGGAATATAACTTTTCTCTCCACTTACCACTAAAGGTAAAATCTCAAGTGTGAAATGAGTAGGCTGGTTCAGGAGAGAGAGAAATTGCTGAGTATTGCATGAACCAAGGAACTATGGAACTTGAAATCTGAGTAGGATTTGGATAAGATAAGCAAAACAGCATTCTAGGTGTGTTAGTCAGGGTTCTCTAGAGGAACAGAGCCAACAGGAGATATCCACAAATATGAGATTTATAAAGGTGTCTCATGCAACCATGAGAATGGAAGAGTCCAAAATCTGCAAGGCAGGCTATGAAGCTGGCAGCTTCAATGAAAGTTCTAGATGAACTCCACAGGAGAGGCTCCCTTACTGAAGAAACAGTAAAAGAGTTTCTCTTCTTCCTTAAAAGCCTTCAACTAGTTGGATTATTTTATGGGAGGCACACCTCAGTTGATCGCAGTTGTAATCAGCCACAGATGCAATCAACTGACTGATGATTTGCTGCACCAGCCTTCCAGTTTGTCAACCAGCCATGAAATACACCTGCAGAAATGGTCAGGCCAGTGCTTGCCTGATCAGACAGCTGGGCATAATCACTTGGCCAAGTTGATACCAGAACCAAACCATCACAGCCCACCCTTTGTCAACTTGGTAGCTATACACATCACCTTGAAACACACTCAATTTCCAAAATAACACAATAACAGACATATGTCTCACCTAATAACACTCAATTATGCTGTGTACAATCAGAAATGCAGTACATTTCTCCAGAATAGGGTACAAGTTCTTAGATAACATTTACTCTTAAGCTTCATATCCTATGACTTAAATACCATAACATGAGCAAATGATAAGAAGAAAATAAGATATTTGCTGTACAAATGCAAACATACCCATAGCAAAAGAAAAGGGAAATATTCATACAATATTCATACAATCACAGTCCTCATTTCTATAACTGGCCACGTGGTTGTAGTTCATATTTATAACTACCTTCTACTACTACCCATTCCTTTATCCCCAGCAAGCACTTCAGCTGGTCATGGTTCTTTGCCATAATTCTTTACCTTCATTCCTGAAATTTCTGGGCTGTTGGTAGTCCTGCCTGGTTTGGGTTGTTGTATTTTCCATTGATTTTAATCACAGGGCATGGTAGTACTAAGAGACACCCGAGGGGATCTCCTGTATTCCAGGAAAACTCTTCTTTACCTCCTTTGTGAATTTGTAGTCCTATTTACCCTTGATAGTCAGGATCAATCCCCCATAAAAAACAGTATTCAACTTTCATGCCTGTTGATTCAATGGCCTAAAAGTGGCCAGGTGGCAGTCCTAATTTTCAGTTCAATTGAATCATTGCTCTGTCTCCTAGTAGGAGAACTCTTCCTTTTGAAACTAAGACATGTAGACCAGCAGAGTTTAAGGATTTAAGGACAGGAAGCAAAAATTTTCCTAGTGGATCACTAGGGATGATAGTGGTGTCACTCCCATATCCACCCCTTGATTCCTGGACCTTGGCCATGGGAGAAATAACCCATAGAGTGGACACTGATTGAGAGCATATGAAACCTCCTACAGAACATTGTCCCAGCCCTGCAAGGTATTGCTACCCAGCTGTCACTGCAATTGAGTCTTCAAAAGGTCATTCCACTGTCACACCAATCCAACTACCCCTGAATTCTTCTGCTTATACAGCTCAAACAAGAATTTAGTAGACTGCACATCTATTTTACTTCTAGGTATCCCCATGACCTACTAACCAATACCACAAGTCTCTGTGAATCAAATTATTTTGACTGCTGCTTTGAGTTTGCTGTCCATTATGTTAATCCACCTTGTTTATGGTGTTTATCTGTCACCACATGGCTTCTGCCAACTTGGGATCCAATCATCCCCATTCTGTTTAAGAATTTCAGCTCAGTGACAGCAGTTCTCACAGTAATATCTGACCTACAGAGAAGGGCAACTACAGAGCTCTTCAGGGATGATGGAACTAGTCTCATGAATTTATTTCTCAAGGTTCTGGGGAAAGATGCATCCTCTGGATATTCCTAAGGTGAATGAGCAGGTCTTCTATGATCCACTCTAACATTCCAATCTTTCTAAGCATCTCGATCCCTTCATCTACATTATACCAGGGCAGTTCTGGCATTTCAACCTCAAGTAATGATGGCCACCTTTTGATCCATGTTTCAACCAACCATCCAAACAAACTATTAATGTCTTTTCTAACCCCTCGAGCTACAACATTGAAGGCAGAATCTTGCTTAGTAGGCCCATATCAATTCAGCTTGATCCAACTTTATATTCCTTCCACCATTATTCTACACCATTAATATCCATTCCCACATTTATTCCCTGATTTCTGTCTATATAGATTGGAAAACTCATGCAGTTCTTTTGTAGTATAGCATACATCTTCATGGGTCACACTATGTGCCACACCTTTCAGGGCCTGTTGGGACTTTAGTTACAGGACTTGAAGAAAAGAGGGGTGGTGCCTGTGGGTCATGAAAAGAAATAGAAGTGTCTTTCAAGCCAATTACCTCAGGGCATTCCATTGTAGTTTCATGTGATGAAACAGGATTAGTTGCTGAAGACAGGAGTGAGGGCTGTTTCCCCATGGGAAGTGGTTACAAGGTTAGCAGGCACTGAAGGGTTAATCTTGTTGAGTGGAGGTTGGATAGCAGACTCCACTGGGAAGAATGGAGACTGGAAAACTGTTTCTCAAGGTAGTCCATTACAGGTCTATCTAGCAAAGGCTTAGCAGATTCCAGGGGGTCCATCTCCCCCTCACCATCAGAATCAAGCTATATATCCCCATCTCAAGTTTCAGGATCCCATTCTTTTTCAATCAAAGTCATTATTTTAACAGCAGACACCCTGCAAAGTTGAGATTTTAATTAATGTTATAAATCTGCCACTCACACAATGAAGCTCTGTGTTTGGTTTTGCATGTGGATAGCCACTTGTTGCAGCATATCTGTTGAAATATGGGATTTTTCCATATATCTAGGCCTGTATTAATAAGGGCCTGAACCAGGATGATGTCATGGGAACCACTAGGAAAATGCTTTAAAGAATAAAAATTAATGACTGGCTGTGAGCAGGCAGAAGAGGGGCATGACTGGCAACCAGGAGGAAAATATGGCTGTCATTTATAGGAATAAGAAAGCCAGGGAAGGAAGCAGTTTTTAGAGTAAGATGACTCTATTTTTGACATCGGACTTTGCATTTTCCAGGTGTGAGTGTACAAAGCATCCATGTGAGTGTGGACTTATGATGTAGTGCTGGGAATATTCTTCATGGAGGTACTAACTAAAAATTCTCTCCAAGAGAAAAATTTAGATATTAGACAATACTAAGAGGAATAATTTTATTTAGGAAGGAGGAAAAGGCAAAAGAAAATATATTTTGTCTCTTTTATTAAGTAATTCATGCATTCATTCATTCATTCTTTCAATAAATATTTATGGAGCCCTTACCATGTGCCAAGAACTGCTCCAAATACTGGCAGGGTGAGGGAGGATGGATGGCAAATAACAATGACAACAGTTCATGTTTTCCTGAAATTTGCTATCCAGAGTGAGGATATATAAATTCAATAAACAACTGTGATCCAATAAGTCCATGTCGTAGTTTGGTACTGTTATGTACCCCAAAAGAGGCCATGTTGTTTAAAATCCATTCTTGCGATTCAGACCTATTGTGGGTGGGACCTTTTGATTAGGTTGTTTCAATTGAGATGTGACCCAGACCATTCAAGGTGGGCTGTGATCCTTTACTGGAGCCCTTTATGAGAGAATAAAAGGCAGAAACATTGGCATACAGAGTCATTGAAACCAGAACCCAGGAGAGAAGGACCAGCAGATATCGTCATGCATCTTCTCATGTGACAGGAATCCTGGATGCCAGCAGTCTTTTCTCAGAGAAGATATCTTCCTCTTGATGCCCTAATTTGGACATTTTAATGATTTTTGGAACTGTAAATTTGTAAACTAATATATCTCCATTGAAAAAGTCAATCTATTTCTGGCATACTGCATTGTGGCAGCTTTAGCAAAACAAATGGTCCATGAGGCAGTAGAAAGCACCCTCTATAAGCCAAATGTGTCTGGAAAGGTGCTGGATGAATTGCGAGACCTGAGGGTTAGGCAGAAAAAAAGCCAAAGAAAGAAACAAGGGACAGAGGAAGGACTATAGATAGAGGAAAGATTATGTGCAAAGGGCAGGAAATAAGAGGATGTTGCGTATTTGAAAGACTATTGAAATAATCCAGTTTGGCCAGAGGTCTAGGAGATTAACTGGAAAGAGGTGAGGTTGAAGAGAATAGCACCAAATCCTGAGGGGTCTGGTAAGCTATCCCCCCACCTCCTGAGCTGACTCTCACTCTTCACTATGAAATCTAAGCATTTGGCCTTTATCATTTTATGCTCATTTGAACCAGTGCCCCCTCCTTAACCTCAAGCTGTTTTAACACCTCTGATGCCTACTTTTTTTTAGGCATAAGTAGTAAAGTTTATTAAAAGAGAAGTTTATTAAAAAGTAGGCATTAGAGAGGTTAATATGGGCATGCCTAAGGAAAGGACACACACTGAGTGGAATGGCCTGGCTTGTTTTGTAGTAAAGTTTTACCAGTGGTTTCCATAGTAACCTTTGAATACTAGGTGTCTTTTTTGTTGTAGGAGGAGATAGCTAGCAGAATTCATGGTTTGTTTTCACGTGCCTGAAATTTGTCTTTGGGCAAATGGTTAACAATCTTCATAACATTATACTTCCTATTATGAAGTAAGAGTTTGCTTTGGACCTAGAATTTTACAAGTTTTATGATTTGGGGCGATTGTGATGGTTTCATGAGATTTGGGGGCTTTAGGGAAATTTTTGTCCCAGAAAGTTTGCAGCTGAAGTTTGCAGCTCTGTTCTAGTTCCTTTGGAGCTAGATAAGAAACAAGGAACTTGCAGTTGTCTGTTAGCTCTTTCAGAGCTGAATAGGAATCCAAGAACTTAAAGTTGCCCCATTTTATCCTGCTTCATTCTTCCAAGGAAAGAGTTCAATCCCTTTAACCATAAAGGGAGGTTGAGGAATACATTTTTGATATTTTTATAGAGTTGACAGAGTACATGCAGGAATGTGCATAATTGCTGACAATTTTGGAAGGGTTGGGGGATATTGGAAAATGTAAAAATATTATTATGGTACAATTCACCCCCTACCACTTCTCTTATAATTTTTGTACCACCTCTTCCGCATAAGCCCCTAAGTGTGGGAACAATGGGAGGTTACAGATTTACAGCTTAGAATGCTGAGAAATGAGAAAACAATAGCATTTGGGAGATGGCAATTATGCTCTGGCTCACATAGAGATGGCTTGCTCCCCACTCCCTGCCCCCATGTTAATTTATTTTGTTATCTAATGATGTCCTGGTCACACTTGAAGGTGGACAGCCATCCTGTGTGCCCAGGGTGCCCTTAGTAATTATCCAGATTAAGCTGTTCCAAAACATGTCACAGATGAGCAGGTCCTGTTTAGACGGACCCTTGCTTCTTCTAAAAGTTTCTTTTTGTTGAAGATTAATTTCTAATTTGTGGTTTACTGCAAATACTGCCACATCTAGAGACACTCAGGGCACTGTGATTTCAATTTTCTTCGGGCAAGATCCAGGGAGCCATTGGTCCCAGAACCCTTCAGTCCTGATCGAGGGCAACTAACAGGGCTTTGGAGAGGATTTGCTCCCCTCTTAGAGGCTCAATGCACTCTCAGGCCCAGTCCGGCCTTCCTGCCTCATGAACAGGACCCTGGAGACTCTCTCCATCTTCAGGGCTCCTCTGGCCTTTGGGGGCACTCCCGCTTCCAGTGCCCCAACTCTCCACATCGATGACAGGTTCCCAGTGACTTCTGCCCTTGGTTGCCCTGAGATGGTTGGTTACTATTCATAGCTAGAGCTATGAGCCATGCCTTATTCAGGTCTCTCTATGCTTTCTCCTCTGCAGCTGAAATGCAGGTCTCACAGGCCAGTGTCTTACACAGAGATCCTGCTTGCCTGGGATCTTTTACAATCACTTCTGGTAGGCTCGCCAGAATACATAACTGGTGCCCTGCTGGCAATGGTGCCAGCTAAGCCCCGATCCAGGTTCGATAATCTTAAAACTAAAAGGATTTAGAGACGAGAGGGCCAGTAGGAATAAGCAGTAAAGTTTATTAAAAGAGAAGTTTATTAAAAGGAGAGAGTACACATTAAATAAATTAGCATGGGTGTGTCCAAGGGAGGGGCCAGTCTGACACCTACCTTTTTACATGCCCTTTGCCTGTGTCACCCGTCCTCACCTACTCCATTTGTTCTCCTGCTGATGCTAAGAAGTGGTGTTGGAGCCATTGCTAAGGCTGTGTGAACTTTGCCCACTAAAGGAGTTGGCCACCTCACCGCAGCAGTTTGCCTGCTGCCATGCTGTATTTGTAACCACACTTTGGGATTTCTTCAGATGCTATTGAAATTCTGGTCCCATTGAACCACCAATCCTTGCTTTCTCTTGGCACAGACACCTACCTCCCCTTTTCTTGCATTAGATACAGTTATAAAGGGTAGAATGGAAAAAGGCAAAGAGCTTGGGATTAGAATCAGTGAAGTTAAATTCAAACATCAGCTCTGTCCCTCATTGGTGTATGGGAGTGGATGACTGATTCAATCTCTTTGTGCATCAGTTTCTTCATTGTAGGATCAGGGTGATGCTCATCTAGTGAGTGAGCATTTTAAATGAGAGAAATATACAACATACCTGGCATGTGCTAGGTATTCAATTATTTCTAGCTTTCCTTCATTCTCCTCCTGTATTAAGTATACAATGAAGAATTTCTTTTCTATGCCTAACAATTCTATCTAGGTTCTCCAAGCAGTATACCCCTCCTCTGGGAATGGGATTCTTAAATTACCCATGCTTTATCTTTCACTTTCCACTGTGTCTTATCCTGTAACCATGCATGAGTCTTTCCAGTCATAAAAATATCTAATGCTCTGCTCCTCTCTATCTCTCACTCTGTCTCTTTCTCTATCTCCCTCTTCTTCATCCAATCTCTATCTCATTCAATTTCTCAAATGAATTTTCCTCACCCATCATCTATATCTCCTCACCATCCTCTTGCCTTTTCATTGCTTCCTTTCAGGTGCCTTCTACCAACACTGTACTGAAACCTCTCTCTGGAAAGCCATAACAACTTTCTCATTGACAAAACCGATAGCTTTTCCTCTTTTGTTATGTACATTACAAGATATGCAGTGACAGGAAGACAAATCAGCTGGAACAAGACACCCAGTTTGGTTTGATACTTTGCTAAGAGATTGTTGCCTACTGTGAGAATATACATGTTTCATGTTCAGCTTAATGAACTGACTCAGATATTCTTGAACAGTCTACGAGAAATTGGTTCAACTCTTTATGCCATGCTTGACAGAAAATTCCACAAATGGGTAATAATTAGAGAATGTTACCAAAAACAGACAAACAAAACAAAACAAAACTAGAAAGTGAAATAAAATTTGTTTTGGAGGTTTGATTTAGGAAAGAACATGAGATAGGTGGCAGATTTAAAAGTTGAGGCTGGAAAATAGAATAGAGATTCCTGATATATAAAGCTCATAAAAAATTCTATCTCTTTATATAAAAATAACTGAAAGTAAATTATTAGCTTTTCAAATCTGTCTCCCACTATGCTGGTTTGAAAGGATGTATGTCCCCTAGAAAAGCCATGTTTTAATCTAAATACCATATCACAAAGGCAGAATAATCCCTATTCAATACTGTATGTTTGAAACTGTAATCAGATCATCTCCCTGGAGATGTGATCTAATCAAGAGTGGTGGTTAAGCTGGATTAGGTGACAACATTTCTCCACCCATTTGGGTGGTCTTGATAAGTTTCTGGAGTCCTATAAAAGGGGAAATATTTTGGAGAATGAAGGAGTTCAGAGAGAGCAGAGCAGAATGACATAGCATTGAGAAGCAGAGTCCACTAGCTAGTGACCTCTGGAGATGAAGAAGGAAAATGTCTCCCAGGGAGCTTCATGAAACAGGAAGCCAGGAGAAGAAGCTAGCAGATGATGCCATGTTCGCCAGATGAGAGAGGAACCCTGACCATGTTCACCATGTGCCTTTCCAGATGAGAGAGAAACTCTGACTGTGTTTGCCATGTGCCTTCTCACTTGAGAGAGAAACCCTGAACTCATCGGCCTTCTTGAACCAAGGTATCCTTCTCTGGATGTCTTTGATTGGACATGTCTATAGACTTGGTTTAATTGGGACATTTTCTCAGCGCTAGAACTGTAAAAATTCCCCTTTTTAAAAGCCATTCTGTTTCTGGTATATTGCATTCCAGCAGCTGGCAAACTAGAACATCCACCTTTACCTTATATTTTGTCTGGGAAACAGACCCAAAATTAGCTCATCCCCCTATGCAGAGACCAGGTCACAAACTCCATGGGAGTAGAGGCCTTTCGTGTCCTGTACTGTCTCATGCAGAGGGGAAGGATCCTTGCACTGTGCCTCATGGGAGAGGAAGGATCCCCCTAGCAGAGGAAATGCAGCGAGAGAAAGGAGTCAGAGTGTGAAAGAGACAGATGGCACTGGGTGGGTTCTGAGTGAGTGAACTGGAGGTAAACTATCCTTGTCACTCCTGCTGAGCATTTATGCAGTGGCTTCAAAGTAAGTTATCACCGCCTTTCAAAAATTCTCATTAGCTCTGCAATGTCAGGTGAAGAGGTCTGGGGCCTTGCTGCTGATGTCAGGGGAGGACGGAATCTGAGCACAGGCACTTAGGGTCAGGTAATCAGACTAGAGAGTCAGAAGTGCTGACATTTGAATCATGGTTGAAGCAGACACAGCCAGTGATAGTGAGATCAGAAAAAATTGCAAATCCAAAATCAAGAATATGGACAGGGACGAGAGAGTTTCTAAGCTGCTATAAGCATCAGCAAGAGTCATGAAATTTCTTCAGGAGAGCAGTGGAATGGAATAGAAAAGGCAAAGAACTGCAAATCTAAAGACCTGGATTCTAAAGCTAGACTCAGTCATGTACTATGCATTTGATCCTGGACAAGTCACCTGTGTTGTTTTTTTTTTGGTTTTTTAAAATATTTTTTATTGTGAAATATAACATATACAAAAAAGCAATAAATTTCTAAGATATTTTCACAAGTAGTTATAGAACAAATTTCAGAATTAGGTATGGGTTACAGTTCTACAATTTTAAGTATTTCCTTCTCTGTTGTAATTCCTCCTCTTTTGATCTTCCCCACAATCTTTAGGGATATTTGGGCTATGCCCATTAGGACATTTTCCATGTTGAAGAGGGGTATCGACAATATGGGATACAGGACTGGAACTCATTGAAGTTCTCGGTGAGACTGGCACCTCTGGGTTTCAGGACTTATCTGGACTAGAAGCCCTCTAAGGGCTTTAGGTTTCTGAAAAGTAAACTTAGTACATGCAACTTTTGTAGGATCTCAGATTGAGCCGTGGCTGCCCTGTAGGTTAATAGAAATGATGTTGGTTGGGAATTGGTAAACCAGAGCAATTAGCAATATCTAGCTGAAGTTTCCATAAGAGTACCTTAAAAATAGTCTCTCAACTCTAACTGAACTCTCTTAGCCACGAATACCTTATTTGGTTACATTTCTTTTTCCTCTTTTGTTAAGGAAGGCATTATCAGCCCCATGTGCCAGGGGCAGGCTCATCCCTGGGACTCATGTCCTATTGCCAGGGAGACTCACCTCTGGTTTTCATGTCCCAACCAGGAGGGAGGGTAATGATTTTACTTGCAGAGTTGGGTTTAGAGAGAGAGAGAGGCCACATCTGAGCAGCAACAGAGGTCCTCTGGAAGTAATCCTTAGGCATAATTAAAGGTAGGCTTAGTTTTTCCACTACAGAAAAAAGTTTCAAAAGAGCAAGGCTCAGCATCAAGAGCTAGGCCCATTAACTTGAGAATCCCTGGTATTTGTGAGCATATCAAGGATTTTCCAGGTGTGAAAGTTTAATAGTTCCACACTTTCTTCTCCAGTCCTTCAAGGAACTTTACCATTACAAATCGCTTACTTTTAAACATCATTTCTTTTTTACCAAATTCTTAATTTC
Source organism: Tamandua tetradactyla (assembly GCF_023851605.1). Lineage (NCBI taxonomy): Eukaryota > Metazoa > Chordata > Mammalia > Pilosa > Myrmecophagidae > Tamandua > Tamandua tetradactyla. The sequence continues at coordinate 27,716,407 of NC_135336.1, read as the reverse complement.
TTCACACCAAGTGTTCCAGTTTGCTAGCTGCCAGAATGCAACACACCAGAGATGGATTGGCTTTTAATAAAAGGGAATTTATTTTGTTGGTTCTCCAGAGGAAAGGCAGATAACTTTCCACTGAGGTTCTTTCTTACATGGAAGGCACAGGATGGTCTCTGCTGGTCTTCTCTCCAGGTCCCTGGGTTCCAACAACTTTCCCCGGGGTGACTTCTTTCTGCATCTCCAAAGGCCTGGACTGAGCTGCAAGTGCGGAGATGAGGAATGCCGAGCTGCTTGGCTGTGCTACATTGCGTTCTCTCATTTAAGCACCAGCCAATTAAGTCAAACATCACTCATTGCAGCAGACTGCAGATGTAATTAGCAACAGATGAGATTCACGTACCATAGCTTGTGTCCACAGCAACAGAACTAGGTATGCTCACCTGGCCAAGTTGACAACTGAATCTAACTAACACACCAAGATTTCTTCATTTGTAAAATGAATAAAATAAAAGAAGCTCTCTCACTGTAACATTTCAAGAATTAAATGAAAAAACCTTTATAGAGTCCCTGATGCATAGTAAGCACTCGATAAACTTATTTTCTGACTCCTGTTCTTATTCCTTTTATTATTTTTATCTCAAAGGCATTTCTTGTTGACCAAACAAGATGAGCTAATATGTATAAGCCTGGGACCCAGCTGCATTGTTGGTGTCTCTTCCTTCTATTGACCTTTAGCTTTATCACCTGACCTGTTCCATCACTCTTCTCCCCACTCTCTTGAAGTCTTAAGAAACATCATTGCAAAGCTACTAACAAGCTGCTGGCAACCTCAGACACTGATGTCACCAGCAGTGAATTATCTGAGAAGGCAAGGTGGCAATCATTCAGGGAGATGAAAGTGCCAGTAACGCCATGGTCCACAAGGGCTACCTCGGCAAGGACACCAGTAACATGTCCTCCTAATTGCCCGGTCAATCAAATCCAGTGTGGCCAAGAGTTAAGTCTGCCAATAAGTAGACAAATGAGCCAACACACATACATATAGAGAAGAAAAAAGTAGAAAGAAATAAACCCAATATTTGATATGATTTTCTGTGGCTTAAGGACAACTTTTATTTTACTCTTTATATTTTTCTGGTTTCCAAATTTTCACATTAGCATGCAATAAGGAAAAAAAATGAGTTGTGATAGATAAAAAGTCTGAGGTTTCTCTAAATTGACTCTGATGACATAAAGAAAAGAGTCATAGACCTTATGTGAGGGATGGTGAGGATTTGAAGATGTATCCAAAGTAGATTTTCATTTCTTGTAGCTCTTATTTCTGTTTCCACAGTTACCTCCCTGTACTGGATTTGTATCACTAGATTATCATGAAAATTCTTGTGCAATCTATCTCCTCACTAGTAGGCTCTCCTCTTCGACACAGAAATAGCACATCCGGCACAAATATCATCCTTGCCTGTTGGTAAAGCGAGTTTAGGGCAGCAGCTGGGCCTTCAGTTGTTCCACTTTCCTCTGAATTCCCCATTTACCTTCTCCAACTTCTGGGCCAGATCTGCATTTTTAGCTCTATGGTGAGAGGCACCAGCTTCTCCTTTGGCTGGTCACACCATCAAAGTCAGAGGTAGTTAGAACGGCCAGCATAGTTTGTGGATTTCCGTTTCTCCTTGCTATATCTGCTTTACACCCTTCTCTCTACTACATGGCCTATGGACTCCAAGCTCCTGCATCAGATGTGAACACAACAGCCTTACAGCATTAGACGTGAGATACCTGTTTCCTTCCCTGCAGGAAGGTGAAGGGCCAAGGCATAGGAAGAGATTACCTTCACGCCTCATGAACTCCTCACACTGTTGCTAAGCATAGTAACTCAGCTCAAATCTAAACTCCAGGAAGCATTACAGTTTAATCCTATTCCAATTTTATTCTTTCTCTTGTAATTCTGAAAGGCAGTTGCCCTTATTTGCATTCTGTCTGGTAGTCATTCTCAAGCTGTTTCATATATCCTTGTTTTTGTCTCCACATCTAGATTATGAGTGACTTTTGACCAGCAACTCTGTGTTCTTTTGATTTCCTCTCAGTATCTAGTAAAGTAAATTCTCATTAATGTTTGTTTTTCCTCTAAGTCACCTTCTTTCTCCAGGTTTCACAATCTTCCTAAGCATTCTTCTTCAGTTCCAGAGTTTTATCTCAAGGCTAATGATATTCAAATATGTATTTCCTATCCTGATCTCTTTCTGGAACTTCAAACCATATATCCAGTTGTTTCCTGGATATCCCCACATGGATGTTAATCAGACACATCAAATATCTGGAACTGAACCTGTCATTCCATCAATCCTAGTGTTCTTGTGTTTTTTACCTCAGAGAATTGTACCTCCATCCACCCAATTGCCCAAGTTATGACCTGGGAATTGTCCTAGATGTCTTAGTTTTCCTCTTCCCCTAAATCCAATCCTGTTATTGAATCACCTAGATTCTTTCTCCTTCAAGTCTATTCACTCTTTTCTTGTATCAGGTACAATGGGCCTAGTGGTTAAAACCACAGGCTGTAGGGACAGACTCAAGTGATCTTGAATTCTAGCTCTACTGATTAATACTAAGCCTCACTTTTTTCATCTACAAAAGGAAAATTGTTAGCACCAACCACAAGTGGTTGTTGGGTGAATTAACACCTTTTGAAGACATATATGCTCCTTGTCACAGAGCAAATGTCTAGTCAATATTAGCTATTATAATCCCTTCTGCCATTACTGAAAGCCAGGCTATTTATGTCTTTCCCTGCTTTTATCACAGCTTCCTAACTGGTTTTCTTGGTGCTAGACTTCTTTTCCTCTCTGAATTATAAATGTGGAGTTCTATAAAATGTCAAGCATTTTCTAACATACCATTAATGATTCCTTCAAATACCACATATATTTTACAAACATATTTAAATATATGAATGTTTCAGATTAAATAAACTTGCTTAACAAATTTATATGTGCTAAACTCCAAGAATCAGTGAATTTGCCAAGAATCTCCAGTTCCCCCTTTAGAATTTGAGGGCAGAGAGGCACCAATGCAAATAGACTTTCAGGAACATCCTTCAGGAAACCCAAAGTCCCATAAGTTAGATATGCAATACTGCTGCTGAGTTATATAATTATAAAACATCTACTTTTCTAGGCCACCTATGAATGCCTGTGACTTTTACCTTTTTCTCCATAATTCATATTGGAATGTCCTAGGACTGCCATAAGCACATTTTGCCATATCCTTGTGAAGAGATATGCCTTCCCATAGCAATAAATGACTCTGACCGAGACAGACAGACTTTAACAGCTGCACAGCAGATGGCCCTCAGTCATGTTTTAGGTGACTGCTTCGATTGAATATTATAAAATTGGATGAAATTCTGCCAATTTCCTCTTGCAATTACAGAAGTATGGAGTGAGGAAGTAAAAAGTTTAGTATTCATTAGAGTGAGCATCCTTAAAAAAAAATCTTCATTTTCTATTTCTGAAAAGCTGCGTGTTTTCCTATAGCCCCAGAGCAATTTATTTGTACCTCTAATGAGCTCTGGCCTAAATGAGAATGATTTATATGTGTTCCTTTCCTCCCCCATTAGACTGTGAGCAACTTGAAGGCAATTCTATATCTGACTCATCTTTGTATTCCAGCACCTAGGACACTCCCTCGTCTACAGTATGTGCTCAGCGAATACAGAATTAATGAACAGCCAAATGAATAAATATGCCAATGGAATTTTCATAATTAAATCATACTTTATAATGAAGTGGAACAAGTCACTATTTAAAGGTGCCCTGTGGAAAATGGCTATGTATAATGCCAAACTGTTTTTCATATATTTCATACATCAGGTTTACTTAATTTAATACAATTAAAAAATGCACAGATTGAGCATCTGCTATCTTCCGTTGACTGGTAAGGTACTGAGATACAAAGAAGAATAAGATATGGTCCCTGTGGCAAGTTTTATTTTCTATTCTTTTTTACAATATGACTGACATTCCTCCCGTAAGTGGTGGACCCATGTTCCCTCCCTGTGAATCTGAGCAGGCCTGTATCTCCTCCATCCACGAGAGCCTGGTGGAAGCAATGTCGGGTAACCTTTGAGGCCAGGTCATATAAAGGATTCAGCTTCTGCCCAGCTCTCTCAATCAGGACCCTCACCTCTTGGAAGTCAGCCATCATGCTGTAAGGAAGCCCCAACTACCGCATATGGAAAGTGGAGAACCACTTTGGAGAGGCTCATATGGAGAGGAAATGAGGGTCCCAGTGACAAGGCAGAAACAAACGACAGACATGTGAGACCTGTGAGTGAACAAGCCTTTAAAACAGGAGTTTTCTATCTTGACACTACTGACAATTTGGAAAGGATAATTCTCTGCTGGGGACGGGGGCTGGGGGGCTGCCCTGTGCATTGTAAGATTTTAATGCATCCGTGGCCTCTACCCATAAGATACCGGTAGCACCCCTCCAATTTTGTCAACCAAAATTATCCCTACCATTGCAATATGTCCCCTGAGAGAGGGGACAAAATTACCCTAGTTGAGAACAACTGCTTTAGATGATTCCAGCATGCAGCCTTTGAGCTGCCCAAGCTGATATCTTGTAGAGGGAGATGAGCTATTCATGCTAAGATCTGCCCAAATTGGAGATTTTTGAATAGAATAGATATTGATGTTATTATAAACCACTAAGTTTGGAGGGTTTTGTTGCAAAACATTAAATAAGCAGAAAAATCCCTGCCCAGGAGGGACTGTTTTCCCCTTCTAGGGTTGAAAGCACCTACGTAACCAAATAAGTATCATTCTACAGAAATCGTTTATACAATCTACTATAGACTTCTCCTTGTGGGGCATGCCTTAAATATATGCCTATGTGTGAGTGAGACTGTGTGTGCCTGTATACATGGAGGGGCAGCACTCTGATATCAAAGTCCTGATCTGTGGTCACACTGAGCTATTAGATTGTCTCTGTTAACCTAATTTCAGTATATGTAATTATACTGTCTTCCTAAATTGCTCATGCACTTTCAACTGGAAGTGGTGAACACCAGATTCTTAAATAACTCTGCACCATTAGGGTCGCCTACAGTAACACGCAGCTTGTTTTCCTGTAAGCTGCATTAGATGACTCAGTCCCAGAGTATTTGGAACAATTGTGAAATAATGTTCTGAAGAGTGGCAGATTCATATTTGGTCTGCATGGCACTTATAATTTATCCTCAGTTATCAGGGAAAAGTCTGGACGTAACGTGGGCATATGCAGTGGCTCAAGACAGAACACAGGCACAATGCTCTGAATTATTTTAAAGAATTTAAATTTTAAGTTAGAACATGACTATGTGTATACTTAGAATTGACAGTCTTACATAATTGCAATAAGCTATGTGAACTCCTCAAGGATGGAAGCTACATCTCATTTGTAATAGTGCAGTGGTGACTTACTGAATGCTTATGCCTGGGCCCTGCACAGTGTATGCTCTATTGTTAATCCTCGCAAAAGCCTAGCAACTACTGCTCAGTGAAGTTAAATTTCTTGCCCAGAGAGCTCCTATGGATGGAAAACCTGACTCCTAAGCCTGTCATCTCTCTACATCAACTGCTGCCATTACCTTTGTATCTTCACTAGTCAATACAGCATGTAGCACATAGGTAGCTTTCAAATGAGTTTTTAATTATTGATTAAAAGTAGTTTGAATCCGGGCGGGCCGCGGTGGCTCAGCGGGCAAGGTGCTTGCCTGCTATGCCGGAGGACCTCGGTTCGATTCCCGGCCCCAGCCCATGTAACAAAAACGGAGAAACAGAATACAATAAAACAAGAAAATGTTTAAAAATGTTTCCCTTTCTTCCTTCCTTCCTTCCTTCTATCCTTCCTTCCTTCTCTAAAAAAAAAAAAAAAAAAAAAAAAAAAAAAAAAAAAAAGTAGTTTGAATCCAAACCTAATAGCTCTGTGAAAGAAGACAATATTGACTATGGAGCTGGTCATTAAAATAGTCATTTCATATTTGTTGATTGCTAAGTAATAGATGAGTTCTCAAATAGGTTATGATTCTGCATGCTAAAACAACTGAATCGGCTTGACTTTGTGTACTATGACTGTTTATCTAACAATCAGCCACTGAATGATGAAACCTAGCTCCTATGTAGATACAACCTCAAAAGGACTTGCTACTCTAAGAAGTTATGTTCTTATTTTATGAAGAGAATGTTTTGTTTCAGGAAGGAAAAAAATATAGAAGTCAGCATAAGCTGTTTCTCATAAGGAGACTGACAAACTGATTGAGAGAGACTGAATCTGATGAACATATGAGTAAAGTATGCCAAATGAGTAAGGCTAACTGATTAAAAAAAAATTCCAGTTGGATTAAGGATGGTCACGTAGGATGATACCCACAAAGGGTGAATGAATGCATTACATATAAATAAATAATTTAAATAGTAGGCCAAACAAATCATAGATATTGTCAACTGACATACAAAATTGCAATTGCAAAATTACAGGAAAATATGTACACCAAGGCCAATTGCAAATGATGGCTATTAATATTTCAAACTGGTTGGTGGTATCTGGTTGTTTGATTTCAGCTACGATTTTCCTCTCAATGCTTCACAAGGATTGCTACAAGCTTTAGATTCAGATGTAAGAGTAATGCTGTGTGTGTGCCTGTGTGTATGTGTGTGTGTGTGTGTGCATGAAAAAGAGAGACAGAGACAAAGAGAGAGGAAGTGTTTCTGCCAGATACACTCTCAAATTTTCCATAACCTTCTTCTTTTCCAGTAGCTTGTAGCCCTGATCTCATAGGTTGGAGCTACATAAACCAGAATCTTTTTACTCTAGCTTTAAACAGCAGTTAAACTTTTCCTCTCTTCCTGAAAAAGCAAAAGGTGAGAAGGAAAGATGAAATCAATACGAAGGGTGGCACAGCTCTCTTAGGGGGTGTTTGGAAATGTGTGGAGGCCTTGGAATTGCCACAATGACTGGCAAACATTACTGGCATTTAATGAATGAAAGTCCTGGAGGGAAAGCATCTTACAACACACAGGAAAACTTTCCAGGAGGAAGAATTTTCCTGTCCAAAATGACAATATCACTTCCACTGAGAAATGCTAGCCAAATCCCTTTTGGACTATCACAGGCCACTTGCTCAATAGAAGCAAGAAGAATCAGACTCCAGCCATATTTATACATAGCGAACATGCCAGAATTTGACTGAAAAAAAAAATCCATTTATCTGATCTGAGGCAAAGAAGCTTCTTTATGGTGTTCCAACAGTCACCTCCTCTCACTTTCAGGGACATCAGCTCTGAGCCCCCAAACACTTTAGATATTTCAAAAGAAGCTATCCAGGAAATAAACAAATGCTAATATTCCATTTTACCCAAGATCTATTCACTGCTCACACTGCTCGAATATGCAGTAGAATAACAAAGGGAACCAGGTGGACTGTGGGACAGAAGTCTCACTGAGAGTGCTGTAATATGTCTCCTTCCTCGTACCTTCCATCTTGGGGGAGATTGTGGTTTCTGCACATTTCTGGAAGACAAGTAATGTTGTTCACTATGCAGGTGGATTGAAGATTCTAGCAGATGGCAACAGGATGGCTGTAAAAGAGGAAAAAAGCTCTTGCAGATGGTATACTTACTCCTTTCTCTGTTTTTCTTCTTTTGCAGGGGGAGGTGAGAGGTAGTTGCAAGACAGTGCAATAATGCTGCAAGCTTCCAAAGTATCTATTCTCATACATTTTCTGAAGTCACCACATTATAATCTTTCATCAAATATTGCAGCAGAGAAAAAGAGCAGGATATGGAGAGAAGACAACAGGAAAAATCTTTCAACACATACAACTATAAATTCACCAACCTCTAAAATTACCCTTCATGGCCTCAAAGCATGTTAATGCAGTAAATTTCCCTGTATTTTCCTTCTCCAGATGAAATAAACTAATTACTGTAACTCTTTCACATAAGACACTTTTTTCAATGCTATGCAGTTATTTTTGGAGCTTAACTTCCAGCTTATCTTGTGATTCTGAGATACTATAAGTTGGTCACAATATTCTGGTAATGGCTTGTGAGATACGAGCTGCCTTCGCTGGTGATTTCCTATTAGATGACAACACCATCTCCCTTGGCAGTCTTATCCAAGGAAGAGAAGGTAGTTAATGAAGCCACTCTGATGTGGGCAGCTTCTGCTAAGGCGTGGGCATAGGTTTTCCACCATAATGAGCAGCCACATCCATTAATTAGGCTGCAGATTCTCAAGTTTTCCAAGCTTACTTTTCCAGCTCCTTTTGTCATTGCAAAGATGGCAAGTGGCAAGTTATTTACAAAGAACTGTCTCACAGGAAAGTAATCCTGGGAGTTGACTCCCAAGGATAAATATCTGCATCCTTTTTCTCTGACTTAGAGTGAGTATCTTTAGAGCATTTCCTCTACCTGCATTTTGATAACAGAAAGAGGAGCAAATGACGCAGGCCCTTGAGTGATGTTGATGCTTTTTAATCATTATGCATATTATTCACTCATGTATTCATTTGTTCATTCATTAATTTAGTAAATATATATTGAGAACCTACTGTGGGCTAACCTTGGGATGGTTTCTAAATACAAAGGATGGATAGATCAAAGGTGTGACCCTAAAGGAGCTCAAGTGGAGAAAGACAGATAAGAAGGTCAAGACTCAAATATTATAATATAATATAATAAGAATACTATTTGAAAAATATATTGTGTCCTGTGGGAATATTTATTTCAGCCTAGTGGGTCATGATTGGAAAATGCTTATGGAGGAAGGTAACCCTTATTTAGAGACATGAAGGATAATTAGGAGCGAGCTCATCAGAGAACCAAAGGTAAGAGGAGCATTTCATAAAGAAGGTAGTGCCCATGCAAAGGTCAGGGGTGTGAGGTCACTCCAGAATCAGCAAGTAAGTAAGCAAAAGTGTGTCATAAGATATAGATGCGGATGTGTCAGAAAATGTAGCTGGAGATATAGAGAAAGACCAGAAAATGTTGGAACTTTAACTGAAAACTGATTAAGAACCAGCATAGCACACTGCCATCCAAATCCCAGGCACTCAGTGGCCTGAGTCTAGGGCATTTGGTTCAGAATGGGGAACTATGGAACAATGTAGCAGATTTTGTCCTCCTCACAATTTACCTGTGACTCACCCTGCATTATAGTGTGGCACAGTGTAAAGAAGGCTACCACCTGGTAGACAACAAGCTTAGTTTTCAATAACATACCTTGTTTCCTCAAGCAACATATGAATATAGCCAGGAACTTAAATGTGTGCATATGGAGGACATTTGCTGCTTCAGCCATCCAGCATCCAGTTGTCTTCTTTCCTGATGCCATCATTGTACATTTTCTTTGGAGAACCACCCTATGCCCAATCTCAGTCCATATCTTGTTCCATTCCTACCTCCAGACATGGAGTCTATTATAAGACTTCTTCTATTAGCATGCAAAATCACCCTTGTCACAGTGACGGGTCCAATCAGAGTGAATCCTAGGGCTACTAAAATGCTTCCAAAATGGTTTATTCTTTCATATGCCCATTAGATTCAAACATTGAAGCATTTAAGGGCTAGAGTTCCTGGCAGCTATCTTTCTACCTTGGAATGTGAGAATGAAGTCAACACAGTAGAAAGCAGAGCCAAAAGATAGATAAAACATAATTCTTCCTGATATATTTTCAGACTCCTGGATCAAGTCATGGCTAAATCCTGGATTACCACTAGAAATGTTGTATCAACAAAAATTCCAATTTTATTAAAGTAGCTGAAGCTGGAATTTCTGTCAGTTGACACTGAAAAATAAATCCTAACTGATAAAGTGTTAAATTTCTATTTCAAAGATTGCCTCTTTAATTCTGTAGTGTCTTTGGGGGATAGAACATGTTTAACATTGAGCAGGTGAAAAGTAATGGAAAGGGATCCATAAAGCCTGTATTCTAGGTCTGGCTTTATCACATATGTTTTTTAGGCAAATTAACATTCTAAATCTCATACTCTTTACATCTAAAATAGGGAAAATAATTCTCACATACTCAACCCCCCCCCCCATATCACAGCCTTGCAATGAAAATTAAATGAAATAATTGGAAAGTAGTTTGTCAAATCTAGAGGGCTAAATAAATGAAATGACTACTGAGCTATTGGCACTTTTTTTTAAAAGTAAGCCCTCAATGGTGTTTGTGTTGCTTTAGGAACCAGCTCTGTTTTCCCATTGTCTATAATAGGTCTGAGGATATTGATATCTAATGAGTACATGCCATGAAATATCTGGTTTCTGAAAACTAAATGGAAATCATCATTATCTCAGGTCAGGAGTTAGCTATACCTAAAAACAGGCAGTGTTTATGACAACACAGTTCATGTTACTTGGCATTATGTTGGCATTTATTTGGACAAAGAAAAAAATCCAACCAAGCTATATCTAATATCTACTTAGACCTTAAAGAGGTCCAACAGGTCAACCAACAAACAAAACAAAGCAAAAAAAAAAAATCTAGCAGACTTTGCCTTCTAGTTATTAACCACATTTTCACATTTCATCTGATTGCTGTGGTGACCTGCAAGCAGTAGAAAATCATGGTTGATCTCCAGTGGATTTACAAAATTTTTTTTGAGTCTTAAATCCTAAGTATAAGCTGTCATCAAGGATTGCAAAAAGCCCCTTCTTATCCACCTACTCTCTTTCTCAACAATTGTCCCATGGAATTGATCACCTAGTCCCATCAATTACACTGGTGAAAAAAATCTCTGATAGGTCCCCAACTCCTTAGTAAGTCATTCAAGGGAAATTCAGTCTTCCTGAATTTGCCACTGGCTTACCAATTTTCTCTTCATCCTTCTCCCCCATACCAGCCAAATAGTCAATAGTCTACTCATTTTGGAATCTCTAGGCATAACAGGAAAACTCACACTGTTCCATGGACTAAATATATATTTTCATGCCTCTGGGACTATGCTCATTTGGTTTATTCTATCTTGGATTGTCCTTTCCAGCATTCTACCCTATTCCTCCCCTCTGCTACTAAATCCCACTCTTTTTATATATTTTTCACAACAGAGATCTTTAAAAATTTAATTTTTATTGGGGCTAGACCTATAACAGTCTGAGTAAAACTGACTATACTAGAAGATACTATTTCTGTCCCGGTTTTTTATCTAACTCTAAAAGAACCAAGAGACTAAGAAATATTTATCAATTGTTTAAAAAAATCAAAGCCAATAGATGATGAGAAGTAATCAACACTGTCTCATATTGTCTCCCTATTGAGAAGTGGGGGGACTGTGGAGAACTGAACAACACTATAAACCTATTCTCAAGGGGATAGAGAAAAATGCGCAGATCTTCTCTATTGTTGCCATACAGGTCTGTAGGCTTAACAGTAGCAGATCTCTCAGTTTTCAAGAGTAATCATAAATCATTATTTTTATGTAAAATCTTTTGAGAAGTCTGGATCAATATGTGTTGTTGGCTGTATCATGCTTGCTTTTGTTTTGCAGCTGCTTAAAACAAATACTGTAAAATTGATTGGCTTCACAGCAGGAATTTATTGACTCATGGTTTTGAGGCTAGGAGAAGTCCAAAACTGAAGCATAATCAAGGTGATACTATCTCCCTGAAAACTGTAGCATTCTAGGGCCTGCTGTCAATGAACCTTGGTCCTTGACTTGTCTGTTACATGACAATGCACATGGCAGTGTCTTTTCCTTTCTCTCCCTGGTTCCATTGACTTTCAGCTTCTGCATGTTTCCCATGACTGCTTTCTGGGATCCAATTTCCTTTGCTCAACCATATTGGATTAAGGCCCACTTTCACTAATTTGGGCACACCTTAACCAGTAACACTTTTGAAGGTCCTGTTTACACATGAGCTCACATCCACAGGACCAGGGGGTCATGAACATGCCTTTTGCAGGGAACATGATTCAACAGCCAACACTGCCCAAAGGCATACATTTGTATACTTCAGTCTTATAATCTTGTTCAATACCACATTCTCTGAGTTTGAGAGTATACATTATCAGGGGAAGACTTGTAAAGGTTCCTAGATTGGAAGCTCCTATAACAATCACATTTATTTCTGAGTTGTAATGGTTATTTCTAAATTCTGACATGCTGAGCTCTTCATGTATAATCTGGTTGTTCCCTGGAACTTCGGGTATCTGTATGACAGTTGAGACTCAGAGCTAGAGTTCTACAGCTGTAAAAGTCAGCAATACTCCATTGTACAGGTTTGAAAGGATGTGTGTACCCTAGAACAGCCATGTTTTACTTCTAATCCCATTTTGTAAAGGCAGTGTTTCTTCTAATTCTTATTCAGTACTGTATATTTGAAAGTTTAATTAGATCATCTCCCTGGAGATGTGACTCAACCAAGAGTGGTTGTTAAACTGGATTAGGTGGAGACATGTCTCCACCCATTCTAGATGGGTCTTGATTACTTTACTGGAAACCTATAAAAGAGAACAACAAGAGAGAAACCTGGGAGATTTGGAGAGAGCGGAGAATGTCACAGCACCACAAAACAGAGTCCACCAGCCAGCTATTTATGGAGATGCAGAAGGAAAATGCTTCCCAAGGAGCTGGAGAGGAAGTTAGCAGATGATGCTGTGTTTGCCATGTGCCCTTCCAGATGAGAGAGAAATCCTGTGTTCACAATGTGCCTTTCCACTTGAGAGAGAAACCCCGAACTTCATTGGCCTTCTTGAACCAAGGTATCTTTCCCTGGATGCCTTAGATTGGACATTTCTATAGACTTGCTTTAATTGGGACATTTACACAGCATAACTTATTAAATTCCCCTTTTTAAAAGCCATTCCATTCTGGTATATTGCATTCTGGCAGCTAGCAAACTAGAACACCCACATAGCAACTGTTAAAAAACTGGAGAAAAATGTGGAAATATTAAACTTTTCCACCTGGGGAATTCCTGATATTCTCACAAACATTGAGGACTAACAATTTAATAAACTAAGCCCTCAATCTTGGGGCTTTCCCTTATGAAAGTTATTCCTGCAAAATGAAAGCTAAGCCTATTTATAATTATGCCTGAGTCACCCACAGAGTACCTCTTTTGTTGCTCAGATGTGGCCTCTCTCTCCAAGCCAACACTGCAGGTAAACTCACTTCCCTCTCCCCTACATGGGACATGACTCACAGGGTTGTAAATCTCCCTGGCAACATGAGACATGACTCCCTGGGATGAACCTAGACCAGGGATTGTGGGATTGAGAAAGCGTCTTTGACAAAAAGAAGAAAGAGCAGGGAAACAAAGTTTCAGTGGCTGAGATATTTCAAATAGAGCTGAGAGGCCATTCTGGAGATTATTCATATATGTTATATAGATATCCCTTTTTAGTGTATTAAAATAGCTAGAAGGAAATACCTGAAGCTATTGAACTGTAATCCAATAGCCATAATTCTTGAAAATGATTGGATAACTATATAACTTTTACAGTGTGACAGTGTGATTATGAGAACATTGTGGCTGACACTCCCTTTATCCAGTGTATGGACAGATGAGTAAATAAATAAGGCCAAAAATAAATAATAGGGGGGAGGATAAGAGGTTTTGGATATTTGGATAATCTTTTTTATTTTTATTTTTTAATGCTTATTTTTATTTTTTTGGAGTAATGAAAATGTTCAAAAATATATTGTGGGGACTTCCAGGCCAAGATGGCGGCTTAACAATGTGCACATTTTAGTTCATACTCCAGAACAACTACTAAATAACCAGAAACAGTACAGAACAGCTCCTGGGGCCACATCAGTGACCAGACACACAGCATACCCCAGTCTGGACGAGCTGGATGGGCTGTGAGCCCCCCCCCAGAACCATGAGTTCCCCAAACTACAGCGTCCGGTGCCCCTCCCCCACAGGCTGCTTCCCAGAGAGGAAAGGAAAGAAAATTTACCAGCACCAGGGGCTGAGCACAACCAAACACCAAATGTGGAATTAATTAACAAATTCTGATTACTAAAAACAGGCCCCTAGCTCAGATGAACCTGGTCAAAGTGGAGGTCACTCATTTCTGCCCTGGCACCAAGGGGGTAGGGCTGATGGAAAAAGAAACAGAGGTTTTTATGGCTGTGTTTCTACAATGGCTTGACTGCCTTTGGATACAGCAGCAGGGCTTCTCAGGCTGCAACTGCCCCAGGCATAGGTAGAAACAAGCTCGTTTGAGGGCTTGTCTGGAGTCTGTGACTCCAGGGGAGGGGTGAAGCCCAACTCAGGTGGAATCCCTCCCTCAAGGAATTCAGACACCAGAGCTTGGTAATTTGAAGCCATTAAAAGGAGCCTACAACCTCTCCTCTGTCTCTACCACACCCCCAGCAGGGAGAGTCTGCTAAAGTTAAAGGAGGTACTGCATCATCTTATGCTGCTGGGACCTGCAGGCAGACAAGCACCACATACTGGGCAGGAAAAGAAAACCAGAGTCCAGACACTTCACAGGAAAGTCTTTCAACCTGCTGGGTCTCACCCTCAGGGAAAACCAATGCAGGTGACTCTTTCCTCCTGATAGAAGGCCAGTTTGGTCTGGGAAAATCTGGCTGGGGTCTATAATACCTAACTAGACCCTCCTAAGGGTGGGGGGCATGGAAAGGCACCATACAAGCCAGGCGAGAAACAAGAAAACAAGAACTGAAAAATTCTCCTCTTTTAAAGAAAACTTAAGCTAGAAGTCCAGAAAAAGCTGAACTGAATGTCAAAGAACAGAGAGACAACAAATTCATCCAGCAAGAAAACCCTAAGTAAAAGAAGTGAAAGCAATCTCCAGAATAAACTAAGGTAATTAAATGTCTAGACACCAGCAAAAAATAACAAATCACACTAGGAAAATTGAAGACATGGTCCACTCAAAGGAACAAACCAACAATTCAAATGAGATACAGGAGCTGAAACAATTAATTCAGAATATACAAACAGACATGGAAAACCTCATCAAAAACCAAATCGGTGAATTAAGGGAGGATATAAAGAAGGCAAGGAATGAACAAAAAGAAGAAATCGAAAGTCTGAAAAAACAAATCACGGAACTTATGGGAATGAAAGGCACAGTAGAAGAGATGAAAAAAACAATGGAAACCTACAATGGTAGATTTCAAGAGACAGTACATAAGATTAGTGAACTGCAGGACTGAACATCCGAAATCTGGCAAGAAAAAGAAAATATAGGGAAAAAATGGAAAAATATGAGCAGGGACTCAGGGAATTGAAAGACAATATGAAGTGCACAAATATACATGTTGTGGGTGTCCCAGAAGGAGAAGAGAAGGGAAAAGGAGGAGAAAAACTAATGGAAGAAATTATCACTGAAAATTTCCCAACTCTTATGAAAGACTTAAAATTACAGATCCAAGAAGTGCCGCATACCCCAAAGAGAATAGATCCAAATAGATGTACTCCAAGACATTTACAAATCAGAATGTCAGAGGTCAAAGAGAAAGAGAGAATCTTGAAAGCAGCAAGAGAAAAGCAACCACCACGTATAAGGGAAGCCCAATAAGACTATGCATAGATCTCTCAGCAGAAACCATGGAGGCAAGAAGACAGTGGGATGACATATTTAAATTATTAAAAGAGAAAAATTGCCAACCAGGAATTCTCTATCCTTCAAAATTGTCCTTCAAAGTGAGGGAGAAATTAAAACATTTTCAGACAAAAAATCACTGAATTTGTGTCCAAGAGACCAGCTCTGCAAGAAATACTAAAGGGAGCACCAGAGACAGACACAAAAAGACAAAAGGGAGGAGGTGGGGATAAGAGTGTAGAAAAGAAGACTATGAGTAAAGGTAAAAAGAAGGAAAATTTGATACGACATATAAAATCCAGAAGGCAAAATAGTAGAAGAAAGTACTACCTGTGCAGTAATAACACTAAATGTTAATGGATTAAACTCCCCAATCAAAAGACATAGACTGGCAAAATGGATTAAAAAACAGGACCCATCTATATGCTGTCTCTACTCAAGGACATGAGGGCAAGGACACAAATGGACATTTGCACACCAATGTTTATAGCAGCATTATTTACAATTACCAAGAGATGGAAACAGCCAAAATGTCCATCAACAGATAGGTGGCTTCAACAGACAGGTGGCTTAAACCAACTGTGGCATATACATACTATGGAATATTATGCAGCTGTAAGACAGAATGAAGTTATGAAGTATGTAACAACATGGATGGACTTTATGCTGAGTGTGATTAGCCAAAAACAAAAGGACGAATATTGTATGGTCTCACTGATATGAACTGACATTAGTAAATAAACTTGGAACATTTCATTGGTAACAGAGATCATCAGTAGATAGAAACGGGGTAAGATATTATGTAACTGGAGCTGAAGGGATACAGATTGTGCAACAGGACTGAATATAAAAACTCAGAAATGGACAGCACAATACTACCTAACTATAATACAATTATGTTAAAATACTGAATGAAGCTGAATGTGAGAATGATAGAGGGAGGAGGGCTGGGGGCACAAATGAAATCACAAAGAAGGATGGACGATAAAGATTGAGATGGTATAATTTAGGAATGCCTAGAGTGTATAATGATAATGACTAAATCTACAAATCTAAAAAATGTTTTTTCATGAAGAGGAACAAAGGAATGTCATTAGTGCAGGGTGCTGAAAATAGATGGTAATTAATATTTTAAAATTTCAACTTATGTGTGAGACTAAAACAAAAAATGTTTATTTGGTACAAAATTTATATTTTGACTAGTGCATCTCCTAATATAATTTATGTAGATAGTTGGTTGAACACCATAAGTACATGGAACCTTGGGTAAGACATGAGATTTTGTTGGTTTTTCCAGGGTGATGCCCCAATGAATCCCAGAGTGATTTGATCAGTGAGTGGGAAAGTATTTGCAAAGTCCCCTTCAGGGAATGGTGAGAACGGGGGAAAATTCAACCTCCCCAAGTTGAATTCTTGATATTCTCAGAAGCACTGTGGACAACCAAAGCTATAGGCTGAGCCCCCAGTCTTGAGGTTTGTTCATATGAAACTTAACCCCACAAAGGATAGGTTAAGCCTACTTAAAATTAGGCCTAAGGGTCACCCCTGAGAGGTACTCAGATGTGGCCTCTCTCTCCAGCCAACACAACAAGCAAACTCACCACTCCCCCTGTCTACGTGGGACATGACTCCCAGGGGTGTGGACCTTACTGGCAATGTGGGACAGAAATCTCAGAATGAGCTGAGATTCAGCATCAAGGGATTGAGAAAAACTCTAGAATGAGCTGAGACCCAGCATAAGGGATTGAGAAAATCTTCTCCACCAAAAGGAAAGAGTGAAATGAGACAAAGTGTCAATGGCTGAGAGATTCCAAACAGAGTTGAGAAGTTATCCTGGAGGTTATTCTTATGCATTAAGTAGATATCACCTTGTTGTCCAAGATATAATGGTGAGGCTGGAGGGAACTGCCTGAAAATGTAGAGATGTGTTCCATTAGCCATGTTTCTTGATGATGACTGTGCAATGATACAGCTTTGTCAGTGTGACTGTGTGATTGTGAACACCTTGTGTCTGATGCTCCTCTTATCTACCTTGTCAACAGATGAGTAGAATATATGGAATAAAAATAAATAATAGGGGGAACAAATGTTAAAATAAATTTAGTTTGAAATGCTTGTGATCAATGCAAGGAGGGGTAAGGGGTAAGGTATGTAAAAAAATTTTTTTCTGTTTTCGTTTAATTTTTCTGTTGTCTTTTAATTTCTTTTTCTGAATTGATGCAAATGTTCTAAGAAATGATCATGATAATGAATATGCAACTATGTGATGATGTGAATTACTGATTATATATATAGAACGGAATGAGCATATAGTAAGAATGTTTGTGTTTCTTTCTTGTAATTTTTTTTAAATTAATAAAAAATTTAAAATATATATATTGTGATGATGACTGCACAACTATATAATAATGCTGTGCACCACTGATTGTACAATTTGGATGATTATATGGTATATGAATATATCTGAATAAAACTGCATTAAAAAAAATCTCATTCTCTGTGATGCCTTCTCTCACTCCCTGGACTCAGTGGAACCTTCCTGTATTCTTCATTTGTGTGCTGATTAAGAAATTTCAACCAGTCACAAATTTGAAGTGTCAGTGGTAAGGTGGACTCAATATGAAGTCCAATCATATATGCTTATGTGCCCTGCATCCCATCCTATCAACCCACCTGATTTTAGCATAGCCCTGATGGATATTTATTGCATATTTCTAGTACCCCTTCTCAAATGCATCCCATAGCATCGGCTTTTCTGCCTCGTGGCTTTCACAGTGACTATGAAAAGCAGCTGAGTCTGGGCTAGCCAAGTCCTCACATGCAAAACAATTGATGCCTGCAAGGAGGCATTAGATGCCCCAACAGACCCATCCTTTGGTAGGACAATTCTGTCTCTAGTCAACTTGTATACCTATCACCGTATTTATACAAACGTGCTTTAAAGAAAATTACTACTCCAGATAATAAACATCATCTTACAGAATGCATTTCTTGTCACATTTCCTATAGGAGACCATACCCATTCCATTACACACATACAGTAGCACAAATTATAAAGCTACTTGCAAAAACACCCTAATCGTTTCTGTCCAAAATCTTTTTCTATAGGATGCTCTCTTGTTGTTCTGGACAGGATCATTTTTAGTTATGCAGATGTAAGGCAAGTACCTACCTACTCAACTAGGAAAGCATGAACCCCTTGTAGATGCTGAAACCTGGTGTTAAGCAGTCTTTGCAGTAATATCAAGGTGCTTTAAATGTGAAAAAGGTGTATCTCTTGAATGCTTGTTTTAATTTTATTTTTAAATATTATTTTTGGTTTTCATCTGGTGGGAGCCCTGGACTGGGGTGAGGAAACAACTGAAATAGAGAAAACACTCCTTAGGAGAGTTTTCAGATGTCAGCCCTTAAGTACCCAGCCAAGGGTTAAGAAGAGATACAGCAAGGACCCCAGCAAAAAACATTGTGGACACTGAACCTGAAGAGCTGATACAGCTAATGGCTAGTTTCAAGTTGTATTTCTCTGCACTGAATTTTTCTCATGTCATCTTCAAATCTTCTTAAGATAATTTCAAATGAGAGCCTTTTGCTGTTAGACAGGGATGAACTGACCACATGAAAAAGAGGTAATGAGGAAATAATGGGTGATGAAACCAGGTCAGAAACTAATATGAATGGGCACAGCCACCTAGGATGGTGTTCCTCCAGGGAACCTTGGGGTAACCACACACATGACTGCATCCTTGCAGTCACACAAGAGGTTTTCTCAAATTATTGTAATTTTGATGTCAAGAGGTGAAAAAACAGGGACACTCAGATTGCAGATGAGACCCTACTTATGAACTTCCAAGTGGGACACCAACTCTCTAGGAGTCCATGATGTGACCCCACTGGAATAAAACTCCTTTTTAGACTATAATGCAGTATAATACAACATAAACTACTTGGTTAATTCCACCATCTCCTTAACATCTTGAAAGCTATCAGCACTTAATAAATAGTAATATATTGTGTGTGTGTGTATATATATATATACATATACATATACACACACACACACACAAGTTATACCCATTTCAAGGCCTTTGTATATTTGGGGCTTCCAAAATTACCCAGTTCCTCTTATTCCAAAAGTGATCAAAAATGCTTGCCCTCAGAAGATTTAGGCCATAGATAAGAATCTCATTAATATCCCTTAAATAAAAATTCTGATATGATATATGCAACATAAAATTTCTCATTTTAGCTACTTTCAAGTATATAATACAGTAGTATTAATTGCATTTGCAGTGTTGTGCTACCATAACCACCATCCATTACCAAAACTTTCCCATCACTCCAAACAGATACTCTACACCCACGAAGTGTTATGTTCCCATCCCCCCCTCACCTCTGCCTCTAGTAACATGTTTCAACTTTCTGTTTCTAAGAATTTGTTAATTTTAGATATTTCATATCTGAAATCATAAAGCATCTGTCCTTTGATGTCTGACTTATTTCATTCAGCATGTCTTTAAGATTCACCCATGTTGTAGCAGGTATCAGGACTTCATTCCTTTTATAGCTGAATAATATTCCGCTGCTTTATATGCCATATTTAGTTTATCCATTCATCTGATGAAGGGTACTTGGGTTGTTTCCACCTTTTGGCTATCAAGAAAAATGCTGTTCTAAACACTGATG
The DNA here is from genome assembly GCF_023851605.1 of Tamandua tetradactyla. NCBI lineage: Eukaryota > Metazoa > Chordata > Mammalia > Pilosa > Myrmecophagidae > Tamandua > Tamandua tetradactyla. The sequence goes on along the minus strand of NC_135336.1, from coordinate 27,696,177 downwards.
TATAAATATCTGTTCAAGTCCCCACATTCAATTCTTTTGGGTATATACCAGTAATTAATAATATTGAAAGTCTTGTTAAGCAAAAAATGGCTTTGCTCAGGGTGCTTACTTACCTGGAGATAATATTGAGCATATTCTTCTGAGGCTGTTTTTTTTTCATTAGACAATATATCACAGAATTTTTCCCACATCAGTAAATAATCCTCTACAAGATAATTTTTAATATCTACAGGGTATTTCACCATATGAAAGTAATTCATTTCACTAATATTCTATTTTTGATCCAAGTCAATGAAAAATCAAGATAGAGAGTTAAGCCCAGAGGCATGTATGTCCCAGGGGCCACCTCCGTATTCCTCTATAAGCCTCTATACCATGCTTTCTTTGCCTGTGAAAGCGTCTCAAGGAATTTCATTCTTCAGTCTGTAGGCATTTCTAGGACTTTGGGAAATAAACTATCATCTTACCTAGCTTCTGGACATAAAATCCACCCATTCATTCATTAAACAAATATTTGTTTTGCACTTAACATGTGCCAGTGACAATTCTAGGGTCTCAAGATTAACAATGAACAAGACAGATATAGCCTCTGCTTTCATGGACTTCAAAATATAGTAAGAACATAAACATACAAAAGATAAGTGAAAGAATTAAAACAAGTGTTGTAATAAGAATTGATGGGGGAAGGGAGGATAGATTGGATGGAGAAAGAGGAAGTGGCATTTTGCTGAAACCTGATAAAAAGAAAAGAGCCATCCATGCCAAAGGCTGAGAAAAAGCATCCCACACAAAGGGAACAGCTAGAGTAATGGTTTGATAGAGAAATGTTCAAGAAGTTGGTAAGAATGGCTGGATAGAGGGAAATAGTGGGTAACAGAGAGGGTGATTTAAGATGAGTCCAAAAGGTAGGCAAATGTCAGATCCGATAGATCCCTGCAGGATATGGTAAGGTAATAGGACTTTATTTTGAGTAAAACGAGCCATTAGTTCAGAAGGTTTTAATCAGGGAAGCATTGCTTATAAACAGTTTTGTTTAAAGAAGACCTCCCTGGCCATAGTGAAAGAACAGATTACAGAGAAACATAAGAGGAATCAGAGACCAGTTACCAGGCTAATGAGATGATACAGTTGAGAGGTATGGCTCGCTTAGATGAGTTAATGGCTGACAAAATAGAGAAAAGTGAACATATTTAAGACACATTTTGGTAATAGGATAGTCAGGGCATATTGATGGAGAAATCAAGAATAACATTTCATTATGAAAATTTTTGAACTTAGACAAATGTTGAAAGAATTGTGAACTCACCACTCATATACTCACCAGGTAGATAGCACAATTAATTTATACTATATTCGCTTTATCATATAACTATCCATCTATCCATTCCACTTCCCATCATCAATCCATTTTATTTTTTGAGGCACTCTGGGTGAAAGAAAGAAGGTTGAAAACATCAGAATACTTCAGGCTCACCCCTTACTACATCATTAAACAGAACCAAATTTGGTTTTGGTATGTCTACTTTTGTAGGAAATATTTGCATATAATGATATGCACAAGTCTGAAGTATACCATTTAATGAGTTTTGAGACATGCATACACTTATGTAACCCTAACTTTTTTAGAGGGGTTGTTTTTGTCCTGTGGGTAGGAAACAGAAATGAGAGGTTGAGTAGGAAATAGGAGCAGAATCAAAATGCATGTAACTCCTTTTGGAGGTAGGTTGGTGTCCTTTTGACTTCCTAAATTCATTTATGAAATCACCTCCATTTTATCCTTTGACTTTGCTTTCATTTTATTTTTAAATTTTTATTTTGGTAACATTTATACAGCCTAAAATTCTCTTTTAGCCACATGCAGAGATGTAATTTAGTATTATTAATTACATTACCAATGTTGTGCTACCATAATCATCATCCATTACCAAAACTTTTCCATCACCCCAAACAGAGATACTGTACCAATTAAACATTAACTCCCCATTCTTTATTCCCTCCCCAGCCCCAGTTAAATTGTATTCTGCTTCTGACTCTGAATTTGTTTATTCTGATTCTTTCATAAAGGTGAGATTATACAATATTTGCCCTTTTACATATGGTTTATTTAGCTCAACATGATATTTCCAAGGTTCATTCATGTTGCACCATATATCAGAACTTTGTTCCTTTTCATGGCTGCACAAGATGCCATTGTATGATACATGTCACATTTGCTTATCCAATCATCTGTTGGTGGACACTTGGGTTGTTTTCATTTTGGGGCAATTGTGAATAATGGCACTATGAACATTCTTGTGCAAATATCTGCTCAATTTATGGTTTTAAAACTTGGCACTATTCAAATAATTCTTTGTCACTGGGGGCTGTCTGCCCATTGTAGGATGTCTAACAACAATCCCTGGCCTCACAAGATATCAGTAGCACCACACCCCCTCCTCCAGTTGTGAGAACCAAAATTTTCTCCAGAGTTTACCAAATATCCTCTGAGAAAGAGAATCAGCCCCAGCTGAAAACCACAGCCTGACAAAGATAAAAAAAAATTCGCGTCACCCAGAAAGTTCTCTCATGTATCTTTGCAGTAAATTCTCACCCCTGTAGAGATGACCACTATTCAAAGTTTTTTCCAAATAGATTAATTTTGCTTGTTCTAGAAATTCTTATACATGAAACCACACAGTATGTGATCTTCTGTGGAAGGCTTTTTTCACTAAGTATAAAGTTTTTAATATTCATCCATGATGTGTATAACAGCAGTCTGCTCCTTTCTAGTGTTAACCAGTATTCCTTTTTAGCGTTAAGTATTGAATGACTACACCAGATTTTTTTAACCATTCTCTTGTTGATGGACAGCCGGTCACTTTCCAATTTTTACATGTTCTGAATAAACTTGACATGAACATTCATATTATAATTACTTTCATGGATATGTTTTTATTTATCTTGGTTAAATACTTAGGCATAGATTGCTGAGTCATTAAATAGATATATATATATATATTTTTTTAACTGCCAGACATTTTTACAAAGATTATACTGTTATATACTCCCACCAATAACGTACAGAAGTTCCAGTTGCTCCCTATCCTTGCCAATTTTTGGCATGGCCAGTGTATCAGTTTGCTAAATGCTGCTGGAATGCAATAAATCAGAAATAGAATGGCTTATAAGAAGGAATTTAAATTACAAGTTTACAGTTCTAAGGCCATAAAAATATCAGAATTAAGGCATCCAGAGGATGATAATTTGTCTCAAAAAAGATCAATGTCTGTTATATGGGAGGGCACATGGCTGGTGTCTGCTGGTCCTTGCTCCTAGTTCCATTGCCTCCAACTTCTGATGCCAGAGGTTTCCTCTGTAAGCCTTCAGTTAGCTCTTCTGGGACATAGCTCTGTGCTCTGGCTTGCTTGGCATCTCATGGGAAGACACATGGTGATATTTGCTGGGCTCTGCATCTCCAAACATACATATCTAGGCATCTGCTCTCTCTGTGGGCACTCCAAGCATCTCCAAATGTCTGGGTCTTTGTCAGCTCCCAAGCAACTATATCTCTTGGGGCTTCTGCATTTCCAAATGTCTGGGTCTGCATCTGCATCTCCAGTTTCTCCAAAATGTTTCTTCTTTTAAAGGACTCCAGTAAATTAGCCATGACCCACCAGGAATGGGCAAAGTCATATCTCATTCTAATCAAAAGGTCACACCCAAAATTGGGTGTGCCACATCTCCATGGAAGTAATCTAATCAAAAGGCCACACCCACAGTTGAATGGATTATATCTCCATAGAAACAATCTAATAAAAATTTCCACCCTAAACAATATTGGATCAGTGTCAAAAGCAACATGGCTGCCCCTACAAGACTGGATGAGGAAAAACTGATATGGCTCTTTTCAATAAATAAAAAGTTTTTCAAACAAGCATAGTCAGTGATTTTAATTTTAGCCATTCTGGTAGGTGTTTTGCATGTCTTATTGGGGTTTTAATTTGCATTTTCCTGATTACTTCTAATGATGAACTTTTTCATGTATTTGTTGGCCATTCATATAGTTTTGTTTGCAAAATACCTGTTCAAACTTCTTGCTCTTTGTTTTCTTTTAAATTAAGCTTTTTATTATTGAGCAATAGGATTTCTTTATATATACTGGATATCAGTCATTTTTCACATATATGAATTGTGAATATTTTCTGTAGATCTGTGGATTGCCTATTAATTTTATAAATAGTGTCTTTTTTTAAGCAGATCTGTTCATTTTGATAAAATTGAATTTGTCAATTAACCGGCTTTCCGTGTGCTTTCAAAGGCTCCACTTTATGTCCAATCTTCCTATTCAAAATCTCAAAGACATTTTCCTATGTTTTCTCCTAGAAGCTTTATTGTATTAGTATTTATATTTAGGGCTAGAATTTAATTTCTAGCTATATTTTTATTTATGTTGTGAGGAAAGGGTCATCATTTGTTTGTATGACCTCTGTATAGATATCTAGATGTCCTGGTACATTTTTAAAAGACGTTCTTTTCTCCATTAGGTGGCTTTGGCACCTTAAAAAAATGACTATATAAGTGTGAATATAATTCTGGACTATATTCTGTTCCATTGACCTATCTATAAATTCTCTTGCCAGTGCCCCACTTTCTTGATTATTGTAATTTGGTAGTTCATCTTGCAGTCAGATTAGGCCCTCCAACTTTGTTCTTCTTCAAGATTGCTTAGGATATTTCAGCTTCCTTGCATTTCCATGCTAATGTTAGAATTAGCCTATCAATTAAAAAAAAAAAAGATCCTGGTGGGATTATTATTAGGGTTGGACTGAATTTATAGATCATTTTGGGGACAATTAGCATCTTAACAGTATTGTGTCTTCCAATCAATGAACGTGGTATACATTTCCATTTATTTCTCTAATATCTTTTTTCATTGTAGATATCTTACATGGCTTTGTTTAACTTATCCTAAATAAGTAATGTTGTTTAATTCTATTGTTAATAGAATTTTATTTTTTTAAAATTTTTTCCTGTTTTATGCAGTTAATATGGGAAATGCAATTGATTTTGTATATTGACCTTGTATCCTGAAACAATGGTAAATACACATTAGTTTCTTGTGGTTTTTTTAAAGGTTCATTGGTCTTTTTTACCTTCATAATCATGACAAACTGTGAATAAAGAAAGAATTTCACCTTCATTTCTCATCTATCTGCCTTTTATTTCTGTCTTTTCTTAGTGAATGGGTGTATGTCTTCTCAAGTTATTTTTCTCCATCTATTGAGATAATTATACATTTTTCTTCTTCACTTTATTGGTATGGTGAATTGCACTGCTCGACACTTTAATACTAAACCATACTTGTATTCCAGAGATAAACCCTCTTGGTCTTGAAATATTATCCTTTTTAATGTGCTGTTGGATTTTATTTGTTGATATTTTAGTAAGGAGTTTTGCATCTATGTTTATGAGGTACATTGACATAATATTTTTTTCTTTAATGTCTTTATCAGATTTTTCTATCACTGCTACTTAGAGTGTTCTTGCTTTGTTTTTTGGTGAGTATGTTGGATATTTTTTAACAACTGAGTAAATATGAGAAAAACTGGAGAGATGAATGTGATTGAGGGAGTTGAGAATCAAAAGCCCTATTTTAGACTTGTTTATTTTAGATCCTAGGGAAAATGTGAAGAAGGCAGTTGTATAAATATATTTGGAATATAATTGAGAGGGCTGGCGAGTTAAATGTGACAGTTATCAATATCTAAATGGTATTTAAAGCCATAGGAATGAATAAATCAACCTAGTATAAGAGATTGAAAAGAGGGCTGAGGAGAATCTCTAAGACACTTTAACATTAAGAGATCACTTAGAAAAGAAATAAACAACAAATGACTAAAGAAGAGCAGCCTGTAAGAAGGGTAGGTAGTTTATAGTTCATGGAACCCGAAGAGAAGAATATTCCATTTTAAATGCTGCTGAGTTGATAAGATGAAGTCAGTGATGGGAAAATGCATTTGGTGACATGGAGATTATCAGTGACATTCATACAATGTAGTGGGGCTGGGTTGTAATGAAATGTAGATCAGAGTGGAGTAAAATAAAAATGGAAAAGGAGAGGATAAGTATAACCAATTTTTTGTAGATATCTTGCTACGAAGAGTGGCAGAGAAGTAGGGCAGTAGTTAGAGAGGATGTGGAGTCAAGAAACAATGAAAAAAGAATATCTGTTTAGTTTCCAACCTCTAAAGTAAACAAGTAAGACAAAACAGGAGAATTACAATTTAAAATATTTGTGATAGTGGAGAAAACTGCAGACTAGCACTCAAACCAGGATTCTGTTTCTATTTTTAATGTTAACCAACTTGTGTCCGTGGGCAGGTCATTTCCGTTTCACTGGTCTTCAGTTTTCTCATCTTTAAACTGATGATTTGGGGATGAGATTATGACAAACAGTTTATTCTTTGACGTCTGTGACTTCTCTGTTAAGTCTCATGATAAAACTGGTCTCTAATTTGTCATTCTTAAATACCAAATTTATGGTAATTTTGTTTCATATACCATGTCTCTTCATCGTCTGGCCTATTTATATTATATATATAGTATTGAAATAGAAGGCCAAGTCTACACGATTACTCTACAAAATAAGCTATATAGAGTGAGAATCATGGTTATATGCAAATAAAATGTAAACAGGAGACACTATGCCAGCATGAGAAAGTTCCAGGCAGAGAGTGGATACAGAGAATGAAGAATTTCCTAGATAGAAGAAAACATAGCCACAGATATTTTTCTATATCTCTTGTAGTCTTCATAGCAAATGGGAAGAGAGATGTTAAGAGTAAGTAAAGGTTAATTATTATCATCCAATCACATCGTAGTAGATGAAGCACATTTGATAAACTATAATAACTATTCACCAAAATAACTAGGCACATCAAATATTTTGTTTGTTAAGATAAATATATTGGATTAGCTATTTACTGAATCTATTGAATGATGGTTGACTAATTAAACTCATTTCTTGTAAAAGAAGTGATTGTGTTGATTATGTAGTGTCAAGTAAATAGGATGAATCGATTTGGAGAGGAACAAAAATTATGTAGCTTCTTCTGAAAAGACTATGTATATTTGAAAAGATTACAAAGTAGTGTCATCACCAAGGATGTATTGAGTGTCTGCAAATTACTAGACATTAGGTGGGATACAAAGAAGTACAGAGAAAATCATCCCTGCCCTTAAGTGGCTTCTAATCAAATTGAGGATGTAGAACACAGTAGTGAATGTAGTGAGTAGTATAATTTCATGTCTAATTTAGAGAATGACTCTAGAAAATCGTAGTTGTGCAGAGTAAATGGGATCTTACAGGACAAAAGTAGTCAGGGAAGTCTCATGGATGATGTGGATTTTAAATGCATAACAGGTAAAACTGAAAATTGGAACACATTTGGTTTCAAATGACAAAAACCGATGTGGACTAGCTTGGCAAAAATTGGAAACTTGTAGAAGGAACAAATAATCAAAAAAAAAAAAAAAAGAATGGGGGCAACTTAACTCCAGGTACAAAAGTGCTTTTAGGTTCCCTTCCCTTCTTTTTCTAAGCTCTACTTGTTTTGGCTTCTCAGCTTCCAGTTCTCAATTTATCTCCAATGGAGGGTCAGAAAAGGAAACAAAGCAGCAAAGAAATCATAAAAGGATACCAGATGACCTAAAGTATGTGCATATATGAGAAAAGACAAGCTCATTGTTTTTCCATATATTTCAAATTTTGCTAAGTGGAAGAATAGTCTTATTTCACTTCAAGTTATCTTAAAGAGAGGGAAAACCTACAGTTGCAGGGCAGAAGAAAGAAGTCAGTAAATAGAGCATAGAAGGAGCAACTGGAAAAAGAAAAAAAGTATCAATTTTAAAGTGTATTCTCAGAATTCAGGACAGAAGATGTGCCCAAGACCCTTGAATATGAATAGGTGGTCAAGTTAGCAGAGGCAATGATAAAAAAAAATACTAGAGAACAGTTCAGGAGTAAAATAGTAGTTTTAAAGTAGAGTGAATTTTACTAAAGGGATTAAGAAATAGTGAATTAAAAGAAAATGGAACTTCATCTTTCAGCCATGATCGAACAATGAGTATCTGATTATCCCTCCCACGATAAACATTGGTGTCTGGTTAATGTTTGCTAACCAGCTCTCAGATAAACATAAAGAAAAGAAGCCTTGATTTGCAACATTTGTCTATTTCCATAGTGTGGAGACTAATTTGGCTAATTTCAAGCTACTAATGGTTTAACAACTGGCTGGCAAAATTCCTGAAAATTGTAAAATTAGCTCTCATAAACTGGTGTGAGCTGGCTCAGACATACCATAAATTGCTACAAACCTGGACAAAACATTAAGGGAAACTATTTTTAGGGCTGGGAAACAGGAAAGCTCACTAGTGGAGCACCATGTGTACCATCCACCACCTCACTCCACTTTCTGCCTAGGGACAATTTCCCCAAATAGGTGGAACTACACCTGAAGTAGAAGCAGAGCACACCATCTGACCTGGTTGTTGAATCTGATATCAGTTTGGAGATGTAGAAGGTGCTGGAATTTGAATGGCAGGGCAACAAAGAAGAGATATATGTGCAGAAGCAGTCCCCAGAATTCTAGGTGGGGCACTCCTGTGAATCTTTTACAGAGGGCTGGGATGCTCATGTGCAGGAAAGAGTACACAAGGCTTACAAGAAAGTAGCAACTATGAGACTGAGAGCAGAGCAGAAACACTAGAAGTTAAGCAGAACTAAGAGACCAATATTAGAGTTCTGGACCAGCCAGAGTGAAGAGGCCTCCTTAACATCCCATTAACATTTGATTAATGCTCTGCATTCAGCTAAGACTTTAGAAAGCTCATAGATTAGTATTTAGGAATGACATTATAAAAATGCTAAAAGAAAAATTAAATCTGAAAGCAATAAATCCAAAATTCGATATCCAGTTACTAAATATTTCCTTAAGAAAAGAGGATGAAATAAAGGAACTTACTTTGTGAAAAATTTAAAAGCCAAAAATTTAAAAGCTTTCAGACATGAGCTTCAAAAATACTTAAGAATATTCTTTAGGTTAACTGGAAGTGATACCAGATAGAAATGCATAGCTACAGGAAATGAAAACTGTTAATATGAGTAAAAATTAAATAACATTTTTCTTGTCTTAATTTCCTTTAAAGACAACTTACTGATTAAAGCAAAAGCAATAATATTTTAAGGTGAGTTTTCTAACATATATACAAAGAAAATACATGACATTAGGACAAAGGGAAGTGAGAGTAGATAAATGGAGTTAGTTACTATACTATTTTCATATCAGCAAAATGGAAAAAATAAAATGTACAGGAGGAATTGAGAAATGTAAGGTGAGAAATGTGAAGTGATACAATATTAACTCAAAATAAAGTATGAAAGGTAAGGATCCATATTGTTTTCCCTAGAGTAACCACTAAAGCAATAAGTAGAGGCATAGTTATAAAGCCAATAAAGGTCATAAAATAGAATACTAAAAATATTTAATTAATTCAAGAGAAGCCTGGAAGTGAATAACTGAGGAACAGAAAACAAAAGGCACAAGTGGAAAACTAATTTCAATATACAGATTCAAAACAAGTATACAATGTCACATTAAATATAAATAGACAAAACATTCTGAGTAAAAGACAAAGATTTAAAGATTTTCAAACTTGATTTAAATAGCAACAGCAAGAAACATATATGCCATCTACAAGAGATGCCCTTTAAATATAAATACAAATATAGATTGAAATTAAAAGGATATGAAAAGATATGCAGTGTAAACACTAAGCATAAGAAAGCTGTTGTGGTTGTATTAACTTCAGAAAATGTGGAATTCAAAGCAAAAGTTATTTCAGAAATGAGAGAAATTTCATATGAAAAAAGTCATCAATTCATCAGAAGACATAGAAATTATGATGTCATATGGACCTACTAACAGACCTTCAAAATTAATAAAGGAAAAACTGACAGAACTGAACATAGAAATAAAAAATTCCATAATCCTTGTTGGAGACTTTAATCCCTCCTTTCAATAACTGGTAACAGTTTATAGAAGATCTGAACAATACTAACAACCTATTTACACTAATTGGCATTTTATAGAACATTCCACACAATGACTAATCAATTTTATCAAGTAGACATGATACATTCATCAAGCGAGATCATGCTGGGGTATGCAATAAGTTCAATGCATTTCATAAAATTGAAATCTTATAGGATATGTTTTCGAGACATAGCAGAATCAAACTAGAAATCTATAACAAAAGATATTTAGATAATTCCTAAACATTTGAAAAATAAATAGTATGCATAAATTACCCACTAGTCAAAGAAGAATTCACAAGAGAAATCATAAAATTTGAACACAGTGATAATGAAAACACATATCAAAAGATTTGTAGGATGCATGCAAAGCAGAGTTTAGAGGGAAAGTTAAAACTTTTTCTATATTTCAAAAGAAAAAGGATTAAGCAATTATTTAAGTTACAACTGAAAAAGCTATACAGAGAAAAGCAAATCAAGCCCAAAATAAATATAAAAAAGCAATAATAATAAGACAAGTAATCAATAACATAGAAAATAAAAGATTAGCAAAACTAACAAAACCAAAATCTGATTTGGTAGAAGGATTAATAAAATTGATAAGCACTTAGCAAGGCAAATTAAGAAATAAGAGTGATCAGGAATGAAGCTGATATCATTACAGTGTCTACATTTACTACAAGGTAATACTATGGTCAGTATTATGCCAATAAGTGCAAAAACTTAGATGAAAGGGACAATTTCTTGAAAAATACAAGTTATCAAATCTGATATTCTAGGTTTAAAATGACCTAGAAAACCTAACTAGTGGTTTATCTATTTTGAAAATGGAATATATAATTAAAATCTAGCCACATATTAAGTTCTAAACCCCAGATGTTTATTCCGGTAAATTTATCAGACATTTAAGGAGGAAATAATTCCAGTATGCAAATTTCCTTTGAGAAAATAAACAAAGGGGAAATATTTTCTAGTATACTGTATGAGACCAGCAAAACCCTGATACCAAAACCTGAACAAGATATTAAAAGAAAATTATGGACCAACAGCCTTGATAAGCAAAGATGCATAAATCTTTAACAAAATATTAGCAAATCAAACCCAGAAACATATAAAGTAAAATTACATCATGACCAGATGGGAATTATTTCAGGAATGTAAAATTCATTCAGTAAGTGAAATCAATAATGAAATTCACCACATTAATAGAATATAGGAGGAAATCATAAGCAAATATTGAACATTTGACAAAACTCAAAATCCATGCGTGACAAAAAAAAAATCAACAAATTTGGAAAAGCGAACTTCTTCAATTTCATAAAGGACCTCCACAAAAATGTCTATAGCTAATAGCATGCTTACTGATAAAATACTGAATTAATCTTAAAATCAATAACTATCCAACAAAATTTCTGTTCATTATTATACTGTGGGTCTTTGGCAATATACAGAAGAAGAAGAAGAAGAAAAAGAAGTTTTAAATATTGAGAAAGAAAGAGGAAATCTGACTTTATTTGCAGGCAGCTGATTGTTTACACAGAAAATTCTCAAGTGTCTACTCCAAAATCATGTACTTCATAAGTAAAAATTGTATAGTCACAGGATGCCAGGTCAATATTCAAAACTTAATTGCATTTCTACATAAAAACAATTATAAATTGACATTTTAAGATACTATTTACAATAGGATCAGAAAATGTGAAATTCTTAGGAAAAAATTAAGAAAAGATGTACAAGACATTCATTCTGAAAACTGTCATTCTTTTTCTCAGATAAAAATAACAGAAAATTTAAATAAATAGATAAATATACAACATTCAACTTTGGAGAACTCAATATATGTCCAATCTCCCAAAATCGATCTATAGATTCTATTCAATCCCAGGCAAACTTCCATCAGGCATGCTCATAGAAACTGGAAAGCTGATTTGAAAATATATTGAAATATAAAGGATCTAGAGCCTAAGCAATCTTGTAAAAGCAGAACAAAATTGGAGGACATATACTACCTAATTCCAAGATTAAGACAAAGCTACCGTAATCAACACTGTATGGTAATGGCATTGGAAGAGACTGATAGATCAATGGAACAAAATAGAAAATCCAGAACCTTGGCACACACATATGTTCAATGATTTTCAACCATGTCTCAAAGGGAAAAGACAGTCTTTTCAACAAATGTTGCTCGAATAAATGGGTGGGGGGGATTGAAACTCAACTCCTATTTCTTAAGAAGTACAAAATTAACTTGAAATAAGTGATAGATCTAATACTTAAATCAAAAACCTGAAATCAGACAATGATGTTATCACATGGTGATATAAACAGCTGCTGAACATCCCATCCCAGAGAATCAATGAAAACAAGGACAATTCTGAACTTTTTTAGAACTCTAGAGGAAGATGTTGACTGGAGAAGGACCTTGCAAGTGCCAAATTGAAGAGTGAGAATAAAATCAGTTAGGAAACCTCCATACTGAAGCAGTGGTCTTCTCCGCCCCTTCACTCGGTCTCCCATAATGCATGGAAAGAGTGCAAAAACAACAACCAGGATACTTCCCATTGTGAACACAAAATATAAATTCTCTCCCAGCAGTGAGATAGAAACCTGGGGACAGGGGAGGACATTCCAAGGCTCAGGTCAGTAGGGATAAAGAGTCTGAGAAAATATGGACAAAGTTTATATCCCCAGCCCTGTATCCAAAAGCCCTTCCATAATCCCTGGGGAAAACAACAACAGGTGGACTGAACCTTCCTGGTGGCCAGCTGAAAACTGGGTCAGCTGGAGAAGTCATCTGCTAAAAACAGAGTGGGGGACAGATTCTGACCAGCTAAAGGAGGGCACAGTACATCTGGAGTCCCAGCCCCATCTGGCCAGATTTTCTTTGGGCTATAAGGGCAAACAGCTTCTGAAGACAATTAGTTATTGAAAATTGCCATCTACTGGGTTTATCAGAAATTGCAAGGGAATTAAAGGACCCTTTCAAGGAGCATTCAGAAAAATATTTCAGACCCGCTGGAACTGGTCTAGACCCAGTGCACTGGTACATGCCCCTATTCTGACTTAGAAATACAGAAGCTCCAACTGTTAAAGCCCTAAAACAAACCCAAGTATTATTGGCTGGTAAAAAACAGAGCACCATTAAAACTCAGCCAACTTGTTTCACCCACAGAGAGCTTGCTGTAGTGCCCAGGTCTACTCCCCATCCCTGTGGGAGGCAGCTATGGACTCTGGCTTGGGGGAGAGACCAGGAGCAGAGCCAATTTGACAACTGCTTGGACAAAGAGATGAACAGATAGAAGACAAAACCAGCCAACAGCAACAGAAAAAAACCCTAGGCAAAGGAAAGAAAGCAACCTCCAAAATAAACTAAGCAATAAAATCAGATTTCTAGACACCAGCAGAAACTCATGACTTCTATCAGGAAGCATGAAAATATGGCCCAACCTAAGGAACAGACTAACACCTCAAATGAGATAAAAGAGTTGAAACAACAAATTAAAGACATTCAAACAAATCTGCTAAATTAATTCTAGGAATTAAAAGAAAATGTGGAAAAGAGATGAAGGATATAAAGAAGATATAGGGTATCCATACTGGAGAACTTGACTGCTTGAAAACAGAAATGGCAGAATTTACTGGAATGGAAGTCAAAATAAAAGAGATGAAAAACACAATGGAGACTTATAGCAGCAGATTTATAGAGGCAAAAGAAAGGATTAGTGAGCTCTATGATAGAGATTCTGAAATCCTACACACAAAAGAACAGATATGGAAAAATATGAGCAGGACCTCAGAGAATTGAATGACAACACGAAGCACATTAAAATACATGTTATGGGTGTCTCAGAAGGACAAGAAGGGAGAAAGGGCAGAAAGTATAATGTAGGAAACAATCGCTGAAAATTTTCAAGCTCTCATGAAAGACATTATAGATCAAAGAAGTACAGAATACTCCAAACAGAATAGATCCAAATAGACCCACTAGGACACTTATTAATCATATTGGCAAATGGAAAGACAAAGAGAATTCTGAAAGCAGCAAGAGAAAAGCAATAGATAACATAAAAGAGAAGCTTGATAAGTCTAAGTGCAGATCTCTGAGCATAAACCATAAAGGCAAGAAGGAAGAGGTATGACATATTTAAGGTACTAAAAGAGAAAAACTGCCAACCAATAATTGTGTACCTGGTGAGCCTGTCCTTCAAAAATGAGGGAGAGTTTAAAATATTTATAGTTCATTGAGAGAGTTCATGAACAAGAGACCTGCTCTTCAAGAAATTCTACAGAGAGTGCTACAGGCAGATAAGAAAAGACAGGAGAAAAGGTTTGGAGAAGAGTGTAAAAATAAGTAAGGGTAACTAATAGTGTAAAAAGAAAGGGAGAAAAATAATAAAAATAAAATATGACAGATAGAATAAAAAAGACAAAATGGGTGAAGAAAGTACTGCCTTTTCAGTAATAACATTAAATGTTAATGGTTTAAACTTCTCAATCAAAAGACATAGATTGGCAAAATGGATTTAAAAACAGAATCCAACTATATGCTGTCTACAAGAGACTCACTTAAGACCCAAAGACAAAAGCAGGTTGAAAGTGAAAGGTTTGAGAAAGACATTTCATACAAACAACAACTAGAAAAAAGTGAGGTTAGCTATGACAATATAAGACAAACTACGCTTCAAATGAAAAGACACAAGGAAGAAGCAGGTCATGGTAGCTCAACAGGTAGAGTGCTCGCCTAACATGCTGGAGACTCGGTTTCAAATTCCTCATCCTGCCCATGCAACAAAAAAGAGAAAGAGAGAGAGAGAGATAAGGAAGGACACTAGATATTAATAAAAGGAACAGTTCAGTGGGAAGACATACAAATCATAATAACTATGCACCGAGCCACAGTGTTCCAACATACATGAAGCAAGCACTGACAGCATTGAAAGGAGAAGTAGATGCTTCTATAATAATAGTTGGAGACTTCAATACACAATTCTCATCAACAGATAAAACATCTAGACAGCAGATCAATAAGAAAATAGAGCTCTTAAATAATACAATAAATGAACCAGCCTTAATATTTGGGCAAATAGAAAGACAAAGAGAATTCTGAAAGCAGCAAGAGAAAAGCAATAGATAACATAAAAGGGAAGCTTGATAAGTCTAAGTGCAGATCTTTGCACTTAGATCTGTTTAAGTGCATATTTATATTTATAAAACATTGTGCCCAGCAACAGCAGGATACATGTTTTTTTCAAGTTCTCCAGTATAAACCACATGTTGGGGCACAAAGCCACTCTCAATAAATTTTAAAACATTGAAATTAAACAAAGGACTTTCTTGCATCAAAACGGAATGAAGTTGGAAATCAATAACAAGTGAAAAGCTGGACAATTCATATATATACATATGGAAGCTAAACAACACACTCTTAAACAACTAGTGAATCAAGGAAGAAGTTACACAAGAAATAATAAACATCTGGAGGCAAATGAAAATGAGAGAACAACATATAAAAACTTACAGGATGTACCAAACATAGTGCTGAGAGAGAAATTTATTGTCCTAAATGCCTATATTAAAAGAAGAGCAAAAATTGAGGAATTAACTGCTCACCTGGAAGAACTAGTAAAAGTACAACAAACTAACCCCAAAGCAAACAGAAGGAAAGGAATGACAAAGATTAGAGCAGAAATTGATGAAATTGAGACTGTGAAAACCTTAGAGAGATTAAATAAACCCAGAAGTTGGTTCTTTGAGAAAATCAATAAAATTGATAGACACTTAGATGGGCTGACAAAGAAAAAAAGAGGGTGGATGCAAATAAATAAGATCAGAAATGGGAGAGGGGACATAACTACTGACCCTGCAGAAATAATGGAGATAATAAGAAGATATGAACAACTATATGCTAACAACAAGACAACCTAGAGGAAACGGACAACTTCCTAGAAAAAACGTGAATAACCAACATTGACTCAAAAAATAAAAAAAAAAAAAAAACAGAAGACCTCAACAAACCAATCACAAGCAAAGAAATTGAATACATCATCAAAGAACTACCAAAAAAGAAAAGTACAGGACCAGAAGGCTTCAGATGTTAATTCTACCAAACATTTAAGAAATAAATAGTACCAATCATGCTCAAACTAATAAAAAAAATTGCAAAGACAGGAAAACAATTTAACTCATACTATGATGATAACATCAACCTGATACCAAAATCAGCCAAAGAAAAATTACAGACGAATCTCTTTAATGATTATAGATGAAAAAATTATCAACAAAATACTTGGAAATCAAATCCAGCAGAACGTTAAAAGAATGACATACCATAACCAAGTAGGCTTTATCCCAAATAGGCAAAGGGGCAGCAACACAAGAAAATCAACTAATGTAATGCACCACATCAATAAATTAAAGGAGCAAAGCCATATGATCATCTTGATTAATGTAGAAAAGACATTTGACAAAATTCAATATCTTTCGTGATGAAAACAATTTGAAGTATAGAAATAGAGGGGAACTGCCTTAATAGGATAAAGAAAATATATAAAAACCCACATCTACCATCATACTCAATGGTGAATAACTGAACTCTTTCTGTCTAAGATCAGGAAAAGGAAAGGATGCCCACTGTCACCATTGTTATTCAACATTGTGCTGGAAGTTCTAGCTATAAGAATTGGCAAGTAAGAGAAGTAAAAGACATTCAAATTGGAAAGGAAAAAGTAAAACTTTCAATGTTTGCAGATAACATGATCTTACTCATAAGAAATTTATAGCAAAGCTAATAGAGCTAATAAACAAGTAGAGCAAAGTGGCAGGATACAAGATCAACATGCAAAAATCTTTATACACCAGCAGTATGAAGTTTGAGAGGAGGAACTCAAGAAAAAAATTCCACTCAAAATAGCAACCAACAATTCAAACATTTAGGAATAATTATAACCAAGGACACAAAAGACCTATACACACAAAACTACAAGAAATTGCTAAAAGAAATCAAGGAAGACCTAAATAAATGGAACCACATACCATGTTCGTGGATTGGAAGACTATATAGTTAACATATCAATTCTACCCAAATTGATTTATAGATTCAATGCAATAACAATTAAAATTCCAACAACTTACTTTGCCAAAATGGGAAAACCAATAATCAATTTATTTGGAAGGGCAAGGTGCACCAAATAGCTAAAAATATATTGTGAAAGAAAAATGAAGTGGGAGGTCTCAAATTGCCTGATTTTGAAACATATTCCAAAGCTACAGTGGTCAAAACAGTCTGATACTGGTAAAAAGATAGATGTACTGACCAATGGAATTGAATAGAGTGTGCAGAGGTGGACCAACTCATCTACAGCCAATTGATCTTTGATAAAGCCATCAAGTTAACCTTAACTGGAACAGAGCAGCCTCTTCAAAATGTGCTTGGAGAACTGGGTATCCATATCCAAAATAATGAAAAAGGAGCCCTATCTCACAGCTTGTACAAAATTAACTCAAAATGGATCGAAGACCTAAACATTAGAGCTAAGAACATAAAACTTGTAGAAGAAAATGTAGGGAAATATCTTAAAGATCATGTGATAAGTGGTGGTTTCCTAAATCTTACACCCAAAGCATGAATGATGAAAGAAGAACTATATAAATGGGATCTCCTCAAAATTGAACACTTTTGTGCATCAAATGACTATCAGGAAAGTAAAAAGGCAGCATATGCAATGGGAGACGATATTTGGAAGCCACGTAGCAGATAAGGGCTTAATATCCAGAACATATAAAGAGATCTTACAACTCAACAAAAAAAGACAAAAGAGCCAATTAGCAAATGGGCAAAAGACATGGACAAGCACCTTTCCAAAGAGGAAATATAAATGGCTCAAAAACATATGAAAAGATGTTCAACTTCACTTGCGATTAGGGAAATGAAAATCAAAATCACAATGAAATATCATCTCACACCTGTTAGAATAGTCATTATCAAACAAACAAACAAACAAACAAAAAAAACAGAAAACTACAAGTGCTGGAGAGGATGTGGAGAAATAGATAAACTCATTCACTATTGGTAGGAATGTAGAATGGCCCAATCACTCTGGAAAGCAATTTGTTGGTTCCTCAGGAGGCTAAAAATAGAAATGCTCCAGCAATCACTTATTCAGAGGAACTGAAAGCAAGGACACAAATGAGTACTTGCACATCGATGCTTATAGTAGCATTATTCATGATTGCCAAGAGATAGAAAGAGCCCAAATACCCATCAACAGATGAATGTATAAAGGAACTGTCGGGCAGGCCATTGTGGCTCACTGGCAGAGTTCTTGCCTGCCCTATCGGAGACCTGGGTTCAATTCCCAGTGCCTGCCCATGTAAAAAAAGAAAGAAGAGAGAGAGAGAGAAAAAGAAACTGTGGAATATATATATATTCCACAGTTGTATATTGTATATATATATATATATACAATGGAATACTGCATAGCAGTAAGACAGAATAAAGTCATGAAACATGCAACAACATGGATGAACCTTAAGGACACTATATTAAGCAAAATAAGCTAGAAACAAAACAATAAATACTGTATAGTCTCATTAATATGACACAACTATTCTGAATGCTGAAGTTGAGAACACAGGTTATCACGAGATAGAAAGAGGGTAGAGGTTGCATACTTAATGCTGAAAGAGTACAAAATGTTCAACAGGATTTTTTGTAAAGATCCATAAACGGATAGCACAACGTATGTTATGATTGCACAATAGTGTAAGTATATTGAACAAAGCTGAAGGTGACTACAGTTGAATGAAGAAGACTAGGAGTATGTATAATAACAGAAGGAAAGAAAGAAGATAAAACTAGGACTGTATAACATAGCAAATTACAGTGATTACATTTACAAATATAAGAAAGCTTTTACCTGAAGGAAAATAATTGAAGGTCACCATCAAGGGGATGGTATATGGAAAAATACAATTATTTCAAATTAGGGCCTATGATTCACAGTAATATTGTAGTATTCTTTCATTAATTGTAACAAAGGCAACATACCAAAGCTAAATGTCAGTAATGAGGGGGACATAATGGAGAGGTATCAGATCGTTGTTGTTGTTGTTGTTTTTCTTTTCTCTTTTTTCTTTTGCTTTTCTCCTCTTCTTGTCCTCTCTTTGCGGAAGAAATGGAAATGTTCTCATATAGATTGTGGTGAGGAATGCATAACTATGTGATTATATTGTAGGAAAGTAAAATGGTGCAGCCCCTCTGGAAGATAGTTTGGGGTTCCATAGGAGACTAAATATAGGGTTGACACATGATCCTACAACCTCATTAGTTAAAGAAAAAGATTTGGAAGAACTGAAAGCAGGGACATGATAGAAATTTGCACACTGGTGTTTATGGTGGCATTATTCATGATTTGCAATGATGGAGGTGGCCTAAAGGTACATTGACTGATGAATGGAGGGGTGAAACAGAGTGTATACATATGATGGAATAATAAGAGGCTGCAGTAAGGAATGAAGTCATGTGACATGCAAGTAGGAGAATGAACCTTGAGAATATTATGTTGCATGAAATAAATCACAAATAAATGAACAAATAATGTATGGTTTTACTAATATAAACTAACTTTAATGAACAAATTCTGAGAATTGAATTTGAGTGCATAGGTTATCAGAGGATGGAAAGTGGGCATAAGTTGGGCAATCAATGATTAAGAAATACAGAGAGTTAAAATAAATCTCATTGTAAAGGTTCCTAGATTATAAGCTCTTACAACAGTCACATCTATTCATGAGTTTTAACTATTATTCCTAAATTCTGAGATGCTGTGCTCTTTGTATATAATTTGGTAGTTTCCTGGAACATTGGGTATCTATATAACATCTGAGACTCAGAATTAGAGTTCTGCAGCTCTGAAAGTCAGCATTACTCCATATAGTAACTGTTAAAGAAGTTGAAAAAGAGATCAGACTCCAATTAGAGATATGTATGTAATGGACCTGGTTAAGACTAAGGTAAATCTGAATACAAGGCAAATGTTGATATTGCCTGTATTTTAAAACTTCAACATCTGTGGAAGACCAAAGGAAGAGATGTTTATTTGGTCCAAAATTTAAATTTTCTGTACCATACTGTCAAATATAACCTATCTGGCCAATTTATTTAAATGACCTGATTACATGGAACGTAGAATAAGGAATAAAATCTTATTATTCTATACAGGTTAATGCAATATCCCAATACTTTTCCAGAGCATTTGGGGCAGAAAATTTTAAAGTATTTACAAAGTCCCTTTGAGAAACTGGGGGAAAATGTGGATCTATTGAACTTCCCCACTTGGAAAAGCCTGATATTCTCTCAGGCATTAAGGACTCTGAATTTAGTAAGCCAAACCCTCAATCTTGAGGCTTACCCTTATGAAACTTACTTCTGCAATGGTGAAACTAGGTCTGCATGTAATTATGCCTAAGAATCACCCCCAGAGAGGTTCTTTTGTTTCTCTGATGTGGCCTCTCTCTTTAGGCCAACTCTGCAAATAAACTCACCCCCCACCACAACCACCCCTTATGTGGGACATGATTCCCAGGGATGAGCCTGGTTCTGACATTGCGGGATTGAGAACGACCAAAGTTAGGAAAGAAATTGAACAAAATAAAGTTTCAGTTGCTAAGAGAGTTCAAATAGTGTCAAGAAGTCATTTTGGAAGTTACTCTTATGCAAGCTTTAGCCAGATATTTCAAACTACCACAGTATGCCATGCCCCAGCCAGCAGTATTCCCAAAAACCCTAGGGAGTGCCCTGTGCTTTATGTAACTCTATATGGAGTTTCTACTAGTAAGTTTATTTTCTCAGAAACTTAAGGCCTCCAGTTTGATTATAGACCTGAAACCCAGAGATATCAGTCTTTCAAAGAACAACAATCAGATTTATTCCTCTATCCCAGAAGATCAACATCCCTTTCTATCATGAAGAAATTAAAATGATCATTGCCTAGATATGTCTGAAGATTGAGAGAAAGACCGAATGAGAGGTGGGAGGTATATGAGAAATTAGGGTTTAACTAATGACTATGACTGATGACTCATTATATACATATTTCTTTTTAGAGTCTAGTGTTTTAAAGTAGCCATAAGGAAATACCTGGGATGTTGAAATGTAATCCAGTAGCCCTGAACTTTGGTAATGATTGTATAATAACTATATTGGAAAAAAAAATAGTTGCTTGTGTTTGTGTGGATCTACTTCCGGATGTTTTGTTGTTGTTGTTGTTCCACTGATTAGATATAGATATAGGTATAGATATATAGACATCTATCAATACTACACTGTCTTAATTAACCTATGTCTATTTTAAGTCTTTAAATTGGGTATATTGCAATACTAGTGATCAATAAAAGGGAGGGATAAGGAGTAGGGGATAATTGGGGTTTTCTTTTTTCTTTTAATTTCACTTCCTGGCATAATACAAATGTTCTAAAAATGATCATGGTGATGAATACACAACTACGTGATGATATTGTAAATCATTGATTGTAAACTTTGCATGGATTATATGGTGTGTGAAAATGTCTCAATAAAAACACATAATTTTTTTTAAAAAGCCATGAAGCTTATAGAAGAAAATATGTAAGGAAATCTCCAAACTTTGTGGTTGGCAAGGAATTATTAGCTGGGACACTAAAATCACTAACCAGAAAAGAAAAAAAGAAAGGTAAAATTGTACTTTATCAAAAGGAAAATCTCTGCTCTTCAAAAGAAATTGCAAAGGCAAGCAACACATTGGGAAGGAAGAGTTGCAATATGAAAATCTGATAAAGAACTTGTGTCGTAACACATTAAAATAACTCTTCTAATTCAATAAGGAGACAAGTAACCAACTTATAAATATAGGCAAAAAATTGCCCAATACTTCACAAAGAAGATATGCAAATGGTCCATAAGCATATGAAGAGTTTCTCAACATCATTAGTCACCAGAGAAAAGGAAATTAAAACCACCTGAGATACCATGTTATTAGAATGGCTAAAATTAAAAAGTGATAATACCCAAAGTGACATGATTGTGGAACAAATGGAATTTTCACATTACTGGTTGGAAAATTGTACAGTCACTTTTGAAAATATTTTGGCAGTTTCATAAAAAGTTAAACATACAATAATCATATGATCTAACTAATTCTACTTTTGGGTATTTCCTCAAGACAAAAAAAAGTGTGTATGCAAAAATATTTTGTAGATGAATGCTTATACCATCTTCATTGACAACAGCCCAAAAGTTGAAAAAAATACATATCCCCCAGAGGTGAAAGGTTAAGCAAATTATGTATATTCATAGAATGAAATACTACTAAACACTACAAGAATGTATCACTGTTACATGCAACATTATGGAATTTAAAAAATTCTGAATAATAGAATCAATACCCAACAAATGCATAGTGAGTAAATTTTAATTACATGAAGTTCTAGAACATGTAGGACAAATCTACAGCAATAGGGATCAGATCAGTGTTTGTGGACAGCAGGGTGCAGGCACAACTGATCAAAAATTGGCATGAAGGAAATCTCCAAACTGATGAAAATGTTCTTTATTTTGATTGGGGGAGGGATGGTGGTGGTGATGTGAATGTAAAAGACTTTAAAAACTCATCGAACAGAACACATAGAATTGGTCATTTTATTCTATGTCAATCATTCTCCAATAAAGTTGAATTTTAAAAAAAATGACTATGGAAGTAGAATGCAAAATATTAGCCACTATTTATCCTGTATGTCCCAGACATTGTGTATGTTGCTTATATATTTTACCATCAATCTTTACAGCATCCTTTAAGATAAGTTTTATGAAAGCTGGGGTTGAGAAGGGTAAAGTAATTGCCCAAGGTCACATAGGAGGAAGTGGTGCTGTTAGAAGGCGCAGAGAAAGGATTCCATATAAAGGCAGAAATAAAAATTACTAAAGGGGAAGGATGAGAACAAAGGATGAACTTGTTCTCATCCTTCCCTTCTAAGTATGAGACTGGAAGGTAGAATTATAAGATGTTAGTAGAGGCAAATGTGTGTGAAGAAAGGGACCCGGGTGGACATGGGGGTTTTACGTTTGATTTGCTTGGTCTTCTCAATGGTCTAAACAGTGGAACTGCCTGGTAGAGTGAGGCTGGAGCAGGAGGAGAAATATGGAATAGTCCCTAATAGAAATAAAATAGAATTGCTGGACTTAAATGAAGATCCTTTGAGTTAGGGAAAAGTTAAGTGTGTGTTGCACAGGGTTTAAAGGACTCTGCTGCTTTCTCCAGCAGGCTCTGAAATC
This sequence comes from Tamandua tetradactyla, assembly GCF_023851605.1. Classification (NCBI taxonomy): domain Eukaryota; kingdom Metazoa; phylum Chordata; class Mammalia; order Pilosa; family Myrmecophagidae; genus Tamandua; species Tamandua tetradactyla. The sequence goes on along the minus strand of NC_135336.1, from coordinate 27,672,799 downwards.
TAAGAACACGGTGTTGAGAGAAATGATGGGCATAGCCTAAAAGTGAGTATAAGTCCATTCCAAGCAGAAATGACCCAGAGGCCCCTGGGAATGGATAAGGAAAGTCTTCTCAGTTGAAGTAAAAAATATACATTATCTTGCCTGTCCTAGCTGAGTGGGGAAACAGATAATTCTTCCTCTTCTTAAAATTATAATGCTTGACATACTATTATTCTGTCAGACTACTGAATTGGAAATGGAATAAAATATAGAGAATAGAAATGTTGACTGAGCCAATTAAAATATTCCAAAGGAAGTCTTTCCTGACCAGGCAGCATTATGAACCTCTGAATAAACTGAGACTCACCCTAGCTTGTTATTTTTCATTTGGAAGAATGGAGTAGATATAAAAGACTAACATTCGGATCTTAGTTACTTCCTCACATCCTGATCCTGAAAAATTGGCATTCCCCTTCCCCATCTCTATTTCTCTTGTTACTACCAATGTTTGCCACATACTCTTCCTTTCCTTTCCAGTGAAATAATGGAGGTATTTGAACCTCAGACCCATCTGCCTTTGCCATTTGCCTTTATCCAATCCTTCTATTCCTCAGTCAAGACCTAGGACCACAAAGCGCTAATAGGCACGATGCATAAAGATAGTTTTGTAAACAAACATTATTTGAGAGACATCATGTTAAACATAGTTAAAAGTCTTTGTTGCAGAAACTCTCAGAGCTTTTATTGAGCTCCTGTGCACTCCAAGAGTGAGACAAAATATCTGGCCATGGATCCCCATGGTTGTAGCATTACTGAAGCTTGCCCTGGGAAACAGTGGCCTAAATTGCACTAACTGCCCCTAAGCCATCCTCTCTGCCTTCCATCTTTCTTGATCCAATCTATCTTGAATACTGCTTTGGAGCATTACCTCAAACCATATCTCTTTCGAACCAGTTCTCAGCTCTATTAAATGTTGGTGACCACAAACAACAGTTACTATGCCCCACCTAAGCCTCTCCCAGCCCTGACGTGAAAGCTCTCCTGACTCCAGACCTACTCCACTTTAGCAGCCGCACTAGCAACAGAGCAGCCACACAATTGATGAGGATTCTTACAGGATATCAGTGGTAAGGAAATGATTATTTCCAGAGTTTACATTTTAGGACAAATACAGACGAATATAGAGGGACAAACATGAAAGGAAAAAAAACCTAGATGAGCCCACACTTTTAGGAAAAGGGAAGAGCTGTCTTGATTTTAAATCCTGTGGGTTATGCACAGGTTAGCAGAAAAGAAACAGGTCAGAGCTGAGTCTGAAGGAGACTGGGTTAGATCTACAGATAGTAGAGAGAAGCTTTTCTCTCATCAACCACTTTACTTCGTTCAGAAGTAATACAGCCACTCTCCACTTAGATAACTAAAGCCAGACCAGTTCACACAGTTGTGTCTGAAAGCAACACCAGAAGCCTGATTTTCACCCTCGAAGAAACGTTGTTTTTAACGTTTCTGTCCCTGTTTGGATAAATGGCTACTGCTCTTTTAAAAACACAGTGCATCGAAAGGATGCTAAATGTACTGTGTGAATTATAGAAGACCCCCCTCTTTCCAAATTCTTTGACCTCAAATTATTTGAATACCTCAGGTTAAAATATGGTTTGGAACTGAATTATATGGATAATTAGGTGGGTAGACACATGTTTGGTTTAAAGAGAATGTGACTGAAATAAAAGGAGCCTATTTCTTTAAGTAGTTTTTACAAAGGCTTTCTAAAGCCTGCTCCTGTTTTGTTGATTTATTTTTTAAAGAGAGAGAGACATATTGATGAATGAGCTGGGTTTCTACCAGGTCCCGGGGGAGGACAGGAGGGGCTTGTGGGAGAGGGAGGGGCGGCAGCTTTTTCTTTGGCTTTGCAAAGGCTCCATGGTTTCCAGTCCTCCCTGATTACTCTCTAAGATGCTGCACTTACTGTCTGAATTGACTCTATGCCAAGAAAACCCTTCTTCTGAGCCTTGGAGAGTTCTAAACTGTGGGATAAAAAGTAAACAAGAACAGAAAGGGATGAAGGGTAGAGAGGAAAAGAAAAAAAAAACAGCTGAGGAAATGAGTATATTGGCAAGCAGGGGGATTTCTGTATCCCCTGCTCTGTAGGCTCCATCGATCCTTGGACATAAAAGGGACAGCAATAATATGAATGCTCCAAACCAGAAAGAAGTCAGCTTCTAGATGTAAGGTCTTCAGGCAGTCTCTCTGCCCACAGCCTTGTAAACAGCAGGCCGTCAATAAGAGTATATGGTAATGAATTTGTCCTGAAAACCAGTAGGGGGCTGGAGCAACCATTGGACAGCTTTCTTGGGACTTGTGGGTCCCATCATAGCCTTTTCCCATGACTGCATAATCAGAGGTTGATTACATGTCAGTAGAGAGGACAATAATATTGTAACTACATTATTTTACCCTACTGGTACACCTTAAGGAGAAGTAAAGTACCCAGAAAAACAGGGAGACAAAATGTTTTGAAAGAATGCAATGTTTCCTATTTCAAAAAACAATTCAGAGTAGTCAGCATACCTATGTATACCTGAATAACATTCTTAAGTAACGGTTTAATATGCTCTGTAGCAGTTAGCTATTACTACAGTAATGCTGTTTAACAAACCATCCCAAAATTCAGTGGCTTAAAATATTAATTATTTGCAGAGCAGCTGGTCTCAGATAGGCAGCTCTGCTTCTCAGAGTAAGTTTAAAGGTCAGCCAAGTAGCTCTGTTCCATGTGTTTCTCTTCTTCCTTGGACAAGTTGCCTAGCTAATGCATGTTCGTCTCTTGGTGATGATAGGGGAGCAAAAGGGGACAAGACCCAATGTGCAGGCACATTTCAAGCCCCTGTTAGTAGCATCATCACATTAGCTAAAAAAATTCAGAGGGCCAAGCCCAAATTCAAGGGGTAGGAAAATACATTTTACCTTTTCAGAGATGAACTGCACAGTTAAATGGCAAAAGGTATAGACACAGGGAGGAGTGAAGAACTGAAATCAATAGTTCCATCTACTATGATGCACAATTATCTTTTAAGTTCAGGGGGCTTCTAAAGATCTTTTCTAGTCATCACTGGTTCTTTACCAGTATCCCCCAGATGGTGTTGGGGATATCTCTTTGAGTCTTCATTCCCTTAGCCATGAAAGAGGCATAATATTTTCTGGCCTATATCACACACAGGGTTGGTATGGAGGCCAAATGAAATAATGGATGTGAATGCCCTTAGAAAGCTCTAAGTATTATACAGTACAAGATATTATTACAATTATTACCAGAGGTCCATACAGTTGATGTATATCAACTGTATATCAGGAGCTTTACAGGTCACACAGTCTGTCAGAATCACTCAATAGTGCAGAAAAGCAGCTATGAATAATATGAAATGTATGGGCATGGCTACGTTGCAATAAAACTTTATATACAAAAAAAAAAACCCAACCAGTTATAGTTTCCTGATCTCTATCATCTATCCATGAATTTTAGGAAATAGAATCTAAGACACCTTTTAATTTGTCTGCGGTGCTTGGGCAAAATTCCTCTAGGAGATTCCCTAGCTTCTTCATTAACTCACCTGAATTTAATAAATTTCACCCTTAAAAGATTTGTCTGACTTTCTAATTCCCTAACATTGCACTTTAAGCCCACATTCTCTCTTTTTGCCTGGGGGATAGTTTGTTACATCAGGTCATTTGTATACTATGAGTACTTCATAAAGCTAAGTCACATGAGTTGATCGAAACTTCAGAAAGGAAGGAAGACCTTCGCCATTTTCCCCTGGGTTGGAAGATTGTGGCTCCTCTTTCCCTACTACGTGCTCCTGTGATATTCTGCTCTGGAGACACTGTGAGCAGGGTGAGAATACGGGCCACAGGTCATGCTTGCCAGTCCTTGTCTGACTGGTGGTCCATTCATTTCTCCTATTCACTGTTGCCACTGTAAACCCTCTGTGACTGTCTCTGCTGTTTACAGAATTGCCTTGGAATTTTCATCTCTGCTAACCAGAGGCGTCTGCAGTAACAGCAGAGCTATTCTCCATACAATCAGGTATAAGCTTGGTCCCAGCCAACACTCTTGGGAGACGAGCCTAGAGGAAAGACTTCTCACGTCTAACTCCTGGGAGGTCAGTAAGCCTACCTGGAAGCAGAAAATAACCAGAAGAATAAGCTGGAGAAAATAACGAATAGTCATACAACCCCATGATTTTTATCTGAACTTTTCATATTCTGAACGACCCACTTTGGAAGTCAAACTGCTGATGAGATGACTACAGACGCTGGTGCAGGGTATTTGCTTTACCAGATGGCAAACAACCCAGAACCTTCCACGAGACACATGCTGAGTTAGAATCCTCCAAAAGGCCCAGTGTGAAAGACTTCATTGTCCTGGAATGATCTCTACCTGAAATGAGTGCTTCATAATACCTGAAACTGCCTAGCAAGTCAGTGCAGACATTGTGGGTTACAAAGCTTACATCTCCCCACCTGGTATATAGTTTAGAAAACAGGCAGAACCCTGTATTGATTTCATGCCATCTAATCAACAGAGTTGGAAAGGCTCTCAGGGTACATTAAACTCAGCTCAGGCATCATGGGTACAACCTTTGAAGTAACCTGAAGCTTTTTAAGGTCTGAGCTCTATTCACAGTTGGCAGATTGCCAGTTTTCCAAGCTACTCTGAAAAGCAATCCTCTCTTTTCCCTTGCAGCCCAGACAAGTTTTAAGGGGTCCTTGTTCAAAGAGAAGATTCTTTGTGCTCATCTGTAAATGTGGATATGCTGAGGAACTTCCTCCAGTAGAGCTGGAGTCCTGGGTGGGGCATTCACTCCACCAGGGTTAAAACCAGAGCTTCTTGCCATTCACAAAGCAAACCTTCCAAATGCCCCAGCCAGCCTGTCTCTCCCTTTGCAGGGTATTTCCTATCCAGGCTTCTCTCCATTCTTCCCTCAATCATGAATTTCTTACTAAATGCTGCCAGCCTGCCTCCAGCCTCTCTCTTCCTACAAATTCAACTCACACACTGGGCCTTCTTTAACTTTCCTAAATCTTGACTTTAATTATTCAATTAGAACTATTTTTCTAAGCTCATATCTTGACTATCCCACATGTACCCTATGTTCTAGCAAACAGGGTTACTTACTGGTCCCCAAACTAATCTTGTCCTTCCCCATATCCTTCTTTACTTTATTTATTTATTTATTTTTGGTCATTTTCTCCTTCTTTGCTATACTCCCAGTCTGGAATACCCCATCTACCCCATCTCCACGCATTGTAATCTTTCAGGGATTTGTTTATATTCTATTTCATTTAGAAAGCCAACAATAAATGATACACTGAACACTCAAACTCTGGACTTCGATTGTATTTCTCTCATGATGTTAATTATGTTCTCTCTAGGAAAGGAAATAACATATCTGCCTTTTTCGATTGGAAGCATCTTTTTTTCTGCACTTTCTCCATCCCAAAATAGAACTCATGGTAGATGCATATTTAATACTTGTCACCAAATGAATTGATTTATGCATGGCCTGAAAGAGTTAATCTACCTTCCTAAGCATCTAAAACATAATCAGGAAATAATTAGGGAAGTAGAAAAATATTATCTTGGCTTTTCCCTTGTAGAAAGCAAACAAGGAATTTTATAGCAACTTTGCTAGGTTGTTTACCATGTTGTTTACTTAGTGAGATCCTATAAGCCTAAGAGAAGTAAGTTGAATCTTTTTTTCCCATGAACCAATCTTATACAGTTGGATTCTGTCCTAAACCCAGGGTCTGATGCCCAACCTCTTTATATGAGTGGTCACAAGCATGTTATTTAATCAGTTATAAATGTTACATCTGTATATTGTATTGCCCAAAGCTTTCTACAATGTATATAACTCAATTAAACAAGGCAATACCGTAGCCTATAAAATAAAATTTTACCTGATATGGCCCATCACAAAGGTTTACTGTACAAATGTTTCAACTTCTTTAAAATACTTGCTAGAATAAATCAGATGAGGATATTCCTTTGACAGGGTCACAACAAGATTTCTTTGAGGAGATTGTGCAAGGCATTTTATGAAGACTTTGTAGGAGATTAAAGTTTGCAATGACTTTTGGAGAAATTAATGTAGCAATGTAGGTTTTGTTGTCCCTATTCCTCCCAGACAATTTCCCTTCAGTAAACAAAGCTATTAGCCAACAAGCTTGAATTTCTCTCAATATGAAAGTGGAAAGTTTGTTTTTTGAGCAGTTCTCTCATTGACACTAGCAATTATTCCATTTCCTGATAGTAAAGACTTTCTTGTTTTTAAAATGCATCCATTCATTTGTTCTCTCGTGATAGTGTCATATTTTTCTCATCAGATAAAAAACTTGGCCTATGTTCTTTCCAATTTAACAGCCTACAAATCTATGATACTTACAGCCATCTCCATAGTGCCCTCTCTCGGTGCTTAAGCCTCAAGACAACCCTCCATAATGAAGGTTTTATATCGCCATGTTATTGATCTACCTCTGACTTATGAGCACAATTCCTTGGTGTTTCTCAATGGTTACCAAGTCTATGCCAGAGGTGTTAACCCTAGCAGCACATAAAAAAACACTCATTGCCTGATCAGCATGATCCTCCCTGCCTATGCCAATTAAACCAGAGAGTCAGAATTTCTAGGAGTGGAATCCAGGCTCTCCAGGTGATTTCAATAAGCCAACAAGGTGAGAACGATGCATCTCTACAGATGAAAAGCTTATTGGTTCATTTAAAACTCAGTCTAATTAACAGTACCTGAGGGGATTCAGGACACCTGGGTTCTGCACTCTACCTTGACCGTCACGTCCAGCTGCCTGACTTGAGGCAGATCACCTCCCTCCCAAGGTCTCTGGCTCCTCCTCTGACAAGATGAGGCCTTTGTACAAAATGACCAAAAAAGGCCTCTCCTATGTTCAGACTGGTATGGTTCACCAATTCTATTCAAATTAGCCACATTCATTTAGTACTTATTGAACATCAGAGTAACTATACGTGCCAACTGGCTCCTTTCTAATAAAGGTGTCTGCCGTAGCTCAAGGTATCCCAGCGCTAGTTGTGAAGACTCAGCAGGTGGGAAAGGTCTGTGGACATGAAGCACACTCTTCTCGGAGCCCTGAATCAGACCATGAAGGCCGCCATGTGCTCTGCTGGCGTGAAAGACCCCCTCCCTGGAGGACGCGCTCATGTGAGTACACGTGTAGACAATGAGTCTCTGACAGAACAAGGAAAGGAGCGTGAATCCTAGGAAAGCTTCCCGACATTGGACCTTTCTGAGACTGGGCATCACAGAAAGAATGCACAATGGGAAGGTATTCCAGTACCAGAGGAAATAGGCTGATATGATACATGAGAGATATGGCAAGGATGCCTAGAAATATCCCTTCCATGAAAGGATTCATTTGCTTTTCCACCATTTTTTTTCCCCATTGCTTATTGCAACAATATGATTTCTCTAGTCTGTCTTAATCAGCCTAACTGCCCATTCATATTTGGTGGTTTTCTCTGAGTTTATCTAATTAATATGTTCTCAGATTCTCCTTTTCAAGTATACATGTAAGGTAGTAATAATAACAACAATAGCAATAATATTATATAGTGGTAATAGTAAATAGGTAGCCCTCATTTAGCACTCGGTATAATCCCTTTAACTCTCACAATGACCACATAAGTATGACTAATGTCCTCATTTTATTGACCATTAAACTAAGGCACAGAGACAATAAGGAACTTGCCAAAGGTCACACTCCACTAATCTGGGATTCAAACTCAGTCTATCCGGCTCTAAATCCCTTGTGCTAAATCATACCATATACTGAGCTACTATGAATAGCCTCCATCAACCTTTAGTAAGCATGGTTTCTGATCTAGAATTTTCTCTTTTTAAAAGACTCATATCTTATTCCCAGATGATAATTTTTTAAATTACAGTACATAGCAGTGTATACAGTACATTTTTACAGTACATAGCAGCTATAACGAAGATTGAATCTGGGCTATAGGTCCACATAGCCACAGCAGAGGGCCATGATTTCCTCTCATTTTCATCCAAATTCCATTTTCTATGTGGAGAAAAGCACCTTCAAACATCTTGAGAAAGAAAACATGTGTACTAGACAAAAGGCAGGCTAGTCAAACTGTCTACAGGCCCTATGAATACCAAGCTTTCTTGAAGACCTGAAGCACACAGCATTTTCAAACCCATGCCAAGTCAGGGTGATTTCATTCTAATTATCATGCCCTGGAAAAAATAAGAATTAGACACAGCAGTGATACATTACATATAAAGTTCACTGAAATATGCTTCACCATATCTAGGTATTAGGTTTTCTTTAAGTCTTACTTTCTAATTATTTTAACCCTAATTATAGTATTTATACTTGTTTTGATAAATACAGTGGAGAAGTACACTTTCTTTTTTAATTAGTCATTTACATTCATTAGGAGTCTGACAGAACAAGCCAGGAAAGGCATGAAACTGTGGTCATAACTAGCTGTAATAGCTGGCTAAGAATTGAGAAAGAAATAACAGCAATTCCAAAACAGCAAGGAACAGCAAGGGCTGGAAGAATATTTTATAATGAATAAAAGAAACAAAAAATGGGCTCTTCAAAAAATAGGCTTTACTATTAAGAAGTTGACCACGCAATACATGTTTGTCAAGTCTGACTGCATTTTCAAAACCATGTAAGGAGCTGAGAGTAACAGAGAAGACTACATGCTCCCTGCTCTTGAGGAATTTTATAATCTCTATAACCAGACTTTCCAATATAACTTTCTGTAATGATGAATATGTTCAATATCTTTAGGGTCATATATCTTCACATTAAATAAGACATGTATAAATATACATCTTTATTGTCATATATATATATCTATCTACATATATATGTATCTTCATAGTAGATAAGAGCCACATGTGGCAATTTAATTTAAACTAAGTAAAATTTAGTAAAATTTAAAATTCAGTTCCTAAAGCATACTAGACAAATTGCTTTTTTAAAAAAGATACATATATATATATATATATATATATATATTAGAGGTATTGCAGGTTTACTGAAATATCATACAGAAAATACAGAGTTCGTACAGACTCCCCCTATTATTAAAAACTTGCATTAATGTGATACATTTGTTACACTTGATGAAAGAATATTATTATAATTATAATATTAACTATAGTACATGGCTTACATTAAGGCTTAATCTTTATATTTCATAGTCCTATGTTGTATTTTTTAAAAAACTTTTATTCTAGTAACATATTTAAAACCTAAAATTTCCCCTTTTAACAACATTCAAATATATGATTCAGTACTGTTAATTGCACTCATAAAGTTGTGCTCCCATCACCACTGTCCTTTACTAAAATGTTCCATGCTCCATACAGAAATTCTGTACCAATTAAGTATTAACTCCCCCTTTCCTTCTTTCACCCTGCCCACTGGTAATCTGTATTCAAGTTTCTGACTCTATGAATTTGTTCATCCTAATCATTTTATATTAGAGCATACAATATTTGTCCTGTAGGTTCAGGCTTCTTTCACTCACCATGATGTCTTCCATGTTGTTCATCCATGTTGTCACATGTATACGAACTTCTTTTGACAGCTGAATAGCATTCTGCTCTATGTATATACAATGTTTTGCTTATTCATTCATAAGCTGATGGACACCTGGGTTGCTTCTTTTTTTGGCAATTATGAATCATGCCACTTTGGACATCAGTATGAAAATATCTGCTCAAGTCCCTTCTTTCAAGTCTTTATGGTTTATACTTAGAAGTGGGACTTGCTGAGTCATATGTTAATTCTATATTTAACTTTCTAAGAAAACACCAAAACTCTCTTCCACAGAGGGTGCATCACTTTACATTCCCACCAACTATTAGGGATTTTCCTATTTCTTTTTTTTTAAGGGAAACATCTTTTTTTAAACATTTTCTTGTTTTATTGTATTTTGTTTCTCCGTTTTTGTTACATGGGCTGGGGCCGGGAATCGAACCGAAGTCCTCCGGCATAGCAGGCAAGCACTTTGCCCGCTGAGCCACCGCGGCCCGCCCCGGATTTTCCTATTTCTCTACATCTTTTCCAACACTTGCTATTTTCCCTTTTTTTTAATAGCCATTCTAGTGAGTGTGAAATGGTACCTCTTGGTTTTGATTTGCATTTCCTTAATGGCTAAAGATACTGAGCATCTTTTCATATGTTTTTAGGTCATTTGTATATTATCTTTGGAGAAATGTCTCTTCAAGTACTTTGTCTTTTTGTTGTTTGATTGTAGGATTTCTTTATATTTTCTGGTTATTAAACCCTTATTAGACATGTGGTTTCCAAATATTTTTTTCCATTCTGTAGGTTGCCTTATCACTTTCATTATAACTTCCTTTGATGGACCAAAACTTTTTTTCTTTTTAATTTTCTTGAAGTCCCATTTGTCTATTTTTTTATTTGGTTCCTCCTGCTTTTAGTTTAAAGTTTAAGAAAACATTGCCTAACACAAAGTCCTGAAGATGCTTCCCTATGTCTTCTCCCAGGAGTTTTATAATTTTAATTCTTATGTTTAGGTCTTTGATCCATTTTGACTTGATTTGTGTATGGTATGAAGTAAGGACCCACCTTCATTCTTGTGCATATAGATATCTAGTCGTGCCAGCACTATTTGTTAAAAAGGCTATTCTTTCCCAATCAAGTAGACAAGGCATCTTTGTCAAAAATCAGTTGGCCAGGCCCTGGAAGATGGCAAAATAGAATAGCTTGACTTTACCACAGCTCCAAAGAGCAGCTAGAAAAGTCACAGAAAAATGGCCCAGCGATTCCATGGTATAAGTGACCTGAGAGGGTCTTCTACACCATATAGCAAGGACTGGGTTGCAAAAGCTGAGGAATTGAAAAGCAGAGAACCAAAGACCATTCAGCCAGTGCAAACAGTTTAACGGGCCCCTTTCAAAATGGAGGTCTGGAGCCCTCAGGTATGCACAGACAGGGAGACCGGGACTAGGAAGTAAGCCAAGCTGTATTCCTCAAATGCACCACAGACACGTGTGTTGCCCCCCACTGCAACCCCAGCTCTCCCCCACAACCCACAACTCACCACACCCTGCACCTCATGCATACAAGCCCTGCACCCCAGAACTCCAGGCCCCCTACCCCAATCTTCCACCCCACTCCACCCCATGCACACCCATCATGGCCCCACCTATCTAGCCCCCCCCCACACACACACTCTCACCCCACACTCCCAAGACCCACACACCTGCACCCAGCATCTCCTACCTCTCTGCTGATCCCAGAAGGTGCTCATCTATACCACAATCCCCCCAGCCCATGCAGGCACACACCCTGCCCCATTCCCCCGAGCTCTGCACATGTCCACACCAGTGCCCCACCCACCCAGACACACGCATGTCCACACCCATGTCCTACCGGCCCCAGCACACATGACTCCACACCCTGCCTGATCAATCCCTGCCCCCTGCCCCTTTCCCACCCTGCATGTGTATGCACCCCTGTCCCAGCACTGCATGTCCCATGCATGTGCACACCCTTGCCCTGCACTGCAGCACAAATGCCTTGCCCCCCATCCCACAGATGCTCACGTGCCCACTCCTGCCACATAACCCCTGCCCTGTACACACGTACACCCACACCCTGCCCCCACCCTACCCTGCACCTGGGCATACCACTTCCCTGGTCCCCCACATGCCCTGCCACCCACCATGCAACCCCTGCCACCACACACAGCCTAGTCCCTAGACATCCTTCTCCCGATACAAGTACACAACCTGTGTCCCCACCTCTGTTCCCTGAACATTGCACCCTGATACCCACAATTCCCATGCAACCTGCTTGTGCAACCACACCTGCACAATCTCCCCAATCCACTTCCTGTTGTTTCTTGCTTCTGTGGCCCCCACACTGCACCCTAATTCAAGGCCTGCCTGAGCTGCACCCCTCCGTATAGCCACCCAACAAACCTGTGACATGCACCCCATGTTCTCAGGCACCAGCGTAGTGCCCCCGGCCCATGCAAATACAAAAGCTTAAACTACTGAAGGAAATCAACTTGCAAAGTAACCCTATCAAGATAATTACATGCCTCACAAAGCATATGAAGGTACACACAGATATAGCCCAACCTAATGACCAAATTAAAACAGAGGAAACACAGTCTATAAAACAATGAATCAAAGATTTTCATATAACTCTAGTAAATAGATTCAATGGGTTGGTTCATGACATAAGATCAAGAAGACAATAAAAGAGCATAAAGGAGAATTTGAAAATATAAACAGAAAAATAGTAAATATCATAGAGATTAAAGATGCTGTAGACAAAATCAAAAATATATTAAGACACACAACAGCAATTTTGAGGAGGTAGAAGAAAACATAAGCAAACAGAGGACAGGAAAATTGATTTTGAATACACAAAAGAGCAAATGGAAAAAAAGATGGAAAAAAAATTAATTGGCTCTCAGGGAAATGTTAACAAAATGAAGTGCACAAATGAAAGAAGCATCAGTGTTTTAGTTTGCAAGCTGCTGGAATGTGATATACCAAACCAGAAGTGGGATGGCTTTTTTAAAAGGGGAATTTATTAAGTTACAAGTTTACTGTTCTAAGGCCATGAAAATGTCCAAATTAAGACATCCAAGGAAAGATACTTTGCTTCCAGAAGGCCAATGATGTTTGTGGTTTCTCTCTTGGCTGGAAAGGAATGTGGTGATGTCTGCTAGCTTTCTCTCCAGGAATCTTCAAAGACCTCCCTGGGGCTCTGTCCATTCTGTTGGCACTGTTGGTTCTGGTAGCTCTAAAGATTTTTCCAAAATGGTTCCCTCTTAAAGGGCTCCAGTAAGCAACCCCAAGTTGAACCGATGGAGACACACCTCCATGGAAACCATCTAATCAAAAGTTACCACTCACAATTGGGTGCATCACCTCTCTGTGGAAACAATCAAAATGATCCTACCCAGCAATACTGAATGAGGATTAAATGGCATGGCTTTTCTGGGGTAAATAATAGCTTCAAACTGGCACAATTGGTGTCCCAGAAGGAGAAGAAAAGAGTTAGAGGTTAGGAAGATTAATTGAGGATATAATGTGGGAAAACTTCCAAACCCTTATAGATATATAAATATGCAAATCAAAGAATCCCAAAGAACCCCAAATAGACTAAAACCAAATAGGTCTAATCCAAGACACATACTAATCAGTCTGTCAAAAATTGAAGGGAAGCAGAAAATCCTGGAAGTGGCAAGAGTAAAATGATCTACTACAAACAAGGGAAACCATGTAAGACTTAGCTTAGACTACTCAACAGGCACTACGGAAATGTGTAGGCATTGGTAAGATACATAGAAGATCCTGAAAGAGAGAGACTTTCAGCCAAGAATTTTGTACCCCCCCAAATTCTCCTTCAAACGTGAAGAAGAGATTAAAATTTTCACAAACAAATACTGAAAGAATTTGTCAACAAGAGATCAGCCCTCTAAGACATACTAAAGGGAGTTCTGTCAGCTGAATAAAAAAGGAGAGAGAGGTCTGGAGGACAGCACAGAGTTGAAGAGTACCAGTAAGGATAACTTAAAGGATAAAAAGAGAAAGAAGGAAAAGAATATATAGACCCAACAAATAAAATCCAAAGTATAAGATAGCAGATTCAAGAAATGCCTTTACAGTAGTAACTGAATGTTAACACACTAAACTCACCAAATAAAATATACAGATTGGCAAAAATAAATATGGTTCCGCCATATGCTGCTTACAAGAGACTCATCTTAGACCCAAGGATACAAATAGATTGAAAGGGAAAGGATGGAAAAAGGATGTTCCATGCAAGCTATTTTTTGGTTATAGCTTACACTAATGTCAGGCAAAATAGCCTTTAAATGTAAAGACGCCATAAGAGACAAAGAAGGACACTGCATATTAATAAAAGGGACAATTCACCAAGAAGAAATAACAATCATAAACCTTTATGCTTCCAATCAATGAGCTTCAAAGTCCATGAGGCAAACATTGGCAAAACTGAAGAGAGTAATAGATGTTTCAATAATAAGAGTAGGAAACTTCAATATACCACTCTCCTCAGTAGAAAGAATGACCAGGCAGAGGATCAAAAAGGAAATAGAGGGCTTAAACAATTTGATAAATGTATTAGACCTAACAGACATATATAGGTTATTACACCCCAAAACATCATAATATATATTCTTCTCTAGTTCTCATGGAACAGTCTCCAGGATAGATCATATGCTGAGGCACAAAATAGGTGATTTTAAATTTAAAAAGCTTGAAATCATTCAAAACACTTTCTCTTATCACAATGGAATGAAGCTAGAAGTCCATAACCAACAAAGAACCAGAATTTTCACTAATATATGGAGATTAAACAACCAATGGATGAAAGAAGAGATTGCTAGAGAAATTGGCAACTATCTGAAGACAAATGAAAATGACACTATGATATATCAGAATTTATGAGATGTGGAAAAGGCATTATTGCATTCATTTCCATAAATGCTAAAAACAAGAAAAAGCAAAAAATCAAGGATGCATTTGTTTACCTGGAAGAACTAGAGAATGAACAGAAAACAATTTCCAAAGCAAATAACAAAGATTAAATTAGATTTAAATGAATTGTATAACAAAAGAATAATTCGAAGACTCAATAAAACTAAAAGTTGGTTCTTTGAGAAAATCAATCAAATCAGTGGGTGCCTAAAAAGGCTGACAAAGAAAAATGAGAGAGGATGCAAATAAACAAAATCAGAAATGAGAGGAGTCATTACCACAGACCCTGAAGAAATAAAAAAAAAAAATCATAAGAGAATACGATGAACAACTATATGCCAACAAACTAGACAACTTAGACGAAATGGACAAATTCCTAGAAACATATGAACATGCTACACTGACTCAAGAAGAAATAAAAAATCTCAACAGACCAATCACAAGTAAAGAGATTCAATGAGTCATCAAACTTTTCCTACAAAGAAAAGCCCAGAGCCAGATAGCCTCACAGAAAATTTTTTATCAAATGTTCCAAAAAGAACTAACACCAATTCTGCTCAAACTTTCCCAAAAAATTAAGGAAAAAGAAATACCATCTAACTCATTTTATGAAGCTAACATCACTCTAATACCAAAACTGGGTAAAGATGCTATAGGAAAGGAAAACTATGAACCAATCTTCCTAATGAATATAGATGCAAAAATTCTTAACAAAATAATAGCAAATTGAATCCAATGACACATTAAATGAATTAGATATCATGACCAAGTGGGCTTATACCAGGAATGCAAGGATGGTACAACACAAGAAAATCAATTAATGTAATACAGCACTTTAACAAACCAAAAGGGAAAAATCACATGATCACTGCCATTGATGCTGAAAAAACATTCAACAAAATTCAACATCCTTTTCTCATAAAAACACTTCAAAAATTAGGAATCAAAGGTAACTTCTTCAGTATGTTAAAGGGCATATATGAAAAACCCATAGCCAGCAGTATACTCAGTGGTGAATAGTGAGAGATTGAAAACTTTCTCTCTAAGATCAGGGATGAGACAAGGTTGCCCCCTGGCACCACTATTATCCAACATTGTTAGATAATAGAACTATAAGTTCTAGCTAGAGCAATCAGGCAGGAAAATAAATAAAAAGCATCCAAATCAGAAAGGAAGAAGTAAAACTTTCATTATTTGCAGATGACAGAATATAATATTTTAAAAATCTTGAGACATCTATGACAAAGTTACTTTAGCTAATAAACAAATTCAGCAAGGTGGTGGGGTATAAGATTGATGTGCAAAAATCAGTAATGTTTCTATACACAAGCGATGACCTAACTGAGGAGTCAATTAAGGAAAAAATGCCATTCAAAATAGCAACTAAAAGAACTAAGTATTTAGGAACAAATTTAACTAGGAATGTAAAGGACTTGTATACAGAAAACTACATAACATCGCTAAAAGAAATCAAAGAATATCTAAATAAGTGGAAAGACATTCTCTGCTCATGGATAGGAAGGTTAAATGTAGTTAAATTGTCAATTTACCCAAATTGGTCTACAGATTCAATGAAGTACCAATCAAAACTCCAACAACCTACACTGAAGTCTTGGAAAAGCTAATTACCAAATTCATTTGGAATCAAAGGAGACTCTGAGTAGCTAAAAATATCCTTAAGAAGAACAAAGTGGGAGGAGTAACATTTTCTGATTTCAAAGCTTATTATAAAGCCATAGCAGTCAAAACAACATGGCTCTGGGACAAAGATGGAAGTATTGACCAATGGAATTGAACCAAGAGTGCATAAATAGAACGCCAAATCTATGGTCAACTGATCTTCAACAAGGCCCCCAAATCCACTGAACTGGGACAAAATAGTCTTTTCAATAAATAGGTGTAGGAGAACTGGAGAACTAGCCAAAATAATGAAAGAGGATCTTTACCTTATACTCTATACAAAAATTAATTCAAAGTGGATCAAACACCTAAATATAAATATAAGATCCAGTACTATAAAACTCCTAAAAGAAACTGTAGTGAAACATCTTCAAGATGTATTAAAAGGAGGTAGCTTCCAAAGCATAAGCAATAAAAGAAAAATAGATAAATTGGAACTCCTCAAAATCAAATGCTTTTCTGCCTCAAAAGATTTTGAGGCAGCCAAATCAATGGAAGAAAATATTTGGAAGTCATGTATCAGATAAATATTTAATATCCTGTATACAAAGAAATCATACAATCCAACTACATAAGAACAAACAACCCAGTTATAAAATGAGCTAAAGATATGAATAGGGATATTTCTGAAGAGCAAATACGTATGGCTAAAAAGCATATGGAGAGGATGCACAGGTGGTTCAGTGGTAGAATGGTTGCCTTCCATGTGGGAAACACGGGTTTGATTCCTGGACCACACACACACACACACAAAAAGCACATGGAGAGTTGCTCATTTTCATTAGCTACAAGGGAAATGCAGATCAAGACTACAATGAGATACTACCTCATATCTATAAGAATGGCTGATATTAAATAAACAGGAAACTACAAATGTTGGAGAGGATGTGGAAAAATTGGGATACTTATGCACTGCTGGTGGGAATGTATAATGGTACAGCCACTATGAATACTGTCAAGCAGTTTCTTAGAAAGCTAATATCGAGTTGCTCTATGAACTGTCAGTAACCACTGCTCAGTATACATCCAGAAGAGTTGAAAACAGTGACACAAACAGAATTTGCACACCAGTGTTCATAACAGCACTATTCACAATTGCCAAAAGATGGAAATCAGTCAAGTACCCAGATGAGCGGATTAAAAATGTGCTATATACATACAATGGAATATTATGCAGCAGTGAGACAAAATGACATCTTGAAGCACATGACAAGATGGATGAACCTTGAGAACTTAATGCAAAGTGAAATAAGCCAGACACAAAGGATAGAAACTGTAAGATTTTGCTTTTATGGCCATGATAAAGGTAAAGACAGAGGCATATAATACAGAATACAGGAGACCTAGAGATACGTGAAAGCTAGAGATAGGTGAACAGTTATTTAATGGGGTTCAATTTAAATGTAAGGGAATGGATAGAAGTGAAGGCAGTTCATTAATGAGTCTATAAGTAATATTGCTATATTGAAGGTGAACATGATTTAAAGCAGCCATATAGACCCATGTGTCCCACCGATTAACACTATAAATATAAATAAGTTCTTGCATGAACTACTGCAAAGATATGAGATTCATATCTCATACAAAGAGTGTGTAATATCAAGGTATGGGAGAAAACTGTTATTACATGCTTCAACAGTAACACAGCAATACCAGGAATAAATAATGGGGGGAAGAACAAGAGTTAAGGGGAGGTTTGGATTTTCTATTTGGTGAGGGTGTGTTTATCGGTTATTTTTCTCTTGGAGCAACGAAATCATCTAAAATTGAGATTGTTGATGATTATAAATGATGTCCAATGGATGGAGGTAGCTGAAAGATACACTGACCAAGAAGTAGAATGGCAAACAGTGGTGTATACATATGATCAAATCTTGCACTGCTGCAAAAAGGAATGAGGCTGTGAGGCATGAAAAATTATGAATAAAACAGTTGGACATTTTGTGATGCAAAATAAGCCAGAAACAAAAGAGCAAATATTGTACAGTCTCATTTAGAAAAATACTTATAAGAAAATTTGGGCCTAGATTATAATCTCTTATAGGAGTCACATTTGGTCCAGAAAGGTAATTGTTATTTCTAGATTTTGAGAGGCTATGCTATATATGTATAACTTGGTATTTCCCTGGAATTTTTGGTACCTGTGTGACATCTAAGACTCTCAGTGGGAGTTCTGCAGTTCTGAAAGTCAGCATTGCTGTGTATAACAACTGTTAAAGAAATTGAAAAAGAGATCAGTCTTCAATTAGAGATCAGAATGAAGACAAAGGTAAGGAAGACATTGTCTATTTTAGAACTTTACCTACTCTATGAGACCAAAGGAAAAAGGTTTATCTTGTCCAGAATCTAACTCAGCCTGTCTGGATAGATAATTTAAACAGCCCAAACACAGGGAGCCCAAGATGTTAATGAGTGCCTGTAATCCAATATAGCTTAATATAATGCCCAGATACTCCCAGAGTATGTTAAGCAAATAATCAGAGTATCGGCCCTTGAGGGATGGTAGAAAAATTATGGAACTATTAAATTTTACCACTGGGGAAACCCTTGATACTGTCTCAAACACTAGGGACTCCCAAGTCAACAGGCCCAATCCTTGATCTTGATGCTTGCTCTTGTGAAGCTTATTTATGTAGCAGAGAAGCTTAGCCTACCTATAGGCATGCCTAAGAGATACTTCGGAGGACCTCTTTTGTTGCTCAGATGTGGCCTCTGTCTCTCTAAGCACAACTCTGCAAGTGAAATCATTACCCTCCCCCCTACATGGGACATAGTATCCAGGGGTGAAAGTCTCCCTGGGAACATGGGATATGACTGCCAGGGCTGAGCCTGACCCTGGCATTGTGGAATCAGCAATGTCATCCTGACTAAATGTGGAAAAGAAGTGTAACAAATAAGGCATAGTGTCTGAGGGAGTTCAAATAGAGTCAAGAGGCTATTCTGGAGGTTATCCTTATGGAAGCTTCAGCTAGACATTGCTACCTATCATAGTTTGCCAAACCCAACCAAAACCATTCCTGCCAACTTTAAAGAACACCTAAGGCTTTATCTGAGATTCTACAAAACTTCCATGAACTATGATTTCTTGCCAGAAACCTACAACCTCCAGATGTGTTCCTAGGTCAGATAAGTCCTGAAATTTTGAGAAGACAGCCTCTCCAGAACATCAATCAATTCCATTTCCCTATCCCATATTATCAAACAGCCCCTTTCAACATGAAAAAGTTAGAAAGGGCATAGCCCAAATAACTCGAAATGTTGGGTGAAAGATCAAAGGAGATGGTGGGAATATACAGAGAAGGTAGGGTTTAACAAATGAATATGATTCCTGAGTCATTATATGGATATTTCTTTTAGTCTCTAGTGTCTTGGAGCAACTAGAAGTGAAAATCTAAAATAGTGGAATTGTAACCCAAAGCAAACTCTGAAATCTGTTCTACAACTAATTGTTTCAGTGTGCTTTGAAATTTATTGCTTTTGTGTATATGTTATTTTTCACAGTAATAAAAGATAAAAAAAATCAATTGGCCATAGATGTGTGGGTTAATTTATGAATTTTTAAGTCAATTACATTGATCTGTATTCTGTCCTTATGCCAATACCATGATATTTTTATTAGTGTAGCTTGCTAATTAGCTTTTAAATCAATGTGCATCCTCCATCATTGTGCTTCTTTTTAAAGATGGTTTTAGCTAGGCAGGGTCCCTATCCCTTCCATATAAATTTGATGATTGGTTTTCCATTTCTGCAAAGAAAGGTGTTGGAGTTTGATTGGGATTGCACTGAATCTATAAATTGCTTTAGGTAGAATGGACATCTTAGCAATATATATTCTTCCAATCCATGAATATGCAGTGTCTTCCCATTTATGTAGGTCTTCTTTGATTTCTTTTAGGAATGTTATGTAGTTTTCCATAAACCATTCATTTACATATTGGTAAAATGCATACCCAGATATTTGATTCATAGTTGCTATTATAAATGGAACATTATTTGATTAGCTATTCAAATTGTTCATTATATATGTATAGAAACAGTACTGATTTTTGCTTATTGGTCTTATACTCTGCCACGTTTTTGAATTTGTTTGTTAGCTCTAGTAGCTTTGTTTTGGATTTTTCAGGATTTTCTATTTATAGGGTGTCATCCACAATTAGGAAAAAATTTCCTTCTTCCTTTCTGATTTGGATGTCTTTTATTTAGTTTTCTTGACTAATTGTTCTGGCTATAATTTCCAGTACAATGCTGAATAACAGCGGTGACAGTGAACACGTCTTGATCTTATAGGGTAGGTTTTCCATCTTTCACCATTAAGAATGATGCCTGCAATAAGTTTTCCATATATTCCCTTTATCATACAGAGAAAGTTTCTTTCTATTTCTAATTTTCTCAATGCTTTTATCCCAAATTCCTTTCTTCATCAGCTGCATCATGTGGATACTTTTTATTTTGTTTTATTAATGTAGTATATTACATTAATTGATTTCCTTATGTTGAACCACTTTTGCATATCAGAGATAAAGCCCACTTGATCATGATGTAGATCATTCTTTTAATGATTTAATCTTTTAAGGATTTGGTTTGCCAAAATTTTCTTGAGGATTTTTACATCTATATTCATAAGGGATATTGCCCTGTAATTTTCATTGCTTGTGGTATCTTTATTTGGCTTTGGTATTAGGGTGATATTGGCTTCATGGAATACATTTGGAAATATTCTCTCTTCCTAAATATTTCAAAAAGTTTGAACAGGATATATGTTCAGTGTTCTCAGAATGTTTAGTAAAATTCACCTGTGAATTCTTGTTGGGTTCTGGGCTTTTGTTTGGAGAACTTTTATTATTGACTCAATCTCTTAACTTGTTATTTGTCTTTTGAGATTTTTCTATATCTTCTTCAGTCAGTGTAGGTACTTTGTGTGTTTCTAGGACTATATCCATGTCATCAAGGTTATCTACTTTGTGGATATAAAATTGTTTATAGTCTCCTCTTATTATACTTTTTTTATTTCTGTAGTGTCAGTAGAAATGTTCCCCCTTTAATTTCTTATTTAAGTTATTTGAATCCTTTTCTGTTGATTTTTTTAAATTTGTTATTCTGATAAAGGTTTGTAGATTTTTACTGATGTTTTCAAAGACTCAGCTTTGGTTTTGTTGATTCTATTGTTTTTTAATTCTCTATTTCCTTTGTCTCCACCCTAATATTTATTATTCTTTTTCTTCTACTTGCTTTGGGTTGGTTCATTCTTCTTTTTCTAGGTTCTCTAGTTGTGAGATTAGCTTTCCAATATGTGGTCTTTCTTCCTTATTCATATAAGCATTTAGAACTATAGATTTCCCTCTCAGCAATGTCTTTCCTGTATCTCATACATTTTGACATGTTGTGTTTTCATTTTCATTTACTTCATGAGATTTCCTAAGTTACCTTGTGATTTCTTCTTTGATCCATTGGTTATTTAAGAGTGTGTTATTTAATTTCCACATTTTAAAATTCTTCCAGTTTTCCCTCTGCTTTTGATATCTCGCTTCACTTCTTTGTGGTTGCAGAAGATACTTTGTTTACCTCCATATTTTGAATTAATTAAGACTTGTTTGATGAACAAACATGTGATCTATCTTGGAGAATGAGCCATGTACACAAGAGATATTCTAGTACCTGCTAGAGAATTCTGCTCTTGTTTGGTGACATGCTTTACATATGTCTAATAGGTCTAATTGTTTTATAATAGCATTTAAGTCATCTACTTCTTTTTTTTTAATTTTTAACATGGGCAGTCACCAGGAATCAAACCCGGGTCCTCTGGCATGGCAGGCAAGCATTCTTGCCTGCTGAGCCACCGTGGCCCGCCCAGTCATCTACTTCTTATTGTTCATCTATCCAGATGTTATATTCAGTACAGAAAATGGTGCATTGCAATTTCCTACTATTAATGTGCAGTCATCTATTTCTCCCTTGATA
Organism: Tamandua tetradactyla; assembly: GCF_023851605.1. Taxonomy (NCBI): domain Eukaryota; kingdom Metazoa; phylum Chordata; class Mammalia; order Pilosa; family Myrmecophagidae; genus Tamandua; species Tamandua tetradactyla. The sequence goes on along the minus strand of NC_135336.1, from coordinate 27,650,624 downwards.
TTTGTCAAGTTTTGCTTTATATATTTTGGGGTTCTGCCATTACAGCATATATATTTAAAATTTTTATGTCTTCATGTTGAATTGGTCCCTTTATCCACATATAGTGTCTTTCTTTGTCCCTCATAGTATTTTTTTCACCTAAAATCTATTTTATCTGACATTAATAAAGGTACTATCATGCTGTTTCTATTCATATCATATATTTTTACTCATACTTTCACTTTTGACCAATTTTGCCTTTGAATTTAAGATGACTCTCTAGTAATGAGCATATAGTTGGATCATGCTCTTTTACACATTCCACAAATCTCTGCCTTTTGACAGGAGTGTTTAATCCATTTGCATTTAAAGTAACTATTGATAATGCAGGACTTTCTTCTGCCATTTTGATATTTGATCTTTGTAAGTCGTATGCCTTCTTTGCCCTTCAATTCTTCCATTAATGCTTACTTTCATAGATATTTAATTTTTTGTAGTTTACCATTTTGAGTCCCTTCTCATTTTCTTTTCCATATATAATTCACAAAATTTCTTGTGCTCACCTTGGGGCTTAAATTTAACATTCTCAATCTATAACAATCATATTTGGTTTGATATAATCTTAACTTCAATAGCATAAAATATACACTGTGCTAGAACCTTCTGCCCCCCACTTTTTTGCTGTACTTATTACAAATGATATCTTTGCACATTTCATATCCAAAATCACAGATTTATCATTACTTGTTATGCATTTGATTTTAGCACCTGTAAGCACTAAGAAGTGGAGATATATACATACATATATATATATTTATAATGGTACTGGCATTTATAATTACCTTTATGGTTACCTTTACCAGAGGTCTCCATTTCTTTATGTTACTTGAATCCATTGTCTAGTGTCCTTTGCTTTCATTTGAAGAGCTTCCTGCATTGCTTGTAGGGTAAGCCTAGAGGTGGCAAACTCCCTCCCTATTTTTTCTGAGAATGTCTTAATGTATCCCTCATTTTTTAAAGACAGCCTTGCCAGATATAAAATTCTTGGTGGGGAAATGTTGTCTGTTAGCACTTATAATATTTTTTTCCACCACCTTCTTGCCTCCAGGATTTCTACTGAGAAATGACAATTAATCTTGTATGGTCTCCTCTGTAAATAACATGTTGCTTTTCTCTTGCAACTTTAAGAACTCTCTTCTTGTTTTGGCATTAGACAGTTTAATTACTATGTGCCTGGGTATGGTTCTCTTTGAGATTTTCCTGTTTGCAGTTCATTGACTTCTTTAATGTTCACATTCATGTATTTCTTTAAGTTTGGGAAGTTTTCTGCTATAATGTCATTGAATATTCCTTCTCACCTTTCTCTATTCCTTTTCCCTTTTCTCTCTCCTTCTGGGATTCCCACAATGTTATATTGACACACTCAATGATGTCTGTGCCAGTTTGAAACTATTATGTAATCTAGAAAACCCATGTTTTAAACTTTATCCAACTTGTAGGACAAGACTTATTGTTTAGGATGAGAAACTTTGATTGGATTGATTCCATGGAGTTGTGACACCCAGTTGTGGATGTGGCCTTTTAATTAGATGGAGATGTGACTCCACCCATTCAAGGTGGGTCTTGATTAGTTTACTGGAGTCCTTTAAAAAGGGAAACATTTTGGAGAAGCCTCAGATGCACACACTTGAAGAACAGTTCCTTCAGAGCTGACAGAGACACAGATGTTTAGAGATGCTTAGAGAGCCAACAGAGCCAACACAAGACCCAGACATTTGGAAATGCAGTGTCCAGCAGATGTTGCCATGTGCCATCCCATGAGTTGCTAAGCAAACCAGAGAGAGGCAATAGAAGCCAAGAGATGAAACCCAGCCCTGGGGAAACCAAGTGATGGACATCCACAGGAAAAAGAGGCTGAAAGCAATGGAGCCCAGAAGTAAAGGACCAGCAGATACCATCCATGTGCCTTCCCAGCTGACAGAGGTATTTCAGATATCATTAGCCTTCTTGAATGAAGGTAACCTCTTGTTGGTACTTTAATTTGGATGTTTTCATGGCCTAATAACTATAAACTTGCAATTTAATGCATTTCCTTTTTAAAAGCCATTCCATTTCTGGTATATTGCATTCTGGCAGCTTTAGCAAACAAAAACTGTGTCCCGTAAGTTTCTATAGCTCTGTTCACTTTTTATCATTCTTTTTTCTTTCTGCTCCTCATCCTGAATTATTTTGTCTTGTCATTGAGCTCATGTATTCCTTTTGCTGTGAGCTCCAATCTGCTATTGAAACCCTCTGGGTCATTTTTCATTTCAGTTATTGTGGCTTCCACTCCAGTATCACTATTTGGTTCCTTTTTCACTTTTCTCTTTATTGAGAATTCATATTGTTCATTCATTGTTTTGCTGATATTCTTTAGCTATGTCTTTCTGTTTTCCTGTATCTCCTTGAGCATATTGGTGATCATTATTTTAAAGTCTTTGGTATGGCCAAAGTATAGTCCTTTCATTCATAGTTTGTAGATTTTGCTTATTCTTTTAGATGGAGCATCAATTCCTGTTTCTTTGTTTGTCTTGTAAATCTTTTGTTCCTCATTGCATATTTTAATATTTTTTAATTTTAATTCTGGGATTTAGTCTCTGAGCTATCTTTACCTTGGGTTTGTGGCCTGCTAGTGACATTACAGAGGTGTCTTTGAGTTCCAGGAGCTAACAAAACAAACAATCCAATGCAAAAACACCTTTCATGGTCTTTGCAAATTGACTCTGCTTTGGCTGTGCTCTTCAAAGTTTTGCCAGCCTATAAAGAAAATCAACTAGAGACAAATGCGGAAGCAGAGTCTTTCCATCTTATCTGAGCCTGTGTTGGCCCTGTTTCTTGTCCTCCGCTTCTGCTTACCTTAGTCTTAGGAATTCCTTTATTTACAGGAATTTGAATACCCCTGATACACTCCAAGAAATAGACTTTCTTCCCCTCCTAGGTGTTTTATTGTATGACTTAATGCAGGTAATCTTTTGCCCCAGGCCAATTCGAGTTATCTGTTTCTTACACTGCTTTACTGTCTGCCAGCTGTTTCTGCCCACAGGACCAGTTCTGGGAGGGTGAACCCAAGACAAGTTTCCTGGTTCAGCATTTCAGGTTTTGACCCAACAGATTGGCAGGCACAGACATACAGTCATCCAAGTATGCACATAGAGGTTAGTCTGCTCCTTCTGTAACAAGTCCAGGGACAAACAGAGTGCAGGCTGGCTACACACCAGGCTGGGGAAGTTTGAGGTGGGGATAGCTAAGGCTCCACAAGCCTTTCCTATCATTTTTAAAGCTGAAGTTTCTTAAACTGTTACTCAGCTTGTTACTGCAACTTTTTTCTTCAGTTTTGAGGCAGATAACACTGCCAGTTTTTGTGAGATTTTTAAAAAATTATGTAGAGGAACAGAACCTTGGAGCATCATATGCTGCCATCTTGGTTGACCCAACTCTCACTTGCCACATATCAAATACTCAGTGGCCACACACGATTTTTGGCTACTGTGTTGGATAGCACAGGTATAAAAAAGTTATATTAGATAGTTGTGTTCTGGAAAATGTCAGAAGAGAAGGAAATCATGATGTCTTTATTTTTAAGAAGTGTTAATTTTGTGGGCTTCTTTAGACAAAATCTTAAATCATTTCAGAAAGAAAAAAATAATGGACAAAATTCCATTTAAAGAGACAGCTTATCAACTGAAGGCAAAGTATGTTTGCTTAACAACATACCTATAACCAGATGACACGATCATAAAGTGGCTTTGAATTCATACATGAGTATAACACTATTAGTCAATGTCTTTAGCAAAAAAGGGTAAAATTTTAAGCATAAGAAGTTTCTACTTGATAAATTCTCTATGAAAAGAAGTCAAATCAATTAAATTCTTGACTTTGTACTCAAAGATGATCAGTGTGGGTTGATGTAGCAGACTCTCAGCGAAAGAATGAAATTTAGGATAGCAGATATACCATTTGGGTGAATTATTTTGTTCCAGCAAGCCTCTGCTGAGATTTATTTCTTCTTCTTGGTAATGCATAACAAAGATAGTCGAATGTGGTTTTGTATCAGTGGGACCATTTAAGCTGATGCATTAGAAGTCTAGCAGTGGCTTTCACCTCATTCTAGCTATGGGTCTATTGATGTTCTCATTAAGAACTAATATTCTTAGTGATTTGAAACTCATCATAAATATTTAAGTGTATTACTTCTAAAATGAGAGCTCCTTCTCTGCCCTTCATTCATGAGAGAGCTTCAACCTATTTGTAACTACATTTCCAAAAAGGAGTGTAACAGGTGTACCCACAATGATGGGCCCTCCATATTTATATAGATTGATATCCAAGCTGTGAAAATGAAAAACTTTCATTTTCATTCAAATTAAAACTCATTTTATTTCAGTCATCTCATTTACATACCTGTATGAAGGAATTATGTATTTGGAGTTGCCGTTTTGGTATCATCTTCAGAACTCTGATCTTCAATGACTTAGGCCTGGAAAACACTCAACAAGGTGATTTAATTTCTAAAATTGACTTCTTCACACATGAAATAATTTAATTGAATAACAGTGATAATAATCACATAATTGAAGGAAGGAAATTCACTGAGCAAATCCACACTAATGCCTACATTACTTTAATCTCTAATTTAAGTCTGATTAGAGCTTTCCAGTGAGCACAGTCTACCTCAAGGGTGAATATAGCTGCCCTGGTCACAGAAGTTGGTCAACATTTTGACCCAAGGCCTAATTCTAAGTGGGCTGTCTTTATCCCCTTTCCTATTTTCTTTATTCCAAAGTCCTCATTTACCTATTGATGACTTTTTGGCCCTTTCCTGTCTTTAAAAATAGTCTCCTATATTCTGGAGCAGCTACAAGGAAAAATCTGAGAGGATGATATGGAAGCCCATGACAAACTCTGGCATCTGTCCTATAACTACTTGTTGAAGAGTGCTTTGAAAACTATTTATTTTTTCTTTCTTTGCTTTGTATATATGTTATATTATATAATAAAAAAAGTTTAAAAAAAATCTTATTGATGTAATCTACAATCAGCCTTCTTCAAAACAGCCTCTCATACTTTCTTCCAGTCAGTAATCCACCAAGTAAAATCCCCAAGACCCCAGTAATAATCTAATAATATTCAGTGTTGTTATGACCACAAGCCTGCCTCCATGCCTGCTTCCACATATAGTGGTTTCATTAGACTAATTAAAACTATCCCACTAGTGCTGCACCCCATCAGGGAACCTGCCACCTCCTCTGCAACATTACTTTCATGCATTGACCCAAGAGTAGGCTCCTCTCAATCTTGGCTCAAGATTTGGATCAAGACAAAACGCCTAAACTAAGTTGAACTGGTCATATGATTGCTTCTAGAAATTTAGAGTAAGAATTAAGAGTTAGCCAGCCAATGTGATCTGGTTTTTCAATGGAGGAGTTGCAAGTTTGGAAGGTGTGATTTGGCTGCCTTCTATCTGCAATGAGATAGAGAAGCAGAAAAACATAATGAAGCAGATTTGCAGAAATAAAACTTGTGAAGTTATGCCAGCTTTTCAATTCAAGCTCCTATCTCCCCAGTCCCACATGTGGACTCCCAGTCAACAAATCAAAAGTTTTCTTGCTTTTCATTCTAATTGACCTCTTTGAATCATATGACAATAATGGCTTATTCACTATGGTAGGCATCACAATGGCCCTCAAAATTTGACCAAGTTATAATACCTGAAACCCATGAATATGTTACATTACATGGCAAAATGGACTTTGCAGATGTGCTTAAGGTTATAGACCTTGAAATAGGGAGATTTTTTTCTGGATCATCCATATAGGTACAGCATAATCACATGAGCCCTTAAGAACAAAGAGTCAGTTAGAGAGATGTGATAGAGGAACAGAAGAATGATTTGGAGCAAAAGAGGAATTATTGCTGGCTTTGGAGATAGAATAAGATAGCCACAACCCAACACATGCAGGCAGCCTCTAGAATGTAAGGGTTATCAGATGACAGCAAAGAAATGCAGACCTCAATAAGCAATGCAATTCTCCAAAAAATGCTGAGGAAAGAAATTAAAATCTCTGGTAAGAAACAGCTTGGTCAACACCTTGATTTTAGCCCAATGAGACTCATGTCAGAATTCTGATCTATAGACGTGAAAGTAAGAAGTTCATGTTATTTAAGCCACTAAATTTGTTGTAATTTGTTACATTTATCCTCCCCTTATCTCTTTGGATGCTTATCCTTTCATTCATATATATACACGAATTTCAAGGTCCTCTAAAATTGTTATTTTATTCTCCTCCTGTAAACCTTACAAACTTTCATTACATCTGCAACCACCTCTATTCAATGGCATCAAAAGCTGAACTCCTGTTCCTGACTGTTCTCCCCACTGGCCAGTGATCATCATTTAATAACCCAAGGCAGCAGGTTGCAAAATAGTCACCCAAAGCTTTAAAGTCCTAATCCCTGAAAATTGCAAATGTTACATAATTTGGAAAAGGGTCTTGCAAGTATAATTAAATTAAAGATTTTGAGATGATGAGGTTGCTCTGGATTACTCAGAAAGATCCTAGGTACACCATCAGAAGTGTCCTTATAAGAGAGGTAAGGAGAGAGAGCACAAACACACAGAGGAGAAGGTGACATGGTGATGTGAAGGAGCAGAGTTTCGGTTGATGTGGCAAAAAGCCCAGGAATTCTGGGGCAGACACCAGAAAGTGGAAGAGGCAAGGGATAGTGTGCTTGTTTAAAACTGTTGTGCACCCCTTAAAAAGCCATGTTTTTAATTCTCATTCAAAAATTTGGGGTGGGATCTTTTTGATCATTTCCAAGGAGATATGACCCATCCAACTGTGGGTGGTATCTTTTGATTAGGAGGTTTCCATGGAGATGTATCCCTGCCTATTCAAAGTGGTCTTAATCTGCCTACTGGAGTTCTTTAAGAGGGAGCCGTTTTGGAAATGCTTCAGAGCTGACATGGACAAAAGATGTTTGGAGAGGCATTGAAAATGACCATGGGAAAGCCTTTTGAGTTGAGAAGCCAGGTGAGAAAGCTAACAGACATCACGATGTGCCTTCCCACCTGACAGAGAAACCTTGAACATCATTGGCTCTTTCTTGAGAGAAGATATCTTTATCTGGATGCCTTAGTTTGGACATTTTTATAGTCTTAGAACTGTAAACTTGCAACTTAATAAATTCCCTTTATAAAGGCCATTTCATGTCTTGTATATTGCAGCTTTAACACACTAATACAAATGATTTTACTTCTAGAGCTCCTGGACAGAGGGCAGTCTTTCCATATTTGGGACTTCTCACCTCCAGGACTGCGAAAATATAAATTTCTGTTATTTCAAGCTAAAACAGTTTTGAAAATTTGTTGCAGCAACCTCAGAAAACTAACATACCCATTGTGGTAGTTAGATTCAGTTGTCAACTTGGCCAGGTGAAGGTACCTAGTTCTGTTGCTGTGGACGTGAGTCAATGGTACATGAACCTCATCTGTTGCTCATTACATCTGCAGTTGGCTAGGAGGCATGCCTGCTGTGATGAATGATGTTTGATTTAATTGACTGGTGCTTAAATGAGAGAGTTCATGTAGCACAGCCCAAGCTGCTCAGCATACCTCATCTCAGCACTCGCAGTTCAGCCCAGGCCTTTGACTATACAGAAAGAAATCACGTCGAGGGAAGTTATTGGAACCCAGAGGCCTGGAGAGAAAGCCAGCAGAGATCACCCTGTGCCTTCCCACATAAGAAAGAACCTCAGTTGAAATTTAGCTGTCTTTCCTCTGAAGAACTAATGAAATAAATCCCGTTATTAAAAGCCAATCCATCTGTGGTATGTTGCATTCTGGCAGCTAGCAAACTAGAACACACTATAAACCAAAAAAGTCCACTACATCAAAAACTAAACTCATCATTTTTTCTCTAAAAGTTGCTTAATCTTTCTGACTTTTCTAATTTTTTCACTCATAGTGCCATTCTCTCAGTTAACCAGACTCAATAACTCCAAATAATCTTTAATATCTCCTTTTATTCTGAAATCCCCATCCTTCCAAGCATTTTCCAAGTCCTATGTATTTATCTTTCCTGTTTGTTTCCTCTTCTTTATTCTGATGGGCTGTTGTATCAGCCAGGTTGAAACTTGAAAATAGAAACTACTCTAATTATTTAAAACAGAGAGATTTAAATATAGAATTTTGGTTCGACAGGTAACAGAAGAACGAAGAAGCTAAATAAAACATAGTAAAATAACCCAGAAATTAGCACAATGGTAAATTGCTATCATCCCTATCCTGGAGGGAAAAAATAAGGGAATATAGGCTAAGAAGCCATAGAGGAGCTACAGCTGCTGCTAGCATTACCATCTGAGGCAGAGAAAGTAGAAAACTACTCTGACTTTTTCCTTCTTCCTTCTTTCTTCTTCCTTCCCTTCATTCTCCCACCACTGCCTCCCATTGGCCAAATGCAGAAAGAAGCCAAATGAAGCTGGTGTGAAGCCTCAGAAACACAGAAGACAGGAGTCAGTTCTCCTATAAGCAAGGGAAGTATACTTCACAAAAGACATGTTTCAATTCTAATGTTTCCCTATCACTTTTGAATAGGTAAAAGGGTAAATAAGATCTTTTGAAGATGTTATTATTAGTTACGGTGTGTTCAAATTGAATCACAGTGGTTTTAATGCATAAAACTGGAAGCCTTATAAAGAGAGGAAATTCAGAGGCAGCCAGTAGAAGCCAGAAGCAAGAAACAAGAAGAAGCTCAAAGTCAAAAGAAGCCAGAGAGGAGACAGAGACTGTCACGTGAGTGTCAAAACCAGAATGCATGGTTTTGTTCACATTTTGATTTTGGACTTCTAGCCTTCAAAACTATGAGACAATAAATGCTTGTTGTTTGAGCCAACCCACTGTATGGTATTTATTACAGTAGCTCTGGCAAACTAAGAGAGAGATGAATAGATATGAAACATATGGCAGTTTGCTGACATATACTTCATGCCATCCTTCATTTCCCTTCACCTTGACTATTGGTAATAGTATCTTAACTGGTCATTCTGACTCATGTCTTTACCTACACTATCTTGTAATATTACTGCCAAATTAACTAAATCACAGCTATAATTAAGTGACTTCCTTCCGCAAAATTTTTCAATAACTCCTGTTATCTACCACTATTACTAATCCCTTAGCCTGGTATGATAGATGATTTCTCTGATCAATCCTAATAACTACAAATCCCAGTATTAATACCTTTGTATTGCCCCTCTCCAGCTCTCACTGTAGGTAAGGCCAGTGAGACATTAGCAAGCATGATGTAAGCAAAGGCTTCAAATATGTTTGACCACTGATGCTGATCTTTTTGGAAAGCTCACTCTTGGAATCCAGTAATGATGTAAAGCATCAAAACTAACTATATGGAAAGAGCCATAAGGACAGATAGAGAGGTCACAGCCTCAGAGTCATCCTTACTAAGCACAAGATAGGTGAGTGAAGCCATCATGGTCACTCCCAATGACCACAACCTCATGAAAGATCTCAAGCAAGGCCAGCAGAAGAACCATGCAGCTGAGCCTTGGCTAACCCACAGAATCATGGGCAAATAAAATCGCCATTTTTTTTAGCCACTAAGTTTTGGAGTGGTTTGTTACACCGCCACAGAAAACCAAAATACCCCAGTTCCTCCCACAGTTGTATACTGCTTAATACTTACTATGGTTGTGCTTCTCTGATCAGACTTTGACTGCTTCACCTGGCACTACAAGTCCTTCACAATCCAGCCCCAACCAGCCTTTCCCTGCATATCTCTGACCACACTCTTCAGTCACCCTTTATTCCAATCAACCATACCTTCATGCCCTTCACTCTCTAGATCTATATATTCCTTACCCGCAATAATATAGCCTCCTGCTAGTGTTCACATAAGTAAATACTGGTTTCATAGCACTTCCTGTGAGAAATATTACTAGATTTCTACAAATAATCATCTCTTTCCTATGAAACACCATCGTATTTTGTTTTTGTATTGTACCTACCTTGCACAATTATTAGGTAGTTACCTTACAGAACTGGTAGCTCCCTGAGAACCAGGGTGAAATTCTCAGTGCATCTTTTTCACTCATCAGCACATAGAACAGCCTTATACATAGTGTGTGCTCTTTAAATGTTTACTGCCTATGTGATTCAAAATCAGTTAAGCTTGGGCAACCAGGAGAGAAAAGAAAAGAAGTACTGACTCTCTACTACTAGAATGAGAACTTTACTGGGCACGGACAAGAGTCTTAGAAAATACTTGTAAATTGAAAGACATTTTCATAAGAGGTTTTATATGAATCATATTTCAGGAGCTACATCTTTCTTAAATAATATGTGGCCCCCAAATATTTGAAACAAAGTTATAATAAGCAACTTCACATATTTTCCTGCAACTAATATTCTCCTTCTTTTTGTATTATTTTCTCTCCCCTGATACTATTTTTTTCTTGCCCAAGGTCAGGGATCCTTTTTCAGTCAGGCTGCATGCTTTCCAAACCCCATGTCCAAGTCCATGGAGACATTGGGGTCATCATAATTATATTAATTTGACCTCTGTCTCTCCATATAGGTTCATTTCCCATGCTTGGGACCAACAAAATAATATGTTTTCAGAGTTCTAATCCTTTAGGGGTAAATCTTAATTTAATCATTTAAAACAATATGAACAACCAAGTTCTTGGTTAGCACAATACATCTGGGGAATTGTTGCAAATATTGGCCAATATTCACTAAAGAGGGAGGAAAGTTTTTTAGGGCAAATTAGTTATAAAGCAAAGTGATCTTCATGGAAAATTAAAAGCTCAAGTTTGACAATGAGCTTGGATCCCATAACACAATAATTGTTAAGAGTGTCATTTATATGAATTCATTTGTCAGACTGCCTTCTTGCTTTGTTCTTCTTAGTATTTCCTTAAGGAAAAAAAAGGGGTGATGCAAAATTCTGAATTATAAACCAGATTCCTACTCACATAGTATACTGGAAAGAACAAGGCTTTGAATGAGACAACAGTTTTAATCCCAGTTCTACAAGGTATTTCCTGGGACAGGTTATTTGAATACTGTCCCTCTCCATTGCCTCAACTGCAAAACAGAAAAAAACACCACCCAGGGTTGTTGTAGATGTACTTTCATTAAGATAGGAAAAGTCCTCTGCCTGGCATGCTGCAAGTGCTCAAATGCTCAAGAAATGGCAGGGTTGGAATTCTTTTTTTTTTTTTTTTTTCACATGGGCAGGCACCGGGAATTGAACCCAGGTCCTCTGGCATGGCAGGTGAGCATTCTTGCCTGCTGAGCCACCGTGGCCCACCCAGGGTTGGAATTCTTAATGCATCTTTTTCTCTTACCAGCACTCTGGACGGTACCTTATACATCATATGTGTTCCTGGGCCTGGCACTTTCCCTGATGAGCTAGGGAGATGTTTCCACCTTTACTTGCTTTCACTAAACCAGTTTTACAGTTTTCTTATTTATGTAATGACAAGACACAGTCCCTGAAATCCGGGAAGCATTCATTCCTTTCAGACCCAGCAAGCTCCTGCAATAAGGACTCTTGGAAATTTACTGCACAATCAGGTCAGCACGTATTGAGCCCCTGGCCATACTCTTCTTTGTTCTGGGCAATATGAAGAAGGTACAAGACCCAAACTTCCTGATCCTAAGGAACCTATAATTTGTGGATATAGCACATACACATATGAAACAACAAAATTTTCATTACACGTGATAGCAGTTTTATAATCTTTCATGTCCTTTTATATTGAATACTGCATTCTATCTCCTGATTCAGAGCTTCCAGTGACTCTCAGGGAGACACGGTGGGAGTTAATCTGCCAATCAAAAAACTAAGGAAACTGATGCTCAGAAAGGTTGAGCAAATTGCCAAGACCACCAGATACCCTGCCTACTGCTCTTCCCAATAAACACTTCTGTGCTTTCCTCCTCCACCCTATAATTTCTTTCTGAATGATTTCAATCAACCTTAAAGTAAAAGATGATCAAATAATTCATTCACTTGAATGAGTTCCTGCTTTATGTAAAACGCTGTGCTGGGTTCCTTGTGGGATACTTTGTGAGAAGGCTGCAAGGTAAGAAGCCATAATACCTTTACAGAGAGGCAACAACATGGAAGAGGAAAAGGAAGGAAAGTGCTTCCATTATGAGGGCTCAGAAAGGCTCCATGGAGGACATAGCCCTTAACTGGGCCTTTGAAGACTGGGTAGAAGAGCTTGTAAGTAAGCTCACGCCATGGACTCAGATTGCAAGGAACACAGTAAACTTTATACCTCAACTCAATTTTTATTTTGAGTGTTGTGGTAGTTATGTTCAGATGTCACCTTTGCCAGGTGATGGTGCCTAGTTCTATTGCTGTGGACTTGAATCATTAGCATGTGAAATTCATCCAAGGCTGATGACATCTGCAGTAGGCTAAAGGGAGTGCCTTACACAATGAGTGTTGTTTAATTTAATCAGCTGGTGGATTAAAGGAAAGAAGTCAGAAGAGAACTCAATGCAGCACAGCCCAAGCAGCTCACTGTACCTCATCTCAGCACTCACAACTCAGCCCAGGCCTTTGGAGATGTAGAAAAAATCAACCCAGGAACAGTCATTGGAACCCAGAACCCAGGAAAGAAGGTCAGCAGACATGGCCCTGTGCCTTCCTATGTATCAGAGAACCTCAGATGAAAGTTAGCTGCCATTCCTCCGAAGAACTATAAGTTTTTAACTAAATAAATTCCCTTATTAAAAGCCGATCCATCTCTGGTGTCTTGCATTCTGGCAGCTTTAGCAGACTAAAACAAGTGTCCTCTCCACTTGAGGGTGGAAGCTTGTTTTTTGTCAACTTTTGTAATCTCAGTCTGTTCAGGGTCTTCCCTCACCCTTGGCTGATGTGACATCTACATTGCTGGGAGTAGCCAGAGAGAGACTGACTTAGCATCAAGAGCAGGGAAGGAAGAAGCAATCCATCTTGGTTCTTGTCATGGTCAGGTTCATGTGTCAACTTGGCCAAGTGGTGGTACCTGTTTGTCTGGTTGGACAAATGCTGGCCTGGCTGTTGCAATGAGGACATTTCATAGAATTAGATCAAGAGCAGGTCAGCTGCATCCACAGCTGATTCTATTTGGCATCAGCCAAGGGGAGTGTCTTCTGCAATGAGTGATTCTCAATCTAATCACTGGAAGCCTTTTAAGGAAGATTCAGAAGAGACAGGCTCTCTTCCTACTTTGGCCGGCGAGCCTCTCCTGTGGAGTTTGTCCAGACCCTCCATCGGAATCGGCGGCTTCACAGCCTGCCCTATGGATTTTGGACTCGGCGTTCCCACGGTTATGTGAGACACTTTTATAAATTTTATATTTGCGAGTGTTCCCTATTGATTCTGTTTCTCTGGAGAACCCTAACTAATACAGTTCTTCATCAGTTACATGGCTGGTAACATCCACTAAGAACTCATATTCTTGGCAGTCATTGTCGTTGCAGATGTCTTGCACTCCAGTAGTGCAAATCATCGCAGGGTCCATCATATCCAGCTCCCACATTCTTTCTCACACCTTTCCAGGGTATTTGGTAAGTATTTTGCTACTCCTTCACCCATGCTAGATATCACAGAAATTTGGTGAAGTTGCACCCATCAGCCTAGACAACCCACATGTCTCATCACTTTATAGCTCCCAGGCCTGAGGAACCCAGGAGCTCTCCAAGACTTTCATCTTCTCAGGATCCACCTAGTACATGAAACACAAGTCATGTCCAACTCATATCTCCATAAGCAATCTAGTATTTTTATGGTGGCATATTCTCAGCATCCTACAATGTCTACTTTTTCCTAGCTTCCTCTAAGCATTCTATCTCCTTCATCCTGTGGGAGCTTTATCTGGACTGGCAGAGATGAGAGGGAGAGCAGGAAAAAACTGAGTGGCCACACATTGCTATTTGTGTATGAGCTTTAGTGTTTGATCACCAAAAGCCAATAATTTGACTCATATTCTCTGCAGATTTGGTTATTGGACTCTTGTTTTCTGCCATACCATCTTCCCCTCAGGTAATAAATGCAGGTTCTCAGATACCATTTCCTCCAAGCAAGTGAGAAGAAAAGAAAGAAGATCAGCTCAAGAAACAATTTGGGTACTAATTTAAAATTCTTTTCCTGCATAGTAGGGTTCAGATCTGCTGATGTGGCAGTAAGGGAGGGCAGGCAAGGGAGCAATGTGGCAGATATTGTGACAGTAAAATTAACAGATTCATTAATTTGCATTCTTACAAAACCTTTCTGCTTCTGGGGTTTTATTTGTTAAAATTAAATAAATCATAAAGCAATTTATCAAAACTAGCCATTCCTAAATCATGGAAAAACAGAATTCAATCCTACCCGAAACTCCTACATTGTAATTTTCTTCTCTTCATATCCTATCATGCTCTGCATGAGCTAAACTTGCTTATAAAGCATTCTTCATTCTTTTCCAGACCCATGCTTTCATACAAGCCATTTCTTCCCAAAGCACATCATTCATAATTGGATTGGCCGCAAGTGGTGCTCAGAAGTCCCTGAGCCCTAGGTTGGGGTAAATCAGAGCTGTTCTACCAAATACTGTGCCTGGAATTCTGGCTACCTTGCAGGCATCAGTGTTCAGAGGCTAATGACCCAATGGCTGGCATGAATTTGTCAAGAAGCAGAGATAAGCACAGTCTGGTCCATCAGAAAGAGTAGTGGTCAGGAGTTCCTGTTGGGGGTGATACAGCAGAGTAGGCTGAATGGTCTGTGGTTCTGAGAAAATGACCACTCACTACTGCATCCCAGATGGTACCTGGGAGAGGGTATATGGAATCCAGTCTCCTGGAGGAAAACCAACAGATGCAAGGCAAGATATTACCTCCTACAGGAGATCTGGGATACCAGACAGGATGGGATGGGTGGAAGCCAGTACTCCAGATTGGATCCACCATGGTGTAGGATTTAGCTATGACTGGCAACCTATAAGAGCACCAGGGTTGGTTCTTCAATCAGACAGCAGGTCTGACAAGTATTCTTACTCAATCCCAGACACCACTACTTCAGGAAGTGGGGTAATCCTGAGCATGGGCTATGAGAACATAAGAAACTCCATGAGAAGAGATACATAAGATACATAAGACCTGAGTAAGAGCTTTGAAGTCCAGCAAGTTCCACTAGTATATAAATTTTACAAAGGAAGGATTTTTTTGATTATTTAATTCACTGCAAATATCCTCCACATTTGGAACAGTGCCTAGCAGATAGTGGGAACTCAATAAAAATTTGTGGAAAGAATTATTAAAATCACAGTAATGCCTTTTGTCAGTTGTGTAACCTCAGGAATGATATTTAACCACAGGTTTTCTTAGATTCATCTTTATTGGACAATCGATATTGCCCTGAGCAGAATCTTGGACCCCAGGAACTTCATCCCCTGGTGTTACTCTCATGGACACATTACATGACATTTCAAAAAGGAACTGCACAGATGTCCTCAAAATAAGGAGATTTAACAAAGCAAGCCTAATGTAATTATGCAAATCCTGAAAAGCAGAGATCTTTCATTTGAGTGAAAGAACCAGAAGGATTTAATAAACTATTGTTGGCTTGAAAATGAAGGGGGCCTCATGTCAAGAAAAGGGAGACCAACTCCCTTCCACTTCCCAGCACTTGCCACTAACAGGCCTCTGCCTTTTGACGATTGTTTCCTGTCTATAAATGAAGTAAGCCAAGCTCCCTTTATTTAAGAAAGATATAAGAATATTTTTATTTATTTAAGAAATAATTATGTGATTATTGTGGAGGCATGATATATCCAGGCATTACATTGAGATTTACAGGATGAAAGGTTCTCATTCTTAAAAAAAAAGAAAAGGGAGACCATAGTCCTACAACCACAGGAACTGAATTCTATCAGCTATCTGAATAATCTTAAAAGTGGAATCTTCTCCAGAGCCTTCAGATATGAGCCCATCCCAGCCAAAACTGAACTTCTGTGTTGAGAGTCCTTAGTAGAGGATCCAGCCTAGCTGTACTGCCCATACTCCTGACCGACAGAACTATGAGGTAATAAATGGGTGCTTTTTTTTTAACTTTTTTTTATTGTATAATACAATACATATACAAAGCAAAGAAAGTAAAAAAGCAATAGTTTTCGAAGCACTCTTCAACAAGTAGTTACAGGACAGATCCCAGAGTTTGTCATGGGCTATCATACCATCCTTTCAGATTTTTCCTTCTACTGCTCCAGAATATAGGAGGCTAGAAGGAACAAATATTTTTTTGATAATCACAATTGACTTTTTTTCTTTTTTGTGAAAAAATAGCATATATACAAAAAAGCAATAAATTTCAAAGCACACTACAACAACTGGTTGTAACAGATTTCAAAGTTTGGCATGGTTTACAATTCCACAATTTTGGGTTTTTACTTGTAGCTGCTGTAAGATATGGGAGACTAAAAGAAATATCAATTTAATGATTCAGCAATCATATGCATTTGTTAAACCCTACCTTCTTTGTATATCTCCACCATCACCTTTGATCTTTCTATCCCACTCTTTAGGAGTATTTGGGTTATGGCCATTCTAACTTTTTCATGTTGGAAGAGGCTGTCAGTAATATGGGATAGAGAGACGGAACTACCTGATGTTCTGAAGAGGCTGGGTCCTCTAGGTTTCAGGACTTATCTGGTCCAGGGACCAATCTGGAGGTGGTAGGTTTCTGGAAAGTTACCCTAGTGCATGGAACCTTTGTAAAATCTTAGATACTGCCATAGGTGGTTTTTAGGATTGGCTGGAATGGTTTTTCTTGGAGTTTGGAAAGTTATGATAGGTAGCAATGTCTAACTGAAGCTTGCATAAGAGTGACCTTCAAAGTAGCCTCTCTACTCTATTTGAACGCTCCCAGCCACTGATACTTTATTAGTTACATTTCTTTTCCCCCTTTTGGTCAGGATGGGATTGTTGATTCCATGGTGCCAGGGCCAGTCTCATCTCTGGGAGTCATATCTCACGCGCAGGGAGACTTTCACCCCTGGATGTCATGTCCCATAGAGGGGGGAGGGCAATGATTTCACTCTCAGAGTTGGGTTTAGAAGAGTGAGGGCACGCCTGAGCAACAAAAGTGATCCTCCAGAAGTCACTCTTAGGCATATCTATAGGTAGCCTAAACTTCTCCGCTGCCTACATAAGCTTCACAAGTGTGAGCTTCAAGATCAAGGGCTTGGTCTATTGATTTGGGTATACCTGATGTTTGACACAGTATCAGGGGATTCCCTGATGGTGTAGTAGTTTCATATTTTTTCTCCCATCCCTCAAGGGACTTTGCCAATACTTTCCGATTATCTGCTTAATATATTCTAGAATGTATCCAGGCGTTACATTGAACTATACAGGATTAAAGGACCTCTTCCTTATTCTGGGCTCCCTGTGTTTCAACTGTTTAAATGAGCCTTCCAGACAGGTTGAGTTAGATTATGTGCTACAGAAAATTTAAGTTCTAAACAAAATAAACCTTTCTTCTTTTGGTCTCAAAGAATAGGTGCGGTTCTAAAATATACAATGTCTTCCTTATCCCTGTGTTCTGAATTATCTTAATTGGGACCTGTTTGACTTCATTCTTATCTCTAAATACCATGTTATAGATATATAAAACAGCTCCTCAAAATCCAGAAATAATACTTACCACTCAGGACTAAATTTGTCTCCTGTAAAAGCTTACAACCTAGCCCCTGTTTTCTTATAAATATTTTCTAAAGGAGACTGTACAATAATTGTTCCAGGTGATATGACGGTGGCTCAGTGGCAGAATTCTTGCCTGCCATGCCGGAGGCCCAGGTTCGATTCCCAGTGCCTGCCCATGCGAAAAAAAAAAAAAAACAGGAATAATTTTTCCTTTGTTTCTGGCTTATTTTGCTTCACCAAATGTCCCACAGGTTCATTCACATCGTTGGATGCTTCACGACTTCATTCCTTTTTGTAGCAGCACTTTATTTGATCATATGTATACACCATCATTTGCCAATCTACTTCTCAGTCAGTGCATCGTTCAGTCACCTGCATTCATTAGGCATCATGTATAATGATGTATATATGCCCGAAGTCCATAGTCCATCAACACTCCAAATTTTAGATAATTTCATTGTTCCCAAGAGAAATATAACCAATAAACACACCCTCACCAATAAGAAATCTAAACCTCCCCTTAACTCTTGTCCCTCCCCCATTATTTACCTCTGCTGTTGCTGTGGTACTGCTGATATTTTCCTGTTAAACATAGCCCATAGCATGCAATAGCAGTTTTCCCCTGTACCCTGGACTTAAATACTCTTTGTATACGAATCATTCCTGTGAAGTAGTTCTTGCAATAACTTATATATATTTCTAGTGTTAATCAGTGGGATTAATTTGTAGAGACACATAGGTCTATACAAGTTATAGACCTATAATAATATAGACCTATATAATCAGTGGTATTAATTTGTATAGACACATAGGTCTATACAAGCTCTTTCAATCTTGTTCACCTTCAAAATGGTAATATTACTTATAGACCCACTAGAGAATTGCCTTTACTTCTATCTATTCCCTTACATTTGAGTTCAAACTCATTTTCTAACCTTTTACCCATTTCTATTTCTATGTATCTCTAAGCCCCCTATATTCTGTATTCTAAGCCACTGATTTTACCTTTACCATGGTCATAAAAGTGGAGTCACACAGTATCTATCCTTTTGTGTCTGACTTATTTCACTCAGCATTATATCCTCAAGGCTCATACATTTTGTCATTTGCTTTAGGAGGTCATTTTGTCTTACTGTTGCATAATATTCTGTCCTATGTATATACCACATTTTGTTAATCCACTCATCTATTGGTGGGGAGTGGGTTGTTTGCATCTTTTGGTGATTGTGAATAATGCTGTCATGAAGATGGGTGTGCAAATGTCTATTTGTGTCACTGCTTTCAGCTCTCCTGTGTATATACCAAGTAGTGCAATTGCTTTTTGTTTTTGTTTTAAAGACATCATAGGGTTAAAGAAAAACTATACAAAAAATACAGAATTTCCATATACCTGTGCTCAGACACGCAGTTCTCCCTATTATTAACACTTTCATCACTGTGGTACCTTTGTTAAAATTGCAGGAGGAATATTATTACAATTGTACATTAACAAAGCCCATAATTTACCTTAGTGTTCATGTTTGTGTTGTACAGTACTCTGTTGTTGTTTTTCATTTTTATTCTAGTAATATATATACAACCTAAAATTTCCACTTTAACTCACATTCAGATATATTCCAGTGGTGTAACTTGCATTCACAATGTTGTTCTAACATAAATACTATACATATTAAAACTTTTTCAACACTGCAAAAAGAAATTCTGTACAAACTAAGCATTAACTTCCTATTCCTTACCCCCACCGTGGGCTCTGGTAATGGTTATTCTAGTTCCCAACTTTATGAATTTTCTTATTCTGATTATTTCATATCAGTGAGATCATACTGGTTTATTCCAGTAAACACGACGTCTTCAAAGTCATCAATGTTGTTGCATGTACAAGAAATTTCTTTTGATGGTGGAATAATATTCCATTGTATAATCACATTTATGTATTTATTCATTTGTTGATGAACAGTTGGTTTGCGTCCATCTTTTGGCAATTGTAAAAAATGCCACCATGAACATTGGTGTGCAAATATCTGTTTGAATCCCTCAATTCTTTGCCTATGTACCTAGAAACAAGTTTGCCAGGTCATATGCTAATTCTATAATAACTTTCTGATGACCCAACAAAGTGTCTTCCACAGTGGATGCACCATTTTACATTACCAGCAACAATTACTGAATGTTCCTAATCCTCTACGTCCTCTTCAACACTTCTCATTTCTCCTTTTTTGAATAATAACCATTCTAGTAAGTGTGAATGGCATTAGATTTGCATTTCCTTAATCACTAATGACATTGAACATCATTTCAGGTGCTTTTTGGCCATTTGTATATCTTTTTTGAAGAAATGTCTAATCATATCTTTTGATTTTTTAAAATTGGGTTATTGTCCTTTTGCTGTTGAGTTGTAGGATTTCTTTAAATATTCTGGATACTAAACCATCATCGGACATATGGTTTCCAACTATTTTTCCCATTCCTTAGATTGTCTTTTTATTTGGTACACAAAAGTTTTGTTTTTTTTTATTTTGATAAGATGTATCTATTTTTAATTTTGTTGCTCATGAATTTGGTATAAAGTATGAGAACCTATGAGTTGGTACAATGTCATGAGATGTTTCCCCAGGTTTTCTCCTAGGGATTTTATAGTCCCGGCTCCTACCTATATTCAGAATATTTGATCCATTTTGAGTTAATTATTGTATATGGTGTGAGATAGGAGTCCACCTTCATTGTTTTGCATATGGATATCCAGTTTTTCAAGTACCATTTTTTGAAGAGATTTTTCTTTCCCAAATGAGTGGACTTGGCACTCTTATAAAAAATCAGTGGCCATAGATATGAGAATTCATTTCCATTGGTTTGTATGTCTGTTCTTGTGCTGATACCATGTAGTTTTGATTACTGTACCTTTGTAATTAACTTTAAAATTGGGTAGTATAAGTCCTCAAACTTCATGCTTCTTTTTCAAAATGGTTTTAGCTGTTAAAGATCCTTACCCTTCCATATATATTTGATGATTAGCGTTTCCATTTCTTCAAAAAGGCCGTTGGAATTTTTATTGGGATTGCATTTCATCTATACATTGTTTTAGGTAAAATTAGCATCTTAACAATATTTAGTCTTCTAATATGTGAACATGGAATATCCTTTCATTTATTTAGGTCTTCTTTGATTTTGTTTAGCAGTGTTGTGCAGTTTTCCATGTATAAGTCCATTACAAACCCATGGTTAATTCATTCCTAGATATTTGACCTATTTAGTTACTGTATTAAATGGAAGTGTTTTTTTTCTTGATTTCATCTTCAGATTGTTCATTACTAGTGTATAGAAACACCACTTATCTTTTGAGCATTCATTTTATACCTGTCACTTTGCTGAATTTGTTTATTGACTCTAGTAGCTTTGTTTGGCATTCTTCAGGATTTTCTCTGTAGAAGATAACATCATCTGAAAATAAGGAAAGTTTTTATTACTTGCTTTTCAATTTGTATGTCTTTTTCTTCTTTTTAATTGCCTAATTGTTCTGGCAAGAGCTTACAGTTCACTGTTGACTTACAGGGGTTGATAATGGAATCCTTGTCTTGTTCTTGATCTTAGAGGAAAATTTTTCGATCTTTTACCATTAGGAATGATATGAATAGTGGATTTTTCACATATGCTGTTTAATTACGTTGAGGAAGTTTCCTTCTAGTCTTAGTTTTCTAATTTTATTTATGAATAAGGGATACTGGATTTTGTCAAATACATTATATGCATAAATTGAGATGATACAGGTTTTTTTTCCATTTGTTCTGTTAATGTGGTGTATCACATTAATTGATTTTCTTTTTTCTTTGAAGGCTTTTGTTGTTGTTTAACAGCTTTATTGAAATATATAATGGACATAAAATGAACTGCATTTTTTTTTTGTATACTGTATGGAGGGGGTCACATTTCATTCTTTTCCCACGTGAGTATCCTGTTATTGAAGCATCATTTGTTGAATTTTTGTTTGTTTCTTTTTGTTTGTGGGGAAATACATGGGCCAGGAATCAAACCCAGGTCTCCTGCATGGCAAGCAAGAATTCTAACACTGTACTACCCTTGCACTCCCTAATTTTCTTTTATTGAACTACCCTTGCATACCTGGTATAAATCCCATTTGAATGTGGTCTTTAAATTTGCTGTCAGATTTTGTTTGATAATATTTTGTGGAGGAATTTTTGCGCCTGTATTTATAAGGGATATTGGTCTGTAGTTTTCATTTTTTGAGGTATGTTTTATCTGGCTTTGGTTTTAGGGTGATGCTGGTCTCATAGAAGGAGTTAGGAAGTATTCCCTCCTCTTTAATTATTTTGGAAGCATTTGAGTGGGATTGTTGTCAATTCTTGGAATGTTTGGAAAAATTCACCAGTGAAGCCATCCAGTCTTGGGCTTTTCTTTGTTGGGAGGTTACTGAAGACTGATTCACTCTTTTTATTAGTTATTATTCTTTTCAAATTTTCTACATCTTCTTGAGTCAATGCAGGTTTCTTTGTGTTTTTAGGAATTTTCCCATTTTATGTAGGTTATCTAATCTAACAGCATACTGTTTTTCATAATATCACCTTATTTATTTCTATGGAATCAGTACTAATTTCTCCTCCTATATTTCTGATTTTACTTATTTGCATCATCTTGCTCTTTTGTTCTTTGTCAGTCTAGATAAAAGTTTGTTGATTTTATTGATCTTTTCAAACAACCAACTTTTGATTTAATTGATTCTATTGTTTGTTGTATTCTCTAGTTCATTAATCTTTGTTATTTCCTTCCTTCTTCTCACTTTGTCTCATACCCTTTCTGTGAGCACAGCACATTTTACTAGTTTTAAGTGGAATTTATTCCTTGAGCTGTCTCTTCCTTAGGTATCTATCCAGCCAATAATATCACAAAGATATCTTTGAATGCCAGGATCTAACAAAAACAAGTAAGCCAACACAAAAACACCCTTCACATTATTTTCAAATTGACTTTGTGTTGGCTGATGCTCTCCTTCAGTATTTAGCCCTCCTATCAAGATTGTTCTGAAGAAAGTATGAAGTGTAGGGTCCTCGCTGTCTTTTCTCAGCCTAAGTCATGTCCTAGGCTTGTGCTTACTCATGGCTCTAAGAATGTCTCATTTACAGGAATTCAAATGCCCCCAGAAAATAGACTTTCCCATTCCTGGGTACAATTGAGTTGTATGACTTAGTGCAGGCAGTCCTTTGCCCCAGTCCAGTTTGACTTAGTTGTTTCTTCCATTGCTTTAACTGTCTTCTGGTATTTCTACTTGCAGGGCAAGTTCTGAGATGGTGAAACAGTTTCCTGTTTCATAGTTTCAGGATACCACCAGATAGATTGACGCCAACATACAGGCATCCCTGTGTGTGCATAAGGTTGACTTGTCACCTTTTGGAACAGGACCAGAGACCCACCATGTGAGCACAGTCTGGCTCTACACCATGCTACAAAGCGGTATGGAAGTGGCCAACAAGGTTGCCACAAGGTTCTTCTACAATTTTTCAAGCTGCATTTTCTTGATTCTGCAATCCCCCAGTTATTGCAACTTTTTAACTGTTTTCCAGACTTTAAAGGAAGATGTCTCTGTCCATTTTTAAAAGCTGTTCAAAGATTCTGTGAAGAAAAATCACGCTGGAATGTCTTAAACCATTATCTTTTTTAACCAGAAGCCAATGGATGTTTTGTAAGACATTAATTTTTTGGTATTTTTTAAATGGCAGTAATAGAAAACTAATTTGTGAAGCCCCTGGCCCCTTCTAAGCAGTAATAATGATGACTAGAGCTGGTAATCTCCATGGCTTGCATTTGAATTTCTGTGTTCCTCCTCAACCCTTTATGGTAACCACTCCCTAGTCCTAATCACTCCATTAATTTTGTAATGAAATGCTCCCTACGGACCTAATTTTGAATTAATTATTTAGGCAGTTTTCTCTTGCTGAGATTAGGATCATCAGCAAAGGACCATTTGTGCATAAAAAACCTTATTTCACCAGAGCAGATTGGCTCCATTGTGCAAATGAGGGTTGAGAAAGAAAGTCAAACAAAACAATGAGTAAAGTCTGAATAAATGGTTCTGAAAGTTTCCACAAAAAGAGAAGGGGCAACTCTACTTTCCCCAAACACAAGTGAATCATCATATATGGCTTTGCCTAAGTGAAGCCCTACTTCAATAAAATTTTCTGCATGATCATTTGTGTCCAATCCTGACAGTCATCAATCACAATACATGTCAAATATCTGGTTCTCAAACATAGAATCCTATGATGTCAGAGATGGATGAGAACCTGAGAGTCATCTGAATCATTCAAAGTTCTGCTTCAGTGAAATAATTCACTCTCATTAGAGTTTAAGGAACATGAGCTTATTATACTATATTAAGTAGCTTAAAAAATTGTTGTGTGAAGAGAAGCCAATTCTAAAGAAACAGTCTTGTGACATTTGGTTGCCTGGAATGATCTGAAAGCCACATGGTGGAAGCAGTTTCTGACATTCTCAGAAGGCTACCAGTAAGGTGCTACTCTAGCTATGAGCTCCAAAACCACACTGTCTCTGGGACACCAATAAAAATGAATACCTACATCCTGCCTCTCTCCCTCATTAATTTAGTTCCTAGTTTAAGTCTTTTATAAGGGTGTCAGATTGGTGGAACTGAATCATGAAACTTAGCTGCAAGGAAGTCGAGAAATGTAATTTTTAGCTCTCTAGCCTCTGCAGTCAGGAAGGGAAAGGTTAAAATCTGTACTAACCATAGTATAGCCCAAAACATCTACTCCTAACTCCTCCTAACATTCAGATTCAACTAAACTTTATTGCAGCCCTTACATGGGCCAGGCATTATAATTCATGACTTCTTGTATATTATTTTATTCATATGCTTAACAACCTTTTAAGGCATCTATTATTGTCTTCATTTTATACATAGGGAAACTAAAGTTCAATGAGTTTTCTAATCTCTTTGATTGCTGCACAATAATTTATTTAGCATTAAAACTATTTATTGAATAACTAATCCATGCTAGGAATAAATAGGAAAAACTTGCATCTCTGATGCAAGTTCTTTAAAGCCTAACGTGGTTATTTTAAACTTTGGCATATGTAAGTGTTCCCTGAGGTACACAAATAATATTGCCAAAGGAGCTAGGTTTTTAGGTCGATGGCTTAGCCTCCACTACAAGAATTCTGGGGAGAGACATTCAATCTGGGGAATGGTGTATCAAAGTAAAGAACTGAAGTGTAGTCCATTTATTCCAGGTTCAGTGCTAGGCAGGTAAAATAAGCATGTAGAGAAGATAGAAGCCAAATCTTAAGTCAACAGCTTATAACTGAGCCCAGCATGGCAGCTGCTTAGTGAAATACAACACATTATTGGATTAATTGGGGGCCTTTGAATATCCAGGCTGTGCACCCTGCAAAGTTCCTCACTTTCCTCTTTGATTGGCATGAAGGCAAGTGAGGAGTAGAAACACCTTCTAAGCCCATCTCCTCTCAGCACACCTCTCGCACTAAATGGTAATTGCCACTTACCTGTCAGTCCTGCTGGTCTATAAGTAACATGAGTGTAGGGATTGTGCCTGTGTTGTTCATGATTATGTTAAATAATGGCCCAGGCACTGGGCAAAGTTCTAGGGCACAATAAATACTTGTAGACAGTTGAAAGAAAGAGGTGTGCAATTAAACGTGCCCTTTCACACTGGGGAAATATGTGCTCTCTGATTTTATCTCTCATAAAGAGGAAAACAGCTCCAGAAACTCAGGGTCATTAGTACAATGTTCTTTTTTATCACTGGCAAAAGGTTTGTGGAGTCTCCTCTGTGACTGACAGGAGGCACCTCCTCAACTCCAGGAGTGGCAGCTGCTTTCCCATACCCAGCAAGTTGCAGAGGCAGCAGAAAGCTTTTGCATTCCTTAATTAAGCAAATACTTCTATATTTAGGCTCTGTTCTTGGTGTTTAGAATAAGGTGAACAAGCAAAGTTCTTGCTCTTGTGATATATGTATTCTACCCAGAGATAGAGACAATAAAACAAGTATGCAAATGGGCAAACATTAATTATAGATTATGATAATCTTTAGGACATAAATAACAATCTGATAGAACAATTGGATGATTTCTTTAGATATTGAATTAGAAAAAGCCTCTTATACATGTGAACTTTAATCAGAAACCTGAAGAATAACATGGTACCAGCCATGAGAAGATCTAGGGGAAGAGTTTTCCTTCCCATAAGGGAAGCACCAGTGCAAGAGTTTTGTGGAGCGAAAAGGCTTAAGTTCAGTATATGACTGAGGCTTGGTAACAAGGAATACGAGAGAAGGCTGAAAATGTAGGCAGGAGCCCGATCATTCAGGACCTCATAAGCTATGGAGAGAACGCAGTTAAGTACCAACCCCCAAGGACGTCTACTTATGATATTTCTGTGAGGAATCCAGACACGTGGCATGGGTGGTTGCCAGACTTGGGTAACAGTTTCCCCCTATGTAGATCCAGGCCCTTTAAGAGAAAGCTAAAAAAAGTCTCCTTTGCCCTCTGCAATCTGCAGACACATTCCCAAGAACACCCAAGAGAACTGTCTTATAGTTAGAATTGAAAGCCCACATTAAAGTAACAATAGAGAGAGTCGTCTGAAAATTACTAGATTCCTTAGATTATATTCCTATTCATATTCTCAATTCAAATGCACTGAAGTTATAACTCAATACATAATTGTTCTCACTGACCTGCAACCAGTTCCATTTGGGATTTCACAATCCATCTTACCTTGATTCATTTCTGTTTTCCCCCATGGTTACCTCAGTCTAGGCTGGCATAAATTAGCATAAATATGGCCAGTCTATATATGGATGAAGGAAGAGAATGTGTATCTCCTACCAACATGCATGACTGTTGCCCAAAGCACCACCTAAATGTGGCAACAGCTGGTAAAGGAAGGCCTAGATTGGGAGAGATTTTTGGAACATATTGTAGATACATGTCACCAGATTCCATTTTTAACAAACTTTTTATTTTGAAGTAATGTTTGACTTAAAAAAGAGTTGAAAAAGAGGGTAAAGAGAGTTTTTGCTTACCTTCTATTCAGTTTCCGCTAATGCTAACATCTTACATAACCATAGTAAAACAATCAAAATCAAGAAATTAATGATCAAAATCAAGAAATTAATATACTATTAACCAGACCTTAGATATGGTTTGGATTTCTCCAGTTTTTTTCAGTTTCCCAAATGGAATTCTCCCATACTACACCCCCACTCCACAGCAGAGCCAATGAAATGGAGTTCCCAGCTGGGTCCAGTGCTCCTTTAACCACTTTGACTGCTCCTATCTAGCTCCCATGGATCAAGACAGGGAATAGTCACAGCTTCTCCGGATCGTGTCGGTGGTGACTGCAGAGAAAGGGGAAGCCTCCCTCTGGGTGGTATCTGCTGCTCAGTACATTCCATGTCAGAGTCCATATAACTGGCATCATCTAGGTGTGTCAATGCCTAAACCTCACAATCATACAAGGTGGTATTTGCAGCATTTAACAGCATTTCAGAGGCAATAAATCACATTTGATATCAGAATTGAATGAGATGAAGATAGAAAGAGAGCAGCTGAAATTGCAACAAATTATACTGGCTGAGCTCCTCAAAATCTGCTATTTTTATTGCCATCAGAGAGTTACCTATCCTTCTACAAATACCTACATCCAGGCTAGCAGATGGATAAATAATCGTTACTACTGCGTCTTCCCATCTTCCATGAAAATCCAGAGAGATGCAACTAAAAGAACATCAGGGAATTTTGCAGGAAGTATATTAATAGTAGCTGTTCCCACCACCACCTCCATCCCATGGAGGTAGAAGCTACTTAACAAATTGGATTTCCCAACCTATGAATCAGAGAAAGGATGCCCTTAGGCTAGTGGTAAACATCCTTAATTGAGGAGGATTGCTTGCCTGTGTGGGCATTTTGATGGATAAAGGAGGGGTTGAAGAAATAGGGGGAAGGAAAAATGGAATTCCTTGCCTTCAAGAAACGACTTTCCTGCCTGTGTAGAGAGGGTGATTGTAGCTGAACAGTTGATATGCTGTACAAGTATGCCTGTTTCTTCATTGACAGATGAAATGGAACTGGAATCTGGATGATTAATTCAGTGAGTCACGATTCCTTTGCTTTTATTATTTGGTGTTCTTTTATGTTCCAGGTTATATGGGACAGAACTTTGGGGTCTCGAGCAAACAGTTACATGAGCACTTAAAGATCCAAAGCTCTTTTCTGAAAAATAATATTGCCTGTAACAGCAGGAAACCCTGCAGTAGTGAAGAAATGACAAGTCCAGTTCTTAAATTCTGATAATGTAAGAACACTGATGGCTTCCCTGATGGGTATACAAAAAGGAATGCACCTGTTCAGCATTTCCCAATTCCCCATCCCTAGTTAGCTGATGTTATCATTTTTTATTTATTGTTCTACATATATTTATGTATATATGAACAAATGAAATATATATATATATAGATGAATATTTATTCTTCCCTCTTCTTTTTTTTTTTTTAACACAATGTAGAATACTATACACACTTACCTGAACCCTAATATTTCAATTGACAATGTCTTTGTGATTTCTGTATCAGGACATAAAGACTGTAATATTCTTTTATATATTTTTTAACATCATGTGCTCTTCAATTGAATGGAATATTTATTTCATTTGTTTCACTGGTCCCTGATTAAGGAACTTCTAGACTTTTACACAAACAACGCTGCCTGTTCTAATTTGCTAGCTGCCAGAATGCAATATACCAGAAACAGAATAGCTTTTAAAAAGGGGAATTTAGTAAGTTGCTAGTTCACAGTTCTAAGGCCGAGAAAATGTCCCATTAAAACAAGTCTACAGAAATGTCCAATCTAAGTATCCATCCAGGGAAAGATACCTTGATTCAAGAAGGCCAATGAAGTTCAGGGTTTCTCTCTCAAGTGAGAAGGCACATGGCAAACACAGTCAGGGCTTGTCTCTCAGCTGGAAGGGCGCATGGCAAACATGGTGTCATCTGCTAGCTTTCTCTCCTGGCTTCCAGTTTCATGAAACTCCCCGGGAGGTATTTTCCTTCTTTATCTCCAAAGGTCACTGGCTGGTGGACTCTCTGCTTCGTGGTGCTGCAATATTCTCAGCTCTCTTCAAATCTCCAATCTCCAAAATGTTTCCTCTTTTACAGGACTTCAGAAACTAATCAAGACCCACCCTAATGGGTGGAGACATGTCGTCACCTAATCCAGTTTAACAACCACTCTTGATTAAATCACATCTCCAGGGAGATGATCTAATTACAGTTTCAAATATACAGTGCTGAATAGGGATTAGAAGAAACAGCTGCCTTGACAAAATGGGGTTAGGATTAAAGCATGGCTTTTCTAGGGGACACACATCCTTTCAAACCAGCACACTGCCATAAATAACTCCCATGCATGTGTTGCTTTTCACGTCACACACGTGGCTTTTAAAATGTGAATTATTAGTAGCTAATGTTCTGAAATAAGGAGATTTCACATATAATCTGGATTTGCTGCTTTTATCAAAAGTTAGGAAGATCTGATGACACTGACCTACGTTCTCTCCTGGTACACTGGCTACAGCTTTGAAGTTGCTGCCCTATTCACATGGAGAACATGCTCTCTTGCCTGCCATTGCTATCACCCAGCCTAGGTCACTCACTGATGTCATGGTCAGACCACCACAAGCATAGGAGCATTTGATCCCAAAGAAGATTTTCTACTTCCACTGTACCTTGAGGTAAGCTATCAGAAAGCATAGGAACGGTATATATAAGCTCAGCTCATTCCCATCACCTTCTCAAAAACAAAGTTGCCACTAAGTTAGAATTTAATGTTTTACCTTCTGCCTTTATAGGAAGTTGAAATAAAAATGATCTATTTAAGAAGGAGTTTTAGGTCTTATATAAGGGCTGCCATTCAAGATACTGTCCACTGTATTACTCAAAGCTCTTTATATAAATTTTCATTCCAACAATGTCTGCTTAAGTTTAATTCCAGAATCAATAAAATGTTCTTCGGGTGACTGCATTTGCTTTCCCTTGCCAGAAAATGAAAATGAAACACTGCAACAAATGCCTACTCTTGCATTAGGAAACCAAGAAAACTTTTAGCCAAACTCAGTGTCCCCTGTGAGTTATCACCTCATTTCTGCTGTCTTGGGAGGCCAGGCATCTCGGATATTATTAATTCAGGAGTGAGTGATCCCCATCTCTCAGCCACATGCAGCTCATCTGTGTTCAAGTTCCCACCCATTAGCCAACTTCACAGTGGGCTACCAAAAAACTGTCATTGCTACCTCATAGATATGCCCTAAACTAATCTTTTAATAGCTAAAAGTCAGTGCCACGTATTTTATTGAAATTCTTATATGCAATATTGCAGGATATAGACGTCACAAAACATTTTCTCTTGAGAGGTCTAATAAAGCTATTTTTACTTTATGTGAAGTAGAAAAACATCACATGTAAATATGTATATTTGTCCTGGATTAGCCTTCACAGAGAGAAGAAGGATTGTGTAGCACTGAGGTGAAATTTTGTCTTTTTTAAATCTCTAAATGTGTTGTTGAGCACTCTGTTTCAGTTGGAACCTGCATGGTAGAAATAGGTGGGATGCGAAGTATAAAAAATAGAAAGAATATTATTTTCTTTAAAAAAAAAACAGCATTGTCACCATTTTATGTTAAAAGTACTATTAAGTTTAAAAGTTACTTTCATATATTTAATGACTTAAATGAAATTCTTAAGTCCACTTGAAAATTCTGATTACAAATCCAAAGTCTCAATTCTTAGCTAAGCAATGAGTCTGTCATGGTAACTTGTTAGGTAGGTTGACTGTCATTTGAGTCTTTGACCTTTGTTCCAGTTTCAGGATCTTAGGAGACATCAGTCAAAGCATATCGGAGAGCCCTGGACACTTGCTGCAGTGTTGCCATTAATTAGCAGTGTGAGCTTGAAGCAGTGGCTACAGCAATGAATTGCCTTACCTGTAAAGTATAGTTGCTACTTCCCAAGGTTGCTGTGATGTCAGTCAAATTAGATATAATATGCATTCTTGGGAAAAGATCAAGTGCCATAACAGTGCTAGGAATAAAAGCTAAACGTGAACCAGGCACCATTCGAAGTAATTTTTCTTTTTTTATTAACTCAGTTAATCCTTACATGATTTAGTTCTTAAATGTGGGCCTATTATTACATAATTCTCATATTTCTTATGAGGAAACTGAGGCAGGGAGCAGTCATGATGCTTCCAAAAGGTTATATAAATGGCTATCGGCAAAGCCAGGACTTGAACCAAGATGTTTGGTTCCACATCACATGCTTTATTAGGCTGTCTAAGTTATTAGGATTGATAAATTACTGCAGCCAAAGGTAGACAATCTTCCCTCAGACACACATTTATTATTTTCTGCCCATACATCAGTTCATGCCCAGTGTAGCAGATTGAGTTAATGTGTACCCTTCTACTCCCCACCCCCCCAAAAAAAACAGACAAAAAAAGTGTTCTATAATCTTAAACAGCGATGTGGGTATGAACCCATTATAGATAGGACTTTTGAAAAGTGATTTTCAGTTAAGGTTTAGTCCAACTGCAGGTGGGTGGCTCCTAATCCAGATTTCTGGAAGCCTTATAAAGATGATCCAGAAGTCACAGAGCCAAGAAAGGAGAGGACATGGTCATACACAGGGAAAGCCAAGTAACCCCAAGAATGCAATCACCTAGGAGAAAGCATAGTTTTGCCAACCCCTTGATTTGGATTGCTGGCTTCTGAAACCATAAGCAGATAAATTCCTTCTGTTAAACCAACTCATTGTGTGATATTTATGATAGCAGCTCTGGCAAACTAAGACACCCAGGAAAGGAGAAACAAGTTTTCCTTTGCATCCTTACTACAACTATGGCCCACCTGGGTCCTACTAAATGAGAGCAGATAGACCACTGATGACCCTAGAATTTGACATATCACATTTGTTCAATGTACTAGACTTTGAAACATGATTTCCTGTCCATTATCTAACTCTGCCTTCACAATAACTAGAACGAGGAAAAAATGTTTACTGCTATTTTCATTGGATAGAGGAGAGCAGTAAGTTAAGGAGGGAAGAAATAATGTAAATAGCAAAGGCCTCACAGCTAACAAAAGACAAAGTAAGGACTAGAAGTCATGTTTTCCCACATCTAAGCCCTGAGCTTCATCCATAAATCAGGTTCTCTCCAGGTTTGACAAAAATGGCAGCACAGTGAGGGGAAACACAGTTGAGTCCTTTGGTCCCTGCCTTTTCGTTTTTTCTTTTGTACCTGCCACTGGGTGCTAGGCGGGGGAGCAGAGGGCACAGTAGAACACTAAGGCAACTCTGTTGTATCTCTCACACCCCACCCACTGTTCTAAATACAAAGCACTGGTTCTTCTGGGGCACAAGGAAATAAAGTTAGGGTGTCTCCCCTGTGCCCAACCCCAGTGTGTATATGTGGTGGGGGTGGTGGGGGGAACATGCATTCAACAACGACTAGAAGTCCCCAGCTCTCCTGCGTTATGGCTGCCTGACAAGTGTGCCTTTGGATCCCTTTTCCCCTGTCCCCCCAAACCTAAAGTTGAAGGTAGAAGGGAAAGGAATGCTGGGTGTCTTCCGATACATTTCTAATCTTGCCCATAGATAGTAGACTCTTTCCATGGAGGCAGCATCAGGAAGAGCCATTGCCCATGTGCTTCACTTCCCAAATGTGGCAGAAGATGAGCAGGAGGTAGCCAGGGTACTAGAGAGGAAAGCACAGGACATTAAAGAAATGCAAAGGGAGGAAGGCAAGAGGCATGATCTTTTGGAAACAGCAATCAAGAATTACTATGGAAGAGATAAGGAAAGCAGTATTTACTGATGAGGAAATTGAGGCTCAAAAGAAATAGACAACTCCCTGGCAAATCCTTCACAGACTTACAATGCTCTTCTGAGACGTGTCCTTTAAATGCAGCTAAAAATTTCTCACTTTCTGCATTGCAGTTGCTTCATAAGAAAATCAATCCCACTGAGCCTAAAACAAACTTCAGAGATAGAATCAAATCAGTAGCTTATGAAACAACCGAAAAAGCAAACAGAGTTACCCTAATTGAAACGAGGGAACTGGAGCTGTAATGCTCTCAGCCAGGACAAACACACTGGTGACAGGCAACTTGGTCCCCAGGACTGCCTCTATTCACCCTACAAACACACAGTCCTTCTGAGGAATCACAAATGTTTTCAAAATTCTTAAACACATCACACTTTTCCTTGTCTCTTAAAATTGTCATTTTCCATGACTTCAATGTATTTTCTTCAGCTGTTGTTACCTGATTTTCACAACACAATTCTAGCGTGTCTGCTTCCTGCAGCTCCTCTGCTAGGGTAGAGTTTGGTAGCTCTTCACCTTTGGTTGATCTACTCTTTCCACCCAAATGCATGAGGATCTAATAGGAGTTCTAAAACCTCCACATCCTACAATTCCATTTGGTGGAGTCCAAAGTCACAGTCCTAAAGGCTCAAGTACGTTTTGTGTGGCATGCAATAAGGTCAAATGCACATGGACTTTGATTGACTTCAGAGCTGAGAGCCAAGCTCCACTCTACCCCTTTCTAATCAAGTGGCCTTGGGAAAGTAACTAACTGCTCTGAATCCAGATTTTCTTCCCCACAAAAAAAAAAAAAAAAAGATTCTTCCAGGGGTTGTTCTCAAGTTTAAATTAGATAACATATTTACATAATGTTAGAGATAGTGCTAAGCACGTGGTAGGTGTTCAAGAAATTATAGCTAATATTACTTTTAATGTCATTATTGTTATTAACCCCAGGATATTGAAAAAGAAACAATGAGAAGAGCAGAAATCAGAGAATAACTCATATAGCAAATGAAGTTTACAAAAATTTATTCTCCATAACACCCATTCAATTCCTCCTACATGCTCCCCAAGCAAATTGTATCTATCTCTAGCACAGAACCCATAAAAGTAGAAATATATGCTTATGCATTTGCCTCAGAACTAGAATGTGAGTTCTGCAAAATCAGGAAGAGCTTTATTCATTTTTGTAATCCCAGAGCTTCTTTTGATGACTAGCGGCAATAGGAATTTATAAATATTGAACAAATGAGTGATTCCGTGAATGAATGAAAACCTGCCCACACACACACAAAAATTATCCTGCAACTTGATTTGGAGATGCACTACCAAATGAGTTTATAATGCTTCTCTAAATGTCACCAGGAGATAGCCAACCTAAACTGTAATTAATTAAATGTAATCTGTAAAGTTATCAACTGTAAATTGTTACAAAAGGATGAGAAGTTAAAAACGGAAGGAGTGATGCATCAACAAAGCCAGGTGACAATGGTCGTCAGACAGAAGGACTGAGAAGCAGGCTTGTCTCTCTCCTTCTCTGCAGGGGGATGAGGGTGCTCAGACTGGAAATGTTCTAGCTCTTCAGACAGAAACATCTCTAGGGAGAAGAGAGACACTTCATCAAGCTACCAAGGCTTGACAGGACTGTCCTTTGAGGACATCCAGCTCTGATTCTATATGCACCAGGAAACCTTCTGAACTGTCATGCATTTTTTTCAGTAAACTCAGTTTCAGGCCACAGTTTTCTCCAGCTGTAGATTAATAAACCAGAACTCTGACTTACATATCTGGATTTGGAGTGGGGCCGTTATCATGAACCAATTATTCAGTGCCTGATCATGCCAGGAAAAAAATTATAAAATCAAATTGCTAGGGCCATGAAACTGTAGACTGGATGTTAAAGAAGAGAAAGGTAAAGGTTAGAAGATCCAGGTTTGCCGACCTTGGTTGTCATACTACTCAGTGAGAAAAGCAAAGTATACAGGGAAAAGCTAAGGGCTGGAAAGAAGCCCCAACCTTCCGTATTATTATTCCCCTTATGGCCTTTCAGAGTTCAGAGAAACATGCTGCGGACAACAGCAAAAACAATTCTCTGCTTCTCCATAGACACTAAGTGAAGATCAAAAGGCAGTAAACATATATTGTGGCAAAAGAACTACTGGTAAGCTAAAAGGACAGGGCTATTAACTTCAGAATTGTTATAAAATGAAGCTATCAAATCCAAATTCCTAAGATCTTTCAGCATAAAATAGAGAATTATTGGTCCACTGTAGCTAATATGCAAAACATCCTCTTAATCACTTCACGTGAGCCTCCAAGTGTATTTATATTGTACAAAAATAATCCATCATTTCAATGGGAACAAAGCAGTTAAACTAATTGCTTCATGTTGTATAGGAAAAATAACTAGCTGAAAGACTTATTTTTTAAATTTTCAAACCAACTGAGACGGCATTGCATAGATTAGTTTTAGATGGTCTGTAGCCTAGGGGCCCAGGGAAACTCTCAATTTAGTCTCATTCACAACATGAAAAGTACCAAGAGGTGATATCATCCTGACATTCATGTGCTTGTAGTTGCAAAAATGCAGTGAGGTTTTAAAAGCATTTGTCTATGGAATCCTAAAGCTCTACAAAATTAGAATAACTTATTTAGAACAACTTTATAAAATTAGAATAACTCTGTGTCTATGTACAGCATTTTCTAGTCACACCAGAGTCTACCTATGATTTTCATTGCCTCTCTGATGTGTCCAGCTGCCCTTTGTTTAGTTCTCTTTCTCTGTCTCTCTCACTCTTTCTCTCCAAGTTGACCTGTCTCATTGTCTGGTACTAGCCCCTCCATTTTCATCTTTTCTCCTCTTTCTTCTCATCCCCTATTTATCTTTCTCTTTATTTATTCCAGCCTGTCCAATACAACTTCCTGTGATGATGAGTTTGTTTTATATCTGCACTTTCTGATGTGGTAGCCGTTCGTTACATGGCTAATGAGCACTGGAAATGTGGCTAGTGCAACTTATGAAGCGAATATTTAATTTTATTTAATTTTAATTTGCGTTCATTTAAGTTTAAATAGTCACATGGGGCTGGCAGTTAGTATATCAGACAGTGTGGAATGCTATTCCATAGAATTAATATATTCTAATCATAGATAAATGTATATGTGTATATGAGTGTATGCAAGATTATATATGCCTTCTAACCCTGATTATAATTTTAACACAATATGACTAGAAAGCTTTAGCTCTCAAAACTAAGAAATTAAAGCTAGCTCTCAAATGAGTCCCTACCACCCCACCCCTCAACAAATCCATGGTTCTCGATAATGTTTATAAAATTCTCTAAGTTTGAAATGTCTCCGGACTGTATTTTAAGGAAAAAACATGGAAAATGAAGCAAGGAAGAGAAATTTTTCCAGCTATAAACTTGAGCAGAAATTTAACTCTGAGGACCCATTGAGCCTGTTTTAGCCCTGCCTATCAATAGAACATTAATGGATGATTACAAAATGCCAAGGGTATGAGTATTTGGCACCAGGAATCTGTGTCGGGACTCTTCCATTAGGTGTCCCTTTAGTGCTAAAATCTCACACGACTGAACTCTGCCAACCCGGAGCAGGCTTCAGTTCAAAAGCTGCTAGTGCCTTGAACCGGCAAGCAACTTCAAGCTAGAGCAAACGCTCCGTCTAGAGGCCCCAAGAGGTAATGCAGGCTCCTAATACAGGGTCTTCATTCATCCTGACAAGAAGCCTATGCAGTAGAAAATCTCATCTCCAAATCCTGCCACAAAATCACACGTTCATGGGGTGTGAGGAGGTGGATAAAATGAAGCATTTGTCAATTCCATACCACCAAAACACTACCTCCCTGATTCCACCACAGCGAGGCACTTCATTTCAGAGCAAATAGCAATCCGTCGCCAATCTTGCTGGGTGCAGTTTAACTCGGCCGCAGGGTCTAACGTCCCTTCACCGTCCTCCGCTCTGTGCCGAGTGTGCAAGCCATTGTACATTCTTCCCTTTTATTTAGATATTGAACAATGTAAATGATTTTACTGACAATGAAGTACTTATTAAAAAATCTCGAGATAGAATTAGATCCTCCTACCTTCCCTTCATTTAGTGACAATGAAATAATCTATTGTTACATTAAATGCATTAGAGATGAGCATAATAACCCCGCTATTTTTATCACTTCTCCACCAGCTTTACGGATCTACACTTTAATACAGACAATGTGGAACTGTGATTTCCAGGCTTCCTTTTTTGACACTGACTCTTTATGACATTTTATCCAGGCTGCCCTGGACAAAAGCTAGCCCTTATTCTGCGGGACGTGAGTATGACTGGAGAGCCGTTTCAGGTTGCCGCCTGTTGGGAGTCTGAGCTCCCGTGGGGGAAAACCGCTTCACCTTTCAGGAATGGGAACAGTTGTAAGTTTCACGGCACCTCCAGGAGAACACAGACTTTCCGATCCCAAGAGGCTAGGATACGGAGGTGCGGGCAGCTACTGGAACCCTGATTGTGACCCCTGCTGGATTCCTCAGGTATGACTCACGGTTCCTGATGCCTTGGTGGCAGGTAACTGGATGAGGTAGGGTGAGGCCATGGATCACAGAGCTAATATTTTCTCCTAAAAACCGTACCAGAGCTAATATTCACTCATTCGTTCATGCATGCATACACGCATGCACTATTGATTAGGCTATGATAGGGAGCCATGGGATCAAAACTAAAGAGAAACCTGGTGGCTGCTGCCTTCGCATATCCCACAATCTCTGTTGACCAGCTGACAAAATGCGTTAGGCTAAAACTCGTGTTTCTACTGAGCTGAGGTATTTATTCCAAGACATTCAACTAGGTATCTTCTCTGTTAGAAATATAAGAACAAAAATTCCATCGGTATCTTAGTTTGTCCTTTCATTTAATAGCCATTTTAATGCTATTTGCCTTCTCAGAAAAATTAATCTTCATTCATTCTTCAATTAAATATTTAAGAAGCCCCTATTATATGAGAGTCATTTTTCTTGGGTTTGTTGGGGGGGGGGGGGGGGCTAGTTCTGTGACTAATGCAAAGACCTTCAAGGATCTCACAGTCCAAAAAGGAAAATAGGACATGAGCATAAATAACCATGCTCAATTGAAAGATATACAAAATAACATGAGAAAAGACAAACAGATAAAATGTTGAGAGTGATCAGGGAGTGGTGGGATTGCTGGAAGGAGTAAGAAAGCTGGAGTACATAGACTCTGGACTGAGACTTGATGGAAGAGTAGGATGTGACAAGCAGAGTTTTTCCAACACAGAATCAACATAGCACCAAGATTTTTCCCAACACCATCCCATTCATTAGTTCACTTGAGCCATAACAGCCCTCTGACATAGAGAAGTTAATAATACTGTTATCTTTTTTTTTTTTTTGAAAATAAGGAAATTGAGTCTGAGTAATTCAAACGGCACATGCAAGGTCGCAGAGCTAAGCTCTCAGTAAGGCAGAACCTTTACTCTACCATTCCATGTTGTAGGAGGCAGAATTCTAAGATGGGCCTCCACATTTCCTAACCACTTTCCCCAAATAATCCCGAGGAATGTGAATTTGAGGAATCTTCTCTGTGATTTGGTTGTGAGATGGCACCGCTTTAAAGAGGGCTGATTTTAGCTGGGTGGGTCTGACCTTTAAATGCAGAGGGATTTTTCCAACTACCACAGAAGGGGACATCGGAAGGATTCTAAGAGCAAGAGAAACTTAAGCCAAGAGTTCTTCATTGCTGAAATAGAGCCATGTGGCAGGAACCTGCGAGCAGCCTGTAAGCTCTAATAGCAGTCCCCAGTTGACAACCAGCAAAACAACAGGACCTCTGCCCTACAATCATGAGGAACTGAGCTCTGCCAACAGTTCAAGGAAGTTTGGGTAGATCTTTGCCTCCAGATGAGGATGCAGTGTGTTGATACTTTGATTTCAGCCTTATGGGACCCTGAGCAGAGGACGCCATTAAAACATGCTGGACTCCAGACTCATGGAAAATAAAGCTATGGGATAATAAATTTGTTATCCTTTTTGTTGTTTTAAACCTTTCAGTTTTGGGTATCTTGTTAGATAGGAGTAGAAAACTGATACAGAGGTCTCCTGGAATTTTTATACAACCTCCCTAAATTTAGCACTCTGTGCTTACACAAGGCATACATATGCCTACCCCAAGCAGGATAATCTTTCCCCTATTTGCTGAGTACATTTTGCTCCTTGCCACCTTCTCAGCTTTTCTTGAACAGTTCAAACCAATTTTTGTGATTGTATGCCCTTTCTCCACCTATACAAATTATCCCTATAGATTTCCGAGACATGTTGAAGAAAAGGATTCATGCCTGACTGACTGGAAATAATGGCATGACAGATTGCATTTTCTAAAAATGTCCACACCAATATTTCTGGTTCCACATGCTCATCCAGATTTTGCCATTCTCTCGTCAAGAAATTGAGTCTGCAGGCCTTACCCGCAAACTTGAGAAGTCTTCCACTGTGCTTATCAGGGTACGGCGGAAGTAGCTATCTGTGACTTCAGAGGTGAGGTCATACAAGGTGATGCAGCCTCCCTCTCTCTCTAGGGATGTTTGTCCTAGAATCCAGTCGTTATGCAGTGAAGAAGTCCAGGCCACATGAAGAGAACCCCACGAGGACAGACTCTGAGGCTCCTCAGCGCCAACTTAGCTCCCAGCTAATGATGTCCTGTTCAATGTTAACCACCAGCTCTTTGGGAAAGGAAACCCTGATCTGTAGCATTTGCCAAATTCTATGGTACAAATACTCCCATGATGGTCAATTTCAAGCTACAGACCTGTTGCCACACAGGTGCGAAAGAGACACACACAATCAGCTCTTACAAATCACAAAAACAAGCAGGCTGCACAGCATCCTTTCTCCTGGCCAACAGGCAGCACCAATTTCCCAGCCCTGTGAGTGAGCCCTGTGCGAAGTGGATACCCTACCCTCAAGATGCCGCAGCTAACACCAGGTGGAGCAGAGACACGCTTTTCCCAAATTTCAGGTTTATGAGCAAAGTAAATTAAGTGTTGGAATGGTTTGCTGAAAGCATGAAATAATCACAGCCAATGGCTAATGGGGAAGGAGAGGAAGATTCACAGAGGACCCTGGAGTTGTAAAGCCTGGAAGATTAGAAAAGCAGTTATATATTTGAAACTAAGGAATCTGCAGCTAAAATTTATAAATCTGAAAGCCGCAGTTATAAACTAAAAAGAGCAAATACATAGAGTTGCTAGATATCACGTGATTATCTGATTCACTTAATTCACTACAAGATGTTACTGCTGCCTGGCTTAACCTCTAAGGGGAAATTTGTATTTTAGAAGAGAAGGTTAATAGAACAAACGAGTAGTTGTCAAGAAATGTTAGTCTAAGATGTCCTATTGCTGAAATCAAATAATGGTAGTTGTTTATGTCTGAGCTCACAGTGAAAGACTTTTCAGTGAATAGAATTTCTCAATTAAAATGGTTTTCCTATGAGAAAAACAAAGGTTTTATTAAATTCCTGATGTCTGCTACAGTTTTGCTATTGGTGAGTCCTGGGAAATGACAAGACAAATTATTGACTACTACATTAGTGCTACCAGAAAACTTAGCATCATCCTTAGTTCATCCACTGGCAAATGTGTTTATGGATATGATTTCATATTGCAGCATAATATAGCCATATTTCCTACTGGTGAAGTGTTCTTCGTTTGTTAATGGAATTAAGTATGTCAATATTTCATGGAATTCTTCTCAGAACACTATTCCTTCCAGGTGTTTTGCCAACTGACAAGATTGAGAACCACTAACTTAAATGAATCTGTCATTAGTGGAATATAAGAGGGGATATTTTTAACAGGATGAGACGCCTCAATTTGCACCGCCCCTGCTCTGAACAGCTGCCATGCCTTCACCACAGGACAGAAGGAACAGCAATCAGAAACCTGGCATCTTAATTCTGAATGGCTTACTATCCTGGCCTTAAGGCAGCTGAAAGAAGTCAGAGGCTTTTTTGAAGACAAATTTAGCCTGAAGACACAGAACCATATGGAAGTCCAAAGAGACATGTGATTATGAGATTGTATAAATGTAAAATGAAAATTATAATCAAAGTCTGGGGATAAAACCAGGGCGATTGAGAACAGTTAAGGAAAGTGAGAAGAGACCCACCTTAGTAATTCCAGTCTCATCATGCTTAGGTGGTTTCAGAAAGTGTAAGTATGTCTGTGCGAGTGTGTCTGTGTGTCAGAATGTGTGTCCGTGCTCTACATCCAAGACCTGGAGAGCTGCTTGTCAAACAAGACTATATAAATAAAATAACCTGTCATCGAAGATGAAAACATCCCCCTCTTGGTATTATACTTGAACACAAAATATTATCAAATGAAAACAAAAGGTATAACTCTGAATAGTGTTGTAGACCTAAATATAATTGCACTGATACTAAAAATTGTGATGGGTGGATTTGCCAATATTTGGGATCTCCTAATAAAAATGGTAGTTAACCTGAGGACTCTAAGTTTATGGAAGCTACGAGGATAAGCTATTCAAAATTATTTATTTTTAGTTTATACCCCACCCATTTCCAAATGGGTTTGAGACAACACTCCTTTGCTAGACTGGAGTTATTTCCCTCTCTCTCTTTCTCCCCTTCTTCTTTTTCCTCTCTCCCTCCCTCCTTCCTACCCTCCCTCTCCCTCCCCATTACCTTCTCTCAATCTTTCATATGTAACAAGATCAGTAGGTCTTGATCGTTTTTTTTCCCCTTATTGTCACTTGATGCTTTTTAATAATGTGAGATACTGACAAAATAGCAATCTACTTCTCTTCAGATCTGATGCAGCACTTAATTTTGCTGGAGTTATCTTCTTTCTAATCCTGACTATACGTTCAGGCTCCTCTTTCTTTCACCTTAAAAAATAATAATTGTAGTGTCAAGGCTGGGGTTGAGGGGAGTGGGAGGGAATTGATATCCCCTGCCTTCAAAGGAAGTCCCTGTTAAAGATTGAAAACAAAACAAACTTTTTGCTGACCAGAGTGTGGTGAGATCATGTACTTAGACTGTTATTGGTCTAAATGTGACAGAACCTGAAAATTACTCTTATCCTTTGAGTCAATCATTTCAGGTCAAGGATTGTGGTCTGGAAATACTGTCAAAAGCATAAAAATTAGAGCATTTTCATCTCATTGTTAGATATAATAGAAAAAACATTTTAAGGGCAATGTACAAAGTTTAACTACAACACAGTATATCCATATGGTGTCATAAGCTATAGAACTCTATGTGTAGTAATGATTCCATTTGTCTATGTTTCCGTATGTGTATGTATGTATATACATATATATATATCAAGAATGAAATAAATAGAAATCCTCACAATAGTTATTTTTGATATGAGAATTGTGATATTATTTTGTTCCTTATATTTTGCTATACTTTCTAATTTTTCTGTAGAGTAGCTTTTATTTTAAAAATCCCTTTATGTGGACATGACTCCCAAGGATGTAAACCTCCCTAGCTATGTCGGAAAGAAATCCTAGAATGAGCTGGGACTCAGTGTCAAGGGATTGAAGAAACCTTCTCAACCAAAAGGAGGAAGAGAGAAATGAAACAAAACAAAGTGTCAGTGGCTGAGAGATTTCAAACAGAGTTGAGAGGTTGTCTTGAAGGTTCTTTTTACGCATTATATAGATATCCCCTTTTTAGTTTGTGGTGTACTAGAGTGGCTGAAGGGTGCCTGAAACTGTAGAGCTGTGTTCCAGTAGCCGTGCTTCCTTAAGATGATTGTATAATGGTATAGCTTTTACAATGTGACTGTGTGATTGTGAAAACCGTGTGTCTGATGATCCTTCTGTCTACGGTATAGACAGCTGAGTAAAAAATATGGATAAAAATAAATAATCAGAGGAACAAAGGTTAAAATAAATTGAGTAGATTGAAATACTCAATGAGAGGGAGGGGTAAGGGGTATGGCATGTATGAGTTTTTTTCTTTTTTCTTTCTTTTGCTGGAGAAATGCAAATGTTCAAAAAAAAATGATCATGGTGATGAATGCACAATATGTGATGCCATTGTGAGCCATTGAGAATGGCATGTCAAGAATGTTTGTATGTTTGCTTGTTGTTTATAATTTAAAAAATCAGAAAACAATCTAGAATGACGCTAAAAACAAGTTCCCCATTCATGTT
This sequence comes from Tamandua tetradactyla, assembly GCF_023851605.1. Lineage (NCBI taxonomy): Eukaryota > Metazoa > Chordata > Mammalia > Pilosa > Myrmecophagidae > Tamandua > Tamandua tetradactyla. The sequence continues at coordinate 27,607,796 of NC_135336.1, read as the reverse complement.
CTTAAAAATCAGAATTCCCTATTCTCTGAATTACTCTAGAGAGTTTGATCCTGTATTTCCTTACTTCCTTTTATTCTTGGATGTGTCCCGTTAGCACTTGGCTTCAGCGTGAATTTTCTTCACCACCCTGCCTCAGTGCTGCCAGCTCCCGAGGACTGCGTCCTTGCGTGTCGCCAAAGCAGAACAATGGAAGTGCAAGGCTTTCTCTCACCCAGGAATGCTGCTACTCTCTGCCTTCTGCATTGTTTTACCTTATCAACCAGAACACTCTCTCTTTCTCCTCCTTTCTCTTTTTTCCAGGTCTTGGCCTGGCAAACACTGGCTTTAACATTGTTCTTTTGTTCTCATCACTATGAAGCTTCCAAAAGCCAATTGTCTTCCTAGGATCACAGACAAACAGAGGTGTGGACCCCCGGTAAGTACTTAATTAGGAAATGACCTGCTCAGAACGCTGAAGCTTGATCCTGATTGTGTATTTTTCCTGTTGATCCTTTTTGATGCTTTTATGCAAAGAGTCTCAGCAAAATTTTCGTCCTTTTAATTTGAGGGCCCCTTCATCTCATATACATCAAGAAGCCAAGATACCCTCTGACCCAAATATTCCATTTCTGGGATTATCACTGAAAGAGAAAAGTCTAAACCTTGGGAGGAAAACAAGCAATAAGATATTTATCATAGTGTCAGCTATAATAGTTAAAAATTAGAAGCAACCAAACCAGTCCACAATCAGGAAATAATTAAATAATTTGGGGCACATTCATAAAATAAGAAAAGTAGTATCATTATTAGAAGTAATGATTAAGACTACATAGCAATGGGAAAATATTTATAATATAATTTTAATGAAAAAAGCAATATTTAAATAATTTCTAACTTTAGTTAAAGGCACAAGGGAACTTGGAAGGATTGGAAGGACAGATGATTTTAAAGAAAAGGCATCACTAGTTATTTTCATTAGTTCAGAATATGTTCAAGCCCCAATCTAAAGATGCAGATTAACAGTTCTAAAAGTTCCAGTAGTGAAGGATCTTACCGCCCACATGTGGATCGAGGTGGAGTTTCCTTCCTTGCTACTCATCCTAACCTGGCAGTGAGTACAATGCTATCCTTTGTCTAGAGGAGGCCAAATACAGTGTCACAAACATGGTGAAGTATTTCACTTCCCTCCCATCCAAATACCTATGCTTTGAACCACACAACCTGAAGACAGAGATTTACTACTGTCCCATCAACCCTTGGTGATCAAGCATTTCTCACTGGATTTGGCCACACCCCTGACACTATTCCCACCACCCGTGGCAGTGTCTTGTACAGGGGTATTAGCAAGTCTCCAGGGACCTGTAAGTTCCAAGCGAGCAGTCCTGCAGGGAAGGACTTTCCACTCCTTCTTGGAGCTAGTATCTCTTGTGTGGCATTGCCAGAGGCCACCACCTAGAGAAGTTTAAGTAAGGCTGTGTTGACATTTTGCCTGAGGCTCGGTTCCCTCTTTCCCTGGAGTATACTTTTGTTATTCTTTCTGTCTTCCCGTCATCCACATCTACTGCCAGACCCACTGCTCCCTGTCCTCCACTTGTCCTTGGTTTTGCCGCTCTCTTTTCCCTTCCACTAGAAAGTTGTGAAAACCTCTTGTTATGACAGCTAAACCTTTTTCTATCTTAGGCGCCTCTACTAGACTAAGACCGGAGTACATCTCTTCCCTTTTAAGCCTTTGTCCTTGTCCTTCCCAAACATATGGCTGAAGAAAGACAGTTGATTCATCCTTATAAAACTTAGAGCCTACTAAGGCTCCGGCAGGGAGCTGAACCCTCTCTCATTCATTCTGGCAATGTGGGAGGGGAACACACAAGCCCGCGTAAGAAGACTGGCCCAGCAAACCCATACACATTATCACAGGGTCATTTTTCTAGGGCACACAAATGATCCCGCCTCATTAATGAAATTGCTTTAAACTTCCAGGAGGCATATAGATACTGCCTTGAAGGCATTTACTCAGGAACTTTCTTGGCTTTTTTCCCCAAGCACGGAGCCTTCCTTGGGCACAAGCTAAGATTTTCTTAAAAGTCCTGAGTTGTTGTAGACCCCCAGGTCCCACACATGTCCACTTTACTTAGAACTTTAGAATATGCATGTGTCTAAAAAATGAGTTGGCGGAAACGTAGCCAAATGACTGTAACAAATTTTAGAGGGTGGTGTGATGGTGGCTCAGTGGCAGAATTCTTGTCTGCCATGCCGGAGACCCAAGTTTGATTCCCAGTGCCTGCCCATGCAAAAAAAAAAAAAAAAAAAAAAAAGGTTAGAGTGGTAGAATTAGAGGTGATTTATTGCACAAAATCCTTATTTTCCAATTTTTTTTCCTACTCTTTTCAAGCTTCAAAGAGGGCAATAACATAAGAATATCTCCAGACCCTCCCTACATTAATCAATACTCCCTACAAAACCAGAATATTTCTTCTATTTCATCTTTGCTTCGTTTTCTTTCATTTTGCTCCTTGGTGAGGGTGTCTAGTCGTGGGCTCATCAATTTATCCAGTCCCCTTTCCACTCCCGCTTTAGAGGAGCTGAGTGGGGAAGCTACAAGCTGCTTTTTAAAAAAAGAGAGAGAGAGAGAAACACTCAGCGCAGCCACAGGCACTAATGTGAGAAGCTGGAGAAGGTGTCGTTTTTCACTCAAACTGACATTTAAGCTGTTTCATAAATATGAAATCAAACTTGAGGGTCCAGATGGGCTGCCGCCCCCTCTGCCTTTTGCTGGAATGACATGCTATTTACCAACCTCCGACAGGGGACTGAGGAATGAAACTTTCAGATGATGCGTCACCGAGGAAAATGATTGATGAGTGATGAATGAACTGGTGATTTTTTCATACAAGAATCAGAAGAGCGTCACTACACGATGGACAGTGATCCCCAGCAAATTCTGCAGCCACAGTCAGGCTGTGGGAGGAGCAGGGCGGACGTGTTTCCTGGGCACTGCACAGGACTACAGAGAACAAGTTGCAGTTTATCGCTCACCCTCACACGCGTGGAGGCATTTCCAAGAGGTTCACTTTTATTCTGGGTGATCCCCCAGCAGCAGTGGTTCCACATCGTATGTGCATCCTAAGAGGAGTATCATATGAAGCCAAAGCTGACATTTGGGTTTGGAGGACATAGGCACCTGGCAATGTCTTCCAATCTTGATGTAGAGTATTTAAGGGCATTTTATGTCTGCACCGTTTTGAAGGTGAGCATTGTGGAACCTTATCTTCATCCCTAGAGCCCTGTGGACCTGGAAGAGGTGAGGACAAGAGGGGAGTTAAGAAGCCCCGCTGCTGCCCTAGCAACACCAAGCCATGCCTTAGAAAGGCACCTGCTATTGTTATGTGAGATTCTGTGACATGCTTCCAAATCAGGGAGATGAACTGTGGTCCTCCATCATTCTGAAGGACTCTTGAGAGTTCTTTGGCATTGATCCCTGATTCCCTTGTACATTTCTGAGGAGCCACAGTTCCCTGAAAAACTAAAAATGAGACTTCCTGCTTATTTCATACATGTTAACACAAGGGGAAACATGTAATACATTAAAAAAATCATTTCAATTACAAAAGGCAGATTTTTATGATGCCCAAAGTTTGTATTTCCTACCATCACTTGAAAGTCAAAAGCCTGATGTTGTACGTGGTATTTTCTTCAATGAAAATGTGGTGATTCGCAGGTGCTAGCTGTCACCTTGAGACATCACAGGCAGAACAGACTTTTCACAACAGGACAGATTCCAGCTCATTTGGTCTAATTCTTTGGAGACACTAGCTTTGTATGTATCTGAGCACCCAGAGAAGAGCCTTGTCATATTTCAGTAGAGTGTGGCTCATGACCAGCAATATTGAAAGTCATTCTGCCTACTTCTTCCAAGTGTGCTCTCTTCTGCAAACAGAGATTTCCAAAAGGGACCTTAAGGTTAGCACAATGCTAGGGTAGGAAAACTCCCCCCTGCTACGCTGCTCAACCCCAGATCAAGGACACCACAATCCTTGCCAAAACAACACCAATGTCTGTGCCCTGCTCCAATTTGGGATTGCCCCACCTTAGACCCACTTTGGGAGATTAGATCAGGAACAACATGCCAGCTTTGCACTCACCTCTGGGCCCTTGCCAACTAAGGGAAAACTAGTTTAATCATCCAAAGGAGGATTAAAATAATTTACAGCCAGGATCTATGCTATTGAAATAAGGACATTGGTAGGAAAGGGGAGGGGGTCACTAAGTGAGGGATGGATAATCTGCCTGAGGAAAGCTTCACTTCCCTCTTTCAGGGTCTTCATCCATGGGCCAACAGGATACTCTCAGATAACTGTCTGCTTTTGATTGATCCCAGTGAAGAAATAAGTTTTTTTTTTTTAAAAAAAAAAGTTGACTCCAAGATCTTTGTTGGGTAGTTTGATTTGATTGTGGCATATACAACTTTCAAATTGCTCTGGATGAAAATTTGCCTCCTATCCCACTATGGACCATTGGATTTCTGGCCAGGCAGGATGAGTGATTCCAAGACATGTTTTATCCTCACATGCAAACAACCCTGGCAGGGTCCCCTCTAGGAATATTTAAAAGATCACTCAGACATATTTGGGCTAGTATGTTAGTAAGGCTGTATTATAAAGATGAGAAGCACAATAATTCAGGCCATACAGAAAAAAATGTACAACTTGTATTAAAAAAATAATGCATTGCTCATAAAGAACTTAATGCTTTTCTGCTATTTAGGGATCCTAATCATTTCATTGAGACACTAGGCCATATGCTGGTAACTTCTACAATGGGAGAAATTCAAAGATTTAGCTAAAGAAGGTTCTATCTGTCTGTGAACTGTGAATACCTACATTCAGTTTAATTCAAAAAATCATTTCTCAGTGCTATATACTGAACTAAATATTGCACACTACCCCCTCTGACCTCAGTTTTGAACAATATTTTGTAAATTGTTTTCTTTCTACATTTAATGGCATATATGTTTGCTATCTGCAACCATGAACAAAATAAATAATAGAATAAGGTGGTAAATAATTAGGCTATCATTTAGATCACATTGTAGAAAAGATTTTTTTCCTAGTGAGAATGTAATCCTTCACAAAGGACAAAGGAAACAGTGGGGGTAAGTCAGCAAGCTTCAGGGCCAAAGTTGCTATCATAATACAAAAGACGATCCTTAGAAATTACTCTTGTTCCACCAAATATACCCATAATTAGAAGGCTTGGCTACCTAAAGAAAGATCTAAAATTAAACACTCTCATAAATAGTCATCAAGCCTCCATAGAACCACGCAATTTCAGAAAACAGGTGGGACTGAAGACAGGCAAATGCCTCAAAGAGACCCTGTGATTACAAATATAACAGTGAGATGGTGGAGCAGAATAGTCTTGATCTTAGGGTAAAGCAAAATGCAGAAGACCCAATTAGGTAAATATGAAGGCTCGGGACAGAATTTCAGTTTAAGGCTGGTTTATAATGTCTCTGGGGAAGACCAGGAAAAGGTAAGAACCCACTTTAAGAGTTTAGGCAAGACAGGTCTTAAAATGGGGCATAAAAGTTGGGAGAAAAAGACAAGGACCTGGTCACCAACACAGGGTCCAAGAGCAGGTGGTGACCTCAGGAACAAGACTGTCCAGGCTAATGACCAAAGGGCACAAAATTAGAGCCAAGCACACGACAATAGTAACCCAGCACTGCAGAGTTTCAAAGTATTTTCACTCACAGTATCTCATTGTAAGGGTTTCCAATCTGTTTAATAAATGTACCTACCATGTGCCAAGAACTGTAGCAGAAAGGGAGAACCCAGAGATGAAGAAAGCACGGTCCCAGCATTTAGCAGAGTTCAGACAAGTGAGAAGGACTGAGGAATAAACAGACAGGACAAAATGCAGTGGTTCCTGGACATGAAAGGGTCCAATGAGAGAAAGGAGGCCATTCTGTCCTCTGTTCTGTCCTCTGTCCTTTCCTTACCCTTTGTAACTGAATGAAAAGCTCACAAGTGGCAGCCTTGGACTTGATTAAAATGACTTAGCATCATTTCACATACCAAAAATCCAAAATTTAAATTTTCATACAAGTGAATATTTAATTTCTCTCCCATAGGGCTGTACTTAAAGTACGGGATCATTTTTAAATTCCTCAGAACGGGCCCTGCCATGCGGAGCACCAGAGGACTTGGGGGTGGATGGACTCTAATAAGCTGCAATGTGACTTGGGTAATACAGAGCTCTGAGGAACAGCCTCCTACAAATGTTGGGTGATGAACTAAAAAAAAAGATGGAAACTTCAGCTTCAGTGAATGTGAGATTAAGACCATGAACACGTGGGGTTCAGGCCTAGGGGTTCCCTAGGAGCCTGGAAACTGAATAATTTGAACCCAGTTCTCCTCCTCCCCTCACCCTCCACTCAAATCTTCTGTTGCTAAGACAACAGGATGCTAGCAGGCATATGCACGTGCCTGCTCCCTGCATGCTGTTGCCTAGCAACAAGACACAGCAGAGCCCGAGCTCTCGCTCTTTGCACCTACCCTGCTTCATCCATCGCCTTGACTTGCCAGTTGCTTCCCCCCACCCTGAAGGCAAAGAAATAGTTCAAAAGGCTCACGATCTGATCTTCTTGTCAACAGCTTATTGTCAACACCAGGAGAAAAACCAAGCCTGGTTTCACTCAGCTTAACCCCTACACCATGAAGTTATAAAAAGTAAACTGACAATTACCTCTGAATGGAAATGAAAGGACAATTTGACATTCTGAGTATTTGAAATTGAGTGTGGAGTCCTAGACTGTAGTAATCAAAGGGATGCAGTGATAAGGAAAATCTTGAAGGACTGGAGCAAAATTAACACAAGTATTTTATGGGACAGTATGTGACCGGAGATTAAAATGGAAAAGAAGGAAGTAGGGAGACAAAACAAAGAAAGAAGAAATGAAGTGTGGAAAAACAGAGCCAGAAAGAGAGAAGAGGCTTTTAATTCACAATAAATAACATCCTTGCATTAAATAGCACTGTATAAACGGGAAAAACCTGTAACTTTATATAAACTAGGATCAGATGCTTAAAATAATAATGATTAATAATAAAAAGGAGCTCATTGAGCTTCCTTTTAATGCCAGGCATTACATAAAGTATTTCCATCTTCACAGTGACCTGCAAGAGAGATGTTAGAAAACCCCTTTACAGTTAGAACTCAAAATAGTTAAGTGACTTGACCAAGACCACGAAGCTAGTAAAATGGCAAAGCTCATAAAAATGGATTGTATTCAAATACAAATTAGTCTGACTCAAAATCCCACATGCTGTTTCGACATGTACTAGGACAAATATCTGGAAAATTGTGTGTGAAGCTTGTGAAATCATACAAATTTGTTAAATTGGGGACCTTTTAAAGGAACTATAAAAATTCTTTATATAACATTAAAGGAACGGCTTTTTCTTCAGACCTTTAATGCAATAATTTATGAAAAGAAAATCATCTTGCCAGTGGGAAAAGAAAATCTGATCTTTTAGCAAAATTTCCAGCAAAAAAAGAATTGAGAGGCCTTTTGAAGAAGTTGGAGAAAAGATACTGCAGTGTTAATCCCATTTCCAATTTTTGGAAATGTTGATGGAATTATAGGAAACTTTATACAGCAGTAGGTATATCCAGAAATTAATTGCTCCAGGAATGTCAAAATATCAGCAAAAAATAATATACTTCTGAGGTTGTGCCCTCTTCTAATATGGAACCCCCTTCCTAGCAGCAACGTAAAGCCCTTGCTTGGTGAGTGTGGGACACAGCACAGCCAGCAGGGATGGGTGCACACACAGTGAGGGCTCCTTTCTCAGACCCTCAAACTTCATGTCTAGAGAGGATGGCATCAGTCAGATAGATGTGACAAGTTACTTGACCTAGGCTTCAGTTAATGCTGCCAAATGCATTTCTCATTCTAAAAGGTGAGTCCAGGCATGCTTAGCAAATCCTTTTGTCGTATGCATTAATTTCCAAGTTATAGAATGTTTCTAAATATTATTAGGGATCAGGCAAACTCTCCTTACTAGGGTCCAGATCCTGTGTCCAGAGTGGGAAAAATTGGGATAACTGGTAACAGCCCCATCCCTCCCTGTTCTAGTTTGCAAGCTGCTGGAATGTGATATATCAGAAAACAGAACGACTTTTAAAAAGGGGAATTTATTAAGTTGCAAGTTTACAGTTCTAAGACCATGAAAAGATCCAAATTAGGGCACCAACAAGAGGTTACCTTCACTAAAAAAAAAAGGCCAATGAAGTTCGGGGTTTTTCTCTCAGCTGGAAGGGCACATGGTGATGTCTGCTAGCTTTCTCTCCAGGCTTCCTGTTTCATGAAGTCCCCCTGGGGTGTTTTTCTTCCTCATCTCCAGAGGTCTAAAGCACTTTCCAAAATGGTTCCCTCTTAAAGGGCTCCAGTAAGCAACCTCACCTTGAATGGGTGAAGACACATCTCCATGGAACCCATCTAATCAAAAGTTACCACCCACAACTGGGTGGGTCACAGCTCCATGGATAATTAAAAACCTCCCACCCAGTAATATTGAATGAGGATTAAAGGACATGGCTTTTCTGGGGTACACCACAGATTCAAACCGGCATACTCCCCAAACGTAAGATTTTTATTATTGTTATTACTGTTATTATTATATCGCATATGAAAATTATTTTCCAGGAATAACTTCATTTTTCTTAAAGATCAGAACTAAATGCCTCCTGCATAAAGCATAAACCAGAAAGGAAGCATGATCATGCTTTCTTGCTTTCTAGACAGAGTTATATAAAGTAACTAATTTGCAAAGCTTCACTTTGCCTATAATGTGTAATGTGATGTGCAGACTACTAATTGCCCCACCATCTCCATTCTATCTTTGTTTCATAGCCATAAAAATTTTTAGAGAAGCACATGGCCTCTCAGACTTAAGTCTAACCAATGAGATATAAATGGAAGTTTTTGGTGGAAATTTAAGAGGCAGCTGTTACACAAACTTTGCCCCTCTTCTTTCTTTTTCCTTCCACTTCTGCAGTTCTTGGAATGTGGAGGATGTCATCTCCAAGCCTGAGAGGGAGGGCCATACCTCAGGAAAGTAGAGCAAGGAGCTACAAGGAGTGGCAGTCCTTGAGAACACAATGGAATGAAGTCACAATATCAACTTGGGATTCCATACACTATAAGGATTTATATAAGAGAGAAGTAAGCTTCTTTTTGGTAAAGAACCTATCTTTTTATCTTGTTTCTTACAACCAAATCCAATCCTAAGTAATAAACAGATATTATAGCAGAGCTCTTATAGCCTAATTGGCTATCTAGGCAGGTAATAATTTGAATGACCTATAGCAGAGAAGAATTCTTGAATAGAAATGAGGATCTCAATTGTCCGAAGTGAGACTCTCATCCTTCACTGGTAAATCCAAGGAATCCTTGTCATAGTCATTAAAGATATATTTTTTCTTGTAGCACAAAGAATAATTTGTTCTCTCCCAATAAAATAAGATATTTTGTCCCACAGGCAAGAGCCTGTCCTTTAAAGTACCCATGCTTCTCACTGGAGGAGAGCGCTCCATCACATCTTGAGAACGCAGACCCTATTTGAGAAAATGCACACCCAGGAAGAGAAACTGTATCTCATAACATTTCCAGGAAGTGATATCCAAGAGGTCTTGTCTCTACAGCCTTTGTAATGATAATAAACAAAACTTTGGCGGTAATGATGGAACTGGTCCAGGGTAATGGATGAATATAAGATAAGACAATATGTTCTCAATGCTTAAAGGAAATATGAACATACACTGAAACTGTCAAAGATCCATAGCAGCATGGCCTAAACAGAAATAAAATGCCAGCTATGACTGTGAGCCCCAGATGTAGCTAAAAAATTTTCTAGTAACTACATTTGAAAAAGCAAAAATAAACAGGTAAAATTGATTTTAATAATATATTTTATTTAACCCAATATATCAATATATTGTAAATGTTATTCATATTAATATAATCCACAAAATACATATATTTGACATTCTTTTTTTCTGTACAAAATCATTGAAATCTGGTGTGTATTTTACATTCACAGTACATTTCAATTGAGACAAGCCACATTTCAAAAGATTGTGGATGGTGGCTACCACACTGGACAGCTCTAGAGTAAGTAATTGGTTAGTGAAAATAATAGCATTATTGAAATGCCATAGGCATCTCAAGTTTCACAAGCCCAACTAAAGCCCCTGCCTTTTAGTCATAATATTATCTAACCACAGAAAGTAAAGGCAGCTATTCGTAAATAGCCACTACAATGGTTATGCTATTACTACCACCCATAATCATTGGTTCAAATCTTGTCTATCAAAAGGGTCTCCTTTTGTGCCAACCCTATGTCTATTGCTGCATTTAAGCCTATTTTCCCAATTCTGTCTTCCACAGATGAGGGGCACAGAAGACCAAATTCTCCACACAATAACCCTCCATGTTTGGAAGAACAAAACTCCTGGGACATTCTCAACTTAACTTGCTGGCCAGGTGGTGTGATTTAGAGTGACTGAATCCAATCCCAAGCCACCAAGTCTCAGATTTCCCTACACCCAGCTCACCCATGAACACCTCCAGTCTTCCAATATAGTTCTAAGGCCAAGGACGTTGTGAAAGCTTTCCTTTAACCACAAAGCAATGTGGAGTGTGACTTCTGTGTAGGTCTATTTACACCTATGAAAAAGAAGAATTTGAAGACAAAGAGAAATAGGAGAAAGAAGATGAGAAGGAGATGGGGAAGGTGAAGGATAAAGAAGAAGCAGAAAGAGGAAGAAGAAGAAATGTGTTCTGTCCAAGAAGGAAGCAGTTACATGATTTGAGTGTTAGCACTGGGAGGTAAACCTCAGAAAAATATCCGCTTCACCTAGCCGCCTGGTTGGGAATATGGCATCAACAATTTAATTCTTTGAGCTAAATAAAGAGTCCATGCATACCAAGTTAAAATACAAATAATCCTAGAAAGTAAAGTGCCAAACCTTCAAGTATTACTATAATTTAATTCATCATATGCAAACAAATTGGTCAGTTAAACAGACCCTAGAGAGGTAAGCTCAGATCAGGGAGTTCTGACATGCAGGGTAGGAAAGATCTGGGAAATGGGGGGCCCCAACCCCCAGACCTCAGTAAGATGACCTGGGACACCTGGAGAAAGGGGGCCCAGACACAGCACAGGATGCCAACAGGGGAGCAGAGTTCACCAGACCCCTTACCCTTTCTACCATCCTGGTTTACACAGAGCCGGTTTTGCCATGGAACACCACTATTTCCTAACCAGCGAAGCTGCAGTTATTCCTTCCCTCCATTCTTCTTCCCAAACTCCAATTTGAAGTTTCACACTTCACTATGTCTTTTTTTTTTGTCTTATCTGTACTCACTCCTTGAAGATATAAAGAATGTGACCTGTTGCTATCACTTCAATTCTCATGTTTTATTTTAAGATCAGTTTCTCCTCCTTGGGCCCAATACATTTCTGGCTTTCCAGGGCATTTGGCTCAATAACAATGAGAAAAAACATAACACTCTCTTTTTGGACTTTTAAAATTCAACTGGACAGTCAGTTGAAAGCCAGTGCTTGACAACAGAGCCCAGACATTTATGAACACCAAGAAAGGTCCAACAGTTGAAAATAAAAGAATGGATGTTTATCACGCCATATAGTTCATGAGACGTTATTCATCCAGTCATTTGACAGCAATGATTGAGCACCTAGTCTGGTACTGTGCTCTGAGAGCAGCAATAAGAAACAATATAACAACACATACCCCATCAGGTACTGCCATAGAGCTGTCCCCAAAGTGGAGAGTGACACAGAGAAAGATGTTGGCTCTGGAAGTGAGGTTGATTGGAGCTTGGTCCGTTCCTCCCTCTAGCTCCATGTGTCTCTCTCCCCAAGCTTATTTTTCAGAGAGAGAGAGGAAAATTGTTTGTTAGCAATAATATATTAACACCTATGCTTCCCTGATAAGGACAGGGAAGACAGAGGTAGAAGAAGGAGGATGGAATTAGAGCTGATTCTGAGTTTTCTTTTTCTAGTTATTATGAAAACAGTAAACATCCTTGAGGTAAAACTAGATCAATTCAGCTGTTTGGCAATAAGTAAGTATAACAGAGTGAATGCCTAACGTACATACCTTGCCCAGGGTCAACACAAGCTTATTCTTCTCCTTAAGTGTGCCTGGGGGAGACTCTGGCAGTGACCTTTGGGATGGTTCTAAACGTATTTAGTAGAGGAATAGATCCTCTGTGTGCTTGTCTTTTATCCAATCATATTTTTTTCCATGATTTTCACCTTCATTTCCAACACATGTTCTTGAAAGAAGTAAGGAAAGTGGGGAGAAAAAAGTCCAATACGTTACAAAAATCACATTTGAGAATCCTAATATCCACTTCAAGGTGCATTCCTCTTTGGTAAACATGCAGTCTGTTTGCATTTAATTCTTCCACACAAGCCCTGCAGAAAAGTTAGCCAAATTGATAATCGATTCACATGATCTTTGCTCACTCACTTATTAAAACACACCCAACAGTTAATTCCCTTTTCTTTTGGGAGCTCTCACTGGCTCTACACAGCTTGAATGTTAAATAGTCATTCTGTGTATGCCAGGGCTCCAGGAATATAGCAGAGCCATTAGGTGGGAACTGTTTCAAACTGTTCACAGCAAGTCCCCGAAATGAAAAGCCTCACTATCCCTCAATGAAATTGTTTTGGTGAATCTTGGTTGACCTGATAACTGATAGACAATAAAGACTGAAGGACCTGATTTAGTTGACCAATCCACCTTCTCCCTCTCACTCCCTCTAACTGGATAAGGGAGAAGAGAAGAGATTTTGAATACCCTTCATCAAAAACACCTCTTCCAGCTACAATATAAGACCATTAGCCAAACAGGTCGATACCTTACTCATTTCCTGCCAGGGGCCCCTTCTGGCTCCCTCCTTTACGGTGTCTCCATGTGTCTCCGTCTCTCTCTGTCTTTGTCTTTCATTGGACAAATATTCCTCCTCTTCAGCCAGGTCCAGAGGGTGACATCAGGGCCCCTAAATAAATAGTGGTGCTGAAAGGAAGCTGACAGTTTATGTAAGCCAATTAACCTTGGGCCTCAGCAGTCATTTGGTGGCCAGGCTGACTATTTCCCAGGTTTCCTCATATCAGGGTAATGCCCTATTTCCTCTAGCCCTCTGACCTAGATGTAGTAACGGGAGACATAACATTGAGCTTTACTGAAAATCTTGTTTTAATTTTCCTACCCCAGACTGGAGTGTGAATGTGAGGCTTTTCTCTAACACTGAAGCGATTTTATTTCATTTTTTGTTCATTTCTTTTCACTCATTCATTGAACAATTACTTAAGGATATCTTATTATGTGCCATGCACTGTGGTAAGGCCTTTGGAATATAAACAATGAATTAAGGCCTTGCAAGTGTAGTTCAGTGGTAAAATTCTTGCCTGCCATGCAGAAGACCGGGGTTTGATTCCTGGACCATGCAACTCCCCCCAAAAAAAGAATTAAAACTTTTCAGTATGATAGGTTTACAGACAGATTACGAAGTAAGTAAATTATAATTCAACAAATGATAGAGAGACCCCTATAGAACAGTGAGAAGGAATAGGCATGATCTAACAAGGAAAGACATATAAAACACTTAGGAGATAGAAGGTGCTCAATAAATGTGAGGCTATCTTTTCTATACAGTAGTTAATACAAGCTAGTTTGAGAACAAACTACCTCAGAATTTTCTGGGGAGTTTTATGTGGATATATACTGGAACGTGCCTCCAGAATCTATGTTTTTGGTTGTTCTTAGCATGTTCTAATGTAAAGCCAGTTTTAAGATAGCCTGCCTATAGCTGTCTAAGAGAAGAAACAACTCCTGGAGAGCCAAGAAGCTTCTCAGAGGAGGTGGTGTTCAGACTAAGTCTTAAAAGAGAAGTAGGGTCTTCAAACAATTATTTTCGGGGTTATAATGTGGAAAAGTAATTATAATTTTTCTACAACTTTTCACATGGTAAAACTAGAACAAGTGTATGAAAGTTAATATTTAATAAGAAGTTCTTAAGAGAGCCACTTTAAACTATGTGGCTTACTCTGGATGGCAAGGGGCATCCCATCACTGGGAGCATTCAAGCCAGGTTGGTAGACCAAAGGCCCTGGGTCTCTTCTACTAGGGCAGTTCTTCTCCATTATTGTGCCTGTACCATTCTGGTTGATCAATTGACATTGGTCAATGAATTAATAATAAATATAACTGAGTACATGAACAAATTAATGAATAAATGTAAGTCATTTTTCCTTTATTAATATTGAAGCCAGACTTTACATCTACTCACATGATTTCTGGTAATGACACTGCAATCAAGAACTGGATCTTATGAATTTTTGCGACCTCATTATCAACTGGCTTTTCACATGGGATATGCTCAAAACATGTTTATAGACTATTGACTGAATCCCTATTAAATTCTATCTGTTAAATTCAATCTATCTCATTGTTTCTGGATTTTGAGGCTTTTCTGTAGCTCATTTACAACAAACTTAGAGGGCAGGCTGAGAGTTGCTGAACTCTAAGATCTCTTCAAACTCTGAAATCTGTGATGCTTTAAATGGGCAGAATTTCCAGGGCATTATTAAAACCAAATTAGGTCTATTGAATACACTAATGGCAGTCCACTTGTCCTTGGAGGGAAGCTTCAGGGAATGAAAGAAAAACTGCTGTCCTATACTTACTTCTGTTCACTAAACAGGTGTGGAGCACCTCCTCTGTGCCAAGAGCACTGAGCCACTGAGGTTTGCAAGAGCTGGCCTTTCACTGTCTATTATCAGCTGTCACTATCTCTAGATAGCTATACTTTAGCCAAACCAACGCACACCTCACCCTCTAAAACTGAAGGCAAAGGGGTGCAAGGATAGTTCAGTGGTAGAATTCTCGCCTGCCATGCGGGAGACCCAGGTTCGGATTCTGTCCATGTACTCCCCCCAAAAAACAACAAGCAAGCAAAACAAACGAACAAACATTAGCTGCAATCATGGATACTCACATGGAAAAATAATGAATTGTGGCCCCGCCATATGGCATACAAAAAAACTGAAGGCAAGATGCTCTTCTGAGTTAACCAGGCTTCAAAAATGGTGCATAGAACAGATAAAATAATACTTAAATATTCTCCATACAAAAGTAAATTTTTTCAGCCCTAGCTAGACTTATCTGTCAATCCAAGACTTATAGCCCTAAGCAAAGAGAGGATAGATGAAATAGACAACTGAGTGGCCCTTTCTAGAGAAGTGTTAAAGGTAGATATTTTAAGAAGGTGATTGGGGGATGAGAAGGGAAAACCTTAGGGGACTCAGGCTCCACACTCTGGACACAGAAGCAGGGGGGATGCTGGTGAAACATCAGCCACTCAGCATTCTCCACTCTATCTCGTGGTCTCCCCAACATCTCTGCCAACCAGTTTCTTGAAATTGCTGCTATTTTTTTTATAAAGCTATATTTTCTATTCAGAGAAGGAGATGAGAATAATTTCTTTATTAAATAAAATTAAATATTTTCTAAGCTTTTATCCCTTTCTCTTTAACCTCCTTCAGGTTCAAATTTAATTTTTTTTTTAAGGACCATCAAATTGATTCTAAGAGAATAATTGCTAAGGCTTGAAAGTACCTCCTGTATCTTGGAGACAGCTTGTGCCACGGGTTGTTTCTTAATTTTCACCGTATTAGGGTAATTTCCTGCCACTGTGGGCTTTTTTTTCCTGCGGCAGTTCTTACATGCTGGCATCCTGGCTCCTTCACAGAGACTTTGTCAAAGCAGAGGGAAAAGGAACCATTAACGTATTTGTGGAAATAGATGCAACAGTGCCACTGCCAAGTTAGCCTTCCAGAGGGTGAGAACCAAAATCATAACGCGGGAGGGCTGCTTGCCACCAAGACCTTGGCCGGTGCAGTTATTAAACCAGCAACCCCACGATTTATAAGCCCACTGTCCTTGGAGACAATAAACCATTCACAAGCAAACTAGAAAACACGATGTACAAAAAATAAAAAAATCTTAGCAAATTAAGCAACAAAATGCAAGTTTTAAAAAAATGCCAATTTTGACCATAACATTTTTTATTGCAATAAATTCGAATGTTATCAAAGGCTCAGTGAAATTGATATTTTCATACAATACTGGTAGCATTGTAAATTTCAACAGCCTTTCAGGAAAGCAATTTAACAGTAAGTACTAATGGTCATAAAAATGTTCATGTTCTTTGACCCAGTAATTCCAACAAAAATGTAGAAAAAGCTTATATCTAAATATATTAATTGCACTTTTATTTAAAATAGTCAAACGATATGCATCTATTGAAAAATAGTTGAATAAATTATAATCCATCCACTAAAAAGACCACTAAAAACAGCCAAGATCAACACCTAGTACATGGTAGGTGCTGATTGTTGACTGTGTAGAAATGTAAAAAAAAGTTAATAAAATAAAATTAAATTGAAAAATCTGAAACAAACTTGTATATATGCTATTTACAATGCCGAAAAATATGTATAAGGGAAAGAGTTTATTTTCTAAGTTTTCAGTAATGTACTTTTTAACACTTTTACGCTACAGTAAAGAATAGAAAAACAACTGAATCAGTAGGGATCTTTGAGCAATGAACCTTCTGACTTTTAGAAGGCTCAAAGAAGAAGGAGGAGGTATGACAGAGAAAATAGGATTTAACAAATGCGTATGGCTGCTGAATCACTGTATTAATATTCCTTTTAGCCTCCAGTGGTTTGGTGGAGCTAGAAGGAGAAATCTGAGATGGTAAAACAGAAGCCATGACAAACTCTGGGATCTAGTCTGTAGCGATTTATTGAAGTGTGCTTTGAAATTGCTTTTTTTCTTTCTTTGCTTTCTATACATGATGTATTTTACAATTAAAAAGTTTTTAAAAAATCAACTTGTTTCCCTGGTTATCAATAAACTGGGCACTCTATTGAGCCCTATGATATAATAACACATTGCCACATCTCTTTCAAACCAGCCTCAGATGATAAAAGGAGGAGGGAGGCCTAAAGGCTCATGAAGAGAGAAAGGGAGAGTTTTTAGGATTATGGACAGACTTGAAAAGTGATCAGTGCAAAGTTTTTGAATTGCAGGTGGACATGGTGGAGAAGCAGTGAGTGAGTTTTCCCCGGGATCAAGCAAGACCTCCTGGTGCACCGTTCTCTTGCTTCATTCATTTGGCAGTGGGAAACCTAATGTGGAGGCAGCAAGGAGTGACGGCACGAGAATCACAGAGTTAGTGTCAATAGGGCCCTGCCTTCAGGAGTTTAGAATCAATTCTAGAATGAGGCATGTGAGCTTGATGCCATGGAAAATGTACAAGGCCAGGGTTCTAGAAACCTGAGTTGGCTCCAGTTCTGCACACCTATTGCTGTGGAGTTCCAGGAGAATCAAGTAACTTCTGTCTGAATCTTGGTTTCTTCATTGGTAAATAAGCATAAAAATTCCTGCCCTAGCTGCCTCAAAACGTCGTTGTAAGGATCAAAAGAAGCCAAGAGGCAGGGTACACACACAACAGCAGCATTCCTTGGTATCGAGCAGCACATATTTTATAGAAATTGCACAGAAGGAGAGGAAATCTCTACTCTGTCAATGAATATTTATTGAGCACATATTAGGTACTAGGGGTAAAACAGAAGGCAGATAGACAAGGGTTCTGCCCCAAGTTTACATTCTGTCTTCTTTGGACCTGACATTGTGCAATCTGCCTAATAGCAAACTAGAAACGTGGAAGATTTCTGAGTGATCAGAGAAGAATTAAGAATTTTGTACTGCTAGAATAAAATTATCAATATAAAGATTTGTCCATTCTAAAATGGGATATAAAGAATATGGGATAAAGAAGTGTATCAATGGCTGTTAAAAAACATTTGCAGATTTGTCACATAAACTCTTATCCAAGTGACAAGTGAGAATCCCCTTCACTACAGGTCCACTCCCTTCCCAGTCCAGGCTGTATTTTCAGCCTCACTGACTCCAATCCCTGATAGAGAGTGGCACAGTGACCTATCCCAAGCCAGTTAACCTACTCTTACCCCTCTGGCTACAGTGATTAGTTCAGGGATAGGCACTGGATCCATTCAACACTAAAAAATGACTCGATCAATTCTGAAACTTGCATTTTGGTTAACAGGGGGATGTCTCTGGTCTCTTTCCCTCTGAAAATGACCAAAAGACACTTCTGTCATGAATTTGAGAGTAGGTGGATATCTGATAACAAAGCCAGGCCTGAAGAAGTGAGACTAAAGCACAGAGAAAAAAGAATCCCATTCCTGGTGGCATTATGTGATCCCTGGTCAAGCCAACCCTAAAGCCAGTTCCCTGTAGATATTTAGTCACAGGAAGCAGATACATTCTCTTTTTCAATGAAGCCAACTTGAATTAGGTATTCTTTGCCTGCAATGGAAAGCATTAGATTGAACAACAGCTGTGTTGGTTTGAAACTATTATGTACCCCAGAAAAGCCATGTCCTTCAATCCTCATTCAATATTGCTGGGTAGGATTTTTTTTTATTGTTTTCATGATATGTGACCCACCCAATTGTGGGTGGTAGCTTTTGACTAGCTGGTTTCCATGGAGTTGTGTCTCCACACATTCAAGGTGGGGTTGCTTACTGGAGCCCTTTGAGAGGGAACCATTTTGGAAAAAGCTTTAGAGCCCAAACAGCCAGAGACCTTTGGACATGCAGAAGGAAAATGCTCCCAGGGGAGCTTCATGAAACAAGAAGCCAGGAGAGGAAGCTAGCTGACTTGGCCATGTACTAGCCATCCATGACTTTACTAGAAATTTTGCAATTTCAACTAAAGTAATACATTCAATTATTAGTAATTAAGCATTACCTAAATATTGTGTACAAGCCTAAGATGTAAAATTAAATAAGATTTTTCAAAACCACCTTCTTAATTTGTTTAATGTGCTTTGCTTTATTTATCAAATTTTGAGAAAAATTTTTCCCTTCTCTATCTAACGTGCCTTCATATTTTAAAAACCCCACATTCCCCATGACCCCTCAGAAAGCTTTTTGAGCTTTTATGACACTTCCTATGGCTGCCTAAATTCTGGCCGTGAGGCTAGGGGTGGTGTTGTCATATGATCCTGCAACCCCTTTGCTAGGTATATAACTGGAGGAACTGAGAGAGGGCACATACGTGAACATTGGCACGTGGGTGATTATGGCAGCAGTGTTAACAATTCACAATGAATGGAGGTGGCCTAAGTGTACAACAACTGAGGAAAAGAAGGAGGAGCTGTGGCATATACATACAATGGACTATTGAGTGGCTGCAAGAAGGAATGAAGTTGTGAGCATGAAACTAAGTGACTGAACTTAAGGGCAGTATGTTGAATGAAATGTCAGAAACAAAAAGACAAATATTATCATGCCTCACTTATATGGACTAGCTATAATATACAAACTCACAGAACTAAAGTCGAGAGCATGGGTTATCAGGTTGGGGCCTATTGTAAAGGGTCCTATATTGTAAGCTCTTATAGCAGTCATATCTATTCTGAAGTTGCAACTGTTATTTCTAAAGTTTGAGATTCTGAGCTATTTGTATATAACCTGGTCATTCCCAGAAACTTTGGGTATTTATGTGACACCTGAGACTCAGAGTTAGAGTTCTGAAGCTATGAAAGTCAGCAGTACCCCATACAGAAATTATTTAAAAAGTTGAAAAAATATCAGACTTCGACTAGAGATAAGAATGAAGCTAATCTGGACAGAGCTAAGGTAAATCAGAATACAGGGTAAAGGATGATATGGTCCATATTTTAAAACTTCAACTATTGTGTAAGACCAAAAGGAGAGATGTTTATATGGTGCAAAATTTATATTTCGGGTAGCACATTATCTAATTTAACTTCTATGGTCAGTTTATTTGAACACCATAATTACATGGAATCTTGAATTAGGCATAAGATCTTGTTGGTTTATAGGTTAGTGTGATGCCCTGGTATATCCCAGAGTAATCTGGGCAGAGAATAAAAAGATATTTGCAATTTCCCCTTGGGAGACTGGAGAGAAAGGAGGAAATATTAAACTTCCCCATGAAGGGAATTCCTGATATTCTTGCAAGCAGTGGAGACAAACAATTCAATAGGCTAAGACCTCTATCTTGGGGTTTGCCCTTATGAAACTTATTCCTGCAAAGGAGACACTAAGCCCACTTATAATTATACCTAAGAATCACCCCCCAGAGAATCCCCTTTGTTGCTCAGATGTGGCCTCCCTCTCTAAGCCAACTTGGCAGGTAAACTCATTGCCCTTTCCTCTACATGGGACCTGACTCCCAGGGGTGTAAATCTCCTTGGCAATGTGAGACAGACCTCCTAAGATAAGTGGGGACCCAGCAAGATTGAGAAAGCCTACTTAACCAAAAGAGGGGCGAGAGAAATGAGACAAAATAAAGTTTCAGTGGCTAAGGGATTTCAGAGTCAGAGGTTATCCTGGAGATTATTCTTATGCCATATATATATGGCATAAGAATATATATATGGTATATATATATACACACACCTTTTTAGTTTATGGTATGTTGGAGTAGCTAGAGGGAAGTACCTGAAAATGTTGAACTGTACTCCAGTAGCCTTGATTCTTGAAGATGATTGTATTACTATATAGCTTTTACAATGCAACAGTGTGATTGTGAAAATCTTGTATTTGATGCTCCTTCTATCCAGGATATGGACGAATGAGTAAAAATATCAGGAAAAATAAATAAATGAATAGTAGGGAGGATAAGGGGTAAAAGTTGGGTAGATAGAAATACTAGTGGTCAATGAGAGGGAGGGGTAAAACGTATGGATGTAAGAGTTTTTTCTTTTTTTTTTTTATTTCTTTTTCTGGAGTGATGCAAATGTTCTAAAAATAATCAAGGTGAGGAACACACACCTATGTGATGATATTGTGAGCCACTGTATACAATGAATTGTGTGTGTGTGAAGATTTCTAAAAATGTTTTAAAAAATTCTCGTCCATGCATTTAAGACATGTAACAACATCTAGTTGTAGGAAATGCTCGCAAGAAACAATGGAGAAAATTGGTCCTAAAATGGGGATCAGAGACTATAAATTATACTGGAAGTCAAAAAAGAAGAGATTTTTGAGGACTTTTGCAAAGAGACATGAATTTATGTCAGCCTTAAAAGTTGAGCAACATTTGAGTAAATGGAGAGGAGAGAACTCCTGGAAGGAGGAAGTGGGTGAGCAAGAAGAAGGAGATAGGAAGGCGTACGGCTGACAGTAAGGACATAGACGAAAGGAGATCTATGAAAAGTAAGGAGGGTTGTAGGTTTGTACTTAGGTATCAAAAGACAGAAATTTGGGGCGGGCCGCGGTGGCTCAGCGGGCAAAGTGCTTGCCTGCTATGCCGGAGGACCTCGGTTCGATTCCCGGCCCCAGCCCATGTAACAAAAAACGGAAAAACAAAATACAATAAAACAAGAAAATGTTTAAAGATGTTTCCCTTTCTTCTATCCTTCCTTCCTTTTCTCTGTCTTTCAAAAAAAAAAAAAAAAAAAAAGACAGAAATTTGGGTAATCGTTGCAATGAAACCCATGTAAAAAAAGAGACCACTCTGAATGAAAAGACTGTATTAGATGTTGAAGTAAACTCTAGTAAGAGGATTTGAATTAGAGTTCAGAAGAAGGAAGAATGCATATTTTAACTGCAGCATCTGGGAAGCTGAATGGAGAACACATATGGCAGGGTCACCTCTAGGCACGAAAGCAGGCTGAAAGCAGTAATCACAATCATAACTAACATTTATTAAACATGCTTATTGCCAGACACATTGCTAATCACTCATATATATCATCTCACTTAATCATCTCCACAATCCTATAAGGTATATCACCCTCTTTCAGTTGAGGATGCAGAAGCTCAAATAAATTAATGAACTTATGCAAGATCCACAGCTAGTAACTGGTAGAGATGAGATTTGTATTGAGGCTGCCCATCACCGGAAGTCATGCTTTTAATCACTTTTCTAAATTATATAAGAATTAGGTTGGCCTGGACATAGGATAAAAACAAGCAAGCATACAAACAAACATACGAATAAATAAGAGGGCTTTAAAAAGAAGTTAAAGAGACCAGATATATGGCAGCCCAGGATTAGTAGGATGATGACTTTTTGATGTCATCAGGAACCAAGCCTCCTATCTTTATACTGTGCTATCAACATGTGGTTTCCATCCTCAAGTTCACCTCATAGGTCAAGAGGGCTGCTCAGTCTCCAGCTGTTATAGCCACATCTCAACTGATAGCAAGAGAAGCAAAGAATGATAATACCTCCCTTTAGATTTTTCAGAAGTCCTACATAACAGTACTACATATATCTAATTGGCCAGAAATTAATCATATGGATATTTTTAGCTTAGAAAGTGTAATCTTTTAGCTAGTTATAATACCATCCCAAATAAAATCAGGATTCTCTAATGAAAAGAGAGAGAAAATTGGGTGTTGGGGCAGGTACCAGTAGTCTCTGCCACTTACAGGAAAGAATGTTTTTTAGTTGAATGTGTGACTGTGTTCAAGGGGAGTTATAGTTCAGTTCAACTGTCACAGCCCTGGAGATGTTAGAAAGAGATTTTTTGAGGAATTTATTTTCTCCTGAGATATATCAGGGTCTTTCTCGGGAAATCTAAGTGTGGACAACTATACTGGGATGCTGTACATACCCCTCAGAAAAACATATTCTAAATCCAATCCATTCCTGTGGGTATAAAGCCATCATAAGTAGGGCCTCCTGATGAGGTTATTTCAGTTTAAGGTATTTCCTACCTCATTCAGGGTGGGTCTTACTTCCATTACTGGGGTCCTTTATAAATGGAATGAATTCAGACCAAAAAGAAAGAAAAAAAGTCATAGAAGCAAGAAGCTGAAAGCAACAGAACCCAGAAGAGAAGGGAGAGACTACGGAGGCCACCATGTGCCTTGTCATGTGGCAGAGGAGGCTGGCAGCCTGTCTTCAGGAAGAAAGCATTGCCCTGATGATGCCTTGATTTGGGCATTTTCCTGGACTCTAACTATGAGCAAACACATTTCCATTGTTTAAGCCAAACCATTTCATGGTATTTGCTTTGAGCAGCTGAGGAAACTAAAGCAGATGCCATGGCTTTCTCTGTAGTTCTACAAGAAAATTCACTATAGAGGGGATTTCATTATTGTGTATTCTAGTCCACATTATAAATTCAGTTATAGCTCAAGCTCAACCTAATGGTAGAAACTTAGAACTATTTAGAGAATATAAGGATTCACTATGTGATTGTTCAGTCATTCTTCCAACAAATATTTGTTAAAGGTATCACATGTACCAAGCTCTCTGATAGGACTGGCATATAAGACCACTGTCTTATAGTTGATCCCTGTCCTCGTGGGTTTAACAATATAATGAAGGAAACAGGTATGCTTATATAATTAGAACCTGTGGTTATTGCTGTGAATGAAAACTTCAAAAATGTATTCAAGCAGATAGCATGGGGGTCAAATAAAATTTGGCATGGAGTGAGAGTAAATCAGAGTGGGAAGAGAAGCCATCAGAGGATAACATTCCAGGCTGAAAGCAGGGCTGATTAAAGATCCTGCATGAGGAAGGAACATAAAAATTGAGGAACCAAACGAAAACCCATCCATATTCCAAGTCAGGGTGTAAGACGAGGAATAGGAGAACATTGCAGGAGGCCAGGGGTAGGCTGAGGTCAATCATGCAAGGCTTTCTGGGCATGCTGAAGATTTTAGACATTATCTTAAGATAAGTGGGAAGTTATGGGACAATTTTAAGTGGGAAGTTATGATGACTTGATCAAATTTGTTGTTTAAAATTTTCACTCTGGCCTCAGTACAGAAAACACCCTGGCAGAGAGAAGTGAATGGAGGGACCTGATCAGGAAGATTCTGCCCTGCCCAGAACCTGAGCTTATTCATTAATTCATTTGCATATTTTTGTTTCCATTGGCTGCCTATTATTGTGTTCTTTGTATATTTATTCTTCGTTAAAGTCTCAGAAGTCTTACTGATTTCATCACCATTGGCCTTTATACTTTAAAATGTGCGCATTTCACTACAGAGCCACTCATTCTTCATTAAGTGCTTCTGAGGTATCCAATCTCCTAAAGTAAAACGTTCACATGGCTAATCAGTAATGGAAGACAATATGAAATTTGATATTAGAAAGCATTCTAATATTTTCATCCAAACTCCAGAAAGGAAACAATCATGTGGATACAAAGAAATTGAGGATAGTATGAGATTTGATGTTGGAATGCATTCTTGTATTTTCAAACACGTCTGTCTTGAACTCTGAGGAAACAGAATATTTCAAGCCAAAGACATGACTTGAATGGAGTTTAAAAACACTATCTAGCTGCACAAAGGTAGTATTAAAAAAATATAACTACCTACTAACATGGCACAACCAAATAGAAAGGATACTAGCACTAGAGCTGAAAAAGTCCTGAGACCCCTTGCTATGTCATGTATCAATTTTTCTGGATTGTGGGAAGGTCTAGAATATCCCAGAGTTGGGACACAGGAAGCCAGGGTGGCAAATGAGGGGAGCATTTAAAGTGTCCAGGTGCTCTAACCAGTGGTTATTTATCAATCAGTGCAAAAGTATTTCAATATTCTAATAACTTACATGGCCATTTCAGTGTGTACTGGGGAAAGACCAGCAATCCAGCATGGTTCCCCACCTATTCCCTCTACACAGTTTCCCTTGACCCCGCTGGTTGCTGGGCAAATGCAAACACAGGTGAGATAGAGTAAAAGCAGCTGTTGGGTTAAAGTGGCCCTTGTTTATTCTTTACTGAATTGCCATCTGTCTCACACCTGGCAAAGGAAAGGTGGTGAACAAGAGGAAGAGAAAGGGGAAGATAAATTAGAAAGACTAGATTAATTGATTGTTTTATTTTGTCTTAAAATAAATCATCTAGAACGTACCTCCTCCAGTTCCTAGCAGACTGCAATTCCATGTAAGAACAAACTTAGTGAGATGGTGAAAATGCCACTACAGAAGTTGCTTAACCAGAAAAGGTTATGTTACATGAAAGTTAAAAGTAAGACATGCTGTGAGTGAATCTTAATGTGGATAATCAGTTCTTGCAAAATTAAGTTGACTATATCATATTTATAACATTTCAAAGGTAAAATAGCAATGATAAATTCAGATACTGACAAGAGTAAAAAATCCGAACTCACAGACTAAACCAACATTTTGGAAAATTTAGACTGGTTTTTGTGAAATTGTTTTAAATCTGAACAATAGTTTCTAGGACAAGTGAAGGCTTTAGGCAGTAGCAGTCTAACAGCACAAATAAAATCTCTTCTTATGAGATTTGAAGTCCAACATGCAGGCTAAGAAGTTTTTCCAATTGCATTGATCATTTGAACTCTAGAGCTCCTGATCCTGAGGGCATATATTTATTTTGCTCCTCATTAAAACCAGAGGAAAAATAAGGATGGTATAACACTTATTTAAAAAGCTATTTTCTAAAGATGGACTATGAGCAACGCAGTCATTTTCTTCTATTTTGAGTGTGATTTCTTCTATTTGCATGTATTTTCATAAAATGATTATTTTTAGACTGGTTCTGCTTTTAGTCATAGCCTTGAGAGGAGGTAAAGTGACATGGGAGAGAAGTTGAAAACAGTAAACTTTCATGTTGAGCTGGACTTCCAACATACCTAAATGCCCAGGTCACATCTGCACATTGGAGATGACATCATAAGCCCTTTGATTATTTTGAGAATCTTAGTGACCAACACGGATCCATGCAGAACTCATTGTTAAGAATAGGGAAGCGATTACCCACCATGAGATGAGAGACATGAAGAGATCTGTAAAAAAAGACAAGAGAAGGAATTGATGATGAATGAATTTTGTATTGCACTTTTTTTTCTTCACAGCATCGGGAATTTCCTATCCCTAGCAGGGCAGTAGTGAGTTTATGGGAGGATGCACAGAAACTCTGGGCATAGTTCTCATTGTCTTGACTGAGAGAGTGTCAGGAGATACCCTTTTACTATGTAATTTATATTCAAATAAACCTAGATGCCAGGGAAGAAGGCAATCTGCCTGCTGCATCCCACTTATGGCCCTGAAACAGAAGAACCAAGTACTCAGAATATTCTGGATGGATTAATCTTTGCCAAGGTCTTTATAAAGATGAAAAAAAATGCAAAGTTAAAGTGATTCTGTCACTTAAAATAAAGAGTAATTACTGATGGGAGGAAGGAAATCAAATAAAGTAGCAAGGAAATACTGTGATTTAGTGAAATTCATAGAAATGAAAAGATTTTCTATAAGATCTGTTATATGAGCTGTAATTTTCCAAGATCCCAGACGTGGTATTTGATTAGGACCTTTTTTTTTTTTTTTTGTAATATCTTTGCCTGGTTTTGGTATGAGGGTGATTGATTAGGACCTTTGATCAACTTTTGTTGAGGTTGTTGCTACCTCTTATCGTTGCTAGCACAGGATAAAATTTCCACATCCTGACACAGTCATATTGCACCATAAAGAAACACAGTCAACCTGTTTGAAATTGGGCTCCAGATTTAGCACCAGATGACTGAGCCTCATCTAAACTTATCTTTGGGGTCTGGAAAATAATATTTGTTTACTGCTTAAAACACACCATTTGCGAATGAAATTATCATCCCTGAATCATGACGCTATAAAACTGTTCTCTCTGGGTAAAGTCAAATGAAGAATTAAGTTCTCTTGCAGTGAACCTGGGACTATCCTTGCAGTCAATTTAACAACTTTGATGGAGTTAGAAGGCATGCACTTAAATACAGTTAAAATTCATGATATTTTTAGGCCTGAGTTATCACCAGAGAGCAACTGGGCTTAGTTTTCACTTCCTACTTCACTTTGACTACAGGGACCTATAGGGCTTCTGGACTAAGCTTTCCCCAGAAAATGGATAAATTACACCCAATTGAAAAAAAAAAACAGAATTAAAGAATAAATGTCAGAAAAGTAGGGGCAGGAAAAAGGAACAAATAAAGGGCATCTC
The DNA here is from genome assembly GCF_023851605.1 of Tamandua tetradactyla. Lineage (NCBI taxonomy): Eukaryota > Metazoa > Chordata > Mammalia > Pilosa > Myrmecophagidae > Tamandua > Tamandua tetradactyla. The sequence goes on along the minus strand of NC_135336.1, from coordinate 27,580,696 downwards.
TTTCATGATAGCCAATAAATCTGTTGGCTCAATACATCTAGCATGAAAAGATGAAAATGAAGGAGGGCTTCTTCCCCTTCATTTCAAATCAGATTACAATGTGCACACAAAAGGATCTGCAAATAGAAATAAGAAAATTCCATTAACGTGATAATGATATTCTGAATGACCTGAACAAACAAAGGAGATTGGAACTTTAGATGTAATTTGTCGATCATTTCCTCATCCAGGTTTTGTGAGTGCCTGACTTAAAGAGTTTTAGAAAAGGCTGCTATATCCCTGTTAGGCTGTTTGCTCCATCTGTCAGATAATCCCTACAGGGAAAATTAATTCAACAAAACATCATTTAAATTGTGATGTTAGATTGTTTCCACTTTCCATTAATTAAAACATAGATATTAACAATCAGCCTCAGCGATGCCTTCCGCATGTTAGAATTGGTGTGAACTGAAAGGCGCTGGGAATCATGCCTCTAACTTCACCTTCCTGGAGCCTGAAATAAACCAATGGATCGTGACAAAACCACTATTAAAGTGCTCAGGTACTTGGGCAGGAAGGATATAAGGTCAAGTTATTAACAACTTTGTTTGAATGAGACTCTAAATTTCCATCTCATTCCTTTGTTCTGCGTGGGACCACAAGAGACCAAAACTGGGCCGAGTGTGGGTATTTTCCTAAAGTGGCTGAGAATGAGAAGAGTCAGATGGTAAATCCAAACTCAGTCTTTACCAAGGACCAAGAGGCAAGGGCAAGGAGCTGATTTTTATCTTTAAGTGCATGAGGTCAACATTAAGATTGAAAATAAGGGGTAAGAACCAAACAGAGAACCTGACAGACAATGGAATGAGTGAGGAGGTGAGAGCAAGGATGACAGTAATATGAGAAGGCCCCAGGTAGTCCCCGATTGGGGAAGGAGGTAACGGCTCTTTCTCATTTGCCTTGGACTCCATGGAGCAAAGGGCCTGGTGTGCATACAGATTTGTGGAGAACTCTTTCCCAGTAGGGAAGAAAGTTCCAAGATAAAGGAAGAAGTTAATTAAATGAAGCAATGAGATATAAGGAGTAGAGATGTTAGATATTGTTAATTGTGGGTGAGATGCAATAGAAAATGTCTAATGAGTGGGCACAGGCCAGTAAGAAGCCCTGTGAGGGGTATCTCTGTCCCCTGGAGACAGAGGATCTTCTACCTGGTCACAGTTCTAGAAGTTAAAGAAAAACTCAGCACTGAAAACCAGAGCAGATGCCACTTCACTGCAAGAGCCAATACAGCAAAGGTTTAGGACATGGGTTCTCAAGAAAGACTCCCTGAGTTTGAATCCTCGCTGTGTCACTCTGATTGTGTGACCTTGGGCAAGTCACTCAATCCTCCTTGCCTCAACAATAATGCTAGTCTCTACATCAAAAGGTTTCTGTAAGGATTAAATGAATTAATACATATAAAGTGATATAACACTACCTGGCACGTCCAAGTAACCAATATTACATATTATAATTGCTTATTAGTACACTTGATATAAGAGATAACAAAGAAATAGCAGACAAACCTTAGCCATAAGGAGTTTACAGTTTTATATCACAATGCCTAATACCTCGGAAATACTGTGGGTTCAGTTCCAGGCCATTGCAATGAAGCAAGTATCACAATAAAGCAAATCACAGGAATATTTTTGGTTTCCCAATGCATATAAAAGTTATGTTTATACTACAGTCTATTAAGTGTGCAATAGCATTATATCTAAAAAAAAAAAGTATGTATCTTAATTTAAAAATACTTTATTGATAAAATGCTAACCATCACCTGAGCCTTCCATGAGTCATAACGCTTTTGCTTGCAGGAGGGTCTTGCCTTGATGTTGGTGGCTGCTGACTGACCAGGGTGGGGGTGGCTGAAGGCTGGAGGGTCTGTGACAATTTCTTAAAATAAGACAGCAATGAAGTGCACTGCCTCGTTTGACTCTTCCTTTCACTTGAATACTTAGAGCTGTTGTAGGGCAATTATTTGACCTAACTTTTATGTCGTTGCATCTCAGGGAATAGGGAGGTTGGAGGAGAGAGAGAGAGAGAGAAGGGGAATGGCCAGTCTGTGAAGCAGTCAAAAAAACACTACAACATTTATCAATTAAGTTGGTTGTCTTATACGAGCATGGTTTGTGGCCCCAAAGACAATTACAATAGTAACATCAGAGATCACTGATCACAGATCACCATAGCAGATATAATAATAATGAAAAAGTTTGAATTATTGGGAGAATTACCAAAATGTGACACAGAAGCATGAAATGAGCACATGCTGTTGGAAAAATGGCACCACTAGACTTGCTTTAGGCAGGGCTGCCACAAACCTTCAACTTTTAAAAAATGCAATGTCTGCAAAGTTCAAAAAGTGAAGCATAATAAAATGAGGTATGCCTGTAATATTCCTATTTGCTTTTTATCTGGAAGAAGAGAGCTTTAATCTTCTCTGCTTTTCCTTAGTAATTTAATTTCAGTAAATTAGACTCTTTTAATTCAAAATATTTTAAGAAAATCAACTATAATTTATGTCATTGTTTAGAAATTATTGTATTATACCAGCACTGTCAATTGATCTGTAGAAACATTTACATATATATTTTAAAGACACATGGCTTTTGCACTGCAATAGCATTAGAAAGGTTACTGTGCATACATTTAAACAAGTGAGATCTCAAAGGACAAAATATTACAGAAGATCTCTTCCTAGCAAGACTTGAGGGTATAATTTTTAATAGAAAGATGGTTACAACTGCTTTCATTCAGAAGGAAGACACAGTCTCTTCCATGACCATAAGGATGTCCTTTTTAATTAAATGGCCCCTGTGTTAGTTATCAGTTGTCAACTTGGCCAGGTGAGCATACCTAGTTTTGTTGCTGCGGACATAAGCCAATGGTACATGAACCTCATCTGTTGCTAATTACATCTGCAGTCGGCTAGGAGGCGTGTCTGCTGCAGTGAGTGATGTTTGACTTAATTGGCTGGTGCTTAAATGAGAGAGCGCAATGTAGCACAGCCAAGCAGCTCGGCATTCCTCATCTCAGCTCTCACAGCTCAGCCCAGGCCTTTGGAGATGCAGGAAGAAGTCACCCCGGGGAAAGCTGTTGGAACCCAGGGTCCTGGAGAGAAGACGAGCAAAGACAATCCTGTGCCTTCCACGTAAGAAAGAACCTCAGTGGAAAGTTAGCTGCCTTTCCTCTGAAGAACTAACAAAATAAATCCCCTTTTATTAAAAGCCAATCCGTCTCTGGTGTGTTGCATTCTGGCAGCTAGCAAACTAGAACAGCCCCTTAACCGTGTTTGTGACTCATCCTTCTGCCATATTCCTGTTGATGGATCATAGAACACCACAATCAGCCATTCTCTCAGTCCAACCTATAAATGGGCTCTTGGCTAAAGAAGAGACCCAAACAAAAAGTGCTGTCCTTAATGAGAAGAAGATGCCAGGCCCATGTAATTACTTCCTACATTGCTCTACTTGCCTAGGCTTAACTTGCTCTAAAATTCCATCCATGCTTTCCATCTTGTGTTAGCACTCTCTGGTTGGTTGCCATTATGTCCTAGATATTTTACATGTACAATTTCAATTAGTAATTAATAAAGGAGACATGTTCAAAGGAAGTCATGGAAGAACTTGGAAGGTGAGATCACAGAGAAGTTTGATCAAGTGGCAAGGCTTTATTTTTAAGGCCACACTTAGCAGGTCAGGATTTGGTTCATCCCTACACCTGCCACCTCCTGAATTCAGATGTGGATTCAAATGCATCAACCTTCTGTAGTAAGGGATCTTGGTTTATACAGGAGTACAGAGCGGAGTGACCTTATACCTTGAAAGAAACAACTCACAATTTGGAGTTCTTTGCCCAAGTTTACAAGAGCAATGTAGGGAAACAACTCTCCATGTGAAATTATTTTCCCCATTTGTCCATCTTCCTATGTGCAACCTCAAGTGCCATATCCTGGTTACAGTGGCCTCCACCAAGGACCACTTTGAAAAAGCTTATGATCTGAAGCAATGATTTTTAATTGTGGTCTCTGAACTAGTTGTATTAGCATTACCTGGGCATTTGCTAGAAATGTAATTTCTCAGGCCCCACCTCCAGACCTACCAAATCAGAAACAACTGGTATGGGACCCAACAGTTATGTTTTAACCAGCTCTCCAAGAGAGTCTGATGCACACTCAAGTTTTAGAAACACTGACATAGGAGTGCTTGACTACACCTTGCTACTTAATCTCCAAGTGTAAGAAAGTTGTCCAAGTCCACACAGCCAGTAAGAGGAGAGCCAGGGACACTGGTTCATATTCTTTCTGGTAAGGCATGTGGCTTCGCCCTTTTTTGCATCACCTTCAAAGAAAAAAATAAAGAGGTCTTGGAAGTTAAACTACGGAAAAAGTATCAAATTCCATTTTAAAAGAATGTATAGTATAAATGGCAATTTTCTCAGTTTTCTACAACCTAGCATATTCCCTTATCAACTAATTAACTATTTCTTCAGAAGCATTTCCAGTACATAAAACTATCAGATATAATCTGCCTTTTCCTAAGAAAATTCAATACATAAGCTTCTGCTTGGAAAACACATAAATCAGGATTTTAACTTTACAAAAGAATTTGCCTCCTGATTTTTTTCTTCATGAAATCCAGTTTTTGGTATATTAGTACAGTGATTTTACAAAATGCTAATATATACATGAAAATTTAGGAGGCCTATTAACTGAGATTGTGTTTAGTCTCTTGTAGAATCGGATCATTCATTATCTTCCTCATTAATTCTCTGCAGTTGTGTTCACTATGTTGCAGAAATAAAAATTCCACTTAAAATTTATGAGAATTGACAGGAGACACCCCAATCTCTTAGGGCAGCAATTCTTAAACTTGAGGTGCAGAGGATTTATTAAAACAGATTGCTGGCCCTAACCCCAGGGTTTCCGATTCAGTAGGGCTGGGGTGGGGCCCACAATTTGACATTGCTAACAAGTTCTGGGGACGTCACTTTGAAGACCGTGGCTTAGAGAATTTTCAGACAAAAATTCTCCTATAATATTCTTCCTCAGCTTCTGTTATCAAACTATACTGAGATATATTCTAATGACTCCTTTTGAATATGACAATTCAAGAAACAGTTCTATCCCCAAATACACATTTTATAACCCTATCACCAACCAACAGGGGACTAATTCATTGAATTCACAAGGCGAAATGACAGCAAACCCTGACCACCCAGCACCTGGTAAATACCCTCCTCTCCAGCAGGGAAACTGACTGTCTTTCCTGTTGTTTTGAAAAACTTTTTAAAAGATACCTCAGGCCATCTATCTCCATTAAGTCTAAGAAAGTTAAGATTGGTTTCTGATTTACCTATCAGTACCTTGATGAAGAGCTTCTCCACAAAGTTATTCAATTCACAAGCAGATTCTGAAAATTAGTCATTAAACCAAATAACTCTAGTATACCTTTTATTGAGCACTTACTATATTTCACATATTATCTCATTTCATCTGCATGATATTCCTGCTTAACAGATAGTAATATACCTATTTTGCAGATGAGGTCAACGAGGTTGAGAAGGTTTTGCCCAAGATAGCACTGTTGATAAATGACAGAACCAGAGCTTGAATCCAGGTTGTGAGACCCCAAAGTTCAATATCCTTACTTTACTCCATGCTGATTATCATTCAAAATGAGGCTTCAATTCTCCCATTTGTCATAGAATCAATAATCCCTCAGCACAGAGGCATAAGAGTCTCCTTGGGGTCCACCCCTCCCTGGGCTTTGATGATCCATTAGCTTTCTATTGCTTCATAACAAAATACCACACACTTAGCAGCTTAAAACAAATCCCATTTATTAGCCTATAGCTCTGTTGGTCATAAATCTGGGTGCGCTTGACTGGGTCCTAAGCTCAGAGTATTAGAAGATCAAAATTAAGATGTTGACCAGACCAGATTCTTATCTGAGACTCTGGGAAAGAAACCCACATCCAAGTTCATTCATCTTGATGGTAGAATCCATTTCCTTGTAATTGTAGAACTGAGGTCCCTGTTTCCTTGCTGGCTGTCAGTGGGGCCAGGGGGAGGGGTGCTGGTCACAACTTCTAGCAGCCATCCATATTCCTTGTCACTTGGCTCTCTCTATCATTGAGCCAGTGTTGGCAGATCAAATCCTTCTTGGGCTTAGAAGCTCTCTGACTCCTCTTCTGCTGCTAGCCAGAGAAAACACTCTACTTCTAAAGAGTGTATCTTTGGGGTCCAGCCCACCCAGAAAAACTTCTTTCCTTAAGGTGAGCAGACGTGAGATTTTGTTTATATATGCAAAATTCCTTCACAGCAGTAACTGGATTGGTGTTTGATTGAATAGCCAGGGAACTGGAGTCTTGGGGGATGGGGGAGCAGCTTTAAATTTTTGCCTACCATAGTTGCACTCCTGAAGGTCAATGATTGCAACACTGTACATGTAGCCACACTCCTCTACCTATATAGGGAACATGGAGACTGTTTTCAAACCTACAGACAAACATCCTGGGGGTAGCCCTGCCCCCTTGGTTAGGCTATTGGCAAAAATTGTCCCTGAGGAAAAATCTTCCTCTGGATAGGATTCATTGTCTCTCATAGAAATCTACCCACATTCTAATCTGAGAATCATACAACAAATCAAATGTCCAGGACATGTTCAGTGCCTGATATTCAGCAAATAGTAAATGCTTTATAAATGAGTTATTTGGCACTAACTAGGCAGTAGGAAACATGGCTTGCTACCCTCTTGGAGTTAGTTCCATAAATATGTTCCTTTCTTTTCCTTTCCCTCTAGATTAAAACTAGAAATGAAGGTTTCCCTTCTTTTTAAAAAATTAAAATCTACAGATATTGTCAGTACAATCATTCATGGTATATGGTGAATGCTTTATGATTGTGAAGGAGAGAGATGACTGTATAATAGTGTTCCCTTTATTCTCCAAGAATATTTGAGATTGCAAGCCTTGCAAGAGAACTCAACTACTAGCCTTAAATGTAGAAAAAAATGGAACTTGGATTATTTTCTTGTCAAGAAACTTAAAACATTTCAATGAAAACCAAAGTATTCCACCCACTAAGGTTATTAAATAACGTGGAAGTCCAAAGTCCCCAAAGAGAATAAGGTAATTCAGAACACAGGAGTAAGGAAGATGTCGTATTTTATAACTTCACCTACTCCATGAGACAAAAGGAAGAAAGGTTTATTTTGTCCAGAATCTAAATATTCTGTAGCACATAATCTACCTCAACCTGAAACAACCCAAACACAGGAGTCCAGAATGGGAATGGAGGCCTGCAATCCTCTATATCTTAATGTAAGGCCTGGATATATCCTGGAGTATGTTAAGCAGATAATCAGAAAGTATTGGCAAATCCCTTGAAGGATGGGAGAAAAAATATGGATTAAACTTTACCACTGGGGAAATTCCTGACACTGTATAAAATATTAGAGACTCCCAAGTCCCAAGCCCTTGGTCTTGAGGCTTGATCTCTTGAAGCTTATGTATGTAGTAGAGAAGATTAGCTTACCTGTAGTTATGCCTAGGAGTTACTTCCAGAGGAGCTCTTTCGTTGCTCAGATGTGGTCTCTCTCTAAACCCAACTCTGCAAGTGAAAGTATTACCCTCCCCCCCTACATGGGACATGATATCCAGGGGTGAAAGTCTTCCCGGCAACGTGGGATATGACTCCCAGGGATGAACCTGGCCCTGCACTGTGTGATTGATAATGCCATCCTGACCAAAAGGAGGAAAAGAAGTGTAACAAAGAAGGTATCAGTGGCTGAGAGAGTTCAAATAGAGTCAAGAGGCTAATTTGGAGGCTACTCTTATGTGCTTCAGCAAAACATTACTACCTATCGTGGTTTGCCAAAATCCCAACCAAAACCATTCCTGCCAACCTTAAAGAACACCTAGGACTATATCTGAGATTCTACAAAGGTTCCTTGCACTATGTTTACTTTCCAGAAATCTACAACCTCCAGATTGGCTCCTAGGCCATGAAAGTTCTGACACCAGAGGGGCCAGCCTTTCCAGAACATCAACTAGTTCCATCCCCCATCCCATATTACTGACAACCCCTTTCAACATGAAAAAAGTTAGAGTGGGCATAGCCCAAGTAACCCTAAAGATTGTGAGGAAGATCAAAGGAGATGATGGAGTTATACAGAGATGGTAGGGTCTAACAAATGAGTATGACTGCTGAATCATTATACTGATATTTCTTTTAGTCTCCAGTGTCTTGGAGCAGCTAGAAGTAAAAACCTAAAATTGTGGAATTTTAAACCATACCAAATTACAAAATCTGTTCTACAACTAATTGTCATGGTGTGCTTTGAAAGTTATTGCTTTTTTATGTATATGGTATTTTTCACAATTAAGAAAACAAGCAAACAATGAAGTTAAAAAAATAAAAAGCCTCCAAAGAACCTGTGGATGACTATAGAGAGAGACTGATTTTGAAGTGTGCCATATTCTGTGGAAGAACCACCTTCCTGTAAAGAGAGAGTTTAAGCTTGAACAGCCTACAATGACTCTAACATTTCACTCGCTCTCAAAATTTACCTGCATTGTGAATGTGGGTATGTTTGCTGCTCTGAGGGGAATTGGGAAGCAGCATGGCACAGTGGTTTTTGAAAAGAAGTGAACCAGCTTGTGTGCAAATCTTAGCTCTGCTGCTGATTAGTCACTTGGCTCTGGCCAGGGAATTTAACACTTCAGTACATTGGATTTCTCATCTATAAAATGAGGATAGTAACACTTAACCTTTTAAAATTATTGTAAAGATTAGAAATTATGTAAGTCATGTGACACAGTAGTTATTTAACTAAATGGTAACAACAATTGTTACAGTTTCTACCTACCAATTCTTAAAACACTCTCCCTTAAATGTCAGTATTCCTATTTGAGTTTTTCTCTTTCTCCATCCTAGATTTTAACTACTATTTTCCTCCATGGTATCCACTTAAGATCTCCTACACTTCCACAATCAAAGAAAAATATATAGAACTATTTTTTAAATAGTGATGAGTAGGATTTTGGCAACATATTCGCTGTGTATGTTATGTGTTATGCTGTTTTAGAATAGAAATTTAAAGGACATTTTCCCCAAGGTCTGTCTTCCTTATTTTGGTATTCTACATGTGTTTAAGAATACTAATGGTCACCAGAACCACTACATACATATTCTACAAAAAAGAAAAATCCAGTGGTGTTACAGAGCTCCTGGTTTTCAGAATCTCTTTCTGCTTCAGCTGATATATAGTGTAAATCTAAAACTTATTTAAAAACCTGTCTGTGTAGGGCAGCTTTTAATTAATCTTCTCTTAGTTTTTATACTATATGGTACCTGAAAGATACAAGATCAATCACCACCGTATTGTAATGTCGAGTTGTGAGACAGGAAGATAAATGAGCTATCAAGCTTAGCATTTTGATAGCTAAGTTAATTTAACTAGCTCCAGAACATACTGTAGATTGGTGGATAAAGTTGTGAGCCAGGGCATTGAATGTTATAACTGTGAATATGGTATGTTATTAGAAAAACAGGAATAGGCCAGTTCCTATCTGTCCTTTATGGAAATTTAAGTACAGGATCATAGAGGTGTTGCTGGATAATGAAGTCATACTACTAGTTCTATCAGACCAGTTAAGAAGCCTTTCTTAATTTAGACTTTTAATTGAGCACTTAAGACAAGGTCTGGAATGATCTGAAGTTTCCTTTTGCATGATGAATGAACAAATCTTGGCCAAGCAAATTAAAGTCAATTTATGTTTAAAGGTAGACCATGAGTAGACTCTTTCCTTATGGGACCTACCAGGATTTTTTTTTTATCATAAATTTTACTTCAAACTTTTTTTCCTCAATTATAGGAATTTTGAACTGATCCTTGTCCTTGGGTGAGAGGATAGCCCATCCCTGGGATATGCATTTATAAAATGACATTTCAATCCACAGAAACGTAAGAAAAAACTTCCAGTCTAGCTCCTCAAAACTACTAGTCTAGGGCAGTGCAACGGTGACTCAGTGGCAGAGTTCTTGCCTGCCATGCCAGAGACCCAGGTTCGATTGCTGGTGCCTGCACATGTTAGAAAAAAAAAAAAAAGAATTTTTTCAGAGATCACTGGAGAAGTATTTAGATAAGCTAATAACAGGTATTAAGGAATGCCAACGTTGGAATGTCACATCTATTAAAATAAGCAGCAGTAAAGAGAGCATTTTGAAAAGTTCTTCTTTCCTTGAAAGACAATGAAATCAAATTGCTGTAAGGAAGAAAATCCAACCTTTACCCACTTCCCACACTTCCCAGACCCAACCTAACCCATACTAGGCCACTTCTGTCCATTTCTTTTATTCACTTGCTCATTCACTCTTTAACAAACATGTATTAAGCACCTACCACATATGGACCATGCACACAGACTAAGTCCTCAATTATGTTTCAGAATTATAGTTATTAACAAGACACTATTCATGTCATCAATAAGTCAAAATGGTCTGATATGAGAACCAGAATAACTGCACTTTTCAGTTGTACAATTACAACCACAGTTATACAACTACAGATTATAATTCAAGTAGAACTTACTTCTTCACCTAAAACTTTTTACCTCCTTTACATTGACCCTCATCTTCAGAAATCAAACAATTCAGAGACTCACCCACTTCTGAGAATTTCTGAGCCCAAACCATAAACAATAAGAAAAAAATCAATTGATTCCCCTAACATGTCATCATTTCAAAGTTGTCTGTGCATCTGTTCTCCCTTGTTGCAGTAAGTCAATAAATCTCAGTTTATCAAGGATACTTAGTAAAATGCTAAAAAGAAAGTATTCATCTTTAAATGAGTCTCAGAGTCATTAAGCAAACCTTTCTATTGGTACTTTTACAAATAGAATTTTATTGTTTTCCAAAGTCCTACACTTAAAGAGCTAACTAATTAGCTCACTTGCAATATAAAGAAATAGAAACATATGCATACAAACACATATAGGAACATATGTGTATATGTAATTTTGGTAGGGGGTGGGGGGAGAAAACATCTGCATTTGACTATACATAGCATTGTGTGCTTATGTGTGTAGGGTGCAAATATGTTCATAAACTCACATCTCTTTAAGATGTGTAAGCATAGTTATATAATGTTTTTGGATTTGGTTTTCTTTGTATTCAATGAATAGAAGCTTTAATTCCTAGTTCTAAAACCTAAAATCTAGGGAACCTAGGAGAACGACCTCTCACTGGGAGATAGAAGAGGATACTTTTCAAAAACATGGGCTTCTAACATTAGCTAGATCTGGATTCAGACCCCAGCTCTGATATTTGAAAAAGAAATCTTAAAGCTTTCTTTGTAGCCATGACCACTTGATAAGGGTAGAAGGAGGAAAAACAAAAGCAGATAGCTGCCTGTGTTTGAAAATATTTATCAGGATCATTTCCCCAGGTCTGAGGGGTGTGGTAGTAGGAGGACTGGTGTTATAAGAAGTAAAATTATAGTGACCATATTTGGATGTAATATTTAAATCTAATATATTTTCATCTCAGTCTGACAGCTTAAAATACACGCTTAATAAAAGATAATCTTGTATTGTTCAGAAAGATCTACCTAAAATAATAGATTCCTAAGGGTTAACAAACTCAGTCTCTAGCACAAAGATAAAGTAATTGAGCAAATAATAATGGTTGCCCCTATTTCTTCTGTTGCATCTTTGCAGGAAATAATATGTTAATGAGAAGCCCCTGTTGCCTTCCTTGCAGGAGATGGACTAATCAGGGTCTACTCTGGTAAAAGAGACAAGAGCTGGTGGGGTAGGGTGATGGAAATGGAGCATGCTGAAACTATGACTGGTCTGAACCTGATCACAGACATAGGTTTAGCATTTCCTGCTCAGACCACTCTAGAGACTAAACAGTAAGGCTCTGACTCTCCCAGAAATGTTTGGAACCAGAACAGCCAAACCATAGTCCAAAGAACCATGCTTATCAAATCTGCTATCAAATATATCTGTCCTCCAGGAAAGTATCCTCTCAGATGAATGGAAGGGATGAGTAGTTGGTACTATTTCCAAAATTGTCTTCATTATTCAGAGAAGAAGTCTCTTTTCTTCCTTTAGTGCTTGGTAAACCAGCTTTAGAATTCATTCAGCAACAGTCATTTCCTAACCACAACTTTGTGTATGTTATAGAACTTCTCTGAGCCTTAGTTTCTATATCCCTAAATCTAGGGAATGCTGATTAAGTTAGACAGTGATCAAAACATGCTTAACACAGGGTCCAGTGCATAAGTGTTTAACAAATTGTAGTCATTATCATTTATTTTATTCCCCCAAAGGACTTTTCTTTTTGCTAAAAAAACATACCTTCTTACAGATTGTATAATATTGTTGGTTAAGATGATTTAAATCAAGTATTATAATCATCAATAAAAATTCACAGTATAAAAAAAGATGAGTATTTTTCCCTCTTTTTATGCTGTTGTTCAGTACAACTGCTAAAGAAATTTGTACTTTAATAATTTGTATATTATTGGATATTGTTAATTTAATTACAAGTCACTCTTATTTATCAAAGCAGTTTGTTACTCTGCCTGACTTTGTTAGCAATTAGTTAATATCAACAACCTTTGAAAAAAAATGAAAGCCATTTTATAAAACATGCTAGGGCTACCCCAAGTTCCAATGTACCTTCTGTACATGTGGTTTACCCTGCTCCTCTAGACAGAGGGTAAAGGACAGAACCCAAGTAAGTACTGAGTTTTTAGCCTCTGACTTCCTTTTCCCTACTCTTCACAACCAAGGCTGTGCCTTCAAATTTCAATAAACCATGTAGAATGACCAGTATGCTCCAGGACCTAGTCATAACATCCATCTCTATTTCTCACTACCCAGTGGTAGTCAATGACAACAGATGCTCTAAGTTCAAACTGCCTTGCCCTGCTCACACTCACAAAATGGATCCACATCATGGACATTGTACTCTCCATTTATTCAAGGCTGAACCCTCCCACTCCCAAAGGCTGAACTTATCAATAGCTCTATGAAGCTAAGCATCCCTCTGATTCAGGTACCCCTGAGTGAGAAAATATTCAAAATCACCTGTCCAGACTGTTGAGAAAAAGGCCATTCAAATGTGCAGTAAGCACCAAAGCACAATATAACATTCATGCTGTTGTAGAAAAAAGTTAGATTAGTTTGACAAGATTGGTTCATTTAAGAGTCATTTTTATTTCCCCCATTACCCTATTAATCCCTCTTAGACTTTGAAAATTAATCCTCCCATTATTCCTGGATTTCTAGATCTGAACATATGCAGCCTGGTTTATGATATCTGGTATCATGGGCCCCTAAACCAGCCTCTCAGTGTTCTCAGAAGGTTTTGTTTCAGTTAATTCTTTAAGCATCCCAGGATTCAAGTCATTGTTTCTTGTAATTTATTTTATTAATCCTAAGAGTATCCTAAAAGAAAGGAATAGAAATTAATGAAAATAAATTAGCATTTTTGATTATGAAAGATACCTTCAAGGGCACTCTCATTTCTTGAAAGTGATATTGCATTGTATAATAACACTGGAGCAGAAAAACAGCAGAATGGTCTAGATTCTCTCATGAATTGCCAGTGTCTCTTTTTCAGATGGGACACATTGATCAGATGGGATTATAGGGGTTGAATCAGAGATAGAGTCCAGTTGTAGAAATTCATGATGACCCTTAAGCAAGAGCTGGAAAGCATCTGAACAGCAAGCTAAACCATTGCCTAATTTCAGACACCCCTCTCCAATTTCAGTACTCCCAGCCCAGCCCAAATCACCATCAACTCTCACCTGACCAACACAAGACATTCCCAACTGGTCTGGCTGTTTCAACTCTAGGTCCCCGTTATGAACCATACCACCACACAAATCAGATTATTTTACTCCCCTGCTTAAAATATTTTGGGGGCTTCTCACTGCGATGAGGAAAAAGTACAAGTGAACAAGGCTATGTATGGATCTGACCCCTGCTCACTCCAAGCTCCCTGGTATACTCAGTTCTGCTACAATGCAACATCTGATTTCCTAAAAATCACTGTGCTATGCAAGATCACACAATAAAAACCAGAATTTCTAGGAAAAATGGGGATGGGCCACAACACTCAAAAACTTTACCAGTGACCCATTAAAATAAAGATGGGAAGCTAACAAAATGGTAGCACAGTTTTACATGGGCTAAATGGTTAAGAAACACATAAACACTACAATAAATATGACACATCACCTTGGAAAGACCTGAAGTCCACTTGTGAAAGTGGCAGAAGAGTTCCGGCTTGTGAATTATTGTGAAGTGGCAGAAGGAGGGTTATCTGAAATAAAAAGGAAAAGTGTAACATCAGATAAGCAAATGGGTGTGATTCATAACACATGTAGTGAACTGAGGTAGCTACTGATGTTTGAGATGTGTTCATGCATACTTTCCATTTATTCCCACATCACTTGGTTCGGCTGGGTGCAGTTCTCTACATTCACCTTATGTGCAGACAAAATTACACATACATGAATGCAAAATTCATGTTTTCCTTGAATTGTTACCTATCAATTGTGTTGGAACAAACTTGCATTTTAAAGCAAGCATTATAGCAGAACTGACTGTTCTACATAGCCTGCCAGCTGCCATCCACATTGCCCTGTCTTCAGCCTCTTTGCCATGCCAAGTTCTTTCCCAGTTCTTTCATGCCAAGGCCTTTGCATTTGCTGCTCCCGCTGCTGGGATGGCTTTTCCACAAGCCCTTCACATGACCGGTTTCACCTCATCCTTCAAACCTCAGTTTCAGTGCCCACTCTTCCAAAAATGTTTTCCTAATGGGACTCCCCCTAACATAGGCCTCCACTCCCCTTGCTCTCTTATTCATTATCTTTTTTTAATTTCTTTTGAGTGTATCTTATAAGAGGTAAATTTTATTTTTTTATTAGTCATTATTTCTCTTCCACAAGAAAGTAACGTCTATGAGGTCAAGAACCATGTCTGTCTTAACACCTTGTAATTTCCAGACCCCAGTACTGCACCAAGCACAATGCAGGCAGAGTGCACCATATCAAACTCAACATATATCTACTTAATGAGTAAAAGAATGAAGAAATGATTATATCTAGGAAAATACCAAGTAAATCCAGCCACTCTCACAGAATGGTCTTATTAACTCTGCTCTGATACTTATTTTGTTAAGCCCCTTAAGAGTATAGCAACGGTGCAGATTTAATGTTCTTGAGAAAAAGAACTTAAAGAAAAACAGTGCAAAATTTTATTTTAAAAAAGAATATATGAGAGATTCTAATAGATTATTAGTCACACAGCATAAAAATAACAACAACAGAAAGGAAGAAATTAGACTGTCAAAATGACAAAAACAGATGATTTGTTCATGCTTTTTATAAAATGGACCTAATGGCAATGACAGCAACAGAAAAGGCTCAAATTTGGCAAGTGATTAAACACAGATTAAGGATCTGGTGAGGCCCTGAGAATTTTTGTCCCTAGTTTTTATAGCCATCTTTTAAGAAGAATTTGGAGAAATTTTAAAGGACCCACAAACAATCACACTAATGAGACTAAATAGTTATTGTAAAGAAAAGCTAAAAGCTACTGAGAGTCTTCGTTTTCCACCTTCAGCATCACAGGAAAGAAATCGTGATTGAGATGCTTGAATGTTCCTTAATATTCATTCTTCCCTTCTTCTGTATCATTAAAACCCTTAATTTTTTGCTGGGATGTGAACAAAATAAGTCTTCATTCCCAGGCCTCCCTTTTAGCTATTTGTGATCATGTAACCATCAGAATAAATTCTGGGATATGTGCTGCTAATTTCTGCTAACAGGATGGCAGTTTCCTTATGGAAAGAGAAAGGTGTGTCTTATCCTTAAGAGAAAGGTGTGTCTTATTCATTGTCCTTATTCTCCTTCCATTCTTTCATCTTGGAATGCATATGTAATGAGTGGAGTTGGGGTGCCATATGGGGTCACAGGACAACCGTGGAAATATACGCCATGTCTGATTGGATTAGTGAAAGTTCTCCAGGGAATCAGAACCAACAAGAGATGTGTATTATGTAAATATTTTGAGTTTAATTACTGTAGGGATTGGCACACAACTGTGGAGATGGGCAAGTCTGAATTCTGTAGGGTAGGCCGCAGGCTGGGAACTCCAATGATGGTTTTCAATAAGTTCCCCAGAAGAAGCTGGCAGTAGAAGTAGAGATGAAAATTCTTCCTTCTGATTGCTGAAATCGCATCTCCATTTAAAGCCTTCAACTGATTAGATGACACTTCTCTCATTGCTGAAAGCAATCTCTTTAGTTGATTGTAGTTATAATCAGCCATAGATGCAGTCACCTTACTGATGATTTAAATCCATAAAATATCCTCATAGTAACAAACAGCCCAGTGTTTGCTTGACCAAACCACTGGACACTATAACTTAGCCAAGTTACAGATGAACTGAACTATCACACCAATGAAGCAGTGAGGTAGAAACAGCCTGGATCTCTTTATTTTTGTGTGAAATAGGGCTGCTATAGCAGCCATGAACTGTCTCATCTCAACACTTTAATATGGGAACAAAACTATCTATCTAATTTAATTGAATCTTAATTTAGATTTTAATTTTAACATATAGTCATATAAGTAAATGTTTTTCCTACTTTTAGCTCTACAGATTAGTTAAGGAGAATACTCAACAAGTCTTAATGACTGCATTTAGGAAAGAAAGACAGCCTACCTGGGCATAGCCAGAGGGTAAGAATGAGAAAATAAGTTGAATTGCTTTGCCTAATCAAGTGTTAGAAATTTCAGGATTTATAAGAGATATCCCTGGGGAAAAGGTAAAGACAGAAAGAGGATAAAAGAATCATCTGTAAGAAGTAAGAGCCAGTGAGAAATTTCCCATGATGTGTATGTCTATGAGAACATTAGTTCTAAAGTTGCCATCCTCCTCAATCTGTAATTCTCCTCTACTTTTCAAACTTTTGGTAAAGTTCTGTGCTTAATAAACTTATATTAAAAGCTTGGGGATGAAATAAGAAGAAGGAAAAAAAGGAAGGAGGGAAGGAAAGAAGGAAGGTAGGAGATGTTGGAAGCTTCAGGAGTGGAGAATTAAGGTTACATCAGCCAAAAAATGTGGCAGCATTCTTCAATGTGCAAAAGAAAACCCGGAAAAGAAAAAAATGCCTCCTGCATACCAAACACATGCATACATACACACACACAGATTTCTGAGGGCTTGTCTGACTGCAGAAGATGGAGAAGGGGCTCAATATTGTAGGAAAGGGAACCCCTGAGTCTAGAAGACTTACGAACATCCAGGTTGAAGACCTTCAGACTACATAATAATATAAAATATTCTGTTCCTGGTGTACATGTTGACTCTCATTTATCTTTCTAACTGTGCTTCAATATCACCTCCACTGAAGGAGTCTCCTTAATCCTTCTGGATAGGGTCATTCAGCCCATTTTCCCCTGTAACACAACATCTTGGACATTTGTTTCCTTGTTCCATGAATTTCACTTTGAGATATTTGAGAATGTGATATATTTGTCCTCTCTCTAGTGACTAATATATAGTACAAAAAAAGGCTTTAAAGAGTTGCATTGAGTTTTGTGATAAGACTACAGAAATAGTAGAAACCTTAAATGTAATCATAGTTAATTCTAATTTTCAGAAAAGAAGCTAAGGGCCAAATTGAATTCCCTAAGTTCACACTGCTAGGAAGAGGAAGAAGGAGGACTAAAACTTGATCTTCTGGATCCCAAATCACACACTGTTGCCATCATATCATGTTCACTGTCACAAGAGCAAAACACCTCAGGAAAACCTGGGAAATTATATAGAATTATATATGTGCTCCCCCAAAGCACATGCTATCTTGCTGTATGGCTAATGAAACCACTTCCATTTGTTTCAACTTTGGGGAAAGGAAGCATAAGATTCTGCTTCCCGTTTTCAAGGTTCCTTGTAAGTGCTAAGTATGAATAATGAAGAGATAGACTTAGCAATGCACAGATAAGTGCATAGATTCTTCAGCTCTCCTGGGACTCATAAGTTGCCAGAAAAAAGCATATTTTTCAAACTAAAAGATCATTATTTGGCCCTGATCAAAAAAAAAAAAAAAGAATTTGAATAAAAAAATCAGGCAGCACAGCACACACATCTATATTACTTTCAGCCTCATGCACAGAAGCGGACTAGAGCTGTTCTCCAAGCTTTTCATATTCACCATGATGTCTTATTTTATCTCCCTTATTTTGTTCTCCTTTCCCAAATCCACTCAATCATTTATTGGCTCATCAGTGCTCTTGCCTGCTTCTTCTCCACTTTACTATCTTCCTCTTTTCACAGATAAACACCTCACACCTGGGAAACAGAAGCCTCTAATTAGTATTAAAACCTGAAGTTTACACCTGCTTTGATGTTTCCTAGGATGCATTTTGGTGAATAATAATGTTCTCAAGCTACCGCCATTCAACACTTAATCAAAAGTCAGTTTAGAAGAGATTCTCTTGCAGTCGCCCAATGTACCCTAATTCCAAGCATATTTGTTAAATGAAATGAAAGAACTAGATTCCGAAATTGGAAAGTTTCTTTTCAACAAGCCACATTTCTCTGAGCTGATGTTCTGGAAAAGGGGGCACACCAACTTTTGAAAAGTATTAATAAAATTTTGAACAACAAAGAAGAATCAAAGTTGAGGATAGAAAGATCTGAGAAAGAGCAGCTGCTCCAGTGTTTTCTAAGTGAACTTGTTTTCTCTGAGCATTGAATTCACATGAGTATTTCTATTGCATGTATTAGTTAATGCTCTAAGTGCATTCTACCATAGAGTGAGCATGAAAAGTTTAAACACTAAGAGCCTGAGAGGGTAAAGTTAGGAGGAAGTTTATACAGGAAGCAAGATGGCACCCATGACTCTGACCAATAAGAAAATCCTTCTTAAGTTAAGGTCAACCTAGATAGTCTGCCATGCCGGAGACCCGGGTTCGATTCCCAGAGCCTGCCCATGCCAAAATAAAAAACAAGCAAGCAAAAAAAAGTCAACCTAGAAATTTACATTCTAGTCAAAAAGAGAGGAATAATTCCTTATCTCAGTATTATGGCTCTCTATTGAAAAACACAGAATGCCTCAGATGAAGAAGAAAGTTGCAATACCACACAGATTTTAAAAAGAGCCATTACTGGAGAAATAATCATGTAATTGAGGACAACCATTTTGTACAGACATTAAAAATCTGGTGCAGAGAAATTCTATGCAAATAAAAACAGAGATAATAAGGGATATAGGAAGATTTGGGAAATTCTCTATAAGTGTGAATTTGAAGCTATAACAATTAAAATATTAGTGTTCTGTGCAATTTAGACCATTCCCAAACAGACCACTACTGAAGAAAAGCAGCAGAAGATCCAGAAGGGGGGGCATCAATAAATCAGAAACAAACAAAAATATATCATAGAAGCCCACGACAGAACAATTGTCTGGCTATAATGGGCTAAAGGGTTCGCCATGTCCTTGGTGTGGAAGCTCTGGTAAATTCAGATTATTCTATGACATACTACAGTATTCATACTTTGGCATATGCAGGTATCAGTAGGAATAGGCCAAGTTATGCTATAATAGCAAATTATCCCCAAATCTCACACCAAGGATTACTTCTTGCTCATACTACCCATCCAACAAGGTTGGCCACAGTGCTAACTTCCAGTCTCAGGCTGACAGAGTAATTTTCACGTGGAACACTGCTGCTAGTCAAGTCAGAGGGGAAAAGAATGTGGTAATTTCTAGAGCTTCTGCTCAGAAGGGGCATGCGTCCTTTCTGCCCTCCTTCCATTGTCCTGGGCAAGTCATGTGGCCATGCCTGAGTTGAGCACGGTAGGGTAGATAATCCTTTCCAAGGAGGAACACCGAATACGAGTTCTACAACCCACCACTGTATACTCAAGATAACTGTATATAGTAAATTATATAATTCTGACCCTACAATGCCAGAATGTTTCTGTAATAGAATTATCTTTACAAAATCTGAAGTTGAAGAACTCCAGGCATTATTATAAATAGCTATCTGAATAGGGTGGACTCCAACTAGCAATTACAGCCAGTATTTTGGCTTTTTTAGTCAGCAGCTTCCCATTACATAAAGGTGCCTTAAATTTTAATTCTGTCTGTGTATATTCATGACACATAAGTCTTCAGGTTGTCTACTAAGGCCCTTAACAGGGAGGAACAATAATCAAATTAATAGGTTTTTTTTTCTTGTGTCTATTTCAAAAATGAATATTGCATTTAAGTAAGAGTTTGAATGATAGTGGGTTGGAAATCTGCATGTGTGAATTTTACATATTTTTCATTTCCTACCAAGGAGCTGGATTTTTAAATGCCACTCGATGATAAAACCTTTAAATAAGGACAAAGGCCACCTTAGCCCGAATACATAATTTAAGAATAGGGAGCGTGAATATGATGACCGAAACATCAGTAAGGAATTTGCTAACTAATTGTCCATGATGGGAACTTTAATTTGCTTCGTAAAGATAAAGAAATATACACTATTTATGGTGTTATAAATCTAATTGAAAATACTCATGTATATCTGCCCCAACCTCCTATTGCAAAGGATAGAGTGTGTTGTGAATCTGTTTACCTACCACTGAGAGGAAGTGTGAGCCCTCAGACAAGGATTTTCAGTAATGACTTCAAGTTAAAGTTCTCAAAAACAACATTTATCATTTATTTCAGCATGATTTGCCTGGAGACAGGAGAAAGAAATAAAAGTTTTCTTAATGTCCCTTTCATCCTTGAGATTTTATACACATACACATACCTTTTCTACTCCCAAGCAGAACCCCTTCTCCTTAACCATTGAAATCTTTATAATAAAGACACCTAGGAATACCTCTTAAGAGAAAATTGTTCCCATTTCCAGGATCCAAGCAATGAGCCTTGAACATTATACAATTTTGATAAATTCTAAGCTGCAATAAATAGCTATTTCCTTCCCATAAGTATTGGATAAAAAAAGGATAAGTAAGAGATTCAGCTGATTGATTAACTGATTGATTAAAGAAAGGGATAAGCTGGTGCAAGTGACCTGAGGCTCTGTATGATGGCAATGTCAAAGACAGGCTTGAAGCAGGAAAAAGAAAAGTCAGAATGGTTCTTCTCAATCCCTTCCTCTTTCTTGACCCTCTCCCCTACTTATGCTTTGGTCATTCCCAATTTCACTTACTCTTGGCTTCTAGTTCCACCATTCCCTTTGACCTTGACCTTTATCTTGTCCAAATCCATTAGTCTTCAGACCTTGTCTTCAACACTCCGGAACTCCCCATAAGAAAGGTCACCATTGTGAATAGGAATCAATAGGTAAGCCTATAGCTGGAGATGAAAAAGCCTAACTCAGTGCCTGCTGAAACTGAGTTAAGACTCAGCCTCAGTCTGAGAAAGGCCCGAGTCACATGTTAGGGCTTTAGGAACCTGCATAAAAGTGGCACAATCACCAAAGTTGAACTGCCTCTCTCTATCCTTGTTGGTCCTGAAAGCAGGAAATTGAATTCCTTAAATCTTTCTCACAGGTAAGAGCTTAACTCAAATAATAGGCCTTCCTTGAAGCCTTCCTTCTCCCCAGTAACTGCTCCTAGGCAATATCAATTGTTCCTTCTCCCATGATCCTTAAGTACTTAATTCATATATTTAGTGTAGTGTTTTTCATAGGTTATATTATTTACCTCTGGGGATATACTTATCTTCCCTACAAGAAAGCAATCTCCCAAGAACAGCTTTAAATCTTGTTCCTCTTTACATCTATGATGTCAAATATGGTGTTGAGCACACAATAGGCACCCAAGGGATGTTGCTGCTTGAATTAAAATTTATTTGAGGGTCAGAATTGTGGATTGCAGAAGCTACCTACAAAGAGGTAATGTGGCACATAGTGGAAAGGGCATAGGCTTTGGTGTAAGACAATGCAAGTTCAAGACACAATTCTCCCACTTACTAGCTATGCAACCTCAGACAATGTTACTCGGCCTTTTGAAAATTAATTTTGTTGCTGTGAAGTAGAGATAATTATCCCCACCTTGCTTTAGTGTAGTGGAACTTTAAAAAGTATGCACAGCGCTTTGTACACAACCAGTTGCAGTGAACATGGTAATCACTCCACCCAGGAAGCCTTTGATGCCTCTTACTTGCTCTGTGTCCCATCCTCCAACTTCTTTGTGTTTCAGTCCTCCTGACTGATATCTGCAACCTCTTTCAGAGGACTGCCTTTGGGCTACTGGAGCTGCTTTGGCCTAAGCACAGAAAGCCTGGACATTAAGTACCCACGGAGGTGGCTGTAGCAAAAGACTGATTGTGGTAGGAGTATAAGATCTCAACTCCCTTTCCTGTGGGTAAGACAAACTCTGAAGTGTAATGTGTTCTTTTGAGGTCCCCATTGGACCATGCTAAGGCAGGGGCTTCTGGAGTAATCACACTCTTATTTGTTTTTACCCCATTCCTTGTCATGCTACCTACCCTCCCTGTCCCCACCCTGCCTCTCTTTCTATCCTCTCCTGGGATCCCTCCCTGTCTTATTATACTGCTGTAATAAAATACCACATGCTAGTTGACTTAAAGAACAGAAATTACCTCTTGGTTCTGGAGGCTAGCCATCCAAAATCAAGAGATTCACAAGGCCATGTTTCCTTTTAAAGGACAGAATCCTTTCCATGACTCTCCCCTAGTTTCTGGTGGTTGGTCAGTGTTCTAGTTCGCTAGCTGCCAGAATGCAACACACCAGAGATGGATTGACTTGTAATAAAAGGGGATTTATTTAGTTAACATAGAGTTCTTCAGAGGAAAGGCAGCTAACTTTCAACTGAGGTTCTTTCTTACCTGGGAAGGCACAGGGCAATCGATACTGGCCTTCTCTCCAGGCCTCTGGGTTACAACAACTTTCCCTGAGATGATTCCTTTCTGCATCTCCAAAGGCCTGGGCTGAGCTGCCAGTGCTGAGATGAGGTATGCTGAGCTGCTTGGGCCATGCTATGTTGAGCTCTCTCATTTAAGCACCAGCCAATCAAATCAAACATCATTCACTGCAGCAGACACGCCTCCTAGCCGACTGCAGATGTAATCAGCAACAGATGAGGTTCACTTATCATTGGCTTATGTCCACAGCAATAGGGCTAGGCACCTTCCAAACGGCCAAGTTGACACCTGAGTCGAACTACCACAGCCAGCAATCCAAGCTTGCTGTAGCAGAAGAACTCAATCTCTGTCTCCATCATCTCAGTCTGTCTCTCTTTCTTACTGTCTGCATCCAAATTTTCTCTCCTCATAAAGTCAAGTCATATTGCATTAGAGCCCACCCTAATCTAGTTCTGCTTCATTTTAATTAATAACACCTTCAAAGATTCTACTTACAAATAAATTCATTCATAAGACAGGAGGTTAGGAATTGACCATGTCAATTGAGGGATACACAATTCAATACATAACACTGCCTTAACAAATTATTTGAACATTAATTCTTGTCTCAGAATCTACTTCCGGGAAACCTGACCTAGGACCAGAATTCTTGAAAAGAACAGTAACTATTGTTATAACCCAGAGTGATCTTTAAAGAGATATGAAAAATTGCCACCCTAAAAATAGGCCCCCATTGTCATCCTCCACCTACATTTCCTATCTCACTCTTACATTTTGTCTTCTTATCAGAACTAACAGAACATTTTTTTTCTTTTAATAAAACATATGTGTGTTCATGTTCTTAACTGGATAGCTGCCTCTTTATAGCTGATGTGCACAAACATAGCATCTTGAGGGTGATTAACAAATGCAAAAAGAAAAAAAGAAACAAAACAAATCCTGTTCAGCAATGTCTCACAGGGATGACAAGGATGCATACCATGAGACTCTGGTATAGGAGACCTCAGATAGCAGATGGGCCTACTCTGGGACTGTCAGATTTTGTCACATCTTGAGGACATTTCCCCAGGGGAATGGATGACACAGGGATAAATTCATTTTATAATATGCTGTTTTGCTTGGGCCCACATTTTATGTCACAGACTTTCAAAAATCTATTCCTGAGCTTTTTGAAGACTATCTTTTTCACCAATGTAGCCTGAGCAATTCTATCGAGTAATTATGAAATGATTTTCTCAAGCTCTGGAGTCAGGCGAATTTAAGTTCAAATGCAGGCTGTGCTGTGCTACTCACTAGCCAGGTGACTTTGGATAAATTACTTAATCTCCTTAAGCCTCAGTTTCCTTATCAGCAATTTGGGAACAATTACAGTCGCTATCTCAGAAGGTTGTTGTAAGGATTCAGTGAGCTAATGCGCACAAAGCATAGAATACAGTGTCTCAAATGAAGGGTGGAACCAATTTTCTTTAACTTTCGTCTACCTCTGCAATTCTATTAGTACAGAGTAAGACACTTTTCATCAACAGATTCAAAGTAATGACTTGAAAAATCAGTCTGAAATATTAAAAATGATGAAAATCACTCACGTATTTGTTCAAATTAACAGTGGAGGATTTAACCAAATGAAGAGATTTCACACATTTTGTTGAGTCTAACAAACAATTGGTTATAAATCACAACATTGTTTTATGTGCCACTCAAAAAGAAAAAACATGCCAAACACAGTTATAAGATGTTATCGATTTGTAAAAAGTAATATCACAATTTCAGAGATATAAAATTGTGAAACTCTGTGCATCTTAGAATTGATGAAATATAGAAAATTACTTTCGTCCTTCTTTATGCTCTGATATAGGCTCTGATTTCCTTCATTTAATAAATGAGTGTTGTTCAGCTAAGCAAACATTTAATGTACATGTGTTATGCATTCTGATAGGCACAGGGGATGCAGAAATGCTAAAGAAATAATCTCTATCTTCTAGAAATTCACAGGATTAGAGGAGAGAGCTATAGAAACAAATAACTGCAATAGAGATGCTCATGATCTAGTAAGAATTCTTATGGGTTTTTAAATGCTACAAATACCTCCTACCTCAGAGCCTTTGCACATGCTATTCTTGCTGCCAGGAATGCTTTTTCTCCTTTACCTGACTGCTATTCATTGCTGGACCTCATGGTATATGTTACTTTCTTAAGGACAAACATAGGAATGCTGTTATCAGCTTGTAATTAACAGAGCCCTTTACCTTCAGAACATTTATCTCCACTACAACTGAAATTATGTTGGCTTCCCACAAGGTATTAGCTCTATAAGGGTAGAACTTTGGTTTGTTCATTTTTGTATCTTCAGTTTTGGCATAGTAAGTATACATTGAATGAATAAATACTCTAAAATTTAAAAATTAAACACCTTTCATGTTTGTTTATTTGTCTGAGGCTTCTTTACTATTTAGCTGGAGAAATTTATCTGCTCATTTTCCATGAATACATGAATCTAAATATTAACAATATGCAGAGCAATACTAGAAAAGTCCCTGAAAGAATCAAGGGCAATTAGTATTAAAGGGGTTCAGGTGCAGGAAAGATCTCATCCGGAGAGAGGGAATCAGGAAAGTTTGCATGGGAAAGTAGCATTAAGCATTTGAGGCATCTCAGAAGGTAATATTAAAGGAAGGCATTCCAGGTAGAGGTCCTGGAATGATCAAGGGCCAGAAATGGGAAAGGGAAAGGCTGTTAGAAAAGTTTGGCAGTTGAAAAGGTAGATTGAGGTTAGATTGAGAGAAGAGGTGGGTTTACCATGAAGCCTAAGCTTCAGGGCCCCTCACTTGCCCACACTCTTCCAGGGCTAGCCAGTTTCTCTGCCCAGGGACAGAAGGAGAAAGCAGCAGCCTCAGCAGCAATGAAGGCATGGAGTGCTGCCCCAGCCTAAGAATTACCCTGTAATAAATTCTTGGGTCTGCACTTCCAGCAGTAGCTCCACATCCATCTGCCCCCAATGAAAATTGCCCATGGTGAATTTGAATATGCATCTGAACACCACCTTTGATTCCAAAGAAAAAATGTGAAGGAGATGATGTTCTTTGAAAATCAGTGGGAAAATGGTAGGAGAAAGAATGGCATAGTGAGTAGCCAAGGAGAAAAACCATCTCCTGAGGCAGCAGCTCTGTACCATCCCAAGAGAGATCAAGAGACTGGAATTCTTCAAGGCCTAAGACAAGAATTCTCCAAGCAAGACACTACAGAGAAAGTTATAGATGCAGCATTCCCAAGACCGAATTCTGAAGCTGAAAAATCTTTTTTAAACAATTAGAAACAAATTTTTATTGACAACGTGGCAGGAAAAGGTGAATTTTTTTTACAAAAAATTATATTACAAAATTGTTATCATAAGAAGAGATGATCAAAGAGCAGGTAAACAAATATGCAGGGGAAAAGTATTATAGAGATGTATTAGGCAGATGTGCTGGTTTGAAAGGATGTATGTCCCCTAGAAGAGCCATGTTTTAATCTAAATCCCATTTCATAAAGGCAGAATAATCCCTATTCAATACTGTATGTTTGAACTGTAATCAGATCATCTCCCTGGAGATGTGATTTAATCAAGAGTGGCTGTTAAACTGGATTAGGTGATGACATGTCTCCACCCATTCGGGTTGGTCTTGATTAGTTTCTGATGTCCTATAAAAAAGGGAACATTCTGGAGAATGATAGAGATTCAGAGAGAGAGCAGAGCAGAATGACATAGCCACGAGAAGCAGAGTCCACTAGCCAGCAACCTTTGGAGATGAAGAAGAAAAATGCCTCCCAGGGAGCTTCATGAAACAGGAAGCCAGGAGAAGAAGCTAGCAGATGAGGCCGTGTTTGCCATGTGCCCTTCCAGATGAGAGAGGAGCCCTGACCGTGTTCACCATGTACCTTTCCAGATGAGAGAGAAATTCTGACTGTGTTTACTATGTGCCCTTCCACTTGAGAGAGAAACCCAGAACTTCATCGGCCTTCTTGAACCAAGATATCTTTCCCTGGATACCTTTGATTGGACATTTCTATAGACTTGTTTTAATTGGGACATTTTCTCAGCCTTAGAATTGTAAACTAGCAACTTATCAAATTCCCCTTTTTAAAAGCCATCCTGTTTCTGGCATATTGCATTCCAGCAGCTAGCAAACCAGAACAGCAGGTAATCAATACTACTACTAATAATAGTAATAAAGCATTTCCTGAATTTTGAAATGTTTGTACTATTTGTTACTTCAAAAAATTTTTGTAATGGGTGTGATTTCTTCTCTCTTTCTACCTAATTTTGTTTTTCTGATTTCATATTTTTCTTAAGAAGGGCTTCAAAAATTATCTCAGCTTTATGCTACACAAATCTGAGACTGGTAGAGAGAATGGTCAGGTAGTCTCAAGGGCTGAGATCATATTTGGTCAGGAACAGAAAAATAGAGATGTCTACCAATCTGTTTTCATGTGAATTTGAACAAAAATGAACATAAATCCTCATCTATCAGTGTTTCAACTTTACTTTCCACAGGCAGTGTTAATAATTGCTTGGAAATTTAATGTCTGCTCTATATTTTTTTAAGCTTCTTTTTCACTTTGTCATTTTGCTGCAGGAATCTACCTGTTGGTTCTCCATTTTTAGACAGAAAAGCTTGCCTGTAAAGTACAACTATTTTGCTCAGATCGAAGTTCTTTCCCTAGCATCATGATGTTATTAATACATCACATCCATTTTATCCATATCACTTTTCCTGGGTTTGGCTACTGGCACAGATTAATAGCTGTCTTTACATTATGCAGTGGGACTTAATTTCTATTTGAATGTTTAACACCATTGTAATGATTTTATTGCAATTAAGAATGATAAATGTTTCCCTTCCAGTTTCAAAATCAATATTCACAAAGTGGAAGAGATAGGTGGGAATAAAGCAGTTATTGGTATTGGGGACTGCCAGGGAACAGAGGGAAGCTGGAGGAAGGCAAAGAAGGCATTAACAATGACTGAGCACCTACTATGTGCTAGACAGACTCTAGGTATTTTCAAAATAGAAATGGTAGTGACAAAAGTAATAATATAAGCAGCCGACATCTACTGCTCATTTTCTCTGAAGTCAGTACTCTCCAATGTTTCCTCAGTTAGTCTTCTTTCTAACTCTATTAGAAAGTTATTATTTCCATTACTATGCTTTTATATGGAAGAGGAATCTGAGGCTCAGAAAGGTTAAGCAACTTGTCCATAATCATAGAAATAGTGAGTGAAAGACTCAGGTCTTGAATTCATGTCTGTCCAATTCCAAAGCCTACTTTTAACACCCATCATATTCGTTTTCTATTGCTATGTGTCAAATTACCACAAATTTATCCTCATTTATTATTTCACAGCTCTGCAGGTCTGAAGTCTAGGCAGGTCCATCTCGATTCTCAGTTAGGGTCTCCCAAGGCCAAAATCAAAATGTCAGCAGGACTGGGCTCTTATCTGGGGATGAACCACTTCAAAGCTCATTTAGGTTGTTGGCAGAATTCAATTCCTTGAGGTTGTAGGACTGAGGACCTTGTTCCTATACCAGCTGTCAGCTGGGAGCTGCTCTCAGCTTCCAGAGGCTGCTCATATTTCGTGGCATGTGGGACCTTCATTGTTAAGCTGCCAAGGTACACTGAATCCTTCTCAGGTTTGGAATCTCTCTGACTTCCTCTTGTGCTACCAGCAGGAGAAAACTCTCTGCTTTTAAAAGATTCCTGTGATTAAATTTGGCCACCCAGATTATCTTCCTTTTGATTAGCTCAAAGTCAACTGACTAATAACTTTAATTATATCTGCGACACCACTTTGTCATGTAATGCAACATAATCTTAGGTGTGATATCTCATCATGTATACCATCCCAGAGATAAAAGAGGAAGTTCATAGACTTCATAGTCCTGACCACTCTCCTGCCAAAAAGATAGTAGTATTTACTCTAAAACAATAAGAAAATCAGAACGCTTAGCCAGAGTGATTGCTAGGGAAGAAACAGTAAGAAGATGGAAATCAACATCTCACATGATGATACTCTTACACATACCAGCACTTTCCACTTCCTTTTTCTACATCCATTATCTCCTCATCTTCCCTGAGCATTCATACCAAAGTTTCTAACCACACATGTACTCACATGCAGGCCTTCGAAGGTAAACCCAATTCCTGCTGCTTAGAACTCCTTCTAAGAAGAGAGATCTTCTTAGAAGAACTTCTTGCTCTGCTTGGTTAACTCTTACTTCTCTTTCAGGTCTCACGTGAACCCTCCTTCCTTTGGGAACTACCCAAAGGAAGACTAGAGTAGAATTCCATCCCATATGGAAGCATTTTGTACTTAATCCATTATAATGTCATTTATCAACCTGTGTTATAACTCCTATTTCCTTATTTTTCCCCACCCATTGATGTTATAGTCAGTTTTATTGCTGGCTAGACATCTTCTGCATGGCTTCAGAATTTTTCTCTGTTATTTAGGAATTTTGAATAAGTTAATTCCCTTTGGTTGAAAAAAATAAATATAAGTTTGGCCCTTAAGAAAAAGGTGCTAAAGGAGTATGAAATGGCAGCAAAGAATGTCTCTTGCCCTTATGGCCCTTCAAAGTTCTTCATTAATCCCATGGCCTTCATAGGCACACTCCCACATTAATCATATGTGCCACTTCCTTTCTTCTGACCCTTTTGATAGGCATTTGACTAAAAGTATGTTCTGCAAAAGAAAAGATATTCAAAGTACCAAGCATTCATAAATCTTTTGTCTTTGGACTTCATGGCCTGAGTTTATTGACAAAGCAAACTAAAAATGGAAATTAACAAGAGAAATGATGAGAACCTATTTGCAAATTGTACCATCTTAATTAAAGCAAAATGCTGGATAAAATATTCAAATAAGAAAATGCATTTTAATCCCAATTAAAAGGACTGATTTCTTTTCAGAGTAATCATATTTCAAAAAAAAGTTATTATGAATTTGAGAGCTAAAAACTGAGAAGAAAGAAAAGGATATTTGAGAGACTCAAAGATAGAAAAGAGCAGACATCTAGAAGCAGAAAAACTGAAGTAACAAATTCTCCAAAATTGAGTATTGAGCTTTTCAGCCACAACAATGAGAAAATTATTCTGGCACCATCTGAACTAATTTTAAAAAATAAAATCATATAAAAGAATTCAAAAAGAATTCGGAGGCAAGCATCAATGCTTAAATCTTGAGCTCTAAGGAAGAAATAAGGTCTAGATGTAAGCTGTTTAAAGGAAAAATATGCAGAAAAAGAAAATCAAGTTTCTAAAGATGTTTCTTTTCTCTGGCTACTTCAAACTTACCTTAAGTCGGGCTTCTCTAAAGTTCCTCAAATATCCAATAGAGCAGCCTAACTCTACTGAGTAAGGTAAGTTTGGGGAGATAGACAACCTGAACCAACGTAGCCTAGGAAGAAGAAAAATTTAACAATTTCTTGCCTAATTTGATCTCTAAAAGCATTTAAACTTAAAGCTTAAAATGAATTCCTAATTCAGCTTTTCTACATTTTCCACTGAAATACCAAATAAAGACCCAGAAAAAGATTAAAGCCTAGAACACCAGAAGACCATACTACTGTACAAACTGTAGCCAGAATGTGGGTTATCCCATCACAGTTTCAAGGCTGTTGGAGTGAGACTGAGAACAACCTGCACACGTCTTGCCTCATGAGTCACTGACTGCGTAAGAGGAAGAAGACGCCAAAGTGTCTCCACATCTCGGTTAGTGGATTCCTTGGTTGCAACAAAGCCTTGAAAACTTATTCTAAAAGGATTTTGTTAGAACTAACTTTGAGGGTCATGGAATCAGTAAAATATCTAAAGACCAGCCTTGAAAATGAGTTGGAACAAAGACAGTTCCTAATGATAAATAAGATGAACAGAAACAACAAGAAGTCTCTTGGAAGGACAAATCAAGGATCCCAGTCATTTTTTTTTTTTTTTCTCTGCATCCTGGCAGCATTTGTTATTTTTTTTTTTTTTATCAACGGAAAGAAAAAAAAAAAGAAATTAACACAACATTTAGAAATCATACCATTCTACATATGCACTCAGTAATTCTTAACATCATCACATAGATGCATGATCATGGTTTCTTAGTACATTTGCATCGGTTTAGAGGAACTAGCAACACAACAGAAAAAGACATAAAATGTTAATATAAAGAAAAGAAATAAAAGTAGTAATAATAGTAAAAAACAACAACAACAAACAAACCAACAAGCAAACAAAAACAAAAAAAACCCTATAGCTCAGATGCAGCTTCATTCAGTATTTTAACATGATTACTTTACAATTAGGTATTATTGTGCTGTCCATTTTTGAGTTTTTGTATCTAGTCCTGTTGCACAGTCTGTATCCCTTCAGCTTCAATTACCCATTGTCTTACCCTGTTTCTAACTCCTGCTGAACTCTGTTACCAATGACATATTTCAAGTTTATTCTCGAATGTCCGTTCACATCAGTGGGACCATACAGTATTTGTCCTTTAGTTTTTGGCTGGATTCACTCAGCATAATATTCTCTAGGTCCATCCATGTTATTACATGGTTCATAAGTTTATCTTGTCTTAAAGCTGCATAATATTCCATCGTATGTATATACCACAGTTTGTTTAGCCACTCTTCTGTTGATGGAGATTTTGGCTGTTTCCATCTCTTTGCAATTGTAAATAACGCTGCTATAAACATTGGTGTGCAAATGTCCGTTTGTGTCTTTGCCCTTAAGTCCTTTGAGTATATACCTAGCAATGGTATTGCTGGGTCGTATGGCAATTCTATATTCAGCTTTTTGAGGAACCGCCAAACTGCCTTCCACAGTGGTTGCACCCTTTGACATTCCCACCAACAGTGGATAAGTGTGCCTCTTTCTCCGCATCCTCTCCAGCACATGAAGCCACAGTGGTCAAAACAGCATGGTATTGGCATAAAGATAGATATATCGACCAATGGAATCGAATAGAATGCTCAGATATAGACCCTCTCATCTATGGACATTTGATCTTTGATAAGGCAGTCAAGCCAACTCACCTGGGACAGAACAGTCTCTTCAATAAATGGTGCCTAGAGAACTGGATATCCATATGCAAAAGAATGAAAGAAGACCCATCTCTCACACCCTATACAAAAGTTAACTCAAAATGGATCAAAGATCTAAACATTAGGTCTAAGACCATAAAACAGTTAGAGGAAAATGTTGGGAGATATCTTACAACTGGAGGCGGTTTTATGGACCTTAAACCTAAAGCAAGAACACTGAAGAAGGAAATAAATAAATGGGAGCTCCTCAAAATTAAACACTTTTGTGCATCAAAGAACTTCACTCAGTCATTTTTGGTCCCTTTTTCCTCCATCTGCTCTGAAGAGGGAATATCTGATTAGCCCAGTTTGGAAGTTGGGCCTATATCTAGACTACGAAAGAGTGAAACCCAAGACTATTAGCCTATCAGATTGCATCCAATATTTTTCCACTGAATTTAGAGTAAAAACTCCATTCCACAATCTAAGGATTATAAATTATCTAGTATGGGTCTAACCACCACCCCATCCTCATTTCCCTCTACTTTCTCTCTCCCTTACTATGCTCCAACCAAATGACCTTCCTGCAGCCCCAGCCTCAGAACCCTTGAACTTACTATTTCCTCTGCTCAGAAACTCTACCCCCAGGTTATCCCTTAGCTCATGCTGTGACCAACTCCCAACCCACTCCATCTCCTCCCTTCTCCACTTCTAGGCATTCTCAATCATATTCCTCTATTTTATTTTTTATGGTAATCATTCATATATAAAATATCTCAATTATTTATCTGTTTACTATACTATTGTCTGTCTGTCTCCCCCCTTCTACCCTTCTAGACTGAGGGTAGAGATTCAAGGACGAAGACCAAATATGTATTTCCCAATACATCTATATCTCAAGACCAGTGCCTGAACATAATATAAACTCAGCAGATATTTAAGTAAATGAATAAGTGAATGAATGAACTTTACTTATTATTTTTCTCATAATTAATTATGGATCTGTTTTCCATGCTGAACTGTGAAATTCTCCAGGGTTAGGATTGATTTGCCCCGAGTGGCCAGCAGAGTACCTGGCTCCTAGTAAGGTTCTCAATGAATGTTTATTGATGTGAATTCTCTTTAGCTGTGGGCTCTTTCGTTATGAACCGCTAGGCAGGCTGGCTGTACCTAGAGAAAGCTATTTTCTAAAATGATTCCAAATCAGATTTCAAGAGATGATAATAGCTAGAATAAAGAGTCCTTCCCATGAAAGCTCTGAGAACAGTGCAAACATTCTCAAACATTTATAGCCCTAAAATTTCTTTTGCCCTGTGTCTTTCTCCAACCTCATGAATAAATATGGCCAGAAAGTTCATCCAAACTGTCAACAAAGGAGCTAGGGGCTGAGAGTGAGGGGCTCTTTCTACAGATTCTCTCTTGATGAAGGGCAAGACAATGAGAGCTACCACCACAAAAATCCTACAAAGAAACTGAATAAATACCTCCCCTGGTAATAAATAAATAGTTCAGTTGAGTAATTGCAATTGTGTGTAAAATGCAGCTCAGATATAGGGCATAATTACACTCTAGAATCCATACAGTAATATGAAAAAAACCTCCAGTCAGGGAAAAGAATGCTTGTTTGCCATGGTTTGACAGGCAAACAACAAACAAGAACCACTTTTTCACCTTTTATTCAATAAAATCAGCATATTAAATATTCAGACTGTCTCCATTAAGCAATTCACTTCTACCTCTCCTTCCTCCTCCCTCCCCACTTCTTCTTGTTTTGTTTTCATCAAGTCAGGGTGGGAAAAAAAATAAAACCAAGTCCGTGATGTGATTTTTAATAATGTCGCCGCTCAGAGGCTCTACTGCAGTCAAGAGCTGCTTCCCTTGTCCTCTGGGGTTCAGGGATTTTGGGACCTGGAGTGCAGTCTGGGAGGGACCTCAGACAGCAGGTAGGACATTATTTTCAATGTGTGGAAAGGATAATGCTTATGGGGGTGGGGGTTTAGAAGAGAGAGGAATAATCATTGTCCCCCTAAACTGCACACCAATGACAGGAGACACCTGGCCTGAAAATATTTAAATGGATACTCTGAGTTGTGAACTGTGGCTAATGAAATAGCTGAAAACACAGCATGAAATAAAAGAGGCAAGGCCAAGGGAGAGAAAGGTTAATAGGCCAAGCAACCAGATTAGAATGATTAAGAGGGAAGTGGGCACACATCTCAAACGCTACTGATTAATCTCTGAAAGACACTGAGAATGGAATTAGAACATTTTCTTGGGCAACTAAATTGCTGCCTGCCTCTTTCTTTTCCTCTTATTTGGAAGACCATTTGTACGTCTCCATTTTAATCTGCCTCCAAAGGGAGAAGTTACAAATGAACAGGAGGGAGGAGGGAATCTGGAAATGTCTTTCTCCAGAGGGAAGAAAAAAAATTTAAGTTGTAATTCCTTCCTCTGCCCTGACAGCAGCAGTAAATTTTAACCCCGACTCTGCCTCTGATCCTGATGGGCAGAGGGAAGGGAGAGCTACCAGACAGGACCAGGGGAGGCCACTCAGAGCCAGCACAGGAGGGAACGAGGTCAGTGGTAATGAGCAGCAGGGAGACAGAATGCAAATTGCAGAAATTTATGAAGTTGTTTCTGCTCAGTGAGCACATTTCATATAAGCAGAGGGTTAATAAGGCAGGCGAGTTTTTCAGCTGTGCCAGCTGCTAAGAATATGCTGGCATGCTCTTAACCCAGTACTTATTGGAAGCTACTCATTGCTGTGACAGCAGACATGCGTACATAAGCATGTTTATTCACAACATGCATAATCACTATGTCACAATATAGAAGCAAATCAGCAGCCCATCGCGCAAGCAGAGAAGCACACCTAAAACCAGGGGCACTTAAAGAAAAACTTTCTGAGAAAGCTCCCTTTCACTAAGAGTAATAGATCCCTCCAGGCTGCCCCACAAGGGCCAATGAGTTGTGGGAGGATGAAAACGCATGAAGGGATAACTTCTCTGGCTCTGTTTTATGCAGAACAGAGCTTCATAAGGAATTCATCCTGAACAAGCTGAGTAATTTTGTTGTAGTGTCCTGTAAATTTGGGAGGGTATAACTGAATGGTTATTTCATGTGATTGCGGGGTTTTAAGGAGCTTTAGTGGCCTCTGAGCACCCTATGCAAATATATCTTGCAGAATTAGTGGTAATAGGGAAACGAGGAAACTCAGTAAAAAAACTGAGCTCCTTTGAATGCACTTGAATATGTATGTAAGCTGCTGAGAATTCTGTATTATGAAACAAAATGGCTCTTTACACACACTTAAAGAACAACAGGAAAACTGGCCAAAGAGAAAACTAGGAAAGCCACAGGGATTTTGAAATGGAAAAGGAATGTAATCAAGAAGATTACTTATGACTAGGCAGGAGGGAGTGGACACCAACATTTGTTACCGACGAGGAGCCAGCTATAATACACAAACTCCCTCTTGTAAACCTCCTGACTACCCAATTTTGTTGAAAAGTAAACACAGCCTCCGAGAGGTTAAGTGTTTAACCTTACAGTTAAGTGAAGTCAGGGCAATGTGGAAAGTAGCAGGGCTGAGACGTAGCCACAGGTGTATCCGAATGCCAAGCCAGGCCTCCTCCAACTGCTTACCCCAAACTGCCTCAGGTCAAGAAAGAATTTATTGAAGAGTTAGCTAGAATCCTGGACTTCAAGAGGGCTGGGTTTGAGAAAGTAGAAATAAATTCAAAGTGAATGAGAGTGTTGGAAAAGAGCTGCCCCTTAAGATGAATTCATGATAGGAATTCTATGTGTGACTATAAAATGAAATCGAGAGACTGGTTCCACAAGTCCCACCTGATAGCCAGTCTCAGGGCTTTACACCCACATGTCCATGTAGCTGTGAGCAATATCACCTCTGAAAATAGCCTGTATCTGAATCCCAGCACCCACCTCAGTACAATTCCTGGGCCTTCCATTCTCTGTTGTCCCGCTTTAGCAGTCAAAGTCCTTTGCCCTGATAGTTTTAAGTTTTGAAGGTAACTCAAAGGTGACTTAATATACCATACTTTCTTAATATGCCATACTTTTAGTACTGTTGGACGTTGCTGGGGATTGCTAGAAATACAAAGTCTAATACAAAGGAATGCTCTCTATTAAGGATTTGATGTGTGTGGTGAAAGCTGTAGCTCCATGCTACGGATAGAACAGTGGACATAGGCTCTAGCTTTGGCCCTGTTTTCTATTGAACTCTATACCTCAGGCAAGTCACTTAACCCCTCTGGACTTCCATTTCTTCTTCCCTAAAATAAAGAGGTTGGACTAGGACCATGTCTTTTTTAACTGGAAATGCTACACTTCCAAAGGGCATTTTGGAGCATCACGATGATTAGGGGGCACCTGTCCTGCTCTAAATGCCCACAATTGCTCTTGAGGTCTGGATCTTTTTAAAGGTCCTCCTCTGTTCTGACGTTCTGTAGATCCTCTGGGGAAACTTCTGTCGGGTAGTGATGCCTTTCTCAAATTCCTCTCAAATTTTATCAGGTAAGGCTTTTTATTGCCTGATACACTCTAAAATCAGGGTAGCTTGCTTTAAACTAAATACTGGGTCAATTATATCCAGGGCACAATTGGCTCAGAAATCCAAAAGGCAAGCCTCTCCCATGCCACTGCTGCTGCTCCTTATAGGAGATTAGCATTTTTCTCTACAATCACCTCTCTGACTCCCCACCATCCTAGCCTCTTTTCTGTGTATACTTTTGTGTTTATAAAGCATTTTCTTCAAACTTTTGGAATCATTATAGAGTTACAAAAAAGGTTTTTTTGTTTCTTCAGGAGAAAATAAGGCCAATGCTCAAATTTTAGATCTTTCTGAGCACACAGTTCCTGTCACTCCAAATGCACCCCACAGGAAAGAAAGGGAGAAAGAATGCATGCTACAAAACAATGCAGAGCAGAGACATATATTCCAATCTACTCCAGGCACATTTATTCAGCAAATTTTCCTCCTAGCTTCTTCTCTTACTGGCACCAATGAATCCAAATTAATGATCTAGTCAAAACCTTACACTCTCAAAATCATAATTATGCTCATCTCTTTCTCAAAACCTACTTTTGATTCTCTGTATTTACATAAATTTTCAACTTTTTTCCCACACTCAATCCCCTTAATTTCCCAGTCTTCTGGGATTTGGCATTTGTGCCCTTCTACATTTCTTACCAACTGATTCATTTTCCTATCCTCCTTTCTGCGCTTCACCCTTCAATTATTGTGTGTCCTATTATGTTTACAAAACCCTCAAGACTCCATCCCTTTTAGGAAGACACTACAGAGTGGACATTCAATTGAGCAGCCTAAACTTCGCTCTGACTAGCATCCTGATTTATCTGGGCCTCTATTTGGAAGACTGGAAAGTCATAAGATGCCAAGGAATTTGCCAGGAAAAATTTTGTTAATGGAAAAAATAGTTAAGGTCACAACTGGGGATGAAGTGCAATATGCTTACACTGTCTTCTGGTCCTGCTTTTCCTCCAAAGATTTCCTGTTAGAGGAGTAAAATAAATAAGATGGTTCTAAAATCTTTGTGAAAGTCTGGTTGGGTACCAGGCATCATTGCTGTCATGGTTAGGGACAGGTGTCAACTTGGCCAAGTTGTGGTACCTGTTCATCTGATTGGGCAAGCGCTGGCCTGTCTGTTGCAATGAGGACATTTCATAGGATTAGGTCATGATCACGTCAGCTACATCCACAGCTGATTCCATTTGTAATCAGTCAAAGGGGAGTGT
Source organism: Tamandua tetradactyla (assembly GCF_023851605.1). Lineage (NCBI taxonomy): Eukaryota > Metazoa > Chordata > Mammalia > Pilosa > Myrmecophagidae > Tamandua > Tamandua tetradactyla. The sequence continues at coordinate 27,542,926 of NC_135336.1, read as the reverse complement.
CTTCTGCAATTAGTGATGCTAAATCCAATCATGGGAAGCCTTTTAAGGAGGACTCAGAGGAGACAGGTTTCATTCCTGCTTTGGCTGGTGAGCCTCTCCTGTGGAGTTCATCCAGGCCATCCATTGGAGTCATCGGCTTCGCAGCCTGCCCTGTGGATTTTGGACTCTGCATTCCTACGGTCACGTGAGACACTTTCATAAATTTTGTATTTGCAAGTGTTCCCTGTTGATTCTGTTTCTCTAGAGAACCCTAACTAATACATCTTGGTACCAGGAGTGGTTCTTAAGGAACAGAATCTTAAAAATGGGTTTTTATGAATGGTTTTCTACTCTGACTGGGCTCAGAGACACTAAGGACTCTGATTCCCATAATCAGAATGACACTCCCAATCCATGGACTGAGTTGGCAAAGGAGATAGTCAAAATATCATCATTCGATTCTCCTAATGCTTCGCTTGTACGAAGCCAGACTCTGGGGGATAATGTTTTTGACACCTTTACAGAGTTTTGTAGAAATAAGAGTTATAGAGATGTTGGTTGGTTGTTGTTAGATACACTGTCTACATTAAAGGGTGAAAGGGATGGGCTTAAGGCTTCAAACAAGAAGCTTAAGTGTCGTCTGAAAGATGTAGAGGTTTCTATGAGTATCCTGAAGGAAAATTTTATTTCCTGTAGCCGTAGACTTGAGATCTCTGAAAATCAGACTCAGAATCTTATTGTTAGAGTAGAAACTTTACAACGTAAACTGAAATCTCAGTCTTGCATGGTGTCTGCCGTTAAAGTGAGGACATTGATAGGAAAGGAGTGGGACCCTGAAAAATGGGATGGTGACATATGGATTGATAATGATGTTGGGGGTGAGGTTGAAACCCTAGACCATGCTGAGCCTTCTTTAGATAACCCTGTGATAGGCTGCCCTGAGGACATAGCCGCCCCACCTCCAGCCTGCCTTGAGGAATTGGCCACCCAAACTCCTCCTGAAGGGATTAGCCCTAGAGTTATTAATCCTGTTTCACCAGATGAAACTGCAAATGAAAGCCCTGAAGCAAATGGCTTGGAAGATATTTCTAATTCTTTTCATGACCCACACCCACCACCCCTCATTTCTTCTAGACCTATAACTAGACTAAAGTTCCAACAGGCCCCTAAAGGTGAGGTATAAAGTATCACACATGAGGAGGTACGTTATACTTCAAAAGAGCTGTGTGAGTTTTCCAATTTATATAGACAGAAATCAGGGGAATATGTGTGGCAATGGATTTTAAGAGTGTGGGATAATGGTGGGAGGAATATAAGGCTGGATCAGGCTGAATTTATTGATATGGGCCCACTAAGCAGAGATTCTGCATTCAATGTTATAGCTAGAGCAGTTAGAAAAGGTGTTAACAGCTTGTTTGGGTGGTTGGTTGAAACATGGATCAAAAGGTGGCCAACATTACCTGAGGTTGAAATGCCAGAACTGCCCTGGTATAATGTAGATGAGGGGATCCAGAGGCTTAGAGAGATTGGGATGTTAGAGTGGATTTATCATGCAAAGCCTGCTCTGACACCCCAGGAATGTCCAGAGGATGCACCTTTTACCAGAACAGTGAGAAATAAATTTGTGAGACTAGCACCATCATCCCTCAAGAGCTCTGTGGTTGCACTTCTCTGTAGGTCAGATATTACTGTAGGAACTGCTGTCACTGAGCTGGAATCCTTAAACACAATGGGGATGACAGGATCCCGAGTTGGCAGAAGCCAGGTGGCAGCACTTAATCACCAAAGACAGGGTAGACGTGGGTATTATAATAGACAACAAACTCAAAGGAGACATCAAAGTTATATGACACGCAGAGATTTGTGGCATTGGCTAGTAAATCATGGGGTGCCTAGAAATACAATAGAAGGGCAGTCTACTAAATTCTTGTTGGAGCTGTATAAACAAAAGAGTTCTAGGTCAAGGGAACAGAAGTCTAACCTGAATTACAAAAACACAGAGTCACGGCCCCTTAACCAATTTCCAGACTTGAAACAGTTTACAGACTCTGAGCCCCTTGAATGAAGGGGAGGCCAGGTCCCTATGGGGGAGAAACCTGTTACACTGCCACAAATTTATACTGTTAACCTTCCTCTAAGTCTTCCCCAAGGAGACCGATGGCCTTTTACCAGGGTAACTGTGCATTGGGGAAAAGGAAATGATCAGATATTTCGGGGATTATTAGACACTGGTTCAGAAGTGACATTAATTCCAGGGGACCCAAAACGTCACTCTGGACCACCAGTCAGAGTGGGGGCTTATTGAGGCCGGGTGATCAATGGAGTTTTAGCTCAGGTCCGTCTCACAGTGGGTCCAGTGGGCCCCCGGACCCATCCTGTAGTTATTTCCCCAGTTCCGGAATGTATAATTGGCATAGACATACTGAGCAACTGGCAGAATCCCCACGTTGGTTCTCTAACTCGTGCAGTGAGGGCTATTATGGTGGGAAAGGCCAAGTGGAAGCCACTAGAACTGCCCCTACCAAGCAAAATAGTAAATCAAAAGCAATACCGTATTCCTGGAGGGATTGCAGAGATTACTGCCACTCTTAAGGACTTGAAAGATGCAGGGGTGGTGATTCCCATCACATCCCCATTCAACTCTCCTATTTGGCCTGTGCAGAAAACAGATGGGTCTTGGAGAATGACAGTGGATTATCGTAAACTCAACCAGGTGGTAACTCCAATTGCAGCTGCTGTTCCAGATGTAGTATCATTGCTTGAGCAAATCAATACATCCCCTAGTACCTGGTATGCAGCTATTGATCTGGCAAATGCTTTTTTCTCAATAGCTATTAGTAAGGACCACCAGAAACAGTTTGCTTTCAGCTGGCAAGGTCAGCAATATACTTTCACTGTCCTACCTCAGGGGTATATCAACTCTCCAGCCCTATGTCATAATCTTGTTCGCAGAGACCTTGATCGTTTCTCCCTCCCACAAGACATCACACTGGTCCATTATATTGATGATATCATGTTGATTGGACCTAGTGAGCAAGAAGTAGCAATTACTCTAGATTTACTGGTAAGGCATTTGCATGTCAGAGGATGGGAGATAAATCCAACAAAAATACAGGGGCCTTCCACCTCAGTAAAATTTTTAGGTGTCCAGTGGTGTGGGGCATGTTGAGATATCCCTTCTAAGGTGAAGGATAAATTGCTGCATCTGGCCCCTCCCACATCCAAAAAAGAGGCACAATGCCTAGTTGGTCTTTTTGGATTTTGGCGACAACATATTCCTCATTTGGGTGTGCTACTCCGGCCCATTTATCGAGTGACCAGAAAAGCTGCTAATTTTGAGTGGGGACCTGAACAAGAGGAGGCTCTGCGACAGGTCCAGGCTGCTGTGCAAGCTGCTCTACCACTTGGGCTATATGATCCAGCAGATCCAATGGTGCTGGAAGTGTCAGTGGCAAATAGAAATGCTGTCTGGAGCCTTTGGCAGGCCCCTATAGGAGAATCACAACGCAGACCCTTAGGATTTTGGAGCAAAGCCTTACCATCTGCTGCAGATAACTACTCTCCTTTTGAGAAACAGCTTTTGGCCTGCTATTGGGCCTTAGTAGAGACTGAACGCTTAACCATGGGCCACCAAGTTACCATGAGACCTGAGTTACCTATCATGAGTTGGGTGTTGTCTGACCCACCAAACCATAAAGTTGGGCGTGCACAGCAGCACTCTATTGTAAAGTGGAAATGATATATACGAGATAGAGCCAGAGCAGGTCCTGAAGGCACAAGTAAGTTACATGAAGAAGTGGCACAAATGCCCATGGTTTCCACTCCTGCTGCCACATTACCTTCTCTTTCCCAGACCAGAGCTATGGCCTCTTGGGGTGTTCCTTACAGTAAATTGACTGAGGAAGAGAAAACTCGGGCCTGGTTTACAGATGGTTCAGCACGATATGCAGGTACCACCTGAAAGTGGACAGCTGCAGCATTACAACCCCTTTCTGGGGTGTCCTTGAAGGACAGTGGTGAGGGGAAATCCTCCCAGAGGGCAGAACTTTGAGCAGTGCACCTGGTTGTTCATTTTGCTTGGAAGGAAAACTGGCCAGAGGTGCGTTTGTATACTGACTCATGGGCTGTTGCTAATGGTTTGGCTGGATGGTCAGGGACTTGGAAAGACCATAATTGGAAAATTGGTGACAAAGAGGTCTGGGGAAGAAGTATGTGGATAGACCTTTCTGAGTGGGCTAAAAACCTGAAGATATTTGTGTCCCATGTGAATGCACACCAGAGGGTGACTTCAGCAGAGGAAGATTTTAATAATCAAGTGGATAAGATGACCCATTCTATGGATACCAGTCAGCCTCTTTCCCCAGCAACTCCTGTTATTGCCCAATGGGCTCATGAACAAAGTGGTCATGATGGTAGGGATGGAGGTTATGCATGGGCTCAGCAACATGAACTTCCACTCACCAAGGCTGACCTGGCTACAGCCACTGCTGAGTGCCCAATCTGCCAGCAGCAGAGACCCACACTCAGCCCCCGATATGGCACCATTCCCCGAGGTGACCAGCCAGCTACATGGTGGCAGGTTGATTACATTGGACCACTCCCTTCATGGAAGGGGCAGCGATTTGTTCTAACTGGAATAGACACATACTCTGGATATGGGTTTGCTTTCCCTGCACGCAATGCTTCTGCCAAAACTACTATCCGTGGGCTTACAGAATGCCTTATCCATCGTCATGGTATTCCACATAGCATTGCTTCGGATCAAGGAACACACTTCACAGCAAATGAAGTGCGGGAATGGGCACATGCTCATGGAATTCTCTGGTCTTACCATGTTCCCCATCATCCAGAAGCAGCTGGATTGATAGAACGGTGGAATGGCCTTTTGAAAACTCAATTACGCTGCCAACTAGGTGGCAAAAACTTGAAAGGCTGGGGTAATGTTCTCCAGGAAGCTGTGTATGCTCTGAATCAGCGTCCACTGTATGGTGCTGTTTCTCCCATAGCCAGGATCCATGGGTCCAGGAAACAAGGGGTGGAAATGGGTGTGGTGCCACTCACTATTACTCCTAGTGATCCACTAGGAAAATTTTTGCTTCCTGTCCCTGCTACCCTGAGTTCTGCTGGTCTACAGGTTTTAGTTCCAAAACGGGGTGTGCTTTCTCCAGGAGAAACAACAGTGATACCACTGAACTGGAAGTTAAGATTGCCACCTGGCCACTTTGGGCTACTTATGCCTCTGGATCAACACACCAAGAAGGGGATTACATTATTGTCTTGGTTAATTGACCCTGACTATCAGAAGGAAGTAGGACTGTAACTACATAATGGAGGTAAAGAAGAGTTTTCTTGGAATATAGGAGATCCCCTGGGGCGTCTATTAGTACTACCATGCCCTGTGATTAAAATCAATGTAAAACTGCAACATCGCAATCCAGGCAGGACCACTAATGGCTCTGAGACTTCAGGAATGAAGGTTTGGGTCACCCCACCAGGCAAAGAACCACGGCCAGCTGAAGTGCTTGCTGAGGGGAAAGGGAACATGGAATGGGTAGTGGAAGAAGGTAGTGATAAATATGAACTTTGACCACATGATCAGTTACAGAAACGAGGACTGTAATGCTGTTTTGTTTGTGTTATACTATTTAAGTTGTAAGATATCAAGTTTAAGAATGAATGTTGCCCAAGGATTTGCACCCTATTCTGGAGAGATTTAATGTGTTTCTAGTTATATGCAGGATAGTTGAGTATTGTCAGGTAAAAGAAAAAATGTGTGCTTATTTGTTTTCATTTGGAAATTAAGTATGGTCTAAGGTGATATATATATATATATATATATATATATATATATATATATATATATATGTGCCAAGTTGACAAGGGGTGGACTGTCATGGTTAGGGACAGGTGTCAACTTGGCCAAGTTGTGGTACCTGTTCATCTGCTTGGGCAAGCGCTGGCCTGTCTGTTGCAATGAGGACATTTCATAGGATTAGGTCATGATCACGTCAGCTACATCCACAGCTGATTCCATTTGTAATCAGTCAAAGGGGAGTGTCTTCTGCAATTAGTGATGCTAAATCCAATCATGGGAAGCCTTTTAAGGAGGACTCAGAGGAGACAGGTTCCATTCCTGCTTTGGCTGGTGAGCCTCTCCTGTGGAGTTCATCCAGGCCATCCATTGGAGTCATCAGCTTCGCAGCCTGCCCTGTGGATTTTGGACTCTGCATTCCTACGGTCACGTGAGACACTTTCATAAATTTTATATTTGCAAGTGTTCCCTGTTGATTCTGTTTCTCTAGAGAACCCTAACTAATACAATTGCCAATACCCAGTGAATAAGAGGACTAAACAACCACCTGGAACACCTCCATCTGGTCTAGAAAATAAAACAGTCGAGGACATGATCCATGAGTGCAGCAGGGATTTGGGGGCATATGACATTTCATGAGCAACTTCATGAATAATACCAAAGGAATAGAGTCAGTGTAGGGTAACTTAACTTAGATAATGATGTTTAATACTGATGACCCTTTGTTACAATCCCCAAATGGGTAGGCCTAAAGGAGAATCACTTGCGATCTTCAATTCTTACAAGAATTTCAAGTGTGAGAGGACACAGAATAATGGGGCTTGGTGGAGATTTTCAGGGGTCATCCCAACAGGAAGTGAATTTCAGGGAAGATAACCACAGAGACCCAGGTTTGATTCCCGGTACCTGCCCCTGGGAAAAAAAAAAGTTCCTCTCTCTAAGGAACTTCAGTAAAGGAACCCTGTTTTAGTTTTCCTGGTTGATATGGCAAACGCCATACAATAAGTTGGTCTAACCACAGGAATCATTGGCTCATGGTTTTAGAAGCTAGAGGCTTGCTTCCTCCTGGTATTCAGAGCATTCTGGCTGGCCAACAGTCCTTAGGTTCCATGGCTTTCCAATTACATGGCGATGTCCTTTCCTTTCTCTTTCTATTCCATCTACTTCCTCTTCTTCCCTGGGGCTTTCTCCTTATAAGACATCCACTAATAAGATTAAAGACCCATCCTGACTCAGTTAGACACACCTTACGTAAAATAAAATCTTCAAGGGATCCTATTTACAATGGATTCACACCCACAAGAATGTGAGTTTAAGTAAGTGCATGTTTTTTCTGGAGTACGTAACTCAATCTACCATACATCTCAACCACCATTAAATCTTGTTAAATATGTTTTGAAATGCTATCAGAAAACGTCCCCTCTAATCAACTAAAATTCTTCATGTTGAACGCACATCCATTTGTAAAGGCTGTTTTGTTGCTCAAGAACAAGTTCCTTACGGATTGATTAATAGTATACCTTTGATCTTTCCCCAAAGGGGAAAAAATAAAATAAAATAAACAAAACATGTAATCACTTGGTACATGCATTATTTAACTACAGGAATCATAGGAACTTGAAAGGCACAGTACTCCCTGGGAAGGAAGCAAGAGTGGGATGAAATTGAGTTATTATGAAAATCAAATTTGAGTTTGAAGTTGATGTTCCACTTTGGTTTAGCCAATTTAAGTTTATTTGCTTAGCTTTGGAATTTTAGAAAAACTAAGGACTGGGTGTATGGATGGTTCAGTGGTAGAATGCTCGCCTACCATGCGAGAGACCTGGGTTTGAGTCCTGAACCATGCACCTAAAAAACAAATAAAATTAAGGACTAACTCATCATCACCTCAACCTATCTTTTACACAGTAACCATGATTATGAACACTAAAAGTGACTCATTTGTGGATTTTTTGGAACTTCATTCTATGAGTTGTTGTTTTACATCAAAGCATGAAATTTTGAGCAGGACTAGAGATTATTTCATTCAAGGTCCTTCCCTAAAAGGAATTTCTCTAATTACACTCCCAACTCAGGAACCCTCAAACTTCGGCTTGAATGTGTTTAGGGGTCAGCAACCAGTCTCATCCTAAAATAAACCTATTGTTTAAAAATAGTCCTCCTCAGCTTGATATTAAGTATGCTTCCCTCGAAATTTCTACCCACTGGTCTTGGCTCCCCGAAACAGTATTAATACACATATACTCTCTGTCTCCTGAGAGCCTGTCAAAATTTTGAAAACAGCTGTCATGTCCCTCCTAAAACAACTTCTTCAGGTGAAACATCTCTTGTTGCTGCCATCATTTTTCATATTTTTTGATATCCATACCCGTTGTCATTCAAATATCCAGACTTTAGACAGGTATCTGGAACAAAACAATAGTCCAAGACTCCAAATGGCCAAGAGAACATTATATCAAATACTATATATTTGTGAATCAATCCATTTTTATGATTAGTTCTATTCTTTATAACCAGTATTTATAAAATCATCATTAAAATTTAGTTGGATAAGAAGGTAATTTTCAGAACAGGAAATATAAATGACCAAGAATCATTCAAAAAGATGTTCAACCTCATTACTAAGGAAGAAAATGCCATTCAAAACAAACAAAAAAATGAAATGTCATTTCACACTCGCCAGATTGGATAATTTTAAAGATCTGACAATCAAAGTGTTGGCAAGGATATGGAGAAACAGGAATTCCTTCCCTGCTAATGAGAGTGAAAATTGGTTCAACTACTTTGTTGACAAATTTGACAATGTATTACAATGTTGAAGACGTACAAACCCCACAACCTCTGTTCTTTACTATGAGGTGGAATTGCAACAGTATCAGTAACAGAGAAAAAGAAGAGAAATGGAAAGAAATCAAATTGACTTCTTTCAACAGAAAAATGGTTAAATGCATTTTTATAATTATTCAATAGAATACTTCATAGCATTTAAAATGATTATACCTGTATGAAAAAATGCCATACCCATATGGTTGGAGGCCAGCACTATGCAATGCATTCAGTGGGCAAAAAAAAAAAAAAAAAGTCATAGAAGACTATGTACACTATAATATTATTTGCATGTGTTTAAATCACACGTAGCAATTTTAAGAATTGTTTGTGGACAGATACATATACATTTAGAGTATAAAAGCATGAGTGGAAAAATACATCTGATCTCAGAGTAATGTTTACCTCTGAAAAGGAGAAGTAGAAAGTTAAATAAGATCAAGATCAGAAAGAAGAAAGTCTTCTAATGTCTCAGTAACATTTTGTGTCCTTAAAAAAACACTAGAGCAAATATTGCAAAACATTAAATTATTGAGGTTTGATGCTGAGTACATGGCTATCTTTTGTATTCTCTCTACTTTTTAGTATATTTGAAACATTCCAAATTTTCAAACAATAAAATACAATTTGCTCAAAATAAAATTTGAAAACTACATATATATATGTAAGAAAGAGAAACAAAAAGATATAATCCCATTATCCAAAGGATAGTACTATTAGATTTTGTCTTATTTTCATTGTGCTTTTTTTTTACTTTTTATTTTGAAATCATTTTAGACTTACAGGAAAATTGCAAAACTAGTTAAGAGAGAGAATTCATGTATACATTTCACCCAATTTTCCATAATGTTAATAATTTACATAACCTTAGTAGGATTATCAAAATCAGGAGATTCACATTGGTACAGTACCACTAAAGAATCTATAGATCTTATTTGAATTTCACCAGTTTTTTCCTTTATTGTCCTTTTCCTGTTCTGGCATCCTTATCCAAGATCCTGCATTGACTTTAGTTGTTATGTCTCCTATTTCCTCCATCTGTGAGAGTTCCTTAATCTTTCCATGTCTTTTGCTGAATGCTTTTGTTGAGTACTTGTCAATTATTTGTAGAAGGTCTCTCAATTTGAGTTTGTTAAGTGTATAATCATGATTTGATTCAAGTCATTTGTTTTTCATAAAAATAGCATGGAAATGATGTTGATATGTCTTACTACTAGTGATATTAACCTCGACCACTTGATTAAGGTGGAATCTGTTAGGTTTTTTCATGGTAAAATTGCTATTTTTCCCTTTGAAATTGTTAGATATCTTGTGAGAGATACTTTGAGGCTGTGCTAATATACTATTTCCCCTCAGACTTTCACCCGCTGATCATGGCATCCATTAGTAAATCTTGCCTGCAACAATTATTATTGAGGTATTTTCCTAATGGTCATTTAAATTTTTTCCCTCATTCCTTCTACACCTATTTTTCAATTTGTTCAGCTTTTTTCTTATTGGAATTGGAGAGATGGTTTCCAGCCTTTTTATATCCCTTCTGCATTTATTCATTGGAAGTCTTTTATAGCTAAGAGCTATCATATCACCTATATTTATTTATATATTTATATTGGTATAAACTCAATGATATTTATTTATTCTATAGGTTATAACCTAATGCTGTCATTATTTATTGTGTTGCTCAAATTGCTCTGGCTTTGGCCACTGGCAGCTCCTTCAGGTTAGTTCTTGTGTACTTTTGACATAGTCCCGTCATTTTTCGAACACTTCTGGTGCCACAATATTCATCTTGTATTTTATTTGCCTCTGCCCTGGAATCACATACTCCTTCACTAAACCCTTGTTACTTGTCTTGGAAAATGGCACTTAGGAAACCAGGATCATAGTGCTAAATGTGCTCATGGCTGTGGATATGGGAGGCATTACCCCCAGACTCTCTCAGCAGACAAAGTAGCTTGTTTATGTATAGACCATAGTCAAATATCTATATTTATTTATTTTTTTTTTTATTTTTTTTTTACATGGGCAGGCACAGGGAATCGAACATGGGTCCTCTGGCATGGCAGGCAAGCGTCCTTGCCTGCTGAGCCACCATGGCCCACCCTATATTTAGTTTTATATCCATCATATAGATATGTATATACAGAGACAGACAAACACACAAACATGAGTTCATACTAATACTTCCAATTTTAATGTAACACTTCAAATTTCATTCTAGGCTCCTCCTTTTCCCTAGCCTTCCCCCTTTTCTTATTCACAATTTTTTTCTACAGGAGTAAGTGTTGGGGCACTCAAAGGCACACTAATTGCCATCTCCCAGCCCTCACCTACCTCCCTGTCCTGCTTCCTTTTCTATAGTTTCAGTATATTTCCATTCCACAGCCCAAGGGAGCTATTATCTCTAATGAAAATGCCTGACTAGGCCTTAAATTCAGAAGCTGGGAAAAGCAGACCCAGATTCTAATCGAGGCAGTGTCAGAAAGAAGCTGTACCTGAAAGAGAACAAATGTTCACCCGATTGCGGAGGTGAAAAGAACCTATTAATGACCTTGCAAAGAACAGGTATGCAGCTAGAATGTGGTGGCTGGCACACCAAACAACAGGAGGCAGCAACATTTATGTCCTGTGTCGAACATGCAAGTCCCTCTCCTGTTTCCGCATTGGCTAGGGTACTCCAGAGGTTACAGCCTATCCAAGAGGTCTTACTCAGAAAGTTTTCCCTTACAAGGAGATGGTGCTGATCCCCAAGCTTACTTCAGAGGCCCACCCCTCCCCTCTTCCCTCCTCGACTACAGAACCAGTCTTGGCTGGTTTTGCAGCCTTTGTTTAGTAAATTTTGTTCTCTCCAACTCCTTGCCATTTTGTGTGAAAACTAAACTTAATTTTATTCTTACAAATTCCCCTCTTTCTTTTGAACTTTTTAGTTTTCACATTCTAGTTCTTTTTCAAACCCGATATGGGCTTTTTCACATTCCTCAACCTAGGGATCTTCCTTTCCAAGGAGGTACAAAGTGTTTTGTCTGTACTGAACAGGCATTTGCTTAGTTAGGGCAGTCTCAATAAGTCTCTGCATTAACCCCCAGGCACATGGGATGATACAACACCTGATGCTCTCAGCATCCCAGCTACAATGATTAAAGAAGTTAAAATGAACAGCGCCACCACTTTCCATTTTTTGAACCGATGTTCTAACCATTCTGTGAGGGGGCTACCAACGCCTGAATTCTCTGCCAGTTCTTCAGATAAAGCCGTTAAATCTTGTAGAGCTTTGGCAATGGTCCCACCTGGCGCTGTATTATTGGGGATGAATATATGGTAGCTACCTCCAGTTATAACACAAATGCCTCCCTTTTCAGCTAGCACAATATGTAGGGCTATCCTGTTGTCTTATGTCATTCGACTAGTCACATCTAGCTGTCCTGCGATGCCCTTTATTGCATCTCGGTGTAGATCAGAAATCTTTGATGATTATAAAATATGTAATTAATCCAGTCCATGTGGATTTTTTTATCAATGGTGACCCACCAGAATAAGAATGACTTAAAACCTGCAGCTACTTGATTTCTAGCCTTAAACTCATCTGGGATTCCCCATGGTACCCCTATACTGTCTAAATAAATGTGGTCATCAAAGAAACCAAGAAAGCTTCTTTTCTTTTTCCCTGGATTTGAGCTTCTTTCTCCCTTTCAAACGCCAGGGTAAATGGGATGGCCAACCAAACCAGAACACATGTCCCTTTCCACTTCTCACATAATACTGGTCAGAGGATGCCCTTTCCACAATACCACCAAAAGTCTGCTTGGGGTATGGTTTAACTGGAGAAATTGCCAGTACTATCCTCAGTCACACCCCAAACTTGGCACACCAAGGCCATGGTCCCAAGGTCCTGGAGCCTTCTCCTCATCTAGAGAGATAGCAGAGTAGATTCCTGGATGGAAATGGAAACTGGTATGGCTTTGACCTCTTCACTTCTGACTGGAGGGAAAAGAGAGGACAACGTACTACAATTTTCACCAGGAGTAATATATTCTGAAAAAGGAATACCATACATTTGAACTCTTCTTCATGTTTTTCCATCTCTATCAGAAAGGGCACAATAAGAGCAGTGGGTTGTCCTGTTCTGTAAGCATAATAGTTGCTTTTGTTTAGACTCTGGGCTGTATATTTAATCCATTCTTCCCAGGCATTTGTATCTCCATACCCTGATGTTATCTCTATGGTTTGTTTTAAATCTCCTGCCTTGACCATTCTGACAACTTTGGGATCATTACGAATTGAGGAACTAGCCCCTGGTTGGGTCTCCTTGGGTGTTACCAAAGAGCTAGCCAGAAGGGACGTTGTCAGGGAAGTGCTTGATGGGGATGGGGGGAGGACCTGTATATGGGACCTTCCCAGAGGATGTCTACCAGTGACGTCTGCTCCTATTCCATATATTGTGTCAATTACTTGATTTCTGGTGCTGCCCTTATTTGTTCGTCTGTTCATTTTTCATATAGTTATTACTACTGGATTGTACTGGAGGTTTGTACAATCTGGTGGGGTATTGCCTTTATAGAAGTTTATCTTACTATGTAATAGATTGTTTATGTCGGCAGTCCACCCTTTATATTGGGTAGTCCATGATACAAAAACCCCAAAGGGGCAAGGCCCACGTGGCCAAAGGGGAGTATTGGGGATTACATATTGGTTCTGGGCATAGACCCTTATTTTCTGCACTCAATTGCCATTGATTCTCTAAGTCTCCACAGCCTATTACTTGGCAAGCATCAAACTACACAGTTTGGGACTCTCAACTTTTGGTTACATTCACCACCAATTTGACAGGGCATCCTGAATTTGGAACATTAAAGCCAATATAATTATTCTCATTTTTAAATTGAGATCCCTCTCCTGTCTTCCTTGGTGTTCTAATTTGCTAGCTGCCAGAATGCAATATACCAGAAATGGAATGGCTTTTTAAAAGGGGAATTTAATAAGTTGCTAGTTTATAGTTCTAAGGCTGAGAAAATGTCCCAATTACAAGTCTATAGAAATGTCCAATCAAAGGTATTCATCCAGGAAAAGATACCTTGGTTCGAAAAGGCCGATGAAGTTCAGGGTTTCTCTCTCAAGTGAGAAGGCACATGGCAAACATAGTCAGGGCTCCTCTCTCAACTGGAAGGGAACATGGTGAACACGGTGTCATCTGCTAGCTTTCTCTCCTGGCTTCCAGTTTCATGAAGCTCCCTGGGAGGTGTTTTCTTTCTTCATCTCCAAAGGTCGCTGGCTGTTGGACTCTGCTTCGTGGTGCTGCAGCATTCGCTGCTCTTTCTGAATCTTCATTCTCCAAAATGTTTCCTCTTATATAGGACTCCAGAAACTTATCAAGACCCACCCAAATGGGTGGAGACATGTCATCACTCAATCCATTTTAACAATCATTCATGATTAAATCACATCTCCAGGGAGATATCTGATTACAGTTGCAAACATGCAGTATTGAATAGGGATTATTCTGCCTTTATGAAATGGGATTTAAATTAAAACATGGCTTTTCTAGGGGACATACATCCTTCTGAACCAGCACATATGTCAAATTCTTTTTCTACAATAATTGGTATGATCATATGATTTTAGTCAATTATGTGATGGATTACATCTATTGATTTTTTAATATTGAGCCAGGCTTGCACCCCTGGAATAAACCCCATTTGTTCATGGTGATAATTATTTTTACAAATTGCTTAATTCAGTTGCTAATATTTTTAAGGATTTTTTTTGCATCTATAATCATGAGAGATATTAGTCCATAGTATTGTGGGGTTATTTATACTACTTCTTTCTGGTTTTTGGCATCAGGGAGGTACTAGATTTATAAAATGAATTAAGAGATACTCCCCGCTCTTCTATTTTCTGTTAGAGATGGTTATAATGGTAGAATTGTGTTAATTCAGAATTGGTATAGAATTCTCCAATGAAATAATCCTGGCCCTATAGATTTATTTGGGGGAAGTTTTAAATTATTAATCCTATTTCTTTAATAGTTATAAGATGTGCTGGTTTGAAAGGATGTATGGACCCTAGAAAAGCCATGTTTTAATCTAAATCCCATTTCATAAAGGCAGAATTATCCCTATTCAATACTGTATGTTTGTAACTGTAATCAGATCATCTCCCTGGAGATGTGATTTAATCATGAGTAGTTGCTAAACTGGATTAGGTAATGACATGTCTCCACCTATTTGGGTGGGTCTTGATAAGTTTCTGGACTATATAAGAGGAAACATTTTGGAGATTGAAGGAGATTTGGAGAGAGCAGCGAATGCTGCAGCACCAAGAAGCAGAGAGTACACAAGCCAGAGCTTTGGAGATGAGAAAGGAAAATGCCTCCTGGGGACCTTCATGAAACAGGAAGCCAGGAGAGAAAGCTAGCAGATGACACTGTGTTCACCATGTGCCCTTCCAGCTGAGATAGTAACCCTGAACTTCATCAGCCTACTTGAACCAAGGTATCTTTCCCTGGATGCCTTTGATTGGATATTTCTATTGACTTGTTTTAATTGGGACATTTTCTCAGCCTTGGAACTGTAAACTAGCAACTTTTTGAATTCCCCTTTTTAAAAAAGCCATTCCATTTCTGGTATATTGCATTCTGGCAGCTAGTAAACTAGAACACAAGGGTGTTCAAATTAATTCATATTTGGTGAGTTATGGTAGTTTTTGCTTTTCAAAGCTTTTGGTCTATTATATCAAGAAGTCGAATTTTCATGTGCAGACTTGTTCATAGTATTCTTTATCATACTTTTGATGTCTGAAGGGTCTGTAGTGATAGCCCGTTTCATTCCTGATATTGGTGATTTGTAACTTTTCCCCTTTTTTATTCATCAGGCTCACTAGAGGATTGTCAATGTTATTGATTTTTTCCAAAAAGGAGTTTTTACTTCATTCAGCAATTTGATTGTTTTTCAGTTTTCAATTTCATTGAATTCTGTTCTTTATTCCTTCCTTCAGCTTTTTTTGTTTCTATTTCACCCTTTGTTTTAAGGTTCTTGGAGTAGGAGCTTATATTATTGGTTTGAGAGTTTTCTTCTTTTCTAATCTAAGCATTTAATGCTAACATTTCTCTCTCAGCACTACTTCTGCTGTGCCCCATAACTTTTTGATTTGTTGTATTTTTGTTCATATGTAGCTCAATGTATTTTTTATTTCCCATGAGACTTGCTCTTTGATACATGGAAATTTAGAAGTGTGTTTTTAGTTTTCAAGTGTTTGGAGATTTTCCAGTCATCTTTCTGTAATTTATTCCTGATTGTATTTCATTGTGATCACAGCACATACTCTACCTGATTTTAATTCTTTAAAATATGTTGGGGGGAAGTTGTGGGACGATGGTGGAGTAGGAAGTTCCAGGAATCAGCATCTCCACTAGAACAACTACTAAATAGTCAGGAACTGTCTGCATTAACAATTCAAAACTTTGGACTCCAGTAGAACACTGTACAGCATCCAGGGAAGAGTAGGAAGAAGAGGTTGGTAAATTAGGGTAAATACCAATTAATTACTGTAGAGAGCCGCTTTCCGGGTTTGGCCTAGTGGACACGCTGCAGCCTGCTCTAGAGTTCCCCCCGCCCATCGAGTGAGCCAAGATGGCGCTCACATCCTGCTTCTGCAAATGACGCACACGCCCACCAACCCTATCTTCCAATCACCTCTGTATACGTGGCACTAACCTATTGGGTTTGGGCACAGTATATAAGAGGTTACCCGGACGGGGTGGGCGGAGACGACCCACAGGGAGCCGTGCCTGACGGCCGCATAGAGGTTGTTCCCCCGCGGGGCATCTTGTCCCGCGCGGAACCTGTAACAGAGAATGCAAGCTTAACTCCAGTAAAGGTCTGTGCTTACAACTGCTACGTGTCTTGGACCTGTGTTTCTCACCAGCGCGGATTTGTCTGCGTCTGTCTCTCTCTCCCTCCTGTTCCCTCCGCCGGCCGGGGACCAGAAGCTGAGCGAGAAGTCGCGGACAAGTGGTGGCCCGTACGGGGACCCTTCTGCTGCCTTTTCTCGAGCTGGTGAGGACGCGCATCCTGAGCTCGCAGCGGACTTCCCGCGTTTGATCACCGCGAGAAGGTGAGTGCTTCTTATTACGTGAGAGTTAAGGGCTGTGGGCGTTCAGGTAGCCCCAGTGAATCGGGAGAGCTCCCCGATTGAT
The DNA here is from genome assembly GCF_023851605.1 of Tamandua tetradactyla. Classification (NCBI taxonomy): domain Eukaryota; kingdom Metazoa; phylum Chordata; class Mammalia; order Pilosa; family Myrmecophagidae; genus Tamandua; species Tamandua tetradactyla. The sequence goes on along the minus strand of NC_135336.1, from coordinate 27,526,115 downwards.
TAAAGTACAGTGCCGACTGCAAGCATGGGGCAGTCAGGAAGTTCACCTTTGTTAGCTCCCTTAAAGACCCTTTTAGCGGACGGCTCCTGTGAAAGTGAGCCGCCCACTTGCAAGCCGCCAGAGTCAGACGTTAGTTCGGACGACTCTGACTCGGAGTCAGATAGTAATGAGACCGAGGGTGCAGACGCGCCTCCGCCGATCGATTGGGGGAGGCCCCCTGTCTCACCCACGCAGCCTTCCGCTCCGCCAGCACCCCCGGGGATGCAACAGTTTCCGGTGAATGGTTTTGGTGATCTCGCCAAAAACCCTCACCACGGGCTCCCTCTGGTGGCCGAATCAGGTAATTACAGTGGCTGTTCTCCAACTTCTAAGCGCTTGTTAAAAGGAATGGGATATGTCCCCGGCAAAGGCTTAGGAGCCTCATTGCACGGGCGCGCAAGGCCTATACAAGCTGTCTCCAATTCTGACAGACGAGGCCTGGGTTTTTCCTAGGGGCCACTGAGGGGAGACTCCCACCCACACCTATAAAACTAAAGTGGAAGACCAGTACCCCAGTGTGGGTGCCTCAGTGGCCCTTACCAAAAGAAAAGCTGTCAGCATTGCATACTCTAGTGTTTATACAGCTAAAAGAGAGCCATATCATTCCCTCCACATCGCCTTGGAACACACCCGTATTTGTCATAAAGAAAAAATCAGGCAGATGGAGATTGTTACATGATTTAAGAACCATCAATAACTGTATGGAGCCTTTAGGACCTGTTCAAATGGGGTTACCCCTCCTCTCAGCTTTGCCAGAACACTGGCCCATTATCATCCTAGATCTTAAGGATTGCTTCTTTTCCATCCCACTTCACCCTGAAGATACTCCAAAATTTGCTTTTACTGTGCCCTCTCTTAACCAAGAGGAGCCCTGTCAACGCTTCGAGTGGACGGTCCTGCCCCAGGGCATGACTAATAGTCCTACCATGTGCCAGCTGTATGTTGCTACAAAGCTAGCTAGCACTCGGCAGCAGTTCCCCCAAGTGAAAATCATCCATTATATGGATGACATTCTCTTAGCCCATAAAGACACAGATCTTCTTAAAACAGCTTTATCACATTTAGTCCTTAGTCTTAGAGAAGCCAACCTGGAAGTGGCCCCTGAAAAAATCCAGATGACAGAAATTACCACCTTCCTGGGGGCAAAAATCATGCCTCAGCATGTTTCCCCCCAAAAAGTGTCTCTCAGAGTAGATGACATACATACCCTTAATGATCTGCAAAAACTTATGGGAGATATCAATTGGGTTCGTCCGTACTTAAAGATCACCAATGCCAAATTAACACCTTTGTTTGATTTGCTAAAAGGAGATTCAGACCTACACTCGCCCCGGTGTCTCACCCCAGAGGCGAGGCAAGCACTACGTCAGGTAGAACAGGCGCTCAGTAGTGCTGCTTTAAAAAGAATAGACCCCCAAAAGCCATTCGAAGCCTGCTTACTGCCAACAAAACTACAGCCCACGGCAGTGCTATGGCAACAGGGACCATTACTCTGGGTCCACCCTGGAATTTCCCCTAAGAAAAGTTTAGAGCATTTTCCTACAGCAATTGCAGAGTTGGCATTGGAGGCCATCAAGAAGGCCATACAGCATTTTGGCCAACAGCCTAAGTACCTCAGAGTACCTTACTCTTCTCAGCAACTTGAGATACTTACTGGATGTATAGATCAGTGGGCCATCCTCCGATGTACCTTTTCGGGAGAAATTGATAACCAATACCCAAAAGATCCCCTCTTACAATTCGTCACCCGTCACCCAGTAATCTTTCCTAAGGTAACTTCATCTAAGCCACTAGTGAACGCCCTCACCGTGTACACGGACGGTTCCAGCTCCGGTTCAGGAGCATATTGCGTAGAAGGAGGTTCTCCTAAAACTGTGTTCTTCCAACCACAGAGACCTCAATGGGTAGAATTACAGGTCATTATTACAGTCCTGAAAGAAATTACCGATCCCCTAAATATTATATCTGATTCGATTTATGTCATAAATTCTGTAAATATTTTAGAGACGGTGGGCATTATAAAATATTCCTCCTCAGTAAGACCATTCTTTATCAAACTTCAAGAGACAATATGTGCCAGACAACATCCTTTCTACATAACTCACATTAGAGCGCACACAGGCCTGCCAGGCCCCATGGCACAGGGAAATCACGTAGTGGATGTGGCCACTCGACAGCCACATATCTTCCCTGCGCTGACACCGTGTCAACAGGCCCAAGAGTTTCATACTAAATTTCATGTCAATGCAAGCACCTTAGTCAGACAGTTTCACATACCGCGTGCAGCTGCCAGAGATATAGTCAGAGCCTGCAATAATTGTGCAGAACAAAGGGTAGTCCCTTCAGTTGGAGTTAACCCTAAGGGTCTCATCCCGGGAGACATTTGGCAAATGGATGTCACCCATCACTCAGAGTATGGTAAAGTTAAATACCTGCATGTGTCAGTGGATACTTGTTCTCAAGTTTTATTTGCCTCTGCCGAATCAGGAGAAAGAGTCCACCAAGTAATTGCACACTGCCTTGCCGCTTGGGCAGCTTGGGGTAAGCCGAAAATATTAAAAACAGATAACGGACCTGCTTACACCAGCAAAGCCTTCCAAAAATTTTGTGCAAATATGGAAGTGCAATTAAAACATGGTATCCCTTACAACCCTCAAGGGCAAGGAATCATTGAAAGAGCACACAGGTCTCTTAAAGACTTGCTCAAAAAACAGAAAGGGGGAATAGGCCACGGCCTGTCCCCGAAGGCTCAACTGTCTGTAGCCTTATTTACATATAATTTTTTAAATGAAAATGCACAAGGAATGACACCTGCCCTACAGCACACCACTCCGAGTCCTCCACATAGAGGTCTAGTCCGTTGGAAGGATGTCCTGTCGGGACAATGGCAAGGCCCTGACCCAGTGCTCAGCTGGGCCAGAGGCTCTGTTTGTGTTTTTCCCCAGGAGCCAGGACGTCAACCAGTGTGGGTTCCGGAAAGACTGGTGAGAACCGTGACATCGCCCGAGGAGGCCACGGAGCTGTTGCCTAAAAAACCAACAAGCCTTCAACCTGAACCATCAGATCAGGCCTCCAACTCTGCTGATGACGGCGGCGACTGACGAGATAGCAACGAAAGCGCCGGTCACCCTTCGATTGTTTAGAAGGGGGACCAGTTTTAATAACCCCCGTTGCCTTCGACCTTTCCAAACTGGGCGAGACTGTACAAAGTCTGTGGAACCGAGTCACCTCTTGGTTCTCTTGGCCCAATTTGACTACTTGGATTCTCGTGGCAGTGGGACTATTAGTGGGCTTAGTCACTGTTAAATGTTTGTTAGAACGCTTGTTCCAGACACAGCAGCAACTACGTGTTTCTACCATGTTAGCTATGTCTTCCCAGTCAAATGTGGGTGTGCGTCCCTCCTCGATAGATAGCCCGTCTGAGTCACCTGGGGCAAAGCTCTTGTCAGCAAGGTTTGTTGCAGGCTCCCTGGCCACTACCCGTGTTTAGCTAGGCACCAGAGGCTGTTAATTTTGCGCGCCTAGCCGCCTCGACGGTGGAGCTGCGGCCGCAGTCCTGGCCAGACTGGGCTTGGCTCTAGCCATTGCACCGAGGCCTCCGCAGCGTTTCCGATGCCCTGGCTGTCGCTCTCATAATCCCCGCTTGACCCAGTTGCGAGGCGAAGCACTGCAGGGAGAGTCACGTGGTATCCAGTTCACGGACTCTCCGGTCTCTATATGAGGTGAGCATTCTGGTCGGTGCCAGAGGTTCAGCCGCAAGATGGCTGGAGCCTAGTCCAGACTCCCCAAAGCACCAAACTATGTTGTGAGCCACTCAGGCCCACGGGAGCACCATCATCAATAGAGACACTGGGTACAAGAATACGGTCTACGGACCATGCCTCTTATAAAAACAAAAAGGGGGAGATGTAGAGAGCCGCTTTCCGGGTTTGGCCTAGTGGACACGCTGCAGCCTGCTCTAGAGTTCCCCCCGCCCATCGAGTGAGCCAAGATGGCGCTCACATCCTGCTTCTGCAAATGACGCACACGCCCACCAACCCTATCTTCCAATCACCTCTGTATACGTGGCACTAACCTATTGGGTTTGGGCACAGTATATAAGAGGTTACCCGGACGGGGTGGGCGGAGACGACCCACAGGGAGCCGTGCCTGACGGCCGCATAGAGGTTGTTCCCCCGCGGGGCATCTTGTCCCGCGCGGAACCTGTAACAGAGAATGCAAGCTTAACTCCAGTAAAGGTCTGTGCTTACAACTGCTACGTGTCTTGGACCTGTGTTTCTCACCAGCGCGGATTTGTCTGCGTCTGTCTCTCTCTCCCTCCTGTTCCCTCCGCCGGCCGGGGACCAGAAGCTGAGCGAGAAGTCGCGGACAAATTACTTTTGCTACACAGTGGTTACTGTCACCCATCCCCCACTCCCATTGCAGGCAAGGGTGAGGTGTGGCCCCTTGTGCAGAGGAGGACATAAAAAATCCAATTCCCTAAGATCTGGGGAGGTGTGGTCCAATTGCTGAATCACTGCTTCTGATTAGTTACTTCAGAGTGCTAAGGGTACAGTTCTCAGGGTGGTCATTTTTCCAACCTGTCCTAAGCAAAGACAGTGAAGGAGACTTAAAGATAGTATGTTTACTTAGAGCTACAGGGAAGAGTTGAAGAGCAGCATTTGCTGGACAGATGCCAAGTCAAGAAAGTACAATGTTGGGGAACCATGGAAGAAGCTCCTGCTGCACTTCCTGGCCCTTCCCTCATTCCTACTACAGGACAGTTTGGAGCTGGCTAGCTCTCCCTTTGTGGGCCCCTTACCTTATGCCAGCTAGGTGAGACTACTTCAGAAACTCCTCTCCCACTTGCTCCATTTCCAGAATTTACCCTCCAGACCAAAGCAGCTTGGAACAATTAAAGCAGAGTAAAAAACTATTGAGGTGGACAGACTGTGGCAAAATTTTACCAGCTTTAACTCTAGCAGTGGAACACCCAGGAGAGAGAAGTCTATCTCCTGGGAAGTAGAGAGGACATTAAAACTCCTGTACACATTAAAACACAGCTGTCCACAAGAGGGATCAGTATTAAAACATGGCTTTTCTAAGGTACATAATCCTTTCAAACTGGCACATTCCACCCTCTTTATTCTGCAAAAGACATGTTTTTCCCCTACACAAAATACATTCATTCCATCACAATATCAGAAATTGTAAACCATTTCAGTAACAATACAAATGCAATAAAAAAAAATCAGAAACAGTACAAAATCTCATCAAAGTTAGTTACAAGCACAGTCAGTCTTAAATCGGAATTCTTGCCTCTGGCTCTGGACCTATAAAACTCAAAAAAAAACTCACACTCATTTGCTGCTAACATACAAGGGAGGGACAGTCATAGGATAAATACCCTCATTTCCATAGGGAGATATTGGAAGGAACACAAAGGTCACCAAACCCAAGTAGTCTCAAAAACCTGCAGGACAAACTCCATTATATTTCAAAATCTGAGAGTCATTTATCTTCAAGGCTTTAGAAAGTGACAGTCTGACCCATTCCAAGGGCTTACACAGAGGCCCACCATTCTCTGAATACAAGTATGGGGTTCACTGGGGAGACCACCTTTTTCTAGGCTCTACCCTTTCCTCGCATGAGTCCACATCTAGGCTCTCTGCCATCTCCAGGCCACACACTCAACCCCTCTTGTGGTGGCAGCCAGGCTCTCCCCAACCCCCAAGGAATGTGCTCCACCCTCTCCAAGTCATGAGACAGCACAACTCTTCCACTACAATGAGGTGGAAGACCCATCCTCTGCCTTAGGGGCAAACTCACCTTCTCCATGTGCTTGGGTGGGTCCACTCTCCTGGCCCGAGTCTTCTTGACTTCAGACCCCAGCCTCCATGGTTCTTCCTCTGAAGACCTTCACTTTTTCCCTTTTCTGAGCCCCTCAGTCAAGACTGGCAGCAGTTCTGTTTATACAGTTCTCATAGCACTCTTGTTGGCTTTCTGTGTAGCAAACAAGGGTCATGTCCATCAGACAGGAGTTTCCACAGATCCTTTCTGGATAATTTCATCTCCAATGCTGGATTTCTCTGAAATGGCTGACTGTTTCACATCTGGTTAAATCCTTATGTGGGGCACTATTCTCTAGGGACTCCCTTCCTGGAAAGCCAGAATTTTCCAGAACATCAATATCTGGTTTCTTTGTACCCAAGTGTTCAGGTCTCAGCTTCTCTCTTTCCTGCCACATCTCACTATAAGTTGCAAGTAGAAACCAGGCTGCACATTCCACATTTAAGTTGGAAATCTCTTCTGCTAAAATATCCAAGTTCATGGCTTTTAAAATCTGCCTTCCAGCCAAGGCCAGTAGTCCATTTTGCCACATTAGCTGCCATTTTAAAACTAGTGCATCTGGCTAGGGAGCTAGGAGTGCCATGTTACTGCTCTACATGTGGTCACCACTGACACCACAAGGGGTTAACTTTATTAGCAAGGGCTGAAAATCCTGACTCTCCACCTCAACTCTTATGACACTGCCCTAATGGGGAGACAGAAGGGTACTTAGTTACTGCTGAGCATAGGTGAATGTTCAGGATCTCCATGTGGTCTCCATTGATACTACAAGGTTAATATCCAGTGGGATAAAAGTCCCAGCTCCCTATTCCACCATTACAAGGTGAGAAAATGCTTTCCAATCCAGAAATTCAATAAATATTACCTGTATTTCAAATTTTTTTCTTTATTTATTGCATAATTGAATTATTAATCCATCTCAAATATTAGGCATGAGATGAGATAAAATGACGGTCCTATATTTTTACATATGGCTCAATAATTTTTCTAAACTCATTTGCTACATCTTCCAAGATTAAAAAAAAATATTCTTATCTGCTCCCAGTTAAGCAAACATAGGGCCTTGAATTCTATGCTGAAATCTTGCAACTAGAAAAGAGGTAAGCACGATTTGACTGATGACATAGAACATGGAGGCAATGAGACTAAGGCTACCTATGACTTTTGCATGTGTTGAGGTGTTGAAACAATGACAATGATAAGGTCAATATGAATCCTCCAGTGTCCAATCAATGTCAACTCTACAAAAAGCCCTTCTTGATGGCTCTGAGGAATCCTTGCAAACTCATCAGTGGAGGATTCCTGACCTTCTACATGTATTCCCTCTACCTAGTAGGATTCAGGGTAGCTCCAGCTGAAGAAAATATCAAAACATAGAACCTTGTGATTAAATACAGAAAAGTATAGCTGTGAATTTATAGCCCACCACTACCAAAATCATGAGATAGCTGAGGCTATGTCAACTTGCCGCAGATGCCTCTTATATAGTAAAACTTTAAGCTCTTAAAAGTCTAATCCACCGAGGGCTACCACGTGAACAGAATGGTGAAATTTATCTGCTTCATCCTAGATGCCTCAGATTATCAGGGTCAGTTACTGAGATGCATTTTAGATTTCCATGCTTTGGAAAGCAACAGATGTTCTCTGGAAATAAAAAGAGACAGACTTCATAACCCTATTTTCCGCAGATAAGCAATTCCTTCATCTTGTCTCTCTTTCTGGAGCTCCATGCCCACTTCACACTTTTCAGTCATGCCTTTCTAGTCCTTTTCTTCCATAATTCCCCAAGACCACCTTCCAATAATGCCGTCCCTTCTCCCTGGTAATAATTGTTATGGGTCAACCTTCCATCTCTCCTGTGTATTGGTCAACAAGATGACTCTAGCCTCAAAATGCAATGACTAGGTCACTAACTCCCTGAAAACTAGCATTTTTAAGTCGCCACATTTCCATACAAGGGCTACATTTACTATTACCACTGAAAATAAGTAAGAAATGTTCTGAATTAATATGCTTGAAGAGACGGTGTATATTTTCTACAACTGGATGTGATGACATAGAAATTAACATGTTGCATTCACAATTTTCCTCACTACCCACATAGTTTTTTTCCCAACCCTCCTCCCTGAAAAGAAAGTCCCAAAGCTGCTTAGGAGAATTATTATGAGAAAATCAAACTGGTGAATAATTATAATTTCAAGGGCAGTTGCATACAAAAAGAAAAAGGGGGGTTGAATTTACAAGATGGTAAAACCAGGATAAAGTATATGGTAGAGTTTGGAGTATAAAAGAGTAAGAAACTCTGAGTTTGAGGGAGTTGGAAAATAGGATAGAAGACAACATTTTATAGAAGTTGCCAAGAACCCTTCTTAATGTTTAAGAGAGATATTGAGTAAATGTCAAAATGTACCTCTAAGTCTTGATTTTAATGCAAAACTACTCTGAGGCCTGAGCTACACTACTGGATCATGACTATATAAATGCTGCATATTCATTAAACCAACCGTGCCCCCAGATTTTAGAGCAAAGGTGAGGAGGGAGAATTGGGAAAGAAATGATGAGGTTGTTTTTCTCTTAGAATGCTGACTATTAGGGGAAACTGCATGCCACCCCTATTAAGCTATTAACTCCTTGAGGCCAAGGAATTGTCTTATTCATAAGCACATTTCCATTTCCTGGAATATATTGGGTTTTTATATATATTAAAGGAATGAATGATATATGAGCTTCATGGACTCTCTCCAAGCTAAATTTATCTGAATGGTTTCTGCAAGTTGGATCAGTCCATTCTTTCTGGATGATAAAATCTTAACTCTACCAAGATAGCTTTTCTGGGAAAATCCTATAACATGGGGCAGAGGGAATTATACACAGGCTGGTACCATTAGCAGCCATTGCCTTCTAGCAACAGTAGAAGTCTGGGTGGTTCTGCCAACAATTTCTGGTCTGGTTCTGACTGGAAAAATGACTATCAAAAAAGTCAGTTCAGTAGTTCTTGATTTTGGTCCTGATGCCTTCTGCCATGGTGCTGATGCCTGAAGGCACCCCTGAAGTGTCTTGTAGTTCAAAGACCTTTTATGTTTTGATGGTCATTTTCCAAATTACATCCTAACTACATGAATATCACAGGAGAGTAATTTCCACAACTCCATTCATTCCCTCAGAATCAGGTTTCAATTTCCCTCAGAATCAGAATTTACCTGTTTCTCGTATATTCTGGCCACTACCAATACATTTTGTATTTGAAAATCCCTATCCTTAAATTTTCTTTTCAAATGATCAAGTGAACAGTTTTCTGACAATACTGAAAACCTCTGGAGACATAATTGGCAAGTAGTGATTTTTTAAATATATATTTTGAAGTAACACACATAACGTAAAATTCACCATTTTAAGGTCTACATTTCAGTGAATTTAATAAATTCATTATGCACTACAACACTCACCACTATCTAATTCCAGAATATTTTCAACACCCCAGAAAAAAATTTCATACTCATATGCAATTAGTCCCAAATCCCCTCTTCCTTCATTCCCTAACAACGACTAATCTCTTTTCTGTCTCTATGGATTTGCCAATTCTAGAAATTTCACATAAATGGAATCATGCCATACATTGCATTTTGTGTCTGGCTTTTTCACTTAGTTAATGTTTGTAAGGTTCATCCATGTTGCAGCATGTAATGGTATTTTATTCCTTTTCATAGCTGAATAACATTCCACTGCATAAAGATAGCTTGCATTTATCCACATTCGTCTGCATAAAGATACCTCAGTGTGTTTACACGTTCATCAGTTGATGGATATTTTGGTTGTTTCCACATTTAGTTTTTAATAATAGTACTAGCAAAAACATGCATGTAAAGTTTTTGTATGAACATATATGTTCAGTTCTCTTGGACCTATACCTGGGAGTAGAATTATTGGGTTATATGGTATATTAGTCAGGGTTCTCTAGAGAAACAGAACCAAAGAAGATATTTGTAAATATGAGATTTTATAAAAGTGTCTCATGCACTGTGGGTATGCATGAGTCCAAATTCCTTAGGGCAGGCTGTTAACTGACAGCTCCAATGAAGATCCTCAATGAATCCCTCAGGAGAGGCTGGATGGATGATGTGGAAAGATTCTCTCCTCTGGCTTCTCCTTTAAATCCTTCAACTGATTAGATTAAATGTAACTAATTGCTGGAGACACTCCCCTTGGCTGACTTTAGATGTAATCAGCCATGGATGCAATGAACATGCTGATGATTTAAACCAAACTTCTGGCTTATTAACCAAGCACAAAATGTCCATACAGTAATGGTTAGGCCAGCGGTTGCTTGACCAGAGAACTAGGCACCATCACTTGGCCAAGTTGATATATGAACTTAACGATAACATATGACAACTCTATATTTAAATTTTTGAGAAACTTACAAACTCTTTTCTGCAGCAAATTCAGTTTTACATTTCCACTAGCAGTGTAGAATGTTTCCAATTTCTCACATCCTTGTCCACATTTATTATTGTCTGCCTTTTATTTGAGACATCTGAATGGGTATGAATGGTATCACACTGTATAGCTGATTTGCATTTTCCTGAGGGTTAATGATGAGCATCGCTTCCTGTGCTAATTCACTATTTGTGTATTTCCTATGGAGAAATGTGTATTCTAATCTTTTGTATATTTTTAAATTGGGTTATTTGTCTCCTTACTGTTGAGTTGAAAGAGTTCTTTAAATATTCTGGCTACTAAGAACCTTATCAGATATATGATTTACAAATATTTTATCCTATTCTCTAGGTTATCTTTTCACTTTTTTGATTAGGGTTCTTTGATGCACAAAAGTTTTAAATTTTTTTCAAGTTCAATTTATCTCTTTTTCCTTTAATCACTTGTGCTTTCTGTGGGTACTCAAAGCTTTCCAGCTCAGCATTCTCTTCCCCTCCATTGGCTTGTTGTACTGCTTTGAAAAGAGCCTATGTAAACTTCCTCACTGTACTTCAGAAAGCACCTGCTCGAAGCAGGCAGGAAGCATAAGGTTCACTGTCTTGTTTTGATGTTCAAAGTGATCATTGTTACCATCTTGCAGTGCTGGGGAAGCAATCAACTTAAAGTCATTACTCTATTATCCAATAATCCAACCTGAAACATGCCCAAATCTAGGCCTCTTCTGTACCTCTCCTCTTTGTTGGCAAAACTTGGGTTATTTCTTTGTACCCCTACTACTAAAACTGAAGTTGCTTAGAAGACATAGAATATATGGATTTATTTGGGTTCTTGTTAACACTGTAGTTACAAGTTTGATTGGAAGCAAACTGACATTGATTAAAATGAAGTACTGTATTATCTATGAATATTGTTCAGGGCTCTGAACAACAGCTGTTTTGCTACCTGCCAGTTTTCATCCATTTGAAATAAATTACAAATAGTAGATTTGTCCTCTTGAATTATCAGTTATTCACATGCATATATGTCCTAAAAATGAATGTATAATCAGAAAACCATACTCAATCCCAGCTAGTGGCACAAATTTCCACACCAATATCAGCAACTTTGCATGGAAGCTTTATCCTTCTCATCAATTTCTTCATGGTGCCAGCAGAGATTCACAAGTAGCATTCCACAGAAGCACTATCAAAATGTATTTCTAAGCCCATTGTTTTGTTTTGACAAACTGAACAATTAATTAAGAGTAATCTTGCAAACAGATCTCTGCTTACAGCTTGGAGAGAAAGAAACATACAGATCACCATAACTATTCTATAGTCGCCATTACTCTGAAGAATACTGCCTAATTAATTATAATTGATCACAAAGATTAGATTCAAATTCCACTAGCAAGGCAGAAGAAGCTGAAACAGAGGAAATAAATCAAAAAACTATTCTCTGAATCCATAATGAACGAACAAGCTTTGGAGATAAACAGATTTGTTTTAATTGTAGCTTTGAAAAGTAATTTAAGAACACTTGGAGGCCTTTGGAAAGAGAATATGGAGAGGGGAGAGGGAAGAGTCAAAATCAGGGAAGCTTGATTCAACTGAAAACTGAAGCTCTGGTCTCTGACTCTAGACAGAAGGACAGAGGTTTGAGGTATGGAAACTTGTACATCATGGCTACCCAAAGTGCCTTGACAGACACTTCCTGTTAATCATATTCTCCCTAATCCAAATACATGTCCTTGTAAACTGGGAAGACACTCACAGCTTTCTCTTCCCAGAGCTCAAACTGAGCATCTACTTTTTCTACCTAGAACCCATTTCCTCTCCCTCTGATTATAAAGTGTCCCCTCCCCAGGCATGGGCATGTACACAGGCTCTCAGCAGGGCCCCTCTACCTCAACCTTAATTGATGAATTAAGCCATAGGAAGGAACTAAGACACAAATGTACACAAAGACACTAAGACACAAAGACCTTCTGATATTTTTAAAAATACAGAGCTGGGTCAGATGTGGCCTCACTCTCTCTAAGCCCATCTCTGCAAGTGAAATCATTGTTCTCCCCCTATGCGGGACATGACATCCAGGGGTGAAAGTCTCCCCAGTAGCATGAGATATGACTTCCAGAGATGAATCAAGACCTGGCACCATGGGATCAACAACTGTATCCTGACCAAAAAGGGGAAAAGAAGTGTAATTAATAAAGTATCAGTGGCTGAGAACTCAAATAGTCAAGAGGCTACTCTCGAGGTCATTCTTATGCGAGCTTCAGTTAGACATTGCTGCCTATCATAACTTGCCAAACCCCAAATAAAACCATTCCAGCCAATCCTAAAGAACATCTAGGGCAATATTAAGAGTCCTCAAAGGTTCCATGCATTAGGATAAATTTCCAGAAACCTACAACCTCCAGATGGGTCCCTGGAACAAGTAAGTCCTGAAACCTAAAGGGCCCAGCCTCTCCAGAATATCAGCTAGTTCCATCTCCCTATCCCTTATTATTGACAGCCCTCTCAACATGAAAAAGTTAGAATGAGCATAGACCAAACACCCCTAAAGAGTGGGAGAAATATCAAAGGTGATGATGGAGTTACGAAGAGAAGGTCAGGTTTAACAAACAGGTATGATTGCAGAATCATTATATTGATACTTTGTTTAGTCTACAGTATCTTAGAGCAGCTAGAAGTAAAAACCTAAAATTGTGAAGTTATAACCCATACCAAGTTCTGTAACCTATTCTACAACTAATCATTGTGCTGTGCTTTGAAATTAATTGCTTTTTTGTATATATGCTATTTTTCACAAAAAAGTCAATTGTGATGATAAAAAATATTTATTCCTTCCAGCCGCCAATGTTCTGGAGCAGCTAGAAAGAAAAATCTGGGATGATGGTATGGTAGCCAATGGCAAACTCTTGGATCTATCCTGTAACTACCTGTTGAAGAGTGCTTTGAAAACTATTGCTTTTTCCTTTCTTTGTTTTGCATATATGTTATATTATTCAATAAAAAAAAAAAAAGCTGGGAGAAAGATGCACCACCACCACCCCCTACACACACACTCTCTCCAGCACTAACTCACCTTTCTTCTTTGATTATGAGGCTGTGAAGAGGTAAACTCCATGCTTATGACCTTGTCATGGAACAATGCCCATCTATAGCAGATTCAGAGAGAAGAAATGAGGGATGTAGGCTGGTTCCCGTTGGTGAATTCCTTAACACTTCCTTGGTTTCTGAGCATTCAGTTTGTCTTTTCAGGTATCCACTTTTGCTACAGTGAGTTCAAACTGGGTTCTGAGAGAATCAAAACTTTCTGCTATCTACATAAGTACAGGAACTCTTCAAATAAAGGGGTGTCCATTATATTGGAGTTGGATACATAATTTGGGCAGAAGGAAATTTTTCACAAATTCTAGACTTGGCTGATAGGATTTCTTTTCCTACATGGGCTACAATGGAGATGCAGCTCTTAGGGTCAGGGTTTGGGGGTAGAGACAGCACAAGCTTTGTAAAGAAAAATATCTGACTTAGAGATGTGATTCCTTGATCTTGTTTCAGTGTCTTAACCTCTCTAAGCCAGAGTTTCCTCATTCATAAAGTTGCCATAATAATATATCCCTCATTGGGTTTGTTGAGTATTAAATGAGATAATACATGAAAAGTAAATAAAGAACAGTGCCTGGAGCGATGTGTATGAACTCCCAGCTTATATATGGCATCACAGATTGTCATTATTTTTCTTTCCTCCTCTCTCTTGACAATCAAGCATTAACATAAAACAAATCCTCTCTCTCTTTCTGAGTAAAATGAACCATAGCAAATGAGTAATTAGGTGCTAAAATCCTATCCCATCTATAAAATATTTAAATCTGATTTTTACTTAGAGCTTGTTGAATGTGATAGATATAGAAAAAATGTTCATAAATTTATTAATATAGTTGGTTGTATTAATAGTGACCTCAATAATTTAAAATAACCTAAGAGAAGGCCCAGCCCAATTATGGGATACTTCTTTAAAGTACACTTTAATTGGTTTCAAATATATTCAGTAGCTGAAATAATCTTAATAAGAATTGCCTGTGAGAATATATGATGTAAGGCAGTAAGAAAAATTATTTATAATTAGCTATATCAAAAGTTGGTACATAAAAATATCAGGTTAATTTCTATCCTCTGGGGTGGATCAGAAAGAACTTTAACCTTGTACCAGAAAATCTGACTTCTCCATATCTTTATCTGTAAAATGGGAATTAAAATGCAGAAGTCATGGGATTACTGGGAGGCTTATAATTAAATGAATGAGAATAAAACTGTAAACCCTGTGAGGCACATCACTGTATTCCAAAGTCCAGCACACTGCTTGACACCTAGAAAGGGTTCAATAAATGCATAATGAAAGAATGTAAAAATATATAATGCAGAGTTTAGCAGAGAAATTATCAGAACTTGACATTTCAAGGGGTATTCCCTGTTTTCAAACCCCTTGGGTGATTTTTTTTTTTTTGCATGGGCAAGCACTGGGAATCAAACCCAGGTCTTCGGCGTAGCAGGCAAGAACTCTGCCCCTGAGTCACCGTGGCCCACCCTTGGCTGACCTTTTGGGTACTCAACAGAACCTATGGGTCCTGCTCTAGCTCACAGTGGCTGTCTGAACTGGCACTAATCCATAGCAGTGGGTCTCCAGCAGCCTGGTTGTACCCAATGAGCTTGCCATTTGGGCCACATTGTTTTAGAACATAGATGGATAGTTGACCCAAGAAGAACCAATAAGATTCTCTCAAATCAGGACATGGGATTGGGATAAAGATAAAGAAAGTCCAGTTCCTTCCTGGCCAGTAGCTAGAACAGTAACATATAAACTCAGAAGCTATGAGGAACCCTATTCCACCATGTGGATTAGAGAAGCAGGCCTCAGAGAGAAAAACAAAGACATTTTCAGAAAAAGATAAAGATTTCTTTCCTGGTTTGTGGCCCTAGTAAAGGTCTAACTGCTTCCCTACCCTTGGTGTCAATAAGACCTTACCCTTATGATAAATTTTCCCTTTATTCTAGATTGGAGTGTAGGCAAAATAAGTTCAATTAACACAACAGGGATGAGATAAACAATCAGTTAAACACACACACAAGCACACACACATGCACACACACTGTACTCCTAAATAAATATATAAATAGTAAACCAGCAAGGCTGAAACAGTCTTCATCCAAGCTACATTACTTTCTTGGTTGGTGATGGTGGGCTGAAGGTAAACTTGTGCTGGTGATAGAAGAGTTAGATATGTGCTGATTGTATGCATAAAAAGAATTTAGAAGTTTTCTAAGCCAAGCAAGCTGACTATGGTATTACACTTTCACATGGATTACCTGATTTTTTTTTACTGTATTTCATGTTACTACTTCTAACAACTGTTTTCATCCCCATTGAAGCTCAGAGAAGAAAAAAGTGGCAATTTTTTCTTCTCTGAGCTTCAGTGGGAATGAAAATAGTTGTTTCATAGTCAGCAAGAAACCACAATCCCATCCTTTCTATCTGCAAGTGCAGGGCCTTTTCCATACCCAGCTCTAGGATGG
The DNA here is from genome assembly GCF_023851605.1 of Tamandua tetradactyla. Taxonomy (NCBI): domain Eukaryota; kingdom Metazoa; phylum Chordata; class Mammalia; order Pilosa; family Myrmecophagidae; genus Tamandua; species Tamandua tetradactyla. Next base: position 27,510,252 of record NC_135336.1, on the reverse strand, counting down.
GAGGGAAACCACATGGATACACTTCACTTGAAGATGGTGGATCTCAACAATTGAGCATGGGAACATCTTTCTAGAATCAAAGATTTTAAATATCTACACTTCATTAATATTCACTAATAGAGAATCATTTAATGATGAGAAAAAATTATAATATGAATAATGTTTTAAAATAAATGTATTTATTACTAATCAATATGATAGATTGTGTGTTTGTGTATGTTGGGGAAGGGAGGAGTTGAGAGAGAGAATGAACATGACTGAGCATCTGTTCTAGTTTGCTAACTGCCAGAATGCAATATACCAGAAATGGAATGGCTTTTAAAAAGGGGAATTTAATGAGTTGTTAGTTTACAGTTCTAAGGCTGAAAAAAATGTCTCAATAAAAACAAGTCTGTAGAAATGTCTAATCAAAGACATCCATCCAGGGAAAGATACCTTGGTTCAAGAAGGCTGATGAAGTTCAGGGTTTCTTTCTCAAGTGGGAAGACACATGACAAACATAGTCAGGGCTTCTCTCTCTTAGACGGAAGGGCACATGACGAACACGGCATCATCTCCTAGCTTTCTCTCCTGGCTTCCTGTTTCATGAAGCTACCCAGGAGGTGTTTTCCTTCTTCATCTCCAAAGCACTAGCTAGTGGACTCTCTGCTTCATGATGCTGCAGCATTCTCTGCTCTCTCTGAATCTCCTTCATTCTCCAAAATGCTTCCTCTTTTATGGGACTTCAGAAACTAATCAAGACCCACCCAAATGGGTGAGACACACCTCTACCTAATCCAGTTTAACAGTCACTCTTGATTAAATCACATCTCCAGGGAGATGACCTAATTACAGATTCAAACATACAATACTGAATAGGGATTAGAAGAAACGGCTGCCTTTACAAAATGGGATTAGGATTAAAACATGGCTTTTCTAGGGTACAACCATCTTTTCAAACCAGCACAGCAACCATCTAATTTTCAACTGATTCTAAATATAGTGGTTGACCTACATAAGGATTCAGGATCCCTAGCAGTAAAACCAGTACCTCCCAGGGGAAATAGGGCCTAAAGACAGAAACCACTACAATGAGGACAACTAACTGTTTCTATTTTTAGACATTTCAGAAGAAGCTAATTTTAGACTCTTCAAAAATAGCTTCTTTCAGACAAAAAACATCTGAGATAGCCTTGCTTTACCCATTTCACCCTGTGTAGGGAACTATGATTCAGGATTTTGTGAGGGAGGGAAAGACCTTGGGTTTAGTACAGCAGGGTTTGGTCAGGAAAATAGATGCCACTCTAGATACTTTAAACAAAAGGGGATTTTATAAATGCATTGGAGAACTACACAACTTTTGTTAGCAGTAAGGATGTTTGGGTAAAAAAGACCACTTCCAGCTTTCAGAAAACCCAACGGCACAAATCACAGGGAAGCAGCCACTGGTGCCCAAGTTGCATGCAGCACAACAGGGGTGATTCCCAGGAGGAGGCTCAGAAGCACTGGCTGCTCACGATGTCTGCAACTGCTGTGTCTATGCACCTGCCCCCAGCTGTGGCCAAAGAATAATGGCTTCTTCTCTTCCCGCTTTCAAATCTCATGTGAGTACAGAAAATAAGAACATTGGCAGAATCTAACTTGGAATTATGCTGGCAAGGGATTCTACACAATGCCCTTCCAAGGCTTCTTTCCTGTGGCTATACAAGGGAGCAAATTGATGCTCATTTGACAATCTAGCACAATCCACCTCTTTCTCAAACTCAAATCCATACATGCCTTTTAACCTAGATTTACCTCTTAACCAGCATTAGCAACAATTTCCTGTGTCAACCTAATATGATCCATCTTCTTCGTATGCAAGTGTAGATGCACTCACCATCTCCCTTAAAAGTAGAAACTCAAAGTCCCTTCAGGAACTGCATTCATTTCTGAGTGGTGTTAATTCTTCTAGTTTAACCACAATCCTTTCAGAGTCAATAAACTAAAGATTTAATTCTAAGGGTAATCAACAACAATATACTTTATATAAAACAGTAGGGAAATGAGATAAGGAAAAATGAAGAAATTGGCATATGCATTTTAATAATTACATGCTTACATATATATATATACACAACACATGCCAATTTCTTCTTTATACACAAACACACACACACACATATACATATTGTATATTTTGGGTTCATAGTAGTACTGACCATAATGGGATGTTGCAGTTTCCTTCGAGTTTCTGCCATTGGATATTAATATGAAATTATGAAATACACACCACAGAATTCCCTGGGCTCCAGACATTAGATACAGGTAAAGATATAGATATAGATATAAACAGATGTAGATAGATGATATAGATAAACATATAGATAAAGATAATGTATGCATACAAAGCTGAAAGAAACAATAAACAATACATAGCTAACATTGTCTTCATTTTCAGAAGGGTCACAAGGCCATAGATAGACTTCCTTCTTAATCAGGGTGCTCTAGTTTGCTAGCTGCCAGAATGCAATATACCAGAAATAGAATGGCTTTTAAAAAGAGGAATTTAATAAGTTGCTAGTTTACAGTTCTAAGGCTGAGAAAATGTCCCAATTAAAACATGTCTACAGAAATGTCCAATTTAAGGTATCCATCCAGGGAAAGATCCCTTGGTTCAAGAAGGCTGATGAAGTTCAGGGTTTCTCTCTCAAGTGAGAAAGCACATGGCGAACACAGTCAAGGTTTCTCTCTCATCTGGAAGGGCACGTGGCAAACATGGCATCATCTGCTAGCTTTCTCTCCTGGCTTCCAGTTTCATGAAGCTCCCCGGGAGGTATTTTCCTTCTTCATCTCCAAAGGTCACTGGCTCGTGGACTCTCTGCTTTGTGGGGCTGCAGCATTCTCTGCTCTCTCTGAATTTCCTTCATTCTCCTAAATGTTTCCTCTTTTATAGGACTCCAGAAACTTATCAAGACCTACCCAAATGGGTGGAGACATGTCATCACCTAATCCAGCTTAACACACACTCTTGATTAAATCACATCTCCAGGGAGATGATCTGATTACAATTTTAAACATACAGCATTGAATAGGGATTATTCTGCCTTTATGAAATGGGATTTTGATTAAAGCATGGCTTTTCTAAGGTACATACACCCTTTCAAACCAGCACACAGGATCAATCACCAGTGGCACAGTAAGCCCCTTCTTTGTCACTTGGTTCAGTGGTGTGAGGAAATTAAGTGATGCTGATCTCAACTTCTAGTAAGAACAAATGTTGTTCAAGTCCAAGGATTCCTCATTTGAGAACAAAGCCCTCCAAACTATCAGAGACTAAAGTTGTGGATACGTGAACCAAAAATACTGTAACTGTTTTATTAGAGGAGATAATAATATGTAACATTTCCCTTCCACCTCCAAGTTTTCTAGACAAATATATTCTGACAATGGGATAAATGATATCATGGATGGATTGCCGAGTTTTTTAGTATTTGCCACATCTTGTAAACCAGAAATCCAAACCACAAGGTAATGTCATTTGCTATAACTGAGACTTTAATGATTCATTTTATCAGGCCAGCTACTTCTGAATGAATAAAGGACAGAATAAGACTAGCAAATCCCAAGAAAAAGAATGAAATGTGACCCCAGCCATACGGTGTACAAAAAAAAAACGAAAAACCAAAAAACAACCTAATGAATCCCGTGAATGTGAGCCCTTCCCTCATCTTTTATCTTTTGTCTATAAAATAAAATTCCTTGGTTGGGATAAAAATGCTTTGAGTGATATCAAGAGGGTGAATAATGCAGTCAAAAAGTCCACAGATGGTGGTACTGGCAGGAACACTGCTGACAGGGAAGACAAATCCATATCTGTATCTCGCTATCCCAGTGAGAAAAAAAAAATTGCTGTCCCCTCCATGATGGAAGGAGTCCAATATAATCAATTCACCACCAGGTGGCAGGCTGGTCCTTCTGGGGAATGGTGCCATATTGGGAGTTCAGCTTTGGTCTCTGCTGTTGACATGTTGACACATTGGGCACTCAGCAGTACCAGTTAGCTCAGTCTTGCTGAAATAAATCCATTTTGTTGAGCTCATGAATAACATCTATCTCTAATTATATGAGCATTTTGTTGATGAGCAAATTCTATAGGGGTGGTGGAAAGAAGCTGACAGCCATTCACAAAACAAATCTTCTAGTCCCTATGATCACTGAATATCTTCTCTGCAGTGAATGCCCTTTAATGAACATTTATATGCATAATGATTACTCTTAATTCTATGCCCATTCCAAATGGCCCATCCACATGAGTTTCTCACAGCTCCCAGTCACCAAATCTCTAATTTTATTCTTCCCACGTCCCTGCCCAACAAAAATTTATGCCACTGCCCATCAATCAGTGTAGATCTGTACCTTTGTTTATCTCTAAAGTTTTGCTCATAGATAGATTTTTCCCTTCCCTACTGTCCTCGAGGTTCACCCCAACAATACAGCAGGATCCATGCCTGGCTGGTACCAGCACATTATGCAGAATCATTTACAAATTATGGGTCTCAGGAATTTTTTCCATAGTCAAATTATCATAAGGAACTACCTATGAGCCCAAATGTGTGAGGTGATAATGCAGAATGAATAATTGCCACAGTAGTCCAAACTATTTGTTCAAACAACTTGCTACTGCCTTCAGTACTCATTCAAGTCCAGTATTACTTCCACTTGATTATGGAATTCTCTTGCACAGGCCCAAATGTACGGCTTAGTTAACTAGATAAAATTCAGTAGATACAGTTCAGGTTTCATGGTCACATTTTATTTAGTGGTCAGAGATTCCATCTCTACTACAATCAGTGGCAAACAAGGAGTTATTTTTCAACAGAATATAATTTTATTTCAAAACCCTAGGAATCTATACTTTGATTCTCTAACCAGTGTTTTCCTGGGGTTCCAGAAAATACTCCTCTTCATAAACATTCCATTGGAGCTAATTTATATGGCTCAAGTATCAGAGAAGCTTTTACTACAACTTGTACATGCTGCAGAGCTTTCTCTTACTCTGTATCCACTCAAAACTGGCAATCTTATGAGTTATTTGATAAATGAATCAAAACATCCCACTGAAATGTAAGATTCAAAGACGTTAACCAGCATTGCACTTCTTTCTTAATGATAGGGATTCAAAATGCAGCATCTTGTCTGAAACTTTAACATGCCTGTCACCTCAGATTACTGAACTCTAGAAACTGCACCAAAGCAATGAACCATGACTTTTCATGTGCTGATGAAGACATCTAGAATATTTGCAGCTCATCAGATTCAATTGGTAAGATACTATCAAGGTGAAGGACAAGACTGGTAGCCTGTGGGTCATGAGATGATCAAGGTTGCAGCAGTCTCCAGATGACAGAGAATCCGAGGATTGACATTGCTTGGAGTAAATGAAGGCAGACATACTGCTATCCCTGTTAGGTGAAAGAAGTAGCCCTGGAGGGCTTTGCTAATGAGTATAGAGAAAAACAACTGATAGATCACTAGCTGCATACCAGGGGTGAGAGACAAGGTGGTATGAATACCAAAAACAGCCAAGAGGGCTAGAAGAGTAAATAGAATGGTCTAACATGCAGATGTCCACTCTTTGAAAGAGACCATACCAAAAACTGCAGCTAAACTGAACTTACTACCTGATTAGGGTTAAAACAAGCCAGGGTCATTCTCCAAGACCTACCTGTGTTCTGTGTAGGACAAATGTGCAAGTTAAATAGCAATGAAATAATTTTGTCAGACCTACAAGAGTAAGAAGAAGGCCATATCACATCCTGCTTTGCCAGTCGCCTGTGTTCACCACCCCCTTAGACAGGTTCAAAGAAGCTAAGGAACAGCAGATAACTGGGAAGCATAGTAATGGCCAGGGTTTGGTGCTGCAATGCCGGTTTCTCTGGGAAAAGTAGAGCTGAACCTTGAGGCTCAGCACCCGGGCCAAGGAAAGCACCTACTTTTGTCCCATATCTTAATGCTAAGCATTTGTTGTCTTCTGCCTGGACAAATGGATGATCTTGTGTCAATGACCCACATAATATGGCATGTGCAGAGAGAGAGAGAGAGAGAGAGAGCAATGGAAATGACCCAGAAGGCTCAGAGATCAACTTACCAGCTAGTTCCATGTCAGGAGGAAGTAAAAAAGAGAACAAAGAGCATAGCTATATGACTTGAACTTTGCTTGCTGTTAAATGTGGATTAGAAATCTGACGCATTTGATTACCTGCGCACCAGGAAGGATCTGGGATAAAGAAAGGCCTGAGAGAGGGAGAGGGAGGGAACATTTTGATTTCTGTAGACCCCAGCATTCTTTTCTGTTGAAGGACTCATCCTATCACCCACAAAGCACAGGGGTCAGGGTCAACTGGATGCCCTGAGAGTGATCTTTTCTAGACTTATCTCCTTACTGTAAAAGCCACCACATCTCTCATGCCAGACAGTTACTGGATCAGGTGATTTGGTTGAATTCAAGGGTGCATAAAGATTGCCTGCCAGTGCTTGTTCCTGATTCCTTTCCAGAACTTGTCCATTTCCCTATAGAACAAACACCAAAATAGATAAAAAAAAAAAAAAAATTTCACAACTCTTTGACAAGAAGGGAGAAAAAAAAAGTCCCTGTTCAGCTGGAACTGGTTTCGCACTGAGAGGCTCCAGAGAATTCTTGAAGAGATCGGCGTTGGCCATGCGTAGGCCAGAATGTGTGCTTTCCAATTATCTGACATCCTCTTCCAACACATCCAGGGCACTCTCCGCATCTCATTTGCATCAAATTTATTTTAGCACATTTTTGATTACTATTTTATTATTCTCTTTTCAATCCCAACTTTCAACAGCAAAGGTTTATTATGTTAAGTAATTCCTAGGCTTATAAGTAACCTTTACTCCCTTTATCTCTACTCTCCATATTCAGCTCTACCTCCCCCTCTACCACAGACGCTTAAGTATTCCTCATTACCACTGCCGATACTGGCATAAAGTATTTCATATAAAATCGTCAGGACTTGGACAGAAGCTGTCAGTCATTGAAAAATGATCCTTATGCTTACTTAGAAAATATTCTCTTTTTTTATACCCACTATTCCTGATGTCAACAGAATCAATTCTTTAATATAATCTATAATATAAACTAGTTCACAGTTTCCACTATGGCAATAAAGCATGTCCTAAGACTTTAATGACTGGGACAAAGGTAAAAAGCAGAAGAGAATATGAAGGCAGTTGAGGAAACTAGAAGAGGCAAGAGAGTAGAGGAAGACATGGAACAGAACCAAAAAAAGGAAGAATTTGAAGCACCATATGAGCCCTTCTCAGCATCCCATGTAGTTTATTGTTCCAGAGTCAGTATGACTACCCCCCTGCCAGTGGACTGACTTACACACAGATAAAGTGGTAGAAAATATGTCCCTGGAGCTCATATGATTCTGTACAGGAAAAGATACCAAATGATCTAAGTACAGTATGGCTGACCCATGTCCTTTGAATAGTCCTAGCCATTCAAATTCTAATTTCTGAAACCTCATCAGTCACCCATGGCCCTGTGTTCCCTTCTCCATACCACCTCTAGAGTTGTTAAGCTTATTTTTAGTAACCTAGCCTTCCTGTGCTCATTGACCCATTTGGAATTTCTCATCATATAGGAAGAGCTCCCCACTGAGAGAATTATCAAGTTCACCCACAGAGATTAAAAACCGCAGGGAAAGCCGTAACATTCCTGCTGCATCTTTCCTGCCTAAACTCTAGAACTGAAAGTAGATGACTGAGCTGATCTTAGGTTCTAACAAACAAGTAAAAAATGAGCTGTGACTTCTCCCCTGAGTGGAGGAGATGAGCAGCCTCTGGTTAAATAATAATGGCATAGTTGATGCCATCTCAGGAAGAATCTTGCCCCACAAATCCCTCAGGAGAGAACTGTTCATGTATAATGTCTGCACCTCATTAGAACTTCAGTTCATTTATTAATTATTGAATGTGTCAGATGGTTCTTTTTGGTATGGAGGAGCAGAACCCTTGTTCTCGGAGCGGGGAAGCTGTGTATCCTCTTGTGAAAGTCCAGTTGGCCATGCTAATTGCTAACAGATTTCTCACACACTGCTGTTCCTTCATCTGCCCAAGAAATACATGCTGCACCACAGGAGGTGTGGGACAGAACTTTGTTGCTAGGAATCTTGATGATAGTGGCAATTAAATATTCACACCAGGAAAAGGAAGAAACTTATCAAGCAAACTAGCAGAGGAATTTCCTCCAGGAAGCTGAATAAGATGGGGAAGAAACATGGAAATCCCCAGCCACTTAGCCCTTCAAATGAGCAGTAGGTGGGACCATTCTCTGAGCCTGAGTCAGAAAGGACCTAGCTGAAAAGCCTAACTTATAGATAATGCAACTGAGATATGGAAAAAAGAAGCCCTTGCCCAAGGTATAAAGAAAGTGAATGGCAGAACTAGAAACTTGTCTTTTGATCTTGAACCCATAATAATAACCCTAAGTAATAGCAATTGATATTAAACAAACATTTGAGCCCTTACCACGTATTATGTCCTAAACATTTTGCATGTATGCACTCATTTAATCTTAACAATGCTATAATATTGGTACTATTGTTTTATAGATAAAGGAACTAAGAGAAAGGTTAAGCAACTAGTTAAATGTCACCCACTGAATCAGGGGACAGAGCCAGGATTTAAACTTCTTAGTCTATTGTCTTCCATGGAAGATGGCAATAGAAAGTCCCTAGGCATCTTCTCTTTTTAAAGGATCCCCAACGCAAGAAGAGTGATTCTGAATTCCACAGAGAAGAAGTAATGAGCATTAGAAAATAGGACAGCCTCCCAGGTAATATACAAGTGGAGAGTCTGTGGATTAAAAACTTGCAAAAGAAAAAAAAAACTTCTATTTAGCAGTACCTGTGATTTAATCTTTTGTTTCAGCACTCAGGCAACTCTGGTTGCATTTTGATCTTTAATTCAGTGTTGGGACCCACAGATCAGCAGTAGTTTATTTCTTAATGTTCCATTTGGCTACGTGGGTGAAGGAACACGCTCAGTCATCATGGAGCCAATAATAGTTGATAGTTTTGGGGTTAGTGCACACCAGTAATATTTTATAACACTGGCATGACCGAGTAGTATAGCTCAATTTTTAAAAAGTGGGGGAGAAAAACTTTTCAATAAAAAAAATATGTTGTTCAAATTGTGAAGAACTAAATTGCTCTACTTTAACTTGTTTTCTAAGACAGGAATCCAGAATTAATCTAAAAAACTCATCCTGCCATTCAAATCAGTTCATTAATCAGAGCCAGCTCATAGCCATCCATTTTACCTTCTCCTAACCTTCTATCAGAAAACATGGAACTCCTTCCTTTCTCACGATTATAAAGAGCTCATCATGAGAGAGGAGGATTAGTTGAAAAGAGAAGATGACACAGAAAGAAAAATTAAAGCCCTGCCATAGAATATGGAGAAAAAGTATCATAAAATTCATATGCCTGGATATGTCATCAAACTTATTAACTGCCTAAAGAGAATAGATGTTTTCAATTGAATCATACCAACTTTTATCTTATATTTGAAGACAGGAAAAATATACATCCAATGTATCTGAGTTTATGGGCTTAAGTATCTGGCTCACAGTCTTGTTTCCTATGAAACATGTTGAAATAACCCATTTTCCTTTTGGCATTAGGGGTTGCCAATGAGATAATTCTGTTTCAGTCCCCTGAATATCTAGCAATACTTTATACTCCCGAGAGTACTCAAAAAGAGGCAGGATGGGGAGGAGGCAGTTGGCAGGGAGGAAAAATGCCTTTTTTTGTAAAACAACTTGGGAGACATTGCCAGCATTTTTAACTTCAGTGAGAAGCAAAAGAAAATAAAAGCATTTGGAAATCCAGGGCCTCAGAATCTCTTTCCATTCCATTCCTGTCTTTCATCCATTCCAAGATGCCATTAGAAACCAGAGCAATTGTCAAGCAGTGTCTGACACTTTAATGTCTGCTAAGGGTGTTTACTTCTGAGGAAGAAACTTGGGTCTAGGGAGAGAGGACAGAGTATACACAGAGATTCTGGAAAGGAGACCAGGTCACAGTTTAGAAGACAGCTAATGATTTAATCCGTATTGTCCTTTGCATAACAAGTCTTTAGTGACTCCCCAGGACTTTACCCATCAACTTTTATTTAAAGGCTGAAGCCCACCCATACACTTTCATTTTCCTCTTATGCTTATGCCTGTCCATGTAACATAGAGATAGCTGATGTTTTCACAGTATTTTATGGCATTTAAAGCACTTACTTCTCCATTCATTAGGTCTCTTTGTTCTCTAAGCAATCCTACTTATAAGCACAGATGGGAAGACCAAGTCAAATAGATGGAGCCTTTACCCAAGAGATGAGAGAGATCTATCTAGCTGTAATATCTGTTCACGTATTAATCCTCTCTCTTCTCCAATAGTGAAATCTTGCTGTCAAAACCCACCTACCCCCTTTAAATAATCAAACACATTTCTTCTGGGAAACTAGGCCTTCTTTTTTTCTCAATTCATGTGTTTCAGATAGAGTTGACTGTACTTCCAGTGTTAGAATATGACTCAGGTCTGACCTATTGAGTATCACATTTACTTGGGAGGGCTGTGGAATTTAACCAGGGCTAATGAAATGCAATTATATTGGGTTGCATCTGAAAAAATAAAGAGCTTATCTCTTTTCCACAGGACATGACCCTCACAAGTTATTCTAACAACCATCATATAGAGTCTAATATTGGGAGCAACTATGAAAGAAAAATGTTGAGAGATGGAGGGCAGGCAGGTCCACATGGTACTGTATGAACCCTTGCATCAAAACATTTATGAAGGGCAATGCTCTGTCTTTCAGTTAAGTAAAATAATACATTTCTTTTCTTCTTAAGCTAGTTTGCATTTTGTTTTTTCCTCATTGCCATAACTGTGTCACCCAATGTTCGAGGTATATCCCTCCTCAAGATATACCCCAAGACAAAGAAAATGATCTTCAAGATAGAAGAATAGGATATAAAAGGTCGAACAGTGAGAACTACAAAATATTTTATCTTATACCAGGTACTTCTTTTCCTGAAAACAGCATAGTGCCAACCTCTGTGCCTTTGCATGCACACATCCCACTCTTCCTCTCCTACCTACCATACTCCACTTAAAAACCTAGGTTCACGTTTTTCCCTTCTCTGAACTCCCATAACATTATTATTCATATAACTAGTCTCGGTACTTAATTACATAGAATTTGTTAATGTTGTTTTTATTTATAATTTTGGATGTGTTGTATTTCCAAACAGACTGTGAAGTACCTGAGGATGGCAACATGTTCTTATACTACATTTGTATCCTCACAATACAATAGCATGTGTTATGAAATACTCAACTTTGTATTGAATTTTTAAAAGGCAGTACAATGGGAATGACAGAAATTCCAGATGGCTAAAAGGGGAAAGAATTGATAGGTAATAAAATTAAAACCAGAATATCAGCTTTGTGATTCAATGTAAGCTTTAGGAATTTATCTTTCAAGAAAAGCAGCACATACTTACTTCTGTAAGTGACAATATCTCCTGTACTGGGAATTAAGAACATACACAGTATAGCGGAGTCCTAAGCCCGCAGTAAGACTTCAACAAACATTTATGAAGTCTATTCAGGACTTGGGCCCCAATGCAACTTACAACTCTGTGGAAAAATTCTGCAGTTTTTTTTCAATGATAATAAATTATCCAAAACTTTCTTCATAGCTTATTTTTATGGTTTTTCATGTGTTAACAATTGATAAAAAATAGTAAACGACTATTCTGACAAATCTCTACTATGTGCAAGACGTTGCCAGACAAAGAGGCACTTTGCATTTATTATTTCCAATCCTTAAAAGAAGTTGCAAAGTATGTATTTTATTGATATTTTAAAAATAAGAAAGTAGTTTACAGAAGTTAAGTGGGAGTTCTATCGGGGGGGGGGGGGGAATGGACCAGAAAACCAAACAAAACTTTTTACCAAAAGCCACGTTGAAAAATTGGCTAAAATAATACAATCACCCTTTAAAGAGCTGAACATACAAAAAACTGAGAGACATCCTCAAGAAGCAAACACGAAAGAGTGCTCTGAATCCAGAGGAACCAGGATATGAGCTAAGGTTGCAGCAACTCTGGGAGAGAGAGGACTCCTGCTTTTTGTAACCTAGGCCCCTTGGAGTTTATGCCCAGACAGGATCAGGAGATGAATCAAGGCATGGAGTTAGAATTAAAACCAGAAAACTGGAGGGCTATAAATTTAATGAAAGGATGAGAAAAAAATCTATCCACAAGCATAGGGAAATGACAGAAAAGTTTGTTTTGCCATGGTCAGGGCACTCATAGGGAAAAAATTGAAGTTCCCCTTAAAAACTAGCATTCATAGAGTGAATTTACCACTCTCCAACTCTATGAACCATAAAAATGTTTTCTGGCCTGTTAAAGCCCCTAGGGCACATGGCAGAAACAAACAAGCAATACTTTCATTTACAAAAAAATTGAATTAGCTTATAAATCAAACACTGTACAACACATAAGTAAAATCTCTTTGATAAATATATGCCACCATGCAAAATGAATAGTAGGATTATATTCCTATGACATTCAAATTATGGAACTATCAGATATACCACAAAATAAATATTTTAAATGGAGTGAAATGTAGCAGAAAGGATGGAAAAATATAGGGAGGAATAAGACACTATAAATGAATAACAGAAAATTTTAAAAAAGAACAATGTGGAACATCCATAAATAAAAATTTAGTGGTTTAAATGAAAAATAAATCAACAAAAGATACAAGGATTTTATTTCTGAAGATTGATTTTGGGTTCTCAAATATTTATTACAACAGTATCCATATCTTTTCTATGCCTAAAAAACACCTAATTAAAATTAAAAATTAAACTCAGGGAACAGTTTGAACAGATTATATACAAATGAAGAGAGAATTAATTAACATGAAAGAATGTGTGAAATAACACCCAGAATTACATTTAGAGAACCAAAGAGATGAAAAATATAAAACAGAGTTTACTCGTAACAGAATAACAGAGTTACGAGTATATAGGACAGAATGAGAAGGTCCAATATATGTCTAATGGGATTTCCAGAAAGGGAAAATAGAGAGAAGTAGGAGAAGCATCAGCTGAAGAGATAATAACAGAAGATTTTCAAGAAATGAGGAAAATTTTTCTGCAATGGTGAAACGAGGCCTGTATATAATTATGCCTAAGAGTCACTCCCAGACAGCCTCTTTTGTAGCTCAGATATAGCCTCTCTTTAAGCCAACTCTACAAATAAATTCACTAGATTCCCCCCCTTTCCCACTACCACCTAGGACATGACCCCCAGGAATGTAAGTCTCCCTAGCAATATGGGACATGACTTTCAGGAATGAGCCTGGCTCTGGCATCATGGGATTGAGAATGCCTTCTTGACAAAAAGGGAGAAAAGAAATAGAACAAAACAAAATTTCAGTGGCAAAACTTTAAAATTCTGAGGGTTACCAACCACCGTGGGATTATGACAATTTTCTTACATTGTTGCTGGGGGTATCAATTTGTATAATCACTTTGAACAGATATTTGATAAAATCTTATAGAAAAGTTAAAAATACGCATTACTTCAACCTAACAACCTTACTCCTAGGTATATATCCTTGAGAAACTGTTTCAAAAGTACACATGGATTTATATTCAGAAATATTTATTATACCCAAAATTTGTAATGATTGAGAGAGGACTGTAAACAGCAAAAGTGCACATCCTAGGAGCAAGGAGTGACAAATTATGGCACAATAAAACATCATACTGCATAAATTTCAAATACAATGTTAAGTAACAGAGTCAACAGATTATCTATATACATATGAAGTCAGCAGAATATATGCAATATAGTATTATATAAAGCTTAAAAACTTATAAAACAACACTATATTGTTTATAGATTCATGGATATTAAGTATAAAGTTTTGCATAAGAATAATAACTACTAAATTCAGGCAGGGTGGCTAGGAAATGGGATCAAGGAGGAATACACAGTGGACTGAAACTAGACCTGTAAGGTTTTATTTCTTTATTTAAAAACTGCCTGAAGACTCTGATTCCACATCCCCTCTGTCACTGCAACATGGCCATTTAACTCACAATGTTGGTAGATAAGATTCCTCCTGGGCATTCTGGAAAGCTCTTGGTGGATCCCAGTGTCCTGCCAGCTGTGAACTACTGAGTCTGAGGGGTCTCCACATCATGAAATAATTAGCCACATTGTCCCCTACTCTAAGTCTTTCCAAGAATTGGAAAGCTGATCCTAAAATTCACGGGGAAATGCAAGGGACCCCAAATAGCCAAAATAATCATGAGAAAAGAGGACTAAGTTGGAAGACTCACACTTCTCAATTCCAAAACTTAACTACACAGCTTCAGGAACCAAGACAGTAAGTACTTCAGCTCTGGTATGACAAGCTACAACCCTAAGGGTTTAGATCAGCCTTGGTCAACATGGAGCCAACAGAACTTGTTGTGATGACAAGTCATTGACGCGCCAGTCATGTGTGAAAATTACCAACCAGTCCAAGGGATGGTTCATCTGAAACCTGAGGCCATGGGGGACACAGTGACAACAGGGATGCAAAGGAAGTTCAGGGGTACAGTTGGCCAAGTTTAGGGTTGAAGGGTCTTCAAAAGAATGAGGGAGCAGTGGTGTTTGTTACCTTGCTTCGGTCCCAATGAATCCATCATGCACACTGCATCAATCACCCCAAGAAGTCCCCAAGGCCCTTCCCAGAGCACCAGGATCTTCCCCAATTTATGGCTGGGCAGAAGTTTTGGGGGAAAAGTTGTCTTTGTTGCAAAAAATATATGTCTGAGACTCTTCCATATCTCTCCTGCATCCTACCCCAAGAAAGAGCAGTGGGCTTCTTGCATATTTCCCGGACTCTGACTTCCCAAGCTGGCCCAAGACCCTGCACCCCATCACAGCAAGAAACTGAATATACAAATGGACAATGGTCAGACCATATAAAAACAAAAATCTCACACAAGACCTGTAACAACCAGGAAGCCAAACCATAAACCCTATAACAATCATCTCCAAATAGGCAAAACTTTATCAATAATGGATAGCTTCCCAAAACTGTGTCCACATTTCCAAGTCTGGATAGACCAGAGAAAGCTAATTATGCCCCCCAACCCATCACATAGGCTGCCCCACTTTTAGTGAGCCCACCTCCAGCTTTCCAGCATCAACAACTTCCCATCAGAGAATACCAGAATTCTTCCCTTTTTCCAGTACAAAGGTTTCCTGCTCTTCTGTGTGCCTTAAAGTCTCCATCCAAAACAAGTGATGATGGCTGACTCCCTTGTTAGGGCAAGCTCTGAATAAAGAGCCTTTGTCCTCCTAAAAAAAAAAAAAAATGCCTAAAGCAAAAATATTAAATGATAAAATTAGACAAATTAGATGGTAGGTCCAAGGATGACATTTTATTTATCTTTGCACTTTTCTTTATGGTTAAAATATCTCATATCTTTTTAAATATATATAACCACAGCACAGATATAGTCTGTTTATGAATTAACTAGATCCCACCAACCCCTGCCACAAAGAAGAAAAGGGAGAAAGAGAAAATGGATAAGGAAGAAGAAGAGGAAGATAAAAAGAAGGAAATAAGCAAGTTTAAATGACTTGTCCAAAATCATAAGTTAATAGATTATTGGGTAGATACACTAGCCCAGCCACAGTCATCCCTTTTCTATTCTGCCAAACTGGTGAGGCCAATCTGAATTAGAGTTTTCCAGTTTCAGTAGGCTTTTTAGTTTGCAGGGGTTCACCCTAGTCCTGCTTTGTGAGCCACTGTGCTGATTTGAAGCTGTTATGTATCCCAGAAAAGCCATGTCCTTTAATTCTCATTCAATATTGCTGGGTAGGATCTTTCCTATTGTTTCCATGGAGATGTGATCCATCCAATTGTGGATAGTAAATTTTGATTAGATGATTTCCATTGAGATGTGTCCCCACCCATTCAAGGTGGGCTTGCTTACTGGAGTTCTTTAAGAAGGAACCATTTTGGAAAAAGCTTTACAGCCACCAGAACCAACAGAGTCCACAAAACAGACAGAGCCTCAGGGAAGCTGCTGAAGAAGCCTGAAGAGAAAGCTAGCAGACGTCGCCATGTGTCTTTCCAGCTGAGAGAAAAACCCCAATCGTCAGCCTTCTTGAACCAAGGTATCTTTTACTAGATGCCTTAATTTGGACATTTTCATGGCCTTAGAACTGTAAACTTGCAAATCATTACATTCCCCTCTTCAAAACCCATTCTGTTTCTGGTATATTGCATTCTGGCAGCTTACAAAATAGGGCAGCCACTTTGATTCATCTTCCACACCCTCCTTCCTTTCCACCCAGTTTCACTCATTCTTCATCCTTTCTTATCCCAGAAATCAAAGCAGGTACCATGGCTTTGGCAAAAGAGTCAGAATTAGAATAAATAACACTATGAATATACATGATGTGGTGGTCTGAAGTTGTTATGTACCCCAGAAAAGGCCATTTTTTTAATATTCATTCCTGTGGGTGCAGATCTATCATAGCTCAGACCTTTGGGCTAAGTAATTGCAATTGGGATGTGATCTACCCCATTCAAGGAGGGCCCAATCCTTTTACTGGAGTCCTTTATGAGGGGATAAAACAAACAAACAAACAAACGAAAGGGAGAAAAAGCCCAGAAAGCACAGAGAAAAAGCCCCCAGAGGAGCTGAAAGAGGAAACCACAAAACTCAGGAAGAGCAGGACCAGCAGACACCAGCCACGTGCCTTCCCACGTGACAGAGGTGTCCCAGATGCCAGCGGTCTTTCTTCACAGAAGTATCATCCTCTTGATTTCTTAATTTGGACATTTTCAGAGCCTTAGAACTGTAAATTTGTAAGCTAATAAATTCCCTTTGTAAAAGCCAACCCATTTCTAGTATATGGTATTCTGGCAGCTTTAGCAAACTGAAACACACGGGTAAAGGCAGATGGGATCATTCTCAGCATGCTGTCTTCTTATAGTTCACATGAGAAAATTTAACCTGTCTTCATTGTACAAATCATCCAGACATGCCTTCAGCTTATTACTCAATAACTTAATAAGTTTTGTGAAGTGCTTTCTCTGAGCTTACTGTTGTGCTCACAGTTGCATGATCTAGGAAGAGGAAGAAGTTAACCAAAGATGTTGATGACACTGAATAGCAAAACATTGCACATAATGAAAGCTCAGTAATGAAAACAAAGCCTCGAGGTCTTAAATATGGAAAGAAAATAAGAGCATGAACTTGAAAAAATGTAAACTGTATATAAACTAAGACAAACTCATCTTCGGAAGAATTATTCCAAACCACAGATATTCATTGGGAATGAAAAACAGGCTGAAAAGGACGAGGGAGTGATAGATAAGAATGAATGTTGGTGATAAATATGAATAAGATGTGCAATCTCAATGTGATATGCCAGCAAAAAGGGCTATTGCTTTTTGGATTACATAAGAAAAGGAAAGGAGTCCCAGAAAAGCAAATTATCATTTATCTTATAAAAACTGATTAAACTCTACCTAAGCAAACACTGCATTTGTAACAACTTGGGAACTGTTCATAAATAAAAGAATGGAAATTGTTCTGAATAGGGCTATCTGAATGGCTAATGGAATGGCTTCTCAAAGACAGCTAACATTTTCATTCAGTGTCCATTATGAGCCTACCTCTTTGCTGGGTCAAAAGGTATAAAGAACTTCCAATCAAGTTTGGTTTCACTGCTGATTGGAATTAAAGAAGAGAGCATGCACTAACTTTACTATTTTTACTCTTACAAGGGAAAGCTTCCCAACAGTACAAATCACATGCATGTTTTGTTTCTGTTTTGTTTTTAATTTACTTTTAATCTCAGGAGTTAACAAATTGGCTAACTCTAGCGCACAAGCCACATCTGTAATAGCGACCTTCATCTCCACTGCCTTTGTCAAGAGGGCTCAGAAATATAAACTGAATGATTAGAAAGAGACCCCCTTTACTGTTAGAATCAACAGTATGGTATGTTTGGAAGACTGCCTAACGGCTCTTCCCCCGGTCTCTCTGCTGTTGTTAGAATTTGCTCTTTCAAATCAAACTGCTCCACCATGAAGGCCCTGCCTTTTCTCTCTGAATGCTATAGGGAAATGTAAAAAGTTTCATTATGCCTCTAACTGATAGCACGGTGTCATTTACAGTGGAAATTTTCTTCTCAGCCTCTACCCAAAGTGCAATGTGGGATATTAGCCACTATTATTGTCAATCTAAGACAATGAAGGAAGCTTCCCGTCAGAGCTGAGTGAAGTCTCCACATGAACAAGGAGATAGTGATACATCTGGGAATTTTAAAAACATAATAAAGTTGCACAGACACAAGATGGAGAAAGAATGGCTTTGCATAGGAATGACTGGGGAAGACAGCATGGATTGCAATTTAACCAAAAAATAACCATGCGGCTCTAGAGTCTAGAAAGCTCTAGAGGACTAGGCTCAGTTCGAAGCTTAATAATAAATAACAGTTAATATAGCTAATACTTATTATATATCAGGCACTGTGATAAGTGTATTGCAAACATTAACTCACTCATCTAATCACCACCGTATTATCATCTTCATTTTAGAGATGAAGAAATGCAGCAGAAGAGAGATAAAGGAACAAGTTGAGGATAACAGAGATAATACTTTTGCAGAAGTGAGATTTGAATCCAGGCAGACTGACATAAGAAGTCAAGCATGAATAATTGTATTACATTGCTCATGGCATTTCAAAGTACAATATGGGAGTCAAAAACAAAGATAAAAAAGATGAATGCAATTTTTGTTTTTTGTTTTTTTAATAAAAGTTACAAGGTTAATTTGAAGTAAGTGAGTTATTTATCCTGAAAAAATATATATATAAAGGGGTTCTCACTAGAGGAGGAAGAGAAGGAAGAGGAGGGCAGAATGAAGAAGAAAGAGGACACATTTTCATCTATTTGAAATGTTTCCATTCCAATAATTTGCTTGAAACAGGCACATGGCTTTTGACACTATTCTTGTGCAGTTTAAATGGCTGTTTCATTTGGAGGATTAACTGTTCAAGATGGGCTTGTGCTTGTTTGCATATACTTAGCAATTAAGAAAAATTGATTAACAGAATTCATTTTTTCTAGACTGTTTTATAGGCAAAAGCCTATTTTTCTAGACTGTTTTATGTTTATAGGCAAGTTTGGAGGAGAGACCTGTGTTACAAAAAATGGATAACACCAAAAAAGAAAGGGTATCCTAGAAGTATTTCTTGATTTCACATGATTACCTTTTCTTTTTCTGAATGTCTACCCACTTCAACCTAGAGGTTAGATCGACCTAACCTCTGCTGTGAAACTCTGCTTCATCCCCTTATTTCTTCCATCATGACTATCCACTTCCTCGATTAATCCAATCCAATTATACCAACTCAATGCACATCAGTGGGCATAAAAGAAGGACTCACTGTGTAACAGGCGTTATGTGAGTTGCTATAGACACAAAGATGAAGAAAACATGGATCTTCCCCAAATAAGACCACAAACTAACAGTAAAGATGAATGTAGAAATATTGGAAATATAAAGTAGAAACAATAAATTCCAAAAGAGAAGGAAAGCTGGCTGTAGAAAGTCAAAATCTAATTGAAGTATTTTGAAAAGTTTTCTGAAAAAAAAGAGCTGGGTTTGGATTAGGCCCTTGGTAGAATTTATATGGGAAAGGGCATTCTAGGGAAGAGGATCAGTATGAATAAATGCACAAAGTATATTTTTGAAAAATTGAGAGACATCATTTGGCTAGAATGTAGGATATTTATATGGTAGAAGTGACCAATATAGTTGCAAAAGCTATGTTGGAGTCATAGTGTAGAAGATCTTAAAATTTTAAGTTTTGACAAAGAGCCACAGGAGTGGCAACCACCATTTCAGAGACCTGTCTTTGCTCATCATGGTAAGAGTAAGTTACGACGGCATAAATTAATCTACTTGCCCTTTCATTGCAGGAGAATAGCAACTTCATATGAAGTAGCGTATGAAGATGGCTGCCACACTGCCAGTCTGTCCATAATAATAAAAGCTTCCTCCTGGCCATGCAGTTATGCTCCTGGGCTCAGAAAATCTCTCCAGATTCTGCTTCTGACCCTATGCCCTGTTCCACTGTCCCTGATTTCTCCCAAATTAATCCTCACTTTGTTCCGCCCTCTGCCCAACCTCTGGATACTGGTACGGCGACTGACCAGACATCTGGACTCTTCATTCCAATGGTTGTCTGGGATGTTGTCTTCAGATCCCTGCTGGTTTCATATTCTGCAGTCCAAGAGTGGTTCAGCCCTATTTATCCAACCCAGGCTCTGAGACCCATTGGGACTGCTGCCCCAGAACTCCATTTGTCGGGAAAGATTAACAGACATTGTTTACTCAGAGGAGAAGAAATTTCCCAGTGTCTCCAATTCCCGTGCTTTATAGAAAGAACTGAAGCCATGCAGTGAGTGTAGCTGGATTCATAAGCTTGAAGAATTCCAGACAGGAAAACTATCTGGAGATCATCTAGTTCCATCTTTCTTGTGTTATCAAGGAGAAAAGTAACATTGTTAAGTAGCTTATTCAAAGTCATCCACAGTGGCACACAGAACTGACGTCTCCTGACTTTCAGTCCAATATTTATTTGTTAGCAGTTAGAATATATAAAGTATTAACTATCTAAATTACAGATATTATCAAGACCACAGTGACTGCATACTTTTTATCCACATCCTATAGCATTTTATCATGTCACCCTGCATTGCTCATTAACTGTTCCATTCAATCATCTTTGCTTCCCAAATGGATTGAAATTCTTGGAGGACATGCACTAGCTTATCTTCCTGCTTCTCCCAGCTGCCTAGCATGGTAATAGACACAAGGTTGACACCCAACAATTACAAAGAAGAGGTGAATTGTGTATTATATTTAAATATATGATATATTTTACCAGTGTACTATTGGGAGGGTAAAATTGTGGGCAGTTTTTTTTCTTTTACTTTTTAACGTTGAGATTTCGATATATTAATACTATATATTAGTATTATGAAATAAATGAGAACTAATGGCCCCATCTATCATCAACAATGTAGGAATCCTGGGGTGATTCTTGTATCTACAGGTGAGAAAAATAACTGTAGAATCATTTCTCAGCAGTAATATCTAATCTTGTATTAATATTTTCTTTGCTGAATTAAGCATGGTATCTCCCCTGCCTCTTTCCACCTGTCCTCATTCTTTACCTGCAACAAAATTATAAATGTAGAGAGAATTCATACTACAAAATCGGGTAACTTGAACAAAGTGGATGTCATTTCCCCTTTAACAGTCACAGAAGAGTGGCTTTAATAAGATTGTCCTAAAGTTGGGATAGGGGCAGGGGTGGTTAATGGAAGAATTACCAAATTTTGTAAGACTTGTCTTCTGAATTAGGACATTCATGAGTAGCAGCCTAAACTTTTTCCTCTACTTTTAAACCTATAGGTGCTTAAAAATTCAGTTGGTAAATGTAATGTTTTCTTCAGAAATTTTGGAACAAATGTATAATTAATAACTATTAGTACTAATTTTTGTATTTACTATTTGAAAATGCATTCTGTTTTCTTAAGAATTGCTCTGGCCTTCATGGTTAAATACAAAAAACAAATAAATGAACAAAAAAATATCCCATACCTCCGGCATTTGAAAGTAGAATTTGCTGGGCTATAAAACCAGTGAGTTATTTGTCATGCAGCTTAATTCCATCATAAAATGCTAATCAGCCTTTCTGTCACTTTGCTCTTGCCCCATATCTTTTTATGAGAACATTAACATGGTTATTACAGAGCAGAAACTCTTATGGCTGCAAACATACTTACCATTTATGTATATATTTCCCCCCAAAAAAAGTTGCAACCAAAAGCCCCAGACTCTGAGTTAACCATAATCCTAGTTTTGGGTATGGGCGGACTCAAGTTTGATGTGTCATCTGGATGGTGGCATCAAGTAGCCTGGGCCAGAGTTGGCTTCCTCTTGCTCAGACCATTGTGCAAGGGTGAAGCTATGGGTCATTCCTCCCAGCTTAGCATAGAGCAACTGAGGCTTCCTTTGTTCAGATAGCAAAACATAGGCAATATATTAGGGGGCTCCTTTTTAACAATCATTCCAATAGAAGCATAGACCCTAGAAGGTAGCCTCCCAACAGCTTCAGAGTTGGAATCTCATCCCTGAAATTGAAGCTGTACAGATACCAGAAAGCCACCCCTCACTTATGCAATCAGCATTCCAAGGTAACTCATTATTGACTGGCAGGGGAAGGACTAATTCTTTCCAAACACTGGGCCTTTACTATATCAGCTGTCAAGCATCTTATATCTCAGTAACTTGCCCTGTGACCCACAAATAAGCCTATGTCCTACAGAACATTTTGTACCAAATTATGGGCTTTGATCTCAGACATTACTAAATTTAAATCTTGGCTCCATCACTTGCTGTGTCCATGACTGTCTTGAAGTCACTTGTCTTTTCTAAGCCTCCAGTTTATTGCTGTTGCTTGGAAAGTTGTTGTAAACATTAGAAATAATGTATGAAAACCACTTGGTACAAAATAATGGTAATCATTATTATTATCCTTATTACTTTTACTATTATTATTTTCAACTGTAACTAATTGGCATTCAATTGCTTTAACTATACTCTAGCACAACTCTTTCTATCTTTCAGCTAGATGTTTACCCATGTTTGACTCTCCTGTTTTGTATGTTTTCACTTGGGCTGCCTTAGGTTCTCTTTGGAAGTACAGTATACATCACAAGTAAATTGGTTAATTGTCTTGTCCAAAAAAAAGGAAAGCAAAGAGGGTCTCCAGCGTTCTTGATGGTTGCTCAATCCCTGGTTTTTAAAAATTCGAACCAGGGAGTATCAGGAAAACCATCTTCTTACCATGAACACTGTCCCTTCTCCCGTTAGTCACTAGTCCAGAAATCTGCATGCAAACCCCACTTTACATAACACCCACACATTTGAGCAAAAAATTAAAAATTCACTCATTCTCATGTTTAGTGACTTGCAGACACACTGTTCAGATGACTGAAAACATTTTCACTTCCCATCTGTATATCTTTGAAACTGTGCAGGATTTCCCTTAAGTATAGTATTGATGATGATAATAATAATACACCTATATATATATATATATATATATCACAAATTAACAGAATTTCCAAACTTGTTGGAACAAGGGTCCATAATAGACCAGCCTGCCTCCCTTGTCACCTGCTCCTTTACCACCACATGGGCTCCTCATAAGGGCAGATCAGGGACTTCATAGTGGGGAAAGTCTGCAAGAGAGCTTGCAGAAAAGGCTCTGAGCGCCCCTTGGAGGTGAGCACTCTGAGTACTCCCTGTCATTCCTGCCAGTAGCTGTGAGATGTCCAGCAATCAGAAGCTGATTGTCATCAAGAAGAAAATTCCTGTCAAGAGTCACTTAAATTGTATCACTCAGGAGGAAAAATCAATAGCAACAATCTCACAGACATTACTGATTTGAAGAGCCCCCAAACCCTTCCAACTCACACTAGGTAGCTATGTTACTGCACTTACATGGGTGTAAAAGAAGAGGGAAAATGCAATCCCACCACTGAACAACTCCTCTCCCACCTCTGTACAGCCTGGCTCATCACTCACTCCCTGCCATTCTCTCCAGTCAGAAAGAACGGGAAAGAAATATTTCTGCATCTAAGTTTGAATGAATTTTATAATTTCTTTCCTATATAAGTGAATTTTCTTCCATCCTCTATTCATTAGTTCACTCCCCAAATGCAAACCGAGCTCCCCTTTTCTTTGCTCTGCTTTCTTTTCATGAACACTCATTAAGGACTCACAAAAGGCGATGCCTTGCAGATTGGAGCCAGCATTCTCTCCCAGTTCTGACCCATGTTCAGTAAAAGACGATTAGCATTAGCAATAATAATAGGAAATGGATGCATGCTGCTTAGCATGGATGGTCTGATAAGTATCCAAGAAAGCAGGCCTGATTTGAGGAAGCAATTGTTATGTATTGCATATTCTGTTCTCATAAAGAACTTTTTTTGTAGGTCTTTGTCTGGAGAATTTGCCTTCTCTGAGAATCATTCAAACTTTTCCTGGGTATAAGAGAAAAAGGGTTTTGTTGTTATTATTTTTTTTTTTTAATTTTTGGTAGCACATCTACTGTCTGTAGACTAACTCTGAAAAAAGGCCTAATTGCATAATGTATTTAGTATCTTCATTTAGATATGGCAGAAACGTATTCTGGAATGGATATCCATTTTAATAAATCCTAATAGCTCTGACTCTGAATGAAAAATTGGCTGAATAAAGCATGATTTAACAAAGGCAAAATGTTTATATGTTTCCTGGTTTGAAAAAAGAAGAGGTGAGATTTTGGCTCAGTTTCCATTGAACTCACTGTCAATCGTCAAAAAAACCCCAAATAAAATGTATTTCCATACAAATGCTTAAGGAATAAATTTATTGAAAATGTAAACCAAGTTTCCAAAGAAATGTGAGGTCTTTGGGTCATTTGCTAATTACATGATACTACACTGGGTGGGAGGTTGGGGAGTAGCATACAGAGTACTGGGTAATTGATAACTGCTGATATTACAGGAAACAGCATACTGAGCTTCTATTTACATCAAAGGATAATGAAATAAAAAACATTATCTCTGAAGGAGACTTCAGAGATTATCAAATCTAATTTCATTCTGCAGATGGGGATACTGAGGTTCTAATTGTTTGAGACTCTGACATGGGGATACCCAAGTTAGTGATGGAAATGTGATCAGAACATAAGGAGTGTGACCTCCAACCCAGGGCCCTGTCACTATTGCCACCCTTACCATCAAATATCAGAAAGGATTAAACAGCAGGAAGAAGAGTATAGACAATGGCTCTTGATCCTCCCAGTGCTTCAGACCCACAAACCAATTTCGGGTATGAATGGATAGCCAGTGTCTTCATTTAGGGGGTGGAAGGGTAGTTCAGTGGTAGAATTCTTGCCTGCCATGCAGAAGACCCAGGTTCGATTCCTTGCTTATACACTTACCAAAAAACAAAACAAACAAACAAGCAACAACAACAACAACAAATTCAACAAATGGTACTACAATAATGGGATACTCACATGGAAAAAGAATGAAATGTGACCCCGCCATACAGCATACACTATCATTCTAGTTTGCTAGCTTCCAGAATACAATATACCTGAAACAGAATGGCTTTTAAAAAGGGGAATTTAATAAGTTGCTAGTTTACAGTTCTAAGGCCAAGAAATTGTCCCAATTAAAACAAGTCTATAGAAATGTCCAATCAAAGGCATCCATCCAGGGAAAGATCCCTTGGTTCGAGAAGGCTGATGAAGTTCAGGGTTTCTCTCTCAAGTGAGAAGGCACATGGCGAACACAATCAGGGCTTCTCTCTCAGCTGGAAGGGCACATGGCAAACACAGCGTCATCTGCTAGCTTTCTCTCCTGGCTTCTGGTTTCATGAAGCTCCCCAGGAGGCATTTTCCTTCTTCATCTCCAAAGGTTGCTGGCTCATGGACTCTCAGCTTCGTGGTGCTGCAGCATTCTCTGCTCTCTCTGACTCTCTTTCATTTTCCAAAATGTTTCCTCTTTTATAGGACTCCAGAAACTTATCAAGACCCACCCAAATGGGTGGAGACATGTCATCACCTAATCTAGTTTAACAACAACTCTTGATTAAATTACGTCTCTAAGGAGATTATCTGATTACAGTTTCAAACATACAGTAATGAACAGGGATCATTCTGCCTTTCTGAAATGGGATTTGGATTAAAACATGGCTTTTCTAGGGGACATGCATCCTTTCAAACCAGCACAACTATATATACATAAATATACACACTAATACATGCCTGTCCACAAGGAATACTGCCAAGACCCACCAGCGAAAACAAGAAACCACATTAAGGGGGATGTCAACAAACAGAGATAAATATAAACCTGCAGCATCCCTCTTTGGAGGACTTTTCTCTGCCTTTAGTTGAAGAAATACTGAAACAAAGCAAATGGAATTTTCTTTACTGCACATCTTATATCAGGTTAGTTGATTGCTTATTTTAATATGTTTAGTTATAACGCAGCTCTTGAACTTACTAAGTCAATCATTTTGTGTTCTTTACTTTATTGATTTCTGATTTTATAGTTATTTATTCCTTTATTCTTCTCTTTTTACATGTTTTTAGTGCTGCTACTCTTTTCTACTTTCATAAATTAGGTTGTTCATGTCTGTCTTCTTGTTCTTATTTACTATATGAATATTTAAATACATTAAGGACACACCTTTTTTTTGGTGAATTTATCTTTAGTTATATCCCTCATGTTCTGATGTTTAATGCACTTGTTTTAAAAAATGTATAACTATTCTCCAATTTCAGTTTTATTTTACCATTAACCAAAGAACAGGTTATAATGGAGGTTTCAGTTTACAGATGGTATAAATCTTTGTTTTCTAGTTGGTAATTAATCTTTAATATTATTGTATTGGATTCTAAGAATGTTGTGTGTGACTATGGAAATATTTGGAACCTTTACACGTAACGTAAGTCCGCTTTTGTACATTTTTCACAGTACTTGTTAAGAAGGTTTTTTCTGACTTCCAGTCAACCAAGATGGTAGCATAGGACCCTGTATGGTTCTGTACACCCAGAGAATCTTTCAACAGCTAGCATAAATTGGCAGAACCATCTTCCTCAAAATTCCAGAGAAATAGTTAAAGGTTTGCAATAACAGGGCAAATGTCAAATCAAGAAAACATAACCAAAAAATGGCAGGAGAAGCTCAAGACACACTTGCTTGCTTCCCTCCCACTTAACTCCCCAGTGCAGTGTAAAGCCAGCCTGTGGGTCCCTGGCCCTATGCTGGAGGGAGCAGAGTAACCCCTATGCGCATACTGGAGTTCATGTATGTCTGTGCCAATCTATCAAGTGGGAACCTGGAAGACTGAACCAGGACATTCATCTGTTGGTCACCCTCCCAGCTTGCTCTGCAGACAGAAACAACTTGTATATAGCTAAGCTGTGTAAGAAACAATGAAATGAAAGTGGCCTGGGGCAGGAGATTGCCCACTTAACCCACCCAGGAGGGGGAAAAAGTCAATTTTGTAGGGGGTAGAAGAGGCCTTGGAATTCCTGTAAATGTAAATTCCTATAATCTAAGGTCAAGAACACAAGCCCAGAACAAAATTTGGGCTCTGAAAAGACTAAGAAAATCTTACCCTTTCACCTTGAGCAGATCTTCTTGCTAGGAGAACTAAACTGAAGGAAAGAACTAGCTATCACAAAACCAATATGAAAACTGTAAAACATTTTTTGCATTGGTTTGTTGTTTCTGTTACCTTTTGCTATTAAAGGAAATCTCGGTCATATGACTAGCTTGATAAAAATTTAAGGAACAGACAGTTCAGGGACTAAAACCCAAAGTTAACACATTGAAATGTTTAAATGCACAGTTTACAGGAAAAGATTAGTAGACAAACAATGAAACAGGAAATGATGGTTCATCCAAAGGAACAAAATAAAACTTCAGAATCCATCAACAAAGATGACTTTTTAAAAATGACCTTCAGTATGCTCAAAGTGATAAAGGAAAACATGGAGAAAGAACTAAAAGATTTCACGGAAGTGATTAAAAAACTATATGAGCATCTCAACAAAGAGAATGAAATTTTAAAATGGAGCCAAAGAGAAATACTAGAGTTGAAGACGACAACGATTGAAATAAAAAGTTTCCTAAAGGGTTTAAAGAACAGATAAGAGCTGGCAGAAGAATGAATCAGTGGACTCAAAGACAAGACAATTTATATGACTCAGGATAAAGAGCAAACAAAAAAAAAGTGACCAGAGCTAAAGAGACTCTGTGAGGAACCATGAAGTATGCCAATATATACATTATAAGAATCTCAGAAGGAGAAGAAAGAGAGAAGGGGGCAAAAGGAATATTCCAAGAAATAAAGGCAAAAAACACCCCAGGTTTAATGAAAGACATCATTATACACTTTCAAGAATCTCAAAACCCCATAAAGGATAAACTCAAAGAGAACCATACCCAGATCCATTGTGGTCAAGCTGTCGAATGCCAATGGCAAGGAGAGAGTTCTGAAAGCTGCAAGAGAAAACTAACAATTTCTCTACAAGGGACCTCTAAGAAGATGAAGTGCTAATTTCCCAAGAGAAAACATGGAGGCAAGAAGGTAGTGGGGCAAAATATTTGAAGTTCTGAAAGAAAATATCTGCAGTCAAGACTTTTAAATCTGGAAAGGTAAGGGAGAGATAATGAATTCCCAGATAAACAAAAGCTGAGGGAGTTCATTATCACTAAACCTGTTCTAAAAGTAAAGTTAAGGGGAGGTTTTCAGACTGAAAGGACAAAACGCTAGGAGAATGTATCAAAATACACAAAGCAATAAACATCTCCAGCAAAAGTAATGATAAGGGTAATTCTAAGTGTCATTACTATTGTATTGAATTGTTTGATTTGTTTAGAATCTGATTTCTAACAGATTTTAAAATTCAAATGCATGCAAGTAATGATAAGTCTATCATTTGGATATACAATGTATAAAGATATAATTTAAAACAAGGATGCTAAATTTAAGCCCCAAGATAATCACAAAGAAAATATCTGAAAAATATATACAGAAGGAAATGAGAAGTGGCTCAAAATGGTACACCGCAAAAATAAATAAATACTGAAGCAGGCATTAACAGAGAAGCTGAGGGATAAAAACAGTATAAGCCTTACAAGGACCAAATATTAAAATGGCAGAAGAAAGTCCTGCATATTGTAGTTACTTTAATGGAAATGGATTAAATGCTCCAGTCAAAAGGCAGAGATTGTCAGAATGATAAAAATGTATGACCCAACTATATACTATTTACAAGAAAATCACCTTAAATTCAAAGACACAAGTAGATTGAAAGTGAAAGCTTGAAAAACTAATTCATGCAAACAATAACCAAGAGGGATGGAGTAGCTACACTGATACCATATACAAAAGGTATTAAGCAAAAAATTTAACAAGGGACAAAGAAGGGCATTATATACCAATAAAGGAGTCAATATAAGAAGACATAACAATTATTAATATGTATGCACCTAAAAGCAGAGCCCCAATATATGAAGCAAATACTGACAGATTTGAAAGAAGAAATAAATGGTTCAGCATTAAAAGTAGGGGACTTCAGTGCACTACTTTCAATAATGGGTAGAACATCTACAGAAGTTCAGTGAGGAATTACAAAGCTTGAACAATATTAAAAATAAACAGACAAATATAGAACACTTCACTCAACAGTGGAATGCACATTTCTTCTCTAGGATACATGAAATGCAAATCAAAACCAAAATGAGACACCATTTCACACCACTATAATAGAATGACAACTATTAACAAATGGAAAATAACAAGTGTTGGAAAAGATGTGGAGAAATAGGAACAACCATTCATTGTTGGTGGTCATGTAATATGGTGCAGCCACTGTCGAAAATGATTTGGCAGTTCTTCAGGAAGTTAAGTATGGAATGACCACATGACCAGGCAATCCCACTTCTAGGTATATACCAAAAAAAATTGAAAGCAGGGATTCAAACAGAAATGTGTATGCTGACATTCATAGCAGCATTGTTTATAATTGCCAAAGTTGGAAGCAACCCAAGTGTCAATCAACAGATGAATGGATAAACAAAATGTGGCAAATATACACAATGGAATATTATTCGGCCATGAAAAGGAATGATGTTCTGATACATGCGACAACATGGATGAAACGTGAAGACAGCATATTTTGTGAAATAAGACAGGCACAAAGAGATAAATATTTATGATCTCACTTTATATGAAATAGTTTGAATAAGCAAACTTATAGAATCAGCAACTAGAATACAGGCTAGTATTGTGGTGGTAGGAAATGGGGAGTTAATGTTTAATTGGTGCAGAGTTTTTATTTGGAGTGATGCAAATTTTGGTAATAGATTATGGTGATGGTATCACAACATTGTGGATTCAATTACTTCCACTGAATTGTGTTTTTCAAAGTGGCTAAAAGGGGAAATTTTAGGTTGCATGTATGTTGCCAGAATTAAAAAAACAAACAAACATAGAACTGTGTACAACACAATGAACCCTAATGTAAATTCTGGACTATATTTAACATAATTTTAGTAACTTTTTTCACCAATACTAACACTAATATTGTCATTGCTAATTATCAACACTAATGCAAAGTGTCAATAATAGTGAAAACCGAGAATATGGGAACTCTGTACTTATGGAATGATTTTTCTGTAAACCTAGAATTCTTCTAATAAAAAACATAATGTCTTTAAAGAAGGCATTTTTATCTGCTTTCAGATTATTGTGCTCTATAGATTGACGCAGATATGTCAGTTAGACCAACCTGGTTGATTATGTTTTCTAGGCCTTCTACATCTTTGCTTACTCATTTGTCTACTTAATTTGTCAAGGGACTGAGGGAAAGTTATTAAATTCTGCTTCTGTTAATGTGTTTCAGTCTATTTCTCCTTAATAGTTTGGCTCTATTTTTTTTATGGTATTTGATTTGGTGAGTATTAAATCTTCATTGAGGTTAGGACCACCATGATTTTAATGTGTCCTATAGCACCAATCAAAGGAGTCCAAGGTTGCTGGCATATGAATAAAAGAAGAAGGACAATAATTGGAAAGTTAAGTTGACATTAAAAAGACAACTGAACCTGACTTGGTGCTATCTCTTTTTTAAAGCCTTCGCTAAACTTCCCAGACCCAAATGACCTTCCCTAACTGCAAAACATTCAAATTAGGGCTCTCCCATGGTTTTTCATATATCCTGCCTTATGGTAGTGGTTTGAGAACTTCTTTTAAGGCTAGAAATGTCTTTATAGCCCTCATAGCACTTAGTACATTTTATTCCTTTGTATCTAGCAGTTGCTTGGTAAATAGCAGAGGAACAGAATTTATTCATCAAAATAATAGCTTCAGTGGCCTTCTAAGACATGTTTCCTTAATGGTACACATGAAAACCTAGGTTGATACTTTGTCTTTTATGTCACTAGGTGCTCTACTTCCCCAACATCCCCCTTTCCTTAACGCTTTACCCTCAGTTGCAGGAGGCAAGGGCTATTTTAAATTCCATGGGTGCATCACAGCTTTTGACTTGGAATGTGAAGGATTGGAGAATGTATTTATATAGTATGGATGCCACTATGGTAGAGAAAGGGAGGGAATGTGATGCATGAAGGTATAGAAAGTTGGTGTTTGTGGAGAGCCGCCTCCCGGTCGGGCCTAGTGGACACGCTGCAGCCTGCTCTAGAGTTCCCCCCGCCCATCGAGTGAGCCAAGATGGCGCTCACATCCTGCTTCCGTGTATGACTTACATATCCGCCAACCGTGCCCACCTATCACCACTGTATACGTGGCGTCAGCCCATTGGACCCCGATTATGTATATAAGATGTTACCCGGATGAGGTGGGGAGAATAACCCACAAGGAGCCGTACCTGACG
The DNA here is from genome assembly GCF_023851605.1 of Tamandua tetradactyla. Taxonomy (NCBI): domain Eukaryota; kingdom Metazoa; phylum Chordata; class Mammalia; order Pilosa; family Myrmecophagidae; genus Tamandua; species Tamandua tetradactyla. The sequence goes on along the minus strand of NC_135336.1, from coordinate 27,478,622 downwards.
GCCGCATAGAGGTTGTTCCCCCGTGGGGAGTCTTCCCCCGCGTGGAGCCTGTATTTGAGAAAGCACGCTTAACCCCAGTAAAGATCTGTACTCACAACCGCTGCGTGTTCCGGACTCGCGTCTATCACCAAGGTTAGTTTGTCTGCGTCTATCTCTCTCTCTTTTTGTCTCCCTTCCCGGCCGGAGACCCTGAGCTGAGTGAGAAGTCACGAACAAGTGGTGGCCCGTACGGGGAACCCTCTCTCTCCGAACTTCCGGAGTTCGCAGTGGACTTTCTGCGCCTGATCACCGCGGAGAGGTGAGTACCTATTATTAAGTGGGAGTTAAGGGCCGCGGGCTTTCAGGTAGCCCCGGTGACTCGGGAGAGCTCCCCGAGTGAATAAAAGACAGTACCGACTGCAATCATGGGGCAGTCTGAAAGTTTACCTCTGTTAGCTCCTTTAAGGACCCTCTTGAAGGAGCGGGGTATCTCAATTAAGAAAAATTCCCTCCTGCGGTTCCTTGATGATGTGGCAACTTTCGCCCCTTGGTTCCCCCAGACCGGGAGTCTTAGTTTGCCATCTTGGATAAAGCTTGGCAGAGACATAGACAGGGCGCGCCGTACAGGCTTGTGCATGGACCCGATCCTAGTCCCTGTCTGGGAGGCCGTCCGCGCCTGTCTTGAGGCAGAGGTTGCTACAGGCCTCGGTCTGCCCCTTGCCCTGCAGCAGGCACGGCGCGCGCTTCAGGAGGCTCAGTCGGTCTCGTCTGCAGACGGCTCCTGTAAAAGTGAGCCGTCAATTCATAAACCGTCCAAGCCAAACAACAGTTCAGACACCTCTGATTCTGAGTCAGATAGCGGTGAGACCGAAGGTGCGGATGCGCCTCCGTTAATCGATTGGGAGAGGCCCCCTGTCTCGCCCACGCAGCCCTCCGCCCCGCCAGTGGTCACTGTAGGGGCGCGGCAGTTTCCCAGTGATCCCGGCAAGAAACCTCACCGAGAGCTCCCCCTAGTGTCCGAATCCGGTAATTACGCTGGTCCGCCTTTGCGGAACCCGGAACCCCTTGCAGGCGGGTCGGGGGAGGGGCACCTACAGCTGTATCCCCCACCTGAATACTCAGGCCCTCAAGACCCCATATCATCAACAAGTGGAAGGAGGCATTTCTGGAAATGGGTCCCCTCTTTAACCTTTAGACCTTTCAGTATACTAGGTGGGTACCAACCGCTTAAGCCAGAGCCAACCCCAGAAATGTACCCGGTTATCATTAATCCCCAGGGTAACAATCAGTATGAAGCATATGATTACAAAGTATTAAAGGAGTTGAGGCAAGCCATCCATCAGTATGGCCCCAATGCCCCTTTCACATTGAATTTGGTTGAGAATCTTTCTGCCCTGTGCCATACTCCCGCAGATATATACCAGCTGGCCCGTGCTTGTCTGCCACCGGGCCGATATATAGATTGGAAAGCATGGTTTGAGGAGTTAGCTGAAGAGCAAGCCGCAAAAAACGCGGCGGGGAGACGCGGCGGTTGGAATGCAGATATGCTACTAGGGAAAGGTGCCCACTCACAAAACCAAACAGGGTTCCCTACAGAAGTCTATGGACAGATCTTTCGTTGCTTCATAGGCGCTTGGAAAAGGTTAGCAGGTCAGGGAGAAGCTCAAGCTTCACTTAGCAGCATACACCAGGGCCCCACTGAACCATTCGTTGAGTTTGTGGCCAGAATGCAAACTGCAGCTGAGAGAATTTTCACAGACCCAGGAATAGCAGAGACTGTAGTTAAACAAATGATATTTGAGCAGTGCAATAAAGAATGCAAAGTAATTCTAGTACAAAACAAGGGAAAGAGCTTGACGGACTGGGTTCGGCTGTGCAGGGACGCTGGCAGCCCGTTAACTAGTGCAGGCCTAGCTGCCATGCTGGCCAGCTCCTTACGAATAAATGCAGTGCAAACCGAAAACCCAGGAGCAAAGCCTAAAGGATGCTACCAATGTGGCCGATCGGGACACATAAAAAGAAATTGCCCTAATAAGGACCAACCAACCACCGCCCAACAATTTAATAAGCCTCATGCGACAGCCAGACTCTGTGGCCGTTGCCATAAGGGACCCCATCGCGCAGAAGACTGTAGATCAGCCTTCGATGCGCAAGGTAAGCGCCTTTCTGGCCGTCCTGAGCAAATTCCAAAAAACGGGCAGAGGGGGTCCGCCTTTCCGGTGGGCCCCCTTACTGGCAGTGTGACGACGCAGCACCCGTCCAGCTCCGCGCCTCCCATGGATCAGCAGGACTGGACCTCTGTGCCACCTCCAGGCTCGTACTGACCCCATCTATGGGAGTCCAATCAGTGAGAACCTCCTTTAAAGGGCCCTTACCGCCAGGTACAGTGGGGCTCCTTTTAGGGAGAGCATCTACAGCCCTGAAGGGACTAACAGTGATACCAGGTATTGTGGACCCAGAGTCCACAGATGACACCCGGATTATGATACAATCTCAGCAAGGCACCTTAGTTATTGAAGAGGGTGATAGGATAGCACAGCTTCTACTCCTACCCAGCTTGCATGCACTCCTTCCAAGCAGAAACAAGCAGAGAAAAGATAAGGGAGTTAGGTTTACTGAAGGAGTTTTTGAGGGCCTTCATATGTCCTTAGAGAATCGACCCATGTTGACTCTTAAAGTGCAAGGCCGACCCTTCTTAGGCCTGCTAGATACCGGGGCCGATCGGTCGATTATAAGACAGCAAGAATGGCCCCCTGCCTGGCCGACGTGCAAGGCGGAAGAAACCATTAGAGGAATAGGCCATGTCTCAGCACCCATGCTGAGTGCAACTGCCCTTCATTGGGCAGATGAAGAGGGACATCAAGGTAATTTTCAACCCTATGTACTAGCCTTGCCCGTGTCCCTATGGGGAAGAGATATTCTAGCAAAAATGGACGTTACCTTGACCAGTAACTGTTCTCCAACTTCAAAAAGTCTGTTAAAAGGAATGGGATACGTCCCTGGCAAAGGATTGGGAGTCTCATTGCAAGGGCATACAGCGCCCATACAGGCTGCCCCCAATTCTGATAGACGAGGCCTGGGTTTTTCCTAGGGGCCACTGAGGGGAGACTCCCACCCACACCTATAAGACTCAGGTGGAAAACCAACACTCCGGTGTGGGTGCCTCAGTGGCCCTTACCAAAGGAAAAACTTTCAGCACTCCACGCTCTAGTATCAGAACAGCTAAAAAAGGGCCACGTCATTCCTTCCACATCACCTTGGAACACTCCCGTATTTGTCATAAAAAAGAAATCAGGTAAATGGAGACTGTTGCATGATTTAAGAACCATCAACAACTGCATGGAGTCCTTAGGACCTGTTCAAATGGGGTTGCCACTCCTCTCGGCCCTGCCAAAACACTGGCCTGTTTTTATCTTAGATCTTAAGGACTGTTTCTTCTCCATTCCACTTCATCCCGAAGACACTCCAAAATTTGCGTTTACTGTGCCCTCTCTTAACCATGAGGAGCCATGCCACCGCGTCGAGTGGACAGTCCTGCCCCAGGGCATGACTAATAGTCCCACCATGTGCCAGCTATATGTTGCTGCAAAGCTGGCCAACACTCGACAACAGTTCCCCCAAGTAAAAATCATTCACTATATGGATGATATTCTGCTTACCCATAAAAACACTGACATTCTCAAGACAGCTCTATCACATTTAGTCCTCACACTTAGAAAAGCCAACCTAGAAGTAGCCCCTGAAAAAATTCAGATGGCAGAAGTTTCCACCTTCCTAGGAGCAAAAATCACGCCTACTCATCTCTCCCCTCAGAAAGTGTCTCTCAGGCTAGATAACATACATACCCTTAATGATCTGCAAAAACTTTTAGGAGATATCAATTGGGTCCGCCCGTACCTAAAGCTGCCCAATGCCAGACTAGCGCCCTTATTTAACTTGCTGAAAGGAGATTCGAACATAACCTCGCCCCGGTGCCTCACTCTAGAGGCGAGACAAGCGCTCAGCCAGGTAGAACAGGCACTCAGTAGCGCTGCTTTAAAAAGAATAGACCCCCAAAAGCCCTTCGAAGCCTGCTTGTTGCCGACAGAATTCCAGCCCACGGCAGTGCTATGGCAACAGGGGCCTTTACTCTGGATCCACCCTGGAATTTCACCTAAAAAGAGTTTAGAGCACTATCCCACAGCGATTGCAGGGCTGGCATTAGAGACCGTCAAAAAAGCCGTGCAGCATTTTGGCCAACAACCAAAAAACCTCAGAGTACCTTACTCTACCCAACAACTTGAAATACTTACTGGAGCTATAGATCAATGGGCCATCCTCCGATGTACCTTTTTGGGAGAAATTGATAACCAATACCCAAAAGATCCCCTCTTACAATTCGTCACCCGTCACCCAGTAATCTTTCCTAAGGTGACTTCATCTAAGCCACTAGCGAACACTCTCACCGTGTACACAGACGGTTCCAGCTCCGGTTCAGGAGCATATTGCGTAGAAGGAGGTTCTCCTAAAACTGTGTTCTTCCAACCACAGAGACCTCAATGGGTAGAGCTGCAAGTTGTTATCACAGTCCTGAAAGAACTTACCGACCCCCTAAACATTGTATCCGATTCCCTTTATGTAGTGAACTCTGTAGCAATTTTAGAAACGGTGGGAATTATAAACCACTCCTCCTCAGTCAGACCATTCTTTCTCAAACTTCAAGAGACAATATATGCCAGACGATGTCCTTTCTTCATAACCCATATTAGAGCCCACACAGGCCTGCCAGGCCCCATGGCACAGGGAAATCACGTAGTGGATGTGGCCACTCGACAGCCACATATCTTCCCTGCCCTGACACCGTATCAACAGGCCCAAGAGTTTCATACTAAATTTCATGTCAATGCAAGCACCTTAGCCAGACGGTTTCACATACCGCGTGCAGCTGCCAGAGATATAGTCAGAGCCTGCAATAATTGTGCAGAACAGAGGGTAGTCCCTTCAGTTGGAGTTAACCCCAAGGGCCTCATCCCGGGGGACATTTGGCAGATGGATGTCACTCATCATCCAGAGTATGGCAAAGCCAAATATCTACATGTGTCAATAGACACATGTTCTCAAATTATATTCGCATCTGCTGAAACAGGAGAGAAAGTCCACCAGGTTATTGCTCATTGCCTCGCCGCTTGGGCGGCATGGGGCAAGCCAAAAATATTAAAGACAGATAACGGACCTGCTTATACCAGCAAAACCTTCCAAAAATTTTGTGAAAATATGGAAGTACAGCTGAAGCATGGCATCCCGTATAACCCCCAAGGGCAGGGAATCATTGAAAGAGCACATAGGTCCCTCAAAACCTTCCTTAAAAAACAGAAGGAGGGTATAAGCCATGGCCTGTCTCCAAAAGCTCAACTATCTGTGGCTTTATTTACATATAATTTTCTAAATGAAAACTCACAAGGAATGACACCTGCCCTTCAGCACACCGCTCCGAGCCCTCAACATAGAGGCTTGGTGCGATGGAAAGATGTCCTGTCAGGACAATGGCAAGGCCCTGACCCAGTGCTCAGCTGGGCCAGAGGCTCTGTTTGCATCTTTCCACAGGAACCAGGACGCCAACCGGTGTGGGTTCCGGAGAGACTAGTGAGGACCGTGGCATCGCCAGAAGACGCTAAGGAACCGGTGCTCAATAAAAAGGAGGGATCAACAAGTCCTCAACCTGAACCATCAGATTCGGTCCCCAACTCTGCTGACGACCGACAAGATGACAGTGACAACCCTTCGACTGCCCAGAAAGGAGATCGGTGATAGTATCCCCCACTCTCTTATAAAAATCTATTTAACTTGCATTTGCTTTTTCAGTACAATCGCAGTGATCGAGGGAGAAGAAAATTTCCTCTGGGGCCTGTGGCATCACCCCCCGACGCTGGCCCCATTCTCTGCTGGGTCCCCCGTCTCGCCCAAGCTCTTTACTCGTACACAATCCTTAAGCCTCTATCACTTGCCCCCAACTCAAAATATTTCGTCTATAGTTTTCAATGAGTCCTTCCCCCTTACTGCCGATACGCTGATCCTCTCATTCGCCAATCTTTCTATATCTAACTGTTCATGCTCAAGCAACACAAGCAATGTCTGTGCGACCGGTTGTAACAATGTAACCCTTGGAGTCTTGCTGGAATTCCTTAACACCTCAGATAGTTTGCAACAGTCCTGTGAGGGATTGTTTAGTAAGAATCAAACAAAAAGATGCCTCAAGTTTTCTGGTTTTAGACCAACAGTCTGCAACTGTTCTCGAGATCCAGATGCCCCGCAGCCTCCTCTCCCCTCCTGCGGGCATGATCTGCCCAAGGTAATTACTATGCAGGAGTTCTTCTAGCACCGCTGTATGTCCGTGATACGGCCGTTTCTATTGAGTGAGGATTGGTGGCTCTGGTCGGTGCGCCCTCACTTGCGTAATTTTACTGTAATAAACAAAGTACCTAACGGAAGTGAGTGGAGCACCTTAAACCAATGTCAGGAACCACTGGTCAACCCTTTAACCTCTCGTGTCCAAACCTTTGCTCAGCACATGACCTGTAACCCCTTAGGGGCATGCTTAGATTTGCGCTATTTTATGCTCCTAAACAGCACCCTGTCCAACACCTCATCAGAGGCCGGACAGAACAGTACCAACTGCTCCCTCGCGGCAGTTGAGGGAACACACGATAATACTAATTGTTCTTTTCAGCTGCACCGGGAGGTTTGTGCGCTTCCCCCTTTCGCCTTCCTAGCCTCTTCGAAAGCAGATTTCAACTGTTCCGCTGATCCCTGCGTCCTGTCCGAGTGTTGGAACGGATTCCCTCCCTATGCCATTCTAGTGTACCGCCCCAGCTATGTGTGGATTCCCATCAATGCGACTGACTGGGTAGGCCCTGTCAGTCAAGTTATGTCAATAAATGCATTTCCGTTCTCTAGTCACAGGTCACCAAGAAGCATAAAAAGTTGGCTGAAGAGCACCATCGGGATGACAGCCTTCTTGTTTGTCCCGGCGGTGGGACAAGCGGTGCTCCAGGCCTGGACAACAGATCAGCTCACCCTAACGATGGAGACAGTCAATACCTTGGCCAACATTACCCGAGACGCGCTACTACATCACAGTCGAATGCTGGACTTAAATTTCCAAGCTATTCTAAAGCTCCAGCAGGAGATAGAAGAACTTGGACAAGAAATAGATGGACTCTGGAGAGCATTTCAACAAACATGTGACACCCGATGGCTCTTCATGAAACTCTGCGTTACCCCAGTCAGAGTGAACTTGACTCGTGACAATGTCTCTTATTGGCTCAAAAACACCTACCTCCCAAATTTTACCAATCTTTCCCGACAGGTGGAATCAGGACTTCAGGAACTAGGGAATGTCAAATTAACCCCTGTTAGCTTCGATCTCTCCTCTCTAGCTACGACTGTAAAGAGCTTATGGGACCGGGTCACCTCATGGTTCTCCTGGCCCAACTTGACCACTTGGATTCTTTTAGCTGTGGGGTTGTTAGTGGGATTGCTCATTGTTAAGTGCTTGTTAGAACGTCTATTCCAGACGCAGCAGCAATTGCGTGTCACTACGATGCTAGCTATGTCACTCGCCCCTGAAGAGACTGGCAACAACCGCAACGCTGCCCGGCCGCTCAGGGCGGGACACTCGAAAGCAAAAGCCGCAGCGAAGCCCATGGCTATGTCCCGGGTATAAAAGGCGGCACCAGTAGTCACAATTTTGGTCATAAGCGGATCTCTAGGCAGAGTCACGGTCCTGGCCAGGCTAGACTCAAGCCATTGCACAGAGATGCTTAATGACACCCTTGACTCTGGTTGCCGCTCTCCTAACCCCCTCTATCCCCAGTTGCGAGGCGAAGCACTGCAGGGAGAGTCACATGGTTTCCAGCTCACGGACTCTCCGGTCTCTATATGAGGAGGCATTCTGGTTGGTGCCTAGCAAGCCTAGTCCAGACTCCCCAAAGCACCAAAACATGTAGTGGGCCGCTAGGCCCACGGGAGCTCACTCATCAATGGAGACACTGGGTCGATATATATAAACAAGGGGGAGATGTGGAGAGCCGCCTCCCGGTCGGGCCTAGTGGACACGCTGCAGCCTGCTCTAGAGTTCCCCCCGCCCATCGAGTGAGCCAAGATGGCGCTCACATCCTGCTTCCGTGTATGACTTACATATCCGCCAACCGTGCCCACCTATCACCACTGTATACGTGGCGTCAGCCCATTGGACCCCGATTATGTATATAAGATGTTACCCGGATGAGGTGGGGAGAATAACCCACAAGGAGCCGTACCTGACGGCCGCATAGAGGTTGTTCCCCCGTGGGGAGTCTTCCCCCGCGTGGAGCCTGTATTTGAGAAAGCACGCCGCTTAACCCCAGTAAAGATCTGTACTCACAACCGCTGCGTGTTCCGGACTCGCGTCTATCACCAAGGTTAGTTTGTCTGCGTCTATCTCTCTCTCTTTTTGTCTCCCTTCCCGGCCGGAGACCCTGAGCTGAGTGAGAAGTCACGAACAGGTGTTTACATGTAGAGTGGAAATAAAGCCCAAGAGCAAAGTCTTGGCCTCAGTCAATTAAGAATGGTCTCAGCAAGGAAGACAGTTGGAGTGAAAAATTAGAATGTCCAGTAGGAAAGGGATTTGGAGAAATAGTCTTCCAGGCAGCTTATTGCTGGGAAAAGCTCTTCCAATGTCCCATATGTCTTAAAACTATAAGAAAATATTTTTAAAAAAATTTAAAGCATCTAGCCATCCAGGTAACTCCAGAAAGAGGATGGTCTTTTTATATCTGGGTCAGGATGGTGGGAAGCAGGGAGTTTCACAGAAAGTAGTCATACTTTCTGAAGAGGCTGCCTTACACAGAGTGATACAGTTTTAGCTAATATCAACAGTGGGAACAACAGAGGGAATCCAGCCACTTTGACCTCTGGGTTTGGGGGACTTGAAGCAGCAACAGAAAGTATGAGGGGTCTCTCCAGAAAGCATAATCAGTTTTGCTTCTGATAATTGCCCAATCTGGCATGGATCATCAGTGGTCAGCTCTGGCCAGAGAAAAAGAACTTGGAGGGAAAAAAAAAGAAGAGCATGGATAGCAGGAGAGAAAATAACTTGCAATTCTCAGTTTCAGTGTCCACTATGAAAAGGATTAATAATTAATACTAAAACCCTCTCTATAGCTACACTTGTGTGTTGCTTAAGTTGCTGACTTATGGTAAGAAATAAACCATAAGCATCTAGAAAAATGCCTGGTATATAATAGCAATTTAGTATTTGTTGAACATATAAAATAAATAAATATAAGTAGTTCTTTCTAAAGTAAGTATTTTGCTCTCGTTTCATCCTTTGGTTGACTTTATAGTGTTCTGGGTCAAAACTGTTAAGGAGAGACCCAGCCTCCTTCACAGCCACTCTCCTGGCTGTCCACCAGATGGCTCCAGTGAGCAGTCCAGACATGGACAGTGGGGCTTCTTCCTTTGAAGTGTCCTGGTTGGACTGGGAGATAGCTGCGTGGTCCTAGGGTTCAGTAGTCCCAATCAAGGGTAAAGCTGAGATAATAATCCCAGGGAGTCAAGAGGTTAATAAGATGGGAAGGTGAAGCAAAGAGGGAATTAAAGGTTCGAGTGTAAACACATTTTTCCTCTTCCCCTCACCCCACTTTGCAACATACAGCTTGGTGCTTTTCTTCCCCATAATTTTAGATTAATCCTTCATCCATGCTAGGTCATTCTACTTTAAAACTGTCCCCCACAAACAAAGCGGCTATTCCCCAGCAGTGGAACTGACCAGCGTGCCTCCAGACTTGGTTGCAGATTCAAAAAAATAACAGTAGCGACACAAAATTCACATAGACAAATGGCCAATAAATTGTCTTCATTATATTCTCAAAGTGATTGGGAAGAAAAATATAAAGTAGAAAATATATAATGGATAAATCATATATCAATTTGTTTAATTGATATGCATTTATTGAGCACCAACTGTGTGCCAGGCACTGACAGGATGCTAGGAAGACAGGGATGCACAAGGTGTGCGAGGTCCCGTCTTCATGAAGCTCATGGCCTAAGGAGACAGATATTAAACAAATGATCTTGTGATTCTGTGACAGTTTCTGAGAAGGGAATGCACAGTGTGAAATAAATATAAGAACAAACATGTAAAATATGGTAGAAGCAGACCTATCTTGCATGAAGAAATCAAAGCCCTCCCCCAAAAAACCTTAAGTTCTCAGTTTAACATCACACCAGAAAAAATAATTTAGAAGTGTCTTGAATGTTTTCTTTCTAAATCATAAACACCGAAGAAAAACCACTGAGCACTAAACACTAAAATATATTAGTATCATAACTGCTTATAATAGGAAAGGGGAATTTCCTGACAGTAACTATTATTGTCACATTTTGTAATTTCCTTAGAAAGTCTTGGTACATTGTCCTTGAGTCCAGTGACTGACTAACATTGACACCTGATCCTTTTATGAAATATCCTGGATTTATGCCACAGCAATGGGCCCCAATGCAGATTTTCTGTATGCCCATGGCAAACATTTACTCAGTTAACTATTTTAAGTACCAAAAATTCCCTTAAATTCAAGAAGGGACTAAAGAGATAGAAGCAGATTTAATGAAAGGATTGTTATGAACTAACACTAGAAGGAGCAGTCAATTCATCCTGATTTTCAGAAGCTCCAATTGCTGGTATTCCCAGAAAGAACCGGTGTTCCCACCATTAAGCAGAAAGCCACTGGCAGTGAAAACCCAGGCTGCAAACAAAAAACGTATGGAGGAAACAAAGGGTTACAGCTTATGCTGTACAGCCTTAGTGTCTCCTGTGCCAGGTGCATCCAGTCATTCCACCCACCTTGAGGACCAGATACAACCAACGTGCCATGCTTGTCTTAGAGAAGACATGGCGTGGCATAAGCAACAATCTCTGCTCTCAAAGACAGAATAGGTTAAGTGCTACCCTGAGACACAAAGAAAGTCTACAGAGTCCCCACCGAGAAACAATTCATTCTGAATGGGAGAAACAGAGAAGAATCTAAGGAATATGTGGTACCGGAGCCCTGAGAAGTGACACAGGTTTTAATAAACTGCAAAGGAAGGAAAATGTGTTCTAGATTGAGGGATGACTATAGGCAAGAACCTAGAAAGTGAACTTGCAAGGCATGTATGATTTATCACTGTGACTAAAAAACGAGAGTATATGAGATTTGGTGGGAAATAAAACTGGAAATTTCATTTGGGATGAGAGCAAGGAGGGTAGAGCCCAAACTCTAAAGAGTATGGACTTTCTTCTGTAGGGAATATGGAACTCATGAAAGGTTTTAGGATGGGGAATAATATGAAGTTGGCTACTAGGCTTCTCTGCATATGTTAGGAAGGAAACTCTAAGCAACTGGAATTGTTAGGAGTAGATTGAAAAGGCAAGGAAACAAGAGAGAAAGGAACCAACACCACCAATTAGAATGTGCATTCATTTTTTATTGTTGTGAAACAATTTGCCACAAGCCTAGTGGCTTAAAACAATGCACATTTATTATCTCACAGTTTCTGTGGGAGCCCAGGCACAACTTAAATGAGACCTCCACTTAGAATCTTATGGGACTGTAATCAAGAGATCGGCTGGGGCTGTGGTCTTATCTGAGGCACAACATGGGTTGAAGCTGCGTCCCAGCTCCTTCAGGGTAGAACTCAGTTCCTTGATGACTGTCTCCCAATGGTCACCCTCTGATTCTAAAGGCTATGTATAGTTCTTTGTACAAGTAGCTGGTTTCCCAACTGGCCACTTGTCTCCCCAAAGCGAGCCAAAGAAAGAGAGTCTTACATGTAATGTAATCATGTGCATGTGTTCCTGTCACATTTTCTGTATCCTATTGGTTGGAAGCAAGCCGCAGGTCCTGCTCACACACAAGGTGAGGGGGTTAAATGGGGATGTGGATAAGAAGGGTGTATGATGGTCACCACCCTGAGTCTGACTGACACATAACGCCACTGCAAGATTGTGGCCAAGAAATGATGCGGCTTGAAAACTCAGTGCAAATCAGTGATGAGTGAGAGGAGAAACATGATTAGAAAGACTGGAGTCAGAGTCTTCAGAAATAGATCCAAGACATATATGGAAGATGCCAAACATGGACATGCTGAGATAGGCATTAGTGGCTTACTGAGCTTAAGAATCTCTGAGGAGTTTGTTAAAAATGCAGATTCCCAGTAACCCTCATCTATTCTGCTTATGTTGAGTCCCAGGAATCTGCACTTAATAAGCGTTCTCATTGACCCCACATTAAGAAATGTGAATGCACTGGCGAAATAGGAAAAGGGAAAAATTCATTTGAATCAGCTCAGCAAATATTCATGGAGCATGTGATGAGATACTGTAGAGACAAAGGTGAGTAAAACATGCCTTGAATGAACCCAGAGTCTAATGGTGGAGATAGACACCTGAGAAGAGCAGTTAAGGGAAGCACAGGGCAATGTGGGAGTGCAAGGGGGATCAATGAGCCCCATTTTAGAGGAGAGGGAATATTGGAAAGTCTACCTATAGAAGATATTTTCTAAACATAAGAAGAGCAAATATCTATTAAGCTCTTAATATCTACTACTTTAGAAGAACTATCTTACTTATTCCTCATAATAGGCCCATTAGATAGCTGCTATTATTTTCCTTAAGAGAAGTTAAGTAACTTACCAAGTAACTCAGCTAGTAAGTGAGGGACATGACAAATCGGAGCTCTTCACTGCTACACTAGACAACCCAAGGGAGTCTTGAAGGATCAGTAGAAACCTCTGAAGAAAATATGATGATAGAAAGGTATGCAAGGAAAACCAGATACTGCAATTGAGGAATAAAAAAACAACTCAGTAACAATTTAAAAAAATGGTTAAAGTCTATCCAAAATGTATTTAAATTATTCCAGAGCGGAAATGTGTAGTTCCTTTGAGTAGATTTTACAGAAACAATTTTGTCAACTATAGTTACAATCTAAAAGAATGCTAAAGGAGCACTGGAGAGAAAGGAGGAAAAGAGTTTTGATATGGATTCCCAGTCTAAATCAAGTGAACTTTTTGTTTTAATTAAAGGGACATTGTCCTGAACTCTTTTCTTTAGTGGAATTATAAACCATGAAAGAATAAATAGAAGGTTTGAGGAGCTATGTTTCACCTTCAAAAAGAATGACTACTAAGAGAACATCTTAACTGCTCTGATAGAGAAAAACCTAAAGCCTCCAGCAGGAAATACTTACTTTGTTAAGTCCAAAAGTCCTCCCTGAAATATAGAGAGGACAGCCCAGGAGGAGCTCGGATTCTGGAAGTGAGGGTATCCATGGTGCTACAATCCATGATCATGCTCTGGTTAGAGCGAAAATGCTGATCTATGTCTGAGGGCTCTAGTTTCTTCAAAACTTCCTTCAAATTGTATCCTCAGGTAGCAGAGGCATAGGCCATCCATATCTGCCTACACTTAGGTAGTTTTTAATACAGCATCATATTTTGGAGTATAGCACAACGTCAACTAAATTGTAAATTTTCATCATTCTCACCAGATAAGCTGGGAAACTTTTCTTGAAGTGGTGGAAGCTACTGTAATGCCAAGTATAACTTCTGGAGAAAACTAACTAACTTTCAAAACAGTATTTCTCTTAGTGGTAGAATGCTTGCCTTACATGCAGGAGACCTGGGTTCAATTCCCGGACCATCCACCCCACCCCACCCCAAAAAGAATATTTCTCAATTTGTGGTGATGGGCTAGTCTCTTTTTAGTAGTAGTAGTAGTCGTAGTAGTAACTGGTTGCACTGCACATGACCACACTCAGTTCTGTGCCTCGCTCTACTTGAGAGTCACTATGGGACTAACACAATATAAACTGATCTATACCCTATCCAATGACGTGCGGTCGCTGGTCATCTGCTTGGATTTCATGGCAATGTCTAATTGCTGTAAAATTTCTAAATGCTCGCCTTCAGTTTCTGCATGTATCAGAGATTAGAAAGAATTTGCATTCTGGCACTGATCTACGGACATCACTTTGAGATGCAGTGTATGGAAGATGCACCTTAACAACCTGAAGCACTTTCTGTGACTAAATATGCTATGGGGTGAGATGAAGGAAGCCAAGGAATGGGGCAGAACAAAGGTCCCCTGGAGAGAAATGGTCGAACCAATGCTTTCTGTCATCACGGCTGAGCAGAATGCCAGCTCTGTGAAAGGACAGTCCCGCTCCCTGTTCTCCCTTAAGTAAACACTAGTTCCAGCCTGCAGCAAGCACACTCCAAGCATCTGTAAACACAGGGCCCCATGACCAAATTCATGAGGAACTCAAATATGTGAGGTGATTTTAGACTCACTGCCTCTTTCCCTTAAGCAGTCCCTGCCCACCCCAAAAGGACAATCAGAAAGCTCTTACCTGTAGAAATTGTTTTCAGAGCAACCCCCAACCCTTTCCTCAGAAGCCTTCTGAAGGTTTCAGGAGAAAATCCCTGATCTAGTTTGCTAGCTGCCGGAATGCAATGTACCAGAAATGGAATGTCCTTTAAAAAGGGGAATTTAATAAGTTGCTAGTTTACAGTTCTAAGGCCGAGAAAATGTCCCAATTAAGGCAGTCGTTAGAAATATCCAATCAAAGGCATCCAAGGGAAAGATACCTTGATTCAAGAAGGCTGATGAAGTTCAGGATTTCTCTCCCAAGTGGAAGGGCACATGGTGAACACAGTCAGGGTTCCTCTATCATCTGGAAGGGCACATGACAAACACGGCATCATCTGTTAGGTTCTTCTCCTGGCTTCCTGTTTCATGAAGCTCCCCAGGAAGCATTTTCCTTCTTCATCTCCAAAGGTTACTGACTGGTGGACTCTGCTTCTTGTGGCTATGTCATTCTGCTCTGCTCTCTCTGAATTTCTCATTCTCCAAAATGTTTCCTCTTTTATTGGACTCCAGAAACTAATCAAGACCCACTCAAATGGGTGGAGACACACCTCTACCTAATACAGCCTAACAACCACTCTTGATTAAATCACGTCTCCAGGGAGATGATCTAATTACAGTTTCAAACATACAGTATTGAATAAGGATTAGAAGAAACGGCTGCCTTTACAAAATGGAATTAGGATTAAAACATGGCATTTCTAGGGTCCATACATCCTTTCAAACCAAATTAACCCTCCCTTAAGATTTCTTTCCCTATATTTTGTCTTTTCTGAAATTCATTCCTTTTAATGAATGCATACACTTAATATGGCAGCATTCCATTTTTTGCCCCAACTGTGTTTAAGTTGATATTTTACAGTTGATGACATTTTAGAAATAAAGAAAATTAGATGCATAATTCCATCATAAATAAAAAGCATGTGATATTTTAGTTCCCTTATGAAACCTTGTTTTAGGAAAGTATAGATCAGGAAAATGAATAAGGGCACTGGCCACCCAGTTGACAGATTTCGGTAATATGAATATACTGAAATATAATGAGTATATTGAAACATAATGAATATTTTGAAATATAATATGAATATATTGAATAATGTGAATATAAAAGTTCATACTTTTTGATATCTTGTTATATGCCAGGTATATAAGGGTTTTACCTGTTTTAACTCATTTATACCTTCTAATAACCCTGGATGATTTGTACTTATTTTAGGATGAGTAAAATAAGACACACAAAAAAAATTTTGCTCAAGGGCAACAGCTGGGAAGTATTGGAGGGTCAAACAAATGTTGGCAGCTAACTGTCTGAAAAAAAAAGCACCTAATCAAACTGTTGATGAGGCAAAGTTGAGTTCACCGCTTAATGCAATAAGGAAGAATGCTCCATTGACAGAGTTCTTATGTTCCAGGAAGGTTCATGTTTAGGGAAGCTTCATATTTAAAGCAGGTTTTTCAATACAGAGGCTTGACTCAGATTCAGTCAAGTTCAGGATTGGTGAACACAGCAAGGAAAGGGTTCCAAGAGAGTCCTGAAGAGAAAGCGGTAGCATGATGAGCCAGGGGGTGGGGATGAACTGAAAGGGAGGTAATTACTCTTGTGAAGGATAGTTGAATAATCTTTTATTCAGATAAATAGACTTTCAGGAAGTTCCCTAACCAAAATAAGAATTATTTGCAACTTCATCTTCCTGGGCAAGTTTCCCGGAATAGTAAAGCCGTGCTAATGTGGACGGTGGGATAGGAAGTCCGCGTTGATACAAACAGTGAGCTGTGTGGATGCATATGGTTTTGGTTCTCACCAGGTGGTTGCCATCCACACTCATAAGCATTCACTCACACAGGCTCAGCTTCCCTTCCTGAGTGGCTACAAGAATTCAAGGAAACTGAAGTGCTTTGTAAGCTGTGGAGCACTGTATGGATGTTAGCTGACAGTATTGTTACTAACAGTGGTCCCTGTGGTTCCTAATTTCCTGACAGCTCCCTGCTTGGGCCAAAGCTTAATGACACGGCTGAGTAAAGCAACCAGTGAGCCTACCAGCTATCTGAGGCAAGGCTCACCTTGAGTTAATCAGAAAGGAAGCTTGGCAAAGGGATGGAAAAACAACTTGGCACCAGCAAAATCCACATTCTCTGTATTCCTGAGAAAGTGAACATCCAGCTGTGAATTTATTGACTCTCCCTTTAAAAGTTCTAATGGAATAAATTTTGCCTTCTTGGTGCCTGCTAATTAGACAATTATTTAACTCTGTTTCTTTTTTTAATGACTCTCTGCTGTTGTTTGAAGACTTCTGTCTATTATTTGTAATAAAAACCTCTGTCACATTTTTGCCTCATTATCCTTAACAAATAGAGCATTCCCCAGACCTAATCCCTGACTCCCTTAGTTCTCCCTCCCCCAGTACCTCCCCAGTCTGGAGCTCCCAGAGTTTCAAAGACCAGCTGTTATCATTTTGTTGACTGAGAGATTTTTAGAAGCTTCTATCACAGGCACAATGCTCCATGGGGGGCTGTTGAATTAAATATCAGCTCTTCAAACAGGAATTAGCTCAGAGAACAAAAGCAACGGGAAGACAAGGGACAAACAGTCAAGTGCCGCAGTTCTCCACTCAGTGGTGGAGAAAATGGCCCTTAGTCCTTTGCCTGGAATCCTGAGACTGGGAATACCTAAGCCTGTGGCCATGCTTGGCCATGGTGAGATAAAGATCTCATTCCCATCCCGGGGTTGGAGACCAAGCCCAGGCCCTGGGTCATTCATTCTTTCTTCAGAAGAGGAGTGTGCTCAAAGGAAAAGATCCTTTTCTCAATTCCCTGTGAATCCCAATCAGCCTCCTTTGAGCAACCCAAAGGGTCTTCTATTGAGTTGCTATTCTTCACAGGGGAGAAGTGGGAAAATAAAAAAGTAAATGAATTAACATTTGCTGAGTCCTGCTGTTTGCCAGTATATGTCTGCAAGCTAAGTACTGTTTGACTAGTCCCATTTGATAGTAATGCTACAGTTTAGATTCTTGCCAAGAGATGTGTGGCCAGGGCTGGCTGCATGAGTGCATGACCTGTGCAGTTGCACAGAGCCCTGGGTTCAGAAGGTACACTTCATTTAATTCCTAATGGTTTCATCTCTGATGAGTGAAATCCAATGGGACATGGAGCATGGAGGCTGGTAGAAGAGAGTCCTGCAATATGCATATCCACTGTTTCTTGACCTCCATTCTCATGGCATTTGTAAATGTGATGCCCATAGGCATGAAATTCCAATGAGCCCATCATGTGTGGGAGTTCAGCAAGACTCAAAGCAAGTATAAGGTGAGCATGTTAAGTAAGATTGAGTAAGAAGGTGCCTTGGCAGTCTCAAAAGGCCACACTTTACATTCAAACAAGGACTTGCTTTGAATATAGAAAGAAGGCAATGACATTCTAAGAAACAATGACTACTGAAGAACTCTTTCATATCCTTTCTTACTCATGTTATCTTCCTATGTTAGTCAGCCATTTATGCTGAAAATAATGACATAGATAGAAAACAAAAGAAAGTAATGCAACCCATAGTTCCTTTTCTTTTCTGTCCTTCGTTACTCATCAGTGAGCCAAAACTAGAGTATGCTGTGTTAGATTCGTGCAGAAATGCAGACAATGAGAGGGATTCACGTTGGAACCACAGACCCAGGGAGACTAAGTGGTGTCACTGAGGCCTCTGGGAATGGGTGGTCCTAGGGCCACTGTTCAGCATTTTAGATTTTTTGCAAAGCCCAGATGAAAAGATGCTTCCAAGAGTGTTCTGTGCCCAACTTGTTCAAGTGTCAGGGGTGGGGGGTGGGTTGCAGGTACAGAGTCCTGGAGTAGTTCTGAAACCGAGGCATAGCTGTGTGCAATAAGAAGTTTGGAGCTTATGGGAGCAGGGATTGAATCTATTAACTACATCCAGGGAATTGGGAAAATGAAGAAGTCATGAAGAATTTGCACCAGGATAGAGGTGAGCTTTACCTAGGATCAAGGGTAGGCAGCTGTCTGTGTAATGTGGAACAGAGAGGAGGAAGCACACAATGTGAGCATGAGAAAGGACCAACTAAAAGTTGCTGTTCTGTTTCAGCAAGGCCCAGCATTGTTCATCTGTGTTCCTCCATAAAGACCCAGTGTCTTAGAGCCCTTTCTCCTCTACTAGCCTTGTCATCTCAGTATTCTGCCTTTCCCAGTGAGAAGGATAATTAATCAAGTCCCAGCCCATTCCTTGCCTGATCCAGAGCTGGGCCATGGCATAGACTAGGAAAGAGGAAATGGTATCAGTGGATGCCTGTGGGTTCTCAGACTTGAGTGACTCAGTTCCTGGACCTGGTAGATACCCAAGAGTCAAGGGCTTCAGTTAGTAAGCCTGGCCCTTCTTCTGAGCTCCCAGGAAATGATGGTAAGACCATTAGCTTACAGATATGGAAAAGAGGATTGGATGTCTCCACCCATGGAGTGATTTCAATTTAAATATTTGTAAGTCACTGATCTGTCAACTCATAACAGCTGTGAATAGTCAATGGTATATGGTAAGGAGTTTCCTGGCTTCTAGACACCTGAGAAAGCAGCTATTTTAGGTATTAGTGCCAATATCCACCTAGCTAGAGAACTAGAAGTTCATAATCTTGTGACTAGCCCCAACAACACTAAAGAAGATGCCTGAGCAACTAAGTTTCTGAACATACCATCAATGATTCCTGCTCTACAGTCAGAGGGGTACATCAGTGTTTGGGGAGGTGGAAGGTGTGCCTCTTGCTGGAGTAATTGGTGAGCTGCACTAAACAGCCACAGGGGAACTGGAACTTGCTGAGCCGAAGATACGCAAGCACCCTTTGCTTCCTCTGAAAGCTCAGAAAAGACTGTTTTCAAGTCAGCCAACATAAATTTATCTTTGAAACCATGTCACAAAGGAAAGTGACCCCTGCTACCTAATCCACCATGCAAATTATATCCAGGAAAGCCACTGGGGTTCTCAGTGCTGTGGCATGCCCAGCAGGGAAGTTTCTCTGTGAAGTCCTTGGGTGACCTCATGGAGCTGGTCTTCTTGTCTCTAACACTACCTGACCTCCCAGTCATTGATATCCTGAAGGCTGACTATATTCACCAACAGACTGCCACTGTGCTGGGTACAGAGATTGTCGCCTTTGAAAAGAAGGCGGTGAGAAGTAAGATACAGCATTACAGGGCCTACTGGATGGGCCACTGGGAACCTCAAGGGATTGATGTGGAGGAGGCTTGGAAGTGCCACACATGCAACTCTGAAAATGTCTGTGAGTGGAGGAAGGAAGGACTGTGGGGTGCTCAGCTCACACTGGAACCCTAGGCCAAAAAAGCAAGTGAATAGAAGGTGTGTCTTCAAGAATTCTGACCCTTCTGTTCCTAATGTATAGTGCAGAATGAAAAGGGACCAGTCTCTGAGCTTCACTTTCGCAGTGCTCTTATTTCGGCTCTTTTCCTATTTACTCAGCCCGTTTTCACCTCAAATCCAGAACCAAGGCCAGGGGGTGAGCAGGAGAGATCTGGGGTTATGCTGTCCCTGGAGCTATGCTGTGGATTGTCAAGAAGACAGATACTCATTGTGGCTACAGCCATGATGATGGCCTTCCTTTCTTACGTTCCTAAGAAAATCCTTCAGTTTCTGAAATGCCCCTTCCCTATTTTTCCTCAATTAAGGTTTTCTACATTTTACAAAATAACATGAAACACTGTCCACGACAGTTTTAAAAATGCATGAAGTACATTTTGATGTATGAGCTACAAAATAGGAATTGCCATTTTGGCAATTCCACGTACCAGTTAAAAATTCTTACATGTTTCATTTAAGACTGACATTGTACAATATAAAGATTATGATAAAATTCATGCTGACCATTTAAAATTTTAATTTTTCTTGTAGCACACCATTAAATAACAAATACAAAACACCACAAGTGTTATGAACAAGACCATGAAAGAAAGGAGAAAGCTTTAGATGATGGTATCTTGACAATACTTCTTTCCTGCCTTTAGAACAATGACTGCATATCCTCATTTTGCTCCAAGACCTGCACATGGCGTAACCCACCCTGCCTGCAGCAACCTTATGACCTGATGACCTGAAGCTTGTTAGGAATGTGGCATCTCAGGTCCCAACCCAGATCTACTGAATCAGACTCTGCATTTTAATACAATTCTCAAGCCATTCGCATGCCCATTACAGTTTGAGAAATCCAGGTTTAGAGAAGCCACCCAAGGACACAGAGGTGTTCAGGAGAGGAGCTAGAGGCACACTCAGAGGTCTGACTCCAGAGGCAGATGAGGAGACACCACAATCCAATGTGGGCCTATGATGTCAACCCAATTTTAACCCCAATTGACAGGTATAGAAACAGCTTAGAAAGACTCATGGACTTGCCCATGATAGTAAGTGGCCAGCTAATAAGCAGAACAGAAATTAAATGCCAAATCCCTCTGGGTTCTAAATTTAAGCTATTTTGCTTTAAGGATCACAAACAAGAGTGAGCAAAAATAATGGGGACTTTTTTTAATGCAGATCCTGGGCCCCACTCCAGACAAACCAAATCAAAATCTCTAGGTTGGGACTTAAAAACCTGTATGTTTTCCAAGGATGAAAGTCTCCTGGGTGGCATTAGAGATGACCCCTGAGGATGAGCCTAACCCTGGCACCATGGGATCATCAATGCAAAAAGAAGCATAACAAAGTATCAGTAGCTGAGAGTTCAAATAGAATGGAGAAGCTACTCTGAAGGTCACTCTTACAGAACCTTCTATTAGTCATTGCTACCTATCATAGCTTGCCAAACCCCAACCAAAACCATTCCTGTCAATCCTAAAGAACACCTAGGGCATTATGCAAGATCCTACAAAGGTTCCCCACACTAGAGTAGCTTTCCAGAAACCTACAACCCCCAGATAAATTCCTGGATGAGATAAGTGCTGAAATGCAGAGGGGCCAGCCTTTCCAAAACATCACCTAACTGCAGCCCCCCATTCCATAGAATCAGCAGCCCCTTCCATCATGAAAAAGTTAGAATGGCTTTAACCCAAATACTACAAAAGAGTGGGAGAAAGGTCAAGGGGATGGTGGAGTTCTACAGAAAGTAGGGTTTAACAAATAAGTATGATCGCTGAGCCACTATATTGCAATTTCTTTTAGTTTCCAGTATCTTAGAACAGTTAGAGATAAAAACCTAAAATTGTGGAATTGTAACCCATACCAAACTCTGAAATCTGTTCTACAACTAATTTTTCAACGTGCTTTGAAATTTATTGCTTTCTTGCATATATGTTATTTTTCACAAAAAAGAAAGAAAAAGTTGATTGTGTGCCTCCAATATTCTGGAGCAGCTAGAAGGAAAAATCTGAAATGATGGTATGGTAACCAATTACAAACTCTGGGATCTGTTTTGTAACTACTTATTAAAGAGTGCTTTGAAAACTAAAAAAAAAAAAAAAGAAAAAGAAAAAAAAACCTGTATGTTTAAAAACTGCAGTTGTCAAACTTGGCTGTACAATAAAATCACCTGAGGAGCTTTATAAAAATTCCAATGCCCAGGTCACATGTCAGACCTATTAAACATGAATCTCTGGGGGTGGCACTCAGATATTAGAATTTAAAACAGGCTGAGAACTGCTATTTTCAAATACTTCTAGATGATCTTGATGTACCCCCAAGTTCAGGAAGCTTGCTTTACACCAGAGTAGGCATCCGCACATATGGCTTCCCACTAGGCTCCTGGGCACACGGATTAAAAAGAAGTGACTAATAAGCAAACAAATAAAAATGGGAGATTTCAGGAAATTAATTTTATTTCTAGAGCCAACCTAATCAACCAGCGCCTAATGTGAAAAAGAGGCTGTGATTAGTACTTAGGCTCACTGGTGTATATTTTGTTGAAAAAACTCTAAAACTTATCAAAAAATCCTTAGTAGCCAAAAAGCAATAATTTTGTACCAAAGATTCATATCTGTTTCAAAATAAACATTTTTTACCTCCAGGAACAACATTCACTAGTCATTACTGTGGAACCCTGGGCGGGTAGCCATGTTAAGAGATAGAGGAACTATCTGTAAGAGTCAGGGGAGCTGTAGAAGCTTGAAACCTAAGTACCACAAACGTGCATGTGTGTGAGGGGGTGGTTATGGGGAGAAAAAAGGTGAACCAGTGACCTCTGATCAGCTGGTGGCAGAAAATCTCAGGAGGTCAGGGTTGAAAGGTCCTCAGAGTTCATGAATTCAAACCCTCTTTCAAAATCTGACTCCTGTCTACAGCTTCTGCCCTGGTAAAATGTTTCCTGAAGCTTATGTTCAGAACGCCAAATGCATACAAATCACCCTGGTGTTTGCTTAAACTGCAGCAGCTTCTAGAACCAGCTCAAATCTCCCATATCAATATCACCCAGAGAAGGTCCAGGAATCTTCGTTTTAAAAGAACGCTCCGCAAGTGATTCTTATGCACAGTAAAGTTTGAAAACAGCTCTTCTGATAGTTCCACCAATTCTATCCCAGTGCTAGACAGTGGCGAATCCACCAAGCTAGTGCTATCTTGGGGAAGTTAGTTTGGTTTGTCCCCTTAAACAACATATACCTTTACTGCACCCCCCACCCCCCAGCATTCCTGTCTACTTTAGGGCTAATTGGAGATTGTTCTACTGTGTCCTAGCATGTCGAATTAAAAATTACATAGTCAAATATACCCAATACAGAGGTCCCTTCCATGTACACACTTCTCTTAATAGGTCCAATGATAGAGAAAGCATTTCCCATTGCTCTGTTTTGTGAAGTTTCACTGACATGCAACAAGTTCTTGTTACTGAGCCAAAACCTATTTCCCAAATTACAGAATACATGGTCCCATACCTGCCCTCAAGGTCTACACAGTACAGAGCCTCTCTTCCATAGCAAAGTCTTTAATGCCTACAAAAACATACTAGATCTTTCTTAAAA
Source organism: Tamandua tetradactyla (assembly GCF_023851605.1). Taxonomy (NCBI): domain Eukaryota; kingdom Metazoa; phylum Chordata; class Mammalia; order Pilosa; family Myrmecophagidae; genus Tamandua; species Tamandua tetradactyla. The sequence continues at coordinate 27,455,272 of NC_135336.1, read as the reverse complement.
CTTTTGTTCTTCAAGCTAAATAACGCCATGCACTTCGGCTTTTTTGTTTGTTTGTTTATTAAATTTCCTTAAATTTATGGTTGTATGTAGTCTTAAAGATATGTATTATTGTTTGGTGCACATATTTTTAGTTTTTGTAAATGGAGTTGTGTTATTTTGTTCTGTTCCTTATTTCATCAAACGTAAGATTTTAAGGGGCTATATGCACCTCTAAGATTGTTTCTCATATGACATGGTTTCTCCATATCCTCTCCCCACCACTCCTCAACCCCTAGATCTTCCTATTATCCTCTTTTTTTTAACATGTGCCCCTGTTTATCCGTGTCCCTCTTAAATGGAGAACCAAACCTCACCTCACCCATTATAAATACACAGGAGACTGGGCACATATCTTAGGAAGTGCATGATTCCAGTCACTAGCAATAGTTACCCATAAGTATGGTCTTTAGTTGGAACCCCATTATAATAAGAACACCTCATGTAAATCATTTACCATTGAAGGACATTTCCCTTCTTCTCACCTTAAATATTTTCACCTAACAGACTAGCACTTCATTCTATTTCATGCATACCTTTTGCTAAGAGAAGTGCTCATTGTGTTGTTAAATGCACTTCTATTATATGAGAATCAGAATATTTCAAATAAACCTTGGACATCACCCGGGATGAAGTAGCCTGAGGAGATGGTAGTAAACACCAAATATTTTATAGAGAAGGAAACTGAGGTCCAGAGAGGTTCAGCAACTTGCCCAGGGCACAAGCCAATTACAGCCTCAGAGTTGAGTCAGAAGACCCAGCTGCCCTGACTCCCAGACCAGTTTTTCCATGTCCCTGTATGCTCTGCAGTCTGTAGCATAGCAGAGGGCTGTAAGTCAGCTTATCCAGCTGCCTGCCCCTCACCCACCTTCCAATTCTCTGAAAGCAGAGCACACAGACTCAGTCTGTATTGGAGCTGCAGAGCTACAAAGCCTGCATTATTTAACACGGGCTTTAGCTATCTGGGATGGAGAATAAATAGCACTATAATAAAATCCATAAAATACACCAAATTGGATTTTTTTCAGGGATGGCTCCAAGCACAAGTTGGTAATCAAAAGGTTTTCAGAAAGACTGGAAATAGTGTTTGCAATGTTGAAATTTCCCTGAATCTTAAGAGCATCCCTATTCCCCATCACCCACTAGTGAATACATTAAGAGGAGAGAAGTGTGTTACTCATGATGAGGGAGGACATTTTCAGAAGTCCAGATAACATTTTCTCCTCAGGTCTTCACAAGCCCACCCCACCTTTGAGTATGAAGTTCTTTAGCCCTCATGGTTTCCCAATACTCTTGGGGAAGCAGCAGTCAACGTGGTAAAAGAGGAGATGGAAACATTTGCCAGCAGAGTGAGGAAGCTGTCAGTGGCAGTAGTGACAGCAATATTTGCTGTCTCTTTATAGATATTTGGGTTTGAAAGGCTACCATTAACAAAGGCTTCTTCCTCATCAGCATTTAACCGCAAATACAATCTGTGACCAGGGAATACTTCTCTTAAGTCTTGGGAGTCCTTAGAGGCTTCATTTCCCATCAACACAGGCAAGTGAAGGGCCACAATGAGTATGTGCCCCCATCATAATTTTTCTATTAAAACGGCACTTTAAAAAGAAAAGAAAGTAGCTCACTGGCAGAATTCTCACCTGCCATGCTAGAGACCTAGATTTGATTTCCAGTGACTGCCCATGCAAAAGAAGAAAGAAAAGGAAGCTTCCAAGAAAACTGAATGAGCATACCCAATTACCTCTTTTCCAACCCATGGTCCCAGTGAAATGCCTGAAGGACATTATTTAAAAAATAAAATCATAACAACGACAGCACGGAGAAAGGGCGCAATCAGGACATCAGAAAGCTTGAGGAAATCCTGGGAGATAGAAAGAAACAGGCTAGGAGGGAAGGGACACCCTCATCAAAAAAATTCCAAAGATGCGAGATGGTGTTCCAGGGGACCTGCAGAGAAGTCAAGCAAGTTGATGACAATAAACACAAATGGCAAAGAGCAAAAATAAGCTCTGAGGCAATTGGATGAGTTAATTAAAGAATTCATTTTAGAACAACTGAGTCAGGAAAGCCTTGATTCCTGTTTCAGGTATACAGAACACAAATGGTAGAAATTTTCTCTGCTTGGGTCAAGTTTCCCAACTACTTTCCTAACAAAAATGGGCCATCTGGATGAATGCCAATATTTGGTGTTTGGGCCAGTGAGAAGGAGAGCAAAGTTTAACATAATGCTGGGCCACATATTAGACGCTAAAGGAGAAAAGGGGGTGAGGAGGAGAGGTGGGGAAGGAAGGGACAAAAGGGGTCAAAGAAGGCAAACAAGAGAGCGCCCTCTCAGAATGTCCTTCCCTTCAGCAAGTTCCCTCTGACTCCAGCCCCTGTGGCAGCCACAGACTGTGTGCCTGCTTCACCCCAAGGGGCCAGCAGGTGCCCTTCACAGGGTCTGCCCACTCACACAGGGCCCGTGGACATGGCTTCCATGTGAGGGAAAGTCAGTAGCACAGCCACAGAGGAAACCCTATAAGGAATGTGTACCAATTCATCCAACCTCATGCATATGAACTAACCAGTAACCACAACTCACTCAACATTTGAGAGAACCTAGAGAGAGAAAGCTTACAGTGACTAAACAAAATAACTGGCTCAATAAGGATCAGATATTATAGGAAATCTGTAAAACTATTAAAAACATCTAATCAGTGTACTCTAAGATATCAGAAAGTGTTTCACTTCTATAAACAAGGGGGACTGGTAATATAAAAGATAAAGCAAAAGGACCAAGAAATGGGAAATGTGGGCAGAAAAATTAAGTGATATAGAGGATAAAGTCAAGAAGTCCCACATCTACATAATAAAAGCTCCAGAAGTAGAGAACAGAGACTGTGGATGTAGAAAATAAAATGTAATGAAACAAAATTGAGGCAGATAAGAATCTTAAGATTAAAAGTTTCTTCCATCTGCTAAATAGGATTGGTAATACAGCTTGATGAACTTTCAGAATCCCCAGGATAAAGAAAGAAAAAAATCTTCAAAGTTTGCAGAGAGAAAATAATCATCTACAAAAGAAGAATCAAATACATTTTAAGTTCTTTATTTATCAGCTACTTATGTAGTACTTATTATCTGCCAGGCCCTTTCCTATGCACTTTAAAAAGAATAACTCATTTAATGAATTAAAGCATCACATTTATTTTCATTAACCCTGAGTGCTAGATCATAATCAAATAATGCCTTCAATGTTGTAAGGAAAGTTATTTTTAGGTTTGGAATTTTATACGTACTCAACCCATCAATCAAATGTGTGGGCAAAATGTAGGTATTTCTGTGCTTTCGAAAATTCATCCACAAGCCCTATGTGAAAAATAAATGCACTGGAAGCTATTCCAACAGAATTTTAAAGAGATACAAGAAGACAATATGAGAAACTATGGTGGCTGAACATGACCTAGAAAAAAATGAAGAAAGTTCGAAAGGAATTAAATGATGATTCAGCAGACCTTGACACTTGGGATATTCTCTTTTGAGCATCAGCGATTTAGTGACATAGGATGATAGTTCCTTCTCTTTGGCCAGACACTAAGCTTAGTGCACACTAGGGTAATCTACACATAATCGTAGCACTGGAAATGCTGTTGGAGGTTTTAATTATTTTAATAAACCTAGAGTCAAAGAAATAAAACATGTCATTACAGAATAAAATGTAAAAATCCTAATGTACAAAAATTGAGGAGAAAGGGGAGGGGAAGGAGACTGAAGAGAAAATATAAAAGTAAAATAAATACTTTATTTTTCTTGTCAGGGAATCAACAAATACAAACTAATATGAATAGAACAAGAAAAGCGGGTATTAGCGATCACTTAAGGTTATTATGGGCACCAGAACAACTACAAATAAGAACTTGTTTTTTAAAAAAGAAGTTAACCTGTTTGGAATAGATTGATGGTCTTTCTGTGTAATTTGAATATTTTCATTATAATTACTTTTATAATATGTTTAAACTCAGAATAATTGAAATAGGATGGAGAGTTCTTGAAAAGTGTCTGTTGCTTATTATGATTACTTATAAATTTATCTTACCCACATAAATTTTTTAAAAGCCTATCTTTGTATTTTCTGTGGTGCACAGCACAGTACATTTCTCTTATGTTTAATTTAAAAGATTATTTGTAAAACATTAAAGACATATTATTATAAAGACACAAGTATTGATGTTTCTTATTAATTCTCAACTTCCGTCAACCACTTCAAATGCAACCTCTAATTAAGGCCAGTTTTGGCTAAGAACCAAGATTGTCCTTGTACCACCTAGCGCCTGACTGGTCCACCCTTCACTGCGGCTACCTGGCTCCTGCCTACTTTTCTAAACTTGCAGCCCTTCACTGGGCCCTTGTCTAGCAATGGTTGCGTCCTTCTGCACACCTGAATCTCCATTTCTTCCTCTGGAGTGTGATGACTTTTTTGTTTTCTGATCTCTGGATGGCCTTCCTTGTTGCTAACAGTCCATCCAGCCAACACCTCCTCATCCCCACAAAACTCAGTGTATGTGCCTTTCTTAGTTCTGGAATCCTACCCTGCAACTGCCTTTCCCTGCTGCCATCCATATTCGTGAAACTGAGGTGAAAAACAAAGCAAACAAACAAAAAGAACTGGAAGAAAGAGAAGAGAGGTGGAAATTAGAAGAGTGTTTTTCAAGAGTTGTTTGGTCAAGAATACCTGCCTCGTCCAAATGAAGGAAGAGGGGGTATCTACACTGCCTCAAGTGGGGTGATGCCACCTCCTCACTTTAAGTCAAGGTAAAAGAACTTACAGAACCCCTCATAGAATTTAATATATTTCCCCAGCAGTTTGGTGGGCATGATAATGGTGAATCAATTATGCCTGTGAAATCCAAACCACAGGAGAGAAGTCATGGCTGGCCGGACTCTCTGGCATGAGCAGAGAGGTTCTCATATTGAGGCAACCACCATCCCCAGTATCTGTTAGTGAAAAACAGGTGTGAGTGTTTCTGGTGAGCCAGATGTGAGCTACACCTGAGCCAATATGAAATTCTCAGAGATCGTGAATGAGAGAGCCTGCTACATGGAAAAAAGGCAGGAGATAAAGAGCTACAGGCGAGGATCATAAGCATGGTCTTAAGATTCAGCTGGAATCCAGCCACATCCATCTGTGTCAAGGAAACATCAGCTGAAAAAAACCTCACAGATGGGGGTGGGCAGGAAGCAAGCATGGGAGCATTTCCAAAGAACTCATCAAAATGACCCATGAAAAAGACTTAGCTACAAACCCTTGTTAAGTCTAAAAACACTGATGCCAGCTCACAGCAATATTTATCAAGTTAGAAATTTTCTTTCCACCTCAGACTTCTATGATTCCATGATTTCCACCATCTGGGATCCCTCCCCTTCTGCAATCCGCTCCTCTGAAGTGTGCGCAAAAGCCTGTGACTTACTTCTAATCTTACTTGGCCATAATATTAGTCTGAATTATATTTTATTTGTTATGTCTATTGATTCAAGTTTTATGTTCTCTATTCTTAATTAGCTTATGATTCATCCTGTTTCTCTATATTGCTGTTGTGTATTTCAAACAATGGATATATTGTTGATAAAGCTATTTGTAAATCAATGTTCTGTAAACTGAACCATATTTTAAATGTACTAGGAGAACTTGCTATATAAAAGATTCCTACGATGAAAAGTTAAGTAAAACAATTCCAATAATGTACACTTTTTGCAAATCTAAATTTTCAAATATTGGCTCCATAAAATAAAACAAACTCTTTTTAATGTCACCTGTCATAATAATTCTTCACATAGTTTTTGGTTGATTTCCTCAAGGTAGATATTATATCTGAAAAAAGTCTGCAGAAGGGACTAAATGACTCCCCTTGGAGGCTCTTCTATATAAGAACAGAATTGTTGGAAGGTAAAGGATGAATGAGAACATGCTCAAAGTCTGCAAAGTTATAAAAGGTAAAAATACGAGCACAGAAATTCATTATGCAAATGTATGTTACTTACTATTGTGCCAGGTGCTCTGCTAGGTACTGAGGATAAAAACTTGATTACTTGATTAAAACACAGTGCTTGCCCTCAAGGACTCACAATCTAGCAGGGGACACAAATACATAAATAAATAATTGCAAAACAATGTGTGAGTATTATAAGAGTAGGATGTATTTTTTTAAAAAAGGTTCAGCAGTGGCACCAAGTGGGGACAGCTCCATAGGAGCAGAGCAGAAACTGGGTCTCCCTTTTTTTTTGCTGTCTTACTGCCAGTGCTTTGCATGGAGCCTCACTTACACCAGGCACACAACAAATATTTGCTGTTAAATTACTGAGTGACCAATTCTGCCGTAAGAGTTGAGGGAGAAAGGGGGGCAGTAAAGGCATCAATGAGTAGAAGATACTTAAACTGGGCCCTCAAGGAGAATAAATGTTCTGTAGTAAGATAGGGATGGAAACGGCATTCCAGGAAAAAAATAAACTTAAGTTTAAAGTATAGACGTGACTTGACTTCCGGAGAAGATGGCGGCTTAGTAAGACGCGCGGGTCTTAGTTCCTCCTCCAGAAAAGCAACTAAAGAAACAGAAACAATACAAAACAGCTCCCGGAGTCACGACAGAGACCAAAAAAGACAGCGTACCCCATTCTGGAACGGCTGAACGGGTAGGGAGAATCCACTGCTGTGAGATACCCGAGGGGTGCACGTTTTCCCGGCTGGGGTGGCTGGCGTCTGGGGTCCCCTCCACGCACGTGGCTCCCCAGTCTGACTGGGAACATTGGATAGCGGGGCCCTCCCGTCACGCTTGGCGTCTCGGGACAGCTGGGCAATTTGGACCGGCACTCCCCCAAGCCACGGCCAGCGACCCCCGCCTCCACGCGCGGTTTCCCGGGCTGACTGCCCCGCAGACAAACGACCACCACGAGCGCCACCTACTGGGCAGGAAAAGAAAAACAGAGCCCAGAGATTCCACAGAAAAACCTTTCAACCAGCTGGGTCCCACACCCAGGGAGATCTGATCAAATGCCCAGACACCAGCAGAAAATAATGGATGACGCTCGGAAAATTGAAGATATGGCCCAATCAAAGGAACAAACCAATAGTTCAAATGAGATACAGGAGCTGAGACAACTAATGCTGAATATACGAACAGAAATGGAAAAACTCTTCAAAAACCAAATCAATAAATTGAGGGAGGACATGAAGAAGATATGGGCTGAACAAAAAGAAGAAATAGAAAATCTGAAAAAACAAATCACAGAACTTGTGGGAGTGAAGGACAAAGAAGAAAAAATGGAAAAAACAGTGGATACCTACAATGGTAGATCTAAAGAGACAGAAGCTACAATTAGTGAACTGGAGGATGGAACAACTGAATTCCAAAAAGAAACAGAAACTATAGGGAAAAGAATGGAAAAACTTGAGCAGGGAATCAGGGAACTGAATGACAATATGAAGCGCACAAATATACGTGTTGTGGGTGTCCCAGAAGGAGAAGAGAAGGGAAAAGGAGGAGAAAAACTAATGGAAGAAATTATCACTGAAAATTTCCCAACTCTTATGAAAGACCTAAATATACAGATCCAAGAAGTGCAGCGCACCCCAAAGAGAATAGACCCAAATAGGCGTTCTCCAAGACATTTACTAGTTAGAATGTCAGAGGTCAAAGAGAAAGAGAGGATCTTGAAAGCAGCAAGAGAAAAACAATCTGTCACATACAAGGGAAACCCAATAAGACTATGTGTAGATTTCTCAGCAGAAACCATGGAAGCTAGAAGACAGTGGGATGATATATTTAAATCACTAAAAGAGAAAAACTGCCAACCAAGACTCCTATATCCAGCAAAATTGTCCTTCAAAAATGAAGGAGAAATTAAAACATTTATAGACAAAAAGTCACTGAGAGAATTTGTGACCAAGAGACCAGCTCTGCAAGAAATACTAAAGGGAGCACTAGAGTCAGATACGAAAAGACAGAAGAGAGAGGTATGGAGTAAAGTGTAGAAAGAAGGAAAATCAGATATGATATATATAATACAAAAGCCAAAATGGTAGAGGAAAATATTATCCAAACAGTAATAACACTAAAAGTTAATGGACTGAATTTCCCAATCAAAAGACATAGAATGGCAGAATGGATTCAGCTTTAAGACAAGATAAACTTATGAACCATGTAATAACATGGATGGACCTAGAGAATATTATGCTGAGTGAATCCAGCCAAAAACTAAAGGACAAATACTGTATGGTCCCACTGATGTGAACGGACATTCGAGAATAAACTTGAAATATGTCATTGGTAACAGAGTTCAGCAGGAGTTAGAAACAGGGTAAGACAATGAGTAATTGAAGCTGAAGGGATACAGACTGTGCAACAGGACTAGATACAAAAACTCAAAAATGGACAGCACAATAATACCTAATTGTAAAGTAATCATGTTAAAACACTGAATGAAGCTGCATCTGAGCTATAGGTTTTTGTTTTGTTTTGTTTTGTTTTGTTTTGATTTTACTTTTATTTGATTATTACTTTTATTTTTTTCTCTATATTAACATTCTATATCTTTTTCGGTTATGTTGCTAGTTCTTCTAAACCAATGCAAATGTACTAAGAAATGATGATCATGCATCTATGTGATGATGTTAAGAATTAATGATTGCATGTGTAGAATGGTATGATCTCTAAATGTTGGGTTAATTTCTTTTTTTCCGTTAATTAAAAAAAAAAAAAAAAGAGAAGGGATAATTGGAGATGAAGGGATACAGACTGTACAACGGGACTGGATATAAAAACTCAGAAATGGACAGCACAATACTACCCAATTGTAATGCAATTATATTAAAACACTGAATGAAGCTGCATGTGAGGTATAGGTTTTTTGTTTTTGTTTTTTTTGTTTTTTTTTCTTTCTATTATTGTTTTAATTCTTATTCTGTTGTCTTTTTATTTCTTTTTCTAAATTGATGCAAATGTACTAAGAAATGATGAATATGCAACTATGTGATGTTATTAAGAATTACTGATTGTACATGTAGATTGGAATGATTTCTAATTGTTTTGTTAATTCTTTTTTTAATTAATAAAAAAAAATAAAAAAAAATAAAAAATAAAAATAAAAAAAAGTATAGCCGTAAGGGAGAATGCTGCACCTTTAAGAACTTCAAGTGGTTCCCTGTTCAACCTAAATTTCAAGCAGACAGGTCCTTACCAAAGCCCTCTCTCATATTACCAGGACGAAAAGAGAATGCACCTTTTCTCATGTGTAGTGCACCATCTTGATTTTCCTGTTTTTGGTTTAGCTTTTTTTACTTAACCACTGTGTTGCTTCCTACACCCCCTTATGGCTCTTTGACCATTTAATTGGTCCTTCATGGGTCTCTCTGTCTACTCATTCCTCCAACTTCTAGCCCTCTCCTTTTCATACTTTTAAGTTATTGTTGTATCATCAGTGTTTGAGCTAATTCCTTAATGTGTATGTTAGGGCAAAAATGCACTAATCATCCCAAATACATCCTTGGATATCCCTGCAGGACCCATTTGAGATAGTCAACCTGCTAAGTGGGTTTGCATAGGTATCATGGACCTACATCCAGAATTTTTCAAGACAATTTTTATTTCAGACACTATTCTGTTGTCCCCTAAGCCTTCGAAGTCCCCAAGGTCTGACTATTTCATCTTCTACCTGCATCTCCAAATCTAATACTCACAGCATGAAATAGCACAAAATTCTTTTGTTAGACCATGTGTCACAATTTTCATCTCAGAAAATATGAAAACCAGACTTACGGTCATGTCTCATATGAAAATCATATGTTTCAACATACTTCATGACTAAGGTTGCTCCAGAAACAGGAGTTGAGTGTAACACTTGTGTAGTTCATCAGCTGCAAAATAGAAGTTATCAGCTCCACCCTCAGGAAGGGCAGGAGCATTGCGGAGGTGATGAGATAGGACAGATAGTGTGTTGCCTTGATCTCAGAGGGGCCTAAATTCAAATCCCTTCTCGATAATTTACTAGCTAAGTAATTGCCTAGAACTGCAGCTGGTCTTAACCTAAATGCTCTTCCTCCTCCTCCCCCTGGGGATGAAATGAGGACAGAAGGTCCTCTCTTAGCAGTTGGAGTACCCAGTAGTACCTAGTATAGTAATGAGATAAGCCTCCTTCTGCCAACACAGACACACACACTCCTATACATCTCCGTTTGGAAGCATAGTCTGTACTCTAATCCTCGTCTCCTCTGATTATTTTTCATTGACTTTCCCTGCCACAGGGTCTCCAAGCAATAATATTCCAAAGCACAACTCTGACCCGCACAGATCCTGTAGTGTGGTCAGTAGTCCTTACCTGCGAGGAGCTCTTTGCAAACCTTAAGATTTGCATCCTCACTTCCCAATAATTATCTCTCTTTTTCTCCTTGAGGATGCTGCACAGATTATGTAGATTTGTCCTGCACGAGTGTGCCCAGCTCAGCTGAGGAAAGCATTCCTCTGAAGGCACAAAATGCAATGAAATGCAAAGGGTGTCTTTCCTAAATCATACAAAAGATATCAGCAGCGGTCCTTCTTCTAATCAAGCAAATGCCTTTCAGACAACTGCCTACATACCACACAGCTCAACCCCCAACCTCCTGTTCACCATTCTCCTCCTTGCTTCTCTTGCCCTCCTCCCATCCCCATCACTCCAGCTGTCTTCCTGCCTGTCCTACTCCCCTTTTTATTTTCTCCCTACTCCTCTTTCATCCCTTTCACGTGCCTTCTTCCCCCAAAATACAGAGGCTGCACACTTCGTCTAGAATTATACTCAGGCCTTCTTAATTCTGACTCTGAGTCCAAACCAGCATCTGAATGCCAAAGCATGGGAAGGACAGCACAGCAAGTTGTGGGCAGTCATTTTCTAAGAGCTAAAATACACACCCAATTTACATGACTATTTGCATTTGTGTATAAATTATACATCAATATGTATCCTCCTAAGACAGTGAGTTACTAAAATAATTTTGCTACTTTCAAACTTGTCATTGCTCAATTTTTCCTCTCTCCCTTGCTACAACACCCACACACATCTTTCATTCCTCAGGAGAAAGAGAGTGAGGAAAAGCAGGGAGAGAGAGAACAGTGTAAGAGTGAAGTAGAAGAGAAAATGGATAAAGGGGATAAAGATGAGAAATGGAAAGTACCAATGAAATAAATATTTATAAGCAATCATCGCATACCACTGTACTGTGTTTGTAATAATGATTAATATTATGTAATAATGATTAGATACAATAAAATCCCTCCCCTAAAGATAACAAAATGAATATGATATCAGAGAAATGCAACTTCTCCAGAATTTTCCAGAATTTCAGGTAAAAATAATTATCTGAAAGAAGTTAAAATTTTCAGAAAATTTCCTTAAAAGGTCACTTTTTTGGGCATGTATAGACTCAGCCTTTTAACTGTGAGTGAATACCATAAAATACTTTAGCCCCAACTGTTTTGAGGCACTGTGAAAAGATCAAGCAAGACAAAGTGTGCAGTCGTCAATGCTGAGCCATCTGCTCATCCCACAAACCCATATCCTTGAGAACTCTACCCCACCCCATCCCATTACACCCCAGTTCATGTTTCTAGGCAACCATGCATTCACCACAGGTCTCCTACATCCTGGACCAATCATGTTCTTTCTCCCTGGGAATGTTGATTTGGTGTTCAGAGATGCTGTGCAACTCGAGCTCTTTACCTGAATCAAGGAAATGAATTCGCCCTTAAGGGACAGGCATCTTCAACTATGCAGAAAAAAGCACAAATAGCTGGACTGCAGAGAAAGAAAAATGAAGTAAAATGAACAAAGACTGAGGTTTAGAACATGTCTGTGCTTAGGTTCTAACCAGTTGCTAGTTCCAGGTTGCAGTCACCATCTTCTGCCCTTGAGAATTCTGAGACACTCACGTGCCCTTACAATAGGGACTCGCTTTTGCTTTAGCAAGTTTGGGTAGATTACTGTTATTTTCAACCAAGAGAACCATGTCTAAGACTATTTAGTCCAATTAATCCACATGTATTTCCAATTTAATTTTGTATTTCTAATATTTTTTACACATTTGAAGTGTTTTGAGTTGATAGGATTTTTTCTTCCTCTTTTAAATAAATTTGAACTCTTTATGATTTATTCAGTTTGTCTAAGGAATTTTCCTTAAGAGTGTTATATTTTCAACCCTAAAATTATCAGATACCGTGGGGACATGTATCACTTTGTGCTGCACAATAGATTATGACTTTGCGAATTGCACATCTTGGAAAATAAAATACACTGAAGTTCAATAAAATTCTCACCCGTGGGTCTCACTTCTTCATTCTACTGTCAAAATACCAATACCTCATTAAATGTGAACAAACATTGGAAATGTGCTAATTCGGTTAATAAATGCATGGAACGAGCAGAGACACAAATAATGAAAAAAACAACAATAATAATGTGACAAAAGGATGAATTTGATAAATTCTGCAAGATAAGCTTCAGGCTTGATAAGTAATTTATTGCAGTAGAAAAGAAAGTAGAGCATGGCAGACAATCACCAGAATCTAGATGAGGGATCTGGGCCAGCCAGAACAGAGCTGTTCCCTCAGCCACACTTGAGTGTAACACCCAGAAGTTAATACCAAAACCCCACTGTGCATTCTTTCTCACGGCTCATATAACCATAGGCCAAAGCTAATTGGGCAATATGAAGTATGTACATTTTTACAATGTAGAGCCAGTCATTCCAAACTAATATGTTTCAATATTTTCAACAAAGAAATACAGTGCAGTCTCAGACTGGTAAATTACATAATCATTCATGCACTCAAAGCAACATTTGATCCCTATGACACGCAGGCACAGACTAGGGACTATACATATGAATGAGGCACGGTCTCATTTAGTTGATACAGCTCTCAGCTCAATATTGTGTTCATTCGCTAATTTCTCCACTCACTATTGTCAATATAACTAAAGTTGGATGGAAAGACAGCACAGGGGACTACAACTATCATTATTAGTGTTCAGTGTCTATCCAAGGGACTGTGCTAAATGCTTTCCATATAAAACACACAATTCTGATTGCAACTCTACAGGGCAGAATCACTCTACCTGCTTTACAGATTGGCAAACTGAGGTTCAAAGATATTGAGTAATGTGCCAAATATCACGCAGTAAGTAAATCAGGTAGCCAGGATTGAACCCAAGTCTCTCTGAATCTATAGTCTAAATATTTTCTAGTTCACTCGGATGCAAAATAAATGACACTTAACTGCCTCTAAAAAATGAGAAGAGAGGCATTCACCTGTTCACTCAGTTGCTTATTCATTAATTTTTATATATTTTTATTCAATATTATTGTGGCTTGAAGCTCTGTACCCCAAATAAACATGCTCCTTATTCTAATCTATTCCTGTGGGTGTGAATCCATTGTAAATGGGGCTTTTTGATGAGGTTACTTCAGTTAAGATGTGGCCCAAGTGAATCAGGAAGGGTCTTAATTCTATTGTTAGAGTCTCTTATAAGCAGAATGAAATTCAGACACACAGAGAGAAAGCCAGAGGAAGAAGCCAGAAGTCAATGGATGCCAGAGAAGCCAGGAGAAGCACCTCTGTGCACTGCCATGTAACAGAAAAGCCAAGGACCAAGGGATGCTGGCAGCTTACCCCAGAATACCCCAGTCTCCTGGGAGAAAGCATCACCCTGGTGATGCCTCTATTTGAGACTTTCAGCCTCAAAATCATGAGTTAATAAATTTCCATGGTTTAAACCAGCCCATTGCATGATGCTTGTTTTAGAAGCCAGGAAACTAAAACAAGCATTTACTACTGTGTTGCACAACTTCAGGGGATGTCACCACATGTATGCTATATTACTCTCCTCTCCCCAACTCAGCAGTGTGAATGGTGCCTCCTGGGCCTGTGCAACTTGCAGACCCTATGGACCACTGGACAAGGCATGCTGAGTGATGCAAAGCTAAGTAAGACAGTCTTTTCCTTCAAGAGGTTTATAGTCTATTACGGTGCTAAAGGAAGTTTTCATTAACCTTATAACAAAACAAAATGTAATAATGTCTCAAGAAAGGTAAAAATACAGCAGACATTCCAGAGAAAGCATCCAATTTCCCAAAGGGCTGCTTGAAGATATTAATAAAGGAGCCCTTTAAATGCTATGAGCAATTTGCTGCCTGCACAGGTGGGCTGACATGGCCCACTGCTGCCAAACACATTCAAGATAGCACAAGGAAATGAGGCGAATGAAAAGAACCTTTTATATTTTTTAATCTTCTGTGTTGATTTATCTTCCTCTGTGCTACGAGTGGAAGCAAAACATTCTTCCTCATCATCCCAATTCCACCTCCTCTCCATTTCAACACACATACACACACACACACACACACACACACACACACCCTTTACAATTTAAAGTTATAATTCATTGGTGTTCCTCACATTCATATTTCAGAGACTCAGTTTAAGAGAATGCAAATATGTGTTCTCTTGCTGCCTGCCCTAGCTCAATAATCACTTGTTTGTATACTGACCATAGATGAAATTAAAGGACATTTGAACAGAACTGTGATTCTAAGAATAGACACCAGAAAATATTAAAAAGTAGTGAATTCATATTTGGACACCAAGTAAACTTCCCCTCATGTTATTTCTTCAGTTCATGGATATCTGATAATGTGCTCAAACCTGTAAAATTAAGTAGCGTTGGTGAGGGATACATTTTTTACATTTTTTCACTTATTTAACATTAACTAGTGCCAGAACTCCATAAAAATATTAAGTTGATGCTAGTCATATAGACATATGAATACACACACACACACACACACACGAACAAGCCCCACCCAGAGACAAACTGCATCTGTCTTCATTTTCCCTGCCTCCACTGGTATCTAAGTTTTAACTCTTACAGGATGGAAGATACTAATTTTTTTCTCTAGTAGTCAGAAGATTAGAAACATTAAAACAGATGAATCAAAAATAAACAAAACAGATGCATCACAGTCATGTATATTGGAATTTTTTTTCAAATCTAAAGACCAAAAGGAAGCAAATATAATTGGTAGATACATGAAACAGGACTGCATTCTCAAATAGATTATTTTCTTGCTACTGATTTTCCTCTCTTGCTCTATCAAACATCTAATCTTTGAAAATACAGGGTTTGCTTTATAATGAATCTCGGGAATCCTCCCTGTCACTCAGCCAGCCAGGGAGCAGTCTTCTATGGCACGGCACGACCCTTCACAGGTGGCTATGCCTGCAGAGAAGACATCATAGATTCCCCAGTGGGAAGAAAAACCACAAACCAGAAGTCTTTAAAATCAAATAAAGATTTAAGTGAGAAGGGTTGTTTTAGTTAGAGGAGAAAGGAGATTGGGGGAAATAGCACAGAGAAGACAAAGAATAGACCTAGAAAACAATTATTCTCTTCAGTACAAAATAAAATGCAGATAAGCAATGCCTTAGAGTAGGGATTCCCAAACCTGCTCAATCCCTAGAAACCTGAGCTTCACAAAACACATATTCCCAGGTCTTACCTCAAACTTGCTGAATCAAAATCTATGGGTTTGGGAACTAGGAATTTGTACATTTTCAAATTACCCCTATTGTTGATGCTTATCAAAGTTTGGGAACCATGGCTTTAGAAGACATACAAATTCATACCTTTTTGACTTGGTAGAAGCCAGTCTCTTGGTGAGGATGTGGAGCTTGAGGTGGGGACAAGTCCTGGGTCCCTTTAGCCCTGGCTTAAGGTGGGGAATTTAACGGCAGAGGAATAGCAGTTGCCGGTAAGCAAACCAAAACAGGAGATGAATGTAATTTGCACATGAGTTTATAGCCCTGGAATTAAGTGGCAAGAATGGGAATGGAAAGGAAAAATAGAAGCAGATCATATTATACATGAAAATTTAGTGTAATGTGTTGCCTGATTAAATACATAGTATGTTAGGCATACTGATTCTGAGGTTTGGATTTGTGACTCAAAGCCAGTATTTTCTCACCCTCAGTCACCCCTCCCCTTGTCCTGAGCTACACTATTGCAGTAGCCTCCAGAGCAATGTCCCTATGTTTGTTCCTGTTCCTTCCCAGCCAATTCATTCTCTACTTCATAGACAGAGAAAGCTTTTAAAAATACATGTCTGTAAACAGGAGAACTCCAAAACAAATAAGAAGCAAAGCCTATGTGCCAGTTTGAAAGTATTATGTACCCCAGAAAAGCCATGTTTTAATGCTGATTCAGTGTTGTGGGGGCAGCTGTTTCTTATTATCCTGATTCAATCTTGTAGCATGGAAAGTTTTGATTAGATTATCTCAACAGAGCTGCGGCGGGCCCAATTGTGGGTGTGAGCTTTTGATTAAATGAAGATATGACTCTGCCCATTCAAGGTGGGTCTTGATTGGTTTACTAGAGTCCTTTAAAAGGGGAAACTATTTTGGAGAAACCTCAGAGCCGACAGAGAGAGAGAGCCAACAGAAACTTCAGAGCACCGCTCACAGGCAGAGAATGGAGACAAAGATGTTTGGACATGCTTGGAGTCCAACAGACGTCACCATGACATGTTAAGCAAGCCAGAATCTGGAGAGAGCCAAGGGAAGCCAAGAGATGAAAACGAGCCCTGCATACGTAAAGTGAGGAACCACTACAGGAACGGAAGCTGAAAACAATGGCGCCCAGGAGCAAGGGACCAGCAGACGCCAGCCACATGACTTCCCAGCTGACAGAGGTGTTCCTGACCCATTGGTCTCCCTTGAGTTAAGGTGTCTTTCCTGGATGCCTTAGTTTGGACATTTTATAGGCTTAGAACCATAAACTTGCAACTTACTAAATTTCCTTTGTAAAAAACGTTCCAGTTCCATATATCACATTCTGGCAGCTTAACAAACTAATATAGCCCAGGGCGAGAAGGAGGCTCAGAGAGACAGAGAAAACCCTGCACACTGCATTTGCCTTGGGGAGATCTTCTTGATAGGAGGGTTGAAGTTAAATCTGTTACAAAACCAAGAAAAAGACATCCCAGGGAATAAATTCCAGGATTAACCTTTCAAAATATTAAAATGTACCATGTACCACAAAAGAGTACAAGGCAAACAAATAAATAGGAAATGGTGACCCATCCAAAGGAAGAGAATATAAGTACAGAAAACACCAATGAAGAGTATGGGCATATCAAAAAAAGCCTTTAAAAGATAATCTTAAAAATTATTAAGGAGATGAAGGAAAGTACAGAGAAAGAAGCAAAGGATATCAGGAGGAAAATGAATGAACAATAGGAGAGTCTAAGCACAAAGATAGAAATTTTAAAAAAGGGACTGAACAGAACTACTAGAGTTGAAGACCATGATTATTGAAATTACTGCAGGAGGATATCAAGAGCAAATTGGAGCTGGAAGAAGAAAGAATCAATGAACTTGAAGACATCACACTTGAAGTGAGTCAGGCTAAGAAACAGAAAGAAAGAAGAAATATTAAAAGCAAAAATAACCTAAAACAGCTATGGGACGTGATATGCATTATGGGAGTTCTAGACAGGAAAGAAACAGAGAAAGAGGCAGGAGTAGTCAAAGACATAATAAAAAAGAACTTCTTAAACTTAGCAAAAGACATGAATATGCACATCCAGGAAACTTGAAGAATACCAAACAAGATAAACATGAAGAAAAAGCAATGCCATTGTATACTGATTACATTATCAAATGCAAAAGGCAAGGAGAAAGTTCTGAAAGATGCAAGAGAAAAAAATGTGTTATATATAAGGGAACCCCATTTAGATTGAGTGCCAGTTTCTCATCCGAAACCATGGAGACAAGAAGGCAGTGGGTTGAAATACTTAAAGTACTGAAGGAAAACAACTACCAGCCAATAATTTTATATCTGATGAAACTCTATTTCAAAAATTAGAGAGAGATTAAGACATTCTTAGACCAAAAAAAAGCAGAGGAAGTTTGTCACCACTAGAACAGCCATATAAGCAATGTTAAAGAGGTTCTTCAGACTGAAAGGAAAGAACACTAGGCAGTGCTTCAAAGTAGCATGAAGAAATAAAGACATGTGACGAAGGTAGCCATTTGGCTAATTATAAATACCGGTATTATTGTATTGCATTGTATTGTTTGGTATGTAACTCCATTCTTACTTCCCACAGTGCTAAAATGCATAAAAAGAAATGATAAATGTAGTTTTAGGCATACAACGTAAAAAGTAAAAAGATAAGTTACAAGTACAAAAAATGGTGAGGAGACAGAGGACTATATACGAAAAGTTTATGTAAATGTTATTAAATTTAAGCAGGTATCAAACCAAATATCACTGTTATATATTTAGGATGTTAAAGTTTTTACCCCATAGTAATCACAAGGAAAATCGAAGAAAAATATATCCAGATAGAAGTAAGAAAGCACAAAAAAGCAAATAAATAAAAAGTTACATTTTAGTGGAAGTGAGGGACAGAGAAAGGTATAAGACTTACAAAGGCTGAATAACAAAATGACAGAAGAAACCCTGTATTATCAACAGTGACTTTGAATGTGAATGGATAAAACTCTCCAAGCATTGCTGAAAGGGAAATATATAGCTCTAAGTGCTTGTGTTGAAAAAGAAGAAATACTTCAAATCAAAGACCTAACCTCAAAACTGGAAGAACTAGAAAAAAGAAGAGCAAACTAAACCTACAATGAACAAAAAGAAGGAACTAGAAAAGAGATAAATGAAATAGAAAACAACAACAACAACAATAATAAGAATCAACAAACCAAAAGTTGGTTATTTGAAAATATCAATAAAATTGGCAAACAATCAGCTGGACTGACAAAGAAAAAAAAGAGAGAGGATGCAAGCAGCTTAACTCAGAAATGGAAAAGGGGTCAGTACTACCAACCTTGCTGAAATAAAGAGGATAAAAAAAGTATACCAAGAACAATTGTACACCAATAAATTATATAACATAGATGAAATGGAAAAATTCTTTGAAACAAACTACCTACATTGACTCAAGAAGAAATAGAAGATCTCCACAAACCAATTACCAGTAAAAAGATTGAATTAGTAATAAAAATCTCCCAACAAAGAAAAGCCCAGGACCAGATGTCTTCACAGGGGAATGTTACCAAATGTTCCAAGAAGACCTAACTCCAATTCTGCTCAAATTTCTCCAAAATAATGAAGAGCCAGGAACACACCCTAACTCATTCTATAAAGCCAACATCACCCATATACCAAAGCTGGATAAAGATACCACAAGCAAAGAAAACTGCAGACCCATACCTCTTACAAATATAGATGCAAAAATTCTCAACAAAATACTGGAAAACTAAATCCAACAGCACATTAAAAGAATTATACATCATAATCAAGTGGGATTTATCCAAGGTATGCAAGGGTCCTTCAACATAACAAAATCAATTAACGTAATGGACCACATTAAGAGAATGAAGAAAAAAAACACATAGTCATCTCAACTGATGCAGAAAAGGCATTTGTGCCTGTTTGAAAAGATTATGTACCCTAGCAAAGCCATGTTTTAATCCTGATCCATCTTGTGGAGGTAGCCATTTCTTTTAATCCCTATTCAGCATTGCAGGTTGGAAACTTGATTAGATTATCTCCACAGAGATGTGATATGCCCAATTATGGGTATTAAGCTTTGATTAGAGGGAAATGTGACCCCACCATTCCAGGTGGGTCTTGATTAGTTTATTGAAATCCTTTAAAAGAGGAAACACTTTTGGAAAAAGCTTTAGAGCCCATGCAGCCAGAGACCTTTGGAGATGAAGAAGAAAAATGCCCCTGGGTGACCCTGATGAAACAAGAAGCTAGAAAGAAAGGTAGCAGACACCATGTTCACCATCTGCCTTTCCAGTTGAGAGAGAAACCCAGAACTTGATGGGCCTTTCTTGAGTGAAAGTAACCTATGGTTGGTGCCTTAATTTAGATATTTTCATAGCCTGGCCTTAATTTGGACATTGTTTATAGATTTGCTTTAATTTGGACATTTTCACAGCCTTAGAACTGTAAACTTGTAACTTAATAAATTCCCCCTTAAAAGCCATCCTGTTTCTGGTATATCACATTCTGGTAACTAGCAAACTAGAACAGCATTGGACAAAATAAAATACCTTGCCATGATAAAAACACTTAGAGTACTAGGAATAAAAGGAAACTTCCTAAACATGACAAAGATAATAGAAAAAGCTCATGACCAACATCCTACTTAATGGTGAAAAACTGAAAGCTTTTCCTGACCTCTAAGGAAAAGAGGTCAGGAAAAGACAAGGATGCCCACTGTCACCACTGTTATTCAACATTGTACTAGAAGTTCTTGCCAGAGCAATTGGCTAAGAAAAAGAAATAAAAGGCATCCAAATTGGAAAGGAAGAAGTAAAACTTTCCCTATTTGCTGATGATATGGTCCTATATACAGAAAATTCTGAAAAATCCACAACAATGCTCCTAGAGCTAATAAACTAATTCAGCAAAGTTTCATGGTCTAAGATCAACATTCAAAATCAGTAGTGTCTCTATACACAAGCAAAGAACAATCAGAATAAATCAATAAAGAAATTCCATTCAAATTATCAACTGAAATAATCAAATATCTAGGAATAAATCTAACCAAAGATTTAAAGAACTTGTACACAGAAAGCTGCAAAACATTGCCAAAAGAAATTAAAGAAGAACTATATAAATCAAAGGACATTCCATGTTCATGGATTGGAAAACTGAATATTGTTAAGATGTTAATTCTACCCAAAGGAATGAATAGATTCAATGCAATCCCAATCAAAATTCCAATAACTTTCTTTTCAGGAATGGAAAAGCCAAATATCAAGTTGATATGGAAGGAAAAAGGGACTCAAATAGCTGAAGCCATCTTGAAAAAGAAAAATGAATTTGACAGATTCACACTTCCTGATCTTAAAATTTATTACAAATCCAAAGTAATCAAAACATCATGGCACTGGCACAAGGACAGACATACAGACAAATACAATAAAATTTAGGGCTTAGAAATCTACCCTCATATTTGTGGCCAACTTATTTTTTTTTTATTAACGGAAAAAAAAAAAGAAATTAACACAACATTTAGAAATCATACCATTCTACATATGCAATCACTAATTCTTAACATCATCACATAGATGCATGATCATCGTTTCTTAGTACATTTGCATCGGTTTAGAGGAACTAGCAACACAACAGAAAAAGAAATAGAATGATAATATAGAGAAAAGAAATAAAAGTAGTAATAATAGTAAAAAAAAAAAAAACCCTATAGCTCAGATGCAGCTTCATTCAGTGTTTTAACATGATTACTTTACAATTAGGTATTATTGTGCTGTCCATTTTTGAGTTTTTGTATCTAGTCCTGTTGCACAGTCTGTATCCCTTCAGCTCCAATTACCCATTATCTTACCCTGTTTCTAATTCCTGCTGGACTCTGTTACCAATGACATATTTCAAGTTTATTCTCGAATGTCCGTTCACATCAGTGGGACCATACAGTATTTGCCCTTTAGTTTTTGGCTGGACTCACTCAGCATAATATTCTCTAGGTCCATCCATGTTATTACATGCTTCATAAGTTTATCTTGTCTTAAAGCTGCATAATATTCCATCGTATGTATATACCACAGTTTGTTTAGCCACTCTTCTGTTGATGGACATTTTGGCTGTTTCCATCTCTTTGCAATTATAAATAACGCTGCTATAAACATTGGTGTGCAAATGTCCATTTGTGTCTTTGCCCTTAAGTCCTTTGAGTAGATACCTAGCAATGGTATTGCTGGGTCACATGGCAATTCTATATTCAGCTTTTTGAGGAACCGCCAAACTGCCTTCCACAGTGGTTGCACCATTTGACATTCCCACCAACTGTGGATAAGAGTGCCTCTTTCTCCGCATCCTCTCCAGCACTTGTCATTTTCTGTTTTGTTGATAATGGCCAACTTATTTTTGACAAGGTGGCAAAGTCTATTCAATTGGGAAAGAATAGTCTCTTTAACAAATGGTGCTGGGAAAATTTCATCTCCAGCTGCAAAGCAAAAGGATCCCAACTCACACCATATATGAAAATCAACTTAAAATGGATCAAAGACCTTAATATAAGAGCTGGAACCATCAAACTCCTTGAAGAAAATGAAGGGAAGCATCTTCAGGAAATTGTGTTAAGCATTGGTTTCTTGCACTTTATACCAAAGTACAAGTAACAAATGAAAAAAGTAGATAAATGGGACCTCTCCAGATTAGAAACTTTTGTGCCTCAAAAGACTTTATAATGAAAGTAAAACAACAACCTACACAATGGGAGAAAATATTTAGAAATAATATATCCAATAAAAGATTAATATCCAGAATATAGAATGAAATTCTTCAACTTAACAACACAAAAAACCTACACAATTAAAAAAAGATGGGCAAAAGACCCAAATACACCTCTCCAAAGAAGATATATAAATGGCCAGAAAGCACATGAAAAAATACGCAACATCATTAGCCTATCAGGGAAATGCAAATCAAAACCACAATGAGATATCATTTCACACCCTTTAGAATGGCTGCTTTAAAAAATTGGAAGTAACAAATTTTGGAAAGAATGCAGAGAAATAGAGCCTCATTCATTCTTGGTGGCTATGTAAAATGGTTCACCGTGGAAGGCAGTTTGGAACTTCCTAAGAAAGCTAGCTATAGAACTATAATATGATTCAGCAATCCCACTACTAGGTATATACCCAAAAGAATTGAAAGCTTGGACTCAAACAGATGTTTGCACTCTGATGTTCACAGCAGCATTATTCACTATTGCTAAAAATGGAAGCAACCCAACTGTCCATCAACCAATGAATGGATAAATAAAATATGGTATATAAGTACAATGGAATATTATTCAGCCATAAAAAGGAATGAAGTCCTGATACATGCAACAACATGGATGAAACTTGAAGACATTAGGTTGATTAAAATAAGCCAGATATAAAAGGATAAATGTTATATGATCTCATAGTTTTGAAACAATTAGTTAAATGCTGCAGAGAAGGTAAAAGTAATGAGGATAGAGAACAGGCCACTGATATTGGCTAAAGGAAGACTATTGGTTTACATTGAGGGAGAATTTCAGTCCAGGTTGGACTGGGTGATGGCAATCCATTTTTCACAATGGAATGTCAGCACTAAGAGCAGAGCAAATGACATAGGACAGGAGGTATGAGCACTAAGATTCAGGGCTAGATGAAAGAGATCCAGGGATGTCCACAGAAATTAGCATGTTTGAATTACAATTTCAAGGTCTGAATGATTCTGACTTGTCTGCAGCATGGGAGAGGAGAGAGAAAAGAGAGAATATCAAACGGCTCCAGGGCAGAAGTTGGCACATCAAGTCAAGAGTGGAATGCTGACCATACAGTTAGAAAAAGAAAGGAAAATGAATGAAATGGAAGGTGTTGAAAGGCTCAAAGAAGAAGTAAAACTAAAGAACAGAGGATCTGAATACTAATAAAACCCCACAAGTATTTGTGAGGTTGTGAGATGGTGGTTGGTTGACATAGAAAAATGATGAAGATAAGTCACATGAAGAAGTGTCAATGAACTATGAAACAAGAGTTTCATATTACTCCTCAACATAAATATTAAAGTCCCTAAGGAAGAAACAAGAGGAATTGGACAAAAAATGCTAATTTTGAAGAAAATAAAATTGTGTCCTTTGAGAATAGCAGAAGTTGTGTTGGAAGTCAGGGGTGGTAGGTGGCTGAAAAAGAATGGATGGCTTGGATCTCAAATGAGCTGCAGAAAGAGTGTGATGTGTCAATGGACCTCAGGAACAAGGAGCAACGTCCCAATGAATAGGAAGAGTGAGGAGGTAGGGTAGTGTAGGGCATGAGTATTTTTGAATGTTCACTAAATTATACCAATACATAACTGGGAAGAAGAAGCACTGGTCCAGATGAAACTTTATGGCTCCTTCAAATTTATTACTCCATGATTCTTCACCTAAGGGAGTGGGAGTCCCTCTACCAAATATACCAATCTTGTCTCACTGTCTAATCTACTAGTTTTTCTCTAACTTTGATTAAATAAATAAGGCATCTAAGAAAATACTCCAAAAAGGGGGATAGAGGATTGGAGAGATGAGTGGGGAAGGAAGGGAGAAGGAAAGAGTAACAGAAGGAGAGAGAGAAGGAAAGAGGGAGAGACGGAGGGATGGAGAGATTAAAGCACATATCTTAACCTATAGCTTGCAAATTCATAATAATTTGGATTTTCAATTTATAAAAATTTTCAGAATGTATTGGTTGTTTAAACATGCAAAATTCTCCTTCTAAAGTTTCCTGATATGGAACCATCCACAGTTGGATCACCAGTAGGTGTGGATTTAATCAAAGACCTCAAAATTCTCAAATTTCAAAATGCTATTTGAGACCTTTCAGCCTAAGGACCGAAAATATCGAAAGTGAATGGGAAAGTACATATGGTTGTTGGAATGCAAGTAGGTGACAATCAGATAGTTGCATATGTTGCTTTTTATCCTGAACTATTTTAGCAAAAATCTGCTCTTTGGTAGATGAATAATTCACTGATATTTCAAGTGTATTTTAAATGTACCATACAAATAAAGCAGGATGGGAGGTAGGAGACTAGGGTGACTGGGTTTTCCATTTTAGAGTATTCAGGAAGGCCTCACTGAGAAAGGGACAGTTGAGCAAAGACATTAAAGCGGTGTTCTAGTTTGCTAGCTGTTAGAATGCAATATTCTGGAAATGGAATGGCTTTTAAAAAGGGGAATTCAATGAGTTGCTAGTTCACAGTTCTAAGGCTGAGAAAATGTCCCAATTAAAACAAGCCTATAGAAATGTCCAGTCAAAGGCATCTAGGCATAGATACCTTGGTTCAAGAAGGCCAATGACATTCTGGTTTCTTTCTCAAGTGGAAGGGCACATGGTGAACACAGTCAGAGTTTCTCTCTCATCTAGAAAGGCACATAGTGAACACGGTCAGGGTTCCTCTCTCATCTGGAAGGGTACATGGCGAACATGGCATCATCTGCTAGCTTCTTTTCCTGGCTTCCTGTTTCATGAAGCTCCCCGGGAGGCATTTTCCTTCTTCATCTCCAAAGATCGCTGGCTGGTGGACTCTGCTTCTCATGGCTATGTCGTTCTGCTCTGCTCTCTCTGAATCTCTTTCTTTCTCCAAAATGTTTCCTCTTTTGTAGGACTCCAGAAACTTATCAAGACCCACCCAACTGGGTGGAGACATGTCATCACCTAATCCAGTTTAACGACTACTTTTGATTAAATCACATCTCCAGGGAGATGATCTGATTACAGTTTCAAACATACAGTATTGAATAGGGATTATTCTGCCTTTATGAAATGGGATTTAAATTAAAACATGGCTTTTCTAGGGGACATGCATCCTTTCAAACCAGCACAAGTGGTAAGGGAATTAGCCTTACATATATCTGGAAAAAGACATTTCCAAGCAGAGAAAACTGCAAGTGAAAATTTCCTGAAGCAGAAATGTGCCTGGAGTGATGGAAGCCAATGTGGCCACTGAGACACAGTGAGAAAGGAGGAGACTATTAGGACATTAAAATGCACAGATGGGGTGAAGAACTCTGTAGGCTTTGTGAGGACCTGAGCTTTTACTGAGCTGATTTTACTGTGGATCCATTTAAGGCTTTGAGCAGAGGAGAAACATAATCTGAAATAGCAAGCCACCTAATCAGAGTAATTATGAACAAAGTAAATGCAAACCAGGAGTTAAGAAGAAGTCACTAAAGAGACTCCCACTTTTCTGGAGGAAATCCTGTCATCTGTAAATCCAGAATCCTGGGCAGATGGAAAGCCAGGATGAGCAAAAATGGCAGAACCAGTCCAGGTAAAGCTTAGGCAGCCAAGCATCCAGATTTAGATCAGCCTTTATATAAGCCCAGACCTGGAGATGTACTGATGGAAGCAACTTCACAGAACAAGAGATCCAAAAACTGGATATGCTGTAGTGACCCTTCAACAAATTCTGAAAAGTAAAGCCTTTCCACCAGGTATAAAACTCTAGATACACCATTTCTGGGTAAAACTAGTTCCTATTTATGCCATGGACTCATCTTGACCAATTCTTAGAAATCCAATAGGTGACCATCTTCATGGATGCACAGAATCAAGTGGACCCAGAACTTTGACATAACTATGCCACCACAGAAAATTTCTCATTACCAGGTTACACTTGTGAACCAATAACTGACTGAAAATTGCTTTTAAAGAAAATCAAAAATAAAAGATAATTAAGGTAATATTAAATATACATCATTCTGTTTAGCCATATCTTCTTGTATCTGTTATTTCCTAAATTATATTTGCTGTCTCACACCCCATGACTAAGTTCTGCTTTCTTTCCAAGGGTTAGAACCACTTTAATTGTTTTAGAAATAAAAACTGAAACTATTATCTCTATGTACTATCCTTTTTGGTTTTTCACTATTCATGTATATATATATATATATATATCTTAGCCTTAGTTTCCCTCAAGAAACCCTACACAGTAATATCTTTCTCCAATGGGCACATAGCTATGCCTCCTCCATGAATAGATCTAACTGATGGGTAGGTAGTCACCTCTACTCTCCAGTTCTTCTGGCCTGCTCTAGTGGGTTTCCCCTCTCCAGACAACAGACCTAATAGCTTTAAAAACATTAACCAAAGAACAAACTCATAGCTTGATTCTCAGTACTGCAAATATAATGAATGCTAACCCGTATAACTGGTCCATAAATATTAGTGTTCTGGGACATATGATTAACTTTTCATATGGAATGACTGGATAAGTGGCCACTCTATAAGTAGAGTAATTATTTAGTTCAATTAGCTTAACTGTCAAGGAAAGATAAGGACACTCAACAACTAAGGGATGTCATGGCATTTAACCGTACCATTGGATAGCATGGCATCCCATGGTATGGTTAACCCCTGGGTATGGCCATTTAAGTCATAAGGTACCCTCCCCCCTCTTTTGGGAGCGAAGAAATCATTCCAAACAGCCTAATCCATGTAATGCCAGAAAAATAGGCTGGATACCCTCTGAACTATGTCACTAAGCCATCATATTGTGAGAAAGTGACTGATTTGGGACAGACTGATCAAGACGACCTGGCATTTATTGGGTAGCTCCAAGAGGAACTCAATGGATATGCAGTACTGATCTATGCCCCTGATACCCCCACAGGGGCTATGTACATTAAATTTGCCATGGACCCAAGAAACCATTCATAATAGTCAACTCCCCCACCCCCACTGTCAACTTATTCCTATTAAAAGTCAGATGGGCATGATCAATATTCCATTGGTTTGATCATCGCACAGCCCTATTTGTTCCATCACAAGGCATTGAAGATGTCATTTTTCACATTGAAACCCTTAATAAATCCCTAAACAATAGCCTCTATAGTATTTCTCTTAAAATACAGAGGTTGCTTTTATATGCAAGCAGTTCTCCAAAACCAATGGCTTTAGACATCCTCACTGCCTCTCAAGGAGGAACCTGTGCTATAATAAAACCCAAATGTTGTACCTTCGTACCTGACAAATCTGATAATATCACAAAAGTACTAACATATGAAAAATCAAATTAATGCCATAGACACAAATTCTCCCTCCTTTGATTTATTTAGTTGGCTCCCTTCAGGAATAGGATCTTGGTTCAGAATGATATTACAAAGAAGACTAGGCTATCCTCATTCTGATCATTATTAGCATCCTATCCTTTAAGCTTTGTCTCTGTATTTTATCCCACATCTGTAAAATTAGAACTAACAGAATAATGATGAAGGACCAATCCTGTCCTGAAAGCAAGAAGAATCGTCAACTGCAAGCAAAACAGTTTCATTCCTCTGTCCCATAATATCTACATCCCTCATCAGCCTGAAGCAGCCACAACAGTCATCATCCCAAATCTCTCAAGACTGAGGAATGAACAAAAATAAAGAGGAATTGTAACTGCCAAATACAGCAGTTCCTTGTAACTGTAGTTGCTATTTTAGCTTATCTCTTTGAGTTGTTATTGTGGTGTTATTTTATGCTTGCCCTTTCATTTCAACCCATTGGGTTAGCTGGCCTTCTCGGATTTCTTGGGCCTGTACTTACACACTCTTTATTGTCCATAACCAAAACATAACTGGTCAGTATCTGCCAACATCACTATCTCCAGCTCCCTTTGTCTAATCCCATAAAAACCCTAACCTCTTTAGACTTGAGGAGACAGATATGACCTTTTATAGGTTCCTATCTCCATGATTGGCTGCTCTGCATTAAAACTTATTCTTTTCTTGGGGAAAAAAAAATCAGTTCAAGATGAAGTGGAAGGTGAGGAAGTAGAGAGAACAGGTATAGATTATCCAAGGAGCTATCATTTACTACAGGAGAGAGAACCAGACAGCTGTATTCTCCAATTTAAACAGAATTCAGCACACTTAAAAATGGGCCCCTTATTCCCACTTTCAGAAGAAGGAAAGAGCTGCTGACCTCTTTGTAATACAATGAGAGATTTTTGAACTGTTCATTCTGTCAGCCTACCTGGCTTCTGAATCGAAAGCCACAGTGTTCTGGTTTAATTTAACAAACTCAGTGGTGGCAGGCCTGGATTTCAGCTCCAACCGTTTTCATAGGCCATAATACAAATCCACACCTGAAATGCCTAAGCCTCCACCCAATCAATAAATTGCAGTTTATACTCTTAAGGAAAATGGTCTCTGATGAGGCTCAGTGTTAGCAGCCAATCCAAGCCCATTAACTTCCACATCTGGAAATAAGGTGGGTGAGGAAAAAAATGAGTCTGATGGCTTCAATTTAGTCCTCATTTATCAGCATCACAATAACCTGACTCAACTACGTACAATTCAGTATGATTGGATGAATTTGCTGAGTAGAGGTCCAAGACTGAAATAATAAGGAAGCTGAAGGTCAGGAACCAGGATTACTTGGTAGAGTTATTTCAAAGGACCAGGTTTAAAGTCAGGGAGCAAAACAAAGGGGCACCTAATAAAATGCTCAGAGGCTCAAATACAGGAAAATGATCAGGGCTGGTGTAGTTCAGTATCATCCACAGCAACTTTTAGACTTTTGATCCTAAGAAATAACAGTGATTATTTTACATTACATTTCTATAGTTTAATCCTCTACCAAATGTTTGATTGTCTATTTTTTTTCATTTGAGAACCTTAGCAGGCAATAATAGTCTCCATTACATAGCTGGAAAAACAAGAGGGTGAGGTACATACAACAATTAATGGTGATGGCTAGTAAAGAAAAACCTTATTTCAATTTCAGTTCATGCCCCCCCCCCCCCAATGAAGCAACCTTTGCACACTCACATTTTGTTCAGTTCACACTTTCATTATGGAACAAAGAATTGGCATTTTGGATTTAACCATATTTGGAAAGTATACGTAATGGGCTGAAACGCTAAAAGACAGTTTCTTCTTAAGGAGAAACTGTCTTTGGTTAGGAAAATGCCTTGCTATGTAGCAGATCCGAGTTTGTCCAGAACAAGTCCAATGTTAGTCTTTTGTCCCAGAGAAAGTGTTACGTCATCAACTTAATTTCAAAGGTGTTCGATTTCTAGGATGTAGTCACCTTGATGAAAAGCCACTAAGGGTAAAAGGGTAAGGAAGAAAGATACCCAAAAAGCAAGGATAAACAGGAAATGAGCCAGCAAACAGTGGACCAAAGTACTTTGCATTTGACATAAACAGTAATGGTGAGAGGAGCCAAAGGAAAGAAAAGCAACAAGTGGAGTTAGAAACACCAGGCAAATGATGTGTCGTTGGAGCACTATGCAGGGTTAATGGCCAAACCCTGTGGCAGGATGGCTAAAGGACTTTTAAGAACAAGGATAGCTGATTCTCATTTGAAATTCTTTTTGTTCCTGCAGTATAAAACCTAGTCCAGCCCTCCCTTTCTCCCACTTCATTCACAGCTACTATACATACAAGTGCATTGTGTAAGTGAAAAAAAATTATGGAAATTAAGGAAATCTAAGTTTTGTAGCCAGGGCTAAGTGACAGAACAAAGAGACAACATGAAGGATAAGTGATGATCCCAAACCAAAATGCAGAGAGCCAGAAGTTTAGAGCCAGAGGTGACCATGAATTTATAAGCACCCAGGAACTTTTGAAATCTACAGGACATGCTATGGAGCTTTGGGAAAATGACCTGTAATCCTCAAAGAGCAGAAACACCCAGCTCATATCTGGTTTGCATGGTGAATGCAATAGAGATTGGCAGTTGATCAGGTCATCAGAAAAGTCAAAGTTCCTTAAACATTGTATTTACTGATAATAAATATGTGTCCATAATTCATCAATGCATATAACATGGAGCCAAGGTTTCTTCTGATAAGGATCTATTGGTTGGAGTTCCCTATTGACTTTTTGCATAAACCATATCTATAATGCATTATCTAATTTCTTTAGATAAGACTACACAATCTAAATGCAGAATTCTAGACTTTCAAGACATTTTCCTAGTCTTTTGCAGATGTTTCGCCCATCCCTAATTTGATAACAATTCTTCTTAGCAACTTGTTTTGTCACATCTTTTTAAAGGAGCTTAGGTTTCATGGAAATGTTTCCTTCTTGAAATAATAGCCCAATCTATTTATATAATATTTCACAAAATTATGTAATTAGGACAACAAACATAATTGGCATAAACAGCTATGCAACAAATACAGCCAACTCTTGAAAAGTAGAAAAGTCAAACTGCGGGAGAACAAGTACCCACAGTGAGAATATCCCACCTGCCAAACAAGGAGAGCTCTGTTATTCCAGGGAGCTTGTTAAGTGGGGGTTGGATAATAAAGCTTCAACTGGTTTCATACATAATTTTGCAGAAGAGTTTAACAGCTTGCCAATGCAATGCCCACTAGAACTACAGCCATACCTTGCTCCCTCCAGCAAGGACATTACTGTCAAACTCCCAGACCCAGTATCTGCATGACACAGGATCTCCTGACATGGGAAGCCCCTGACTCAGAGGCCAGAGAACCACCTGCCCTCCTGGGAAGAAATCCTTCAATTTCTAATGGCGTAGTCAGATTGTGTGATAGTTTGTACATCAGCTCAACCTTCAGTGAAGCCCACGTCCCTTAAAAAAAAGCCAGGCTGTGCCAGAAGCCAGACAGAATGGCTCTAGGAACTTCTCAAGGAGAAATTATAACACTTAGTGTAATGAATAAACATATGTATTCAGTGTAAATTAAGATTCTCCCCAGCTGGGAAGGGCAGAGAGCTGAATCTAAGCAGTCAGAGAAAGCAAATTTTCTCTTAATCAGAAAAGTACAATCATGGTGAAGAGGAGCAGGTAAATGGGGCTAGTATGTGTAATTAGGGTAGTTTTTCTTTCTTTCTTCCAAACTGCAAGAAGGGAAAGGTGGGCGTCTGAGGAGAACGCATTTGAAAACTTCTGGAAGGTGACTGTTACCGGACAAAGGCCATGGATTCTGTAACCTGATGCATTCAATAACCAATTCCTGAGACATTGAGGTTTCAAGGAGAGAAATAGTTTATTACTAGGCATGAAGTAGGAGAGCAGATGGCCTAGCGGCCCAAAATATGTCTCCCTGAACTGCAGTAGTTCTGATAGTTTTATTAGAGGAAAGATGGGCAGGGTTTAGGATAATGAGCACCATGGCCCCAGCTGATATAATTAGAGGTAATGTAATTATTGAGCATGTGCAGATTGATTACATGATTAGTCACAAAATGGTATAAGAAAATGGCAGAATGAGGTCTAGGTGACTTGTAGGTTAAAGTCTAAGCTACTGAGCATGTCAGGCAGGCCCATTTTTAGTTAGATCTAGTCTCAGTTATCAAGATTACTTTTGACTTGGGTGGGTTAGTTCTTGACTGACCCAAGACCCTTCATTAATGAACATTAGGGGCTGTCTTTAGTGATTATAAGACTTGTAAAGTTGACAACCTGGATAACGTGGTACAAACGAAGATTAGTCACAAGGTTTTTACAATCACAGGGGCAGAAGATAAGGGATATATAATCATTATCAGAAATCAAGGCAGCTGGGTTACAATTTAGAGATTTCAGTAATTTTCCTTTTGTCTACTCCAATATACCAGAAAGCAAAAAGGAACATCTATATAATGATTCAGTAATCACAATCATCCCTTAAATCCTGGTTACATGACTTCATTTGTTAATTGAAGACAGGTTAAGCCTTTATAATTGTCTTGTTAAAGAAGACTTTAGGGATACCTGTGGCCTGGAGCTTTCTGTCAGAAATGCTTAAATGATTGCATTATCTCTTTAAAGGTATAGATTTTCAAAATTAATTATATTCATATTTTTAAAGTTATAAATTATTATAATACATTATAAAGTATTATCATTAGAAATATTCATTTCAAATTATAAAAATTAAATACAGGTTGCTATAATTATAAATTATTATATAAAATTAATTATATGAATCACTATGAGCAGTTAAAAAAGATTTCTACCTGCACCTAAGTTTTGTGTTTATTTAAATTTTACTCTTATTATGTTATTCTTCGTATTTGTAGTGTTTAATAAATATTACAAAAGGTTATTGTTTTTAGGAAGGGCAAAGTTGAGTAAAAGAAATGTACCATTGTCTCAGAGACTTGCTGAGCCTCACCTGTAGGGCACCCAGGAATTCTTATTTTAGGCCATTTTGTTAATCAGAGCAAACTGAGAAAACAGAGAGAAATGGAAAACTATCAAGCACTGGCAATTGGCAGAGAATCAGGGATATAAAAAAAGTGATTCAGTCTGAGCTGGATGTTTTATTTGTTTATTTATTTTAAAAACACAAGAAAAACAGGAAGCAAAGAGATTAAATGGAAGTTGCCACTTGGGGGTCAGGGGAACAAATGTGCATATAATGTTGTAACTGCTGCCATTTTTGGCTGAAAAGGGAAGACCTTGGTTCCAGCCTATTTTTTTGTGTTTTGAAGCTAGGAGCCAAATAGCAGTGGGGTCTCCATACATACCTCTCTTCACTTGGTGACCCTGCCCCAGCTCAAATCCTCCCACCATTAAAGGCAAGAAGACCCATGCTGAGGCCTCTGTGGGAAACCATAAACAGCAACTGCTAATGGGGAACCTAATGACCCTTCAATGGAACTAGTAAAGCTAAGAGAGTTGTGCAGATAATATTTATAATAGGAGAAAAAGAAACTGGGCACTAAACTGAAGCAAGAGCTGGCCAGTCTGTGCACTGTTAAGCCCAATAAAGAAAAAGCTATAGCTCTCCTAAGAAGGTCATTTATCACACCTGTGAAGCCTTCCACAGACCACAAATTACACTATAACCAACAAGCACTGTGAGTCATGAAAAACATTCAAATGCACCAAGAGGTCTCATATGACACCTGTGTTAAGTAGCAAGCAGGAGACTGAAGGGTTTTGTAATTTGTATTTATGAAACAATTTTAACCCATGGGAAATAGACTATGGCTGGGTTGCCAAGACCTGGGCTAAATACAACTACAAACAAAATTCATGGGCATTCAAATTCAAATATGACACTTGTAACAGAAAGCATGAATGCAAGTGTATTTCCCAAGCCCTGTTACATTCCCAGATACCAAACTAACCAAATTCACCATTATAGCTCAAAATGTTCTAGCCTATCCATGATAGTAGTGTTAACAAGCCTGAAAACTCTCAAACTAGGTTTCTTAGAGTTTGGTTCACAACACAGTAGCATCAGTTCACCTAGAACTTAGAAGAAATACAAATTCTTGAATCCTGCTTCAAGTCTACTGTGTAGTTTGGGAGTTATATGTATCCCAGAAAACATCCTGTTCTCTTAATCTATTTGTGAGGATGTAGACCTATTGTATGGACTTTTGACTTGATTAGGTTACTTCAATTGACATATGAGCCATCTCATTCAGGGTGGGTCTTAATCCTCTTACTAGAGTCCTTTCTAGGAGGATAACACACACAAAAGCAGTGAGATGAAATTCAGAGAAGCTCATGGAAAAAAAAGCCCCAGAGAAGCTGAGAGACAAGGACACAACCACAGAAAACAGAGAGGAAGCCACTGAAGCCAGCCTAAAAGCAATGAAACCTGGGAGAGAAGGACCAGCAGAGGCTGATCATGTATGTGTCTTCCAATGTGACAGAGGTGCCCCTGATGCTGGCAGCCTGTCTTCAGAGTCCAGGTATCAACCTATCAACCTTGAGTTGGCTACTTTCATGGCTTAAGAACTGTAAATTATAAGTTAATAAATCCCCAGTGTAAAAGTCAACCCATATATGACATCGAGAGGAATGAGTCTCCCTGGCAACATGGGACATGACTCCCAAGGGTGAGCCTGGCCCTGGCACTGTGGGACACAAAGAGGGTGGGGAATGTAACAAAGTGGCTAGGAGAGTTCAATTAAAGTCAAGAGGCCATTCTGGAAGTTACTCCCAGGCAAGCTTCTGCTAGATATTGCTAATTGGCACAGTTTGCCAAACCCCAACCAACATCATTCTGTTAACTCTAAAAACCACCCAGGGCTCTATCTGAGATCCTACAACAATTGCACAACCTAAATTTAATTTTCAGGAACCTAAAATCTTCATGTGTTTTTTAGGCCAGATAAGCCCTGAAACCCAGTGTTCTCTCCAAGAACATCAACCAGGTCCATCCTCTTATCTTATTTTGTTGACACCCCTTTACAACATGAAGAAAGCTAGAACGGGCACAACCCAAATATCCTTAAAAACTTGGAGAAAGATCAAAGGAGCAGGAGGAGTTATAACAGAGAAGTCAGGATTTAACATATGAGTAGAACTACTGAATCATTATATTGATATTTCTCTTTTGTCTCCAGTGACTTGGAGCAGCTGGAAGTGGAACTGTAATCCATACTGAAAGTTGAAATCTGTTCTATAACTACATGTTAAAGGGTGCTTTAAAATTTATTGCTTTTTGGTATATATGTTATATTTCACAAAAAAATAGTAAAAAAATAAAAGCAATGAAAATAAAAAGTCAACCCATTTCTGGTATGTTGGATTCCAGCAGCTTTAGCAAATCAAAACATCTACTTAATCATAAAATCTGGGATAGAGCCTAAAATCTGTGTTTTAATAAGCTGTCCTCATGACTCTGATACACACTCGAGTCTATAACATAGGTTCTCAAACTTTCATGCATATAGGAATCACCCAAAAAAAAAGAAGAGCTGATACCTGGTTCCTAACCTCCTCCCAATTCTCCAAAGAAGCACTAGATCTTTTAAAAGATCCCTGGGTAACTCTATTGTGCAAGAAAGTCTGAAATCACTAGGTTATCTCAAGAAATAAAAGTGAATGGCCAAGTTTTCAAAGCTGGGGCAAAAAGCATATAGGTAGTCAACAGGTATTCAGAGCCAGCAATTACACAGAGCGAGTAAGAAATCTATACTGATAGACTCAACAATATTTTCCTTTGATCATATTTCAACAAAAGAGAAAATACATTTGCCTAAATGTTTTAGGCTTGATTCATAAAATATATATTTGAGACTTCCTGTTTTGTCCTTATTGCTTGGGAACTCAGAGACTAATTTTGTCCTTAGGAATTTTCATCTGCCCCTTTTAAGGAACTGACTTCTCTTTTATACTTATCTGAAAGTCCTGATACCATGATTCTCATACTGAAGTACATGTATGCTCAGTGGTATGTCTTTGGGATCCAGGAAGCCACAGGGAAAACATGGTTTTTATTTCTGGAGATGTCAATTTATTCAAAGGTAGGTGAGTGTGTCAATTTGAATCTTGTGTACCTCAGAAAAGCCATGTCTTTACTCCTCATTCAATATTGCTGGTGGGACCTTTCTGATTGTTCCTATGGAGATGTGACCCACCCAATTGTAGGTGGTAACTTTTGATTGGATGATTTCCATGGAGGTGTGTCTCCAGCCATTCAAGGTGGGGTTGCTTACTGGAGCCCTTTAAAAGGAAATTGTATTAGTTAGGGTTCTCTAGAGAAACAGAATCAACAGGAAACACTTGCAAATATAAAATTTATAAAAGTATCTCATGTGACCGTGGGAATGCAGAATCCAAAACCCGCAGAGCAGGCTGTGAAGCTGATGATTCCGATGGGGGGTCTGGACGAACTCCACAGGAAAGACTCACCAGCCGAAACAGGAAGAATCTGTCTCTTCTGAATCCTCCTTAAAATGTTAACAGTGATCAGATTAAGCATTACTCATTGCAGAAGGCACTCCCCTTTGGCTGATTACAAATGTAATCAGCTGTGAATGTAGCTGACATGATCAAGATTTAATTCTATGAATGTCCTCATTGCAACAGACAGGCCAGCACTTGCCCAACCAGACAAACAGGTATCACCACTTGGCCAAGTTGACACATGAACCTAACCATGACAGAAACAATTTTGGAAAAAGCTTTAGAGACCACACAGCCAGAGACCTTTGAAGATGAAGAAGGAAAACACCTCTGGGGGAGCTTCATGAAACAGGAAGCCTGGAAAGAAAGGTAGCAGATGTCTCCATGGTCGCCATGTGAGAGAAACCCTGAACTTCATTGGCCTTTCTTGAGTGAAGGTAACCTCTTGATACCTTAATTTGGACATTTTCACGGCCTTAGAACTGTAAACTTGTAACTTAATAAATTCCCCTTTTTAAAAACCATTCTGTTTCTAGTATATCACATTCCAGCAGCTTGCAAACTAGAACAGTGATTTAAAACATTTTTAACTAGGACAAGCATAGATATATTATAGATCCAAATGCAAAATTTGTATCATTTTTTTCTTCAATGATTTTTGTTGCAATATAATCTTAAGTGTACAACCAGTCATTCACAGTATCATCATAAAGCTGTGCTTTCATCAGTGTAATCAATTTTTGAACATTTTCATTACTCCAAAAACAATAACAATAACAATAAAAATAAAAGCGCAAAAGAATACCCAAAACATCCCATAACCCCCATCACCCCTCCATTGTTTATGTATTTATTTTTCTTACTCATCTGTCCATATACTGAATAAAGGATGGTCAGTCACAAGGTTTTCACCCCCGGGAGTCATGTCCCACATTGCCAGATTTACATCCCTGGGAGTCAAAAATTTACTTAAATGTTTAAGACAGACAAGACATAACCTTCCACTGGCCTTTCTAGGTTCTACCCCCAGGCGTCCTGGGAATAGGATCTATTTCTTCTTCTGCCATTGGAAATATTTTACTAGGAAAGCTGAACAGGCACTTAGCATTGTATGAGCCTTATTGAAAATTGCCTGAAATTATTTGGAAGAAGACAAAATATGAAA
Organism: Tamandua tetradactyla; assembly: GCF_023851605.1. Taxonomy (NCBI): domain Eukaryota; kingdom Metazoa; phylum Chordata; class Mammalia; order Pilosa; family Myrmecophagidae; genus Tamandua; species Tamandua tetradactyla. The sequence continues at coordinate 27,417,922 of NC_135336.1, read as the reverse complement.
AATTAAATAAATGAAGGACTGGCTCGAGGAGATCTCTTCTAAATCACCTTCAAAAACAATTATTAACATCTCCTCTTTGTCTGTCACTTTATTCTTTGGACTCCATTGGACACCAATACACAGTAAAGAGACACGGGTTATTCCTCAATTAATATGATTGACACATGGGCTTCAACTGTTATAGAACTTCAGTATGCTTCTGAAATAATAGCAAAGCCAATATCTTAACTTTTTAAACAAGAACAGGCATTGAGACTAGAGTTCCAGGTTAGGGCTTCTAGCTCTAGGAGGACTGTGGCAGGAGCAAGTCAGGACTTATTGGTAGAAAAACAAGGGAACAAGCATGTAGCAAGAAGGAGATAAATTGTTGTAATTGGGATTCAAGGCAGAAACCCATTAGACAAAAAAAACTTATAAGGCAAAACCTAAGAAGATAGGGCATTCTCATACTCTCCCAGAAGAATAAGAGAGTAAAGAGAGGAGAATGACAAAAACCCAAATCAAGATCACAACCTCAAGGAGAAATTGTCAGCATTTTATATAGAATTCCCTTGCCATATTTACACATTTATAACACCCAAAGGGTTCATTGCTCAGTCTTTCTGCTATTCTCTAGGTGAAAAATACAACTCTGCTCCACAGAGCTTTTAAGAAAAAATGGTAATAAAATTCCCCAAAGAGTCAGCCCTGTCTCCCAGCTTTTCCTTCTTCCTAATCAAGTTTGAGCTTATGGAATTGGCACTTTGGGGTATATTTCATTTAACTTTTGCTTTAGGCACAGGCACGCTGCACTGCAATTTTTGGGCTTCTCGCCTCTGTTTTGTTCCACTGAGTGCAGATGGCAGTATGGATAAGTGAGGTATCCCTTGGGTTTGTCAATATTTTGGGAAAATGTGGTTTCTTTCTTCTCTGTCAGAACAAAATAAAATATAAAAAGCTTTACTTTCCTTAGTACCAACTGCTCTAAGAACAAAATAAGCACATGCACTTCCCAGAAAGTTAAGGAGATAAGCCTCTAACATTCCGCAAACAGCCTTTGAAGCCATTGCTTCATAGAGCCAGGGGAAAACTTAGCAACCTTGTCATACAAACTTCTGTTCTAACAAGGAGGGAACTGGAGCACAGAGAGGGAAGATGACCCCTCAAAGTCACACAGCCAATGAGACCAGAATTCCGGTCTCCTAGTTAATAGTTCAGTGTTCCCCCAACTCACTGCACCCCTGAAGCACCATGGAGCATAGTAAGGTTGAGAGCTGCTGTCATAACCAGTAAATAATGAAAGAAACAGTATAAAACGTACTGGGATGGATGTGGAAAGTTGATATATACACTGGAAGCAGCAAGCAGAGATGCAATAGGTCCTTGGCTCAAGGGAGGGGAGCGACAGAGACAGAAAGGAAAAGCAGGAACAGAAGATAAAGCAAGACTGTAACAGAAAGTTCCAGAGAAAGAAGTTGAGAGCCTGGCCTAAGGCAGAGACTCACTTGTCTCTCTCCTGGTATGATTCTCCTAGATAGGTACTAGGTAAAATGTCTGGTACCTGTTTTCTTGCAGCCAGGGATGGGGGGCAGGGGGGGGGGGAAGTACAACAAATTCTAGAAAAATGGATTCTAGCTTTAGTGTCCTCATGTGCAAAATGAGGTAAATTATACTTGCCCTGTAAAAATGAAGGGAGGCATGTGAATTTGCATGCAAAATATAAAGAAGAATGAGATAGTAATACTACTTTTATCTTCACTATCACTACTACCTTCAGGGTCAAAAAAAAACCCTAGGCTGTTTGAGAATTTCTTGCATAAAAATATCAAGGTCCAAAGATGGAAAAATTATCTGAATGGGGTTGTAGAATGAAAGCAGGCTTATAAAAAGACTTGGATCTCCACAGCAACTGAGTAACCTTCGGCAAATTACTTAGCCTCTCTCAACCTGTTTCCTACAACATAGAAGGAAATTAATAAACGGTAGCCCCGAATGATGATGATGATGATGATGAAACAAAAATACTAATAAAGGTCTAGCTGAAAACCGATCAATCTCAAAGCCAGTACAAAATCATTCTTCTAAGCATTAACTCTCCTATCTATTACAAATCCAATCCCAGCTGGGCTTATCTAGATACGACTTCGTCCTGAAAATTTTTCCTCCATCTTTTTCTGGTTATATAAGCGTGGAAGATCACATTCCAGTCACAATCTAATCTTCAAAGAAAGGTTAAAAATACAATGGCTAGAACAAAGTAAAAGAGAAAAAAATATTCTGTTGAAGCATCAGTTTTCAAATTAAGTGGCTAAACAGAGAATCAAGTATACAACACATGATTTTGAAAAACTCTTAATAAGAAGTTGAAATAATTGCCTTAACTTGGCTTTCTTACTACACATACAAGAAATGAAATTTTCCAGTAAGTGAAAGAAACATAGCAGGAAAATAGCAAAAATATATTGGGTAGAAATGATAGAAACCACAGTTATCTGATCTGGATCAAAAATATTAAACAAAGAAAGAAAACACTCATTATTCTGTCAGCTTTATGACACTTTCAGCTTGTTCAAACTGGAACAAGTCCCCCTGTGGTCTTGTAAAACCCACTGAATTGGAGTAAAGTAGTGTAAGCAGCAGCTTCATCTTTGAAGATGCCATGTAAAATATACATGCTAACAAGCAGAACTCTTTTCTTACTCCCTCTTGCGGCTTGCTCTGTTCCAAGCATGGTCGTGTCCTTGTAGTGTCTTGCCAAATAGGGTTTATATTCAACCTCACCCGCCACTGCCTCACAAACTTGAAGCCTTAGTCACTGCCAGGGGAGCCCTCCTGGGTTCCTCCAGTAGGGTCTGAACAGCCTGAGCCAATAAATTTGGCATAATTATACCTCTCTTTCCGCTAAGACTGTGCCTGGTAAATAGTGCCCAGGTTAAACTACTTCTTTTGAGAAAGGGAATAAACCAAAAAGACATGTTTGTAGGGCGGCATCTCAGGGCTCTGCTCTGTAAATTCCTTCTGAATAAGTGATTAGATCAGGGACATGTAGAGCCTTATATCTGAAACAAGATCTGTGAATTCAAGTTTACAGTTACATACACCCCTTCAAAATTTGGGAGTTCCGATACATCCTGCCGTTCCCATTTTATGGAACGTTGGCAGATGATTGTAGATAAAATCAGGGATTCCACACATCCCCTGCTGGCCCCCAGCCGCCTTTGGAATGGGCTGGTGAATGGAGCCATGGAGCAGATTGCAGGCTAAGAGGCAAGAAGTCTGGTGATACTCAATACCACATATGGGTATTGAGTATGTCTCTCTGAAGGTAGAGGAGCCATCCAGGACAGTAGTGACTCTGTATTTAATTTCACAGAGTGCAATGTAGCAACCATTTTCAAAGACCTTCCTATAGGCCTAGAATTGTGCAAAAACTGGTATCTCTGGCATCTAGCATAGTGCCTGTGTATGGTAGTCACTTAACAAATAAAAGTCATTAAATAAATTAAGGAAAGAAGGAGTGCTTGTCCTAGACTGTCAAAGAAGAAGTCACGGCTAGAATTTACATAAACAGATCTCATTATTTAAGGAAAAAAGATAGGTTTTGATCCTATTGCCAAAAGAAACAGCCCATGAGAAATGCGAAATCACAAGCAAAAAGGGAGTCACAAAAGTCCAATTTGACCACAATAGCCACGGTTGATAGGAAATAGAAAGGAGACATGATCAGAGACAGGAGGGGCCAGACAACCGAGGGGTTGGAATCTGGAAAGTGGGAAAACCCAAAAGAATGGGGCAGGTATCCCATAAAGCTTTCAGAAATTGGCCACCAAAGTTTAGGTAGGTGGTTTGGGCATCATGAGAGTTTGACAAGGGCCCTCTGCCAGCAACAGAGGTCAGCACAGGTAAGTGTAGCTGCATCCAGGGACGGACTCTTATGATCTGGGGCTCAGGCATAAGACTCCTGAACTAGTCCAGCACCCCCTCACTTTAGGCCAGGAGTAAGGGTAGAGCCCTCACACTGCAGCAGCTGAAAGAAAGCCCAGTGTTGCTTAGATACCCCTTGCCTAGAAATACAATTGGTCCTTGAGACCAGGGCAGGGCTGAGTCTAGGACATCAGTATCAACCACAAAACACCAGCATAGCACTCACTGCCAGGCACTGTTAAATATATTAACTCATTTAATCCTCTCACCAACTCTAGGAGGTAGGCACTATTGGCACCGTCCCCATTTTACGCTACAGTCTACTGCCAGTTAGGGTCCCCGAGGGTAGGACTCAGGGGAGCAGGTCAGGGAGCCACAAGTTTTTTCTAACCAGAACTCATAAAACCAGTTTCCTGTGTGGAGAATCCTTGATGAGATCCAAACTTTGAAATGCCCACAATTAGAATGCAGAGCACATAAGCAAAGACTCATACACAGGCCCACACAATCCTATAAGAATAATTCAGCAGAGCAAAAGCCCCAAAGGACCTGAGGTTTGCTCATGTAGTGAATTTAAAATGTACACATTGTAACTCAGATGTGCAGAAAAAGAGCTTAACTCCCCTTGTTCTCAAACCCCATTTTCTGCTTGCACGCCTCGCAGGGCTACCAAGACCTCACTTGTGGTTTGGAGCATAATGTTTTGAGGATAAGTGTCCAGTGCATTCAAGAGTCTCCCCTTTGGTTTTCTCCCGCCCTTCTCCCAACAGGTGACCTCATCTCCTAGAGCAGGTTTATATATCGTCCTAGTTCTGGGGAAGGGGCTTCTGGCTGAGGAGGCTTGTCCCACCTGGTCCTGGGCATGGGCCTCTTTAACACAAGGCTGTTTAAATAAAAATAATTAGAATTAAATACAATTAATTATGAGTTTTTTCCTTTTTTCTTTCTTTTGCTAGAGAGATACAGATGTTCAAAAAGATGATCATGGTGATGAATACACAACTATGTGATGATACTGTGAGCCATTGATTGCAACCATGTCAAGAATGTTTGTGTTTGTCGTTTATAAAAAAAAAAAAGAAACAAGTTGATGAATACCACTTTCCCCGAGTATCAGGCAATTTTGTTGTTTTGGGAAGACCCTTGATTCACTGAAAAGTTAACTTGGCAGGAGAAGCTCTCAAGTTGTATGTAATACGTCTCTTCATTCATCTAACTAACTACCCAACGAAGTTTGATTTTATTTTTGGGAAGGTCCTCTAACATTTCAGGGGATATCATTTTGGACCTTTTGAAGTCTTTTCTATCATTCAAGGTTTAGTTAAAAATCATTTCAATAGGACATTTTCCTTGATTCTTAACCAGAGTGATAGTCTTTCTTTAAAAAAAAAATCCAGTTCTTCAGTCACACTAGCTAAAAAAGTGCTCCAATGGCACATGTGACTTACAGTTACGATATTAAACAGTACAGATAATAGAACATTTCTATCATCACAGAAAGTTCTATGGAACAGCTATACATATGTGTATGTGTGTATGTGTATATGTATATATAAACATGTGTGAGTACATTTTGTTGTTGCTTGTCTGCAGCTTACTCTCTGCTAAAGATAACTTAAGACAAACAGAATAAAACATATATTTATACATATATAACAAGTATATATATAAGTGTATATATATATATATATATATATATAACAAGACATTTAAAAAATCAAGTCCGAAAATCCATGCTATGTAGAACCTCGTTCTGCCAACGGATAGCAAGGGGAACTTGAGACAGTCCTTTAATCTCTCCTCAGTTTCCTTGCCATTACAATGGATGTAATAAGAACAAGAGTCCTACAAACCTCACAAGTGTTATATTAGGATCACTTGAGATAATGAATGTGGAAATGCTTTTACGTTTTTAAGGCAAAACCCAAATTAGCTATTGTTATTCCTATTCTAACAACCACTGTTTTATTTTAAAAGAAAAAAGAACATGTAATAGAGCCCAGACTAATTATATTTCAGGTGCCAAAAGAGTTAGTGGATATATCTCAGAGTTACTCTATGGGAGCCTGACTAAAGCACAAAAAAACAGATGTTGCATTAGGAGGCTGACGGTGGGAAAATTTGTGAGTCTTTAAAATGAGAAAAAGAATGGTCCCAGGAAACTGCAGAACAATTCTTAGAAAATTTAGAACATATTTTATAACAAAAGATGGTAAAATAGTCACAACCAATGTATATATGGTAATCCCTGGAAACCAAGCAATTTCACGTCTTTCATTTTTTTTAGAATTATGTACTAGACTGAATAACCTTAGGGACATTGCAAAAATAGTCTGCCTTTAATTTCAGCAAAATATCTAACTGCATTCCCCCAAAATAACTTTGTGGTTAGGATGCTCAAATGGGATGAAATGTATGTGTTCTTAAGTATAATCATGACTACATGAAAGACTAACCCCACAGCACTGATTTTGGGTTCAACGTTTATTTGAAAGGGAATCTGCAGAACATTGTCCTTGGGTTCATCCTGTTGCACATTTTGACAGTGATGGATGCTATTAAGGAGTGTCTTTGTATATGACAACATTTGCATATGACAGAATATTTTCCCAGGCTTCAGCAGAGAAGGACGTGCTCCAGGAGGGTAGGGCAGGCATGCAACTTTAACTGCGTGGGTCTGCTCTGAACATTTTCCTTGGTCTGCTTCCCTGTCCTTCCCAAGGCTGCCACCACACCCAGGCTCCCAGGCAGACCTTCCCTATAATGAGTAAAGATGGAGACCCAGTGATGAAGGAAGAGAGGCCACTGGCAAGAACACCGGGAAGTGACAACTGCTTTCTCCACAGTGGGGACTCACATGTCACATACACACACACACACACACACACACACACACAAATTAATGCCTGGATATATTTTGTCCTGCTAAACTAACTATAACTATAAAGATACACATGATTGACCCCACTTTTAGGATTAAAGAAACTCAGAATTAGAATGGTGGAATAACTTAGGGTAAGGGGCTGGGATTCCAGCCCTGGCTTACCTAAATCCCAAGCCTTGGGTCTTTCTTCTACCTCCCATCTGATCCCATAGCTGAGAGCTGCCTTCCCTCCCAAGGACATCTCTTTCTTTATTCTTTCTCTGCCTTCCTCTTCTGTTTCCTTTTTTGCTATCTTCCTTCCTCTTCTATCATCTGCTCATTATCTTCTCCCCTGCCTATGCCTTATGTGCATTCCTGGCTACTCAGGATTTATTCCTCTGGCGTTCCTAAGGAGAGGCAGGAGATGATTGCTGCACTACAAAATAATGCCCATGTTGCCCCAAAGGCAAAATTACCAGATATCCCAAACACCCTTGGGAGTGACTCATATTGTACTGTTTGTTCCATTTTCAACTCCATTGGGACAAACAACTGTCCTATATTTTAAATCAGAACTAGGATGTAGGGTTATGTGTGTGTGTGTGTGTGTGTGTGTGAGGAAGGGGGGAAGGAAGGAAGGAAAAGGAGAGAGAAAGATTGAGGGGGAGAATATGCAATATCCTTGCTTTCTGATTTTATAAGTTAAAAATGGCTAGGTCAATCATATTTTGTCCAATTGGCATTCTCAAAGAATGGCCTCTTTCACCCAGCACACAAACCATTAGATACCTAATTACATCTATTTTTAATACAGATATCTGGAAACCCTGATATTATTGTTCACATCTTGTATGTGCATTTTCTCTTTATAAAAACCCTGTCTGGTAAGAAGAAAAATATTACCATTCACACTTTAAGGAATCATAAAATCAGAGAATGTCAGTCATTAAACATAACGAGGAATTAAATTTCTAGTCTCTATATCTGAAATCCCCTGGTATCCAGGCTGTCTCTCTCTAATTTCACAAGGCTCCTTGATGACATTGCTCAGAGGAAACTTAGGTCTATTTACTAAGTCAAGTCTTTTTACAGAAACTCAAATTCATTTACTAAAAAAAGAGGGACAGTTCATATATTCTCCCTTTAAATGAAAAGCAACAAAAATTGGAATAGAAAAGGAACCCTAAAACCTCCTGCCATCTCAGGTGCAGTTGTGACCAGCCCCGCATGCAGATTTAGAACGTGTTTTCAATCATGCAGAATCCAGCAATCCCAGAGCAAGCCCCGAGTGGTCTTTGGCCTGACCTCCAGCCCCACATGCAGGTCCTCAATGTCATCGTTGATGATAATGACAATGGTCACTGATGTCCACTGGACACTAAGTCCCAGGCACTGACCATGCTTACAAATTTTTCATGTTTCCTCTCATTACTTATTCCATAACCCTAAGGGATGATGATTATCATCAACCCATTTTACAGATGAGAAAAAAATACCTGAATTTTATCTTCACAACAGCAATCAAAGATGTCATTGCCAGCACTGTTACCATTAGAGATGAGAAACTGAGGCTCAGAAACGTTGAGTAGCTTGCCCTGAGTCACACAAGTCTCCTGACTTGGAGCCCAGAATTCCTTCCAAAGAGCATTATCTTAGTAATAGAAAATATGTCTTCACATTCTCCTCCCATTGGACCACTCATCATAAAACACTTAAAATCAGAAAGCACGTTGAGATTCGTCAAACAAGCCTAAAACTGAATCTTGTAGAATCTCACTGAAGAAAGGCTAGCACTGGCACCTGAGGAAATCAAGAGTCAGTAATTCAAAATGTTGACATAGGCTTGTCACAAAGCAAACTTAGCAAACCCTCCCCACACGGCCCGTCAAAATCGTAATTTCATAGGAAGTTAATTTTTTAAAAGAGAAATAGAGAATCGATGGCTTAGGAAAGGTAAAGTTATGGCAACGGGTTGTAAATCCTGATCATAAATCTGGGCTGCAACGACAATTTTTGATGGTTGCCTGGTAAACTGCTTTATTATATACATTATCACCACCCTGTGGTAATGAGCAGGAACTACAAAGTACTACTTTCTTGATACTAACAAAACATGCTTTGGCAAGGTTGGATAAAAATCAAGACTCTTGGCTGTCACTCACCAAATGATGACAGCTACTTTAACCAATCTTCTGCTTGAGAGTGTGTTTCTCTTTTCTCAGGGAAAGCAAAATGCAAAAGGACACCAGTCCAGCCAGATAGCTTCAGTGCATATCAACAGCATATTAATGAATGCCAAAATATAATGCTGCAATTTAATAATATCACGCCCTTCTATAGCACTTTCTCATACATAATTTTTATTTTATTACCAACACAACACTGAATTCGGCAGACAATATATTTTTTTCCATCTTACAGAACAGGAAACTGGAAACTGGGGGTCGTAGGAGTTAACTGTGAGGCTCCCATAGATAGCCAAGAAAAAGTTAAGAAGCCTACAAAGGAGCTAGAGGTATTGTAAAGATGCATGTGCTGAAAAGGCCAAAGAACTAGAACCAAGAGCCCGTCAAGAAAATGCTTCATTCACTTTGAAAGTGGCTTCTAAAGAGTTGATTTCTCAGCAAAGCTGTGCCTTCCAGAGATTTAAAAATGGCAAGAATCACAGCAACAGGTGCCCTCACAACGGGATGGACCCCCGAGCAGTCCCATGCTATAACCATGGGCTTGTCCCTCACCAAAATTCTTCAAGGCCAACACGCTTACAAGGAAAGACATTTCTGCCAAGCTGGGCTCATCACACACTGCTGATGTAATTACATCACCCTGATTAGACCACTTTACCACCACCCCACCCAGTTTGCCCCAACTGTGCTTGTTCCTCCTTTGTGCCCTTTCGTGTCCACAGAAAACCAGATAAATTATTTTCATCTTTCTATTGAGAATGAACCAAGGAACTGCATTTAGCAATTTGTCCTCCATGTAATCTTCCTACAAGGTCAGTGGCCCTATCTATAGTAGGATGGTGTGTCAGAGATGGGGGGCTCACATGTTCCATTAGGGGTTTGCTTACACAATTTCTTGTCTGTGTGGTGTTCTGAAACATTTGGAGGGCCATGTGTTCATTCAGCATAATCTCATTCATCTCAACTATCAATTCATCAAATCTATAGTAAATCAATACTGCAAAAATGTCTATACATTAATGCTTGTCTGCATTTATAATTATATCTAATTGGATGTTTTTTAAAGGAGAGGTGTAGTGCTTGACAAATTATTCTAAATTCCATTTAGAAAAATGCACAGACAAGAGTATCTTTTTAAAATACCTTAAAAGAAGAATGAGCAACTTTCTCTACAGGATATCATATAGTTATTTCAAGTATTTTATATGTTTGTTGTTTGCTTTTTAATTTTATGATGGGGTTATTTGTCACAGGTTTCTATAATTGGAGAAAGTTTTTACCAAAAATCTTTTCTCCTTGGTTGGCCCCAAATTAATTAATAGGCTCATCTTTAAAGGAATGAGTGAAAGGCCCAGATATCAATCAGACATTTTTTTCAACAAAGATCCTTTATTATCTATACAAGATAGCATTAAGAAATCATCAGATATCATTTTTCCTTGAACTGTTTCAAAAGCCTGAGCCACAGATGTGGCCTCTCTCTCTAAGCTAATTTGGCAGGTGAACTCATTTCCCTCCCTCCACCTATATGGGACATGACTCCCAAGGGTGTAAATTGCCCAGGAAACATGAGACAGAAATCCCTGGATGAGTTGGGACCTGGCATCATGGGCTTGAGAAAGCCTTCTTGACCAAAAGCAGGGGGTGGGCCACGAGAAAAATGAGACAAAATAAAGTTTCAGTGGCTGAAAGATTTCAAACAGAGTCCAGAGTTTATCCTGGAGGTTATTATGCATTATATAGATATACCTTTTTAGTTTATGCTGTATTGGAGTGGGTGAAGAGAAGGACCTGAAACTGTAGAGCTGGGTTCCAGTAGCCTTGATTCTTGAAGACAATTGTACGAAGACATAACTTTTACAATGTGACTGTGTGATTGTAAAAACCTTATGTCTGACGTTCCTTTTATCCAGGGTATGGACAAATGAGTAAAAAAAATATATGGAGAGATGGGCTACAGTGGCTCAGCAGGCAGGGTTTTCGCCTGCCATGCTGGAGACCCAGGTTCAATTCCCCATGCCTGCCCATGTGAAAAACAAAGAATAAAAAATAAATTAACAATAGGGAGGATAAGAAGTAAAATAAATTGAGTAGATGGAAATACTAGTGGTCAATGAGAGGGAGGGTAAGGGGTATGGAATATGAGTTTTTTCTTTTTATTTCTTTCTCTGGAGTGATGCAAATGTTCAAAAAAAAATGATCGTGGTAATGAATACACAACTATGTGATGATACTGTGAGCCACTGATGTGCACCATGGGTGGAATGTACATTTGTGAAGATCTGTCAGTAAAAGTATATATTTTTAAAAGCCTGAGCCAAACTGGATAAACACACACACACACACTCACACTCGCACACTGGCTTCAGGGCAGTGAATACTAAAAAGTTGCAACTGTAGACCAGCGCCAAAGGTGTGACCTGGCCACTGTATATCTCCCACGAGAGGTAACTGGCTCCCTCTGTTATGTTCATATAATGAACAGTGATGACATCCAGTCGCAACTTGCCCTTTTTACATCTGCGACTACAAGAACTGGGCTTTCCATCCGTTAAGAAAGGTATTACAAAGGAGCAAACATCTTCAGTATTTGTTCCTTTCTCCATGATTATGAATCATATATATTATCTTGGAAGAATAAATTAGACCTCACAATTCACAGATGAAAGATGCATTTTCACATGGTAAAGGCTGAGGTACTTTGTTGACATATGACAGTGGGAATGCCCAAGGGCCCAAGTGAAAAAAGAAAAAAAATAGCAACTGGAAAAAAATCTCCAAAGAAATTTTTGATAAATTTGACTATATTTTATCTATCAGTAAAATAATATATCAATAATAACAATATTAAAACACCAATAGAAAATAGGCAAGGTCATAGACGATTCAAAGAAAAATATGAATAGCTGCTAAAACCACAGAGCCCATCACTAATAGCTGCCTAAAAAGTATTTGTTAAATAAAAGTAATAACAATTAAAGCAATGCAAATTCCCTCAGCAATGAGATACTACTTCTCTCTATCATGGTAGCAAAATTTAGAACATTATAAAAACTCCCAGCAGAACTTATATCTTTTATATTAATAATATCCCCATTGTGAAAACGCTAAGGCAATATGCATCAAAAGCTTTAAAATGTTTATATCCTTTGACCTAGTAATTTCAATTCTAGATAACTGCCCTAAGGAAATATTCAGAAATGCAGGAAATTTATGTGCAAATATGTTTATCATAGCATTATTTATTATAGTAATAAATGGAAACAATAAAAATGCCTAACGATAGAGGACTGCTTAAATAAATTATAGACCATACATGCCTGCACACTGTGGACTGTTACACAGCTATTAAAAATTACATTTACAAAAAATTTTGAATGACATGGGAAAATGCTTACAATGCACTAAGTGAAAGAAGCAGGATATAAACTATTTATATGGTACAATCTCGTCGTCATTTTTTCAAAGTGAGTTTGTATGTAGAGAAAAAGAATAAGAAGAAAACTGCTGAAATATTAACAATAGGTAAGATTATCAGTGGTTTTAATCTTATACTTTATTTTACATCTCTATGTTTTCCAAATTTTCCGTAATGAGCATAATAATATATATTACTTTAATAGATAAATTAATTTCAAGTATATTTTAAGCATAGTATTCAAAGCCCTGGAAAACCTCCATTCCAGCTACTCCCTTCAGCTTCCATTGTTGCCTAGACACATCAGGCATTTCCAGACCTCCTCCATGCTTTTCTTCTTAAAGTTTCTGTTGCTTGGAAGGCATTAAGAACTTGAAAGTCAGTTCCTCCGGGTAGCATTCATTGAAGCCACCAGTAACAATCGGTTGCTCCCTCAACTTTGATGTAAAACCATTTGATAGTTGGTTGTAGGATGCCATTTAACACTTTAATTATAATTATTCATTTGTGTTTCTGTCCCCCCTTTTGAATTTTGAAATATCCAAAGGCTCTGTGTCTTAGCACTTTTAAATCTCTAATATCTGATATGTCTCCTTGCATGCCACAGATATTAAATAGATGAATGAATGATAACTGGATGGACAGATCAATCGATGGATTGCTGGAAGGATGGATGGATGGATGGATGGATGGATGGATGGAAGAAAACCTAATAGTCTTCATGCGTGATAGAATCTGGAAACTAAGCCACCTTCAGTCAGTTTCACATATTTGAATTGTACATTCTATAGACAACACCCAGGGAACTAAGACAAGTCGGGCTATAATTAGCTTATAATAGAACTGAAATTTTTCTAGTTGAAACAACAAATCTGTCATCCTGCTTTACAGTAAATGGTTTTCAACAGAGGATACCACACGCTTTTTTTATTATTAAAACCATTCCAATAAAAGATATGCTGAAAAATTATTGTAATTTCTACTAATTAAAAACTAATTAAGTCATTTGCTGAATAATACATGTACTCTATTTGCATTATCTATAAGCATGCTCTTCACTTACAAATATTTGCCTCCATTTCATTAAAGTAATTAAACTGCTCCAAGTACAGTTATTTTTACAAGCATTTTATAGCCAACTCTCAATTTTCCATACCAATGGAGAAGCATAATTGAAATATTTAAAACTGAATAAGAGATAATTCAGTACCTCCCTGCAGTTCTTCTTCTCCAGACAGTTTAAGAAACAACAAATAGCAACTGACTTGGGCTTTAGCTCATCTCCTTTCTTTCCCCCCCACTCCGATAGCCTGTATAGAAAATAATTGCACACGAACAGTATTATTGTATTCATGTGCATACTTCACCTTCTTCCCTCACTCCACTCCACCTCTCCAACACTCTCATTTTAATGTATGCTGGGGAAAGATGGGGGGATATGTGAGACTACTTTCCTAGGGAAAAAGGACCATCCCTACACTGCGCAGCAATCAATGACAAAATTAATTGCATTCTGTCTCTTCTACCACATCACCCATGCTTTGTCCCTGGTAATTATGACAGTTCCTTAAGTTCCTACAAAAAAAAAAATGCTGCATAAAGCAAAAAATTCTTTGCACTCAGAATTATAATGGAGATTCTGAATGAAGGTGTCAGCATGCGCATGACAGAGTGCCTGGCTACAGCTTTGTTTGCTATTTTAAAGTAAGGGGAATTATGTAGAGGAAACATTTCCTTCACAGAATGGGAGGGAGCATAATTACGAAGGAGCAGAGAGTAAATATAAGTTGGATGCATATAATTACATATAGTGAGAAACGTGACAAGAAAACACATACTAGAATTGGTTGACAATCCATTTTCCATAAGAGGCACTTTGTTGGGAAATAAACAAGAGAGAGCTCTTCTAACTCTCTGATGCCAGGGTTTGTCCCTGAATGGAAGAGGCAATGGACATGCTGGCTGTCAGGGGAGAGAAATGGTGCTGGACAGAGAAAGCACCATGCAAAGAGGCACGTGGAGGGGACAGGCATGAGCAGAGCAGGAAGGGAGGAGCATAGTCAGACTGCCAGCTGGTTCATGGACAGGGATTGGCTCCATGGGCCTGAAAGCTGCAGTTGTGATACAAAATAGATAAGAGACAGATGATGAGGTGACAATTATATGATAGGTAGAGAGATGATGACAGAGAGATAGAGATAGGAAAAGAAAGAGAACAAATATGGACTCGGGAGACATAGAAACTTAGACATGGCAGGTAAGTAGACAGACAGACACAGATACATAGATAGATACATTATAGAGAGAAGGATGATATTTGGCAGCTGCACCTAGCACAAAAGTGCCTAATAAATGAACCATATTCTTGAAGCCTTCAGAGAGATTATTCAGTTCCTAAGGTTAAAAACACAAAAATAAAGAGGTTATGTGACAGGAGATAGGAGGAGGGGGTCTATTTATTGTCATTGTTTTGTTTCATTTTTAACACAGACCTCAGAAGTAATCCTCAAAATGTGTTCAGAAGGCTTGAAACAGAATCTCATCCAGCCCCCTCGCGTGTTACATGGCACCTCTTTTATTCTTGTCTTCCCCCTGCTTTAAATTTTATTGGAATTTAATCGGAGACCATCTGATGAAATGCTCTGAACCTAGATTAGAATGTAACATGTACTACAGCTGAATGAGAGGGAGGACAGTGGAATCACATAATGGAATATAAAATAGATTTTAAAAGCAATAAAACTGCAGCAGGGAGAGGGGTCTCCTCCGGGGCAGGCAGAAGTGGGAACATTTGGGCAATCACTCACCTCCAGGGAAACAGGAACCCAGCAAGTCCCTCCCCAGGGCAAGGATGGGGTCCAGAGCCCACAGGCACTCTACCCAGGAACATGACTGTTCCCTTCCCCAAGGACAAGCCCATCCTGCCCAGAAAGGAGAGGCAGGGACTGGGCTGGTTTTATGTAGTTAAAACTGAACAAGGTTTTAAGACAGAAGAGCTGTAGTCCCCAAGGACCTAGAGTTTCGGACATCATCGCAAAGCAAGCCCTTGACTTCTCCAAAATTCATTAGAAGAACAACAAAGGTCAGTTACTCTGCACCAGCTGGGTGGGGCTTCTCAAAATTACCATACAACAGAACTCCAGGGGGATCTTATTAAAATGCAGGTTCTGAAGTAGAAACTCTGGTGAGGGACAGAGATTCTGCATTTCTAGCAAGCTCCCACATGATTCTGACTCCATTCTTTCAGGGAGCACAGTGAATAGCAGGACAGAAAGCACCGGTTTTCTCACCTGCAGCCACATCACTCAGTAACTGGTTAAAGCTCAGACACCCGAGCCCCACTAGGACCTGCATCTCCAGGGCTGGAGTCTGGGAAAGGTGATGTTTATCAAGCAGTCTTGTTTATTGTTTTTTAACTTTTTTTTATTGTGAAATATAATGTATATACCAAAAAAGCAATAAATTTCCAAGTACATTTAAACAAGTAGTTATAGAACAAATTTTAAAGTTTGATATGGGTTACAGTTCCATGATTTTTCATTTTTAATTCTAGCTGCTCCAAGACACTGGAGGCCAAAAGAAATATCAATATATTGATTCAGCAGTCATACTCATTTGTTAAATCCTGTCTTCTCTGTTATACTCCTCCTTCTTTTTTTTTTTTGCTTTTTGTGAAAAATAACATAAATACAAAAAAGCAATAAATTTCAAAATACATTGCAACAATTAGTTGTAGAACAGATTTCAGAGTTTGGTATGGTTTAGTTCCACAATTTTAGGTTTTTATTTCTAGCTCCTCTAAGGTACTGGAGGCTAGAAGAAGTATCAATGTAATGATTCAGCAATCATACTCATTTGTTAAACCCTACCTTCTCTGTACAACTCCACCATCTCCTTTGATCTTTCTCCCACTCTTCAGGGGTATCTGGTATATGCTCCTTCTAATATTTTCATGTTGGAAGGAGAGTCATGTTGATTTTTATGCCCAGTCCTCCACATGCCAGGCAAATTTTTTGAGAATTTATAACAAAGAGTTTTCCACATAAATGACTACAAAACAGGATGAACAACAATTTGCCCGGCAGGACTAAGAGTGAAGTGAGGAGGTATAGGGGGACTATATTTCATTGAGTTTGGGAGTGAGTCATAAACTGAAGACAGGGCCAATAACCCTCTCTTTCAGGCATCTGGTACATCTTTTAGGGCAGGTGCAGCTACTAAGGCACACATCTTTATGAGCAGATTTTTTTTATAACAAATCCCATTATGCTGCCCAAGTCAATGAAATCATGTTCGGGACCATCCTTGATTCTTCACTTTCCCTTTCAGTCCTCTGCCCACTATCAGTTATCATCAAGCCCTGTTGGCTCAGCCTCCAAAATCCATCTTTTCTTCCATCTCCTTCTCTTCATTTCCACTGCCACATCCTAATCCCAGCAACCATCTTTTCTTACCTAGCCCAAAGCAGTCTTCTAGTGAGTGTTCCAACTTCCATCTTGACCCCTGAAATCCAGTCTATATTCCAAAGCCCCCTCTAAAATTCTTTCAGTTTCCCATTGAATTTAGAATAAACCCATCTCTTCCTGAAGGCCTCAAAGGCTCTACAGGATTTTGTCCCTCCATCTCTCTCTAACCTTATTCCCTCTGTCTGCTCCAGCTACACCAATACTCTTTGGGTTACCTGAGCATCTTTGCACATGCTCATTGTACTGTTGTGAAAACTGTATGCCAGACACAGCCATATTTCCATTAAACATAAGCCTACATATCACCTTCTCAGAGAGAACTTTCTTGCTTACCTCACCTTGAGTAGAACCCTCCTTGACCCCTTTTTAATTCCTTCCTAGCATGTATCATAACTGGCAGTTATTTTTCCTGTCTACTTGTGTATTTTTCTTTCTCCTCAACAATACTACTTGTTTAAGTTTGTTCACAGCTGGAATGCAATATACCAGAAACAGAATGGCTTTTAAAAAGGGAAATTTAATAAGTTGCTAGTTTACAGTTCTAAGGCCAAGAAAATGTCCCAATAAAACAAATCTATAGAAATGTCCAATCTAAGGCATCCAGGGAAAGATGCCTTGGTTCAAGAAGGCTTTTGAAGTTCAGGGCTTCTTTCTCAAGTGAAAGGGCACATGGCGAACACAGTCAAAGTTTCTCTCTCATCTGGAAAGGCACATGGTGAATATGGTCAGGGTTCCTTTCTCATCTGGAAGGGCACATGGCAAACATGACATCATCTGCTGGCTTCTTCTCCTGGCTTCTTGTTTCATGAAGCTTCCCAGGAGGCGTTTTCTTTCTTCATCTCCAAAGATTGCTCGCTGGTAGACTCTGCTTCATGGTGCTACAGCATTCTCTGCTCTTTCCGAATCTCTCGCTTTCTCCAAAATGTTTCCTCTTTTATAGAACTTCAGAAACTTATCAAGACCCACCCAAATGAGTGGACACATGTCGTCACCTAATTCAAATTAACAACCACTATCGATTAAATCACATCTCCAGGGAGATGATCTGATTACAGTTTCAAACATACAGTATTGAATAGGGATTATCCTGCCTTAACGAAATGGGATTTTGATTAAAACATGGCTTTTCTAGGGTCCATATATACTGTCAAACCAGCACACTACTGTTTCTCAAAATCTGGTACCTGGACTAGTGGCATCAGCCTCACCTGGAGAACTCTGAGAGTTGGGCCCAGATACTGTATTTCTTTAAGCTCTCTCTGTGATTCTTGTGCATGATAAAGCTTAAGGACTATTGCATCATGGAAGTAAAGTAGGTCTTTCTTGTTCATCATCATATACCCAGTACCTAGAATGGTGCATAGAATACACACTTTGTAAAGTTTTTCTCAAATAGATAAATGAATCCCATCAGGCCAAACAATTTCCATGTCCTAACCAGTATCCCATCATAGGGCTACTAGAACAGTTATTAAAGCTCTATTTGAAAGAGAAATTTCACAAAAATTTTGTTTGCAATGAAGGAGTTTTAAGCTGGCTTCTGAGTAGAAAATGATTTCGGGGGGCAACACAGAAGTTGGAACATCAGCCAGGTAACTGTTGCAGTGGTCCAGCTGAGAAATGCTGGTGGCTGAAAATGGAGAAGAAGGTGTAAATGTGAGAATGGGTCTTAGAGGTTGAGTCAATAGGTCTTGATGATGACATATAGTGAAAAAAAGGGTGTAAAAGAAAGTGAGGCAGGTGCAAGGGTAGTTCAGTGGTAGAATTCTCACCTGCCATGCAGGAGACCCAGGTTCAATTCCCGCTGATGTACTTCCCCAAAACAAACAAGCAAACGAAAGAAAAAACAAACAACAATTCAACAAATGGTGCTGCATTAATGGGATACTCACATGGAAAAAGAATGAAATGTGATCCCCACCATACAGCATACAAAATAAAAAAGAAAGAAACTGAGGGGTCAGGAAAGGTATAGCAAGGGTGCAAGGGGATTAAAATAGGGATTCACAAACATACTAGGTTTGCAGTAAAGTAATTGGGGCAATAAAAGGTAGTAAGCAGATTGCCTTTGCTTAGGAATGGTGTCTCTAGACCCTTTTCTCTCTGCCTCTTTGTTCCCCCTTCTACCTCCTTTTCTCTCATCAAACTTGCATATGTAGTAGGTATTCCAGTGTAACCCAAAGATGGAATGGCATATTAGGGAGAAATCTTGGCCTCAAGTCCTCATTATGTGACTGAGGGCTCTACAGCCCGTAGAAGGAAACTGGTTTATTCAGGTCACACACCAGAACCAAATCCCATTCTCCCACCTCCTAGTCCCTTGGGAAATTTGCTTCAGTGGGTGCTCTATGGGCAAAAAGAAAAATCTCCAGGGTTCAACATGTTAGAAAATGCTGCAGTGAAGATTCCTTCTGGAGAGAGTCAGTGTACAACATGTGATCTCAGTGAAAAGTCTTCCATCAGAGAAGCCTGTCTAACTTAGAATTTCTCAAATGTAAGTCCATCAAGTCCATTCCCTCATAACACTTATTAGCACCCTCAGGCCATACATATTAAGCATGGGCTAAAGGAGAGAGAGTGATAAAGTAATCCTGGCTTACGGGCTACTTTTCAATATTTCATATGCTCATAGAAGCCTGGTATCTTTGCCATGCGTATTCACATTTTGAAGCCTTTAAATGATGGCCTGTTTTAAGAAGCTGGACTCATTTTGAAGGCATTTAGCTGGCACCAAGGGAAAATACCACTGGAAGCCTTTCTGGAATGATCCTCACTTTAGAAACTCTTGAAGACTTAGGACATGGAGCTTTCCAGACCTGATTCTCATGGGTCTGCTCTCTGCAGCCCTGTACTGCCTAGCTTCACTTTTCCAAGGAAGGTGCATTGGAAGGAAGAACACCCTTGGTATTACTAAGAGGAAGCAGTACACAACCCAGGGGAGGTCAGGCCCAGAGGTGACCAAGCAAGGGTGCCCACCAGATAGAAGAGGGAAGGTAACTGTACTAGCACTAGGGAGTCCCTTACCCAGATGCCATGGGGACTTGGGCAGGCTTGAAACAGAACCCAGGAACCTGGGAAAGAAGATAACTCATAGATATGGGTTTTTCACTGGGAGGCATGCACAGGCATAGGATCTTCCTAATGAGAAGGGCCTGGACGAAGCACTGGGAGCTGGATCAAACTGTGTTGTCAGCTGTGAGGCAGAGAGTGGTCAGGAGATGAGGTTACACCCTGGAATTCACACCGACTGAAGTCCAGAATCAGCTTCACCTGTCTTAGTTGCATGACTTTGGACAAATTACTCAACGCCCCTGAACCTTGGTTTCTTCATATGTAAAAAAAAATCATGACATCTGCCTCTCAGATTTGTTGGGATGTTTAAGTCAGATAATAAGGAGGAAAACACTAACACATAATAGAAACACAACAGAATATAGATATGATTATAATAATTATTGCCATTGCTCATTGAACATTTACAAGTGCTGCATACACATTACGTTGTTTAAAACTTCCAAGTAGATACTATTATAATCCTGATTTTACAGCTGACAAAATGGAAACCAGGAAAGGTAAGTTACATGACCAGATAGAAAGTAGTGGAGCCTGGGTCTAGATCCAGACAGTTTGAGTACAGAAAATATTTCCCACTCTGCAAACACTGGTTTGGGAAAGTGGTAGTAAGACAGAGAGGCACATTAACACTGAGGTAGCCAAGCTTGCTGAGAGGGTGGCTGTGTATGCTGTTACAGTCAACACTCCTGCTGGGACCAATCTAACAAGTATAATCCTTTGAGTTCAATTTGTACAGTCTGCCTGAGTCAGAGAAAGAACTAGAAATATTCTCAGGGGGTCCATCTAGTCCTTACTGGTGAAGGTGTAAGAACTCAGCTGGGTGGCAGTGGCCAAAGGGAATGTGCCAGCACCTGAGGTGACTGTAGTATGTTCTCTGCTCCCCAGGCCTTCAGGCCAAGCATTGCATTACAGAGAGAGGGACAGCATGGGCAGTCCGCACGCAAGCCCAGCAGTGAGAGACCCGCCCTCCACAGCCACCAGCAGCCTCATAGAAGTCCATCTGTACTTGTTAGTACAACAGCCCTTGACAATCCATTGGCAAAGTCTCCTAAGTGGAAATTAAATCATGGGAAAGAGATTTACCCAGATGGGATTTGATAGATCAACCAGCCCACCCTGAGTGATCTTTGTAAGAATGAGTTTTACAGCACATTTCCTTGCCTAGCTCCATTCAATGGAACTGCTCCAGTAATAAAACAAACAAACAAACAAACAAACAAACAAAAAAAAACAGTCAGTCCTTCAGATTCCAGCATTCTGAGCTTGGGCAGTGGAGAGGAGGGAGACATGGGGAGAGGAGCACCATGTTGACTGCAAAGGGTTTGAAGTGAACTTCAGGGATGGATTATAGATCTGGATTAAATCCAAGTGGCGGGGAAGACTTACATCAATCTGAGACCAGGGTGCAGAGAATGGGAAGGAGATTATGCCCCAGTCCCCAACCTCATTCAGGATATAAAATTCAAGACAGAAGACTATACCCCATGGATGAAATTATACACGAGCCAGTAATTTATAGGGTGGTCCTAAAACCCAGAGGTGCTGGCTAAGTAGGACAAAAAAAAATCTCAGTCTTCAAGTTGTTGTTGAAGAAGAGAGGGGGAGGAAAAGAAAGAAGGGGCAAGGGTGGGAGGGCGGAAGAGAAGAAAGATGAAGAGAGCTCCTAAGTCGATATTAGAAGAAGAAATTTTATATCCGATGCTGGCCCATATGTAATTACATCAATTTATTCTATTGCTTAGGATCTGAATATAATCTATTGTTTTATATATATATATATATATATATATATACATATAATCCATTGTCAGGTTTTCAGGCAAGTCTGCGCTTTATGGTGTAGCTTTAACTTTGTAACGAGGGAAAAAAAAGTTTAAAATTAAACATAAATGATGAAAACCTCAAAATTTTCAAGTCAAATTTCATTAACTGATAAAGGTCTACTCTGAGCCCTGGGCAAGGGCAGTGGAAGAGATTTGGTTAATTTGTAAGATTAAAGGCATTTTGAATTATTGAGGCCACGTTAGAAGGAGACTCTGTGGTTTGAATGACATTCGAAGGTCAAGAGACTGAAGAGCTAAGTGTCCTTATCCAAAAATGCCCAGTTAACCTTTCAGATAGGAAAAAATCAAGCTACTGTGGCCTTGAACTTCAATGACTAATACACAAGAAACAGACAATATAAATTGGTAATCTACCTGTTTATACATAGATTTATCTTTCCTTTGGTAAAAGAATCTGACCAGTGGAGTCTTGAATATTTTAAGGTGTTCTATATAAGGTAATGTGTTATCTTGACAGTTTATTAGCAACAAAGTCAAGAAGGTCAAAACTGAAAACTCCTTCTATAATTTTATTTCTGCTCTGCTTACATCTTAATAAAAGGTGTCTCTTGCAACAGCGAACAGAAAACAATATGCATTTGCAAATGCAGAAAAGGTGCTTTCAAATATATTATAAGCAAAGGATGGCAGAGATCTATTGGGATCAGCATTACTCAACACTATTTGGAACTTGACAAGCTACAAATTGATCTGCTTTTTCTCTTCATTAAACAGGAACATGAATAGCAAGTTTCATAGGAAACAAACCTAAACCAAACTACAGTAATTTTGGCATTGACATTAATAATAATGAACAATTCCTTGCAGTTTCTGTTTTCCCATATTTCATTCATCAGAGCTGCTTTGGTTGAAGACGTATGTTAGAGGCAGGGAAACATTAAATGTTCCATCCCCTCAATCCCCAAATTCCTCATGGAATTTGAATATCCACAGACATAAATGGTCTGATTTTATCCTTAATGTTGCTATCATGGATGTTGTTTACCTACATTCATTCCTCCTTCTCTAGGTGGCCACCAAGATTTTCTTTTTGGAATCCACACTGTGCCCACCATAGCCCATGTGCCTCAGCAAATCTTCAGGCCATGCCCATGTCTAGAACATGAAACTTGTAAGAAAAAAATATGTTTTCCTAACCCCAGGCCATTCTTACTTGTTCAAGAGTAGGAATATGACACAATTTGTGCCAACGAGATTGGATATTGGGAGTTTTTTAGAGGTCTGTAAGAAACCCTCCCAGAGGGGTCCCGATATACACATACTCCAAATATGGACAGGGGAGCAGATGGCCCTCAAGTTGTGACAGCAAAAGGCAGCTATTCTCAGGATGAGGCTAGCACCCACTAAGGCAGAAAGGACAGAGGTGGGAAGGAATATGACCCTTGATGACATGGTGGTCTGATGAATCACACCAACCCTGAAGCCCACTTCAGCCCTAGCCTTCTGATTACAAATTGATTCTATTTGGATTTTCTGTTCCTCGTGTCTGATCTCGCCCTAACTGATACAGTTACTGTGTGACTATATCTCCATTTTAGAGATGAGAAGGTTGAAGTTCTAAAATCTTATGTGACACAGAGCACAGAATTAGTAAGTGGTTAAACAAGGCTCAGATTCAAGCCCTCTGATTCCAAGTCCAGTACTCTTCCCATTACCCTATGCCATCTTCATGACATGGTCCTAGAAAGCACATTTTTCACTTCATAATTTCCACGAAGTTTATATTTAAGTATCCTAACATTATACAATCAAATATGTGAGTCTTTGTTTAAAAGCAGCTGTGCTTTTTGTTTGTTTTAATAGCAAAGAGTCACCATGTACTGTGGATGGCCATAAACCCAAACAACTCCATTGTATCACCACCAACAATATCAGGCATGAGGAAAAGCTGGCAAAAGTATACGGAGGTATGTTATTCTTATTAGACAGGCTATAAAATATATTAAAACAGAAGTCATAGATCAGTTATTTCAATACCAGTTAGCAACACTGAACACAGTGTGGAAAGTTAACAGAGCTTTGCCCTCCAAGAGCTTGTCATGTGATGGGGAAGAGAGCATGTGCTGAGCAACCCTCCATCTGCTACTTCTCCCACCAACTACACTCCTTCCCATGGCTTGATGCGAGGTCACTTCTAAGTATGTGACCTAAATGTCCTCAATGATTGTCCGAGCGATATGGACAATAAACAAATTTTTGTCCTAAACAAATCACGAGACTTTCCATAGTCACAGGAGAAAGTACCCAGCTTGGTTTAAAGATCCATCAGATAGAATTTAGTCCCAATGGGAGGGACAGAAAAAACGGGACAGTTAGAAAAAAGAAAAGTGAAGGTGTGTCTCAGGTTACTAAAGGAGTAAATGTGATTTGAACAAAAGGAGAAAAATTCAAAATGCCTGGAAATAAAACAAATGTCGATTTTTATTTTTAAATTAACACTATTTTTATTCAAAAAAATGCTGCCCATCACTAACCTACCACCAAAGTTCCTAAAGAAAAAAAATATATATATACATACAATGAACAAAATCATAAAAATGCATGGATATATTTCTCCTAAGGACCTTAGATAGTTAATACCTTTAGGCTTAACTATATCCTCACCCTTGGACACAAAGTGAAGAAAGAAAAAAATGGTTCCAAGATGAGACATGGGCTTCCATTAGGCTAAAATTTCCCTGATTGCTTTAAGCCAACTCTGCAAATAAACCCACTACCCCACCCACTATGTGGGACATGACTCCCAGGGTGTAAGTCTCCCTGACAATGTGGGACATGACTCCCAGGGCTGAGTCTCACCCTGGCATCGTGGAACTAAGAATGTCTTCTTGACCAAAAAGAGAAAAAGAAATGGAACAAAATAAAGTTGAAATAGCTAAGAGATTTCAAATATAGTAGAGAGGTCATTCTGGAGGTTACTTTTATGTAAGCTTTAGCTAGACATTGCAAACTACCACAGTATGCCAAGCCCCAACCAACAGTATTCCTGTAAACCCTAGGGAGTTCCTAGGGCTCTAAGTCTCTTTCAAAGTTTCTCTTAGTAAGTTCATTTTTTCAGAAACTTAAGTTCTCCAGATTTATCCTATGCCAGATAAACCCTGAAATCCAGAGGCACCATTCTCTCCAAGAACACTGACTAGTTTCATTCCCCTATCCCATAATGTCAACACCCCTTTCTAGCATGAAGTAGTTAAAATGCCCATTGCCCAGATATCCCTGAAGAGTGAGAGAAAAATCAAATAATAGGGAGGAGGTATAACTGATAAATTAAGATTTAACAAATAACTGTGATTACTGATTCACTATATAAATACTTATTTTCAGTGTCTTTTTTTTTTAGAATAGCCAGAAGGAATACCTGAACTTGTTGAAATGTAATCAAGCAGCCCTGATCTTTGATAATGGTTGTATAACTATATAGCAAAAAAAGTTAGTTGCCTGTGTTTGTATGGATCTACTTCTGGGTGGTTTGT
Organism: Tamandua tetradactyla; assembly: GCF_023851605.1. Classification (NCBI taxonomy): domain Eukaryota; kingdom Metazoa; phylum Chordata; class Mammalia; order Pilosa; family Myrmecophagidae; genus Tamandua; species Tamandua tetradactyla. Next base: position 27,392,694 of record NC_135336.1, on the reverse strand, counting down.
TCTGTTCCACTGATCTGTATATCTATCTCTGACAATACTACAATGTCTTAGTTAACCTACTTCTACTGTAAGTCTTAAAATTGGGTAGAGTGCAATACTAGAGGCCAATAAAAGGGGGTGGTTAACTGTTCCCTTTATTCCTACAGTTAAATTAACATCTGACATGTGTACATACATTTTCTTTCTATTTATTTTGCTTAAAATTATATTCTCATTTCCCTTACCACTTTTACACAAAATCGGGCTGATTTTTTTAGAACTTCCATCAAAAGGGGCATACGGGAAGTTGACAAAATGGCATATATCCTTCTTCTCCTCCCCAGACTTCACAATTTTCTATTCCTGACCCAGTCAGCCACTGGGACTAGTGGGTAGCTGAATACCAGGGAAGTTTGGGCTCAATCTTTGTCTAATGGGGAGTGTTTTAATTTATTAGCCACCAAAGCAAATACCATTTAATGGGTCTGCTTAAACAATGGGAGTTTATTGGCTCACAGTTTTGAGGCTAGAAGAAATCCATATGAAGGTGTCATCAAGGCAATTCTTTCTTCCCAAAGACAGGTGTTCTAGGACCAGCTGATGATAACCCTTGATCCTTGGCTCCTTTGTCACATGACAATGTACATAGTGAACTCTCCTGACCTCTTCCTTCTCTTCCAGGTTCTGTTGACTGCTGTTCCTCTGTGGTTTTCTCTCTATCTGAATTTCATTCTATTTATAAAGAACTCTAGTAATAGAATTAAGATCCAACCTGATTGAATTGGGCCACATCTTAACTGAAGTAACTTCACAAAAAGGTCCTACTTACAATGGGTGCATACCCACAGGAATGGATTAGGTTTAAGAACATGATTTTCTGGGTGTATAGCTCCAAACCACCACAGGAAGGGTCAAAGAGTTTGGGATAGTGATTGGAATACCCAGAAGGAGCTTGGACTCCAGACACTTTCATCCCCTAAAGGTAAGGTCAGTGCGTTAGTCTGCTAGCTTTCTTTGCTGGCTTCTTGTTTCAGGTATCATCCTCAGGGCTTTTTTCCTTCTTCATCTCCAAAGGTCTTTGGCTGTGTAGACTCTGTCGGTTCTGGTGGCTCTCATGGCTCTAAAGCTTTTTCCGAAATTGTTTCTTCTTAAAGGGCTCCAGTAAGCAACCCTACCTTGAATGAGTAAAGACACATCTCCATGGAAACCATGTAATCCAAAGTTACCACCCACATTGGGTGGGTCATATCTCCATGGGCACAGTCAAAAAGATTCCACCCAGCAATATTTAATGAGGATTAAAGAACATGGCTTTTCTGGGGTACATAATAGCCTCAAACTGGCACAGTCAACAATGGTCCCTGTGAGTAGTCTTCTAAATTCCCCAAAAGCTGAGGAGTGCTGAGCCTGAATCTGAGGTCTCCCTGCTCCTGAGATGAGGAGAGTGTGCAGAGATGAGGCAGAAGGAGAATTTCTCCAGGGACTCCAGTCCATTGTTTCCACTATACCATTTCAGGAAGTAGAATTCTCTCACTCCCATCAGGACTGGAGACACTTAGTGTACTGCAATAATCAGATCTGAGTCTCAGTAACACACAAAGAAAAACAACAACACACCTAGTGGTTCCAGAAAAGGCAAGATCAAACAAACAGGCACCCAGTAAAGCAGTGCTTCCAGAGGAGGCAAATGACAACTGCCAAAAGCGTATCAATAGCACTTCACAAAATTCAAGCACAGCACACATGCATGCACAAAAGATTGTTTTGAACTAAAAGCCTTTATTTTCAAACTAAATATTTCAGTAAATTAATTGATAGAAAGGTAGTCAACACTGAGACCTAAATTAGTGTTCTGGCACACCAACTAGAAAACCATCTCAAGATACAGAAAAGGAAATTGTGAGGGAAAAGATAAAAGGCTTGGATGATATATTCAGGAGAACTAACATGGTAATAATAGGAGCTCTAGAAATCATAAAAGGAAAAGAGGAAGAAAAGGAAGTAATTAAATATATAAATAATAATTGAGAACTTTCTGAGATGAAAACAAATGAAATTTTCAGATTAACAGTGCACACTAAATTCTAAGCAGGTTTCACTGAAAAAAAGATATTCTCCCAAGCACATCTTGTTAAAATCCTAAACTTCACAGATAACAAAAATGTTATGAGTTTCTAATAGAAAAAATAAATTGTCTGTCAAGAACTGGTATGGCAATTCTTATCCAGAACATTGGATACTAGAAGATGTTGGATTAGTGTCCACAAACTTCTGAGGAAAGGATTTCAACCCAAGAATTCTATATCCAATCCTGTCATCATTTAATTGCCATAAGGAAAAAATATTTACAGTTATTCAAGTTTTTCAGAGAGGACATCACCCACATGCCTCAGCAGCAAAAAAAAAAAAAAAAAAAAAAAAAAGATACAAGGAAAGATTCTCGCCAAACAACAAATGATTCAGAACTGAGAACTCAAAATGTAACTTAATGGAGAGGTGAGGAAAGAATGGTGAGCAACAAGCTTTGCAGTCTGTGTGAGAGGGGAAGACTGAGACAGAGAAGGAAAGAGAGAAAAATAAATGGGTACTGATCAACTGTGGGAATGAGTAATGTACACACTAAATAAGGATGATTAAAACAGAAGGGACAAGTTTGAGTGAAAAATATAAAACTTCGAAGTTGGAAATGGGGGAAAAAAAGAGGATGTAAATGTGTTCCAAAGGACTCATCTGGTTGAGGATGGGGGGTTTAGGATATGGGGAAAGAGAATGTATTTCAAATATCTTATTTTGTTAGAGCAATAGGGGAGGAGTAGAGGAAATATAAAGGGTCCTGAAGGAGGGGATATCTAAGATATTTTTTAAATAAATAAAGATATATGCGTCTGAATTTGCATAACAGCAAAAGGAATGGGATAGTACAGCAAAACTTCAAAATTAACAAGAGGAAATCGATGAAATGAATGCCAGATTGAGCAAGCAAGCAAAAACAATGAACATAAAAAAATATTCATTTGGATTACTTGAATTTTTTAGTAGGCCATTATAGTTTATCTATTGCCCTTTCAGCTATATATATTTTGTTTTATTTTATTTTGTTGTTTTAGTGGTTGCTCTGGTAATTACAATATAAATACCTAACTTTACCTCTTCTAAATCTAATCAGAACTAATTTGTACCACTTCATGTAAAGTATAGAAATCTTGTAACCTTCCACCAACCTTCATGCTATAATGAATTCTCATGTAAATGGTATCTTCATATATGGAAAATCCTTCCTGTCCTTATTTTTTCCAGTCATACATATTTTAAAGACCTTAAGAGAGATAAATAGTCTTTTGTATCTCTGTTGCTCTTCCTTCATTCTTGAAGATCCCTTCATCCCAAAGAGCTTCCTTGGGTATTTCTTAAAAGGCAGGTCTGTTGATGAATTCTCTTAGCTTTCCCTCATCTGAGAAAATTATCTTTACCTTGTCTACATTCCAGATGGATATTTTTATGGCCCTGGAATTTTTGGTTATTAGTTCTTTTCTTTCAGCACTTTAAAATTGTTGTTTTACTCTCTTCTGGCCTTTATGGGTTTTGATGAGAAATCCACAGTCATACTAATCTTGCTTCCTTGCATTAAATTGTCATTTTTCTCTTGTTGCTTTGAAGACATTTTTTTCGTTATCCTTGGTTTCATTATTTTTACTGTATTGTAGCCAGGTGAGCCTTTCCTTGAGTTTGTCCTGTGTGAGTTTCACTGAGCTTCTTGAATCTGTAAATGTAGAGGAAAGGTGATTATTTTGCCAGATTGAGGAAGTTTTGTCCATTATTTCTGAAAAGACTTTTTCTGCTCAAACACTTTTTCCTTTCCCTCTATAGCTCTTTTGACATATGTTAGACTTTTCAATATTGCTCCACAGGTCTCTGAGTCTGTTAATTTTTTTCAAACCCTTTATTTCTTTGTTCCTCAAATTGGATAATTTCTATTGATCTATCTTCAAGTTCACTGAGTCATTTCTCTGACTTCTCTACTATACAATTGAGCCCAACAAGTGAATGTTTCTGCTTGAGATACTGTATTTTTAAATACTAAAATTTCTATTTGAGTCAATTTTTATAGTTTTTGTTTCTCTGCAGAGTTCTCCTATTCCATACCTCAAGGTTGCTTACCTTGACTTCCTGGGGAATAGTTATAATAGATGCTTTTAAGATTTCACTGATAATTCTAATATCTTGGTCATCACAGGGTTGGCATCTATTGATTGTAGTTTACACTGATTTATTGATTGTATACCAAAAGTTTATGTCTTGTAAAGTCTGGGTCCTTTCTAATCCTCTGGATATGTTGATATTCTAAGAAGTCAATAAACCTCATTAATTTCACACCACAGGTTCTGTCTCACCTTCTGTGGGCAATAGCTTTAAATCCACTTTATTTCACAGACCTTCTGCTACACTAAGTTGAGTTTATCTTGGTCACATACCACTCAGGACTTAGTCTCAAACCTGATCTACTGTTTAAACTTCAGTTCAGTTCTCAAAGCGGTTGCTATACTGTTTGTGATTTTCCCATATAAGCATATACCAGGGTTAAGTCTGAGATTTGTATGGGTACATAGATAGAATTATGGGATGCCCCTTTTCAACTCTGTCCCACACATGGTTTCCCCCAGTCTTCATCCCACAGGCATCCCTTTTTCTTGCTCCTCTGGCCAAAAGAATGACATTCTGCTTGGAATTTAAGCTACTTGGTTGTTGCTCCACGGCAGAGCTCTAGCACCAAGGCCAACTCTCAGGACAAAGCCACAAGAGCAAAAAGAAAATAAAGCATATTATCATCTGTTCTAGTTTGCTAGCTGCCAAAATGCAATATACCAGAAATGGAATGGCTTTCTAAAAAAAGGAAATTTAATAAGTTGCTGGTTTACAGTTCTAAAGCTGTGAAAATGTCTGTTCTAGTTTGCTAGCTGCCAGGATGCAACACACCAAAGACGGATTGGCTTTTAATAAAATGGGATTTATTTCATTAGTTCTTCAGAGGAAAGGCAGCTAACTTTCAACTGAGAGTCTTTCTTACACAGGAAGTCACAGGGTGATCTCTGCTGGCTTTCTCTCCAGGCCTCTGGGTTCCAACAACTTTCCCTGGGGTGATTTCTTTCTGCATCTCCAAAGGCCTGGACTGAGCTGTGAGTGCTGAAATGAGTTATATGTTGAGTTCTCTCATTTAAGCACCAACCAATTAAATCAAACATCATTCATTGCAGCAGGCACGCCTCTTAGCTGACTACAGATGTAATGAGCAACAGATGAGGTTCACATGCCATTGGTTCATGTCTGCAGCAACAGAACTAGGTACCTTCACCTGGCCAAGTTGATAACTGAATCTAACTATCACAATGTCCAAATTAAAGCAAGCCTATAAAAATGTCCAAATTGAGGCACCAACAAGAGGTTGCCTTCACTCAAGAAAGACTGATGAAATCAGGGTTTCTCTCTCAACTGGAAGGGTCCATGGTGAACATGGACATGTCTGCTAGTTTTCTCTCTAGGCCTCTTGCTTCATAAAGTTCCTCTGGGGGCATATTATTTCTTCATTTCCAAAGATCTCTGGAGGTGTGGGCTCTCTGCTTCATGGCTCTTTCAAAAATGTTTGCTTCTTTTAAAGAATTCCAGCAAACTTATCAAGACCCACCTGGAATGGGTGGAGTCAAATCTCCCTCTGTTCAAAAGTTAATACCCACAATTAGGTGAGTCACATTTGCATGGAGATAATTTAATCAAGTTTCCAACATATAGTACTGAATAGGGTTTAAAAGAAATGGTTGCCTCCATGAAATGGATCAGGATTAAAACCTGGCTTTTTTAGGGTACATAAATCCTTTCAAACCTGCACATCATCCCTGAGTGTGACTTACTTTTACCCCTTTCCTATCTGCTTTGGTTTACTTTTCAGAGTCTTCGATGTCCTTGGCCAGAAAGTGAATGCATAAATTAAAATAGATTAATGAAAGATACTCAAATAGTACAAATAAAGCAGGAAAGGAAATGTAGAGGAATAAAGAAACAGAGGGGGCAAATAGGAAACAAATACAAATGATAGGTCTAAATATAACCATATCAATAATTACATATCAAACCTGCAATAATTAAATGTTAGTGTAATTTACATTAACAGGTATTAATGCAACTCCTCATTTAAAAGACAGAAATTGATAGAATGTATAAAGCAACAAGACTTTACAGTATATTTCCTAAAAGAGACATATTTTGAGTATAGAGATATGAATATAAAAAATAAAGTAGATAGAAAAAGATGTCATGCAAGCAGTAAGCCTGAGGAGAGTGGAATACGTACCATAATATAACATAAAATAGGTTTCAAGACAGGTAATTTTACCAAAAACAACAAGGAACATTCCACAGGGATAAAAGGGGGGAAATCACCAAGAAAACATAATTGTACATGTTTACTATTAGTCAGGTCTCTCTAATGTTTTGGTTTGCTAAGGATGCCAGATGCAATATACCAAGAATAGACTGGCTTTTACAAAGAGTATTTATTATATTACAAATTTACAGTTCTAAGGCTATGAAAATTTCCAAATTAAGGCATCCAGAGAAAGATACCTTGACTCTGAAGAGAGGCCAGGGCTCCTCTGTTGCATGGGGAGGCACATGGTGACATCTGCTGGCCCTTCTCCCCAAAATGTCTCTAGGCTTCTGTCGTTCACAGATCCTGTGGGTCCTTGCTTGTTTCTCCTGGGCTATTTTCTTTCTTACCTTCTCTAAACACTCTGGGCTGTCTTCAAGAACTTCAGCAAGCAGATCAAGACCCACCTTGAATGGGCAGAGTCACACTTCCATGGAAACAACTAATCAAAAGATCCCACCCAAGAATAGGTCTGCCCCCACTAGATTGGATTTTAAAAACATGGCTTTTCTAAGAGCATTTCAAACAGCACATTTAGGGAAACAGAACCAACAGGAGATGATCTGTAAATATAAGATTTTATAAAAGTATCTGTCTCATGTATCTGTGGGGATGCAAGAATCCAAATTCCAAGGGCAAACATCAAGCTGGCAACTCCTATGAAAAATTTTGATGAATTCCCCAGGAGAGTCTGGCTGGTTCAAGTAGAGTTGGAAATTCTCTCTTCTGACTGCTGAAGTCATCACTTTTCCTTTTAAAGCTTTCAATTGGATAAAATGTCTCTTATTGCTAAAGACACACTCTTTAGTTGTTTATAGATGTAATTAGTCACAGATGCAATCAAATTACTGATTATTTAAGTCCACTAAATGTCCTCTCAGTAATGGTTAGACTAGTGCTTGCTTTACCAGACAACTGGGCACAATTACCTGGACAAGTTGACATGTCAACCTAACCATCATCACAGTCCACTCCTTGTCAACTTGGCAGCTATAATTAGCCATATTTAATCTCTAAGTAAAAAACAATAACAGACATATTTTTCATCTAACTCAACTATTCTGAATACACCAGAAACACACTAAATTGCTCCAGATTAGGGTACAAGTCCTTGGGTAATATTCACTTCTAAACTTTATATCCTATAGCTAAAATACTATGACATGCACAATACAATTTGTGTTATATGATAAGGGGATAAGATAGAGAAGAAAAAATAATACTTGCTTTATGTACAAATGCAAATATATTCTCATATTTATCACTACCTTCTTCCATTATCCATTTCATGTTCCCTCTACCCTCAGCAAGCACCTCAGCTGACTGTGGTTCCTTGTCTGGTGGGAGATCCAAGCCTTCATTCCTGAAATTTCTGGGATTTTTGCAGTCTTGTCTGGATTGGGTTGTTGCAGTTTTCCATTGAGTTTAATAACAGGGCATGGTAGGACTAAAAGATGCCCTAGTGGATCTTCTGTATTCCAGAAAACTCTTCTTTACCTCCACTGTGTAGTTGCAGTCTATTCTTGATTAGAAGCAATGCTGCATGAAACACAATGAGAGTGGGTAAGGCCTTCTGTAAGTCCATGGATGATAGTTTTGGCAGAAGCATTGTTTTCAGGGAAAGCAAACCATATCCAGTATATGAGTCTATTCCAGGTAGAATAAATTGCTGCCCTTTTCATGATGGAAGTGGTCCAGTGTAATTAACCTGCCACCAGGTACCCAGCTGATCACCTTGGAAATGATGCCATATCAGGGACTGAGTGAGGGTCCCTGGTGCTGACAGATTGGGCATGCAACACTGGTCATAGCCAGTTTGGTCTTGGTGAGTAGAAGTCCATGTTGCCGATCTCATGCATAACCTCCATCCCTACCACCATGACCACTTCATTTATGAGTTCATTGGGCAATGACAGGAGTTGCTGGGGAAAGAGGCTGACTGGTATCCACAGAATGTTCATCTTATGTGCTTGATTATTAAAACCTTCCTCTGCTGAAGTCACTCTCTGGTGAGCATCCCCATAGAATACAAATATTTTCATTTTTTTTTTTTGCCCACTCAGAAAGTTCTGTCTACATACTTATTCCTCAAACCTCTTTGTTGCCAATTTTGCAATCATGCTCCTTCCACAACCATGACCATCCAGCTAAACCATTACCAACTTTTCGTGAATCAGTATACAAGTACACTTCTGGCCAGTTCTTTTCCAAGCAAAATGAACAACCAGATGCACTGCTCAAAGTTCTGCTCACTGGAAGGATTTCCCTTCACCACTGTCCTTCAGGGACATCCCAGAAAGAGGCTGCAGTGCTGCAGTTGTCCACTTTTAGGTTGTATCTGCACATGATGCAGAGCCATCTATGAACCAGGCCTTAGTTTTCTGTTCCTCAGTCAATTGATTGTAAGGAACTCCCCCCGAGGTCATAACTCCAGACTGGGAAAGAGAAGGGATTGTGGCAGAAGTGGTGTTTGGACCACTTCTTCATGTAAATTAATTGTGCCTTCAGGACTGGCTCCAGCTCTAACTTATATATACCATTTCCTTTTATGATGGAGTGCTGCTGTATGCACCCAATATTATGGCTTGGCAGGTCAGGGAATACCCAGCTTATCATAGGTAACTCAGGTCTATTATTAAGAACTCAGTCTCTACGAAGGCCCAGTAGTAAATCTAAAGCTGTTTCTCAAAAGGAGAATAGTTATCTGCAGAGAATGGCTAGGATTTACTCCAAAATCCTAAAGGACTGAATTATGATTCTCTTGTACAGGTGGCAGACATCATCTCTATTTGCCACTGACCCTTCGGCACCATTGGATCTTCTGGATCATATGGCTCAAGGGTAAAGCAGCTTGAACAGCAGCTTGGACCTGTGGCAAAGCTTCCACTTGTTCCAGTCCCCACTCAAAACTAGTACCTTTTCTGGTCACTTGGTAAATGACCAGAGTAGTACACCCAAATGAGGAATATGTTGTCTCCAAAATCCGAAGAGGCCAACTAGACACTGTGCCTCTATTTTGGTCATAGGAGGGGCCAGATGTAACAGCTTATCCTTCACCTTAGAAGTGATATCTCAAAATGCCCCACACCACTGGACACCTGGAAATTTTAGTGAGGTGGAAGACCCCTGTATTTTTGTTGGATTTATCTGCCATCCTCTGACATGCAAATGCCTTACCAATAAGTCTAGAATAGTTGCTACTTTTCTCTCACTAGTTCCAATCAACATGACATCATCAATATAATGGACCAGTGTGATGGCTTATGGAAAGCAGAAATTATCAAGTTCCCTGCAGACAAGGTTATGACATAGGACTGGAAAGTTGATATACCTCTGAGGTAGGACAGTTAAGATATACTGTGGCCTTGCCAGGCAAAAGCAAACTGTTTCTGTTAGTCCTTACTAATAGCTATTGAGATAAAAGCATTTGCCAGATCAATAGCTGCATACCATATACCAGAGGATGTGGTCATTGCTCAAGCAATGTTACCACATCTGGAATAGCAGCTTCAATTGGAGTCATTACCTGTTAAGTTTATGATAGTCCACTGTTATCCTCTAAGACCCATCTGTTTTCTGCACAGGCCAAATAGGAGAGTTGAATGGTAATGAGGTGGGAATCACCACCCTGCATCTATCAAGTCTTTGATGGTGGCACTAATCTCTGAAATTCTTCCAGGAATTTCATGTTGCTTCTTCTATACTATTTTGCTAGATAGCAGCAGTTGTAGTGGCTACTACTTGACCTTTCCTACCATAAAAATAGTCCTCACTCCATAATTCAGGGAAATAATGTGGGGATTCCTGTTGCTGCATATGTCTATTCCAATTATGCATTCTGTAACTGGGGAAATAACCATAGAACAGGTCCAGGAATACACTGGACCCACTGTGAGGCAGACCTAAGCTAAAACTCCATCAGTCACCTTACTTCCATAAGCCCTTTATTTTAGTTTGCTAAAGCTGCCAGAATGCAATATACCAGAAATAGAATGGCTCTTACAAAAGGAATTTATTAAATCACAAGTTTACAGTTCTAAGGTTACGAAAATGTCCAAATTAAGGCACCAACAAGAAGTTACCTTCATTCAAGAAAGACTGAGGCCACCTGAAACACCTCTATCAGTTGGGAAGGCATCTGGGTGGCAGTTGATGGTGCCTTGCTCCTGGGTTCCATTGCTTTCAGCCTGCTTCCTGCAGGGGTTCCTCAAAACTTGGCTTCTCCAAGGTTGAGGTTTCATCTCTTGGATTCCCTTGGCTTTCTCCAGGTTCTGGCTTGCTTAGCATCTCATGGGGAGGCTCATGGCGATGTCTGCTAGACCCTACATCCCCAAACAATTGAGTCTCATGTTGGTTCTGTCAGCTCTCTCACCTCTGTTCTCCAAGCATCTGCATCTGAGGTTTCTCCAAAATGTTTCCCCTCTTAAAGACTCTAGTAAATTAATCAGGACCCACCTTGAATGGGTGTAGTCACATCTCCATGGAAACAATCCAATCAAAGTTTCCCACCCTAAATAATAGGTTTGGCCCTACAAGATTAGATAAGGATTTAAACATGGCTTTTCTGGGGTATGTAATAGTTTCAAACTGGCACACCCCTACTCAGACTGGTGGACTAGAGTGATGTTTTTGGGTCCCCTGGAATTAATGTCACTTTTGAGCTAGTGTCTAATAATCCCTGAAATGTCTGGTTCTTTCCTTTACCCCAATGCACAGTCACCGTGAAAAAACACTGTAGGCACCTTTGGAGAAGGTTGGGAGGAAGGTTAACAGTGTAAATTTTTGCCTGTGTAACAGGGTCTCTCCTCAAGGAGCCCTGGTCTTCCTCTCCTTCAAGGGGCTATGAGTCTGTAAAGTGTCTCAAGTCTTAGAATTGATTAAGGGGCTGGGACTCCTCTTCTTCTTATACAGATTAAATAGGAATTTAGTAGACTGCCTATCTATTTTACTTCTAAGAAACCCATGATCTATGAACCAATGCCATAGGTATCTGTACATCATGTCGTTTTGACTGCTGCTTTGAGTCTGCTGTTCATTATGGTAGCCACACCCATCTTGTCTTTAACAGTTAAGTGCTTCCACATGGCTTCTGTATCTGATTGTCCCCATTGTGTTTAAGGATTCCAGCTCAGTGAAAGAAATTCCTCCATTAATATTGGACCTGCAGAGAAGGGCAATTACAGAGCTCTTCAGAGAAGATGGAGCTAGTCTCACATATTTACTCCTCACAGAGATCTCAGGTCTGGTGAAAGGTGTGTCCTCTGAGCATTCATGGGGTGTGTGAGTAGTTCTTCCATGATAAATTCACTCTAACATTGCACTCTCTCTAAGCCTTTGGACCTCCTCATCTACATTTTGCCAGCTCAGTTCTGGTATTTTGGTTTCAGGTAATGTCAGCCATTTTCTTATTCATGTTTCAGCCAACCACCCAGACAAACTATTAATGCCCTTTCTAACCCTGCAAGCTACAACATTGAATCTGGAATCTCTACTTAGTGGGCCCATATTAATAAAGTCAGCATGATCCAACTTTATATTGCTTCCACCATTATCTCACACCCTTAATATCCATTCCTATACATATTCCCCTGATTTCTGTCTATACAAATTGGAAAACTCATGCAGTTCTTTTGATATACCTCCTCATGTGTCATACTTTGGACCTCACCCTTCAGGCCTGCTGAAACTTTAGTCTACTTATATGTCTGGAAGAAAAGAGGGGTGGTAGGGGGCAGGTCATAAGAATTCTAGGTGTATTTCAAGCCAATTACCTCATGGCATTCTGTTGCAGTTTCATCTGGTGAAAAAGGATTAGTCTCTTCAGACAGAGAAGTAATGGCTGTTTCCTCAAGGGACGTGGTTACACATTTAGTAAACTATGAAGGGTTAATCTCTTCAGATGCAAGTTGGACAGAAGACTCCTCAGGGCACACTGAAGGTCAGGAAGCTGTTTCCTCAAGGAAAGCTGTAGATAGGTAGCTGTCTCCTCAGGGCAGGCTGGATATCGGATGGCTGTTTCCTCAGGGCAGGCAGCTCTTTTCTCAGGGCAGAGCATTACAGGCTTATCTAACAAAGACTCCACAGAATCTAGGGTTTTAATGTCCCCATTGCCATCTCTATCAACCCATATGCCTCCATACTAATTTTCAGAATCCCATGCCTTTCCAATCAATACGCTTAATTTAATAGCAGATACCCTGCAAGGTTGAGAATTTAGTTTATGTTGTAAATCTGCTACTCACACAATGAGACTCTGGATCTAGTTGTCAGAGATCTCAAGTCTGTGGCCAGAGGGAAAAAAAATTTTTTCAGAGCACACATAGAAACCTTTACATCTTTCATACAGTGCTTAAGTTGCAATTTAGAAGCCTTCAGCTCATCCCTTTCTGTTATAATTGTATCCAGCATATCTAGGAACAACCAGCCAACCTCATTATACTTTTTAACTCCACAAAACTCTGTTTAGCTGTCAAAAACACTCTGACCCAGAGCCTTGCCTTATATAAGCAGATGTGTAGCAAAACCAAGTGGTGATATTGTGCATTTCACTACTGCCAACTCATACCATGGACTGTCAATGCCATCTTGATTATTAGAAATAAAGTAATTAGTGCCTTTAATTCTAATAAGAGTGAAAAACAATTGCAAAAATCCATTTTCAAGATTTTGCTACTCAACTATCCAATACCAAAGATGTATTAGTGAGGGTTCTCTAGGGAAAGAGAAACAACTGGAGATACCTGTAAATTTGAAACTTTATAAAAGTGCCTCACACAACTGTGAGGATGCATGAATCCAAATTCCATACAAAAGGCTGCAAGCTGGAAACTCCAATGAAAGTTTTCAATGAGTTCTCCAGAAGAGGTCGGCTGGCTGAAGTAGAAATGAAAATTCTCTCTTTTGACTGCTGAAGTCATCACTTCTCCTTTTAAAGCCTTCAGCTGATGGGCTAAATGTCTTTTACTGATGAAAGCATTCTCCTTAATTGGATGTACATGTAATCAGTCTTTGTTGCAATCAACTTACTAATGAGCTAAGTCTATGAAATGTCCTCACAGTAATGATTAGGCAAGGGCTTGCTTAACCAAACAACTGGGCACCATTAGTTACTGAAGGTGACACATAACCCTAACCACCACAATTATATACCTAATAACACAATCTTAAAATAACTTAATAAAAGAGGGAGTTAAATGAACAAATAAACAATTCCATAATATAGTAAGAGATTTTACTATACTCTTTACTTTACTTTACTCTTGACTCAGCAATTAATAGAAAAACTAGATGAAAAATTAGTAAAGATAGAGAAGATATGAAGAATACTATTAACTTCTTTGGTCTAATTGATAATTTAAAATTACACCTATAACTACAGAATATACATTCATTTCAACTATTCAATATAAAATCAGACTCATAAAGTTTAAAAGAATGCAAACTATAGAAAGTAAATTATCTTATCACACAAAACTAAATTAAAAATCAACTTCAGAGAGAAATTGGGGAAACCCCCTAAATATCTGAAAAATAAATAACACATATCTAAATTATTCATGCATCAAAGATAAAAATCACAAGGAAAATCAGATCATGTTTTGAAATGAGTGACAATAAAAATTCAACATAACAAAACTTATGAAAAGCAAGTACAGCAATGCTCAGAGGGAAACTTTTAGAGTTAAATCTTTATTAGGAAAAAAGATCTACATTTGGTCACCTAAAGTTCCACCTAAAAAAAGAGATGGGGTGCTTCTGGGAAAATGTTGGAATAGGGAGTTGCAGGGCTCACTTTTCTTCCAAAAACAGCTAATGAACATGTAGAAACTGAAACAACTCATCTGGGACTACAGCAGGAGAGTACAGCAGGGAGAGACCAGAGGAGTACAGCACAGCAACCAGGGAAGAGCAGGATAAAAAGACTGAGGAAGTGAAGTGAAAAATAGGTTATCAAAGAACTCCATTTGCTCGGCAGGCCATGAAAGTGCATTTTTATGGAACCATCAAAAGGCTTCTTGGCAAAGAGTGCCATCTTCTGGGCAAGCCAGGAAAACACACCATGGGAGAGCTGAAACAAAGGTTTTTGTGGGGTTTTTGCATTTTTCCTGACAATCTTCCCAGGGACTCTTATAACTTGTCTATGTCCCCATCATGGGTCTCTGCCTTCTACGGCTTGGAAATACTGATGAACCAAGGATCAAAGAAAAAACTTAACAAAAACCCAAACAAAAAATTCTGGACAAAAGAAAAAACTGACTTCAGAATAATCTCAACAAGATAATTAGATACCCAGATATCAGCAATAAAAAAGTGCAAGCCACACTACGAAAAAGAAAGATATGGCCCAGTCAGTGGAACAAATTTAAAAATCAGCAGAGATACAGAATTTGAAACAATTTATCAGAGATTTCAAACAGCTCTCCTGAACCAATTCAAGGAGATGAAGAAAAATAAGGCTAATGAGATAAAAGATATTAAGAAGACCCCAGGTGAACATAAAGAAGAATTTTAAAGGACGCAAAGAAAAATTACAGAACTTATGGGAATGAAAAGCACAGTAGATAAGATCAAAAATACACTAGAGGCAGATTTGAATGGTAGAAGAAAGGATCAGTGAGCTAGAGTAGAATATCTGGAATCCAACAGTAAAAAGACACATAGAAAAAAAGATGGGAAAAGCTGAGCAGGCTTCAGGGAATTGAATGACAGCACAAAGTGCACAAACATATGCATCATGGATGTCCCTGAAGGATAAGAAAAGAGAAAGGGGGTAGAAAGAATATTCGAGGAAACATTGACCAAAAATGTCACAGATCTTATGAAAGACATAAATATACATGTCTAAGAAGTGCAATTATTCCAAGCAGAATAAACCCAAATAGACCACTACAAGACATATACTACCTAGACTGTCAATTGCCAAAGGTAAAGAGAAAGTTCTGAAAACAGCAAGATAAAAATATCCCATCACATAAAAGTGACACTCAATAAGACTAATTTAGGATTTATCATCAGAAACCATAGAGATAAGAAGGCAGTGGTATGATATATTCAAGAAACTGAAAGCAAAAAACTGCCAGCCAAGATTTCTTTATCTGGCAAAACTGACCTTCAAAAACAACGGACAATATAAAATGTTTACAGATAAACAGAAGCTGAGAGAGTTCATTAACAAGAGACATGCCCTGCAAAAAATACTAAAGGGTGTTCTTCAGTCTGAAAAGAAAATACAAGAGACAGGCTGGGAGGAGGGTGTAAAAATGATTTTCAGTAAAGGTAACTAAAAGGGGAAAAAGAGAAAAAAACAAGGTGCCACATATAAAAGGCAAAGGACAAAATGGCTGAAGTAAGTACTGCCTTTACAATAATAACATTGATGTTAATGGATTAAACTCCTCAATCAAGAGACAAAGATTTGCAGAATGATTTTTTTTTCAATTGTGATCCTTCTATATGCTGTCTATAAGAAACTGACTTTAGACCCAAGGATACAAATAGGTTGAAAGTAAAAGCCTATAAAAAGATATTCCACATGGAACAAACAAAATAAATGAAAAAAAAAAAATAAAAGATATTCCACACAAACAATAACCAAAAAAGAGCTGGGGTAACTCTACCAAAAATGGACAAAATAGACATTAAGTGCAAAAATGCTATGGGGCAAATAAAGACATTATATATTAATAAAATGGGCAATCCATCAAGAAGAAATAACAATCGTAAATATTTATGCATCTAATCAGGGTGCCCCAAATACATAAGGCAAACACTGGTTAAACAGAAAGGAATAACAGATAATTAAAATTATAGACTTCAATACACCAGTCTCATAAATATATAGAACATCTAAACCGAGGATCAATAAGAAAACAGAAAACATGAATAATATGATAAATGAACTAGATCTTACAAACATATTCAGAACATTGCAGGACATACATTCTTCTCAAGTGTGCCAGGATCACTCCCAAGAATAGATCACATTAGGTCACAAAAGGGTCTCAAAATTTTTAGAGATTTAAATTAAGCAAAGTGCTTTCTCTGATCATAATGGAATGAAGCTGGAAATCAATAATAGTTGGAGAACTAGAAAAGTCATAAATATATGGAGGCTAAAAAACACACTCAAACAATCAGTGGGAAAAAGAAGAAATTGCAAGAAAAATCAGTAAATATCTTGAGACAAATGAAAACAAGAATACAACACATCAAAACTTATGAGAGGCAATGAAGGCAATGCTAAGAGGGAAATTTATAGCCCTAAATGCCATCATTAAGATGGAAAAAAGAGCTAAAATCCAAACCCTAACTGTACACCTGGAGGAACTAGAAAATGAACAGCAAAGTAATCCCAAAGCAGCAGAAGAAAAAAAAAAAAAACAAAGATTAGAGCAGAAATAAATGAAATGGAGAATAGAAAAACAACAGAGAGAATCATCAAAACCAAAAGTTGATTCTTTAAGAAGATCAATAAAATTGACAAACCTCTGGCTAAACTGACAAAGAAAGAGAGAATTTGCAAATAAATAAAATCAGAAATGAGAAGAGAACCTCACTACTGACTCCACAGAAATAAGAAGGATCATAAAAGGATGTTATATACAACTGAACACCAACATGTTAGACAACCTAGATGAAATGGACAATTTCCTAGAAATACACACACACACACACACACAAAACCCGCAGGGACACAAGAAGAAAGAGAAGACCAATTACAAGTAAAGAGACTGAATCAGTCATCAAAAACCTCCTAACAAAAAAAAGTCCAGGACCTAGAAGCCTTCACAGGTGAATTCTACCTATCATACCAATAAAAATTAATACCAATCTTGATATTTATTTGGTACATTCCCTAACTCATTCTATGACATCAACATCAACCTAATACCAAAGCCAGATAAAGATACTATAAGAAAAGAAAATTAGAGGCCAATCTTGCTAATGCATATAGAGGTAAAAATCCTCAATAAAATTCTTGAAAATTGAATCCAGGCATATGAAAACAATTATACAACATAATCAAGTAGGCTTTATTACACTATCCAAGGGTGATTCTACACAAGAAAATCAATAAATATAATGTACCACATTAAGTAATCAAAGGGGGGAACCACATAAATCATATCAGATAACGTATAAATGACATTTGGCAAAATCCAGCATCTTTTCTTGATAAAAACAGTTCAGAAGATAGGAATAGAAGGGAACTTCCTCAATATGATTAAGAGCATAAAAAAAACCACAGTTAACATAGTACTCAGTGGTGAAAGACTGAAAGCTTTCCCTCTAAGATCTGGAATAAGACAAGGATGCCTATTTTCACCACTGTTATTCAACAGTGAACTAGAACTTCTAGCTAGAGCAGTTGGGCAAGAAAACAAAATAACAGACATTCAAATAGGGAATGAAGAAATAAAACTCATTGTCTGCAGATGATATCCTGTATTTAGAAAATCCAAAAAAAAAAAAAAATCTACAGCAAAACTACTGAAGCTAAAAAACCAGTTCAGCAAAGTGGCAGGATACAAGATCAACATAAAATCAGCACTGTTTCTATACACCAGTAATGAGCTATCTGAGGAGGAAATCAAGAAAAAAATCCATTTACAATAGCATCTAAAATAATCAAATACCTAGGAATAAAATATTACCAAGAATTTAAAGAATCTATATTCAAAAAACTAAAAAACATTGCTAAAGAAAAACAAGGAAGATCTAAATAATTGAAAGGACATTATGTGTTCATGGATTGGAAGATTAAATATCATTAGGATGTCAATTCTACCAAAATTGATGTACAGAAGCAATGCAATCCCAATCAAACTTCCAACAACCTACTTTGAAAAAAATGGGAAAGACCATTGTCAAATTTATTTGGAATTGTAAGGGGCTCCAAATAGCCAAAAACACCTTGAAAAGGGAAAATTAAGTTGGAAAGCTCACAGTTTCTGACTTTAAAGCAAATTACAAGGTTACAATGGTCAAAACAGTATGGAACTGGCATAAAGATAGGCATATTGATCAATGGAACTGAATTATGAATTCAGAAATATACCCATGCATTTATGGTCAATCAATATTTGACAAGTCCACTCAACTTGGACAGAAAAGTCTCTTCAACAAACGGTGATAGGAGAACTGGATACCCATACTCAAAAGGATGAATGAGGACCCCTATCTCACACCTTAGACAAAAATTAGCTAAAAATGGATCAAAAAACCTAAATATAAGACCCAGGACCATAAAGCTCCTAGGGAAAAAAATGTAGGGAAGCATTTTCAAAGTTTCGTGGTAGGTGATGGTTTCTTAGCTATTACACCCAAAGCGCAAGCAATGAAATAAAAAATAGATAAATGGGGCCTCTTCAAAATTGAAAACTTTTGAGGACTTTGTCAAAAAGGTGAAAAGGTAACTTACTCAATACAAGAAAAATTTGGTAACCACATATCTGATAAGGGTTTAATATCCAGAATATATAAAGAAATCCTACAACTCGACAATAAAAAGACAAACAACTCAATAAAAAATGAGCAGAAGATTTGAACAGACATTTTTCCAAAAAGGAAACACAAATGGAATAAAAAACACATGAAAAGATGCTCAACATCACTTACTATTAGGAAAATGCTAATCAAGACCACAATGGGGCATCATTTCACACCTACTAGACCTACTAGAATGTCCACTATTAAACAAACAGGAAGCCACAAGTGTTGGAGAGGAGATGGATAAATAGGAACATGTGTTTACTGCTGGGGGGAATGAAAATGGTGCAGCTGCTATAGAAGACAATTTGATAATAACACAGAAAGCTAAGTAAACAACTGCCATATAAGCCTGCAATCCCATTACTAGATATAATAACTAATTCTCAGAAGAACTAAAAGCAGGGCCATGAACAGACATTTGCCCGCCAATTTTCATAGTGGCATTATTCACAATTGCCAAAAGATGGAAATAACTCATGTCCAACAACTGATGAATGGATAAACAATGGAATATTATTCAGCTGTCAGAAGAAATGAAGTCCTGATGCATGCCACAAAAAAAAAATCCACAGATAAACATTGAGGACATTATGTTTAGTGAAATAAGCCAGATACAAAAGGACAAATAGTGTAGGACCTCATTAGTATGAACAAATATAATGAGTAAACTCATGGAGTTAATACATAGAAATACAGGTTACCAGAAGATAGAATAAAGGTAGAGAATGGGGAGCTGATGCATAAAATTACTGAAAGTGAGGATTACTTATAATTAAAATGTTTATAAAAGAAACAGCTTTATTCAGAGTCCAGCTTTGGAACTAGTTTTTTTCTTGTTTTTTTTTTTTAAATGTCTAGCAACACTGATTATAGGCAGTTAAACAAACAAAAAAAAGACCAGAAAGAAAAACAAAACCCTTTGGGTTATATTGTAGGACTTCAGCCCCTACCTGTCTTCCCACCTGTGTCCTCCAAGTGAGGCCCTTTCTGTGTATGTGTTACTTCCCTTCCTCCCATATGCTTAACCAACCAGTGGCCATTCCCCTTAAACATCAGGGTCTCCATCCTGATGTAGCTCTGGAGGCTGCCAAAGGATTTCTAGGACTTGATAAAAAGAATCCACATCCCACTGCCTCCTTCTTCCCCTCAAACAAGATCTAGTATTTCAGGTGCCTAGGTCTGGGAGCCTCAAGTCTGCTAAGATGTATATACTCAATCCTTAGTTGGAAAAGTAACATTTTTCTCCATTCTTCCAATCTCCTCAGTGGGTTTTACTTTTGTCTTCTAAATTGGTCTCAGCCCAGGAGGGTGGAAGTGAGCAGGAGGTGTAGTTAGTGCTTCATGCATGGAATATTCATTTCTCTATGCAGTGGGACTTGAGTTGGAGACATCCCTCCCACTCTGTTGGCTCAAATCTGGGATGGTGATGGGGTAGCCTGCAGCCAGCAACTTGTTCATGTAAAAGCAATATGATTAATAATTTTTTTCTCCCTTCAATTGTCTTTTTAGTCCAAGGCTTTTAAGCATTCAGGCAACTGATTGTGATATCCAGTTGTTCCCTGCTTTTTATGCATCGTGTTGCAGACAGCTAATAGTTGTTCCAACCCACAAATTACTCCTCTATTCTATGCACATACTCTGCTTCTCTATTAATAACCCATCAGGGAGAAAGGATAAGTCATGTTTACTCCTGCACCCCAGATTTTAAGTTGCTCTCCCATTTATCTTCCTATGCTCTGGGTATAAGAGGGGAGACTGGAAAAGAGTGTGCTCCCCTTTATGATAGGGAACTGTGGAGGAGGGGAGACTAGAAATCCACCCTAATTTGGTGGTACAAGGCATGCACCACTGATCCTGGAGTTCTCATCTTCTAACCTGGAGAAATAGGTACCATAAACAGGGAATGCAGCAAAATTTTAGATACCATAGATCTTTTAATTGTCCTAATTTTTTCTAGCATTAAACTATAGGCTGAAGATCCCTTAGTTCTCACAGAACTTTCTAAAATTTTAAACAGACTGTACATTAAGAATAATAGATCTTAAGTAAGACTGTTTTGTCCTACTTCCTGAACCTCTTCTGTGATGGGTAATGTGTTTGATTGTTTGTAGTATCTGGTTTTAAAAATGTAACACTTGACTTTTTACCACAGGAAAAAAATAAATATTATTCCAGTGCAAAAAAAATGAGAAAAGGAAAAGCA
The DNA here is from genome assembly GCF_023851605.1 of Tamandua tetradactyla. Classification (NCBI taxonomy): domain Eukaryota; kingdom Metazoa; phylum Chordata; class Mammalia; order Pilosa; family Myrmecophagidae; genus Tamandua; species Tamandua tetradactyla. The sequence continues at coordinate 27,371,602 of NC_135336.1, read as the reverse complement.
AAATAAACCCAAAGAAAATAGAAATAATAATGAGATCAGAAATCAATAAACTACAAAAAGAAATAAAGGGAAAATCAACAACACCAAAATCTTGTTCTTTGTAAAGATCAACAAACTTGATGAACCTCTAGCTAGATGGATCAAGAAAAGAGAAGGAACACAAATCAATACTAATGCGAATGAAAAAAAAGGGTTATCATTGAAGATTCTTAGTGGATATTAAAAAGACAATAAAAAATATGATACACTTCTTTATGCCAAATATTTAATAAAATAAACAAATTTGTTTAAAATACAGTGTACTGAAACTGACACAAGAAGAAAAGGAAAGCCTAAAAGTCTCTGTAAGAAGAAGGAAAAAATGTTCTTTTTAAAACTCCCCCCAAAATAACCCAGGCTGAGATGATTCTCCTGGTGAATTCTATTAATCATTCAAGGAAAACATAACATCAATTTTATGCAAAATACATAGGAAGGGAGAATCATTGCTCAACTTACTTTATGAGTCCATCATAACCTAACACCAAAACTTAACAAAGATAGTACAAAAAAAGAAGGAAAACTGTATGCCAAATATCCTTCATGAATATGGATGAAAAAGTTCTTAACAAATATTAGCAAACTGATTCCAACATAACTTAAAATAGATAACATATCATGACCAAATTGGTTTTATCTTAGGAATGCAAACTTGAAATATTTTAACATTCAAAAATCAATCGGTGTAATTCACCATTTTAACAGCATAATGGAGAACCATATGATAATTTTATAGTTGAGAAAAAGCATTTGACAAAATTCAACACACATTCACAATAAAAGTTTCAGCCAACTGGGAATAGTTGAAAATTTCCTCAAGCTATTAAAGGGTATCTATGAAAAAACCTACATCTAACACACACTTAGGGGTGAAAGACTGAATTGTTACCTCCTAAGATCAGGATGAATGGCTAGAATGCATGTTTTCACCACTTCAAATCCAGGTAACCTAGACATTCTATCCATTACAATAAGACAAGAATGAGAAGTGAAAAGCACACATTCAGAATGGAAGAAACAAAACTAGCCCTATGGCAGATTATATTATTGTTTATATAGAGGAAAAAAAAAGCAAGGAATATACAAAGCAACTACTCAAATGACTAGAACAAATAATTCAAGCAAGTCTGCAGGATTCAAGATTAATATAAAAATATCTATTACATCTCATAAGTAAAAATCAAATAGAAAATGATTTTAAATGCAGTTTACAGTATCTCCAAAAATAAAACAAAACAAACCTAGCAAAATATGACCAAGAATACACCAAATACACCAAAAATTACAAAACATTGCTGAATGAAATTAAAGGCAACCCAAATAAATGGAAACGTATATTTGTGGATGGCAAAACTCAATATCGTTAAGAGGGTAAGTCTCCCCAAATTGATCTAGAGATTCAGTACAATCCCATTTGAAATTCCAGCAAGATTTTTTGTAGGAATAGAAAAGTTGATTCTTAATTAGAAATGAAAAGGACCTAAAATATCCAAACAAATTTTAAAAAGAAGATAAAGTAGGAGGACATAAAGAACTTACTCTATCTGATTTCAAGACTTATTGTAAAGCTACAGTAGTCAAGATAAGTTTATATTAATGAAAAAATAGATATATAGATCAAAGGAATAGTATAGAGAGCCTACAAATAAATATACATTTATATGATCAATTTTTTGAACAAAGATGCTAAGGCAATTAAAAGGAAAAGAAAGACTTTTCATAAATGATGGTGGGTTGACTAGCTATATATGTGGGGGGGAAATTAGCCTTACCTCATACCATACAAAAAAAATTTAACTTTGGATGAGTGTTAGAACTAAACATATAATCTGAATTAATAAAATATTTAAACCACTAGAAGTAAAACCTCTACAGGAAAAAGGATTTTTGACCTAGAAGTAGGCTAAGTGTCCTTAGACATAACACAAAGATCATGAATCATAAAAGAAAAAAAAGGTAAGCTGGATTTAATCAAAATCAAAATTCCATTGCTTTTTGAAATACAGCATCAAGAAAATAAAGCTTCAAGCCACAGCTGGAGAAAAATATTCGCAACACATTTATCAGACAAAGAACTTGTATACAGAATATATACAGAACCCTTACAATGCAATTATAAGAAGGCAAAACACGCATTAAGAAAATGTGCAAAATAGTTGGACACCTCATGAGGGAAAACATATGGATGGCCAATAAGCCTGTGGAAAAAAATGTTCAACATCACTAGTCAACAGGGAAGTGGGAATTAAAATTATAATGAAATATCACTGTACACCCATTAGAATGACTGAAATTAAAATAAATTGACCACACCAAGTTTTGGTGAGGATATGAAACAACTAGAACTCTCATATACTGCTGGCCAGAAGGTAAAATTGTAAAATCACTTTGGAAAGCAATTCAGCAGTTTCCTATAAAATTAAACATATGCCTACCATATAATTCAGTTCTGTTCCTAGGTATTTACCCAAGAGAAATTAAGACATATTTCCATGCAAAGACTTCTACATGAATGTTCATAGCAGCTTTAGTCATAATTTCCAAAACCTGGAAACAATCCAAATCCATCAATAGGTTAATGGATCAACAAATTTGTGTTATACCCATAGATAGAATATAAGAGAAATTATTGCTACACACACAAAGTGCATGAATCTCAAAATCACATGCTGAAAGAAGCCAAACAAAAAAAAAAGTGAATATTCTATGATTCTATTCATAGAAAATTCAAACTAATTTACACTGGTAAAAAGCAGAGCGGTGTTGGGGGTGCAAGGGTAGTTCAGTGGTAGAATTCTCACCTGCCATGAGGAAGACCCAGGTTTGATTTCCAGTCCATGCACTTCCCAAAAACAAGCAAACTAGCAAAACAAACAAAGGAAAAAAGAAACAAATAACAACAACAAAAAAATTCAACAAATGGTGCTGCATTAAGCAGATACTCACATGGAAAAAGAATGAAATCTGAGCCCTGCCATAAAGCATACAAAAAAAAAGCAGAGCAGTGTTTACTTAAAGACAGGGATGAAAGAAGGAATGGATTACAAGGAAACTTTTGAGGGCAATAAGAACGTTTGTTATCTTGATTACGGATATCGTTTCACAAGTATGTCAAAAGTGATCAAAATGTACACTTTATATATGCAGTTTAGTGTACTTCAACTATACCACAATAATTTTGAGATAAAAAGGAATCACTTATGTAAATGATTACCAAGCATATAGCAAGATAGATGGGGTAAAATAAAATATAGTAGTCGTCATATTGTGCATCACTGAATTTTCTCATTAAAAGACAGAAAATCATCAGTATCTAAAAAAAAAACTGTAAGTTTACAAGAAGCACTTAAAGTGATAATGAAAGATTACAAATAAATACACAGAGATACTCAGAAGATATAAATGAAAAGACAGAAGATGGAATATTATTAAGATGAGACAAGTTTACAAAAAACTCCAATAGGAAAAAGTGATATTTTTCAATAATAAGAATGCACTATTTAGAAGATAAACAAATGGCCAATAAACACATGAAAAGATGTGCCACATCATTAGCCATTAGGAAAATGCAAATGAAAACTACAATGAGAAACCACTTCATATCCACTAGAATGAGTATTAAATGTGGTAAATGCAAGCAATGGAATATTATTAGTCATAAAAAGGAATGAAGTTACAATATATGCCAGAACATGGATGAACCTGCAGACACCAAGATGCGTACAATAAGCCAGACACAGAAGGATAATTTTAAATGACCTCATTTATATGAAATAATCAGAATCTGTAAATTCACACAGACAGAAAATAGGTTACAGGTTACCTTCAGGGACAGGGAATGGGGAGTTATTGCTTAATGGGTACAGAGTTCAAGTTTCAGATGATGGAAAAGTTTTGGTAATGGATGGTGGTGATGGTAGCATAACATCGTGAATACAATTAACAACACTGTTAACTGTACACTAGAATCACTGCAAGCACATGTCACAGAAATGTATACTTGTAAGTGGTTAAAATGGGAAATTTTATGTTGTATATATGTCACCTGTTCTAGTTTGCTAGCTGCTGGAATGCAATATACCAGAAACAGAATGGCTTTTAAAAAGGGGAAATAAATAAGTTGCTAGTTTATAGTTCTAAGGCTGAGAAAATGTCCCAATTAAAATAAATCTATAGAAATGTCCAATCTAAGGCATCCAGGTAAAGATACCTTGGTTCAAGAAGGTCGATGAAGTTCAGGGTTTCTCTCTCAAGTGAGAAGGCACATGGTGAACACAGTCAGGGCTTCACTCTCAGCTGGAAGGGCACATGGTGAACACGGCATCATCTGCTAGCTTTGTCTCCTGGCTTCAGGTTTCATGAAGCTCCCTGGGAGGCATTTTCTTTCTTCATCTCCAAAGGCTTGTGGACTCTCTGATTCATAGTGCTGCAGCATTCTCTGCTCTCTCCAAATCTCTCATTCTCCAAAACGTTTCCTCTTTTGTAGCACTTCAGAAACTAACCAAGACCCACCCAAATGGATGGAGACACATCTCCCCTAATCCAGTTTAACAACCACTCTTGATTAGGTTACAACTGCAAGGAGATGATCTAATTACATAGAGTATTGAACAGGGATTATTCTGCCTCTACAAAATAGGGTTTTGATTAAAACATGGCTTTTCTAGGATACATACATCCTTTCAATCCAGCACATCACCACAATAAAATTTTTTAGAAAAGAGAATGCACCATTTATAAAGAAGAAATAATAGTGTTCAAAAAGCACAGTAGATAAATGCATAAAGCAAAAAGTATTCAAAATGCAGAGAATATAATAAAGTAAAAGTATAGGAGAAAGATTCCTTACATCTCTCTCAAAAAATGGGTGGATCTACTAGGCAAAAAATAATCAATGAGCAATCATAAATATCTATGTTCCCAATCAAAGAGCTCCAAAGTACATGGAGCCAACATTGGCAATACTGAAAGAAGTTATAGATGTTTCAACAGTAACAGTGGGAGACTTCAATACACTTCTCTCCACTATAGATAAAACAATCAGACAGAGGATCACAAGGAAATAGAGAACCTAAACAATGTGACAAATGAATTAGACCTAATAGACTTATATAGGTTATTACACCCTAAAACACCAGTTTATACATTCTTCTCTAGTACACATGGAATGTTTTCCAGGATAAATCATACACTGGGACACAAAATAAGTCTATAAATTTAATGATTGAATTATTCAAAACACTTTCTCCGACTACAATGTAACAAAGCTAAAAATGAATAATCACCAAAGAACCAGAACATTGACAAATATATGGAGATTAAACAGCACATTCTTTAAACAATCAGTGAGTTAGAGAAGAAATTGCTAGAGAAATCAGTAAATATCTGGAGACAAATGATAATGAGAATACAACATATCAGAACTTATGGGATGTGGCAAAAGCAGTGCAAAGAGGGAAAGATATTGCCCTAAATGACTATATTTTAAAAAAAGGAGAATAAGCAAAAATCGAGAGAAATTAGAGAAAGAACAGCAAACTAACCCCAAAGCAACTAAAAGAAGAGAAATAACAAAGATTAAATCAGAAATAAATCAACTGGAGAACCCAAAAAAAAAAAAAAAAAAGGAAAGAATCAAGAAAGCCAAAAGTTGGTTCTTGGAGAAAATCAATAAAATTGATGGACCCATAGCTAGACTAACAAAGAAAAAAAGAGAAAAAGGATGCAAATAAACAAAATCAGAAATAAGGGGGTCATTACAATGGATCTTAAAGAAATTTTAAAAATCGTAAGAAAATATATGAACAACCCTATGATGTCAACAAACTAGCAACTTAGATGAAATGGATAAATTCCTAGAAACCCATAAACTTCCTATACTGACTTAAGAAGAAATAGAAGGTCTCAAGAAACCAATTACAAGTAAAAAGATCCAATCAGTCATCAAAAATCCTCCTACAAGAAAAGCCCAGGACCAGACAGCTTCACAGAGGAATTCTATCAAACACTCCACAGAGAACTAACACCAATCCATTCAAGCTCTTACAAAAAAAGTTGAGGAAAAAGGAATGCTCCCTAACTCATTTTATGAAGCTAACATTACTCTAATATCAAAACTGGATAAAGTTGCTATAAGAAAGAAAAACTACAGACCAATCACCATAATTAAAGTAGATGCAAAAATTCTCAACAAAATACTAGCAAATCAAATCCAATGATATATTAAGAGAATTATACATCACGACCAAGTGGAGTTAATACTAGGCATACAAGGGTGGTTCAACACAAGAAAGTCAATCAGTGTAATACAACACATTCACAAATTGAAAGGGGAAAAAAATCACATGATCATATCGATGGATGCTGAAAAAGCATTGGACAAAATTCAGCAACCTTTCCTGATAAAAACACTTCAAAAAGTAGGAATTGGAGGAAACTTCTTCAATATCATAAGGGGCATATATGAAAAATCCATAGCCAGCTTCATACTTAATAGTAAGAGATTGAAATCATTCCCCCTAATATTGGGAGTAAGACAAGGATGTCCACTGTCACCACTATTATCCAACATTGTACTAGAAGTCCTAGCTGAAGCAATTAGACAGGAAAAAGAAATGAAAAGCATCCAAATAGGAAAGAGAGAAGTGAAACTTTCATTATTTGCAGATGGCATGATCCTATACTTCAAAACCCTGAGAAATCTACAACACAGCTACTTGGGCTAAAAAACAAATTCAGCAAACTGACAGGATACAAGATTAATGCATAAAAATTAGTAATGTTTTGTACATGATGCTTAATGAATGCAAATGGCTGAAAGATGCACTGACTGAGAAGTAAATTGGCAAACAATGGTATATACATATGACTGAATATTGCGCTGCTACCAGAGGGAATGAAGTTGTGAGGCTTGCAACACTGTGAATGAACCTAGCGATATTTGGTGAGGCACAATAAGCCGGAAACAAAGGAGCAATTATTGTATGCTTTCCTTTAGAAAACGCGTATAAGAAAACAGGGGCCTAGATTTTAAGCTCTTATAGCAGACACATTTACTCTGGAGTGGTAATTATTTCTGGATTTTGAGAGGCTGTTTTATATATGTATAACCTGGTATTTAGAGATAAGAATGAAGCTGATCAGATCAGGATTGAGGTAATTCAGAACACAGGGGTAAGGAAGACATTGTATATATTTTAGAACCTCACCTACATTTTGAGACCAAGGGAAGAAAGTTTTATTTTTTTCTGGAACCTTAATTTTCTGTAGCACATAATCTAACTCAACCTGTCTAGATAGCTCATTTAAACAATTGAAACACAGGGAGCCCAGAATAAGAATTAAGGCCTTTAAACTTATATAGTTTAATGTTATGCCTGGATACATCCTAGAAAATATTAAGCAGATAATCACAAAGTACCTCTTGAGGGATGGGAGAAAAAATACGTAACTTAAATTTTACCATCGGGGGCACCCCTGATACTGTTGTCAAGCATTAGGGACACGCAAATCAATAGGCCAAGCCCTTGATCTTGAGGCTTGTTTTGTGAAGCTTATACATATAGCAGAGATGCTTACCTATAGATCTGCCTAAGAGTTACTTCAGGCAGACATCTTTTGTTGCTCAGATGTGGTCTCATTCTCTCTAAGCCCAACTCTTTGAGTGAAATCATTGCCCTCCCCCCATATGGGATATGACATCCAGGGGTGAAAGCCTCCCTGGCAGTGTGTGAGATGACTCCCAGGGATGGGTCTGGCCGGGGCACTATGGGATCAACAATGCCATCCTGACCAAAAGGGAGAAAAGAATTGTAACAAATAAAGTATCAGAGTCTGAGAGAGTTCAAACAGAGTTGAGAGGCTCCTCTGAAAGTCACTCTTACACAAGCTTCAGTTAGACATTGCCACCTATCATAACTTGTCAAACCTCAACAAAAACCATTCTAGCCAATTCTACAAAACACCTAGGACAATAAACAAGATTCTACAAATGTTCCATGCACTAGAGTAACTTTCTAGAAACCTACAACCTCCAGATGAATCCCTGGACCAGATAAGTCCTGAAACCTACAGGGGCCAGCCTGTCCAGAACACCAGCTAGTTCCATCTCCCTACCCCATATTATTGACAGCCCCTTCCAACATAAAAAATTTAGTATGGGTATAGCCCAAATACTCCTAAAAAGTGGGAGAAAGCTCAAAGGTGGTGGTGGAGTTATACAGAGAAGGTAGGGTTTAACAAATGAGTATGATTGCTGAATCCTTATAGTGATAGTTCTTTTAGTCTCCAGTATCTTAGAGCAGCTAGAAGTAAAAACCTATAATTGTGGAAGTTTAACCCATACCAAGCTCTGTAATCTGTTCTACAACGAATGGTTGCACTGTGCTTTGAAATTTATTGTTTTTTTTCCTCTGGTATATACGTTGTCTTTCACAAAAAAAAAAAAAAAAAAAAAAGCTTAAAAAGTCAATTGTGATTATTGACCTATCTGAAAAGAAAATTAAGGAAAAAATTCCATTCAAAATAGTGAACAAAAGAATCAGGTATCTAGAAATCAGCCTAACTAGGAATGTCAAGGAGTTGTACACAGAAAACAACAAAACATTGCTAAAAGAAATTTTAAAATGACCTAAATTAATAGAAAGACAGTCACGCACATGGGTAGGAAGGTTAAATGTCATTAGGATGTCAATTCTAACCAAATTGACCTACAGATTCAATGCAATACCAATCAAAAGCACAACAACCTACTTTGAAGACTTGGTAAAGCTAGTTATAAAATTTATTTGGAAGGGAAAGGGACCCCAAATAGCTAAAATATCCTAAAAAAAAAAAAAAAAAAAAAAAAAAGAAGAAGAGCAAAGTGGGACAATTAACATGTCCTGACTTTAAAGCTTACTCTAACACACAGTGGTCAAAACAGCATATTACTGTTAAACAAAGATAGAAGCATCAATCAATGGAATCAAATCAAGAATGCAGAGGTAGACCACTAAATCTATGGAAGACTGATCTTAGATAAGGCCCCCCCAAATCCATTGAACTGGGACAAAATAGTTGTTTTCAATTAATGGGCATGGGAGAATTGTTTATTAATAGCCAAAAGAATGAAACAGGACCCCTACCTTATACCTCTGCAAGAATGAATTCAAAATGGATTAAAGACCTAAATGTATGAGCCAGTACCATAAAAATTCTAGAAGAAAATGCAGGGAGATATATTCAAGACCTAGTAACAGGAGGTAGCTTCTTAAACTTTGCATTTAAAGCACAAGGAGTGAAAGAAAAAATAGACAAATGGGAACTCCTTAAGATCAAGAGCCTCTGTGCCTCAAAAGACTTTGTCAAAAAGATGAAGAGGCAGCCAACCAAATGAGAGAAAATATTTAGAAACCATATATTGGACAAAGGCTTGATATCCTGTGTACATAAAGAAATTATACAGCTCAACAACAAAAGAACAAACAATCAAATTATAAAATGGGAAAATGATACAACTGGATACTTTTCGAAAGAGCAAATACACATGGCTAAAAAGCACATGAAAAGGTGCTCATTTTCATTAGCTGTAAGGGAAATGTAATTCAAGACAACAACAAAATATCACCTCATACCTGCAAGAATGACTGCTATTAAACAGAGAAAATTACAAATGCTGGAGAGGATGTGGGGAAACTGGAACACTTATTCAACGTTGGTGGGATCATATAATGCAGCAGCCACTGTGGAAAACAGTTTGGCAATTCCTCAGAAAACTAAATATTGAGTTTCCACAGGACCTGGTAATACTAATACTCAATATATACCCAGAAAAGCTGAAGGCAGTGACACAAACAGACATCTGCACACCAGTATTCATAGCAGCACTATTTGCAATTGCCAAAAGATGGAAAAAATCCAAGTGTCCATCAACAGATGAGTGTATAAACAAAATGTGATGTAGACATATGATGGAATTTTATGCAGTGAGTTGAAATGAGGTCCCAAAGCATATGACAATGTGGATGAACTTTGAGGACATAATACTGAGTGAAATAAGTCACAAAAGGACAGCTACTGTATGATTTTACCATTATGACCCTAGTAAAGTTACACTGTAGAATATAGCAGATCTAGAGGTACACAGATGCTAGACTTGGAGGAAAGGCTACCCAACGAGGCTGAACCTAAATGCAAGGGAACAGATAGAAATAACGGTAACTCATGAGCGGGGTTATAAGTAACACTTCCATATTGAAGGTGAATATGATTGAAAATAGATGTATAGCACCATGTCTCCCACTGATTAAATCTACAATTATAAATAATTCTTGCATGAATTATATCAAAGGGTTGATATGGACAAATTGTCAGTAGTAGAGGGGTATGGGGGAAAACTAAAAATGCATGCTATTTTTAATTATCCCCATACTGTTGAAGATATCAACAGTACCACAGCACTGCCATGAGCAACTAATTGACAGGGATGGGTGGAGAGACAAATGATAAGGGGTAGTTTTGATTTGACATTTGGGGACCCTGTGTTTGTCAGTTTTTGTCACCATGGACCCTTGAAACTGATCTAAAATTGAGAGTGCTGCCGATTGTACAACCAAATGAGGATACTGTAAGACATGGTTTGTTTATTTTGAACATTATCCATGATGCCCAATAGATGGAGGGAGCCGAAGGATACATGACTGAGAGATAGAATGACAAACTGTGATACATTTATATGATGGAATATGGTGCAGCTACAAAAAGAAGGGACATCGGGAGGCACATAATGAACTTAATAAACTTTGGGGACAATGTGTTGTGCAAAATAAACCAGAAACAAAACAACAAATATGCTAAAGTCTCTTTCAGAAGATACTTAAAAGAAAATTGGAGCCCAGATTGCAAGCCCTTATAGCAGCCACACTTAGTCTGAAGTTGTAAGTGTATTTCTAGATTCTGAGACACTGAGCCATATGTATATCAGCTGGTACTTCCCTGGAACTTTGAATAACTCTCTGACACCTAAGACCCAGAAATGGAGTGCTGCAGCCCTGAAAGTTAGCATAGCTATATACAATAACAGTTAGAGTAACTAAAAAAGAGATCAGGCCTCAATTTGAGATAAAAATGAAGTCAATCTGGCTGTGACTAAAGTAAATCAGAATACAGGGTAAAAGATAATAGCACTGGCACTCTACACCCCTCACCTACTGTATAAGACCAAAGACAAAGAGCTTTAGTATAAACAAAACCTAAATTATCTGTAACAGACAATCCAAATCAACCTGTCTGGATACCTCATTTAAACAACCCAAGCTCCTGGGGTCCAGAACAGGAACAAGGCCTTGTAATACTGTATAACTTAAAGCAATACCAAGACACAGCTTAGACAGCAAGACACAGCCCACTTAGGTGGACTGATAATTAAAAAGAATTATTAGAGTCCCTTGAGGGTCTGAAGGAAAAAAATGGAACCATTAAACTTTCCTATCTGGAAAAACCCCAGGTACCCTCTCAATTACTGGGGACTCACGAGAAAATAGCCTAAGCCTGGGATTTTGAGTCTTGCCCTTATGAAACTTGTTTCTGTAGTGGAGAAGCTAAGATTACTTGCAAAGGGGCCCAAGAGTTGTTTCCAGGAAACCTCTTTTATTGCACAGATGTGGCCTCTCTTTCTCTAAGCACAACTCTTCAAGGAAAATCATTACCCTCCTGCCTTTATGGGACAGCACATTCAAGGGTGAAAGTCTCCTTGAAAACGTTTGCTGTGGCTCCTGGGGATGAGTCTGGCCCTGACACTGTGGGATTGACAATGCCTTCCTGATCAAACAGGGAAAAAGAAGTATAATAAAATAGGGCATCAGTAGCTAAGAGAGATCAAATGGAGTCAAGAGGCTATTCAGGAGGCTACTCTTATGCAAGCTTCAGTTAGATAGTGCTAATTGTCATGGTTTGCTAAACCCCAACCAACATCACTACTGTTAACTATTTAGAACACGTAGGGCTCTGTGCTGGTTTGAAAGGAAGTATACCCCCTAAGAAAAGCCATGTTTTAATATAAATCCCATTTCTTAAAGGTAGAATAATCCCTATTCAATACTGTATATTTGAAACTGTAATGAGATCATCTCCCTGGTTGATGTGATTTACTTAAGAATGGTTGTTAAACTGGATTAGAGGATGACATGTCTCCACCCATTTGAGTGGGCCTTGATTAGTTTCTGAAGTCCTATAAAAGAGGAAACATTTTGGAGGATGAGAGATTCAGAGAGAGCAACACTACAAAGCAGAGAGTCCACCAGCCAGCGACCTTTGGAGATGAAGAAGGAAGACACCTCCCGGGGAGCTTCATGAAATAGGAAGCCAGGAGAGAAAGCTAGCAGATGATGCTGTGTTTGTCATGTGCCCTTCCAGCTGAGAGAGAAGCCCTGACTGTGTTCGCCATGTGCCTTCTCACTTGAGAGAGAAACCCTGAACTTCATCGGCCTTCTTGAACCAAGCTATCTTTCCCTAGATGCCTTTGATTGGACATTTCTATAGACTTGTTTGAATTGGGACATTTTCTCGGCCTTAGAACTGTAAACTAGCAACTCATTAAATTCCCCCCTTTAAAAGCCATTGCGATTCTGGTATATTACTTTCTGGCAGCTGGCTAACTAGAACAGGCTCGAACTAGAGACTCTATAAAAGCTTCACATACTAAGTTTGCTTTCCTGAAACCTATAATTTCCAGAGGGTTCTTAGGCCAGATAAATCCTGAAACTCATAGGGATTGAACTACAGGGGTTTTAGTAACATTGCCATATTACAATTACATCCCCTTATCCTTTAGTGTTGATACATCTTCTCAACATCAAAAAGTCATAATGGGCATTGCCTAAAGATCTCTATAGATTGGGAGAAAGATCAAAGGAGAAGGAGGAGTTACAACAGAGAAAAAAGGATTTAACAAACAAGTATGACAGCTGAATCATTACACTGATATTTCTTCTAGCCGCCAGCATTTTGGAGCAGCTAAAAGGAAAAATTCCAAAATAGTGGAATGGTAATCTACAACAAACTCTGAAATCTGTTCTGTAATTACTTATTGAAGTACACTTTGAAAATTATTTCTTTTTCTTTCTTTTCTTTGTATATATACTTCACAATAAAAAATAATCAAAAACCTAGAGGAGCTGAATAACACAATCAATAAATTAAAAAATACTATCAATAAATATATGTCTCCAACCATATGATTCCAAATAGAGAATATAACATTTTTATTTTATGTACATGATTATTTACAAAAAATCATCCAGTACTTGGCTTAAATAAAACAAGGTATAGTCAAGAAAAACAGTTTATTCTCCACTCATAATAAATTAGAAAAAAAAGATAAAAGTAGCTCACAAAGGTTGTCAGACTTTTGACAATGCCACCTGACATTGATCACAATACAGTATGAAACTTGTAAGCAGAAATTCTGGAATGGAATTCCACTTCTGCCACTAATCTTAAGGCATTAGGGAGGTTACACAACCCTCCTGAGATTTCAACTCAATAAGATGACTGTGATTCTATCAACCCTACATATTTAGTGCAATTGTTGCCAGTGACAAGACCAATTGAGATGATGGAAATTAAGGCATTTTTCAAACTATAAGCTACCATACAAACAGAGTTTCTGTTTGAAAATATGTCCAAGTAGCAACCAACTGGACTTAAAAAAAAAAAAGGCTTTAGAAAAATGTCTTCCTAAATTGGAGTCTGCCTATGTATGCAACCAAAGATCTTTTTTAAGGAATCTACAGAGGCCATACATATTTGGGATACTAAGAGGTGTGGCAACTAACAATGCTAACTTGCTACTAACTAATAACTAATAAGGAGTAAAAGTCCCTCAGATAGGAAACTGAGAGGTGCAGCCCCTTGGACCTCAGAGGGCATATCAGGTTCTACTGGAGGCTAGGGGTGGGAATGCCATATGATCCTGAAATCCCATTACTCAGTATATAACTGGAGGATCTGAGTGTGGGGACACAAATAGACATTTGCACACAGGCGTCTATGGTGGCAGTGTTCACAATCCACAACAAATGGAGGTGACCACCTAAGAGTACACTGACTGAGAAATGGAAGGGGGAACTATGGTGTATACATACAATGGACTACTGACTGGCCGCAAGAAGGAATGAAGTTTGTGAGGCATGCAACTAGGTGTATGAACATTTGGGGACTGTATGGTGAGTGAAATGTCAGACACAGAAGGACAAATATGAACATGCCTCACTCACATGGACTGACTATAATATAATAACTTGGTGAGCTGAAATCAAGAGCATGGGTTATCAGGCTGGGCCCTATTGTAAAGGTTCCTAGATTGTAAGCTCTTATAGCAGTCACATATATTCACAAGTTGTAACTGTTATTTCTAAATTTTGAGATACTAAGCTGTTTGTTTATAACCTGGTCATTTCCAGAAACTTTGGGTATTTATGTGACACCTGAGAATCAGAATTAGAGCTCTGAAGCTATGAAAGTCAGCAGTACCCTATACAGAAACTGTTTAAAAAGTTGAAAAAAGAATCTGACTGAGTAGAGAAATGAATGAAGCTGATCCGGATAGGACTAAGGTAAATCAAAATATAGAGTAAAGGATGATATCATCCATATTTTAAAACATCAACTTCTGTGTGAGACCAAAGGGAGAGATATTTATTTAGTGCAAAATTTATTTTTGGGTAGTGCATTTCTTAATTTAACTTGTTTGGTCAGTTTGTACTTAGGTTGAACACCCTGAGTACATGGAATCTTGAAAAGGGCATGAGGCTTTGTTGGTTTGTCCAAGTTAGTGTGATGCTCCTGATATATCCCAGAGTAATTTGGGCAATGAATAAAGAAATGTTTGCAAGCAGCTCTTGGGTCACTGGGGAGAAAGGAGAAAGTGATCAACCTTGCCTTCTGGAGAATTTCTGATATTCTTGCAAACAGTACAGATAACCAAGTCAATAGGCCAAGCCCTTGATCTTGGGTTTTACCCCTGTGGAACTTATTCCTGCAAGGGATAATCTAGGCCTACTTAAAATCAGGCCTAAGAAGTCACCCCCAGAGAACCTCTTTTGTTGCTCAGATGTGGCCTCTCTCCTTAAGCTGATGTGGCAGGTGAGCCCACTGCCCTCCCTCACCCACCCCCAACATGGAACATGACTCCCAGGGGTGTAAATCTCCCTGGCGATGTGGGGCAGATATCTCAGGATGAGCCAGGATCCAGCATCAAGGGATTGAGAGAGGCTTCTTGACCAAAAAGGGAAAGAGAGAAATGAGACAAAGTAAAGTTTCAGTGGCTGAGAGATTTCAATCACAGTCAAGATGTTATCCTAGAGGTTATTCTTATTATATAGATATCCCTTTCTAGTTTATGGTATAGTGAAGTGGTTGGAGGGAAGTACCCGAAACTGTTGAGTTGTGTTCCAGTAGCCTTGATTCTTTGTATAAAGGTATGTTGTGACTGTGTGATTGTGAAAATCTCATGTCTGATACTCCTTTTATCTAGTGTATGGACAGATGAGCAAAAAATATGGATGGAGAAAGAACAAATAATGGAAGGGACAAAGGTTAAAATAAATTGGGTAGATGGAAATACTAGTGGTCAAAGAGAGGGAGGGGCAAGGGATAAGATATGTATGAGTTTTTTCTTTTTATTTCTTCTGCTGAAGTGATGCAAATGTTCTAAAAAATGACCATGGTGATGAATGCACAACTATGTGATAATATTGTGAGCCATTGATTGCAAACCATATATGGAATGTTTGTGTGTTAAGATTTATCAATAGAAACATCTTTAAAAAGTCCCTCAGATAGGAGCTACTTAAATATTT
This sequence comes from Tamandua tetradactyla, assembly GCF_023851605.1. Lineage (NCBI taxonomy): Eukaryota > Metazoa > Chordata > Mammalia > Pilosa > Myrmecophagidae > Tamandua > Tamandua tetradactyla. Next base: position 27,355,724 of record NC_135336.1, on the reverse strand, counting down.
GATGACTAATAAATTAAATGTTAATTAAATACTTCAGTGATTTTCTTCCTTTACCAGCATATAATTAACATTTAATTTGTTATAAAATATTTAAAATGATGAAATACCCTATGGCATCTAAAATGTCTCCATTCTCAAACCATCTTGGGAAAATGTGTCAAGAATACAAGGGGTTAGACTGGCATTTAAACCTCCAGAGACAGTATATAAAGTGCCTTTCATGATTTCTTGCATAAAGAAATTGAGAATGTGATAAGGGAAATCTCATTTTCCAACTGAATTTAGCCACAGAATCTGTAACTAAATGTTACTAAAGAGTAAAGAATGAAATAGGAATGAGGCTCCCTTCCAAAGTGAAACTATATAATTTCATGAATGTTGCAACCACCTCAACAATAAGTGAAAACGTGATGGAAAGTTGGTCAGGAAGATAGCACCATTTACCTTGGCCTCTTTGAACCTCTAGACGATAAGCCTTAGGAGACAGATTGGACAAGGGGTTCCATCAGAGGAGCTCTGCTTCTAACTTCTTCCGCATGAGGTTGTTGAAAAGTCCAAGATACAAATACATTTTCCCCAACGGCTTGAAAATGAGCAGAAGACCTTGGAAAGTACATGAGCCTGGGCTTACAATGAGGGATGTATGGGCTGGAAGGTCAGAGACAGCTGTGGAAAGACATCTAGTTAGGAAAGAAGATGTGAAGTCTGAAGAATAAGCACTCACCTTGTTAACCTTTAAACTACAACCACTCAGAGTAGCCACAAGACCAAGAGAAACAACTTCCCTGTGGATCATCAGTAGAACTATTTAATGAAAGACCAATCCCCCAAAATAAGGCTCCCCTTGACACACATCCACAGCATCAAAGGGTACAGGTGGTTCTACTTCCAAAGACCATGACAAGTTTGCAGCCTCCCCTTCCATTCCCTTACCTTTCTTGCAGTACCACCTCGGTTCACTGATACATGGTGCAAGCATATTTTATGTGGTATGCAGCCAGATGTTAGAACTTGACCATCCTAAACCCCTACATTCCTATTATAACTGACAGAAGCCCACCTCAACTCCTGCCCCTCCACTCTCTTCTATGCAGTCAGCTATTTCAAGAGAGGCTGACTCCAACCCCAAAGAATAATTTTGCTCAGTACAATATATGCTCATCATGGAAATCTCATCCCACTTGCCAATAATCAATAAAGGAGTGAAAAGGAACCTAGTCCTTGCCAAAGACGTATGAGGAGAGATCTACTGGGACCTCTCTATGAAGAAGGAAAACCTGAAGAGACCATCACATAATTCCCTGTTGGTTCTGGTGTCTGTTTGTGAGTCTGGATAAATGGCAGTCATCTGGTCATCATAGGATGAACTACCATGAGGAAAAGTCTCCCACCAAGGATAGAGAAGAGAAAGAAAGAAAAAAATTGGCCATTCTTGTCATTAGTGAGCCACTAAATTAACATACACTATGGATATCCCACCTCTGGATTTCTCATTCTGTGTCCTTTTTCAGTAGCCCTTCTCCCAACATATGTCTTCATCCAATTTTATAGTGGTATTCCATTTGCTCAATATTTCTGCTTTTTTTTAAGCCATAATAATTCCCTGCCATCAGATTCACACATCCAGGATTTCCACTTGGACAAACCCCAGGCTTCTCAAATTTAGTTCAGACAGTTCAACATTTATTTAGTGCTAACTGTGTGTCAGGCACTATGCTTTGTGCTGGTAGTAAAGTTCATATTAGTGCCACATAAATGTTTCTAAAATCCAAGTTACAATATGACTGGTGCTGTCTCTTCCAGACAGCAGTACTCCTGGATACCCTGTATTTTTTTGGATGCAATAGGCTCTTCTAGAAGATAAATGAGCAATAGTGTCTACATCAGGAACTGACCTTCTCTTTGTGGTCTCAATTCCCACCCCAGCAAGTTACTTCACTCACCTCTACAATCAGGATCAGAGGCAGCTGCTCCACAGAAGATATTTGACTTTAGCAAGAAGCATCTAAGACTTTTGGGACTGAAGATGGTTTCAATGAACAGCATCATTTTGCAGTTACTATCTTAAAGCCCTTGGCTTTCTTGCTTACTTTTCTTAACACCTTCAGTTACTGCCTAACTACAAGTGGCTAACCCTTTCCTTGGATAGTAGACTATCTGCATTGTTCTATTTTCCAGGAAATCATAACCCCAATTTCTGGTTTGCCTGCCTGGTTCCTTACCTTCCCTGTGGGTAGGTTCACACACCTGGCTCTATCCTTCAAGCCTAGCATCAGTAGAGTCTTCATCAGTCACCTGCTGCACAAAAAAGGCTGCTTCCTGCACCTCAATGCATCAGAGTTAGACCTCTTAGAAATATCAGGTGAATGAAGGAAATGCATCCAGAGCATTATGGCTCACAATATCCCGTAAATATAAACCAGGGAAAGTGCCAAGTAATTTTCCACTGCGAAAATGATGGAACAATAAAAGAGAATTAGAAAGGGACAGTAGTGTATGCATCAAATAAGAATATATGCAGATGCTCCTTGATAAACATACAGCTAAAATCTCTACATTGGAGAATGCTCAAAAGAGTGAAAGGCTGAGAAAAAAAATGAGATTTTCGGAAAAATCATTTAATCTGCAGTTTCAAAGCTCATATTAACTAAGCCACAATGGGAGGGGTGCCCAAAATTAGAATTGATTTCAGAGGAGGCACACGTCATTTTTGTCTCATTCAACCTACTTTTCCATAACTCAATAAAGGATCTAAGAACAATTAATAGTGTTTACTGATATCAGACTCTATATGAGCCAATGGCAGATCTAGCAATTAAACAAATTTTTATATGCAATTATGCTGCAACATTAGGTTTGGTGATAGCTGAAACTTTGCTTATAATGTCAGAAGATGTTTTTTGGTGGAACAGCTTTCAGCCATGCCATTTAACTCTCTGATGAGCTCACTACAATGATAAAACTCTTCATATCCCCATATTGGCAGGGAACATCGGCATCACACATAATTATCATCCTCAGAGAAAAGATTCATTAATGATCTGGGCTGAAACCTGGTCTGAATGCTAATGAGAGGCTGGCCTTCTAGGATATTAATTAGAGGTGACACTTTCAGGGCAAGTTTGGCATTTCTTCCTCGGATTCCAGTTGAAACATATGTTAGATGTGAGCAAAATGCAGATAGGAATAAGAAAGGAAAAGAAGGAAGAGTGGAGGACTAAATAAAGGGCTAGGAGAGGCCATGAAAGCAAATCAGGAAGATTTAATTCAGGAGCCACCCTTCTAAAAACACGCATAGTAGTGAAGGTGCCCATAATTCAGACATCAGTTGCCCTCTCCCTGCCATTTGAGATTAAATAAAAGTGGCTCCCAAGCTTTCTTTTCCGTGCTCTATGGAAGGTCTAAATTTCTTCCTAAGACATCTGAGAATCTTTAGGGTTTCTGTTCTCCTGGTCTTTCTGATTCTAAGTTCTTCACCCAGCTGAACATGCTGTTTCACCTGCATTTCTTGCCTTATGTTTCTCTTTCCTCTCTCCTTGATGCTCAAGCCCTGCTAACAGCAGTATTGGTAACACCTGAAAGCTTACTTGTAAAACCTTGGATCCCACTCAGATATGTTAAATCAAAATCTGAAGTTTTAACAAAGTCCTCAGTAATTTGTAAGCACAATTATGGATTGAACTATGTCTACCACAAAGATATGTTCAAGTCATAACTCCAGTCCTATGGACATTAACTCATTTGTAAATAGGATCTTCAAAGATACAATTAGTTGAGATCAGGACAAACGGAATCAGGGTGGCCCTTAATCCCATATAACTGGAGTCCTTAGAAGCAGAGCAATTTGGACACAGGTGCAAGAGATAGAGGGCAAAAAAATGGCCATGTGATGGGGGCACTGATTGGCTTGCTGGTGGATTGTCAGCAAGGCATCATCAGAATCTTACAGACTTCAGAAATAGAATGATCCCACTGGCACCTTGACTTTGGACCTCTGCCTTCAAAACTGAAATAAGAAATCCCTGTTGTTTAAGCCAACTATTCAGTGTTATTTATTATAGCAGCTCTCTCAAACTAAGACACACACTAAGTTTGAAAAGCTCTGTTCCACTCAGTGCAGACAATGCATATGTAAAAATCAGTGACTCACTGACTCCTAAAAAAAAAAACACCTTGTGAATAACAGACTTTATTACAAGATTTGGGATGGAGGGGTTATACATAGAAGCAATTTGTGTTCCTTGTGATTGAATATAAGCTGCACTTATGCTTAAGTCTTCTGACCATCCGGATCTGCTGCTTGACTGCCTCTTTCCATCAAGTCTCACATTTCAATTCCACTCATTTCATTATGCAGAATAATTTAAATCTCCACCCAACCTCACTCTGTGACCCCTGTTACATACATAAAAAACTGATTCATGTCCTTAGTTAAAGCAAAGGTTATCTACCTTGCTTTCAATCTTTGGCAACCTTGAAAAATTCACAGAGGTTTTGAAGTTTCATTCTTTCCTTTCTTTCTTGCCTTCTGTCCTGAGTGGAAGGAAATAGTATAGAGATATATATCATCCTCTGATATGAAATATGTCACCCTACCTCCACTTAAAAGACAGAAACTAGGATAGTCATTGATTTGATATTTTTTTCATCCTTCTACATGCCTGAATCTCAATTATTCATTGTAAAGAAAAATATGAATTGCTTGGCTCATTCAAATCCACAATGTAAACACCATATACGAACGACTACTTTCAAATGTTTTACCAGAATTATAGGCAGAGAATGAGCGAATTCTAATAGTTTTTCTTTATTTAATTGGACTCTTTCATCATGATTACTTCCTATCTCAGGCCTCATACTTGTGACCCTGTCAGGACAACCTATTCACCACCTTCTTTTTCTGTGTCATGGACTTGTGGAGGTGTGTCCCTGGGAATGGCTACAATCCCTAACAAGAAGCTATTGCACAATTCCTAACCTCAGGGGTTTTTTGTTTTGTTTTGTTTCCTGTTTTTCATTTTTTTATTTATTAATTTTTAATATTTTTATTGAGAAATATCCACACACAAACAGCCTCAAAATATCATACAATCAATAGCTTACATATCATCACATAGTTGGGTATTTTTCACCATGATCATTTTTAGAGCAATGTGTCACTTCAGAAAAAGAAATAAAAAGAAAAAAGAACTCATATGTCCCATACCTCTTACTCATCCCTCTCATTGACCCACAGTATATCACTCTACCCAATTTTTACCCTTTAATCTCTGTTCTAGTTTACTAGCTGCTGGAATGCAGTATACCAGAAATGTAATACACCGTATCAACAAATCAAAGTGGAAAAACACATGATACTCTTGATTGCAGAAAAGGCATTTGACAGAATTCAACATACTTTCTTGATGAAGACACTTCAAAGTATAGGAATGGAAGGGAACTTTCTCAACATGATAAAGAGAATATATGAAAAACCCACAGCTAACATCATCCTCAATAGGGAACGATTGAAAGTTTCCCTCTAAGATCTGAAACAAGACAGGTATGCCCACTGTCACCATTGTTATACAACATTGTGCTGGAAGTTCTAGCCAGAGCAATTAGGCAAAAAAAGAAGAAAAGAAAGAAAAGGTATCTAAATTGGAAAGGAAGAAATAAAACACTCGCTCTTTGCAGAAGTCATATTGTTCTAGTTTGCTAGCTGCTGGAATGTAGCAGAAATTAATGGCTTTTAAAAAGGGGAGTTTAATAAGTTACAAGTTTACAGTTCCAAGGCTGTGCAAATCTCCAAATTAAAGCAAGTCTATAAAAATCTCCAAACCAAGGCACCATCAAGAGATTACCTTCACTCAAGAATGGCCGATGAGTTCAGTGTATCTCTCATCTGGGAAGGCATGTGGCAAACATGGTGACAGTCTGCTGGCTTTCTTTCTCTGCTTTCTGCTTCATGAAACTCCCCAGGAGGCACTTTCTTTCTTCATCTCCAAAGATTGCTGACTGGTGAACTCTCTGCTTTTTGGTTCTGCAGCATTCTCTGCTCTCTCCAAATCTCCTCATTCTCCTCATTCTCATGTCATTCTCCTTGTTCTCCCTTCGTTCTCCTCTTTAATAGAATTCCAATAAACTAATCAAGACCTATGAAGAATGGGTGGAGCTATGTCTCTATCTAATCAGGTTTAATACCCACAATTGATTGATTCACACCTCCAGGGGGATAACCTAATCAGGTTTCCAACCTGTAGTACTGCATAAGGATTAGAAGAAACCATTACTCCCACAATATTGATTAGGATTAAAACGTGGCTTTTCTGGGGTACATGTCTCCACCCATTCTAGGTGGGTCTTGATTACTTTATTGGAACCCAATAAAGGGAGATTCAGAGAGAGCAGAGAAGAATGAAAAAGCCAAGAGAAAACCACAACAGAGATTGCTGCAGAACCACAAAGCAGAGAATCCACCAGCAACTTTTGGAGATGAAGAAGGAAAATGTCTCCCAGGGAGCTGGAGAGGAAGCTAACAGATGACACCGTGTTCACCATATGCCCTTCCAGTCAAGAGAGAAACCCTGGCCATGTTCACCACATGCCTTTCCACTTTAGAGAGAAACTCTGAATGTCATCGGCCTTCTTGAACCAAGGTATTTTTCCCTGGATGCCTTAGATAGGACATTTCTATAGACTTGCTTTAACTGGGACATTTTCTTGGCCTTAGAACTGTAAACTTGCAACTTATTGAATTCCTCTTTTTAAAAGCCATTCCATTTCTGGTTTGCTGAGGTCATCTATTTCTTCTTGAGTCAATATTGGTTGTTCATGCTCTTTTAAGAAGTTGTCCATTTCATCTACATTTTCTAGTTTATTACTGTATAGTTGCTCATAGTATCCTCTCATTACTTCTTTTATATCTGTGGGGTCAATGGTTATGTCCCCTTTTCATTTTTGGTTTTATTTATTTGCATTCTCTCTCTCTCTCTTTCTCTCTCTCATTCTCTCTCTCTCTCTTCCTCCCTCTCTCCCCCCTCCCTCCTTCCCTCCCTCTCTTTCTCTCCCTCCCTCTCTCTCTCCCTCTCTCTCCCCTTTGTAAGCCTAGCTAAGGGTCCATCAATTTTATTGATTTTCTCAAAGAACCAACTTTTGTTTTTGTTTGATTTTATTAATTGTTTTCATATGCTCAGTTTCATTTATTTCTGCTCTGATCTTCATAATTTCCTTCCTTTTGTTTGCTTTGGGGTTAGTTTGATGTTCTTTCTTTAATTCTTCCAAGTGAACAGTTAATTCCTCAATTATTGCTCTTTCTTCTTTTTTGATATAGGCATTTAAAGCCATAAATTTCCCTCTCAGCACTGCCTTTGCTGCATCCCATAAATTTTGATAAGTTGTGTTTTCATTTTCATCTGCCTCTAGAAATTTACTGATTTATCTTGTAATTTCTTCCCTAACCCACTGGTTGTTTAAGAGAGTGTTGTTTAGCTTCCATATATTTGTGAATTTTATGGCCCCCATCTGTTATTGATTTCCAACTTCATTCCATTATGATCTAAGAAAGTGTTTTGTATAATTTCAATCTTTTAAAATGTATTGAGACTTGCTTTGTGACCTGGTGTATGGCCTATCCTTGAGAATGAGCACTTGAGAAAAATGCGTATCCTTCTGTTGTGGGGTATAATGTTCTATAACTGTCTGTTAAGTTTAGTTTATTTATTGTATTATTCAAAATCTCTGTTTCTTTATTGATCCTCTGTCTAGTTGTTCTACCCATTGATGACAGCAGAGAATTGAAGTCTCCAACTATTATGGTGGAGGTGTCTACTTCTCCCTTCTGTGTTGTCAGTGGTTGCTTCATGTATCATGGAGCACTCTGGCTTGATGCATAAATATTTGTGATTACTGTGTCTCCTTGTTGAATTGTTCATTTTATTAACACATAGTGCCTTTCTTTGTTTCTTTTAAATGTTTTACACTTAAAGTCTAATTTGTTGGATATTAGTATAGCTACCCCTGCTCTTTCATGTTTGTAGCTTGAATGAGATATCTTTTCCCAACCTTTCGTTTTCAACCTATTTTTGTCATTGGGTCTAGCATGAGTCTTCTGTAGACAGCATATAAATGGATCCTGTTTTTTAATCCATTCTGCCAGCCTGTCTTTTGATTGGGGTAGTTTAATCCATTTAGCTTTATTACTGTAAAGGCTATACTTTCTTTTGCTATTTTGTCCTTTGGATTTTATATATCATATATTTTTTTCTCTTTTTACCTTTAGTGATAGTCTTCATTTCTACACTCTTCTCCAGACTTCTCTCTCCTGCTTTTCATATTTGCCTATACCTTTAGTATTTATTTTAGAGCCAGTTTCTTAGTCCCAAATACTCTCAGTAATTGTTTGTCTGAAAATATTTTATTCTCTCCATCATTTTTGAAGGACAGTTTGTTGGATTTAGAATTCTTGGTTGGCAGTTTTTCTCTTTCAGAATCTTAAATATATCATATCACTGCCTTCTCACCTCCATGGTTTCTGCTGAGAAATCCACACATAGTCTTATTGAGCTTCCCTTGTATGTGATGGATTGCTTTTCTCTTGCTGCTTTCAAAATTCTCTCTTTGTTTTTGACATTTGACAATCTGGTTAGCAAGTATCTTGGAGTATGTCTATTTGGATCTATTCTGTTTGGGGTATGCTACAGTTCTTAGATCTGTAATTTTATGTCTTTCATAAGAGATGGGGTGATTTTCCATGCTTATTTCCTCCATTAGTCTTTCTCCTCATTTTCCCTTCTCTTCTCCTTCTAGGACACACACAACATGTATATTCATGTGCTTCGTGTTTTCATCCAATTCCCTGAGATGCTGCTCATATTTATCTATTCTTTTTCCTATACTTTCTTTCGTGTGTCAGATTTCAGATGTCCAGACCTCTAGTTCACTAATAATTTCTTCTACCTCTTCAAATCTATTGTTTTATGGTTCCATTGTTTTTTTTATCTCTTCTTTTGTGACTTTCATTCCCATAAGTACTGTGATTTGTTTTTCCAAACTTTCAAGTTCTTCTTTATGTTCACTCAATGTCTTCTTTATATCCTCCCTCAACTCATTGATTTGATTTTGATGAGATTTTGCATGTGTGTTAGTTAGATTCAGTTGTCAGCTTGGCCAGGTAAGCATACCTAGTCTTGTTGCTGCGGACATAAGCCAACAGTACATGAACCTCATCTGTTGCTAATTACATCTGCAGTCAGCTAGGAGGTGTGTCTGCTGCAATGAATGACATCTGACTTAATTGGCTGGTGCTTAAATGAGAGATCCCAATGTAGCACAGCCAAGCAGCTCGGCATTCCTCATCTCAGCAGTCACAGCTCAGCCCAGGCCTTTGGAGATACAGAAAGAAGTCACCCCGGGGAAAGTTGTTGGAACCCAGGGGCCTGGAGAGAAGACCAGCAGAGACCATCTTGTGCCTTCTACGTAAGAAAGAACCTCAGTGGAAAGTTAGCTGCCTTTCCTCTGAAGAACCAACAAAATAAATCCCCTTTTATTCAAAGCCAATCCATCTCTGGTGTGTTGCATTCCGGCAGCTAGCAAACTAGAACAGCATGTGTGTTCAAACATCCTGAATTAGTTGTTTCAATTCCTATCTCATTTGAAGGGTTGTTTTTTTTTTGTTGTTTTCCTTTGGCTGGGCCATATCTTTGGTTTTCCTAGTATAACTCATTTTTTTCTGGCATCTAGGCATTTATTTCCTTAATTAGCTTACTCTGGAGGTTGTTTTCACTCTTTTACCTAGGGTTTTCTTGCTAGATGCTTTTGTTCTCTATCTGTTCTTTGACATTCAGTTCAACTTTTTCTAGACCTCTAGAACAGGTTCTGTTTAACTGATCATAATTTTTCAGTTCTTGTTTTTCTGGCCCTGCTGATATGGAGTTTTTTTTTTTTCAAGACAGTCTTCTCAGGTACGGTAGATCTCAGTCAGATTTCCCCAGACCAGACAAACCTCAGGAGGAGAAAATAGCCAGCATCAGTCTTCCCTGAGGTGAGACCCAGCAGGTTGTCAGCCTTTCCTATGAAGCCTCTAAACTCTGCACTTCTGCACAACATGTGGTGCTTGTCTACCCATAGCTTCCCACAAGCTTAAAGTGATGTAGGGCCTTTGATTTTAGCACACTTTCCCTACCAAGGGTGTGGTTGAGATGGAGGTGAGGTAGTAGGGGGTGCTTTGATTGCTTCTGTTTTCCAGCCCCTGGGACTTGAATTCCTTAAAGGAGGGATTCCACTTGAGCTGGACCCCATTTCCCTTTTCTTGGGGAAGATACACCCTTTAGAGGTATCCCCAAGTTACTCCCCTTTCACCTGACTAGTTACATTAGCTCTCAGACAAGCCTTAGTTCTTCCCTTTCCTGGGGCAGTGCTGGAGCCTGAGAGTGCTTGTAGTTCTATCCAATGCACTGCTAAGGAGTAGAAAAAAAAAAACAAAAAGACCTTTTCAGAATTGGATCCCCACTCCTCAGGTTTACCAGTCAAGGCTTGAATTGGTACATGGCTCTATGTATCTCCAGTTTCTATGTGCCCTCTTTTCTTGAGGTCCAGCTCTTTTCCAGTTTTGTGCTTTCCAATTCAAAAACCTCTGTTTTGTTTTGTTTTGTTTTTCCATAAGCTCTGCCACCTCTCTGCTAGAGCAAAAACTCTTAGTTCCTTTAGTGCTTATTCCAGATTTATCTGTGCTGGGGGCCTGTTTTCAGTAGTCAGGACTCGTTAATTAATTCCACAATTGGAGCTTGGTTGAGCTCAGCCCTTGGACTAGCCTCCGTGGCTTGGGGGATTTACAGTTATGTGTGAGGTCTTAGCTGTTCCACCTGATCCGGACTGGTGTACACTGTGTCACTGATATTCCCCCAGCAGTTGTTTTGTATCATTCCTGGCTATTTAGTAGCTGCTCCAGAGGACAAAATAAATTCCACACCTCACTATGCTGCCATCTTGCCCCACTTGACCTCAGTTTTGAAATCTTATTTCTGGTTCCTTGAAATCATATGGTCATATCATAAGATAGAAGTCCAAATCAAGACAATGCTTTCTCTCAGAAGACTGTGGCACTCTGGGGCTCTCTGCTGGAGATCCTTTGTCCTTAGCTTGGCATAGAGGGGGGTATCCAGGTCTCTCCCTTCTCTTCCAGGTTCCATTGATATTCAGCTTTTGGTGTTTCCTTTGTCTTTTTCTCTCTGCCTGAATTTCTTATAAAGAACTCCCATAGTAGGGTGAAAGACGTATCCTGGGCTGCACCTTAAGCATAATAACCTCATCAAAAGCTCCTCCTTACATTGGGTTTACACCCAAAGGAATGGATTAAGTTTAAGAACATATATTTCTGGGGTACATACAGTTCCAAACCAGGGCATCATCAGACTTATTGAGCTAAGGAGGAGGGAAAGAGGTTCACCTGCCTCTGTATACAGTTGGAGAAAGAGAAAGATCAAGATGTAGAAGACTGGAAGCACAAGCTGGGTGGGTGGTCTGCATGACTGATAGCATATCAGATTAATATGTTTCATAATGCAGTTGGGAAGAAGCCTCTAGTGTGTATTAAGCAACTTTGATTAAAAAAAGAGCTTGCAAATATAACCTTGAGTTCAACTGAGCATGATAACCATTGTTCAGGTCTGTAAAAACAGACCTTTTTTTCCATACCTGTTCTGTGTCAGGCACTGTGGAAAGCTCTGGGAAAGCATTAATGATTACAAAAATTGTCCTTGCCTTCAAATGGTTATTGTCACAAGATGAAATTCATGTAAATATAATACGGTAAATCCTGAAATAGATATAGACACAGGATGTCTTATGTAAGCACAGAAGATTTCTTAGCTTGTCTTGGGCAATTAGGGAATGTTTCAGGAGATGGTGTGACCTGAGCAGGTTTCTTCTATTATAGCATGGTAGAGACTTATGTCCTACTTTCATCCTATCCCTTCACCATGTATATGCTTATGCTAGGTTTTCTACCACATGTAACTCTACTGGAAGTTTTGTATCAAGGCTGTTAAAATACAGGCACTGCAACAAAATTTATATTTTGGGCAGTGCATTATCTAATTTAACTTGTATGATCAATTTACTTGAATGCCATAATTACATGGAAACTTAAATAGAGTGTGAGGTCTTATTGGTTTGTACAGGTTAGTGTGTTGCTCTGATACATTCTAGAATAATTTAGGCAGAGAATAAAAAAGTATTTGCAAGGTCCCCTTGGTGGACTAGGGAGAAAGGAAAAAATATTCAACCTCCCCATTTAGAGAATTCCTGATATTCTCACAAGTGTTGAGGACATCCAATTCAACAGACTAAACCTTCAATCTTGGGGTTTGTCCCCATGAAATTTATTCCCGCAAAGGAGAAGCTAAGCCTACTGATAATTATGCCTGAGTCACCCCCAGAGAACCTCTTTTGTTGTTCAGATGAGGCCTCTCTCTCTAAACCAATTCAGCAGGTGAACTCACTGTCCTCCCCTGGTACGTGGGTCATGAATCCCAAGGGTGTAAATCTTCCTGGCAACATGGGATAGGACTCCTGGATGAGTGAGGACCCAGCGTTACAGTATTGAGAAAGCCTTCTTGATCAAAAGGGGGAAGAGAGAAATGAGCCAAAATAAAGTTTCAGTGGTTGAAAGATTTCAAACAGAGTTGAGAGGTTATCCTGGAGGTTCTTTTTATGTATTATATTCTTATGCGATGTATATAACAACATATTTATTATATTATTATGCATTGTATATATGCATTCTTATGCATAATATCCCTTTTTAGTTTATGGTATATTGGAATGGCTAGAGAGAAGTGCCTGAAACTGCTGAACTGTGTCCCAGTAGCCTTGATTCTTAAAAATGATTTTATAAAAATACAGCTTTTACAATGACCATGTGATTGTGAAAATCTTGTGTCTGATGCTCCTTTTACCCAGGGTATGGACAATGAGTTAAAAAAAATGATTAAAAATAATTAAATAATAGTAGGGGATAAAGAGTAAAAAAATGGGTAAATTGAAATACTAGCGGTCAATGAGAAGGAGGGGTAAGGGGTATGGGATGTATAAGTTTTTTTCTTTTTACTTTTTATTTCTTTTTCTGGAGTAATGCAAATGTTCTAAAAATGATCACAGTGATTAATACAAAACTATGTTATGAAATTGTGAACCACTGATTGTTTACCATGTATGGACTGTATGTGTGTAAAAATTTCTCAATAAAAATATTTTAAAAAAATATATAGAGGCACCTCAAGAGGCTACCAGGCTGTAATGTAGAGGTGGAGATCTATAGGAAATTGATGTAAAATTGTGAACTTCTGTCATGAAACAACTTGGAATGTGATTACAAGACAACAGTTCAAAGTAGGATAATCTCATAATTTATTGACAATTAGGACACCTCTGAGAATGAAAGGGGACACTAGTAATTTCAAGGACTACAAATATAAACTAAGATTAACCTGGAAGAACTGGTTATAGGGTCACACTAGTGCAGGTTCACATTTCCAGACATCTGGTAACCCCCTGAATACACACTGTGATGGTCACTGGTCTCCCTACATCACGTTGACGATGAACTACTTGTAAGGGATTTTGAATAGTACTCTACTGGAACTCGAGATTAACCTTTGGCCTTGAGAAGGGGCAACTTTTTTATAGTGAACCTAGGAACACATCCAAATGAGGTATGACGTACAGCAGGATGTGCTGGGAGGAGAGGAACAAGGGGAGAACTCTGCGCAGCTGCAGGGGACAGGCACTGGGGAAACTGACTCAGCCACAAATGCCAAGGGGAGTTCCTGGTTCATATCATCTGCCAGTCTTAGCCCAGGTAAATCCTTGTAAGTGCCTGGGGAGAGAGGAAGAAGAGGAGGAGTTTCTTGGCAGAAACCACTGAAAAGGAATCCAGGATAGGTAAGATACGGCAAGTCAGGGCAAGAATCCTTGAATGGTGGTGAAGCCCAGAAACCACATTTGAGTTTAGGTTCTGTCTAGAAAGACCCAAATCAAAAGTCCAATTAGTAGTCCTGGGGCCCTGGGGAGATAGGGCAGTGTTATATTCAAAGTCGATTTGATATACGTTTATAAATATGTATTTATAACAATGTGTCTTTTCAAATAACAGTGAAAAAAATTGTCGAATAATTAAAGCATTTCAATAACCTTTCTAAATGCTTTACATCTATTAACTCACTATATTTTCAAAATAATGTTATATGCTATATACTTTTATTATTATCCACATTTTTCACTTGAGAAACTGAGCTACAAAGATGAGCTTTGAAATTTTGGAGGACACAGAAAGCAGTACATCCATCATTTTTGCAGATCTTCCTCTTTAAAAGTAGATTTTGGTAGATATCTCTTTAGAGGCAATGCAACATACTAAAGAAACATATGAGGAAGGATTTGAGATTGCCCTAGAGAGTGCCTCAAAGTTTAAAGCATAAAGAAAGCTTTTCCAGGAATGGGTGTATCTTGCGGGAATTTCTGTTCATTTACATGATGCTGAGATGGGCTCATTGTTAAATATGGACACCTCAATTAATACAATAAGATAATACAGTTCACCTGGAACTAATGAAGGATGGAGGAAGCAAGCTGGCTACTTCTCAAAGAAGTTATGGTCACAGAGAGAAGTTGGGAAAGACTTTCTGATTGAAAATCTGCTCTGGAAAGAGAAAAACTCTCAGCTTTAGAGAGAAGCCCAGAGCTGAGAACCAAGGGCAAGATCAGAGAAGGTCTCCAGACTTAGGGACCCTAAAGAGACATCTGCAACCCAACTCAGATTGGAACTTGAGAATCTGCTTCGGAGGAACATTAGATTATTGCTAAAGCACATTCCAATAAACTAGAGCTCCTGTTTGCCTCAGGATGAATGTTTTTAATTTTGAATGCTGCTCTGAATTGTTTATCATGACAATGTTTAATAATGCAATGTGGCCCCGATGTAGGAATGCACCATAGAGTGGGGCAGAGGCTGAAAATTTGACTGAGGAAAACATTTTAGTTAAAAACCAAAAGGGGCACCCTGGTCAGGATGCACTGTAGGAGAAAAATGGAAGAAAATAGTCAGAAGAAGCAAAAAGAAACAAAGACAGTGTCACACAGATAAAAGGAACTTCAGTTCCTCTCACTTTTAAGTTCCTTACAGAATGCTGTGTGATGCAAATATTAGGTTTCTATCTTACCCAGGGTCCAAATAAGAACTGAAGATACACTTTTGGCAGCTCAGATAGGAGAGAGAGGTGGACTCCGGAGACAGTAGATGATGCTCCTGGCTGAGGCACAGGAAAGGTGAGGACCTCAGCACGTGGAAAAGGTAAAGAATATCACAGGTGGCAAAACAAGGTATTTTGGCTTCAATATAACATTAATATGCATCATGTGTTATTTCCAAATGTTAATTAGGTCTCTATTTAGCACTTTGATAAGAAATCTTCATTCTAGTTGAGCTGAAAGAGGAAATAAAGCAAAATATCCATGGTCAATGAAAAAAATTCCTGGAAATTTTATGTAAAAGGGCTCTGAATCACATCACATTCCTATTAAATAATGTTACAAGAGATTCTCCAGAAAACATCCTCAAGGGGCCAAGATCTCCCGGCACCACCATGTCAGGAGTTTTTCCTTTTCACCAGACTAAGTAGAACTAATAGACTAGCATCGTTGTTTGTTAGAAAGGTGTGGCAGGATCTCCATGCCCTTTCCAAAAGAGAGGCTGCGTATCTGTGATGACAGAGAAAAGCATGTAAGATCTGCAGGTTCCTGTTAAGAGCCAAATTGTATTAAATTCTCTCTTATTCCCTCTTTTATTGGGTGGTTTTCTATAAATAAATTGGAAGAAACTGAGCCTTTTGTAAGCCAGAAAAGACAAAATAAAATTGTAACTGGGCGTATCTGTGAGTCCACAGATTCAGTCCAGAATAAAGTAATAAAAGGAATCTGCCATTTCCCTAGAACAGTTGCACATACACACCAGGCTTTGTCTGTTAGGTGAGAAGGAAAGGGAGGCAGTGGGGATGCTTTATTTGTAAAAAGCATTTGGAAAGAGTATCTCAGCATGATAGTGAGAAACCAGGTTGGTTCTCTATGGGAATTCAGCAGCTGCACTCTACGAATCTATAACTCCCAGGAAGTGACAGCCTCATTGCCACAAAGGGTGGAAGCTCCAGAGGTAAAATCACTATTAATTTTATATGAGTTTTGCTGCAAAGGGTATGCTGTCAGTAGCAACAGCTCTGGGTGCTATTGGCTTGAATTCTTGGGCTGTGCCCACATGAACCATAGAGACTTCCTACCGTGAACCTAGAGACTAGTGATGCTTATTTATCTTATCCTATTCTGTGAAGAACTGAATCTAATTCTGCTGATGGTTAACCAAACCCAAGGACTAGAAAAGAGCACAGCTGAAGCACAAGTCTCAGGGTTACGGACTGAGGACATGGCGGGAGCTCAGGCTAAGATACAGTCCTTCGAGACTTGAAGGTCAAAATAGTGAAACGCTCATAAGCAAATGTAACAAACTGTCAAAACTCAAAGTCAAATGGTTAGAGAGTGGTGATAGAATACGGCCATCTTTGGAGTCAGTGACATGGATGGGCATTTCAGAATCCTGCAGGATAGTGGAAGCAGCAGTGTTTTCATTTTTATAATCTGCCTGAAATTTCCTCCTGAACACCTGAACAAAGATGTAAACTACACTTCTGCTTTTAACCGTGACAGTTACTTCTACAGTAACCACCTGTAAAACTGGGCAAATTCTATGAAGCAAAAGTTTTCAGATATTGGACAACAGGCAGCACATAAAATAAGGGAAATAGATAAGGTGAACCTACACCTCAGGGGGATGGAATTTGTGGATCCTTGTACTAGAAAGAAAAGAGCTTGACAGAGAGGGAGAACAAAAAATCTGCATAGGGATTCACTTTATACTCTGAATTAAGTTGCACAAGCACAGAATAAGACATAAAGAAGAGTTCATTGGGGTCTGAGCATTGATTGGATATTGCAGAGTTCATAAAGCACTGAGGAGACATAGACATTCCAACCAGCTAATGTGAAGAAACCTCGCTGGACACTACAGGAATTCAACAGAGACCTCAGAAAAGCCAAAAAAGAGTTGCCTTATTGTATACATTAAGTAAAGTCTGTAATAGGCTATTCTAATATAACTTGAAAATATACCTTGATGGGAATCCTATATTTAATGCATGATTATTCTGTAAACTCACAACTTCTCTAATAAAGAAAATAAAACACCTTGAACTCATCAAACTGATCCTCCAGTGAATTAATTGTCTCACAGAATAAAACTTTACACTATTTAAAGACAAGAAAAGTCAGACTATTAAAAATATAGCATTACAATATCCAGCACATGATCAGAAATTACAAGGCATGAAAAGTGAGAAAATGTGATCCATATCCAAGAAGAAAATAATTAGTGAAGACATACCTACAGATAGCAGTGATGTTGAAATGAACAAACAATAACCTTAAATAGTTACTATAAATATGTTTAGGAATTTAAAGGAAAAAATAAATATAATGAATGAAAGATAAGGAATATCAGGAATATAAAAGAATCAAATATAAATTCTAGAATGTAAAATTGATGTTGAAATGAAAAATGCATGAGATAGCCATGACAATAGATTGTACACTGAAGAAAAAAGATCAGTGAACATAAAGACAGGACAATGAAAACTACCCAAACTGAAGCATGGGAGATAAGGAGGGGGTGCTGATAAAATGAATAGAAACTCAGTGACAATGGGGTAATATCAAGCTGCCTAATAAACGTATGATTGAATTTCCAATGAGAGAAGAAAAATATTAAAGTTAATAAAAAATATATTTGGAAAAATAATTGCAAAATTTTCCAAACTTGATGAAAAAAATATCAATCCATATATCAATGAGCTCAACACACCACAATAAGAATAAACACAAAGAAAACAAGCTCATCAGAGGCAAATTGCTAGAAACCAGTGACAAAAAGAAGAAATGTGGCTGGAAAAAAAAGACAAAAATGATAATAATTACCACTGGCCTCTCTTAATATACTTGAAAATATACCTTGATGGGAATCCTATATTTAATGCATGATTATTCTGTAAACCCACCCTCTCATAATTACCACAATGCAAGCCAGAAGATAATGGAATGATATATTTAAAATGTTAAAAGAAAAATTAAAACTTTCAACCTATAATTCTATATACAGTCAAAATATCCCTCCTAAATGAAGGCAAAATAAAAACATTTCAGATATACAAAAAAACCAAGATAATTCAGTAGCAGCAGACCTGCCCAACTAGAAATTTTAAAGGAATTTCTTTGAACTGACGTAGTGTTGAAAATTCTAAACATTCATGGAAGATACTAAAGGAGATATGAACAAACGGAAAGACATATTATATGCTTGAATACTTGATTCAATATTAAGTTCTTAATTCTAAGTTAATTTATAAATTTAATAACTAAAATACCAATAATTTTTTTTCTAAAGCCAGACAAGTTAATTCTATAATTCATTTGGAAGAACAAATGAATCTTGCAAATTCATTGGAAGAATGAATTCATCGGAAGAATTCATTAAAATCTTGGAAAAAAGAAGAACAAAAAGGGACAGGCTACAAGATCTTAAAGCATATTATAATCATTTAAAATTAAAACAGAATGTTTGTGTGTGCATGTTTAAAATAATTAAAAATTAAATTAAATTAAAACAGCATGATATTCACACATGAATAGACAGAAAGAAAATAAAATCTAGAAATAGATTCAACTTTATATGACAATTTGATGTTATACTTTATGTAAATATATAAATTATTTTTTCAAATATCTTTATATGTATAAATTATTTTTCAAATATCTTTTTATATTAAAAAATAGAGTCTCAAATCCAGGATTAAGAGGAAATTTTTAATAAATGATGTTGAGACAACTAGATAGCCATTTGGAAGAAGAAAAAATTGGACTCATCCTCACACCGTTCACTTTAATAATTTCCAAATAGATCAGAGATTTAAACACAAAATATGAGATCAGAGAAGAACTAATAGAAATAAAACGTAGATTCCTTTGCAACTTAGGACAAAGGAAAATCTTCCTCTGTGTCTTAAATGCAGTTCAGAAGCAATAAAGAGAAAGATCGATGATTGATGTATTGAACCACATAGAATGCAGTATAGAATATAATATATATTTTTAAATATGCAAAATTAAAATATAAATGGTGAACTGGGAAAAAATACAACCTTTATCTTTTTAAAAGTCTCCATAGTAAATAACAGGTTCCTTCAACAAACAAACAAAAAAACCTAGAGCAAAATGTCAAAAACCCAATAAATAAAGAGCAAAAGATACCAACAATTCACAGGTAAGGAAATGTTTCAAAAACATTTGAAAAGATGCTTCCCTCACTCAAAATAAAAGAAACAAGAATTAAAACAACAGTGTGATACTATTTCTCACTCATGTCCCAGAAAATCCATAAGTCTAACCATATACTCTTTGGGTGAGGACATTTTTTTTTTATTCCTAGCTAGTGGAAAGGCAAAATGGCAACCTTGAGTAAAATTACCTTTGCATTTATCCAACCTACATTTCTTCAACTTGTATTAGTAATATATTGAGTTCTGTTTTTATCTGAAAACACTTTAGAGGCTCCTTTTATAATTAGGCTACAGATGGAATTGGAATATTCCACCATTCCCATATTTGTTAGGTGAAGGCCATGTAATGTTGGTGTTGATTCAGGATATTGGGGAGGACACACAGAGCTCTGTGCGGTTACTCAGTCCAAAGGGCTTTCAAATGCTAATTGACAGGTGCCATATAGCTCCACTTATCAAGTGCCAGTACTCCAGTGAGGGCCATAAAAACAAACATACTGAATTTTAAAGATCCTCCCATCTCTCCTGTTAAATATGGAATATTGGTGATTATGATGATGGCAGGAGTTAAGATGGGAGAAAAATCAGAAGAGATGTTCTACATCAGAGGTCTCTCGTGAGCTAAATCCATACGGCCTCCTGATTTTTGTAAACAGAGTTTTATTGGAATGCAGCCACGCTCATTCATTTACATATTGTTTGTAGCTGCTTCATGCTACACCAGCAGAGTTGAGCAGAGTTGTAACAGAGACAGACCCACAGAGCCTAAAATATGTAGCTGGCCCTCTACAGGAAAAGGTTTGCCAATCCTGTTCTTGAAGTAAAAATCGATATGAACTTTGCAGAATTCTGTGAGCAGGGCCTAATGCATTGCTTCTCTTGATACAACGGCATCAGCAAGCAACCAAGTCAACTGAGTCCCTGGGGTTGCTGTAGTTGGGAGGTTGAGATTGGGCCTTTTGGCCTGCAGAATCTCAGAAGAGGTGTGGGAACAGCCACAGTACAGAGACCTAGCATGGCATGTGGAACGTGACGCTGAGGAATATTAACGTTGGAACTCTTAACACTGGGACAGTTGTCCCAAATAATTGTAATTTGTTATTTTTTAATCATTTAATTTATTATTTTGTAATAAAAATAAATTTTTTAATTGTAATAATTTAATTTATTTTTAATAATAAATTGTAAATAAATAAATTATTTACAATTGCAAATAATTGTAATAAACCTTGCAAAGAAATACCCTCTCTCCAAAGTATTGGGCTTTCAACTCTCTTCCAAATAGACAACCACTACTAACAAATATAGAAATGGGACTTTGGGAATTTGAGAACCTGAGAAACAGGTGACTCAGGATGGAGAGCTGCGACCTCTTCTCTGAGCTCTCTGATCATAGAGGTAGCAAGGACCGTTCCGCTAACTTTCTCCAGGTCGTACCCTGGACAGCTCCCTGACACCTCAGCCGCTCACAATTCCCTCATCTTGTTTCTTACAGAAAATCGCAAAAAAAGAGGAGCAAGACCACTTTGGTTGTCCAGTTTCTAGGCCCTCTTTGTCAGCTTTCTAGCTCAGGGAGCTGAACAGGAGGGAGCCAAGAGTGCCCAGGAGTCACCTTGCCAGGTGCTCGCTGCAGGAGCTTTGTGTCCATGGAGATGTTGAAATGTCCTGCCTCTTATCCTTTCCCTGTTTCTAGCAAAATGGCTACCTATATCCAATGAAGGTAGATACTAATCTGGGGATACTGAGCTCTGTGAAGTTGGCCTGGGTATGAACTACTTTCTAAATGTCTTGGAAAGAACCTTCAAGGTATTTGAACATAAGCGGCAATTTTGTTTTTTCCCATGAGTGCTCAGCCCCTTATTTTCTCTCCTGTACCAATTGTGAGGAGACTTGGGATAGATGTCTGGCACTTCCTTTTGCACTGAGCCCTGCCAGTGAAAGCACTAGAGCCCAGTTCTGCCGAATCTCCCTTTGGCAGAGTTCTTGATTGGATCATTATTCTTGAGAGTCGTTAAAAGTCCACTGCGCTCCTCCCAGAGAAAATCTCACCTCCGATCCCCTCAGGGCTGTTCCACGACAGATGACGATCACTCACCTGAACAGCCTGGACCCCCCGACACCCCACCAGCCACTCACTGTCGCCCTGCCATTATCCCTCCACACCCTGGCACCTCGCTACCCCTTTCCTATGCCCACGCCACTGCCCCTCTAACATGGTCCTGAACAGGGCAGACTTGCTTTGTGCTTGTCACCTGTTTCTTGATGCACTAGGTTTTGCATGTCTCGTGCCTTCCCCAGGGCAGTGAGAGACACCCCCTCGGGGCTAAGTCAGAGGCACTCTGAGAAAGAGCATTAAGTCCTGCACCTGAAACCACCTCCCCCACCCTGCCCCACCCAGATGTGTCCAGAAAGCCTCTGCACTATTTTCCTTAGAAGACCCATTTAGCCACCATCAAATAGAATGCCAGGCCCTGTCTCGACCTGCTAGGAATTAGGACTCATTCTTGTGAAGATAGCATAAGCCCCTGTGGAACCTGCACGTCACAGTAATTGCTTTTCTCATTTAAAGTTCTCTTCTCACAGTATTTTCCCTTGTCTCTCTCTCTTAAAATATCCTTTTCACTGCCACACTCTTGAGGTCTGTCTTTGTCTCTTATTCTTAATCGCTCCCTTTTCTGCTTCGTTTCCTTCTTTCACCCTTAAATTGAAGTACACGTTTTAATTATTTTTCACTTATTGAATAAGCTTGTCCTCCAATCTGAAGTTGGTAAGTAAATGAGTCATGTGTTTTATGTCTCTTCTTGCATGAAAACAAATAAGTAAATGAAAACAAAATTAACATAACTTCTCTAATTCTTTACTCCGCTTTATTGGCTTCCTTGCCTCTGCACTAATAATCTTTGTTGGTGCCACAAGGGGGCAGTGCAATCAAGCGTATCATTTAACCCAAGTAGCTAAACTAAGAGGTGTCAGAAGAGGTAGCTAGCCGCTTTCTCTGGAGAGGGAGAGAGTAGAATAATGCCCCATTTCCTAGCTTCTGTCACTTAGGAACACCTGTGGCAGGCAAAGAGCATGGAGAAAGACTCAATGGGTGTTCTGACTAACCAGTTTTCATATCTAGCTAAATTTACATACCTAACTAGAGGACCTAAAAAGTTCATCCTGGCTCAAAGTTTAAGTGCTTGGATTGAAGCTCAGGAAGGAAGGGAAGGTGAAGGGCTCAAGAAAGACTCTGAAGTTTTAAATATGGTTGAGCAGAGGAAACTTGAGATGTGGCCATAAATACGTTGACTTGGTGGTCAGACAACCAAAGAGAAATATCTAGCTGACATTTGTCAATTTGTGCCTAGAGCTCAGTAGAAAAACAAAGAGAGATGCAATTCGGCGGGTCAGACATGGAAGAGTTCTCCAGAAAGAAGAAAGAGAGCCAATGTGCTGTGGTCTCCACTTTGAAGATGTACACAGGGCTCTGCTTCCCACCCCGGTCTTCCTAGCCTCCTAAGCTAGGATCAAATATGTGCCTGTCCTAACTTTCACGGGCAAGTGACAAAAATTCAAATTAGAGTCAATGAAAAAGGAATTTACTGGCTCCTGTAACTGAACAGTCTAGCGTAGCTCTGACCAATAAAAATATGACAACAAATATGTAATCTTAAAATTCTTAGTGACACATTTAAAAAGTTAAAAGATGCAGATGAAATTAATATTATTTATACTTCATTTAATCCAATAAATTACAGATCATTCTACTTTCAACATAAACAAAAAGTTGAATTATTAAGATATTTCCTTTTTTATATACTATGTCTTCAAAATATGATGTGTATTTTATATTTCTGGCACAGCTCAATTTTGACTAGCTACATTTCAAGTCCTCAGTAGACACGTGTGTTAATAGTTGCCATATTAGCTAGTGCAGGTCTAGAGCCGGACCCGTCAGATATGGCTGGATCCAGGGACCTGGTGTTGATTGGGCTCTCATTCAGCTTTGCTTTGCTTTGCATGTTTGGCATATCCTTGCCAATCAAGCATATCAAACAGAGTGGAGCCCACAGCACATTGGCTCTCTTCCTTCTTTCTGGAGAACTCTTCCATGTCTGACCCGCCGAATTGCAACTCTCTTCTTTGTTTTTCTTCTGAGCTCTAGGCACAAATTGACAAATGTCAGCTAGGTATTTCTCTTTGGTCATCTGAACACCAAGTCAACGTATTTATGGCCACATCTCAAGAGTTACCCTCATTTAGCTAGGGAAGATGGACCACATGGAGTTCCGACTTACATTGTCCTAAAAGCTCACAACCACAAAGCAAAATATATCCTTCTAGGAGTTCTGACTGATCCTGCTGATGTCATATGATCATCCATGAGCCATGTACTGAGGCCAGAAGAATGAGGCAAACTCCCCACTACAGTGACTTCAATAGCTCTGGAAGAAAAAGTCTCTGATAGTGCAGGCCTGGTCACATGCTTCTCTCTGGACCCAGGGGAAGAGTGAGGGGCTAGTAGGTTCCACCTAAATCAGGAAAGTTGGATCTCAACCAACAGTATATCTGAAAACCCTAGGACATGCCCAGGGTTGTAAGTGTCTATAAGAGTTTTTTCTCAGTAGGTTATTTTATCAGAAAGTTAAGGCCTTCAGATTGATCCTGGGCCAGATATGTCCTGAAACCCAGAAGCACCACACTCTCCAAGAATAACAGCCAGGTTCATTCCCCTGCCCCAGAAGGTCGATACAGTTGTCCAGCACACAGAAGTTAAAATGGCCATTGCCTAGATAGCCTTGAGGATTGAAAGATCAAATGAAAGGAAGGAGGTATAACTTGAGAAATTAGGATTTAACAAATAGCTGTGACTACTGACTCATTGTATAGATATTTCTTTTTAGAGTCTGGTGTTTTGGAATGACCAGGGGGAAATACCTGAGGCTGTTGAACTGTAATCCAGTAGCCTTGATATTAGATAATGATTGTATAACTATATTGCAAAAAAAAAAAAAGAAAGAAGAAGAAGAAGAAGAGAAATCAGTTGCCCATGTTTTATGGATCTACTTCTGGATGTTTTATTCCACTGGTCTATCTACAGTGTCAATACTGCATTGCCTTAGTTAATGTACCTTTACTGTGAATCTTAAGACTGGGTAGATTGCAATACTAGAGGTCAATAAGATGGAGGGGTATGGGATATATGGAGGTTTTCTTTTTTCTTTTTCTTTCCTTTTCTGGAGTAGGGTGAATGTTCTAAAAATAATCATTGTGTTGCATACACAGCTTTGTGATTATATTGTGACCTATTGATTGTACACTTTGGATGGATTGTATGGGTGTGAAGATAGCTCATAAAAAAATACATTAAAAAAAAGTGGGTCCCCACAGAAAGGCGTAAGGCACAAATCACATATATCCACTTAAATGCCCCAGACTCTGGACTCAGTGCAGTTCCAAGGCAAGGGGAATTGGGAAGGTCTGTATCAATAACTACCCATGTAGGCAGACCTTGACAGCCATTTCATTTTTTTTCTGCTTATGCCACAGTACTTGTGTCAGGGAGCTGAATGCCCACTGGATTCCCACTCTTGAATCTGCACGTCCTTTTAACTGGCTTTTCATTGCCTGAGACTGGATCTCAGCAATCTGCTGTGTTCCTCTGCCAAGTCCCTTGGGGCTTAAGTGTAATTCTAAGCATTTGTCCTATTCTTTCTTCCTGGTGGATCAGTGTTCCTGTCTAGAGCTGACATTAGCTGTGACAGCTCAGGGCTTGTATGCTGAGGTTTAGCTCTTTCACTCAACTCTAGGCGCCTTTGAGTGGAAACTTCAGCCTTTCCGGCTCTCTTCTGATGCTGAACTTCCATGACAACAGTATTGAGGATAATAATAACCAGGAGCAATAACATAGTATAGAGAACAAGAGCACAGACTCTGGAGCTAAACTGAAGCTAGGATTAAACCCCAGATCTGCCTCTTATTGGTTCTGTGATATTAGGCAATTTCTTAAACTTTCTATGCCACAGTTTCCTCACCTTCAAAATGTGGGTAAAATAGGGTCTATTTAATAGTCTTCTGGTATGAGTTGGATAAGTAAACATATCCTTACAACAATCTTGATAAATGTGCATGGGGCGGGGTGGGGGGGAGATGGAGTTCAACCAGGGAGGCAGAACCACAAAGAGATATGGAATAAAGTCTTTATTATAGGAAGCAGACCATAAACAATTGTGGGGAAAGCTGCAATCTGAAAGGGGAAAGATGGAGGGTCAGAGAAAAGTCACTTTACAGGACCACAAAGGGGTACCAAGGAGAAGACTTTTGCCTCTGCACCTGCTGGTGGTGTGAGGTACTAGGTAAGAAGAGCAAGCTGTTGGGAAAGAAAAGTTGAGCTAAAATAGAAGAAAACCGGAATCCAAAAAGATAAGCCATTTAACTCACGCAAAGCAGATGACCTGGAAAAGAAACAGGGCCCATCGCCCTAGGCAGCAGGTATACAAGGCGCAGGATTTAGAGAAGCTGAAGGAGACCTGGTGGGAGCTGGAGCTGCTGCAGGCCCAGTTGCTGCCCAAGTCTAGCAAAGTTAACTCTCAGGTCAGCAACAGTATGAATCGCCATGGCCCCGGGTCTTACACTAACTTTCTGAGCACAAAGGGCTGCTGTTTCACTACTGCCTTCTAACGCTCACGAAAATTTCTCTTGTGGCCAACACTCAGCCTGAGCTGTTCAACCAAGGGAATCCCAGGGAATATATTCCCAGCTAGCTAAATTGTCACAGTATAAAACCAGCACACAGTGCAATTATTATTGTTACTGCCACCAATACTGTATATAGGCCCGATTTGGTTATTATTCATTGCTTATATTGCATTCCATTAGAATGCAAGCTCCCCAAGGTTTTCTTAGTAATACCATTTCATATGCAGATTTACAAAGACTTGTCACATGCATGATATTACTTAACCCATGATATTACTTAACCCATGTCAACCCAGTTAGGCAGGTGTTTTACTTTTCTAACCTACTCAAGCAAATTCCATGAAATGGTTCAACTTATACAATGGGAATGTGTTCACTCATGGCTGGGAAAATATCCAAATCAAGGCCTCATCAAGGCGATGCTTTCCTCCCAAAGAAGTGGCATTCTGGGGCTGGCTGCTGGTGGTGGCTGGTTCCCCAGACACATGACAAGATCATCTCCTGGTCTTTTCCTTCTCTTCCTGGTTCTGTTTCAGCTTCTTGCTTCCTGTAGCTTCCTCTCTTTCCATCTGAATTTCACTCTGCTTATAAAAGACTCCAGTAATAGATGTAAGAGCCTTCCTGTGAATTGGGACACACCTTAACTGAAGTATTCTCACCAAAGGGTCCTACTTAAAATCAGTTCACACTCACAGGAATGGATTAAATGTAAGAACTATCTGGTGACAAACAGCTTTAAACCACCACAGTAAGCAAGGTAAGTTTTATGGTCCACAGAATATTATGGAACTGGTGTATTAGTTTGTTAAAGCTGCTAGAATGCAATATACCAGAAGCTTTTAAAGAGGGAATTCAGTAAGTTGCAAGTTACAATCTAAGACTGTGAAAATGTCCAAATTAAGGCACCAACAAGAGGTTACCTTCATTCAAGAAAGGCTGAGGTTGTCTGGAACACCTCTATCAGCTGGGAAGTCACATGTCTGGCATCTGCTGGTCCTTATTCCTGTTCCATTGCTTCCAGAGTCTAAGGCCAGTGGTTTCCTCTCTAATCACCTGTGGGCCTTCTCTTAGTTTCTCTGGGACACAACTCTGGGTTCTATCTTGCTTAGCGTTTCATGGGTGATGTCTGCTGGGCTCTGTTTCCAAACGGTCTGGGTTTCATGTTGGCTCTGTCAGCTCTGAAGCAACTGTTTTTCAAGTATCTATATCTGCTCTAAGGTTTCTTCAAAATGTTTCCCCTTTTAAAGGACTCCAGTAAACCAATCAAGACCCACCTTGAATGGGCAGAGTCACATCTCCATCTCATCAAAAGGCCACACCCACAATTGGGCATGTCACATCTCCATGGAGATAATCTAATCAGAATTTCTCCCCCTACGTATTGAATCAGGATTAAAAGAAACAACTGCCCCCACAAAACTGGATCAGGATTAAAACATGCCTTTTCTGGGGTACATAACAACTTCAAATTGGCACAGCTGGTAAGTGGTAAGACTGCAATTCAACCACAGGTTACCTGATTCATTCCAAATCCAGCCACTCACGATACTCCATTGCCTCTTCTGCCGTCTAAAAGCCCTAGGCAAGATATATGGAACTCAATGACATTTAATAACTGGGCTTTCAATCTTCAAGTATACATCAGTTAAATATACATATACCTGGAAATTGATGCCAACATGTAAGATATTCCATTAAAACAGTGAAATTGTTTTTCACGGTAGACTGTGGAGAAAATGCCACTACTAACTGGTCACACTCCTATGCCACCTGTGATGGTTCGGTTCCAGTATCAGCTTGACCAAGTGATTATGCCCAGTTGTCTGGTAAGGCAAGCACTGGTCTGACTATTGCTGCAAATCTATTTTGTGGCTGGCTGATAAACCCAGAAGGCTGGTGTATTAAATCATCAGTCAGTTGATTGCATCTGTGGCTGATTTCATCTGCAATCAACTAAGGCATATTTCTCACCAATGAGATAATCCAATCAGCTAAAGTCTTTTAAGGAAGAAGAGAGACTTTTTCGCTGCTTCTTCAACCAGTGAGCCTCTCCTATGGAGTTCGTCCAGACCTTTCATTGGATCTCCCAGCTTCACAGCCTGCCCTATAGATTTTGGACTCTTCCATTCCCACTTTGCGTGAGACACCTTTATAAATCTCATATTTACAGATATCTCCTTTGCTTCTGCTTTTCTAGAGAACCTTAACTAATATACCCTGGGAACCCTTTGTTGAATTTCTAAGGAATGCAATTCCTGCAATTTGCAGCAAGTGTCACCACAGAGCTACTGAACAACCAATGCCTGTGATCTAAATATATTAAGAGAGAGAATCAATGTAATGCACACCACATAATGCAGGACATTGCCTAAATTTTAATCTGGAGAAAACAATACAAAACCAAACAAAAAAACCTACTGCACTAATTCATGTTACATTGCAGACAACAGCTCCTTAGCAGACTGTTGAACATCAGTGAGGAGGTGCCTTTGGAATAAACAGTATATGCTAAGTTCTGCAGGGCTGCAGAGTATTAAGGCAGAATTTTCCAAAGTTGTCCTTGTTCTCTTTACTTTGACATCCCCAAGTCTTTGCGAATATCATTCAGGGGTGAAATATTCTCTATGCAATGCACAATAGCTTCTCCCTGCCTTATTTTATCCGCTCAGATCAAAAGTCATAGTGAAACCAATTATGCTGGGTCCTGGACAAGCCCCCTCATGCCCAGATAAAATGAAAGGGGAGGATATTAACCTTATATTTGTTTAGCCTCAGTATTTTTCAAAGTGTTTTGTCATAGCTGTAATCGTATCTGAAACCTGTAACTAGCTACCCTGAACAATGAATAAGACAGATATTGTACTCATTTTCGTAAAAGGGGAAAGTAGGCTAGAGGGTTGGTGAGGCCAGTTTGCCAAGGCTACACAGATGGTTGGACGATGTACTGAATCTCCTCATTCAAGCCCAGAATGTATTCTGCTGTCCTTAAAGAGGGAACAGAGTCATCGTATTACTATAACTTATGTTGCAATATGTTATTATGTAATATGATTTTATATAACACATATAATTATACATATATAGTACTATAACCTATGCATGTTTCATCCTAAGTAAATCTTTTAACAGTTTTATTCACAAACTCATTAGTGGATTTCCAGTTCCAAAAAAACTCCTAAGCACACTGTTTGTCATTGTGGTTCATATAATTTGCAATAATCTTTCCAGAAAACAATTTGTCTGTACATATGCAGAGGCTAAAAACTTCATACTCTTTGACCCAATTATTAGCCATCTCTACCCTTCCTAGGTAAATAAATACAACAGTTACTTACAAAGAAGTCCATTATAGTGTTATTTATAACAGCAAAAAAAATAGAAATAATCTAAATGTTCATTTATTGGAGAATGTTTAACAGTGTCTTTTGAACTTTCTTGACTATGACCGTCAGCAATAAATAGTGTATCATAAAACAGTTAACTCACTTATATATTTGCTTGCATGTCCAAACACACCTAAACATGTATATTTATATATATTATATATATATTATATATATTATATATAAATATATACATATTCTGAAACAAAATTTTATGAGATAATGCATATCTTCGCTACTTAAAAGGCAGTTGGTTTTTTGATGTATTGTTTGCAATCCACTAAACCCAGCTATTAGTGTGTTGTGAGTCACAGTTTGAAAAATGCTAGATTAAAAATACATTATCAATATAATGAAATGTTACAGCTATGTAAATATTTTACAAATAAGTTTTAATCACATAAGAATATATTAACATGACGTCAAGTGATCAAAAACAAGGTAACAGTTGTCTATACAGCCTGATCTTAATGCATATTTTAAATATGTTTGCATTGGAATAGGACTCTGGAGCCACCCCTAGGAGATACGGTACTTCTGTGTATCTACAATTTGCCTAATATTTCTGAGTCCCAGACTCTTGCAGGGAACAGATTGGAAGAATATGGGCTTCAGACAGACCTGAATTCAAATCCTGTGTGACCTTGGGTTAATTGTAAAATATATTCATTTTGTTCAATAAACATTTATTAGCAACAATCATTATGTGCTCAATAAGTGAAATGCAAATATGTTCCAAATCTGTCATGGGAAGGCAGACATTTAAACAAATAAATGCACTGGTGTTGCATATGATGGACATAAGACATACAATGGGAGTCCCAGAGAGAGAGAGAGAGAGAGAGAGAGAGAGAGAGAGAAACTGTTTCTACTATGAGGTAATGCTCAAGCTGTGATTAAAGATGCGTTCACACCAGGAAGTCAAGGAAGAAAAGAGCATTCCAGGAAAAAGGATGGGGCGGTCAGGCACACAGACAGGAAAGGATGAAATTGTGTGATGTATTTAGGGAACAACAAGCATATCAGTATGACTGGAACATAAGGTAAGGTCAGGGTGCAGCTGAGCAATAAGGCTGGAGAGCTAATCAGGGCCAAGTTCGTTGAGGGCCTTGGATATCATGCCAAGAAGACTGGACACCCCAGGCCACTGTTTCTTAATGAGGATGCACATCCATCACCTGCGGAGCTCTAAAGACTACAGGTGCCCGGATTCACACCATAATACCGATTAGTTGGCCATTCGCAAAGTCTAGTTCTTTTATTTTGTACTCAACCTCTTTCTGGAGGGATGAGGAGCCACTTAAGAGAGCAGTAACCAGGGGTGTAATATCACATTTCCAATCAGCAACAATGTAGAAAGTAGACTGGAGGTTGGTGAGAATGAAGGCAGGAAATCCAGCTAAGGAAGCCATCATAATTGTCCAAACGAAAAAGAACAAAAAACAAAGACTAAGAGAAAAGCAGTCCGGATGGATGAAGAGGAGGGGCTGAATATAGAAATGTCAAGATGACACCACAGTCTGGACATAATATAGAGGCAACGGGGCCAAAGGTGGGTTGGGGTGGAGGCAGATTAGCTCTCCTATAATCTCCTAGAGCACTCCTGAATAAACACTAAAAGCAAGCAGATAGTTCCTGTAATAACAGAATTCTAAGAAAAATCCCCCACCATCCCTTCCTCTACTTGGCCCACTTTTCAATTAGATTGCCCCTCCCCCAAGCAGCTCCTCTTTCTGAAGCTACAAGTGTGGGCGGGCAGGGGGACGAGGGGAATTAAGGATGACTCTGTTTTTCCCGCACCTCAAGGAAATGACACTGCCTCATGGGGCCAAAGTGAGAATAAGTGGGATAATGTATGGACTGTGTCTAGCACATGGTAGGTTCTTGACAAACCACCTCCTTTCCCTGGATGGGAGTGAGTCAAGCCGAAGCCCTCCTCCTGTCTGACTGAACATTTCTACCCAGCTGTTTTCTTCTCTTAAACATATTTATAATTTTTCTCCTGCAAAACTAAATTGACAGGCTTTCATTCTCTTTTTCAGACAAGGAAGGGAATTTTTTGTCATATGGAATAATTAAAGCCATAGCTAGCTGAAAGATTCCCCCCTTACAGCTGTGTTCCATCAACTGAGAAGAGACTCTCCTGATAATCCTCCCTGAAATTTAACATTCTTTTCACCCTTACACGCAATGGGAAAAAAAGTGATAGCAGCGGCACTTTCTTACACTTCTGAAGATGCCTTGTACCCATCTAAAAGCTAATACCTCTTTAGTGCTTTGCAAGTAGCCGAAAACACTGCATTTTAAAAAAGGCTGCAAAGGCCTCTATTAAAGCTGTTCTTTTTATAAAAGTGCAGTCACAAATCAATGCATTGTTAATGAAGAGTTTTCCTCTATAGTTATGTGGAGACTCTAGACTTGTTCATGACTTTTCACTGGGGGTGGGGGGCGGGGGTTTAGAACAAAGGGGGCATTCAACTCTGTGCACTTCAGAAGAACCTTGTCACAGAAGCCGGATGAGAAAAACAGCCTTCCAAATACACGTCTCCCTCCTTTCCAAATATATGTCTGTTATCATGAGGAGAACCGGGAGATGGGTGTGCTGAACTAAATCATTCAGACCTTCTTCTACATTATAAACTTCTCAGGAATGCACCATTATTCTTCTTCTGGACGCCCGAACATGAGAAAAGAAACATGACAATTAAGAGCCAGGCTGCCTGCATTTGAATCCATATGACACCTTTCCCACTACTATACAAACTTGGCTAGTTACCTACCACCTATGCCTCAGTTTCCTCACCTGTAAAATGAGATAATAATAGTCACTACCTTATGGAGTTGTTGTGAGGATTAAAATGAGCCAACAAAATGGATAGTACAATACTACCTGATTGTAGCACAGTAATGTAAGTTCACTGAATGAAGCTGAATGTAAGTATGATTGAGGGAGAAGGGCTGGGGCCACACATAAAACCAGAAGGAAAGGTAGAGGATAAAGACTGAAATGGTATAATTTAGTAATGCCTAGAGTAGACAATGATGGTGATTAAATGTACAAATAAAAATCATTCTTCATTTTTGCATGAGGGAGAACAAATGAATGTCAACATTGCAGGGTGTTGAAAATAGATAATATACAGGAAAATGTACATTCAATGCAAGCTAGGGTCTATAGTCAACAGTAGCATTGTAAATATGCTTCCACTGAATGTAACAGAGACATTATGCCAAAACTAAATGTCAACAGGAGAGGGTAATAAATAGGAAGGGGTATGGATTCTTTTTGGAAGAAAAGGAAATGTCTTCATATAGATTGTGGTGGTGAAGGCATGTCTACACACTTAGGTTGGATTGTATCATGTGTGAATAAAACTGTTTCAAAATGAACTGAGAGGAAGAAGTGCTAGAGGAAGTAAGGAGAAAGAGATGTACCTCTTCACTGTCAGTAGATAAACTGAGGTGCAGCCCCTTGGAGGGCAGTGTGGTTGTTTCACAGGAGGCTAGGGGTGGGTTTGCCATATGATCCTGAAACCCTGTTGTTCACTGTATACCTGGAAGAACTGAGTATGGGGACACAAATAGACATTTGCACACCGGTGTTTGTGGCGGCAGTGTTCACAATCCCCAATGGATAGAGGTGACCTAAGGGTACAATGACTGAGGAATAGGAGAGGGAACCATGGTGTATACATACAGTGGACTACAAGTGCCTGCCAGAAGGTATGAATTTGTGAGTTATGCAACTAGGTATATGAAACTTAAGTGTTGTCTATTAAATGAAATGAAATGCCAGGCAGAAAGCAACAAATAGTATCATAGGTCACTCATATGGACTATGATAAAAAAAAAAACTCAGTGAACTGAAGTGGAGAATGTGGGTTATCAGCTTGGGGCCTATTACAAACGTTCTTAGATTGTAAGCTCTTACAGCAGTCACATATATTTGGGGGTTGTAACTGTTATTTTTAAATTCTGAGATACTGAGCTGTTTGTTTAAGCAAATTATTAACAAGATAATAATTTGCTTAAACAAATTATTAACAAGAGTTAAACAAATTGGGATTTCTGACTTCTCTTGAAAATTCAAGAACTCTGGCCAACTTGGGAATCTTACTGGCAACTCTCCACGGGAGGGGACTACCTAAGTCACTCTCTGGATAGGTCATCATACTCCCCACCTGGCCAAATTCTCTTCTTAAGTATTTAAGTTTGTGATCTATAAATAAAAGGAATTGGGATCTGGAAAATCTTTGGTATAACTACCTTGCTGTTCCACCCCTAAAGGAAGAAAAAAAGGAAAGAATGGCTAATGTGACATTTGAGGGATAAATACCACCCCGACTTCTTGAGTAATGGGGAAAAGGTTCATGAGGGAGAGACTGTACATGAGACTCAGATCTTCAGTGTTCTCTCAAATGGAACTTTTTGTTCTTATAAAATTCAAATGCATGTCTTATAAAGTAAAATAGCTGTCAATATCAATAACTATGCCATTATATATATATATATATATATATATAATTTAATTGAATCCTCAGAACTATGACATAGGAATTATTATTCCCATTTTGCAGGTGAAGAAAATGAGGCTAAATAACTTGCCAAAAAGTCAAACAGTTAAGAAGTGATTGAGCTGGGATTGAAACTTGCGGTTCAGGATAATATAAGTAAATCCTTCTTGATAGCAATTTCTTCCAAACTCACCACATGCCTTCAGAGACTTCCCATCTCCCTCTAAAGTTCTAGCCTAAGAGAATTTCCTCAAATTCACCCCTCTCTAGAACAGCTCTAACTACAGAACTAAAGGTAGTAAGGAAACTAGCATTTTAGCCAACTGCAAATACCATAGGAAACTGATGAGGAAGAATGAAAAGGCTGTGAGACCTCCTAATACGTGTGAATTTAAAAAGGAAGACAAAAAACATCTTGGCTGTGTGTAGAAAACTATAGTAATGGTCAGATATCAGAGAGAGAAGTTTTTTCACGAATTAAAAATAAAAACGAACCAAGAATGGTATGAATCGAGAGTTGTGTCTATGCCATGCCAAGCCTGAGACAATACCAAGACCTAATATTTATTCATTATCTTAATAGAAGGACAATCTATGGCAATAGATAAAGCAATATTCCAGGCTCTGCAACATATTAGTGATGTGGCCTTGGACAAGTCTCAGTTTCCTCATTTGCAGCATTACCAAGTATTGAACTTAGAAGTATGCATAAGAATGAAGTGGCATAAATGCACACAAAGTGATTAACATGCTGTCTGGCATATAGTAGATGCTCTATAAATGTTGATACCGCCCCCCCCCCCCCCATTATTCTCCTCAGTGATTTAAAATGGTTAGTACTCAGAATATAAAAGTGCCATTTTGGAAAAAAATGTAGGGGAAAAAAGAAACGAGACTATTTGGGTAAACAGACAGTAATTACTGAGTCTTCTCCTTTCTCTTAAACAAAGAGAGCCCCCAGTGCTATTTTATATGCAGCAGCATTCAAATACTACTTCCAGCCAGAAGTGTTGGAAAACTGAATAAGTTTAAATGACTTAGCCATTGCCTAGAAATTTAAGAATTCTGAACCACTATTACTAAAAATTAGTATTTATATATGGGTAGGCACCACACTATTCACTTTACATGCATTATTTCATTTAGTCCTTACCATTATCTCCATTTTGTAGATCAAACTGAAGCTTCGAGAGTTTTCTAACTTGCCCAAAGTCCAAGTACAAAGTGAAAAAATTCTAGAAATATGATGAATTTGGAGAGCATTAGATGGCTTATACAATGCTTTCAATGTGAGTACTTTCAGGCTAAATTATCTAATTTAGCTACCTGACCTGCCAAAATTAATCATATATTAACTAATCTCCCAGTGAAAAATACACAGCAGGCACTTACTCTTATTGCTTTGTCTAATGATTTTATCTCTATCATTAATGTCTTATGATTAAGTCAGAATTTTATGCCCTGTCTTTACCTAAAATGGGGAAATAATACCTTCTTCACAGGGAACTGTGAGGAGAAGCTATAAATAACTATATAAACATAGAATTTACCAGGCACCTTTTCTCTGGATTGCATTTATATTCCTAACATTTATTCTGTGAAGTTGAGTCATTATTTTACTTCACAGAAGTTAAATGACTTGTCCTAAAGAGAGCTGTTAAAAGGTAGTAGAAACAACTACAACCCCAAATCTCTGTTTTCATACATGGGTCCACTCAGACAGGAATATCTATTTAGAAAAACAACTGGCAGGTTACTTACTTGTTTGGGCAAATGACTTAACCTCTCTTAGCCTAAGTTTCTGCGTTTGTAAACTATGAGTGATGGTTTTATCCACATAGGATTGTGGTAAGGATTAGATGAGTTAATGGTTGAAATGAATTTAACAAAGTGCCTGGCTTAACTTAAGTGTGGTAAGCACAATACAAGTGATGGCTATTATTATTATTTTACATAAAACACATCATAGCTGCTGAACTTGGGATGCTCCCAGACCACTGCATTTGGTGCATTCTCTACAGGTTTTTCAAGGAATGTCTAATATAACATCAAATGTCACCTAAGGAGCTGGCACAATCATTTGCCACTTGGGTGAATGACTCAATGAAGCATTGCTTTGGGAATTTTTTTCATGTTTAACTATTACTTTTAACATTCATGTTAGGAGATCAAACATATAGTTCAGTTTCATCAATTCAGCACATTCTGTGAGTATTTTACAAGATTAAAGCAATGTGCTAAGTGTTAGGACTATAACCAAGACATAAAAGCTATAGTCTTTATACTAAACTTGCATAAACATCCACTCACATATTTATGATACTAATTGTAATTACTTGTTTACAGGTCTTTAATCCCAAGGTATCACAAAATGCTTGTGGAATAGTTCAGTTTATAGACCAGCAAAAGAGATCAATCTTGTACACAAAGGCAAGAATATAACACTGACTGTGAAAATTCCCTTACAGGAAGACAGTAAATGTTAATAGTTGTCAGGAGGAGCAGTCACTTCTCAGTAGGTTGAAAAGGAAAGGATTTGTGGAGAAAAGAGTTTTTGGACTAGGTTTATGGTAAAGGAAGATTTGGATGGAGGTGAGCCGTGGAAGATGTAGGATAAAAGAAAGAAAAGAGAAAAAAGGGTAAAGAAAAAGTCAGCTGAAGGGAAAGTAAACAGGCCTGAACAAAAGTTTGCATGTAGAGAAGTAGTGGAAGTTGAGAATGGAAAGATAGTAAACAATTTATGAAGTAACTGAATGAGTCAAACCAAGGAACAAGAACTTTATTTAATATATAATTGTGAATCCTTGAAAACTCCCAAGTAGAAGAACACTATAAGATTATTTAAAACAGGTAGCTTTTTAAAATAATGATATAGAACTTCTGGTTCCAGCCAAGATGAAGTGGTCCTATTACAAGCCCCCGTGTAAGAAAGTCCTCCCTCGTACAATTAAAAAACCTTGGATATAACACAACAAACATAAAGCATAAACTGTGAATGATTCAGAGAAGGCTGACTTCTACAGATCTTAGGACTTGAGGGATAACATGGTGGTAAGTTCCCTGGATTTCCTTATTGTTGCCCGTATTTCCCAGACAGAATGCTGCAGAAGCCTCCAACCTGGAACAGCCAATAGGCAACCACAAAAAACTCAAAGAAAATTTGTTCCCCCAAGCCAACAGACTAGGAAAGGTTGGCCTAACAACACAAAACCCTTTCTAGTAAAACCCACCCTATGCCAGCCAAACAGAAAAGCTGCAGCCTCCACTTTCATCCCCTGTAGTTTCAGTGGGGTTGAGTGATGAACTGATTTACTGCCTCACCCAGAAGCAGGTGGCAGCCCTCCGAATCTGGTGTCAGCAAGTGAGAAGCTAATATTCTATCTCCTTTCTGGAGTGCTCTGATGTCAGTGGGGCTGAGTGGAGAGCTGATTTTCCCTGTCTGGAGAAAGCAGGCAGTGCTCCGATTTCCCTGCCAGGGTAGTGTCTGCAGGGTACAGAACAGGTTGACCCTCTAACCCCATCTACAGCAACTAAAGGGATTAAAGGGGCAGTGCAAGAGGTAGTCACCACTACACTTCAACACCCCCCAGCATTGCCCCATTATCAGTGAGATCCAGCAGAGAGCTGAACCTCCACCCCCATCCAGCATCAACAAGAATGAACAAGGCAGTAGGTAGTTGAGCCTAGTCAGCACTACAATTTTCCCCCATCCTTTGGATTAGTGGGGCCCAGGCTGAATCTCTAAACCCACCCAGCAGCAAAAATACAGAACAAAATGGTGTGAAGCAGGGCTATTCAGGACTCTGGTTCTCCCCATCTCCTGGTGTCAGTGAGATTAGTGGCGACTGAGCTTCCACTCTCACAGTATTAACAAGGTGGACAGAGATGATGAAAGGTGAGGTAGTTGACACTCCACTGTCTCTAGTTTAGGCAGCCCAATGGAGAGCTGAGCCTCTATCCCCATATGATACCAGTGAGATGGTAGGAGACAGGGCTAGTTGGCATTCCACAGCCACTCCTTCCCTCCACCTGTGTCAGCAGGGCAGCATGGGGTTGCGCTTCAACACCCAATCTGTAGTAACCAAGTAGTGTGAGTCAGCAGCACCCAGTGTGGAGCTGAGCTGATATCTCCACTTGAAGGTAATGAGGTGTTATAAGTTGGTGTTCCACTTTGGCCAAAAGGTTGTAAACAGGACCAAGGAAGAACTAAACTTCCACCCCATACGCATATGCCATGAGGCAGTATGGCCAAGCACCCCACTTTTGCCAGGGTGCTATTAGTGGGGACAAGCGGGAAGCCAAACATGCACACCTACTGGCCCTCATGCTGTACCTCGACAGTGGTACTGCTTAAAAGAGAAGATTTTAAAAGATCCAGAGTCTCATAATATAATATCTAAAATGTCCAGAACAAAATAAAAAATCACTCATCATACCAATAACTGAGAAAGTCAATTTGAGTAAGAAAAGACAATCAATAGATGCCAACATCAAAATGAATAAAATGTTGGAATTATCTAACAAGGATTCTAATGCAACCATCATAAAATTGCTTCAACAAGCAATTATAAATATTCTTGGAACTAATGAGAAACTAGAAAATCTCAGCAAATAGTAGAAATTAAGTGCTGATATATGCTACAATGTGATTAAAATATCAAAAATATTTTGTCAAGTTAAAAAAACAGTCACAAAAGACCACATATTATAGGAGACTATTTATATGAAATGTCCAGAACAGGCAAATCTATGAAGACTGAAAGGTGATTAGTCTTCCTAGGTTCCCTAGGGCTGAAGGTGTATTTAACAGGAAAGAATTGCTGGAAGGTTTCTTTTTGGGTGATAAAAATATTCCAGAATTAGATTATGGTGATGGTTACACAACTCTGTAAACATACTAAAAACCACTGAATTGTACAATTTATATGAGTGAACTATAAGGTATGTAAATTATCACAATAAAGCAGTTTTCTAGAAAAGAAGAAAATGAACTAAGAATACATTTATGGATTTTTTTTTATTTGCTAGATGAGCTTAAGAGTAGAGTGGAAATGACAGAGAATAGAATCAGTGAACTTGAGGACAAATCAATAGAATTTATCCAGTGTGAACAACAGAAAGAAAATACACTTAAAAACAGAGAATAGAGCCTCAGAAACTAGTGGTACAATAACGAAAGATCCAACATTGGAGCCTCAGAAAAATATGGGAAAGAGAGTGGAGCTACAAGAGTATTTGAAGAAATAATGGCTGAAAGTTTCCCAAATTTACTGAAAGATATAAACCAACAGATCCAAGAAGCTGAGAAAACACCAAACTTACCCAGATAAATCTATGCCTAGTCATAATTTAACTTCTGAAAACTAAATACAGGGGAAAATATTTGGAAAGCAGCACGAGAGAAGCAACACATTACATATAGAAGAACACCAATTCAAATAACAGTGGGAATTCTCATCCGAAACCATGGAGGCCAAAAGGAAGTGGCACAACATTTTTTCAAGTGCTGTAAGGTAAGAACTGTCAACTGCAAATAATATATCCAATGAATCTATCCTTCAGGAATGAAGGAGAATTAAAGACATTCTCAAAGTAAATTAAATAAATTTGTCATTAGCAGACCTACCTCTAAAGATTTACTAAAGCAAATTCTCTGAACAGAAAGGAAAGAACAAAAGATGAAATTTTGGGGCACCAAGAAAAAACAACAAAAAGAACAAAAATATGGATATGGTCAATGTACTACTGTTCATGAGTTTTTAAACATCATATTTCATGATTGAAACAAAAATCATTACAAACTTATATTGAAGAAAAAGACATGTAAAAGTGAGGAAGGAAAAGGGGCCTAAAAGGAGCTAGATTTCTACACTTTGCTCAAAATAATAAAATGTTGCTACTATACATATTGTGCATGTTTATATATATATATATATATAGTAATACATGGACCAGCCACTAAAAAAACAGTACAAAGTGATATATGAAAAGTACTATAAATATATCAAGATGGAATCATAAAAAAAGTTCAAGTAACCCATAAGAAATTAAGAAGAGAAACATAAAACAAAACAGAAGCGGGGGTGGGCCATAGTGGCTCAGCAGGTAGAGTTCTCGCCTGCCATGCCAGAGAACCAGGTTCGATTCCTGGTGCCTGCCCATGTTCAAAAAGAAAACAGAAGGGGAAAATAAAACAGAACAAAAATGGCAGATTTAATCACTAACATCATTACCAAAATGCAAGTGCTCTAAACATACCTAATTAAAGAAAGATATTGACAGAGTAAATAAACAAAATTATTCAACAATATACTGCCTGCAAAAAACTCACTAGAAA
Organism: Tamandua tetradactyla; assembly: GCF_023851605.1. Lineage (NCBI taxonomy): Eukaryota > Metazoa > Chordata > Mammalia > Pilosa > Myrmecophagidae > Tamandua > Tamandua tetradactyla. The sequence continues at coordinate 27,315,397 of NC_135336.1, read as the reverse complement.
AACAATGGCAAAGGAAGACTGAAAGGTTAGGAATGGAAAAGATAAATCCTGAACAATAATTAAAAATGCAGGAGTGGTGTTCTAGTTTCTTTGTCTGCTCAAGTAAATACCATCAGATGGGTTGGGTTAAACAACAAGAATTTATTTGCTCATTGTTTTGAGGCTAAGAGAAAGTCCAAATCAAGGCATCACAGAGCAATGCTTTCTTTCTGAATTCTGTAGTTCTGGGGCTGACGGCCAGAGGTCCATAGCTTTTTACCCATTGCTGTCTTTCCTGGCCTCTCCCTTTGGTTCTGGGTTCCCTTGAACCCAGTAATTTTTAGTGCTAACTCTGTAGCTTTCTATCTATCTGAATTACATTCTCTTAAAAGGGACTCCAGTAGGATTCTGACCTATCCAGACTGAGGTGGGCCATACCTTAACTGAAGCAACCTCATCAAAAAGATCCTACTTACAATGAGTTCATGCCCACAGGAATGGATTAAGTTTAAGAACATGTTTTTCTGGGACACATATAGCTCCAAACCACCCTCTGTACCCTCCGTACCCGAAAAGGACATGTTCTTTCTACATGTAAAATACAATCAGGACTTAAATCATTTTGGTAACAATGCTAAGTACAAAGTCTGACAAAATCAGTTATGGGTATGGTCTGTCCTGGGGCACAGCTGCCCTTAGTCGACCTGTGAAAGCTAAAGAACACGTTATCTGCTTCCAATATACAAGGGAAGGACAGGCATAGAATAGACATACCCATTTCAATAGGGAGAAATTAGAAGGGAAAACAGGGGTCTGGGTCCCAAACAATTCCAAAATCCAGCAGGGCAAATTCCATTAGATTTCAAGGTCTGAGCATCACTTATGGATTTATGCTTTGTTCTTCAGACTAGATGGAGCAGCAGTTCTACTTGTGCTCTCCCAAACACTGGGGTAGTCTTCACCCTCTCTGAGCAATGGGACGGTGGCCAGGCTTTCCACAAATGCCTGGGGATAGGCCCCACCCTCTATGAACATTAAGATGGCAGCGAGACTCTCAGCAAATCCTGGAACATAAGCCCCACCCTCTTGAAACACTCAAACAATGGCCTTGTGGGGAGCTCCCTACAAATGATTGACTGAGGAGAAAATTCAGGTCTGGATTATAGACATTTCTGAATGATATGCAGGTACCACCCAAAAGCAGACAGCTGAAGCACAGCACCTTTCAAAGACTTCCCTGAAGGATAGTGGTGAAAGGAAATTCTGCCAGTGGGCAACTTTGAGCAGTGCACTTGATTTTTCATTTTGCCTAGAAGAAGAAATGATTGGTGGTGTATTTGTATATTGATTCATGGGCTATTGCTAATGGCTTGGGTGAATGGTCAAGGACTTAGAAAAAACATGATTGCTGACAAAGAGATCTGGGGAAGAGGTATATGGATAGACCTTTCTGAATGGGCAGAAAACATAGATATTTGTTTCCCATATAAATGCTCAACAGATGGTAACTTCAGCAGAGAAAGATTTTAATAATCAAGTGGATAAGATGACTGGTTCTGTGGTTATCAGTTGGCCTTTTCCCAGCTACTTCTTCCACTGCCCAATGGGCTTATAAACAAAGCGGCTCTGATGGTAAGGAAAGAGGTTATACATGGGCTTAGCAACATGGGCTTCCATTCACCAAGGCACACCTGGCTACTGCTGAGTGCCCAATCTGCCAGCAGCAGAGATCAACACTCAGTCCCCAATATGGCACCATTCCCTGAAATGATCATGGAAGGGCAGTGTATTGTTCTAACTGGAATAGACACTCCAGATATGGGTTTGCCTTCTTAGCATGGAATGCTTCTACTGAAACTACAATGCCCTGTGATTAAAGTCAATGAAAAACTATACAACCCAATCCAGGCAGGACTACTAATGGCCCAGGACTTTGGGAATAAAGATTTGGGTTTTCATCCACCAGGCAAAGAATCACAGCCAAGTGAGGTGCTTGCTGAGGGTAAAGGGAAAAATGAATGGGTAGTGGAATAAGGTAGCTATAGATATGAGCTATGAACACATGACCAGTTACAGAATCAGGAGTGAAATGGTTGTGAATATTTATTCCTTGTTTTGCTATGATAATGCCAGTATATATAAATAAAGTAAATGTCTTTTTCTTCCCTATCTTATTCATTATCATATGACATGCTATATCAACTTCATGTCATAATATTTAAGTTAGAGGATACCATCTGCTAATGCTGCTGAAATGCAATATACCAGAAATGGATTGGCTTTTATAAAGGGGATTTATTACAAGTTTACAGTTTTAAGGCCATAAAAATGTTCAAACTGAGGGCATTCAGAAAATATACTTTGACTCAAGAAGAAAGGCTGATGGCATCCAGAACACCTCTGTCAGCTGGGAAGGTACATGACTGGCATCTGCTGATCCTTTGGTTTCTGGTTTCAAACTGCTTCCTGGGGGGCATTTTCTTTCTGCATCTTCAAACGCCTCTGTCTGTGTTGGCTCTGATTCCTGTCTAGCTTCTGTAGACTCTCTCAGCTCCTGGTATGTCCAGGAGCTTTCTGCATTTCCAAATGTTTGTGTCTGCATTTATGTTGCTTCTGAAGCAACTATGCTTTTCAAAAATGTCCCTTTTTTTAAGGACTCCAGTAAACTAATCAAGACCGACCTTGAATGGGCAGAGTCACATCTCTATCTTATCAAAAGGTCACACTCACAATTGGGTGGGTCAATCTCCATGGGAATAATCTAATTAAAGGCTTCCACCCTACAATATTGAATCAGGATTATAGAACATGGCTGCACACCACCACAACCACCAACAAGACTGGATCAGAATTGTTCTTTTCTGGGGAACATAACAGTTTCAAAGTAGCACAGACTTGTCCCATAATCTGGGGAAAGTCAGTGCATTTCCAGTTGTATGCAGGATAGTTGATTATTGCTAGGTGAAAATCTGTTATTGTTTTTATTTAGAGATTAAGTATGGCTTAGAGATGTGTATGGGTGCTAAGTAAACAAAGGGTGGACTGTGATGGTTAAGTTCATGTGTCAACTTGGCCAGGTTATGGCATCCAGTTGTTTGGTTAAGCAAGCACTGGCCTCATTGTTATTGTGATGATATTTTGTGTATTTAAATAATCAGTAAGTTGATTGCATATAAAGCTGATTACATCTACAATTAACTGAGATTGCTTTCAGTAATGAAAGAAATCTTATCTAATCAGTTGAAGGCCTTAAAAGACAAAGTGATGACTGATTACTATGTGACCAGCCCTACAAGAAATGGAAAGGACGTTCCTAAACTTGAAAGAAAAGGATATTAAGGAGTAACCTGAAGCCATATAAAGGAATAAAATCTCCAATAAAGGTAACTACCTGGATAAATACAAATGCCAGTATTATTGTATTCTCAGTATGTAGCTCTACTTCTTACTTCCTATCAGATATAGAATACAGTTGGATAAGAAATAATATTGTGGGCACACAAAATACAGAGATAATGTGTGACAAAAACAACATAAAGAAGGGAAATGAGAGGTATTTATGTAGAGACTGTGTGTGCTATTGAAGTTGGTATCATTTCTAACTAGTTCAAGTGTTAAATATAAACCCTATAGTAAACACAAACAAAATGCTTGAATATATATAGAGCGAGGAGTGAAAATGAGAAGGGAATTATCTGTTTCATTACAAAAGATTGACTATATACAAAAGAAGCCTAGAATGTAGGAAAAGGGAGACAAAATAGGTATAAGATGTACAAGAACCAAATGGCTGAAGTCCTGAATGATCGATCAGTCATTACTCTGAATATAAAAGCATTCAACATCCCAATCAAGAAATATAGCAGAATTGATAAAGAAAAAAAAATAGCATGTAGGGGGGTGCAAGGGTAGTTTGTGGTAGAATTCTCACCTGCCATGCAGGAAACCCGAGTTCGATTGCTGGCCCATAAACTTCCCAAAACAAAGAAACAGACAAAAAGAAAGAAAGAAAAAGAACAAAAATTCACAAATGGTGTTGCAATAATGGGAAACTCACATGGAAAAAAGAATTAAATGTGACACCTGCCATACAGCATACAAAAAAAAATAGCATAAACCAACTATATATTGTTTACAAGAGACTCACCTTAGGCCCAAAGACATAAATAGGTTTAAAGTGAAAGGATGAAAAAAAAATGTCATGCAAATAGTAACCCAAAGAAAGCTGGAGTGGCTTTACTAATATTGGACAAAATAGACTTTAAGCCAAACACTGTTACAAGAGACAAAAAGACCCTATATATTTAGAAAAGGGTCAATCCACCAAGATGATGTAAGAATTATAAACATATATGCATCTAATCACAGAGTCCCAAAATACACGAGGCAAACATTTACAAAATTGAATGGAGAAATAGATACATCTACAATAATAGCTGGAGATTTCAATATACCACTTTCATTAATAGATAGAACATCTGGACAAAGATCAATAAGGAAACAGAGGATTTAACAATACTATAAATGAACTAGACCTAACAAATATATACAGACCACCACACCCAACCACAAAATACTTACTCTTCTCAAGTAGATCATTCTCCAGGACATATCACATGTTAGGTCACAAAACAAATAACATATTTCAAAAAGTTTAAATTATACATAGCATCTTCTTAGAGCACAATGGAAGAAAGCTGGAAATCAATAAACACAAGGAAAACTGGAAAATTCACAAATATCTGGAAAATAAACAATGGGTCAAAGAAGAAATCACAAAAGAAACTGGAAATATTTTGAAATAAAGGAAAACAAAAACAGCATAGCAAAGCTTATGGGATACAGAAGTATCCCAGGTGAGGCTGTGCTCAGAGATGGAAGGCTATGAATGCCTACATTAAAAAAAAAAAAAAAAGATTTCAAATCAGTAATCTAACTTGACATCTGAAAGAACTAGAATAAGAAGCACACGTGTTTTTATTTACAGAAGTAGAAGGGAAGAAATAATTAAGAGAAATGAAATACAGGATGCGAAAACAATTGAATCAATGAAACCAAAAACTGGATCTTTGAAAAGATCAATAAAATTGACAAATCTTTGGCTAGACTGACAAATATAAAAAGAGAAAGAATGTAAATAACCAAAATCTAAACTGAAAGCAGGGACATTACCACTGATCTTGCAGAATTAGAAGGACTATAAGAGAACAGTATGAACAACTGTATACTATAAAATTAGATAATCTAGAAGAAATGGAAAATTTCCTAGAAACACACACTAACCTAAACTTAATTGAGTAGAAATGGAAGATCTCAACAGACCTATAGCAAATAAAGAGATTGAATCAATAAGCAAAACCTCTGAACAAAAAGTCCAGGACCAGTTGGCTTCATTGACAAATTCTACCAAACATTCAAAGAAAAATTAATACCAATCCTGCTCAAACTTTTCAAAAAAATTGAAGGAAACTGCTCCTAGCTCACTCTATGAGGCCACCATTACCCTAATAACTAAGCCAGATAAGAATATTACAAGAAAACTACAGACCAATTTCCTTTACAAATTTAGATGCAAAAATCCTCAATAGAATTTTGAGCAAATCAAATCCAACAGCATATTGAAAGACTTATATACCACGATAAAGTGGGATTTATCCCAGGAATGCAAAGGTGGTTCAACATAATAAAACCAATGCAACAAACCACATTAACAGAATGAAGGGGAAAAATTAAATGAACATCTCAAAAGATACAGTAAAGTCACAAACAAAATCTAACCTTTTCATGATAAAAACACTTTGAAAATAGGAATAGAAAGTAACAGCCTTAACAAGATAAATGGCATACATTAAAAAAAAAAAAAAACCCACAGCGAACATTACCCTTAATGGTGAAAGACAGTAAGTGTTCCCTTTAAGGTTAGGAAGAAACAAGTCTGCTGTTAGCACTGCTATTCAACATTGTTCTAGAAGTACCTGTCAGAGCAATTAGATAAAGAAAAAGAAATAAAAGGTATCTAAATTGGAAAGGAGGAAGTATCTCTATTTATAAATGACATGATCCTTTATATACATGTATGCAGTGGCTTGAAACTGTTATGTACCCCAGAAAAGCCATGTTCTTCTAATCCAGTCTTGTGGAGGCAGACTTATTGTTGGGTGGGACCTTTTGATTAGGTTGTTTTCATGGAGATGTGACCCATACGATTGTGGGTGGGACCTCTTGATTGGATTGTTTCCATTGAGATGGACCCACACTCATGTGGGGGTGGGTCTTGATCAGCTTACTGGAGTCCTTTCAGATGAAAATATTCTGGATAAAGCTCACACACAGATGTTTGGAGATGTAAAAGGGAAATGACCCAGGAGATGCCAGAAGCTGAGAGAGCCATTTGAAACCAGGAGCCAGAAGAAAAGGGCCAGCAGACGTCACCATGTCCCTTCCCATGTAAAAGAGAAACCCTGGATGCAATCAGCCTTTCTTGAGTGAAGGTATCCTATTGTAATGCCTTAATTTGGACATTTTCATGGACTTATAACTGTAAATTTGTAACCAAATAAATTCCCTTTGTAAAAGTCAATCCATTTCTGGTATATTGCATTCTGGCAGTATTAGCAAACTGAAACAATATAGAAACTCCCAAAGATGTCATATGAAATTTACTAGAATTTATAAATGAATTTTGAAGTTTCAGGCTACAAGATTAATATACAAAAGCCAGTTCTGTTTCTATACATGACAAGGAATATTCTGAAATGGAAATTAAACAAACAATCCCACACACAATAGATCCTAAAAGAATAAAATACGTAGGAATAAATTTTACCAAGGAGGTGAAGGCCTTGTACACTGACAACTACAAAACATTGTTGAAAGAAATAAGAGACCTAAATAAATGGCAAAGCATCCTGTGTTTAAGGATAGGAAGACTTACCAAGATATCAATACTCCCTAAAACTATATATAGATTCAATGCAATACCTATCAATATCCCAGTAGCATTTTTATGCAGACAAAGAAAATCCAATTCTCAAACTTATATGAAATTGCAAGGGGCCCCATAGCCAAACAAACATAGCAAAGGAAGAACAAAATTGAAGGTATCACACTTCCTGATTTCAAAACTTACAACAAATCCACAATAATAAAAATAGTGTGATATCGGCATGAAGACAGACATATAGATCAATGGAATAAAACTTAGAGTTCAGAGTAAAACCCACAATCTATGGCCAAATGATTTCTGACAAGGATACCAAGTACAATAATTGGAGAAATAATGGTCTCTTCAGCAAATGGTGCTGTGAAAACCGGATATACACTTGCAACAGAATGAAGTTGGGTCCTTACTTGAAACCATACACAAAAATGAACTCTAAATGGATCAAGGACCTAAACTTAATGGCTAAAACCATAAAACTTCTAGAAAACATAGGAGGTGGGTCTCATTAACCTTGATTTTGGCAGTGGTTTCTTAGATACAACACAAGAGCATGAGCCACAAAAAGAAAAATGACATAAAATAGACTTTGTCAAAATTAAAAACTTGCACATTCTTTCACAATCAAGAAAGTGAAAGAAAATCTACAGAATGGGAGAAACTATTTGGAACCCATATATCTTTTAAGTGTTTAATATTAGGAGTATATGAAGAATTGCTACAACTCAACAATAAAAAGACAATAACCCAATTGAAACATGGGAAAGGACTTGAATAACGTTTCTCTAAAAATATACAAATGACCAATAAGCACATGAAACGATGCTCAGCATCATTGGTCATCAGGAAAATGCAAATAAAAACCACAATGAGATACCACTTCATATCCACTCGGAGAGTTATTATTTTAAAAATTTGTCATAAGTTGGTGAGGATATTGAGAAATAGGAATCCTTATAGAGTGCTGGGAACACTGTAGAATGGTATAGCCACCATGGAAATCAGTTTGGCGGTTCCTTAAAAAATGGAAAATAGAACTATCATATGACCCAGCAATCCTACTCCTTTATATATAACCACCCCCCAAATTGAAAGCAGCAGTATTCCCAATAGCTAGAAGGTATAAGCAATCCATTCAAAAGAATAGAAAAACAAATGTGAGATTTACACTCAATGGAGTATTATTAATTCATAACAAGGAAAGAAGTTTTGGTACATGCTACAACATGGATGAACTTTGAGACATCCATGAAATAAGCCAAACACAGAGTAATATTGAATGAGCTTGCTTAAAGGAAACATGTAAAAGAAGCAAATTCTATAGTGACTGATAGTTTATAGGTTACTAGGGGTATGGGATACGGGATGAGAGTTTTAGCTTAATAGGTGAAGAGCTTCTGTTTGATGTGATGAAAAAATAGAGGTAATGGATATCAATGATGGTAGTATACTACAGGGAGTGTAATACTACTGAATTGCACACTTTAAAGTGGCTAAAACGGGAAATTTATAGTATATTTGTTATTACAATTTTTTAAAAAAAATGTCAATTTGTATATATTTTCGCGTGTGTGTATATATATATGCATACAAACTATATATATATATATATATAACTGGTATGTATGTATGTATGTGTATATATATATTGTTTTTATGTATCTAATGTGGTCAAAACTGTGATATTGGTGGAAGGACAGATGAATGGAACTCAAAAAGAGGTCTCACAAATATGTCTAAATAATTTTTGACAAAACAATTTACTGGATGAAGTATACAGACAGTGTTAAAGCAATTGAACATCCATAGGTTAAAAAAACAGAACTTCAATTTAAGCCTTACACATTATTAAAAAGTTAGCCCAAAATAGATCACAGACTTAAATGTAAAACAGGAAACTATGAAACTTTTAGAAAAAAAAAAACAGGCGAAAATCTTTGGGAGCTAAGCTAGGTGAAGAATTTAGGCTTGATGCCAAAAGCACCAACTATAAAAGGAAAAAATGGTAATTTGAATTCATCAAAATTTAAAAAAATCTTCTACTCTGTGAAATATTGTGGAAGATGATGAAAAGGTAAGCTATAAACAGGGAGAAAATATTTGCAAATAATATATTCAACAAAGAGATGTATCTAGAATTTATAAAGAACTCTCAAAACTCAACAGTAAAAGAACAAAGATTCTATTAGAAAATGGGTAAAAAGAGATATTTGAGGGTTTAAAGATGACAAATAAGAGCATGAAGATATGTTCAATATCATTAGCCATTAGAAACACAAATAAAATACTAGATAACACTACACTTATTGCAATGGCTAAACTAAAAATACTGTTAGCACCACATGTCTGTGCAGATGCTGAGAAACTGAATCACTCATATGTTGCTGGTAGAAATGTAAATGGTACAGCCACTCTGAAAAAAGAGTATTTCAAATTTTGCAAAGCTAAATATTCACTTTCAACATGATCCAGCAGCAACTGCACTCTTAGGAATTTTTCCCAGAAAAATCAAAACTTATGTTTACACAAAAACCTGAACACAATGTTCATAGAAGCTTTATTTAAAATGGTAAAAAACTGGAAACAACCTAAATGCCCTTCAACAGATGAATGGTTAAACTAACCATTCCATAACATGGTACATCCATACCATGGAATACTAACCAGCGATATAAAGGGACAATCGATACATGCAACAACTTAGATGAGTTTCACATATTAATGATTGTCAGGGATTAGGGGCAGGTAGAGGGAGGGAGATGGATGTGGCCATAAAAGGGCAACACAAGGAATCCTGTACCTTGACTGTGGTGATCATACAAATCTACATGTGATAAAACTACACAGAAGGACACACACACACACACAGAGTACGTATGCAACTAGTAAAATCTTGAAATCTGAAGAAGGTTAATGGATTGTATTCATGTCAAATTGTGATACTTTGCAAAACATAACCATTGGGGGAACTGGGTGAAGGGCACAGGGAGTCTCTCTGTTTTGTTTCTTACCACTTCATGTAAACATATAATTATCTCAAAATAAAAAATTAAATAGAAATAATGATCCAATGCATATCAAGAGCTATGATCATGCTCAATACTTGAATAGGAATCAACAGTCATGTATCTAATCAGCACCCAAACTTGGCACTGTGCTAGGTTATGGAGATTCAATGATGGAAACAGCAGGCATAGGTTCTACCTTCAGTCTAGGAAACATGAAAATAGTTCAGTGTAGGAAGAGGTCCTTCACATTTTCAGTAACACGTGTGGGAACTGGAATCAAACCACTAAGAATAGGACAGAGGCTAAATAAATTTTGGAAGACTATGTGGTCATTAAAATGATTACGTAAACCATTTAACAACATGGAAAAATGCTTATAGCATTATTGAGAACACTAAATACAAAATCATATATTCATTAGCATTATGACAATTAATGACAACTTGTTTTATATGAATAAATGAATACATTTTTATTGAATTTTAGTCATTAGAAAGGATAATGAAGTGTAAGTAAATGCTTTCTAAACAACATCCGATAATATCTTTTCTGTGTTATACTATTTTCACTTCTTTATAAAAAGTATAGACATTCATTTAAATTTTTACAAAATCAAAACCATCAAATGGAAAAAATAAGTAATGCTAAAGTAAATTCAGCGTTTATCAACATTGAAATGGATGTAAAGGTTAGGTTCTGAGTTTGGCCTTCTTGGAAAAATATGTGCAACTGTTGTTTTCCATTTACTCAATTAAGTCAAAAAATTGGGAGACTACTCCCTATGATGACTAGGATTGCAGGTCAAAAGGGCAAAAAGCATTGAGGGAAGGGAGAGTTAAAGGACACATGGGGTAGAGAAGATACTGATTATAGGGTCAGTATCATAAATAATTTAGGAAACAAATTTGGGAGGAAATCATTTGTGGCTGCTTCAAGTGTGATCAAGGTGAGATAATCACCAACACAAGTATGGCCAGATCTACACAGCACATAATATAGTTGGAGATTGGGAAATTATCAGATGGACTGTAAGGCCACACAAGCCAGGCAAATAATCACAAAAGGAGTCTTCTTTAGAGTGGTATAAAATGCATGTGGGCAAAACCCTGTGCAAAACTGCAACCCTGAGTTGTCACTGACATAGGGCAGAACTTCCGAGTAGCATACCTAAAGACATTCCTTTTGTCTTGGTTTTATCTCTATTAAAAAAATTATTTGGGGAAAACAAAAACAACCCCTGTCCTCCCTGACTAACCTACTAACCTCTACTTGTCAAACAAAGAGAAAGTCATCTACCCCTGTGCAAGAGGCATCAGCTGTTGTCCTCATTAAGAGTAACCTAGTGTGATGACAAGGGAGACCTGAACAGCCCTGATCCGAATGGCTGCCCAGATGGAGAAGGCCCTTAGGCCACCACCTAGCTCTCCCGTAATGAACCTCCTCTTAAGATCACTGAACATAATCACTGAACATGGTGTTAAACAATGGTCTTTCCTCTCCTAGCTCAATACCCCTCATGTACTAAACAATAAGAACAGTTTTCTTTTAAAAAAATATTTTTCCAGGAAATAATGAACAGTAATTGCCATGGACCTGTAACAGATCCTAGAAAAAAGTAGACAGGCAAGAATCTGTCAATACAGCAATATTCCAAATATGAAATTCATGGTTCAGGAAGAGATAAATAAATAAATATGAAGGGACATCCCAAAGAAATTTCCTTTGTTTTTCCCCATTTCTTACTGTGTTTTATGTAAAAAATTTGATTCTATGATACAAGAGCCAGCCTTGTGGGGACCAGTATGAACCATTTATGCCATTAAGACCTCAACATAATGAGGGAATGGAGAGAAGCAGAACATATCACAGGCTTGCTCATTATTTTTTTTCCTAAAGATACCTATTTTTTAAAATAGTTCATTATTTAAACTCCATCTGGCACTTTAGTCTCTTGGAAAAAAAAAATGTAGTTAGTCACGGATTAAAGAACAAGCCCATCTGGACAGTAGTTTGGATTTTAAGTGCCATTCTGATCTTATACCTTCATCCTTGGCTTGGCACATCTTTGAGATCCAGCTTTTGAGTAGAATCCCAGAAAATCTGTGGTGGGGGAAAAGAAGTCTTCATGATGAAACCGTCCAGTCCCTTTTACAAATCTTAGTGACCATGTAACAGCATTGCTTCTTCTCTGTGCCATTTACTAATACAAGAATAAAGTGTTTCTTTACCAGCACTCACCCCACCCCACCCTGATTCATATGGAGGCATTCCATTTATGTTTTTCTGTACACTATATGCCCTCATGTCCTATACCAGGGACCCAGCCCGACTCTGGGCTGGCACCATGACGGGTACGGCACCAATTCGCTCCAGTGTTGCTTGGCTCACAGTGTAGGAGTGTGTATGCTGAGGCCGAGGCTTCCGGCTGACTGAGCCATTGCTCTTAGACATGACCTGTGGTGGTGACCCTCTACTAGCTGTCACTACCAACGTCTTATGTGGAGCTGGAATGAGGTGGTTCCCATTAGCATAGATGGATGTTATATTGGCATTGCCTGAGTGGATGGAGAAAGACTGGCGCAGGTCACTGAAGTGGGTGAATGACTCTGTGTTTCTATGAACTTTTGGATTGTTGTCCCAGTATCGACTGTTGTAGGTATTGGAAGAGGTCAACGTGTTGTTCTCTGAGGAGGATATCTCGGTGTGAAATGCTTTGGCAGAAGAAGTACATTTAGGTGGAAGATCATCCTCTCTGAAAAGCCAAACAAAAGTTATTATTAGAATATGTTTTAGGTTTATCTCATCCTCCTGCTCAGGACTGTTTTCTTCTCATGTTAAGGTTAATATGTCTGTAAAACACAAATCCTCGGGAAAGACCACACTATCATGAAAGCAAACATGGTGGCCCTGCACGGCCTCACTTTGGCTCTCATTTCCTTTGAGACAATGGTCAAGTAAATTTTTCCTCAACTTCTCAACATCTAAGAGTAAGAAAGGGAGATATCAGATCACTCAAAGATTGTCTCTTACAATATAAGTATGGCATTTTTTTTTTGCTACAAATAGGAAAATAGCCCATTAAAAAAAAATTCTTAACTAGTTGCTATAAAATAGCTAAGAAATCAAGCTATGAGTTGTAGGAAATAGTTATTTCCTCAAGAAATTATTAGAGTTGTCCTGGTTTTACTATCCTTTGGGGTTGGAGAAATTGTTGGTGTGCTAAGAGGTTTTCCTCAGTAATCTTAAGCTAAAATGGTTCTATTTCTGTCCAAAGCCCAAACTCTTAAGAATTACAAAAGCCTAGTCTTTAAGATTAAGATATTAATGAATTTAATATTGATTGAACACCAGCCATTCTACCAGATGGTTCAGAAAAAATAAGAAATAGTTTCTATACCCGAGCAGCCTATGGTTAAATGGGGATGGCGGTTAATGCAAGAACATTTGCAAATCTGATAGGATGGACAAAGGGCTAAAAGACAACTGTGTGAAGAGATGATGCCTGGACTAGTCTTGATTGGGATCAAGGAATTTAGTGATTAGAAAGATGAAGGGAGAAGAATAAGGGGCAGAGGCATGAACAAAGACCCTGACACATGGGAGAATGTAGAACAGAGATTGGAACAGAGGGAGCAGGGAACTGGTGAGAGGTAAGACCAGGGAAGCCAATGAGGGTCAGATCTTAAAGGGCCATGCATGTTATACTAAGGAGCCTATAGTTATTAGGGCATTTTAATCAAAGATTAAATAATGAAATCTGAGACTGAGCCTGAAAATCTAAGTCTCCACAACACGGTGAGAATCACACTTTTTTTTTTTTTTGCATGCTGTACAGCAGGGTCACATTTCATTATTTTTCCATGTTGAGTATCCTATTATTTCAGCATCATTTGTTGAAATTTTTGTTTGTTTTTTGGGAAGTGCATGGACCGGGAATCAAACCCAGGTCTCCTGCATGGCAGGCAAGAATTCTACCACTGAACTACCCTTGTACTCCCAGTACTCCCAGAGTCACTTTTCCTTAAAGGTCATTTTTATGTTATTTTCATAAGACATTCATATTCTTGTCTGAACTTTCACACCAACTCATACTGCTTTGACCCATCTGTGTATAGGTACTGGTATGTTCTTCTGATTTTCCTTCTGGCTTTATGTTCTCATCTTTCCTCACTATTATTAAATTCAATGTAAGTTTAAACTCATTTTTTAAATAATGTTTACATTGGGATAGCCACCTACAACCACCTAATCTGTAGAATGTGGGGGCAGCTAGGGAAGCTCTACTTGATTCTCCCTAGTCGAGCATATGCTGGCCCCTCCGGTCCCTTCATGATGCAGTGAAGATGGCTGAATAGGACCATGAGGAAAAGTGATAGGACATACATGAAAGTATTTTGACCTGTTGTTCTAAAAATAACTTGTTAATACATAGAATTCTACATATTTGACAACCCAGTGACTGCGGACTATGGAGCCTTCAAACTGTTACATGTTAGTAAAATATTAGCTTTGTTGAAAAAAAAAATCAGATCAACTTTCTCTTGACACTTTGCAAACAAATAGTTTAACTAATGGAAAGGTCCTCAATAGGGTTTCTGAGAGGAAAAAAATTAACATTTACTGAGCATTCAGGTGTGAACTTCACAACTATTACTTCATTTTAACCTCACCATAATCTTCAAATTAGTGTTATTTTCCTTGATTATAAAATTGAAGAAACAGGCTCAGAGAGGTAAAATAATTTTACTGAGCCACACTACTACAAAGTGACCATGGTGCAATTTAAACCAAGCCTGGCTTCAAAGCCTGTTCTCTTTCCATTCCTTCAAGGTTAGGCATTTTGTTTGTTTTTAAGACTACTTGAAAATCTCCAAGTTACTCTCCTGAGTTCAATGCATTTGAACGGAGAGGCTATGAATGCAGACTCCGGGGCCAGATGGCCTGGGTTTTAATCTCTGTTCTGTCAGTGACCAGCTATATGATTCTGGATAAGTTACCTAATCTCTCCACAGCTCAATTTCCTCATCTGGGCATAATTATATTGCCTAGCTCATAGCATTGTTATGAATATTTAATGCACAAGTGTTTGTTTAAAAAATGAAGCATAAAAATAAACACACACCATATAAACGGGAACAAAGGTACCTCTTTGAAACTAGACTAGCAAATGGCTGACTGCTGTTGGCCTGCAAACTCAACACTTGCTTACAAAGCAAAATGAAACAAGAGGAAAGTAATTAAGTTGAAAATTAACATTTTTAAAAAGCTGTCACTAAAAGGGAACATGTAGTTTCGTAGCTTGAATGATTAAGACCTTTTAATAAGATGTGCACTCAGTTTATTTATATGTATGTAGAAAATGTTTCCATAAAAATCTTTGGTTATAGAAAAAAAAATCTACCCATGAATTCATTTTATAATACACAGATTTTCTACTATTGACAAGGACCACAGGAAAAAAATATGAGCTTAAAAACATTAAAATAATACCCAAAGATTCTAATATTCCTATTAAGAAGAATGTTTTGATTTATAGTCTATATTTTAGATTGATTTGGATTCTTACAAACACCCCCTTTAAGAAAAGAAACTCAAATGAACAATTCATTTACAACCTTAGCTCATTCAAAAAACACATTCTGATTACAATGCATCATTCTGAACTCCCATTTCACTGGACTTCTAACTCTACATGGCTTCTCACTCGTTCTGTTTTTTTTTTCTTATTGTTGTTTAAGCATAAACAGATCCATGCAACAGAAGATTGAGTCCTTTAGCTATATACCACAAATACCTATAGATCATTAAATATTATTTACAAATAAATAGCATCTTCTTGAATCTAACTATGATTCAAAGTATTACCTGCTAGGGCCATGAATGTTAAGGCCACCCAGATTGGAGGGGTATCATTTGGAAACAGACATATTTCATTCTCTATATCTAGTTATACAACACATCATACGCACAAACACATACAAACATACGAATTTTGCTTATCCATATGTGAATTTTTTCTTTATGGTGAATGCTACTTCCACAATTTATCTTATTTATCTGTGAGATGATAATGCCATAGTTACCACTTACGATAGGCCACTCTGTTGTAGGTCCTGTGCTAAGTAAGCCTTTTATGTATATCAACACACTTCACTTGTACAACTTAATAAGCAACCAAGGCTTTTGGGGCAGTTTTCTTGCTGCCTCAGTGTCCCACAGAAATGACACAGCTGGGATTTGAAATCAGTTCTGTCTGATGTGAAAAACCCATGCTCATGATTCTCTGCTACACCACCTTGTATCCTGCCTAGTAGGTCTCATCACACAGGCTGAAAGAGGTCATATGCTGGGCGCAAAAATAACTCACTCTTTTCCTGCTACGTACACAAATCTGAAGCTATCTGGTCAGCATAACTCAAGCCCTACAGATGGGAGGAGCAGAAAAAAATTATGCTCTTTGACATGAGACCTCCCAAACACTGCCCAGTGAGAGAGCAACAAGAAAAAGAAAGAATTAGAGTATATAACTGATACATGCAGAATATCCAAAAGAAGAGTCATATCCAAGTTAGGTAGTTCATTGAATCCTTGTTTATTGGCACAGCTTCAATATGGGAGGGAAAAGATACAACTGTCAGGGGCTGATGCTCTGCTAGAACCCAACATAGCTTAGACCTAACTGTCAATTCTTTTCTAAAAGCTAAGGCTAATCAGAGCTCATGTTTTTTTAGATGCCTGCTGCCTATATGAAATAAACAAACAAAAGTTCTGCTTTCTGTGAAACCTCCTTAATACAGAAGGTGGAGTTGGGCAGACAAAGAATAGGCTTCCCAATGGTTTCCACTGGATGTGATCTTTCAACTGCAAATCCCAAGATCTTTCTTGGGTAGAGTAAGCATAGTTAGGAGCTGTGTAATCATTACATCAAATATATGGAATGCTTTCATTTTATTTTCATCAAAAGAGGGTTGATGGAGTTACCATTTAGGCCTGATGAAATAGAAGATAATAAATAGCGCAGTACATTTTCGAAATGACACTTTTTCGAAGATTGAACTTATTTCCCAAATTATGAAAGAGTCTATTCACAATAATGCAGTTCCTATCTTCTATTTCTTCCTTGAATGCAGCTGGGTAGTAGCTCTCTCTCAGCAGACCTGGCAGCCCTCTCTCTCCTCACGAAACTCACTGATGATCATTGCATGAAGTCCCTATTCCATGTAGTAGCTAGAAGGTGATATATTTGTATTTGAATGTAGGGGGGGAAGAGAAGTCCTGTTTAGTATGCTTTCAGCTAGCTTTTACTGTCATATGTGCTGACAGTTACTAGACACTGGCTTGGCTCTAATAAAGCAGAGCTTTCGTTCCCATTTGACTAATGATTCTTATACACAGCACCCTTGTGCAAAACAGGATATAGGGTGAGGGTGATAGGAAGGGAGTAAAATTCAGATATTCCTGACTCTAGAGTGATAACATCATTGAACTGAGCCCAGATTTCCAACAAACATACACTCAGAAGTGAAATCTTGAATTCTGACCTAGGGCCATAATCCTATTTGTGATAGAACTCCATATATGGCATTTAGACCCTGGCCACTTAATTGTCTTGGCCATCACAGACACAAGAATCTTAACTGTCAAAATCTTAACTGCCAAAATGAATAAATATACAGACATTAGCTATGCAGGACAAGTTATGTGACTCACAAACCTTATTTCATTAGGAATTTCTTCTTCCTCCTCCTCTTTATTTTTGCTTCTCCAATAAAAGAATGCCCCTAAAATCAGTGCAATGCAAAAAATGATAATAACTGCACCAGTGCCAATGGCTCCAGCTATCAATCCAATGCTCCGGGGCTGGGCTGCAAAATATATTTAAAGAGTATTTAAATAAATAAAGAGAAAAATAGCATATACCCATATAATGCTATAAACACATAAATTTACTAAAGAAACTTCTTAATATGTACAAAATGGCCTTAAATATTCTACCCTTACAAAATTAAACCTCAGTTAACTTTCTCTCTATATCCCCAGTGCCTAATACCAACAAAGGCTCTCCAACATTTCTTAAATGAATGAATGAATGAATAAATGGCCTGCATAGCTTTAGTACACACAGTAAAGCACCTGTCTCGCTGACCTGATTAGACCCAAATTAACCCTGGCCATCAGTGGGATGCTTTATTATGCCATCACAGTCCTCTCTTTTGCAACCCAGAATTCTCAACCTCAGAGAAAATTTCTGCATTGGCTCTTTTGTCCTGTGGGCCCCCAAATTAAGCAAATATACAGGATTAGGAAAAACTACAGGAAGTTCCTGTCACAGCTATGAGATCAATACAAATATCCCTAAAGTCTGTAACACCATATAGTAAGAACGGGTTTGATTTTAATGATCCTGAGAAAGACATTTTGTCAGAAAAAGGTATCATAATACTGAGGCAGAAAAGTATATCAACACATTTTAACAGTATGTTCAATAATGACTAAAACCAAAAGAATTTCTATTTAATCTTCAGGCAATCTGAAAACAATTAAGCAGGATCCTTCTGAGTTCCAGACCCAATGTTGACACTGGAGTTTTATATACTTACGTGAAATAACCTGGAGATCCAAAAGACAGGTGCTGGTTCCAATGGCATTAGAAGCCACGCACTGATACAAACCTGAAGACAGAGCACTGATGTTCCGGATGGTGACTGTTCCCTGGACCTGGTCTGTCACAGAAATAATGATCAGGTGAGGATTTAGGAGAATGGATTAAAAAACAAACAAAAAAATCAGTAGACACGACTGTAAAAATAAATAGATAAACATTAGAGAATTATCTAGGATATCCTTTCTCTTTTATTGGAGAAATTCTTGGTTCATGAATGTTGGACACTACAATCACTACATCCCATTCATGGCCTGGCACTGCAGAGGACTGTCTTAAATGAAGTCAACCTTAAAACAATCTGGAGATTAGCACGTTAAATCCTAAACGTTAGTAGCCTTTCCTGAAGAAATGCTGGCCAAGGCCTATTTTAGAGAATTTATGATCAGTCACACCAAATTTTAATTCTTGAGTAACGTAATAATATGAAGAGCAAGTTAAACTTATTATAATAATATTCACTTCATACCTCACATAACAAATATCAGCTCTGTGCTCTAGGGAATAGGATATTACCCCCTTCCAACAACTGTTCTGATTGTCTGGGTTAGTTCAGGGCCTCCAAGAAGCAGACACCAAGAAATACATGAGATTTACTGGAGAAAATGCTAGTAATGGAAATGGAGAAGAAGGTGGAATAGGCAGGGAGAACCTTCAGATGCTGATGCAGGTCTGACGCCTATGAAGGGAGAGGGAAAGATGGGGGATTGGGTACAAAGAATCTCAGACTGCAGTAGAGTTCTAAGGATGTTTAAGGCAGGCTGGCTGAGGGAGAGGCCTTAAGCCAAAGTCACCCATTAAAGGAGTGCAGTGTCCTGCAGAAATAGGCCTGTGTTAGTAGCCCCGCTGTGCCCCGTTACTGTCTGGGAGCAGGACAGGGGAAGTGTGGCGCCTGTGTGAGACCCCAGATCTAGAAGAGCAGTGGCTGAAACTATCAATCATGTTCCTCACAGCAGGAGATCTGAGTGGTGCATTTTCAAAACTACCACATGGTATTACCAAGAAATGCTTCCAGAGGTCACATTTTACTAACTCATCAGCATTTACAGTTTGATTATTTATTCCTTGAAGGTAGAATGTAAATGATTTATAGTATAATAATAAAAATGAAAGTTAATATTTATTACTATGTGCCAAGCATTTGCTAAGCCTTTTATAGGTATTATCTCAATCTATAATGATCCTGTGAAGTAAGCAATATTATTATTATTATTAATGCCACTGAACAGATAGGGACACTGAGGCTTCAGGTGGGTAATAAGACAACAGAGTGAGTCATTAGGATTTGGAATTGTTTGGAGGGTTATCTGACCTCAAAGTTTTAGACTTCACTGCCTCTCTCAGCCAGAACATAACATATCTAGCCATATCAACCACTTGAAATTGCTGCAAATCTTACAGTAAGTAGAAAAGCCTCCCAATGGCACAAGTGAAAAAAAAAATCTGGTACAATGCCCATATATTCCTCGATCAAGACTTGGAGTTATTACCAGCCCCCGCTGGCTTATTTTTACATGGAATTAAGATTTTGTTATTTGGTTTCTGCTGGAAACCATCACTTCTATCTAGATCAAAGGAACAAGCAGAGAAGAAGGGTTAGCAAAAAGTAGTCATGACCGCATATGCATGAATTCATTCATTAATTCGCTTAATAAATAAATATTTACTGACCACTTTTTCTGTGTGTTGGGCAGTTTCTGAGGCTAGTGATACAGTGATGAACAAAACAAACTCTGTCCCTTACCTTAAGGAGATAAGTAGTCAAGCAGTTATAATAAATGTTATAAGTGCAAGAACTAGGAATATTGAGTGCTAAGGAACTCATAAAAGGAGCACCTTCCAAGGTTTTATGAAATCAAATAGAATAACACAAGGTAGGAGAAAATAGTTGCCCACCAGACTGGCCTAGGTACCTGAGTAAGTTCATTGAAACACCCCCACACACTGATAGCCCTCAATCCTCTACCAAAATACAATGGATGGTATTATAAAATGACCTGAATCACCCATTAAACACACACTTGAATTAATTTCAAATTTGGGCAGGAAAGGAGAGTTCATTTTGCTTTTTAAATGTAAATATTTAAAGGATTAAACCTGTTTTATATGGTAACCTTACTCTTCTAATACATGATGCTTGATAAATTTATATCTTGGATTATACTGCACACCTAAGTCAAAATACTTGGTGGTTTCTTAGTTCTCTCTTGTGCACCATTTTCTTTTTTTTAAAATGGGGCTACATTTTCTTTAGTGTCTATTGTGTACCGCATGCGCCGTACTAAGAACTTCAAATATATCGGGGTTTTTTTAGCATGGGCAGGCACCAGGAATCGAACCCGGGTCTCTGGCATGTATATATCTTTAATCTTTATAACAAAATCTAGGTTTTATATTCCCTACTTTTGAAAGATGAGAAGGTTCAGAGAAGCTATGCATTTGCTCAAGATCACACAGCACCCAAATAGCAGCAATCTATGAAAACAGATCTGTCCAAATGCAAAGCTCATACGCACCACCTGTACACACAGCTTTCTAGTAAGTCATTTAAAACCCACACTACTCCATAGAGTGCATTCACAGAGTATTTCCTAGCCATGAAATGCTCTAATACTGTTAGTTAAACTAAACCATCAGTCTAATTCCATCTTCAACTCATATCCCAATGCGAGAAAACCGTAATCTCCGGGCAACCTTCCCCATAATCGCACCCACTGTTTTCTGTTTTTGTTTTATTATAAGCCCTGAATTGATCAGCTTGCATCAAACCAGTAAAATGACCTCACAGTGTTTCCATAGAGACAATTCGGGAAATTTTAACAGCTGATCTAAGCATCATGTAGAAAGAGGTTAACTTTAAAGATTGTTGTTTTAGAAAGTTATTTTTAAAAGGTGAGGTCATTGCTCTTCCATTTGTATCTATAGAAACTGACACAATAAGCAGATTTCTATTTGAGGCATGGGAGGGGCATGGTCTAGGAATCGAACCCAGGTCTCCTGCATGGAAGGCGAGCATTCTACCATGAGCCACCCGTGCACCATAAAATATTATATTTAAAAATTATTCTTAAAGGAAGTCAACATACCATCCTAGAGCTAACGCAATGTAATCAGGGAATGAGACAGACACAATGATAAGAGAGGATTAACCAGAAGCAAAGCATAAGCCTTGTTTATGTAAACAGGCAAAGCAGAGATGGGAGCACCTCTTCTGCAAACACTAGACTGCTTCCAGTCAAAAAGCAACAGCCCTTCCTGAAACTAGAACAGCTAATTCCTCAATCTGTCTCTTCAGTTAGCCTGCTCTGGCACAGAAGTAATTTGAAGTGAATTTAGAGAATAAATGTTTTTTTGATCTTCTTCCTTTTAAAGAATAGGGAAACTTCAACTATGAGGAACTATTTAGTTTAGAAAGCACAAACAAATTCAACTCTCACTCTGCTTTAGTTCATAGCAACACTGTATTCCACACAAGCAACACACCCGGACTAGAATTAGAAAGAGACAAATACTACTTTTCTAGGACTAGAATTAGAAAGAGACAAATACTACTTTTCTATCATTGTCGTAAGACTGGGTTTTGTTTTTTCATTTGTTTCTGCCAACAGTCCTAGGGAATTTTAACAGTTTGAGACCAGTTGTTACATTAGCATTTTGATTTGGAGATTCCTATGCCGTGCATGAAAAGTAAAATTAGGCTCAACATGTCAACGTAACTAAGATTTGCAGCCTCTATTTCTCACAAAAGACTTTTTAAAACCAACCAACACCCCAAAGCAGAGATAAATATCCAGGTCAGAGCAACGCATAGTAGTTAAGAATGTAAATTCTGAAAGCCTTGGTTTGAATCACCTTTTACCCAGGTGAACTTGGGGCAATTGCTTAACCCTTCTGTGCTTCCATTCCTTACAATCTAAAACAGATATGATAAAAGCAAACTCCTGGAAGGTTGAGATTATTAAATAAAGTGCTAGAACACAGTCAATATTAGCTGTTTCAGTGATTATTAATACTAGGGCAAGTAGGTGAAATCATTCTAATCCTTCCTCACTGAAGGAATAACCTGTTCAAGGTCCCAGTTATTTACAGGGGTATCAGTTTACCCCCTATCCACAGGGACCCAAAATCAAGTCTCTTGTCATTGTGAGGCCATTGAAACCATAGCTACTATCCTTCCAAATCTACATCAAGCGTTCCCCTCTGACTTTGTTTCCAGCTCCTTGGGATATCCCTTTTCTTTCTTATAAAGCTCAGCTATGTGTTAACAATTACAATTGACTAGGCATTTTTTGTGTGTTTGTATCCTTCTAGGATTCCACATTAATTCAGACCACCAGGTTGACAATTGAAAACCAAACAGGCCTAAAAAACTTGTGATGATTTTATTAAAAAGTTGTTCATGACCATAAAAGCTTAACATTACAGAAATAATGTAGGAAGAGAAAAATTTCTCTTAGGTTAATAAGTACAGTAAGTGGCATCCTATGGTTTTAAATGGTTTCAGATTTCAATGTTATATTCTAATCTCATTTTTTAAATGTAATAATATATTGGAGATCACATCCCATATCATAAAATTTTATTCTACAACACTGCAAAAATGTAGTGTACTTAATCTTCCATTGTTGGATATTTAAGTTGCTTTGAAATTGTAAATTTGATTTAATTTCAACTTAATATGCTTTAGGACATTGTTTTCTACTTTTTTTAACTGGAGAGAGGTTTTTTGTTTTTTAATATTTGGTGTTGACTCTTTATAATGTCCCCTTCTACTTGGTAACACTTATACTTGTCCTTTAAGTATCCTTTCTGATCAGAAATCTCTTTCCCTATAAAGCTCTCCCTGGACTCCTAGGTAGAATTAATACTTCTATCTTTTCAATTTTATAGTCATGTCTATCTTTTTATAGCATTCAACAAGAAGTACCATGACTATCTGTTTATATCTGCCTACCCCGTTAAGACAGTGAGCTCTAGGATGAAGATATGTCTATATTTTGACTTCTCTACTACATCCCACATCCTATCCTATCCTGTAGAAGTTGCACAGAAAAAGGGTTGAGTCTGTGTATGTGTGTATATCTTTTTAAGACTTAATGAATGTATAAACAAATGAATATAGTTATGACTATCACTGGCGTTAGATTATTTTTAAAGAACAGGGAGTACTGACTATTCTCTGGAACTTCTTCCCTTTATGTCAGAGGACAAAAAGGAATAGGGTAAAAATTGTATTTGGTCAGAATAATATCTTGATGAAAAAGAAATAATCACCTATTTATTCAGGGTCTTAAGATGATGCAAATGTTTCTGCTCCCTATGAGAAGGTTATAGAAAAAGTTTCACTAGGAAGAGAAATAGCAGCAGATGTTTAAGATGGAGCATCAAGATTCCTGAGGTTTCTTTGCATAGAAGTAGAATGGGAATTACGATTTTCAATTAATAGACTTTGGGCAAAGCTGGTATCCTCTCTGGCCTCATTTCTCTTCCTTGTAACATGATAGTTTTGGATTCTAGTGTCAGTTAAGTTTCTGTCCTGCTCCAGCTGTGATACCCATACAAAGTTCGGCACAATCTTTAAGCAAGTAGAAGAGTTAATCACCCTTAAGGACTATGAAGGAAAAATACACAATTTTGTTACAAAAACCATTAATCATTAATACTGAAAATAAATATATTTTCTATTTACCAAGATAATAGAATAGGAAATTGATTGCCATCAACATTAATTTTGAGAAATACACATTTTAAGGTTCTCTTGTGTTTCTTCAAATTGTAAGTGCTATTCTCTAAGGAGGAAGAGCCTTTTAAAAAAAATTAATATTCAGCTTTTCTTGCAGCGTTCAAGTTTTACTGGATAACAAGAGAAAAAAGGATGGAACCATACACACAAAATCTTGCAAGGATGAAAGCTTGATATTTTTAGGTGAGAAGTTCTACACAGGTGAAAAAGTTCATGAGGGGTTGACTAGAAAAGAGGTTGGCAAAGTCAGTGCAAAAGGTATTGCATTGATATTGAAACTCCTGATATCATCTTTGATACTGTGGGTATTCACTGCAATTAACAAAACAAAAGAAGATAGTCACGTGCATTTTAGAAACAGCTTCAGCAATATGGATAAAAGGCTGAAGTCAAAGTCTTTTATGGCTTTGATGACAGTTCTGTCAAGAAATGAAGAGAGCATACATTAAAGCCCTGCTGATAGGGATGGAGAAGGGACATAGAAGAGTGGGATTCAAGAGAGATTGGAGACAAAAGTCAGTAAGACTTGAGGTTTGACAGGGTATTAGAATTCAGGCAGAAGAGTCAAAGTTAACTCAGATTTCTGTCTTGGGTCATTGAATGAACAGTAGCCACTTAACTCAGAGAGGAAATACTTAAGAGGTTTGCTTGAGGAGGGTAGTGAGTTAGTGGTCTCCTAGGACTTGAGATGGGGATTGAAATAATGATAGTAAATAACATCTCTTGAGCATTAAGCACAATTATGCTGTGAGAATTAATTAAGCTTAACAGTCAACATAGAGATGTATGAAGTAAAAAGAATCCATTGGTGTCAAGTCAAAAGCAAGAGAAGGAAATGGTGAACTCAGTTAACGTTTCTGAAAATCCGGAAGTGTGTAGATAAGAAGCAGTCACGATCTAAGAAGTTAGTTTTCCTTATTAAAAGTGTGTGTTTATGGCCCTGTCTGTTACCAATGTGAGTCATTCTTGCAAATAAATATTAATCATTTTATACACATAATGTGTTCTATACAAATGCTGTAAGGATCCAGGGCCCGAGCCCTGCCCCCTCCTCCATTTTTAAAGCAAGTCACACAGCTGCCTACACGACCAGAACAGACATTAAAAAGGTCAAAGAATGTAAAACTCCCCTTCCCTAATCAAGTCTCATGGGAGTCTGAACATTGTAAGTCACCTCCCCCCCCACCCCCAGGACTCCTTCTCTCTCTTGGTTTTGGAAAGAGTGTAGAGTTCCACTTCCCGACCAGCCGCCACTGGGAGGAATTACTCTGTCTCTAAGCCCCTAATTAAAACTCATGTTTAATCTTCTGTCTGGCGAATTCTTTGGTCTCAGAATTGTGCTGGGCTAGAACAAATGCCATGAATGGTATCCAAAAAAAGTTTTGGATGCAAAATAAGTCCTTAACTTGGAAATTCTGATGTATGATTCTGTTTAATGCTGTTAATTAGAACAGGACTTTGGTAGTTGGAGCTATCATGTACCCCAGAAAAGGCCAGGTTCTTTTTTATTATTATTGTGAAATACAACATATACAAAAAAGCAATAAATTTCAAAGTACATTTTAACAAGCAGTTATAGAGCAGATTTCAAAGTTTGGTATGGGTTACAGTTCCACAATTTCAGGTTTTTCTGTCTAGCTGTTCTAAGACACTGGAAACTGAAAAGAAATATCAATACAATGATTCAGTAGTCCTACTCATTTGTTAAATCCTAATTTCTCTGGTACAACTCCTTCTTCTCCTTTGATCATTCTCCCAATCTTTAAGGATATTGGGTTTAGGCCCAGTCTAACTTTCATGCTGAAAGGGCTGTTGACAATATGGGGTAGGAAGACAATATGATTGATGTTATTAATCCTTTTACTGGAGCCCTTGAGGAGAGGATAAAAAACAAGAACAGAAAAAGCCCGGAGATGAAACAGAGAAAAACCTCAGAGAAGCACCTCTGGGTTTTAGGACTTATCTGGCCTAGGAACTATCTGAAGGTTTTAGGTTACTGAAAAGTAAATTTGGTCATGCAGCTTTTGCAGGAGCTCAGATAAGAGCCCTGGGTGTCCTTTAGAGTTAACAGGAATGATGTTGTTTGGGATTTTGCAAACTGTGGCAATTACCAATATCTAGCCAAAGCTTGCTTAAGAGTAGCCTCCAGAATAGCCTCTCAATTCTATCTGAACTCTCTTAGCCACTGATTCCTTATTTTGTTCCATTTCTCTTTGCCTTTTTGATTCGGACAGTATTGTCGATCCCACAGTGCCAGGGCCAGGCTCATCCCTGGGAGCCATGTCCCACATTGTCACGGAGACTCACACCCCTGAATGTCATGTCCCACATAGAGAGAAGGGTAATGATTTTACTTGCAGAGTTGGACTTAGAGAGAGAGGCCACATCTGAGAAACAAAAGAGTCTCTCTGGAAGTGACTCTTAGGCATCATTATAGGTAGGCTTAGCTTCTCTGCTGCAGAAATAAGTTTCATAAGAGCAAGCCTCAAAAAAGCCATGTTCTTTTAATCCATTCCTGTGGCTGTAGACCTATTGTGGGTGGTACCTTTTGCTTAGGTTATTTCAATTGAGATGTGACCAGCCCACTCAAGGTGTGTCTTAAGCCTTTCACTTGAGTCCTTTAGGAGAGGATAAAAGACAGAAAAAGCCCAGAGATGAAAAAGAGAAAAGCCCAGAGAAGCTAAGAAAGGATCCACAGAAGCTCAGACCGGAAGCCATTGGAAACAGAAGCTGAAAGCAATGAAACCCAGGAGCAAAGGACTAGCAGACACCAGCCGTATGTCTTCCCATGTGACACAGGAGTTCCAGATGCCAAGGGCCTGTCTTCAGAGTCAAGATATCATCCTGTTGATGTCTTAATTTGGACATTTTCATAGCCTAAGAATTGTGAATTGTAAGTTAATAAATCCCAACTGTTAAAGGCCAATCCATTTCTAGTAAACTGCATTATGGCAGCTTTAGCAAATCAAAACATGGACTTAAAATTTGAACTGGCAAAAGCAAAATCAGGGCAAGCTGACAAAATATTTTTATCACCAAATAAAGGAAATGAGCTAAGATAAAACAGCATACAGCCTAACATCCAGCACAAAAGAGATGTTGTATTTATTTTTAATTCAAGAAACATCAACATAAAACATGAAATAAAGTTTCATATGTCTAGAAATTTGGCATTTAACTAAGATTATGACTATTGGAGTATATACTTAATAATTTTATAGTGTTTAAAATTTTACTTTAAGAAAGCTATTAAATAGTAAATACTCATGGCATTATCTTTAAATTTTTTAAATAATTTTATTTGGCAGTTATTTTGTGTTAATGTTCCCTTCTTTTACCATTTTCTGTTATCAAATTTCTATATTAGGCTGAGATAATTTTTACATTACTCTTGCCATAATATATCATAATCTTGCCATAATATATCAACTCAAATAATAAACCACGCATTTATTATTATAGCTTTTTTATAGAATGCTTCTTAAACTTTTATATAAGAAATAATTCACCATTATTGTTCTTATTCATTATTATCTGAAATAAATCATATTATGAAAAATACACAATAATTTATGATTTCAGAGATTCCTATTTCTCCTCCTCAAATCTTATAAAGCAAAATCTATTGTAAATTTAGAGACACAAGTATTCAAAACATTTTTTCCCATTTTCCAAATTTCTTGTTCAATTTTTCTCAGGATTCAGGAAAAAATATAAAATTTCCAAGAAATTCAGGAAGGAATTTCCACAAGGAAACACTACAAGTCACTAAATTAAGCCTGCTACACGCATTATCTCATTTTAGTCCTAACAGTAACTCTAAAATATATAGGCACTTTGGTAGCTCCACTTACATACAAGGAAAGTGAAACATTGATGAAGAAGTAGTAACATGTTCAAGATCCCATATCCAGGAGGAGGTAGAATGGGATTCAAATCTAGGCTGTCTCTACAATACATGCTCGTAGCAAGTGAATAATTTACTAGGAAGGTAAAAATGTTGTTCTGGATCTCAGGAGAGAAAAGAAGTACATTTATACTTGTTTCTCTAAAATTGTAACACTTATATTTGCTTCTCTAGTTCTGAAGGGAATTCTTATCAGTCTTTTGTGAAAAGTTTAAGCTCCAAGCCTGGACTACATTGATATGCGGAGTCTAAATTTACTTTGCATGCACAGTACAGGAATACCCAAGCCAAACCTGGTAATGTAACAACTGGTCTCAAACTGGTAAAAAAAAAAAAAAAAAAAAACCCTAAGGTGTTCGCAGAAACAAATAAAAAACAAACATAGTCTTATGACAATTATAAAAAAGTAATCCCAGGTGAAGTACTTAAATGAAGAAACAATAAGCATGAAATTAAGTCAGCCAAACAACAGGATAAACATGCAAAGAACATACCATTAAACTAATATGAATGTGACTATAAAGTAAGTATGCTTAAAATTATTGAGAAAAGAATAGTCACCATAAGAAAAGAGTAGGATCCTGTGGAAAAAAAAACAAATTTTATATAAATAAAAAACTACCGCCCCAGAAATTTAAAATGCAACATATGGGTTGAATGGGAGCTCAGACAGTGATCTGGAAACCAAAAACAACAACAACAGTAACAAGAATGCTACACAGAGAGATAAAGAAATTTAAAATATGAGCAAAGGATTAAGAAGCATGGTATAAAAAATTGAAAGACTGAACCAAGAGCTGATAGGAAAGGATAGAGATTTAGGAAGAGGATATAATTAAAAGACATAAGGATTCCAGAGTTAATTTAAGACAAGGTCTGTCAATTCATGATACAGACAAGCCCCTGGTAGGATAAATAAAAATTAATGCAGGGGGTGTAAAGGTAGTTCAGTGTTAGAACTCTCGCCTGCCATGCGGGAGACCTGGGTTCGATTCCTGGTACGTGAGCTTCCCAAAAACACAAACAAGCAAAACAAACAAAAACCGAACAAACAAAAATTCAACAAATGGTGCTGCAATAATGGAATATTCAAATGGAAAAAGAATGAAATGTGACCCTGCCATACCGCATACAAAAAATAATTAAAATGCATGCTTAGATATTTTAGGAACCAAAGACAATCAAGAAGAACAACGACAAAATTCCGAAATGCAAACACACAAAAAAGGCAAACGCCTACAGAGAAACAAAAAATAGACTAACAGCAGATTTCTCAAGAGTAAAAAGAAAGGCCAGAGAAAAACAGAATTATAGTATTAATAAAAGTATTCATCTAGAATATCATACCCAGCTAATTTGTCTTTCAAGCATATGAAGGAAAATTAAGACATTTCCAGATAAACAAAACTGAGACATTTACCATTCATAGTTTATCAGTATAATAATTACTGAAAGATGTGTACTTTAGTAAAAAGGAAACTGAAGACAGGAAAAATGAGGGTGATAAAAGAAGCAATGTTGAGCCAAGAAATTGGTAGACTTTGGGATAAGTCTTAATGAAAACTGACAATAAATAATAATGATAAGAATAACAACAATGAGTATGACTAATGGGGGGAATGGCTAAAAAAAAGATAGAACAAATATAAAAAAAGCTGAGGAAATTAACCAGAATGCAGCACAGAATGACAAATAAATTAAAATATGAGCTAGAACTAAGAATCAGGCTGGATAGAATTAAAAGGTCCAATAAATGGGGTGCATGGGAAGTTCAGTGGTGAGAATGCCCACCTTCCATGCGGGAGACCCGGGTTTGATTCCCAGACCATGCACCCAAAAATGAAATAAAATTTTAAAAAGTTCTAATAAATGGCTTATAGCAGATAGTAGATTTTTTGAAAGGAAATATTCAGAGAAGCTAAATATGGAAAAGTAGAGGAATTAAAGCTTTCTATGGTCTTATTCTTTGGATAGAGGATAGAGATATTTTTACCTTTAAAAAAATCAAATATGTACTTAAAAATTTTAAGAGTGACCACTAAAAGAAGAGAAATAAAAGTATAACCTCAAAAGTAGTGAGAAAAAATAAAAGATAATGAATAATAATCAGTAGAGGGTATGGAGAAAAGGGGGGAAGGACAGAGAAAGATTGGAAAATAAAAAACAAAAAATATAAATCCAAATATATCTATAACCATAATTAATGTAAAATGATTCAATTAATTAAAAATCAGAAAAAGACTTCCAGGTTACAGAGTATAAATCAAACAAGATCCACATATATGTTGCTTATAAGCAATATACCTAAAACATAAAACATGGACAGCTGAAAGTAGTGAACCATAAAATAAAAATATACCAACAAGAAATTTAAAAAGAAAGTTATTATAGAAATTTTAATAACAGCTAAAATAATGTAGAAGAGCATATGAAGCTTAGAGAACCAGTAATATATAACAAACTTATAAAATCACCTGGAAACAAGAAATAGGTAAAGAAAAATTGGCATAATTGCAAGAACAAATTGACAAATCCACAATTCTATTGTGTTATTGTAAACAGTTCTTACAGAACAAAAGAGCTGAAGCAGACAAAATATTTTAAGAATATAAACTATGTGAATAATACAATTATACAATTAAAAAGGTACATACGAGATATATGTGTATAGCCTAACACCTGTAATTGAAAATAACAGCGTTACCTATTTTCTGCCTTGCTCACTCCACTCTAAACACATTGGACTTCTTGTTCTTTGTTGATCACGCCAGGCACTTTCCTGCCTCAACAGCTTCATATGGCTGACTCCTCTGCCTGGAATGCTTTCCCCTAGAGACCCCCATATTTACATAGCCCATTCCTTCATCATCTTTAAATAATTACTAGAATATCATCTCAAAAAGGCTAACCCTAACCACCTTACTCAAAATTGCAACTTCCTATCTATTCCATTTTACCTTGTTCTGTTTTTTCCTATAGCATTTTATCACCCTGTAACAAACTATGAACTTTACTGATTCATTATGTTACGTCCATCTGTACCCATTAGAATGTAAACTCTACAAAGGGAAGGATTACTGCCCATATCTATCTGGCACCTAAAAATAAGCCTGGCTCCTAACAGGTATTCAACACATACCTGTTGAATGAATGAACGAATGAATGAAGAACATAAATTAGGAAAATACACAAGAGGAGTGATAAAATCAAAAGTTGATTTTATCAAGAATAATAAAAAACACAAAGAAGAAAGGTATAAATACACAACTATTAGGAAAAAGGAGAACATAAATACAGAGAGGTTTTAAAAATCTTAAGAAAATATTAATAATATTGATCATATAGACACCAATATTTATTAAATACTTTACATGTTTTCCTTTCATCTCTACTCCAACTCTGGGAGACAGTTACTATTATTGCCTTCATTTTACATATAAGACAACTAAGGTACAAGGTCACATAGCAGTGATTCATGGGTCTAGGATTCAAAAGAGATCCTCTGAACCTGCACTCTTACATATACTATTCTGTTTTCATATAGAGAATACTATGAACAGCCAGATGCCAATATATATAAACACAAATAGACATTTTATAGAAGATATAGAAAATCAAGAGAACCCATATCATTATAGAAACTGAATCAACAGTAAAAAATTTACTGACAAAACATAACAGCCAGGCAAACTTTTTGTAGGCAAATTCTGCCAAATCATCAAAGAACAAATGATTCTTATATTTTTCATATTGTTTCAGAGAATAGGAAAAGAGCAAAGCATGTTCCATTCATTATATGAGGCCATTATATAATCTGATACTAAAACTGAAAAAGGACAAGAGAGAAAAAATCATAGGTCATTCTTAGTTATGATTACGGATGAAAAATTATTTTATGATATTAGCAAGATGAATGGAGCAAATTATCAAAAAACTGTCGCAAATAGACTTTATGCCATAAATGCAAGGATGTTTTAACATTAGAAAGTTTATTAATGTAAATCACCATACTAATAAATTAAAGAAGAAAAATACTTTTATCATCTAAATAGGTTTGGAATGGATATTATAAAATTCAAGACCAAAAAATTCTTAGCAAATAAAAAATAGAAGGAAGCTTCTTGTATGAAAAACAGTATAAACCAAAACCCCACAGGAAACACCATACTTCATGTTGAAATGCTTTCATCTTGACAAAAAGGGGAAAGAAATATAATAAAGAATCAGTGGCAGAGAGAGAGTTCAAATCGAATCAAGACGCTACTCTGGAGGCTGCTCTTATGCAAGCTTCAGTTAGACATTGCTACCGATCATAACTTACCAAACCCCAACAAAAACCATTTCAGCCAATCCTAAAGAAGACCTAGAGCAATATATAAAATTCTGCAAAGATATGCACTAGAGTAACTTTCCAGAAAACTACAACCAGATAAGACCTGAAACCTAGAGGTTTCAGCCTCTCCAGAACATCAGCTAGTTCCATCTCCTTACCCCATACTAATGACAGCCCCTTCCAACATGAAAAAGTTAGAACGGCCATAGTCCAAACATCCCTAAAGAGAGGAATAAAAACATCAAAGGTCTTGGTGGAGTTATACAGAGAAGACAGAATTTAACAAATGAATAGGATTGCTGAATCATTAAATTGCTATCTCTTTTAGTCTCCAGTATCTTAAAGTAGCTAGAAGTAAAAACCTAAAATTGTGGAATTGTAACCCATGTCAAACTCAAAAATATGTTCTACAACTAATTGTGGTGCTGTGCTTTGAAATCTATAGCTTTTTCGTATATATGTTATTTTTCACAAAAAAGAAAAAAAGTTGATTGTGATAAAAAAAATATTTATTCCTTCTAGACTCTTATATTCTGGAGCAGCTAGAAGGAAAAATTTGAGAGGATCATATGGTAACCCACGACAAACTCTGGGGTCTGTCCTGTAACTATTTGTTGAAGAGTGCTTTGAAACTACTGCTTTTTTCTTTCTTTGCTTTGTATATATGTTGTACTACACAATATTAAAAAGTTAAAAAAAAAAAAAAAGGATGAGGCCAAATGTAATCCTCATGAGCCTTTGTGTTAGTTAGTTAGATTCAGTTGTCAGCTTGGCCAGGTAAGCTTACCTAGTCTTCTTGCTGTGGACATAAGCCAATGGTACGTGAACCTCATCTGTTGCTAATTACATCTGCAGTCAGCTAGGAGGTGTGCCTGCTGCAATGAGTGACATTTGACTTAATTGGCTGGTGCTTAAATGAGAGATCCCAACTTAGCACTGCTAAGCAGCTCGGCATTCCTCATCTCAGCACTTGCAGCTCAGCCCAGGCCTTTGGAGATGCAGAAAGAAGTCACCCCGGGGAAAGTTGTTGGAACCCAGGGGCCTGAAAAGAAGACCAGCAGAGACCATCCTGTGCCTTCCACGTAAGAAAGAACCTCAGTGGAAAGTTAGCTGCCTTTCCTCTGAAGAACCAACAAAATAAATCCCCTTTTATTAAAAGCCAATCCGTCTCTGGTGTGTTGCATTCCAGCAGCTAGCAAACTAGAACAGCCTTAATCCAATTACTGGAGTCCTTATAAGCACAGGAAATTTGGACAAAGAAACAGACACATGGGCAGAAGTACATGCTGTAAGAGGAGACTGGAAGAGGCAGACTGAATGGGACAGAGGCAGATTGCCAGCATGCCATCATTAGAATGCTACAGACTTCTGATAAAGCATGGCCTGCTGATATCCTGATTTTGGACATCTAGCCTCTAAAACTGTAGTTAATAACTTCCTGTTGTTGAAGCCAACAAGTCTGTGGTATTCAACAGAGAAGCCCCAGCAAATTAAGACACTATCTATCTAGAAAATCCAAAAACCTCAATAGTCAAACCAACAGAAGTAACGTGAGAGTTCCAGGTTTCATTGACATAAGAATATCTAAAAATAATAGTATGGCTAAAACATCAACAAGAAGAAATTTAAAATGCAATTTTAAAAGGGATTTCACTTACAATAACAATGTAAATTCTAAAGTACCTAAGAAAAAATACTTCACAAGATATACACAACCTTTATGTAAAAATTATAAATTCTGTACTGATAAAGAAAGATCTAAATAAGTAAAAATATATTCTATATTTATGAATAATAAAATTCAGTATCATAAAAGTGGCAATTCTCCTCAAATTAAGTCATGAACTCAATGCAACTTCAACTAAAATTCTATGTGGACTTTTCAAAGAACTTTGCAAACTACTGCTAAAAGTTATATTGTGCCAGTTTCCCCAGAAAGCAGATCATGCGAATTAATTCAGAATATAAAGGGTTTACTGAAGAGCAGCATTTCTGAAGGCAAATGGAGGAAAGTAGGATTAGGAAGAGGTGTCTCGTCAGACTAAGCAGACCTGACAAAGACCATACTGGTCCAGGAGGGAATTAGGGAGCTGTGCTGGTTTGAAAGGATGTATGTACCCTAGAAAAGCCATGTTTCAATCAAAATCCCATTTCATAAAGGTAGAATAATCCCTATTCAATACTGTATGTTTGAAACTGTAATCAGCTCATCTCCCTGGAGATGTGATTTAATCAAGAGTGGTTGTTAAAATGGATTAGGTGATGACATGTCTCCACTCATTTGGGTGGGTCTTGATAAGTTTCTGGAGTTCTATAAAAGAGGAAACATTTTGGAGAATGTAAGAGATTCAGAAAGAGCAAAGCAGAATGACTAGCCACGAGAAACAGAGCCAGTGAAAGAAGGAAAACTCCTCATGGGGAGCTTCATGAAACAGGAAGCCAGGAGAGAAAGTAGCAGATGACACCTTGCTCGCCATGTGCCCTTCCAGCCAAGAGAGAAACTGTGACTGTGTTTACCATGTGCCTTCTCAGATGAGAGAGAAACCCTGAACATCATCGGCCTTCTTGAACCAAGGTATCTTTCCCTGGATACCTTTGATTGGACATTTCTATAGACTTGTTTTAATTGGACATTTTCTTGGCCTTAGAACTGTAAATTAGCAAGTTATTAAATTCCCCTTTTTAAAAGCTATTCTGATTCTAGTATATTGCATTCCAGCAGCTAGCAAACTAGAACAGGAGCAAAGATTTCCTGAGAGTCTTGCATTGAAAAGAAATGGCTATTCCTTATATTATGACCTTGCTTAGTCACAGCTGAAAACCACACCAGGTGTGCCCATGGCTACCACCTATTTATTCAGTCAATTGATTGGGGTTGCCCCAGGAAGAGAATGACCTTATCTACTACTGACCTTATCTACTACCACTTGTTCAGTCATTGGATGGTATGAGATCTTGAGAAGTATTTTCTCCACTTGAAAACTGAAGCAAGCCAAAAGGAGCTAACAGCTGAAAGTTATCAGCTAACCACATTTCTGGAGCTAGGAGCACAACTTTCTTGAAGGAGGATCTGAGGGCTATGTATGCCATACATTAGAGGAGCAAAAGCCACAAACAGTCAAAGTAATTCTGAAGAAGCGTTATAAGGGGTAACTCCCTCTACTAGATATCAAGATTTATTTTAAAGCTCTGGTAATTGAGACAATATGGTATTGAAGAAGAATAAACAGTTAAA
This sequence comes from Tamandua tetradactyla, assembly GCF_023851605.1. NCBI lineage: Eukaryota > Metazoa > Chordata > Mammalia > Pilosa > Myrmecophagidae > Tamandua > Tamandua tetradactyla. The sequence goes on along the minus strand of NC_135336.1, from coordinate 27,279,590 downwards.
CCAGTGGTTCTCAACCAGAGGCAAGAACCCCCTTAACTGGGCTGCTATTAGTATCTATTGGGCAGGTCCCGGGAAGCTTCTAGACATCCTATAATGCACAGAACAGCCACCAAAATAAAGAATTATCTGACCCAAAATGTCAGTAATGCCAAGGTTAAATCTACTCTACTCTAGATTTAAAAAAACAAACCTTATCTTTTATACATTACAAGGGGGGCTTTAGATCCCAACAGAAGTTATCAAAAATATCCCTAACTACCATTTATTAATCATCACTTATATTTGAGTTACTTTATTAAATGGTCACAAATACATTTTAATTTAAAATTTGAATTATGTAATTTTTTAAACAGGAGAAATTAAGATTTTAACAAGAATTCTCATATATAATATATGTTTGGATGTATGTCTGAGTTCTCTATATTATTCCTTTACTCAGAGTTTCTCAATATCAGCAATATGCATTCATTGTAGGATGTTGAGCAGCATCTCTGGCTCCTACCCACCTAATGCCTGTAGCACCCTCCTCCATGTTGTGGCAACCAAAACTGTCTCCAGACATTACCAAATGAAATTGCCCCCAGTAAAGAACCACTGATGCAGAGGCTGGTGAACTGTTTCAGAGAATAGAGAAGTCTCAAATTTTATGTTTCCACCTAATGGAACCTGGGCCAGTTGTACAGGTCTTACAAATACAGTCCAAATTGTTATACTTTGCTTCAAATATCAGCCTTAAATATAGTTTTTTCATTTACTCTATAACTCAAGAGTGTAATTAACCAAGAGTATAATACTAAATCCATTTTATTATTTTTCTGTATAAAAATTAAGGTGAATATCATTACTGGGAATAAATCCAATAGATTCTTCAATAGCCACAGATGAATTACATGAGGATGACTTTTAGATATCTTTCATTGTGCTTAAACTTATACTAAAAAAAAGTTGCAAAAATACTGCAAGGACTGCTATACACCTTCAATTCAGATTCAACAACTGTTTATATTTTGCCCATTTGCTTTATCATTTTCTCATTAAATACAGAATTTTTTTCTGAACCATTTAGAAGTGAGTTGAAGACACCATGCCTCTTTACCACTAAGTACTTACTAATATTTCCTAAGAAGAAGGACACGGCTTATATAATACACAAAATTTATCAAAGTCAAGACATTTAGCATTGACCCAATAGTATCTAACCCACAGTCTACCTTCAAATTTTAGCACTTGTACCAGAAATATTCTTTTTTTTTTTTTTTTTGTGAGAGAACTCTGGAAAGAGTTTTTTTTTATTAATTAACAGAAAAAAAGAAATTAACCCAACATTTAGAAATCATACCATTCTACATGTGCAATCAGTAATTCTTAACATCATCACATAGATGCATGATCATCGTTTCTTAGTACATCTGCATCGGTTTAGAAGAATTAGCAATACAACAGAAAAAGATATAGAATGTTAATATAGAGAAAAGAAATAAAAGTAATAACAATAGTAAAAAAAAAAACCTATAGCTCAGATGCAGCTTCATTCAGTGTTTTAACATGATTATTTTACAATTAGGTATTATTGTGCTGTCCATTTTTGAGTTTTTGTATCTAGTCCTGTTGCACAGTCTGTATCCCTTCAGCTCCAATTACCCATTATCTTACCCTATTTCTAACTCCTGCTGGACTCTGTGACCAATGACATATTCCAAGTTTATTCTCGAATGTCCGTTCACATCAGTGGGACCATACAGTATTTGTCCTTTAGTTTTTGACTAGACTCACTCAGCGTAATGTTCTCTAGGTCCATCCATGTTATTACATGCTTCATAAGTTTATCCTGTCTTAAAGCTGCATAATATTCCATCGTATGTATATACCACAGTTTGTTTAGCCACTCGTCTGTTGATGGACATTTTGGCTGTTTCCATCTCTTTGCAATTGTAAATAACGCTGCTATAAACATTGGTGTGCAAATGTCCGTTTGTGTCTTTGCCCTTAAGTTCTTTGAGTAAATACCCAGCAATGGTATTGCTGGGTCGTATGGCAATTCTATATTCAGCTTTTTGAGGAACCACCAAACTGCCTTCCACACTGGTTGCACCATTTGACATTCCCACCAACAGTAGATAAGTGTGCCTCTTTCTCCACATCCTCTCCAGCACTTGTCATTTTCTGTTTTGTTGATAATGGCCATTCTGGTGGGTGTGAGATGATATCTCATTGTGGTTTTGATTTGCATTTCTCTCATGGCCAGGGACATTGAGCATCTCTTCATGTGCCTTTTGGCCATTTGTATTTCCTCTTCTGGTAGGTATCTGTTCAAGTCTTTTTCCCATTTTGTAATTGGGTTGGCTGTCTTTTTGTTGTTGAGTTGAACAATCTCTTTATAAATTCTGGATACTAGACCTTTATCTGATATGTCATTTCCAAATATTGTCTCCCATTGTGTAGGCTGTCTTTCTACTTTCTTGATGAAGTTCTTTGATGCACAAAAGTGTTTAATTTTGAGGAGCTCCCATTTATTTATTTCCTTCTTCAGTGCTCTTGCTTTAGGTTTAAGGTCCATAAAACCACCTCCAATTATAAGTTTCATAAGATATCTCCCTACATTTTCCTCTAACTGTTTTATGGTCTTAGACCTAATGTTTAGATCTTTGATCCATTTTGAGTTAACTTTTGTATAGGGTGTGAGATATGGGTCTTCTTTCATTCTTTTGCATATGGATATCCAGTTCTCTAGGCACCATTTATTGAAGAGACTGTTCTGTCCCAGGTGAGTTGGCTTGACTGCCTTATGAAAGATCAAATGTCCATAGATGAGAGGGTCTATATCTGAGCACTCTATTCGATTCCATTGGTCAATATATCTATCTTTATGCCAATACCATGCTGTTTTGACCACTGTGGCTTCATAATATGCCTTAAAGTCCGGCAGTGTGAGACCTCCAGCTTTGTTTTTTTCCTCAAGATGTTTTTAGCAATTCGGGGCACACTGCCCTTCCAGATAAATTTGCTTATTGGTTTTTCTATTTCTGAAAAATAAGTTGTTGTGATTTTGATTGGTATTGCATTGAATCTGTAAATCAATTTAGGTAGGATTGACATCTTAACTATATTTAGTCTTCCAATCCATGAACACAGTATGCCCTTCCATCTATTTAGGTCTTCTGTGATTTCTTTTAACAGTTTTTTGTAGTTTTCTTTATACAGGTTTTTTGTCTCTTTAGTTAAATTTATTCCTAGGTATTTTATTCTTTTAGTTGCAATTGTAAATGGGATTCGTTTCTTGATTTCCCCCTCAGCTTGTTCATTACTAGTGTATAGAAATGCTACAGATTTTTGAATGTTGATCTTGTAACCTGCTACTTTGCTGTACTCATTTATTAGCTCTAGTAGTTTTGTTGTGGATTTTCCCGGGTTTTCGATGTATAGTATCATATCGTCTGCAAACAGTGATAGTTTTACTTCTTCCTTTCCAATTTTGATGCCTTGTATTTCTTTTTCTTGTCTAATTGCTCTGGCTAGAACCTCCAACACAATGTTGAATAATAGTGGTGATAGTGGACATCCTTGTCTTGTTCCTGATCTTAGGGGGAAAGTTTTCAATTTTTCCCCATTGAGGATGATATTAGCTATGGGTTTTTCATATATTCCCTCTATCATTTTAAGGAAGTTCCCTTGTATTCCTATCTTTTGAAGTGTTTTCAACAGGAAAGGATGTTGAATCTTGTCAAATGCCTTCTCTGCATCAATTGAGATGATCATGCGATTTTTCTGCTTTGATTTGTTGATATGGTGTATTACATTAATTGATTTTCTTATGTTGAACCATCCTTGCATACCCGGGATGAATCCTACTTGGTCATGATGTATACTTCTTTTAATGTGTTGTTGGATACAATTTGCTAGAATTTTATTGAGGATTTTTGCATATATATTCATTAGAGAGATTGGACTGTAGTTTTCTTTTTTTGTAATATCTTTGCCTGGTTTTGGTATGAGGGTGATGTTGGCTTCATAGAATGAATTAGGTAGTTTTCCCTCCACTTCGATTTTTTTGAAGAGTTTGAGGGGAGTTGGTACTAATTCTTTCTGGAATGTTTGATAGAATTCACATGTGAAGCCGTCTGGTCCTGGACTTTTCTTTTTAGGAAGCTTTTGAATGACTGATTCAATTTTTTTACTTGTGATTGGTTTGTTGAGGTCATCTATTTCTTCTTGAGTCAAAGTTGGTTGTTCATGTCTTTCCAGGAACCCGTCCATTTCATCTAAATTGCTGTATTTATTAGCGTAAAGTTGGTCATAGTATCCTGTTATTACCTCCTTTATTTCTGTGAGGTCAGTAGTTATGCCTCCTCTTCCATTTCTGATCTTATGTATTTGCATCCTCTCTCTTCTTCTTTTTGTCAATCTTGCTAAGGGCCCATCAATCTTATTGATTTTCTCATAGAACCAACTTCTGGTCTTATTGATTTTTCTCTATTGTTTTCATGTTTTCAATTTCATTTATTTCTGCTCTAATCTTTGTTATTTCTTTCCTTTTACTTGCTCTGGGATTAGTTTGCTGTTCTTTCTCCAGTTCTTCCAAGTGGACAGTTAATTCCTGCATTTTTGCTTTTTCTTCTTTTCTGATATAGGCATTTAGGGCAATAAATTTCCCTCTTAGCACTGCCTTTGCTGCGTTCCATAGATTTTGATATGTTGTGTTTTCATTTTCATTCGCCTCAAGGTATTTACTAATTTCTCTTGCAATTTCTTCTTTGACCCACTTGTTGTTTAAGAGTGTGTTGTTGAGCCTCCACGTATTTGTGAATTTTCTAGCACTCCACCTATTATTGATTTCCAACTTCATTCCTTTATGATCTGAGAAAGTGTTGTGTATGATTTCAATCTTTTTAAATTTGTTGAGACTTGCTTTGTGACCCAGCATATGGTCTATCTTTGAGAATGATCCATGAGCACTTGAGAAAAAGGTGTATCCTGCTGTTGTGGGGTGTAATGTCCTATAAATGTCTGTTAAGTCTAGCTCATTTATAGTAATAATCAGATTCTCTATTTCTTTATTGATCCTCTGTCTAGATGTTCTGTCCATTGATGAGAGTGGGGAATTGAAGTCTCCAACTATTATGGTATATGAGTCTATTTCCCTTTTCAGTGTTTGCAGTGTATTCCTCACGTATTTTGGGGCATTCTGGTTCAGTGCGTAAATATTTATGGTTGTTATGTCTTCTTGTTTAATTGTTCCTTTTATTAGTATATAGTGTCCTTCTTTGTCTCTTTTAACTGTTTTACATTTGAAGTCTAATTTGTTGGATATTAGTATAGCCACTCCTGCTCTTTTCTGGTTGTTATTTGCATGAAATATCTTTTCCCAACCTTTCACTTTCAACCTATGTTTATCTTTGGGTCTAAGATGTGTTTCCTGTAGACAGCATATAGAAGGATCCTGTTTTTTAATCCATTCTGCCAGTCTATGTCTTTTGATTGGGGAATTCAGTCCATTAACATTTAGTGTTATTACTGTTTGGATAATATTTTCCTCTACCATTTTGCCTTTTGTATTATATATATCATATCTGATTTTCCTTCTTTCTACACTCTTCTCCATACCTCTCTCATCTGTCTTTTCATATCTGATCTAGTGCTCCCTTTAGTATTTCTTGCAGAACTGGTCTCTTGGTCACAAATTCTCTCAGTGACTTTTTGTCTGAGAATGTTTTAATTTCTCCCTCATTTTTGAAGGACAATTTTGCTGGATATAGGAGTTTTGGTTGGCAGTTTTTCTCTTTTAGTAATTTAAATATATCATCCCATTGTCTTCTAGCTTCCATGGTTTCTACTGAGAAATCTACACATAGTCTTATTGGGTTTCCCTTGTATGTGATGGATTGTTTTTCTCTTGCTGCTTTCAAGATCTTCTCTTTCTCTTTGACCTCTGACATTCTAACTAGTAAGTGTCTTGGAGAACGCCTATTTGGGTCTAATCTCTTTGGGGTGCGCTGCACTTCTTGGATCTGTAATTTTAGGTCTTTCATAAGAGTTGGGAAATTTTCAGTGATAATTTCTTCCATTAGTTTTTCTCCTCCCTTTCCCTTCTCTTCTCCTTCTGGGACACCCACAACACGTATATTTGTGCGTTTCATATTGTCCTTGAGTTCCCTGATACCCTGTTCAAATTTTTCTATTCTTTTCTCGATAGTATCTGTTTCTTTTGGAATTCAGAAGTTCCATCCTCCAAATCACTAATTCTATCTTCTGTGTCTTTAAATCTATCATTGTAGGTATCCATTGTTTTTTCCATCTTTTCTACTTTATCCTTCACTTCCATAAGCTCTGTGATTTGTTTTTTCAGTTTTTCTATTTCTTCTTTTTGTTCAGCCATGTCTTCTTCATGTCCTCCCTCAATTTATCGATTCCATTTTTGAAGAGGTTTTCCATTTCTGTTCGTATATTCAGCATTAGTTGTCTCAGTTCCTGTATCTCATTTGAACTATTGACTTGTTCCTTTGACTGGGCCATATTTTCAATTTTCTGAGCGTGATCCGTTATCTTCTGCTGGCGTCTGCGCATTTAGACAGATTTCCCTGGGTGTTGGACCCAACAGGTTGAAAGATTTTTCTGTGAAATCTCTGGGTTCTGTTTTTCTTATCCTGCCCAGTAGGTGGCGCTCATGGCACACGTTTGTCTGCGGGTCCCACCAGTAAAAGGTGCTGTGGGTCCTTTAACTTTGGAAAACTCTCGCCGTGGGGGAGGTTCGCCAGCCAAAGCGGCTTGGAAGAGTGCCAGCCGGCCCGGGGGTCCGAACATGGGGAGGGTCGCCAGCCGCCGCAGCCTGGGAGAGCGCCCGTCCTAATTTCCTAGTCAGCCCGGGGCGCCAAGCATGGCAGGAGGGCGCCAGCCGCCGCAGCCCGGTAGAGTGCACCGTTCCCAGCCGGACCGGGGAGTCACGTGTTTGGAAGGGACCCCAGTCACCGTTGTCCGCGGCCTGTGGATCTCCGATCCAATTCTCCCAGTTGGTCCGGGGGGCCTCGTGTGGTGGGGGCGCCAGCCGCCGCGGCTTTAGGGGACCGCCTGCCCAATTCTGCCAGCTGGCCCAGGAAGGAGGAAGGGAGGGACTCCGGCCGCTTGCCATCCCACCCAGGAAAGCCCGCGCCCCTCGGTGACCTCACCGGAGCTGGTTCTCCCAGACAGTCAGCTGTTCCAGGATGGGGTACGCTGTCTTTTTGATCTCTGTCGTGGCTCTGGGAGCTGTTCTGTATTGTTTCTACTCCCCTAGTAACTGTTCTGGAGGAGGAAAGGTGAGGGTGGCAAGGCTGTCAAGGACGGTGGCGGAAGAGCCGGTGAAGGCGGAAGAGGGCATGGTGGTGGTTGGAGAGCCGCTGGAGTAGGAGGAGAAAGGGAAGGATAAGATGGCGGATGGATCGCCGCCAGAGCAGAAAGGGAAAGAGAAGGGCAAGATGGCGACGGGAGTGCCGCTGGTGGAGAAAGAGGAAGAGGAGGGCTAGATGGCGGCAGGAGCGCCGGTGGAGAAGGGGGAAGAGGAGGGCTAGATGGCGGCGGGAGCGCTGGCAGAGAAAGAGGAAGAGGAGGGCTGGATGGCGGCGGGAGCGCCGTCGGCGGAGCCAGAAATATTCTTTAGGGCTGTTTTTAATTTATTCTAGATTCTAATCTAAGATTCCACATTGCATTTACTTGTCTTGACTTGTTAGTCTCTTTCAGTATGGAATAGTTCCTCAATCTTTGTCATTTTTGAAGAGTACATGCCCATTCCTCAATTCGGGTTTGCTTGATGTTTCCTCCAGATTAGATTCAGGTTATATGTTTTTAGCAGGAATACCACAGAAATTCTGTTGTATCCTTCTCAGTACATATATTAGGACATGATCTCAGTCTGTCACAGTACCTGGCATGTTAATTTGATCATTTGGTTAAAGGGGTAACCACCAGGTTTCTCCACTGCAAAGTTACTATTTTTCCTTTGTAATTATTAAGTAATTTGTAGAGATATACTTTGAAACTATGCAAATGCACTGCCCTCATCAACCTTTCACCCATTCTTTTGACTTCAATAATTTTCTAACTCCATTATTCCTTCTATATACAGAGTTAGCGTTACACTCTAAGAAAAGGCTTTCCTTTCTTCCCATTTGTGTGTATCACTACAGATTCGAGGATATTCATTTTATTCAATGGACTATATATATTTTTTTAATGTTCAGATTGCCCCAAATTTTTCCAGAGGGAGCTCCTTCAAGCTAGCCCTGACTTTTAAGGATAATTTTAATTCCCAAATATTATGCTTGTCCCCATCCAGAGTTCTAGGATGTCTTCCCCTGATGTCAAATGTCATTTTCTCAGAGAATACATCCTGAGTTTATAATAAACAACTACAAACATGATTAGAAAAGTAAATATGAAGGAATCTATCTAAATTATTTGAAGATTATATGCTGTTTTGAGACCTACTTTATTAATACTTATATCAAGTGGTGAATTTTAATTTAAAGATCTAATTTAAGGTACATTATTATGATAGGTGAGGTTATCTGAAATAATTCTGAAAACCAATCAGAAGTTTGAATTATAAAAGACAAAGGTTATATTGTTGGCACCTGAGTTCACCTTTATACCTAAAATACTAAATAATACTCATTGCAAAGAGGATACCAAGAAGTCTGATTGATATATGCTTATCCAGAAACACACAGGCATGGAAGGCTCTTTTAACAGATACTTCCCAATTTACACACAAACACTTTCAAAAGTTCATTTGTAATTCCAAACTCAATCCAGTATTCCACAGAAATACTATAAATACAAATCATGGAATCTTAGCATGGCTAGAGGACCCTGGAGATGATATTGTTTAACTTTATTATTTTACAAAGATACAACATAGGTCCAGAGCAGTGAACTTTCATAGAGATAGTAACTGGAAGAGTTAGAATATGAATATAGTTTTCTGGATTTCAAGATAAAAGCTGTCTTAAGTATGTCACTTACAATGGTGAGATTAACAAATTAGCCACAAAAAAGCTCCTTAGCTAACAGTGTGACTGAAACACTTAGCAAATGAACAATCACTAGGGAAAAACAATATTGCAATAATCATCATTAAAGTAAACCAAAAGTAGTTATGCTGAAAAGAAATTTTATTTAAATAATGAATTTTGGGCTAGATTAATTTAAAAAAATTCATGGAACTGCACAACACAGTGACCCTAAGTTAAACCATGGACTATAATTAATAGTACACTTATAAAAATGTACTTTCACCAATTGTAACAAATATACCACACCAATGCAAAGTGTTAATAATAGGGTGGTATATGGGAACCCTGTATTTTAAGCATGATTGTTCTGTAAATCCACAACTTCTCTAATAAGAGAAAAAAGTAAGGGAAAAAAAGATAACAGAAAGGCATATTAACATTTCTGTTGAATTCTTAGAAGAAACCTATAGGCACGTTAGAGGCTGGGGGCCATAGTTCTGTAACATGTCTAATTTCACCATATAACTTTGGAGTTTCCTTTTCCATGACTGACATGTACCATCAACAAAATTCTAACTTATCAAGTATAATCCAAGTTGTTTAGGGTTTTTGCATTAACTTCCAACTCTTTTTATTTAAGATTTGTAACTCTACCCAGAGAAAAACACAAGAAACATTTTCTGTATAAGAGATAATGCAACACTCAAGACTGCTAAACTTTTTCTTGAAATAGAAGATTTTATATAGAAATACATATTTCTTCTCATTTTACTTCAGAAAGTCTTAATTTTTCAAGGTTGTCTACTTTAATATCAAATTAAAATAGTCAAATTACATGTAGAAAACCATTAATAATACTCATGTCTCCTTCATCTTTACCTGTCTGGTGAGATCAACTCCTGGATTTCCGGTGATCTGAGGCCTTTTCCTGTTCTTTTTCCCATCTTCCTCCTCTAATTAGACTTGAGGCTGAAAACAGGAGGATTAACCCTCTCATGACCATGCTGATGCTTCTCATACTAAAACAGGCATTGTGCCTCAAGTAGGAAGTGGATTCCCAATGAATACTTTCAAAGATTGTCTTACAAGAAGTCACCATGTAGCTATTTAAAATCTTCACTATAACAGGTCAGAATGTTCATATAGTTATCCTGGATGAGACATTTCATAAAGGCAGCACAGGAGAAAGAAAATGTTTTATACCTTTAAAGTTGAATACATACAGTGATCCAGATAGCATTTTCAGAAATTACTAATACACTGTTATTTTTCAAAATCTATTACTTTGCAAATTCCATCACCAGAATCAGAATTTTCCATGACAACTAATTAAATGGGTACAGCAATGCCATACATACCCTGAGTGGCTGTTGGAGGTAGTTTGAGGGTATTGTCTAATTTCTCCCAGAGATAAGTTGGTCGAGGAATGCCTTCCTCTGAGCTACAAAGCAGGATGACATCACTGCCAATATCCTGGGATCCTTGGATTTGGCAGTGTGGAGCAGAAGGAGGAACTATAATAGGAGGAGAAAGCAGTAAGTACACATTTACTAAGATCGAAGTGACAACAGAACAGACATCAACATTCCGTACTGGACCTCAGATAACACTGCTTTTGGAACACATAACAGGAGAGTCTTTCAAGGGTAAAGCCAGAGAAGAGTTATGTACTAATACAGAGGCTGGAGCATTGGTACTTCATAAGGGGGGAAGTTTAGACTGAGGTTCAAGTGTACCTACTAGTTCACAGAAATGCAGTGGACGTTTTCCAGTCACTAAGACAGATAAGACCCCAAGGGACATGAAATTAAGAATTAGAAATAAGAATACTAAAGGAAGAAGGTGGAGGTTTATAGCTAAAGCAAGCAAATAAAAACATAAACTAATCCCACGGTTTGATGTCATATATTGGGGACATCAAACCGTTTATAAGTAGAGTTTAAATCCAAGTGATGACATGTGTAATGATAATGGCTTTTCAATAAATGTGTCCACCCTTTCAAAAATGAATGAATGGATGAAAGAGGAATGTAGGTTATATAGTGGAACCAGGAAAGAGAGTAGGTGAGGGGAGATAAAGTGATGAATGTGTGAGTAAGAAGCGTAAAAATCTCAAAGAATCTTAAATGCTTTGATGGAGTAAACCAATCTCAGTTATACTGCCTCTGACATTGCCACTGTGAAATTATAAGGGGAAAAAACAAAATAATTCTGTGAAGGTAGCATTAACTGTAAGATAAATGAAAGGCTTTTTTCCTTCCTTTAAACAAATGAAAAAATAAGTAAACTTGGAAACTGTAGGAAGCCAGTTACCTAATTTACAGGTATAAGCACTAGAATGTACTCAGTCCTCAGAATACTTTTAAATCTGTAAAATTTTTAATATATTATAATGGATAAGATTTTTAGAATAGAAATTTCCAATCTGCTCCTTAGTTTTCATGTTTTGTTTGAAGATCAGAAGAACCAAGTACCAAGGCTATAGCATATTCTCATCCAAGGAGGGAAAACGGCAAGAATCCCCAACACTGATATTTTCAGTGATTCAACAATGGAAGAGAAAAAATAGGAGGGAGTTTGACAAGGAATCAGGAAGTAGATTCTGACACTTGAGTAGGATGGAGGAGAAAAGTGAAAGGTCATCTTTGATTGGCATTTTAGACCACCCTTCTTCATTATCAGAAAAATGCCCTTGAGATGTAGGCTTTAGAAAGTCACCTGAAAGAAGGTGGGAACATTATGTGCAAGAAGTATAGAGTTGCAAAAGTAGAGCCAGGACTTAGAGGAGAGAATATAGGAAAAGACACCAGCAAACTGAGACTGTAGAAAGAAGAGCAGAAGTAAACGTGCTTGAGAGTAGATTCATAAGTAAAGCCCAAAATGTCTACAAAGTTTCCTATCACTCACCTAATACTGTAAGACCAGTGACCCCAATGTTCCTGCCCCCTCTGTCTGGAAGGTTGTTGACCAAACACTGGTAAGTGCCTGTGTCTGACAGTTGGGTGTTATTAATGAAGATGGATACATTGGTGGCTGGCATGGTGCCTGTAAATCCTACCCTACCGTGGAATTGGGGGGCACCGTCAAACATTTGTCCACCCTGATACAGTATGACCTGCAAAAGAAAGCAAAATAAATAAACTGGTGACTGCATTCCCTCCTCAACACATAGCAATTATCATCTAGTAGAGTAGACTGCCTGTTGGAAAATTTTATTTCTAACCTTAGAGCGGTCACTAACTCTATAGTGTCTGCTCATAGGTATTTCAAGATTCTAAATTCTCACATACCAAATTGGAATAACTCTGTTTCCTTATCTAATTCATGAAAACATAGAAAATGTCTTTAATTATGATCTACCATTAGCTCATATTTTTATCAAATAGAAAAATTAATTCCAAAATGAAAAGTTAAAAAAAAATCAGCAGTGCCATTCCCATGCCTACTAGGTCACAAATGATAAAACACAGTTATAGACTGAAAATAAACAAATGTCATAAAAGGGAAGAATAGTTACAAGTCCATGGTTGCTGTGCTTAAATTAGTATCTCTTTATTAAAATTAACTATTTATAGAAAAGAACTCAAAATGGTGTAACAAAAAGCCCTTTGTCCTGAAAATGAGGGGTCTGGTTCTATTTAAGCTCTTCCTGTAAATTTTTGGGTCACTGTGGTCAAATTTTTTGCCTCTGCCTCTATCACCAACTCCTAAAATGACAAGGGTAAAGCAAAATGATCCCAAAGATTCAGTCTAACTATAAAAATCCTGTGGTTTGATGAAACAAAAGAAGCTTCTATAAAATATATATTTGAATTTCATAACAGAAAATTTAGCTTATGGGATATTTTAGATTGTAATAAGTTTTACAAAGCAGAAAAGTTTCAAAAAAGAAGTAAGTTACTTGGGGGAAAAAGGAATAGTCATGATCACAATTCTTTAATTTTCTCAGCATTATTTTCTGCAGTGGGTATTACACTAGCCAAATAGAAGGAAGTACTACTATTTAATGTTCGTTCCTTACTATTATCACTATTTTCTTTGCATATTATCACTATTTTTAAAAAAGTATTCTCATCTACCTGTGTCAACACCAATCCCTTCCTGTCAAAATATGCTTGTTTTTTTGGTCTTTGTATTTCCTGTCAGTAATGTCTTCAATAAAATTCTATGTTCCTACATAAAAGGGTCCCCTTAATATCTGATAATTAAAAAAAGAAGTCTTTTAAAAAGAGGATCACCTCTTCTAACAGTTGCCTGATAATGAACAGGGCTAGGACTTAAAATAGCATCAGCATGATGCAAATGCCCCCTATATTAGAAATCAAATATGTACTCAGGGTATTTCCCTACCCACCTCTTTTAAAAAGATTAATATTTTAGACATAGCACAGGATAAATATGTATTTCATAGAACAGAAGTACCTGTTCGGGTTGGTTAGCATTGGAGAGTGGAATGACCATCCAAATGACATTGAGGTTAATGAGGGCAGCACTGGTAGTGAAGGTACAGGGCAGTACTGCCGTCTGACCCCGGGCCACTTGGATACTTCCAGGACTCTCTGAAACTTCCAGGGAAGCTGCAACACCTACAGAAGAAGGAACAAGGAAGTTATGTACTCACTCATTCCTGATAGCTCAACCTCCCTCAAAAAAGTTTTATGTGTTTTACATCATTGATATTGTGAACACAGTGACATGATAGCCTTACAAAGCAGCTATGACCATCACTGAATCAAAATAACAAAAACAGCCCATTCTTTTATCTCCTAGAAACTACAGTGTAAAAATACTGGAGACTACTCTGTTGGATAAGACACTACTTGGACAGATTTAAAAACAACATGGGAGAATTCAACTGACAGGGTTTGAGCAAAACCTGCAATGGTGACATGAGACAAGAAATAAAATGTAAATCTTTAAAGCATCATTTACAGGAACACACCACCCCAAAATTAAATGTTTACATATAAATCTAACAAAATACATGCAGAAAACTATATGAAACTATATGATCAAAAATCAAACAATTCTAAATACATGGGAAGACATAAAGGTTTAAGGACTGGAACATTCAACATTTAAGATGCCAATTCTCCCCATACTGATCTATAGATTTACAATAATCCCAATGAAAATCCAACAGGTTTTTTGTAGATATCAACAAATTAATTCTAAAACTTAAATGAAAAGGCAAAGAATTAAAATAGTCAAAACAATATGGAAAAAGAATTACAACTTGGAAAACACAGTATCTTATTTGAAAATTCACTTTAAAGCATAGTAATCAAGATTGTATGAGGCTTGCATAAGGATAGGTATATATATAAAAGGTATAAGATTGCCAGTTCTGAAATGAATCCTTATGCTTATGGTCAACTGCTTTTCAACAAAGGTATAAGACAATTAAATAGGGAAAAGAATACTCTTTTCAGCAATTGGTAGTGAGACAATCTGATACTCATATGCAAAAATATGTACTTTGACCCTTATCTCACAGTACCATATGATAAAATAAACTCAAAATTATCACAGACATAAATATAAGACTTAAAACTATAAAACTTCTAGAAGTAAACATAGGAGAAAATCTTTTGGGGCTAGTTAAAGAGGTCTCAGATATGTCATCAAAACCATGAATCATAAAAGAAAACACATTGATAGATTGTACATCATTAAAATTTTTTAAAGTTTGTGCTTTAAAAGAATTAAGAAAATAAAAAACCAAAGCATGGGCTGAAAGAAAATATTTGTAAATCATATATCCTGATAAATAGCTTGTATCCAGAATACAGAAAGAACTATTACAACACAATAATAAAAGACAAACAACCTAATTTTTATATGAACAAAAGATTTGAATAGACATTTTACCAAGGAGCACATACAAATAGCTAATAAGCATTTGGAAAAATGTTCAGCATTACTCATTAGGGAAATGCATGTTTAAGCCATAAAAAGACCACCACACATCCACTGGAATGGCTGTAATTAAGACAACACCAAGGTGCCGGTGAGGACGTGGAGAAACAAATCTTCATGCGTTGTTGATGGAAATGTAAAACAGGACAGCTGTTTTGAAAAATAGTGCCATAATTTGTTAAAACGTTAAATATAAATTTATCATACAACTTAGAAATACCATTCCGAGTAAATCTAGCCAATTACAATAAAAATACATGTATACATGTTCACACAAAGACTCAAATGTATGTTCATAGCAGCATTATTCATATTATCCCCATATGTGAAATGATACAAATACCCATTAATTTGTTGATGTATAAACAAACTGTCTATATCCACATAATGGAATACTATTGAGAAACAAAAAACAACAAACTACAGATACATATTACACAATTGGATGGCCCTCTCAAAAACATTTTGCTAAGTGAAAGAAGCCAGAGGGAAAACACTACATACTGTATGATTTCATTCATAGGAAATGCCCAGAAAAGGCAAATTTATAGAGACAGAAAGCAGATCAGTGGTTGCCTAGGAGTAGGGAGGAGGAAGTTAAGATTTATGCAAATAGGCTCAAAGAAACTTTTTAAGGTGATGAAAAAGTTCAAAAGCTGGATTGCTATGATAACTGTACAACTCTATAAATTTACTTAAAATCACTGAACTTTATAGTTTAAATGGGTGAATTCTGTGGAATGTAAATTATACCTCAATAATGTCATTAAAATTCAAAAAAGGAAACAGTGACTCACAGATAGTCAAATCCTGGAAAGTCAAAACCAATTGTTATCTCTTCTAAAAAGAACACATGCCCCCCCGGGATTATAGACCAATATGGGGATAATAGGAGATTAAAATAGGTCAGGGGGGAAAAATTAGGTCAGGGAACCCTACAAAAAGGCAATTCTAAATCCTGAAAAATACCTCAATGAACTTGAGGTCATGGTACCATCTCAAAATGTTTCATTTTCAAGTGATATTATTGCAATTCTCCCCACAAAAAGTAACACTATAACATACTGTTATGGTTACAATTAGTTTAAGAAATAAATTTACATAGCACCTTCCTTCTATAGAATGTCATGTTCTTCACATATAGTCTGCTGATGTTCTCAGGAGTTAAATTTGCAGGATAAAATGTTTCATAAAATAAGCCATCTGTGATAGAATATAAAGCACTTAATAACATCAGGAAAGGCCTCTAAATTATATAACACTAGGGAAAGCCGAAAAAACTTCAGGTGTTAGAGGCAAAAGGGGGTTATTTGACCACAGAGTTAGCAAAAAAATAGGGGAGCAAACTACCTCACAGGGTAAAAGTAAGGTGAGGGAATATGTTTGTTACAATGATTTTAAATGCTACTGTTGATGTTTCTAGGTATAAGCATGGAAGCCCAATCCTCCAAAGAAGAAATAAAGGGAATAGCCCATCCCTCCCCTTATACACTCCACTCTCAATTTACTAATTTCAAGTTGAACTCAAACAATCTTTGACTAAAATTTTTTTAATGGCCAATATCAATTAAGAATGAAGCAAAAGATGTTGATGGGAAAACTGAAAAAAAAAAAGATAGTATTTAACTGGAGGGAAAGAAGATGCTTAGGGTAGGGGTAGGAGCTAGGGAAAACAAAGCAGGTCTGCTGGCAAAGAGAAAGCCTCTGGGACTCAGGAAACTATGAAAACAGTATACCTCTACTTCACATTTTTGTATAAAGTTAGCCCTGATATCTCAAGTATTGAGATGACTGCAGAAAAATGCTTCAGATAAGCTACTTTCAGAACTTGTTAAAGTATGGGTTTAAAGTCAAGATAGAGCTGTTTTGAAATGTGGCTCTTTCATTTACTTCGTTGTGTGGTCCAAAATGAGTCACTTAATCTCTCTGAGTCTGTTTGTTTCATTATCTGTAAACTAGGGCTCAATACTATCATCCTACCATCAAAGGGTACAATGAGGGCATAGCCAGACGCTGAGGATGACTAATGCGCTATTACCACTGCTGGCTAACATTTACGACACACTGGCCATGTACCAAGGCTACACTAAGCACTTTACCTACATTAACTCATTTAATACTATGTGGTATCTACTGACATTATCCCCATTTTACAGAAGAAAAAAAAAAAAAAATGGAGGCTTAAAGAGAATAGGAAACCAGCTCAAGGTCACAATAGCTAGGACATATCTGTCCAAGAGGGCTTTCTGGTAAAATCTCAGTAGAAGGAAGCCAGAAGTGGACTTCTGGATTCCAAGAGGGTATTTTACTGGCAGTCAGGAATACATGTATTTCTGTATATAAATTAATCTCTTGTTGTGTTTTATTTTTCAACTCAGAGTGATAAGAAAAGTTGTGTAGTCTGTTTAAGTTTTAGGGAGAGGAGAACCGGCTCCTGTATAAATTTAAATGGATGTGAAAAGAAAATAAAGTTGCCTTGTGATTGTATCTCAGGATTCCTATTTAACATACTGGTAGCACCGAGTCATCAAAAATTTCTCAGTGAGAGTAAAGAGGAGAGAAATGGGTGTTTCATTACACTTTAAATTCTTAATTTAAAAATTTTTTAAATTTCATAATTTTATGAAAAAAAAACCCCACCTAAAATCCTATTTCCTCTTAAAGTATATTTCTGTGTTTAAGGTTCTGGCAAATTACAAACTTCAATGCTAAATAATGGATTAAAAATTCATTTAGGTCCCAGGGAAAATGGAGGAGTAAGGAGCTATAGGACACACTGCTCCTTCAAACACAGCTAATGGTCAGATAGAAATTGCCCTAACCATCAGTTCTGAGGCTCCAGAAGCGAGGGGAGCACTGTACAGCATCTAGGAAAGGGCAGGACAGAGAGACTGAGAAGCTGCAGCTAATAAACTGTGAGTGAATTATGGCAGTGCCAGTGCCCAACCCCCACTCTCAAGGCAAAAAGCCACAGGTATGGTCTGTGGCTGGCTGCAGTGGACAGAAAGGGATTTCAACCCAGAATTATGACAGAACAAATTTCTGTTTTGTTAAGCCACCAAATTTATGATCATTTGTTAGAGAAGGCATAGGAAGTTAACACTGGTACAAAGGAGAATAGGAAGAGGATTCTTCCTCAAATATTATCACAGTTTTGTGGAGTCCAAAGGCATGATGATGATAATTCCAACTCTTTGTAAAAATGGTTGCCAGACAAAAGAGGAAAAATTGATTTCTCCTTTAGTCAGGGTATGTATCACAAAAATTTTCAGCTGTACTTTCAGGTTAACTGCATCTTTTCAAGGAAATAAGAGAGAGAGAGGGTTACTGAACTATCAGTAACAGATATGTAATAGGTATGGCAACATGAGATATGACTCCCAGGGATGAGCCTAACCTTAGCACTGTGGGATCAGCAATGCTGTCTTGACCAAAGGGGGAAAAAGAATTGTAACAAATAAAGTATCAGTGGCTGAGAGAGTTCAAAAAGAGTCGAGAGGCTACTCTGAACTTCTTTTATTGTTCAAATGTGGCTTCTCTCTCTAAGCCAACTCGTCAAGAAGCCCCATTACATGGGACATGACTCCCAGGGGTATAAATTTCCCTGGCAATGTAGGACAGGACTCTCAGGATAAGCTGGGACCTGGTATCATAGGATTGAGAAAGTCTTCTTGACCAAAAGGGGAAAGAGAGAAATGAGACAAAACAAAATGTCAGTGGCTGAGACATTTCAAACAGAGTCAAGTGGTTATCCTGGAGGTTATTCTTATGCATTATAGAGATATCCCGTTTTTTAGTTTATGTTATATTGGAGTGGCTAGAGGGAAGTACCACAAAGTTCTAGTAGCCATGTTTCTTGAAGAAAGTTCCAGTAGCTATAGCTTTTTCAGTGTGACTGGGTGACTGTGAGAACTATGTGTCTGACACTCCTTTTGTCTAAGGTATGGACAAATGAGTAAAAAATATGGATAAAAATAAGCAATGGGGGAACTAAGGTTAAAGTAAATTGAGCAGATTGAAATCCTAGTAGTCAATGAGAGGGAGGGTTAAGGGGTATGGTATAGTATGTGTTTTTTCTTTTTCCTTTTTTTATTTCTTTTGCAGGTAAGATGCACATGTTCAAAAAAATTAACATGGTGATGAATACAAAACTATGTGATGATTTTGAGAACCACTGATTGTACACAATGCATAGAATGTTTCCATGTCAAGAATGTTTCTATGTTTAAGAAATGACAATAAATACATTTTTAAAAAAGCATCAGCACACAAAAATCAGTAATGTTTCTATACACTAATAATGAGCAATCTGAGGAAACCAAGAAAAAGTTCCTTTACCACAGCAACTAAAATAATCAAATATCTAGGAATAATTTAACCAACACCAAAAACTACAAAACACTATAAAGAAACTCACGGAAGACCTAGGTAAATGGAAAGTCATTCTGTTTCATGGATTGGAAGACTAAATATCATTAAGACGTCAGTTCTACTGAAATTGACTTACAGATTTAATTCACTCCCAATCAAAATTCCAACAGCTGACTTTGGAGAAATGGAAAAGCCATTATCAAATTTATTTGGAAGGGTAAGGGGCTCTGAATAGCCAAACATATATTGATAAAGAAAAAGGAAGTTGGAAGACTCATACTTTTCAACTTTGAAGCATATTTACAAAGCTATAGTGGTCAAACAGTATAGTACTGGCATAAAGATAGCTATATTGACCAATGGAATTGACCAAAGGAATCAAATTGAGAATTCAGAAATGGACCCTCACATTCAGAGCCAACTGATATCTGACAAGACTGCTAAGTCCTTTCAATTGGGAAAAAAATAGTCTCCTCAACAAATGTTGCTGGTAGAACTGGATATCCACATCCAAAAGACTGAAAGAGGACCCCCATCTCACACCTTATATAAATATCAACTCAAAATGGATTATAGATGCAAATATAAGAGCCAGGATCATAAAATGCCTAAAAAATGTAGGGCAACCCTACCACTATATACCCCAAAGAACTGAAAACATGGACTTAAAACAGTATTTTCATACCAATGTTTATAGTGGCAATATCCACAATTGTAAGCACAATTCCAAAAGATGGAAGCAACATAAATGCACATCAACTGATGAATGGATATATAAAATATGGTATAGACATAAGAATGAAGTCCTGACACATGCAATAATATGAAGGAATCCTGAGGACATTGTTTGAGTTAAATATGTGAAACACAAAATGTCAAATATTGTATGATGTCATTATTATGAACTAATTATAATAAGCAAATTCATAAAGTTAGAATCTAGAAGACAGGTTACCAGAAGATAGAATGGGGGTAAAGAATGGAAAGCTGATGCTGAATTTGTTCAAAATTTCTAATTAGGTTGATTATTAATGTTTGGATATGGACAGAAGTGATGGTAACACATTACTGTGAGTATAATTAATGCTGAATTACGTGTGTGAATGTGATTCAAAGAGGAAGTTTGGGGTAGCGTGTGTTCCTAGAAGTAAAGCTAGAGCATAAAACACGGGGCTGTAGAACACAGTGAACTCTGTTATGGATTATGGTTGAGGCTAATAGTACAAATATAAGAATGCTTTTTTTTCAGAAACTATAACAAAAGTACATCACTATTACAAGATGTTAATAATAGGGTGGCATATGGGAAAAATACACCTAAAGCAAAGTGTGTACTATAGGTTAACAGTAATATTTTAATATTCTTGCACTAATTGTAATAAAGGTACCAGGCCAATGCCAAGTGTCAACAATAGGTGAACATATGAGAATGCTGTATTTTTTATTCTTAGAAAAATGTTACATGTCAGAGAAACCACTATATTTCTTTGTCAGTTACACTGGTTTATACTGATGATTCTCTGAAAGTGCAAGCAGTCAGCTACAGGTCAAACCTTTATCTTCAGCAGAAAAAAATTTACACAAGAAGCAAGGCAAAGCAAGTATATTAATTATGTTCTACCTGTCAATTAACACAAGCCTGGTAAAAATGTAAAGGTGGGATAAGGTCAGGTGTCTTGATTGACAGAGCCCTTTTAGACACTTTGAACTTTATACAGCTACAAAATTCTATGGGATATAAATGTACCTTATTGCCATAGGTCTGTTTTCTCAATAGACAGAGGTTTTACTTTGTCACACGGCTATTATCCTCAAAGTAGCTAAAATCTACCTCCCCACCTGGGTAATTCCTGCTATTATTATAAGTAGTATAGCCAAAAGCTCTGAATATATAAGCCTTGTTTAATAAAAGAAAATATGTTAATAAGTCAAGCCCTCAATTTTTAAAAGCTAGCATCTATGAACCTTATTTTTGTAATAACAAAACTAAGCCTAATTATTATTAATGCCTGAGTCACCTCCCAAAAACCTCCTTATTGCTCAAGTGTGGCTTCTCTAAACCAAACTCTGTAAATAAACCTACTACCTTATTGACTATGTTGGCCATGACTCCGAGGGATGATCCCCCCTGCAGCAGTTGGATTATTATCAAGTATTAATCAGCAATGCATTTGGAGAAATACTTTGATCAAAAGGAGGAAATATTAAATCATATAGAGTTTCAATGGCTAAGAGATTTCAAATAGAGTTGGGATGTCCGTCTGGAGGTTACTCTTATGCAGGTCTCAGACAGATTTCATAAATTGTCACAGTATGCAAAGTCTCAAACAAAAGTTCTCTGGAGGGCCCTAGGGACATCCTGATACTATAAGCAAGCCACATGGCTACATAAAATCAGCACCCCCTCAGTGGGCTCTACCTGGAAATCTATGAAAAGTGATTTCCCCAATACATCATAGTTATACTCACTTATAAACTCTTTAATCGTGATTCTTCTACTTCTTTTATTTGAACCTAAAATTTTCAATTTACTTGTTAACTTTATTTCTCAGAGACTTAAAGCTTCCAGATAGTTCCTAGTCCAACTGAGCCCTGAAACTCAGCAGGTATATTGTTAACTCCCACTCTCCAGTTCTTCAGGCCTGCCATGGGCAATAACAAAATGATGACGATTAATCAGCCCCATCCCCAAACCAAGAAATATATTCAACTGCAAGCAAAACAATTCCATTCCTCTGCCCTATAATATCAATATCCCACCTAAGTCTGAAACAGCCAGACTGGTCATCGTCTCAAGTACTTCAAGATTGAGGAATGAACAAAAATAATGGGAGGTTAGGGGTGCAAGCATTGTTAAGTGATAGAATTCTCGCCTACCATGCAGGAAACCTGGGTTCGAAAGTGCCATGCACTTTCCCCAGGAAAAAAAAAATTTTCAACAAATGGTGCTGCAATAACGGGATAGTCACATGGAAAAAAATGAAATGTAACCCCACCATACAGCATACAATAATAATAGGGGAGTGTGACCACTGACTAAGCAGATTTATTATTATTGTCATTATTTATCTTGTGTTAACTGAGTAATTTTCAACACTGCTATAAAAAAGAGAAAGTGATATGATGGATGCAAACTATTCTTTAAAGATTCTAGGGTAAAAATAATAATGTGTACATGTTAAACATTGCTGAATTTGAGTAATGGGTATAAAAGAGTTTTTTGTAATATCCTTGTAACTTCTTGTAAATTTGAAGTTATTTCAAATTAAAACATTTTTTAAAATTCATTTAAAAGGTCCTAAAATTTTCAATTTTTACATGTAAAATGCATACTTTAAAAACTGAATTGGGGTGTCGTGACAGTGGCTCAATGGCAGAGTTCTCACCTGCCATATCCGGAGACCTGGGTTCGATTTCCGGTGCCTGCCCATACAAAAATAATAATAATAAAAGAACTGAATTGGCAACATTTTGCAGACTTGAATCTTTTCTCAGTACTTTCTCCAAGAAAAATTAAGTTGACTCATGAATTCTGAATGGCCCTTGGCAATTTAAAAAAAGACGTAAAGAAAATGGCCATGTTTCCTCTGAGGAACTGAAAACACAAATAACATTTTTCTATGCTTCTTTAGACCACTTTTTCCCAAGATTTAAAGCATAAAGAAATTCATATTTTCTTACAACAAGAAGGCCATTTTGGAGGGAAATGAGCTGGCAGCATAGAATCTTTAAAAAAATCTGAAAAGGGATCATATATATCACGTAGCTAAGGGAACAGGTTAAGAACATTTTACAACGATCTGCTTACTGGTAGATTCAAAGGACATGAAATTTCCACTGCAAACCCATTAGAGCTACAACACCTGAAATCCAGAAGGGAACTAGCTCAAGTAATCTGAGATTTCAAAATCCCATTTATTAAATGACCCATTAATTTCATCATTAAACAATGCCACATTGTCATATAATACATTTTTACAAATGCAATCTGCTTCTGGACATCACATTTTGTTTTGTTAATCTATTCTTATATCAATAATAAATGTACTATAATTATAGCCCTATAGTACCTTCAAAGACCTGGTAAAGGAAATATCCTATTCTTATTTTTCTTTTTTTAATGTGAATCATTTATTTTTATTATTATTTGTGCTCATATAACTGTACAATATTATGAATTTTTTGCTAAATGCCATTTTAAATGTATTCCATAAATCCTAATATTTTTCATTATCTTTATTACTTTTCTGTTTTTTAGAAATTCTGTAATTTTGACTTATAAATCTTTTATTTTTTATTTATTTTTTATTGTATAACATATATACAAAGCAAATAAAGAAAACAGCAGTAGTTTTCAATGTACTCCTCAACAAGTAGTTACAAGACAGATCCCAGAGTTTCTCAGGAGCTACCATACCATCATTTCAGATTTTTCCTCCTAGCTGCTCCACAATATAGGGGGCTAGAAGGAATAATTTTTTTTTATCATTACAATTGACCTTTTTTTTCTTTTTTGTGAAAAATAACATATATACAAAGAAGTAATAAATTTCAAAGCACAGTACAATTAGTTGTAGAACATATTTCAGAGTTTGGCATGGGTTACAATTCCACAATTTTAGGTTTTTACTTTTAGCTGCTCTAAGATACTGGAGACTAAAAGAGATACCAATTCAATGATTCCACAATCGTATTCATTTGTTAAATCCTACCTTCTCAGTATAACTCCATCAACACCTTTGATCTTTCTATCCCTCTCTTTAGGGGTGTTCCAGCTATGGCCAGTCTAACTTTATCATGTTGAAAGGGGCTATCAATAATATGGGATAGGGAGGTGGAACTAGCTGATGTTCTGGAGAGGCTGGGCCCTCTAGGTTTCAGGACTTACCTGGTCCAGGGACCCATTTGGAGGTTGTAGTTTTCTGGA
This sequence comes from Tamandua tetradactyla, assembly GCF_023851605.1. Taxonomy (NCBI): domain Eukaryota; kingdom Metazoa; phylum Chordata; class Mammalia; order Pilosa; family Myrmecophagidae; genus Tamandua; species Tamandua tetradactyla. Next base: position 27,255,389 of record NC_135336.1, on the reverse strand, counting down.
AAGTTACCCTAGTACATGGAACCCTTGTGCAATTTTATATATTGCCTTTTTATATTTTATATATTTTATATATTGCCTAGGTATTCTTTAGGATTGGCTGGAATGGTTTTTCTTGGGGGTTGGCAAGTTATGATAGATAGTAATATCTAACTGAAGCTTAACTAAGAGCAACCTCTAGAGTAGCCTCTCGACTCTATTTGATTTGAACCCTCTCTGCCACTGATACTTTCTCAGTTACACTTCTTTTCCCCCTTTTGGTCAGGATGAAATTGTTGATCCCACAGTGCCAGAGCCAGACTCATCCCTGGGAGTCATCTCCCACACCACCAGGGAGATTATCACCCCTGGATGTCATGTCCCACATAAGGGGCAGGGCAATGATTTCACTTGCAGAGTTGGGCTTAGAGAGAATGAGGCCACATGTCCTCCAGAAGTAACTCTTAGGCATATCTATAGGTAGGCTAAGCTTCTCCACTACCTACGTAATATTCACAGGAATAAGCCTCAAGATCAAGGGTTTGTCCTATTGATTTGGGAGCCCCCAAAGTTTGACAGAGTATCAGGGGATTCCCTGATGGTAAAGTTTGAGAGTTCCATATTTTTTCTCCCATCCCTCAAGGGACTTTGCCAATATTTTTTGATTATCTGCTTACTATACTCTAGGGTGTATCCAGGCATTACACTAAACTATACAGGATTAAAGGACCTCTTTTTATTCTGGGCTCCCTGTGTTTCAATTGTTCAAATGAGCTATATAGATAGGTTGAGTTAGATTATATGCCACAATGACACAGACATCTGCACACTAAAGTTCACAGCAACATTATTCACAATTTCCAAAAACTGGAAACAAACCAAATGCCCATCAACAGACAAGTAGATTAACAAAATGTGGTATATACATGAAATGGAATATTATTTTTCTTTAATAAATAAATGAATAAATACTGATAATAAATGCATAAACAAAAAAATCCTAGAGTATTCTCGGATGTCTGTGGAGCATGTGATCATGTTTCAGAATCACTCCAACTGCCAAAAGACTTCTCTCTGTGAATATAATCAACAAAACACCAAATCCTTTATAGACATTTATGACCTATGTCTAACTTTTGCATAAAATTTTAATATCAGCAGTAACAAAATACTCATTGGCTTATGTGAATCTTATAAGATCTCATGAGTGCTGTTTCTTACACATAAAACATGTAATATAAAATTTATTTAATCTATTCAAGTAAGTCCCATTATACTGAAATAAATCTCAAAAGAGAAATTCTACAGTATGTCTCTTGTTTTCTGAAGGAAACTATACAAATTTTCTGAAGGAAACTTTATGGAAAAAATAGAACAGCAGCACAATTCTCTAATACTGTAAAGTGTTTTAAAACATATCACTTTTCATTAATTTAACCAAATTTTAATTAGTTGAAAAATAATCTATCTTTATAACCATTATTATATGATTTTTTTTAAAACTCCATCTGAACTACTAAAGAAATTGTGCTGACTGTAAATTACATTTTGACCATCCACGCAATACTAAAGTAATAGTATATATCTGATTAATTTTAACAATGTAGATGGCTCTAACACGCATATTAGTCATCTACATTAATCAATTTACAGGATCCCTGCTAATTCTCTACTTCTTTTTATGCCAATTACACAATATATTTTATTGGTTGTATACAAAATCGCTACTCTAAACTTATATATCTAGCTGAAGCTTTAAATATTCACACATAGTCTATATTATATGATAATATGGTCCCTTGTTAAATGTTACTTCAATGACTCCTCCTCTCAACTACAAACACTCCTCAGGGACCATCCCAAAGAAACACAGCATGCCAGGGGACCTGGGTATAGAAATTATTTTCTCAGTTATAGTTATAAAAAGTAGATCCAGAGGTGAGATAAATTCCCACTGCTTAAGCTAGCCTATTACATGGTATTTGTTTTAGCGGCCAGGAAAGCAAAAACACTGGCTTATTTTGAAAAACTGAAATACATAGTAACTTTGGGCCTGCATGTCACATGGCAATTGATTAGTCTTGCCCCTTTAGGCAAAGCATGAGCTCTTCACATTGCCAAAATCCCCATTACTCCCTAGCATTTCCCAATATAGACCACTTTATTTAACCATGTTACCTGCCTGATTCCTATGGACATTTGTGTTTATAAATCCTTAATTGAAAACATGAAGAATGGGATAATAATTAGCTGTAAAGAAGCAAGTCATAAAAGTAGAGCCATATTGTACAATGTTGTGATGGACAGGACGCTATGATTGCTGCCATGCACACACTTCCGTGAAATCCGTGAATTCAGAGAAAACAGTAAGAAGAAATTACTTAAACATGGGTCATCATGATTTTATTCTAGCAAGTCATGGAGACATAATCAGCATCTGACAAACGACAGTCACCTATGGACTAGACAGCTGTATATGAGATAACTGTTATGAGATTCTTGTCAAAAGATATGCCAGATGCAATTGTGCATAACAAAGCTATTGAAACCCAACCTTTTGGTGAGCAGTTTGAGAAATCAGCAGCAGATAAAAAGAGAAAATCTGGGTCACTAAAGTGGGATAAGACGGACACTAATTAAAAATAAAGGGGGTCCATTGTGGAAGATTATATGGTATGTGAAAATGTAATATATATCAATAAAAGTTCATTACAAAAAAATGATGTTGTCATTTATTGAGAGCATAACATTCCTGTGTATGCACCTAAGAACAGAGCCTCAGAGTACCTGAAACAAAAATTGAGAGATGTATAAAGGATAAATAGAAAAAAAAGAGTCTTCAAATACTTCTGTCATTAATTCATAGAACAAGTACATAAAAAGCAGCAAGTATACAGAAGATTTGAACAGTACCAGTGAAATTAACATGAACTGAGATTTTTAGGACACTCCACTTAACAACAATAAAATACACATTATGTTCAAGTATACATTTTATGTTTAACAAGAGACTTTATTTCGCAGCATAAAATAAACAATTTTAAAAGAATTAAAAAGAAATTTAAAGGAATTAAAGTCATAAAAAGGATGTGAATTAATTTAGAAATTAGTACCAGGAAAAGATCTATAAAATCATCAATTGTTTATAAACATACAAGCACACTTCTAATAACCCGTGGGTCAAAGAAGAGAGCACAAGGAAAATATAAAAATACCTTAAAGTATGTGAAAATGAAAATATATCAAAATTTATGGAAAAGAACCAAAGCACTACACAGAGGAAAATTAACAGCACTTAAATGCTCACATTACAAGAAAGATTTATAACTCACAACCTAGCCTTTCATCTTGAGAAACTAGAAAAAGGAAAGAAAATTAAACCAAACAAAAACAAAAAGAAGAAAATTCTAAAGAAACGAGCAGAATTCAATGAAAATGAAGGTAGAAAAGCAGTGGAATAAACCAATGAAACCTGATACTGGTTCTTTGAGAAGGTAACTAAATTGATAAATCTCTAACAAACTAATCAAAAATTAAAAAAAGAAAACACAAATTACCAAGATCAGGTATGAAACAGAGGACATCACCACAGATCCTACAGATATTTTAAAAAAAAATAAGGGGATAATTATAAATAACTTTATGCTAATATATTTGGAAACACAGAAAAACTCCTTGAAAGACACAAACTATAAAAGTGCACTCTAGAAGATATTAATAACTTAAATAACCCTGTATCTATCTTATAAAAAATTAATTTCCTTTGTATTTCAAACCCTCCCATCATGATAACACCACACCCATATGGCTTCAGTGATAAACTCTGACAATCATTTAATGAAGAAATAGAGAGTCTATAAAAACTCTTACAGGAAAAGAAGAGGTAATGCTCCTTGACTCATTTTATGAAGTTAGCACTACCCTGATACCAAAATCCAACAAAGATAATACATGCAAAGGAAATTAAAGCAATATCGCTACTGAAAAAAAAAAAGAGTAATAAAAACATGAATAGATGCTCAACTTCTTTAGTCAATAGGGAAATTAAAATCACATTGAGATACCATTATAGATTAGCTAGAATGAGTTCAATTAAAATGAATGAAAATACCAAGTGTTGCTGAGGATCTAGCTCAACTCTTAACTCGTACATTTCTGGAGAGCATGCAAAGTGGTACAACCACTTGGAATAGTTTGGCAGTTTCTTACAAAGTTAAATACACAAATATTCCTGAGATCCCAAAATTCCAGTCCCAGGTAATTTATCCAAGAGAAGAAAAAAATACATTCACAGAGAAACCTGTATGCAAACATTCACAGTATCTTTAGTCACCATAGTTGAAAACTGGAACAATGCCAATGTCCATCAAAGTATGAAGGGATCAAACAATTGTATACTTTGTAACAACTGTTACTCCCCAAAAGGAACTGACACATGTATCATGGATGAATATCAAAGGCATTATGCTAAGTGAATGAAGCCAGAGACAAACACCATATACTATATGCTTCTATTTTTAAAAATATATTATGGAAAAGGAAAACTACAGTAGCCGAAAACAAATCAGTGGTTTCTTGGGGCAGGAAATGAAGCTGGGATGCTGCAGAGAGATAATGACTACAACAAGGCATGAAGGAACACTTTAGGGTAACAGAAATATTCTACATCATGATTGCAGTGGTGATTAAAAGACTAAGCAGTGTTAAAACTCAACAAACTGTATACCTAAAAAGGGTGGATTTTATTGTATGTAAATTATATCTGATATTGGGAAGATCACAGAATCACTGACAAGGTTGAAGAAGCAAGTTTAAGGCTAAACTCTAGGAAAACATTCAAAACTATGCTGTAAAACTGGTCTGATGAGAAAGCTGCTGCAACTGTCCCTGTAACAAACCCTAAATACCAGGAACACTTCTAAAATTACTGATGTCAATCCTCCATCAGGCACCCAACTCCCCTACCACTACCATCTCCCAAAGCCATATTCTCCTGCTGTCTATGCTAGCAAAGAGAAACTCAACAAGGAGCCTGTTTCTTAACATTGAGCCCTTCCAAATCAAGGTCTTACCTATGTGAATATGACTGGAAGGCCTAATTTCAGGCAGCAAAAGAGGTAGAAAATTTGAGTTATAATTTCTAACACTTGAGAAGGTGGGCTAATAATGTGAGAGTTTCTTCATGTATAAAAATGCTATTCAAAATATCATGGCCAGGCATGAATACAACAAATGTTGACTATAGTAAGCAGTAAAAGAAAACATTAAAAATTGTTTTTCTTTATATTTCCTCTCTACTGCCTCTGGAGCTCAGATTATCTTTGTCAAGCCCCCTGTATTTCTTTACCTCATAGTTTTCTACAAAGTGGACAGTTAGAGAGTAGAAACCACAGGATTCTTGTCTCCTGAAAAAGCCCGCGTTCACTGAGGAAGCTATGCTGAGGGAGAAGAAGTGGGGTAAGGGTGCCTTTGAACTTGCAAAAGGAGAAAAAGGGCTAATGGGAAAAGAATGGAAGTTGGCCAAACTGAGAAGAGAGGACCCATGCTCTGCTTTCCTCAGAGGCCAAAGGATATGGCAGAACCTCAAAGGGGATGCCTGCCCCTGGACATTGGAGCTCTGCCACAGCAAGACTCCTTTAGGGGACACAGTGGCTCCTGCAACAAGACTTCAAAGGGCCTGCAGGTTCCAACAAGGGGTATATTAGTAGTTAGGGAAGCCCAGAGGGATTCCCAGTGTTTGTAAGAGAACTGGCAGTATGGGGGAGGGTGCTCTAATAATAACCGAAATTAAATTTCCTATCATGCTTGTAAGAAGAACGTCTCAGATTTGTATTTAATTTGATTTAAATAAAATAGATGAATTGACATTTTTACAAATTTTTTGTAGGGTATTGGGATGACAAATATAATTAAAAAGTCAATCTTAACGCCCCAAGGATTACATGAAGGACTTTTCTATCTCTGTGTCTTCAAATTTCAGAAATTGCAGAGACAGAGCAGGAGATAGGGGAAGAAAATTGATAGAGCCCTTGGGCTATTTTTTTTTCACTTTCATAACTGCTTTTTATTATAGTGGTAATTCTCTATCCAAAACTGAATTTGCCAGTGACTGGCCTTTTTCAGTTTTTTTTTTAAAAATCAAAACTTCTTGTTCCTTAGCTTTCTACTTTTGAAAATCTAGGTGTTTTATTGGATAATGGCTGGCATGGGAAAAATATACTTTTCTATCTAAGTTTAGTTTTGTTTTGCTTCCTAAGGAAATTTAGACTATTTTAATTAATATTTTGGTAGGCCTTTCTGATATTGTGATTCTGTAGCTGAATGTCAGTATCTGTCTGGCTACCAGATTGAAGTTTTATATTGGGAAATACTATGTAGAGTTTCTAGATGACAAAAAAGCAGATAAAATCATTTTGCTGTCAAACACAACCATGTACTCTCCACTTCACCATTTGATTGAATACAGCCCCACTTAACTATAACGAGCAAGTTCCATTTGCTTAATGAAGCATTCATATGATAAAAGTGGCTAAATCAACAAGGAGAGCTATTTCTGAACAAATAAAGCCTTCTGAAACCATCAGGAAGGATATATTCTGAAACCAATTAAATTCTTATAAAAAATGGCTCAAGTATTTTATTCTTGTTCACCAATAACATTGCCTCTTTCCAAATTAAAGAGTATTTTTAAAGCATTCTCTTTATTTTTTGGATATTTGAGTGTCAGTACTACTTGAGCTTTTAACTAGTTTAAAGCACTCTTCAGTGTGTAAAACATGATGAATAGAAGAGATTTGAAATGTGGAAATGGAGAGTTTGGATATCTAGCCTGTTAGATGCTGTCTTAGTTTCTAGACTGGTTGACAAATACCATACACTAGGTTGGCTTAAACAATGGCAATTTACTGGTTCATGGTTCTGAAGCTAGAAGTCCAAAATCAAGATATCAGCAAGACTTGCTTTTTCCCATAGTCTAGCATTCTGGTGCAGGCTTCTGATAATCCTTGGGATTCCTTGGCTTTTCCTGTGCCATGGCAACATCCTCTCCTTTCTCCTTCTGTGATTTCTGGTTCCTCTTTACCAGGCATCCAGTAATCTGAACTAAGCCCCAGCTTCTCAATTGGCCCACAAATTGAACTAACAGTAACACCTTCAAAGGGTCCATTTACAATGGGTTCACACCCACAGGAATGGATTAAGGTTAAGAGCATGTTTTCTTCTGGGTCACATAACTCAATCTACCACAGAAACTCTTAGAAATCTAGAAATACAGGGAGAGGTAATATGACATCTTAATTATGTACTGACACAATCTATCTAAATACTTTCCATGAGTTTCAAGCCCCTACCAAAAACTTCAACTTGTTTTATAGCATTCTTACCCACAAGTAGAATTTTCTCAGGTCCATGAATACACTGGGCTCTCTCATCTCAGTATCTGTATGTTCTGTACCCTCAACTTGAAAGTCTACCCCCACACCACCACCACCACACACACACACTTGATCCTTCTAATCCCTACTATCATTAATATTTCAAAATTTCCCTGGCCTCAAGAAGAAGTTACACTTCTTTAAATGCCTCTACAGCATGTACATCTTTGTCTTGGTTTACGAAAGCTGCCAGAATGCAGTATATCAGAAACGGGTTGGCTTTTAACAATGAGGACTTTTTAAGTTACAAATTACAATTCTAAGGCCATGAAAAAGTCCAAATTGAGGCATCAACAAGAAGATTCCTTCTCTGAGGAAAGAATGCTGGCATCCAGGGTTCCTTGTCACATGGCAATGTCTGCTGGTCCTACCATCCTGACCAAGTTTCAGTGGCTTTAATTCTCAGCTCCTGTGGGTTCTTTCTTCACATCTCTGGGACATTTCTCTCTCTCTCTGCATCCTTCACTTGGTTTCAACTCTGTGCTCTCACTGTCTCTTTGTGTTTTCTGTCTCTAATTTCTTCGCAGAGGACTCCAGTAAAAGGATTAAAATTCACTTTGAAATGTATGGGTCACATCTCCGTAGCAACAACCTAATCAAAAGGTCCCACCCACAACAGGTCTACCCCCACAAGAATAAATTAAAAGAACATGTTTTATTCTGCAAAGAATAGGCTAAGCCTACTTAAATTTAGGCCTAAGAGTCACTCCCAAAGATCCTCTTCTGTTGCTCAGGTGTGGCTTCTATCTAAGCCAACTCAGAAGTGAACTCACTGCCCCATTCCCTACACGGGACATGACTCCCAGGTGTACATCACCCTGGCAACATGGGACAGAAATCCTGGGATGAGCCAGGACCCAGTATCAAGGGATTGAGAAAACCTTCTTGACCAAAAGGAGGAAGAGAGAAAAGAGACAAAATAAAGTTTCAGTGGCTGAGAGATTTCAAACAGAGTTGAGAGGTTACCCTGGAAATGATTCCTATACATTACATATATATCCCTATTTAGTTTAACATGTATTGGAGTGGCTGGTATTGAAGTACCTGAAATTGTTGAGCTGTGTTCCAGTAGCCCTGATTCTTGAAGATCACTACAGAAAGATACAACTTTTACAGTGTGATTGTATGATCATGAAAATTTTGTGTCTGATGTTCCTTTTATCCAGGGTATGGACAGATGAGTAAAAAAAATATGGATAAAAATAAATAAATAACAGTGGGGACAAAGGTTAAAATCAATTGGATAGATGGAAATACAAGTGGTCAATGAGAGGGAGGGGTAAGGGGTATGGTATGTATGAGACTTTCTTATTTCTTTTTCTGGAGTGATGCAAATGTTCTAAAATGTGATCATGGTGATGAATACACAACCACGTGATGATATTATGAGCCATTGTATACCATGTATGGAATGTATATGTGTGAAGATTTATCAATAGAAATATTTTTAGGGTGGTGTGACAGTGGCTCAGTGGCAGAGTTCTTGCCTGCCATGCCGGAAACCCGGGTTCAGTTCCCAGTGCTTGCTCATGCAAAAAAAAAAAAATATATATATATATATATATATTTTTTAAAAACATGGTTTTTCCTGGGGTATATAACAGATTCAAATTCAGCATAATCTGCTACAACCATGACATTTTTTAAATTATCTTATCATAGGCCTTTCTTATCAGATTCTGAGTAGAAACTGTATGCTGAGGTCCCAGTACATTTACTGACCATAACTCAGCAAATGTCCAATATGTATTTGATGATATTTATCAAGAGCTTATGTTTCAAGCAGTGTTCCTCATGCTTAATGTAAAACTTAATAAAAAACAAACTGAAAAGTGATATGATTATTAATCATATTTTATACATGAGGAAACTGGGGCCCAGACACGTTAAATAACTTTTAAAAATGGAACTAGAATTCAAACCAAAGTCCAGTCTGATTTCATAGGCTGCACTCATCACTATTACACCATACATTCTACATATTGTTCTCCTAAAAACAGTGGGTAGGACTTAGAATCCAGGCATGGTTACTGGGTCAGTTTAAAGCTACTATGTATCTCAGAAAAGCCTGTCTTTAATCCTGATCCTATCTGTGGGGGCAGCCATTTATTTTAATCCTGATTCAATATTATAAATGGAACTTTTTGTTTATATCATCTCCATGGAGATGCAGCATGCCCAATTGTAGGTGTGACTTTTGATTAGATGGAGATGTGACTCCACCCATTCTAGGTGGATCTTGATTAATTTATTGAAATCCTTTAAAAGAGAAAACATTTTGGAGAAAGTAGTGCTAACAGAAATGCTGACACTTGGAGAACAGAGACACACATGTTTGGACATGCTTGGAGCACAGCAGATGTAGTCATGAGATATTAACCAAGTCAGAACCTGGAGAGAGCCAAGGGAAGCCAAGAGATGAAAGTCAGCCCTAGAGAAGCAAAAGAGGAAACCCTACAGGAACAGAAGCTGAAAGCAATGGAGCCCAAGAGCAAGGGACCAGTTGATGCTAGCCAGATGACTTCAAAGCTGAAAGAGGTGCTCCAGACTCATGAGCCTTTCTTGAATTAAGGTAGCTTTACCTGGATGCCTTAGTTTGAATATTGTTATAGGCTTAGGACTGTAAACTTGTAACTTAATAAATTCCCTTTTAAAAGCTATTCCATTTCTGGTATATTGCATTCTGGCAGCTTAACAAACTCATACAGCTACGCTAACAGTTATATAATATTACACACTCTTTTAGCCTCAGCTTTTCTCTTTTAAAAAGGAATAAAAATCTGCCTCACAGGATCATTGTGAATAATAAATGAGTTCATATACATTAAAGTGCCTGGCACAAACGAGATTATTAATAAATAAAATAATTGAATCCGACCTCAGGAAAATAACCCTAAGTAGTAATATGTACTAAGAAACAGAACAGAGAAATAGTAATAAGTATATACTCACCTAGACTCATATAACAGGCCCAGTAGCATGACATTGCTCAAGAAAAGTAAGCTCATATGCTTATTTTTACATACACCTAAAAGCTGTGATTTTTTATTATTAAAAACTATACAAAGTTATTCTTAGGCATTTTATAAGTTAAAAAAAGCTTGTTTGGCATATGTGCTATTATGTATATACACCCTCCACTCTCGGGAATAAAAAATCAAAAGACTGAAAATATTTTCTCATGACAAAGTAGCAGTGAAATTCAAAAATGAAATGTGAAGGAAAAACAACATTAAAATATTAGAAAACAAATAACTGGTAGGAAATAAAGAGATAAATCTAAATGAAATTAAAGCTAGTGCAGGAAGAACAAGCAAGGAAAGAATAGGGGGAAATAATGGAGACAGAAGCCACGGCATTCTTGACAGCATCTGAGACACCGATTAATGTAGTTCTAAGAAGATTAACCAAATCCCAACTGTTCTACATCAGATCCTTTCTCTAAGCTTTTCCTCCCTCATGTCAGCAAACAATGAATAAATAAAAATTATAAACACACAAATAAAATAGAAGGAAAACAACACCCATACAAAATAGAAATGTCCCGGGTTAAAAATTTACCTAATGTGCCTATTCTTTCCTTCCATTCTGTACACACACCAAAATGATGAAAGTGATAAAGCTGAAGAAGTAAAAATAAGAGAATTAGCTCCCCTATGTAATTCTTTTTAAATATAGCAGCAAGACATCTTCCCCTCAGCAACAGGCACTGCAGTATTGAAGATTATCACATGACAGCGGAGGATGGAAAAAGAGATGGTGTGGCAGGGGACTGTTATTTCTGTCCCAGAGGCAGAAAAGAACTTTTAACCTTCTTATGCTTTTCTTTATCATTTTCCCATAGCAACCATAGGAATGCAGAAGCAAGAAAAAGATAGGAAGATAAAAAATACACACATCATGTTATACATGCGTACATTTATATTTAAATCCTACAAAACTGATGAATTGAGTAACAGTTTAAAAAAAAAACAATCACACATTTCCCTAAAATCTCATACGGTGTGAAGACTAGCACCATCCCCCATGAACCCAAACCCCAAGAAAATTAGAATAAAGCCGGCATATTGTTTTAGTTTTCTGACTGCTAAAACAAATACCAGGCAATGGGTTGGCATCAGCCCCAACAATTTATTGGCACATGATTTTGCGGCTAGGGGAAGTCCAAAACTGAGGTGTCAGCATTACAATAATTTCTTCCAGAAGACTGTGGTATTCTAGAGCTAACTGCTGGTGATCCCTGGTCCTTTACTTTACGGTCAACAAGGCAATGCACACGGTAGCTCTCCTGGCTTCTCTTCTGGGTTCTGTTGATTTCCAGCTTCTGGCTGCTCTGTCATTTTCCTCTGAGCCCTTCTCTATAAAGTATCCAGTAATAGGATTAAGGCCCATTCTGATTCAGCTGGGCCACACTGTAACTAAGTAATGTCATCAAAAGGTCCTATTTATAGTTCACACCTGTAAATGGATTAAATGGATGGATTAAGTTTAAGAAAATGTTTTAGTGGGCTACATAGTTTCAAGCCACCACCTATATTATTATTGTTATTTTTCAAGCACTTTATATTGGGTTTAACTGAACTCTAAGATGAATTTGCATTACATACATATATATATTCTGAGGTCCAACACAGTTCCCAGTGTTTGGTCCAGGAAAATGGGCTTTTACCTCACCAACTTCATCACAATTCATGACCATTCCTAAATAACTAACACTTTTAAAACAGTAATCTTACAAAATTGCAGCCTGGTGTCCACTGTACACTGTACTGCTAGTGACTCCCAGTAGTCATTCTCCAGGGTTTAAACTAGAAAAGTAGCAGGTCACTGGTTTCAGAAGGAAGCACAGTAATTAGGGAAATGACTCTTGTTCTAGTCTGCAAGCTGCCAGAATGCAATATACAAGAAACAGAATGGCTTTTTAAGAGGGGAATTTATTAAGTTACAAGTTTACGGTTCTAAAGCTGTGAAAATGCCCAGATTAAGGACATTTTCCTTAAGGTTACCAACAAGAAGTAAACTTTACTCAAGAAAGGCTGATGAAATTTCTCTTTCAGCTGAAGAGTACATGGCGACGTCTGCTAGTTTTCTCTCCCATGAATAAGATAATGAATAAGATAATAATAAGAAATGCTTCTTATTTCATGACTCATCCCCAGGGGTATTTTCCCTCTTCATCTCCAAAAGTCTCTGACTATGTGGGCTCTGTTGGTTCTGGTGGCTCTCAAGCTTTTTCCAAAATGGTTCCCTCTTAAAGGGCTTCAGTAAGCCACCCCACTTTGAATGGGTGGAAACATCACCATGGAAACCATCTAATCAAAAGTTATCAGCCACAATTGGGTGGGTCACATCTCCATGGAAACAATCAGAAAGATCTCACCCAGCAATACGAATGAGGAGTAAAGGACATGGTTTTTCTGGGGTACACAACAGATTCAAACCAGCACAACTTTCAAATTATTACCTAACCTCACCATCAACAGGAACTCATCCTGAGAAAAGAGAAATAAAAGTAGATAAATAAAACATCAAAGCACAAAGTTCCTTTAAAAGCAAAAAAAAATAAAAGTAGAAAACCTAGAAAGGGTCACACCACTGACAAAAAGTGGTATATGCATATGATGGAATATTATGCAGCAGTAAGAAGAAATGAGGTCCTGAAGCATACGACAATGTGGATGAACCTTGAAGGAATAATGCTGAATGAAATAAACCAGACACAAAAGGATAGATATGCATGATTTCACTAACATGAACCCCCTAGAAAATGTAGATTCAGAGTCTTAAAATGTAGACTAGAGGGGACCTACAGATAGAAGCTAGAGAAGGGGAAGCAGTTACCTAATACGGACATACTTGTTAACAAGGTTAACTTAAATGTATGGGACTGGAGAGAGGTGATGGTAGTTTATTAATGGGATTATAAGTAATAGTGCCATATTTAAGGTGATTATGATAGAAAGGGTTTGTTTAAAGCCATGTATACCACTGATAAGCACTATAAATATAATAATTTCTCACATGAACAACTTCAAAGATATGACACTTGCACAAAGAGTAAATACTTGAGGGGTATATGGGGAAAACCATTATAGCATGCTGTGGACTGTATTTAACAGGAATACCTCACTCATACCATAATAATACTAAGGAAAATAATTGAGACGTTGTGTTAGTTTGCCAGCTGCTGGAATGTGATATACTAGAACTGGAATGGCTTTTATAAAGGGGAATTTAATAAGTTACAAGTTTACATTTCTAAAGAAGTGAAAGTGTCCAAATTAAGGAACCAAAAAGAAATTACCTTCATTCAAGGAAGGTTGATTGGTCTGGAACACCTCTGTGAGCTAGGAAATCCCTTCGCTGGCATCTGCTAGTCCCTTCCTCCTGAGCACTATTGCTTTTCAGTCTCTCTCCACGTGAAGGTTTCTCAAATTTGCTTCTCCTGGGCTGGCTTTCATCTCTTGGCTTCCCTTGACTCTCCTATTCTGGCTTGCTTAACATCTCATGGTGATGTCTGCTGGGCTCCAAACATCTCTAAACATCCATCTCTCTGTTCTCTACATGTCCACATCTCTCTCAGCTCTACTGTGAAGTTTCCAACAGCTCTGAGGTTTCTGTTGTTTCTCTCATTTCTGTTGTTCCTGACTCTCTCCAAAATGCATCCTCTTTTAAAGGATTCTAATAAACTAATCAAAACCCACCAGGAATGGGTGGAGCCCCATTTCCATCTAATCAAAAGTTAATGCCCACAATTGGGTGTGTTACATCTCCATGAAGATAATCCAATCAAAAGATTCCAACCCATGTTCTTGAATAAGCCTCATATCGCTCAAGCATTAGGAACTCCCAATTAAAAAAAAAAACATAGGCCAAGTATTCCATCTTGAGTCTTGCTCCTAGGAAATGCATTTCTGTGAGGAAGTTAAGCCTACCTATAATTATACCTAAGATTCACTTCCCCAGAGCCTCTTTTTTTGTTCAGCTGTGGCCTCTCTGTAAGCCTAACTCTCATTATTCATGACTTCCCCCCCATACCCCTTAGATGGGACATGACATCCAGAGGTGTAAGTCTCCCTGGCAACATGGGACATGACTCCCAGGGATGAGCCTGGCCCTGGCATCATGGGATTGACAATGCCTTCTTGACCAAAAGGGGGGAAGAAACATAACAAAACAAGGTTTCAGTGGCTAAGAATTTCAAAAAGAATTGAGAGGCTATTCTGGAGGTTACTCTCATGCAAATTTCAGCTAAATATTGCAAATTCCCATGATATGCCAAGCCCCAACCAACAGCACTCCCAAAAACTGTAAACAGTACCTAGGGCTCTATCTGAGACTCTATAATAGTCTCATTCAATTTATTTTTCAGAAACCTAAAACCTCCAGATTATTCCTATGCCAGATAAGCCCTGAAACCCAGAGGTACCAATCTCTCCAAGAACATCAACCGGTTGCATCTCTGTACCCCATAATGTCTACATCCCTTGACAACATGAAGAAGTTAATATGGTCATGGTAAAATATCCCTAAAAACTGAGAAAAGGATCAAATGAGAGGGAGGAGTTGTAATAGAGAGGACAGGATTTAACAAATGAGCATGACTACTGAATCCTTATATTGATATTTCTTTTTAGTCTCTAGTGTATTAGAGCAGTTAGAAAGAAATACTTGAAATTGTGGAACTGTAACCCATACCAAACCTTGAAGTTTGTTTTGTAACTACTGGCTAAAATATACTTTAAAATCTATTACTTTTCTCTATATATGTTATATTTCACAATAAAAAATGTTCTTTAAAAATCAGTAGTGCTTCTATACACTAGAAATGAACAACTGGAAGAAGAAATCAAGAAAAAGCTTATTCACAATAGCAAGAAGGAATAGCCAGAGAAGTTAGGGGAAGACTACTGGGATGGCAATTCCAGGGTGTAAGTGACCTGGGAGGGTCTTCTACATCACACAGGGAGGCCCTGTCTGCAAAAGCTGAAGAATCGAGACACAAAGAACCAGAGACCATTCAGCTAGTGCAAACCACCTAACATGACCACTTCCAAACAGAAGCCTGGAGCCCTCAGGAGTGGACGGACAAGAAGATGGGGACAAGGACGTAAGTCAAGCTGCATTCCTTAAATGCACTATCCTCACGTGCACAGCCCCTGCCCCATGTCTCGTGATTCCCTCCACACCCCACACACCTGAACCCCATCACCCACCCCCCCAACGTGCTCCAAGTGACCCTGTCCCAACCCTCCCCTCATTGTGCTCCAAGTGCCTCTGTCCCCACCCTTCTTCAACCATGCATCCCTGCCCCACAACCTCACCCCACACACCTCTCCCACACCAGTGCACAGTTGAACCCTGCCCCTCACGAGAACTGCATATCTATGCCCAGCCCTTGACCCCCACCTCCCCCTATCTGCCCCCTGCAGGCAATCGCCTGCATATCTAGGCTAGGGCACTCACCTTCATACCTGGGCCACACCTGTCCCAAGACCATGCAGTCATGTAACCATGCTCCGCCCCCCGAGCTCTGCACACATGTACATCAGCGTCCAGCCCTCCACACACCCATGCACATGCACTTGTGCACCCCTGCCATGCTCCCCAGCTCTGGGTAAGCCTGACCTATGCATTCAGGCCACACCTACCTCAAGCCCAATGAGGCACAGCCCCACACCGCTGCCCCTGAGCTATGTGCACGTGCACACAGCCCCTGCCCCTCTGACACACTCACGCACACAGTCACATCCTCCCTTGCCAGGAGTGCATGCATCTGTGTACCGATCTCTTGACCTCTGCACCCCAAACCACTGCCCCACACACATGCACACCCTTGCTTCAGCCTCTGGCAAAAGCGCCGCATTTCTACACCTGGCAGGTGCTTATGTGCACATTTGTGCTACATAGCCCCCACCCTGCACACATTTGCACACCTGTCCCAACCCCCCAGAACCTGCACATCCCTGCCAGGGCTCTGCCTACCTGACATCACCTACCCTGACCCATGTCGCGCAACCCCTGTAACCTGTGCCCCACTCCTATACACTAGCACATTCATATCCTAAACTCCCTGGACCCCTCACCCTGCGCAATGACACACACATGCCCTGTCCTCCCTGTGTCCCGACCTCTGTGCCACCAACCCCACACTCTGATATCCATGACCCTCACACTTCACATACCTACCGACATCCTGACTGTGCACCAGCCCACATGCATCCACACAGGCCCTCCCATCAACCTCCCTGCTGCACCCTACCTTGGTGTCCCACATGCTGCACCCTGCTCCTGTGCTCCAAGGCCTGCGTGTGCTGTGATCTGCCCCCAAGACTCCCGCACCATACCTCCACAACACCACACCCCAAACTCCACACTCAAAGGCACCAGCATAGCATCCCTGATCCATGATTAAGCCTGCACTGCAACCCATCACCGCACTGTTGTGCCCCGTCCCATGCCCTGCGTCCTGCTCCACACTCATCCCACAAACACAAGGCTTTAGATTACTGAAGGAAATCAACTTCCAAAGTAATCTTATCAAGATATTTACATGCCACAGAGGCAATAGATCACTAAGCATATCAAGGGGCAGACAGATAAAGCCCAGTCTAGTGACCAAATTAAAACACCAGATGAAACAGACTTTGGAACAACAAATCAAAGATGTTTCCATAACTCTACAAAATAAAATCAATGGGATGGCTAATGACATAAAGGAGGTCAAGAAGACACTAGAAGCATGTAAAGAGGACTTTAAGAGAATAAACAGAAAAAGAACAGATATACAAAAATTAAAGATGCTATAGACCAGGTCAAAAATATACGAGAAACACACAACAGCAGATTTGAAGATGTAGACAAACAAATCCTGAGACAATCTGTCAACAAGAGACTGCCCAAAAAGAAATACTAAAGGGATTTCTGCTGGTTGAGAAAAAAAAAAAAAACCACAAAAAAACTGGAAATGGAGGTCTGGAGGAGGACATAGAATTGAAGAGGACCAGTAAAGGTAAAGGTAACTCAAAGGATAAAAAGATAAAGAGATAAAGAGGGAAAAGAAGATAAGAATATATAGATCTGACAAATAAAATCCAAAAGATAAGGTGGTGGGTTCAAGAAATGTCTTTTCAGTAATAAATTTGAATGGTAACAAACTAAACTTACCAATTAAAAGATACAGATTGGCAGAATGGATTAAAAAACATAACCCAGCTATATGCTGCTTACAAGAGATTCATCTAGACACAAGGATACAAATAGATTGAAAGTGAAAAGATGGAAAAAGATGTTCCACACAAGCTGTTATCAAAAGAAAGCAGGACTAGTTATACTAATATCAGAAAAAATAGACTTTAAATGTAAAGATATCATAAGTGATAAAGAAGGACACTACATATTAATAAAAGGGTCAATTCACCAAGAAGAAATAAAAATCGTAAGTGTCTATGTACCCAATCAAGGAGCTCCAAAGCATATAAGACAACATTGGCAAAACTGAAGGGAGAGATAAAAGTTTCAAACATAATAGCGGAGACCTCAATACACCACTCTCCTCTATATATAAAACAACCAGACAGAGTATCCACAAGGAAATAGAGAACTTAATTTGATAAATGAATTAGATCTAATAGACATATATAGGTCGTTGCACTTCAAAACACCAGGATATGCATTCTTCTCTAGAGTTCATGGAACATTCTCCAGGATAGAGCATTTGCTGGGGCGCAAAACAGGTCTTTATAAATTTAAAAATGGTGAAATTATTCAAAGTACCTTCTCTAACACATTGGAGTGAAGCTGGAAATCAATAACCACCAAAGAACAAGAACTTTCACAGATATATAAAATAACACACTCAAACAATGAGTGGGTCAAAGAAGAAATTGCTAGAGAAATCAGTAGCTATCTGGTTCTTACATGTGCTACTGCTAAGGTATGAATCTTGTACAAAGACTTTATAAGTTCAGGGAATAGTGGGAAAACTGCTATTGTGCCAGGAAAACATCAACAGTACCACAAGAACACCAGGGGTAATTTATGGGGGGAGGGACAAGGGTTAAAGGGAGGTTTGGATTTTCTATTTGGTGAGGGTGTGTTTATCTTGGTTATCCGTCTCTTGGGAACATTGAAATTTTCTAAAATAGAAAGTGCTGATGGATTGTTGACTTTGAACATTAAACATGATGCCTAATGAATGGAGATACAGTTGAGAAAGTAGAAGTAGATTGGCAAATGATGGTGTATACATATGATCGAATATTACGCTGCTACAAAAAGGAACAAAGTAGTGAGACATACAACATTGTGAATGAATCTGTGGGACATCTGCTGAGGCAAAATAAGATAGAAATAAAAGAGCAAATATTTTTGACTTATTTAGAAAATACTTATAAGAAAACAGGGGCCTAGACTGTAAACTCTTATAGCAGTCACATTTAGTCTGGAGTGGCAACTGTTATTTCTGCATGTTGAGAAGATGTTTTATGTATGTATAACCTGGTATTTAGAGGTAAGAATGAAGCCAATAGGGTCAGGATTAAGGTAACTCAGAATACAGGGGTAAGCAAGACATTGCATGTATTTTAGAACTCCACCTACTCTCTGAGACCAAAGGAAGAAAGGTTTATTATGCCCAGAACCTAGGTTTTCTGTAGCACATATCTAATTCAACCTGTCTAGAGAGATCATTTAAACAATCCAAACACAGGAAACCCAGAATAAGGATGAGGACATTTAATCCCATATATGTTAACTTAGCAAATCTCAGAGTACATTAAGCAGAAAATCAAGAAGTACTGGCAAAGTCCCTTGAGAGAGGGGAAGAAAAAAAATGGAACTATTAAACTTTACCACTAAGGAAACCCCTGATACTGTGTCAAACATTAGGAACACCCAAATCAATAGGTCATGTCCTTGATCTTGAGGTTTGTTCTTGCGAAGCTTATGTATGTATGTAGCAGAGAAGCTAAGCCTACCTATAGTTTTGACTAAGAGTTACCTCCAGAGGACCCCTTTTCTTGCTTAGATGTGGCCTCTGTCTCTAAACCCAACTCTGTAAGCGAAATCATTGCCCTCCCCCCACGTGGGACATGACATACAGGGGTGAAAGTCTCCCTGGTGGCATGAGAGATGACTTCCATGGATGATGAACCTGGCCCTGGCTCCATGCAATCAACAATGCCATCCTGACCAAAAGTGGGAAAAGAAGTGTAACAAATAAGGTATCAGTGGCTGAGAGAAGTCAAATAAAGTGGAGAGGCTACTCGGGAGGTCACTCTTATACAAGCTTCAGTTAGCCATTGCTACCTATCATAGCTTACCAAACCCCAAGCAAAACCATTCCTGCCAATCCTAAAGTACACCTAGGGCATTTATAAGATTCTGCAAAAGTTCCATGCACTAGAGTAACTTTCTAGAAACCTACAACTCCCGATGGGTCTCTGGACCTGGTAAGTCCTAAAATGCAGAGGGGCCAGCCTCTCCAGAATATCAGCTAGTTCCATCCCTCTATCCCATATTATTGACAGCCTCTTCCAACATCATAAATCTAGAATGGGCATAGCCAAAATACCCTAAAAAATGGGAGAAAGATCAAAGGTGATAGTGGCTTTATACAGAGAGGGCAGAGTTTAACAAATGAGAATGACTGCTGAATCATTATTGTGATATTTCTCTTAATCTCCAGTGTCTTGGAGCAGCTAGTATAAAAACCTGAAATTGTAGAACTGTAACCCACACCAGACTCTGAAATCTGTTCTAAAACTAACTGTTGCAATGTGCTTTGAAATTTATTGCTTTTTTGTATATATGTTATTTTTCACACACAAAAAAATCTATTGTGATAATAAATGCACAGCTATATGATGAAAAAAATGTAATCATGCACCACATTAAAGAATAAAGAATTTAAAATCTTAAAAAAAAATCCATGGAAGTGTAAGCACTGCACCCTAAGTTAAAACATTAGCTAATAGTACAACTTTTAAAATGTGCTTTCATCAATTTAACAGATCTTCCACACCTAATGCAAGGTGCTGATAATAGGGTGGTATAAAGGAACCCTGTATTTAATGCATGATTTTTCTGTAACTTCTCTAACAAAAATAAAAAAATTTTAGCTGTTCCTTGTGAGCATATAGTTAATGGTTTAAGAGTATAACTTATCCAGCTCCACTCTAGTCACAATTTAAAAAGCCATATACAATAAAATATGTACTTTTACCAACATCTAGATTAAAGGGCCTTGAAATTTGTAAAGCACTATCAGATCTAAGATACGGCACAACAAAGTAAACAATATTAATAACATGTTCCTTCCACAAGTTTTTTTAAAGTTCTTTTCTTCTTTCCTCCTCACCTAAACAGTTTTCTGTTGGAGACTACAAGCAGCAGCAGTCCTAGATACTGACTACAATTTTCCTTGCTAATATGCACACAATCTCATGTACTAAGTCCAAGCAGGCCATTCTCCTAGCATCCTATGAACTAGAGAGAGTCAGTCTTGCAAGCTTCCAATGTAATCCTTCTAGAAAATTCCATGGTTCTTCAAAGTTGTCTACAGCTTTGAGATTCTGTCTAATATACTAAGTAAATAAAAAGAAAATACTAGGTACAACATGGCTTGCACTTAATTAGTTAACAACAACAGAAGAATCCAATAAATGGATAAATATGCAATCTGAGAATTTAGAGAAAATGTGTTGTCCAAGTTGGACACCAATGAAAGAGCAGCACTAATAAAGAAATTTCATGAAAAAAGTAGCTGTTGAGTTGAGGGTTATAATAACAATGTCACAATATCTACAATTTTCAAGGTATAAACATTTTTTTCATGGCACCAAAAAAGAAAAATGAGAGAGCACAGGCCTATCTTTCTGGGCTCAGGTTTCTGATGAGAATATCCTCAAAGTAACAATCTGCTCCCTGCCCCCACTGTCCATGAACCCAAACTATAATGGGGACTACTACCTCATCCACAGCAGAACTAATGTTTAAAGAGGAAAATTACATTGAGGCCAGAGATTTGAACAATCCATGCTGAATAATCCACTCTTTAATTATAAGGTACTATAGGAGATACAGAAACTAGGTATATCCTAACAGCATACTCAAGATGTATGCACACACACACACACGCACACACACACACACACGCGTACATATTTAGCAGTAACAACTGAAATGCCCCCAAAATGAAAGCAGTATCAGATAACCACATAAGTTTTGAATTCACCAGTTATTCAACTTAAAACAATAATTTCCTATTTTTTAATTAACAGCTGACAGGAAGTGCCTTTCTTGATATCCAGTGTAAAGTCCATTAGATAAAACTGTGTATCTATGGTAGCTCTCTAACTGAGATGGTATTACCGTTTAAAAATCAAACAAACAAACAAAAACAGCCATTCAGGCAACATCTATGTACTTTGATAGGAACAAAAGTGATACTCTATAGCCAATCCAGGGGTAGGGTGGTGCTTTTAGTGAGTTAGTTTAAATAAGAATGGTCTGTAGCTTTTCAGTTTCTTTATTTTATAAACTGGAGCAGAAAAAATATATATTTAAATTGTATAGATTGTTCCAATCTTACCTAATTTATTAGCTTTCCTTTCCAAGTTGTATCCAACAATTTAGGGTACTTTGGTATCAGTGTTTCTACCTATTATGAGTGTCCTGTTCATAAGAGCATTAATAACCCAAACTGTGCTTAAAAAGCAAATCAGTAACCAGACGACATTTGCTCTTGTTGCTCTCTTGGCCTACTTTCATTAACTTTTAAACATCTCTTTGAATGCTTTTATTTGGGGGATGGTTTTATGTGTCACCCTTAGATTTCCTATGGAACAAACTAATTACAGATTCTTTCCATTTGTATGTAAAAATAAAGGCACAAGCATAAGGTAAGTCTTAAAAGCTTGATGTCATTTTAACGTTTGTTTTATGTTTGTAGCTTTTCAAAAGGTTAAAAGAGTAGGAAGTGACCCTAAATATTATATATGCCAATCTTTCAATAACGAAAAAACTTAAGCCCACAAACAGGACATTGCACAAGTCCTTAATTCCAAGAGGCATTATTTCCATTATATCAGACTTTCTTAAAAGACAGAAACTCAAATATTCAGGAATGAATCTTAAGGATTAATAGGAAGCCTGAAATATTTGCTTCTATCCGCTCCACTATTATTTATTCTATTAATCCTTTGTACATTTACAAATGGTAGATGGCAAATCAAACAAATGACTCTGAAATCAATCTATTCTAATACTTTCTAGAATATTTATTTATTTTTAAGTTTTTGTATGGAAAGGAGTTGAACTTACAGAATAAAAGTTATCAGTGATTTTTAAAATTGTAGTTATCCATGTTTCACGTTCTCCCCACCTTTCACTAAAATAGGCCACAATCCCTATGAAAATTCAGTGAATATCCCCTAAATTGGAAAAGTGATCATTGGTGTTATGTTTTAACATGAGCTCAAACTAAAAACAAGACCTTCAAAAACTTACTCTGTCATAGGGATATAAAAAAGATGTCTTGCTACAGTTACTACCAGGATATCCCACTTACAATAATCTGATTGCATTACATTAAAAAATAAAATATACTCTTTTAAGGTTATGGAAAGATTGTAAGAGCTGAATTAGATATTAAAAAAACATGAAAGCATAACAGATATAAATCCTGCACTATGACTACATACAACCGAAGCTTGATTACATTAAGTATAAATTCTGCAGAAAATCTAAAAGCAACTCAACAGCTATTTAAGGAGTAGAAATAAAAGAGTTTGATTGCAGTAAAAATATCATCTTGTCTAGATTATATACATGAAACTGTTGGATAAGACTAATATTACTGAAATTCTTAAGATAAAAAAGTTACCACTAAATATTACTAAAAGGTATATTAAAATTTCTACTAACTTTGTATCATACTACCCCTCCCATTATAAAGAACTAAAAATTGAGAAAAATATTGAAGCCACTGTTTTCAGAAGTCATAAAAGAGGCATTGCAGGACCATAACAAGGAAAGCCCCACAATCATTCCACCCTTCTACCCAGAGGCACATTCCAGACTTGGTGTAGATAGGTAGAACCAAAGTTGATACTGCAGGCTCATTAAGCTAAAGGCAGAAATTAGAGTTCGGGTCTACAGAGGTAGATGCAATTTGTGGAGTAGGTTATCAGAGTAGGAACTGTGAAAAGAAGAAGCTCCAGAAATCTAGATATAGATATCCCCTTAAGTCTTTGGCTGAAGATTTAGCTACACACACACAGGGCAAGATCTCATGAGGTTTGTTCAACAGAGAAAAATTTCTGGAGAGCTGTGAATGAACAGAGATACTGGAGGCTGCACTACTAAGAGACACTGAACACTCAAGTATTTAATTAAGACCCCACAATGGCCCTGTCTTAGTAATAGGGCAACTCTGGATCTAACCTAACTAATCTCAAACCAGGTCTCGAATGGATAAAGAGTATTCTCCAGTAAATTACCCTTCTGCCAGAAGAGAATGCAACATTGTCAACCAAATTTGGGCTCTCAACAATACAGCATCAATCATATCTAACATATAATAAAAAAATTACCAGACACAAGAAGCAAGAAAATGTGACCCATCATTGAGGAGTCAATAAAAACCAACCCACAGATGGCAAAGATGTTAGAATTAGCAGACAAGCACTTCAAAATAGTTATTTTAAATATGCTCAAGGATTTAAAGAAAAATATTGACAATGACTGATCAGAATTTTAAAAGTCAGTAGGAAGAGGTCTAAGATGGCGGCTTAGTGAGGTGTGGAATTTAATTCGCCCTCCAGAGCAGCTAGTAACTAGCCAGGAACAGTACAGAACAACCACTGGGGCCACATCAGTAACGGGGCACACAGTACACACCAGTTAGGACAAGCTAGACCAGCTGCAATCCCACCCAGAACCGTGAGTCCCTCAAGCCTCAGAGGCTGGCGCCTTTCCCCCACATGCTGGTTCCTGGAGGGGGAAAAGGAAAGACACTTTACTAACAGCAAGGGGTGAGTTTCACCTAGCTCCAATTATGCAATTAATTAACAAATCCTGACTACTAAAAATAGGTCCCCAGCTCAGCTAAACCTGGAATAAAAGCTAAAGTTACTGGTTTTTACCCAGGTGCAAACGGGGCAGGGCTGACAGAAAAAACAAAACAAAACAGGCTTTCTGGATTGGACAGTACAAAATACTTGAAAAGGTCTGGACCCTAACATAAAAAAGAGGGAGCACAGAGGACCTGGTGATACACAGGGCAATGTAACAACTTAGGCTCTTGATTAACAAACCCAAGGAATGGGGATCTAGGGATCCCGCTCTGAAAAGGATTTTTTTTTTTTACAACTACAAGGCTTTTCAGGCTCCAACTGCCTCAGGCAAGGGCAGAATTAATCTTGTCTGGGCGACAAACAGGCTGGTCAGGTGAAAGGACTTAATTCCCTAGAGGCTGTGCCTTCCCCAGGAGAGGGCTGGGGCCCAGTTCAGGTGGAATCCCTCCTTCAAGGAATTCAGACCCCATGATCTGGAAAACTGAAGCAATTAAAGCCAGCATACAACCTCTCCTCTGTCTCGACCAAGCCCCCAGCAGGGAGAGTCTGCTGAAGTTAAAGGCACCACATCACTTTATGCTGGTGGGACCCATAGGCAGACAAGCGCCACATATTGGGCAGGACAGGAAAAACAGAGAGTCTAAAAGCTTCATGGGAAAGCCTCTCAAACTGTTGGGTCTCACCCTCAGGGAAAACTGATGCAGGTGACTCTTTCTTCCTGAGAGGACACCAACCTGGTTTGGGAAAATCTGACTGGAGTCTATAATACCTAATTAGACACTCCTAAGAAAGAAAAAAAGAAGGCACTATACAGGTAGGGCAAGAAACAAGAAAACCAGAACTGAAAAATTCTGATCCACTAAACAAACTCTATGCTAGAGGCCTATGATAAGCTGAACTGAAAGTCAAAGAACAGATAGATAACAAAGTCATCCAGCAAGGAAATCCTAGGTAAAAGAATTAAAACAATCTCTAGAATAAACTAAATAAGGAAATTAAATGTCTAGAAGCCAGCAAAAAATAACAAATCATACTAGGAAAATTGAAGATATGGCCCAGTCAAAGGAACAAACCAACAATTCAAATGAGATACTGGAGTTGAAAACAATTAATTCAGGATGTTCGAACAGACATGGAAAACCTCATCAAAAATCAAATCAATGAATTGAGAGAGGATATAAAGGCGGCAAGGGATAAACAAGAAGAAGAAATCAAAAGTCTGAAAAAACAAATCAGAATTTATGGGAATGAAAGGCACAGGAGAAGAGATGCAAAAACAATGGAACCTACAATGTTAGACTTCAAGAGGCAGAAGATAGGATTAGTGAACTGGAGGACAGGCTATCTGAACTCTGACAAGCAAAAGAAAATATAATGAAAAGAATGGAAAAATATGAGCAGGGACTCAGAACTGAATGACAACATGAAGCACACAAAATACATGTTATGGATGTTCCAGAAGGAGAAGAGAAGGGAAAAGGAGGAGAAAGACTAATGGTGGAAATTATCACTGAAAATTTCCCAACTCTTATGAATGACTTAAAATTACAGATCCAAGAAGTTCAGGGCACCCCAAGTAGAATAGATCCAAATAGACATACTCCAAGCCACTTACTAATCAGAATGTCAGATGTCAAAGAGAAAAAGAGAATTTTGGAAGCAGCAAAAGAAAAGTAATCCATCACATACAAGGGAAGCCCAATAAGACTATGTGTAGATTTCTCAGCAGAAATCATGGAGGCGAGAGGAGAGTGGTATGATATATTTAAGATTATAAAAGAGAAAAATTGCCAACCAAGAATTCTATATCCAGCAAAATTGTCCTTCAAAAAATAAGGGGGAAATTAAAACATTTTCAGTCAAAAAATCACTAAGAGAATTTGTGACCAAGAGACTGGCTTTGCAAGAAATACTAACGCAGGCACTACAGACAGATAGGAAAAGACAGGAGAGAGACTTGTGGAGAACAGTGTAGAAATGAAGACTATCAGTAAAAGGTAAAAAGAGGAAAAATTAGATAGGACATATAAAATCCAAAAGGTAAAATGGTAGAAGAAAGTACTGCTCTTACAGTAATAACCCTAAATGTTAATGGATTAAACTCCCCAATCAAAAGACGTAGACTGGAAGGACAGATTAAAAAACAGGAGACTCATTTTAGACCCAAGGACAAACACAGGTTGAAAGTAAAAGGCTGGGAAAAGACATTTCATGCAAACAACAATCAGAAAAGAGCAGGAGTAGCTACACTAATATCCAACAAATTAGACTTCAAATGTAAAACAATTAAAAGAGACAAAGAAGGACACTATGTATTAATAAAAGGAACAATTCAACAAGAAGACATAACAATCATAAATATTTATGCACCGAGCCAGAGTGCTTTAAAATACATGAGGCAAATGATGAAAACACTGCAAAGAGAAATAGAGACATCTACCATAATAATTGGAGACTTCAATTCCCAACACTCATTCACAGAACACCTAGACAAAGGATCAATAAAGAAACAGGGAATTTGAATAATACAATAAACAAGCTAGACTTAACAGCTATTTACAGAACAATTAAACCCCACAACAGCAGGACACACCTTCTTCTCAAGTGCTCATGGATCATTCTCAAGGACTGATCATATGTTGGGTCACAAAGCAAGTCTCAATAAATTAAAAAAGACTGAAATCTTACAAAACACTTTCTCAGATCATAAAGCAATGAAATTGGAAATAAATAACAGGCAGAGTGCCAGAAAATTCAAAAATATATGCAGGCTCAGCAACACACTCTTAAACAACCAGTGGGTCAAGGAAGAAATTACAAGAGAAATCAGTAAATACCTCGAGGTGAATGAAAATGAAAACACAACATATCAAAATTTAAGGATGCCGCAAAAGCAGTGCCAAGAGGGAAATTTATTGCCCTAAATGGCTATATCAAAAAAAAGAAAGAGCAAAAATCAAGGAATTAACTGTTCACTTGGAAGAACTAGAGAAAGAACAGCAAACTAACCCCAAAGCAAGAACTAATCCCAAAAGGAAAGAAATAACAAAGATCAGAGCAGAAATAAATGAAATTGAGACCATGAAAACAATCAAGAAAATCAGCAAAACCAGAAGTCGGTTCTATGAGAAAATCAATAAAATTGATGGACCCTTAGCAAAGTTGACAAAAAGAAGAGAGAGGATGTAAATAAATAAAATTAGAAAATAACCACTGACCCCATGGAATAAAGGAAGTAATGAGAAGGTACTATAAACAACTTTATGCTAATAAACTATACAATGTAGATGAAGTGGACAACTTCCTAGAAAGGCAAGAACAACCAACGTTGACTCAAGAAGAAATGGATGACCTCAACAAACCAATCACAAGTAAAGAAACTGAATCAGTCATTAAGAAGCTCCCAAAAAAGAAAAGTCCAGGACCAGATGACTTCACGTGAATTTTACCAAGCATTCAAGAAAGAATAAATGCAAACTGTTCAAAAAAATTGAAGAGGAGGGAAGGTGACCTAACTCATTTTATGAAGCCAACATCACCCTCATACCAAAGCTAGACAAAGATACTACAAGAAAAGAAAATTACAGATCAATCTCTCTAATGAGTATAGATACAAAAATCCTCAACAAAATTCTTGTAAATCGAATCCAGCAACACATTAAAAGAATGATACACCATGACCAAGTAGGATTCATCCAAGGTATGCAAGGATGGTTCAACATAAGAAAATAAATTAATGTAATACACCATATCAACAAATCAAAGCAATAAAACCATATGTTCATCTCAATTGATGCAGAAAATGCATTTGACAAAATTCATCATCCTTTCTTGTAGAAAACACTTCAAAGGATAGGAATACAAGGGAACTTCATCAACATGATAAAGGGAATATATGAGAAACCCATAGCTAACATCATCCTCAATGGGAAAAGCTGAAAGCTTTCCCCCTAAGATCAGGAACAAGACAAGTATGTCCACTGACACCACTGTTATTCAACATTGTGTTGGGTGTTCTAGCCAAAGCAATTAGACAAGAAAAAGAAATGCAAGGCATCAAAATTGGAAAGGAAGAAGTAAAACTCTCACTTTGCAGATGATATTATATGTTGAAAATCCCAAAAAATCCACAGCAAAACTACTAGAGCTAATAAATGAGTACAGCAAAGTGGCAGGTTACAAGATCGACACTCAAACATCTGTAGTGTCTCTATACACTAGTAATGAACAAGCTGAGGGGGAAATCAAGAAACGAATTCCATTTACAATTGCAACTAAAAGAATAAAGTATGGATGAATAAATTTAACTAAGGATACAAAAGGCCTATACAAAGAAAACCACAAGAAATTTCTCAAAGAAATCAAGAAGACCTAAATAAATGGAAGGGTTACTGTGTTCATGGATTGGAAGACTAAATATAATTAAGATTTCAAATTCTACCTAAACTGATTTATAGATTCAATGCAATACCAATTAAAATCCAAAAAACTTACTTTGCAGTAGTAAAAAGTCAGTAGGGATTTGTTCCTATAAAAAGGAATAAAATGGTAATTCTAGAAATGAAAAATACAACACTAGTATTAAAAAATCTCAGAATGGGCATAACAGCAGATCAGACACTGCAAAAGAAAAGATAAGTGAACTTACAGATGGGACAACAGAAATCATCCAAACTGAAGGAAAAATAGAAAAAAGGCTGAAAAAATTAGCAGGATCTCAGTGACTTGTGGAACAACATCAAGTGTTCAAATACATGTACACATAACTGGTCAAATATGTGTAAGGAGAAGAATAAAGAGAGAAAATAAGTGAAGAAATAACAGTCAAACTTTTTCCAAATCTGATTAAAAATAACCCACAGATAAAAACCAAAGGAATTCTCTTTATACAGAGAGTATAAACCCAAATAAAACAATATACAAGCCCATCCTGCTCAAACTTGTGAAGCCAAAGGAAAATCTTGAAAGCTATATACTATATGATTCCTGATTCATGGGACAGTTTGAAAAAGGCAAAACTTTAGGGACAGAAAAGTGGTCGGTGGTTACCAGAAGCTAAGGCAAGAAGAAAGGCTGATTACAAAGGGGCATGAGGAAATACGGGGGATGATGGATCTCTTCTAATCTTGATTGTGAGGAAATTGCATGACCTTACCTGTTTGTTCAAATTCAGAGAACTGTACAAAAGAGTGAATTTTACTTTATATAATCATATCTTATTTTAAAATGCACATAAAGAACATGGGTGCAAAAAAAATGGGTGAAACAGAAAGTTCAGATAAGGAAAAACTGAGAGACTTCACCACCAGAATACACACACCATAAGAAATGTTAAAGAAAAAATTTCAGACTGAAGAAAGAGTGTACTAGATACAAATCTGAATCTCTATAAGGGGAACAAACAATGCTAAAAGTAGTAAATATGAGGATAAATGTAAAAGACATTTTTCTCATTTCTCTACTGTTAATAAAGGTAACTGATTCTTTAAAGCGAAACTAATAAATATGTATTCTTTGGTTTATAAAACATATAAAATGTATGATAACAATAGCACAAAGCACAGGAAGGGGAAAATAGGATTATACTGTTATCTGATTCTGATATTGTACATAAAGTAGTAATATAATATTAACCCATGTAGGCTAATAAAGGAGGGATTAATATTGTAAACTCTATAGCAATAGCAATATGGTGGTGGTGTGATACAGTAAAAAAATAGAATAGAGGATAATAAGCAGAAAATGTAAAGATAATGCATTCAAAAGACATACGGGAAAAAAACAGGAACAAAGGTTAGATGAATAGAACAGAAAATAGCAAGATGGTAGACTTAAACCCAACCATAGCAGCAACTGCATTAAAAGTCAAAGGACTAAACACTAAAATTAGAAAGCAGAGAGTGTGAGAATATAAAAAAGCAAGCTATTTACAAGCAATACACTTTATATATAAACTGACAGGTTAAAACAAGGGGACAGAAAAGAGACACCATGCAAACATTAGTACCAGATAAAATCTACTTCAAGACAAGAAGCATCACCAGAGATATAGATATTTCATAATAATAAAACAGTCAATTCATTAAGAAGAAATAAAATCCTAAATGGTATATAACTGGTAACAGAACTTCAAAAACATATAAAGCAAAAACTGATAGAACTAAGGAAAGAAATAAAAACATATACAACACAGTCAGAGATCTTAATATTCATTCCTTCAGTAATGGATAGATTAAATAGACAAAGAATGAGTAAAGATATATAAGACCTGAATAAGACTAGCAACCACCTTATTCTAATCATATGAGAGAAATTGTTGAAATAAGGCCTTAACAGAACATAGCTATGTGACTGAAAAGTATTACCAATTGCTAATTGTGTAGAGTAATTTCAAATGGGTATGAGGCCTTAATGAATGCAACCACATCATAACGGATATGGTGATCCACTGTAAGGCACCATTCTTTCTTTCCAAGTTTAAAAACAGGTCAAATTGAGCTGCCATATAGAAAAGCAGTGGGGATAATCAGCCCTTTTCTAAATAGGTCTTATGTAATATATAGAGACTCCTTAAAGCCTGGTTTTAACCCACAATGGACAATATTAACTTTCTTAACTAAGACTGGGATGAAGGTTCAGGAGGTTCCATTATGTTAAGCCAATTGTAACTGCCAGAGAATTTAATTTTAATTTCTTACTCAATGAGTCAGAATTTCCATGTTGACAATGGCATATTTTAAGGCAATGGGTGTGTATTATTCAAGGTTGTCTAGAGAAACAGAACCAACAGGAGATATCTGTAAATACAAGATTTATAAAGGTGCCTCATGCAACCTTGGAAGTGGAAGAGTCCAAATTCTGTAGGGCAGGCTGTGAAGCTAGCAGCTCCAATGAAGGGTCTTAACAAACTCTACAGGAGAGGCTGCTGGCTGAAGAAGTGAAAAAGTCTCTCTTCTAGTTCAATACTCTGCAACTGATTGAATTATCTCATTAGCAGGAGATGAGCCCTTAGTTGATCACAGATGTAATCAGTGGCAGCTGCAATCAACTGACTGATGATTAATAAACCAGCCTTCTGATTTATCAACCAACCACGAAATATCCCTGCAGCAATGGTGAGGCCAGTACTTGCCTGACCAGACAACTGGGCACCTCACCTGGCCAAGTTGACACCAGAGCCTAACCATCACAGGGTGCTATGACCCATGCAAATTGAGATGAGGCAACAATTCTGATGGTTAAAGTAAGACATGCCTATCTGTCCTTTAGTTTTTATTTGGTAACTTCTCTAAGAGCACCGGACATACCTTTTTTAAAATTTAGTGGGATTCCCAAGTATAACTGTAATTTGAGCCTCAGTATTAATGAAGGCCATAAAGGTACAATTCAGTGAATGTTTGTCAAATCAGTAACTATGTTGCAGAGGTGCAAAAGCTAATCAATGCTTTCTTATTTTTTTCATTGTATAAATTATTTTAGTAAATTTTGGATTCTCAATTGGGTCAAACTGTGGACCTCTGTTTCAGTTTTTTGTTTCCTCCCCATGTATTCAAGTTTTTGTTTATGTGGTTGGATGGTTTCTGGATGTACTTCACAGGGTGCTCTCTACCCTGTACATATTTATAGTTTCTTCCTCCAGAGGTCAAACCAATATCATCACGATTAAGGGCCCCATAGCAATGATGACTTTATTGAGTTTAAGAGCCTAGGCTTAAATCTAGTTTGAATTAACCTCTCAACTGTGTCACAGAGTACAATGATGTTTTTCCTGTAACTCTGAACTACCTGGCCTGCACGCAAAGTAATGCTTAAAGGAAAATCTGTAGCTCTAAATGCATGTATTAGAAAATTACATAACAAAACAGATAAAATATAAAACAGGTGCTTTGTCACAGTCAAGAGCAAAAACAAAGAAAAATTGATGTTTTTTAAATTGAGGGATTAGCAAGAAAGACTTTTTAAAAGAAGTCTATAAATCCAACACTTACTATAAGATAAATTAGCTATGATTTAATATTTTAATGTAAAATTTTTAAAGTATAACTGACCTAAAGAAGAATGAACAAATCCCAAGTGCATGTCTCAATGATTTCTCAGGAAGAATATACCTGTAAACGACGTAATAGAAATAGAACATTTCAAGAAGTCTTCTTTGGGCCCCGCCTAGTCACTACCTTCCCCCATTCAATAGTTTTATCTATTTCTGAACTTTATATAAATAGAATCATACTGCATATTCTTTTCTGTGTTTGGTTTCTGTTCAAATTTTTGTTTGTAAGTTTTATCTAGTTGCTACGGTTCATTTATTTCTACTTATTTTATTTCTATTGCTATATTCTATTCTATTATATTGAGGATTCCAAAACAATTTAGTCATCCCTTCTATCATTACAGGCATTTGGGCTATTCCCACATGTACTGCTACAGAACCACCACTATAGAAACACTTTGGAAAACTGTTTGGCAATTTGTTAAACATAAACATACTCTATGAGCCAGCAATTCCATTCCATATATACATGTGTATACATACATATACATGCACAAACATATTAAATATACCTGCAAACACACTGTGAAAATGATTTGCAAGTGGTAAAATATATAAAATTTAAGTTATCAGATAACTCAGCCAGATTGTATTGCTTTATTGCACAGATCTTAATATCACCTTTGCTCTCAGAAGTGACTACAAGAATTACTTTGTTCTCAGCAGTTTCTATAAGAAGATCATAAAAGGAAAGAGGAGGGGAATAATCTGCAGGAAATCTGCTGGGTCAAGATAGGTCACAAAGAGTTGTGTGTATGGAAAGAGTGGAGACCTCTGAAAGAAGTGCAGATTAAAACATCAAGTTGAGCTCCAAAACGCCAGATATAATAGTTCTTAGAAAATGGGACCTGAAAGTACCCCTGAGAACTTTCACACAGTGTCCTGGGTGACCAGAAATTTAAGCTAAGGGAAGAAGAAACCTGTGTGCTGAAGTTCTGATCTGAGAACGAGGAGGATGTTTAATGAGGAGGATCAGTGTTGGATGTAAAACTATATGGAGCCATTTGTCATGTTCTCTGGCTCAGCCTAAGGGAATTTATCCTTTAAGAGGAAGCTGTAGGAACTGGAAAAGGCAAGTAAAAAAGCAAGAGTTATACTTAAAGACACTGTAGGAAGGAAGGAAGGAGGGAGGGAAGAGAGAAGAAAAGTGGGAGAGAATAAAAAAAAGAGGGAGAGGGAGGCTCATAAGCAAGTGAGCAAGCAAGAAAGAAAGGGAACGGGAAAGGAAGCAAAGATACCCTGGTAAATCTCATAAGATAGCTAGTGGGAGAAAAGGCTACTCTCTGGTCCAGGCTGAACCAGAGTAGCATCAGAGCACAGGGTTATAAGAGGCACAGAAGAGTCCAAGGAAAATTTTAATAGCTATCACAATTGTCAGCACCAAGAACCTAGGAAAGACAAAAACAAAGATTTTCACCTAAATTCTACTAGTAGGAGTACAAAGTAGAAAACCGCTTAACTCCTTTGTCATAATTACTCCCACTCCCTCTCTGCCCTTCCCTAGGGTTATTCTGGTCGTGGGGGGTGGGGGGCGTTATGCCATGACTCAGAGTTTAAAAAAACAAAGTCCTGCAGGTGGAATGATAATTCACACTGTTGAAATAAATTCAACACATAAACATATACACATGCAAACATCATTTCAAGAATGATGACAAAGATTCTCCCGAAATCTAAATAGACTCTTCATGGCTGTATTAACATCTAAGAGTCTGTTAAAATGAAGTGTGCCTAGCTGAAATGTGATAAAACCTGAGCCTGAAATGCATTATCTTTTCCCTGGAAGGCTCTAAGCAGTTTCACTTTTTCTTATATTATTCTCCACATTCTTGTGAGTTAGGCATTGGTACTATCATCTTTATTTTACTCATGGATTAAAGAAGGTACAAAGTAATTAAACAACCTGCATAAAATAATCCAGGAAATTTGTCAAAGTCAGGAGTAAACTTCAAGTTTCAAGTGCTCATTCTTTTTCCACTTTATTACGTAAAGACCCAGGTAGGCCAAAATGTCTCTCTACACATTTCACCTCTGGGAGAAGAGATGAATTTGCTTTAATGTGAGCACAATATCTGAAAATAGTTCAACAGCAAAACTGGCCATAGTCCACAAGCCCAAGGCCTAGGATAAATTAGATCAGGTTTGGGGTGGAGCAGTCACCAATACAAAGCTTAATAAAGAGAGGAAATATAAAGAATAAGTCCTACATGTATTGAGTAGGGAATGTAGGTAATAGATTTGTTCAGGGAAAACAGGCAATTCCCCATGACACATAATACTTGTTGCTGTCAGCTCTTTCTAAAGAAACACATACTCCCTCTGCTACACTCCATGTTTCCTCTGTTTCAGGAGTAACACGTGGACTCTATCTTTGATGGTAACTGAGATGCAATCCCTTCCACCAACCGGAACAGTTGTAAGGGATCTGATCTGCCACATCACCCCTGCCACCTGCTCAAGGTTCATCCGAGTACGTTTTAACATAGCAAAATTCTTCAAATCACTATTAAATGGTTAATAATGTGCTATTTCACACTGTAAATGATAACACATTATTCTACCAATAGCAGATATACCTAAGGCAATACATAGCATACATTTTATAGAGAATATCTAAAGGTTAAGATTTCTCACTGACATATTTTTCTTAATGGGAAAAATACACACATGCAAACATATACATACCTCAACTCAGTTTTCGCCTTCAAGACTAGAAAGGCACTACTAATGCATCCTTCAAAGTTCATGGGATGAAACTGCTCTTCCTAATTTTCCTTTAGAATTTTCTCCTCAAACTGGAGATCTACCAAGAGCCAGGGGTCTATGGTCATCAAACAACAAGCTTTCTTTAAAATACTTAAGAAGCAAATTATATGCTGCTGCTAGGGAGTGGATTAACATTTGTAGTGTTAAAACCAAGCAGGAGACTACCTCTGGGAAGATGGCCAAATAGAATAGCTCGAGCTTAGCCCTGGTCCACAGAAAACTTAGAGAAGAAGCAGGGCAACTGAAGTGGCAATACGGGAGTGTGGCTGACTTGGGAGAGCCTTCTGCAACACATGCGGCAGCCTTGGTTGCAGAGGCTGAGGAACTGAGAGGCAGAAAGCCGGAGCCTAACGCAGAGGCGCAGAGCCCATGGGAGTGCACGGACAGGAGCCTGGGACTAGGAAGTAAGCCAGGCCATGTTCCTTGGGAGCGCTACCCTCAGCAGCGCAGTCCCATGACCGGAGACTCACTCCACACCCCACGTACCTGAACCATGTCATCCACTCCCATGCTCCAGGCACCCCCACTCCACCAGTCCTACCCCACACCCCCACCCCAAGTGCAGCCCAACCCACCAGATATATGCTGCTTACAAGAGACTCATCTTAGACACAAAGGTACAAACAGATTGAAAGTGAAAAGATGGAAAAAGATTTTCCATACAAGTTGTAACCAAAAGAAAGCAGAAGTAGCTATACT
Organism: Tamandua tetradactyla; assembly: GCF_023851605.1. NCBI lineage: Eukaryota > Metazoa > Chordata > Mammalia > Pilosa > Myrmecophagidae > Tamandua > Tamandua tetradactyla. Next base: position 27,219,387 of record NC_135336.1, on the reverse strand, counting down.
AATATCAGACAAAATAGACTTTAACTGTAAAGACATCATAAGAGACAAAGAAAGACACTATATAAAATTAAAGGGTCAATTCACCAAGAAGATATAACAATCATAAATGTTTATGCTTCCAATCTAGGAGCTCCAAAGTACATAAGACAGACATTGGCAAAACTGAAGGGAGTGATAGATGTTTCAACAATAATAGCAGGAGACTTCAATACACCACTATCCTCTACAGATAAAACAACAAGACAGAAGATCAACAAGGAAATAGAGAAGTTAAATAACTTGATAAATGAATTAGACCTGGCGGGCCGCGGTGGCTCAGCGGGCAAAGTGCTTGCCTGCTATGCCGGAGGACCTCGGTTCGATTCCCGGCCCCAGCCCATGTAACAAATACGGAGAAACAGAATACAATAAAACAAGAAAATGTTTAAAGATGTTTCCCTTTCTTCCTTCCTTCCTTCCTTCTATCCTTCCTTCCTTCTCTCTGTCTTTCCTTTAAAAAAAAAAAAAAAAAAAAAAAAAAAATGAATTAGACCTAACAGACATATATAGAATATTGCACCCCAAAACACAAGGATATAAACTGTTCTCTACTGCTCATGGAACATCTCCAGGATGGATCATATTCTGGGGCACAAAACAGGTCTTTATAAATTTAAAAGCATTGAAATTACTCAAAGGACTTTCTCTGATCATAATAGGATGAAGCTGGATCTCAATAACCACCAAAGTATGAAAACATTCACAAATATATGGAGATTAAATAAATAACACACTCTTAAACAACAAATGGGTCAAAGAAGAAATTGCTAGAGAAATCAGAAGCTATCTGGAGATGAATGAAAATGAGAATACAACTTATCAGAACTTATGGGATGTGGCAAAGGCTGTGCTGAGAGGGAAATTTATTGCCCTAAATGCATATATTAAAAAACAAGAAAGAGCAAATATCGAGGACTTAACAGCAAACTTGGAGGAACTTGAGAAAGAACATCAAACTAACCCTAAAGCAAACAGGAGAAGAGAAATAACAAAGATTAAAATAGAGATAAATGAATGGGAGAACAAAAGAACAATAGAAAGAATCAATAAAACCAAAAAGTTGGTTCTTTGAAAAAATCAATAAAATTGATAGGCCACTACCAAGACTGACAAAGAAAAAAAGAGAGAGGACGCAAATAAACAAAATCAGAAATGAGAAGGGGTGCATTACCACAGACCCTGAAGAAATAAAAGAAATCCTAAGAGGATACTATAAACAACCATACACCAACAAACTAGACAACTCAGATGAAATGGACAAATTTCTGGAGACACACAAACAAGCTACACTCATTCAGGAAGAAATAGAGGATCTCAACTAACCAATCACAAGTAAAGAGATTCAATCAGTCATTAAAAATCTTCCTACAACGATAAGCCCAGGGCCAGATGGCTTCACAGCAGAATTTTACCAAACATTTCATAAAGAACTAACACCAATCCTGCTCAAACTTTTCCAAAAAATTGAGGAAAAAGGAACTCTACCTAACTCATTTTATGAAGCTAAATTTATTTATTTATTTTTTTGCATGGGCAAGCATCGGGAATAGAACCTGAGTCTCCAGCATGGCAGGCAAGAACTCTGCCTACTGAACAACCATGGTCCACCCACTAATATCATTTTAATACCAAAACCATATAAAGATGCTATAAGAAAGGAAACTACAGGCCAATCTCCGTAATGAACATAGACGCAAAAATTCTCAGTAAAATATTAGCAAATCAAAACCAACAGCACATTAAAAGAATTATACATCATGACCAAGTGGGGTTTATACCAGGAATGTGAGAATGTTCAATACAAGAAAATCAGTTAATGTAATACAGCACATTAACAGATTGAAAGGGAAAAATCACATGATCATTTCGATTGATGCTGAAAAAGAAGCTGACAAAATTCAGCATCCTTTTCTGATAAAAAGACTCCAAAAGATAGCAATCAAAGGTAACTACCTAAAAACGATAAGGTGACTATATGAAAACCTGATAGCAAGCATCGTTCTCAATAGAGAAAGACTGAAAGCTTTCCCTCTAAGATCAGGGACAAGACAAGGATGCCCACGATCACCACTATTATTCAACATTGTGCTAGAAGTTCTAGCTACAGCAAGCAGGCAAGACAAAGAAATAAAAGGCATCCAAACTAGAAAGGAAGAAGGAAAACTTCTTATTTGCAGATGATATGATACTATACCTGGAAGATCCTGAGAAATCTACAGCAAAGTTACTTGAACTAAAAAACAAATACAGCAAGGTGGTGGGATAAAAAATTAATGTGCAAAAATCAGTAACATTTCTATCTACAAGCAAGGACTTAGCTGAAGAGTCAACTAAGGAAAAAATTCCATTTAAAATAGCAATTAAAAGAATCAAATACTTAGGAATTAACTAGAGACGTAAAGGACTTGTACACAGAAAACTACATAACATTGCTAAATTAAATCAAAGGAAATCTAAAGAGGTAGAAAGAAATTTCCTGCTCATGAATAGGAAGGCTAAATACAGTTAAGACGTCAATTCTCCTGAAATTGATCTACAAATTCAACATGGTACCAATCAAAAGTCCAACAACGTACTTTGAAGATTTTGAAAAGCTAACTACCAAATTCATCTGGAAGGGAAAGAGATCCCAAATAGCAAAAAGCATCCTAAAAAAAAGGAACAAAATGAGAGGATTAACAACTCCCTGACTTTAAAAGCTATTATAAAGCCATAGAGGTCAAATGTTACTGGCACAAAGCATGGTGCTGGCACAAAGCATGGTACTGGCACAAAGACAGAAGTACTGACCAATGGAATAGAATCGAGAGTGCAGAAATATACCACCAAATCTATGGTCAACTGATTTATGACAAGGCCCCCAAATCCTCTGAACTGGGAAAAAAAATAGTCTTTTCAGTAACTGGGCATAGAAGAAATGGATATCAATAGGCAAGTGAATGAAAGAGGGCCCCTATGTTAAACCCTACACAAAGATTAACTCAGAGTGGATCAAACACCTAAATATAAGAATTAATACCATAAAGCTTGTAGAAGAAAATGTAGGAAAACATCTTCAAGACCTAGTAATAGGTGGGAGTTTCCTAAACTTTACACCCAAAGCATAAGCAAGAAAAGAAAAAAATAGACAATTGGGAACTCCTCAAAATCAAATGTTTCTGTACCTCAAAAGACTTCGTCAAAAAAGATGAAGAGGCAGCCGACTCAATGGGAAAAAATTATGGGAAATCACATACCAAACAAAGGTTTGATTTCCTGTGTATACAAAGAAATCATACAACTCAAGAACAAAAGAGCAAATAACCCAATTATAAAATGGGCTAAAGATATGAATAGGCATTTTTCTGAAGAGCAAATACAGATGACTCAAAAGCACATGAAGAGATACTGATTTTCATTGGCTATAAGGGAAATGCAGATCAAGACTACAAAGAGATACCACCTCACACCTATAAGAATGGCTGCTATTAAACAAACAAGAAACTACAAATGTTGGAGAGGAGGTGAAGAAATTAGGACACTTACACACTACTGGTGGGAATGTATAATGGTGCAGCCACTATGGAAGACTACTGAGCAGTTTCTTAGTAAACTGAATATTGAGTTGCCCTATGACCCAAGCAATAGCACTACTTGGTATATACCCAGAAGAGCTGAAAGCAATTACACAAACAGACATTTGCACACCGATGGTCATAGCAGCATTATTCACAATCGCCAAAAGATGGAAACAAACCAAATGCCCATCAACAGACAAGTGGATCAACAAAATGTGATACATACATATGATGGAATATTATGCAGCAGTATGACAAAATGACATCCTAAAGCATGTGACAAGATGGATGAGCCTTGAGGAAATAATACTGAGTGAAATTAGTTCAGACACAAAAGGATAAATATTGTATGATTCCACTTTTATGACCAGCATAAAGGTATAATCAGAGGCGTATAATACAGAATTTAGGGGACTTAGAGATACACAGAGGGTAGAGATAGGTGAACCATTAGCTAATGAGGTTGAACTCCAATGTAAGGGTATAGACAGGAGTGAAGGTGATTCTCTAGTGGGTCTAGAAGTAATATTACCACATTGAAGATGAACAAGATTGAAAGGGGTTGTATAGACCTACATGTCCCATTGATTCACTCTAGAAATATGAATTAGTTCTCATAGGAATTACTTCAAAGATATTATTCTTGTATAAAGAGTGTTTAAGTCCAGGGTACCGGGGAAAAACTGCTATTGCATGCTATGAGTTATGTTCAAAAGGAAACCATCAGCACTACCACAGCAACAGCAGAGGTAAATAATGGGGTGAGGGACAAGAATTAAGAGGAGGTTTAGATTTTCTATTTGGTGAGGGTATGCTTACCGGTTTTCTGTCTCTTGGGGACAATGAAATTATCTAAAATTGTGAACGTTGATGGACTGTGGACTTTAAGCCTTCTACATGTTGCCCGATGAATGCAGGTGGCTGAAAGATGCACCAATAGAGAAGTAGATTGGCAAACGATGGTGTATACTTATGAACGAAGGTTGTACTGCTACAGAAAGGAACAATGTCGTGAGGCATGCAATGATATGAATGAACATGTGGGACACTGGTGACACAAAAAAAGCCAGAAACAAAAGAACCACTATGGTATGGTCACCTTTAGAAAAATGTTTATAAGACAACAGGGGCCTAGACCGTATGCTTTTAGAGCAGACACATTAAGTCCGGAGTGGTGATTAACATATCTGGATTTTGAAAAGCTGTTTTATATATATAACCTGATATTTAGAGATAAGAATGAAGCCAAACACGTTCAGATTAAAGTAAGTCAGAACACAGGGATAAGGAAGACAGTGCCTATATTTTAGAACCACACATACTCTTTGAGACCAATGAAAGAAAGATTTATTTGATTTGGAACTGAAATTTTCTGTAGTGCATAATCTAATTCAACCTATCTGCCTAGCTCATTTGAACAACTGAAACACTGGGAGCAGAGACCAAGAAAGAGGTCCTTTAATCCCATATAGATTATTGTAATACCCAGAAACATGCTAGCATATATTAAGCAGATAATCAAAAAATTTTGAGGGAGGGAAGAAAGAATATGGAACTATTAAACCTTAGCATCAGGGAATTCCCTGATATTATGTCAAACTTTAGGGACATCCAAATCAATAGGCCATGCCCTTAATCATGAGTCTTACTCTTGTGAAGCTTATATAGGTAGCGGAGAAGCTTAGACTGTTTATAGGCATGCCTAAGAGTTACTTCTGGAAGACCTCCGCTGTTGTCTGTCTCTCTAAGCCCAACTCTGCACAAGTGAAATCATTGCTCTCCCCGCTATGTGGGACATGACATCCAGGGTGAAAGTCTCCCTGGTGTCATGGGAGTTGACTCCCAGGAATAAATCCAGACCTGGCACCGTGGGATCAACAATTCTATCCTGACCAAAAGGGGGAAAGATGTGTAATTAATTAACTATCAGTGGCAGAGATAGTTCAAATAGAGTCAAGAGGCTACTCTGGAGGTTGCTCTTACACAAGATTCAGGTAGATCTTGCTACCAATCATAACCTGCCAAACCCCAACCAGAACCATCCCAGCCCATCCCAAAGAATAACTAGGGCAATATATCAGATTTCACAAGAATTCCATGCACTAGTGTAACTTTCCAAAACCTACAACCTTCAGATGAGTCCCTGGTCCAGATAAGTCCTGAAACCTAGCCTAGCCTCTCCAGAACATCAGATAGTTCCATCTCCCTACCCCATATTAGTGACAGACCTTTCCAATATCAAAAATTTAGAATTGCCATAGCCCAAACAACCCTATAGAGAGGTATGGAAAGATCAAAGGTGACGGTGGAGTTACACAGAGAAGACAGGATTTAACAAATGAATATGAATACTGAATCGTTAAATTGATATCTCTTTTAGCCTCCAGTATTTTAGAGCAGCAAGAAGTAAAAACACACAATTGTGAAACTGTAACCCATGTCAAAGTCTGAAATATGTTCTACAGCTAATTGTGTTGCTGTGCTTTGAAATCTATTGCTTTTTCGTATATATGTTATTTTTCACAAAAAAAAGGAGAAAAAGTTGATTGTGATGATAAAAAAGTATTTAAGCCCTCTAGCTTCCTATATTCTGGAGCAGCTAGAAGGAAAAATATGAGAAGATCATATGGTAGCCCATGATTAACTCTAGGATCTGTCCTGTAACCACTTGTTGAAGAGTGCTTTGAAAACTATTGCTTTTTTATTTCTTTACTTTATATATATGTTATACTACACAATAAAAAAGTTAAAAAAAAAAAAAAAGCAGGAAACAATTCCTCCCAAACCCATGCTACCATGTACTACTAATCTTCTGCCTCTAGCTGGGCTATTTCTCCCCAAGGTACATATATAAATTAGTAGACAGTAATGAGCAAATATTTTTATAGGCCTTTCGATTAGCTCTATTCAACAGAACTTTTTACAATGATGGAAATGTTCTATGTCTGCATTATGCAATATAATAGCCACTAGCCACATGTGGCTAGTGAGTATTTGAACTGTAGCTAGTGTGGCTGAGGAACTGAATTTTATTTAATTTTAATTTAAATATCCACCTGCGGCTAGTGGCTACCATATTAGGTAACACAGAGAGTTGTTTTACAGAGCAAATTATTTACCATGCATGCCCCTCCAATACCAGGGATTCCAAACTAGGGACGCATGAGGTCAAACTTGGCTAACAAATGAGTTTCGTTTGGTGGTCACAGTGCTTTCTGCTTTTAAACTAAATTAAATACCTTTTAGACAGGGTGCAAGATAGAAGCCACTACACTCAGCGTTACCTGATTCCCCACCTACCACACACACATAGACAACTGACTTCGGTATTTCTACAAAATATAGTTGTATTCTTTTTCAGATTTCTTTTCACAAAAAAAAATCACCTATTTACAAATCCACATTCTTCACATAGCTCTTTTTAAAATAATAGCAATCGTTCTAGTAACATCTAGCCCTTTACTGAGCAGTTACTATGCGTCAGGAACCATTATGAGTTTGTAACATGTATTAGCTCAGTCCTTACAACCTTTAAGATATGTGTTCTAGTTTGCTAGCTGCCAGAATGCAACACACCAGAGACAGATTGGCTTTTAATAAAAGGGGATTTATTTTGTTAGTTCTTCAGAGGAAAGGTAGCTAACTTTCCACTGAGGTTCTTTCTTACGTGGGAAGGCAAAGGATGGTTTCTGCTGGCCTTCTCTCCAGGCCTCTGGCTTCTGACAGCTTTCCCTGGGGTGATTTCTTTCTGCACCTCCAAAGGCCTGGGCTGAGCTGCAAGCGCCGAGATGAGGAATGCTGAGCTGCTTGGACTGTGCTACGTAGCGGTCTCTCATTTAAGCACCAGCCAATTAAGTCAAACGTCCTTCATTGCAGCAGGCACGCCTCCTAACCCACTGCAGCTGTAAATCAGCAACAGATGAGGTTCACGTACCATTAGCTCATGTCCACAGCAACAGAACTAGGTATGCTCCCGGAGCCAAGTTGACAACTGAATCTAACTACCACAATATGTAAAGCACTATTATTAGATACTGTTATCCCTATTTTACAGGCAAGAAAAGAAAGACATAGAGAGATTAAGTAATCTGCCAGTTCACTATTAAAATACGACAGTGCTGAGTCTTGAATACAAGAAGTCTGGTTCCAGAGGTCACGCTCTTCATCACCACATCACTCTCCACTCTTTGCAGGCGACCTCATTTCCTCCAATCACAGTTGATTTCACAAACAACATATTTTAAATTTTTTCTTCCAGTGTAATTACTTGTCCCCACTTCTCCGTCTGGAATAGTGAAAAGTGCTTTGAAAAAGAAGCTAAACTGCCAACAGAGTCTTCAGTGGAAAGTGCCTTGTCTACAGGCCAAAGTAAGGGAACAGCGAGCTTTGTTACCAACTCAAGGAGGGGTGAAGTAATCCACATTCCTTACTTTACCTCCAAAAAAGGACGCCACCCTTCCAATTTCCTTGTTTCCTACTTTCGCTGGGCTACTAAGCCTGTTACATATTCCCAATTTGATTATGAACACACTACCCAAATAAGTCAAGTTTATATACAGCCTTCTTCCTAAAATCAAAAGTGTTAAAATCCCAAACTGGAAATTCAAAAGAAAAAGGAAATCCTAAAGTTAATACTGCTTATTCTACAATGACTTGCAAATAACCTTTTTCTCTATTTCTGAGAATCACAGATATTGCTACAAAGCTCTCCATAGTATTTTACAGGAAGTGGGACATTTTAAAAATTCAAAGTATCTCTAGCGGAAAGGTTAAAATTCACAACTGACATTTCCACTAATGAACATCATTACTGGTCTTTTACACAGTAAGCAGAAAAATAAATGAAAGTTGACAAATGTGGCAGTGATCCAAAAACCATCATAATTACCACCACTGGACCCACTATTCATGCTTCAGAGAGAAAAACGAGCAGGAGTATAGACATGTTTTATGACTAAGTTTGGTTATTTACTTTTCACCCTTTCTTTACTGTATCCTACCTACTCAGTGATGTTTTATATGAGGATATGGCCAGGAATCTTAAAATCATGCATTTCATTAGTCTCCAACTTTCTTTAGTCAGTGGAAAAAAACAAGGATCATGCTATAAATAAATTATTACAAAAGAATACATACAAGCTCAGAGCAGCTTTAAGAAATATAAACATTTGTTAGTTAATGATTGCTTCTCCCACTGGCTTAAAATAAAAAATGAAAAACACTAGATTTAATTGCAGTGAATAAAAAGCTGAGCCAATGACAAGATCAGCTGGTAGCATGAAGAATTAATAAGAATATTTTATAATAGAAATTCTTTTACAGTTATCACAAAAGGCAATACTATAATAATGAAATGAAATGAAGCACAGATGAGCAGAAATATTTGTTAAGGTCCAGTGTTATCCTTAGCACTGACTTAAGCACTGTGGGGAATACAAAGTCAGCAAATCAGATTCTCCACATCAATGGAAGTCATTAACCCATTTCATAAATTCCACATGCTAACCCCCTCTTTCCTGTTAGCAGTAATTTTACTTCTGCTGAATGCTGTGGATTGCAGAGGCACGTGCAAAGTATGCGTGGGGGAGAGGAAGTTACTTGCTAATAAAGAGTTTGATATATCATATTTCACTGGATGTTATGGCTGCACTCTGGAGTCTAAATAGGTCAGCAGTACAAATAGGCTACTTGTTCATCTTTAGGTGTAGAAATTTTTTCTTTAAACAGGAGGTCAATTATGGTGTTCCCTATCATAGATGAAGACCTCTAGGAAGATTCAAGCCCCTAAATAAGATTTCTCATTCAGAATATATGCTACTAGATGTCAGAAAAAAATAGATTTTCATGGCCTGGCTCAAAAGGGAAATAGATAGTCTAAGTCTTCCAAGAAGAATAATAATTAAACAGTAAGGAGATAAGACCATATTTCATACAGGGGAAGCAACAATGAATTCCTCACAGACAAACACTTCAACAGTTACTCCTGTTGGCATCTCAAAATAATGTGATCCACAACAATTCCATCCTGACAAAAAGGAGGAAAAGAAGTGTAACTAATAAAGTATCAGTGGCAGAGAGAGTTCAAATAGAGTCAAGAGGCTACTCTGGAGGTTGCTTTTACTCAAGCTTCAGTTAGACATTGCTACCTATCATAACTTAACAAACCCCAATCAAAACCATTCCAGCCAATCCTAAAGAAAACCTAGGGCGATACATAAGATTCTACAGAGATTCCATGCACAAGAGTAACTTTCTAGAAATCTACAACCTCCAGATGGGTCCCCGGACCAGATAGTCCTAAAACCGAGAGGGCCCAGCATCTCCAGAACATCAGATAGTTTCATCTTCCTACCCCACATTAATTGACAGCCCTTTCCAACATGAAAAAGTTAGAATGGCCATAGTCTAAACACCCCTAAAGAGAGGGACAGAAACATCAAAGGTGTTGGTGGAGTTATACAGAGAAGATAGGATTTAACAAATGAATATGACTGCTGAATCATTAAACAGATATTTCTTTTAGTCTCCAGCATCATAGATCAGTAAAAGTAAAAACCTAAAATTGTGGAATTGTAACCTATGCCAAACATGGAAATATGTTCTACAACTAATTGTGGTGCTGTGCTTTGAAATGTATTGGTTTTTTGTATATATTTTTCTTCCACAAAAAGGAAAAATAAAGTTGATTGTGATGATAAAAAAAAAATTTATTCCTTCTAGCCTCCTAAATTCTGGAGCAGCAAGAAGGAAAAATCTGATATGATAGTATAGTAACCCATGAAAAACTGTTATTTGTCCTGTAACCACTTGTTAAAGGGTACATTGCAAACTATTGTTTTTTTCTTTCTTTGCTTTGTATGTATGTTATATTATACAATTTAAAAAGTTAAAAAAAAATTTTAAAAAAAGAGCTGATCCCACCAGAGATGTGACTACCACGGCCATGCTCAGCTAGTTTTCATGAGTGAATTTTAGAAAAGGGAAGGAATTATCATGAAACATACAGAAACTGTCATTCTTTGCCATGTATTCTAATTTACCTTAGTCCTAACAAGATCAGCTTTGTTCTTGTCTCTAATTCAAGCCTGATGTCTTTTTAGGTTCTTTAAATGTAGCAATGCTGGCTTTAGAGCTGCAGAACTCCAAATCTGATTCTTAGGTGTCACACAGTTACCCAAATTTCCAGGGAAATACCAGGTTATGCACATTGATTCTATCTTGGGGGGGAGGGCAGCCATTTATTTTAATCCTGATTCAATACTGTAGGGTAGAAACTTTTGGTTAGATTATCTCCATGGAGATATGACACTCCCATTTGTGGGTGTGACCTTTTGACTAGATGGAGAGATGACTCCACACATTCAGATGGGTCTTGATTAGTTTACTGGAGTCCTTTAAAAGAGGAAGTATTTTGGAGAGAGCTGACAGAGAGAGCAGATGCAGAAGTTTGGAGAATAGTTGCTTCAGAGAACAGAGACAGAGGTTTAAAGATGCTTGGAACCCGGCAGATGTTACATTGTGCCTTCCCATGAAACGTTAAGCAAGCCATAGACTGGAGAGAGCCAAGGGAAGCCAAGAGATGAAAGCCAGCCCTGGAGAAACAAAGTGAGGAACTCCACAGTAACAGAGGCTGAAAGGAACAGAGTTCAGAAACAAGGGACCAGCAGATACCAGCCACATGCTTCCTAGCTGACAGAGGTGTTCTGGACAGCATCAGCCTTTCTTGAATGAACATAACCTCTTGCTGGTGCCTTACTTTGAACATTTTCTCAGATTTAGAACTGTAAACTTGTAACTTATTAAATTCCCTTTTTAAAAGACATTCCACTTCTGGTACATTGCATTCCGGCAGTTTAACAAACTAATACAGCTGGTATCTGCTAGTCCTTTGCTCCTGGGTTTTATTGCTTTCAGCTTCTAGTTCTAGTGGCTTCCTCTCTTAGGTTCTTTGAGACTTTTCTCTATTTTATCTTCTGATTTTTTCTGTCTTTTATCCTCTCCTAAAGGACTCCAGCAAAAGGATTAAGAACCATCTTGAATGGCCTAGGTTGCATCTCAATTGAAATAATCTAACCAAAAGATCACACCCACAATAGATCTGCACCCACAGGAATGAGATTAAAAGAACATGGCCTGGGAGGGGGCCAAGATGGCAGCTTAGTAAGGTGCACGCGTTTTAGTTCGTCCTCCAGAGCAACTACTAAATAACAAGAAACAGTACAGAACAGCTCCTGGAGTCACGACAAAGACCCGACACACAGCGTACCCCACTCTGGACCAGCTGCACTGGCTGCGAGTCTCCGGAATATTGAGTTCCCTGAGCCGCGCGCACTTCCCCAAGCTGCGGCGGCTGGCGGCCGGCGCCCCTCCCTCACAGGCAGCTTCCCAGACCGGCTGCTAGGCTCCGGAACAGTGAGTTCCCCAAGCCGCGGCAGCAAGCGACTGGCGCCCCACCCCTACAGGCGGCTTCCCAGAGGGAAAGGAAAGAGTCTCCAACAGTAGCAGGGACTGAGTCCAACCAAACACCAAAAGTGGCATTAACATACAAATTCTGACTACTAAAAATAGGCCCCCAGCTCAGGCGAAACTGATCAAGGCGGAAGTCGCTTATTGGGCTAACTGAAAAAGAGGAAAGGGGACAAAACAGAGCCTTCTGCGGCTGTTTCTATGGAGGCTTGGTTGCCTCTGGACTCAGCGCCGGGATTACACAGGCTGCAACTGCCCCAAATGCAGAAACAGGCTGCTTTCAGGGCTGTCTCCCACCTGAGCCTTCCCCACGGGAGAGGTGAAACACAACTCAGGTGGAATCCCTCTCTCAAGGAATTCAGATCCCAGGGCTTTGCAATTTGAAGCCATTAAAACCAGCCTACAACCTTTCCTCTGTCTCCACCACGCCCCCAGCAGGGAGAGCCTTCCAAAGTTAAAGGAGCCACAACATATTTTGCTGGTGGCACCCGCAGACAGACAAGCACCACATACTTAGCAGGATAAGAAAAACAGAGCCCAGAGACTTCACAGGGAAGTCTTTCAACCTGCTGGGTCTCACACTCAGGGAAAACTGACGCACGTGATTCCTTCCTCCCGAATGGAGGCCAGCTTAGTCTGGGAAAACCCAGCCGGAGTCTGTAATACCTATGTAGACCATTCCTAAGCGTAGGGAGGGAAAAGTCACCTTACAAGCAGGACAAGAAACAAGAAAATAAGAACTGAAAATTTATCCTCTGTTAAAAAAAACTTAAGCTAGAGGCCCAGAAAAAGCTGAATTGAAGGTCAATGAACAGATAGACAACAAATTCATCTAGCAAGAAAACCCTAGGTAAGATAAGTGAAAACAATCTCCAGAATAAACTAATTAAGGTAATTAAATGTCCAGACGCCAGCAAAAAATGACAAATCACACCAGGAAAATTGAAGATATGGCCCAGTCAAAGGAACAAACCAATAGTTCAAATGAGATACAGGAGCTGAGACAACTAATTCTGAATATACAAACAGAAATGGAAAACCTCTTCAAAAACCAAATCAATAAATTGAGGGAGGACATGAAGAAGGCAAGGAATGAACAAAAAGAAGAAATGGAAAGTCTGAAAAAACAAATCACAGAATTTATGGGAATGAAAGATACAGTAGAAGAGATGGAAAAAAACAATGGAAACCTACAATGGTGGATTTCAAGAGACAGAGGTTAGAATTAGTGAACTGGAGGATGGAACATCTGAAATCCAAAAAGAAACAGAAACTATAGGGAAAAGAATGGAAAAAATTGAGCAGGGGCTCAGGGAATTGAATGATAATATGAAGCACACAAATATACATGTTGTGGGTGTCCCAGAAGGAAAAGAGAAGGGAAAAAGAGAAGAAAACCTAATGGAAGAAATTATCACTGAAAATTTCCCAACTCTTAGGAAAGACCCAAAATTACAGATCCAAGAAGTGCAGCGCACCCCAAAGAGAATAGATCCAAACAGGCATTCTCCAAGACACTTACTAGTTAGAATGTCAGAGGCAAAAGAGAAAGAGGGGATCTTGAAAGCAGCAAGAGAAAAACAATCCATCACATACAAGGGAAACCCAATAAGACTATGTGTAGATTTCTCAGCAGAAACAATGGAGGCAAGAAGACAATGTGATGATATATTTAAATTACTAAAAGAGAAAAACTGCCAACCAAGGATTCTATATCCAGCAAAACTGTCCTTCAAAAATGAGGGAGAAATTAAAACATTTTCAGACAAAAAGTCACTGAGAGAATTTGTGACCAAAAACTGTAATACTAAAGGGAGCACTAGAGACAGATATGAAAAGACAGAGGAGAGAGGTGTGGAGAAGAGTGTAGAAAGAAGGAAAATTAGATATGATATACAAAATACAAAAGGAAAAATGGTAGAGTAAAGTATTACCGAAACAGTAATAACACTAAATGTTAATGGACTGAATTCCCCAATCAAAAGATATAGACTGGCAAAATGGATTAAAAAACAGGATCCTTCTATATGCTGTCTACAGGAAACACATCTTAGACCCAAAGATAAACATAGGTTGAAAGTGAAAGGTTGGGAAAAGATATTTCATGCAAATAACAACCACAAAAGAGCAGGAGTAGCTATACAAATATCCAACAACTTAGACTTCAAATGTAAAACAGTTAAAAGAGACAAAGAAGGATACTATCTACTAATAAAAGGAACAATTCAATAAGAAGACATAACAATCATAAATATTTATGCACTGAACTAGAATGCCCCAAAATACGTGAGGCATACACTGCAAACACTGAAAAGGGATATAGACACATATACCATAATAGTTGGAGACTTCAGTTCACCACTCTCATCAATGGACAGAACATCTAGACAGAAGATCAATAAAGAAACAGAGAATCTGAATATTACTATAAATGAGCTAGACTTAAAAGACATTTATAGGACATTACACCCCACAACAGCAGGATACACCTTTTTCTCAAGTGCTCATGGATCATTCTCAAAGATGGACCATATGCTGGGTCACAAAGCAAGTCTCAACAAATTTAAAAAGATTGAAATCATACACAACACTTTCTCGGATCATAAAGGAATGAAGTTGGAAATCAATAATAGGCAGAGTGCCAGAAAATTCACAGATACGTGGAGGCTCAACAACACACTCTTAAACAACCAGTGGGTCAAGGAATAAATTACAAGAGAAATTAGTAAATATCTCAAGGCGAATGAAAATGAAAACACAACATATCAAAATCTATGGGACGCAGCAAAGGCAGTGCTAAGAGGGAAATTTATTGCCCTAAATGCCTATATCAGAAAAGAAGAAAGGGCAAAAATTCGGGAATTAACTGTCCACTTGGAAGAACTGGAGAAAGATCAGCAAACTAACCCCAAAGCAAGCAAAAGGAAAGAAATAACAAAGATTAGAGCAGAAATAAATGAAATTGAGCACATGAAAACAATAGAGAAAATCAATAAGACCAGAAGTTGGTTCTATGAGAAAATCAACAAGATTGATGGGCCCTTAGCAAGACTGACAAAAAGAAGAGAGAGGATGCAAATAAATAAGATCAGAAATGGAAGAGGAGACATAACCACTGCCCTCACAGAAATAAAGGAGGTAATAACAGGATACTATGAACAACTTTATGCTAATAAATACAAAAATGTAGATGAAATGGACAAGTTCCTAGAAAGGCATGAACAAACAACTTTGACTTAAGAACAAATAGATGACCTCAACAAATCAATCACAAGTAAAGAAATTGAATCAGTCATTCAAAAGCTTCCCAAAAAGAAAAGTCCAGGACCAGACGGCTTCACATGTGAATTCTACCAAACGTTCCAGAAAGAATTAGTACCAACCCTGCTCAAACTCTTCAAAAAAATTGAATTGGAGGGAAAGCTACCTAACTCATTCTATGAAGCCAACATCACCCTCATACCAAAACCAGACAAAGATATTACAAAAAAAGAAAACTACAGACCAATCTCTCTATGAATCCTCAACAAAATTCTAGCAAATCGAATCCAGCAACACATTAAAAGAATTATACATCATGACCAAGTAGGATTCATCCCAGGTATGCAAGGGTGGTTCAACATAAGAAAATCAATTAATGTAATATACCATATCAACAAATCAAAGCAGAAAAATCACATGATCATCTCAATTGATGCAGAGAAGGCATTTGACAAGATTCAACATCCTTTCCTGTTGAAAACACTTCAAAAAATAGGAATACAAGGGAACTTCCTTAAAATGACAAAGGGAATATATGAAAAACCCACAGCTAATATCATCCTCAATGGGGAAAAACTGAAAACTTTCCCCCTAAGATCGGGAACAAGACAAGGATGTCCACTATCACCACTGTTATTCAACATCGTGTTGGAAGTTCTAGCCAGAGCAATTAGACACGAAAAAGAAATACAAGGCATCAGAATTGGAAAGGAAGAAGTAAAACTATCACTGTTTGCAGATGATATGACACTATACATCGAAAACCCAGAAAAATCCACAGCAAAACTACTAGAGCTAATAAACGAGTACAGCAAAGTAGCAGGTTACAAGATCAACATTCAAAAATCTGTAGCATTTCTATACACTAGTAATGAACAAGCTGAGGGGGAAATCAAGAAACGAATTCCATTTACAATTGCAACTAAAAGAATAAAATAATTAGGAATAAATTTAACTAAAGAGACAAAAGACCTGTACAAAGAAAACTACAAGAAACTGTTAAAAGAAATCACAGAAGACCTAAATACATGGAAGGGCATACCATATTCATGGATTGGCAGACTAAATATAGTTAAGATGTCAATTCTACCTAAATTGATTTACAGATTCAAAGCAATACCAATCAAAATCCCAACAACTTATTTTTCAGAAATAGAAAAACCAATAAGCAAATTTATCCGGAAGGGCAGGGTGCCCCGAATTGCTAAAAGTATCTTGAGGAAAAAAAAAACGAAGCTGGAGGTCTCACGCTGCCTGACTTTAAGGCATATTATGAAGCCACAGTGGTCAAAACAGCATGGTACTGACATAAAAATAGATATATTGACCAATGGAATCGAATAGAGTGCTCAGATATAGACCCTCTCATCTATGGACATTTGATCTTTGATAAGGCAGTCAAGCCAACTCACCTGGAACAGAACAGTCTCTTCAATAAATGGTGCCTACAGAACTGGATATCCATATGCAAAAGAATGAAACAGGACCCGTATCTCACACCCTATACAAAAGTTAACTCAAAGTGGATCAAAGATCTAAACATTAGGTCTAAGACCATGAAACAGCTAGAGGAAAATGTAGGGAGATATCTTATGAATCTTATAATTGGAGGCGGTTTTATGGACCTCAAACCTAAAGCAAGAGCACTGAAGAAAGAAAGAAATAAATGGGAGCTCCTCAAAATTAAACACTTTTGTGCATCAAAGAACTTCATCAAGAAAGTAGAAAGACAGCCTACACAATGGGAGACAATATTTGGAAACGACATACCAGATAAAGGTCTAGTATCCAGAATTTATAAAGAGATTGTTCAACTCAACAACAAAAAGACAGCCAATCCAATTACAAAATTGGAAAAAAGACTTGAACAGACACCTCTCAGAAGAGGAAATACAAATAGCCAAAAGGCACATGAAGAGATGCTCAATGTCCCAGGCCATGAGAGAAATGCAAATCAAAACCACAATGAGATATCATCTCACACCCACCAGAATGGCCATTATCAACAAAACAGAAAATGACAAGTGCTGGAGAGGATGTGGAGAAAGAGGCACACTTATCCACTGTTGGTGGGAATGTCAAATGGTGCAACCACTGTGGAAGGCAGTTTCGCGGTTCCTCAAAAAGCTGAATATAGAATTGCCATACAACCCAGCAATACCATTGCTAAGTATCTACTCAGAGGACTTAAGGGCAAAGACACAAACGGACTATTTGCACACCAATGTTTATAGCAGCATTATTTACAATTGCAAAGAGATGGAAACAGCCAAAATGTCCATCAACAGACGAGTGGCTAAACAAACTGTGGTATATACATACAATGGAATATTATGCAGCTTTAAGACAGAATAAACTTATGAAGCATGTAATAACATGGATGGACCTAGAGAACATTATGCTGAGTGAGACTAGCCAAAAACTAAAGGACAAATACTGTATGGTCCCACTGATGTGAACCGACATTAGAGAATAAACTTGGAATATGTCATTGGTAACAGAGACCATCAGGAGATAGAAATAGGGTAAGATAATGGGTAATTGGAGCTGAAGGGATACAGACTGTGCAACAAGACTGGATACAAAAACTCAGAAATGGACAGCACGATAATACCTAACTGTAATGTAATCATGTTAAAACACTGAATGAAGCTGCATCTGAGGTATGGCGGTTTTTTAATTATTTCTTTTTATTTTTTTATTTTATTTTTTTATTTTTTTCTCTCTTCTATCGTTTTATTTCTTTTTCTGCTGTCTTTCTATTTCTTTTTCTAAATCGATGCAAATGTACTAAGAAATGATGAATATGCATCTATGTGATGATATTAAGAATTACTGATTGTATACGTAGAATGGAATGGTTTCTAAATGTTGTGTTAATTTTTTTAATTAATAAAAAATATTTTAAAAAATAATAAAATAGGAGTAGCTATATTAATATCATATAAAATAGACTTTAAATGTAAGAACATCATAACAGGCAAAGAAGGACACGACATATTCATGAAAGGGACAATTCACCAAGAAAAAAAATATCATAAATGTTTATGTTCTGAATCAAGGAGCTCCAAAGTACACAAGGCAAAAGGCAAAATTGAAGGGAATGACAGATGGTTCAACAATAATAGTGGGAGATTTCAATTTCACCACATTTTTCTATAGATAGAACAACCAGGCAGAGGTTCAACAAAGAAACATTCTCCAGGAGAGATCATATGCTGGAGCTCAAAACAGATCTTTATTAATTTAAAAACACTGAAATTATTCAAAGTACTCTTTCTGATCAGAATGGAATGGAGCTGGAAATTAATACCACCAAAGAACCAGAACTTTCACAAATATATGGATGTTAAATAACACACTCTTAATTAACCAGTGAGTCAAAGAAGAAATTGCTAGAGAAATTGGTAATGATCTGGAGACAAATGAAAATGAGAATACAACATATCAGAACTTATGGGATGCAGCAAAGGCAGTGCTGAGAGGGAAATTTATTGCCCTAAATGTCTATATTAAAAAGAAATGAGGGGGCAGGCCTCGGTGATTCAGTGGCAGAGTTCTCACCTGCCATGCCAGAGACCCAGTTCGATTCCTAGTGCCTGCCTGTTCTAGTCTGCTAGCTGCCAGAATGCAATATACCAGAAACAGAATGGCTTTTAAAAAGGGGAATTTAATAAGTTGCTAGTTTACAGCTCTAAGGCTGAGAAAATGTTGCAATTAAATCAAGTCTATACAAACGTCCCATCAAGGCATCCAGTTAAAGATACCTTGGTTCAAGAAGGCTAATAAAGTTCAGGGTTTCTCTCTCAAGTGAGAAGGCACATGGCGAACAGTCAGGATTTCTCTCTCATCTGGAGAGGCACATGGTGAACATGGTGTCATCTGCTAGCTTTCTCTCCTGGCTTCCAGTTTCATGAAGCTCCCTGGGAGGCATTTTCCTTCTTCATCTCCAAAGGTCACTGGCTCATGGACTCTCTGCTTCATGGTGCTGCAGCGTTCTCTGCTCTCTCCAAATAGACTTCATTCTTCAAAATGTTTCCTCTTTTATAGGACTCAGAAATTTATCAAGACCCACCCAAGTGGGTGGAGGCATGTCATCACCTAATCCAGATTAACAACCACTCTTGATTAAACCACATCTCCAGGGGGATGATCTAATTACAGTTTCAAACATATAATGCTGAATAGGGATTAGAAGAAACAGCTGCCTTTACAAAATAGGATTAGGATTAAAACATGGCTTTACAAGGGTATATACATCATTTCAAACCAGCGCACTGCCCATGCAAGGAAAAAAAAAAAGGAATGAGCAAAAATCAAGGACTTAACTGCTCACCTGGAGGAACAAGAGAAAGAATATCAAACTAACCTCAAAGCAAACAAAAGAGAAATATCAAAGACCAAAGTTGAATTAAATGAATTGGAAAACAAAAGAACAATAGAAAGAATCAATAAAACCAAAAGTTGGTTCTTTGAGAAAATCAATAAAATCAATGGACTCCTAGCTAGGATGACAAAGAAAAAAGAGAGAAGATGCAAATAAACAAAATCAGAAATGAGAGGTGGGTCAATACCATGGAAGATGAAGAAATTAAAAAAAAACACAAGCCAATACTATGAATAAATATTCACCAACAAACTACACAACTTATAGGAAATGGACAACTTCCTAGAAACACACGAATAAGGCACAGTGACTTGAGAAAAAATAGAAGAGCTCAACAAACCAATCACAAGTAGAGAGATTCAATCAGTCATCAAAAATCTTCCTACAAAGAAAAGCCCAGGACCATATGGCTTCACAGGGAAATTTTATTAAACATTCCAAAAAGAACTAAGAGCAGTTCTGCTCAAACTTTTCAAAAAAAATGAGGAAAAATGAACACTACCTCACTCATTTCATGAAAATAACATCACTCTAATACCAAAACCAGGTAAAGATGCTATGAGAAAGGAAAACCAAAGGTCAATCTCCCTAATAAATATAGATGCAAAAATTCTCAACAAAATACTAGCAAATCAAATCCAATGATAAAAGAATTATACACCATGACAAAGTAACATTTATACCAGAAATGTCAGGGTGGTTCAACACAAAAACCACACAAGCAATGACCTGAGGAGTCAAGGAAAAAATTCCATTCCAAATGGTAGCTAAAAGAATCAAGTATCTAGGAATAAACTTTCTATGGATGTAAAGGACCTGTATACATAAAACTATATAACATTGCTAACATTGCTAAAAGAAATTAAAAAAGAGCTAAATAGGTGGAACGACATTCCCTGCAGATGCATAGGGAGGATAAATGCAGTCAAGATGTCAATTCTGCCCAAATTGATCTACAGATTCAATGCAATACCAATCAAAATTCCAACAACCTACACTGAAGACTTGGAGAAGGTAGTCACCAGATTCATTTGAAGGGAAAGAGACCTTGAATATCTAAAAATATCCTTAAAAAGATTAATGAAGAGGGAGGATTGAAACTTCTTAATTTCAAAGCTTATTATAAAGTCACAGTGGTCAAAACAGCATGGTACTGGTACAAAGATATAAGTATTGATCAATGGAGTTGAATCAAGAGCGCAGAAATAGACCATCAAATTTATGGTCAATTGATCTTCGATAAGGTCCCCAAATCTACTGAACTGGGACAAGAAAGTCTTTTCAATAAATGGGCATGGGAGAACTGGTTATCAAAAGCCAAAGGAATGAAAGAGGACCCCTTCCTTACACCCTTTAGAAAAATTAACTCAAAATGGATCAAAGACCTTAATATAAGAACCAGTACAATAAAACTTCTAGAAGAAAATACAGGGACATCTTCAAGACATAGTAATAGAAGGTAGCCTCCTAACATTTATACCCAAAGCACAAGCAACAAAAGAAAAAAATAGACAAATGGAAACTCCACAGAATAAAATGCTTTTTTGCCTCAAAAGATTTTATTAAAAAGGTGAAGAGGCAGCGAGCTCAATGAGAGAAAATACTTGGAAATCACATATTGGATAAAGGTTTGATATTCTGTATACATAAAGAAATCATACAACTCAACAACAAAAGAACAAACAACCCAATTATAAATGGGCTAAAGATATGAATAGGCATTTTTCTGAAGAGTGAATACAAATGGCTCAAAAGCACATGAAGAGAAGCTCATTTTCATAAGCTGTAAGGGAAATGCAGCTCAAGGTCACAATGAGACAACATCTTACACCTATAAGAATGGCTGCTATTAAATAAACAGAAAACTACAAATGTTGGAGAGGATGCAGAAAACTTGGGACACTTTTGCAACACTAGTGGGAATGAGAGGGTGCATGGGTAGTTCAGTGGTTAGAATGCCACCTTTCATGCGGGAGACCTGGGTTCAATTCTTGGACCATAAACCCACCCATCCCCCAAAAAAGATAAAGAAACACAAGTGGAAATGTATTATGATACAGCCACTATGGAAGATAGTCTGGCAGTTCCTTAGAAGACTAAACATTGAGTTGCCCTATGACCCGGCAATCCCACTACTTGGTACATATGCAGAAGAGCTGAAAAAAGTGACACAGACACTTGCACACCATGTTCATAGCAGCATCATGCACTATAACCAAAAGATGGATACAATCCATGTGCCCATCAACAGACAAGTGGTTAAACAAAATGTGGTATATACATGGAATATTAAGCAGCAATAAGATGAAATTACCTCTTGAAGCACATGACAAGATAGATGAACATTGAGGACATAATGCTGAGTGAAATAAGCCAGACATAAAAGGATAGATACCGTATGATTTTGCTTTTATGATGATGGTAAAGGCAAACTGAGAGGCTTATAATATAGAATACAGGGAAACTAGAGTTATATGGAAGCTACAGATGAATGAACGGTTAGTTAATAAGGTTGAACTTAAATGTAAGGGAATGGATAGAAATGAAGGCAGTCATTGGTGTGTCTATAAGTAATATCACCATATTGAAGGCGAATATGATTGAAAGGAGTTGGATAGATCCATGTGTCCCACCAATTAACACTACAAATATAAATAAGTTCCTGCATGAACTACTTCAAAGATATGAATCTTGTACAAAGAGTGAATAATATCAGGGTATGGGGGAAAATTGCTATGACATGTTATTGGCTATGTTTAACAGGAAGACAGCAACGATACCATAGCAATATCGTGGGTTAATAATGGAGGAGAGACAAGAGTTAAGGGGAGGTTTGGATTTTCTATTTGTCGAGGTGTGTTTATCAGTTATTTTTCTTTTGGGAGCAATGAAAATTGTCTAAAATTGAGAGTGTTGGTGGACTGTTGACTGAACAATATATATGATGCCCTATGGACAGAGGTGGCTGAAAAACACACTGAGAAGTAGAATGATGAACAGTGGTGTATACATATGATTGAATGTTATGCTGCTACAGAAAAGAATGAAGTTGTGAGGTATAGTAACATTGTGAATGAACCTGTGGTACATTTTGTGATGCAAAATAAGCCATAAACAAAAGAGTAAATAGTGTGTGGTCTCATTTAGAAAATAGCTATAAGAAAATTGGGCCTAGATCATAAGCTTTTACACCAGTCACATTTAGTCTAGAGCAGTAACTATTTTTCTAGATTTTGAGAGGCTGTGCTATATATGTTTAACTTGGTATTTCCCTGGAACTTTTAGTATCTGTGTGATACCTAAGGCTCAGAATAGGAGTTTTGTAGTTCTGAAGGTCAGCATTGCCACATATAACTGTTAAAGAAACTGAAAAAGAGATCAGGCCTCAACTAGAGATAAGGATGAAGCCAGTCATGTTGGGACTAAGTTAAACCAGAATACAGGGGTAAGGAAGACATTGTCTGTATTTTAGAACTTCATCAACTCTGTAAGACCAAAGGAAAAAAGGTTTATCTTGTCCAGAACCTAA
The DNA here is from genome assembly GCF_023851605.1 of Tamandua tetradactyla. Classification (NCBI taxonomy): domain Eukaryota; kingdom Metazoa; phylum Chordata; class Mammalia; order Pilosa; family Myrmecophagidae; genus Tamandua; species Tamandua tetradactyla. The sequence goes on along the minus strand of NC_135336.1, from coordinate 27,196,148 downwards.
ATTTTCTGTAGCACATAATCTAAATCAACCTGTCTGGATAGATCATTTAAACAACCCAAACCCAGGGAGCCCAAAATGGGAATGAGGGCCTGTAATCTTGTATGGCTTAACATAATGCCCCTATATACTCCAGAGTATGTTAAGCAGATAATCAGAAAGTATTGGCACAGTCCCTTGAGGGATGGGAGAAAAAAATGGAACTATTAAATGTTACCACCAGGGAAACCCCTGATAATGTCCCAAACATTAGGGGTACCCAAATCAATAGGCCAAGCCCTTGATCTTGAGGCTTGCTCTTGGTAATGCTTACTTATGTAGAAAAGAAGTTTAGCTAAGAGTTACATTTGGAAGACCTCTTTCGTTGCTCAGGTGTGGCCTCTCTCTCTCTCTAACACCAACTCTGCAAGGAAAATCATTACTTCCCTGCCTACATCCTAAATAACATCCAGGGGTGAAAGTCTCCCTTTGCAATGTAGGATATGACTCCCAGTGCTGAGCCTGACCCTGGCACCATGGGATTGATAATGCCGTCCTGACCAAAAGGGGGAAAAGAAGTCTACCAAATAAGGTATCAGTGCTGAGAGCTCAAATAGAGTAAAGAATCTACTCTGGAGGCTACTCTACACAAGCTTTAGCTAGAAGCTACCTATCACGGTTTGCCAAAACCATTCCTGCCAACTCTAAAGAAAACCTAGGGTGTTCTCTGAGATTCCACAAAGGTTTCATGCACTGTGAATACTTTCCAGAAATCTACAATCTCCATTTGAGTTTCTAGGTCAGATAAGTCCTGAAATCCAGAGATGCCAGTCTCACCAAAACATCAACTAGTTCCATCCCCCATCCATATTATTGACAGCCCCTCCCTTCCAACATGAAAAAGTTAGAGTGGGCATAGCTCAAATAACCCTAAAGATTGGGGAAAAGATCAAAGGTGATGATGGCATTATACAGAGAAGGTAGGGTTTAACAAATGAGTATGACTACTGAATCATTACACTGATATTTCTTTTAGTCTCTAGTGTCTTGGAGCTGTTAGAAGTAAAAACTTAAAGTTATGGAATTGTAACCCATACCGAAATTTGATATCTGTTCTATAACTAATTGTTGTGGTGTGCTTTGAAACTTATTGCTTTCTTGTATATATATTATTTTGCATAATTTTAAAAATACTAAATAAATAAACAAAATATAGGCAAGGCTTGAAAAAAAGAGAATGAGTCTAGTGATACTTACAGTTGAAGACTTAACCACTCCTCTCTCACTAATTGAAAGAACAAGTAAGCAGAAAATCAGTAAGGCCACCAAAACTATCAACAAAATTTACCTGCAATGGGGAAAAAGAAAGTCTTTTCTTTTCATCCAATGAGGTTGGAAAAATTGAACATCCATATGCAAAAAAAAAAGAAAAAATTTCAACCCATATCTTGTAGTATTAAGTATTATATATAATATTAATTCAAAACAGATTATAGACCAAAGTTATATAACTTATGGAAGACAACATAGGAAAAAAATAATCGTTTCTTGATGTAGCGAATATTTCATAAATATGACACCAAAATAATCCATAAAAGAAAAAGCAATAAATTAGTGTGCAACAAAATGCCAAGTTTCTGTGCTATAAAAAATACTGTCAGAATGAAAAGAAATGCCACAAAGAAAAATCTTTGCAAAACACATTTCTGACAAGGATTTGTATTCAGAATATAAAAAGAACTTTCAACACTCAATTTAAAAAAATAAATAAAAATGTCAAAAGATTTAAACAAAAACTTCACCAGAGAAGATATATAGATAACAAATAAGCAAGTGAAAAGGTATCTGATATTAACCCTTAGGGAAATACAAATTAAAAACACAATCAGAGGAGGGCCACAATGGCTCAGCAGGCAGAATTCTCGCCTGCCAGGCTGGAGACCCGGGTTCTCTTCCTGGTGGCTGCCCATGTGGGGAAAAAAAAAAAAACACCACAATTAGATGTCACTACACACCTAATTAGGATGGCTAACAACAACAAAAAACTAACAAAACCAAATGCTGACAAAAATATCTGAAACTTTCATGGGAATACAAAATTGTATGGCTGGCTGGAAAACAGTTTAGCAGTCTCATATAAAGTTAAATATGTACTTACCATATAACCAGATTTCCCACTCCTAGGTATTAGTAGAAATGAAGACTTAGGTTCTTGAATGTTTGCAGTAACTTTATTTATTTATTTATTTTTTTATTTGCATGTGTAGGCACTGGTAATCGAATGTACTAACTTTATTTTTAATCACTTAAATTCCAAATGTCCTTCATGGATAAACAAAATACAATACACCCACACAATCAAATACTACTTGGCAATAAAAAGGAACATATTATCAACACATGCAAGGATGTGGATGAATCTCAAATGCATATGCTAAGTAAAAGAAGCCAGACTCAAAATGCAATATATTATATAACCCCATTCATATGAACAGGTAAATTATTTAGGGGCAGTAAACTGAAGTGTTTTCCAGGGTCTCATAGTATAGGGAGGGGTTAACAACAAAGAACCACAAGGGAATTTTTAAATTGTGATGGTGGTTACACAACTACATTCATTTCTCAAAACTCATAGAACTGTACAGTAAATTGGGCCACTTTTATTGTATGTAAATTATATCTCAAAAATGTACCTAAAAATGTGGTAAAGGGAAAATTTCCTAAAATGTTCCCATTAGGAAAAATAAAAGTCTAAAAAGTAATGAATTAACTAGAGAATGAAGAAGTTAGAAAAAGAAGGGAAAAATAAATTTTCAAAAACAGAAAGAAAACAATTTAAAAATGATTCTGGAATTTCTATCTTAAGGTAAATGTGTAAATGGTGAGATCCAGTGGCATACTGAGGACATAATAGTGGGTTCATTATTAATGGGGTGCAGTGTCTACAGTTAATTTAAAAATAATAAAGTGGTCTAAAAGTCAGTTTGCCTCTTATTGTCACCATGAAGCAATAATTCTAAACAAAGTCACTGATAAATTAATGCCTATAAAAACATGTTGGTCTGGGCAGTGCGACAGTGGCTCAATGGCAGAATTCTTGCTTGCCATGTCGGAGACCTGAGTTCGAGTCCCAGTGCCTGCCCATGAGAAAAACAAAAAACAAAAACATGTTGCTCTATGTTCTAAACAATTACCATGGTTACTGCTTGGTTTTAGTAGTATAATGCCTATCTGAACTTCAAATGAGCACATTTTAATATTTATTCTTTAATAAGCCTTGTTTTCCACAGGGAAGTTATTTCAGAAAAATCCTTTTATATGGCCTGGTGTCTAGTATGTGTTTGTTCAAAATGATTGGAGCTCTCTTCAGGTACAATTTCTGTCTCCAACCCACATATGTTCCTAACTGTATAATCCTCTGTTTCAATGATTAGCACAGTGATTATAAAGCAAGAAACACAACCCAAATTATTTCAATTCTGTCCTATGAGCAAATCATACTCTGAACCTTACAGAGTTTACTCTTTTGGAAATGTTCATGTGTTTCTCGCCCTGTTTTTTTTTTCAATTACATCAATATAATCATATCACTATAATTTACAAGTTTTCTTCTTATATTGTAATATTTATTTTGTAACTGGCATGATTATATGTAGTCAATTTTCAGTAAAAAAATTCACAGTCTGCATTTCTTTTCTGGCCATTATTATTGTTTCATATCAAGATTATTATTGGTAATGATTTTGTCATATCTAGAATAGGGGATGTTAAAAAACAATCTTCTCTAGTTATGAAATACTCCATTTATACCATTGGCGGGGCCACTTCACTAAAACAGCTGGAGTAGGTGTTTGGGGGAAATGATTTTGAGTTCAATTTTAGACACCAAGTTCGAAGGTTCTGAGGGGCAAGTAGATGAAAATGCCAAGTAGGTAGCCAGTAATAAAAATAGAAAGCAAGATCTAGAAATATAAGCAAACAACTGGGCCATGATGTCATGCCACTAGACAAGAGATCATTCAAGTAAAAGGCAAAAAATAAAAGCCAGAACTTTATGAGCACATCCATATTTGAACAGGAAGGAGAGGAAGGGGAACTAGGAAAAGGAACAAGGAGGAACAACTGGAAGGATGAGATAAGTACCTGGAGAAGGGAGAAATAAGGGAGGAAAGAAGAATAATTACAAACATAAAAAGCTATGAAATCAATATGCATGTTTTAATCAATTTACCATGAAGACTTGATGCCAAATACACCAGATTAGCAACCAGGTCACCTTTGGTGGTTTTTACAAATGCAGTTCTAGAAGAGAGGCAGACCTGGTTATTTTGCTGACACATGGGACTAAAGAATTAGTAGCCCACACTCCATGGGTTATCTAACCCAGGGTGGAAATCCCTAATGCTCTAGGCTTCAGTGACCTGTAGAATGAGGTCCATTAACTACTTGCATCAGGATTATCTAATTTATCTGTTTAAAATGCCAATCAAGGACTCTACTTCAGACACTGGAATCAGAATTTTAAGAGGCAATTTTTTTTTAATTAATTAAAAAAAATTAACTAACACAACATTTAGAAATCATTCCATTCTACATATACAACCAATAATTCTTAATATCATAACATAGATGCATATTCATCATTTCTTAGTACATTTGCATCGATTTAGAAAAAGAAATAGAAAGACAACAGAAAAAAATAAAACGATAATAGAGAGAAAAAAAATTTTTTAATTTTTTTTTAAATAATAAAAAAAAACTATGCCTCAGATGCAGCTTCATTCAGTGTTTTAACATAATTACATTACAATTAGGTAGTATTGTGCTGTCCATTTCTGAGTTTTTGTATCTAGTCCTGTTGCACAGTCTGTATCCCTTCAGCTCCAATTACCCATTATCTTACCCTATTTATATCTCCTGATGGTCTCTGTTACCAATGACATATTCCAAGTTCATTCTCTAATGTCGGTTCACATCAGTGGGACCATACAGTATTTGTCCTTTAGTTTTTGGCTAGTCTCACTCAGCATAATGTTCTCTAGGTCCATCCATGTTATTACATGCTTCATAAGTTTATTCTGTCTTAAAGCTGCATAATATTCCATCGCATGTATATACCACAGTTTGTTTAGCCACTCGTCTGTTGATGGACATTTTGGCTGTTTCCATCTCTTTGCAATTGTAAATAATGCTGCTATAAACATTGGTGTGCAAATGTCCGTTTGTGTCTTTGCCCTTAAGTCCTCTGAGTAGATACTTAGCAATGGTATTGCTGGGTTGTATGGCAATTCTATATTCAGCTTTTTGAGGAACCGCGAAACTGCCTTCCACAGTGGTTGCACCATTTGACATTCCCACCAACAGTGGATAAGTGTGCCTAAGAGGCAATTTTTATAAGTGCCTGAAATAATTCTTATATACCCTAAAATTTAAGGACTACTGGACTTAAATGCTCTTCGAGATCCCTTCTATCTTCGAAATAATCTGATCAACATACAATAATCAAAAGTACTCAGGAAAAAAATAATACTGTTTCTTTTCATTTACATCAGTCCATTTCGATTATGTGGTATCTTCATTCTGATGAAGGCTGAGGAACTGCTATGGCTCTCATAAAGAACTATGGTTACAGGTAGCAAGGAGGCCCAGGGAAATGGGGATTGCAGGCACAGTGGACTATGTAAAATAAGAAAGAAAAAGGAAAGTTCTCTTTGGTTTGATTGACGTGCTGAAAATAAGTCATGAAACTTAAAAATATCAGATTATTATTATTAGATATTCACAAAATACTTGGTGTTCTAGTTCTTTTTTTTTCTTTTGGTTGAAAGAAAACTATATTTCTAATTATCTAAATTTAGAAATAGGGTCAATGTTTTTATCTATAGAAACAGTGAGTCAATGTTTTTTTCTTTAGGGAGGCTACAATTTTAATTAATATTCCCTAATTGGTATTGACTTTAATTGACTGATGAGAGTCTGATGATAGGTGGCTCTGCCAACCTTCCTGGGTCAGAAGCACAATGAGTGCCACTATGAGAATAGCCTTTTGATTCCAGTGGTTTCCTAGGCCATACCTTTACAATCTCAGAATATTGGAACAACAGAGATCTTCGAGAAGGTATCTAGTTCAGCCTTCTATACACTGTTTTCTAAAATCACTACACCTGTTTACTCACCACACACAAAGACTAATGGTTCTTCTAATTTCAATTTAGTTTTTCCACACTTATTTCCTTCTGACCCATCAGTAGCATCTTACAGAATGGATTACTTTGGCTAAGATAATCTTGGGGTATCATCATGTTCTGAATTTTAATATCTGTTCTGCAATTTTTTAAATAAAAGAACAAGTAACTGAAAAAGAAGTCAAGGAAGTTGGATGGGTTATACTACATATGTGCATTAATGACAATGGCAGTTATCATACATACAGGCAAAGAGCACAATTTAGAAGATGGGCTGAAGAACATGCAGAGCTAACAAGGGAGAAAAGGAGGGTTAGGGTAGAAAACCTCCTGCCAGAATGTCACAGACTAATAAGAGGGTTTAAAAACGTTGGCATAAGGTAAATAAGCACACACATTACAGTAAATAAATAAACTACTTGTGGGAGAAAAATTAGGAGGAGGTAAAGAGGTGCAAATGAAAAAAAGGGAAGAAATTTTACACTTCTAACTATCTATCAGGCTTTGTTTAGGACTCTGAGCATATGTGCTATTTCGTAGCTCATCTAACCCATTTAACTTCAAATAATACCACCTCTAAACCAACACACTCAAAATTCTTTTCCAATTTATGAAGATTTACAGATTACACTAACTCAGTCTAGTTACGGTAGGTTGGATTATGTACTCCCACAAACATATATTCATAATCTTAATCCAGTTCCTGTGGATATGAGCCTATTGTGAATAGGACTCCCTGAAGATGTTATTTTTTGGCAAGGTGTGGTGAAGTGAGTCACGGTGGCTCTTCATCTGGATTACTGGAGGCTTTAAAAAGAGAACATGAAAATCAAAGAAGGGAGAAAGGAGAGGAAATCACCTTGTGACAGAGAGCAAAGACACAAGTGAGAGAACTCCGAGGATTGCTGGCAGCCAGCACCAGAGAACACTACAGACACTGGGAGAAAGCAAGCGCCGTCAGTACCTTGATTGGGACTCCTCCTAGCCTCAGAACCATGAGCCAGTAAGTTCCTACTGTTAAGCAAAAACAAGGTTGTGGTATTTGTGATATCAGTTCTAGAAAACTAAGACACTAGTGTTTGAAATTCTTGTTAAGAAAAGTCTCCTTATAGTTCAGCTAGATATATAATACAAGAGGTTTGAAGTCTCCATCTTTTTGTCCTTAAAATTCCATGATCACAGCTAGCTGCAGAGTATGTTAACAAGCTTAAATAGTTCAGCTTGGGAGTAAACTGTTCCTTGACTTTTTTCTCACTAATAAGCCCTATTTGTCATCAAGTCTTTTAAAATATTTTGCATTTTACAATTTGGAAGTACATTATGCAGAAATTACTGACTCTTTTTTTCAGTGCTTATCTGCCTTGCCCAGAGTTTATAATTCAGGGCCAGATCATGACCAGATCTAAGATTCAGGTCCTGAATCTTTTTCCTGGTCAAAGAATTATTTAAAAATCTGACAAAACTCATGGACCATCCCCTCTTCCCAGAAAAGTCTATACATGAGCATGTTGTGGCATACAATTTTAGAGGCTGGAGATATCCATCCAGGTCAAGAGCCTCAAACTCAGATGAATCAGTGTATCCCATACTCACATTCTAACATGAGTCACATACGGTATCTCAAAGAATTCTAGTGGGGCTCCATTCTTTGGCTAACTGTTTGAGCTGCAAAGGAGTAAAAGAAAGGAGAAAGAAGAAAAAAGATAAGGGAGAAGAAAAAAAGAATTATTTGTTAAATATTTAATACGTGCCAGGAATTACTAGTATTCTGAATTATCTGTCAAGTAACAAGCTCTTTTCTCTCCGAATCTCCACTTCATTGATGAATCAAAGTTAGTGTCCATAGTAATCTCATACCACAGGTGGTTAAAACACACACACACACTCCTGAGGTAGTTAAATAAAAACTAAACACTTTCCTGTAGAAGTGATTATATTCAGGAAAAAAGCAATTCCAAATTATCAAAAATCATAAATAAATGTGGTGGCACTGTTTCCTAAATGTAACAAGTTTGTGTGAGCTGCACTGAAAATCCAAATTATTCTTAAATAATTCCTGAAAAGACAGAAAGGATAGGCCAAAAATAAAAAGATGTGCTTTCTAGGTGTTAAGCATTATAGCTAAATTTAATTATCTTCTTTGTACTTTTCCATACTTTTTAAAATTTCTTCAAAAAATGTAGATTATGTTAGGAATTAGGGATGCATCTATTAGAATATGTTTACCACACAGCAATATAACTGTTATTTTAGAAAGCAAAAAAAAGGATGAGGAAAGGCTCACTTGTCTTATACACAGAAGCTGGGTGGATGAGTTCTGGGGGCAGGGTTCAGAAAAAAGCAGTTCATAGTGTTCAGAAAAAACAAAGAACATTAAAGAAGGATAAGAAAAAGGCCACAGAAAGTAAGAAAAAATAGAAATGTAAGAAGAACTGCCTGGACGAAACCACAGTAGCAGTATGCCAAAGAAACTAGTAAGTACTAATGTAATTAGAACATATTTCAGGGCACGAAAATAGTCTTTTTTATACAAAGAGCATAATGACAAATACAAAACCACTATCAAGTCCATACCCACTTGGCAAATTTTACTTTGCCAATCATCCCCAACATTTCATTTTCAGAGCTCATCAGTTTTCATAAATTAGACTCTCACTGCTGGGTTCCCAACATTATTTCATGCGATCACAAAAGCTTTTTCCACCCATCCTATTTTTGGTGGACTCATCCCCACTTCACCTTCCTGGGGAGCACTGAACCAGGATAATTCTTCCATTCCCTGATCACATGTGGTCCAGCAGGCTGGAGATATTGTGAGCTTCCAGTCATGTGGATGACTGTTTGCTGCAGAATCCTGTGTGATAACCAGTCTGGTCACTGAATCAAAACATGATTAAAAAATGGCCCAACAGCATGGCTAAAAAAAATTCAGGTTTTATCATTTCTGAGCTGTAAAACTGCTTGAAGGTAGGGGGAACTATGTCTTGCTTAGCATATCATCTAGCACATATAATAACAATTAGTTAATGAAATTGATCTGAAGGTTAAGGACCATATTACTCCATGTGGCTTACCTTGGTCCTAACTTCTGATTCAGACTCAATTCACAATGAGTACCTACCATACATCTATGCACTTTCACATGTCTTATGATCCTTACAAAAGGTTCTAATGAGGTAGGTATTATTATCTTCATTTTAGAGTTGAGAAAACAGCTCAGAAAGACCTAACTGCTGAGTCCAAAGCCACATGGCTAAATCAAAGCAGAGCACTGAATCAAGTTCCCCTGATTCCATACTGCCTTTCCCTATATGATGCTTCCCTTACAAGCTTAACTGAGTTATTTGGTTTATCTTAATTATATTCTACATAATTTAACAATCTGAGTGGTGTGGTACCAAAGAAATCAAACTTCTATTATTTCTTTAACAAGCATTTGACATTGTGCTTATTAGGGAGAATTTAAAAGACAGCCTTAACACTGTGTATAAACAATGACATACATAGGATTTCCAGATTCAAGTTAGTACAAAGGCAGCATTAGGACAGCACTTCAAAAATTATATAAATACTCAAATTAAAAGCAGCCAGATTACATTAATAAGGATCAGATTTAGACTTCAGAAATTTCAAAGTCAACTGAAAAATAATTTGCTGCTTCCTATCCCTTATAGCCAATCAATTCCCTCATAAATTTGAACATACCCTGAAGCTTAACCAAGCCAGCCCAAGTATTCCTCTCCCTTCGTCTAATTTCGATTCTCAGGACATCTCTGGAAGGTACAGGGCTCTGCCTGCACAGCTAGTGATAACACAGCACCACCATTTAGAAAAGACAACTGTTCCTACCACCTTCTGTAATTCTGTCTAAAAGATAAGCTGAAGAAGGAAATGGGAGGAAAACAACAGATACACTTTCACAGTTAACCCAGGATTTCCAAAGAAGGTACTAACTTAACTATATTGCTATATTCTCAGTGAGATAAGAAAAGTTCTAAAAGTTTTGTAAACATATGGGGATGCTAAATAAACTCATTTCAAGTATTAAGGTCCTAAACATTAAATTAAAAGACAAACTCAAAGATATATAAAGGACATACTTCCTGGAAGATGGCAGAGTCGGGAAGGCTGAGCTTGCCCCTGCTCCGTGGAGCAACGAGAGGTAATGGAAAAGACAACCAGGACTGCTTTCCTGGGGCAGAGGGTGGGGTGGAGGGGTGGGAAGGATGCAGTGAGTGATAGAGGAGGGCCTTCAGCATTTTGTAGGGAGTTCCTGATAAAGAGAGGCAGAGGGATCAGGTCAGGGAGAACAGGGTGAGGTTGTTCAGACACACTCCCACTCAGGGCAGATGGAGGCATACAGGGAAGTAAGAATGTGTGGGAGTGGAGCATCCTGCCATTTCTGGCTGCCACAACAGCTAGCAAGGGAGCTCTCCCCACACAGCTCCACAGTGGCAGCACCCGTGGCAATGGGAATGCCTAGCCTCCTGCCACAAGGGGCTGCAATCATCAGGCACAGGGATAAGTCGTCCTTTCAGGTGCTGTGAGTGGGTGATGTGGGTGGCAGATTCACTGGGCTCCAGGCACGGTGGTTGCCTGCCCAACCAGGCTTTGTGATCACCTACCCCAATGGACACTGTGATCAGCTGCTCCATCCTGCAAGCTGGGAATGGCCATTCCCCTATCGCATGCCAGGGGTGGCACCCCAACTATGTACGCCATCTTGCTAGGCTGGCCACCACAGTCAGGGAGGGCTGGGCCTGGGGGTAGGAGGTAGCTCAGGAATGCCATCTGCTGGAAAAAAGTGTTAAGGGCAGTATGGCAAACTCTATCTGCCTAGTTTTTTTGCTGATTTTTTTTTTAATTTTTTTATTTTTATTTCTATTTTTAAATTTTTATTTCTACATTATTTTTCTTTCTTTCCTGGGGGCATTAGTCTGAATTCATTCCCAACATATCTTCAGGTCTTTCCTTCTGACTTTGGGACCAATTACTGCCGAGGTATCCTTCTTTGTGGGGGAAGGTTGCATGGGTCAGAAGCCAAACACAGGTCTCCTGGCAGCAGTGGGTGTACTGTCACTGAGCTATGCATGAAACACTGCCTTGCTTTTAATAGACCCTCAGGTAGAACTGCACTCCCTACATGAGATCTGGGACTTGGTCGGCAGTAAATTATTGACAAGTCAAGTGCAAAAAGGGACCTTCAATGCAATCCAAAGTAAATACAAAAATTTAGAAGGGAAGGAAGCCAACTTGCAAAATAATCTTATTAAGATATTCAAATGTCCCAAACACAACAGAAAATCACAAAGCACATGAAGATCCAGGCACAAATGGCCCAGCTAAATGAACAAATGAAAATACCAGATGGGACATAGAATACGGAACAACTACTCAAAAGTATTTATAAAGAAATAAAGATCATCAAGAAGATACAAGTAAAGCATAAAGAAATATTTGAAATATTAAATAGAAAAATGGCAGCTCTCAAAGAAATGAAAGACACTGTAAACCAGATTAGAAATATGCTAGAGATGCATGATAGCAGACTCAAAGAAGTAGAAGGAAGAATATGTGAGCTAGAAATCAGAACAATTGAACTAGAGTGCACAAAAGAACAAATGGCAAGAAAGATAGGAAAAAATGGAACTGAATTTCATGGAAATGATGGACAACAAAAGACACACAAATGTAAGAATTATTTCTGTCCGAGGAAGAGAAGAGAAGAGAAAAGGACCGTAAAGGTTAGTTGAAGATATCATTGGAGAAAGCTTCCCAACCCTTATGAAAGATATAAATATACAAATCAAAGAGGCCCAAAGAACCCCAAATAGAATAAATCCAAATAAGCCTACTCCAAGACACATATTAATCAGATAATCAAATGTTGAAGAGAAGCAGAAAGTGCTGAAAGCAGCAAAAGAAAATTGATCTACTACATACAAGGAAAAGCATGTAAGATGGCTCAGACTAGTCAACAGGCACAATGGATGTGGGAAGACAGTGCGATGACATATTTAAAATCCTGCATGAGAAGGGCTTCCAGTCAAGAACTTCATATCAAGCCAAGTTGTCCTTCAAAATTGAGAGAAAGATTAAAATCTTCAAAGAAAAGAAAGATCGGGAGAACTAGTTAACAAGACAGCTGCCCTATGCCCTATAAGAAATAGTAAAAGGAGTCCTGTCAGCTGAAGAAAAAAGACAGATGACAGAGGTCTGGAGGAGAGCATGGAATTGAAGAATACCAGTAAGGGTAATTTAAAGAATAAAACGAGAAAGAGGGACAAGAATATATAGATCTGACAAATAAAAACTGAAGAATAGGATGGTGGTAGATTCAAAAATTGATTTAAGGAGTAATAACTTTGAATGTTAACAGATACAACTCACCAATTAAAAGATGTAGACTGGCAGAATGGATTAAACAACATAATCCATCTATATGCTGTTTTACAAGAGATGCATCTTAGACCAAAAGCACAAATAAGATGAAAGTGAAAGGATGGAAAAAGATTTCCCAAGCAAGCTGTAAGAAAGCAGGAATGGCTATATAATATCAGATAAAATAGAATTTAAATGTAAAGACATCATAAGAGACAAAGAAGGACATGACATATTAATAAAAGGGACAATTCACTATTTATGCTCTGAATCAAGGATTTCCAAAGTATATGAGGCAAAGACTGGCAAAACTGAAAGGAGCTAAAGATATTTCAACAACAATAGTGGAAGACTTTAATACACCACTCTCCACTACAGATAGAACAACCAGACTGAGACTCAACAAAGAAATAGAGAACTTAATGCAATATTTGAATTAGACCTAATAGATATATAGAGATCATTACACCCCCAAACACAAGGATATACATTGCTCTACTGCACATGGAATGTTCTCCAGGACAGATCATATGCTGGGGCACAAAACAGGTCTTCATAAATTCAATAAGATTGAAAGTATCCAAAGCACTTTCTCTGACCATAACAGAATGAAGCTAGGAGTTAATAATCAGCAAAGAACCAGAACTTTCACAAACATATGGAGATTAAATAACACACTCTTAAACAGCAGTGAGGCAAAGAAGAAATTGCTAGAGAAATCGGTAACTATCTAGAAAGGAATGAAAATAAGAATATGACATGTCAGAGCTTATATGAGGCAGCAAAGGCAGTGCTGAGAGGAAAATTTATTGCCCTAAATGCCTATATAAAAAAAGTAGAATGTGTAAAAATTGAGGAATGAACTGCTCACCTGGAGAGAAAGAACAGCAAACTAACCCCAAGGCAAATGGATAAAGAGAAATAACAAAGATTAGAACAAAAATAAATGAACTGTGAACAAAAAAAGAATAGACATATTCAACAAGACCACAAATTGGGTCTTTGAGAAAATCAATAAAATTGATGGACCCCTATCTAGGCTGACAAAGCAAAAAAGGAGAGAGGATGCATATAAACAAAATCAGAAATGAGAGAGGGTTTGTTACCATGGATCCTAAAGAACTAAAAAAAAAAAATCATGAGTATACTATGAACAACTATATGCCAACAAGCTAGATAATTTAAATGAAATGGACAAATTCCTAGAAACACACGAACTACCTACACTGACTCAGAAAGAAATAGATCTCAACAAACCAATTACAAGTAAAGAAACTGAATTAGACATCTAAAAAAACAAACAAACAAACAAACAAAACTTCTTACAAAGAAAAGCAAAGGACCAGATGGCTTCACAGGGGAATTTTATCAAATATTTCAAAATTAAAACACACCAATCTTGCTCAAACTTTTCCAAAAAATTGAGGAAGAAGTAATGCTACCTAACTCATTTTATGAAGCTAACATCATTTTAATACCAAAACCAGGTAAAGATGCCATAAGAAAGGAAAACTACAGGCCAATCTCCTGAATGAACACAGATGCAAAAATTCTCAACAATATACCAACAACTCTAATCCAACAACAAATTAAAAGAATTATACACTATGACCAAGGAGGGGTTATACCAGAAATGCAAGGATGGTTCAACACAAGAACACCAATTAATGTAATAGAGCACATTAACAAATCTAAAGGGACAAAGCACATGATCATCCCGATTGAGACTGAAAAAGCATTTGACAAAATTCAACATCCTTTTCTGATAAAAACACTTCAAAAGACAAGAATCAAAGGTAACATCCTCAATATGATAAAGGGAATATATGAAAAACCAATATCCAGCATCATACTCAATGGAGAGACTGAAATCTTTCCCCCTAAGATAGGGAATGAGACAATTATTCAACATTGTACTAGAAGTTCTAGCTAGAGAAATCAAGCAGGATATTGAAAAGAAATAAATAAAGAAAGAAGGAAATAAAAGACATCCAAATTAGAAAGGAAGAAGTAAAACTTTCATTATTTGCTATACTATATTTGGAAAATCCTGTGAAACCTACAACAAAGTTACATGAGCTAAAAAACAAATTCAGCAAGGTGGCGGGATATAAAATTAATATGCAAAAATCAGTGACATTTCTATACATAAGCAATGACCTGAGGAGTCAGTTAAGGAAAAAAGTCCATTCAAAACAGCAACTAAAATAATCAAGTACCTACGGACATAAAGGTCTTGTACACAGAGAACTACATAACATTGCTAAAGGAAATCAAAGGAGATCTAAATAGGTGGAAAGACATTCCCTATTCATGGATACGAAGGTTAAATACATAGTTAAGATGTCATTTCTACCCAAATTGATCTACAGATTCAACACAGTACCAATCAAAATTCCAACAACCTACTTTGAAGACTTGGAAAAGCTAGTTACAAAATTCATCTGGAAAGGAAGGAGACCCCGAATAGCTGAAAGCATCCTAAAAAAGAGGGTTAACTCTTCCTGATTTTAAAACTTATAAATCCACAATGGTCAAAGAAATCAAATCAAGAGTGCAGAAATAGATCACCAAATCTATTGTCAACTGATTTTTAGACAAGCCCCCCAAATCCACTGAATTGGGACAAAAACATCTTTTCAATAATTGGGCATGTAAGAACTGGATATCAATAATCAGAAGAATGAAAGAGGACCCTTAAGTTACACCTTATACAAAAACTAAAAGTGGACCAAATACGTAAATATAAAAACTAGTACCATAACACCTCTAGGAGAAAATATAGAGAACCATCTTCAAGAATAGTAATAAGGACTTCCAGAGAAGATGGCGGCTTAGCAAGGTGCGCGCGTCTTAGTTCCTCCTTCAGAACAACCACGAAATAACTAGAAACAGTACAGAACAGCTCCCAGAGCCATGACAGAGACTGGACACACAGTGTACCCCAGTCTGGAACGGCTGGACCGGCTATGAGACTGCTGCGGTAAGGTCCCTGAGTGGCACACACTTTCCCGGGCCGCAGGGGCTGGCGGCCAGCGCCCCTCCCTCCCTCCTTCCCGGTCCGACTGAGAGACTCAGAGAGGCGAGTTCCCCAAGCCGCGGCGGCTGGCGGCCAGCATCCCTCCCACACAGGCGGCTTCCCGAGCTGGCTGGGAGCTTCGGATCAGCGGTTCCCCAAGCCGCAGCGGCCGGTGCCCCTCCCCCACGCGCAGCTTCCCGGGCCGGCTGGGAGCATTGGATTGGCGGTTCCCCAAGCCGCGGCGGCCGTTGACCGGCGCCCCTCCCCCACATGCGGCTTCCCGGGCCGGCTGGGGGCCTCGGATTGGTGGTTTCCCAAGCCGCAGCGGCCAGCGACCGGTGCCCCTCCCACACACGCAGCTTCCCGGGCCAGCTGGGAGCCTCGGATCAGCGGTTCACCAAGCCACGGTGGCCGGCGCCCCTCCCACACACGTGGCTTCCTGGGCTGGCTGGGAGCCTCGGATCAGCGGTTTCCCAAGCCGCGGCAGCCAGCAACCGGCACCCCTTCCACACACGCAGCTTCCCGGGCCAACTGGGAGGCTCGGATCAGCAGTTTCCCAAGCTGCGGCGGCCGGTGACCGGCGCCCCTTCCACACACGTGGCTTCCCGGGCCGGCTGGGAGCCTCAGATCAGCGGTTCCCCAAGCCGCAGCAGCCGGCACCCCTCCCCCACAGGTGACTTCCCTGAGGGAAAGGAAAGAGTCTCCAACAGTAGTAGAGACTGAGCCCAACCTAACACCAATAGTGGCACTAATGAACAACTTCTGACTACTAAAAATAGACCCTCAGCTCAGGCGAAACTGATCAAGGCAGAAGTCGCCTATTGGGCTAACTGAAAAAGAAGAAAGGGGGCGAAACAGAGACTTCTGCAGTTGTTTCTGCGGAGGCTTGGTTGCCTCTGGGCTCAGCGCTGGGATTACACAGGTTGCAACTGCCCCGAACGCAGAAACAGGCTGCTTTTAGGGCTCTCTACCACCTGAACCTTCCCCACGGGAGGGGTGAAACGCAACTCAGGTGGAATCCCTCTCTCAAGGAATTCATATCCCAGGACTTCACAATTTGAAGCCATTAAAATCAGCCTACAACCTTTCCTCTGTCTCCACCACACACCCAGCAGCGAGAGTCTTCCAAAGTTAAAGGAGCCACAATATCTTTTGCTGGTGGGACCTGCAGACAGACAAGCACCACATACTGGGCAGGATAAAAAAAACACAGCCCAGAGACTTCACAGGAAAGTCTTTCAACGTGCTGGGTCCCACACTCAGGGAAATCTGATTAAATGCCCAGATGCCAGCAAAAAATAACAAATCACAACAGGAAAATTGAAGATATGGCCCAGTCAAAGGAACAAACCAATAGCTCAAATGAGATACAGGAGCTGAGACAACTAATTCTGAATATACAAACAGAAATGGAAAACCTCTTCAAAAATCAAATCAATAAATTGAGGGAGGACATGAAGAAGGCAAGGAATGAACAAAAACAAGAAATGGAAAGTCTGAAAAAACAAATCACAGAATTTATGGGAATGAAAGATACAGTAGAGAGATGAAAAAACAATGGAAACCTACAATGGTAAATTTCAAGAGACAGAGGTTAGAATTAGTGAACTGGAGGATGGAACATCTGAAATCCAAAAAGAAACAGAAACTATAGGGAAAAGAATGGAAAAATTTGAGCAGGGGCACAGGGAATTGAATGATAATATGAAGCGTACAAATATACGTGTTGTGGGTGTCCCAGAAAGAGAAGAGAAGGGAAGGGAAAAGGAGGAGAAAAACTAATGGAAGAAATTATCACTAAAAATTTCCCAATTCTTATGAAAGACCTAAAATTACAGAACCAAGAAGTGCAGCGCACCCCAAAGAGAATAGATCCAAATAGGCGTTCTCCAAGACACTTACTAGTTAGAATGTCAGAGGTCAAAAAGAAAGAGAGGATCTTGAAAGCAGCAAGAGAAAAACAATCCATCACATACAAGGGAAAACGAATAAGACTATGTGTAGATTTCTCAGCAGAAACCATGGAAGCAAGAAGAGAATGGGAAGATATTTTTAAATTACTAAAAGAGAAAAACTGCCAACCAAGAATTCTATATCCAGCAAAATTGTCCTTCAAAAATGAGGGAGAAATTAAAACATTCTCAGACAAAAAGTCACTGAGAGAATTTGTGACCAAGAGACCAGCTCTGCAAGACATACTAAAGGGAGCACTAGAGTCAGATACGAAAAGACAGAAGAGAGAGGTATGGAGAAGAGTGTAGAAAGAAGGAAAATCAGATATGATATATATAATACAAAAGGCAAAATGGTAGGGGAAAGTATTACCGAAACAGTAATAACACTAAATGTTAATGGACTGAATTCCCCAATCAAAAGACATAGACTGGCAGAATGGATTAAAAAACAGGATCCTTCTATATGCTGTCTACAGGAAACACATCTTAGACCCAAAGATAAACACAGGTTGAAAGTGAAAGGTTGGGAAAAGATATTTCATGCAAACAACAACCAGAAAATAGCAGGAGTAGCTATACTAATATCCAACAAATTAGACTTCAAATGTAAAACAGTTAAAAGAGACAAAGAAGGACACTATATACTAATAAAAGGAACAATTAAACAAGAAGACATAGCAATCATAAATATTTATGCACCGAACCAGAATGCCCCAAAATACGTGAGGAATACACTGCAAACACTGAAAAAGGGGAATAGACACATCTACCATAATAGTTGGAGACTTCAATTCCCCACTCTCATCAATGGACAG
Source organism: Tamandua tetradactyla (assembly GCF_023851605.1). Taxonomy (NCBI): domain Eukaryota; kingdom Metazoa; phylum Chordata; class Mammalia; order Pilosa; family Myrmecophagidae; genus Tamandua; species Tamandua tetradactyla. The sequence goes on along the minus strand of NC_135336.1, from coordinate 27,177,817 downwards.
AATATCTAGACAAAGGATCAATAAAGAAACAGAGAATTTGAATATTACAATAAATGAGCTAGACTTAACAGACATTTATAGGACATTACACCCCACAACAGCAGGATACACCTTTTTCTCAAGTGCTCATGGATCATTCTCAAAGATAGACCATATGCTGGGTCACAAAGCAAGTCTCAACAAATTTAAAAAGATTGAAATCATACACGACACTTTCTCAGATCATAAAGGAATGAAGTTGGAAATCAATAATAGGCAGAGTGCCAGAAAATTCACAAATACGTGGAGGCTCAACAACACACTCTTAAACAACCAGTGGGTCAAGGAATAAATTACAAGAGAAATTAGTAAATATCTCAAGGCGAATGAAAATGAAAACACAACATATCAAAACCTATGGGATGCAGCAAAGGCACTGCTAAGAGGGAAATTTATTGCCCTAAATGCCTATATCAGAAAAGAAGAAAGGGCAAAAATTCGGGAATTAACTGTCCACTTGGAAGAACTGGAGAAAGATCAGCAAACTAACCCCAAAGCAAGCAAAAGGAAAGAAATAACAAAGATTAGAGCAGAAATAAATGAAATTGAGAATATGAAAACAATAGAGAAAATCAATAAGACCAGAAGTTGGTTCTATGAGAAAATCAACAAGATTGATGGGCTCTTAGCAAGATTGACAAAAAGAAGAAGAGAGAGGATGCAAATAAATAAGATCAGAAATGGAAGAGGAGACATAACCACTGCCCTCACAGAAATAAAGGAGGTAATAACAGGATACTATGAACAACTTTATGCTAATAAATACAAAAATGTAGATGAAATGGACAAGTTCCTAGAAAGGCATGAACAAACAACTTTGACTCAAGAAGAAATAGATGACCTCAACAAATCAATCACAAGTAAAGAAATTGAATCAGTCATTCAAAAGCTTCCCAAAAAGAAAAGTCCAGGACCAGATGGCTTCACATGTGAATTCTACCAAACATACCAGAAAGAATTAGTACCAACCCTGCTCAAACTCTTCAAAAAAATTGAAGTGGAGGGAAAGCTACCTAACTCATTCTATGAAGCCAACATCACCCTCATACCAAAACCAGGCAAAGATATTACAAAAAAAGAAAACTACAGACCAATCTCTCTAATGAATATAGATGCAAAAATCCTCAATAAAATTCTAGCAAACCGAATCCAGCAACACATTAAAAGAATTATACATCATGACCAAGTAGGATTCATCCCAGGTATGCAAGGATGGTTCAACATAAGAAAATCAATTAATGTAATACACCATATCAACAAATAAAAGCAGAAAAATCACATGATCATCTCAATTGATGCAGAGAAGGCATTTGACAAGATTCAACATCCTTTCCTGTTGAAAACACTTCAAAAAATAGGAATACAAGGGAACTTCCTTAAAATGATAGAGGGAATATATGAAAAACCCACAGCTAATATCATCCTCAATGGGGAAAAATTGATAACTTTCCCCCTAAGATCAGGAACAAGACAAGGCTGTCCATTATCACCACTATTATTCAACATCGTGTTGGAGGTTCTAGCCAGAGCAATTAGACAAGAAAAAGAAATACAAGGCATCAAAATTGGAAAGGAAGAAGTAAAACTATCACTGTCTGCAGACGATATGATACTATACGTTGAAAACCCGGAAAAATCCACAACAAAACTACTAGAGCTAATAAATGAGTACAGCAAAGTAGCAGGTTACAAGATCAACATTCAAAAATCTGTAGTGTTTCTATACACTAGCAATGAACAAGCTGAGGGCGAAATCAAGAAATGAATTCCATTTACAATTGCAACTAAAAGAATAAAATACTCAGGAATAAATTTAACTAAAGAGACAAAAGACCTATACAAAGAAAACTACAAGAAACTGTTAAAAGAAATCACAGAAGGCCTAAATAGATGGAAGGGCATACCGTGTTTATGGATTGGAAGACTAAATATAGTTAAGATGTCAATTCTACCTAAATTGATTTACAGATTCAATGCAATACCAATCAAAATCCCAACAACTTATTTTTCAGAAATAGAAAAACCAATAAGCAAATTTATCTGGAAGGGCAGGATGCCCCGAATTGCTAAAATTACAACTGGAGGCGGTTTTATGGACCTTAAACCTAAAGCAAGAGCACTGAAGAAGGAAATAAATAAATGGGAACTCCTCAAAATTAAACACTTTTGTGCATCAAAGAACTTCATCAAGAAAGTAGAAAGACAGCCTACACAATGGGAGACAATATTTGGAAACGACATACCAGATAAAGGCCTAGTATCCAGAATTTATAAAGAGATTGTTCAACTCAACAACAAAAAGACAGCCAACCCAATTACAAAATGGGAAAAAGACTTGAACAGACACCTCTCAGAAGAGGAAACACAAATGGCCAAAAGGCACATGAAGAGATGCTCAATGTCCCTGGCCATGAGAGAAATGCAAATCAAAACCACAATGAGATATCATCTCACACCCACCAGAATGGCCATTATCAACAAAGTAGAAAATGACATGTGCTGGAGAGGATGTGGAGAAAGAGGCACACTTATCCACTGTTGGTGGGAATGTCAAATGGTGCAACCACTGTGGAAGGCAGTTTCGCGGTTCCTCAAAAAACTGAATATAGAATTGCCATACGACCCAGCAATACCATTGCTAGGTATCTACTCAAAGGACTTAAGGGCAAAGACACAAACGGACTATTTGCACACCAATGTTTATAGCAGCATTATTTACAATTGCAAAGAGATGGAAACAGCCAAAATGTCCATCAACAGACGAGTGGCTAAACAAACTGTGGTATATGCATGCGATGGAATATTATGCAGCTTTAAGACAGAATAAACTTATGAAGCATGTAATAACATGGATGGACCTAGAGAACATTATGCTGAGTGAGACTAGCCAAAAACTAAAGGACAAATACTGTATGGTCCCACTGATGTGAACCAACATTAGAGAATAAACTTGGAATATGTCATTGGTAACAGAGACCATCAAGAGATAGAAATAGGGTAAGATAATGGGTAATTGGAGCTGAAGGGATACAGACTGTGCAACAGGACTGGATACAAAAACTCAGAAATGGACAGCACAATACTACCTAATTGTAATATAATTATGTTAAAACACTGAATGAAGCTGCATCTGAGCTATAGTTTTTTTGTTTTGTTTTTTGTTTTTTTTATATATTTTTTGTATTTTTATTTTTATTTTTTTCTCTCTATTATCATTTTATTTCTTTTTCTGTTGTCTTGCTATTTCTTTTTCTAAATCAATGCAAATGTACTAAGAAATGATGATCATACATCTATGTGATGATATTAAGAATTACTGATTGTATATGTGGAATGGAATGATTTCTAAACGTTGTGTTAGTTAATGTTTTTTAATTAATAAAAAAAAAAGAATAGTAATAAGAAGTATCTCCCTAAACTTTACACCCAAAGCACAAGTAACAAAAGAAAAAATAGATAAATGGGAACTTCTCAAAATCAAATGCTTTTGCACCTCAAACGACTTTGTCATAAAGCTAAAGAAGAAGCCAACTCAATAGGAGAAAATATTTGGAAATCACACATCAGACAAAGATTTGATATCCTGTATACATAAAGAAATCATACAACTCAACTACAAAGACAAACAACCCAATTATAAAGGGCTAAAGATATGAATAGGCATTTTTCTGAAGAGTGAGCACAGGTGGCTCAGGTGAGCACAGGTGAATAAGCCAGACTCAAAAGGATAGATATTGTATGACTCCACATTTATGACCATGGTAAAAGTAAACTGGAGGCTTATAATACAGAATATAAGGGACGTAGAGATACACAGAAGCTAGAGATGAGTGAATGGTTAGCTAATGAGGTTGAACTAAAATGTAAGGGAATAGACAGAAGTGAAAGTGATTCACTACAGGGTCTATAAGTAATATTACCATATTGAAGTTCTTGCATGAAAAAAAGAATTATACATCAGGACCAAGTGGGGTTTATACCAGGAATGCAAGGGTGGTTCAACTTAAGAAAGTTAATCGCTATAATACAGCACATTAACAAATCCAAAGAGAAAACTCACATGTGATCATATCAACTGATGTTGAAAAAGCATTTGACAAAATTCAGCATTGTTTCCTGATAAAAACACTTCAAAAGGCAGGACCCAAAGGAAACTTCCTCAATATCATAAAGGGCATATGTGAAAACCCACAGCTAGGATCATACTTAACAGTGAGAAACTAAAGCATTCCACCTAAGATCGGGAACAAGACAAGGATGTCCACTGTCACCACTATTATTCAACATTGTACTAGAAGTCCTAGCTGGAGTGATCAGACATGAGAAAGAAATAACAGCATCCATATAGAAAAGGAAAAGCAAAACTTTCATTATTTGCAGATATCATGAGCCTATACTTGGAAAACCCTGAAAAATCTACAATAAAGCTATTTGAGCTAATAAATTCAGCAAAGTGACAGGATATATGATTAATGTACAAAAAATCAGTAATGGTTCTCTACACAAGTAATAACTTAGAGGAGAAAATTAATGAAAAAAATCCATTCAAAATAACAACAAAAAAAACCCCAGGTATTTAGGAATAAGCCTAAATAGGGATAGCAAGGACTTGTACACAGAAAACCCCAAAACACTGCTAAAATAAACAAAAAATGACCTAAATAGATGGAAAAATATTCTATTCTCATGGATAGGAAGGTTGAACATTATTAAGATGTCAGTTCTACCCAAATTGATCTTCAGATTCAATGCAACAGCAACCAAAATCCCAACAACCTATTTTGAAGACTTGGAAAAGCTAATTACCAAATTCATCTGGAAAGGAGACCCAGAAGAGCTAAAAGCACAGTAAAAATGAAGAGCAGAGTGGGAGGACTAACAATTCCTGACTTTAAAGTTTATTATAAAGCCACAGTGGTCAAAACAGTATGGTACTAGCACAAAGACAGAAGAACTGACCAAAGGAATCGAATTGAGAATATGGAGATAGCCCACCAAATCTATGGTCAACTGATCTTTGATATGGCCCCCAAATCTACTGAACTGGGACAGAATATTCTTTTCAATAAATATGAATGGGAGAACTGGATATTAATAGACAAAAGAATGAAAGCAGACCCTTACCTTATACCCTATGTAAATTTTAATTCAAAATGGATTAAAAACTTAAATATGAGAGGCAGCACTATAAAGCTTCTAGAAAAAAATATAGGGAAACATCTTCAAGAACTAGTAATAGGAGGTAGCTTCTTAAATTTTACACCCAAAACACAAGCAGCAAAAGAAAACAGAAATTGGAATTCTTTAAAATTAAAAGCTTCTGTGCCTCAAGGGACTTTGTCAAAAAGGTGGAGTCAGCCAACTCTCTGGGAGAAAATATTTGGAAACTACACATCAGATAAAGGTTTGATATCCTATGTACATAAAGAAATTATACAGCTCAGCAAAAAAAAAGAAGAAAAGAATTGTCTAAAATTGAGAATACTGCAGATTGTACAACCAAGTGAGGGCATTTTAAGACATGGTTTATTTATTTTAGCATTATCCATGATACCCAACGGATGGAGAGGGGCAATGAGTACAATGACCAAGAAGCCAAAATGTGATCTCTGGTGGAATATTGTGTGGCTACAAAAAAGAATGACATCATGAGACATGAAACGAACTGAATGAACCATGGTGTCAATGTGTTATGCAAAATAGGCCAGAAAACAATAGAACAATTATGCTATAGTTTCTTTCAAAAAGTACTTATAAGATGATCATGGTGATGCATATATGATCATGGTGATAAATCTACAAATACTCAATGATATTGAGTCACTGATTATATACGAAGAACGGAATGTTCATATGTTAAGAATGTTCATGTTTGTATGTTGTTATGTTTTGTCAATAAAAAATATATATAAAAAAAAAGAAAGAAAACACTTATAAGAAAATTGGAGACTGGGTTGTAAGCTCTTATAGCAGGCATAATCTGCCCAAAGTTCTAAGTGTATTTCTAGATTCTGAGACACTGATGTGTATAAACTGATATTTCCCTGGAACTTTGAGTACCTCTGTGACACCTAAGATCCAGAGATGGAGTTCTGTAGCTCTGAAAGTCAGTATCGCTACGTACAAAAACAGTTAAAGTAACTGAAAAAAGAAATCAGGTTTCAACTAGAGATAAAAATGAACACAATCTGGTTAGGACTAAGGTAAATGAGGATACAAAGAATGTATCAGAATGCAAAGGATGATAGTGTATGTACTCTAGCGCTTCACCTACCGTATGAGCAGGTGAAGCCAGCCATGTTTATTGTGTCTAGAACCTAAATTTTCTGTAACACACAATCTAAATCAACCTGTCTGGATAGGAATGAGCTAAACAACCCAAACACATGGAGCCCAGAATGGGAAGAAGGAGGCTTTGCAATTCTTTATAGCTTAATGTGATACCCAGAGACATCCTAGACTATAGTGAGCTGATAATCTAAAAGTATTGGCAGAGTAGAGTCCCTTAAAGGAGTAGAGAAAAACTATGGAACTATTAAACTTTCCTATCTAGGAATCCCTGTTGTACTCACAAATATTAGGGACTCCCAAGAAAATAGTCCTAACCCTTGATTTTGAGACTTGCCCTTATAAAACTTATTTCTGTAATGGAGAAGCTAAGACTACCTATAACAAGACCTAAGAGCTGCTTCCAGGAGACCTCTTTATTTGCTCAGATACGGCCTCTCTCTGTCTAAGCCAAACTCCTCAAGGAAAATTATCACCCTCCCCCCGACATGGGACATGACACTCATGGGTGAAAGTCTCCCTGACAATATGGAACATGACTTCCAGGGATAAGCTTGGCCCTGGCACCGTGGGATAGATAATGCCTTACAGACCAAGAGGGGAAAAGGAAAGGCAACAAAACAAGGTATTTTAAGAGAATTCAAATAGAGTTGAGCGAAAGACTATTCTGGAGGCTACGCTTATGCAAGCTTCAGCTAGATATTGCTAATTGCCACGGTTTGCCAAACCCTAAACAACACTTTGTCTATTAACCTTAAAGAACACTTAAGACTCTGAGCCTCTATAAAAGTTTCATGCACTGAGTTTACTTTCCTGAAACCCATTATCTCCAGAGGGTTTCTAGGCTAGATAAGTCCTGAAATCCTGAGAGGCCAGCCTCTCCAAGAACATCAACTCGATCCATCCCACTCTCTCATATTATCGCCATCCCTTTTTAACATGAAAATGTTAGAAAGGGCATAGCCCAGAGATCCTTATAGAGTGGGAGAAGGATTAAAGGAGAAGGAGGAGTTATAACAAAGATGAGATTTAACAAATAAGTATGACTGCTAAATTAATATATCGATATTTCGTTTATCCTCCAGTGTTTTGGAGCAACCAGGAGGAAAACCTGAAACTGTGGAATGGTAGCCCATACCAAACTATGAAATCTGTTTTCTAGCTGCCTGTCAGAGTGCACTTGGAAAATTATTGCTTTTTCTTTTTTTTTTTTTTGTACAAATGTTATACTTCACAATAAAAGCATTTAAAAACATATATATGGAATTTATCAACTAAATGGCCAGATATTCATTATTTGAATGCAAAAGAAGAAAAAGTTTATAAAAGACACTGATAGTCTGTCTTTACATTCTCTATAAAATTAAATTACAGCTTTAAAAGAATCTGCTGGTTCAGCATATTGATTCTCCAAAACTAACCACTTCCTTTCCACAGCTATTTGCCAATAATGAACTTATAATAATCTTATAATAATCTTTCAAAAATTAAATGTAAGCATTTCTAAATGAAACTGCCTCTATCTCCTGCATTCCCCCCCTTAGTCTCTCTGCTCTACCCACATATCTCACCTTTAGGTTCACCAACACACCTACTGCTTTCAACCTCAAGGCTGTTCCCTATTCCCAATTCTCACTCCATAATTCCTACTTACCCTTCAGATCACAATTAAATCACCTCCTTAAAGAACCTTATTTAGGTCTCGCCCATCCCATTCATTATTCTCATAGCACCTGTGGTAGATTCAATTGTGTACTTCAGTCTGGATATGTTCTTATTCATGGTTCCCACATTGGCAGGTGTGGAACCAATGTAAATAGGATATCTTAAAGACATTACTTGAGTTTATGGTGTGGCCCAACTGAATCAAGCTGGGCTTTAACCCAGATTATTAGAGTCCTTTATAAGCAGAATAAAATTCAGACATAGAGAGAAAAAGCCATAGGAAGAAGCCAGAAGTCAATGGAACTCCAGAGGAGAAAGAAGAAGACATCACTATGTGCGCTTCCATGTGACAGAAAATCCAAGGACTAAGGATTGCTGGCAGCTGGCCCCAGAACACCACAATTTTGATGGGGAAAGCACTGCCTTGCTGACACCTTGATTTTGGATGTCTTAGCCTCAAAACCATGAGCCAGTGAATTCCTGTGGTTTAAGCCAACCCACAGTATAGTATTTATTTTAGCAACTCAGAAACTAAGAAGTGCCCCTGTGCCTTTACTTTCTAGCACTTATTCAAACATGTTAAATAAATAAATGAATAAGCAAGCAAGAGAATAAATATGGTTTTATTTCTTTCTTTTTGCAGAAGCTTTCTATTAATTTTATTTCATTTTTTTAAGCATTGGCAAACAGTGCCATTATAGATGAGACAGGAATTGTGAAGCATGTTCTCTCCTAATTTCACAATAAGGAAATACTCTTCAGTAATTCTGCTGTAACACAGCTAGTTTCAGGGTCATTAACAATAGGAAAGGGTATAGCAGAAAATGAGATAAAAATATTTTGAGAGTGTCTTAATTAAAAAAAAAAAACTCAAATAAGGTTGCCTGACAAGCAGAAAAGTATAAAACTCAAATTATTTGTGAGATCATTTGTCAATTTTAAAAAAGAAAATTAGTTGTATTTTATATTTTTACAAGTGAAATCAAATGCCTATTTTATAGGTCATCCCTAAAGAGGGGCATATGGCCTATTTCTGCAAAATAGGTTCTGTGTTCTCTTGGAGAACACAGGGGAAAACTGATGCACGGTTAGGGGAGGGGTGGTAAAGGAGAACAGCATAACATCCGCCTGCGCCTGAAGCCTCTCAGGTTTCTGTTACTTCCTTCTCCAGGTCGTCTGCCTGCTTTGGGCGCCAAGGGAATTCTAATAGCCAGAGAAGTAATGTGAGAAAAGAAGATGCAGCCTTTTTAAAACCTAACAGAGGAAGACCTTTTTGTAAAGAGGTCCCCAATACTGAATTAAAAAGAAAATGCAGAACAGGGAAGGAAAACAGCTGAGTTTCTTCAAACACAAATCTAGAATCTAACAAAAAAAAAAATTATTTGAGCCCGTAGGTGTCAAGAAGGGTTTCTAACTAATGTCAATAATTTGTTACAATTAAAGGGCATTAAACAAGGCAGAATAACAGCTTTCTTCACCCCTCCAATAATTCTGAGCAAGTATTAACTAAGGAGGTTAACAGTGATGTCCCTATTTCAAAGTTTTCTTTACCAAAGTATTCCATTGCATTAAAAACACTCAAAGTACTTATTTACCTTCCTGCTCAGCAGGCAGAGTTCTCGCCTGCCATGCTGGAGACCCGGGTTTGATTCCCGGTGACTGCTGATGCAAAAAATAAAAATAAAAAATAGAGCAAATCTACTTTATTATTCTTGTCTGAGACATACAGAGTGCATCCACCCACCACGTGTTGTCTTTAATTGCTAGAATGGCAGAGATACAGAAATAAATGCATGAATAATAAAACAGATAAAGACAAAATTCATCTCATACACATAATGTAAACAGCAATGGCTTCTACCCTATTAATTAACAGAAATTCTTCAGTTATCTACTCTATGCCCACCACAGCTAAGAAGAGAATGCAAGAAAAATATGGGGTATGGCCCATGTCCTTAAGAAGCTTATAATCTAATTGGATAAAAAAGACTTACAGCCATTAAATGAAAATCAAGGAACAAAGAGCACCATAAAACTAAGTGCTACTTGATATTGTAAACAATTTTTAAGTCAATACTGTTCTGAGTTTGAAAATAAAGAGAAGTTTTTCTAAAAGGCTGAACCTTGAAAATGGGAAGGATTTAGACTAGCAAAAAGAGGAGAATGGTCCATGTTTGACTGAGAGGAAATAAACATAAGCAAAGAAAACGCAATAAGCAGGAATGAGGCTAAGAAGAAACTGACCAGCCTATATGAGAGGTTCAAGATGGAGAACAGCAGGAAACAGGTAGGTTGGAACCAGATTATGAAGAATATAGAAATCCAAGCTAGTATTGCAAGCAGTCTTGGTAGAGTCTCCCAGTGAAGCAGCAAGCTCATAAAGGAAAGCACATACAATCACAAATCTCAAACTCAGGTGTGCAAGAAATTGAAGTTTATTTTTGTACAACTAAACTTTATTTCTATTTTGAGGCCTACATTCCACTGAATGGTAAAAGCTGTGTTCTAGTTTGCTAGCTACCGGAATGCAATATACCAGAAACGGAACAGCTTTTAACAAGGGGAATTTAATAAGTTGTTGGTTTACAGTTCTAAGGCCGAGAAAATGTCCCAATTAAAACAAGTCTATAGAAATGTCCAATTTAAGGCATCTGGGGAAAGATACCTTGGTTCAAGAAGGCCAATGAAGTTCAGGGTTTCTCTCTCAAGTGAGAAGGCACATGGCAAACAGGCTCAGGGTTCCTCTCTCATCTGGAAGGGCACATGGCGAATACGGCATCATCTGCTGGCTTTCTCTCCTGGCTTCCGGTTTCATGAAGCTCCCCGGAAGGCATTTTCCTTCTTCATCTCCAAATGTCGCTGGTTTGTCGATGTATCTGCATCTCATGGCTACATAGTTCTGCTCTCTCTGAATCTCTAATTCTCCAAAATATTTCCTCTTTTATAGGATTCCAATAAACCAATCAAGACCCACCCAAACAGGTGGAGACATGTCATCACCTAATCCAATTTAACAACCACTCTTGACTAAACCACATCACCCAGGGAGATGATCTCATTACAGTTTCAAACATACAGTATTGAATAGAGATTATTCTATCTTTATGAAATGGGATTTATATTAAAGCATGGCTTTTCTTAGGGGGCATACTTCCTTTCAAACCAGCACAGCTGAATTTCTATGAATTCAGAGTAATCGCAATCAGCTTCTGGGTTCCTGTTTTTCAACAGTACCATTTAAATTCTAGAGGATTATAAAATGCTATACTTAGGGTCTTAGAAACTTAGAGGTCATTGACTTTTATGCCACAAACATCGGTAGCTTTTTCACCAGCAGGTATACCCAGATCTTTCCCTCATAATCCTCACCCCTTCCATTAGCCTTCTGCAAGTCTGGCTCTGTCTCTTGGCTATGTCCACGACCCTCCGGACACACAGGTATCTCCGTGCTGCCCCCTAAATTATCCTTGCCATGGCAAATTTGCAAAGCTGCCTTAGGTCCATCTAACTAGACAGCCTTCACAGCCATCTCTAAGGTTCCCCAGCATGCTGGGCATAGGGGATCTCTATGTCACCATCCCAAGATCTACTTTTCTGAGGAAGTACAAACCGATTCTCATTCCTCTAGATCAATCCCCTCAATGCCTGGAACTTGACTTTGAAAATTCAGAAGTCAAGAATTTGACTCTTTTGTGGTATGGAATATGCTGTGTTCATCTTTTCCTTAAAAAAAAGACCTCAGATTGCCAAACAAAAGGAAAGGATAAGTGTAATAGATAGGATAGGGAGGGGTGCTGGTTAACATCCTAAATTGTTAGCACAAATGAAGGAAGATTTGAACTAAGATGATTTGAACTAGGGAATCTAAGGGATTGTTTAAAGGTATTGAAAGGAAAAACAGAAATAATCGACTGAAAAAGGGGATACCAAATAAGAGAAAAAATAAAATAAAACTACAGTTTTCAGTCTGTTATTAGAGTAACCATGGCATTGTCAAAATGAAAGTCAATTTAGCGTGGAACGGCTTTGAATTGGGTTCTGAATTCCATTCACATGGATTTTTTACTTTAGGGTGATGATATAAGATGGAAACAAAAAAGGATCCAAGTCTTATTCTGGGAGTTAGTACTATTGAGTTATTTCTCAGTAATGAATTTGTTTCTCTGATTTTCAAATACTATCAGATTTTAAACAGCTACCCACTTTCATGAAAGAGCACAACTGATCTTTTTTAAAAGTTTTTAAAATCTTAAAACACTAAAATCTATCTTTCCATTCATACTTCTCTATTAAATGGTCTCTTTTTATAGGAATAAATAGCACGGATTATTTATTCTTTGAAATATATATATATATATTTAGCTGAAAAAGAGACCAAGAATAAAGCTATATTGTCTCAGAGGTATTCAGGCATCCAAGCACAACAGGCAACAATAATAAAAGCCTGACAATAAAGAGGTTCTGGTCCCAATTTTACAGACCCTACCAAAGCCTAACTGTGTATCTGATTAGCCACAGAAATCACAGATGTATCTAATGCTAGCTCACTGACTGCCCCCAATGAAATACTGAAGAAACATAAGACTCAATCACAATATTTAAGAGCAAAAAGACTGGACTTACTGAAGTAAACGACGGCATTTATGGTATGCTGTATTTACAGACACAAACAGCAAAGAGATTTTCACATTATAAATTATTAGGTCATTCAGTTGTACAAGCAAACTCTAGTTGTATACGTGAAAATCCAGTAACAGAACATAAATACCTACAGGAAAATACTTTAGATTTGTGTGTGCACATGAAAAATAGAACATCAAAAATCCGCAATCATGCCAGGGCCATGTGGTTTGCTTTTACCCCTGAGATACATTTTCTCATTTATAACATTAATATAGTTGCTAGATGGAGGAAACTTTTTCTTCTCCTTCTCACTACCTTTTTAAGCCTCCCTAGCACCGGAAACTCTCAGTTTCTAAAATTTAATAAAGGATAACATGTTTAAGATCAGATATTCACAACAGCATATTTAAAACTGTTCAATGAGACAATATTTAATTAAAACCACCTAAAAGTCTAAACTTGAGATTTTAGGGTTTATCCCCATCCTCTTCCCTAGTCCCCAAAGGGCCAGGATTAAATGGACAAATATGCCTGTTGGGTATAGAAACAAGGACCTCAATGCTCCTCATGGTTCTCTGATCTAAAGAACCTCATCAAAAGGACCAGTCTCTTCAAGTTATATATTTGTTAAATATAAAACGTTTAAATTTATCAAAATTAAAAATATTAAACTGTATTTAACCTCATTAGCCTATTTTCAACACTCCCTTATCATTCTCTACTTTTTCTGTTTTCCAATGCACTTATCACTTTCGAACACATTATATACTATGCTCATTATGTCTGCTTCTCCCTGCTAAGATGTAGGGTGCATAAGGGCAGGGATCATCATATGTTTTATATCAGAGAATATTGCTTGATAAATAGTTGTGCTGAATGGATAAATCTGTATAGTCTATGCAAATCCTGACATCCTATTAATTTGCCATTTTGAAATAAAATCCAAATGACTGACATGTAAAGTATACGTGCAGGGCTAGATAGCTATCTTCTGGTTACTTTGGGCAGACACCATTACTTAATTTATATAAACTATAGCTTAATACTTGGGAGTATAATTCAAGAATAATTGGAACAGCTTCAGATGTGTAGCCAGGGTCTGATTAGCATAAGCTAAAAATAAATTAAATAGTTCAGCAGCTCCTGGAGAACTAAAATATGGAAATCTTTAATTTGATTTAAAAGATTTAAATCTTTAATCTTTAAATCTCGACACCTTCTTAAAAAGTAGAGTTGGGATAAGGCATAGGTCCTACCATAAATGAGTAAAGGATTGGAATCAGTGGCCTTCAATTGACTCTAGGACCTGGGTAAATTCTAGGTAAAGATATGTGACATGAGAAAGATATCATAATCCTACTTCTTTTCCCTGTTTCTATTAAACAGGATAACAATCCCTCTATTTTGAATATCTCCTTTTCTTTCTGCTCTTATTGCTCATTTTCAGTCTCTTAATCTCATGTTTTGTTCTCGCTGCTGTCCTCTCACCCAGGCATATGCCCCACCCTGTAGAGAGCAGAGCCTGTCATATGCGGAGAGACAAGCCAGGTTTCTCCTGCCCACCAGCATGTGCCAAGCTCAGCAGTGGCCTGGCACACATAAATGAGTCCTGATATGAATAGAGTAGAACATGGACAGCCCCCAGAATTATCTGTTCCATGTATACAGCACTGGGCATGCATCCCGAAGCTAAATGTATTCAATGCCTCTGGGATAAATCCCCTCAAAACTGGAGAAAATGGTTTTCTCTGTCAAGTGTCTGAGCCTGGTGGCATTCAGTGATACAAGGGCTCTGACAATGAAATAAAGATCCAACTCATTTTTTTTTAACTGACTTGTCCAAGTTCCCAAAGACCTGGTGCCAGAGTCACTTGAAATTCAAAACAAAGTGTACCATATTGATCTCTAAAGTTTTTTCCATTTCTAAAAGCCTATGGTGCAATCACCATTACCAACTTTTCAGCATCTACTACATTATAAAACTACCATACTGAACACTGTAATGACTGATAAAATATAAGAGACAAGTGACCAAAAGCCATTAGGATAATGAAGTACTGGGTTGGACCTTGAAGGATTTAGGATTTAGGATAGAGAATCAAGATTTTTTAGATAAGAATAATGAGTGATGGAATGTGCAGAGAAGCAAGAGCAGAGATGAACATGCTGCACTTCTAAGACCGGAAAGACACTAGCCTAGTTAGAAAGAGGATTCATACAAAAGAGCTACAGGAGATAAAGTGGGTAGGTCTCCTTTTGAATGGTACTGAACACAAAGATAAGATGTCTGGCACTACAGGCAATGTAGGGCTCTTACTAAAAGTAATTGAATAAAAAAGAGAAAAATAAAGTGATTCATAAAAATGCATTTGTTGGCCACACCATAGGTTGAAATGGAGTAGATGAGGACTTTGGAAAGATCAACTGAAAGAATAATGTAGTAGCTCAGGTCTTGGCAGTGAGAATCACCACTAGTGCACTGAAGGAAAGGGGGCAATGGCCATGAAGGAAAGGGGGCAGAAAGGAAGAACTGTCAGACCTTACGGGAAGCCCCTCCAGGTTGTGCAATGTACACCAATCCTAGGTGAGTGTGAAATGGTACTACAGTCCTATCCTAGGAATCCCACAGCAGTTTACCATATTTATGATTACAGTACCTATTTCCTTGTTGTTTCTTCAGTGCACAAGCACATTCATGTGACTAGCTTCCCAAAAGAGAGCTTTGCACTTTATGCTGAATTAATGCCTTTAGATTATTCTTCCTCCTTTTCTCCATTACTTTCTTCCAACTTGTTCAGTATCTAAAGTCTGGAGAGAGATTTCTGCCATGATCACCACACCAAAGAGCCCATCTCCTCTTTTTCATTCTACATTCTTTCTTTTCTATCACTTTTTTAGTTAATCTCATTAAAAGTAAATTTGTTTTACCTAGCTACCACAGTGATAAGAAAGCAACATTATAGATTTAAAAAAAAAAATGACCTTCTCCTTTTATTAGTTTAACTACTTCTCGGTTTCCATCAATTTACCTAAAAGATTATGTCATTAATCTCCAGAGTCTCTCAAAACAAGACTGCAAATAGCTCAACACTGATTCCAAGACCAATATAGTACAAGCCTTAGCCTAACTGCTCTAATTGCAAAAGAACATAATGAGATACAGAAGCAGATGGCTACAAATTAAATCTGACAGAGAAGAATTTCTCCTTTCTCCTAACATATGAAACTTTACCTTGAAAAAGAAAAATTAAAATTAAGATAAAATCATTGTTTACAAAACCAGATATGTGTGTGCATGTGTGGGTATAATTCCACTTTTCTATTTCCTTCAGTAGTACCTTTCCTTTAAAAAACATTTATTTCATATAGGTTTATGTTACTATTTGTGACAGGTATATTTGTACCACTGCTAAAAAAAAAATGGGTGCATAGAAAATTTTTTGTTAGAAGTTTATAGAGTGAATCATCTACTTCCACCAACCAATACTATATTCGCTATTAAGTACAGAATTTAAGGATAGGTAAGAGAGCCTTTAATTTGTGCCTAACAACAACAACAACAAATCTTTATCCAATCATATGAAAAGCCAAGCTTTTCACAAATGATGGAGAGTCAAACTTCCAACCACCATGTTAACAGTCATCACTTTAAACTCAGTGATCAATAATGAAGTCATTATCTTTCCCCTAAAATTATCTTTCCCCTAAAAATTAGTTTGTTTTCCCAACCTCATTTTTGCGGCTAATGGCAACAATAGGATCAAGCCTTGAAACTATCTTTTCCACTTCCTCTCATGCTATTGACTATACTCTTAAATGGTATCATATATAAAAAAATTCACCATCTTCATTTAAGTGACCACAGCTCTCTTCACCTACCTCCCAATACCTCAAAGAAGCTCTCTACCACTGCTGCTATGATCTGTGGCTCCAAGGATATCCCCACACCACTGCAAAAAAGAAGAAAATAAAATTTCTGCCACCAGGAAAATGAGAAATAGAATTAAACTTTTCATCACAGTCTGAAAACAGAGGATATTCTGAAAACTGGATATAGGCAATCTCTCTTCCCCAAAGTTATAAGCCTCTCACTTTATTTCTGACATAAGCTTTGCCTGGAGTATTGCTATCTATCAACATTCCTACTGCCATGGCACTCTATAGAGGATGAAGAAAGATAGGAAAATAATAGGAGGGTTCATACTTTTTTTCCCCACAATATAACAATCCAATCTCAGTACAAGAAATTATTTTTCATAATCAGATCTTTCAAAAATTGTGAAGAGTTTTCCAAGAAAGTCACTCTCCCCTGTAGAAAAAAGTAGTTATTGAATTTTATTAGCTGTTTTGATATAGTACTACATAGAATCATTAACAGAAAATTTGGGGAACAATTGCTTTCTTGCTCTTCTTTTGTTAAGTGCAAACACTGTGGTAGTATGAAGTGAATGTACAGGATATTTGACCACTATTACAGTAATAGTAAGGGTCAAATATTTTTTCATATATCAAATTTCCGTTTATATGAAGATGGCCTGTTATGGACCTCTAAGTAAGTTACTTTTAATGTTTGACTTCTATTTTTCTTATACTTTATTCTTGTATTTCTTTGCCTATCTTCATAATGAGTCAATCTGAGAAATACATAAGGAATTTAAAAACTGAAAAGAGAAACTTGTTTCCCAAGAATCAAATGTATTTACCATTTTGTACAGCATGCAGGAAGAAGCAGAGAAAACTATCAGAACAGTGGCTGGCAATATTTTGCCACTTACTAGATTCCATCACAAGAATCACTTGACAGTTTTCATAGATGGACCAGGTCCTAACTACTACTTCTACTGTGCTTCATCCTCAGCCTCCATACAATGCCTCTCCTTTCCTCAAAAACTTAGTTGGAGCTCTAATACCCTCTCTTTCGGTAAAGGATCTAATATACTAAATCACTAGTGAGATTATCAAGTGCCATTCCAGAACACCGTTTGACATTTAACAAGATATAAGTAGAGTCAAAACAAATAAAGTCCCCATTATAGGATATGGGACAAGGAAAACAAGGGCAAAGGATTTTATCACCCATACAAGAATTTACATGAAACCTCTTACAGAAAGAAAAATGAATGTCCCTGTCTTAACCCTGTTTTTATGTTTCCTTAATAAAATCTCCTCTTACCCCCTTCTTAATATCTTTATGGAAAAGATCTCCTGCTAAAATGGATACCTCAATAGTTTCTTACATTCAGTATTTAACAAATATAGTAATTACAGCTGAATTAATTAGCATAAGACTAGATTATGCCTCAGTAGCAAAATTAACTCTAACATTTCAGTGACTTTACACATAAAGTTTATTTCTTGCTCATGCACTATCCTCTGTGGATTCAATAGCTCTCTTCTAAACAGTGGCTTAGGGGTCTAATTCTGTATCAGTGTGTGAATCCACCTCATATCTGGTCTCCACAGTCCACACAGCAAAGAGCTTTGGCTCATAATAAATGACCCATATCATTTCCATTTATATCTACTGGTTAGCATAAGCACATGGTCCCAACCTACTGGCAAGGAAGGCAGGAAAATGCAGTCTTCCTGAATCGCCAGAAAAAGAAAACAGGACTAGGTGAATGTGCAGCACTGACTCTGTCACAATGAGATGCTTACTATGTCCCTAATTAACTACCACGTACCTTGAGTCTTTGTGTGTATTATTATCCTTAACATTCACAACCAACCCTATGATATAGGTATTATTATTATTATTATTATTATTATTATTATTATTATTATCCTCATTTTACAAATGAGGATATTGAGGCCCAAACAATTTATATAACTTACCTAAGAGCACACAGCTAGTAAGTGATCACAGTTGGAATTCTAATCCAAGCAATGCATTCCAGAATACACTATGCTATACTGCCTCTCAAACACCAAACTAGGAACTAAGGATATTGGTCTTCAAATATGTGTAGGGTTGTGACATGAAAGAAAGATTTAGATGTATTCTGTAAATCTCAAGAGGAAAAAGTGGGAGGTGGTATAGAAAATAAAATCTCAGCGAAGGAAAATATTTTTGAGTGCCTGTTATGAACTAAACACCATGCTAGACACTGTACATGTATCTCATCCAAGCATCACAACACTTCAACCAGGTGGGTGTTATTAGACCAATCATACAAATGAGAAAACAGACTCAGAAAGAGTAAGTAATTTGACTAGCATTACACAGGATCAGGATTTAAACCCAATCTGGCTTCAGAGTCTAAGCAGTTTTCCCCTATATCCACTGCTATTTCAAAATAGATATAATAGATACAAATCACGTGGGTAAGAAATGTACCTTTATTCTTTTTTTTTTTTTCTGTAACTAAACAATCTTCCTTGCAAGCTACCATTTAGGTAGGAGACAAAAACTTAATCTTTGCATTTTTGCTCTGAGGTCTTTCTGCATTCTTTCCTCCTAACAAGGGGAGGAATGGTAGTAAGTAGGGAGAAATCCACTTTCTTCTAGAATTCATTAAACCTTCCTAGGGCTGTTTTTTTTTTTAATACAGTGCCAATGTCTAGACTGTCTTAGCTCCCTATCTAACTCTTCTTCCTCTTCTAATCTACAAAATCTGTTTTCCTGATTTTTCTTTTAGTCTTTCAAATTCATTTTATAGCCAGACCTGCGTCCTGCTGAGCTGTCCATTCCCTAAAACAGAGACCACCAGAAAGAGTAAAACCCTCAGAGGGCAACAGGAAATGCAGAAATAGAGAGCACATTGGTTAATATATCACAGGATCATGCTGTTACATAAAGAACACCTTTTAATAGTTAAAGCTGCTAGAAATTCAATGAGCTGTATGAAACAGTGAAATTCCCAATCCAAGAGGAATTTAGGGAAGGGGTGTTGGTCATACACCTATAGGAACAAAGAGATTTAACAGGTAGATTTGGAATGGGGGTATATAGGCCCAAGAATATTTTTACCTTAATGGATAGAAAAATAAAAACGAAAGGAGAAAGAAAAAAAAAAACAGATAAACCTACAATCTCAAGGTTTAAAGCAGCTATGTTTCATAAGAAGCAGACATAATAATTCATCTCTAGAGAGACCAAATCGGGGCAGATCATCAAAATGAGCCCTTTTGTAAAAATAAGGCTCCCAACAATCTATAGGAAAACTGAAGCTATCATTAACATAAAGGCAGGGGTTACACTTGCTATTTGGGACTATAAATGGTTGTGGTTGAGCTGAACTATGTCTCTAGGGTACCTTACTTTTTTGTTATTGTGGGGGGGGGGAGGGGGTTGAGAGTTGTGAAAAGAGATACTTTATGGGAGATTTGTGATATTTGGATGTAAACTGTATGGCTTCTAGAACCCAGATGCCAAATGCAGAAGAGAAGGGGCAACGGATCAACTCTACACCTTCCAGAGATGATTAATACAATCCTCCAAGGGAATAGCGGCTCAGGCATCAAAAGGCAGCATTTTTGGCAGAATTAACAGTGGCACCATCCACAGTGGCAACCACAGTACTCTTTCAGAGAGCTTCAAAGATAATAGCCATTAACCAAGGAACAGAACAGAATGGCTGATTTTCTAAGCATATATAAATGCAAGAGGGAAGGAAGGGACAGGTCACCACAAACCTTAATGCCATTCAATATCTCAAATACAGTAAGAGAACAAGAACATCCAGGAATATGATTTCCTAAGGTCCCCTGAAATAAAATGAAGTCTGTCTTCAATGCTAAGAAAAGAGGTTCAGCTGATAAGGGGGAAAAGTGAAAGTGTGAAGGATTATCCAAAAGATTCAGAGCTACAAGAACTCTTTCACTGAAAGCTGCAATTTGGTGACACCTTGATTACAATCTAAAACCACAGAGCCTCCAAGAGAGTGGAGACAGTGTCAGATGAGAAGATAAAAAGCCATTGTAGTCAGAATATTTACATTTATCCTTTTACAGCCTAGGGAAAAGTTCCTGATTTTTCTAAAATTTCCTCTAAACTTCGTTTGAGAGTTAATGATAAAACAATAATAATTTAAAAGTAATACTTTGAAGCACTCCCAGAGAGATCAGATGTGCTGAGACACATTAAAATGCAGCTTGGAGTTATGTAAAGTATCACATTAAACTTTAAGACCCTACAAATTTCAATCTTATTTAATTTCAAAACTGTATTTCAATTCAAAGGCCACTATGGGAGTTGGGAGAGAAAAGGAAGATAACGATATTCTATCTCCATTAAGCACAGAATTGAAGCAGGAGCAGAGGAGAAATCTATAGGACATTTCTGACTACAACTTCATTTTGTGATATAAATTTCTGTCCCTTTAATATAATGCAAGGGCCAAGTATCTGTTTTACTTGTTGTCTGTAATAATTTATATCAATTAGACTAAGGGTAAAGTAAAAGCTGCATTTCTGGTTGTGACTTCCCTTAGCTCCAGACCCATATATCAAATATTCGTTTGTTTCCTTCCCTAGGATCATATGCCACAAGCAGAACAAATCCAGTATGTCCAAAATGGATTTACAAACTTTCCCACCCGAAATCTGCTCTTATTCCTTTATTCACTGTCACTGTTAGATGCACCAAAAATAAAAAACCAAAAGACTGACTTCCCACACTTTCTTTTATCCTATAAAGAAGATTATGACAGACTTTACCTCCTAAATTACTCTCAATTGGTTTGTCTCCTCTTCTTTGTCCCTCCTGCCATTTACTTTTTCAGTTCAAGCCCTCATCTTTTCTCTGAACCACTGCACCAACTACTTAACATAACTCCCTCCTTCTTAGCTTTCTCACTCCAATACATACTACACACAAGTACCACAGTCATTCTTCGGAAATGCAAATTCAGTCACGTCACACACCTACATAAAGGCTGAGAATGAACAGCCCGCATTCCCAATAGGATATAAACCAAGTTTCTTAGGAGGTCATAAAGGCCTTCAAGAGTTGGCCATTAACAACCTCACCTTCCACCACTCACCATCTCTTAATTAAGCAAGCCTGAGCAACATGTAGTTGCACACACTATAATAATCTATATTTTTTCCTATATTTTAATCTATTCTTTCCTCATGTAGTTCCCTCTGCTTGGAGTGTAGTTTCTCTCTTCTTTAACAAATCACAGTTTCAAAAACCCAATCCTTCAGGATATTTTCTCTCTTGCCATCCCCTCACCTCCTATCTATCTTTAGGAGATCTAGTGCCCTACTCTGCATTTACACAGCAAACCAATCATGCTCTCCAGCATTTATCACACTCTATTAAAATGCCTGCTTACTTAGTTGTATTACTCATTAGTGTAAATGGCTCAAGGAAGTTGTCTTGTCAACTCGTAGTGCCTGATGTCCAATTAACATTCATTGAAATAAACCGAATTTTATTCATTAAGTGACTCAATTTCTACTTGCTGCTATTTATAATATTTTCTCTTAATTTTCAATGCAAATTAGGGATTTATAATGAGTACTATTTTGTATGTTCAAATTAACAGGAAAATAGAAATGAGCCTCTGCTAAAGGAGTGCACTGCTGACCTGGGGTAGACTTTCACATGTTAATTAATATCTCAAGTAGCCATGTAAGTTAAGTAGTGACAGTATTCTGTTTTTCATAGATAAGGAAGTTAGAGCTCAGGGAGGATAAATTTCTTCAAAGTTACATAGCAGGAAAGTGGATGGGTCAAAAAAGGCTTTACACGGACACAATAGAGCTCCTCATAAGAGAGAAAAGAGCATAGAAATTAAATGGAATGAAAAGCAAAACAAAGAAGAAAGAAAATTTTTTTCTAAGTTCTCCTCCAGTCTTGTAGTTTCTTCTTCACATTTCAGCAGAATAGGTGAGTCCAGGTAATGAGGTCATTCTAAGATCATGGCTGTTACTTAGACAACAGTGTTAAGGAAGTTAAGGTAAGCAGTCCAATAATCCTGAGCATTAACTAGTTTTATTCTGCTACATATCCGTCTATTAAATTTCTAACTCTTAACAACCATATCCCAAACACATGGCCCAGGAAAACGTTCAGAAGCTCAGTTTAAATCCATCACCAGCATTACAAATACAGCTCATTGTACCAACCTTCCTAACGATGCGTTAATAACAACATTTTTGGTATTACATGAAAGAAATTACAAAGAGGCACAAGGATCAGCTTTGCAGACTGCAAAACAGAATACCTAACTAGAAAAGCTAGGAAGGCTGATTGTGAGGGATATCTCATGTGTACATCCCAGAGGAAAAGGATTTCCCTCCCTCTCCCCCAGGAAACTGATAAAAACTGGCTGCCTCTCATATCATCCCCACATGCACCCTAGATTTGGGGACATTCTGGGGCAACCGTAGGTTTTGAGGACCGTGAGCTGATATTAAAGTCATGGCTTCAAACTCAGGAGCAAGGACTAGCACAAGGACAGTGTCCACACTTCTGGAAGTCCTATCTGACAATGTCGTGTCATAAAAACATGCTTGGCCTACTCAGTGGAGGTAACCAGTCTCAATGAGGATTGCTTCATCTGCTGAACAATGTTTGGAGTTTATCACTCAGAAAACTAAAACAGCTACAATTCAGGGACACCAGGCAGAATGCCCAACAACAGCAGCCTTGAAAAAGACCAGGAAGAAAAAACCTAGTAGAACTCACTGGGCATGTGACTTGAGACCTGGCACGCTGCCTTCACAGGACTGGACAGTGTATGGGCAGAAATTCATGTCTTACTCTCTGCTGCCAGAGGCCAAGTAGACACAGACAGAGTAACACCAACTCAGATGTTTCATCAAGCTAATAATCAATAAGACTGTCCTAAAGGAGAATAATGAATGAATAACCACACTCCTATCTGTTTTACACATGCATGTGACTGACCAGCATTACTCTAACTGGGCTTTACGACTTTTACAACCTTAAACAGCTCTGTAATATATTAATTGGGTGTCAAATATGCAGCCAATGCAAGGTTTCTCACCTGGTACGCAGACTGCTATGCAAAGCTCTGAAGCAAAAACAAAGGGCAGAGTTCGGTTTAACAATTCAACCAACATTAACAGGGCATGAATTGAGTAGCTGGGCCAAGAGTAGCTAAAACAAAGATGAATAAGACACAGTCCCCATCTTTCAGGAAGCTAGTTTATACTGAGGGAGAAAAACAAGGAAAAAGAATGTCAACAAAATACAGTTGATGCTGGAACAGTACATACATGACACCATATACAGATAGACAGATCACCAGGCAGAGTTAAAACACCAAAAGCAAAGCAAATTTAAATCAAACCCCTGAGCACCAAGGGAAGGAGTTTAAAAACTGTTGAAATATTGTGGTTTGAATTTTCAAATGAGAACACAAGTTATAAAAGGGAATATGAACTCCTGGTTCAGTGCTTTCCACCACAGTAGAACACTGTTCCAAAATCACAGAAAATGGAACAAGTTCCAGGCTTCTGAAGCAAGGCGAACACAGCTTTCAAAAATGCATATTCAAGAGACACAGACTAATGAACCGAACAAGGACTGAGGAGTGGGAAGATGTGGTGACTGGATATCTTCAAGGGTGAAAGATCTGGAGGGCAGAGTGATATCTGCATGTGGTATCTCAATAAAGCCAGTAAAATTAAAAGCATTTGTAACTGGCAGTAAACATCTCCTCAAAGCAACTATATGCTGAAAGATTACTTTAATGGTGCTACTAGTTCTATATTCCTCATCTACAGCAAAGATCAATTTTATCACTTCTGCTAAGAATGTGGAGATGTCTTTTTCCTGCACTCAGTATTACTTAAAGACCACTGAATAGTGCAATATAATTGTCTCTACTTCAGACTGGAGTAGCATGTTTTTTTCCTTAGCATAACTTCACTGTAATACCCATATAAACTAAAATAAAGTTCTAGCCAAGTTGCAAATTAAAATGCAAGCAAGTTGATTATAAAGTAATGAGACCAATGCTACACTTAATTAATCCAATAAATGATCAACTTTGCATCACACCAAACCCTGAACTTTTGGGGGGGAGGGTGGGAGGGGGACACAGGAGGGAGGGATGAACCACCATGCAAAGGAAAATGCAAGAAAAATCAGATATATGACCTCTTTAGTGAGGAAAGCAAATTTCACAAGAAACTGTAAAATTGTTTGATAAATGCTATAAAGCAGTGCTACTCAAAATGCTGCCTATGGACTAGTGCCCACCACTAATTATTTTGTCCTTGGCCCACAAGATAGTCAGCCAATTACAGAAACTGAGAGTAAACATTTAGAAACTTTTATTGCAATTTGACAGTGATTTTAGGTCTGTTAAATCTAATTTTTAAATGCATAATTTTGTAGGTTTTTACACTTCATTTTTCAAATATTTCACTTTTTATTATGTTTTACAAAATTACCAGTCCACAAATAGTTTGAGAGGCAATGCAACGGAGTGATATCATAAAAGTACTATATACTATACAAGCAAAGATGAAAATGAGAAATGTCCTGTAAGATTTAAGAGAAACTCCAGAAGGAGATAACCTTTGTACTGCAAAGGTTAGGAAGGGGTTTTCAAGAGATAGTGAAAGCATTCCAGGCAGAGAAAAAGCATTTGCAAAGCCCTAGGGGGTCATAAAAGTGGTTGGTACATATAGAAAATAAAAGTTCTGACACACAGTTATACAAGCAGTAAAAGTTAGTGCAGAAAGTTAAATTACAAAGAAATTCACACTGAGATGTAAATGACTTTACAGTTTAGGCTTTATCCAAAAGGCTTTGGGCTTTATCCAAAATAAACAGGGAATCACTGATAATTTTTATAGGTAGTAGAAGGATGTGTTTACGTGTTCATTAAAGTCATTCTGACAGGGGTATGGTAAGTACACTGGAAAGAGAGAAAACAGAGGGAGACTTGCACCAGTTATGAAAATATTGGAATAATTAGGTTGGAAGAGAACCTGAATTATACCAAAGAAAACAGGGAAGAGAGATGGCTTAAAGAAATATTCTGCAAGAAGGAAATGTATAGTTTCTTACTCACTTACCTATATGGGTCAGAATTTGTATCTAGATAGCTGTTCACTTAATTCAATAAGTGGCTGATCATACAAGGGAGGGTGTAAGGATGATAACCGTCAGTTACTGAGAGATAGAGATAGATATCCAGGGATGAAATGTGAAATTCTATGTCAAAAAAGTGAAAATTTAATAAATAAAGGTTTGATAAGTGTGCTGCTGAGAGATAGGAGAGGTAAGGTGTGAAATGTGAAATTCTAGAATGATTTTGAACTTTATTCATAATCTTGAATAGATTCATATCTTTTATAGTCAAGATTATAATGTACATATAGATGGATAGATAGAGGAAAGAAAGAGTAAAGAGTTAATAGCTAACACATTTATTTTGCACATTCTATGTACAAAACAGTATTTTAGACACTACAAGAAATATAAAAACAGTCCCTTCTACTGTTTCTAGCAGCAGGGAGAATCTGAGCTCTCTTGAGACTCCCTGGAAATTAGTTCTGGACTACAGAAGGCCTAAGGTACTTACTTCAATAAGTATCAAATCAAGATTCTGTAGATCCAAACCTAGAAGTCTATAGGTCCAGGGAATGCCTAAAAGGGAGTGAGGGCAGGGCACAGAGAGCGAGAATTCTTATGCTGAAAGAAATGAATATTTCCTGAAACATCCCTAGAGAAAATATGAGTCCCTCAAATGAAAATTTGAATCAGTCAGCTCCTTTGGAATCATCTAGTCTTCAGGGAAAGACGCTCCCAAACCTACTTTAAACTCTACAAAGATCCAGAGGTCCTCCTTAGAATTGAGGTTACAGGCTTAGCAAGTCACGGAAATCCAGTACCTCTTAACAGAAAGGACCAGGGGTAGGGAATATAGGGCAAGCATACACCATTTTTCATGGAATATGTTGAAAAAAAAAAAAGTAATAGATGTAGCCAGGAACAAACTGTTATTCTATCATGGACATGATTAACCACAACACATACATATTCATTATTCTGCACCCCCATTAACCACAACACATACAGTGCCCATAAAATAACACTATTGTTGTGGCAATGCCCAATACCCATCTTATGTGATCTGATTGTGTTTACTAGGCTCTCATAAAAACTACCTGCTATATTTCCAGGCACATGATTTTTTTTTGGGGGGGTGGGGGGGGGTGCATGGTCCAGGAATCAAACCTGGGTTTCTTGCATGAAAGGCGGGCATTCTAACCATTCAGGCACATGATTTTACCAAAATATGTAACAGGCTTAGTTTTATTAACAATTTCTATATTATAGTCTTGAACTGGGACAAAGAACCCTTTATAGTTGTATCTACACAAGTGAAATTCAACAATTAAACTGGGAAATCAATCTAAGTATTCCACACATATACAAAATTTTAAAGTTTAATTTACCTAAAAAGGAATAAGCTTTTAACCTAAGATTATCAACTGCCACTTAATTTTATTTTATAAAAATGGTTACATATAAAATAAGCCAATACAGAACTATCTCCTAAGAGCAGTAATGACCATTTTTATTAGAAAATAAGCAAATTCTTTATCACTACCTACCATCTGTATGGCACTATTAAGAATCAAAGAAAATAAAAAGATCCAATTATACACAAGATCTAGAAAAGATAGAGAACATAATCACTTAATGCCAACAGTGTATGGAGGTAAGCAGAGGAGAAGTTCTCCATTCAAAGTCTCCAAGATCCACTGCAAGTTCCCTGCAATGCATCAGCATGGAAAAGGATGAATAAGCTTCATTGACAATAGTGACTACATCACGGCTGGCTGAACATTCAGACCACAAACAGAAGGCCTCTTATATTTGCTCAAATCAACCATAGGAAAGTTTTAGCAAAAAGACTGTTATATTCAAATGGAAATCAGGACTTTCCAGCAAGAATGGACAATTAGCAATTCCTTCAACTGGCACTAAGAGGAAGAGCAGTGAAATGTACCCAAAATGATCACAACCTATATTCCAAACTGTGAAATAAATAGGAAATACTAGTTAGCATTTTTTTTAAATTGATATAGCAGACATAAGATATGTTATGGGCCTCCCAGTTATCTACCTACACAGGCAGATTTCACTCAAATACTCCCCTTTTGTAAATCTCTATTACATACAAGTTTAAATTGTAGTCCAACATTCCAGCACATGGTTATTTTAGATAGTATCCTTGAACATTTGTCAAAAAAGAGAAAATCTTGTTTATAGATCATTTCAATTTACATTTAAAAAAACATCCTTTACTCATCAAATTACCAGATTCTAGGAAATACTTCTCCATAACTGTCAAGACAAAAAGCACCCTACATACCACCCTCATCTCCCCCTTCAAGTACACACACAATTATGGCCCATCTGACTGGTATGGATCTGGCTTTTGGAATCAGATCCGAAAACTATAATAAATCCAAAGACTTGCACATAATCTACAGTGATCTCATGGCTACCTTTGGATTGAAAAAAAAAGTTCAAGGTTAAAAACAGGATAGAGAAAGTACACCAGGGTTAAGCAATGATTTCTTAAATACAACACCAAAAGCTCAAGGAATAAAAGAAAAACTGATAAAATAAACTTAATAAAAATTAAAAACTTTTGTGGTTCAAATGAAACCAACAGGCAAGTGAAAACACAAGCAAGTACAATGGAAGAAAATAGTTATAAACCATGTCTGGTAAAGAACCTGAATCCAGATTCTACAAAGAAATCTTATAACTCAATAATAAAAGAACAAATAATCCAATTAAAATATGGGCAAAGGGTATGAATATGGAATTTCTTCAAAGAAGACATATGAATTACCAATAAGCATATGAAAAAAATGCTCAGCATCATTAGTCATTAAGAAAATACAAAAACCATAATAAGATACCACTTCAATTCCACTAGAATGGCTACATAAAAAGGAATGACAATAACAAGTGTTGAAGAGGACAGAGAGAAACTGAACTCATACACTGTTGATGGGACTCTTAAATGGTAAAACCAACCTGGAAAACAATTTAACAGTTAAATGCAGAGTTACTATGGGACTCAACAATTCCATTTCTAGGCATACACCCAACAGAAATGAGAACATATGTCCACTCAAAAACTTGTATATAAATATTCATAGCAGCATTATTCATGATAGCCAGAAAGTGTAAACAACCCAAATAACCATCAACTTATGAATGGATGAATAAAATGTGGTATATCCATATAATGAAATATTATTCACCATTAAGAAAGAATGAAATTCTGATACAGGTTACAATATGATGAACTTTGAAAAGATCATGCTAAGTGAAAGTAGCCAGTAACAAAAGCCACCTACTTTATGATTCCATTCATATGCAACGTCCAGGATAGGCAAATCTATAAAGGCAGAAAGCAGAAAATGATTGCTGACAGCTGGGAGGGGGTGAAGGAATGGGAAATGACATCTAATGGACACAAATGTTTTGGGGTGGTGAGGGGTGATGCAAATACTCTAAAATTAGATTATGATGATTATTATTGATTTACAAATCTGTAAATATCTGAAAACCATCAAATTGCACACTTAAAATGGATGACTTACATGGTATGTAAATTATATCTCAATAAAGGTATTTAAAAAAATACATGCACCAAACTGCAAGCCTTTATCCATTTCTTAAAGTAGTCCCTCAAGCTACTGAGTATAAGGTGGGCCCAGGCACTTATAAAGTAAATTGACTAAATCAACCTGTATCTACTATATTCCAAGTGTGGGTCAAGAATTTGATTGACTTTTGGGGGTACCAAAGAACCCAACAGATACATTCCAAACAATCTTTTAGAATTTCTAAGAATTACCAAACCTAGCTATACTTGCTATCAATTTTGACTCAATTTTCCTCAACAAATATTGATTGAGGCCCACCATAGGCCAAGGGCTATGTTAAGGACACAAAGACAAAAGATACAATGAGCCTAAAGCCCAAGGACCCAAAAAAGTTCATCAGGAATGATGACAACAAGACAGGAATGGTGATGGAAAGGGGACAGATAAAGGAAAGCAGACCACAGTTAAGGTAATGAAAATGAAAACAGCAAAGAGGCTGAGTGGACTGAAAGAAATTTGGGAACAAAGACAGTGAGGCAGGAATATTAGAAGATGTGTGCAAGAAATTTTAAGGCAGATCTTGAAGAATCTGGTATATATGCTACAAATTATAAATCTTATCCTAAAGGCAACAGTGAGTCAGTGAAGGGTTTTAAGTGGGTGAATGGAATAATCAGATTTATTTTAGAAATATCACCCTGTCTTAATTTGCCAGGGCTGCTCAAACAAATACCATATACTGCTTCATTTAACAACAACAATTTATTGTCTCAAAGTGTTGAAGGCTAGAAGTCCAAAATCAAGATACAAATTGACTAAATCAACCTGTATCTACTATATTCCAAGTGTGGGTCAAGAATTTGATTGACTTTTGGGGGTACCAAAGAACCCAACAGATACATTCCAAACAATCTTTTAGAATTTCTAAGAATTACCAAACCTAGCTATACTTGCTATCAATTTTGACTCAATTTTCCTCAACAAATATTGATTGAGGCCCATCATAGGCCAAGGGCTATGTTAAGGACACAAAGACAAAAGAAGAGAGCAATGACATGCTCTCTTCCCAGGGTCAGTGGCATACTGATGATGGCAGTCCTCCATCACATAGCATTCTTTCTCTTCTCTCTAGCTTTTGACTTGACTCCAAATTTCCACTCTTTGTAAGGCCTCCAGTCATATGGATTAGGACTCACTCTGATTTAACTGGGCCACACCATAACTAACAATAACATTCTCAAAGGTCCTATTTACAAATGGATTCACACCCACAGGGACACAGTTTAAGATCTGAGCCAACTGTCTGCCCTTTGAAACTCCAAAAAACATACTCTTCCCAAATACAAATACATGCACCCACCCTAATATCCCAAAGGCCTTAAATAGTTTCAGTAACAACTCTAAGTCCAAAGTCTCATCAAAATCAGTTATGGATGTGTTCTATCTTGAGGAAAAATTCTGCTCTCTCTGTGGATCTTTGTAAACTAGAAAACAAGTTATATTTCTCCAAATTACAATGGTGGAACAGGCATAGGGATAGACATTTCCATTCCTGAAGGGAGAAACTGGAAGGCAAATTGGAGATCACAGGTCTCAAGCAAGTTCAAAATCCAATAGGGAAAACTCCATTAGATTCCCAAGTCTGAGAGTCATCTGTGACTTGATGCTCTGCCCTCCAGGATTGCTGGAATAGTGATCTCACCCCTTCCAAGCACTGCAGCATCAATTATGCTCTCTCCAAATGCGGGGGTAAAGGCCCCACTGTCTCCTAGCAGCAGGGTGGAAAGACTGCCATATCTAAAAGGTGGAGTGTTAGCTCCTCTCTCTTGGTCCAAGGAGATCTCTTTGACCCAGACCTCTGTTCATATGGTTCTGCTCTTGAAGTCATGTCTTCTTTCAATTCACCCTGTCTCTGTCCCTTTCAGTCCAAGCTGATAATGTGTCTGCTCACTCAAAAACTCAAAACTCTGGTTGGTTTTGCATGCAATTCAAAGGGGTCCAAGCCATCAGACAAAGGGATCTTTCACAACTCCTTCCTGGATAACTGCATTTCCAATCCTGACTTCTTCTGACATGGCTGACTGGATCTGCATTTCCAATCCTGACTTCTTCTGACATGGCTGACTGGATCCATGTTTATCAACACCCTCTTCAGCAAAAATATGTTCTGCCACTTCCTCATGAAAAGCCCTGCTCTCTGGAAATGCACCCCCTAGGAGTTCAGGGTGGACCATCCTGATCTATCAGAGTACACTATGTGATTAAGCTGAGAATTTTCTAGATTGATTGCTGATTCCTTTGTGCCTAACAGTTCCAATCCTCAGTTTATCTCATTCTCCTCTCACTTTTACTATAAGAAGGAGAAACCTGGCTGTACCTGCCATGCTGTGCTTCTAATTCTGCTCAGCTAAATATTCAAGTTCATAGCTTACAGAAAAGTTCCATTTTGACTCCAACACTGGGACATAATTCAGCCAAGTTCTCTGCTATTCTATATGAAGAATGTCTTTCCTCCCATTTTCAATAATACATTCATCACTTCTTTCTATGGCCTCACCAGAAGTACTTTTAACATCCATATTTCTACCAACAGTCTGTTCATGACAATACATGTATTCTGTAAGACAACTTTCTCTATAGCTTGCTTCTCTTTTTTCTAACCCCTCACGAGAAATGCTTTTAATATCCTCATCTGTAACCAGCAATGTCTTCAAAGCAACCTAGGCTCTTCCTTTCAAGTAACTCCAAAATTGTCCAGCCCCTAACCATTACGTAATTACAAAGCCCTCCCACACATTTAGATATTTGTGATGGTATCACCAGACTTTCTAGTACCAAAAACTGCCTTAGTTTGCCAGGGCTGCTATGAAAAATTCCACCCATTAGATGGCTTAAGCAATAGAAAGTTATTGTCTCATAATTTTGAATGCTAGAAATCTAAAATCAAGATGTCAGCAAGACTATGTTTTGTCCCCAGGGTCAGTAATGTTCTGCTAATAGCAGGCTTCCATCACAGTGCAATCTCTCTCTCTCTCCTCTCTGGCTACTGACTTCTGGCTTCTGACTTCTAGCTTCTTCCAACTAACTTTGACCAAATTTCTTCTCTTTATCAGGCCTTCAGTCATATAGATTTAAACTAATCTGGACTCAAGTTGGCCATCCCTAACTAATAATAACATCTTCAAAAGATCCTATTTACAAACTGGTTCACACCTACAAGAATATGGATTAAGGTTTGAGCACATCTTCTGTGAGGAACATGATTCAATCTCCAACATACTATAAAACTTGTTTGTATAATGAAGATGGACTATGCACTAGGGCAAGAATTCTCAACCTTTCACTTAACTATATAATTATTTTTAATGGGCTCTCAAATGAAATCTTATACAGAAACCCAAGATGTAAACAGAACATATAAAGCTCTTCTGGTTGAGAAATGAGCAGCAGAGGACCTGCTGCTCTGTCTGAACAATGTCCCTTTAGCCCCTACCACTGAACAACCCCTGGTACTCTGCAGAAGATGGTGTGGAAAACTTTGCACAAAAGAGAAGCAATAATGGGAGACCAGATATTAACTAGAAGGCTAGTGCGATAGTCCAGGGGAAAATAACCAGAGTCTACAATAAGCATAAATGATGAAGAAAGGGAAAAAGAGAGACTAGAAAACTCTAAAAGTAAAACTGACAAAACTTCATGACTGATGAGATATAGAGAGTGAAAAAAAAGAGTCAAGGATGACTTCCAAGCTTCTGGTTTGGGTGATAGGGAATGATGTCCTTATTAAAAGGAAATGTACAAAAGACACTTGACCAAAAATTTAACTCTTGTCCCCACCCCACAAAAACCCATTCTCCAATTCCAGATTTCATTACTCAGTACATTGCAACAGGCAGATGCTGGTATTCAAGTCAAAACCTGGGAATCATCTTTGACACCAGTTCCTCCCTCAACCCCCACATTCAAATTATCACTAAGTCCATCGATTCTAATTTCAAAACTTATTACATCTATCCACTTCTTTCTAGTTCATACCACTCTTATGCCTTGATTTTTATAATAGCCTCTTGCTACTCTTCTTGCTACTATTCTTGACTTAATCCAATCCATTCTATACACATGAATGACCTTCTAAAATCATAAATTCCCTCAATGGATCTAAAGTCTAGAGACAAGGAACATCTTTTGTTTTATTCATCCTGAGATGCTCAGTCTACCTCATTGCAAACACTTGATAAATATTTTTGAAAAAATGAAAGAGTGAGGATCAGATGTGGGGTAAGATTATGAGTTCTGTTTCAGGCATGTTAGGTTTGAGGTATCTATGGGACATCCAAGTAGAGCTACCTTTTTAGCAATTGACAACATGGCCCTGGATTCAACTGATATTTGGCTTCACTATTTCAGGACTGAAATAAGTAGTGGTAAACAGGACTGAGACTATTTTAGATAATCACGAACTAAGTTAATAAAGCTTTAAGCAAGCTCAGCATCTTAGAAATGATTAAAATGTCTCTTTAATCTGGAATTCTGTAGCTATGGGTCAAATCTAGGTTAACATTTCAGGCACAAAAGACCAGTGATATAGTAGTAGATATGTGGTAGGATCTCTACCAGGAGCGATTTAGCAGCAGAGCCAGTGATTTGGCCACTTCCTTCAAACTACTTTCACAATATCTCTGCCCTTCTGCTCCCTGATGTCTCGCCAACTTCCAAATGGCTTTTCTATTAGTTAATCATAAATCCTGCCTGACTAGAAGTCTATGTTCTGATAAATATACCAGGTGATTTCTCAAACAATCTGGGTATCCACTAAATTAACATTTAGGAAGCAGATGCAGAAGTTATCTCTCTTCCTCTTGTCTACCAACCCTGCAGAGCTGCCTTAGGATGTGGCTGCTATAAGAATTCATAGATGATAATGATAATAATAAAGTTGTCATTTGTTGTGGGCTTACTGTGGTACTTGGGAATCATTTAATATAAAGTACCATACATTACAAATGCTAAGAAACTCCAAGATATTTCTCATAAGTAACAATTACTTTTGAAAAAGCAGATTAAGAGACACTGACTATCATCTCCAATATCCTTTTACTCCTTATCTTTCCCCAATATTAGTGATTTGTTAATTAAGTGTGCAAATGTTCATACTCAATAAGATGGTGAAGGCATCTATTTCCATTTTTATGTTAATAGATATAATAATTATTTAAATACTGCAACCTTTTAAATATTGTAACTTTTAAAACAGAACATTTTGAGAACTTCTGCCTACACATCCAGGGAACATGTAAGACGGTGAATGTAAGATAAATCATCTTATGAGCTATTCAAATGATTTATTATTCAAGGGATCACAGGCAGAAGCCTGGTAACTTTTAACGGTCTTAAGATTTTAAACTAATCTATATTTGGAAACATAAGAATTGCTGAAATACAAGTCAAAAAAGAACAGAAGCATTAAATCTCACAAAGTCAACTCAAGATTTTTTTACCAGCACTGTATATTACAATATAAGATCAATTTTCTTACATCTAACAACAAAATGACTCCAATACTTCAATATCCAGTGAGAACAAAGGAAAAGCACAACCACTGCGATATCAAAATTGACTTTTTATTTATTGGGAATAAAGAGTATGTGCCCCTACATTGTGTTATTTGCAAAAACAAGTACTTGAAAATATCCGTTTGAAATGTTTTCTCTTCAGCTGTCATAAAAAAATTCAAAATTATATATTTTTAAATAAGCACAAAATAAAGATTTCTCAATCACTCAGTGACTATAAACTTTCAATTAACTTTTTATGCCTCAATACAATCTTAAATTTCAATCTACATGTTATTCCACATTCATTTCCAAAACCAAGAATGACATTTTTAAATGACAAATGGTGCTTAATTTTACGTGATTCATTTAAATTAAGCAACCAGTACATATGCTACATAATTTACGTACAAAGTTATTCATTTCAGCTTTGTTTGTAAGAATAAAAGATTGGAAACCATCTAAACAACCATCAAGAGGGGACAAATTATTGTACATCAGTACAATGAAATGTTATGCAGTCATGAGAAAGAGGTATAGTATGCTACTGCATGGTAGGAAATATAGGTGGACCAGGGAATTTATCAACGTATTTGCTGATACGTGTTTAAAATAACTCTGGAATATATTTAACCACAACAAAAACAAAAATGCTGGTTGCCTGCGGAGAAACATATTAGGTGAATAGGCCCAAGGAAAGGATGAAAACTTCTTATTTATACATATCCTTTTATACTTTTTTTAAATTTTTTGTGACTGCACTATCTATTCCAAGAAAGAAATTTTTTAAATAAATGACATCTTCAAAAAGTAAACCATGTGTAAGAGTATTTTTAAATAATTGAATAATTTCAATGTACTGCATATGTTATATATAATAATATAACAGTGTAAACTATCACAATTATGTCTACAATCTTAAAATTACTCAATATGTGCTCCCTTGAGTCTCATGGAACATAGCAATCAGACTTAATTTCATTCCAAACACTTTTTAATCTCCCATCAATGGTAGCCACAATGGGTTTATTTCCTCAAGGCTACAACAAAACAGCAGTACCAACATCGATTTCTCAATATATCCCTAAAAGAAGTGACTAAGCAAAAAAAAAAAAAAAAGTTCTTAAGATATTCATTTTTTGGAATCATACTGTGTGTCACTTACTAAATGAAAAAGTCAAGATGTCTCCTCATTCATAATGCTATACTAAAACATGTATTAAAAAGAAACTTAAAAATGAAAGACTGTGGAGCTGTACCAAACATTTAAAGAAAACTAGTTATAGAACTTTAAAATCTGTTCTAAAACTACTTGTTAAAATGTACTTGGGGGTGAGACATGGTGGCTCAGCAGGCAGAGCTTTCACCTGCCATGCTGGAAACCTAGGTTCAGTTCCCAGTGCTTGCCACGTGAAAAAAAAAGAAAGTGTACTTGGAAATTTATTGCTTTTTTTATATATATGTTATATTTCACAATAAAATATATTGTATATATGTTATATTTCACAATAAAATAAAAGATTTTAAAATAAACTGTATAGCATAGTACTTTATAATACAATATCCATTTAAATTAATTTTATTTTAGTCACATTATCTTTTATAGCCCCAAAATGACAGAATGCTCTCAAAACTTAATTCATAGGGAGTTCTTAAGAAATAATGTGCTGGTTTGAAAGGATATATGCCCCCTAAGAAAAGCCATGTTTTGATATAAATCCCGTTTCTTAAAGGTAGAATAATCTCTATTCAATACTGTATGTTTGAAACTGTAATGAGATCATCTCCCTGGTTGATGTGATTTAGTTAAGAATGGTTGTTAAACTGGATTAGGGGATGACATGTCTCCGCCCATCTGAGTGGGTCTTGATTAGTTTCTGAAGTCCTATAAAAAGAGGATGAGAGACTCGGAGAGAGCAGAGAATGCTGCAGCACCACGAAGCAGAGTCCACCAGCCAGCGACCTTTGCAGATGAAGAAGGGAAATGCCTCCCGGGGAGCTTCATGAAACAGGAAGCCAGGAGACAAAGCTAGCAGATGACGCCGTGTCTGCCATGTGCCCTTCCAGCCGAGAGAGGAGCCCTGACTGCGTTTGCCATGTGCCTTTCCAGATGAGAGAGAAACCCTGAACTTCATCGGCCTTCTTGAACCAAGGTATCTTTCCCCGGATGCCTTTGATTGGACATTTCTATAGACTTGTTTTAATTGGGACATTTTCTCGGCCTTAGATCTGTAAACTAGCAACTCATTAAATTTCCCTTTTTAAAAAGCCATTCCGTTTCTGGTATATTGCATTCTGGCAGCTAGCAAACTAGAACACCTAGGTTCAGTTCCCAGTGCTTGCCACGTGAAAAAAAAAGAAAGTGTACTTGGAAATTTATTGCTTTTTTTATATATATGTTATATTTCACAATAAAATATATTGTATATATGTTATATTTCACAATAAAATAAAAGATTTTAAAATAAACTGTATAGCATAGTACTTTATAATACAATATCCATTTAAATTAATTTTATTTTAGTCACATTATCTTTTATAGCCCCAAAATGACAGAATGCTCTCAAAACTTAATTCATAGGGAGTTCTTAAGAAATAGGGTTTCGGGTCTAAAAAAAGGTGAGAACACCAGCAATAAACAATCCAAAATTGAAATGAAGAGAACAATTCCATTTTTAACAACAAACAAAAGAATACAATATCTAGGAATAAATTTAACCAAGGATGTGAAGGACTTGTACACCGATAGCAAAACACTGCTGAAAAAATTAAAGAAAACCTAAATAAATAGCAAGACATCCCATGTCCATGGATTGTAAGACTTAATATTATGAGAATGTCAATATTACCCAAAGTGTATACAGTTTCTATGCAATCCCTATGAAAATTCCAGCAACGTTTTTTGTAGAAATGAAAAAGCTGATCCTCAAATTTATATGGAACTGCAAGAACACCTTAATAACCAAAATAATCTTGAAAAAGAAGGACAAAGTCAGAAGTTTCAAACTTCTCACTTGAAAAACTTATTACAAAGCTACAATAATCAAAACAGTGTGGCACTCACATAAGGACATATAGACCAATGGAATAAAACTAATGGCCTTAAAATAAGTCAATACATTTTAGCCAATTGATTCTCAACAAGGGTGCCAAATATATTCAATGATGAAACAATAGTCTAACAAATGCTGCCTGGAAAACCAGATGTTCACATGCCAAAAATCTAGGGAAACTGGAGCCCTCCTTCACACCACACACAAAAATTAACCCAAAAGGGACCAAGACTCAAATATAAGAGCTACAACTATAAAACTCATAGAAGAAAATGTAGTGAAATATCTTCAGGACTTTGTTTCAGGCAATGCTTTCTTAGATTTTACACTGAAAGCACAAACAACAAAAGAAAAAATGGATAAACTGGACTTCATCAAAATTAGAAACTGTTGTGCATCAAAGGACATTATCAAGAAAGTGAAAAGAATCAACAGAATGGGGAAAAAAACAGTTGCAAATTATATAAAAATCTTTCCTCTAAGAAAATTCCAGGTCTAGACGGTTTCATTGATGAATTCCATCAAATATTTAAAGTAGGAATAACATCAATTTCACACAAACTCTCTCAAAAAATAAAGAACTTCTCAACACATTTTATGAGGCTAGAATTACACTAATACCAAATGTGGCAAAGACTTTACCCAAAAGCAAAACAAAACAAAACTACAAATCACCATTACCCATCATAAGCATAAATCCTTGACAAAACTCCTCAACAAAATATTAGCAAATTGAATCCAACAATATTATAAAAAGCATGATTCTTTATGACTAAATGGTTTCTCCCAAGAATTCAAGGTCAATTTAACATCCAAAAATCAAGCAATGAATTTTACTGTACTTAGAGAATAATGTAGAAAAGTGATAAATTCATTTCAATAGATTTACAAGAGGCATTTGACAATAGTCATTCAATAGTTATCCATGTTAATATCATTCTGCAAACTAGGAACAAAAGAGTACTTCTTCAACCTAATAAAAGTAACCTTTAGAAAGCTATAGTTCACACAATACTTAATAACGAAAGACTGAAAGAACAAGAATGCCCACTTGAACCATTTTTATTGAACACTTCTAGAAGTTGTATACATTGCAATAAAACAAGAAAAAGGAAGGCAAAAACACTAGGAAATAAAACTGTTTCTAATGGCAGCTGATATGATCATTTATATAGAATATTCTAATTAATCTACAAAGCAACTAATAAACTAATAAATTTAGGTCTCATTGAAAGAATAATATTGCATTTTCCTATAACAGCAGCAAATAAATGTATAAATAAATAAGCAAAGAAATGAATAAAGATATGTGTGTACATATATATATAGGATAATTCAAAATAGTTAATACATAAATTGACTCCAGTAGAATTTTTTATAGAAATTGACAAACTGATTCTACAATTTCAATAGAAACACAAATGACCTAGATAGTCTGAACTAAAAATCAGAAAACCATACACTACCTGATTTCAAGAATTATAAAACTATCATAATCAAGAAATTATATTGATGAAAGGATAAACATGGTATAGTATAGAAAGTTCTGATGTAGACCCATAAATATTTGTTTAAATAATTATCATGAAAAGTGCAGATAATTTAATGGGGAAAAGAAAGTCCTTTAAACTAAGGTGGTGAAACAACTGGATATTTCTTTGAAAAAAAAATGAACATTTTACTTACCTCAGACCAGATGCAAAATTTAGCTTAAAATAGATCAGAGACCTAAATGTAAAAGCTAAAACTATAAATCTCCTAGATGAAAATGCAGGAGAAAATATCCTGTTGATTAAGTCAAAACCAGGTTGTGGCATTTGTGGTAGCAACCTACACAAACTAAGACAATAGGAAAATGGTCCAACAAGTTGTAATATGCCCATTTGAAAGAGTTCCACTCAGCAATAAAAAGTAAATACTGATACATGTAGCAATACGAATGAACCTCAAAATCATTATCCCAAGTGAAAGTAGCCAGATGCCAAAGGGTACACAGCATATGATTCCATTTTTTTTTAATCCTATAAAATGCAAACTAATACTCAGTAACAAAGAACAGATGAGTGGTTGCCCATGCCTGGAGGCAGAGGGAGGGACCAACTGCAAACGGGCAAAGGAAATTTTTAGGGGACAACAGAAATTTTGTTTCTTGATTGCATTGGTGGATTCTTAGGTATATGCAACTGTCATCAAACTGTACACTTCCAATGGATGTGTTTTTGGTATATAAACCGTATCTCATTAAAGTCTATTTTTATTATCACTGCCCACTGGAGGTTTCTTTTCCTGTGCTATGATTTGTGAACTTTAGAACCTGACAGACCTGAGTTCAAATCCTAATTCCAGCATTTATTAATAACCAATAGTAACTTTATCTCACCTCACTGAGCCACAGTATCCATTTCTAAAATTAAGATAATCATCCACCTTGCATTGGGATTGAAAAGAAAAAGAATTATATTGTGAAGAGCTAACAGCACTTTCCCAAATAGTAGCACTCATTATCAATGTATAAGAATAATAATACCAAAATGCATATGTGCCAAATTTTTAAATTCAAGTACCTGGGTTCTCAGGAAATGAGTTGGCAGTGGAAAAGGATGTTTTTTTTAGATGCTCGAATGGTGGTAAGGATAGAGTTCTGAAAATATATAGTCCAGAAACACCTAGGCATACTGTTGCTAGCTAATAACAATTTATTGTGTCTACATACCAGACACGTGTTACCTAGCTTAAACCTTTCACTAGCCCTACAAAACAGATATCCTTAGTTACCGCTTTATAGAAAAAGAAAATTGAGCATTAGAGTTTTCTTACAGCTACTAAGAGGCAGAGGCAGAGGCAGAACTCAAAGAATATTTCCTGGCTACAAAAATGTAAGCATTTAGGTGATGTTTCTATACACATAAGAAGCTTTCTTTATGCAGAATACAAACCTCGTAAAAGTTCAAATGACAGATTTATTAGGCTATGATAGATGATGATCATCACAATGTTCACAATGTTGATTGACCCTGCCATATTGGAAATTCTCAAGAGCTTTCTGACTCAATAAAAAATAATTCTATACAATTCAAAAGAAAAAGAAATGCAATAAAGCAAAGCACCATCTTACCACCTTCCACATCATGTGTGTCAGCAAAAGCTGTGCATCAATCAAACTAAAAAAGAAATATTTTATTCCCATATCAAAACTGCCCTAAATAAATGGAACAATTTTTAAAAACCACTTTCCAGGGGAGGTGAAAATCTTAATTAAAGATTGCTAAATTAGCTTAATATACTTCTATTGGGAGACCAGAGTAAAGGAGAGAAGAAAAGGGAGTAATGGTGCTGTTCCCCTCCACCGAAGAGGGTCCTCAGATATTGAACCATATAGACCCATCCAGGAGGGAGAGGATCCATTCCCAG
Source organism: Tamandua tetradactyla (assembly GCF_023851605.1). Lineage (NCBI taxonomy): Eukaryota > Metazoa > Chordata > Mammalia > Pilosa > Myrmecophagidae > Tamandua > Tamandua tetradactyla. Next base: position 27,136,617 of record NC_135336.1, on the reverse strand, counting down.
GAGTACAGAATAGAAGAGTGACTCACAGCCAATTTAGGATCTTGGAAAGTAGCCCTCAAGCCAGAAGACTGTCAGAGATTCTTGGGGACCTCTGAGAAATATGAGGAAACTAGCAAACTAGCAATAATTAGTATTTCAAGGAAAATTCTTTGGAATTAGAAAAGTCTGCCATTCTCAGAATTATGATATTTTCCAAATCTTTCATGAGATTCCCAAATAAGTCCTATACTATGACTTTACAATGATTTATTTCAATGCATTCACAATTTATAACACTCCTCCCCCCCCCCAGAAAAGAGGTAGCTTAAATTTAGTTTGTTCTCAGATGGGTATTGTTTAATTAACTGAAATTAAATTTCCTCTTTTACGGTACAGTCTAGATTTCTGAGGTCTGGCCAAGTCACAAAACTGGAACTAAAAAACAGACACTGAAACTAAAGCAAAAACGTTTATTTAGTACAAAATTTATAATCTGACTAGTGCATTTCCTAATATAACTTATGTAGATAGCTTGGTTGAACACCGTAAGTACATGGAATTTTGGATAGGACATGAGATTTTGTCCGTTTGTCCAGAGTGATGCCCTGATGAAGCCCAGAGTGATTTGATGAGTGAGTGGAAAAGTATTTGCAAAGTTCCCTTCCGGGACTGGTGAGAACAGGGGAAAATTCAACTTCCCCAAGTTGAATTCTTGATATTCTCACAAGCAGTGTGGACAACCAAAGCTATAGGCTGAGCCCCCAGTCATGGGGTTTTTTTCATATGAAACTTAACCCCACAAAGGATAGGTTAAGCCTACTTAAAATTAGGCACAAGAGTCACCTCCAAGAGAGCCTCTTTTGTTGTTCAGATGTGGCCTCTCTCTCCAGCCAACACAACAAGCAAGCTCACCACCCTCCGCCGTCTACGTGGGACATGACTCCCAGGGGTGTGGACCTTCCTGGCAACATGGGACTGAAATCCTAGAATGAGCTGAGACTCAGCATCAAGGGATTGAGAAAAACCCTAGAATGAGCTGAGACTCAGAATCAAGGGATTAAGAAAACCTTCTGGACCAAAAGGGGGAAGAGTGAAATAAGACAAAGCGTCAATGGCTGAGAGATTCCAAACACAGTTGAAAGGTTATCCTGGAGGTTATTCTTATGCATTAAGTAGATAACACCTTGTTATTCAAGATGTAATGGAGAGGCTGGAGGGAACTGCCTGAAAATGTAGAGCTGTGTTCCAGTAGCCACGTTTCTTAATGATGATTGAATAATGATATAGCTTTCAAAATGTGACTGTCTGATTGTGAAAACCTTGTGTCTGATGCTCCTTTTATCTACCTTGTCAACAGACGAGTAGAACATATGGAATAAAAATAAATAATAGGGGGAACAAATGTTAAAATAAATTTAGTTTGAAATGCTAGTGATCAATGAAAGCGAGGGGTAAGGGGTATGGTATGTATATATTTTTTCTGTTATCTTTTTATTTCTTTTTCTGTTGTCTTTTTATTTCTTTTTCTGAACTGATGTAAATGTTCTAAGAAATGATCATGATGATGAATATGCAACTATGTGATGATATTGTGAATTACTGATTATATATGTAGAATGGAAGGATCATATGTTAAAAAAAGAATGTTTGTAGGTCAAGAATGTTTGCATGTCTGTTCATTGCTTATAATAAAAATATTTTTAAAAAATAGACACTAATGGCTAGATTTCAGTCTCAACACAACACTAACAACCTTACAATTATTTACATTTCACGATCTATTAAATGAAACTCCCACCAAATACAAGATTTTTCTCCTTTTTCACATTTTTCCCATTCTAAGACAGATATTCTCTTTACAAGTCTTTTTTTTTTTTATTCCAGCTTGAACCTTTCAAAAGATTCATTGAGAATATGCCTTTTTCCTTAGACTTGAACTTTATCAACATTTATGATGAATCTCACATGCTCTGGAACTGTCACAACAGCCACTTAACTGGTCTCTCCATCTCCTTCTGGACCATTTCCAATCCATCCTCCACACTGCTGCTAGAGTCAACTTGCTAAAAATCGAATTGAGCAAGTTATTCCTCTGTTTAATACCCCTGGAAGGCTTCCCACTGCTCACCGGATAAAGTTCAAATACCTGGTGCTTGCCTGGCCTTCTGGCCTTGTCTCTAGACCCAGCTCCAATTATACCCTACCCTCCAGTCATGCAGAACTATTTGTAGCTCTATAACTCTGCATACCCAATATGCAAGCAAAGCTCTATTGCTCTCATACCCTGTTCCTTCACCACTACTCCCTTGCTTCCTGAACTCCTCCTCATCCTCTAAGATGAAGCTTCTTCTGCCCCTCATCTTGCAATCTTGATTACTCCTTTTTCTTCAGTGATGGACTTACAGATTGTTTTCTGCTTACTCTCTTGAAATTTTGGAGTAAAGATGGTTCTATCAACACATTTATTTATATAAAACGTGATTTCCCCACACAACTCTTATGCTAATGGGAGACAATGTACATATGCAAACTATCTCACTTGTTTGAATGTTGCTTTTTACATCCTTGGATCATTGTTTGGTCTCCTCAACCTGACTAAAAGATACAGAAGTAATGTATTCTTATGGAGAAGGGGTACTACAAAACATTTAGTTCCTGAACAATTTACCCAATGAATTTTGCTAACTGTAAACAAAAGACTGACAGTATTGACTTATTTTTTAATTAATTTATTTTTTATTTATGATACATATCCACATACAAACACAAACATTCTTATCATATGATCATTCGGTTCTTGTTATATAATCAATAACTCACGCTATCATCACATAGTTGTATATTCATCATCATGATCAGTTCTTAGAACATCTGCATCAATGCAGAAAAAGCAATAAAAAGAAAACAGAAAAAAATTCAAAAATACCATACCCATTACCCCTCCTCTTCACTAATCACCAGCATTTCAATCCACTAAATTTATTTTAACATTTATTCCCCCTATTATTTATTTATTTGTAATCCATATGTTTTACTTGTCTGACTGACTTATTTTTTAACAATATTTATGAATACCTTCACTATGCTAGATTCGAGGGACACAGAGCACACAAAATATTAAATAGATATAATTTATAAAAACAACCTTATAACTGAAAAGTGCGTTAGAGATCATTTACTCCAAGTTATCCATTTTACAGTCGAGGCAATGCACTGTTCAAATTTACCTACCTAGTCAGTAGTAACGGTAAGATACAAGCATCTCCTAAGCTAAAGTTCCTCTTTCTTAGCATATATATATCACCATTTTGCAGGAATTCTGAGTAATAAGATAGACTAAACACTATTTTAGTTTAACAAACTCTATAAACCTCAACATTTGAAAATAATACCAACCTATATGTGACAAGACATAACACCACATTTTCAGAGAGGAAAGCAGTGGCATAAAACAAATCTAAAGGGGATGAAATAACAGAGAACCAGCAATGGAAGCTGAGACACATCTAAGTCAGCAGATGACATCTATTTGCACTCGTTAGCACTGCCTGGCATGTGCTACACCACCCCCTAGGGTAATTTACATTTTTAAAAGCATGTATTTCTAAATTTAGGAAGTTAGGATAATCAGGGTGGAAAAGCCCATCTGTTTGACGTTCACTCCAGCTGCTGTGACTTCTGAAACGAAATTTGAGTATTTTCTTGTCTGTTTCATCTTATCCATGGAACATAAGGACATGACAGAAGCATAATAGAAGTTAAAAACAGGGTATTCAATGTGTATTTTATTTGGGGTACACTGCACTTCTGTTGTGCTTAAATAACTCTACCACAATTTCACAAGCACGTGCTATTTATGCGCATCTGTGTACATGCACAGTACATGTTTTTTCTTGTTCAATAGAGACAGAAAGAGCACATAAAGATATGAAATTTGACTCTGAAGAGCTAATATTTGAACAAGACATAAAGAGTAACCGAAGTATTGCTTAGCTGTATCACTTCACTTGTTACTGGATAGAGCATTACCCTGGATCCTGGGCCAAATTTTGTCACTTAACATGCTGTGTGGTTTTGAAAAGGTCACTTCACCTCTTCAGGTTTCATATTATATAACATGCAAGAACAGAGGCAGGAGTGGAAGGAAAGGGGAGTTAAACAATGAAAAGAAACCAGAAGACTGAAGGCACCTTCCCAATCTACAATTCTGGGACTAAATGAAAGCTACATAAATTTTCACAGGTAAGCCACCGTAAATATAAATGTTCCTCTTCTAGTTTGAAAATACCAATATTAAACCAAGAAGTCAATCAATAAATATTTATTTATATGCCTTTTTATGTACTTGAAAGTATATGAGTTATATGTAATAAGCTAAAGAGAGGTTTATTTAGTATTTCAATACTATAAAGTAATTTTCAGATACTTAAAAAATAAACATAACTCAAACAGGACAAATTTTACATTTTTTAAGTACAAAAATAAGCTAAGAGAAAAAGACAGACATTATTTGGGATGATGTTTATTACTACTGATAAACATCAAATGTAAATGTTGACAAAACACCAAAAAGAAAAGCATAAAATCTTATCCAGAGAAATAAACACTTCCTGGGTCCACAAACCTTTCCTGAAAACTTTCCTATATTAAGACACTGTGCTCTAAGCAATATCAACCAATGACCGTCTCAGACAAAATTGTTAAAGGTTTTGTTACTGTTCTTAGCTGTAGGAAGTCACTTAACTAGAAGTAAAAACAACAACCACTACTGGAGCCAGTTCCAAATACTTGTGTAAGATCCACCTTGTCTAACAAAACTAAATGCAATCATTTCAGAGACAGAGGTCCATTAAAGCTGTAACCACCATTAAGGAAACCATTAAATACTGGAGGACATGAACAAAAATTGAAAGGTGGTAAAAAGTCTTAAAAAACATATTTTCCATAACTTAAAGGATACTTAAGATATCAATATAATTTTTTATGTATTGGTTACATTGTTCTTAGCATCACTGTTTTATAAGTGAACAAACATTTTAAGAAATTTTAATGCTATCTCATTGTCTTACTGTCTCTTCTTGGTCTATTAAACTATTTTTGCCTATGTTATACCCCTGGTGCCTAGAACAGGTGCACAATGCACAAAGCAGAAACTTGATACATTTTGGTGAATACGTTTTCTTTAAAAATAGTTTTACAATGTAAAGGGTTGAGAGAAAGGAAGAGTTACAGACTCTTTCTACATACCAGGTGATTTAGCTCCATCTCCTCATCTAACCCGGGGGAGGGGGGAGACGGGGAGGGGGGACAGGTGTTATCTGTGCTACTTTCCAGGTGAGGAAAAAGATTCAAAGGTTAAAAAATACACGGACTAAAGAAGGGAATCAAACATGAGACCATCTAGTCTCAACTAGGTGAGCTGGGATGCAGGTGCAAAATTTCTCTGAAAGAGAGAGTCAAGACATAAAAGAAAACCAGTCTGAGACTAGATCAGGAGAAAGGCTGAGCTATGAAGGTTAGCAACAGGCTACGAAGCAGTCCAGAAAAAGGAAAGATGCAAACATAGAGGTATAACTGGCAGGACCAGAGCCAAGCAAGAGGCGTTAAGGGTATCACACTGGGCTGGGGAAGTCAGAGAAGAGGAAGAAGGGAGGAGTGGGGGCTCTGGGAGTAAGAGGAGTAAGGGTTTTGGGGAACTGGAAAGCGGGGAAACCAGAGTAGTGCGTGCCACGTGTTCAAAGTTTCTCAATCTAAGAATTGCCTAGAGATATGTAAATACAAGCAAATAATGGCATGAACATTAATGACAAAGATGATGGTCATTTACAGTAGTTCATTAGTCACACTGTCATCCCTCATTCTTTTTAAAATCATCTTTGGAAATCTAAAGGGAAACACGAATCTTCACCAGAAGAAAGGGAACACTGTAAATACAGAATAATTGGGTATACAGGGAAAACGTTTAGAATGCTGAAGCAAATAGTTCAATGTATACAGATTACATGCATAATAGAGCTTCTAAAGAGTTACCATGGCTACCAAAAGATAATTACTTTTAAGGAAACAAAAGAAAAGAGATACCATTAGGGATGGTTTTCAAAGAGTTGAATTAATAAACATTATATCTCAATTTAATTCACATTACTTCCTAAAAGGAGCTAGCAGTGTGCCTCCCTACAGGACCACTTCCAAGGCCCACCCCAACTCCCTCCCCACTCTGGTGTGCAGGGCCTCAGCTGAACCAGACTACCCCTTGTTCAGATGCTAATTAGTCCCCCACCTGTTCCATAAACTCTCTTTGAACTCTAGTTTTACTTCAGACTGAAATATGCAGTTACCACTTACAATTATGAAACAATCATTTATCAAGTACTGACTGTATACTAGGCAAATAGTCAAAAAGTAAGGAAGAGGGGCGATGGCGGCAAGGGCCTTTCGTTACATGATGCAACTCGCAAGTCGCAAGTCGGGGAAGGTGCCGGGGAACGCTGGGCTGACGAGGCAGCGGCAGCGTTGCACACGATGTCTTTGGAGGTGACCAGGGCTACCGCGGGGATGGTGCTAGGAGAACTATATGTCTCGGATCGAGAAGGAAATGATGCTACTGGTGATGGAACCAAGGAGAAACCTTTTAAAACAGGTCTAAAGGCTCTGATGACAGTAGGAAAAGAACCATTTCCTACCATTTATGTGGATTCACAAAAAGAAAATGAGAGGTGGGATATTATTTCCAAATCACAGATGAAGAACATTAAAAAATGTGGCATAGGGAACAAATGAAGAGTGAATCCCAGGAAAAAAAAGAGGTGAAGATTCATGCATTAGAAGCCCACAGAGGCCAAAGAGTAAAGGTGTTTGGCTGGGTCCATAGGCTGCGTAGGCAAGGAAAGAATTTAATGTTTTTGGTGTTGCGGGACGGTACCGGTTATCTGCAGTGTGTCTTGTCGGATGAGCTGTGTCAGTGTTACAACGGGGTGGTTCTGTCCACTGAGAGCAGTGTCGCAGTGTATGGTACTCTAAATCTCATGCCAAAGGGGAAACAGGCTCCAGGGGGCCATGAGCTGAATTGTGACTTCTGGGAACTAATTGGGTTGGCCCCTGCTGGAGGAGCCGATAACCTGATCAACGAAGAGTCTGATGTTGACGTCCAGCTTAACAACAGGCACATGATGATCTGAGGAGAAAACATGTCCAAAATCTTAAAAGCACGGTCAGTGGTTACCAGGTGCTTTAGAGACCACTTCTTTGATAGAGGATACTATGAAGTCACTCCTCTGACATTAGTACAAACACAAGTGGAAGGTGGCGCTACACTCTTCAAGCTTGACTACTTTGGGGAGGAGGCATTTTTGACTCAGTCCTCTCAGTTGTACCTGGAGACCTGCATCCCGGCTCTGGGTGATGTGTTCTGCATTGCGCAGTCCTACAGGGCAGAACAGTCTAGGACACGCAGGCACCTGGCAGAATACGCTCATGTTGAAGCAGAGTGCCCTTTCCTAACCTTTGAGGACCTTCTGAACTGCCTGGAGGACCTGGTTTGTGATGTGGTAGATAGAGTCTTGAAATCATCCGCAGCAAGCATAGTATATGAACTCAACCCGAACTTCAAGCCTCCTAAACGGCCTTTCAAATGGATGAACTATTCAGATGCCATTGTGTGGCTAAAAGAACACAATATAAAGAAAGAAGATGGAACTTTCTATGAATTTGGAGAAGATATCCCAGAAGCTCCTGAGAGATTGATGACAGACACCATTAATGAACCAATCTTGCTGTGTCAGTTTCCTGTAGAGATCAAATCCTTCTATATGCAGCGATGTCCTGAGGATTCCCGCCTCACTGAGTCAGTTGATGTATTGATGCCTAATGTTGGTGAGATTGTGGGAGGCTCAATGTGTATCTGGGATAGTGAAGAAATCCTGGCCGGCTATAAAAGGGAAGGGATTGACCCCACACCCTATTACTGGTATACAGATCAGAGAAAATATGGAACATGCCCTCATGGAGGATATGGCTTGGGCTTGGAACGATTCTTAACTTGGATTCTGAATAGGTATCACATCCGAGATGTATGCTTATACCCTCGATTTGTCCAGCACTGCAAGCCATAACCCATTTCTCCTATGCATTAGGAAAGAATACCGTTTATTAAAGGAGCAGACCTCGCCTCTTCAAAAAAAAAAAGTCAAAATCTTCCCCTTTTTTGTTTATTGGGATGTAACTTTCTGTTTTTTATCCCTACTACCATAAAAATAATCCAAATTACTTGAACATCAAGTGACACTGATATTGTCATTTTAAGAAAACAAAATCCATTACAAAATTTTGGTGTATAACCCTATAGATATGGATTCATTTCAGCACTATGGTATACACATACACCATGTTTTCAATTAAATAGTTTGTAATGATGTTCCAAGGCATCTTAGTAAATTAATCTTTCTGTCCTTTTAAGTGTAACTGGAATTTAATTTATATCATTTTATTCTATCAAGGAATTAAAAATCTTGGAGAAAAATTGACAACATGGGTGTGAAAATTTGCTAATTTTAGAACTGGATGTAATTCGGCAATAAATCCTGGGATCAAATTAATAGTCTTTTGCATCCATTATTAATCTTTTCTTAACATGTATAGCTCCTTATAATTCTGAGGTATATGAGTGGTACAGAAGAATTTGTAATATTGGCATTGTCTTAAAGAAATTAAAGTAAGCATGATTCTCTTTTAGTAGTTAAATGATTCACATCTCTCCTAGCAGTGGTTTATGCTAAAGATGCAGACTGATCTTCCTAAGTAATTAAGAATAAATGAGTTCTAAGAATTTATACCTGGAATCTTAATAACAACTGTAAGTGGCTGTTTCAGTTGTCCCCACCCTGTCCTCAGATCTAATCTATGTTAGCTTATTAACTCACAGCAGGCTTATTGAATGATTTCTTTTCAGATTTAGTTAATTTCCCCAAAAAAATGCATGTCATGTATTCTCAATAGGCTGTATTTCCAGCAATCAATAAATGGACACACATAAAAAAAAAAGTAAGGAAGAAAGAAGATTGTATATGTGTACTTCAAGCCTAATAAAACCTACCTAAAATTCAAAAAATGTTTTCCTCTCTTCCCTCATCCAAAACTGTGAACTCGTAGTCAAGAAATAAGTTTTACACTTATTTCTTATAACCTGGATTGTCTAACCCAACTGCCAAGCACAATTTCTTTTTTGACTGGTCATCTCCAAAAGGTATAGATAAAATAATTTTTGAATCGTTTCTCTTTGAATTTGATAATATTATCTTTATCACACCAATTTATTTGATACATGACTGTGGTAGTTAGAGTCAATTGTCAACTTGGCCAGGTGATGACACCTAGTTCTGTTGCTATGGACATGAGCCAATGGTACATGAACCCCATCTGTTGCTCATTACATCTGGAGTCAGCTAAGAGGCATGCCTGCTGTAATGATGTTCGATTTAATCGGCTGGTGCTTAAATGGGAGAGCTCAACGTAGCACAGCCCAGGCAGCTCAGCATACCTCATCTTAGCACTCGCAGCTCAGCCCAGGCTTTCGGTGATGCAGAAAGAAATCACCCCAGGGAAAGTTGTTGGAACCCAGAGGCCTGGAGAGAAGGCCAGCAGAGATCACCCTGTGCCTTCCCACGTAAGAAGGAACCTCAGCTGAAAATTAGCTGCCTTTCCTCTGAAGAACTAACTAAATAAATCCCCTTTTATTAAAAGCCAATCCAGTGCTCGCTTCGGCAGCACATATACTAAAATTGAGATGATACAGAGAAGATTAGCATGGCCCCTGCGCAAAGATGACACACAAATTTGTGAACCGTTCCATTTTTTTTTTAACAAAAAAAAAAAAACCAATCCATCTGTGGTGTGTTGCATTCTGGCAGCTAGCGAACTAGATCAGTGACAAATAAAATTTGAAACATTCTGTGGCTAGTGCTGTATCACCCAACAGACACACCAGCAAATACTAAGACACCACCAAGACAACAGCACCACAAAAAAAGAAAGAGAAAGAACATTTTTAAGGTTGATATTTCAGAACGAAGATAAAAGTAGTCCTTTTGGGGAAAAAACTCAGATTAGTATTAGATTTGCTTATTCTTACTTTACAGTCTAATACTTCCTTCTGAGTTTCACAGGAGGGGGCATCATAATCTTGTCAATGTTTAGGAGTCTAGATGTCTTTTTCAAAGCCCTGTTTAACAGCTCCTTATAATGTATCTCAAATTCTTCTCCAGTTAGGTTCTAGAATGGAGACAAAACCACCAGAAATTCAAATAGAGCTTAAAAGAGAAAATGTAATCCATTTACTGATTGTTGAACTTAACAGGGTATTTGGCACTTTACATATTATCTTACTTAATTCTCTAAGCACTTAACTCCAGGTACTGAAATTCATTCTATTCTACAAAATGCACCATCAATTTTCTCACTTGGAAATAGGGTTAAAAAAAAAAAAAAGAAAAGAAAAGAAATAGGGTTAATCTAGCTCACAGAGTGATCATGTAAGCATACATAAAATGACTAAGCAATACCTGGCACAAGGGGGGTACTCATGTACCAAAAAAAGGCAGCTAAGATCTTAATGGAAATTTGACATCCAAATTGGAAATTTGTGACACAAAAAGCAAAATAAATGTATACAGCTTAAGGAGACATCTAGAAGTAGGAGCAGCAGCAGAAATGAAACTCGTCAGAGCTGGCACCAGATGCCTTGGCTTGCCATTCTTTGGCACATGTGTTCAGAGACTATTCAATGCCAGTGTTCCAAGCTGTTTAACCACATTCAGTTCACTATGGGCACATCAGTATCAGAAAATGTCTGCCAAATCCAAGTGTTAAAAAAAAGCACTCCAAGTGACCAAATGAACAGAGGCTGCTCTAAAAGAAAAGGTAATTTATTAAGATTCAGTAAACCACTGTGATATGGTTCTTAAAGTCACTTAAACATTGGCTGTCATGCTGATATATCGGCTTAGGTTAAAAACTAGGACAGGGCTCAATACTGGCACATCTGGCCAGATGAGCCATGCATCTAAACCAAATTATGCCAAGAGGACAGCAAATAGGTAAATTTACATTCCTTTCTTAATAAATAAGCATATATAAAGCAGCAAAGTTTACTTTTACTCAAACTAATCTGATCTCCTTTCAGCTTCTCATACTCCACCTCCAACAGCCCATCTTCATACTAGATGGGTGATGGGGGTCAAAAGGATAACTAAATTCAGTCCAATCTGGTCATCTGAGGCTGGTCCAATAACTTGAACAGCCTCTTTAAGTAATCTTATAAATGTCTCTTTTAGATGGCTAAGACAAATGCACAGTCTTACTGATTTCTTTCCCGGGCCCTGTTTTCCTTCAACTGGTATCTAACTGCATGAAAGAGAGAGTCCTCAAATTTCCTCAAGGCAGAAGAAAGGTGGTCCTCATATTCAAATAAAGTTCTCTGGGTCTTCACTGCCCTCCGCTATAGAGTATCTTAACTGACAACTCCCCAGACTGGAAACCAGGGGATATTCTTTCCTGCCGTGGTGGTTGTCATAGTTGTTGTTGTCACTGACTGCGAAATGGTGATAGGTATGTGCTAATTCCCACCCTTGTACCATGGTCAGGCCATTTGTCTCTAATCTTGAAATTCTTGAACACACAGATTTCTTCATTCTAAATTCAGGTGGCTATTAGCCTCCTCACCAGGATATATAGGCACTACTAGGTCTCTTACAAGTTTCATGTAGGCCCTGAGAAACTAGGAGCACGGCCTCAAACTCCCGCTGCCTTCTGCCACTACCTCCATGCCATTACACTAGCACCATGTTTAAAGTGATCAAGTGTATTGCTTGAGACCCAAGTACAGTACCACCTATGGAAATTGAATGGCTTGGTCAAGACAAGAGTGAGAACTGAGCACAGTCAGAAGAAGAACAGGAATTGGGCAGAAGACAATACTCTATTCACATCATTAAAATATTATATCACAATGAACTAAATCATATCTGTCTTTTAGACTAAACCACGAGTTCCTTGAGATTGGAAGCTACACTTTTTTCATCTTTCTATCCCCAGTTGCCTGATGAAGCTCCAACTGTTTAATTTTCTTTTCCTTACAAACTGCTGAATACAAAGAAAACAAAGGTGTTTTCTTGTAACTACAGCTACAATTTTAAGTACCATACTGAAAATCTATGTATAACCCATGGTGCCTAGTATTGTAATGTACAAAGAATAGGTTCTCAATAGTTTTCTGGAAATGAAAACAATATACCTTAAAAGGCTGATGTGATAGTCTTTATGTGTAAATATGCAATCTGTCATTCACAAACAGTCTATAAACCATAACTCTCTACTGGCCCTCAATCATTTTGGAGTCATTCAAATATTGAGACTCTAAAGAAGGCATGGACATGCTCCCAGGAAAAAGAAAAATGTAAAAAGCAAACATTTTATAAGTTTTGCATACAATTTCAGTGATCTCCCTAAAAAACATCTTTGGACCACAGGTAAAAATCCCTTGTGCAAAACAAATTTAATGTATTGCTGTTATAAAGTACTCAACAATATGAAAAACGACTATATAATTATGAGTATATTTTTACTTTTAAATGTTTTTATTGTGAAATTTAACACATATACAAAGAAAAGAAAGAAAAAATAATTTTCAAAGTACATTTTGACAAGAAGTTAAAGAACAGATTTCAGTTAGTTATGGGTCACTGTTTTCCTATTTCAGATCTTTCCTTCCAGCTGCTCCAAAACACTGGAGGCTAGAAGAAATATCAATACTGTGATTCAACAGTCATACTCATTTGTTAAATCCTCTTTTCTCTATTATAACTCCTTCTCCTCCTTTGATCCTTTTCCCATTCTATAGGGATCTTTAGGCAATGTCCGTTCTGACATTTTCCTGTAGAGAAGAGGTATCTACTCTAAAGGACAGGGGGATGTAATTAGTTGATAATCTTGGAGAAGCTGATCCATCTAGGTTTCCAGGATTTATATCACCTATGAAAACCCAGGAAACTATAGGTTCCAGGAAAGCAAATTTAATGCTTGAAATTTCTATACAGTCTCACTATGAGCCCTAGGTGTTCTTAAGAGTTAACAGGAGTGACGATGTTGGTTGGGGTTTAGCAAAACATAGCAGTTAGCACTATCTAACTAAAGCTTGCATAATAGCAGCCTCTAGAGTAAGCCTCTTGACTACATTTGATTTCTCTTAGACACTGATGCCTTATTTTATTACACTTCCTTTCCCCCTTTTGCTGAGGAAGGTATTATCAATCCCACAGTGTCAGGGTCAGTCTCATCCTTGGGAGTTATATTCCACATTGTCAAGGAGTCTTTACCTCTGAATGTCAGGTCCCATGGGGAGGGTAATGGTTTTCCTTTCAGGGTCAGGCTTAGAAAGAAAGAGACCAAATCTGAGAAACAAAAAAGATTTCCTAGAAGCAACTCTTAGGCCTCCTTATAGACAGTCTTGGCTTCTCCACTACAGAAATAAGTTTCATAACAAAAATCCTCAAAATCAAGGACTTGGCCTCTTTTCTCAGGAGCCCCCAATAGTTGAGAGGGTACCTGGTGTTACCCAGAAGGGAAAGTTTAATAGTTCCTTTTTTTTTTCCCTTGGATCCTCAAGGGACTCTACCAATATTTTTTTGAACATTTTTTATTGTGAAAAATACCAAATATACAAAAAAAAGCAATAAATTTCAAAGTGCACCGCAACAAGTAATTATAAAACAGATTTCAGAGTTTAGTATGGTGTACAGTTACACTATCACACGTTTTTCCTCCTGGCTGATCCAAGAAAAGGGAGACTAAAAGAATTATCAGTGCAATGATTCAGCATTCAAACTCATTTGTTAAATCTTATCTTGTCTGTTATAACTCTTCCTACTTCTTTGATCCTTCTCCCAATCAGGTATTTGGGCCATGACCACTGTAACTTTTTCATGTTGGAAAAGGGTGTCAATAGTATGGAATAGGGGCTGGAACTGGTTGATGTTCTTGGAGAGGCTGGCCACTTTGGGTTTCAGGATTTATCTGGCCAACCTCCAGAATCTGGAGGTTGTAGGTATCTGGAAAGTTATCTTAGTGCATGAAACTTTTGTAAAATCTCAGATAGAGTCGTAGGTGTTCTTCAGGTCAACACAAATGATTTGGGTTTGGGTTTGGCAAACCATTTTACCAATACTTCTTAATTATCAGCCCACTATAATCTTGGATCTCTCCAGGTATTATATTAAGCTATACAGAATTATGAGGCCTCATTTCCATTCTGGACTCCAGGAGTTTAGATTGTTTAAATGAGCTATCCTGACATGTTGATTTAGATTGTTACAGAAAATTTACATTCTACACACAATAAAGCTCTCTGCCTTTGGTTTCATACAGTAGGTGAAGGTCTAGAGTACATACACTATCATCTTTTACTCTGTATTCTGATTAACCTTAGCCCCAGCCAGACTGGCTTCGTTTTTATCTCTGATTGAGGCCTGATCTGTTTTTCGGTTACTTAATTATTTTATTTAGCTATGCTAACTTTCAGGGCTGCAGCAGCACTCCATTTCTAGGTCTTAGGTGTCACAGAGTTACTAAAAGTTCCAGGAAAATACCAGCTGACAAATATAGCACAGTTGTCTCAGAATCCAGAAATACACTTACAACTCCAGACTAAGTGTGGCTGCTATAACAGCTTATCATATAGGCCCCTATTTTCTTGTAAGCATTTTCTGAAAGAGACTTTAGCATATTTGTTCTTTTGTTTCTGGCATATTTTGCACAACATATTGTTTCCAAGGTTTATTCAGTTCATTGCATACCTCTCAATGTTCTTCCTTTTTGTTGCTGCACCACATTCCATCATATAAATTTATCACAGTTCGCCATTCTACTTCTCAGTCATTGCACCCTTAGGCCCCCTCCATCTATTGGGCATCATGGCTAATGTTCAAAATAAACAAACCATGTCTTACAGTATCCTCAGTTGGTTGTACAAGCAGCAGCACTCTCAATTTTAGACAATTTTCAATGGATCATATAGAGAAAGAACCGACTAACAGAGCCTCACCAAATATCAAATCAAAACTACCCGTTATCACTTATCTCTCCCCCACAATTTGTTGCCCTTGGCAGGGTTGTGTGGTACTGTTGATGTCTTCTTGTTACCTACTGGCCAATGGATGCAATTTTAGTCACCCCCCCCCCCCAACCATACCCTTCTACTACTGACTCTGTCCAATATCAAACCTTTGAAATAGTTCATGTGAGAATTTATTTATAATTGTAGATTTAATCAGTGGGATACATAGCACTACACATTCCCTTTCAATCATATTCACCTTCAATATTGCAATGTTACATATAATCCCACTAATAAGTTACCATCACTTCTTTCCATTCCCTTGCATTTAAGTTTTTTAACATCATTGGGTAGCCTTTTCCCTGTCTTTAGCCTCTGTATACATCTAGGTCTGCTATATTCTACAGTATAACATCTGAGATTACCTTTACCAGAGTCATAATAGCAAAATCATAAAGTATCTATGTGTCTGACATTTCACTCAGCATTACATCTTCAAGGTTTACTCATGTTGTCTTGTTTCAGGACCTCATTTCATTTTACTGCTGCATAATATTCCATTTTATGTATATACCACATTCTGTTTATCAACTTGTCTGTTCATGGGCATCTGGCTTCTTTCCATGTAGTGGCAGTTGTGAATAGTACTGCTATGAATATTATGTGTGCTATGAATCATATGCAAATGTCTGCTCATGTCACTGCTTTCAGCTCTTCTGGGTATACACCAAGCAGAGGTATTGCCAGGTCATAGGGCAACTCAAAATTTACTTTTCTGAGGAATCGCCAGACCGTTTTCCACAGCATCTGTACCATTATACATTCTCACCAACAGTGAATAAGTGTTCCGATTTCTCCACATCCTCCCCAACATATGTAGTTTTCTGTTTGTTTAATAGCAACCATTCTTATAGGTGTGAAGTGGTATCTTCTTTTTGTCTTGAAGGGCATTTCTCTTACAGTTAATGAAGATGAACACCTCTTCATGTGCTTTTTAGCCATTTGTATTTAATCTTTGGAAAAGTGTCTATTCACATCCTCTGCCCATTTTAAAAATGGATTGTTTCTTCTTTTGTTGTTGAGCTGTATAATTTCTTTATGCACACAGGTTATCAAGCCTTTATCCAACATATGGTTTCCAAACATTTTTTCCCAGTGAGTTGGCTGACTCTTCACCTTTTTGACAAAGTCCTTTGAGGCACAGAAGCTCTTGATCTTAAGGAGTTTCCATTTATCTACTTTTTCTTTTGCTGCTGAAGCTACCTCCCATTATCAGGTCTTGAAGATGTTTCCCTACATTTTTTCTGTAAGTTATATGGTACTGACTCTTACATTTATGTGTTTAATGCACTTTTAATTAATTTTAGTATAGGGTGTAAAATAAGGGTCTTCTTTCATTATTTGGCTATTGATATGCAATTCTCCCATGCCCACTTATTGAAAAGACTATTCTGCTTTAGTTCTGTGGATCTGGGCTTTATCGATAACCAATTGTGCATAAATGTGGTGGTCTATCTCTGCACTCTTGATTTGATTCCATTGGTCAATACATCTATCTTTGTGCCAGTACCATGCAGGTTTGACCACTGTGGCTTTATAGTGAGCTTTAAAGTCATAAAGTGTTAGTCCTCTCACTTCCCTCTTCTTTTTTAGGACATCTTTAGCTATTCAAGGTCCCTTCCTCTTCCGAATAAATTTGATAACTAGCTTTTCTAAGTCTTCAAAGTAGGTTGCTGGGATTTTTATTGCATCAAATCTATACAGGAATTTGGGTAGAACTGACATCTTAACAACATTCAACCTTCCAATCTATGAGCATAGAATGTCTTTCCACGTATTTAGGTCATTTTTTAAATTTTTTTAGCAATGTTTTATAGTTTTCTGTATACAACTCCTTGACATCCCTAGTTGGATTTATTCCCAGATACCTGATTCTTTGGATTGCTATTTTGAATGGAAGTCTTTCCTTAATTGTTTCCTTAGGTCATTATGTGTATATGGAAACATTATTGACTTTTGTACATCAATCTTATATCCCACCACTTTGCTGAATTTATTAGCTCAAGTAGTTTTGTAGTAGATTTCTCAGAATTTTCTAAGTATAGGATCATATCATCTGCAAATAATGAAAAGCTGTACTTCTTTCTTTTCTATTTGGATGCTTATTTTTTTCTTTCTCCTATACATTCATTTCAGCTAGGACTTATAGTACAATGTTGAACAACAGTGGTGACAATAGGCATCCTGTCTTGTTTCCCGTCTTAGGGAGATGCGTTCAATCTCTCACCATTAAGTATAATGCTGAATATGGGTTTTTCATATGTGCCCTTTATGACACTGAGGAAGTTGCTTCGGTTCCTACCTTTTGTTGTGTTCTTTTTTTATCAGGAAAGAATGCTGAATTTTGTCAAATGCTTTTTCAGCATCAATTGATATTATCATGTGATTTTTTCCCTTTCAAACTGCTAATAGGCTGAATTACATTGACTGACTTTCTTGTGTTGAACCACACTTGTATTCCTGGTATAAAACCCACCTGGTTGTGATGTATAATTCTCTTAATATGTCGTTGGATTTTATTTGCTAGTATTTTGTTGAGAATTTTTGCATCTATGTTCATTAGGGAGACTGGTCTGTAGTTTTCCTATTTTGTAGCACATTTATTCAGTTTGGATATTGGAATGATGTTACCTTCATAAAATGAGTTTGGTAGCATTCCATTTTCCTCAATTTTTTGGAAGAGATTGAACAGAATTGGTGTTAGTTATTTTTGGAATGTGATAAAATTCCCCTGTGAAGTCATTTAGTCCTGGGCTTTTCTTTGTGGGAGGACTTTTGATGAGTGATTGAATCTCTTTACTTATAATTGGTTTGTTGAGATCTTCTATTTCCTTTCCAGTCAGAATAGGTAATTCATGTGTTTCTAGGAAGTAGAATTAATTCACAAGAACAAAACTCTGGTTTTGTTGATTCTATTGTTTTTTTGTTGTTGTTGTTATTGTTCTCTAATTCACTTATTTCTGCTTTACTCTTTCTTATTTCTCTTCTTTTATTTGTTTTTGAAGTTGCTGCTCTTTCCCTAATTCCTCCAGGTAAGCAGTTAAGTCCTCGATTTTTGCTCATTCTTCTTTTTTAATATGGCATTTAGGGCAATAAATTTTCCTTTCAGCACTGCTTTTGCCATATCCCCCATAAGTTCTGATATGTTATATTCTCATAATTATTCATCTCCAGATATTACCCATTTCTCTAGCAATTTCTTCTCTGACCCACTGATAACTTAAGAGTGTGTTGTTTAATCTCCATATATTTGTGAATGCTCTGTTTCTTTGGTGATTATTAATTTCCAATTTCATTCCATTGTGGTCAGAGAAAGTGCTCTGGGTAATTTCAATTTTATTAAATTTATAAAGACTTAATTTGTGTCCTAGAATATAATCTATCCTTGGGAACATTTCATGTACACTAAAGAAATATATATATCCTAGTATTTTGAGGTGTAACTATCTATATGTGTCTATTGGGTCTAATTCATTTATTGCATTGTTTAGGTTCTCTAATTTCTTGTTGATCCTCTGTCTAGCTGTTCTATCTATAGAGTAGAGTGGTGTATTGAAGTTTCCCACAAGTATTGTTGAAATGTCTATTGCTCTCTTCAGTTTTGCCAATGTCCGCGTTATGTACTTTGGAGCTCCTTTTGGGAGCATAGACAGTTACGATTGTTATTTCTTCTTGGTTAATTGTCCCTTTTACTAATATGTAGTATTCTTTTTGTCCCTTATGATGTCTTTACATTTAAAGTCTATTTTATCAGATATTGGTTTAACTACTTCTGCTTCCTTTTGGTTACAGCTTGCATGGAACATCTTTTTCCATCCTTTCAACTTTCAATCTATTTGTGTCCTTGTCTCTAAATGGGTCTCTCATAAAAAGCATATAGATGGATTATATTTTTAATCTATTCTGCCCATATCTCTCTCTCCCTCTCTCTCCCTCTCCCTCTCCTTCTCCCTCCTTTAAATTACCCTTACTGGTATTCTTCAATTCTGTGCCCTTCTCCAGACCTCCCTCTCCTGTCATTTTTTTTCAGCTGACAGGACAACTGTATTTAGTATTTCTTGTAAGGCAGGTTTCTTGTATACTAGTTCTCTCAGTCTTTCTTCATCTTTGAAGATTTTAATCTCTCTCTCAATTCTGAAGGAGAATCTGGTTGGATAAAGGATTCTTAACTGCAAGACTTTCTAATTCAGGATCTTAAATATATCATATAACTGCGTTCTCACTTCCATGGTGCCTGGTGAGTAGTCTGAGCTCAGTCTTATGTGGTTTTCCTTACATGTAGTAGATTGCTTTTCTTGTGCTGCTTTCAGGGATTTGCGTTTCTCTTCAACATTAGACAATCTGATTAGTATGTGTTCTGGAGTAGGTCTATTTGGATTTATCCTATTTGGGGTTCGTTGGGTCTCTTTGATTTACATATTTATGTCTTATATAAGGGTTGGGGAGCTTTTCTCTGATGATATCTTCAACTAACTTTTCCAGTTCTTTTCTCAATTCTTGTCATTCTGGGACACCAGTGATTCTTATATTTGTCCACCTTTCATTGTCCATCATTTCCCTGAGATCCAATTACATTTTTTCCATCTTACTTGCCATTTGTTCTTTTGTGCACTCCAATTCAATTGCTCTGTCTTCTAGCTCATTATTCTTCCTTCTGCTTCTTCAAGTCTGCTATCATGTGACTCTATTATATTTCTAATTTTGTCTACTGTATCTTTCATCTCTGTGAGAGCTGCCATTTTTCTATTTAATCTTTAAAAGTCCTCTTTATGTTATTCTAGAGTCTTCCTGATAGCCTTTATTTCTCTATAAATATCCTTGAGTAGTTGTTCCATATTCTGTGTCCCCTCCAGTGTTTTGATTTGGTCATTTAGCTGAACCATTTCTGCCTAGAGCTCCACATGCTTTGTGATTTTCTGTTGTGTTTGGGGCATTTGATTATCTTAATAAGGTTATTCTGCAAGTTGGTTCCTTCACTCATCTAAGGTTTTGTATTTACTTGGTATTACATTAAAGATTCCCTTTCGCACTTGGTTTGTCAGTAATTACCCGAATCCCATATAGGGGTAGAATTCTACTTGTGGGGCTATTAAACCTAGGCAGGGGTGTAAGGGTAGCTCCGTGGCAGAATGTCCGCCCACCATGCAGGAGGCCTGGGCTCAATTCTTGGTCCATGCACCAAAAAATAACAATAGTAATAATAATAATATAATAAAATAAAAAATAAAACACACCTCAGCAATAGTAGGTCCGAAAGTCAGAAGGAAACACCTCAAGATACATTGGGAATGAATTCAGACTGGTGGTGCTCACAGAAGAGAAAAAAATTTGAAAATAAAAATTAAAAATACAAATACATATATATTAATAAAAATGAAAATATAGAAGAATAAATATTTTTTTTAAACCTAGGCAGACAGGGAGTTTGCCAGACTGCACTTACTATTTCTTCCCAGTCTGTGGTGCTCCTGAGTCAACTACTCCCCTCAGGCCCACCCCTCCCCAAATACAGTAACCAGCTGGAAAATGGTATGCACAACCAGGGGTCTGCTCCGAGCATGCAGAGGCAGGACAGACGATCCTAGTTGAGTGGAGCAGGGAAGCCAACCACAGTGCTAGGAGCCCAGTGGATCTGCTGTTCACTACACCAGATGGCATGGCTATTTGCAATGCCCAGCAGGGAAAATGATTCCAGTACCCAGGGGTGCAGCTTTTCACAGTGTTTGGCTAGATACATCTCTGTCTCTGCACAGATGCTACAAGCTACAGAGCTGCATGGGAAGGTTTTCCCAGCCACTGCTGGGGCAGGCTGCAGCAAAGGGACAGTCAGTTTCCTTGGATCTGCACTTCCCCATGTACTGCTGTCCACCCCTGTTGGGGATCACAGCTAACCAGACCCACCCTGCTCTCCCATCCCAATCTCCCTGCTTCTCTCCTCCCAATAAAATACTGAAGACTTCTTCTATTCCTCATTTCCAAGACTACAATCCCAGTCATTTCTCCCCCATCCTTTACCTTGTTCTATGGAGCAGGGGTGAATCCAGCCTACCCTATTCTGCCATCTTTCCAGAAGTCCTGTAGTGATTACGTTTAAAAGAGGCTACTACATAATGAAAAAATTAACATTATGAGATTTAAAATTTAAACTCAGTTCCAGATGATGATGATGAAGAAGGAGGAGGAGGAAACAACAATGATAAAGAAGATGGCAGCAAAAGGCAGAGGTGCAGGAGGAAGATACATGAAAATGGAGAAATAAGATAATGTTGTGAAGAGGAAATGAAAACTATCTAAGAGCAACGTGATATTTCACAGCAATCTACATGTCCTTGGGGAAATTAATCTTCACAGTCTGACCCTACTATTAATAATATTAGTCACTTACCCAACACAAAATGGTATACTCATTCCTGAGGGTAAAATGAAGTGTAAGACAGCATCAAAGAGCTTATCTAACTAAAAAGACTGGACATAAATGTCCAGGTAAACTGCCACAAAAATTAAGTGCTAGTCCTTGACCCCCAACTCACATCACACACACACAAAAAAATCAATTCCAGGTAGAAAGTAGATCTAAATATAAAAAGTAAAGCAGTACAGCTTCTAAAAGATAACACCCAATACCTTTATGATTTGTGGGTTGACAAAGACTTCTTAGCCAAGTCACAAAAACACCAGAAAAAAAGGAAAAAAATATATTCAAATGAACTACATTAAGATTAAGAAATTCTGTTCTTCAAAGTCACCAAAAAACAGAGTGAAAGGGAAAGTCACAGAGTAAGAGAAGATAAGTTCAATAGACATAACAAATAAAGTCCCAGTATTCCACAAAATCTATTTTTAAAAAACCATATAAATAATTTTAAAAAACTTACAGTCTTCCTAATTGTAAAAACTTGGACAATTCATAAAAGAGATAACTAAAGGGACAGTAAACAGAGGAAAAGGTGAGCAGCCTCGTTAATACTCACGTAAGTACAAAATGCCAACACACATGCACATACACTTTCATTTTTAAAGTCCCTGTTACACAATGAGATACCCCGCACATCTATCTGAATGACTAAAGTAAAAATGACTGACAACACGTGTTCACAAGGATGTAAAGAAATGCAACTCTCATACACTGAGACTGGAAGTAGAAATTAGCATGGTCACTTTGGAAAAATGGCAGTACCTACTAAAATTGAAGATAATCAATTTGTTTCTTAGATATATATATAACAGAAATGTACTCTGATAAGCACCACATGACATGGGTTATTAGCAGCATCAATCATTATAGCCCAAAACTGGAAACAACCCAAATGTCTATCAGCAGTAGACTGGAAAACCGGTATCACGGTATACCATACAATGAAACCCTATACTGCAATGAAGATGAAGAAACTATAGCTATATGCAACAACATGAATTATAAAAGCAAGATAAAAAAGAATGCATGATGAATGATACTATTTATACAAATTTCAAAAGCAGGCAAATTAAGTTCTGGTGTTAAAACTCATAAAATAAACTCACTTGTGATAATTCATTATGTTGCACTCAAAATTTCTACACTTTTTTTTATGTACATTACATTTTTTTCATTTTTAAAGTCCCTGTTACTATTAACTTTTGCAGTTAATTGGTAACTTTGCAATGCATAATAAAGAAAAAAATTGTCTCCATACAGTCAGTGTTCTTCAGGAGAGTGAACTAAGTATAAATTACAGAAAGACAGCAGGAACATGTTGGGGATAACAGGAGGTCATTTCCTTAATTTAGATCATGTAAAGGAGAAGTCTGAGAAACTGTATTAACCATTCCAAAATTGGTGTACAAACGAAATGTAAACTCAAGCAATAACATAAAAAATATCTATAGTTTTTTATCATTTTTTAAGAATGAGAAATGTCTATACTTTAGCAAAAACACTGAAATTCTTATAACGCTCTCAATTTCACACATAAATTTCAACTTTTTGCCCATAAAATGAGATAACTGGAATGTACATTACCTAATGCGAGATAAAACATTGCTAAAAGGTGAAGATTAGAAATTCACCCATTCATTCAATAACTTAAGCATCTGCCATTTGCATAGCACAAGGGGCTCATTCTCCAGAGCTTGTAAGAAAATATTAGGAGAACAAGATATAGCACCTTTGGAGTGGGTACCAAAGCAGCAAAGCAAACTATAATTGTTGTACGATACTATAAGAGGAAAAACAGAGGAATCAGGCTGAAATATAAGGCAGTCTCAGAGGAAATAAGACTTGAGCTAAACCCAGAAGGGTAGGTGGAATGGATATCAAGAAAAGAGGGTGATAGTATTTCAGACCAACCAGAAGAGGATGGGAAACAAGAGCCACAAAGTTGAAGAGGTAGAAATGACTAGAGAGGATATTAATTAGAGAAATGTGTTGAGTAGGAAATCGTGGAAGGCTGTAGAATTTATCCTATAAGATTTTTGGAGTTTGCTGTTGTTGTTAAAGGAAGAGAGGAGTATAATGAAAGCAGTGTTTGAAGGCAGGCTGAAGTAAAGACCAGCAAAACTGTTGGAATAATGTAAATGTAAAATGATAAGGGTATAAACTAAGATGATGAAAATACAAGATAGTGAGAAAGTAAGACCACTGAAAAGAAAGATTTTAAAGATTTGATGGTTTTCAGATATGAAAAAAATAAACCATTTTTACCCAGGAATAAGCTATGGAATCACTCACTTGTACAACATGAGGCTGCCATAGTCTGCACAGTCTCCCCCTGAGCCCAGACTGAATACCAGTCTACCTGAGATGTAAATAGAAATACCATAAATGAAAATTACCATATACAACATCACAAAAATATGTGTATTTACCTAATTAGCTAGCACATGTGACAGAAATGGACAATAAAGGTTTTCTGAAATTTAATCGAAACACGGAAATGATAATTTATATAACACAAATGGGACAACTTCAATGAAAGAGGTGAGTGAAAGGGTTCCACTAATCTTTCATTCAAGTTAGAAAAAGCCGGCAGGACAACTTCTACTATACCAAGAGAATCTGAACTGAGAACTCAAGAGGAAGCCCTCAAGATTATACCTTATCTTCATATCATGGTCTTCATCATCATCAATTTGCAGGATATTTGCTAGACACTGAGGAATAAATAGATTTGATTTATTTTAATGCAGGCAGATGGCTTGGTCGTGGATATTGTGAAGTGATTTACTGAGAGGCTTCAACAGATCAAGGACATTATGGAATTAAACGGCTCTCAGAGACCTTGCTGGTCCAGCTCCTGTGACTCCCAACATTTTGCTTTTTTATTAATGAGAAAGGCAATTCAATCCCCTAAATTTGAAATAACCAAGAAAAGAAAACAACCAAGAACGCAATTACTTTGTTCAAAGAAGTACAAATGTTAAGACTGAAATGAGAACTATAAACTGATCAAAGGGCAACTAAAAGTATCCTGCTTTGAGGACAATGAAATCACAAATTATGAAGAATTAAAAGTTACAATTTCAGAAAATATTTTCATGAAAATAAATTATGCTTTCAGTTTCTGGAACTATTCTGGAACTAAAACTCAAAAATCTTCTCTATCAGTGAAGCTTTAGTTTCAAGAAAAATTTAATGAACTGAAAACAAATTAGGCTTACATGAAGATAGCACAGTACTTTATGAATCTCAGAATTTTTTTGTAAATTCTGCCATCATAGCTAGCTCTGTCCAGTTGGGGATCACTGGCTTTATGTTAAAAACATTCTCTTTCATAAAAATGCCAAAGGAACAGCTGGAAAACACTATCAATGACGTAAAACCTAAAGTCAGAATTAAGATATGCTCTAACCACACCTCTCCAAGCTTTCAGTTTGTGTCACTATCTCCCTGATTAAAAAAACTCCCTATGTTTTTTAAAGGCTAACAGGCTTTTACTTGAATAACACATTTATAAAATGTCTATATCCATCATGTAATCCAGTATAGATCAAATTTAGACACCTATACTGGACTTAGACAAAGTAAAATCATTATCAGAGAAAAAGCAGAGGAAAGTCATAGAAATAGTTAAAAGGACCACAATGTGGTGATCACATTTAGAGCCTGCCTTCAAGTGATTCTCTCCTAACACATATATTATCAATGGATATAAAGAATTTGAGAATAAAGAGGTTAGTAGAAAACAGTTTTAAAATCAAAATTTAGAAGAAGAATCATTATATTGAAACCACTTTTTATAATCTTTCTATAAGAGATGAAGAGGGTTTTAATTTCTAAATTATAAATCGTCATAACATATTATTTTGATGGGGGGCTATGGTCAAGTAACTATTTCAGAGAAAGTTTTATAAATATGTTAAAATGTTATGTTGGGCGGGCCACGGTGGCTCAGCAGGCAGAGTTCTCACATGCCATGCCAGAGACCCAGGTTCGATTCCCAGGGCCTGCCCACGCAAATAAAAAAAAAAAATTATATATATATAAATGTTATGTAGAGTCACGTAATAGACGTGGTAAGATGCCTCAATTAAACTGTTGTTTTTTAAAAGTAAGTTGTAGAACAATATTTATTGCATACTTTGTTTGAAAAAAAGAATACATATACAGGGAGGCTTTGCTCGTAATTGGAAAAAAGTACAGAACAATGCACAACAAAACTGTTATTAAAAAAGTAGTATTTGGTTAGTGGGGTAGAAGCCACTTCTTCACACTTCTGTACTATTTGAATTTTTACACCTAAGATAGGTTACATTGGAGGTTAAAAAAAATTGTATAATACAGAAAATTTCAGTTTCAGATCAAATAAACCTTTCTTCCATTGGTCTCAAAGAGTATGTGTGGTTCTAAAATATAGACGCTGTCTTCTGTACCCCTATGTTCTGAATTACTTTAACCCAACCTGTTTGGCTTTGTTCTTATCTCTAAAAATCAGGTTTCATATATATATATATATATATATATAAAACAGGCTTTCAACATCCAGAAATAATAATCACCACTCTAGACTTTATGTATCTGCTCTAAAAGCTTACAATCTAGGCCCCTGTTGTCTTATAAGCATTTTTGACCATACCATTGTTGTTTTTTTGTTTCTGACTTATTTTGTCTCACCAAATATCCCACATGTTCCTTCACATCATTGCATGCCTCGCAACAATGTTCCTTTTTGTAGCAACACAGCCTTCATTCGTAAGTATACACCATCGTTTGACATTCTACTTCAATATCAGTGCATCCTTCAGCCACCGGCATTCACTGGGCATCAGGTAGAGAGTCCAGAGTCCACAGTCCATCAACACTCTCAATTTTAGATAATTTCATTGTTCCCAAGAGACAGAAAGCCAATAAACACACCCTCACCAAATAGGAGATCTAAACCTCATCTTAACTGTTGTCCCTCACCCCATTATTTACCTCTACTGTTGCTGTGGTAATGCTGATGGTTTCTTTTTGAACATAGCTCAGAACATGCAATAGCAGTTTTCCCCCTGTACCCCGGACTTAAATACTCTTTATATAAAAGTCATATCTTTGAAGTAATTCTTACAAGAACTCATTCATATTTCTAGGGTCAGTGGGACACGTAGGTCTATATAACCCCTTTCAATCTTCGTCATCTTCAATATGGTAATATTACTTCTAGACCCACTAGAGAATCGCCTTCACTCCTATCTAGTCCCTTACATTTTCTGTAGTGCATAATCTAATTCAATCTATCTGTACAGCTCATTTGAACACAGAGGGCACAGAATGAGAAAGAGGTCCTTTAATTCTGTATAGATTATTGTAATGCCTGGAAACATCCTAGAGTATATTAACCAGATAATCAAAAGTATTGGCAAAGTCCCTGAGGGAGGGGAGAAAGACTATGGAACTATTAAACCTTACCATCAGGGAATGCCCTGATACTGTGTCAAACTTTGGGGACACCCAAATCAATAGGCCATGCCCTCAATCATGAGGCTTACTCTTGTGAAGCTTATGTGGGTAGCATAGAAGCTCAGACTACCTATAGGCATGCCTAAGACTTACTTCTAGAGGACCTCTGATGTTGCTCAGATGTGGCCTCAGTCTCTCTAAGCCCAATTCTGCAAGTGAAATCATTGTCCTCCCCCCATGTACGTGGGACATGACGTTCAAGGGTGAAAGTCTCCTGGTGACATAGAAGATGACTCCCAGGGATGAATCCAGACCTGGCACCGTGGGATCAACAATTTCATCCTAACCAAATGGGGGGAAAAGTGTAATGGCAGAGAGAGTTCATATAGAGTCAAGAGACTACTCTGGAAGTTGCTCTTAGGCAAGCTTCAGGCAGACCTTGCTGCCAACCCCCACTTAGGACCATTGCAGCCAATCCTAAGAACACCTAGGGCAATTTATAAGACTCCACAAAGGTTCCAGGCACTAGAGTAACTTTCCAGAAACCTACAAACTCCAAATGGGTCACTGGCCCAGATAAGTCCTGAAACCTAGCCCAGCCTCTCCAGAACATCAGATAGTTCCATCTCCCTACCCCATATTAGTGACAGACCCTTCCAATATCAAAAATTTAGAATTGCCATAGCCCAAACAACCCCAATGAGAGGTATGGAAGGATCAAAGGTGATGGTGGAATTATACACAAAAGATAGGACTTAAACAAATGAATATGAATGCTGAATCGTTAAACTGATAACTCTTTTAGCTTCCAGTATTTAAGAGCAGCTAGAAGTAAAAACTTAAAATTGTGAAATTGTAACCCATGTCAAAGTCTGTAATATGTTCTGCAACTGATTGTGGTGCTGTGCTTGAAAACTTATAGCTTTTTTGTATATATGTTATTGTTCACAAAAAAAAGAAGGAAAAAAAAGGTGATCATGATTAAAAAGAAAGCCCGCTAGTCTCCTATATTCTGGAGCAGCTAGAAGGAAAAATCTGAGAGGATCATATGGTAGCTCATGACAAACTCTGGGATCTAGCCAGTAATCATTTTTCGAAGAGTGCTTTAAAAATTACTGCTTTTTTATTTCTTTGCTTTGTATATATGTTACACTATACAATGAAAAAAGTTTTTGAAAAATTGTACAATACAAAAAGAAACAATTTTAGGTGAGTTTATTATTTATTTTAAATAATACATACATACTCCATTTGATAGAATCCCAAATAGCACTTACATTATATGAGTATTTGTCTAAAACAATTAAAAAACAAAGCAAAAGAATCTAATGTTAAATTTTAGTATACCAGTATTTCTCAAAGTATAGTCCTTTCTATATGGGGGTCCCCAAGATCTTTCAGAAAGGCCATGAGGTAAAAACTAAAGTTTTCTTAATACTACTAAAATGTTATTTGCCTTTTGCAATGGGTTGATATTTTCAATGATGGTATAAAAGCAGTGGTGGATAAAACTGAAGGCACTTTAGTATAAGGCAAAGCAGTGGCACTAAGCTGCACTAAAAGCAGTCATTGAAGTCTTCATCATTATGCATTTTCAGTTAAGGAAAAAATATTTTCACTAAAGAATGTCTTTGATAAAGCAATAACAATAATTTCATTAAATCTCAACCTATAATATCCTGTATGACAAAGTGAGAAGTATAAAGCATAAATCACTTATGCTGCATACCAAAGCAAAATGGTTGTCCCAAGGAAAATCACTGGTGCCACTATCTTAGCGCAAAAGCTAAACTAGCCACTTTTTTCAAAGAACACTATTTTTACTTGAAAGGAAAACTCAAAACAGACTATAGTTACACAGACTTAGGTATGTGGCAGACAGTTTCTCACAACTAAAGTGAGACTGTAATTTAAGGGGAATAACTGACAGGAGAGTGATAAAATTCAAGTGAATATTAAAATTTTGGAAAATTTGTGTCTGTCATTGTATCTGTATTGTAGAAACCCATATCTGTAAGCTTAACAACTTTTCAACACTTACTTTTCTGATGAAATCAGTGATAATATTGACGAATTTGATTATTTGATATTACATAATGAAATATATCACCATGTTGGAAATTTGTATAACTTAGTGAGCCAATATTTTCCAAATGATGAATGCATAATGCTGCAAAATCATGCATGAGTGAAAAATTCATTCAAAGTACAAGATACTAATGGATTTTAATGTTACTAAGTAAGAAATGTTTAATGTTTATTGATATGGTCAGATTCCACACTGCAACAAGTATTTTAAGAAACTGCCAGTGGAGTATCAAAGAAGAACATCCAAAATTATATTCAAAATTATTTGAAAATGCTATTATATTTTCTTCCTTTTCCAACTACATAGATATGTGAGGGTGGGTGCTCTTCATATATTCCAACTAAAATAACACATAACAAATTGAAGGCAGAAGTAGAGATGAGAAACCAGTCTTCTAACGAACCAAACATAAAAGAGATTTCCAAAAATATAAAAACATACCACTCTTCTTCTTATTTTGCAAAAAATGTTTACTTGTCAAAAATGTATTATTTATGTTAATGTGTAATGGATTTATGACTGTTGCGATTTCCCCTACACCCCATGCACCTGAACCCACCTGCCCATCAACTGCGCTCCAAGTATCCGCGCCCTACACACACACACACACACACACACACACACACACACACCACACCCCACGCATCCATGCAAGCCTATCCAAGCCTGATCTACCTCTCTCGCTCACGGGCACAGTCTCTCTCCACCCCTCTCAAGACGCTATATCCAAAGCCAGACCGTCAACCCCCACCTCCTCCCTCCCTGCCCCCTGCAGGCAGTCACCTGTGCGTCTGGGCTACAGATGCTCACCTTTATACTCCAGCCACACCTGCACCAAGCCCATACAGTCTCTCAGCCCCACCCAGCCCCCCTGAACTTTGCACACACACACATAACATCATTCAGCCCACCAGAGGCAGGCATGCACACACCCACTCACACCATCACTCCTCAGCTCTGAGCAAGTGCTGACCTGTGCATCCAGGCCACATCTGCCCCAGGCCATGCAGGCACAATCCCACCCCACTGCCCCTGACCTCTGCCAACATCACACAAGGGCCCCATCCTGAGACCCATGCGTACACCAAGGCCCTGGCCCCAGATCCACGCACCAGCGCAGCCACATCCTCCCTGCTGGGTACCACGTATCCATGCACGGATATCTTGATCCCTGCACCCCAACCCCCTGCCCCAAACATATGCATACCCTTGTCCCACCCCCAAGTGCCCGTCTCCCACACCTGACCCATGTTCTCAGGTACATCTGTGCCACAGAGCCTCCATCCTGCACAAGCAGGCACCCCTAACCCACCCCTGCACCTGCAGACCCACACCAGGGCCCTGCCCACCCATCATCACTCACCCCTGGCACACGTCCCACAATGTCCGTGGTCTGCGCCCCACCACTATACACTCGTACATCCACATCCCGGGCCCCTTGGACCCCTTAAGTTGTGCAAGGACACACCCGTGCCCCAATCTCCCTGTACCTGAACTTCTGTGTCCTGTGACCCCCACCCTGGCACCCATGACCACACACTTCAAACGCCCACCTGCATCCTGCTCACATACTAGCCCCAGCATATCTGCTCAGCACCCCACCCACCTCCTGCCGCACCTTACCTATGTGTCCCCCACACCGCATCCTGCTCTCGCACTCCAAGGCCTGCTTGAGCTGTGCCTCACCCCCACAACCCTTGCACCAGACATCCACAACCCCATGATCCACACCACATGCTCACAGGCACCAGTGTAGAGTACTGAGCACGTGCACATAATCCATCACCACACTGTTGTGCTCCTCCCACAACCCCATCCTGCTCCATGCCCATTCCACAAATACAAAGCTTTAGATTACTGAAGGAAATCAACATCCAAAATAACCCTATCAAGATATTTACTTTGTTGACTTTAAGACAACAAAGATCACTAACCATATGAAGATGCAGACAAATACAGCCCAGTACACCAAATTAAAAGACTGGAGGAGACACAAACTTTAGAGCAACTAATCAAACATGTTCATATAACTTTACTAAATAAAATCAGTAGGATGGCTAACGGCATAAAGGAGATCAAAAAGACACCAGAAGAGCATGAAGATGAATGCGAAAGAATAAACAGAAATAGCAGATATCACAGAGATTAAAGATGCTGTAGCCCAAATCAAAAATATACTAGAGACACACAACTGCAGATCTGAAGAGGGAGAAGAAAGAATAAGTGAACTAGAGAACAGGACAACTGATTTTGAACACATAAAAGAGCAAATGACAAAAAAGATGGAAAAATTTAAGTTGGATCTCAGGGAAATTACGGACAAAGCGCACAAATATAAGAATCATCAGTGTCCCAGAAGGAGAAGAAAGAGTAAAGGAATAGGAAGATTAGTGGAGGATATAATGGGGGGAAACAGCTCAACCTCTATAAAAGATATAAATATGCAAATCAAAGAAGCTCAATGAACTCCAGATAGAACAAAATCCAAATAGGCCTACCCCAAGACACATACTAATCAGTCTGTCAAATGTTGATGAGAAGTAAAAAATCCTGAAAGCAGCAAGAGAATAACAATCTACTACATATATGGGAAACCACATAAGACTGAGTTCAGACTACTCAACTGGTACTAAGGAAGCAAGAAGGTAATGATATGATATATTTAAGATCCTGAAAGAGAAAGACCTGCAGCCAAAAATTCCATACCTAACCAAATTGTCCTTCAAAACTGAGGGAGAGGGCACACCACGGTGGCTCAGCAGGCAGAGTTCTCACCTGCCATGCTGGAGACCCCGGTTCGATTCCCGGTGCCTGCCCATGTTAAAAAAAAAAAAGATACGCATTGGCAAAATGGATTAAGAAATACAATCCAGCTATATGCTTCTTACTATAGACTCATCTTAGATGCAAGGATCAAAGAGATTGAAAATAAAAGAATGGAAAAAGATGTTCTACACAAGCTGTAACTAAAAGAATAGCTATACTAATATCAGACAAAATAGACTTTAAATGTAAGGATATCATAAGAGACAAAGAAGGACATTACATGTTAGTAAAAGGGACATATAACCAAGAAGAAATAACAATCATAGATTTCTATGCTCCCAATCAAGGAGATCCAAAGTACATAAGACAGACATTGGCAAAACTGAAGGGAACAATAGGCGCTTCAACAACAATAGTAGGAGACTTCAAAACACTGCTCTCCTCTATAGAAAGAAGAAGCAGACAGAGGATCAATAAGGAAACAGAAAACTTAATCTGATAAATGAATTAGACCTTAAGAGACATATATAGGTCGTTACATCCCAATACACCAGGACACACATTATTCTCTAGTGCTCATGGAAAATTCTCCAGGATAGATCATATGCTGGGGCACAAAACAGGTTTTTATAAATTTAAAAACATTGAAATTATCAAAGCATTTTCTCTGATCACAATGGAGTGAAGCTGAAAATCAATAACCACCAAAGAACAAGAACTTTTATAAATATATGGAGATTAAATAACATACTCTTAAACAATGAGTGGGTCAAGGAAAAAACTGCTAGAGAAATCGTTAATTATCTGGCGACTAATGAAAATGAGAAAACAACATATCAGAACTTATGGGATGCATCAAAGGTTGTGCTGAGTGGGAAATTTATTGCCCTAAATGACTACACTTTTTTAAAAAAAGAAAAGAGCAAAAATCGAGGATTTTACTGCTCACCTGGGGGAATTGAAGAAATAATAGCAAATTAACCCCAAAGCAAAAGAAGAAGAGAAATAACAAAGATCAAATCAGAGTTAAATGAATGGGAGAACAAAAGAACAATAGAAAGAATCAATAAAACCAAAAGGTGGTTCTTTGAGAAAATCAATAAAATCAATGGGCCACTAGTGAGGCTGACAAGGTAAAAAGACAGAGGATGCAAATAAACAAAATCAGAAATGAGAGGGAGGTCATTACCACAGACCCTGAAGAAATTTTTAAAATCTTAAATGGATTCTATGAACAACTTTATGCCATCAAACTAGATAATTTAGATGAAATGGACAAATTCCTGGAAACACACAAACAAGCTATACTGGCTGTGCTGGTTTGAAAGGATGTATGTACCTTAGAAAAACCATGTTTTAATCCTAATCCCATTTTGTAAAGGCAGCTGTTGCTTCTAATCCCTATTCAGTACTGTATATTTGAAACTTTAATTCCATTATCCCCCTGGAGATGTGAGTCAATCAAGAATGGCTGTTAAACTGGATTAGATAGAGACATGTCTCCACCCATTCCAGGTAGGTCTTGATTAGTTTACTAGAATCCTACAAAAGAAGAAACATTTTGAAGAAAGCAAGAGATTCTGAGAGAGCAGAACAACGTAGCCACAAGAAGTAGAGATTTTACCCGCCAGCAACCTTTGGAGATGAAGAAGGAAAACGTCTCCCGGGGTGCTTCATGAAACAGGAAGCCAGGAAAGAAAGGTAGCAGATGACTTGGTGTTCGTCACATGCTTTACCAATGAAAGAGAAACTCTGAACTTCATCAGCCTTCTT
Organism: Tamandua tetradactyla; assembly: GCF_023851605.1. Classification (NCBI taxonomy): domain Eukaryota; kingdom Metazoa; phylum Chordata; class Mammalia; order Pilosa; family Myrmecophagidae; genus Tamandua; species Tamandua tetradactyla. The sequence goes on along the minus strand of NC_135336.1, from coordinate 27,102,990 downwards.
GAACCAAGGTATCTTTCCCTGGATGTCTTAAATGGGACATTTCTATAGACTTGTTTTAATCGGAACATTTTCACAGCCTTAGAACTTTAAACTAGCAACTTATTAAATTCCATTTCCGGTATATTGCATTCCAACAGCTAGCAAACTAGAACACTGGTTTAAGAAGAAATAGAAGATCTCAACAGACCTATCACAAGTAAAGAGATTCAAACAGTCATCAAAAATCTTTCTACAAAGAAAACCCAGGATCAGACAGCTTCACAGGGAAATTGTATCAAACATTCTAAAAAGAACTAACATCAATCCTGCTCAAATTTTTCCAAAAAAATGAGGAAAAAGGAACAATAGCTAACTCATTTTATGAAACTAACATCACTTGAACACCAAAACCAGGTAAAGAAACAACAAGAAAGGGAAACTACAGACCAATCTCCCTAATGAACATAAGTGTAAAAATTCTCTACAAAATATTAGCAAATTGAATGCAACAACACATTAAAAGAATCATACATCATGGCCAAGTGGGGTTTATACCAGAAATGCAAAGATAAACACAAGAAAATCAGTTAATGTAATATAGCACATTTACAAATTGAAAAGGAAAAATCATATGATCATCTTAATTGATGCCAAAAAAGCGTTAAAAAAATTCAACATCCTTTTCTGATAAAAATACTTCAAAAGGTAGGAATCAAAGGTAACTTCCTCAACATGATAAAAGGCATATATGCACAATAATACCTAATTGTAAAGTAATCATGTTAAAACACTGAATGAAGCTGCATCTGAGCTATAGGTTTTTTTTTTGTCTGTCTGTTTGTCTTTTTTTTTCTTTTTCCTTTTCTTTTTTCTTTTTTTTTACTATTATTATCATTTTTATTTTTTTATCTATATTAAAATTCTATATCTTTTTCTGTTGTTTTGCTAGTTCTTTTCCTAAATCGATGCAAATGTACTAAGAAATGATGATCATGCATCTATGTAATGATGTTAAGAATTACTGATTGCATATGTAGAATGGAATGATTTCTAAATATTGTGTTAATTTCTTTTTTTTCTTTAATTAATAAAAAAAAAAAGGCATATATGAAAAACCCATAGCCAGCATCACACTCAATGATGAGAACTAAAAGCTTTCCCCCTAAGATACATAATGAGGGGGAGGGCCAAAAGTTAGGGGGAAATCTGGATTTTCTATTTGGTGAGAGAGTGTTTATTGGCTCAGAGGGGCCAGCCCTATCAGAACATTAAATACTTCCATTTCCCTACCCCATATTATTGACAGTCTCTTCCAACATTAAAAAGTTAGAATGGGCATAGCCCAAATACCCCTAAAGAATGGAAGAAAAATCAAAGATGTTGGTGGAGCTATACAGTAATGGTCGAGCTTAACAAATGAGTATGAGTGCTCAATCATTAATACTGATATTTCCTTTAGGCTCCAGTAGCTTACAGCAGCTAGAAATAAAAACTTAAAATTTTGGAATAGTAACCCATACCAAACTCTGAAATCTGTTCTATAACTAATTGTTGTGATGTACTTTGAAATTTATTACTTCTATGTATATATGTTATTTAAAGAGAAGGAGGAGTATAACAGAGAAGACAGGATTTATCAAATGGGTGTGACTGATGAATATTGATATTTCTGTTGGTCTCCAGTGTCTGGGAGCAGATAGAAGATAAAATGAAAAATTGTAGCAATATTACCCAATATAACCAAACTTTAAAATCTGTTCTATAACTACTTGTTAAAATATGCTCGGGGCAGTGTGATGGCGGCTCAGTAGCAAAATTCTCACCTGCCATGCCAGAGACCCACATTCAACTCCCAGTGCCTGGCCATGCAAAAAAAAAAAATATATATATATATATATATATAATTGCTTTTTTGCATATAGGTAATATTTCACAATTTTTTAAAAAGTTAAAAAAATTAAGTAGACATTTTTGAGATATTCATTAAAATGGGATTCTTCCGATAATAAGTGAGGTACTGCCACACCATATAGCACCAATACAGTATCTGATAATGGTAATAATGAACTGGTATAAAACTGGTATCATGGCAACATCTGAGTCTGTCATCTGTGAAATCAGGAAAAAAGTAAATTTTCTCTCTTTGAATGACTTCAATTTCTACAATTTAAAACCATCACAATCACAAACCATTACTCTAATTTGTAATGGTATGTGGTAGGGAACCCGATATAGAAGGAACCAATTACCCAAAGTTTAACAGACAGGAAAAAAAAAATGCCTTCCACAATTTAGTAAGATAGGGTTAAACTAAAAAGTAAACTCAGTTCAAATCAGATGGCTTTTTTAACAACACCCATGAACTGACAACCTCTCAAACCAGTTGCTCTAAAAGTATGATTAAGGGAGTATTTTGGATCCTCCAGATGGCCTGGAGGCTGTTCGCAAAATGCAAGGGTGAAATTTGGTAGTGCTGGTATAGGGAAGTATTTGCCGAGTCCCCTAGGGGGAATGGCAAGAAAGGGGGAAAATTCAACTCCTCCAAGTGGAGAATTCTTGATATTCTCACAGGCAGTGGGGACAACCAAAGCAATAGGCCAAGCCTCCAATCTTGGGGGTTGTTCATATAAAACTTAATCCCACAAAGGATAGGGTAAGCCTACTTAAAATTAGGCCTAGGAGTCACCCCCAAGAGACTCTCTTCTGTTACTCAGATGTGGCCTATCTCTCTTGGCTGACACAGCAAAAGCAAACTCACTGCCCTTCCCCTCTCTACATGGGACATGACTCCCAGAGGTGTATACCTCCCTGCCAATGTGGGACAGAAATCCTAGAATGAGCTGGGACTCAGCATCAAGGGACTGAGAAAATCTTCTCGATCAAAGGGGGAAAAGAGAAATGAGACAAAATAAAGTGTCAATGGCTAAGAGATTCCAAACAGAGTCGAGAGGCTATCCTGGAGGTTATTCTTATGCATTAAATAGATATCACCTGTTTAAAGTCGTAATGGAGAGGCTGGAGGGAACTGCCTGAAAATGTGGAGCTGTGCTCCGGTGGCCATGTTTCTTGAAGATAATTGCATGATGATATGGCTGTCACACTGTGATTGTGTGGTGGTGAGAGCCTTGTGTCTGATGCTCCTTTTGTCTACCTTATCGACGGACAAGTAAAACATATGGATTAAAAATAAATAAATAATAGGGGGAACAAATGGTAAAATAAATTTAGTAAATTGAAATGCTGGTGATCGGCGAAGTGGAGGGGTATGGGGTATGGTATGTATGAATTTTTTTTCTTTTTATTGCTTTTTTCTGAATTGATGCAGATGTTCTAAGAAATTATCATGATGATGAATATAAAAAAAATAAAAATTTTTAAATATAGAAAAAAAATGTGGTACTGCTAGGTTTTCCTAATCAAAAAAGGAGGGGAACGCTGAGGTGGTAGTATTCACTTAAAATGACTAGACTACTAGAAAAGTCAACAACAGTTCCTGATAAAACTGCCTGAAGTAATTAAGGGTTGGAAGAGTATAAAATAAATAGGCATCATTAGCCTAAACAACAAAGACTTAGAAACCCTTTCCTAAATAAATTGTACTTCAATTTATCCCAATTCAAGTATGTCCAGCCCTTGTTTATCCCAATTCAAGTATGTCCAGCCCTTGTTTTGTATTTACATACTGCAACTAAAGAATCTTGTGCACCAACACATCACCTTGTTCGACACTAAATCACATGGTTTAAGTATGCAGATTCAAATGAGAATTTTCATTATAAATCCTACCACTGTCAAAGTGTAAAAACACATTTGAAAAGGTGTCACATACTGTGGGGAAAATAAGCCGAAAGAAGTACCTTTACCTATCGCATCATTACCTTGGGTCTGACAACATTTCTAAGCATACATTTTAGAAGTGCTTAATGATTTAATATTTAAATTGCATCCTGAAGAGTCCACATTGACTATATTATACTTAACTTCTTTTAAAAATTTCAACCAGTGGCTGCCACCTTTCATACGAGTCAAACTACAGATATTTACTAATACGGAAATCCTTCCAAAACAATTACATAATTAAATTAAGAACTAAGATACAGAAATTTACATTAAAAGTTTTTATAATGTTAACATTTAGGATCATGACCTTTTTTACTCTCATTTCATTTCCTATGGTCTTTTCTTTCTTTTTATATATTTTCCCAGATTCTGGAAAGTTAAAGTTATCTACTATTTCAGGGAATCACTAGTACTAAAAACACTTCATGTATATTTAACCCATGTATATTTAACTATCTAGAAGTCACATTTCCAATTCAAATTCACTTTGAAATTACTCCACAGAAATTAAAAAGAAATTTCTTGACATCCACTTCATTTATTTTATTTGAAAGATCCTCTATTTCTACCATCCATGCCTAATTCCATTGTAGAGGCCACTGCTATTAGTTGTCCTGCATCCATTCTCCCTTTCCCCATTCCTAATAAAACCAATTTTGTTCCGCTATACACCCTTTCTTTCATTCCACATTGAAAGCACTAGGAGTAAATTCTAATCTGTTCACACCAACCCCTTTGCCATAGACTGGCTCAGGAATTTAATTCAGTAAGGACATGGTATTCTTCTGGAGACTGTTATTGGTGCTGAGGTGGGCACATGACCCAAAATAGCTCAATCAAATTGAACGGAAGGACTTTTATTCCATGTTTGGGAATATGGTAGAATTCGTTTTCTCTCTGCCATTGTACGTGAACAAGGGCTCTCTTTGCCCCAGTTGCTCTTGGCAGCCATCTTGCAATTCAAAGGGAGGCCAACCTGAAGACAATGCCAACATAAAGAGGAGCATGGGGACTACAAGGTTTCTGATAAAAGGAGCTGAAGCCCTGATCATTACCATATCTGGAACCTGTAATACCTCTGGACATCTTGTTTCCTTAGATTAAAAAAAAATTATTTATTGCCTATAAATAAGATTAATTTTCTATTATTAGCAGCAGAAAGCATCCTAAATTGATATGCCTACTTTCAAATTTTGCAGTTACCATATATACAATAGCTGAGTTTTACACTGACATAATTTAAAGTCAATTCTTTGACTTTAATTCAATTCAGAAGTCTCTTCATGACAGCTAATATATAATGTTAGTTAATATGAAATACAACCTTTCAGATCAATACCATTAGAACCCCAGTTATAAGTTTCTGCTTATGCCTGAACTTAACAAAGAAGATATTCAGAGAGCATGAAAGAGCATTTCTCATTCACCCTCCTCCCCTCTATTTTCACTACCATTCTCAGTTCCTGCTCAACGCTTCATAATCTTCCCTCTGAACTATTTCAATCGTTTCCCCTAGCTGGTTTCAACCCATTTCACTCCTCTTCCTGTCCACTGCTGCCCAAATAATCTTTCTAAAGCACTTCTCTGATCGTGTCACTCTCTAAGTAACCAGCCATTACAGCTTAAATGTATCATTCAATATAAATTCCTATTTGTAAAACAAGAAGAGAATTTATCTCACAAAATTTGTTACGGGGATGAAACAAGATAAGACATGAAAAGCTACAAGTAGGCACTCAATAGCTGTTCAGCCTCTTTCCCTCCCCATCTTATGATAACTATCAGTAGCTTTCCCATGGCCTATTGAATAAAGCCCAAACTCAACACTGAAGGTTCTTTACTATCTTGCCGCAAAATAGCTTTTCAGTTTTTTGTTCTTTACACACACCTCCTGCTATAAATGCGGCCTTTCAAGAATATGTCCCTACATTTTCCACTTCATATCTTTTGTTCAGGCTGTTCCTTTTGCCCGGAAAGCCCAACACTGCCATTTCAGACAATTCAAATCCAGATCAAAAGTAAACTTTTCCATGAAGTCTTTCCTTGATATTACCATTTAAGATTTATTCCTTGTATCATACATTGTTTCTGCATGCTTATCACCTGTTTTAAAACTGCAAACTACTTAATGGCACAGGACAAAGTCTTAGGTATTTTTGTATTTCACTGCCTTCCCTCCCCACCAGATACCCAAATGCATAGAGCAGTAGCTCAGTAAATATTTGTTGAACAAATGAACTCATTTTTTTGAGGGTGAAAGGTGACTCTACAGACTAAATTATCACAAAGGCTGAAATGTCCTTGGAAATCCTTAAAAACATGCTAGTATGTAGGAATATCTCTGCTGGAGGAAAAGGAACATCAAATGACCTTGTAAAGTTCACTTCTGTGAATTACGTCAACTCTTTTAAAAGTATTGCCTAATAATTCAAAAACAAACTATACACAAACCCTATTTATATAAAAAAAAAGGGGGGATATTTATTATAATGTACTAAATTTTTACTAAAAATAGTACGCTCTTATAGTAAAAGAATATTTTCAGTTATGTCTAAGAGATTGTATTAAAAAAACCCACAGTTAGTGCAGAAAGAGATGCTGGCCTTCTCAAACTGGAAAGACAAAATTAATTTGGAAGAAGTTCATAAAATGTACATATAGATGTCACAATTAATATCTGCACATCAGCACTAAAAATATACATTTGAACTTCAGGAAAGTTATTTATAATTTTGGTGGTTATACCTTCACTAACTTCTGTAGAGAAAATACACAAAAAAGTATTATTTTCCTCCCTTACTAAATGAATCCGTACAATTAAGTTGGCTAATATTAGGCTACTTCAAGAGCTTTGGGCACATTATCAGTTCAAATAAGACCATAAAACTAAGAAAAACATACTGACATCTTCACAAAGAATTAGGGTTATTCACAATATTTCATAAATCATTGAAACTATCTTTTAAATAAAATCTTTCAGAATAAATCTCAGCAATCAATTAAATGGGAACAGAAAATTTAATTCCCCAGGGCAACGTAGGAAAAAAAAAGAAAGGGCATTAATTGTATAAGATGAAAATTAGGGTCTGAAATATGATGACTATTCATAGAAAATAAAATGTAACATAGATTAGGTAGAACATAGAAATTGTAATTTTAAGGAAATAGATGCTAAAAACAGGAAAATAAGCTAAACACATGCTTATTTCTTTTGTTCTAATGTTTTATAGTCCATGTATGTTTATAAGCCAACCTAAAATCCTTTGGAAAAGAAGCTAGAGTATAAATAAGTTGTTTTTTAATATAGTGTAGTACACTTAACATAAAGAACACATTGTCAGTCAAAATCTACATATGCTTCTTAAAGGATTATGATAAAGCTACAATTTAAAGTTCTCCAAATTATTTTAAAAGCATCTCCAGTTTTCCAATTCTAGTAAAGGAAACTAGTCCCAAAAGTTAGGGAATTCGTTATTTAAAAAAGGATCCTGGATTTCCAAGGAACAGAGCAGTATAAGAATCAGAGACATAGTGGGAATCGGTGAAACCAACTAGCGGGTTTAGTTAACTCCTTGGGCTGGGGAGCACCTGAAATGTGAGGTCGGGAAAAGAGGTGACGCACGTCGGCTGGGGAAGCAGCCGCTAGAGGTGGGCGAGTGAGCCTCGGCGACAGCAACGAATATGGCACCTGAAAAGTTGGGCTCCCACGACTTGGCAAAGGCGAGAAGGCTGTTCGCGGTCCTCAGACAGCTTCTCCCGGTGCCGGCCAGTCCAACTTGGTCTCACCGGCAGGAGAGAGCTCGGGCTACTCACCATGGAGAGAGAGGAGCAGCAAAGGCGTCAGAGGGGAGCTCAGAGAAGTCATCCCCTGGCCACAGCGAGGGCGCCCGTCGCACGGCCGGCTCCTCTTCGCTGCAGTGGATGCGCGGACTGGGCTCTCGGAGCACTGGGGGCAGCCGGGTCCTCCCAGACCCGCCGCCCGGCCGCAGTTCGCCGGGCAAGGCTGGGACAGTCCGACAGGCAGAGCAGGGAGCAAGTACAGCTCCTGCGGCGCTCGGCTTTGCCGAGGTTGAGTGGAGACCAGAAGCGTCCTGGACTCGCTAGCCGCACCCAGGAGGGCCACAAGCACCTCTCGCTGCCCTAGGATCCGGCGGCCCCTCGCACCGCTCCCGGAGCCACACTCTCTCCAACTCAGCGCCCAGCTACTGGGGCAGTGGCTCCGCTTGGCTCCGCGCCGCCCACTCGCCCAGCTCGGTCTCCCGGGTAACCGCTGCTCCAGCGCGACGCCTGGCGGCCCACCCGCAGAGCAGGGCTCGGCTCGCAGCTGGCGCGGCGCAGGGCCACCTGTGCGTGGTACCGCCGTCTCCCCCGCACGCCTCCCCAGGGCTCCGAACCGAAAGGCAGACATTCTCCTCGTTCAGAGTCAGGGTTCCTGCCCTGCCCTAAACCACCCCCAGACAGATGATATCAGACCTGATTGCCAAAGAACTCTGAGAGTTTTCCACAGCCTTTGCCCCAACTGAGCAAGATTTTCTATTGCAGTTTCAACAGAAACGGACAATTTCTATTTGGCCACTTCATTTTTCTCTCAACCCTCTCTTCTGCAACTCGAATAATCTCAAAGAAACTGACTCAGACAAAACTAGAAATCTGTTGAGTTTTACCTTATTCTATAGGGCTTCTCTCACCCCCCACTCCCATTCCTTACCCCTTTTCCCCATTTCTTCCTTGAAGAAAGGTAGGAACGCCACCATGCTCCTTATTCTCCATTCCTGTCAAAGAGACTGCCGTCTTCTCTTGCCCCTTTTGGAAAACTTACTTCAATTTCTAAGAGAAATATTTTAGATTTTCCGTTTTAAAAGTTACACCTTTCCTAAACTGCAAGGATTTGTTAAGTGGTGGGGATGTGCATTTATTGGGGGAGGAGGGGTGATTTAGTTGGGTTTTTAGTTTTTGTTTTTGTTTGTTTTGGTTGGGTTCAGAAAAGACTTTTCTGGCATCTGAAATCACTTCTTAAATATCTTCTTACTGGCTAAAAAGCACATATAGAGACGTTCCTTTTCATTAGCTATAAGGGAAATGCAGATCAAGACAATAATGAGATCACCTTACATCTATACGGATTGCTGCTATTAAACGGGAAACTACAAATGGAGAAACTGGAACACTTATGCACAACAGGTGCCAACGTATAATGGTATAGCCCCTATGGAAGTTTGGCAGTTCCTTAGAAAACTAAATATTGAGTTGCCATACCCAGTATACTACTTCTTGGTAAATACCCAGAAGAGCAAGCAGTGACACAAACAGACAATTGCACACCGATGTTCGCAGCAGCATTATTTTATTTACAATTACCAAAATATGGAAACAATCTAAGTGTCCATCAACAGACGAGAGATAAACAAAATGTAGCATATACATATGATGGAATATTCTATAGTAGTAAGACAAAATGAGGTTCTGGAGCATATGACAACATGGATGAATCTTGAAGACATAATGCTGAGTGAAATATGCCAGACACAAAAGGATAGATACTGTATGATTTTGCTATTATGATTTTGCTTTGTTATATCAGAGGCCTATAACAAAGAATATTGGGGACCTAGAGAGCCACAGAAGCTAGAAATGGGGAATGGTTAGCAATTGAGGTTGAACTTAAATGTAAGGGAATGGACAGATAAGAAGGCAGTTCACTAAAGGGTCAGTAAGGATTATTGCCATATTGAAGGTGAACATGATTGAAAGGGGTTGTATAGAGCCATGTATCCCACCAATTAACACTACAAATATAAATAAGTTCTTGCATGAACTACTTCAAAGGTATGACTCTTTTTTTTTTGTACAGAATTAATAATAGAGGAATATAGGGGGAAAAATACTATTGCAGGCTATGGTCTATATTTAGCAGGAAAATACAAACAGTACCACAGCAATATCAGGAGTAAATAATTGGGGGGGAGGGTGACAAGAGTTATGGGGAGGTTTGGCTTTTTTATTAGTGAGGGTGTGTTTATTGGTTATTATTCTCTTTAGAGCAATGAAAGTTGTCTAAAATTGAGAGTGTTAATGACTTTACAACTAAAAGTGAGGATAATCTTAGACATGGATTATTGACTGTGGACATTATACATGATGCCCAATGGAAGGAGATGGCTGAATATAAGGATATATTGAGAAGTAGGATGGTGTACTGTGGTATATACATATAATGCAATATTTTGTGCAGCTACAGAAAGGAACGAAGTTGTGAAGCATGAAACAAGGTGAATGAACCTTGGGGACATTATGTGATGTAAAATAAGCAAGAAACAAATATTGTAAGATTTCTTTTAGAAAAATACTTATAAGAATATTGGGACCTAGGCTGTAAGCTCTCATAGCAGACATATTTAGTCCAGAGCTGTAAATGTTATTTCTAGATTTTCAGATGCTTTACTCTATATGTATAACCTGGTATCTCCCTGGAACTTTGGGTACCTGTGTAACACCTAAGACTCAGAGCTGGAAATCTGTAGCTCTGAAAGTCAGCATTGCTACATACAGCTGTTAAAGAAACCAAAACAGAGATCAGGCTTCAATTAGAGATAAGAATGAAGCTGATCAGTTCGGGACTAAGGTAAACCAGAATTCAGGGTAAAGGATGATATTGTCTATGTTTTAGAACTTCATTTATTGTATGAGACCAAAGAAACAGAGTTTTAGGTTGTACAAAACCTAAATTTTCTGTAGACATAAACTAACTCAACCTGTTTGAACAGCTCATTAATCAATCCAAAACATGTTGCCCAGAATGGGAATAAGGGTTTGTAATTCTGTTTAGCTTAATGTATTGCATTAAGCTATATCCCAGAATATTTTGAGCAGGTAATTTTTAAAGTACTGGCAAAGTCCTTGAGGAACAGGATAAAAACTATGGAGCTATTAAGCTTTACCACCTGGGAAACCTGTTTGGTTGAATGTTGAAACTATTGTCTCAAACATTAGGGATTCTCAAGTCAATAGGTGAAAACTCTTATTAATCTTGAGACTTGCCCTTACGAAACTTATTTCTGCAGCGAAATAAGTTTTGCTGCTCAGGTGTGGCCTCTCGCTCTATAAGCCCAACTCTGCAAGTAAAATCATTACCCCCCACACACACACGTGGGACATGACATCCATGGGTGAAAGTCTCCCCAGAAACATGGGACATGATTCCCAGGAATGAGCCTCACCCTGGCACCATGGGATCAACAACTCCTTCCTGACCAAAAGGGAGAAAAGAAATGTAACAAAATAAGCTATCAGTGTATCAGTGGCTAAGAGAGTTCAAATAACTCTCAAACGTCAAATAAAGTCAAGAGGCTATTCTGGAGGCTATTCTTATGATAGTTTCAGCTCGATATTGCTCATTACCAGAGTTTGCCAAACCCCAAACAAAATCATTCCTCTCAACACTAAAGAACACATAGGGCTTTCTGAGATTCTACAAAGGTTACATGTACTGTGATTACCTGCAATCTTGAGATGGGTTCCTAGGCCAGATAAGTCCTGAAATCCAGAAGGGCCAGCCTCTCTAAGAATATCAACTAGTTCCATCCCCCATCCCATATTATCCACCTCTCTTTCCAACATGAAAAAGTTGGAATGGGCATAGCCCAAATACCCTAAAGATTGGGTGAGAGATCAAAGGAGAAGGAGGAGTTATAAGAGAGAAGGTAGGATTTAACAAATGAGTAGGACTGCTGAATCATTATATTGAAATTTCTTTCAGCTTCCGGTGTCTTGGAGAAGCTAGAAAAAATAACCTAAAATTATGGAACTGTAACCCACGCCAAACTCTGAAATTTGTTCTATAGCTACTTGTTACAAAGTACTTTGAAATTTATTGCTTGGGCGGGCCATGGTAGCTCAGTGGCAGAGTTCTCGCCTGTCATGCCAGAGACCTGGGTTTGATTCCCAGTGCCTGCCCACGCAAAAAAAAAAAAAAAAAAAAAAAAAAAAAAAAAAAAAAAAATTATTGCTTTTTTCTATGTATATTTTACAATTAAAAATGTTTTTAAAAAATCTTACATCTTTTCTTACAAGATCTGTTTTCATTCCTTTTACATTTAGGTAATGTTCTCTTACAGCTCATGGTCACCTTCTCCTGCAGCCTCAAACCTGGGTCTTCTAAATTTCAGGTCCAAGGAATGTCAGGCCAGTATGGTCAGTTTCTTCAGCAAAAGAGATTGCGTTTCAAATCAAAACTTTGAAAATGTTTAGAGCATAGGTCACTACTATAGCAAAGTTGGTATCTGTAATAACCTTCTATTTGATATTTTGAGAACATATACAATTTTGTGTTTTGGGAGGATGCATGGTTGGAGAATCAAACCCCAGTCTCCCACATGGAGGGCAAGCATTCTACCACTGCACCACCTGTGCACGTGAGAATGTGCACAGTTTTGATAGTTAATCAAATAGTATTTACGATAGCACTTAATATTTAGAATTTAAGAAACTCTGATATCTGTATCTGTAGATTTTTTCCTTCCTTGCTTTAATTTTAAATTGGTGTATGAAACATATTGTACAAACAGACTTCACAATGATTATTTAGGTATTTTATTTAAATGTGTCTATGGATAAGCTAACCAAGATATCCATTTTACGTGGTTAAGATTTTCATATGTTAATTGTAAAACTTTTGTATCTTTTTATTTTCCTGAAATCATGAAAATGTTTAGTAACATAGGTCATTATTATAGCAACATTCATATTTGTAATAACTTTCTACTTGATATTTTGAGAGCATTCACAGTTTTGAGAGCTCATCAAATGGCATTTAAATTAGTGTTTAATATTTAAAATTTAAGAAACCCCACCATCTGAATTTATAGATTTTTTCCTTGTTGCCTTAATTTTAAATTGGTTTATGAAATTTACTGTACAAAACAGATTTTACAATGATTATTTGGATACTTCATTTAAATATGCCTATGGATAAGCTAACTAAGATATCCATTTTTGGTGGTTCTAAGTGTACTGTTTGTTTACTTAAATAAAAATATTTAAAATGAATAAATTTTTAATTTTTAATTTAATTTTTAAAAATGCCATACAAGGAAGAGAGGCTCTAGAGTAGCTCTGTCCAATAGAAATAGAATGTATGCTACACATGTAATTGTAAATATTATAATAGCCACATTAAAAAGGTAAAATAAAAGAGAGAGAAAGAAAGAGACTGGGTTTCTTTAGCCATTCAAAAAGTCTCCCCCAAGTGTACTCAGATACAAAACTAGCATGCACAGGAGAAGAGAAGGTATATAAAACATTAAAGCATTTGGATAAGGATTGGAAGGTATATGCAAAAATGAAAATAACAATATCAAGATGATAGAGTGCGGATGTACTTTTTCTTTTTTGAAAATGTTGATGATGGTTATATTCTTAAGTAAAAAATAAAAGGAAACATTATAAGAAATGTCAGCCACCTTTAACAAGATATCCTGAAAAGATAAATTTTGGTTATTATTTATAGATCTCTCAACTTTGTTCACTACTTCTAATTTGCTAGAATCCCTTACCAGATCTCTAAAGGTGAGAAATGAATTATATGGCAGTATAAACTCCTTCGTACTTATAATAAGTTTAAAGTTTCAAGTATGAGTTCATCACTGGGCACATTCTCATTCTTCTAAAACTCAAGAGCAAGGACTAAGATTTTCTTTTCTCCACCCAGTTCAAATTATTCCTTACCATCTCTTGCACATATTTCTGCCTTCTAACCCAGTCCCAAGCAGGGCATAAGAGTAATATAAGAAAAAAAGCAAGCAAGGATGCTGTGACATGGCAGGTTCTACTCAGAGAAGTACTTCGGTACTTTGCTTTACCAAAATTCCAGATTTAAATGCAAAGACAGAATATTCTTTAATCCAAAATAATCTAATAGTCTAGGCCTAAAAGCCCTGGAAAAGCAAGTTATTACATGAATTCAAATATCTACTGAGTACCAACTCTATTTAAGGCATTGGACTGAAAATTAAACATAAAGTATGATATGATCCCTGCCCTTTAAAAACTTCCAATTGTCCACGGAATAGAGCTGCAAAAAAAACTTCCAATTGTCCACGGAATAGAGCTGCATCGTCATGAATCAGCAAAGAAAGCAAGCTCTCCTTCTTTGTCACTGGTCATAATTTAGTAGCAAAGCCCCTTTAATAGGAAAAGAAGTGTGACTTCTGAAGGGCTAACGGTAATGATCAGAATTCAGGAGGCAATCTGGAAGTAAAAGAGCAGAGGGTTGATGTGAATTGAGAAGCAGTAGATTGGAAGTTCTAAGTGCTGTACACAGAAGCTTCCAAAAAAACACTCTTACAGGAAATAGAGAAAAAGCGTGTCTGTTTGTTTTATTATTTCACAGAGATTATACCACTGGTACGCAGTTTGAGTAAATTTTATTAGTAATGATGAGTTTCACCTGCTGTTTTATCCTAATCTACCTATATAACTAATAATAGTAGGATTTCTTTAAATCTCTTCAGTATTCTGAGTGCTAAAGCAACAAAATCTTCATTTATATAATACCTCCTAAATTTCAAAATGCTTTCGCATAATACTCTGATTTAATCTTCACAGCAACTTCAGGGGGTAGGTAAGGCTGGTATTATTACTGCCTCTTCATATAAAAGTTAAATTAGACTCAGAAAGATCAAAGGACACCTTAGAGCATGCAAAACCAATAAGCAGAATTAGAAACAAGGTCTTCTCACCTTCAGCCTATAGGTTTTTCTACCACAACTTGCAGTCTTTTTATCTCTCAATAACCCAACATCTGAAAAAAAGTCATATTAATCTGTTTTAGGTTGCTAGGCTGGCAAAAAGCAGATACCGTAAAATGAGATGGCTTTTCAACAATGGGAATTTATAAGTTTACAAGCTTACAATTTTGAGGCTGTGTAAATGTCCAATTCAAGGCCTCATCAAAGAGGTGCTTTCTTTCCAAAGACAGGCTGGCAGCGATTGTTGGCTCCTCTGTCATATGGCAAAGCACATGGTGACATCTGGTGGTTTCTCCCTTCTCTTCTGGGTTTCATTGCTTTCAGCTTCTTCCCTGGCTTTCTCTCTTCCTCTGAGGATTTCTCTCTCTTCCTCTGAATTTCATTCTCTAATAAAGGACTCCAGTAAAAGAATTAAGCCCTACCCTGATTAAGGTGGGTCACACCTTAATTTAAGTAGCCTCACCAAAAGACTCTATTAACACTCTTAATAGACACCCACAGAAAAGGATTAACTTAAAAAACATAATATTCTGGATGCATACAGCTTCAAACCACCACAAAATCATAATGCCTTGAAGCTTTCTCTGCAGACACTTCAGTCACTTCCCCAATATTTATCCCATCACCATCCCCACTCACAACCACTATTATCCTGTCCCCATCTTAGTAGCTGTAAAATCTGGATGAGATTGGCCACCCACCCACCCCACCCCCCATCTGAGGGAGCTATAGTTGGTCTACCTGACTGAGGAAGAATTGGAAAGGGGCATGACCTGGGAAAGGAAGTCCTGGTAGAAGACTCTGCTATAATGTAACAGTAATCTTGGCTCAAAAATATCAATGAAATGAGAATATAGTCAACTTCTAAAACTCCAAATATGGATTATCCATATTCAAATGTAATCCTAAAACCAGCTTTTACCCTCCACCCATCAAAATGCTGGACCATTCCTTTCCACAATCAGTTAATCTGCATCCAAGAATTTAAAATTAATTTTATGAATTTAGGAGAAACATAATTAATAAAAGTGATGGGAGTGAATGTAATGCTTTCCAAAGCTAAATATTATTTTTGAATTAACAATTTTTAATTGTTAATATCACTGATCCCTTCCTATTCACGCATATAAATTAAAGGTTAACTGCACTTAAGTTTGGGGGAATGTCTATGTACGCAGTGTTTTATAATAACATAATTCTTATAGAAAAGGACCTAGTTGATCCTTGTTTAAGCCATGTGCTAGTTTGAAACTGTTATGTACCCCAGAAAAGCCATATTCTTTCCATCCTAATCCAACCTTGTGGATACAGACCTATTGTTTAAGGCGGAATCTTTAATTGGATTGTTTCCATGGAGACTGACCCACTCAATTGTGTGTGTGGCCTTTTGAATAGACTACTTCCACGGAGATGTGTTGCACCCAGTTGTGGGTGTGACCTTGTTGATTAGATAGAGATGTGACTCTGCCCAATCAAAGTGTGTCTTGATTAGTTTTCTGGGGTCCTTTCAAAGGGGAGACACTTTAAAGAAAGCACAGTTGCCTCAGAGCCAACACAGATGCAGATGCAGACATAGATATTTAGAAATGTAGAATCCCTAGGAGACACCAGGAGCTGAGATTGCTGACAGAAGCTAGATAGGAACCAGAGCCATCACAGACACTGAAATCTGGAGATGCAGAAGGAAGTAAGAGAGCCATGTGAACCCATGAGAAAAAAATCTCTGACCCATAGACATGCCTCGCTAAGAGAAGAAACCCAGAGGGTTGCCCTGAAGCTAGCTAAATGAAGGACCACAGATGCTCAGGGAGGAGACCACTGAATCAGAAACTGGAAGCAATGAAACTGGGAACAAGGATCAGCAGATGTCAGCCACGTGCCTTCCCATTTGACAAACATCGGCCTTATTGAATCAGGGTATCTTTCTCTGATGTCTTAGTTTGAACATCTGATGGCCTTAGAACTGCAAACTTGTAACTTAATAAATCCCCTTTATAAAACCCACAACCCACTTCTCATATATTGTATTCCAGCAGCTTTAGCAAACTAAAACAAGCCAGCAACTCATTCTATAACTACTCAAATGCAACTACTCAGAGTCAGAAATAGTCTATGTTAGAGCTTGGCTCTTTTAAGAAGTAAAATTTGAAAGAAACTCTTCCTCCTTCCCTTTCATGGGGGAAATAGTCTCATTTTTTTGAGGCTTTGTTTTTTTTAACAATAAAGGAGCAGAGAAGAAAACAGTGGAGTCAGAATAAGGTAGCAAGCAAACTAACATGTGTTTATTGTATTGAGATATAAATAAACCATCTAGTATTTTTAAATGCTCTTCTCAAATTTTGGAACAATTTAGAACATAACTATATTGACACTTAGTCTTTCTCACATCTATTTGGGCCTACACCTGTGGCAACTCTTCCTAGATAGGACTTACACAAAGGAAAATAGCAATTACCAACCTTCTCCCTTTTGGCACTCTAAATACTGTTGAAGCAAATCTTCACAACATCTTCATCCATTTTGGGAAAAACTGACCCTTTTGCTTGAAACCCTTTCATTATGAACACTGATATATACTTAGGTAAAGCTACTTTCTGAGCAACGGCCACTGTGACATAATGCTACTGAATTAATTCTAATGGCAAACTTCAAATGTTTTTCTTAGGACTTGACAAGGGCAATAACATAGCAGTTTTATATGTCACCTGGAATTTTTTTTTGATTCTCTTATAAGGAACATAATTTCCAAATAGCCTACAAAGTCTCTTTGCCAGTATTTACTAATAAACTATTCTACTTCAAACTCTGTCACTTGATTTTATATACTTATGTAGAGGCAATCAGTTATTTTAGTGTTACAAATTCTGATGAGTTTTCCATATAAATTTACAGCACAGTTCAGACCTTCATTTCTGACAATGAAACAGACTAGAGATTTTAACCAAAAAAATAATGCTGGAAATATTTTCAAAAATTTTAAATGAATTGATGAGCCATCAGTAAAGCATAGAAAACTCAAGCCAAAAGCTAGATTAAGGTAGGAATCCAGAGATGTAAAAAGAGCACAGAAGCTGGCTTTTATCCTTAAAGGCATTTTTCAAGTTGAGTGCACCTGAATTTCACCTTTTAGATGCATATGGTACCTGAGGAACAGTGGATGAAATACAGGGACTTACCCATGGTAAGACGTCTACAGGAGAAGCTTCCCTCATAAAACTGGGGCCCAAAAGCTGAGTCAGCATTAAGAATTAGAAATAACAACGATTTCCCCCACAGCTTTCAATCTTAGTCAGGAAATGAAAGGGGGGTAAAAACAGTAATTATTATTTGTAACCACAAGCATCTCACTAGGGTAAGAAGCCCAAATATTTGGGTGACCCAACAAACCTCATGACAAGAATTCGGTTTAAAGTAGCCCCACACTAGTTGCATCCTGAGGTTCCTAATCGTTTCTCAGATCTCCACTATTATCACCCTAAACCAAGAGACCATTATGTCTTACTGAGATTGGTGCAAGGACCTTCTAAATGGTCCCCTTGCTTCCATGCAAGCCCCTATACTGTCTATTCTCAACATCAAATCCAGAGTGATCCTATTAGTTCAGATACAGTCACTCCTTTGCCCATATCCTTCAATGACTTCCCATTTCACTCAGAGTGAAAGTAAAAATTCTTACTTTAACTACAGAGTTTGTATAGTTTTCTACTGCTACTGTAACAAACTACCACACATTTAGTGGCAGAAAACAACACACATTTGACGTCAGAAATCCGACATGGATGTCACTGGGATAAAACTGAGGTGTCGTCAGGGGTGCATTTCTTTATGGAGGCTCTAAAGGAGAATTGGTTTCCTTGCCTTTTCTAGTTTCTAGGGTCCATGCACTTTTCTTGGTTCAAGCCCCTCTCGGCCACCTCCCCCATCTTCAAAGTCCAGCAACATCAGGTCAAGTCTTTATCATGCTGGCATTTCTGACTTTCTCCTCTGCTTCCTTCTTCCACAGTTAAGGACCCTAGTGAGTACACCAGGCTCACCCAGTGTAATAATTTCCTCATATCAAGGATATGGGGCTAATCTCCTCATATCAAGGTCAACTGAACAGCCTAATCTCATGTGAACCTAGTTCCCCTTTGCATGTAAGGCAACACAGTCACAGGTTCTGAGGATAAGGATGTGAGCGTCTTTCTGTTTGGGGCAGGGAGGGGAGGTGATGATTACTCTGCTTAACACAAGGCCCAACCCGATTTAGTGCCAAGTCTCCTATCTGATCTCATCTTCTATTCCCTGCCTTGAATTAAACAAGTCTTAAGAAATCTGTCAGGACTGAAATCATTAAGACACATTCTCTGACCACAATGACATTAAGTTAGGTAATGTAACATAAAACACACACACACACACACACACACAAATGTTTGGAAACTGAGAAAAACATTTCTAAATTATTCATAAATCAAATATATTTTAGTTATAAAATATAACTAAACCTGGAAAATGCCATTTGAATGTATACGTAGAGGGGAACTTAGGACCTTAAGTGTTAATATTAGAAAAGAAGAAAGGCTAAACATAAATGAGTAAAGTATAGCTTAAGAAATTAGAGAAGAAAATAAAGTAAGCCAAAAGACAGTAGTAAGAAGAAAATAATGAGGCAAAATTAATATTACATATAAACACACTATAGAGTAGATAAACATAGCCAAAACTGATACTCAAAAAGGTAAATGCCTAGAAAAAATTAATTGCCAATTCTCAGTCAAAAATAAATAGAAAACTTGAACAGCCCCAAACTGTTAAGATAAGTGAATTGATAATATAAAATCTTCCCAGAAATAAAACTCCAGATCCAGACAATTTTACCAGCAACTTTTACCAAATGTTTAAGAAACAAACTCCAATCTTTTGCAAACTAAGAATAAAGAATAAGAAAGAACACTCCTGAATTCATAATAAACTCATATTGACCATGATAATGGGAAAAGGAAAATTATGGGCAAATTTTTGACACAAAAAGAGATGCAAATGAGTATTGGCAAACCAGTCCAGGGATATATAAAAAGGATAATGCATCAAATGAATTAGATTTATTCCAGGAATGTCAGGTAGGCTTAACATTTGCAAATTAATCAATATGATTCACACATTAAGAAATTAAGGAAGATCATATGATCCTTTCATTAAGTGCCCACTAAAAGTCAACACTTTGAGGATACTGATTACTCCCAGAGAACAGTATAAATAACTATGGGATGGGGTGACTACTTTTTTTTAATTGGAGAAGTTGTGAGTTTATAAATCAATAGTGCATAAAATACAGGATTCCTGTACACCACGCCACCACCGATACCTTGCGTTGGTATGGAACATTTGTTACTATTAATGATATCTTTTTTAAAATAAATTTTATTATTTTTTAACAGTAATTACCTTTGTTACAATCAACGAAAGAGTATTAAAATAGCTCAATCATGCAATATTTACATTGTTTTTCCCATATACCACCCTATTATTCCCACTTTGTATGTTCTATTATAATTCATGAAACATTCTATAGTCCACTGTATATAAAAGTTTTCACCATATTGTACAATTCTGTTTTATCTTTTAATTTTATTCCAGTAATATATATATATATATATATACACACACACATTTACCTATTCTAAAGTTTCCTCTTTTAACCACATTTACCTATACAGATCAATGCTGCTGATTACACTCACCTTAGTGTGTTCCTATCACTACCATCCATTTCCAAACCTTTGCAATCAACCTAAAGAGAAATTCCATACAAGTTAAACATCAACACCCCATTCTCCTACCCCAGGCTAACTTCTGGTAACCTATATTCTAGATTCTAACTCTATGAGTTTCCTTATTATAATGTGTCTGGCTTATTTCACTCAACATAATGTCCTCATAGTTCATCCATATTGTTGCAAGCATCAGGACTTCACTCCTTTTTATAGCTGAATAATATTCCATCATATTATATATCATGTTTTGTTTATCCATTCATTGGTTCATGGACATGGATTGCTTCCATCTTTTGACCGTTGTCGGTAATGCTGCTATGAACATCACTGTGCAAATATCTGTTCAAGTCCTTGCTTAAAGGTCTTCTGGTATACCTAGGAGTGGGATTGCCAAATCATATGGTAATTCTATAGTTAGGATCCTGAGAAACTGCCTGTCAATAGTGGCAGCACCATTTTACATTCCCACCAGCAATGAATGAATATCTCCACATTCTCTCCAACACTTGTAGCTTTTTGCATTTTTAATAGTGGCCATTCTAGTAAGTGTGAGATGATATTTCACTGATTTTGACTTGCATTCCCCTAATAGCTAGTGATGTCAAGCATCTATTCATATGCATTTTAGCCATTTGTATTGGGAAAAAATGTATATCCAAGTTTTTGCAAGTTTTTCAAATTGGGCTGTGTTTGTCTTTTTATTGTTGAGTTTTAGGATTTCTTTATATATTCTGGATATCAAACCCTTACTAAATATTTGGTTACCAAATATTTTCTCCCATTAAATAGGCTGCTGTTCCAGTTTGCTAGCTGCCAGAATGCAATATACCAGAAACAGAATGGCTTTTAAAAAGGGGAATTTAATAAGTTGCTAGTTTACAGTTCTAAGGCCGAGAAAATGTCCAAATTAAAACAAGGCTATAGAAATGTCCAGTCAAAGGCATCCAGGGAAAGATACCTTGGTTCAAGAAGGTCGACAAAGTTCAGGGTTTCTCTCTCAAGTGAGAAGGCAAATGGTGAACATAGTCACAGTTTCTCTCTTAGCTGGAAGGGCACATGGTGAGCATGGTGTCATCTGCTAGCTTTCGCTCCTGGCTTCCTGTTTCATGAAGCTCCCCAGGAGGCATTTTCCTTCTTCATCTCCAAAGTGCTGGCTAGTGGATTCTCTGTTTCATGGTGCTGCAGCTTTCTCTGTTCTCTCTGAATCTCCTTCTTTCTCCAAAAATGTTTCCTCTTTTATAGGACTCCAGAAACTAATCAAGACCCTTCCAAATGGGTGGAGACATGTCGTCACCTAATCCAGCTTAACGACCACTCTTGATTAAATCACATCTCCAGGGAGATGCTCTGATTACAGTTTCAAACATACAGTATTGAATAGGGATTATTCTGCCTTTATGAAATGTGATTTTGATTAAAACATGGCTTTTCTAGCAGACATATGTCCTTGCAAACCAGTACAGCTGCCTTTCCATTTTCTTGACAAAGTCTTTGAAGCACAGAAGTGTTTGATTTTTGATGTGGCTTTCTGATCTATCTATTTTTTTCTTTCATTGTTTGTGCTTTGGGTGTAAAGTCTAAGAAACCACTGCCTACCTGTTTCAGTTTGCTAAAGCTGCCAGAATGGAATATATCAGAAATGAGTTGGCTTTTATGAAGGGATTTATTAAGTTACAAGCTTACAGTTCTAAGGCCTTAAAAATGTCCAAACTAAGGCATCCAGAAAAAGATGCCTTGACTCTGAAGAAAGGCCGATGTCTGTCATATGGGAGGCACATGGCTGGTATCTGTTGGTCCTTGTTCCTGGTTCAATTCCCTTTACCTTCTAATTCCAGGGGCTTTCTCTTTAGGTATCTGTGGGTTCTGATTTAGCTGCTCTGGAGCAAAACTCTGGATTTCATCTCCTAGCTTAGCATCTCATGGAAAGGCACATGATGACGTCTGCTGGGTTCTGGTTCCTGTCTAGCTTCTGTTGGTTCTCGCAGCTCCTGGCATCTCCCAGGGCTTCTGCATTTCCAAATGTCTGCATCTAAGCTTTCTCACAAATGTTTCCCTGTGTTGGCTATTTTAGCAATCAAGACCCACTTTGAATGGGCAGAGTCACATCTCCATTTGTCATGGTCAGGTCCATTTGTCAACTCGGCTAGGCGGTGGTGCCTGGTTTTCTGGTCAGGCAAGTGCTGACCTGTCTGTTGATATGAGGACATTTCATAGACTTAAATCATGATTACACTGACTGAATTCACAGCCGACTGCATTTGTAATCAGCTAAGGGGAGTGTCTTCTGCTAAGTGATGCTTTAATCACCAGAAGGTTTTTAAGGAGGATTCAGAAGAGACAGTCACTCCTCCTGCTTCAGCTGGTGAGCCTCTCTTGTGGAGTTCATCCAGACCCTTCATCAGAGTTGCCAGTTTCACAGCCTGCCCTATGGATTTCGGACTCTTTCATTCCCACAGTTGTCCAGCAGCCTCTCCTGAGAGTTTGTTGAGGAACTTCATCATAGTTACCAGCTTGCAGCCTGCCCTACAGACCTTGGACCCTTACATTCCCATGATTGCCCAGTGAGCCTCTCCTGAGAGTTCATTGAGGACCTTCATTGGAGTTACCAGCTTGTGGCCTGTCCTACCGACCTTGGACTCTACATTCCCACAGTTACATGAGACACTTTTATAAACTTTATATCTGCCGATATCTCCTGCTGATTCTGCTTCTCTAGAGAACTCTAGCTAATACACCATCTAATAAAAAAATCACACCCACAATTGGGTGAGCCACATCTCCAGGGAAGTAATTTAATAAAAAGGTCACAACCACAATTAGGTGTGTCACATCTCCATGGAAACAGCCTAATCAAGGGATCCCACCCTACAATTTGAATCAGGATTAAAGAACATGGCTTTACTGAGGTACATAAGCTTTAAGCCAGTAATCTACCACAAAACATCAAAGATGCTTCCTTGTATTTTCTTCTAGGGCTTTTTATGGTGCTGGTTCTCGTATTTTCATCTTTGATCCATTTTGAATTAATTTTTGGCATGAGCTAGGTCCTCCTTCATTCTTTTACATATGGATATCCAGTTCTCCCAGACTTATTTGTTGAACAAACTATTATTTCCAAACTGAGTGCACTCGGCAGCCTTGTCAAAAATCAATTGACTATAAATGTGAGGGTCTATTCCTGAATTCTCAATTTGATTCCATTTGTCAATATGTCTATCCTTATGCCAGCACATTGCAATTTTGACCACAGTAGCTTTGTAATATGCTATAAATGTGAGTCCTCTAACTTATTCTTTTTTTTTTTTTCAATACGTTTTTGGCTATTCAGGGTCCCTTACGCTTCCAAAAAAAATGATAATCGTCTTTTCTATTTCTTCAAAATAAGACACTGGAATTTGGGGCGGGGGGGGATTGCACTGATTCTGTAAATCAATTTGGGTAAAATTGACATCTTAATGATATTTATATTTGGTATTCCAATCCATGAATGTGAAATGTCCTTCCATTTATTTAATTTCCTTTATTTCTTTTAGAAATCTTTTGTAGGTTTCTGTGTACAGGTCCTTTACATCCTTGGCTAAATTTATTCCCAGATATTTAATTATTTTAGTTGCCATTATAAATGGCATTTTTTCTTTATTTCCTCCTCAGATAGTTCATAACTAGTGTATACAAACACTATTAATTTTTGCCTTTTTATCTCATATCCCATAACTTTGCTGAACTGATTTATTAGTTTTAATAGCTTTGTTGTCGATTTTTGGAACTTTCTAAAATTAGGATCATGTTGCCCACAAATGGAGAAAGTTTTACTTCTTCCTTTCTGATGTGGATGCCTTTTATTTCTTTTTCTTACCTAATTGCTCTAGCTAGAACTTCTCACACAATCTCGAATAGCAGCGATGACAGTGGGTATCCTCGTCTTGTTCCCAATTTTAGAGGAAAAGCTTTCAGTCTTTCACCATTGAATATAATATTAGCTGTGGGTTTTTCATACATGCCCTTTATTATGTTGTGAAATTTTTCTTCTGTGGTAGTCAGAAACTATTATGTATCCCAGAAAAGCCATGTTCTCTCACTCTGATTCAATGCTGTGGGGCCAGACCTACTGTTTAGGGTGGAACCCTTGATTAGATTGTTTCAGTGGAGACTGACCCACTCAATTGTGGGTATGACCTTTTGATTAGATTACTTCCATGGAGATGTGATACATCCAATTGTTGGTGTGACCTTGTGATTATACAGAGATGTGACACCATCCATTCAGGGTGGGTCTTGATTAGCTTACTGAAGTCCTTTAAAATGGGAAAAATTTTGGAGTTGCTTCAGAACTGAAAGAGATGCAGATGTTTGGAAATGCAGAAGCCCCAGGAGACATCAGGAACTGAGAGAGCTAAGAGAAGCTGGACAGGAACGAGAGCCTAGCAGATGTAACCACGTTGCCTTCCTATGTGATGCTAAGCGAGCCAGAGCCCAGAGTTTTGTCCCAGGACAGCTAAGTGAAGGCCCACAGACACTTAGAGAGGAAGCCACTAGAACCAGGAGCTGGAAGCAATGGAGCCAGGAGCAAGGACAGCAGCGACACGCCTTCCCAGCTAACAAAGACATCCCAGATGCCATTCAGTCTTTCTTTAGCCAAGGTCTCTTTCTCCAGATGTCTTAGTTTGGACATTTTTAAGGCCTTGGAACTGTAAGTTTGTAACTTAATAAATCCTCTTTATAAAAGCCAACCCATTTTTGGTATATTGCATCCTGGAAGAATCAGCAAACTAAAATACCTTCTGTTCTTATTTTTTGAAGTGCTTTTATTAAGAAAGGATGCTAGATTTTGTCAAATGCCTTTTCTCTATCAACCACAATGATCATGTGGATTTTCTCCTTCATACTGTGAATGTGGTATATTACATTAATTGATTTTCTTGTGTTGAACCAACCTTGCATACCTGAGATAAAACCCAATTGGCCATACTGTATAATTCTTTTAATGCTCTGTTGGATTTGATTTGCAAGTATTTTTTTATTGATAAAACAATGTACAAGCATGTACATTCTTAACATACAAACATTCCATATGTGGTGTACAATCATTGACTCACAATATCATCACATAGTTGTATATTCATCACCATGATCATTTTTAGAGCATTTGCATCACTCCAGAAAAAAAAATAAAAAGAATAAATAAAAAATTCATACATACCAAACCCTTTACTCCTCCTTCTCATTAACCACTAATATTTCCATCTACCTAACATATTTTTTTTAATTTTAACATTTGTTCCCCA
Source organism: Tamandua tetradactyla (assembly GCF_023851605.1). NCBI lineage: Eukaryota > Metazoa > Chordata > Mammalia > Pilosa > Myrmecophagidae > Tamandua > Tamandua tetradactyla. The sequence goes on along the minus strand of NC_135336.1, from coordinate 27,077,385 downwards.
CATTATTTATTTATTTTTAATCCATATGTTTTACTCATCTGTCCATACCATAGATAAAAAGAGCATCAGACACAAGGTTTTCACAATCACACAGTCACATTACAAAAGGTATATCATTATACAATCATCTTCAAGAAACATGGCTACTGGAACACAGCTCTCAGTTTCAAGCACTTCCCTCTAGCCTAATACACCCTAAACTAAAAAGGATATCTATACAATGCATAGGAATAACCTCCAGGATAACCTCTCGACCCTGAAATCTCTCAGCCACTGACATTTTATTTTGTCTCATTTCTCTCTTTCCCCTTTTGGTTGAGAAGATTTTCCCAATCCTTTGATGCTGAGTCCCAGCTCATTCTAGGATTCCTGTCCCACCTTGCCAAGAAGGTTTACACCCCTGGGAGTCATGTCCCACGTAGAGAAGGGGAGGGAGGTGAGTTTGCTTGCTGTGCTGGCTGAGAGAGAGATAGGTCACATGTGAGCAGCAAAAGAGGTTCTCTGGGGGTGACTCTTAGGCTTAACTTTAAGTAGGCTTAGTCCATCCTTTGCAGGGATAAGTTTCATATGAACAAACCCCAAGAATGAGGGCTCAGCCTATTGATCTGGTTATCCCCACTGCTTGTGAGAATATCAGGAATTCTCCAAATGAGGAAGTTGAATTTTCCCCCTTTCTCACCATTCCCCCAATGGGGACTTTGAAAATACTTTTTTATTCACTGTTCAAATCACTCTGGGATTTATTGGGGCATCACTCTCGGCAAACCTACAAAATCTTATGCCTATTCAAGGTTCCATGTACTTACAGTGTTCAATTAAACTGTCCATATAAGTTATATTAGGAAATGCACTAGTCAAAATATAATTTCTACACCAAATGAACATTTCTTGCTTTAATCTCACACATAAGTTAAAGTTTTAAAATATGAGTTACCATCTATTTTCAACACCCTGCAATACTGACATTCCTTTATTCTTCCTCATGCAAAAACATTTTTTTTCTTTTTTTTGCATGGGTAGGCACCGGGAATCGAACCCAGGTCTCTGGCATGGCAGGTGAGAATTCTGTCTGCTGAACCACCATGCCCCACCCACAAAAACATTTTTAATTTGTACATTTATTCATTATCATTGTACATTCTAGGCATTCCTAGGTTATACCATCTCAGTCTTTATCATCTATCTTTCTTTCTGGTTTCATTTGTATTTGCAAGTATTTTGTTGAGGATTTTTGCATCTATATTCAGAGAGAGACTGGTCTATAATTTTCTTGCCTTGTAGTATCTTTATCTGGCTTTGGTATTAGGTTGATGTTGGTCCCATAGAATGAGTTAGGTAATGCTCCCTCCTTTTCAGTTTTTTGGATGAACTTGAGGATTCTTGGAATGACTGATAGAAATCACCTGTGAAGTTGTCTCATCCTGGGCTTTTCTTTTAGGGGAGGTGTTTGATGACTGATTCAATCTCTTTACTTGTTCTTGCTTTGTTGAGGTCGTTTATTTCTTCCAGAGTCAGTGTAGGTTCTTCCTGTATTCCAGGAATTTCTCCATTTAATTTTAGTTGTCTAATTTGTTGACATTCAGTTATACATGGTAACCTCCTATGATCCATTTATATCTATGAGGTCAGTAGAACTGTAGCCCCTCTCAATTATGATTTTATTTATTTGCAACTTTTCCCTTTTTTTCCTTTGTCAATATAGCTAAGGATTTGTCAACTTTATTCATCTCCTCAAAGAACCAACTTTTGGTTTTGTTGATTTTCTCTTTGATTTTTATATTTCTGCTCTAACCTTTGTTATTTCTTTCCTTCTGCTTGCATTGTGATTAGTTTGCTGTTTTTCTAGTTTCCCTCCAGATGTCCTGTAAGATCTTTGATTTTAGCACTTTCTTCTTTTTTATTTTTTGTTCATTTTTGTTGTTGTTGTTGTTGTTTTCTTCTCTTTTAATGCAGATGTTTAGGGGCTATAAATTTCCCTCTCAGCACTGCCTTTGCTGCATCCCATAAGTTTTGATATGCTGTGTTCCCATTTTCATTTGTCTTGAGATTATTTACTGATTTCTTTTGCAATTTCTTCTTTGACCTACTGATTATTTAATAGTATGTTGTTTAACCTCCATATATTTATGAATTTTCCAGTTCTATGCTTGTTATTGATTTCCAGCTTCATTCCATTATGATCAGAGAAAGTGCTTTTATCCTTTCAATCTTGTTAAATTTATTGAGACTTGTTTTGTGACTCAGCATGTGACCTAACCTGAAGAATGCTGTATGCATACTTGAGAAGAATGTATATCCTGCTGATTTGGGGTGCAATGTTCTGTATATATCTGTTAAGTCTAGTTCTTTTGTATATTATTCAAGTTCTCTGTTTCCTTATTGATCCTCTGTCTAGATCTTCTATTTACTAATTAGAGAGGTGCACGGAAGCCTCCAACTATTATTGTAGAGATGTCTATTACTCCCTTCAGTTTTTCCAGTATCTTTTTAGTGTATTTGATGGCACCATGGTTAGGTGCATAAATATTTATGATTGTTATTTCTTCTTAGGGGGTTGCCCTTTTAATTAATATAGTTTCCTTCTTGTCTCTTTTAACAGTTCTGCATTTAAAGTTCATTTTGTCCAATATTAGGATATCTACCACAGCTCTTTTTCAGTTACTATTTGCATGTCATCTTTTTCTGTCCTTTCACTTTCAACCTATTTGTATCTTTGGGTCTAAGGTGAGTCTCCTGTAGACAGTACATAGATGGATCATATTTTTAAATCCATTCTTTCAATCTGTGTCTTTTGATTAGGGAGTTTAATCCATTAATACTCAATGTTACCAGTTTATCCTTTCACTTTTATGTCATATCTTATTTTTGTCTCTCTCTTTACCATTTTAGTTACACGTACTGATAATCTTAATTTCTAAACCCTTCTCCAAACCTCTCTCCTGTCTTTTCCTTTCAGCTTTCAGAACTCCCTTTAGTATTTCTCGAGGGAGGTCTCTTGTTGCAAACTCTCAGTTTCTATTTATTTGTCAATATTTTAAACTCCCCATCATTTTTTTTTTCACATGAACAAGCACCAGTCCCCCTCATTTTTGAAGGACAGTTTTGCCGGAAAGTAATTCTTGGTTGGCAGTTTTTCTCTTTCAGTACCTTAAATATGTCATACCATTGCTTTTCCCCCTTCATGGTTTCTGATGAGAACACAACACTAGTTTCATTGAGCAACGCTTGTATATAATGAATCACTTCACTCTTGCTGCTTTCAGAATTCCCTCTTTATCTTTGGCCTCTGACATTCTGATTAGTATGCGTCTTGCAGTAGGTGTATTAGGATTTATTCTGTTTGACATACATTGTGCTTCTTGGACATGTATGTTTATGTCTTTCATAAGAATCAGGAAATTTTGGGAACTATTTCCTCAGATATTCTTCCCCTTGTGTCTTTTCTTCTGGACATCTGTGATGTATGTGTTTGTGTGCTTCATGCTGTCATTCAGAACCCTGATATCTTGCTAAATTTTTTCCATTCTTTTTTCTGTCTGTTCTGCTGTCTGTATAACTTTTGTTCCCAATAGAAAGAAGACCAATAAACACACCCTCACCAAATAGGAAATCTAAGCCTCCTCTTAACTATTCTCCCTCCCCCCATTATTTACCTCTGCTACTGCTGTGGTAGTGCTGATGGTTTCCTTTTGAAAATAGCTCATAGCATGCAATAGCAGTTTTCCCAGTGTACCCTGGACTTAAACACTCTTTATACAAGAATCATATCTTTGAAGCAATTCTTGGGAGAACTAATTCATATTTCTAGTGTGACTCAGTGGGACATGTAGGTCTATACCACCCCTTTCAATCTTGTTCATCTTCAATATGGTAATATTACTTCTAGACCCACTAGAGAATCATCTTAACTCCTATCTATTTCCTTACAATGGAGTTCAACCTCATTAGCTAACGGCTCATCCATCTATAGTTCTAAGTATCTCTAAGTCCCCTATATTCTCTATTGTAAGCCTCTGTTATACTTTTATGCTGGTCATAAAAGTGGAATCATACAGTATCTATCCTTTCATGTCTGGTTAATTTTGCTCAGCATTATATCCTCAAGGCTCATCCATCTTGTCAAATGCTTCAGGATGTCATTTTGTCTTACTGCTGCATAATATTCCATCATGTGCATAATACCACATTTTATTGATTCACTCGTCTGTTGATGGGCATTTGGTTTGTTTCCATCTTCTGGTGATTGTGAATAATGCTGCTATGAACATCGGTGTGCAAATGTCTGTGTCATTGCTTTCAGCTCTTCTGGGTATATACCAAATAGTGCTATTGATGGGTCATAGGCCAACTCGATATTTACTTCCTAAGGAACCATCAAGCAGTATTCTATAGTGGCTGTACTATTATACATTCCCACCAGCAGTGTATAGTGTCCCAGTTTCTCCACATACTCTCCAGCATTTGTAGTTTTCAGTTGTTCAATAGCAGCCTTTTTTATAGGTGTAAGGTGTATAATCTTTGATCATCCTGTTTTTTAGTTCACTGATACTTTCTTTTGCCTTTTCAAATCTGCTGTTGTATGACTCGAGTGTATTTTTAATTTCTACTATTGTGCCTTTCAGTCCCAAAATTTCTGTTATACTTCTTTTTATGCTTTCAAATTCTTCTTTATGCTCACACAGTGTCTCTTAATATCCTTTATCTCTTTAGCCATGTTTTCCTTCATCTCCTTGTGTTGATTTAGGAGATCTGTTGGAACATTTTTGATTAGTTATTCCAAATTCTGTGTCTCCTCTGAAATTTTGATTTGTTCCCTTGACTGGGCCATATCTTACTGTTTCTTAGTATGGCATGTAGTTTTTTGCTGAAAATCAGTTGTCAGTATCTCCAGGCAGAAACACACAAAGGGGTTGTGGACCAGCTCTAAAGTGTCATGGGGATAAGATTGGAAAAGATGCCAAAAGCCACTTTGATGGTTCCCTTAAGCTGTGCTTTCTTGACCTATTGAGCAGATGGCACCCTTCAGCAAACCATACCCAACAGCCCTAAGGAGGCACTATGTCTCTAAATCACCACTGTCTCCACCCTTGTCATAGGTGCAGATGAAACAATGACTACTGCCTTCTTTGCCCCGGTTGAGTTTAAACAGTAGCTCAGAACTGGGAACCAGGAATCCAAATTTACTAATAAATAGTTGTGATTAGTGCCCAGCTGTGCCCATCCCTATTCTTAGGGAAGCAAATTTTTATGTCCCTTTCGACAGCAGCAACCAGCTAGGGACTAGATCCCAAGGCTACCCACCACGAGAGGGGGGGATGGGCACTGGCAGCTACTACATGAAGAGAGCTACTCACTGTTCTTTACCACAGTTCATTAGTCTACTCTTCCTACTCTTCCCTGGGTACTCTAAAGTGTTCCTCTGGCCTTCAATCCCCAGAAAAAAATTGTTTCAGAAACTCTCTGCTTGTTTAATAAGTGCTTTGGTGGAGGGACTAAGTCCTGGCACTCCCTACTCTGCCATCTTCCCTGGAAGTCTCTGGGGTGACTTCTTTTAATTGCACTACGCTCATCAAGAAAAGAAGATAACACATTTAAATCCCTTAATTCTGTGTTCAAGGCATGGATTGAAACTCAGGTACTTTCTAAGAGTATGCCTAAAAAAAATGTAATCTCTTGAAGATGCAGGGTGAAATAACTCTGGCCTCACAATCAGTCAGAAATAGTTTGTAGCCTCTATCACTATCTCCTCCTTGTATTATTTATATACTTATAATTTTAGCTAACCTTTTGTTTCTTTCCTCTCTCTTTGACCCCTATCTTATGTAGGGTATGATGCTAGCAATTAACTTTATAGTTAGTCCACAGATGAAGAATACAAAGACAGAAGCATAGCTAGAAGTATGGATATCTCCACTGGACTTAAAGCTGGAAACAGTGACCAACAAGACTTTGAGCTGTCTCCAAAAGCAGAGGAATTTTCATGCATTATGTATTTATTTAAGCATGAATAGTATTTATTGATAGATGTTGGGTATCCAAAGGGGTAGATTCTGAAAAACATTTGTCATTTTTTAACTGCTAAACATCAGAACCCACTTCCAATGTTCAGAGAATTTCCAGAGTTTGATTCACAGTGGGAGGCCAGGGCCACCTTCCAATACAGAAGCCAAAAAGGCTTCTCTATTTCCTAGCAGTCATTTAACATAAGTGCAGTCATATAACATAAGCTTATCCAATTGGAGAGGCTCATCTCTGGGATTATAAATCTTAAGCAGCTGTCACAAAAATTCAGGGGTAAGGACAGAATAAAAGATATGGAAAGGATAAGAACAAGAGATTTAAAAAAAATAAAAGAAAGGAATAAGTCATTCTTGAATATGAAGCAATTGTGGCTATGGTACCAGTGCCTGGTTCTAGCAGTAGAGCTGGTGCCTGCAGCTGTCTAATGAGTCCTTGTTGGACTGTTCCTATGGCATCAGTTTGGTTGCTTTACCTTCTGTGGTTGCTGCTTTTTCTTTTCTGGTTCTTTATACTTCACATTTTTTCTATGAGTATCCAACATCCTAGACCTTTTCTATTTTAATTAAATGCCATCAAGTTTTGTTGCTTGCAACCAAGAACGCTGGCTTTAGGATTAAAGTGTTTGGAGGTTCTTTCCTTTCCTATTTATAAGAGGAGCTTATAAATACCTGTTAACTTATATTTTAAATGGGGTGATAATAGACCTATTTGATTAGGGCCATCAGAGAACATCTGCCTAAAGCAGTAACATAGGATAGGAGTCAAAAGATAAGAAGCTACAAGCCATGAGAAGAATCAGAACATTTTTTAAAGATGGCCTTCAGTTCTGGTAACATACATGATCCATGCATGGGTCAGAACCAGTGTAAGTGTATATTTCAGATTTAAATTCAATCCATATTCGCAGTGTACTTACTATATACCAGGCACTAGATTACGTGGGCTTTAAAACACATTGCCTCATTTAAACTTAATCCTATGAGACAATTAGTTTTATCTCATTTTAAAGATGAAGAAAACCAAGAGTCTTTAAATTGGAGTCTAAAAAAACCAAGATTCAAAGAGTCTTTAAATCACTTAGTCACAGCTCTTAAGATTAAAACCCAAACAGTAAAATACAAATTTTATGACTCTAAGGCCAGTGTTCTTTCACTATATGCTGATATCTCTAATTGAATTTAGCAACATGATTGACAATTTGGAATTTATAATCTTTTGCTTCCTTTAAGAATTGTCTTTCATATTTTAGTCTCTCTTCTGAATCCTCAAATGAACATTCTTACTTAAAAAATACAGACTTACACAAATAGATATCACCCCCTTCCAAAACTATATTAACCTGAAATTTTATATTCAGGTAGCCTGAAATATTAAATAATATCTGGATTGTATAAACTATTAATAATAAAATAAGGAATAATCTGTAAAAACCGGAGCTCAGGTTAAAAACAATGAGCTATGCTTTGTTTTCATGGTAACATAATGAGAAAAAATTAGATGGCCTAAAAGATAAAGTTCAGTAAATGGGTTCACAGCTTTAATATTTTTTGGAAAATTCATATACATCTAATCATTATTTTAAAATCCACATATTAATATTGTTTCTGCCAAAATATAGAGTACCACAGTATTAGAACCTCCTTATGTACCATTTCAGATCCTCTCAACTCTACCTCTTATTCCTGTCTCTGTTGCAGACTAGACCAACTTCTCATAGGATAATCTAACACTGTCTTGCTATGCCTTGGCCTACACCAAATACCCTTCTCTTTCTGCTCAGGAGCTTCTCTGACACCATGTGGTAGTCAGCCATTCTGCCAGTGGAGTACCCATGCACCCTGGCCTATCTTATAATAGACCCTTAAGTTGAACTATATCCCCTACATGAGATCTGGAATTTGATTTGGCAGAGAATAAATAACAAAGTGTAAAAGGAAACATTCAGCAAAAACTAAGTAAATGTAAAACCATAGAAGATTGAAGGAAAACAGCTTGCATAATAACCATATCAAGATAAACAAATGCCCAGAACACAACAGAAAATCACAAAGCACACAAAGCTCTGAGGAGAAATGGCCCAGCAAATGACCAAATCAAAATTCCAGAGGGGACACAGTATATGGAACAACTACTCAAGGATATTTATAAAGAAATAAAGGATATCAAGAATGCACTAGAAGAGCATAAAGCATAATTTAGGAGGTTAAATAGAAAAATGCAGCTTTCACAGAAATGAAAGATATAGTAGGCCAAATAAAGAATATACTAGAAATACAAGATAGTAGATTTGAAGAAGCAGAAGGAAGAATAAGTGAGTTAGAAGATAGAACAACAGAACTAGAGCACACAAAAGAACAAATGGCAAAAAACATGGAAAAAAATGTAGCTGGATCTTAGGGAAATGGTGGATAACAAGAGGCACAAAAAATACAAGAATTATTGGTGTCCCAGAAGGAGAAAAGAAAAACAAACCGTTGGAAAAGTTAGCTGAAGAAAACTTCCCAACTCTTATAAAAGACATGAATATGCACATCAGAGAGGCCCAGGGAACTCCAAATAGGATAAATCTGAACAAGTCCACACCAAAACATATACTAACCTGACTATCAGTTGTTGAAGAGAAACAGAAAGTCCCGAAAGCAGCACAAGAAAAGCAATCTACTACATACAAGGGAAAACACAGAAAACTGACTTCAGACTACTCAACAGGCACCATGAAAACAAGAAGGCAGTGGTATGATATTTTTAAGATCCTGAATGAAAAAGCCTTTTAACCAAGAATTCTTTTATCCTGTCAAGTTATCCTTCAAAATTGAGGGAGAGATTAAAATCTTCAAAGACAAAGAAAGATTGAGAGAACTAATCAACAAGAGATTAGCCTTATAAGAAATACTAAAGGGAGCCCTGTCAGATGATTTAAAAAAGACAAGAGAGGGAGGTCTTCAGGAGGGCACAGAATTGAAGAATATGAGTAAAGGTAATGTAAAGGAAAAGAGAGAGAGAAGGAAAATAATATACAAATCTGACAAATAGAAACTAAAGGACAAGATGGTAGAATCAAGAACTGCTTACGTCAACAAACTAGACAACGCAGATAAAGTGGGAAAATTCCTGGAGACACACAGACAAGCTACACTGACTCAGGAAGAAATTATTTCAACCAACCAATTACAAGTAAAGAGATTCAATCAGTCATCAAAAATCTTCTTATGAAGAAAATTCCAAGGCCAGATGGCTTCACGGGGGAATTTTATCAAACATTCCATAAAGAACTAACATCAATCCTGCTCAAGCTTTTCCCAAAAAAATTGAGGAAAAAGAAACTCTACCTAACTCATTTTATGAAGTTAATATCATTTTAATACCAAAACCGGGTAAAGATGCTAGAAAAAGGAAAACTACAGACCAATTTCCCTAATGAACATAGATGCAAAAAATCTCAATAAAATATTAGCAAATCAAATCCAACAGCACATTAAAAGAATTCTACATCATGACCAAGAGGGGTTTAAACCAGAACTGTAAGGATGGTTCAACACAAGAAATTCAATTAATGTAATACAGCACATTAACAAATCAAAAGGGAAAAATCACATGATCATCCCGATTGATGCTGAAAACCATTCGACAAAATTCAGCATCCTTTTCTGATAAAAAACACTCCAAAAGATAGGAATCAAAGTAATTACCTCAATATGAGAAACGGAATTTATGAAAACCAATAGCCAGCGTCGTACTCAATGGAGAGAAACTGAAAACCTTCCCCCTAAGATCAGGCACAAGGCAAGGTTGCCACTAGTATTCAACATTGGGCTAGAAGTTCTAGCTAGAGCAATCAGGCAGGACAAAGAAATAAAAGGCATCCAAATTAGAAAAGAAGAAGTAAAACTCTCATTACTTGCAGATGGCATGATACTATACTTGGAAGATCCTGAGAAATCTACAGCAAAGTTACTTGAGCTAATAAACAAATTCAGCAAGGTGGCAGGATATAAAATTAACATGCAAAAATCAGTAACATTTCTATATACAAGCAGTGAGCTAGCTGAGGAGTCAGTTAAGGAAAAAATTCCATTCAAAATAACAACTAAAAGAATCAAGTACTTAAGAATGAACTTAACTAGGGATGTAAAGGACTTGTACACAGAAAACTATATAACATTGCTAAAAGAAATCAAAGAAGATCTAAATTGTTGGAAAGACATTCCCTGCTCATGGATAGGAAGGCTAAATATAGTTAAGATGCCAATTCTCCCCAAATTGATCTACAGATTCAACACAGTACCAGTCAAAATTCCAACAACATACTTTGAAGATTTGGAAAAGCTTAACTACCAAATTCATATGGAAGGGAAAGAGACCCCGAAAAAAAAAAAGAACCGCTCTTACAGTGACTACTTTGAATGTTAATGAGCTAAACTCACCAATTAAAAGATACAGACTGACAGAACGGGTCAAAAACATAATCCATCTATATGCTGTTTACAAAAGACAAATCTTAGACTCAAGGACACAGTTAGACTGAAAGTGAAAGGATGGAAAAAGATCTTCTGTGCAAGCTGTAACAAAAAGAAAGCAGGAGTAGCTATACTAATATGAGACAAAATAAACTTTAAATGTAAAGATGTCAAAAGAGACAAAGAAGGACACTACATATTAATAAAAGGGGCAATTCATCAGGAAGAAATAACAATCATAAATGTGTATGCCCCCCAATCAAGGGACTCCAAAGTACATGAGGCACATACTGGAAAGGGAGCTATAGAACTATCAACAGTAATAGTGGGAGACTTCAATACACCACTCTCCACTATAGATAGAACAACCACACAGAGGATCAACAAGGAAACAGAGAAGGTAAACAATAAGATAAATGAATTAGATATAATAGACATATATAGATCATTACATCCAAAAACACTAGGATAGACATTCTTCTGAAGTGCACATGGAACATTCTCCAGGATAAATCATAAACTGAGACATAAACTGTATCTCTATAAATTTAATAAGACTGAAATTATACAAAGCATTTCCTCTGATCACGACAAAATAAAGGTGGCAATTAATAATCACCAAAAAATCAACACAGCTTGCACAAATATATGGAGATTAAACAACACACTCTAAAATAATCAGTGGGTTAAGGGAGAAATTGCTAGAGAAATCAGCAAATATCTGGAGATGAATGATAATGAGGATACAGCATATAAAAACTTATGGGATGCGGCAAAGGCAGTACTGAGAGGGAAATTTATTGCCCTAAATGCCTATATTAAAAAACAAGAACAAGCAAAACTTGAGGATTTAACTGATCACCTGTAGAATTTAGAGAAAGAACAGCAAAATAACTCCAAAGCAAATAAAAGAAGAGAAATGATAAAGCCTAAAAGCAGAAATAAACAAACTGGAGAACAATAGAAAGAATCAACAAAACTAAAAGTTGGTTCTTTGAGAAAATTAAAATTGATGGTCCCCTAGCTAGACTAACAAAGAAGAAAACAGAGAGGACAAAAATAAATAAAATTAGAAATGAGAGGGGTGTTGTTACCATAGATCATGAAGAAATTTTAAAAATCATTAAGAGAATATTATGAACAACTATATGCCAACAAACCAGACAACTTAAATGAAATGGACAAATTTCTGGAGACACGCAAACAAGCTTCATTGACTCAGGAAGAAATAAATGATCTCAACAAAGCAAGTAAAGAGATCCAATCAGTCATCAAAAATCTTCCCACAAAAAAAAAAAAAAAAAAAAAAAAAAAGCCCAGGACCAGATGGCTTAACAGGAAAATTGTATCAAACTTTCCAAAAAGAACTGACACTAATCCTGCTCAAATTCTTCCAAAGATTTGAAGAAAAGGGAATGCTACCTAACTCATTTTATGAGCGCAACATTACTCTACTACCAAAATCAGATAAAGGTGATACTAGAAAAGAAAACTACAAACCAATCTCCCTAATGAACATAGATACAAAAATTTGTAACAAAATACTAGCAAATCATAACCAATGCCACATTAAAAGAATTATACATCATGATCAAGTGGGATTCCTAGCAAGAGTGCAAGGGAGGTTCAACATAAGAAAATCAATCAATGTAATACAGCACATTAACAAATCGAAAGGGAAAAATCACATGATCATATCGATTGATGCTGAAAAAAGCATTCTACAAAATCCAACAGCCTTTCCTGATAAAAACACTTTAAAATTCAGGCATCGAAGGAAACTTTCTCAATATTATAAAGGCATATATGAAAAACCCATAACCAGCATCATACTTAATGGTGAGAAATTGAAAGCATTTCCCTTGAGATCAGGGATGAGACAAGGATGCCCACTATGATCACTATTATTCAACATTGTATTAGAAATACTAGCTGGAGCAATTAGACAGGAGAAACAAATAAAAAGCATCCAAATAGGAAAGAAAGAAGTAAAACTTTCATTATTTGCAGATGAAACGACCCTATACTTAGAAAACCCAGTGAAATCTACTGTAAAACTAATTGAGCTAATAAATAAGCAAAGTGGGCAGAATACAAGATTAATGTACAAAAATCAGTAATGTTTCTATACACAAGCAATGACCTATCTGAGGTGACAACTAAGGAAAAAAAACCCATTTAGAATAGCAACCAAAATAGTTAGGTAACTAGGAATAAGCCTAACCAGGGATGTCAAGGACTTATACACAGAAAATTACAAAAAAATTGCTGAAAGAAATAAAAAATGGCCTAAATAGATGGTAAAATATTCCATGCTCTGGATAAGAAGGTTAAATATTGTCAAGATGTCAATTCTACCCAAACTGATCTACAGATTCAATGCAATACCAATAAAAATCCCAACAACCTACTTTTAAGACTTGGTAAAATTGGTTATCAAATTTATATGGAAGCGAAAGAGACCTTGAATAGCTAAAGATATCCTAAAAAAAGAAGAGTGAGTTGGGAGGTTTATCACTTTCTGACTTTAAAGCTTACTATAAAGCCACAGTGGTCAAAGCAGCATGGTACTGGCACAAAGACAGAAGGACTGACCAGTGGAATAGAATCGAGAGTGCACAGATTGATCACCACATTTATGGACATTTGATCTTTGATAAGACCCCCAAATCCACTGAATTGGGACAGAATAGTCTTTTCAATAAATGGGCATGGGAGAACTGGATTTCAATAGCCAAAAGAATGAAAGAGGACCCCTACCTTACACCCTATACAAAAGTTAATTCAAAATAGATCAAAGACCTTAATGTAAGAGCCAATACCATAAAACTTCTTGAAAAAAAAAGTAGGGAAATATCTTCAAGATCTAGTAACAGTAGGTAGCTTCTTAAACTTTACACCTAAAGCACAAGCTGTGAAAGAAAAAATAGACAAAAGGGAACTTCTTAAGATCAAGAGCATCCGTGCCTCAAAGGACTTTGTTAAAAAGGTGAAGAGGCAGCCAACTGAATGGGAGAAGATATTTGGAAGCCACATAATCACATAAAGGCTTGATGTCCTGTGTACATAAAGAAATTATATAGCTCACTAACAAAAGAACAAACAACCCAATTAATTATAAAATGGGCAGAGGAAACGAATAGGCACTTTTCTGAAGAGCAAATACAGATGGCTAAAAAAGCATATGAAGGGCTGCTCATCTTCATTGGCTAAGAGAAATGCAAATTAAGATGACAATGAGATATCACCGCACACCTATAAGAATGGCTGCTGCTAAACAAACAGGAAACTATAAATGTTGGAGAGGATGCAGAGAAATTGTAACACGTATAATTGTTACATTGGTGGGAATGTAAAATGGTTCAGCCACTGTGGGAATCAGTTTGGCGATTCCTCAGAAAAGTAAATATTGAGTTGCCCTATGACCCAGCAATACCAATACTCTGTATATATCCAGAAGAGTTGAGGGCAATGACACAAACAGACATTTGCATACCAATATTCATAGACGCACTATTCACAATTGCCAAGACATGGAAACAATCCAGGTGCCCATCAACAGATGAGTGGATAAACAAAATGTGGTATATACACATGATGGAATATTATGCAGCATTTAGACAAAATGATGTCCTGAAACACAGGCCAACATGGATGAACCTTGAGGACATAATGCTGAGTGAAATAAGTCAGACACAAAAGGACAGATACCATATGATTCTATTATTATGACTCTGATAAAGCTGCCAGTGTTTTGGAGCAGCTAGAAGGAAAAATATATGGGCATGGTAGCCCATGACAAACTCTGGGAACTGTTCTGTAGCTGCTTGTTGAAGTATGCTTTGAAAATTATTGCTTTGTTTCTTTCTTTCCTTTGTATATATATGTTATATTTTACAACTAAAAAATGTTTTTAAAAAACTGTAAGCAGTTATAGTAATATTAGATACCATAATATATTCCTGAAATCAAATTTTCAAAAATATACCAAAGGATCTTTTTGATTCAAGACTGTAGTTTGGAAATTTTGATTAAGTTATCTCCGTGGAGATGTGACACATCAGATTGTGGGTGAAATCTTTTGATTAGATGGAGATGTGACTCCACCCATTCTAAGTGAGTCTTGATTAGATTACTAGAGTCTTTAAAAGGGAAACACTTTGGAGAAACAACAGAAATGACAGAAGCTCAGAGTCGACAGAGAGAGCCTACAGAAACAACGGCAGGAACAGGAACCTCAGAGCTGACAGAAAGAACAGAGACACGGATGTTTGGAGATGCTTGGAGGCCAGCAGATGTCACCAAGAGATGTTAAGCAAACCAAAACCTGAACAGAGCCAAGGAAAGCCAAGAGATGAAGCCCAGCCCCATAGAAGCAAAGTGAGGAACACCCACGTGTACAGAGGCTGAAAGCAATGGAGCCCAGGAGCAAAGTTCCAGCAGATGGCAGCCACGTGACTACCCAGTAGACAGAGCTGTTCCCGACTCATAGGCCTTTCTGGAGTGAAGGGAACCTCTTGTTGGTGCCTTAATTTGGACATTTTACAGCCTTAGAACTAACTATACACTTGTAATTTATTAAGTTCCCCTTTTTAAAAACCATTCCACTTCTGGTGTATTATATTCTGGTAGCTTTCAAGCTAACACAGAGACCTACCCTTAAATAGATTTTGTATATCTGCACATGTGTGCTTTTTACTAAGATTGAACTATAGTTTTTTAATAGTCAACCCTTTTCAAAATCCAACTTTTGAGATAGTATACTCATTGTCCAAAGATTTTCACAGATCTCTATGATGTATCTCTCTTAAAATCAAATAAGGCACGGGTTCAAGTTCTGGCCTATGCACTTCCCAAACAAATAAAAAAGCAAACAAATGAAAAAAAATTAAAAAATAAAAATTCAACAAATGGTACTTCAATAAGGGGATACTCACTTGGAAAAAAAATGAAATTTGACCCCCACCGTACAGCACACAAAGAAAAAAAAATCAAATAAGGCAACTACAAAACACAGCTTTTGTGTTTGAACTTCTAAACAATAAAAAGTTTGCTCAATTTCAATGCTGCTGTGTTTTTCATAAGCTTTTAGAATGTCATTGAACCTCTCCATACCTCAATTTCTACCTTTATAAAGATGGAATGTAATTCCTACTTCACAGATTACTAATTATAAGGATTCAATACCCATTATAGCATCCAGCAAGTAAGTCTGGCAAGTAATTTTCACTGCTCTTATTACCGTAATCAGTAAAATTCATTTTATTTTAATCCTTTGAGTCTGCCATCATGAGATAAAACACTTGTTTTGTAGACTTGTTATTTCCACCAAAAAAAATCTTTCATTGCACTGTATTTTTCCAGCCATGGGCAAATATTTGAGTTCATCTAATGCTTGGAATCAAGATAACTCCACAGAATAAACTGAGCAGAACTCTTGGATCTTTGGAATGAGAGCACTCCAAGGCATATTGCTTTAATGTAAGATTCCTCTGTCTCATAACCAACTCTATCCTCTTTCTTCCATCATTGAATTTATACAGTTCTCATGCAGTCATTCATTCACTCAACAAGTATTGAAAAATCCAGCTATGATGTGGTAAAGTGGCATCAAAATAATTCAATCACGTAAAATACACAGTCGCATTACTACGAAGATAATTAAATAAATAGGTTAATAAAGTAACTGGAAGAAATTGTAGAGGTCTTTCTTTTTCCTTATATAAATAATTCATTTACAATGTAAATAGATGTTCCTTGTTGGAACTTTTTATATCAAGTTTACTTCTCGTTTTCTGAATTGGGATAGTCATAATCAGCTGAATCCAAGCCTATTCCTGTCTTGGTGCCCCACCTGGTGGCACATTAAAGCTTAAATATTGATGGGATGCTTCGGAGTCCTGTAGAAATTGGTGGATCCTGTATTAATTGGGACTTCTAAAACAGCATCAGTGATTCCAGGAATAGTGAGCTAGCACTTGTTTCATAAGCTTGATCCAAGAAAACTGGGCCATGATATATGGGGATCCACCCTCAACTTCCACCCAAGACAGAACTACCTACAAATTATTTAAACTTCTAGCCTCATTAACCCACCACAACCACCCTTAGAAAGTAAGCACTTTATCCTCCATTCACTTCTCCCTCCATTTGAAAAAAAGCTGAACATAGAACAAGAATTAATTGACAGTAGCATTATAAATGAATTCTTATTACGGATCAGGCACATTATAATAGGGTTTTTACAATATTTGTTCAGTCTACCATTTCCTAGGCTATCCTAGGTACTGGTGATACACTAAAGAACAAAAATCACTAGGTCCTTGTGCTTATGAAATCTCCAATCTAGTGAGAAAAGCAGACATTTATCACAAAATCCTATAAACAAATATGACAAGTGCTATGAAGTAGAGAGTTGGGTGCTCAGAGAATGTGTAACAGAATAATCTGATATAATCAAAGAGATCTAAGAAGAATCTCCTGAAGAAGTGCTTCATCTACATTTTACAGTTTCCCCTACATTTACAAACTGAAGGTTGAATAGGCAAAGGGGAAGTAGATAATTTCTGGCACAGATAACAGAATGTGTAATGGAAACATTTAGAAACAATTAAAACTATGCATTTTTAATTCCCCTTGTAAACCATGTTTTCCTGAATTTTTTTTCCTTTAAGGTCAAGCTGTGAGTTTTGCTGTGCACAGGGAAGGGCAGAACAGGTAACTTGGTAAAAAAAAAAAAAAAAAAAAAAAAAAAGTCATTCAGCTTTAAAAACAATGGTTACTTTTTTAAGTCCATGGCAAAACTTCTTTCTTGTAAGCTAGGCTCCACTGAGAGAGAGAGGAGTCCTGTTTTTGTTGTTCTTTTGTAGTACTTGTTTTTAATTCCCATAGCTCCTTTCTGAATATCAAGAGACAAGTCTGATTTACACAGCAGGATTATATTGTAAGTCATCCTGAAGACGGGTCAGAGAACATTACATAAATGAGGTTCCAACCCTAACAGTTAGAAGGAAACTTGTCCAAGAATAACCAAGGGAGAGAAAGAGAGAAGGCCAGAAGGTCAAATCTGAGTGTCCTCATTTTCTCTGTAGTGTGTAGTAGTTCAAGGTATCACTGTTGCAATTTTAGCAAATGAACAGTGGAAGTGCAATGGCTTGAGAAGAATTCTTGATGGATAGGCCAGAAGGTGGTCTCACAGAGCCCCACTTACTCCATTATTGTGCTGCAGATAAGGCAGGTTAGAGTTATCAGGTCCTTGGCTGGGAACTTGGGGGTGGGGGATGGGAGGAACTGAGATGTCAAAAAAAATACCTATCAGAGGAACACTGAGGTTGGAATGAAACAGCCCCAAAAGAAGGACTGTTCCAAGGCCAGAAAGATGTTCTTGTACATTTTCTTTTTAAAGCTTTATTGTTTTACCTTTTACTTTTATATCTGCTATCCATATCCATTTGATTTTTGTGTATGGTGTGAGATAAGGATAGAGAGTGAACTCATCACCATTTATCAAAAAGATCAGCCTTTTCTCAATGAACTGCAATGCAATCATTCTCGCAAGTAAGATGATTCAATATATCTGGGGATTTTTTTAGCTCTCTATTCTGTTCTCATGTCAATTTCTCAAGCCCAAAACTACACTGTTTTAATTAGGTATATAATTGTCTTGATATCTGATAGCTTAAGTACTTCATCTTTGTTTTTCTTAAGATTGTCTTGACTACTCATAGTCCTTCACAATTCTATATGAATTTCAGAATAATCTCAATTTCCACAACGAAACCTCCTAGGATTTTGACTGAGATTGGGTTGGAACTATAGATCAATTTGGGAATAAACTATCTTTGCATTATTAGCTCTCCCAATCCCCGTACATGGCGTATTAATCAACATATTCAAGATTCTTTCATTTCTCTCAATAGAATTTTGCTGTTTTTTCCTCCATTTTTAGTCAAAGTTTTTCTAGGTATTTGATGTTCTTTGATGCTGTTTTGGTTTGCTAATGCTGTTGGAATGCAATATACCAGAAAGGGATTGGCTTTTATAAAGGGGATTTATTAAGTTTAAAGTTTAAGGCCATGAAAATGTCCAAAATAAGGCATCAACAAGAATATACTTTCACTCTCGAAAGGCTGATCACTTCCTGGGTTTCTCTGTCACCTTGTCACCTGGCAAGGCGCACGGCAATGTCTGTGGTCTTTTGGCTTCCTCGTTTCATTGCCTTCAGCTCCTAGTTCCAGTGGCCTCCTTTCTGAGCTTCTATGGACCCTCAATGAGCTCCTCCAGGGCAAAACATGGATTTCATCTCTTAGCTTAGCACCTTCAAACATCTGCATACTAGTTTCATTTCTCTGTGTCCTGTGTCAGCTATCTCAGCTCCTGTGAATCCTTGCTAATATCTTCCAGGGAATTTCTGTCTTCTGCAAGTATCTGTGTCTGGGCTTTCTCTAAAATGTTTCCCTGCATCAGATCTTTTAAGGTCTACGGTAAACTAATTAAGACCCTTGAACAGGCAGGGTCACACCTCCATGGAAATAATCTAATCAAAAGACCACACCCACAATTAGGTGAGTCAAATCTCCATAGAAACAACCTAATCAAAAGATCCCAGCCTACAACAGATCTGCCCCCAGAAGACTGGATTAGGATGAAAGGAACATGGCTTTTCTAGGGTACACAAGAGTTTCAAACCATAACAGCTGCTATTGTGAATGGTACCATTTTCATATTTCATTTTTCACTTGGTTTTCTGTTGCTTCCATACAGAAATAAAATGAACTTTTATATGCTTAACTTGTATCCAACAACCTTACTAAATTTACTTATTGATTCCAATAGTCTACAGATTCTTCTGAATGATCTAGGTGCATAATCATGTCATCTGAAAATAAGTTTATTTCTTCCTTTTCAATCCTTATTTACTTCTGCCTTACTGCATTGCCTGATCTCCAAAAAAATAAACAATGAATGTAAGTGTTGATAACAGGCCTCCTTGTCTCATACATAATCTCAGAGGAAAAGTTTTGAATACATCCCTATTTAAGATGTCTCCTAAAGGTTTTGTTTTTTGTTTTTGTTTTTGTTTTTTGTATACAACATTTTTTTAATTTATTTTTTTACAACTGAATGTTACATTTTATTTTTTGGCACCTTAAATAAAATACAGTCATTGCAAAACCTGTTTTTATACAGTAAGTTTCATATACCAATTTAAAATTAAGGCAAAAAAGGAAAAAATCTAGATACAGATATCAGAGTTTCTTGAATTCTAAATTTTAAACACTAATTTAAACACCATTTGATTAGCTATCAAAACTGTGTACATTCTCAAAATATCAAGTAGAAATGATCAGAAACATCAACTTTGCTAAAATAATGACCTATGTTACTGAACATTTTCAAGTTTTTGGTTTCAGGAAAATATAAAGATACAAATGTTTGTACAACTAACATAAGAAAATCTTCTTTCTTACGATATAACATTTGAAATCTATATTACTATAGCTATTAGTGATTTCTTTTGGTTACAACTTGCTTAGAACACCTATTTCCATCCTTTCACTTACAATCTGTTTGTGTCTTTGGGTCTATGATAAGCATCTTGTGAGCAGCATGTGGCTGGATCATGTTATTTAATCCATTCTGTCAATCTGTACTTTTAATTAGTGAGTTAGACCATTAACATTCAAAATTACTACTGTAAAAGCAGTTCTTGCATCTAACATTTTATCCTATAGCTTTTATTGTCAGATCTATATATTTCTTTCCTCTCTCACTTTCTATCCTTTAAGTTATCCTTGCTAATACTCTTCAATTCTGTACCCTCTCCAGAACATCCTCTCTGGTCTTTTTTCAGTCGACAAAGCTCCCTTTAATATTTCCTGTAGGGCAGGTCTCTTGGCAAATTCTCGCAGCCTTTGTTTATCTGTGAAGATTTTAATCTCTCCCTCAATTCTGCAGGACAACTTGGCAGGATAAAGAATTCTTGGCTGCAAGTCTTTCTCATTCAGAAATTTAAATATATCATACCACTGTCTTCTCATCTCCATGGTGCCTGTTGAGTAGTCTGAGCTCAGTCTTATATAGTATCCCTCGTATGTAATAAATCTCTTTTCTCTTGCTGCTTTCATAACTTTTTTGCTTCTCTTCAAGATTTGACATTCTAATAGGTATACATCTTGGAGTAAGTCTATTTGGATTTATTCTATTTGGGATCCATTGTGCTTGTTTGGTTTGGATATTTGTCTTTTATAAAAGTTGGGGAATTTTCCCCCATTGTATCTTCAACTAGCTTTCCTATTTCTTTACTCTTCTCTTCTCCCTCTGGGACACCAATAATTCTTATAATTGTACCGTTCATGTCATCTACATTTTTCCTGAAATCAAGTTACATTTTTTTCCACCTTTCTTGCCATGTTTTCTTTTGAACATTCAAGTTCATTTGTCATGTCTTCTAATTTGCTTATTGTTTCTTTCATCTCTTGAAATTTACTATTGTGAATCTCTAATATGTTTTTAATTTTGTCTGCATATCTTTCATCTCTGTGATGTCTTTATTTTTCTATTTATCCTTTCAAATTCTTCTTTATGCTCTTCTAGTGTCTTTGTGATAACCTTTATATCATTATGAACAATCTTAATTAGTTGTCCCAAATTCTGAGTTCTCTCAGATGATTTAATTTGGTCATCTGGCCGAGCCATCTGCCTCTTCTTTATGCTCCCCCAGTGTCTTCTTGTGTCTTTTACTTTATTCTGAACAAGCTTAATCAGCCACTCCAAATTTTTTGTCCCCTCAGGTGATTTAATTTGGTCATTTGGGTGAACCATATTTGTCTGATCTTTCACATGCTTTATGATCTTCTGTTGTGGGTGGGGCACTTTAATGTCTTAAGATTACTTTGCAGATTTATTTCCTTTCCACGTCTAAGATTTTGTATCTACTCGTATTGGCTTGGAAGGTCCCCTTTTGGATTTGGTTTTTCCATCTTTCCCCATGAGACCAAGACCCTAATCTCAACGAGGGAGGGGTGGGGGTAGAATTCTAGTTAGGGATTTGTTTGACAGCTAGGCAGTTAGTCAATTTGTCAGACTGGAGTTTCCTCTTCTCCCCAGAAGACGGCACTCATGAGCCCTCTCAACCCCCTCAGGCCCACCTAACCCTGAACACAGGTGCCAGCCCAATCAAGTGAAAACCCAACAGGACACCAGCCAGTGCTGTCAACTTGGCAGGCACCAAAATCTGCCAACTCTGGAGCTGGGGGCAAGCAGCACACACCCCAACAGAGACATCTCCTATGTGGCCAATGGATCTGATGGCCCCCAGACTCTCCCCTGCTAGTTCACCAGAAGTCTATCTCCTATAGGTTTTTAAATAGATATCTTTATCAAATTTTATTCGAAGTTTGCCAAGACTTTTTTTAATCACTGCTATTATTGGATTTTTATCAAATGCTTTCTCTGCATTTTTTGGAATAATGACTTTTTCTTTTCCTGATAATGTATAAATAATTTTATTTTTCATATTAAACTACCCTTGCATCTGCTAAATAAATTCCATTGGTCATTGTGGTAGTTAGATTCAGTTGTCAACTTGGCCGGGTGACAACACCTAGTTCTGTTGCTGTGGGCATGAGCCAATGGTATGTGAACCTCATCTGTGGCTCATTACATTTGCAGTTGGCTAGGAAGCATGCCTGCTGCAATGAGTGATGTTTGATTTAATTGGCTGGTGCTTAAATGAGAGAGCACAGCATAGCATCATCCCAACACTCGCAGTTCAGCCCAGCCTTTGGAGATGCAGAGAGAAATCACCTGGGGGAAAGTTGTTGGAACCCAGAGGTCTGGAGAGAAGGCCAGCAGAGATCACCCTGTGCCTTCCCATGTAAGAAGGAACCTCAGTTGAAAGTTAGCTGCTTTTCCTCTGAAGAACAAATGAAATAAATCCCCTTCTATTAAAAGCCAATCTGTCTGGTGTGTTGCATTCCAGCAGCTAGCAAACTAGAACAGATTTTGGTACCTGAGAAGTGGGGTGCTGCTGCGGTTTGTAAATACCAGATATGTTGGAATGGTTTTTTGGATGGCTAAGGGGAAGATTTTGGAGGAACTGTGAAGAGAATGATGGAGAAGTCCTGGAGTGCTTGAAGAGACTGTTGGTATAAACGGAATCACTGCCAATCTGGACAAAGGGGGGCACAAAAGGGACAAACTGGAATTTGCAGAGTGAGAACCATGGAAGTTCAGATCTGAAGCCAAGAAACCTCGGCCAGGACAGTGGACTCACCCATATACATGGAGAGGATAAGTTTACTCTGAAGGGCAAGAATGAGTCTCCCACCTTGTTGCAGTGGAAGAGTAATGCAGCCTCAGGCCTTGGAGAAGGTACAGCACGCTCCTTGGAGGACTGGGGAGAGCCTGGCTGCCACCACATGGAGGGGTTGAGCATGTGCCCTGGGAATGGCAGAGAACCCAGGTGTAGCCCCGATGCCTGGAGAGCGTGGAGCCAAGAAAAAGGTGGTCTCCTCAATGTCCCCCGAAGTTGATTCAGAAAGAGGTGGACAACTGCATAGGGCCTTGGAAAGGGTGGGACTGTCACTTTCTAAAGCTGAAGGATAAATGACTTTCAGACTCTGAAATCCAATGGTGTTTGCCCATCAGGTTTTCCTTCCAATTTCTCCCTATGGATCCTGTGACTGTCCCTCCTTTCTATATTGCCACCAGACAACTTGCTTTGAAAATTCATAGGTCCACAGCCAGAAGATAATTTTTTGCACCTTAATATTGTTTAAGGTGATGTATGTAGTTGCCAAGCTGACAAAGGGTGGACATGTGGTAGTTAGATTCAGTTGTCAACTTGGCCAGGTGATGACACCTAGTTCTGTTGCCATGGACATGAGCCAATGGTATGTGAACTTCATCTGATGCTCATTACATCTGCAGTTGGCTAGGAGGCATGCCTGCTGCGATGAATGATGTTTGATTTAATTGGCTAGTGCTTAAATGTGAGAGCTCAACGTAGCACATTCCAAGCAGCTCAGCATACCTCATCTCAGCACTCACAGCTCAGCCCAGGCCTTTGGAGATGCAGAGAGAAATCACCCCGGGGTAAGTTGTTGGAACCCAGAGGCCTGGAGAGAAGGCCAGCAGAGACCATCCTGTGCCTTCCCACGTAAGAAAGAACGTCAGTTGAAAGTTAGCTGTCTTTCCTCTGAAGAACTAATGAAATAAATCCCCTTTTATTAAAAACCAATCCATCTCTGGTGCGCTGCATCCTGGCAGCTAGCAAACTAGAACAGTCATGATGTATTGTTCTTATTACATATAACTGGATTTAGTTTTTTTTTATTATTAAGAATTTTTAGATTTATTTTCATGAAGATTGGTCTGGAATTTTCTTGTAATTCCTTGTCAGGCTTTTTAATCAAAATTATGCTGGTTTCATAAAAAGTAAGGAAGTAGTTCATATTTCCAAGTTTTAGAGAAGAATTTTGTAAAAGACTTGTTTTATTTCTTCCATTTGTGTTTGAAAAAATCCATTTTTGTAGCCATCAAACCTGTGATTTCCTATATGGGAAAACACATCCTCCCCCCTTAATGACTCAACCTTTTTAATAAATGCAGGACTGTTCAATTTTTCTATTTCTTCTGTCAGCTTTAGTTTGTATATTTTTATAATGTATCCATTTTATCAAAATCATCAAATTTATTAGTGTAAAATTGTCCTAATAGTTTCAGTGTATTTTTGTAAGTTTCACAGTGTTTTAGTCAGGGTTCTCTAGAGAAACAGAACCAATAGGAGATGTGCAGGTTTGAAAGTGATGCATACCCCAGTAAAGCCATGTCTGTTATCTTGATTCAATTCTGTAGGGTGGTACCCCTTTTAATGTGATTATTTCCACAAAGATGTGGCATGCCCAATTGTGGATATGGCCTTTTGGTTAGATGGTGATGTGACTCCACCCATTCAGGGAGGGTCTTAATTAGTTTACTGAAGTCCTTTAAAAGAGGAAACATTTTAGAGAAAGCTCAGAACTCACACAGCCAGAGAGCTTTAAAGATGAAGAAGGAAAATTCCCCCCAGGAAGCTGTTTGAAACAAGAAGTCAAAGACCCCACATACCTATCGGCCCTTCTTGAACTAAGGTATCTTTACCTGGATGCCTTAGTTCAACATCTTTTTATAGTCTTTGAACTGAAACTTGTAACTTATTAAATTCACTTTTTAAAAGCCATCCCATTTCCAGTATATTGCATTCTGGTAGCTTAACAAAATAATACAAGAGATATCTGTGAATATGAGATTTTGTAGAAGCATCTCATGCAACTGCGGGGATGCATGAGTACAAATTCTGTAGGGTAGGTGGCTAGCTGGCAACACGAAGAAAATAGTCAATGAACGCTCTAGGAAAGGCCAGCCAAATGAAGAAAAAGTGAAAGTTCTCCTACCTCCCTTAAAAGTGTTCAAACAATTGGATTAAATCCAGCTGACTGGATTTTCTCATTGCAGAAGACACTCCCTTAGTTAATCATAGATGTAACCAGCCACAGATACAATCAACTGATGATTTAATAAACCAGCCTTAGGGTTTATTAGCCAGCCATGAAATGTCCTTACAGTAACAGTTAAGCTAGCGCTTGCTTGACCAGACAATTGAGCACCATTACCTGGCCAAGTTGACACATGAACCTAACCATCACACATATTAAATTCCCTTTTTCATAACTAATGCAAGTAATTTTTGTTGCTTTTATTTTTCTTGATCATTTAGGCTTGCTAAGACCTTATCAATTTTATTAATTTACTCAGTAATCCAGCTTTTGACTTTGTAGACTTCCTCTACTACACATTAGCATTCTGTTTCATTGGTTTCTGCTTTTTATTATTTCCTTCTCTCTACTTCACTTAGATACATTTTGCTGGTTTTCTCTATAATTTGAGAAGAAAGCTTAAGTCACTTATTTTCAGCCATTATTCTTTTGTAATGTATGCTTTTAGGACTATAAATTTCTCTCTAAGCATATTTTAGCTGTATCTTATAGATTTTGATATTTAGTATCTTCATTATTTTTCCATTCAAAATATTTTCTAATTTCTTGTTTGATTTCATATTTGAGCCATGAATTATTTATAACTGTATTACTTAACTCAAGTTTTTTCCCAGATACTTTTCTATTCCTGGTTTTTAGCTTAATTCTTTATTGGACAGATTATATACTTTGAATTATTTCAGTCCTTCAACTGCCAATCTGCTGAGTTTTTTGTTATAAAGAGGTGGACTCTATCTTCAATGTTTGACCACTGGCAGGCCCCCTTATTCCCCTTTCTCCTTATTCCCTTTCCCACCCCAATCCGGGGTGACCTGACTGATAAAGAAGACCATATGTACATACCCTCGGTCTCTGCACACCAGCAGGAATTTCATATAGCTGTCTCTAACCCAAGATGTGGGAACCTCCACCTTGCCCTACCTCTGAACCAATAAAAATCAAAGTCATTTGCCATGTTTCACCCTTGCTTCACTCTAGACCAAGCCTCAGCCCTTCTTCTTGGTGAAATCGTTTGCTGTTTTACCGTGAGAATAACAAGCTTGATTTCATTTCCATTGGTGCCTATGTGTCATTCATCCGACAGGTATAAAAATCACTGGGTGGCAGGCTTCCCAGCACTTAGGAGACTCCCAAATAAAAAAATCTCTCTTTATGACCTGGCAAATGGTCAATTTCACCAAATGTTCCACAAATGCTTGAAAATTATGTGACTCTATCATTGTTTGGTCTAGTATTTATTTAAATTCTGAGTGTAAGTGAATTTTATTGGTTGTGTTAATATATTTTATATCTTTACTGATAACTGCTTATTCTATCAGCTATTGAGAAAGGTGTATTACTGTATGCCACTATGCCTGTGGATTTGTCTTTCATATTTCAGTCCCTCCAATGATCCTATAATGAAGCTAAATTATTGGATGCATACAGATTTAGAATTATGACCTGTTCTTATTGGGATAACTCCTTTATCATTATTAAGTGTTCCTTTTTATCTCTGATCATGGTTCTGTATCAACATACCTACACAAGCTTTCCTTCACTTAGTGTTTGCATAATATATTTTTGGATCCTTTTTCATCTAACTTCTCTGTGTCCTTATCTTTAACATGGTTTCCTGTGGGCAGCATGGAGCTTTTTAAAATTCAGTCTGACAATTTTAGTCTTTTGTTTGGAGAATTGAGTTCATTTACATTTAATATAAGTACTGCTATAAGTGAGTTTATATCTACAATATTACTATCTGTTTTCTACTTCACCAGTGTGTTTTGGGTTCCCTTGTCCTTTCCCTTTCTCCTCTCTCCCTCCCCCTCCTTCATTTCTTCCCTTGCTCCCTCCTCATTCTCCTATTCTCCCCCTTCCTTTTCCACACCCTCTTCTTCTCTCTCTCTCTCTCTCTCTGTGCTTTCTTTTGGCTAATTCAAATGTTTTATATCATTCTTTTTTTTTCCTTCTATTAACTTGCTAGTAGAGATTACAACCTGCATCCTTATTACAGGATGTTCTAGTTTGCTAGCTGCCAGAATGCAGTATACCAGAAACGGAATGGCTTTTAAAAAGGGGAATTTAGTAAATTGCTAGTTTACAGTTCTAAGGCCAAGAAACTGTTCCAATTAAAACAAGTCTATAGAAATGTCCAATCAAAGGCATTCAGGGAAAGATATCTTGGTACAAGAAGGCCAATGAAGCTCAGGGTTTCTTTCTCAAGTGGAAGGGCACATGATGAACACAGTCAGAGTTTCTCTCTCATCTGGAAAGGCACATGGCAAATATGGTCAGGGTTCCTCTCTCATCTGGAAAGGCACATGGTGAACACAGCATCATCTGCTAGCTTCTTCTCCTGGCTTCCTGTTTCATGAAGCTCCCCAGGAGGCATTTTTCTTCTTCATCTCCATAGGTCGCTGGCTGGTGGACTCCGCTTCTCATGTCTATGTCGTTCTGCTCTGCTCTCTCCGAATCCCTTATTCTCCAAAATGCTTTCTCCTTATAGGAATCCAGAAATTTATCAAGACCCACCCAAATGGGTGGAGACATGTTGTCACCTAATCCAGCTTAACAAACCACTCTTGATTAAATCATATCTCCACAGAGATGATTGATTACAGTTTCAAATATACAGTATTGAATAGGGATTATTCTGCCTTTACAAAATGGGATTTTGATTAAAACATGGCTTTTGTAGGGTCCATACATCCTTTCAAATCAGCACACAGGATAATTGAAAAATAGTTTCCATCACTTCCCCAATACTGCTAGAATTCCATTGGCCGCCTTCAACATATTGCAGTATTGAGTTCCTACCCTTTAGTTTACAATTTAAACTTTATAAGACATTACAATTATTGTTTTGTACAGTCATTATTCATTTGTATTTGTCCATATTTCCATTTGTTCCACCTTTCTGGTGTTCTTCATTTTCTCTTAGATTTCCTTCTGCTTAAACAGCTTTCTTTTTTATTTTAGAATAGGCTTGCTGTAAATATCAGGTTTAGTTTGTCTGTAAATTTCATTACTTCACTTTCTGTTGAAGGATACTTTACAAGGCATTGAATTTTACGTTGGCAGTTACTGTCTTCCAGCACTTAAAAATGTCAGGATATTGTCTTCTAAATTTCATCGTTTTCATTGAGAAGTCAAATAACAGTCTTATTGTTTTTCTTTTGAGTAATAGATCTTTTTTCCTGACTACTCGTAACATTTTTTTTCTTTTCCCTATTAGTTTCTCATGGCTGCTGTAACAAATTAACCCAAAACTGGTGGCTTAAAGCAACAGATACTTATTCTTTCAGAGTTATGGAGGCAAAATCTGGCAGGACCTTACGTCCCTGACGCCTGTAGGGGATATTATGTTTCTTGTCTCTTCCAGCTTCTGGTGGCTGTCAGTATGTTTTGACCTGCAGTTGTATCAGTTCAATTAGTCACTCAATCTTCACATCACCCTCTTCTGTGTCTGTATATGCTGTGTGTCTTCTGATATTTGTCATTAGATGCAAGGCCCACACAGATAATCCTGGATGATTCTTCATCTCAAAATCTTAATTATATTTGCAATGACCCTTTTTCCAAATAAGATAACTGTGTTAGTTGGCAAGCTACCAGAATGTGATATACCAGAACTGGAACGACTTTTAAAAAGGGGGATTTAATATGTTACAAGTTTACAGTTCTAAGGAAGTGAAAGTGCCAAAATTAAGGCACCAACAAGAGGTTACCTTCACTCAAGAAAGGTCGATGGGTCAGGAACACTTTGTCAGCTGGGTGGTCATGTGACTGGCATCTTCTGGTCCCTTGCTCCTAGCTCCATTGCTTTCAGCCTCTTTTCCTGTGGGGGTTCCTCACTTTACTTCTCCAGGGCCGGCTTTCACCTCTTGGCTTCCCTTGGCTTTCTCCAGGTTCTGGCTTGCTTAACATCTCATGGCAACATCTGCTGGGCTCCAAGCATCTCCAAGCATCCTTGGCTCTCTTCTTCACGTGTCCACATCTGTATCAGCTCTGCTGTGAAGTTTCTGTCAATTCTGAGGCTTCTGGTATTTCTGTCATTTCCGGCTCTCTCCAAAATGTTTCCTCTTTTAAAGGATTCCAGTAAGCTAATCAACACCCATCTGGAATGGGTGGAGTCACATCTCCATCTGATCAAAAGTCACACCCACAATTGGGGGTGTCACATCTCCTTGGAGATAATTTAATCATAAGATTCTAACCTTGCATTGAATCAGAATTAAAAAAAAATTTGTCACTCCCACAAGATTAGATAAGGATTAAAACATGGCTTTTATGTTTTGAGGGTACATAATACTTTCAAACTGGCACAGTAACATTTAAAGGTTCTGGAGATTAGGACATAGACATATCTTTTGGAGGGCCACAATCTTGCTCACTATACCTTTGCTTTCAACACTTTTATGATGATGGACTTAAGTGCAGTTTTCATTGTATTTATCATGCTTGCAGTTCATCATGTTCTTTAATCTCTGGCTGGATTTATTTCAAAAGCTTTATAATATTCTCAGCTATATGGTGTTCAGATATTGCTTCTGTCCCAATCTTTATCTCCTCTTTTTCTGGATCTTTAATTAAATGTACATTAAACCTACTGAGCATCATGTACATGTAGTGGTGTGCTACAGCCAGCTTGTGTCCATCTGACAGAGGTGACCGTTAAGTACTCAGAAGTTTTTGTGAGTCAGCTGTTAAACCACTGGTAGACTGAAGTCAGGCATATAAGAGCATCTGCACCATGACAATCAGAAAACACTATAATTGAAGACTTTTTTTCAGAGAGCTCAATTATCAGCACATTACATGTTATGCTCTGCTCTGTTCTTCCCTCCCTTTTGCCTCTCTATACTTCAGTTTGGGTATTTCTTCTAGTCCACTAAGTCTATGTTCTGCTGTCTTCAGTCTGATGAAACCCATCCACTATGTTCTTGATTTCAGTTATTGTATTTTTTTAGTTTTCTATATCCATTTTGCTCTTTCTTATAAATTCCAATTCTCTTGTGAAATCTTCATCATTTCATCTTTTTTGGACATATTTTCCTTTCTTTTCCTAAATATATTACTCACAGTTATTTTTAATTCCTTATCTCTAAATTCAAACATCTCTACCATCTGTGGCTCTGTCTCTAATATCTGCTTTTTCTCTTGATTACAGGTCATATTTGCCTTGTCTCACTTTGAAAAAACAAACAATAATTTTCTGTTGTATGTCAATCACTGTGTATTAAAAAAAAAAGAACATGAAAGCTCCTAATAAAGTTGTTTTTCACCAAGAGATTTTCTTCCTCCATTAGGCTCATAGAATGAGAGGCTAATTACAGCAATTCAGCTAGGTACTGCAGTGGGTTGAAGATGAGTTTCAGTTATTAACAGGACTCAAGTTTACTTCAGGTACCCCCCTTGTCCTGTAGCTCTCCTGAACTTTTTAGTGAGAGTCTGGTAAATTTCCATCTCCTCAACTCTGAGAAACTGGATGATCTAGTTCTGTCCTTCTAAAGTTTTCAGCCCAGCTCTTCAGCCTCCTCTTCCCACATTTTAAAATCTAGCAAATGTCTTGAAAGGAAGACTAGCTGTGTGTATGAGGCAGGTCCCTTTCCTTGGTGGGGTTACAGAACTACATGCGGTTTCATTTTGCCCTTTAGATGCTTAGTGTAGCTCCTCAGCCATGTTTTGAATATGGAGCATAAAAATTTGGCTAATGTGAAAGCCATGCATTTGAAGTGATTCAAGTTTCACTTTTTCACTCCAGCTCTACATGACTAATAAAAACTTTATTTGTTTTCTTTTCTCTCTGCAGAATACTTCTGCCTAGACCAAGCCAGATCTCCAGCACATACCCAGAATTGGCTAATCCCCTCAGGAAAACAAATGACTATTGTTCAGCAAAGCTACCTGAGAATGGCTCTTCCTCTTCTGGGATTTTAATATCATAAATTTGTTTATACAGCTGTCTGACATCTTTTAAAATATGACATTTATGTATCTTTGGCACCAGGAACACTGGTATGCCACAATTCACTATATTGTAGCTACTTGTAGAAGTCTCAATATTTAAATTTTCAAAGTATCCCCAAGAGACTTTAATGATCAGCCAATCTTAAGCAATACTGTCCTTATCAAATACTATTATAAATTTGAAGTCTGGGTTGAAATATCGTTGAGTCTCTTTGCTCTCCCTCATCACAGCAAGATAAATGGACTCCCATCCCATGGATCATCCACTTTGAAATATTCCCAGAAACTCTAACCTTCAACTTCCATTTATATATTATTGGTCCAAATTGCATCATTTGTCCACTTCTATCTGTAAGGGAGGCTGGGAAGCATAATTTTTTGAACTGAGGACATTGTTGTCCTGAAGAAAACTGGGCTTCTTTTAGTAAGAAAAATGGAGAAAATGGATATTAGGTAGAATTGATACAGTTCCATTCTTAGTATTTTTTAAAACTTCTTTCTTATCTAATTAATGAATTTTTCTCCATAATTGCACAAGAGAAAAATTATTTTCTGCTCCAAGTACCTTATCAAAAGCCCAAAGATTTCTGTTATTTCATAATTGCATGCAAGCAATACAACTTCCTGATTTGTAGTAGTCCTTTAACAATGAGACGGAAATAATTTTATTGGCAACCTCTTTCTACATCACTCAGTTCTCTCTAATAAGAAATTGTCAGTAAAATGATTTCTTTACAGATCTCTGAAGCCTGACCTTGTTCATAGATCTCTGCCAAATTGCTTTTTGAGGGATTAAGCTTTCACAGCAACTTTTATAAAATTTGTCTTAAGCAGATCATATTGCTGTTTCAAAATATCTCACAATTTGATATATGTGAAATTTGTAAATATCTCACAATAATAAGATGATTTATTTATCTTAAAGAAAAAATTGGGAATTTTTCTTAATTAAAGCCTATAAAGAGACATTTTATTTATGACAATGAATAACTGTTTCCTGTATCTTTGGTAAGAGTGAGATAAGGCAATAAGCTTAAATTTCAATAGGTTGAACTGATAATTAAGACCACAGAAACTATGAGGGGTGAAATCTTACCATGGAAATTGAGTCAACATCGGCATTACAAAACAAATTGTAGAAAAGTTCCTTTTGGAAATGATTACATTCATAGATTGAAAGAAAAATTAGATAAATCTTTTGAGACTGTTTGAGTAAAATGCAATTATGGCTTAAAGACATCTGACAAATGCAGATATTGATTATGGAAAGGTCTCATTTCAGGTAATAAGAAAACCCAAGTTTCTCCCACAATGCTCTATAGGCAGCATTGGTGCAGATAGGTGGTAGATATCATTGTTATCATTTTCAAAGCGAGTAGAAAATCAATAACCAACATTTCTTTTAGGTTCATTGACAGTAAACAAATAGGACTAGGGAAACTGGTTGAAGCAAAGAGAAAAGAAGAAAGAAAAAATCACATATATGCCACCAATTAAAAAGGTGCTACTTTAACAGTTGCTCGCTGTTTCAGAAGAGTTTTCACTTCTCTGCTTCTGTTGTCATGGCAATGAAAACTGAGACCTATTTTTTCCAGTTCTGAAATTCCACATAGCAATCATACTCTGAAGTATGAGACAACCCTGGAAGAAAAGGCAATGGGTAGGAGGAAGTAACATCTGTTGCACCCCTCCTAGATGTTAAGCACTTTGCATCTATTCATTTAACCCTAACATGAATACTGGGAAGTATCTTCAATTTACCAAGAAAAAAACTGAGGTTCATAAAATACATTGACAAAAGAGGAAAAACTAGAATAAGTATTCAGGTGTTCCCAACTTCAGAGCTCATGCTATATTCCCTATATCATAGTTTCTCCAGACCAAAAGCATAGACGGTGTAATTTTTAAGCCTAGGCCCTCATATGAATCCCAGAAGTGCTTTTCTTACTCTTTTGAAAATTGAAAACTAAAAATAAACTGATTTCCACAAGAAGGGACTTACTTCTTTTCCTGGTAGCTTATATATAGGAATTGCTGGTATTTATACCTACACCTGGAGTGAGAGAAAAAATCCCATTTCCATCCCTTGATTCCTAGATCCATGAATCCTGGCTATAGAAAAAACAATACCATATATTAAACACTGTATTTAGAACACATACCATATCCTGGATAGCAATGCCTCAGTCTGCAAAGTATTGCTACTAGCTGGAACCATAGCCGGTTACTCAAAAAAACATTTTACCATTAGAGCCAGCTGCTTTAGAATGATAGGAAACATGACAGGGCCAGTGAATTCCATGACCATGTGCCCACTACTGCACTTCATTTATTGAAAAATTACTTCCTTGGTCAGAAGCCATGCTATGTAGAATACCATGACACTGGACAAGGCATTGGGTAAATTCATGGATGGTAGTTTTGCAGAAGCATTGCCAGCAAAAAAGGTAAATCCATTACTGTATTTTAGCACAGAAGAAATAAAGTATTACCCCTTCCATGATGGACGTGATCCAACAGAATCAATCTTCCATCAAGTAACTGGATGATCACCTCAGTTAGTGGTGTCATATCAGAGGTTCACTCAGTCATTGCTGCTCACAGACTGAACACTCAGCAGAGGAAGATTTTAATAATAATCAAGTAACTTGAATGGTCTGGGTGAGTGGCTGAGCCCAGGTGTAACCTCCACCCCTGCCACCATGGCCACTTTTTTCATAAGCCCACTGACGAAAGAGGCTGACTAGTATGTATACAACAGGCCATTCAGGTTACTTGATTATTATTAAAATCTTCCTCTTCCAAGATTACCTTTTGGTGAGTATTCCATGGGACACAAATATCTTCATATTCTGCACCCATTTGGATAAGTTTACCTAATACTTCATCCCCAGACCTCCTTATCAGCACTTTTCCAGATGTGTTCCTTCCAAGTCCCTGACCATCCAGCCAAACCATTGGTCCCAGCCTATGAATTGGTATAGACTCATCTCTGACCATCTGTCCATTCAGAAAAAATGAACAATAAAGTTCAGTGCTCGAATTTCTACCCGCTGGGAGGATTTCCATTCATTGCCGCCATTCAGGGCTGTCCCAAAGTAGATCTGTTGTGCTAGAGTTGTCCACTTTGAGGTGATGCCTACATAACATACAGGAGCATCTGCAAACCAAGGCCAAAGCTTTTTTTCTTTCTCAGGCAACTGATTGTAGGGAACTCCCTATGAGACTATAAGTGAAGCTCAGAGAGATACTATATAATGCCACAGAGGTAGGGACCATGAGTATTAGGGCCACTTTCTCATGAAATTTACTTGTGCTTTAAGGTCTTGCTCAAGTAAATATATACCACTTATGTTTGACAATAGAGTATAGCTGTGCACACCAACTTTTTGGATCGGTGGAAAAGACAACAGTTTGTGATAGAAGCTCAGGTCACATGGTAACATGGTGGCCTATGGTTAAGGCTTAAGTCTGCACTAAGTTCCAGTAGCAGTCCAAAAGCTATCTCTAAACAGGAAAGTAGTTATCCAAAGTGGATGGGATGGCTTTGCTCCAAAGTCCTAAGGGTCTGAAATATGGTTCTCCTCACAAATTTATTTCTCACAGTTGGAATGAAAGGTGTGTCCTCTGGATTCTTCCAGTTCAAGGGAGCAGGTCTTCATTATAAATCCCACTCTAGCATTCCAATCTCCCTATGCCTTTGAATGTTTTTTCTCTATAGCATAACAATGCAGTTCTGGCATTCCAAATTCATTTAGTGTAGGCTACCTTTTGGTTCATATTTCAGTCAACCCACTAAACAATCTGTTAGAGATCTTCCTGGCCCCTTGAATTAAAACACTGAAACCAGAATCTTTTCTTAGTGGGCTCCTGCACCCTTAATAGCCATTCCCCAGATTTCTAGCTACATAAATTGGAAAAACCAACCAGTTCATTTAGTATTTATCACACTTCTTTACAAGTTACATTTTGCACCTCACCTTCTGAGGCTTGGTGAGACATGAGTCTAGTTACAGGACTTGAAGCAAACAGTAGTAGTGGAGAAATGTACTGAAGAAGCTCAACTTCAGCAAAGGCTTTCACAGGTTCTTTGGGCAGAAAGGGACTAAATTCCAAAGGGAGGGGTGGAAGGGCTGTCTCTACTGACAAAGAGGGAATAATTTAGGGCTCTAAGGCCCCCCAGATTGATTGAGATCTAGCCATATCTATGCACACCAATTTTCACAATCCTATTCCTTCCCAATCAAGGTCATAATGTTAACAGAACACACTGCAAGTTTGGGAATTCAATTTGTGTAATTCAGCAGCTTACCAGAGAAAATTCTGGGTGTGGTTTTCTGAAATCTTGGCCTTGCAGCTACAGGAAGTGTGCCGGTTTGCAAGGATTTATTACTCCAGAAAAGCCATGTTTAATCCTAATCAAGCTCATGGGAGCAACCATTTCTTTTAATCCCTATTCAATAATGCACGCTGGAAACTTGATTAGGTTATCTCCACAGAAATTTGATTCGGTCAAGTATGGGTATTAAACTTGATTAGATGGAGACATGTCTCCACCCGTACTAGGTGGGTCTTGATTACTTTACCAGCATCCTTTAAAAGAGGAAGCATTTTGGATAAAGCTTCAGAATGACATAGCCATGAGGAGCAGAGTCCACCAGCCAGCGACCTTTGGAGATGAATAAGGAGAACACCCCAGGTGGAGCTTCATGAAGCAAAAGGCCTGGAGAGGAAGCTAGTAGACATTACCATGTTTGCCATGTGCCCTTTCAGTTGAGAGAGAAATCCTGAACTTCATTGGCTTTCTTGAACCAAGGTATCTTTCCCTGGATGCCTTAGATGCAACATTTCTATAGACTTGCTTTAATTTGGACATTTCCACAGCCTAAAAACTGTAAATTAGCAATTTATTAAATTCCCCTTATTAAAAACCACTCCATTTCTAGTATATTGCATTCTGGCAGCTAGCAAACTAGAACAGGAAGTAAGAATTTCTTTCAGGAAAATTTCAGAAGCCATCCAGTCATTATGTGGAACTTGAGCTAGGGAATTTGAAAATCTGAGCTCACCCCCACTTTTCCCATTGCAGTTAAAAACAACCAACTAACTCCATTATACTCTTTATTTTGACAAAATAGTCTAAAGGTTGCAAATATTTAGTGATCTAGAGCCTTGTCTTTGAAAGGTACTTGATTACAGATATCCAAAATGATCATTTGATTAACTCTTTCTACTTCACGCCACTGGAAACAGGGTCATTAGGTCTTTAAAAATAATCAAATTGGAGAACAAATTGCAGAACATTCCAAATCAATTCAGAGAACTAATTTTTAAGATTTTCTTCCTCTAGAAACTATTCTAGTATGAAATTGTGTATCAGTTAGAGTTCAACTGGAGAAGTAGAACCAGTAGTATGGGTGGATGTATATGCATACACACACACAAACAGACACACACATGTCTAAATCTAGGTTTACATATGTATATATACAGACATAGACATAGGCATAGACATAGAGACAGCGACAGAGACATAGATATAAAAGGATTTATTACAAGTTACAGGTTTGCCCAATTTTGGGTGCTAGCTAAGCAAGTCTGAAGTCCATAAGGCAGGCAGTTAGGAAGAGAAGAGCATGAGCAGGCTGGAACTGTGCATATGCATGAAGTGAAGCTTTTTGTTCACAGGTGTAAGTCTCTGCACTCAGAAAAGACCCAGGTCCTCTTTTGAATGTCTTCCAATTGAATGAGTGAGGTTCACCCAAGATAATCTTCCTTTTAATTAGTCAACTGA
The DNA here is from genome assembly GCF_023851605.1 of Tamandua tetradactyla. Classification (NCBI taxonomy): domain Eukaryota; kingdom Metazoa; phylum Chordata; class Mammalia; order Pilosa; family Myrmecophagidae; genus Tamandua; species Tamandua tetradactyla. The sequence goes on along the minus strand of NC_135336.1, from coordinate 27,040,621 downwards.
TTCGAGATTGCAACCATATCTTCAAAATGCCTTCTCAGCACCATGTAAATTAATGTTTGATTAAATAATTGGAGACGGTGTATATATGGGGTCTCCCTCCCTTTCAACCTCCAATTTTTAGAATGTCCCTTAGGGACACATTTACCAGATATATACTAGAGAGGAAATCATAGTAACTTTAGTTCAGCCTCTCCAACTCAACACATGAAAATCTATCAAGAGAAACTACTGAAGAAATTTAAACAGGGGAATGACACATTCATATTTTCAGAAAGACCAGTCTAGCAGGAGAGCAGAAAATTGATTGGCAGTATGGCAGGGAGGCAGGAATTCCAGTTTGGTAGTTTACTAGACAGGATAAAATCCTGAATCAAAGCAGGGATACAGAAATGGAGAGGTGGTGATTGAATAAGAAGGTAAGGTCAGAACTTTTTAATCTTTAAGTCCATTTTATATATTTTTTTTATTTTATTGTTTGTGCTTTGGTGTCATATTTAAGAAACTATTGCCTACCCCAAGGTCATGAAGATTTACACCTTTGCTTTCTTCTAAGATTTTTATGGTTCCAGCTCTTACAGTTAATGCCTTTAATCCATTTTGAGTTAATTTTTTTATTTGGTGTGAGGTAGGGGTTCAACTTCATTCTTTTGCATGTAGATAGATAATTGTCTCAGCACCATTTATTGAAAAGACTATTCTTTCCCCCATTAAGTGATCTGGCATCATTGTTGCAAATAAACTGACCATAAATGTAAGGGTTTATTTCTGGAGTCTTAATTCTATTCTATTGACATATATCTATCTTTATGCACTGTCTTTATTAGTTTTGCTTTGTAGTAAGTTTTGAAACTGGAACATAGGAGTTCTTCAACTGTGCTCTTCTCTTTAAAGATTTTTGGCTCTTCGGGGTCCCCTAGAATTTCTAAATGAATTTTAGGATCAGCTTGTCAATTTCTATGACAACAAAAAAACACAGCTGAAATTTTTAAAGAAATCTGTTGAATGTACAGATCAATTTAGGGAGTATTGCCACTTTCACCTTATTTAGTTTTCTGACCTATGAAAATAGGGTGCCTATCTATTTAGGTCTTCTTTAATTTCTTTAGGAATTGAAAATCTTGCAGAGAAATAAGAAAAAGTATAACAGACTACTCTGAGAAAGGAAAAGCTACCTGAAAACGTTCCAATTTCTTTAAGTCCTGGTTATATTTAGCACACTTGTTTCATGATATTCCCTTGCTTCCTTACGGTAGATCTTTTGTATTTAATCTGCTGTGCTGGTTTGAATTTGTTATGTACCCCAGAAAAGACTATGTTCTTTTAATACATTCTTGTGGGGGCAGAGCTGCTGTGAGTGCGACCTTTTGATTAGGTTGTTTCCATAGAAATGTGACCCACCCAATTCAAGGTGGGTCTTAATTGTTACTGGAGTACTATAAGAGAGGTCACAGAAAGAGAGAGCTTAGAAAGAATATGACCAGGGAGAACAAAGAAAGAAATGCCCAGAGATATTTCGGAGACAGTCACTGAAACTAGCCCAGGAGAAAAATGCCCACAGAAGCTCAGACATTTTGGGGAGAAGGCCCAGCAGATGTTGCCATGTGCCTTCCCATGAGACAGAAGAACCCCAGATGCCAGCAGCCTTTCCTGAGATACAGTATCTTCCTCTTGATGCCTTAATTCAGACATTTTCATGGCCTTAGAACTGTAAATTTGTAACCTCATAATTTGCCTTTGAGAACAGCAACCCATTTCTGGTACACTGCATTCTGGCAGCTTTAGCAAATTGAAACATCTGGCTTGAGTAAATTTCTTCTCTTTGCAGTTAAATAACCCCAGGCAAAGACATTATGGTATCTGAATTAATGATCCTTTGAAAAGTTCAGAACCTGTCCAAAACACAGAGTATTAGTACATAACAGAGTTGACATTTGAATTCATTATCATCCTGTAGAAGTCTTTGGATATAACTGGTTGCCAATGTATCTTTACGATTTAGGCCAAAAAGACCTACTAAGTAACTATCAAATTGAACACCTTCCTTCTTGAGCAATTTTTCCAATCTTATCAATGAATCAGTATTCTCAAATGTCATTTCTAGTTTTTTACATTTAGCTCTCTGGCTCTGCTTATTATTGTCTTTCAGCTGTAACCCCTAAGTTTTCCTTTTTATGACTTTTCTATACTTGGTGGTTGAAGTTTTGATTCTTTACACTATAAGGATTATGGGGAAAATTGCTGCTTTATTCCTGAATGTTATATTCTATTAATATATCCCAGCATCATGTTGTTTTTTTAATAGTAGCACAATTCTATGGTACCTCTCATCTCATTCTGAAAAAAATTATGGACATTTGCAAACCACAGCTTTATACCAATCAATATGACAGTGTACTAAAAAGTAAACACTATCTACACAATTTCAGTGGACAGATTTTCTTCCCTTCTTTCTTAATAACAGTGGGAAGTCTTCTCCAGTAACAAATAACACTGTAGAGACAAAGCCCAGAGAGGAGGGGCAGAAGCCTGAGATGGTATATTTTTAGTCATTTTGATTAAATTATGGAGAAGTGAAGTCGATAATTTATTGAAAAGGAATAGGGAATTCTATGTAAATGTTTGCAGATGAATAATTAATGTGACTTTCCGACATCACTAGGGCTTTAATTAAAGCCACTGTGAAACAAAGCAAGAACCAAAGAGCACAATTATTATAGCAGCTAATTGCAACTTTCCTATCCTAAGTAACATTTGAGAGTCCATACTTAATTTGCATCTTTAGAGGAAGACAGACCATACCAAGGGTGACAGTTGTTTTTTATACTAGTTTAACTACTTCCCTGAAGACCAAAAATCTATTAGTATATTAATGAATTTCCTCCTAAAATTTTACCCAAGATGTTTTGGGTGCTATTTGTTGGTTTTGCTTTTTTAAATGTTTAAATTTTCATTTTAGGACAATATATTGGCTTCTCTCAACAACTGAGAAAGTAAAATGAATACTCAATGTTTTTTAACACTAACACTTATAATATATTGTTCCCGCTATATACATCTGATTTAGCATGTAACTGCCTATGGAGCACTCCCCACGTTTTTCATGTCCGACTCCTTATTATCACTTTCTTACTCACTTTTCATGTTTCTCTTTTGCTCATTTTTACTCTTCTTTTTCTATCTCTTTTCGCTTTCACTTTTTGTCTCTTTCCCATTTGCCTCTGCCACACCTCATAACCTTCTCCTTTAGTTTTCCCTTCACTTTTTTCCTTTGTTAACAAAGTTGTAGATTTTCACAAAAATTATACACAAAATGCAGAGTTTACATATACCACCCTATTTAAATACTTTTCATTAGTGTGATACATTTGTTACCACTGATGAAAGAGCATTTTTTGTAACTGTATTATTAACTATAGCCCATGGTTTACATTAGGGTTTACTATTCGCATTGCACAGTCCTATGATGTGTTTTTGCTTGCTTGACTGGCTTTTGGTTTTATTCTAGTGACATATATACAACATAAAATTTTCCCCTTTTGACTACATTCAAATATATAATTCACTGCTGTTAATTACATTCCAGTGTTGTGCTGCCTTCACTTCTAACTGCTACCTGTTCTCATACATTCTTTTTCTCAGTTTATCACTTCATACTCTATCCGATCACTATTCTCATTATCATTGCCATAATACCTAGAAAATAAACAACAGCTCGTGGCTCCCACTAGCTCTGGAGGTGACACTCCTTTAGTAGTGCACTATTTTATATATATGTGTGCATACAAGTAAAGACTGTACCATGCCATACAGTCATTTTTACACTGATTATCTAACATACACTAGATTTGGAGTCAGAAGTTCTAGTCCTGTTTTTAATGCTTATAAATTATATGTCTTGGGAAAATCACTTTACCTTAACGAGCCTCCATTTCCTTGTTTATAAAATGTTAAAGAGTTATTTGGGCTCTCTAAAGTCTCTTTCAGTTTTATAATGCTGTGACTTATCCACACTTAATTGTGAAGGATAGCGAAATCCAGTCCTTAATCCTTCCACAGATGTTTACTTATTGACCCTAATAAATCTGTACCTGGTGGAATTTTAGGCAACGAAGGAGGATATTTCAGGATAGGAAGCACTGAGAATGAAGGCCAGGGAAGAAAAAGGAGAGAAGTTGAGGTCACAGTCCCCAGAACATGTGGTAGTCCTAGAGATTCAAGAAGCTCCAAATAGATCATTCCTAGTTTCTAAGGTCATCCAATAGAGCTCAAAACCACTTCCTGCCTCACCAAGTCTTGCCCATCCTCTGGAGCAGCTGAGTTTCACTGTGTAAACACCCGACATTGTTATTATTTTTATTTATTTATTTTTTTTGCATGGGCAGGCACCAGAAAACCACTTGTTATTTATATGAGCTACTCACTTTACTTATTTAAACCTCTTGTTAATTAAAATACAATGGCTTGGCAGGTGAACACACTGACCTCCCCGCTATGTGGAACATGACTCCCAATCTTCCTGAGAAAGTGGGACACAACTCCAGGGATGAGCCAGGACCTGGTATTATGGGATCGAGAAAGCCTTCTTGGCCAAAAGGGGGGAAGAGAGAAATGAGACAAAATAAAGTCTCAGTGGCTGAGAGATTTCAAACAGAGTCAAGAGGTTATCCTGGAGGTTATTCTTAGGCATGATATAGATATCTGTTTTTAGTTTATGGTGTATTGAAGTGGCTACAGGAAAGTACCTAAAACTGTTGAGCTGTATTCCAGTAGCCTTGGTTCTCGAAGATGATTATATAAAAATATAGCACTTACAGTGTGACTGGGTGATTTTGAAAACCTTGTGTCTGATGCTCCTTTTATCCAGGATATGGACAGATGAGTGAAAAATATATATATGGATAAAAAGTAACTAAATAATAGGGGGGATAAGGGATAAAGTAAATTGGATAGACTGAAATACTAGTGGTCAATCAGAGGGAGGGGTAAGGGGTATGGGATGTATGAGTTTTGTGTTTTTTTCTATTTCTTTCTTTTTCTGGAGTGAAGCAAATGTTCTAAAAATGATCATGGTGATGAATACACAACTATGTGATGATATTGTAAGCCATTGATTGTACACCATATATGGACTGTATATGTGTGAAGATTTTGCAATAAAAATATTTTTTGAATAAAACAAAGGGATAATGGTAAAAAAAAAAAAAGTCTGTATATAATGACTTGAGAAACCTACAACCTCCAGATGAATTCCTAGTCCTGAAACCCAGAGAGGCCAGCCTCTCCAGAACATCAAATAGTTCCATTCCCTTATTCCATATTATCAACAGCCCCTTCCAACATGAAAAAGTTACAAATAACCCTAAAGATTAGGAAAAAGATCAAAGGAGATGGTGGAGTTCTACAGAGAAGGTAGGGTTTAACAAGTAAGTATGATTGCTGAATCATTATATTGATATTCCTTTTGGTCTCCAGTTTCTTGAAGCAGCTAGAAGTAAAAACCTAAAATTGTAGAACTGTAACCCATACCAAACTCTGAAATCTGTCCTATAAGTAATTGTTGCAGTGTGCTTTGAAATTTATTGCTTTTTTGTATATATGTTATTTTTCACAATAAAAATGTTAAATATATATATATCTATATATAATGGCTTTATATATATATATATTTATATATATATATAATGGTTTGGATCAAGATGGTGAAGTGAGAAGTTTCAGGGATCTGACTCTCAAAGAAGCTTTGAACAACCAGCAACAACTGGAAAAACATCTTTCTCAAAGCTCTAGAACACAGTTAAAGGATTGCAGTAATAAGATCAGTGCCAAATCAAGAAAAAAGCAAGTTAATGGTGGGCTCTCACAGTGTCCTAACTGGCTTTTCTTCTATCCCACCATCAGCTCAGCACAGAGCTGGCTCACACTCCCAGTGCAGATCCTTGGTCCCAGTTTCAGAGGGAGCAGAGTAACCTTTATGCACATACTGGGAGCATGCATGTCTGACCCAGTCTATCTGGTGGTAGCCTGAAGGACTGTACCAGGAAACCTCTCAACCTTACCATCCCAGAACTTGCCCTGCATGTACAAAGCAGCTCACAGAGCTCTCTTACAGAATTAAGTGAGAGAGAAGTCAAGTCATGGCTGTCTGGGGGAAAGGATTGCTAAATGTAGGATTTACAGTGCAACACACAGGATTGTGAGAAAACTGTTTTACTAGGGAAGAAGGGACATTCACATCTGTGCAAATGGGGGAATTCCTTGGGCCACAAGCATATGCCCAAGACACATGCACAGAAAAGATCAGGGAGGCCCTTACGCTTAGGCCTAATTCATTCTGTATTGGCCAAATAGCTTTTGCCTGCTACTCCTTAACGCACTGTATAGATAAGCTCTGAAGGAGAGCATTTGCAGGGTCAATCTGCAAAGACTGAGAAAGGTGCTTTCACTCCTCCTCCTCCTCCTCCTCCTCCTCCTCCTCCTCCTCCTCTTCCTCCTCCTCCTCCTCCTGTTTTGTTAGCCCCTGACATTCAGAGAGTTCTGTCATAACACTAGTTGGATAAAAGCTTAAGGAACAAATGCCTCAGAGTATTAATTCCAGCAATAACACATTAAAATACAAAAATATTCAGTTTTCAACAAAAGATTACAAAACACACAAAGAAATTAAAAAGCAATGGCTCAGGCAAAGAGAAATTAAAGCCTTAGAAATGATCAGTGGGAAGATCATATGTGAGATACACCAGGCAAACTTTTAAAAACTAGTACTAAATACGCTCAAAGAGCTAAGAAAACATTGGCAAAGAACTAAAGGAAATCAGGAAAATAACAGACAAAAACAGAATATCAATAGAGATGGAAATTATGGAAAAGAACCAAAAAGAGTTGAAGACCACAGAAATAGAAGTTGAAAATTCCCTAGAAGGGGTCAACAGCAGATTGGAGTTGGTAGAAGAAAGAGTTAGTGAACTTGAAGATAAGACCATTGAAATAATCCAGTCTGAGGAGCAGAAAGAAGAGAGAATGAAGAAAAGTAAACAGAGCCTGAGAAACCTGTGGGACACCATTGAGCATACAAATATATGCATCATGGGAGTCCCAGAAGAGAAGAAACAGAGAAAGGGACAGAGAGACTATTTCCAGAAATAAAGACTGAAAATTTCCCAAATTTAAAAAAAGGCATGAATATAACATCCAAGACATTCAATGAACTCCAAACAGGATAAACCCAAATAGGTTCACACTAGAGTATATTATAATCAAACTGTCAAATGACAAAATCGAGAATGTGCCCCGTACAAGGGAGTCTCAACAAGATTAAATGCTTATTACTGATTGGAAACATGGAGGCAAGAAGGCAATGGAATAGCTTATTTAAAATACTGAAAGCAAAAATCTTCCAAGAAAGAATTCTTTATCCAGAAAAACTGTCTTTCAAAATTGAGAAAAATGTTGAGACACTCCCAGATAAACAAAAGCTGAAAAAGTTCATCACCACTATACTGGCCCTGCAAGTGATACATGAAATACTAAAGAGAATTTTCAAAGTCCCCTTCGGGGAATGGTGAGAATGGGGAGAAATTCGTGATATTCTCACAAGCAGTGTGGACAACCAAAGCTATAGGCTGAGCCCCCAGCCTTGGTGTTTGTTCATATGAAACAACCCCACAAAGGATAGGTCAAGCCTACTTAAAATTAGGCCTAAGAGTCACCCCCAAGAGAACATCTTGTTGCTCGGATGTGGCCTCCCTCTCCAGCCAACACAACAAGCAAACTCACCACCCTCCCCCTGTCTACATGGGACATGACTCCCAGGGGTATGGACCTTCCTGGCAACATGGAACAGAAATCCTAAAATGAGCTGAGACTCAGCATTAAGGGATTGAGAAAAAACCTAGAATGAGCTAAGACTCAGCATAGAGGGATTGAGAAAATCTTCTCGAACAAAAGGGGGAAGAGTGAAATGAGACAAAGTGCCACTGGCTGAGAGATTCCAAACAGAGTCAAGAGGTTATCCTGGAGATTATTCTTCTGCATTAAGTAGATATCACCTTGTTATTCAAGATGTAATGGAGAGGCTGGAGGGAACTGCCTGAAAATGTAGAGCTGTGTTCCAGTAGCCAGGTTTCTTGATGATGATTAATGATATAGCTTTCACAATGTGACTGTGTGATTGTGAAAACCTTGTGTCTGATGCTCCTTCTACCTACCTTGTCAACAGATGAGTAGAACATATGGAATAAAAATTTTAAAAATTTAGTTTGAAATGCTAGTGATCAATGAAAGGGAGGGGTAAGGGGTATGGTATGTATAAATTTTTTTTCTGTTTTCATTTTATTTCTTTTTCTGAATAGATACAAATGTTCCAAGAAATTATTATGATGATGAATATGCAACTATGTGATGATATTGTAAATTACTGATGATATATGTAGAACGGAATGATCAAAATAGGAACGTTTGCATTTGCTTTGTCTTTTTTGGTATTTAAAAAAATAAAATAAAATACTAAAGAGAGTTTTGTCCGTTAGAAGAAAAGGAAAATAGACAACAGATTGAAGGTGTATGAACAAATAAAGCTCTCCAGTGAGGGTAATGACATGGGGAAATATAAATGCCAGTACTACAGCATTTTTGGTTTGTAACTCCACTTTTTACTTCCTATAGGATGTGATAGTTTGAAGTTATATGTATCCCAGAAGAGATCATGTTCTTTTAATCCATCCCTGTGGGTACAGACCTGTTGTGGGTGGGACCTTTTGATTAGCATATTTCCATTGAAATGTAACCCACCTCATTCAAAGTGCATCTTAATCCTCTTACTGGAGTCCAGTATAAGAGGATAAAAGACAGAAAAAGCCCCCAAAGAATCACAGAGAGGACACACAGAAAACAGAGAGGAAGCCAGAAGCTGAAACTTGAGATGAAACTTGAGAGTGAAAGACCAGCAGATGCCAGCCATGTGGCTTCCAATGTGACATAGGTACCCAAATGCTGGCTGCCTGTCTTCAAATCCATGTAACATCCTGTTGATGCCTTGAGTTGGACATTTTCATGGCCTAAGAACTGTAAATTGTAAGTTGATAAATCCCCATTGTAATAGCTAACCCATTTCTGTTATATTCCATGTCATCAGCTTTAGTAAAGCAAAACAAGGATTTAAAAGGCAAATGCAGAAAATATAATGATAAATCAGTGGTTTTAGACCTATATATAGAAACCTGTAATTTGTACAAGAACTACATAACGGTGGGAGGACAAGGGGGTATAGGAATTGTAACATCATACTGTTTCTGAATTTTTTTCAAATTCCCCCCAACTCTTCCAACCATGTCAACACTATGCACATTCCTGCAAGTACTCTCTCAGCTCTGTACCTTTAGTATCTTTCCCCAAGGTTAACTTCATGGAAAGTTGTGCCCAGAGAGATAAACATTAAAGAAGCCTACTTTGTCAGCAATCATGTGCATACACTCTCTTGGCTCCATGCCTTCTCTGTCCATAACCACTATAAAACCCTTCCTTTCTCTCTGATCATGGCAAAGAATTGCTGTCTCTTCTCCCTCTGCTAAGGGCAGGGACCCCATGGAAGCCCATAATAAATGCTCTATCTTACTCACCAAGCTGGACTTGTCCAAGTCATTCTTTGGTCTGTTGTACCCCTCACAGTTTGGTGGAAGGCTATATTGTTGTACAGCCTCTCGCCTTACTCAGAACAATTGGTGTACTCAACAGGGTATGACAGGCCAAAGAATGAGCAGGGGTGGGTAATCTGCAGGGTTAATCTTGGGGTAGCCTTCTTCTATGTGAGGAGGTGTCAGCCACTTGCTTGACTGTTGCAGATGTGATACAGGGACACCTCAAAAATGCCTGAGGGAACAGAGCACATGCTACAGGAAAGAAAGATTAGGAAATTTAATAAAGACCGCAGACACACTGCTGCTGCAATCAGTTGGCTGTTACTGTGTGCAGTACAGCTAGCTACAGCAGACTGTCTCAAGAAAGACAGAGAAATCCCCAAGTTGAAGGAAGAGTCGCAGTTCAAGATGTGTGGACTTCCACCTCCACTGTAATAACAGACCTTTCAGAGCAACTAGATAAGAAAGATGATGGTATGAAAGTGCTGGCCTGTCAGTTTTTTAAACTAGGAGATCACAAGAGGAACCAACCAAAGGTAATGCTATCTTAGCTAAGAGGGATTGGGATCCAAAAACCTGCAATTCCTGGGAGGATGAAGATAAGGATACTGATATAGAGGTCATAGAAGAGGAGACACCCAGCCTGCAAGTTTGACCTCTTATAAAAGGAAGGCTAAATTTCAAGTATAGCGTGAAGCCCAAGCTGTAGTGTTCAATGGTGCACCTGTAGTTGAAACTTTGGTTGTGAGGGAGTACTCTGCTAGGGAACTGCTTGAATCAGGGAAAACCTCTTGGCAACACCCCAATGAACCTTTAGCAATTTGGATGGCCTAAGGGACAGATTAGCTTAATGGAGGAGAGGCAGAAAAACTTAGTAACATCACTAACAACCCAGTTTTAAGACAAAAGTTGCATAACTTAACAAGGAACTGCTGGAACTCATTCTCTTATAGATTGGCTGATTCCAACCTGCAAAGATTTAAGGATAACACCTGGCAAACTTCCTAATCTCCCCTTTCCACCTCCCACAGGGTGAGAAACTATTGAAGAAGATCAGGCAATGTTAAGAGAACTAGGCATGAGAGAAGCAATATATGATCAAGATTTTAAAAGACCTGACCATACTATGTTTACAGGAGAAATCTGGGAAAAAAATAAAAGATCATTAATTCAGGACCTACGGAATGGTACAGTACTTTAGTAGTTCTCTTGAGTCCCCCAGTGGTTCAATAGGTTTAGGTACTGGGGGAAGCTATGGCTGACCTTAGTGATCTGGACCAGAACAGAGAGCAAGTTAGAAAGAAAATAAAGGGATCAAAACCCAGGGAACCAAAACAAGAACAAATCTCTGAAAAAGTAGATCCAATGAAAGATCCCATTAGAGTGACCTGTAAACAAATGTGGGCTGACCTCTTGAGATCAGACACTGCCTGTGAGCAAACAGATGGAAAATCAAATGTTGTTTTAATTGGTCTCTGGGAAGTCTTAAAACCTGAGCAAAAATTTACTGAACCTGGTGTCATGGTCAGGTTCATGTGTCAACTTGGCCAAGTTGTACCTGTTTGTCTGCTTGGGCAAGTGCTGGTCTGTCTGTTGCAATGAGGACATTTCACAGAATTAGATCATGATCATGTCAGCTGCATTCACAGCTGATTCCATTTGTAATCAGCCAAAGGGGAATGTTTTCTGCAATGAGTGATGTTTAATCTAATCACAGGAAGCCTTTTAAGGAGGATGCAGAAGAGAAAGGCCCTATTTTTAGCTGGCGAGCCTCTCCTGTGTAGTTCATTCAGATTCTTCATCAGAGTCATCGGCTTCACAATCTGCCCTGTGGATTTTGGACTCTGCGTTCCTGCAGTCACGTGAGACTCTTTTATAAATTTTGTATTTGCGAGTGTTCCCTGTTGATTCTGTTTCTCTAGAGAACCCTAACTAATACATCTTGGTACTAGGAGTGGGGTGAAATATATATTGGCACAGCCATCTTTGGAAAATACCACTGATATAATATCTTTAAATTGTTACACTATTTTCAATTTAATTGTAAATGGGAGACTATAGATAGAGGGTGATTAGAATGAGATTATACTTTTTTAACTTTTTTTATTGTGGAATATAACATACAGAAAAAAATAAAAAGCACCAATTTTCAAAGTACACTCCAACAAGCAGCTATAGCACAGATTTCATAGTTTGGTGTGGGTTACCATCCCATAGTTTCAGGTTTTTCCTTCTAGTTGCTCCAAAACACTGGAGGCTAAAAGTAATATCAATACACTGATTCAGCAGTCATACTCATTTGTTAAATCCGGTCTTCGCTGCTATAACTCACCCTTCTCCTTTGATCTTTCTCTTTAAGGATCTTTGCATGATGCCCTTTCTAACTTTTTAATGTTGAAAATGGGTGTCAATAATATTGGATAGGGGATTGAATTAGTTAATATTCTGGGAGAGGCTGGCCCCTCTGGGTTCCAGGGCTTATCTAGCCTAGGAATCCTCTGGAGGTAATGAGTTTCAGGAAAGTAAACTTAATGTATGAAACTTTTACAGAGTCTCAATTAGAGCTCTGGGTATTCTTTAGGGTTATTTGGTATGATGTTGGTTGTGGTTTGGCAAACCATGATAATTAGCTATATCTCACTGAAGTTAGCCTCTCAACTCCATTTAAACTCTCTTAGCCACTGATATCTTTTTTTGTTATCTTTCTTTTCCCTCTTTTGGTCTGGAAGGGATTATCAATCCCACAGTGCCTAGACCAGGTTCATCCCTGGGAGTTATGTCCCATGTTGTCAGGGAGACTTTCTCCCCTGAATACCATAACCCCTATAGGGGTGAAAGTAAAGATTTTCCTTGCTTAGAGAGAGAGAGTTCACATCTGGGCAACTAAAGAATTTTCCTGGAAGCAACTCATAGGCATAACTATAGATAGTCTTCACTTCTACACTACAGAAATAAGTTTCATAAGGACAAGCCTCAAAATCAAGGGCTCTGTGTATTTTCTTGGGAGTCCCTAATGTTCTTGAGAGAGCATAAGGAGTTTCACAGATGGGTACGTTTAATTGTTTCATATTTTTTCTTCAGTTCCTCAAGGGACTCTACCAATACTTTTTTTTCCTCCAGTCCCTCAAGAGATTCTACCAGTACTTCCTAATTATCAGTCCACCATAATCTATAATCTAGGATGTCTCTGGGTATTACATTAAGCTATAGAAAATTGCAAGGCCTCATTCCTGTTCTGTCTCTGTGTATTTAGGTTGTTTAAATGAGCTATCCAGACAGGTTGATTTAAATTGTTTGTTACCAAAAAATTAGGTTTTAGATACAATAAACCTGTCTGCCTTTGGTCTCATAAAGTAAGTGAAGCTCTAGAGTACATACATTATCATTTTTTGCCCTGTATTCTGCTTTACCTGAATCCCAATCACATCAGCTTCATTTTTATCTTGAATTGAAGACGAATCTCTTTTTTTTTTTTGGTTACTTTAGCTGTCAGCCTCTTTTTCTCAGCAACTCCTGTCATTGCCCAATAGGCTCATGAACAAAGTGGTCATGGTGGCAGGGATGGAGGTTATGCATGGGCTCAGCAACATGGACTTCCACTCACAAAGGCTGACTTGGCTACAGCCACTGCTGAGTGCCCAATCTGCCAGCAGCAGAGACCCACACTCAGCCCCTGATATGGCACCATTCCCCGAGGTAACCAGCCAGCTTCATGATGGCAGGTTAATTACATTGGACCACTCCCTTCATGGAAGGGGCAGCAATTTGTTCTAACTGGAACAGACATGTACTCTGGATATGGGTTTGCTTTCCCTGCACACAATGCTTCTACCAAAACTACCATCCATGGGCTTACAGAATGCTTTATCCATCGTCATGGTATTCCACATAGCATTGCTTCTGATCAAGGAACATACTTCACAGCAAATGAAGTGCAGGAATGGGCACATGCTCATGGAATTCTCTGGTCTTACCATGTTCCCCATCATCCAGAAGCAGTTGGATTGATAGAACGGTGGAATGGCCTTTTGAAAACTCAATTACGGTGCCAACTAGGTGGCAAAACCTTGAAAGGCTGGGGTAATGGTCTCCAGGAAGCTGCATATGCTCTGAATCAGCGTCCACTGTATGGTGCTATTTCTCCCATAGCCAGGATCCATGAGTCCAGGAACCAAGGGTTGGAAATGGGAGTTTCCTAGTGGATCACTATTACTCCTAGTGATCCACTAGGAAACTTTCTGCTTCTTGTTCCTGTGACCCTGAGCTCTGCTGGTCTACAGGTTTTAGTTCCAAGATGGGGAGTGCTTCCTCCAGGAGAAAGAACAATGATTCCACTAAACTGGAAGTTAAGACTGCCACCTGGTCACTTTGGGCTACTTATGCCACTGGATCAACAAGCCAAGAAGGGGATTACATTATTGTCTGGAGTGATTGACCCTATCAAGGGGAAGTAGGACTGCAACTACATAATGGAGGTAAAGAAGAGTTTTCCTGGGATACAGGAGATCCCCTAGGGCGTCTTTTAGTACTACCATGCCCTGTCATTAAAATCAATGGAAAACTGCAACAACCCAATCCAAGCAGAACTACCAATGGCTGTGAAACTTCAGGAATAAAGGTTTAAGTCACCCCACTAGGCAAAGAACCATGGCCAGCTGAAGTGCTTGCTGACGGTAAAGGGAACGTGGAATGGGTAGTGGAAGAAGGTGGTGATAAATATGAACTTCGACCATGTGATCAGTTACAGAAATGAGGACTGTAATGCTGTTTTGTTCATGTTATACTATTTAAGTTGTAAGATATTAAGTTTAAGAATGAATGTTGCCCAAGGATTTGCACCTTATTCTGGAGAGATTTAATGTGTTTCCAGTTATATACAGGACAGTTGAGTATTGCTAGGTAAAAGAAAAAATGTGTGTTTTATTGTTTTTATTTGGAAACTGGGCATAGTTTAAGGTGATATATATATATATATATAGCCGTCAATTGACAAGGGGTGGACTGTCATGGTCAGGTTCATGTGCCAACTTGGCCAAGTTGTGGTACTTGTTTGTCTGGTTGGGCAAGTGCTGGCCTGTCTGTCACAAGGAGGACATTTCATAGAATTAGATCATGATCACATCAGCTGCATCCACAGCTAATTCCATTTGTAATCAACCAAAGGGAAGTGTTTTCTGCAATGAGTGATGCTTAATCTAATCACAGCAAGCCTTTTAAGGAGGATTCAGAAGAGACAGGCTCTATTCCTGCTTCGGCCCACAAGCCTCTCCTGTGGAGGTCATCCAGACCCTTCATCAGAATCGTCAGCTTCACAACCTGCCCTGTGGATTTTGGACTCTGCATTCCCATGGTCACATGAGACACTTTAATAAATTTTGTATTTGCGAGTGTTCCCTGTTGATTCTGTTTCTCTAGAGAACCCTAACTAATACACCTGGTAACTCTGAAGAACTAATAATTGTGGTGCCAACAGCTCCAGGGGCAGATAATTATCTGGAGTGGACACCCCCAGAACCTATGCTTTGATGAGAAGGCCAAAGTTACCTTCATATTACGGCTCTACAAGGTGACCAGAGGCCACATGTGGAGCTCACTATATACTGAGCCCCTCAAAATAAGCATAGAACATGGGCATTACAAATTTTATAGAGGTTTTGAATTATCAAAGGACATTTATACCACATTTAGCTGAAGTTCTTAGACCATTATTTGCACTTCTTAAAAGAAAGAAAACATGGAACTGCAGGAAGCAAGAACAGGAGGGTTTTGATGAAGCAAAGCTATTTATCTCCCAAGCCAAAGTTTTAGGTTCCCCCTTACTACAACATCCATACGTACTTGAGGTAACTCAAAGTGATGAAGGTATGAGTTGGGGCTTGTGGCGTGAACAGCCTACTGTTATTGTGCCTGGGGCAGAGGAGGGGTTGCCACAATGCTAGAAAGGGTCAAAAGCTATACACAATATTGGAGCCACAATTATTTGCAGTGTATACAGCCCTTCAACAGATGGAATCAATTACAGGAACCCAAATTGTAACTTACAACCTGCTTATCCTATTAAAGGATGGCTAGAAAGTTTATTTACCAAACCCCAATGTAGCATAGCATAATCACAAACTTTACAAAAGTGGCACACATGCCTATGGCAGATAGGAATTTTATCAACTTGTTCTCTCAGCCAAGCCCTACAACAGATTTTTAGGCCCTATTCTATTTGAAGAACCTGATGATCCACCTTGGGTGGAAGCCCCTGCTTCAGTTTTACCCACTGTATGTGAAGGCCAACCCTCCATACCCAATGATGCCTGGTATACTGATGGATCAAATAAAGGCAATATTAAAAACCCTGAGAGCAGACTAGATACAAAAACTCAAAAATGGACAGCACAATAATACCTAATTGTAAAGTAATCATGTTAAAACACTGAATGAAGCTGCATCTGAGCTATAGGTCTTTTTTTTGTTTGTCTGTTTGTTTGTTTGTCTTTTTTTTTTCTTTTTCCTTTTTTTAATATTATTATTACTTTTATTTTTTTCTCTATATTAACATTCTTTATCTTTTTCTGTTGTTTTGCTAGTTCTTTTCCTAAATCGATGCATATGTACTAAGAAATGATGATCATGCATCTATGTGATGATGTTAAGAATTACTGATTGCATATGTAGAATGGAACGATTTCTAAATGTTGTGTTAATTTCTTTTTTTCTTTAATTAATAAAAATAAATAAATAAAAATAAAAATAAAAAAAAACCCTGAGAGCTGTGGCCATTCAGATGAAAACTGATAGTATCTAGTTAGACTCTGGTCTAAGGCAAAGTAGTCAATGGGCTGAATTGTGAGCAGTATAGATGGTAATAAAAAGAGAAAACTAGCCTCTTCTGTTATATACAGACAGGTAGGCTGTCTACCAAGTGCTCACTTAATGGATAAATCAGTGGCATAAAGACAATTGGCAAATTATGAACCGCCCACTCTGGAGTGTTACTATGTTGCAAGAAATTTACTCATACCTTTCAAATCCCGAAGCAGCTCTGTTTATCATGTATTAGTGCACCAGAAAACATCCCCCCCAGCCCCAGGTAACCAAGAAGCACACGTTTGGCCTGTGTATGTCTCATCTGTCCCACACCTGCTGAAGAAACTGCCCTATAGCTGCACAAGTAAGGTGAACATTGGGAGACAGCCCAAGGGTAGCATATGGCAAAGGCTTTAGGAGTACCTATAAAATATGCATTAATATTGAATATTTTCATATTTGCATATTAATGAATGTTATATAAAATTGTGATGCCTGTTCCAGCCTTCAGTCATACTCTATACTTTATAGTGGTGGTCATTGCATAAAGCTAATATGCCCTTAAGAGATTGGAAGATAGACCATATGGGACCTTTACCTATTAGGGATGGCAAACATTATGCCTTAATTTGTACAGCTTCTAATATTGGACTGTTGCAAACTTTCCCAGTGTGGCATGCTACCCAGCAAATACCATCAAAGGTTTACAGTGGCTTGGTATGTTAATGTGGAACACCACACCGCCAAGATAGTGATCACAGAACACAAATTACTGGACATAAGGTACAGCAATGGACTAAAGTACAAAAAAAATCAATTGGCTTTTTCACTTCCCCTAGTGAAACCCAGGAGCTGGGTTAATAGAATGGAAAAATGATTTATTAAAACTGCAAATAAGACAACTTACCAAAACCCATATCTTGCACAACTGGATTTCTGTATTAATAGATTCTCTTACCTGCTTAAACCAAGCTCCTAGCACTGTACATGGTGTCTCACCATTTAAGTTATTGGCACGGCTGGTTTCTACAGCCCCCAACCCTATAAAGGTGTCAGCCACATCTTCTGATCATGCCCCAGAGGTGAACAGAAACGCCTTGCTACTACAGACATCTGTAGCTCTACCTGCTTGAAAAGGTTCCATCACCTTGGCTTTTCTGCAGATACTGCCTCCAGACTGGCTCTGTTGCAGAGTGCCAGAGAATACTATGAGACAGGCCAGTGGAACCTGGAGTCAACCTTCCTGTTTGCAAGGCCATCAATGCTACAGTGTAAAGGATGCACCAGAGATCTATCCTCTGCATAAATAACAGCCAAAGTGATGTGGTTAGAACCTAAAAGAATGCAATTAGCACTAAGGCCTGCTTCTATGGAGGGACAGCATGTGTGCGATTGTAGCCTGGCACTTCCCCAGAGGCAGCCAATGTTTGGGGGCCAATGGAAGAAAACTCCACAGTAGTTTTACTGAAAGGCAATCTTTCTATAAGAATACCCACTAAATATCTACGTTTGTGCCTTAAGGCTTCTCTTCCTGCTGCATGCAAGCTCATCTAAAGTCTTCCTCCAGTGGGCTGCAACAGTGACCATCATAACAATCAACAATCAAACCGACTGTTGGGTATGCAGATATGTACCAAATTCAAATCGCTATAGCCTCCCATGGAATATTTTTCAGTTAATTGGAGTAACTGGATAATAATTGTTAACTACCCTTGCCCAGCCAATGGCAACTACCTACTTCTAATACTTTCTATGACTATTCTGTCTCTGCTCAACATGGTACTTCTATTGTTAGAGAACATCTAAACAAGGCCTGCCCATCTGTGACATCTGTTTGGTATGGCTTGACCTGGATGTTTGCTGAGCATGGTATCCTGTGTGCCAAAACTCCTCTGTGTATTGAAAGAAGCAATGCTTCTGATTTAGCTGCACACTGACACATGGGATGGGTATCCACATTGGAATATGATCAAAACATCATTGTATGGAAAACTTGAGGAGGCCAGAGCATATCTGCCTCCCCCCAGTTGCTGGCTGATTATGTGAAAACTATTTTTGGCCATGCCTCCCTTACAACTGGACAAATAGATATATTCTAGGATACCCCTTCTTGTCAGGGAGCATTCACAAAGTTTTGCCCAGTGCACCAAAGAATTTCCCAGCCTTACAGGATTCTTTGACCTAAGGGTAAAGCACCCCTTAGCCCAGTGGGAATGGCCCATCTGTATTTTTCTCCTTTGTACTGGAGCATTAGATACATAAATATGAGTTACAGCATTAGCAAACTTTACTGCTCATGCTCTTAATGATACTAAATGTGGCATAAGCCTTTTAAATGAAGAAACCACCCAAATGAGAAAAGTAGTGTTACAAAACTTAAATATGGACTTAAATATGCTCACTGCTGCTCAAGGTGGTACTTGTGTCATGATTGGCACCACTTGCTGTTCATATATCTCTGATGAACATAAAATATCACCAGTGCCTTGGCATACTTACAAAAGTCTATAAATTATATCCAAAAATTAGGGTTTATAGATCCCTTCTCCTCTTGGTTCACTCACTTACCCTTGCATTGGAGTTATACTCTTCTTATTGACTCACTGCCAGTATTGATTATTTGTCTATCTTGTTGCTGTTTATATTATAGTTGTGGTCTCATTTCTCAATATTGCAAGCTGTAAACCTATAACCTTCCATTCCCATGCTCAGGGACTTATACAGAAGAGGTGGCAGAAAGATTCTAAGAGTTATGAGACAGACTAGATTGTAACATAATGTTTTTTTAGTTTTTTCAATAACCTTCACCTCTTCCAACTGCGTCAGCAATTATGCACATTCCTACACATACTCTCTCAGCTCTATGCCTTTAGTATCTTTCCCCAAGGTTAACTTCGTGGGAAGTTGTGCCCAGAGAGACAAACATTAAGTAACAGTTAATTCCGTCAGCAATCACCTGCATGTACTCTGACTCCAGGCCTTCATTGTACATACCCACTATAAAACCTTCCCTTCCCCTTTGATCAATGCACATCATCATGGCAAGAAATTGCTCTCTCTCCTCCCACCACCGAGGATGGAGGACCCCAGGTAAGCCCCCACTAAATGCCCTCTTACCAAGCTGAGCTTGTCCAAGTCATTCTTACCCTCGCAGTTTGATGGAAGGCTATATTATTGCACAACTCCCCACCTTACTCAGAACAGGAGGATAGCCCATGTATGCTACTAAAGTTAAGTTCATTTTCAGTCAAATGAGATCATTATAGTTTATGACATTACATTTAAGACCCATGCAACTACAAAGAAAATATCAGAGAATACGCGAGCTCACAGACACAGAAAGTAGAATACAGTTGCCAGGAGTGGGGGGTGGGGCAATTCTTACTATTTATTCTTAAATTCCATGAAGTGCAATAATAATCACACTCATTATTAATAGTTCATATTAAGAATAATGTCATTGTAAATTTTATTTATTATATATGAAGTCACGCTCATCTTTGTTTAGTCTTCAGAGTTTGTATGTTCAAATATTTATAACTGAAAAACTAAACTTTACTGACACCCCACGATAAGATCTGTGAGGCATGTTCTCTGAAAACATCAACTTAGCATGCTCCTGTGACCAAAATACATAGAAAAGCAGGGTTATCCAGAATAAAAAACAAACAATCAAAAAAGCATTATCCTAACTCAAGGGGGAGTAAAAATAATAATATCAGATAACAATTATATAGCTCCAAAATAAATTTTTAGGGTTAAGTTTTAGAGCAAAGTTATAATCAAGCAGCTTAAATTTATTATTTAAATCAAGTGTACGACTATAAGCTAACTACCCCCCAGACAATTAACTTCATGAAATATTTCTATGTGGTTTCTTCCAATCTCTTTCCTAACCCTCCTGGATATAACCAAGCTATAGGACAAACACTCTTATCACAAAGATATAATGCACACATATATATATATATTTATCACAAAGATATTCTAAATATAAATAACAGAAAGTGTTCTATCATGCAACTCACACATGAAATGTGTTAATCTCATACAGACACTGAAGATTATAAAGCGCACCCTGTTTTCAAAGTCCATTTATTTGACCCTCAACTTGGCACTATACCACTTTGGACACTTCTCAGAGATTCCACTAAATCAACTCCATGACAGAGGCATGAGCTCAGACAGACATTAATCACAGTAATGACCACTGAAGATAAACACCTGCAAAAGGTGTTGGTCATTTATATATCTGGACTTCTGAGGCCTCTTTTCTCCAGACTGTTAAAAACTACCCTAGTTGGCCCTACACCTAGAAAGAACTCATGTAACTAGACTACTTTAATTGACCACATTTTGGGGTGTCAAATCATTAACATCTGCCAGTAATCTTCAGTATTAATACTCAAAGCAAAGTCTTGGCCCTGTCCTCCACATTGATATAGGACTCATCAGAAGTTTCTGTTTTCCTCTACATCCCACAGAATTTACTAGACATTTTCCTATGGTTTTGATAAGCGGAGATAGCAAATTCCTTCTCTTCATCAGATATTGTTTTCAGGTGTTTGACACCATCTTGGTTATTAAGAACAGGTACTAATACCAGTAAGCAAATTTATCTGACTGTGAGTTCCTTTGATCCTTCAGTGTAGGATTTATGTCATGTTCAATGTGTCTCTTGTGTTTAACTCATTGTGCCTGGCACAAATAGTAAGCCCAAAATAAAGGTTAACCTGAATTTAATATATGGATAATTTATCATGAGAAATAGGCCATCCAAGGCTTATTCATCTTATATAATCAACAATTTCTCTTCTTAGTGAGAAATTAAAATAAGATCAGAAGATAACCTAAGTACAATTAGAAAAATGATAAGAGACTTAAGGGATATTTCATAAAGTTGAAGTATCCTGGTAAATTACTTCATCAGGAATAGCATGTGGCAGGAATATATGGATCAGGCAAATGATGTTAATAGCTACAGTTGATCAAAATTTTAATACTGATCCCAGGAAGACAGGAATAGTGGCAGTGTTTACCATTTTTCCAAATCCCCACATAAAAACAGGAAGAGCAGACAGCAAACCGAAAATGCATGAAGAACATATCCCACAACCCACAAATGCAAATGTGTAAGGACAAACCATCAACAGCCACAATGTATGGTACTGGTGTCTGGGAGGAAGAAGAAAGAAGCAATTAAGGAGCTACGGATGGAACAGAATCCTTTCATCAGTTCAGATCCTCCAGGAAGGAGATGCTGACAGTTAAACCCTCACATGGAGCACTATTCTCTGGGGACTTGTGTTCTGGAAGCTCAGAATTTTCTAAAACATCAGTTTCTCACTTGTTCCCAGGATTTCAATTCTCAGCTTAACCCTTTCCTCTCCCATTTTACTATAAGCTGCATGAAGAAACAAGGCAGCACTTTCCACACTTATCCTGAAAATCTCCTCAGCTAGATATCCCATCTCATCACTTTCAAGTTTTGCCTTTCATCTAACATCAGAACTCAATATTACCATTGAGTTCTCTACCATTTTAAAACAAGGATCACTTTTCCTCCAGTTTCCAATAACTCATTCATCATTTTCTTCTAAAGCCTCATCATAAGTAACTATAACAGCCATATTTCTACCAATAGTCTCTTCAATGAAATCCAGATCTTTTCTATCAAGCACCTCAGAATTCTTCCCGTCTCTATCATTACCCAATTCCAAAGCTTTTTCCACATTTTTTGGTTTGCCATAGCAGCACCCCACTCCCAGTACCAAATTCTGTTTTAGTTTCCTAGGCTGCTCAAGCAAATACCATGAAATGGTTTAGGTTAAACAATGGGAATTTATTCATTTGTAGTCTAAGGCTGGGAAAAAGTCCAAATCAAGGTGTTATCAAGGTGATGCTTTCTTCACAAAGACTGGCATTCTGATACTGGATACCAGTGATCCTTGGACCCTGGCTCTTCTGTTACATGGCAAGGTACATAGTGGCATCTCCTGCTCTCTCCCTTCTCCTCCCAGTTCCATTAATGTTCAGCTTCTTGTTCCCTGTGGTTTTCTCTTTCTGGATCTGAATTTCATTCTGCCTACAAAGGACTCCAGTAATAGGATTTACAACCATCCTGTTTGGGCTGGACTATACCTTAACTGAAGTAACCTCATTAAAAGGTCCTGTTTACAATAAGTTGACACCCACAAGAATGGATTCGATTTAAGACCATGTTTCTGGGATACATACAGCTTCAAATCACCATTCACAATGAGAGGAAATTGCTGGGAATGAAATCAAAATTAAGCGGAATAGGGGCAAAGGAATAAGAATATCTAGAATAAAGTCAGGTAGGTGAACATAATCATAAAATTCCAGAAGGCAAGTGTATTAAAGATCTCCAGAGAAACAGTCCCTCATGTGACCATAGGGATGAGCAAGTCCAAATTCCATTAGTCAGGCTGCAAACATGGAACTGTGATAAAGACTTTCAATGACTTCCTCAGGAGGAGCTAGCTGGCTGAAGTAGAGATGGAAATTCTCCTGTTTAATTCCTGAAATCATCATCTCTTCTTTCATGGCCTTCAACTGATTATATGAGGCTTTCTCATTGTTGAAGGCAAACTTCTCAGTTGATTGTAGATGTAATTAGCCATGGATGCAATCAACTTACTTTCACAATTTAAATCCACAAAATATCTTTCCAGTAACAATCAGCCCAGTGCTTGTTTGACCAAACAATTGGACACAATGGATGTAACCAAGGTGACACAAACTTAACCATCAAAGCAAGCCACCATAATTTTTAACACTACATAAAAGAAGGAGCTCCATGAAATTAGAAAAGTTTTCCCTGCCTCATTTAAAAAGTTTAACTAAACTTTTTCCAATTTCACATAAAAACAAGCTAAAGAAAAGTACCAACATCAAATATCATGCAAAATTGCTATTTAGATATGACAATAAGAAGCTGAAAAATATCAGATACTAAAACCAGGCCAGAAAGACATGCCCCCTGAAAAATAATAAAACTGTAACTTACTATTTAAAATGGAGCTAAAAACAAGTAAGAAAATGACATGTACAACACGACATAAATCTGAGAAAATTTTAGAGATTAAAATAGAGCTCAAAAAAACAATTATAAATAACAGAAATAATATCAAAGAAATGAAAATTCAACTGATTGAACACAAAAGCAAATAGACACAACAGTTAATGCTTTAAAACAGGTGAAAATAAGATTTTTAAAAATCAAAAATAAATTGAGAGTTCAAAAGGATTTGAGAGAAAATTAAATTGTGGTATATTCATACAATGGAATAGTACTCTGCTATAAAAAAGGAATGAGGTTCTGATACTTTCTACAACAGGGATGAACCTTGAAAACATTATGCTAACTGAAAGAAGTCAGTCACCCAAAAAATATATACTGTATAATTCCTTTTATATGAACTATCCAGAACAGGAAAATCAATAGAGACAGTATATTTTTGGTGCCCAAGGCTGGACAGAACTTGGGGAGTTAAGAGGTTAGGGGTGTCATTCACTAATGGTTACAGGATTTCTTCTAGGGTGTTGAAATGTTCTAAAATTTATTGTGGTGATTGCTGAACAACTCTGTGAATATACTGAAAACTACTGAATTTTATACCTTAAAGGGAGTGAACTGTATAATAGGTGAGTTATATTTCAATAAAGCTGTTATACAAATTAAATGAGGGCTAAAGAGGGAGAGAGCATATTACGCACATTACATTTCATTACAGCTCAACAGAAGTTCTCAAACTATAGCCTTTTTCAGGGATCTGCAAGATAAAACTTTCCTAATGAGAGGAGTGGTGGAAGCAGAGAGAGGGAAAAGCCCAATAAAAGAGAAAACAACTCAAGTTTTTTAAATGGGAAAGATTTAACAATCAATTAAAGATGACATATGGATGGCAAATAAGCATTTGAAAACACACTCAACATCACTAGCCATCAAGGAAATGCAAATTAAAACCATGATGATATATACTAGAGCTATCTGAGTGACCTAAAAAATACTGATAAATGCCACTGAAGATGTAGAGCAACTACAACTTTGATATACTGCAAAATACAAATTGTTGGGAACACAAAATTACATACACCTTCTAGAAGAGTTTGGCAGTCTCTTTTAAAGTTAAACATACACTTACCCATAGTATCTGTCAATCACATTCCTGGGTATTTACCTAAGAGAAATGAAAGCCTATATCACACACACACACACACACACACACACACACACACACACACACACATACACACACACACACACAGCACACAAATATTTCTAGCAATTTTATTCATAATTACCAAAAACTGAAAACCATGCAAATACCCCAAAGTGGGTGACTGGATGAACAAACTATAATACAACTATAAAATGATACACTATTCAGTAATGAAAAATAATAAACTATTGGGAGTTATGGAAAGATGGCCAAATAGGGTAGCTCAAGTTCAGCCCTGCTACACGGAAAAGTTAGAGAAGGGACAGGAGGGCAACTGAGACAGCGATTTAAGAGTGCAACTGTACCACATAGGGTGGCCCTGGTTACAGAGGCTTAGGAACTGAGAAGCAGAAAGCTGGAGCCTGGTGCAGAGGTGTGGAGCCTGCAGGAGTGCATGGATGGGCAGATAGGGACTAGGAAGTAAGCCAGGCCATGTTCCTTGAACGTGCTACCCTTACTAGCACAGCCCCGTGACCCGCAACTCACCCACACCCCACACACCCAAACTCCACCACCCACCCTCTTTCCCCGTGCTCCAAGTGCCCCTGTGCCATCAACCCCCAGTGCGCATACCCACCCCACACTCCCACCCAAGTGCAGCCCAACCCACCACTTCTGTACCCCTCTTGAGGACTACCTCCCTCTCCCTGTCCCCTGCAGTCTGTTGCCAGATCATAAAGGCTACGGGCACATAGCTTCATATCCAGGCTACACCCACCCCCTTCCACCTCTAGTGTTGCACAGTGTTCTAGTTTGCTAGCTGCCAGAATGCAATATACCAGAGACGGAGTGGCTTTTTAAAAGCAGAATTTAATAAGTACCTACTTTACAGTTCTAAGGCCAAGAAAATGTCCCAATTAAAACAAGTCTATAGAAATGTCTAACCTAAGGTATCCATCCAGGGAAAGATGCCTTGGTTCAAGAAGGCAGATGAAGTTCAGGGTTTTCTCTCAAGTGAGAAGGCACATGGCGAACACAGTCAGGGCTTCTCTCTCAGCTGGAAGGGCACATGGCAAACATGGCATCATCTGCTAGCTTTCTTTCCTGGCTTCCTGTTTCATGAAGCTTCCTGGGAGGCATCTTCTTTCTTCATCTCCAAAGGTCGCTAGCTCATGGACTCTCTGCTTCATGGTGCTGCAGCATTCTCTGCTCTCTCTGAATCTCTTTCTTTCTCCAAAATGTTTCCTCTTTTATAGGACTCCAGAAATTTATCAAGACCCACCCAAATGGATGGAGACACGTCTCCAGTTAATCCAGCTTAACAACCACTCTTGATTAAATCTCATCTCCAGGGAGATGATCCAATTACAGTTTCAAAATACAGTGCCGAATGGGGATTATAAGAAGTGGCTGCCTTCACAAAATGGGATTAGGATTAATACATGGCTTTTCTAGGGTCCATACATCACTTCTAACAAGCACACACAGCCTCACCACACCCCCCTGGGCTCTGGGCATCATTTTACGGCACTCAGATGCCCGTGCATGCGCACAGGCCCCCAATCATGTCCTTCAGCTCTCAGAACATCAGTTTTTAGCAGTCCTCGAACTGCACATGCGCACGGCCCTCACTCACACTTCCCACCTCTGAGAAAGCGCTGACCTGCTCGGCCAGGTCACATCTGCCCCCAAACCATGAAGGCATAACAACAACCTGTTGACACAGCTCTATGTATGCACACAAAGGGCCCCGTGCCCTACACCAGCACACACCAGGCTTATGCCCCGCAGAACAGTGTACCTGCACAACTACATCCTCCCTGGCCACTGGGCACTCACGTTCACAAACACAAGCATAACATCCCAACCTGCACCTATACCTGCCCTGCAACAATCACCACACTGCTGTGCCCTGCCCCGTACCCTGCACCCTGCTGCACATCCATCCTGCACACTCAAGGCCTTAGACTACTGAAAGAAATCAACCCCCAAAGTAAATCAATCAACATATCTACATGTGATGAAAACAAAAGAAGATCACTAAGCATATCACAATGCAAACAGATATAGTCCTGCCTAACGACCAAATTAAAACACCAGAGGAGACACAGCTGTTGGAACAACTAATCAAAGATGTTCATATAACTCTAGTTAACAAAATAAGTGGGATGGCAAATGACATAAAGGAGATCAAGAAGACAGTAGAAGAGCATAAAGAGGAATCTGAAAGACTAAATAGAAAAATAGCAGATATCACAGAGATTAAAGGCTCTGTTGACCAAATGAAAAACATACTAGAGGCACACACCACCAGATTTGAAGAGACAGAAGAAAGAATAAGCAATATAGAGGATGGGATAACTGACTTCAAGCAATCAAAACAGCAAATGGGAAAATTCTGAATTGGATCTCAGGGAAATGATAGACAAAACAGAGTGCACAAATAAAAGAATCATTGATGTCCCAGAAGGAGAAGAAAGGAATAAAAGGCTAGGAAGAGTAGTTGAGGATATAATGGGGGAAAACTTTCCAGCCCTTAAAAAGCATAAATATACAAGTCAAAGAAGCCCAACAAAGTCCAAACAGAATAAATCCAAATAGGCCTTTCCAAAGACACATACTAATCAGTTTGCCAAATGTTGAAAAGAAGTGGAAAATTCTGAAAGTGGCAAGAGGAAAACAATCTACTGCATACAAATGAAACCATACAAGACTGAGTTGAGACTACTCAACTGGCACCATGGAGGTGAGAAGGCAGTGGTATGATACATATAAGATCCTGAAAGAGAAAGACTTTCAGCCAAGAATTCTGTACCCAGCCAAATTGTCCTTCACAACTGAGCAAGCAATTAAAGTTTTCACAGACAAACAAGTCTTGAAAGAATTTGTCAACAAGAGACTGGCCCTACAAGAAATATTAAAGGTAGTTCTGCCAGCTGAAAAAAAAAAAAAGGCAAGAGAGAGAGATCTGGAGTAGGGCACAGAATTGAAGAGTTCCAGTAATTGTAACTTAAAGGAGAAAAGAGCAAGAGGGAAAAGAATGTACAGATCTGACAAACAAAAAAGATGGTAGATTCAAGAAACACCTTTTCAGTAATAACTTTGAATGTTAATGGACTAAACTGATCAATTAAAAGATACAGATTGATAGAATCGATTAAGAAATATACCCCACACAAGTAAAGAGATTGAATTAGTCATTCAAAAGCTCCCTAAAAAGAAAAGTCCAGGACCAGACGGCTTCACATGTGAATTCTATCAAACATTCCAGAAGGAATTAGTACCAACTCTCCTCAAACTCTTCAAAATAATTGAAGTGGAGGGAAAACTACCTAATTCATTCTATGAAGCCAACATCACCCTCATACCAAAACCAGGCAAAGATATTACAAAAAAAAGAAAACTACAGACCAATCTCTCTAATGAATATAGATGCAAAAATCCTCAATAAAATTCTAGCAAATCATATCCAACAACACATTAAAAGAATTATACATCATGACCAAGTAGGATTCATCCCAGGTATGCAAGGATGGTTCAACATAAGAAAATCAATTAATGTAATACACCATATCAACAAATCAAAGCAGAAAAATCACATGATCATCTCAATTGATGCAGAGAAGGCATTTGACAAGATTCAACATCCTTTCCTGTTGAAAACACTTCAAAAGATAGGAATACAAGGGAACTTCCTTAAAATGATAGAGGGAATATATGAAAAACCCACAGCTAATATCATCCTCAATGGGGAAAAATTGAAAACTTTCCCCCTAAGATCAGGAACAAGACAAGGATGTCCACTATCACCACTATTATTCAACATTGTGTTAGAAGTTCTAGCCAAAGCAATTAGACAAGAAAAAGAAATACAAGGCATCAAAATTGAAAAGGAAGAAGTAAAACTATCACTGTTTGCAGACGATATGATACTACACGTCAAAAATCCGGAAAAATCCACAACAAAACTACTAGAGCTAATAAATGAGTACAGCAAAGTAGCAGGCTACAAGATCAACATTCAAAAATCTGTAGCTTTTCTATACACTAGTAATGAACAAGCTGAGGGGGAAATCAAGAAACGAATCCCATTTACAATTGCAACTAAAAGAATAAAATACCTAGGAATAAATTTAACCAAAGAGACAAAAAACCTATATAAAGAAAACTACAAAAAACTGCTAAAAGAAATCACAGAAGACCTAAATAGATGGAAGGGCATACCGTGTTCATGGATTGGAAGACTAAATATAATTAAGATGTCAATCCTACCTAAACTGATCTACAGATTCAATGCAATACCAATCAAAATCCCAACAACTTATTTTTCAGAAATAGAAAAACCAATAAGCAAATTTATCTGGAAGGGCAGGGTGCCCCAAATTGCTAAAAACATCTTGAGGAAAAAAAACGAAGCTGGAGGTCTCACGATGCCGGACTTTAAGGCATATTATGAAGCCACAGTGGTCAAAACAGCATGGTATTGGCATAAAGATAGATATATCGACCAATGGAATCGAATACAGTGCTCAGATATAGACCCTCTCATCTATGGACATTTGATCTTTGATAAGGCAGTCAAGCCAACTCACCTGGGACAGAACAGTCTCTTCAATAAATGGTGCCTAGAGAACTGGATATCCATATGTAAAAGAATGAAAGAAGACCCACATCTCACACCTTATACAAAAGTTAACTCAAAATGGGTCAAAGATCTAAACATTAGGTCTAAGACCATAAAACAGTTAGAGGAAAATTTAGGGAGATATCTTATGAATCTTACAACTGGACGTGGTTTTATGGACCTTAAACCTAAAGCAAGAGCACTGAAGAAAGAAATAAATAAATGGGAGCTCCTCAAAATTAAACACTTTTGTGCATCAAAGAACTTCATCAAGAAAGTAGAAAGACAGCCTACACAATGGGAGATAATATTTGGAAATGACATATCAGATAAAGGTCTAGTATCCAGAATATATAAAGAGATTGTTCAACTCAACAACAAAAAGACAGCCAACCCAATTACAAAATGGGAAAAAGACTTGAACAGACACCTATCAGAAGAGGAAATACGGATGGCCAAGAGGCACATGAAGAAATGCTCAATGTCCCTGGCCATTAGAGAAATGCAAACCAAAACCACAATGAGATATCATCTCACACCCACCAGAATGGCCATTATCAACAAAACAGAAAATGACAAGTGCTGGAGAGGATGCGGAGAAAGAGGCACACTTATCCACTGTTGGTGGGAATGTCAAATGGTGCAACCACTGTGGAAGGCAGTTTGGCGGTTCCTCAAAAAGCTGAATATAGAATTGCCATACGATCCAGCAATACCATTGCTAAGTATCTACTCAAAGGACTTAAGGGCAAAGACACAAACGGACATTTGCACACCAATGTTTATAGCAGCGTTATTTACAATTGCAAAGAGATGGAAACAGCCAAAATGTCCATCAACAGAAGAATGGCTAAATAAACTGTGGTATATACGTACGATGGAATATTATGCAGCTTTAAGACAAGATAAACTTATGAGGCACGTAATAACATGGATGGACCTAGAGAATATTATGCTGAGTGAGTCCAGCCAAAAACTAAAGGACAAATACTGTATGGTCCCACTGATGTGGACGGACATTCGAGAATGAACTTGAAATATGTCATTGGTAACAGAGTCCAGCAGGAGTTAGAAACAGGGTAAGATAATAGGTAATTGGAGCGGAAGGGATACAGACTGTGCAACAGGACTAGATACAAAAACTCAAAAATGGACAGCACAATAATACCTAATTGTAAAGTAATCATGTTAAAACACTGAATGAAGCGGCATCTGAGCTATAGGGTTTTTTTGTTGTTGTTTTTTACTATCATTACTACTTTTATTTCTTTTCTCTATATTAACATTTTATATCTTTTTCTGTTGTGTTGCTAGTTCCTCTAAACCGATGCAAATGTACTAAGAAACGATGATCATGCATCTATGTGATGATGTTAAGAATTACTGAGAGCATATGTAGAATGGTATGATTTCTAAATGTTGTGTTAATTTCTTTTTTTATTTTTATTTTTTTCTTTCTTTCCGTTAATAAAAAAATAAAAAAGAAAAAAAAAAAGAAATATACCCCAGCTATATGCAGCTTACAAGAGACTCATCTTAGACACATGGATACAAATAGACTGAAAGTGTAAGGAGGGAAAAAGATTATCCAAGAAGTTCTAAACAAAAGTAAGCAGGAATAGCTATACTACTATCACACAAAATAGACTTTAAATGTAAGGACATCATAACAGAAGAAGAAGGAACTATATACTAAGTAAAGGGTCAATTCACCAAGAAGATATAACAGTCATAAACGTTTATCCTTCCAATCAAGGAGCTCCAAAGTACATGAGACAGACATAGGTGAAACTGAAGTTAAGGATAGATGTTTCAACAATAATATTAGGAAACTTCAGTATACCACTCTCCTCTATAGATAGAACAACCAGACAGAAGATCAACAAGGAAATAGAGAAGTTAAATAACGTGATAAATGGATTAGACCCAACAGACATATATAGGTCATTGCATCCCAAAACATATGATATACATTCCTCTCTAGTGATCATGGAATATTCTCTAGGATAGATCATATGCTGGGACACAAAACATGTCTTTATAAATTTAAAAGCATTGAAATTATTCAAAGCACTTTCTCTGATCAATACAGAATGAAGGTGGATCTCAATAACCACCAAAGTATGAGAACATTCACAAATACATGGAGATTAAATAACAGACTCTTAAACAACCAGTGGGTCAAAGAAGAAATTGCTAGGGAAATAAGCAGTTATCTGGAGACAAATGAAAATGAGAATACAACTTATCAGAATTTATGGGATATGGCAAAGGCTGTGCTAAGAGGGAAATTTATTGCCCTAAATGCCTATATTAAAAAACAAGAAAGAGCAAAAATCAAGGACTTAACAGCTCACCTGAAGGAACTTGAGAAAGAACAGCAAACTAACCCCAAAGCAGATAGAAGAAGAGAAATAACAAAGGTTAAAACAGAGATAAATGAATGGGAGAACAAAAGAACAACAGAAAGAATCAATCAAACCAGAAGTTGGTTATTTGAGAAAATCAACAAAATTGATGGGCCACTAGCAAGACTGACAAAGAAAAAAAAGAGAGATGATGCAAATAAACAAAATCAGAAATGAGAAGGTGTGCATTACCACAGACCCTGAAGAAATAAATGAAATCAAAGGAGGATACTATGAACAACTACATGCCAACAAACTAGACAACTTATATGAAATGGACAAATTCCTGGAGACACACAAACAAGCTACACTGACTCAGGACAAAATAGAAGATCTCAACAAACTAATCACAAGTAAAGAGATTCAATCAGTCATCAAAACTCTTCCTACAAAGAAAAGCCCAGAGCCACATGGCTTTACAGGGGAATTTTTTTTTTTTTTTGGTTTTTGGTTTTTGGTTTTTGGAAAGGGGAATTTAATAAGTTGCTAGTTTATAGTTCTAAGGCCGAGAAAATGTCCCAATTAAAACAAGTCTCCAGAAATGTCCAATCTAAGGCATCCAGGGAAAGACACCTTGGATCAAGAAGGCTGATGAAGTTCAGGGTTTTCTCTCAAGTGAAAAAGCAAATAGCGAACATGGTCAGGATTTCTCTCTCATTTGGAAAGGCACATGGCAAACATGGTGTCATCTGCTAGCTTTCTCTCCTGGCTTCCTGTTTCATGAAGCTCCCTGGGAGGCATTTTCCTTCTTCATCTCCAAAGATCGCTGCTGGTGGACTCTGCTTCTCGGGGCTATGTCATTCTGCCTTTACAGGGAAATTTTATCAAACATTCCAAAAAGAACTAACACCAATCCTGCTCAAACTTTTCCCAGAAAATGAGGGAAAAGGAACACTACCTAACTCATTTTATGAAGCTAATATCATTTTAATACCAAAACTGGGTAAAGATGCTATAAGAAAGAAGAACTGCAGGTCAATCATCTCCCTAATGAACGTAGATGCAAAAATTCTGAACAAAATATTAGCAAATCGAATCCAACAATACATTAAAAGAATTATACATCATGACCAAGTGGAGTTTATACCAGGAATGCAAGGGTGGTTCAGCACGAGAACATTAATTAATGTAATACAGCACATTAACATATTGAAAGGGAAAAATCACATGATCCTTCCAATTGATGCCGAAAAAGCACTCGACAAAATTCAACATCCTTTTCTGATAAAAACACTCCAAAAGATAGGAATCAAAGGCAAATACCTCAGTATAATAAAGGCAATATATGAAAAAACCAATGGCCAGCATCATACTCGATGGAAAGAGACTGAAAGCTTTCCCCCTAAGATCAGGAATGAGATAAAGATGCCATTGTCACCACTAACATTCAACATTGTGCTAGAAGTTCTAACTAGAGCAATCAGGCAGGACAAAGAAATAAAAGGCATCCCAATTGGAAAAGAAGAAGTAAAACTCTCATTATTTGCAGATGACATGATACTATATTTGGAAGAGTCTGAAAAATCTACAGCAAAGTTACAAGAGCTAATAATAGATCCAACAAGGTAGCAAGATATAAATACTGTGTAAAAATCAGTAACATTTCTATACACAAGTAATGACCTAGCTGAGGAGTCAGTTAAGGAAAAAATTCGATTCAAAATAGCAACTAAAAAAATCAAGTACTTAGGAAGGAACTTAACTAAGGACATAAAGGCCTTGTATACAGAAAACTACATAACATTGCTAAAAGAAATCAAAGAAGATCTAAATAGGTGGAAAGACATTCCCTGCTCCTGGACAGGAAAGCCAAATATAGTTAAGATGTCAATTCTCCCCAAATTGATCTACAGATTCAACATAGTACCAATCAAAATTCCAACAACCTACTTTGAAGACTTGTAAAAGCTAGTTACCAAATTCATCAGGAAGGGAAAGAGACCCCAAATAGCTAAAAGCACCCTAAAAAAGAACAAAGTGGGAGGGTTAACACTTCCTGACTTTAAAACCTACTATATAACCACAGTGGTCAAAACAGCATGGTATTGGCACAAAGATAGAATCATTGACCAATGGAATCAAATCAAGAGTGCAGATATAGACTACCAAATCTACAGTCAATCGATTTTTATAAGGCCCCCAAATCCTCTGAACTGGGACAAAATAGTCTTTTCAATAATTGGGCATGGAAGAACTGGATATCAATAGCCAAAAGAATGAAAGAGGACCCCCTATCTTACACCCTACACAAAAATTAACTCAAAAAGGATAAAACCCCTAAATATAAGAACTAACACCATAAAGATTCTAGAAGAAAATGTAGAGAAACATATCAATACCTAGTAATAGGAGGTAGCTTCCTAAACTTTATACCCAAAGCACAAGCAACAAAAGAAAAAGATAGATAAATGGGAACTCCTCAAAATCAAATGCTTCTGTACCTCAAAAGATTTTGTCAAAAAGGT
Source organism: Tamandua tetradactyla (assembly GCF_023851605.1). Classification (NCBI taxonomy): domain Eukaryota; kingdom Metazoa; phylum Chordata; class Mammalia; order Pilosa; family Myrmecophagidae; genus Tamandua; species Tamandua tetradactyla. The sequence goes on along the minus strand of NC_135336.1, from coordinate 27,006,508 downwards.
GAAGAAGCAGCCAACTCAATGGGAGAAAATATTCGGAAATAACATATCGGACAAAGGTTTGATATCCTATATATCCAAAGAAATCATAGAACTCAACAACAAAAGAACAACCTAATTATAAAATGTGCTAAAGATACATATGATTCTATTTTTATGACCAGCATAAAGGTATAATCAGAGGCTTATAATACAGAATATAGGGGACTTAGAGATACAAAGAAGCTAGAGATGGGTGAATAGTTAGCTAATAAGGTTAAACTCCAATGTAAGGGAATAAATAGAAGTGAAGGTGGTTCTCTAGTGGGTCTGTAAGTAATATTACCATATTGAAGATGAATAAGATTGAAAACGGTTTTAGACACCTACATGTCCCACTGATTAACACTAGAAATAGAAATTAGTTGTTGCAAGAATTACTTCAAAGATATGATTCATGTGCAAAGAGTGTTTAAGTCCAGGGTACTGGGGAAAACTGTTATTGCATGCCATGGGCTATGTTCAAACAGAAAACATTAGCACTATCACAGCAACAGCAGAGGTAAATAACGGGGGGAGGACCAAGAGTTAACAGGAGATTTAGATTTCCTATTTGGCAAGGGTGTGTTTATTGGTTTTCTTTCTCTTGCGAACAATAAAATTATCTAAAACTGAAAATATTGATGGACTGTGGACTTTGGGCACCATTCATAACGCCTGATGAATACAGGTGGCTAAAGAATGAATTGACTGAGAATTAGATTGGCAAATGATGATGTATATTTATGAACAAAGGTTGTGCTACTACAAAAAGGAACGAAGTCATGAGACATGCAAGGATGTGAATGAATATGTGGGACATTCGGTGAGGCAAAATAAGCCAGAAACAAAAGAACAATGGTATGATATCCTTTAGAAAATGCTTATAAGAAAACAGGAGTTTAGATTGTAAGCTTTTATAGGAGACACATTAAGTCCAGAGTGGTAATTATTATTTCTGGATTTCAAGAGAATGCCTGGTCCTGCCAACACCTTGATTTTGGACTTCTGGATACCAAAACTACAAGTGAAAAATTCCTAAGTCATTCAAGCTGTGATATTTGTTTTAACAGCACTGGCAAACTAAGACATAGGTGATAGAACTATTCTGTATCCTAACTGTGGTAATGGTTATAAAAATCTATGCATATATTGAAACTCATAGAACTGTATACCCCCCAAAAATTAAAATAATAATAATTTTTAAATGTTTAGAAACTAAATAAGAACTTAAAAAAGAGTGGCAGACATTATAGAAAAATTCACATATATACTCTATATTAGATAACATTCTTGATTTAATGTTAATGCAAAGCAACACAATTTCATAACCGAGAGGTAAACATGATTATGGTATTAGTAATTGTTGGGGATTGACTCATGGCCCCAACAAAAGACATGTCCAGGTTCCAACCCCAGGTCCTGTGGTGTGACCCAATTGCAAATAGGACTTTAAAGATGACATTGTTTAGGTGTGTCCAAAATGAATGAGGGTGGGCCTTCAGCCCATATTGCTGCAGTCCTTATAAGCAAAGGAAATTGGACACCAAGAGAGAAGCCATGGGGATCAGCCAGTAGCTGGAACTCAACAGAACCTGGAAGAGAAAGAAGATGCAGCCAAGCACAATGTCATGTGACAGAGAAGCCAAGAACCCAGGAGCACCAGCAGCTAGCTCCAGAATGCCACAGTCTTCAGGGACAAAGGATTGTCTAGCTGGCACCTCAATTTGGAACTACTCTTAGCCTCAAAACAATGAGCCAATAAATTCCGTTGTTTAAGCCAACCCACTGTACGGTATTGGTTTCGGTAGCTGGGAAACCAAAACAGTAATCTGAAGGAAGACCCCAGGGAGAGGAAAAATCTCAGACAGGGTCAGGTAGTGTAATCCAGTTGCCTTTCTCCATTTGAAAGCTCTTTGAAGTTTCTGGACTTTATTATCATTAATAAATATTGTATTTTCTTTTAAGAAGTCACAAGCATATTGAAGCTACAGCAGTTTTTCCCATTTTCACATGTATGTCCAAAAGTCGGGCCATGAGGGGTGGGCCAGTTAAAGCCTTGAGTACAAATATGCCCATCAATAGGTGCCCTCCCACCAAGAAGAGTGCTTGAAAGACAAGTCACTATAAAAATGGTAGATTTTATTCAACACATTTGAGGTTTGTTTAGTGAGTCCCTAAGTATTAAATGATGTGCTAGGTGGTGACTGAAGATAAAATACATATATTAAACAAACAGTCCCTGTCCTCAAGGAGATCAAAGTCTAGTTGGAAGACATGTAAATGAGTACTTAGAATGCTCTTGTTCTATAAATGAAAAAATTAAGATACAAGGAAAAAATAAGATACAAAAGTATAAGGAAGATGTTGAAAGATGCAATCTGCCATAGGCCCTGAGCATACCAGCATGTCCTTGCTGGATAGGTTAGGATTGCAAAGATTTAACCCTTCATCACCTGGGCTATTTTTCAGAGATGGGTTCTTAGCAAGCAGCCTTGAGGGATAAGGTAATGTCTTCCCCAAGACAAAGAGTAGGCCTGCTTACTGTTCACTATAAAAGTGGCGAATGTCCAAGCTCAGTGTTCCTTTCTTATAACACAACCCCCCTGCATCACCTTTAAGTCTTCAAGGACATGAGGGACTGGCACAATTATGAAGCATTGTCTAGTGCTTTTGCTTCGGGTAAAAAAAGGCCTCTGTCTCTGATCCAGGAATCTCATGTCTTCTGCCAGCATAGATGAAAGAGTAAAAGGCTAACTTGTTCCCTTGTTAGTAGGGTAAAATCCCAGACCTTTCACAATTCCCTGATTGTTCTCTGCCAGAGAAGTAAGTTGATGAGTCTTGAAGAAAAAACAAGGATTTTCTAGGTTGACAAGAAGGCCTGCTATAGCATGACAGACAACACTGGCTGAGTCAGTCAAGGCTACCCTATGAATATCTTAGCTTTCTTGTTGATTCTGCCCCTATGTGTACACATTCTTTTTGCACTAGATCTTTCACAGGGTATACTTCTTAACACTGTAAAGGAGGGGGTTTCAGCAAAAGGAAAGATTACACATTCTCAGACCTGAGCATTAACCATGATCTTAAGAGTGTATGTGTGTGTGTGTGTGTGTGTGTGTGTGTGTGTGTGCATGTGTGTTTGTAGACATGTGTTTATTCTCTGCCATGAAGGATTCCTATGGAAGCTACTTGGGAGTCAATGTCTATGCCTATAATAGATTTCTATTGCTTCTGTGGCAAATTAAATTACCACTGGGCTTGAGATTCTATCCTCTGGGCTCACAGCTCCACCCTCTAAGTTGTTCTTCTTTTTATGTCTTGTTTCTTGTCTATAGAATTTTGGAGATCTGACAGTCTTCTTTCATTTCACCCCCTATCTTTCTCCTTAAGTTTAAGCTGGCAGTGTTTCTACTAATATAACATATCCAAGAACCTTGCAAGTCTCCTATATATTTCTTGGCATTTCACTCCAATAGGCAAGAGACTCCTCCACAGGTTTTTCATAGATAATGCCATTTCTATGTCTGGCTTCTACTGAGATGGCTGAGAAAATCCGTAAGTCATGCTCTTTTCAAAGAGCCTTTAGTGTGGCTGAATACTCTGAACTTTTGATCCTTCTGAGAAACCAGCAAAAGATTGTCCAGTCATATCCACAGCTTTTTTTCCTCTGGGGCATGCTTTCATGACAGTGAATCTTTTAGTTTTAAAGTCTTTTACAATACAGATAGGTGAAGAATTTTTCAAATTACCACATCCTGGGTCCTTTTGTTTAACAGTTATTCCTGTGACTTATCTCTTTCCTCACAGATTTTCCAAAAGCAGCAAGAAGAAACCAAGCAACACCTACAACATTTTGCTTGGGAATCTCAACTAAATATCCAAGTTCATTGCTTACAACTTCAACTTTCCACATAATTGCGGAACACAATTCTGCTAAACTTTTTGCCACTATAAAACAAGGATTTCCTTTTCATCATTTTCTAATAATGCATTCCTCGCTTCCCTCTGAGTCCTCACTAACACAATCACTAACATTCACACTTCTATAGTCTATTTAAGGCAATCTACACTTCCATCATGCTCTTCAAAATTCTGCCCACTACCCAATTCCAAAGATGCTTCCCTATTTAGGTATTTGTTACAGTAGAACCCCACATCCAGGCATTCATTTTCTATTGTTGCTATGCCAAATTATCATATACTTAGTGGCTTGAAACCACACTAAAGTATTATCTTTCAATTCTCTAGATCAGAAGTCCAACATGAATCTCACTAGGCTAAGATAAGGCGTCAGCAAGGTAAATTCCTTTCTGAAGGCTCTAAGAGAGAATCTGTTTCCTTGCCTTTACTAACTTTAAGAGGCCACCCACTTACCTAGGCTCATGGCTCTCTTCCTCCATCTTCAAAGCCAGCGACATTAGGCCATTCCTTCTCATACTGCCATGTGGTAGTTAGATTCAGTTGTCAACTTGGCCACATGAAGGCGCCTAGTTCCGTTACTGTGGACATGAGCCAATGGTACATGAACCTCACCTGTTGCTCATTACATCTGCAGTCGGCTAGGAGGCGTGCCTGCTGCAGCGAATGATGTTTGATTTAATTGGCTGGTGTTTAAATGTGAGAGCACAACGTAGCACAGCCCAGGCAGCTCAGCCTACCTCATCTCGGCACTCGCAGCTCAGCTCAAACCTTTGGAGATGCAGAAAGAAATCACCCTGGGGGAAGTTGTTGGAACCCAGAGGCCTGGAGAGAAGGCCAGCAGAGAACACCCTGTGCCTTCCCACATAAGAAAGAACCTCAGTTGAAAGTTAGAACTCTGAACAACTAACAAAATTAATCCCCTTTTATTAAAAGCCAATCCATCTCTGGTGTGTTGCATTCCGGTAGCCAGCAAACTAGCACATGCCATCTCCCTGACTTTTCTGATTCCCTCTTCCACTTTTAAGGTTCCTTGTGACTACACTGGGGCACCTATATAATCCATGATACTCTATTTTAAGTTCATCTGATTAGCAATCTTAATTCCATCTGCCACTTCAATTACCTCTTGCCATGAAACCTAACACACGTATGGGTTCTGGGGATTGGAAACAGACATTTTGGGGGAACTTATTATTCTGCCTACCACAATGTCTTCCACCAAAAATTTTAAAAATTGCTTGCAGAAGCTAGGAAATATTAGAGAGGAATGAATCTCCCTTAGTGCTGATATTTCTTTCCAGAGGGAACTCAGTGACTGTAATTACTGGCTTCTCTCAGCCAAGAAGAGAGGAGTAATGTATCTCATTGGTAAATTTGAGAAGAATAAATCAGGCATGCTTGAATCATAACTTCCCTTCTTCTACTTATAAGTTGTTTATAGGGAACATCCACGTCACTCCTCTTCCAGGGACTCTGCCCATGATGGGAGCAGGCACTGGATAGAGAGTTGGAGGTGAGTCTTGCCCCAAACCTCTGTTTCTCTTCCTGGGGCTGGGGTATGGGGGTAAAAGGAGTCTTCCTCATTCTGGGGTTCAGCATTAGCAATCCCATTTGGCCAAATGCTCCAATTTGGCCTCTACCGGTGGTAAAGGGGGTATTTTAGCCTTAGGTCCTCTTTTCTTTCTCAAATTGTTTAGAACCCAGGTGAGAAAAAAGAATACTTTTATTGAAGTTCCATCACAGACCCTAAAAGGGAGCACTTCACTTACATGTTATTTATTTCTACGGGATGTCTCATTTCTCCTAAGGAAATTATTTTTTGAGAACAGAGTCTATGTGGGAAACTGAATAGCATAGCGATAAATAATGCAAGTGTTATATGAAGACTGCCTGGGTTCAAATGGTGGCTCTACCACTTACATGTCGCATAGCCCCTGGCAAGATATTTAACCACTTTATGCCTTCATTTCTCACTCACAAAATGGAAATACTAATTCCTACTTCTTAGGAGTAAGTGAGCTAATATAAGTAAAGCACTTAAAACAGTACCTGACACTAAGCATTAAATGCATCCTATATTATTGTGCCTCGTACCTATTTCTATTCCCTTTTGTATGAGGTATAAAAACACTAAAAAAAATTAATGAAATCGGCTTCTCTGTATCAGGGATTATATTTTATTTAGCTCTGTATTCCCAGGAACAGTTAGTGCCTAGCAGAGAACAGGGCTTGTGGTGGACTGAATTACGTGCCTCAGCTTGGACATATTCTTGGCCTTGGATCTTGGCCTTGGTCTGCATTCTGGTGGGTGTGAGCCCATTGGAAGACCTCTTCAGTCTGTTACTTCAGCTAAGGTGTAGTTCAACTAAATCAGGTTGGGCTTTAATCCGGGTTACCAGAGTTCTTTATAAGCAGAGAATGTCAAACAAGAAGCCATAGGGAGCCGCCAGAAGCTAGAAGTCAATGGAATAAGTAGAGAAAGGAGAAGTCCCCCACCACATGCTCTGCCATGTGACAGAAAAGCCAAGGACCAAGGATTGCCAGCAGCCAGCCTCAAAACCCATAAGAGAAAGCAGTGTCTTGCTAATGCCTTGATTTTAGACTTCTCCTAGCGTCAAAACTGTAAGCCAATAAATTCCACTGTTTAAGCCAACACATTGCATGATATCTATCTGTCTTAGAAGCTGGGAAACTAAGACAGAGCTTAATACATGTATAATGTGTGAATAAATGTAGTAAAAAATGAAATTGAAAACTAAGGTAAGAGAATTATTCTGCCACATAACACTATTTACTTTACTAAACATAACATATTACAGGAGTTTAATTTCCAGTTTTCCAGTAAAGCAATGAAATATGCTTCCAAAATTAATGGCAAATGCATTATGTCCAATTTTGCATTGGAAATCGCAGTATAAGGGTAATTCCAAAGAATTAACTATTGCCTAACCCAATCATGAGTCTTTGCTGCTCTCTAGTGGAAGAAATAATGTAAAGCACAAAAAAGTGATGTCCTCAATCAAACTAACAAAACAACTTTTCAACTCAAATATTTTTTCAAATACTCTACATAGGCTTTTAAATGCTTCAAATTTGCATTAATACCTCAAATAAAAAATGTCTTTGCATTCATATCTACTTCTTTAGGGAAATCAGTCACATAAATAGAATGTTTCACTTTTTGAAATTTGCACCAACTGCAATAAATTGCACACTAAACATGACATTCTAAAATTGAAAAAAAATCAGGTGAAAAATGTCATCGAGAAGTACGAAAAGTTTCAAAAGTATTTCTGTTCAGCTATTATTAAGATTTTTGTGGTTAATCCCTCTGGTTTCTAAACTGAGGAATCCAAATTCAGATCACTGAGGTTCTACAGAGAAGTCACCAAGAGTCCTTGATTCAAACGCTTTTCTGAGCACCCAGAGTATGTAAAAATTGGGAAAGAGAAGGGAGGTGGAGTATATTTTTTAAAAAGAAGACAATCTCTGCAAGTAAAGAGCAAAGTACATGGACACATACGTCACTAAGTAAAATGGAAAGCAAACTGTTAGAACTCTACTCTGGTCAGTGGCATGGTCGTAGGGGAAGATTCACTGTAGAAAAGCTTCCTAAAGTAGGCAGAAAATGAATGGGCATTTGAAGGATGGATAAATCTTCAGCAAAAATAAACAAGGGAAGAATTACTTCAGGTAGAAGAAATAATGCGAATGAATACAATGAGTTTTTGGAAAAGTGCAGAGTGATTTTGGGTAAGATAACCAGTCAGGTTATCTATTCAGGTTATGGCTGAAGCAGCAGATATATTCAGAAATGAAATCAGAAAAAAAGGCTAGTTGCAAACCATGAAGGGCCTTGAATGCCATCCATGAAAACTGGATTGCTTTTAATTGTTACTGGAAAATTTTACAAAGTGTCACAATAAGGCCTATATTTTTTTAAAGAAACATGTTGCTATAATTCAGAAGATAAATTGAAAAACAGAAAGCCTAAAAGGCAAGGACACAATTTGGAAGCCACTGTTATGGTCCTGTTAAGAGAAAATGAAATACAGTTGTAATGGCAATAGAGAAAAAGAATCAGGTATAACATGTTTCAGAAGGAGAACCAAAAGGCTTGTCAGTGAATTGATGTAGGGTGTGGGACAGGAGAGGGTAATGAAAAAAATAGACAGAAGAGAGAGCTTTTTGGGGTTTTGGATCTAGGCAGCTAGAAGGATGTTTGAAAGTCAATGAGGCAGAGATCACAGGGAAGGAAATAGTTTGGTTATTAATTCCCATATGTTGCCTATTTGCCACATGTGGTTAAAGAACAAAGTTAATCAAGTACCCATCACTTAAGAATTTTACAGTTTATTATCATTTAAATAAAGGAAGAAGAGGGAGATAAAAATATATAATTCACACTTCACATTTATAACAAAAATTTTAAAGTCACACATGCCTCTGAGCATTAGAGTCTTTATTGGTAAAAATAAAATAGCTGGACTACGATAAACCTCTAAGGTCCATTCTAGATCTAAATGTGTCCATGTACTTTCCATTTTACTTAGTGACATATGCGTCCATGTACTTTGTTCTTTACTTGCAGAGATTGTCTTCTTTTTTTTTAAATATACTCCACCTCCCTTCTCTTTCCCAATTTTTACATACTCTGGGTGCTCAGAAAAGCATTTGAATCAAGGACTCTTGGTGACTTCTCTGTAGAACCTCAGTGACCTGAATTTGGATTCCTCAGTTTAGAAACCAGAGGGATTAACCACAAAAATCTTAATAATAGCTGAACAGATTCTTTAGTCCTGTAATTAATTCAAGAAATATGTTTCAGTTGATGTACAGTAGCCAACTGATAACTTAGGTAGTCAAGAGCTTATATAAGATAGGGATAAAGCTCAAGTCAGTCATGGGAAGGGATGAGAGATAAAGGAAGACACCTGAGGACACATTCTAAAGAAATATGTGTACCCTATCTTACCAAAGGGCACTACCAACTATCCAGGTGCCCAAGCCAGAAAGAACCTAGATGCCATCTTTGACTACTTCTTTTTGACTGCCCATGGCTCCAATACCAAATCCAACTGATAATACTTACAAGCATCCATTTCTTTCCACCCCGCTGCCATTTCTTTAATATGGGTCACAATCATCTCTTATTTAAATGACTTAAATTGCCTCTTTAAAAAGACAAGTTTAAAAAAGAAACAATTTTTATTATGAAATATAACATCTACACAAAAAAAGCAATAAATTTCAAGGTATATTGTAATAAGAAGTAATAGTACAGATTTCAGAGTTTGGTATGGGATACTGTTCCACAATTTTAGGTATTTCCTTCTGTCATGGTCAGGTTCATGTGTCAACTTGGCCAAGTGGTGGTACCTGGTTGTCTGGTTGGGTAAGTGCTGGCCTGTCTGTTGCAATGAGGACATTTCATAGAATTAAATCATGATCACGTCAGCTGTATCCACAGCTGATTCCATTTGTAATCAGCCAAGGGGCGTGTCTTCTACAATGAGTGATGCTCAGTCTAATCAATGGAAGCCTTATTTTAAGGAGGATTCAGAAGAGACAGGCTCTCTTCCTGCTTCAGCTGGCGAGCCTCCCCCGTGGAGTTCGTCCAAACCCTCCATCGAAATCGTCGGCTTTACAGCCTGCCCTGCGGATTTTGGACTCTGTGTTTCCACAGTCACGTGAGACACTTTTATAAATTTGATATTTGCAAGTGTTCCCTGTTGATTTTGTTTCTCTAGAGAACCCTAACTAATACACCTTCTATCTGCTCCAAGACACTGGAGACTAAAAGATATGTCAATATAATGATTCAGTAGTCGTACTCATTTGTCAAATCCTACCTTCTCTGTTATACCTCCTACTTCTCCTTCGATCTTCCTCCCAATCTTTAGGGGTCTATCGGCTCTGCCCTTTCTAAATTTTTCATGTTGGAAAGGGGTGTTGATAATATGGGATGGGGGATGGAACTAGTTGATGTTCTTGGAGAGGCTGGCCCCTCTGGGTTTCAGGACTTACCTGGTCTATGAACTCATGTGAAAGTTGTAGGCTTCTGGAAAATAATCTTAGTAAGTGAAACTTCTGAAGAATCTCAGATAGAGCCCTAGGCATTTTTTAGGGTTAACAGGCATGATTTTGGTTCAGGTTTGGCAAAGCATGATAATTACCAATATCTAGCTGAAGCTCACTAACAGTAGCCTCTGGAATAGCCTCCTGACTCTATCTGAATTCTCTTAGATACCGATACCTTATTTTGTTACATTTCTTTTCTCCCTTTTTTGCCAGGAGGTGTTGTCAATCCCAAAGTACCTGGACCAGGCTCATCCCTGGGAATCATGTCCCACGTTGCCAGGGAGACTTTTACCCATGGATGTCATGTCCCACATAGTGGGGAGGGTAATGAATTTACTTGCAGAGCTGTACTTAGAGAAAGAGAGGCTATCAAAAGAGGTTTTCTGGAAATAACTCTTAGGCATAACTATAGGTAGGCTTAGGTTCTCTGCTACAGAAATAAGCTTCATAAAAGCAAGCCTCAAAAGCAGGGGCTTGGAATATTGACTTGGGAATTTCTAATATTTGATACAATATCAAGGGTTTCCCAATGGTAAAGCTTAATAGTTTCCTACTTTTTATCCTATCCTTCAAGAGACTTTGCCAATACTTTTCAATTAATTGCCCAACATATTTAGAATATATCCAAGGTATTACCTTAAGCTATACAGAATTACAAGCCCTCATCCTCATTCTGGGGTCCATGTGTCTGGGTTGTTTAAATGAGCTACCACAACAGGTTAAGTTGGATTATGTGCTACAGAAAATTTAGGTTTTGGACAAAATGAACCTCTCTTCCCTTGGCCTCATACAATATGTAAAGTTCTAAAATACAGACAATGCCATCCTTACCCCTGTATTGATTCATCTTACTCCCGACTCAATCGGCTTCATTCTTATAAAAGATATATTTTGAAGTAATACATACATATGTGGCACAACATTTTTAAATTACCAAAAGTGTGCTGGTTTGAAAGGATGTGCGCCCCCTAGAAAAGCCATGTTTTAATCAAAATCTCATTTTGTAAAGGCAGAATAATCCCTATTCAATACTGTATGTTTGAATCTGTAACTAGATCATTTCTCTGAAGATGTGATATAATCAAGAATGGTTGTTAAACTGGATTAGGTGACGACATGTCTCCACCCATTCAGGTGGGTCTTGATAAGTTTCTGGAGTCCTGTAAAACAGGAAACATTCTGGAGAATGAAAGAGATTTGGAGAGAGCAGAGAATGCTGCAGCACCACAAAGCAGAGAGTCCACGAGCCAGTGACCTTTGGAGATGAAAAAGGAAAACGCCTCCCAGCGAGCTTCATGAAACCCAAAGCCAGGAGACAAAGCCAGCAGATGATGCCGTGTTTGCCACATGCCCTTTCAGCTGAGACAGAAGTCCTATGTTCTCCATGTGCCTTCTCACTCAAGAGAGAAACCTTGAACTTCATCGGCCTTCTTGAACCGAGGTATCTCTCTGGATGCCTTTGATTAGACATTTCTATAGACTTGTATTAATTGGGACATTTTCTTGGCCTTAGAACTGTAAACTAGCAACTTATTAAATTCCCCTTTTAAAAAGCCATTCCATTTCTGGTACATTGCATTTAGGCAGCTAGCAAACCAGAACAAAAAGTATACAATAAAATGTTACCCACCTATTCCTGATGCTCAGTGACACAGTTCCCTTTACCTGAGGAAATCAAGCTAACCAAGAAAACAATTTTGTATGTCCTTCAGGTGATACTTAAGATATGAAGTGTGTATATATTTATATATGTGTGTGTGTGTGTGTATATATGTGTGCACACATACACACATATAAATATATGTTGGTTTTCTTTCCCCAGCAATTAACATTGTACTGTACCTTGTTCTGTCAGCAATGTATCCTGCATATAAATATGCATAGAACTGCCTCATTTTTAAAAATAGCTGCACAATATACATATACTACAAGTTATTTCACCACTTACAATAAATGAACATTTACGTTACTCCAAATCTTTGCTTTCGCTACTTGTTGCGAAATCTTTGTACATACCTATGTAATCTTTGTACATACCTTATTTACCACATTTGCAAGTATAATCTGTGGGTTAAAAATAAGATTATATTTAACCCTCTGGTTCACTGGATGATATCTACTGAGTCCATGCGATCAATAATGATTAAATTAGTATATTTCTATTTCCTTTCCACTCCTCTCTGTCATCACTCCATGTGCCAGTTTGAAAGGATTTATGTACCCTAGAAAAGACATGTTTTAATCCTAATCAATCTTGGAGGGACAACTGTTTCTTTTAATCCCTATTGAATAATGTAGGTTGGAAACTTGATTAGGTTATCTCCATGGAGATGTGACTCACCCACTTGTAGATATTAATCTTTCATTAGAGGGAGATGGGATGCCACCCATTCCAGTGGATGGGTCTTGATTAGTTTACTGGAATCCTTTAAAAGAGAAAGCATTTTGGAGAAAGCTTGAGAACTACAGGAGAGCAGGAGAGCAGAATCACGAGTATGACAAGAGCAGCAGAGACACAAGAACTATATAGAGTCCACCAGTCAGCGACCTTTGGAGATGACGGAGAATGCCCCTGGGGGAGCTTCATGAAGCAAGAGGCCTGGAGAATAAGCTAGAAGACATCGCCATGTTTGCCATGTTCTTTCCAGTTGAGGGAAAAACCCTGAATTTAATTGACCTTTCTTGAGTGAAGGTGACCTCCTGATGGTGCCTTAATTTGGACATTTTTATAGACTTGCCTTAATTGGGACATTTTCACGGCCTTAGAACTGTAAACTTGCAACTTATTAAATTCTCCTTTTTAAAAGCCATTCTGTTTCTGGTATATTGCATTCCAACAGCTAGCAAACTAGAATATCTAATTTTATGGATTATTAGATTTCTCCTCACACTTACTCTTAAAATGTTAAATACCCTTATCCTTCATATTACTTGATTTAACTTTTAGCTTCCAATTATAAAAGAAACCTAGACTGCTCCTTTTTCTTATTTCCCTTCCCATGTTTTATTTGTTCTCATTTCTACATTATCAGAGTTTATACAGTACTTAGATTTCATTCTTACCATAATCCCCTTTTTATTTCCATCTTAATCCTACACTTAATCAGATTGGTGCATCACTGCCACTCCTTTTGCAATAGTTTCTCTATTCTTTTGGTTGCTGAAGTTTCCCTTTAGAATATTCTAGAGAGTCATCTGCTAGAAAGACTCATGGGAATTATATTTCTTGGGTTTTTGCATATTCAAAGATGTGTTGCCATATACAAGAAAGATACCTGGCAGGAGTAAATTTCTTAAGGCTACACTTTCATTCCTTGAAGATTTTAAGCATTGTTCCACTGTTTTCTAATATTGTTTATTGCTGTAGGGAGGTCCAAGCCAGCATGATTTTCTCCTTATATGTGATTTAATATTTTTGCTTAGTTGCACAAAGGTTTCTTAATATTTGAGGGCCAGTAATTTTATTAAGAGTATTTACCAACGTTGACAAATCTGTGTCAATTTTTTCTGGACTATAGTATGAATTTTCCATGTATAAGGTCCAAGAATTCTCTTATTTGTGGGGAGGGAAGAATTCTGGAATTATATACTTAAATAGTTCATCTATTCCATTGACTCTGTGCTTTTGACATTTGCTGGATCTTCTTTATATTTCTTATCAATGGTTCTTGTCCATAATGCTCTTTAATTTTTTGTGGATTTCTTCATATTTCTTGTTTTTGTTAGTTCTAGCCTCCATTTGACCATTGTGTTTCTAGTTATGTCTAGTCCCCTTTGGGCTTCTTTCAGCAAGACTTTCATTTCCCTAATAATTTCCTATTTCTCTTCCTTTTCTTTCCTGGACTCATTTTTAAACTCCTTCTGTGATCTCAGTAAATCTTCTGTGAGCCATGTGAGCTCTTATTTGAGTTCTATAAAATGAGAACTCAAATATAGGTCTTATTTTTTTATGCCAATTACATTTTTATTCACTGATCATTAAATCTGAAAACAGGTATAACTAATAATTTCACAGCAAATCACTCATTTTCTTCATAGCACTTATTGCTTCTGAAATTGCAATATCTGTTTCTTGTCTTTGGGTCTCCTGCTTGTCTTCCACCCTAGAATGCCCATGAGACTCTGTCCCTGGGCCTGGAACAGTTTGACGCACTGTGGTAACAGAAGTAGACATAAATACTAGACTTATTTGTGTGCCAGGTATTTAAAAGTAGTTATTAATTTAATCTTCATAACCAGCATGAGGTGGATCCTTCTACATCCTATTATATAAAGGGAAAACTGAAGCAGACAGAAGTGATCTAACTTCTCTAAGGTCATACAGATAACAAGTACCAGAGCTGGAATTTGAACCCAGTGTAGTTCCAGAACCAGTGATCATGCTACACTGCCTCAATACATATTTACTGAATAAATGGATAAATGAAGGGATGGCTTATATTAGAATTGATAATTTTATGTCTGTGTGCTTATCATATTTCCTTATCATATATTTATCAATTCTTTCTCAATATACCCAGGCACAATAGGATCAAAGGGTTTAACTGCTTCTTAAACAGACTTTCAACCAATTCTCATACTTTCAGCCACATCCTTGTACCCTCTTCCAAAGGTCACAGTTTACTTTTGGGGATTCCTGGTTGTAAACTGAGTGGTTTCTTAGCTTTACCCCTGCATATAGTTCTTATTTTAACAGGTATGCTGTTAGTATTGTCTTTTAATTCATAGAAACATGCTTGGTTAAAATTTTTATGTGATCCATGGTAACTTTTTGCTGATCAGAATTTTTATTCCTCTACTTATTTTGCCTATATACCTATTACTTTCCTGCTCGTTTTTTTTTTTTTTTCTTTTGTAATATAGATCCTGTGCTGGTTCATTTTTCATTACTAGTTGGTTTTGAATGAGTAAGGATCTACTGCTATTGGTAATAGGTTTATAAGAGGAAGGAGTATAGAGGCTGTATCTTGGATTAGCAGAAATTCTCCCTGGTTCACAATGAGCTTCTCATGATACAGAGTTATGTATATGTTTGCTTTGCTTTTACTTCTCCCCAGCCAACAGAGATCAATTGCTATAGGGCTGTATCCAATGCAAACTCTCCCCTTAATCCTCTCTCATCAAAAAATACAAAACTCAGTTATGACATTAGTGTGATTCTTCATTCAGCCCCACTGATCTTGCTTCTTACCAGTATTAAATGGGTGTAAGGATGTCTCACTGCCACATTCCTATTATTCCAAATAAAGATTTGGGAGTTTTGTCCTTCAGAGGATAGCATATACTCAGGTAACTTTTCTCTGCCAATTTTGCCTGAAATATGCAGTGCAAGCAGAATTTCTCTGCATCTGCCCATACTCCTGTTTGCTAATAACTGCTCTTGGTAGCCCTTTCTTATACATTATAATTCAGAATAATAGATTTGTCTAGTCTTTTTTTTTTTCAGTATAGAGCATGCATTTCTGTTTCTTGTTCTTATCTGGGGTTGATTTCTGAGAGAAGAGGGTAGTATACCATCTTCACTTCACCATTTTAAAATGGAAGTCTTTGTAACAGAGACTGATTAGTCTCTGTGAGAAAAAAGAATTATGTACCCACAAGAAAAACGTTTTCTTAATCTTAATCCATTCCTGTGGATACAAACACATTGTAAATGGCACTTTTGCAAATGTTATTCTTAGTTAAGGTGTGGCCAACTAAATCAGAATAGGTTTCAATCTTATTTCTGGGGAACTTACAGAAAAGGTCACAAGGAGAAAGCCAGCAAGGAGGAATAAAAACCGAAATGAAACCCAGAAGAGAAAGGAGAGGATGTCATCATGTGTATTGTCAGGTTCCATAAAAATCAAAGACCCAAGGATTGCCACCAGCCAGGACCAGGCCACCAATCTTTCGCAAGAATGTATAACCTTCCTCATATCTCCATTTTGTAATTCTCTAGCCTCAAAACAGTGAGCCAACAAATTTCTGTTATTTAAGCCAACCCACTGTATGGTATTTGTTTTAGTACTGCGAAACTAAGACAGTCTCTCTACTTTCAATCATTTCCCATCCATTTTTCTTTTTGCATCCAGAAGGACCTAAAATGCAAATCTGATGTAAGTCCCCAGAAAGAAACCCATGATGATTCTGTACATGCTTGGCATAAAGGCCAAACATCCCTATGATCTGGCCCCTGTCTACTTCTTCTGCTTCATCTCTTATTACAGAGCCACCTCATACTCAATGTCACAGAGTATCAGATTCATTTACTACGTTCATTACAGTGTCTGGAATATTCTTCTCCTGACACTGACCACCCCTTATCACCTCTTAACTCTTACTAACTTTTCAGCTTTTGGCACAAATAATAATGGACTTATATTTTTTGTTTATCAGGATAATGTGCTAATGAATTTATATGTACTAATATTTATTCTCACAGCAAACTAATGACATGAGTACTATTATTGTCCCCATTTTAAGAATAAGGAAGCTGAAGCTTATAGAGGTTAAGAAACATGCCAAAGGTAACAGAGTTAGTAGATGTTGGAGCTGTGACAAGACTCCAGCACTCCAAGGATCCTACAACAATACACCGCCTATACATTACACTACTTTTATGTCACTTCTCCTCACTCCTCAATGTTGGGTTAAATGCTTCTCCTATATGAAACAACAGTTCTTTGTACTATCTCGAATATAGTTATTAGCATAATAAGCAATTAATTACAATAGCTTATATACTTATTAGAACTTCTTTCTAAAATATGAGATTCTTGAGGTTAAGAACTGTGTCTAACTTGTTCCCGATTATGTCCACATTGCCTCACACATAGCTCAATTAATGTTTTATATATTTAGTTTGAAATAACTTGAAACTTCTAAGACAGCTGTAAAAATAATACAAAACCAAGGCAGAGAACTCCACTACATCACCTGATCAGATACCCAGACTTAATAGTTTGCCATACATTATATCATTTTATCTATCTATATCTCTATCTATCTATCTACGTATTTTCTACACATTTAAGAGTACATTGCATATATATAATGTTCTTTGAACACTTTAACTTCCATGTATATTAACATATGTATAAAATATATTAACGTATGTAACCACATTAAGGACAGATATCAAATTCAAGAAATTTAACATAGATGTAAAGCATACTATTAAGACTTATTTGTGACCTAACATATGGTCTACACTGGAGAATAATCCATGTGCACTAAAGGAGAATGTATATTCTACTGCTATTAGGGGAAGTGTTTTATATATATATATATATATGTCTGTTGGGTCTAGTTGGCTTAGAGTATCATTCAAGTTCATTATCTCCTTATTATCTTTATCCACATGTTCTACCATTATTAAAGTGATATATCTAAGTCCCCTGTTATTAACATAGAACCATCTTTCTCCCTTCAAATCTGTCAATATTTGCTTCATACATTTTGGGTCTGTGTCATTCAGAGCTTATATATTTACAATTATCATGTCTTCTTGTTAAATGGACCCCCTTAATATTAGTGGCCTTCTTTGTCCCTCATAACAGTTTTTAATGCACTTTTACTGATACATATATTCACAAACCATCTGAAGTATACAATCACTGGCTCACAGTATCATCATATAGTTGTACATACATCCCCACGATCAATTTTACAACATTTTCATTACTCCAGAAAAGAAAGAAAAATTAAAAATAAAACCCAAATCCTGCCATACCTCTTATCTCTACCACCCCCATTATTGTTCCATAGTACTAGTGTGTTACATTTGTTACTGTTGATGAAAGAGTACTAAAATATTACTGTTAACTATAGCCCATAGTTTGCAATAGGTCCATTTTTTTTCCTATACCTCTCTATTATGAACTTCTCATAACAGTGTCATTCAGTTGTTCCAGTTCATGAAAGGACTTCTTATATTTGTATAGTTAATCAGAGACATTGTCCACCACAAGATTTGTTGTGTTATACTTTCCAAAATTTTAATCTCCAACCTTCCTTCTGGTAATAAACATGACTCTAAACTTCCCATTTTTACTACATTCACACACCATTTAGCTCTGTTAATTATTTTCACAATAACATGCTACCATGACCTCGGACCATTTCCAAACAGGGGTTAATTTGAATCTAGTTAAACATTTTGCACATTTTAAGCAACTACTCCCCATTCTTTAGCCTCATTCTATATCTTGTAACTTATATTCTATATTTCATGTTTATATTTTTAACTTAAAGTCTATTTTATCTGATATTAGTATAGTTACCTCAGCATTCTTTTGGTCACTATTTGCATGGTATATTTTTCCCATCAGTTCACTTTCAACGTACTCGTGTCTTTGCATTTAAGGCAACTCTCTTATAAACAGTAAATATTTGGATCATGTTTTTATATCCATTCTGCCAATCTCTGCCTTATGCCCAGAGCATTTAACTCATTTACATTTAAAGTAATTACTGATAATGCAGGATTTTCTTCTGTTATTTTGCTACTTTGTGTTTGTAAGTCATAACTTTTTTGACCCTCAATTCTTCCATTAATGTCAACTATTCCTATTTATTTGGTTTGGGTCCCTTCTCATTTCTTTCTGAATATGTTTTTCATATATTTTCCCTGTGGTTACCATGGAGCTAAAATTTAACATCTTAAATCTGTGATAATCTCTTTTGATTTGATACCAACCTAACTTCAATAGCACACACTTTTATTATTCTCCATCCCCAGTGGGTTTTTTTTTTTTTGTACTTGTTAACAAATTATGTCTTTATAAGCTATATGTCCAAAGCCACAGATATAGCATTACAATTCATGCCTTTGCATTTTAGAGCCTGTGAGAAGTAAAAAGTGGAGGAACAGACCAAAATATACAATACAATAGTGCTGGCATTTATACTTACCCACATGGTTACCTTTACCAGAGGCGTTGATTTATTTATGCCACTTCAAAACACTGCCTAGTGTTTTTTCTTTCAGTCTGAATAACTCCCCTTAGTATTGCTTGTAGGGCAAGTTAATGGTGATGAACTCCCTCAGGTTTTGTTTATCTGGGAACATCTTAATCTCTCCCTCATTTCTGAGAGAAAGTCTGGCTGGATATTTATTTTCTTGCAGCAGTTTAAATATTTTGCCCCCCAACTTCTTGCCTCTATGGTTTATGATAATAAATTGACACAATCTCATTGGGATCCCCTTTTATAAAACTCATTACTTTTCTCTTACAGCTTTCAGAATGCTCTCCTTGTCCTTGCACTGGACAATTTGATTACTATGTGTCTGGGAATGGTTCTCTTTCAGTTTATCCTTTTTGGGATTCATTGAATTTCTTGGATGTGCATATTCATGTCTTTTTCTAAATTGGGAAAGTTTTTGCCATTATTTACTTGAATATTCTTTCTTCCCCTTTCTTTCTTTCTTCACTTCTGGGACTCCCATAATGCATATATTGGTATACTCGAAGGTGTTCCACAAGCCTCTTAAGCTCTGTTTGCTTTTGTAAAATTCTTATTTTTTTTTTTTTTTTGGTTTCTCAGCCTGAATCATTTCAACTGTCTTGTTTTCAAGACCATTGATTCTTTCTCCTACCAGCTCCAGTCTGCTATTAAAACCCTCTAAATAATTTTTTATTTCAATTATTGTTTTCTTCAATTCCAGGTTTCCTAGCTGGTTTCTTTTAAAGATTTCTATTTCCTTATTGAGATCCTCATATTATTCATTTTTCTGATATCCTTTAGTTCTTTCTCTGTGTTTTACTATCTCTCCCTGAGCCTACTGAGTATCATTTTAAAGTCTTCATCCATTATGTGCAAAGTCTTGTCCTCTTCATTAATGATTTCTGGAATTTGCTTGTTTCTTTGGATGGACCATCATTTCCTGCATCTTTGTTTATCTTGTAATCTTTTGCTGTGTAATGTACACTTTAATATTTTAAAGATTTAACTCTGAGTTGTAGTCCCTGAGCAGTTTGTTCCTTAAGTTTGTATCCAACCAATGATATGACAGAGATTTCCTTGAGTGCCAGGAGCTAACAAAAACAAACACAAAAATAACCTTTTACAATCTTTGCAAACTTGCTCTGCTTTGGCTGGCAGTCTTATTCAGAGTTTAGCCCTCCTATCAAGTATATCATCCCAAAAGGAATGAGAAGAGCAGGGTCTTCTTTGTCTTATTTGAGCGTATGTTAAATTACTTCTTGACCTGGGCTTCTGCTAGCTCGTGTATTTAGGAACTTCTCCATTTACAGGAATTTGAATGCCCCCTCTACTTCCTATGAATTTCACTTTCTCTTTCTTCTGGTTGCCATATTGTATGATTTAATGCAGGCAATCCTTTTCCCTGGGTCACTGTGACTTAATTATTACTTACACAGCTTTGTTTGCAAGCGGCTTCTCCTTGCAAGCTGCTTCTGTCTGAAGGACAAGTTCTTGCAGGGCAAGCCTGAAACAAGTTTCTAGTTCAGTCTTTCAGGCTGTCACCCAATAGATTAGCACTGACAGAGAAGCACCGCAGTAGATGCATAAGAGTTACTCTGTTCCCTCCAGAACAGAGCCAGGAACCTATAAGAAGCAAAGGCTGGCTACACATTGTACCATGGAAGGGAAGGTGGAAGGCACTAGAAAGGACATCAGGACTTGTACTACCATTTTTAAAGCTGTTTTCTTGATTTGTCCCTTGCCCAGTTATTAACCATTAAATTATTTTTCAGAGTTTTGGGGAAGAAGGCCCTGGCAGTTTTTGCTAGATGTTCAAAGATTCTCCTGGGGAACAGTATCCAGGAGCATCTTCTTCTGCCATTTTGGTCAATTGGAAGATGTCATTACATGTTTTTTAAAGCAAAAAATTATTTTTTCAGGACTAGGAGGTGGAAAACTTTTTTAATAAGTAGAAATATGTAAGCAGGGGATAATACAATAAACAGCCCTTCTCTCAGCTAAACAATCACAGATAACAACTTCCATTAATAATAAACCCTTCGGCGGGCCGCGGTGGCTCAGCGGGCAAAGTGCTTGCCTGCTATGCCGGAGGACCTCGGTTCGATTCCCGGCCCCAGCCCATGTAACAAAAACGGAGAAACAGAATACAATAAAAACAAGAAAATGTTTAAAAAAAATGTTTCCCTTTCTTCCTTCCTTCCTTCCTTCTATCCTTCCTTCCTTCTCTCTGTCTTTCCTTTAAAAAAAAAAAAAAAAAAAATAATAATAATAAACCCTTGTTAATACCAAGTCACTCACCCTTTCCAGAAAGGCAGTCCCACCACAGCAAAAGTACCACCAGAGACATCTCGTTACCTGAAAGAGAGGAGGAAAGGGGGGAAAGGAATGGTCTATGTTTATTACAGTTTATAATGTGTTTATAATATAGCTTATTATAATTTCACAATATGTGAATTTCATATTTTAAAAATAAAAAAATAGTTTCTCTTGGGAAAACCTCTTTGGGTACATGATTTAGAGTCAGAAAATATTGGGATGGGAACCATTTCATTGGCCACTTGATCATACAGAAACTTTAATAGGAGAATGGGTTACCTAAAGCTACTCCAGTTTACATCTGTATGGAATCACCTCTAGATAATTCAGAGTGATAGGATATGTGCTACTTCTCTGTCAAAGCTGCCATCATTCAGAGGCTCTAACCTTCCTTCCTGTATTATTTCTTAAAACAAGTCATCACCATAAATTTCAACAAGTCATAAGAACAGTGACAACTTATCTAATTTTCCAAAGTAAGTTAAGAAGCGTTTCTGTAATAATCAGCAAGGAGTTACATGTTACAACTTCTATTCATATTAGAAAAACACATATGCATTAAATATTTCCACTTTAAAGATGACATTCACTGGTTTTCTTCTACAGCCTAGATGAGCACTCCCAATCCTAAGGTGTGATTCTTTCTCAACCTAGATTACTTTGGCCTAGCACCACAAAAATGTCTAAATTTTTCCATATTAGCTTATGGTTCAGATTATTCATTTCCCAGTCCAAAACTTTTAAGTATACTTTTTCTTCTCTTTATGCTTCCCTTAAAACCAGAACAAAAAGGTTTTCCAGGTCTCTCTCTAGGAGGAAGCCAAGAAGCAACTAATATTTATCCAAGTCATAGTTATAAACATATCAAATACAAAACATAGAGCTTCCTTCTAGAGCTCTCACAAGTACGTGTACATTTAAGAATCTCCATTAGATGGTACACCTATTGCAATTCCCTGCCTCTCCTTACTCTTCTCTTCTAGTCTGGAACAGAATAACTGGAATAACATAAAAATCATTCAGCATCCTATCAAATGTGGCTGAAAGTAAAGAAATATTAGGATAGTCCAACCTTAGAATGACAGTTATAAAAGTTTAATCTGAGGTCTTAATTTAGGAAGACTGAAATCTATTCGAAAACCTGTAAAATGAGGAAAGCAGACAATATCAGTGGCTTACCATCCATTATCCAAAAATTCCCTGTGAATCTATAAACATGATACAAAGGTTTATTTCCTAATTCAGAAGACATAAGGAGCATTAAATCACCAAATAGAGCACCAAGAGAGGGGTGAAAGTTTATTTCAAAGGGACTAGAAAAGACATAACTCCTGTCACCTGTAAACAGTGGGATTCCCAAGGCCACATGCAAGCACAAGCCCAGGAAAAGAAGCAGGCTCCATGCCTCTACACAGGTACACATAAGACAGAGAGAACAGTGTGATTCACAATATCTTTAGTCTGACCTTCTGGAGAAGAGTGCTAAACTTGGAAGGAAACCATTAACTAATGCATAGCCAATTTGCATAGATTGTAAAAGGTCTTTTCTGCATTGGTTTGTTTGCTTTTGTTAGTTCGTAATACTAGGTGAAATCTCAGTCATATCACTAGTTGGATACAAAGTTAAGGAACAGACAACTCAGGGACTAAATCCCAGAGTTAACACTTTAAAAAGGTTAAAACGTACAGTATGGAATAAAAGATTAGAGGAAAAATATAAGCACTGGAAATGAAGGTCCATTTAAAGAAATAAAATAAAATAAAATAAAAACAAGAAACCATAAATAAGGAGGACCAAACTTTGGTAATACCAGGCAAAGTACATGAGGCTCACTTTTAAAAAAGTGATTCTGAATAAACTCAAAGAGATAAATGAAAACAGAGAAAGAACTAAAGGATACAAGGAAAACAATTGAATGAAAATACATAAATATCTTTCAGATTCTCAATAGGACCCAAAAAAAATACTAGAGTTTAAGACAACAATAACTGAAATGAAAAATTCCTGAGAGAAGTTCAAAGAAGACTGGTGCTTGTAGAAGAAAGAATGAGTGATCTTGAAGGTAAGATAATTTAAATGGTTCAAGCTGAGGAACTGTGGTGGTTTGAAGCTGTATTTAACCCAATAAAAGATGTTCTTAAATCTAATCCAATCCTATGCATGTGACCTCATTAGAAATAGGACCTTCTGATGAGGCTACTTCAGTTAAGGTGTGGCCCACCTTAATAAGGATAAGTTTTAATTCTATTAATGGAGTCCTTCATAAGACAATAAAATTTGAAGATGGGGGCTTAGCAAGGTGCGTGATTTAATTCATCCTCCAGAACAGCTACTAAATAACCAGGAAGAGTACAGCTCCTGGGGCTACGTCAGTGACCGGACACACAGCATACCACAGTCTGGACCAGCTGGACCGGCTGTGAGCCCCCCCCCCCCCCAGAACCGTGAGATCCCCAAGACGTGGCAGCCAGTGCCCCTCCCCTACAGGCTGCTTCCCAGAAGTGAAAGGAAAGAGACTTTACCAGCAGCAGGGGCTAAGCACAACCAAACACCAATTGTGGAATTAATTAATTCTGACAACTAAAAATAGGCCCCCAGCTCAGGTGAACCTGGCCAAAGTAGAGGTCACTCATTTTTGCCCCAGCACCAAGGGGCCAGGGCTGACAGACAAAGAAAAAAAAAAGAAACAGAGGTTTTTGTGGCTGGGTTTCTACAAAGGCTTGACTGCCCTTGGATACAGTGGCAGGACTTCTAAGGCTGCAACTGCCCCAGGTTTAGGCAGAAACAAGCTTGTTTGAGGGCTTGTCTGGAGCCTGTGCCTTTCCCAGGGGAGGGAAGAAGCCCAACTCAGGTGGAATCCCTCCTTTAAGGAATTCAGACCCCAAGTCTTGGTAATTTGAAGCCATTAAAACCAGCCTACAACCTCTCCTCTGTCTCCATCACACCCCCAGCACAGAGATTCAGCCAAAGTTAAAGATACCACATCATCTTACGCTGGTGGGACATGCAGGCAGATAAGCACCACATACTGGACAGGATAAGAAAAACAGATTTCAGACACTTCACAGGAAAGTCTTTCAACCTGCTGGGACTTACCCTCAGGGAAAACTGATGCAGGTGACTCTTTCTTCCTGACAGGAGGCCAGTTTTGACTGGGAAAATCCAGCAGGGGTCTATAATACCTAATTAGACCCTGCTAAGGGTGGGGAGGAAAAGGCACCATACAGGCAGGGCAAGAAACAAGAAAACAAGAACTGAAACATTCTCCTCAGTTAAACAAAATCTAACCTAGAGGTCCAGAAAAAGCTGAACTGAATGGCAAAGAATAGACAGACAACAAATTCATCCAGCAAGAAAACCCTAGGTAAAAGAAGTGAAAACAATCTCAATGATAAACTAATTAGGGTAATTAAATGCCTAGACACCAGTAAAAAATAACAAATCACACTAGGAAAATTGAAGATATGACCCAGTCAAAGGAACAAACCAACAATTCAAATGAGGTACAAGAGTTGAAACAATTAATTCAGAATATACGAACAGAAGTGGAAAATCTCATCAAAATTAAATCAGTGAATTGAGGGAGGATATAAAGAAGGCAAGGAATGAACAAAAAGAAGAAATCAAAAGTCTGAAAAACAAATCACAGAACTTATGGGAATGAAAGGCATAGTAGAAAAGATACAAAAAACAATGGAAACCTACAATGTTAGATTTCGAGAGGCAAAAGATAGGATTAGTGAACTGGAGGATGGAACATCTGAAATCCAACAAGAAAAAGGAAATAAAGGAGGAAAATGGAAAAATATGAGCAGGGACTCAGGGAATTGAATGACAATATGAAACGCATGAATATATGTGTTGTGGGTGTCCCAGAAGGAGAAGAGAAGGGTAAAGGAGGAGAAAAACTAATGGAGGAAATTATCACTAAAAATTTCCCAACACTTATGAAAGACTGAAAATTACAGCTCCAAGACCCCAAAGAGAATAGATCCAAACTGATGTACTCCAAGACACTTACTAATCAAAATGTCAGAGGTCAAAGAGAGAGAGAGTCTTGAAAGCAGCAAGAGAAAAGCAATCCATCACATACAGGGGAAGCCCAATAAGACTATGCATTGATTTCTCAGCAGAAACCATGGAGGGGAGAAGACAGTGGGATGATATATTTAAATTACTAAAAGAGAAAAACTGCCAACCAAGAATTCTATATCCAATAAAAATGTCCTTCAAAATGAGGGAGAAATTAAAACATTTTCAGACAAAAAAAATCACTGAGAGGGTGGGCCACGGTGGCTCAGCAGGCAAGAATGTTTGCCTGCCCTGCCAGAGAACCCGGGTTCAATTCCTGGTGCCTGCCCATGTGAAAAAAAAAAATCACTGAAAGAATTTGTGACCAAGAGACCAGCTCTGCAAGAAATACTAAAGGGAGCACTAGATAAAGATACAAAAAAGACAGAAGAGAGAGGTGTGGAGAACAGTGTAGATATTAAGACTATGAGGAAAGGTAAAAAGAAGGAAAATTAGACGTGACATATAAAATCCAAAAGGCAAAATGGTAGAAGAAAGTACTACCCATACAGTAATAACACTAAATGTCAATGGATTAAACTCCCCAATCAAAAGACATAGATTGGCAGAATGGATTAAAAAACAAGATCCATTTACATGCTATATAGAGAAAACACATCTTAGACCTAAGGATAGACACAGGTTGAAAGTGAAAGGTTGGAAAAAGATATTTCATGCAAATAACAATCAGAAAAGAGTAGAAGTAGCTGTATTAATATCCAACAAATTAGACTTCAAATGTAAAACAGTTAAAAGAGACAAAGAAGGATACTATGTATTAATAAAAGGAACAATTCAGCAAGAAGACTTAAAAATCAAAAATATTTATGCACCGAGCCAGAATACTCCAAAATACATGCAGCAAACACTGAAAAGAGAAATAGACACATCTACCATAATAGGTGGAGACTTCAATTCATCACTCTCATCAATGCACAAAACATCTAGACAGAGGATCGATAAAGAAACAGAGAATTTGAATAATACAATAAATGAGCTAGACTTAACAGACATTTATAGAGCATTACACCCCAAGAGACCAGCTCTACACAATGGGAGACAATATTTGGAAATGACATATCAGATAAAGGTCTAGTATCCAGAATTTATAAAGAGATTGTTCAGCTCAACAACAAAAAGACAGCCAACCCAATTACAAAATGGGCAAAAAACTTGAACAGACACTTCTCAGAAGAGGAAATACAAATGGCCAAAAGGCACATGAAAAGATGCTCAACTTCCCTGGCTATTAGAGAAATACAAATCAAAACCAGAATGAGGTATCATCTCACACCCACCAGAATGGCCATTACCAATAAAACAGAAAATGACAGGTGCTGGGGAGGATGTGGAGAAAGAGACACACTTATCCAGTGTTGGTGGGAATGTCAAATGGTACAACCACTATGGAAGGCAGTTTGGTGGTTCCTCAAAAAGCTAAATATAGAATTGCCAGATGACCTGGCAATACAAATTGCTAGGTATCTACTCAGAGGACATGAGGGCAAGGACACAAATGGACATTTGCACACCAACATTTGTAGCAGCATTATTTACAATTGCAAAGAGATGGAAACAGCCAAAGTGTCCATCAACAGAACAGTGGTTAAACAAACTTTGGTATATATACATGATGGAATATTATGCAGCTGTAAGACAGAATAAAGTTGTGAAATATGTAACAATATGAATGGATCTTAAGGACATTATGCTGAGTGAGATTAGCCAAAAACAAAAGGACAAATACTGTATGGTCTCACTGATATGAACTGACATTAGTGAATAAGCTTGGAGAATTTTGCTGGTAACAGAGACCACCAGGAGATAGAAATAGGGTAAGATATTGGGTAATTGGAGCTGAAGGGATACAGACTGTACAGCAGGACTGAATGTAAAAACTCAGAAATAGACAGCACAATACTACTTAACTGTAATACAATTATGTTAAAACACTGAATGAAGCTGAATGTGAGAATGATAGAGGGAGGAGGGCTGTGGGCATGTGAAATCAGAAAGAAAGATAGAATAGATGATAAAGATTGAGATGGTATAATCTAGGAATGCCTAGAGTGTATAATGATAGTGACTAAATGTACAAATTTTAAAAAATGTTTTTGCATAAGGATGAACAAAGGAATGTCATTACTGCAGGGTGCTGAAAATAGATGGTAATATTTTAAAATTTCAACTTATGAGTGAGGCTAAAGCAAAAAATGTTTATTTGGTACAAAATTTATATTTTGACTAGTGCATTTCCTAATATAATTTATGTAGATAGCTTAATTGAACACCATAAGTACATGGAACCTTGAGTAGGACATGAGATTTTGTTGGTTTGTCCAGAGTGATGCTCCAATAAATCCCAGAGTGATTCGAACAGTGAGTAAAAAAGTATTTGCAGAGTCCCCTTTGGGGAATGATGAGAACGGGGAAAAATTCAACTTCGCCAAGTTGAATTCTTGATATTTTCACAAGCATTGTGGACAAACAAACCTATACACTGAGCCCCCAGTCTTGGGGTTTCTTCATATGAAACTTAACCCCACAAAGGATAGGTCAAGCCTACTTAAAATTAGGCCTAAGAGTCACCCCCAAGAGAACTTCTTTTATTGCTCAGATGTGGCCTCTCTCTCCAGCCAACACAACAGGCAAACTCATCACCCTCCCCCAGTCTACGTGGGACATGACTCCCAGGGGTGTGGACCTTCCTGGCAACGTGGGACGAAGTCCTAGAATGCACTGAGACTCAGCATCAAGGGATTGAGAAAACCTTCTCGACCAAAAGGGGGAATGTGAAGTGAGACAAAGTGGCAATGGCTGAGAGATTCCAGAGTCTAGAGGTTACCCTGGAGGTTATTCTTACGCACTAAGTAGATATCACCTTGTTATCCAAGATGTAAGGGAGAGGCTGGAGGGAACTGCCTGAAAATGTAGAGGTGTGTTCCAGTAGCTATGTTTCTTGAAGATGATTGTATAATGATATAGCTTTCACAATGTGACTGTGTGATTTTGAAAACCTTGTGTCTGATGCTCCTTTTATCTACTTTGTCAACAGATGAGTAGAACATTGGAATAAAAATAAATAATACGGGGAACAAATATTAAAATAAATTTAGTTCCAAATGCTAGTAATCAATGAAAGGGAGGGGTAGGGGGATGGTATATATAAATTTTTTTGTTTTTATTTCTTTTTCTGAATAGATGCAAATGTTCCAAGAAATTATCATGATGATGAATACTCAACTATGTGATGATATTGTGAACTACTGTCATGGTTAGGTGTCAACTTGGCCAAGTTGTGGTACCTGTTCATCTGATTGGGCAAGTGCTGGCCTGTCTGTTGCAATGAGGACATTTCATAGGATTAGGTCATGATCACGTCAGCTACATCCACAGCTGATTCCATTTGTAATCAGCCAAAGGGGAGTGTCTTCTGCAATTAGTGATGCTAAATCCAATCATGGGAAGCCTTTTAAGGAGGACTCAGAGGAGACAGGTTCCATTCCTGCTTTGGCTGGTGAGCCTCTCCTGTGGAGTTCGTCCAGGCCATCCATTGGAGTCATCGGCTTCACAGCCTGCCCTGTGGATTTTGGACTCTGCATTCCTACGGTCACGTGAGACACTTTCATAAATTTTATATTTGCAACTGTTCCCTGTTGGTTCTGTTTCTCTAGAGAACCCTAACTAATACATCTTGGTACCGGGAGTGGTTCTTAAGGAACAGAATCTTAAAAATGGGTTTTTATGAATGGTTTTCTACTCTGACTGGGCTCAGAGACACTAAGGACTCTGATTCCCATAATCAGAATGACACTCCCAATCCATGGACTGAGTTGGCAAAGGAGATAGTCAAAATATCATCATTCGATTCTCCTAATGCTTCGCTTGTACGAAGCCAGACTCTGGGGGATAATGTTTTTGACACCTTTACAGAGTTTTGTAGGAATAAGAGTTATAGAGATGTTGGTTGGTTGTTGTTAGATACACTGTCCACATTAAAGGGTGAAAGGGATGGGCTTAAGGCTTCAAACAAGAAGCTTAAGTGCCGTCTGAAAGATGTAGAGGTTTCTATGAGTATTCTGAAGGAAAATTTTATTTCCTGTAGCCATGGACTTGAGATCTCTGAAAATCAGACTCAGAATCTTATTGTTAGAGTAGCAACTTTACAACGTAAACTGAAATCTCAATCTTGCATGGTGTCTGCCGTTAAAATGAGGGCATTGATTGGAAAGGAGTGGGACCCTGAAAAATGGGATGGTGACATATGGATTGATAATGATGTTGGAGGTGAGGTTAAAACCCTAGACCATGCTGAGCCTTCTTTAGATAACCCTGTAATAGTCTGCCCTGAGGACATAGCCGCCCCACCTCCAGCCTGCCTTGAGGAATTGGCCACCCAAACTCCTCCTGAAGGGATTAGCCCTAGAGTTATTAATCCTGTTTCACCAGATGAAACTGCAAATGAAAGCCCTGAAGCAAATGGCTTGGAAGATATTTCTAATTCTTTTCATGACCCACCCCCACCACCCCTCATTTCTTCTAGACCTATAACTAGACTAAAGTCCCAACAGGCCCCTAAAGGTGAGGTACAAAGTATCACACATGAGGAGGTACGTTATACTCCAAAAGAACTGTGTGAGTTTTCCAATTTATATAGACAGAAATCAGGGGAATATGTGTGGCAATGGATTTTAAGAGTGTGGGATAATGGTGGGAGGAATATAAGGCTGGATCAGGCTGAATTTATTGATATGGGCCCACTAAGCAGAGATTCTGCATTCAATGTTATAGCTAGAGCAGTTAGAAAAGGTGTTAACAGCTTGTTTGGGTGGTTGGTTGAAACATGGATCAAAAGGTGGCCAACATTACCTGAGGTTGAAATGCCAGAACTGCCCTGGTATAATGTAGATGAGGGGATCCAGAGGCTTAGAGAGATTGGGATGTTAGAGTGGATTTATCAGGCAAAGCCTGCTCTTACACCCCAGGAATGTCCAGAGGATGCACCTGTTACCAGAACAGTGAGAAATAAGTTTGTGAGACTAGCACCATCATCCCTCAAGAGCTCTGTGGTTGCACTTCTCTGTAGGTCAGATATTACTGTAGGAACTGCTGTCACTGAGCTGGAATCCTTAAACACAATGGGGATGACAGGATCCCGAGTTGGCAGAAGCCAGGTGGCAGCACTTAATCACCAAAGACAGGGTAGACGTGGGTATTATAATAGACAACAAACTCAAGGGAGGCATCAAAATTATATGACACGCAGAGATTTATGGCATTGGCTAGTAAATCATGGGGTGCCTAGAAATACAATAGAAGGGCAGCCTACTAAATTCTTGTTGGAGCTGTATAAACAAAAGAGTTCTAGGTCAAGGGAACAGAAGTCTAACCTGAATTACAAAAACACAGAGTCACGGCCCCTTAACCAGTTTCCAGACTTGAAACAGTTTACAGACCCTGAGCCCCTTGAATGAAGGGGAGGCCAGGTCCCTATGGGGAAGAAACCTGTTACACTGCCACAAATTTATACTGTTAACCTTCCTCTGAGTCTTCCCCAAGGAGACCGACGGCCTTTTACCAGGGTAACTGTGCATTGGGGAAAAGGAAATGATCAGATATTTCGGGGATTATTAGACACTGGTTCAGAAGTGACATTAATTCCAGGGGACCCAAAACGTCACTCTGGACCACCAGTCAGAGTGGGGGCTTATGGAGGCCAGGTGATCAATGGAGTTTTAGCTCAGGTCCGTCTCACAGTGGGTCCAGTGGGCCCCTGGACCCATCCTGTAGTTATTTCCCCAGTTCCAGAATGTATAATTGGCATAGACATACTGAGCAACTGGCAGAATCCCCACGTTGGTTCTCTAACTCGTGCAGTGAGGGCTATTATGTTGGGAAAGGCCAAGTGGAAGCCACTAGAACTGCCCCTACCAAGCAAAATAGTAAATCAAAAGCAATACCATATTCCTGGAGGGATTGCAGAGATTACTGCCACTCTTAAGGACTTGAAAGATGCAGGGGTGGTGATTCCCACCACATCCCCATTCAACTCTCCTATTTGGCCTGTGCAGAAAACAGATGGGTCTTGGAGAATGACAGTGGATTATCATAAACTCAACCAGGTGGTAACTCCAATTGCAGCTGCTGTTCCAGATGTAGTATCATTGCTTGAGCAAATCAATACATCCCCTGGTAGCTGGTATGCAGCTATTGATCTGGCAAATGCTTTTTTCTCAATAGCTATTAGTAAGGACCACCAGAAACAGTTTGCTTTCAGCTGGCAAGGTCAACAATATACTTTCACTGTCCTACCTCAGGGGTATATCAACTCTCCAGCCCTATGTCATAATCTTGTTCGCAGAGACCTTGATCGTTTCTCCCTCCCACAAGACATCACACTGGTCCATTATATTGATGATATCATGTTGATTGGACCTAGTGAGCAAGAAGTAGCAACTACTTTAGATTTACTGGTAAGGCATTTGCGTGTCAGAGGATGGGAGATAAATCCAACGAAAATACAGGGGCCTTCCACCTCAGTAAAATTTCTAGGTGTCCAGTGGCGTGGGGCATGTCGAGATATCCCTTCTAAGGTGAAGGATAAATTGCTGCATCTGGCCCCTCCCACAACCAAAAAAGAGGCATAACGCCTAGTGGGTCTTTTTGGATTTTGGCGACAACATATTCCTCATTTGGGTGTGCTACTCCGGCCCATTTATCGAGTGACCAGAAAAGCTGCTAATTTTGAGTGGGGACCTGAACAAGAGGAGGCGCTGCGACAGGTCCAGGCTGCTGTGCAAGCTGCTCTGCCACTTGGGCCATATGATCCAGCAGATCCAATGGTGCTGAAAGTGTCAGTGGCAAATAGAGATGCTGTCTGGAGCCTTTGGCAGGCCCCTATAGGAGAATCACAATGCAGACCCTTAGGATTTTGGAGCAAAGCCTTACCATCTGCTGCAGATAACTACTCTCCTTTTGAGAAACAGCTTTTGGCCTGCTACTGGGCCTTAGTAGAGACCGAACGCTTAACCATGGGCCACCAAGTTACCATGAGACCTGAGTTGCCTATCATGAGTTGGGTGTTGTCTGACCCACCAAGCCATAAAGTTGGGCGTGCACAGCAGCACTCTATTGTAAAGTGGAAATGGTATATAAGAGATAGAGCCAGAGCAGGTCCTGAAGGCACAAGTAAGTTACATGAAGAAGTGGCACAAATGCCCATGGTTTCCACTCCTGCTGCCACATTACCTTCTCTTTCCCAGACCAGAGCTATGGCCTCTTGGGGAGTTCCTTACAGTGAATTGACTGAGGAAGAGAAAACTCGGGCCTGGTTTACAGATGGTTCAGCACGATATGCAGGTACCACCTGAAAGTGGACAGCTGCAGCATTACAACCCCTCTCTGGGGTGTCCTTGAAGGACAGTGGTGAGGGGAAATCCTCCCAGTGGGCAGAACTTCGAGCAGTGCACTGGTTGTTCATTTTGCTTGGAAGGAAAACTGGCCAAAGGTGCGTTTGTATACTGACTCATGGGCTGTTGCTAATGGTTTGGCTGGATGGTCAGGGACTTGGAAAGACCATAATTGGAAAATTGGTGACAAAGAGGTCTGGGGAAGAAGTATGTGGATAGAACTTTCTGAGTGGGCTAAAAACATGAAGATATTTGTGTCCCATGTGAATGCACACCAGAGGGTGACTTCAGCAGAGGAAGATTTGAATAATCAAGTGGATAAGATGACCCGTTCTATGGAGACCAGTCAGCCTCTTTCCCCAGCAACTCCTGTTATTGCCCAATGGGCTCATGAACAAAGTGGTCATGGTGGTAGGGATGGAGGTTATGCATGGGCTCAGCAACATGGACTTCCACTCACGAAGGCTGACCTGGCTACAGCCCCTGCTGAGTGCCCAATCTGCCAGCAGCAGAGACCCACACTCAGCCCCCGATATGGCACCATTCCCCGAGGTGACCAGCCAGCTACATGGTGGCAGGTTGATTACATTGGACCACTCCCTTCATGGAAGGGGCAGCGATTTGTTCTAACTGGAATAGACACATACTCTGGATATGGGTTTGCTTTCCCTGCATGCAATGCTTCTGCCAAAACTACTATCCGTGGGCTTACAGAATGCCTTATCCATCATCATGGTATTCCACATAGCATTGCTTCGGATCAAGGAACACACTTCACAGCAAATGAAGTGCGGGAATGGGCACATGCTCATGGAATTCTCTGGTCTTACCATGTTCCCCATCATCCAGAAGCTGCTAAATTGATAGAACGGTGGAATAGCCTTTTGAAAACTCAATTACGGTGCCAACTAGGTGGCAAAAACTTGAAAGGCTGGGGTAATGTTCTCCAGGAAGCTGTGTATGCTCTGAATCAGCGTCCACTGTATGGTGCTGTTTCTCCCATAGCCAGGATCCATGGGTGCAGGAACCAAGGGGTGGAAATGGGTGTGGTGCCACTCACTATTACTCCTAGTGATCCACTAGGAAAATTTTTGCTTCCTGTCCCTGCTACCCTGAGTTCTGCTGGTCTACAGGTTTTAGTTCCAAAACGGGGTGTGCTTTCTCCAGGAGAAACAACAGTGATACCACTGAACTGGAAGTTAAGATTGCCACCTGGCCACTTTGGGCTACTTATGCCTCTGGATCAACACACCAAGAAGGGGATTACATTATTGTCTGGGGTAATTGACCCTGACTATCAGAAGGAAGTAGGACTGCAACTACATAATGGAGGTAAAGAAGAGTTTTCTTGGAATATAGGAGATCCCCTGGGGCGTCTATTAGTACTACCATGCCCTGTGATTAAAATCAATGGAAAACTGCAACAACACAATCCAGGCAAGACCACTAATGGCTCTGAGACTTCAGGAATGAAGGTTTGGGTCACCCCACCAGGCAAAGAACCACGGCCAGCTGAAGTGCTTGCTGAGGGGAAAGGGAACATGGAATGGGTAGTGGAAGAAGGTAGTGATAAATATGAACTTCGACCACGTGATCAGTTACAGAAACGAGGACTGTAATGCTGTTTTGTTTGTGTTATACTATTTAAGTTGTAAGATATCAAGTTTAAGAATGAATGTTGCCCAAGGATTTGCACGCTATTCTGGAGAGATTTAATGTGTTTCCAGTTATATGCAGGACAGTTGAGTATTGTCAGGTAAAAGAAAAAATGTGTGCTTATTTGTTTTCATTTGGAAATTAAGTATGGTCTAAGGTGATATATATATATATATGTGCCAAGTTGACAAGGGGTGGACTGTCATGGTTAGGGACAGGTGTCAACTTGGCCAAGTTGTGGTACCTGTTCATCTGATTGGACAAGCGCTGGCCTGTCTGTTGCAATGAGGACATTTCATAGGATTAGGTCATGATCACGTCAGCTACATCCACAGCTGATTCCATTTGTAATCAGCCAAAGGGGAGTGTCTTCTGCAATTAGTGATGCTAAATCCAATCATGGGAAGCCTTTTAAGGAGGACTCAGAGGAGACAGGTTCCATTCCTGCTTTGGCTGGTGAGCCTCTCCTGTGGAGTTCGTCCAGGCCATCCATTGGAGTCATCGGCTTCGCAGCCTGCCCTGTGGATTTTGGACTCTGCGTTCCTACGGTCACGTGAGACACTTTCATAAATTTTATATTTGCAACTGTTCCCTGTTGGTTCTGTTTCTCTAGAGAACCCTAACTAATACAACTACTGATTATATATGTAGAACAGAATGATCAAAATAGGAATGTTTGCATTGTTTGGTGTTTTTTGGTATTTAAAAAAATAAAATTAAAAAATTTAAAAAAAGAAGAGAATAAAATTCAGGCAAAGAAAGAGAAAACTATGAAAGAAAGAAGTTGAAATCAGTGAAATCTGGAAGAAATGGGAGAGAGAAGCAGATAGTGCCATGTGCTTTGTCATGTGACAGAGGAGCCAGGATCACCAGCAGCCATCCCCAGAATACTAGTCTTTGGTAAGAAAGCATCGCCATGATGATGTCTTGAGTTGGACTTTTTCCTGGCCTCAAAACTGTGAACAAATAAATTCCCATTGTTTAACCCAACCCACTTTGTGGGATTTGCTTTGAGCAGCCTAGGAAACTGAAACAATAGCAGAAAAATAAAGAATTTTAACAAAGGGAACAGTACGTAAGATAGCTATGGGATAACATCATGCATACAAATATCCACATTATAGAAGTCTCATAAAGAGAAGAAAAAGAGAAAGGAGAAGGACTATTCAAAGAAATAGTGGCAGAAAATTTGCAAAAAAAAAAAAAAGACATGTATAAGGGCATTCAAGAACCACAGCAAATTCCAAATAGGATAAACACAAAAAGAATATTACTCAGATATAGCAATCAAACTGTTCAATGCCAAGGACAAAGAGAGAGTTTTGAAAGCTGCATGGAAAAGCAGTGAGTTTTGTATAAGGGAGGTTCCAATAAGATTGTCAAATTCTCATTAGAAATCATGAAAGCACTAAAGAAGTGGGATGAAATATTTAAAATGCTGGGATAAAACTGCCAACCAAAAATATTATATCTGGTGAGATTGTCTCTCAAAGGTGAGGAAGAGGGCTGGCCAGAGTGGCTCAGCAGGCAGAGTTCTTGCCTGCCATGCCGGAGACCTGGGTTTGGTGCCTGCCCATGCGAAAAAAAAAAAAAGAGGAAGAAATGAAGATATTCCAAGATAAACGAAAGAATAGGAAGTTGGCCACCACTAGACATGACATTAAGAAATGCTAAAGGGAGTTCTTCAGATTGAAAAG
The DNA here is from genome assembly GCF_023851605.1 of Tamandua tetradactyla. Lineage (NCBI taxonomy): Eukaryota > Metazoa > Chordata > Mammalia > Pilosa > Myrmecophagidae > Tamandua > Tamandua tetradactyla. The sequence goes on along the minus strand of NC_135336.1, from coordinate 26,970,410 downwards.
AAAGGACTCAAGTCAGTGAATTGAAGTGGCATAAAGAAACAAAGACTATATGGTTAATTATAAATGTCAGTTCACTATTGTAGTATATATTTTTAGTTATGTTACCCACTTTTTATCTCTTACACGTTTTAAAATTCAAAGGCACAAAAATAATGATAAATCTATGGCTTTGGATGTACAATGCATGAAGGTATAATTTGTAACAAGTACTATAAAACATGGGGGGGTGGAGAGCTATACAACAGTGTATATGTGTGCTACTGAAGTTAATATCAAATCAAAAGTGGTTATTACAGATTTAGGATGTTAAATTTTAGCCCTATGCTAACCACAGAGAAAATATATGAAAAACATATTCAATGCCTGGCTTCAGAGATTCAAAGGATAGACTGACTCTCTTCTTAGAGACTGACACATCTGATGACCTTAAGCTGAAGCCAGTGTTCATTTACCATTCTGAAAAGCCTAGGTCCATTAAGAATTTTGCTAAATCTACTCTGCCTATGCTCTAAAGATGGAACAACAAAGCCTGTATGACAGCACATCTGTTTACAATACAGGTTACCAAAAATTTAAGCCCATTGTTGAGACCTTCTGCTCAGAAAAGTGATTCCTTTGAATATTGACACTGTACCTGGCCATCCAAGAGCTCTGATGGAGATGTAACAAAGAGATGAATGTTGTTTTCATGCCTGCTGACACAATATCCATTCTGCAGCTCCTGAGTCAAAGAGTTATTCTGACTTTCAACTCTTATTATTTAAGAAATACATTTCATAAGGTCACAGTTGCCATAGATAACAATTCCTCTGATGGATCTGAGCAAGCAAATTTCAAATCTTCTGGAAAGGATTCATCATTCTAGATGCCATTAAGAACATTCATGATTTGTGGGAGGAGGTCAAAATATCAACATTAACACGAGTTTGGAAGAAGTTGATTCCAACTCTCATAGATGAATTTGAGAGGTTCAAGACTTCAGTGGAGGAAGTAACTGCAGATGTGGTGGATATAACAAGAGTACTAGAATTAGAAATGGTGGCTGAAGATATGACTGTATTGTTACAATCTCATGATAAAACTTGAACATATGAGGAGTTGCTTCTTATGCATGAGCAAAGAAAGCGGTTTCTTGAGGTGGAATCTACTTCTAGTGAAGATGCTTTGAATGTTGTTGAAATGACTACAAAGGATTTAAAATATTACATAACTTGGCTGATAAAGTAGCAACAGTGTATGAGAAGATTGACTCCAATTTTGAAAAGTCTGCTGTGGGTAAAATGCTATCAAAAAGCATGGCAAGCTACAAAGAAATCTTTTGTGAAAGGAAGAGTCAATTATGTGGCAAACTCACTACTGTTTAATTTTAAGTAATTGCCACAGATACCCCAACTTAATCAACTATCACTTGCTCAGTCATCAGCCATCAACATTGAGGCATGACACTCAACTACCAAAAAGAGTACAAGTCACTGAACACTGAGATGATGTTAACATTTTTTAGCAACAAATTATTTCTAATTAAAGTATGCACATTGTTTTTCAGACATAATGCTATTGTATACATAATAGACTACAGTACAGGGTAAACTTAACTTTTATGTTAACTGGGAAACAACTGCTTTATTATGGTATTCATTTTATTGTCATGGTCTAAAACCAAACCTACAATATCTCTGAGGTATGTCTATAAATGAATTACACTCTATTCAAAATGAAGAAGTTAGCAGAAAAGCTAAAAAGAACCATGACCCAACTATAAGCTGTTTATAAGAAACTTGCCTTAAATGCAAATATATAAGTAGACTGAAAGTTTGAAATGATGAAAAAATATATATCACATATAATAACAACAAAGAGAGTGGAGGTGGCTATACTAAATTCAGACACAATTGACTTCAAGTAAAAACTATTACAAGGGATAAGGAAGCCAGTGGGCAATGATAAAGAATTATAAAAATATATGTACTGTTTTAGTTTGCTAAAGCTGCAGAATGCAATACACCAGAAATAGATTGGCTTTTATAAAAGGGAGTTATTAAGTTACACTTTTACAGTTCTAAGGCCTTTAAAACATCCAAACCAAGGCATCTAGAGAAAGATACTTTGATGCTGAAGGAAAGCCGATGTCTGTCACATGGGAAGGCATGCAACTGGCAACTACTGGGCCACTGCTCCTAGATTCTGATTCCAGTGGCTTCCTCTCTAAGCATCTGTGGGGCCCTCACTTAGCTTCTCCTGGGCAAAGTCTGTGTATCATCTCTTAGCTTAGCATCTCCCCAGGCCAGAAATTTCTTCTCTTCAAGCATCTAGGTCCTGGTTTCATACAGCTCTCAGCTTCTAGCATCTCCTGGGGCTTCTAGCATTTTCTGTATCTCTAAACATCCCTGTTTAAACTTTCTCCAAAATGTTTCCTCTTTTAAAGGACTCCAGCAAAATAATTAAGACCCACCTTGAATGGGCAGAGTCACATTTCCATCTAATCAAAAGGGCCCACCCACAATTTGTTGGGTCATACCTCCATGGAAGTAATCTAAAAAAAGTCACATCCACAACTGTGTGCATCACATCACCATGGGCACAATCTAATCAAGAGGTCATGCCCTACAATATTGGATCAGGAATAAGAGAACATGGCTTTTCTGGTGTACACAACAGCTTCAAACCAGCACATGCAGCTAATGGCAAAGCATCAAAACATTCTAAACAAATTTTGACAGCTTCCAAAGGAGAAATAGATTATTTAACATTAATGGTAGGAGACTTCAATATACCCCCTTCAATAACGGACAGAACACCTAGACAGACAGTCAATAAGGAAAAACAAGGTTTGAACAATATTCTAAATGAACTAGACCCAAGATATTTACAGAACATTTAACCCAACAGTAGCAAAATACACATTCTTCTCTAATGCATATGGATCACTTTCCAGTACAAACCATATGTTAGGTCACAAAGCAAGTTTCAATAAATTAAAAAATATTTAAATCATACATCTTCTCTGACCACAATTTATAAAACAATAAAGAAAAAGAACTGAAAAATCACAAATATGTGAAAACTGAACAACATACTCTTCTTAAAATGCCAATGGGTCAAAGAACAAACCACAAGAGAAATTATAAAATATCTTGAGGCAAATGAAAATGAAAATACAAAATGCCTAAACATTGGATACAACAAAAGCAGTGCTGGGAGAGAAATTTAAAGCTCTAAATTTATAGCTCTAATGTATACATTGAAAAGGCAATCTAATGCACACATTAAAAATGTATGCCTCTCATATCAGAGATAACATCACAAAGGAGGAATATGAAAAAGAAGAGAAAACTAAATCCAATGCAAGAAGCAGAAGGAAGGAAACAACAAAGATTAGATTGAAGAAAAATAATACAGACAATTAAAAAATAGAGGGAATCAACAAAACTAAAAGCGGATTCTTTGAAAAGATCAATAAAATTTGCCTGCTTTTGGCTGGACTGACAAGGAAAAAAAGAGAGAGGATGCAAATAACTAAAATCAAAAATGAAAGGAGGATCATTACTACCAACCCCACATATATAAAAAGAATTGTAGGAGGATACTATGATCAACTGTAAGCCAACATATTAGAAGAAAAGTAAAAATTTATAAACACACCAAATACCTACACTGACCAAAAAAGAAACAGAAGGTCATAACTGATGAATTACTTGTAAAGAGGCTGAATCAGTAACCAAAAACCTCTGAAGAAAGAAAAGCCCACAATCAGATGGCTTCATAGTCAAATTTACCAAACAATCCAAGAATAATTAATAATAATCTTGCTCAAACTCTTCCAAAATATTGGAACAGGAAGGAATAGTCCCTAATTCAATGTATGAGGCCAACACCACCCTAATACAAAGCCAACTAAAGAAACCCCAAGAAAAAGAAAATTACATACCAATATATCTTTGATTATAGATCGAACACCCCACCAACCAAAATAGCAGCAAACTGCATCCAACATCACATTAATTGAATTATACACCATGATCGAGTGGGAACTATCCAAAGGGTGGTATAAAAGAACCAGTAAGGGTAGCTCGGCATAAAAAAATCACTTATGTTAATCACCACATGTTAATCACGATATTAACAGAACAAAGGAAAAAATGATCATTCATTTAATGCATTTGATAAAAAAAAAAACACTTGGAAAACTAGGAATAGAAATTCCTCAATATGACTGTGCTGTTTTGAAACTGTTGTGTACTCCATAAAAGCCATATTCTTCTAATCCAATCTGTGGTTGAAGACCTTTTGATTAGGTTGTTTTCATGGAGATGTGACCCACCCAATTCAAGGTAGATCTTAAATCCTTTTACTGGAATCCTCTATGAAGAGAATAAAAAGCAGAAAATAGAGAGCTCAAAGCCAGCACAAAGAGCAGAGAGATGAAACCAAGGGGCAGACTGAGAAAAGGAAATATCACTGCAGACACTGGAAGGATACACAGAAGCTGAAAGAGCCATTTTGGAAACCAACCCAGGAGAGAAGGGCCACCAAACCCTTCTTCCTTCCATGTACCTTCCCATGTGACAGAGAAACCCCAGATGCAAATGGCCTTTCTTGAGTGAAGGTATCCTCTTGTTGATGCCTTAATTTGGACATTTTCATGGCCTTAGAACTGTAGATGTGTAACCTAATAAGTACCCTTTGTAAAAGTCAATCCATTTCTGATCATTGCATTTCATCAGCTTTAGCAAACTGAAACTGATAAAGGACAAATATGAAAAATTCACAGCTAACATCATACTCAATGTGAAATATTGAAAGCTGCCCCTCTAAGATCAGGAACAAGATAAGAATGTCCACTGTCACTACTGCCATTCTATACTGTACTGGGAGTTCTAACCAGAGTGATTCATCAACAAAAAGAAACAAAAGGCATTCAAATCAGAAAGGAAGAAGTGAAATACTCTATGTGCAGATGACAGGATCCTATATACAGGAAACGTTGAAAAAATCTGAAACAAAACTACTTAGAACTAATAAATGAATTCATCAGAGTGGCAGGGTAGAAGATTGACATGCAAAAGTTCATAGTGTTTCTATACACTAGTAATGAGCAATCTGGGCACTAAAGCTTTTTCCAAAATGGTTCTCTCTTAAAGGACTCCAGTAAGCAACCACACCTTGAATGGGTAGAGATACATCTCCATGGAAACCACCTACTCAAAAGGTCCCACCACTACTGGGTGGGTGGGTCACATCTCCACAGAAACAACTTAATTAAAGAGACCCCACCCAACAATATTGAATGAAGATTAAAGAACATGGCTTTTCTAGGGTACACAACAGTTTCAAACTAGCACAGCCCTCTATTCCTAACCCTGCCTTCTGCTTTAAGATCATTAGATGTGTGATTTTAGAACCTATTCTTACTGGATCATCTATCCTCCCTCTGAGTGTCTAGCCATGGATCAAATGTCTAATCCAGAAAAATATCATATAGCTTGAGTTTCCACTATCAGGAGGATCTCATCCCAGAGGGGATGGAAAACAGCTTCAGAGAGGGGAAAAGATGCTCTTGCAAAAATGAAATGCCAAGGGTAGAGATAGGGGGACACCAAAACTCTCAGTCCTTTTACAGTAAAGAAAGATCTATATGACTTTGGTAGCATGTGTGATGAGGAGACTAAACTATCTGGCACTGGCACTATTTGTAAAGAAGAACTAGAGAATTTTTTTTTAATAATTTTTTTAAAAGAATACAAACTACAGCTGTCACCACAATACCAATGAAAGTCTAAAAAATAATAACATTTATCAGGACCATTTACTAGCACAGCACCTGGGACTCATATAATACCGCGCAGCACAACTATCATTAGAGTCAAAATTATTGCCAGACAATGCATGAATGTGATTTCGTGACAACAGAACTATCTGTTCACGTATATGTGGTTGGTCACATGTTCACCTAATAAATTTTTTTCTTAAGAGAAGTGGTACCTGAAAGATCCAATTTTGCGCACACACTGCCGGGAACCTCCGCAAAAATACGCGGAGGATAAGTCTGTGAAGTATCAATTCACGGAGCTCTGAGGCCTTGTGGTGGAGAAGGTGTGGTTGACAGTGTGTGGGAATCACCTCTTCTCAGATGACACCTCTTCTCAAGTGAAAGTTGTTGGCCCGAGCTCTCACATTAACACTGCTACATTAGCCGATTTCCACCTCCAGGTGAGTTGGAAAGCTCGTGCTGCTCGGAGAGCCCCAGGCCTCTTCTCCCGGGGCAACCAGCAACCAGGCACACAGCCACAGCCGGAAGGAAGCGACTCCGTCGGGAGAACCCAGCGCGCTGAGGCCCGAACAAAGCCTACAGGAAACGACGTCATCGGTCCCCCGGATGGTGGCCGAGACGACCCTTTTCAGCCGCCATAGCACCTGGCAACCTAGAACAGCCAGGGAGGAGACCCAAAATGGAGGAGCTTTCAGAAGATGCTCTTACTAAATTCTTAGAAGCTGAAAGAACAGCTGGGCATGCAACTGCCAGCCATTATGAATACCAGGATGAAGCCAACTGGAAGAACCAGGCTGAAGGGGGAGCAAATGACCAGACTGATCACAAAATAACTGCCAGGGCTGCCTACAGAATGTCCACTCAGGTTGAACCCAAAGTATTTCACCAAGATGACCACAAAGTATATGAACAAATTGGGAGCAGAACATCTGGCCAGTCTGACAGCAGAACATTCAACCTTTCTGACACTGCAGACCATAGAGCATTTCCTCAGACTGACCACAGAGCATCTAACCAAGCTGATCATGTTGAGTCTGAACAGACTAATAGAAGATTGTCTGTTTCTGCTGATCGAAGACATTCTGAACAGATTGATAGCAAGGTCTCTGGGTCTGCTGACCGATCTTCTGAACAGACTGACCACAGAACATCAGTCTCATCTGAGCAAAGACCTTCTGAACAGATTGATAACAAGATCTCTGGGTCTGCTGACCGATCTTCTGAACAGACTGACCACAGAACATCAGTCTCATCTGAGCGAAGACCTTCTGAACAGATTGATAACAAGGTCTCTGGGTCTGCTGACCAATCCTCTGAACAGACTGACCACAGAACATCAATCTCATCTGAAGGAAGACCTTCTGAACAGGTTGACCACAGACCTTCTGTCTCATCTGAGCGAAGACCTTCTGAACAGATTGGCCGCAGACCGTCTGTCTCATCTGAGCAAAGACCTTCTGAACAGATTGGCCGCAGACCATCTGTCTCATCTGAGCGAAGACCTTCTGAACAGATTGACCGCAGACCATCTGTCTCATCTGACCGAAGACCTTCTGTCTCATCTGACCGAAGACCTTCTGAACAGATTGACCGCAGACCGTCTGTCTCATCTGACCGAAGACCTTCTGAACAGATTGACCGCAGACCCTCTGTCTCATCTGACCGAAGACCTTCTGAACAGATTGACCACAGACCGTCTGTCTCATCTGACCACAGACCTTCTGAACAGATTGACCGCAGACCATCTGTCTCATCTGACCGAAGACCTTCTGTCTCATCTGACCGAAGACCTTCTGAACAGATTGACCGCAGACCATCTGTCTCATCTGACCACAGACCTTCTGAACAGATTGACCACAGACCGTCTGTCTCATCTGACCGAAGACCTTCTGAAAAGATTGGCCACAGACCATCTGTCTCATCTGACCGAAGACCTTCTGAACAGATTGACCACAGACCGTCTGTCTCATCTGACCAAAGATCTTCTGAACAGATTGACCGCAGACCGTCTGTCTTATCTGACCGAAGACCTTCTGAACAGATTGACCGCAGACCGTCTGTCTCATCTGACCACAGACCTTCTGAACAGATTGACCGCAGACCATCTGATCAAACTGACCACAGAGCATCTGTACAGACTTGGCACAAAGTATATGACCAAACTAGTAGTCTAGAAGAACACCAAGCTGAAAGCAGTGCTGACCACCTTACAGATGATGACTTTGATGAATCTGATCAGTTTAAGGATGGAGCAGATGACTGGGTTGATGACAGAGAAGACTATCTAGCTGAATATAGAATACCTGGCCTGTTTGACTACAAATCATCTACTGAATTTGACGATCGCACAGTGGACAGAGTAGCTGACTATAGAGTGCAACCCTGCAAATTTGAGGATAGCCAAACAGACTTCAACAATTCAAAGGTTTCAGTTGAAATAGAAACTGAAACTGAAGGTGAAAGTGTAAACTTTATCCCAGCCTACCACCTAGCTGATGCCAAATTCACCAATTATTACACAGATAAAAAACAAGCCTATTCCCAAAGGTTACCCTCCATCTCATCCAAAATGGACTACATGATAAGTCAAGAAAGAGCTCAAGCCATAGAAACCAAACTTGTAGGTTAAAGGGGCATTTTGATACCTGCTTGGAAGGTTGGGGGCCAGACAAGGGACTGTGATGGGGGTGAGGAAGGATAAGGGAACATTTTTGATCAAGGATAAGGGGAAAAAACCCTATTATGGTATATGTGACCCATTAGTTTCAGGCAGGGCAAGAAATACAGTTGTGTTGCTTTCTCTGTTTCCTTAAGGCTATTTGGGAGGGATCAATGAACCAGAATTCAGCATTCCTGGGTTTCAAGTCCTGGCTCTGCTGCTAACTCGGGCACACAGACATTTTCCCTCTCTGAGCTTCTACCAAGAGAAAGAAATTTGGAATAGATTTGAGATTCCTATGAAGGGAAAGAGATTTGGAAAAGATTAGAGATTCATAACATACCTCGCAGGATTTGAAGTGCATTATATTGCCTAGAGAGTCAGTGAATCTTTCATAAAATATATGTGTTTTCTCCAACTCCTGGTCTTTAGATCCCACCAACACCAGATTCCACTAATAACAACAAAAATTTCTGGGCTTTTAGATTTATAAAAGACTCTTTGGGGGGGGTTTCAATTTCAGGATGGTTTTATAGAATCTGAGCAAGAAAAGAATTCTCATGTATACAACCAAACTTCTAAGAAGTTCCCTCCTATAGTATATGAAGATCCTTATCAGGTTTCACTCCAATACATGGAGAAGCATAACATTCTGCAAATATTCCAGGTAAACCTCTCAAGTCCTCTTTTTAACTGTGACTTTTATAGTACTTATTTAAAAGACAAACTCTGATCTGGCTTTCAAGAGATACAAGAAAGGGCCTTTGTAGTTAAAGGGATATAATCTAATTGGAAATTCACTACATGCATTAAGATGTATTAGCCAAAGGTCGTAAATGATAAACACTAAATGAATGGTACTATGATACAAAAGCCTTCAGACAAATCAGAGTTCAGGTAGACTGGTTGATAGAGAAGAACTTAGCGAAGGGATAAGTCTGAGACAGACTAGAGTGGAAGGACAAAACTACTGTTAACTGAAAAGAAAAGAAAAATGCTTTTCAAAGGGGTATAACACTTTCAAAGAGATGACCAATCTCATGACTATCTAAGAAAATGCATTTTTTAACAGACAGGAAGGGAAGAGTTAAAAGTTGCTTCTAATTCTCAAAGTTACAAATTTTATTCACTTCAGTTTTGCTGCTGGAACCAACTTTAAAAGTTTGACATTTTTTAGCTGTTATGGAATTACAACACTGGATTATCATGTCTACAATTTTTTTTTGATGTTTGATGGGTTATATTTATTTTGTTTGCTCATGTTTATTTTTACATTAATGTTACTATATAACAATGTATATGTACATATTTAATAACATATATATGCATGAAGTAATTTTATGATTAGAAAAATTAGTAATGACCATCTCCCATAAAAACAAACCTGGAAATGTTTCCATTTAAAAAAGATAAAGAGAAAACAGCACAAATTTTGCAATTTGGAAGTCCAAGGATCAAATCCTAACTTTGCCGCTCACTACCCTTGTGATTGGGAAAATATCCTCAAGTTTTTTGAATCTTGATTTGCTCATATAAAATGGGGATAAGTGATTCCTACTTACTTAACTCTGCTCTATCTATGCCTTTCCTTCTTAAAATGTCGTTTTGTTAGACAATGCTAATGGATGATTTTTCTGGCTATAATCGAAGAACTACTAGTTATTTAAAAGGTGAAAGCTGTTAAAGAGAGTAGAGTTTTGATCATTCTATAGATAATTTTTTTCATCCAATAAAGAAAAATAATGGTTATGGATGCAACATTATTATAAGAAAAATTAATTATCAAATATATGTTCAATAGAAATATGTTAAATACATAATAAATGTATTTTCATTAAGCAGACCTGAACATTCTATATCTGAAATTTTACCAGTTGTTATTCCCTGCAATTTATACCTTAAATTTACCCTATTGTATCCCTTGCAAATGATAATCATGCATACTTTATTATAAATTTGGCATCATTTATCAACAAAATTAAGTGTGGAAGTGAATCTCTTAAGTTTTATATATATCTTCTCATTTACTCTTACAAAAACTGAAGATCATTTTCACTTTTCATGATCAACTACCTCATAAGAAAGGTTCTATGTAAAATCATGAAGAATTTTTTAAATTTTATTTGAAAGACTTTTCACTGACTATTCTTCAAAGAAAGTAATTTATTGATTTCTCAGTCTAGCAAGATCAAAATTCTCAAAACAAAGACTTTCCTCCAAAAATATTCTCTCACTAGCTCTTTGATCTTGGAAACTAGTTAAAATATCCATTGCTATTCACTACTAAATTCTTTATTCTTCCAAATTTTACCTTAATTTGCCTAATTTCATCAGTGTAGGAAAGTAATTTATCATGTTTAAGAGATACATGAATTTCATGCTATGGTACATGCTAGATTAGTACACATAATTGCATCAGATATAATCTGACCATGTAATTCTAGCTCAGAAACAAAATGTGATGCTTTATTCTCTCTCTCAGCAGATCACTGAAAACTTAGTCTATGAAAAGCCAGAGGACCCCCTGCATTTTATGCTCAGCCAGGTATGGAACAAGAAAAAAAAAGAACAACCTTTTTACTTTTTTTATTGTAAAATACATCCCACAAGCAGAAAAATGTGAAATAGAAAAATGTGCAACTCAATTACCATGAAGTGATTATACCTGTGATTGCCATTCAAGTTTAAATAGAACATCAACCATATCTCAGAGGTTCCTCCTCTTTTTCCTCTTAGTTATTACTCCTCAAAAAGGGACCATTATTCTGGCCTTTATATTAATGATTTCCTCATTTTTCTTTACAAACCTAAGCATGAAATCTGAAACACATTTGTTTAGATTTGTCAGGTTTTTGAACTTTTATGAAGGGAACCATGAAATATGTAATTCTTTTTGTATATGGTATCTTTTGCTCTAAATTATGTCTGTGAAATTCATCTATGCATTGTATGTAGCTGTAGTTCACTCATTTTCATTGCCATATGGTATTCATTGTGTGAAATATCACAAGTCATCCATTCTATTTGATGGGCATTTGGGTTGTTTCCAGCCAGAATCTATTACAAAAAATTTATTCTATGAACCTTCTTGTGTCTCCTGATGGACCTATTGAATCATTTCTCTTGAGTACATTCCCGGGAGAGGAATTGCTGGAACATATGCTCAGCTTTAGTAGATTATTACAAACCATTTTCCGAAGTGATTATACCAATTTACACTCCCACCAGCAGTATGTAAAAATTCCAGTTAGTCTGCATCCTTACCAACACTTAGTTTTATCATCTTTTTAACATCAGCCATATCATTGCAGTTTCAATTTGGTATTTCCTGTTTACTCAGGCAATTGTAAAATTTTTCATTTGTTTACTGATCATTTGAAAATGCTTGTTCTTCTGTCTTTTTCTTCTTTTGTAAGGACTTTCTATACATTCTACATATGAGCTCTTTATTGATTGTCACTGATACTTCTCCCATTCTGTTTTCCCTTTTTATCTCTTACAAATATCTTTTGATGAACAGAAATTCTTAATTTTGATATACTCAAATTTAAATCTTTTTCTTTATGATTAGTACTTTTGGTGTCTTATCGCACACACAATAATTTGCATCAATTTGCAGTGTACAATTAGTTGAATTTGATAGTAAAATATGCAATAAAAACACCAGAATAAAGATACGTAACATTTCCAGAACTCCAAAAGATCCCTTGTGCACTTACAATCCTTCTTAATTTGCCAAAGCTGCCATCACAAACACCGCACAATAAGTTGGCTTAAACAACAGGAATTTATTGGATTGTCATGTTGAGGCCGGGAAGAGGTCCAAAATCTAGATAACAGCAACACTTTCCCTCAAAGACTAGCATTCTGGTGGTGGTTGCAGGCGATCCTTGGGGTTCTTGGCTTTCCCATGACAAGGTGATGTTCTTTCCTTTCACTTCCAGATTCCCACTTTTTCCTTCTCCCTGTGGCCTTCTCTAACCCTGGTTTCTGGTTTCTTCTCTTTATAAAGTCTCCAGTAATTGGGATTAAGCACCACTCTGTTCAGCTTGCCACACCTTTACTAAATTAACACCTTGGAAAGATCTTATTTACATCGAGTTCATACCCACAAGGATCAAGATTAAGATTAAGAACGTATCTAAATTGGAGTACATAATTCAATCTACCACATGGCCCATTCTTCCCTCTACCCCAGCCGCAGACAATAGTTGATCTGCTTTTTGTCATTATAGATTAGTTTGCACTTTATTTAGATGGAAACATTCAGTTGTGCTCTTTTGTCTAATTTCTTTCATTGAGGATAATGAGTTTAAAACTCGTTCATTTTATGTCATGTATTAGTTCATGCCTATTTACTGATATGTAGTATTTCATTGTATGGATATACTATATTTTGTTTCTCCATTTACTTGTTGATGGACATTTGGGTTGTGTCCAATTTTTGGTTACTGTGTTTAAGCTGCTATGAACATTTGTGTACAAGTCTTTGTGTGGAAATATTTTAAAATTTGTCTTGGACAAATACCTAACAATGATATGGTTTGGGTAATATTGTAGGTGTGTATTTAAAATTTTAACTTACTACCTAATAATGTCCCACATTACATTCTCACTAACAGTATATGAGAGTCAGTTGCTCTATATATTCACCAACATTTGATTTATTGATCTTTTTAATTTTAGCCATTCTAGTGGGTATATTTCATTGTTACTTTACTTTGCATTTTCCTGATGAATAGAGAGGTTGAACATATTTTCATAAGCTTTATGGGAGATTGAATCATGTCCCCCACAAAAGGCAGGTTCAGGTCCCAACCCCTGGTCCTGTGAGTGTGAATCCATTTGAAAATAGGACCTTCAATGATATTATTAGTTAAGGTATACCCAAACTGAATGAGAATGGGCCCTTAATTCAATATGACTGAAGTCCTTATAAGCCAAGGATATTGACTATGGAAGAAGCAGCCATGAAGAAGGAAGAAGCTGGAAGTCAATGGAACTGAGAAGAGAAAGAAAAAGATGCCACCATGTGCATTACAGTGTGACAGAAAAACCAAGGACCAAGGATCACCAGCAACCAGAATGCCATGGTCTTCAGACTGATAGGATGTCAAAATTGCTGACACCCCAATTTTGGATTCCTCCTAACCTCAAAACCATGAGCTAATAAATTCCATTGCTGTTTTGGTTTGCTAAGGCTGCCAGAATGCAATAAACCAAAAAATGGATTGGCTTTTACAAAGGGAATTTATTAGGTTACAAGTTACAATCCTAAGGCATGAAGATGTCCAAATTAAGACACCAATAATAGGATACGTTCTCAGAGGAAAGGCAGCTGGCAATCAGGGTTTCTCTGTCACATGGGAAGGCACACAGCAACTTCTGCTGTCCGTCTCTCCCAGCTTCTGGTTTCAAAATGGCTCTCTCAGCTCCTGTGGGTCCTTCTTAGTTTTCCCCAGGGCATTTTCTTTCTGAGCTCTCTCTCTCCATGAGCTCTCACAAAGGACTCCAGTAAAGGTTGACGACCCATCTTAAAAGGGCAAGGTCAGATCTCCATGGAAACAACCTAATCAAAACATCTCACCCAACAATAGGTCTTCCCCCACAAGACTGGATTAAAATAACATGGCTTTTCTGAGGTACATAACAGTTTCAAACTGGCACAATTGCTTAAACTAACCCATTGTATGGTATTTGTCTTAGCAACCAGGAAGCTAAAAGAAGCTTATTGGCCATTCATAATCTTCTTGGATAAAGCATCCGTTCAAATTTTCTACCTGTTATTTAAATAAGAAAGCTGTTTTCTTATTATTGCACTATAATAGTTCCTTTTATATTCTGGATACCATTCTGTTGTCAGATATATGTATTACAAATATTTTCTCTTGTTGTGTGGCTTTCCTTTCTATCCTTTTTACAGTGTCTTTTCAAGAGAATTTCAATTTTGATAAAGTATGATTCATCAGCCTTTTCTTTTAGGGCTTATACTTTCTGAATCTGATTTAAGAATCTTTAGCTAATCCAAGTTGTAAAGATAGTCTATTCTTTCTTCTAGGATATTTATCATTTTAGCTTTAAAATTTAGGTTGGTGATCCATTTCTAGTTAATTGGTTTTGTATGGTAATAGTTTTCTATTGCTGCTGTAAAAAGTTACCGTAAACTTAGTGGCTTAAAACAACTCAAATTTCTTATTTTGTATTTCTGTAGGTTGGAAGTCTGGTACAGATCTTTCCAGTCTAATATCAAGATGTCTGCAGGCTGTGTTCCTTTTTGGAAGCTGTAGGGGAGAAACCACTTCCTATTCATTTGGGTTGTTGGAAGAATTCAGTTCCTTGTGGTTGTAGGATGAAAGTCCCCATCTTCTTGCTATCTGTAAGCTAGGGGAAATTCCCCGTTTCTAAAGGCCACTGCATTCCTTGGCTCGTGACCACCTTTCTTCATTTTCAAAGCAAGCTATGAAAGTTAAATCCTTCTCCTGTACGTCTCTCTGACCCAATCCTCTGCCTTCCTCTTCTGTTTTTAAGAATTCATATATTTAAATTGGATAAGCCTGGAAAATCTACCCTTTCAACTTCATTAACCTTAATCTTATCTACAAGGTTTCTTTGCCATGTAAGGTAGCAGTTTCTGAGGATTAAGGCATGGGCATCTTTTGGGGGCTATTCTGTCTACCATAGGTGTGAAGTAAGGTCAATGTTCAGTGTTTCCCATAAAGATATCCAGTTGTTCAGCACATTTGTTGAAAAGCCTTTCTTTTACAAAAAGAATTGCTTTGGTACAACTGACATACATATTCTAATTCTGTACTGTCTTCTCCTTTCCGCTGACTCATGTCTTTCTTTTCGCCAATGCATACTGTCAATTACTGTAGCTTTTAATAAACCTTACAGTCAGATAGTATAAGTCCTCCGTTTGTTCTTTTTAAAAATTGCTTAAGTTTCTCTAACTCATTTGTTCTTCCATATAAATTTTTGAAGCAACTTGCCCATTTATACAAAAAAAAATCCTGCTGGAATTTTTGTTGAGATTGAATTGAATTTATAGATCATTTTGGAGAGAATTGACATCTTAATAATATTGATACTTGCCATTCATGAACATGGCAATCTCTCTATTGATTTAGATATTCTTTAATTTCTCTCAGCAATGTCTTGTCCTTGTAAGTATAGAGGTAGATTTATCCCTAAGTGTTCTATCCTTTTGGTATTATGATAAATGAAATTGTCTTTTAACTTTACTCTGCAGTAGTTTGCTGCTAATATATAAAAATATAATTCATTTTTGTATATTAACCTTGTATCCTATGATTTTGTTAAATCACTCGTACTTGTTCTGTAGATTCCTTGGGGTTTTCTATATAAGCAATCATGTCATCTGCAAGTTGTAACAGTTTTACTTTTTCCTTTGTGATCTTTGTGCCTTTTATTTATTTTTCTGGCCTTATGGCCAGCTCTTCAGTATAATGTTGATAGAGGTGGTAAGAGTAGTCATCCTCAAATTGTTTCTGATCTTAAAGGGAAATCATTCGTTCTTATTAAGTATAATGTTAACTAAGATATTTTATGGATGCCCTTTGTCAAATTAGGAAAGTTCTCTATTATTCTTAGCTTGCTAAGTTTTTATCATAAATGCTTTTAAATTTTGCATTTCTGGAATAAACTTTACTTGTGATATATTTTCCTTCTTAGATATTATTGGATTCAGATATCGGGGGGGTTCTAGATATATTATTGTTACTAATTTCTAATTTAGTTGTATTTTACTCTATATAATTCCAATCCTTTTAAATTTGTTGAGACTTTTTAATGGCCCAACCTATGGTCTATCTTTGTTAATGGGTCATATGAACTTGAAAAGAATATATATTCTGTTTTTGTTGGTATAGGGTTCTGTAAATTCAACTAGGTCAAGGAGATTGATAGTGTTGTTCAAATCTTTTACATCTTTCCTGATTTTTTTGTTTAGTTCTATCAAGACTGAGAAATGGATGCTTAGATCTTCTATAGTAATTGAGGAATTATCTACTCTCTCTTTAATTCTGTTAATTTTTCCTTCATGTATTCTAGGGCTCTGTTCTTAGACACAGATACATTTATGAACAGTTTATCTTTCTGATTATTTGCCCCTTTTATCATTATGAAGTGTCTATCTTTTCCTTGGTAATATTCATCTTGAAATCTATTTTCCTTGATATTAATATAGGCAGTCTAACTTTTTTTATCTTGCAGTTTACTTGGTATATCTTTTTTTTTGTATGCTGTATGGCAGAGTCACATTTCATTATTTTTTTCCATGTGAGTTTCTGGTTATTGCAGTACCATTTTTGAATTTTTGTTTGTTTGTTTTGCTTGTTTGTTTATTTTTTGGGGGAGAAGTGCATGGATCAGGAATCAAACCCAGGTCTCCTGCATGGCAGCCAAGAATTCTACCACTGAACTACCCTTGCAACCCTGGTATATCTTTTTCTATATGTTTATTTTCAATTATCTGTGATTTATATTTAAATTGTGTCTCCTATAGCACAGAATTGGGTTTTACTCTCTTATCTATTCTTTTCATCTTTGCTTTTTTTAACTGAACCGTTGAGACCAAGGCTCGGGCAAACTGTGGATCTTCTGTCTTTACAAGTATCATGAGCTGTTTTCACTTATTTTACATTTTTTAACTGGATGAGGAGGAGGATGAGAAGGGGGATAGAAGAGGAGGAAAAGAGGAGAAATAAGTATTTTAGACAAAGTGTAAAATATATATTATCTGGCTGTGCCGACTCCTGGTTTAAATCATTCACATTTAAACTAATTATCAATATGGTTGAATTTAGAGCTCTCATTTTTTATTTGTTTTCAGTTTGTCTCCTTTTTTTCATCCCTTTCTTCCCTTTTTATTACCTTATTTTGGGTTATTTGGATATTTAAGTATACCACTTTATCTGATCGCTTTTCAGCAAAGCATCTCTGTATTTTTCTTTTTTAGTGATTGCTCTAGAGATTATAATATATATTATTAATCCTTCACTGTTTACTTAGAATTGCTATTATGCTACTTCACATAAAAGGAGGAAAACTTACAACCATATAGGTTAACTCCCCTCCATCATCCTTTGTTTTGAACTTGTCATTTGTATCCCTTTCTGTATATATGAAAATCCCCACAAGACAATGATATAATTTTTGCCTTAAACAACCATATGTATTTTAAAGAACTTTAAAGGAGAAAAATAGTTTGCATTATCCAGATAATTTCCATTTCTACATTCTTTATTCATTTGTGAATTTCCAAGTTTCTCTCTGAAATTGTTTCCCTTCAACCTGAAGAACTTCTCTTAGCATTTCTTGCAGGGCAGGTTTCCTGGCAATGTAAACTCTTGGTTTTCCTTTATCTGAAAATTTATTTCACTTTCATCCTTTTAAGGCACTTTTGCCAGATTTAAAATTCTGCATTGACTTTTTTCCCCCACCTTTTAAAAAATGTGCTTTCACTACTTTCTGGCCTTTGTAGTAACTGATGAGAAGTTGTAGTTATTCAATGTTGTTCCCCTAGATGTAATGTGTCATTTTTCTCTGGCGGTGTTCACTATTTTTTTATCTTTAGTTTCCAACAGTTTGATCATGATGTGTGTTTGAATTTATCCTTTTTGGTGTTTGCTAAACTTCTCAAATCAGTAAGTTGATGTCTTTCACCAAATTTTATCATTTCTCCAGATATTTTCTCTGCCCTATTGTCCCTCTTCCCTTTTTTTCCCTCTCTTTATAAAACTTTTATCCATGCCAAAAATACAAACAGTCAATAGAAAATGGATTTTTAAACTCAGTGTGATTGTGGGTACAGAGATGATATGCACTGTGACCTGCGAGGTCTTTAAAAGGAGAAAGCCAGGCCTTCAGTTTCAACTTGGATGTAAAAGGCCATGATTCAGCCGATCTTTGCTACACAATAAGTGGCTTGTACAGTGGCTCCCACTGGGTCACAGTGTCATTACAACTAGGCTGTGTGCTGGACTTTGGGGCTTCTCCCTCCCCAAGGAAAGCTTATCTCCTAAACTTCTCTGCTAACCTTCTCTGCCTTACAGGTTTCAGGTCCTACAGACGTGAGACCTTCACTTCCTACTCCTGCACTGCACAACCCCTGATCTGGAGGAATTTCCTAGCAAAATGAAATGAAATAAAAGAAAAGTGAACTGCAGGAAACTGTGCAATTCATTTACTGAATGGCCCTGTTATGTTGATTTCCACGTTTTTAAGGAAGGTGTCTGTACACCATATAGTGGAAAGACATGTTATTTGTGCTTAACTTGAAATGGTATCTGAAGTCATTCCGATAGAAACATCAGGGCCTTCTTTGATCAGAGACATAGCCCTCTATTACACATTGATTGTTTCTGGAAGACAAGGTTTGACTTGTGGTGCTTTTCTCTGGAACACAGGCTGTTCTAAGTTCAAAAACTACGTGCCCATTATTTCTCTGAATTGTTGCACTTTTGCATAGCCATCCATTCACAGTTTTATTCAAGCAGGACATAATTACCTATACCCTGGATGGAATTAATCCTTATATCGCATCACTATCATTTCCTATATCTTTAAACTACAGTGCCCCTATTAATTAGTTACTTCTAAACAGGTTATGCTACTCAGGTATTTATTGCTTCATGGCAGTAAATACATTCCTGAGTGGGGGGTGTGGGTGGAGGTTCAATCAGATGACATTTCACTACTAACATTATTTCAGCTGATTTTCTTTTCTGAGCTAGCTTCATCCCAGTGTGGTTCTTGATACTTGGGCATACAATTTTTCTGCACCAGCTTTTGTCACATAATTAATGATCTATAAACAAATGCCCCACATATGGAGTAACAAAGATTTATAGGAACATGCAGTCTCAAGCCCTGGATTCTTGCCTAAGACCCTGTGACTCTTTGCCAGTCACACGGGTAAAGATGCACCCTGTGTCCTGACATGCAGCTGACCACGGCACAGGGAGTCCTTTAGGTGCTATGTCTGGGATCACCAAGGACTCTAAACTCATTTAATGCACATGGCACATTTTCTGCTCTCTGCCTAAGGAAGACAATGGTGTCACCAGGACCTGCTACTTTGAACTTATAATTCCTTCTTTTCTGGAATTTCTGAAAGAACAAGGCTGACATTTACTTCGATAGCTGCATCAACTGCCCAGTCAAGAACCCACCTACCTATTCAATCCATCCTCATGTATAAGACACAGAAGGAAATGGCAGCCTTAACTCCATGCTGCTCAGATATGTCTTCTGGTTGCAAGTGCTCAAAAGGACCACAGAAGGGCCATTAAATAAAACTTCATGCCCAACCGAGGCCTTCATTCTGAGGCCCATGGACCACAAAAAGGAAGGAGCATCATTAAGGAGGGCTCAGACTCTTAGAACCTAGGGAGATCACTGCTGCAGAAGTGAAAGATCAGCAAGGATCCCACTAGCCAGATAATTTATGATTCTGATCTAAGGACAGGAGAGAGGTCAGAATTTTAGCTGTTGCACTAAAACAATAACATTCTCCTGGTACCAGTACTGACTTCACTCTCATCTCCTGATGCCCCATTTGAGAGTTTCTAGCCAAACTCTAGGAGAAAAAATATCTCCCAAATCTTATTTTTGTTGTTTCTCCCATCTGAATGAATAGAGTTTTCTACATCATAGTTCATGCCTGTGGAATCCCCAATCTCTCCCCACTTGTTATGACTGCTGAGTGAACTCCAAGCATCTTTGAGGCTTAGCATGGGCAGTGGGGCTGGAGAAGAAACAGTGGCCACAGCCTCAGGGCCATCTTAGAGGAAGCTTTGTATGAACAGGTACTCAAATTAAGCCCCTAACTTCCCCATCTTACATATACCCCAAGCCTATATCTCTCATACATTTGATTGCCTCTTATCAGTCCACTCCTGCTTTTGCTCTGGAGAGTTCTGAGTCTTCTGTTCATCCACTTGGACATAGTCTGCTTTTTGCTACTCTGAAAGAAAATTTTCTTCTATACAGAGGCTGGTAATACTGAATGATTAAAGTCAAGGGCTAAATAATCCAGGCTGAATTTCTTTGTCCAAGTAAAAGCAGCACTGCTCAGGGAGTTGGCTTGTCTGTGCTCCTGCATTTGAATGTAGCTTTCCTCCTCTTCTCTGGAAATAGGATTGGCATAAAAGCCTTGCAAAATTAATACCATTTCATTCTGGGGAGAGAAAGCTGGTTTGATTGCAAAGCATTCTGAGGGTCCTGCTTAGAGATGCATGTTCCCAGATGGTGGAAAGGTTTCTCAGGTCCAGTGGAGATGGCCATGATTTCCTCTGAGGCTTGAGATCTCTATTCACTGGAGGAGGCTCCAGGTCTGCAGGTAGCTCAGACAGTGGACTTGAGATGCTTCCTGAGCTCATCAGGATGTAGTCATCTGTGGTGCAGTGTGGCTTAGTGCCAGAGGTGGTGGCACGGGGCCCATGGGCACAAAGCTGTCTTTGGCACTGGCTGAAGCTTGGAGCACCTTGGGGAGAACCTCCATGGCAAATTTAAACTCAGTCGCTTGTCTTGGTGTCTTAAGGATTGACCTTCCACATCAGCTTTCCAGATTCTCAAGTTATCTAAAACAGAGAGAGAGATTCTTCTTGGAACCATAGTGCATTCTGGGTTCTTGGTGCTGCTGTGCCCGCTCCACAAGAGCTGCTGCTGCTCTTGACATCAATCAGAGAGATGGCTTGGCCTGGGCAGACCAGGCAGTGGAGTGCTGGACATAATGTCCAGTTCTTTTACTACACAGAACAAGGTACCTTGGTTTTTATCTACCTGAATGGTGAAATTTAAGTAAGTTTCCAGCAATGGTGAAGATGACAAGTAGTTCCTGAATGGCCCACTGATTTCTCTACTCCTAACCAGGGCGGCCTGAAGCCTTGTGGAAGGTGCCTTCTGAGATCCATCCCCATGGTGTGAGGGGTAATCCAAGTTACTGGAGGGTAGTGATGGCAAGAAGTCAAGAAAACCTCATCAAATAAAGTCTGTTCCTTCCCCACACGGAGAATTCCTGATATCCTCACAAGCGGGGACAATCAAAGCAATAGGCTTAGCCCTCAATCTAGGGTTTGTTCATATGAAACTTAACCCTGCAAAGGATAGGCTAGGCCTACTTAAAATTAGGTCTAAGAGTCACCCCCAGAGAACCTCTTTTGTTGCTCAGATGTGGCCTCTCTCTCTCTCAGCCAACATGACAAGCAAACTCACTGCCCTCCTCCTCTGTACGTGGAACATGACTCCCAGGGGTGTGGACCTTCATGGCAACATGGGACAGAAATCCTAGATTGAGCTGGGACTCAGCATCAAGGAATTGAAAAAACCTTCTTGCCCAAAAGGGGAAAGAGAGAAATGAGACAAAATAAAGTGTCAGTGGCTGAGAGATTCCAAACAGAGTCGAGGGGTTATCCTGGAAGTCATTCTTACACATTATAGAGATATCACCTTTTTAGTTAAGGTGTAATGAAGAGGCTGGAAGGAAGCACCTGAAACTGTAGAGCTGTGTTCCAGTAACCATGTTTCTTGAAGATGATTGTATAATGATATAGCTTTCTCAGTGTGACTGTGTGATTGTGAAAACCTTGTGTCTGATGCTCCTTTTATCTACCTTATTGACAGATAAGTAAAGCATATGGATTAAAAAATAAATAAATAATAGGGGGAACAAATGTTAAAATAAATTTAGTAGATTGAAATGCTGGTGATCAGTGAGGGGGAGAGGTGGGAGTATGGTATGTACGAATTTTTTTCTTTTTATTTCTTTTTCTGAATTGATGCAAATGTTCTGAGAGGTGATTGTGGTGATGAATATACAACTATGTGATGATATTGTGAGTTATTGATTATATGCCAAGAATGGAATGATCGTATGGTAAGAATGTTTGTATTTGTATGTTGTTATGTTTAAAAAAAAGATTTTAATTTAAAAAAAAGAGAAGTCTGTTCCAATGAGCAATCTGAGTTTGACCAGCTATCATATCAGATGGGGAGACAGGCATGATGCAGTCTTCCAGTATCACAGTTGGACAATACCAAATAATTAGGAAGAAAGAGAAGCTCTGACTCGCTTCTGGTTTCCTCTGTGGCTAAGGTATTAGCAGTTGGGTCATCTCTGGGCAAGGAGGACCCAGCACCTTGGGCTGTGGGAAGAGAGTTGGCAAGGGAAAGCTGGAGGGAGGAGCGTGTGCAAGAGAGGCTCTCCAGAGTCCTTGCCATCCTCCGACTGCACACTCACTGAGATCTATTACTCGAAGACGTTGGGGTTGCCACACTTGCCACCCCGCCCAAGGAGGAGGCCTGTTTCTTTCTAGTTGCCTCCACGTGGCTGCCAGGAAATGGAAAAGTCTGCCTGACACTCGTGTTTTCTCTATATTGGGTGGCACCGCTCCGGGCCAACAGTAAAGTAAGCCACAGCAGCATTTCAACCTCTCTATGTATTTCCTCATTTTGTAATGGGGGCTTATCTCTGACATCTACCTTTAAGTTTCGGCCAGAGGAAACAGTGAGATAATGTTTACAGAGTGGTTTTGCACAGCAGCCAGGTGCGGCTGTCCAGGATAGACCCAGTGAAGGTGAGCTGGCTGTGGTTCCCACAGGCTCCCAGCCTCTGGGCCCTCTTTTCTTTTGGGGGACAGATATTACCCATTAGAGCTTTTGATATTGTCCAACAGATCCTTGAAGCTCTCTTCCTTTTTCTTTCAAGTTTTTCCTTTTTCTTCTTCAGAGCAACTAATTTCCTTGCACTGTTTTCAAGTTAACTAACTGCTCTGTCAACTTTGTTCTGCTATGAAGTCATCCCAGTGAATATTTTAATTTTTCATTTTTAAACTTTATTTGATTCTTTCTATATTTTTTAACTTTTTTAATTGAATAGTATAACATATATACAAAGCAAAGAAATAAAGCAATAGTTTTCAAAGCACGCTTCAACAAGTGGTTACAGGACAGATCCCAGAGTTTGTCATGGGCTACCATACAATCCTCTCATGTTCTTCCTTCTAGCTGCTTCGGAATATAGGCGGCTAGAGGACATAAATTTTTTTGTAATTACAATCGATTTTTTTTCCATCTTTTTTTTTGTGAAAAATAACATATATACAGAAAAAGCTATAAATTTCAAAGCACAGCACCACAAATAGTTGTAGAACATATTTCAGAGTTTGACGTGGGTTACAGTTTCACAATTTTAGGTTTTTATTTCTAGCTGTTCTTAAATACTGGAGTCTAAAAGAGATATCAATTTAATGATTCAGCATTCATATTCATTTGTTAAATCTTCTATATATAATTCCACCATCACCTTTGATCTTTCCATCCCTCTCTTTAGGGGTGTTTGGCTATGGCCATTCTAAATTTTTCATATTGGAAAGGTCTGTCAATATGGGGTGTGGAGGTGGAACTATCTGATGTTCTGGAGAGTCTCGGCTACATTTCAGGACTTATCTAGACCAGGAACCCATCCGGAGGTTGTAGGTTTCTGGAAAGTTATTCTAGTGCATGGAACTCTTGTAGAATCTCATATATTGCCCTAGGTGTTCTTTAGGATTGGCTGGAATGCTCCTGGATGAAGGTTGGCAGGTTATGATAGGTGGCAAGGTCTAACTGAAGCTTGCGTAAGAGCAACCCACAGAATAGCCTTTTGGCTCTATTTGAACTCTCTCTGCCACTGATACTTTATTAATTACACTTCTTCCCCCCCCCCCTTTTAGTCAGGATGGAATTGTTGATCCCACTGTGGCAGGTCTGGATTCATCCATACGAGTCATCTCCCACATCGCCAGGGAGACTTTCACCCCTGGATGTCTTGTCACACATAGTGGGGAGGGCAATGATTTCACTTGCAGAGTTGAGCTTAGAGAGACTGAGGACACATCTAAGCAACAAAAGAGGTCCTCCAGAAGTAACTCTTAAGCATGCCTACAGGTAACCTAGCTTCTCCACGACCTATGTACGCTTCACAAGAGGGAGCCTCATGATTAAGGGCATGGCCTATTGATTTGGGTGTCCCTTAATTTGACACAGTATCAGGGGATTCCTGGATGGTAAGGCTTAATAGGTCCATAGTCTTTCTCCCCTCCCTCAGGGGGGTTTGCCAATACTTTTTGATGATCTGCTTAAGATACTCTAGGATGTTTCCAGGCATTACAATAATCTATACAGTACTAAAGGACTTCTTTCTTATTCTGTGCTCCCTGTGTTTCAATTGTTCAAATGAGCTATGCTGTTAGGTTGGATTACATTACACACTACAGAAAATTTCAGTTCCAGATCAAATAAACCTTTCTTCCATTGGTCTCAAAAATTTGTGTGGTTCTAAAATATTGACACTGCCTTCCCTACCTCTATGTTCTGAATTACTTTAACCCTAATCTGTTCAGCTTCATTCTTATCTCGAAATATCAGGATATATATGTAAAGCAGCCTCCTAAAATGCAAAAATTATAATCACAACTCCAGACTTAATATGTCTGCTCTAAAAGCTAACAATCTAGGCCCCTGTTTTCTTATAAGCATTTTCTAAAGGTGACCATACCATTGTTGTTCTTTTATTTCTGGTTTATTTTTTCTCACCAAATGTCCCACATGCTCATTCACATCACTGCATGCCTCACGACTTTGTCCGTTTTGTAGCAGCACAACCTTCATTCATAAGTAGACACCATCGTTCACCAATCTACTTCTCTGTCAGTGCATCCTTCAGCTACCCACATTCATCAGGCATCATGTAGAAAGTCCAAGTCCACAGTTCATCAACATTCTCAATTTTAGATAATTTCATTGTTCCCAAGAGAGAGAAAGCCAATAAACACACCCTCACCAAATAGGAAATCTAAACCTCCTCTTAACTCCTCTCCCCCCCCCCCATTTTTTTACCTCTGCTGTTGCTGTGGTAGTGCTGATGGTTTCCTATTGAACATAGCTCATAGCATGCAATAGCAGTTTTTCCCCTGCTCCTTGACCTAAACACTCTTTAAACAAGAATCATAGCTTTGAAGTAATTCTTGTGAGAACTGATTCATATTTCTGGTGTGAATCAGTGGGACACGTAGGTCTATACAAACCCTTTCAATCTTGTTCATCTTCAATATGGTAATATTATATATAAACCCACTAGAGAGTCACCTTCACTCCTACCTATTCCCTTACATTGGAGTTCAACCTCCGTTAGCTAATGGTTCATCCATCTCTAGCTTCTATCTATCTCTAAGTCTCCTATATTCTGTATTATAAGCCTCTGATTATACTTTTATGCTGGTCATAAAAGTGGACTCATACAGCATCTGTCCTTTTGTGTCTGGCTAATTTCATTCGGCATTATGTCCTCAAAGCTTATCTATCTTGTCATGTGCTTCAGGACGTCATTTTGTCTTACTGCTGCAAATATTCGATCCTATGTATATACCACATTTTGTTGATCCACTCATCTGTTGATGGGCACTCGGTTTGTTTCGATCTTTTGGCAATTGTGAATAATGCTGCTATGAACATTGGTGTGTAAATGTCTGTTTGTGTCATTGCTTTCACCTCTTTTGGGTATATACCAAGCAATGCTATTGCTGGGTCATAGGGCAACTCAATCTTTAGTTTCCTAAGGAACTGCCAAACAGTCTTCCATACGGCTGCACCATTATACATTCCCATTAGCAGGCCATAAGTGTCTCAGTTTCTCCATATCCTCTCCACAATTTATTATTTTCTGTTTGTTTAATAGCAGCCATTCTTATAGGTGTGAGGTGATATCTCATTGTACTTTCCCTTATAGCCAATGAAAATGAGCATTCTTCATGTGCTTTTGAGCCATCTGTATTTGTTCTTCAAAAAAAAATGCCTATTCATATCTTCAGCCCGTTTTATAATTGGGTTGTTTGTTCTTTTGTTGTTGAGTTCTATGATTTCTTTGTATATACAGAAAATCAAACCTTTGTCTAATACGTTATTTCCAAATATTTTCTCCCATTGGATTGGCTGCCTCTTCCCATTTTTGACAAAGTCTTTTGAGGTGAAGAAGTATTTGATTTTGAGGAGTTCCCATTTAACTATTTTTTTTCTTTTGTTGCTTGTGCTTTGGGCGTAAAGTTTATGAAGCTACATCTTATTACTAGGTATTAAAGATGTTTCCCTACATTTTCTTCTAGAGCTTTATGGTGCTAGTTCTTATATTTAGTTGTTTGATCCACTTTGATTTAATTTTTGTGTAGGGTTGTAAGATAGGGGTCCTCTTTCATTCTCTTAGCTATTGATATCCAGTTCTTCCATGCCCAATTGTTGAAAAGACTATTTTGTTCCAGTTCAGAGGATTTGGGGGTCTTGTCAAAAATCAGTTGACCATAGATTTGGTGGTCTATTTCTGCCCTCTCAATTTGATTCCATTGGTCAGTGGCTCTATCTTTGTGCCAGTACCATGCTGTTTTGATCACTATAGCTTTATAGTAGGTTTTAAAGCCAAGGAGTGTTAACCCTCCCACTTCATTCTTCTTTTTTTTAGGATGCTTTTAGCTATTCAGGGTCTCTTTCCCTTCCAGATGAATTTGAGGGTTAACTTTTCCAAATCTTCAAAGTCGGTTGTTGGAATTTTGACTGGTACTGTGTTGAATCTGTAGATCAACTTGGGGAGAATTGGCATCTTAACTATATTTAGCCTTCCTACCCATGAACAGGGAATGTCTTTCCACCTATTTAGATCTCTTTGATATCTTTTAGCAATGTTATGTAGTTTTCTGTGTACAAGTCCTTTACATCCCTAGTTAAGTTCATTCCTAAGTACGTGACTCTTTTTATTGCTATTCTGAATGGAATTTTTTCCTTAACTGACTCCTCAGCTACCTCATTGCTTGTGTATAGAAACATTACTGATTTTTGCACATTGATTTTATATCCCACCACCTTGCTGAATTTTTTATTAGCTCTAGTAACTTTGCTGTTGATTTCTCAGGATCTTCCAAGTATAGTATAATATCATCTACAAATAAGGAGAGTTTTACTTCTTCCTATCCAATTTGGATGCCTTTTATTTCTTTGTCTTGCCTGATTGCCTTAGCTAGAACTTCTAGCACAATGCTGAATACTAGTGGTGAGAATGAGCATCCTTGTCTTGTACCTGATCTCACAAGGAAAGCTTTCAATCTCTCTCCATTGAGTATGATGCTGGCTATCAGTTTTTCCTGTATTCTCTTTATCATATTAAGGTAATTACCTTTGATTCCTATCTTTTGGAGTGTTTTTATCAGAAAAGGAGGCTGAATTTTGTCGAATGCTTTTTCAGCATTAATTAGATGATCATGTGATTTTTTTCCTTTCGATTTGTTAATGTACTGTGTTACATTAATTGATTTTCTTGTGTTGAACCATCCTTGCATTTCTGGTATAAACCCCACTTGGTCATGGTGTATAATTCTTTTAATGTGCTGTTGGATTCAGTTTGCTAATATTCATGAGAATTTTTGCATCTATGTTCATTAGGGAGAGTGACCAGTAGTTTTCCTTCTTATAGAATCTTTACCCAGTTTGGGTATTAAAAGAATATTAGTTTCATAAAATGAGTTAGGTAGAGTTCCTTTTCCTCAATTTTTTGGAAAACTTTGAGCAAGATTGGGGTTAGTTCATTACAGAATGTTTGATAAAATTCCCCTGTGAAGCCATGTGTCCCTGGGCTTTTCTTTGTAGGAAGATTTTTGATGACTGATTGAATCTCTTTACTTGTGGTTGGTTTGTTGAGATCTTCTATTTCATCCTGAGTCAGTGTAGCTTGCTTGTATGTCTCCAGGAATTTGTCCATTTCATATAAGTTATCTAATTTGTTGCTGGATAGTTGTTCATAGTATTCTCTTATGATTTTTTAATTTCTTCAGAGTCTGTGGTAATGCATGCCTTCTCATTTCTGATTTTCTTTATTTGCATCCCCTCTTTTTTTCTTTGTCAGTCTTGCTAGTGGCCCATCAATTTTGTTGATTTTCTCAAATAACCAGCTTTTGGTTTGATTGATTCTTTCTGTTGTTCTTTTGTTCTCCCATTCATTTATCTCTGTTTTAATCTTTGTTACTTTTCTTCTCCTATTTGCTTTGGGGTTAGTTTGCTGTTTTTTCTCAAGCTCCTCCAGGTGTACTGTTAAGTCCTCAATTTTTGCTCTTTCTTGTTTTTTAATATAGGCATTTAGGGAAATAAATTTCCCTCTTAGCACAACCTTTGCCACATCCCATAAGTGCTGATAAGTTGTATTCTCATTCTCATTTGTCTCCAGATAGCTTCTTATTTCCCTAGCAATTTCTTCTGTGACCCACTGGTTGTTTAAGAGTGTGTTATTTAATCTCCATGTATTTGTGAATGTTCTCATACTTTGGTGGTTATTGAATCCACCTTCATTCCACATTGAGCAGAGAAAGTGCTTTGAATAATTTCAATATTTTTAAATTTATAAAGACATATTTTATGTCCCAGCATATGATCTATCCTAGAAAACATTCTATGACAACTAGAGAGGAATGTGTATCATTGTGTTTTGGGGTGCAGTGACCCATACATGTATGTTAGGTCTAATCCATTTATCAAGTTATTTAACTTCTCTATTTCCTTGTTGATCTTCTATCTGGTTGTTCTATAGTGGGGAGTGGTGTATTGAAGTCTCCTACTATAATTGTTGAACCATCTATCACTCCCTTTAGATTTGCCAACGTCTGTCTCATGTACTTCGGAGCTCCTTGATTGGGAGCATAAACATTTATGATTGTTATATCTTCTTGCTGAATTGACCCTTTAATTTGTCTATATTCTTTGTCTAGTATGATGTCTTTGCATTAAAGTCAATGATGTCCGATATTAGTGTAGCTACTCCTGCTTTCTTTTGGTTACAACTTGTGTGGAAAATCTTTTTCCACCCTTTCACTTTCAATCCATTTATATTCTCTTGTCTGAGATGAGTCTTTTGTGAGCAGCATATAGCTGGATTATGTTTCTTAATGCATTCTGCCAGTCTGTATCTTTTAACTGGTAATTTTAGTCTATTAATATTCAAAATTATTACTGAAAATGCATTTCTTGATTCCACCATCTTATCTTTTTTTATTTTATTTGTCAGATCTATATATTCTTTTCCTTCTTTCTCTTTGTAGTTTTTAAATTACCCTTAGTGGTACTCTTCAATTCTGTGCCCTCCTCCAGACCTCCCTCTCCTGTCTTTCTTTTTTCAGCTGGCAGAACTCCTTTTAGTAGTTCTTATAGAGTCAGTCTCTTATTGATAGATTCTCTCAGGACTCGTTTGTCTGTGAAAACTGTAATCTCTCCCTCAGTTTTAAAGGACATTTTGGCTAGGCACAGAATGCTTGGCTGGAAGTCTTTCTCTTTCAGGATCTTGAATATTTCATACCACTGCATTCTTGCCTCCAGGGTGCTAGTTGAGTAGTCTGAAGCTAGTCTTATTTGATTTCCCTTGTAGTAGATTGTTTTTCTCTTGCCATTTTCAGGATTTTCTGCTTCTCTTCAACATTTGACAGACTGATTAGTATGTGCCTTGGGGAAGGCCTGTTTGAATTTATTCTGTTTGGAGTTCTTTGGGCTTCTTTGACATGTATATTTATGTACTTTATGAGGGTTGGGAAGTTTTCCCCCTTTATATCCTCAACCGCTCTTCCTAGCCCTTTACTCCTCTCTCCTCCTTCTGGGACATGAATGAGTCTTATATTTGTAGCTTTGTTTTGTCTATCATTTCCCTGAGTTCCTATTCAATTTTTTCCATCATTTTTGTCATTTGCTATTATGAGTCTTTGAAGTCAATTATCCTGTCCTCTATATCACTTATTCTTTCTTCTGTCTCTTCACGTCTGGTGTTGTGTGCCTCTCCTGTGTTTTTTATTCGGTCAATTTAGAGTCTTTAATCTCTGTGATTTCTGCTATTTTTCTATTCTTTCAAATTCCTCTTTATGCTCTGTTACTGTCTTCTTGATCTCCTTTATGTCACTTGCTATCCCACTTATTTTATTAGGTAGAGTTGTATGAACATCTCTGATTAGTTCTTCCAATGTCTGTGTCTCCTCTGGTGTTTTAATTTGTTCATTAGGCAGGGCTATATCTGTCTGCATTGTGATATGCTTAGTGATCTTCTGCTGTCTTCATGACATGTAAATGTCTTGATTGATTTACTTTGAGAATTGATTTCTTTCAGTAGTCTAAGGCCTTGTGTTTGTGGGATGGTTGTACAGCAGGGCATGGGATGGTGCACTCAGTGTGGTGATTTGTTTCAAGGGCAGGTTTAGGCACAGGTTGGGGATGTTACACTGATGTTTGTGAACATGGGTACCCAATGGCCAGGGAGGATGTAGCTGTGTGGGTACACTGGTCTGGGGGCCACAACCCTGGTGTGCACTGATCTAAGGCATGGGGCCCTTTGTGTGTGTGCATAGAGCTGTGGCAACAGGTCTGTATTATGCTTTCATGAATTGGAGGTTGATGTGACCCAGTTGTGCAGGTCAGCCTTTCTCAGAGCTGGGAAGTGAGACTGAGGGCCATATACATGTGCAGGTCTAGGATTGCTATAAAGTGCTGTTCCCAGAGCTGAATGATGTGAATGGGGGTCCAGGCACATGCGGGGGCCTGGGAGTGCCGTGAACGGATGTGCAGAGCTCAGGTGGGGTGGAGTGAGGCTGTGCGAAACTGTGGATGGGGCAGGAGGTGGGGCAGAGTTAGCCTAGGTATGGAGGTTAGTGCTCGCAGCCTTTATGCACTGATGACAGCCTGCAGGGCACAGTGAGGGGGACGTAGTGCTCAGGAGAGGTGTGGAGAGGTGGGTTGAGCTGCATCTGGGGTGGGGGTGGGAGGCAGGTACGTACACTGGGGGCTGATGAGGTGGGGGCATCTGAAGTGCAGGGAAGGGGAGCGGGTGATAGGGTTCAGGTGTGTGGGGTGTGGGGTGAGTCTCCAGCCACGGGGCTGCACTGGTGAGGGTAGTACGCTCAAGGCATGTGTCCTGACTTACTTCCTAGTCCCAGGCTCCCATCCATACACTCCTGCGGGCTTCATGGCTCTGCAGCTCTGTGCCAGGCTCCGGCTTTCTGGCTCTCAGTTCCTCAGTCTCTGCAACCAGGGCTGCCCCATGTGGTGCAGAAGGCTCTCCCAGGTCAACCACATTTCTGAATTGCCACCTCAGTCACCCCCCTGTCCCTTCTCTAACTTTTCCATGGAGCAGGGCTAATCTCCTCTATATATTTTTGTTTGTGTTCTTAGATTTCCTATATTTTCTTTCATTTCAAGACTATACTTACTTTACTTCTTTGAATATGGTTATAATAATTGCTTTAAAGTATCTGGCACTATCTGGAGCCGCTTGATGTTGGCATCTGTGATTGTCTTCCATTTAGAATCGGCTGCATTTTCTAGGATTTTTTTAAGTAGGATTATTGTAGATTGTATCCTAAACATTGTGACTCTTATATTGATGTTTGGTTCACCAGAAGAATAGTTAGATTCAAACTGTAAGCTCTCTCTTGCTCTCTGTGCTTAATGTTTTTTATCTCAGGTCAGTTCTTTAAGCCTTGCTGCACTGAATTGAATCTGTCCTGTGAATTCAGGGATCAACTTGATATTTGTGCAGAATTCATATACATAATTCAGGAATGTCCTTTCACTTCTAAGATTCTCCCCTACTCTTTAGTATCTGACTATTTTTGACTAGGCTACTCTCCCTGACAATGGGTTTTCTGTCAGAATTTTAGGCACTCCTATACAACCTTTGGATCAAATGTGAATAAAAAAAAAGAGAAACTCATTCCACATTGGTCACTTGCTCCAAGTTTAAACTCCCCTCCCAAATCTGTCTGTCTTTGCCTAATCTCCGCACCCTTTAGGTAGCTGGGGGTTTTGGTTGTATGTATTTTATCCATAATGTAAAATAGCTATTTTGCGCAGGATTGATTTTTAGGTGCTTACTTCTACATCTAGGAAAAGAATTTCCTTTTTTATAATATATGCATTTAAGTATGTGGTATTTTCATTGTCTTTATTTCAAATAGTTTCTAACTTTCCTTATGATTTCTTCAATACAGGTACTTTGGATATTAGATTATTTATGTAAATTATTAGATACTGGATTTCCTAGTTATCTTTTGATTAATAATTTATAAGTTGGACTTTGGTCATAGAACATACTCTGTATGATTTCAAATCATTGAAATTTGTTGACATGCTTTATGACACACATATGTTAATTGTAAGTGAATAATCAGGGATTGACGGAAAGGTTTATCCTGCAATTATTGGAAACAGTGTTCTGAATATATCCATTATGTCAGGTTTACTGAACATTTTCAAGTCTTCCAATATCATTGTGAACTTGTCTATCTCCTATAGTTCTGTCAATTTTTGCTGTATATGATTACAGCTATGAATTTAGAATCTTTATCTTTCTGGGAAAGTGAACTTTTATCGTTATGAAGTATATATCTAATTCTAACTACTGTGTTTAATGTTATGTTCATACCAGATTTATCTTAGTCAATTTTTAAATGGCATATTATTTCATCCTTATTACTTTTAATCCTTCTGTCTTTAAATTTTAGATATATTTCTTATCTTATACTTGTGTTTTCTTTTTTCTAATCATTATTCAAGTCTGACAAGCTTTTAATTGGAACATTAAGCCATTTATATTTGATATAACTAAAGCTATAAACTGGGTTTAAATTTCCATGTTACCATGTGCTCTCTTTGTTCTACTCATTCTTTGGCTTTTCCTCTATTTTATTACCTTGTTTTATTACTCTATTTTTGCCTCTGTTAGCGTAATATTTTTAATCCCCTAGAGATGACAATATGTATCCTTGCCTTATCAAAATCTAAATTATTTGCCCCGGGTCCAACAAGGACTTCCGCATTTTAAATCTCTACATATTTTTACCCCCATAGGATATGGTAATTTCGAGTAGACCACAATTGTAAGTGGAAAATTTCTTTTTCATTATCCTCAGGTACAGAACATGATACAAAACAGAGATGAAATATAAACCTACAAAGAATGAATCTCTCCTCAGCATTGCAACAACCATCAGTGTCAACGCTGTGTTCGGTTTCCCACTCTGAAAAAATGGTTTTTGAGTAGCCATTGGTGGTGGTTTGACCTAAATTTATTCTTAGTTTTTAAGTAGAAATCTATGGGGTATCTTTATAAAATTCACATAACAGATGCCTCTGGGTAATCACCTAAAAATATGCACGTTATACCTATTCAGGAGGATATTTCAGTATATATACAATACATATAATATAAACAATAATAAATTTACAAACCTCAGAGGAAATAATAGGGCATTAGCAATTTATATATTCTTCTCTTAAAGCATACAATTCTATCATGTCTCCAAGCTGTTTACAAAATTTTCAATCAGAAAACATGTGGAAAAACAATTTGTGCTTTTTTTTGGTCTTAATGTAAGACTATGGTTGTAATATCTCTTTCTTATTTCTTAATACCCCCAATATATTTTTACTATTTTCCTTTTTAACTCTGCCTGTTATATTCTGCCATTAGTGGATGTGATTTGATATGTTCTTTAGCATAGCTCTCTTCTGATTCTTAAACTATAGCAAAACTCATATTAATACTACTCTGTACACATCTGTGGAAGATGAAGGATGTCACTTCCTCATTACCTTTATCCTCTAATGGGTACCTTACATTGTATGGAATGTATAACCAGTGGAACTAGTATTTAAAAATGAAAAGCCTTAACTTGGTCAGTTTGATATCAGAGTATCTGCTCAGAAATCGTAACTGAGATGATCATCTGATACCACTTTTGTGAGCTGAACCATACACGTAATTTCTATTTGAACATTAAGCAGACTTGATTCTTTGTAATGTTTAACTGGTGACTTGGTGTGATTATGTGGTTACTTTACAATAAATGTAAGCTTCTGTTTGAACAATCATGCATAAGCCTTATTTTTTTTTTTCTTTTTGCATGGGCAGGCACCAGGAATTAAACCCAGGTCTCCAGCATGGCAGGCCAGAACTCTGCCTGCTGAGCCACTGTGGCCTGCCCAAGCCTTACTTTTTATTCTGACTTTTTTATTTGTATTAATGATAACCAAAAAAAAAAACTCCTACTTTCAACTTCAAAGTTTATTTAGTTGTTTCTTTCATTTGCCCACCAAATGTGTGTGTGTGTGCACAAACTAAAAATGTTCTCCACTAAAGCAGATAGGCAGCACATATGCTGATTCTGGACAGGCAAAACTAGGTGAAAACTGATAAATTTGCTGACCTTATGGGAAAAGTTTGAATGATATGATTAAAGTTATAATTCATCAGTTGGTTGAACAAAATAACCTAAAGATCAAGAGACCAACAATAGACTATGTGATTGTAAAAACCTTGTGTCTCATATCAAAACTTATGGGACGCAGCAAAGGCAGTGCTAAGAGGGAAATTTATTGCTCTAAATGCCTATATCAGAAAAGAAGAAAAGGCAAAAATTCAGGAATTAACTATCCATTTGGAAGAACTGGAGAAAGAACAGCAAGCTAACCCCAAAGCAAGCAAAAGGAAAGAAATAACAAAGATTAGAGCACAAATAAATGAAATTGAAAACATGAAAACAATAGAGAAAATCAATAAGGCCAGAAGTTGGTTCTATGAGAAAATCAATAAGATTGATGGGCCCTTAGCAAGATTAACAAAAAGAAGAAGAGAGAGGATGCAAATAAATAAGATCAGAAATGGAAGAGGAGACATAACTACTGACCTCACAGAAATAAAGGAGGTAATAACAGGATACTATGAACAACTTTACGCTAATAAATACAACAATTTAGAGGAAATGGACGGGTTCCTGGAAAGACATGAACAACCAACTTTGACTCAAGAAGACATAGATGACCTCAACAAACCAATCACAAGTAAAGAAATTGAATTAGTCATTCAAAAGCTTCCTAAAAAGAAAAGTCCAGGACCAGATGACTTCACATGTGAATTCTACCAAACGTTCCAGAAAGAATTAGTACCAATTCTCTTCAAACTCTTCAAAAAAATCGAAGTGGAGGGAAAACTACCTAATTCATTCTATGAAGCCAACATCACCCTCATACCAAAACCAGGCAAAGATATTACAAAAAAAGAAAACTACAGACCAATCTCTCTAATGAATACAGATGCAAAAATCCTCAATAAAATTCTAGCAAATCGTATCCAACAACACATTAAAAGAATTATACATCATGACCAAGTAGGATTCATCCCAGGTATGCAAGGATGGTTCAACATAAGAAAATCAATTAATGTAATACACCATATCAACAAATCAAAGCAGAAAAATCACATGATCATCTCAATTGATGCAGAGAAGGCATTCGACAAGATTCAACATCCTTTCCTGTTGAAAACACTTCAAAAGATAGGAATACAAGGGATCTTCCTTAAAATGATAGAGGGAATATATGAAAAACCCACAGCTAATATCATCCTCAATGGGGAAAAATTGAAAACTTTCCCCCTAAGATCAGGAACAAGACAAGGATGTCCACTATCACCATTATTATTCAACATTGTGTTGGAGGTTCTAGCCAGAGCAATTAGACAAGAAAAAGAAATACAAGGCATCAAAATTGGAAAGGAAGAAGTAAAACTATCACTGTTTGCAGACGATATGATACTATACGTCGAAAACCCGGAAAAATCCACAACAAAACTACTAGAGCTAATAAATGAGTACAGCAAAGTAGCAGGTTACAAGATCAACATTCAAAAATCTGTAGCATTTCTATACACTAGTAATGAACAAGCTGAGGGGGAAATCAAGAAACGAATCCCATTTACAATTGCAACTAAAAGAATAAAATACCTAGGAATAAATTTAACTAAAGAGACAAAAAACCTATATAAAGAAAACTACAAAAAACTGCTAAAAGAAATCACAAAAGACCTAAATAGATGGAAGGGCATACCGTGTTCATGGATTGGAAGACTAAATATAGTTAAGATGTCAATCCTACCTAAATTGATTTACAGATTCAATGCAATACCAATCAAAATCCCAACAACTTATTTTTCAGAAATAGAAAAACCAATAAGCAAATTTATCTGGAAGGGCAGGGTGCCCCGAATTGCTAAAAACATCTTGAGGAAAAAAAACGAAGCTGGAGGTCTCGCGCTGCCTGACTTTAAGGCATATTATGAAGCCACAGTGGTCAAAACAGCATGGTATTGGCATAAAGATAGATATATCGACCAATGGAATCGAATAGAGTGCTCAGATATAGACCCTCTCATCTATGGACATTTGATCTTTGATAAGGCAGTCAAGCCAACTCACCTGGGACAGAGCAGTCTCTTCAATAAATGGTGCCTAGAGAACTGGATATCCATATGCAAAAGAATGAAAGAAGACCCATCTCTCACACCCTATACAAAAGTTAACTCAAAATGGATCAAAGATCTAAACATTAGGTCTAAGACCATAAAACAGTTAGAGGAAAATGTTGGGAGATATCTTATGGATCTTACAACTGGAGGCGGTTTTATGGACCTTAAACCTAAAGCAAGAGCACTGAAGAAGGAACTAAATAAATGGGAACTCCTCAAAATTAAACACTTTTGTGCATCAAAGAACTTCATCAAGAAAGTAGAAAGACAGCCTTCACAATGGGAGACAATATTTGGAAATGATATATCAGATAAAGGTCTAGTATCCAGAATTTATAAAGAGATTGTTCATCTCAACAACAAAAAGACAGCCAACCCAATTACAAAATGGGAAAAAGACTTGAACAGACACCTCTCAGAAGAGGAAATACAGATGGCCAAGAGGCACATGAAGAGATGCTCAATGTCCCTGGCCATTAGAGAAATGCAAATCAAAACCACAATGAGATATCATCTCACACCCACCAGAATGGCCATTATCAACAAAACAGAAAATGACAAGTGCTGGAGAGGATGCGGAGAAAGAGGCACACTTATCCACTGTTGGTGGGAATGTCAAAGGGTGCAACCACTGTGGAAGGCAGTTTGGCAGTTCCTCAAAAAGCTGAATATAGAATTGCCATACGACCCAGCAATACCATTGCTAGGTATCTACTCAAAGGACTTAAGGGCAAAGACACAAACGGACATTTGCACACCAATGTTTATAGCAGCATTATTTACAATTGCAAAGAGATGGAAACAGCCAAAATCTCCATCAACAGAAGAGTGGCTAAACAAACTGTGGTATATACATACGATGGAATATTATGCAGCTTTAAGACAAGATAAACTCATGAACCATGTAATAACATGGATGGACCTAGAGAATATTATGCTGAGTGAATCCAGCCAAAAACTAAAGGACAAATACTGTATGGTCCCACTGATGTGAACGGTCATTCGAGAATAAACTTGAAATATGTCATTGGTAACAGAGTTCAGCAGGAGTTAGAAACAGGGTAAGACAATGGGTAATTGAAGCTGAAGGGATACAGACTGTGCAACAGGACTAGATACAAAAACTCAAAAATGGACAGCACAATAATACCTAATTGTAAAGTAATCATGTTAAAACACTGAATGAAGCTGCATCTGAGCTATAGGTTTTTGTTTTGTTTTGTTTTGTTTTGTTTTGATTTTACTATTATTACTTTTATTTTTTTCTCTATATTAACATTCTATATCTTTTTTGGTTATGTTGCTAGTTCTTCTAAACCAATGCAAATGTACTAAGAAATGATGATCATGCATCTATGTGATGATGTTAAGAATTAATGATTGCATGTGTAGAATGGTATGATCTCTAAATGTTGGGTTAATTTCTTTTTTTCCGTTAATTAAAAAAAAAAAAGAAAAAAGAGAAGGGATAATTGGAGATGAAGGGATACAGACTGTACAACGGGACTGGATATAAAAACTCAGAAATGGACAGCACAATACTACCCAATTGTAATGCAATTATGTTAAAACACTGAATGAAGCTGCATGTGAGGTATAGGTTTTTTGTTTTTGTTTTTTTTCTTTCTATTATTGTTTTAATTCTTATTCTGTTGTCTTTTTATTTCTTTTTCTAAATCGATGCAAATGTACTAAGAAATGATGAATATGCAACTATGTGATGTTATTAAGAATTACTGATTGTACATGTAGATTGGAATGATTTCTAATTGTTTTGTTAATTCTTTTTTTAATTAATAAAAAAAAAAAAGAATTACTGATTGTACATGTAGATTGGAATGATTTCTAATTGTTTTGTTAATTCTTTTTTTAATTAATAAAAAAAAAAAAAAAAAAAACCTTGTGTCTGATGCTCCTTTTATCTACCTTATCGACAGATGAGTAAAACATATGGATTAAAAATAGATAAATAATAGGGGGAACAAATGTTAAAAAAAAAATTAGTAGATTGAAATGCTAGTGATCAATGAAAGGGAGGGGTAAGGGGTATGATTTTTTTCTGTTGTCTTTTTATTTCTTTTTCTGAATTGATGCAAATGTTCTAAGAAATGATCATGGTGATAAATATACGACTATGTGATGATATTGTGAATTACTGATTATACTTGTAGAATGGAATGATCATATGGTAAGAATGTTTGTGTTTGTATGTTGGTATGTTTAATGAATAAAATAAATAAAAAGAGGCCAACAATATTAATCATGGTCAAAACTGCAAAGGTTATCAACAACATCTGAAATTAAGTACTGAACTTAGTTCACAGGTGTTCAGCCCTAATTCCAGACTGCTTTAATGTGTTTCTAAAACAGAACAAATCAGACAATACCAAACCAATCTTCAGCCCCCTCCATTAGCTTTCTGTGGTGCATTTCACAGCTGTCATTTTGACCTTTGATAAGAAGGCCATGAACATATTTGGCAGAGAAAGGAAGGGGGAAAATGGAGACCAAACTTCACTTGCAGTGATTTAGGCTGTCTACGGGCATCAAGTTTAGAAGATCACTCAGCCAAATGTATACTCAGTTCTTCGTCCCTAAATTAGTAGGAAGTAATCCCAGGCCAGGAGTAAACACTAAAGATTTGAATCTTGGTGGAATTCGTTGTCTAATGGAAAAGGAAGAAGAGTCCCAGAGTTGGCCATCTCAGAGTAGAACTGATAAAGAGTATACTGCTGACCTTGAAGAATAAAAATTGGATGGAAAATAAAATGTCAATGTCAGGGGGTCCAATTTGAAAGATATGCTCTCCCTTGAAGGAATTCTCCAGGAATATTTCTGACGGAGGAATTATTCATATATACATAAGGTGTGAATGTCTGAATTGTTGCTGAATGAGATAATATATGTAAAAGCATTTAGAACAGTTGCTGGAACCATTAACTATTATTATTTTAGTCATGTTCTTGTTAACAGTAGTAACATACTGTTTTACCTGAACAATCCTGATTACCCTCCCTCACTGCATTCCTCACCCACCCTGATCTCCTCCCAGAAATAAAAATTGAAGCTATTAAACCCATTTTTCCTGGACTGTCCCACTCCTTTTATTTAAAGAATAAATGTGAAGTCATTAGCCATTAGGGAGATGCGAATCAAAACTACAATGAGCTACAACCTCACATCTACTGAAATGACTGTAATAAGAAAGACAAATAATAACAAGTGTTGACAATGATGTGGAGAAAGCAGAGTCTTCACACACTGCTGGTGGGGAAATAGTTCAGCAGCCTTAGAAAACAGTCTGGCACTTCCTCAAAAGATTAAGTCACCATATGACCCAGCAACTCTACTCCTCGGTTGAAAACATGCACCCCCACAAAAGTTTGTACAAATATGTTCGCAGCAGCATTTATAATCGCTAAAAGGTAGAAACAATCCAAATGTCCATCAAAAATTGAATGGATAAAAAATGTGATATAGCCATACAATGGAATATTATTCAGCAGTGGTAGAAAGGAATGACATAATGATACATAAACTACACATGGACAAATCTTGAAAACGTTATGCTAAGTAAAAGAAGCCAGACACAAAAGACTACATATTGCATGGTTCCATTATATGAAATATCCAGAATAGGAAAATTCATAAAGATATAAAGTAGATTAGGGGTTAACAGGGATTAAGGGTAGAGAATTTAAGGAATAACAGCTGATGGGTATGGAGTTTCTTTTTGGAGGGATGAAAATGTTTTGGAATTAGTGGTGATAGTTCCACAACTCTATGAATATACTAAAAACCACAGAATTTTACACTTTAGAAAAGTGAATATTATGGTACATGAACTATATAACAATAAAGATAAAGCTTTTAAAAAAAAAAAAAAAAGAAGAAGAATGGGGGTGGAGAATGCCTGATATTCTCGCAAGCATGAGGACAACCAAATCAATAGGTTGAGCCCTCAATCTTGGGATTATTCATATGAAACTTATCCCTGAAAAGCATAGGCTAAGCCTACTTAAAATTAGCACTAAGAATCACCCCCAACGAACCTCTTTTGTTGCTCAGATGTGGCCTGTCTCTCAGCCAACACGGCAAGCAGACTCACTGCCCTTCCCCTCTCTACATGGGACATGACTCCCAGGGGTGTAAACCTCCCTGGCAACATAGAACAGAAATCCTAGAATGAGCTGGGACTCAGCATCAACGGATTGAGAAAAGCTTCTCGACCAAAAGGGGGAAGAGAGAAATGAGACAAAATAAAGTGTCAATGGCTGAGAGATTTCAAACAGACTCAAGAGGTTATCCTGAAAGTTATTCTTACGCATTATATAGATATCCCCTTTTTAGTTTAAGGTGTATTAGAGTGGTT
The DNA here is from genome assembly GCF_023851605.1 of Tamandua tetradactyla. Lineage (NCBI taxonomy): Eukaryota > Metazoa > Chordata > Mammalia > Pilosa > Myrmecophagidae > Tamandua > Tamandua tetradactyla. The sequence goes on along the minus strand of NC_135336.1, from coordinate 26,929,240 downwards.
AGAGGGAAGTGCCTGAAACTGTAGAGCTGTGTTCCATGTTTCTTGAAATTGATTGTATAATGATATAGCTTTTGCAATGTGACTGTGTGATTGTAAAAACCTTGTATCTGATGCTCCTTTTATCTATGGTATGGTCAGATGAGTAAAAAATATGGATTGAAAATAAATAGGGTGGGCCACAGTGGTTTAGCAGGCAGAGATCTTGCCTGCCATGCCCAAGACCCGGATTCAATTCCTGGTGCCTGTCCATGCAAAAATAAAAAACAAAAATAAATAAATAAATAATAGGGGGATCAAATATTAAAATATATTGGGTAGAGGGAAATACTAGTAGTCAATGAGAGGGAGTGGCAAGAGGTATGGTATGTATGAGTTTCCTCTCTTTTCTTTTAATTTCTTTTTCTGAAGTGATGCAAATGTTCTAAGAAATGATCATGGTGATAAATATACAACTATGAGATGATATTATGAGCCACTGATTGCACACCAAGTATGAAATATTCATATGTTAAGAATGTTCATGTTTATATGTTGTTTTATCAATAAAAGTGTTAAAAGGGGGAATAAATGTGGAAGTTAATGTTTCAAGTTTCACCTTATGACAGAGCAGAGAGAAAGAGAATAGCAAGGAACTCAGAAACAACTAAAACAAGAGCTCCCAAACCTTCCAAGAGAATTATGTTCCTATTTCCCCTATTCTTTGTAAATCTTCTTGTTTTACTCTTTTTTTTCTCTCACATATGCTTTATTTATTTATTTATTTATTCATTCATTTATTTGGCATGCGCAGGCTCCAGGAATCAAACCCAGGTCTCCAGCATGGCAGGCGAGAATTCTGCCACTGAGCCACTGTTGCCTTGTGTTTTATTTTTTAAACTGTCTTCCTATCATTTCTTGACTCATAATTCCTTCTCAGTTTTATCCACCCATTCTCCTCCATCTGCCTTCTTTTCCTCTTATGTAACTAATCTCTGTATTAACTCTATTCAGACCCATCTATTCGTGTGTGTGTCCTAAGTTGTGGGTATATAGTGGGTATAGTGGGTATATAGTGTGGGTGTCTGTTCTCACTTGGGTCTAATTATATTTGTGTAATAGGGATATGGACAAATATAGATCCAGGTATCTGTGTACCTATGCTTTAATTTTCACATCAATTATTTGGAGAAAACATTGTAAGAATAACTATTCTAGTTTGGAGGAGGCAGCAAGGACAGAGAAAGAAAGGCAAGAAATAAATAAGCAAGTTAATGCCAGACAGTGATTATTTTTACAAAAGAAATAAAACATGATGATATGAGAAAAAGTAATTGGAGTGGAAAGGTCTGGTGTTTAGGTAGGGCAATCTGGAAAGGTTTCTTGGAGGAAGTGAGAGCTGAGCTGCACCTGAAAGGTGGTGGCAAGTTGGCAGACCTGTGAGCAGCTGGAAGAAATGCATTTTCACTCTAAGGAATAGCAAATGTAAAAGCCATGTTGGTGGAGCACACTTAAAATGAAAGTAGTACTTAACCAAGTTGGAGAAGAGCAATTGGTCAGTCATGTTAGGAATATGGATCCAATAAAGGAAGAACAACAAAGTCTGATTTATGTTTTTAAAAGCTGACAGAATATTTCTGATTAAGAGGGTGGATTTAAGCTACATTGCAGAATCTTATGCCCCCAAGAGCAAGTAAAATAAACAACAAAAAAAATCAAAGGTATACATATTTACAAAATAACGAATTAAGAGAAGGCATAACCTAATTCAAGGTATTTCAAAAATTGGTGGCCAAGGAAAGAAAAAGACAGTTCCATGGAAAAAGCAGGTCAACACAACAGCATTTATAAGAAAAGGAAAACCAGGAATTCTTACTATTACCCTTAAATCCAGAGAGAAATTGAGTTTTTATCATTTTTAACTTCTAACCAGAAAGTGGTAGAAATGAATGGACAGGGCTGACTCTTTCTAATGGAAGTGTAGTTTCAGAGCTAGATGCAGAATAGAAAACTGGATCTAAGCCCTAGAGCCTTATAAGTTATTGTTCAGGCCAAGGAGGAAATAACAATGGGGACTAAGAAGGAACAGCCAGAGAAATAGGAGAAACATGAAGAGACCATGGTATTATAACAGCCAGGAAAGGAAAGTATTACAGAAAGGAGAGAGTAGTCAGCTGTATCAGTTACTGCCGAGTGGCTGAGTAAAATGAAGACAGAGTGCCTACTGGGCTTGGCAAAACAGAGGTGTTTGTTTGTAACTTGACAAACAGTTTCAGTGGAATGGTGAGAATGGAGGCGATATTGAGTTTGGTTAAAAGTTTACAGTGTCCAATAGATTCAAAGAAGAAGAAAGAAAGAAAGAGCTGCTTAGAAAAAGTGTAAATTATTTAGATACTAAGACAAGAGATAATATTTCCCTTGGGACCTCTTAAACCCAACACCTAAGGCTGTGAACAACATCTTCAACAGTATCTCTACAATAAATACAATAATAGAGTTTTCCTTTAATAGCAGGTCGATAGAGGCTATTCTTCATTGGGTGAAAAAGTTAACTCTAAAGTCCTGACTGTAAGAGTCTATTAATAATGGGATGTCACTTTTCCTGGGAGAGGTCTAGACTTGCTCTGAGAAATCACCTTGTAGTGACCTTAATATAAACTGAGTTAAACATTATCTCCCGGTCTGGACCAGAAGCTGAAGGGAATATAAGAATCTCAATTAACCTTGAGCATAATGATTGCTGAATAAGAGAGAGGACCTGATAAAGGTCACAAAACTCGAATTATATTGTCCAGGAAAATTTGCAAAGAAAGCCAAGACCAGCTGAAGGAAAAATGATTTTCAGAGGCACTGAAGAATTTTGTGGACCTGCCATTTCAGGAACATATTTTGCTAGATTTGCCTCAGTTGCTTTTACTATAGAAGCTGAGCTTTAATTAGTGGCCTAGCTCTATGCTGCATGGAGCCTGGATGCCCTAACAGACATACTTTTTTTTTTTTTCTTTTTTTGGCATGGGCAGGCACTGGGAATCAAACCTGGTTCTCCGGTGTAGCAGGCAAAAACTCTGACACTGAGCCACCATGGCCCGCCCGTTAACAGACATACTTTTAAACCAATTTTGCAGAAAATGATTTCTTCTATATCCCATTAAAAATATACTGTTCTCTATTCACCTCATTAAACTGTTAATAGAAAAAATCAAATTAGTAATTTAAAAATTCAGTACCATTAAAAAGTTACATTGATTATCTAGCCAGACTCAAATAGCCTAGACTAGTCATTAAGAGTGCAGGTTGTGAAGACAGGCTGACCTGAATCCCACCCTAAAATAGCTCGGCAAACACAGGCAAGTTCACCTCTTAAACCTTCAGCTTCCACATTTGTAAAATGGAGTTAATAATAGTATATGCCTCAAAGGGTTATTGTGAAGAGTGAATTTAACAGGGACCAGAACTTAGTAAATACTGAAAATGTAGTAGGCATCATGGTTTCAGGAGCTAAGGGGTATTCTCTCCTTTTTTCCTAAAATTGATGACTAGAGCAAAAGGCGATAAGCATCCACCTTCTTAATTCGAAGAATATCAGGATTTGAGGCTGTTCACTTTCCCACCCAGTTTGCACTACAACTTCATCCCATCCCCATTTAAAAATAAAATGGGATTTAAATAAAATCATCTGTTTAGGAAGTACATTTTTGTGAAGAGAAATATTATATTGGCTCCCTTTCCCGAAGATGAGAGAGGGAAGCCCCCTTGAAAGTTGAAAAGTTTGAAGGTACACATAGGACCAACATCTTTTAGTCCAATTAGATATTCCACTAGTCACCAGGCTTGTTAACTTACCTTGGAACTACCACGGAGAAAGAAAAGCAACGGGGGTGATGGTGCAGTGGCATGGCCAGGCAGAAAGGGGATACACATGCCCCTTTGAATTCCAGGTTCCTGAGATGTACAGAAGATGGATCCAGTTTGAAAACTGGAGTTTGGATTGTAGGAGATTGAAGGATACAGACTGACTGCAAACCAGCGATGGGGCAGAACAGCAAGTAGGTGTCACCAAGTCTTAAGAAACCTCTGGTGCCTAGGGTAGCTGATTGGGCTTGAGTGAGAACTCTCATCAGCTAGACCTCTAGACCAACTCTTATCTACATGGAGGTTGCTGGAAATGAGCTAGATGATGGTGGTGACCAACAGAAAGCGACAGCAGCATCTCCAAAACCAGTCATGTAAGATGACATTATTTCCCTCTCAGAGGAGTAAATATAGGGAATTGGGAAGGAAGCTCTTGGAGAGAATACTCTCCTTCCTTCTCTTGGACCGCCCTGGAGTCACAAAATCTAAATTGTGGTAATAGGAAGAAAAATACCTACACCTTTCTAACTGAAATAAGAACTTTAACAATAAGAATTCACTGATAAGCTTTGGAATCACACTAAGATGTAGTTAAGAGAGCCACTTACCCGGAGAGAAAGGAGAGATTCACAGAAATCAATTATTGGAAAAATAAACCTACCATGCTTATATATTAGGGACTTGAAATTCCTCAACCTAATCAGTAGCAGTTAGTATCTGGAAATTGATCTTCCTTTTCTTAGCTGTTCTCCTGTCTCTTGTTATTGGGCTTTGTAGTCACATTATCTACTTTGAAAAGATTGAGGCTTATTTTTTCTCCCCACATAATCCTAATAATAGCACATAAAATACTTAAAATGTGAGTAGAAATAAATGTCCTTGTTTGCTTCCTTTCTACTTTATCACAGATTTCTAGAATAGCACCTGTTGTTGTTTTAATTTCATTGTGGTAACATATAACAGAATTTCCCATTTTAACCATTTTTAAGTTTACAGTTCAGTGGTAGTAACTACATTCACAGTGTTGCATTACGTTCACCATAACCCATTACCAAAACTGTTTCATCACCCCAAACAGAAACTCTACCCATTAAGCAATAACTCCCCATTCTCTCCTTCTCTGCCAGTTATTTTGTAACCCACTTCCTGTCTCAATGAATTTTTTTTTCTAGATTTTTCATATAAGTGGGATCATGCCCTATTTGTTCTTTCGTGTCCAGCTTTCTTCACTCAGCATAATGTTTTCACGGTTCATCCATGTTGTAGCATATATCAGATGTCATTCCTTTTTATGACTGATTAATATTCCATTGTATGTAAATACCACATTTTCTTTATACCACATATTCATCTGCTGAATAATACCTGTTTTAAGTAACATATTTCCCTTTTTATATTTGTAATATAGATCCTTTGTAAACAAATGAACTACAAAAAAAGAAAAAGAAGTCACCCATATCCCACCATCCAGATATAACCCTGTTAACGTTTACTGTGCATTCTTCCTAACTTTTTAATTCATGTACATATGTATATCCCTTTAAAAAATAAAAATGCATCAATTTGTACAAACTTTTGTAACCTGATTTTTCACTCTTAGCACCTACTAGATGCCTGACATATCAAGTTCTCGATAAAGATTTGTTGAATAAATAAGTGAACCTATTTCTGTTTCATTAAATATTTTTCTATGGCATCATTTTAAACAGTTGCACAGATTTCTACTGAAGTATTATCATTTATTTAACTAGACCCTGAAGATCTGAAGAGGAAAAAAGCATTATGGTGGACACAAATATACCCCAATTAGACCCCTCTTCAAGACTCGTTGCTCAGTAGCTAGTACTGGTAGTCTCCAACCTCCGGCTGTCAGCCCCCTTTAAAGATTGCTTGAACTACCAAAAGACACCTTGCAAGGATGACCCTGATCCTGGGACTGTTTAAGGAAAAGCACAATAAAGAACAGTTACTATGGCCGTCTTGGGTCCAGAGCTCCAGGGAAAAGGCTAGCTAAGGATGTTTTGCCTGCATTACAGTTCAGATTCTATCTGTGCCCAATCCTCTTTCTTCCCTCTCCCTTCTAAGGGTTTTAATACAAAGGGCACTGCCTAATAAATATACTGCACACTAAACTCATATCTCACAATCTGCATCCTGAAGAAACTAACCTGTAACAGGAATAGTGCTAATCCTTGAGGAACTCCCCAGTCTATTGATTAAACCCTCAGTAAATTCTAACATTACTGCCCTTACTTCTTCCCTATACCATATTAAATCAACTGTGAAGCATAGATGTCATGATATTCTATTCAGCCATTAAAGTAATGTTGGTGCTGTATATGACATATGGTGGCTCCAGAGAAAGGAAAGGATAGAAAGAAAGGAAAAAAGCAAAGGAGGACAGAAAAACTCCAACAGGTGCTGGAGAGAATGTAGAGAAAGAGGCACACTTATCCACTGTTGGTGGGAATGTAAAATGGGACAACCACTGTGGAAGGCAGTTTGGCGGTTCCTCAGGAAGCTAAGTATAGAATTGCCATATGACCTGGCAATACCATTGCTAGGCATCTACTCAGAGGACATGAAGGCAAGGAAACAAATGGACATTTGCACACCAATGTTTACAGCAGCATTATTTACAATTGCCAAGAGTTGGAAACAGCCAAATGTCCATCAACAGACAAGTGGCTAAACAAGCTGTGGTATATACATACCATGGAATATTAGGCAGTTGTAAGACAGAATAAAGTTGTGAAGTAACAGCATGGATGGACCTTGAGGACATTATGCTGAGTGAGATTAGCCAGAAACAAAAGGACAAATACTGTATGGTCTCACTAATATGAACTGACATTAGTGAATGAACTTGTAGAATTTCAGCTAAGAACAGAAACTATCAGGAGATAGAAATAGAGTAGATATTGGGTATTTGGAGCTGAAGGGATACAGATTGTGCAACAGGACTGATTGTAAAAATTCAGAAATGGATAGCACAATACTACCTAACTGTAATACAATAATGTTAGTACACTGAATGTGAGAATGATAGAGGGAGAAGGGCTAGGGGCACAAATGAAATCAGAAGGAAAGATAGACGATAAAAACTGAGATGGTATAATCTAGGAATGCATAGAATGTGCAATGAGAAGTGACTAAATGTACAAATTAAAAAATGCTTTTGCATGAGAAAGAAAAATGAATGTCAATACTGCAGGGTGCTGAAAATACATACTAATCATATTTTAAAACTTTAACTTATGAGTGAGACTAAAGCAAAAAATGTTTATTTGGTACAAAATTTATATTTTGACTAGTGCATTTCCCAATATAACTTATGTGGGCAGCTTAATTGAACACCGTAAGTACATGGAACCTTGAGTAGGGCATGAGATTTTCTAAGTTTATCCAGAGTGATGCCCCGATAAATCCTAGAGTGATTTGAACAGTGAATTAAAAAGTATTTACAAAGTCCCCTTGGGGGAATGGCAAGAAAGAGGGAAAATTCAACTTCCCCATGTGGAGAATTCCTGATATTCTCACAAGCAGTGAGGACAACAAAATCAATAGGCCGAGCCTCAATCTTGGAGTTTGTTCATAGGAAACTTATCCCCGCAAAGGATAGTCTAAGCCTACTTAAAATTAGGCCTAAGAGCCACCCCAGAGAATACCTTTTATTACTCTCTCTCAGCCAGCACAACAAGCAAACTCACTGCCCTCCCCTTCTCTGTATGGGACATGACTCCCAGGGGTGTAAACCTTCCTGGCAGCGTAGGACAGAAATCCTAGAATGAGCTGGGACTCAGGGTCAAGGAAATGAGAAAACCTTCTAGACCAAAAGGGGGAAGAGAGAAATGAGACAATGGCTGAGAGATTTCAAATAGTGTCGAGAGGTTATCCTGGAGGTCATTCTTAAGCATTATATATAGATATCGTCTTTTTAGTTAAGGTATATTGGAGAGGTTGGAGGGAAGTGCCTGAAACTGTAGAGCTCTGTTCCAGTAGCCATGTTTCTTGAAGATGATTGTATAATGATATAGCTTTCACAATGTGACTGTGTGTGTGATTGTGAAAACTTGTTCTGATGCTCCTTTTATCTACAGTATGGACAGATGAATAAAACATATGGATTAAAAATAAATAATAGGGGCAACAAATGTTTAAATAAATTTAGTAGATTGAAATGCTAGTGATTGATGAAAAGGAATGATAAGGGGTATAGAAAAAAATAGAGGAAACAAAGGCTAAAATATATTGAGTAGATGGAAATACTAGGAATCAATGAGAGGGAAGGGTAAGGGGATGGTATGTATGAGTTTTTTTCTTTTTTCTTTTTATTTCTTTTTCTGAATTGATGCAAATGTTCTTAAAAATGATCATGGTGATGAATATACAACTATGTGATGATATTGTGAGTTATTGATTATATACCAAGAATGGAATGATCATATGGTAAGAATGTTTGTGTTTGTATGTTATGTTTAAAAAAAATTTTAAATTAAAAAAGAAAAAAAGCAAAGGAGGAAGGAAGGGAAGGGGAGAGATTGGAAGAGACAAATTCAATATGAGATAATTATCCGAGCCCTCTCTCTATGTTCAAATTCCTTCCAGTCTGTTTGTATCCAGGTTTCTTGACCCTCCCCTTATTAGTGTTTGAACCATCTACAGTGGCACAACTTGGGCAATTACTATTCCCATGAATATAACCCGATATATTACAGAAACTGAAGCTGGATGTGACCCTGTACAGGTAAACATGTACCCACATCACTATGAGCAGCCAAGGCAATAGACAGACCTTGCAATACATGAAAGCAGAAGTAAGGATCAAGTAACACTTATAAAAGCAAATCAAATCAAAAGAAAAAAGAAAAATAATAAAAATGAAAATCTGAGTTCGTGTTCAAGTAAAGTCCACACTTAGGAGGCATCCAGATAAGTACCGAGCTGAGCCTCGTCCCAGTGCTCCTATCTGTCAGCATCACCACATACCAAAGAAGCAGAAATCCACTGACTGGAAGAGTCCTGCCAGTTCTGACATGAGTGAGGCAGGCTCAGGCAGCACCAGGTTCAACCCATGTGAGATCCTCCCAATCACAGCCCATCTTTCCTACTCCCAGAAGTTTGAAGAATTGCTGCAGGGTAGAAAAGCACCTCAGGCCAGTGCAGATTTCAGAGTGACCAGCACAGCAAGGAGACCAGGAGAGGGCTCTGTGAGTAGACTGATTTCACTCTGCAGAGAAACCCACTGCACTCTGAATGGTTGGGTTGCTTCCCTGGGAGGGAAGGCGGTGGTCAGAAAGGGAAAGGGGAAGAAGTTACACCCCTGATGAACAGAGCGTTCTATTTTTTTGTAATCTAGGATGTTGTGATTGTTACGTTCTCTTTTACTTTGAACTATTTAAACTGCTTTCCTGAAATCTTTGATATCGTCCTATTCTCAGCACTGGGGTTAAGGTTTTTCTGAGGATGTTGTTCTGATTGCAATTGATGTCTGTCCTGATTTCAACTTCAAATTTCCTCACAGAAAGGCCAAGAAAAATCCTAGAACCCTGGGAAACCCTGTATCTCCCAATTAAATCTCATATAAACCTATGTAGACCTCCAATTTCCTTTTGGAGTCAGAAACGGAAAAGAAAACTTAAGGAAACAGGTCACGTTCTTTCTTAATACACTGTTTCTTAGCTTAGCAGAAAGAACGTTTCCTGGTTTTGTCAGAAATCATTTGTTCCTGCCAACTAGTAATGAGATTTGTGAGACAATTTATTCATGATTTTTCTCTGCAAACAGTTTGGCTTAATAATTGTGTCTGTTCACATCAGTCAATAAATTAGATTCACTTCTTTATTCGTTGTCTAAATCACTCTGGGATTTGTTGTGGCATCATACCTACCTGGGCAAACCAACACAATCTCACGCCCTATTAAAGAGTCCATGTACTTATGGTGTTCAGCTAAACTGACCATACAAATTAAATTAGGAAATTCACTACCCAAAATATAAATCTTGCACCAAATAAACATCTCTCCCTTTAGTCTCACACAGAAGTTGAAGTTTTAAGATATGGGCGATACCATTCCTTACCCAGTCTTCTGATATACCTTAGTCCTACCCAGATCAGCCTCATTCATATCTCTGCTCGATGTCTGATCACTTTTTCAACAATCGGTGTGGAGTTTCTTTTGGGAGTGAGGAAAATGTTCTGTAATTAGATAATGGTGAGAGTTGCACAACAAAATCCGCTGAACTGTGCGTTTTAAAATGGTGAAAATGGTGAATGTTATGTGAAATTTATCTCAATAAAATAGTGTTCAGATAAAAAAATAAATTAGCTTTATCAACACAATGCTACTTTTATATAATTTATTTTTATTCTTCACCAATTTGTTGATCTGTGAGGGTCAGCAAGTTAAAAATCTATTTTTGCCCTCATATATTGTTATATATACCTAAAACCCCACTTCTAACTAGTTTTAAATATTTTTAAGCATCTTGAATTTTAGGTCTTTTATAAATGTCCTTGTGAAATTAAAGATAATTTTTATTGTCCATTTTTTGCCTGAGTTGAATGGCTAAGCAAAACAAGAAAAAATTCACTTAGTATATATATATATATATCTTAGATTATATAAGCCTTGTGAAGAGATGTTTTCCTTTTGATAAACCTTTTCAACGAGGAAAAAAAATTCTTGTTTTCTGCTACAACAGACTATTTTTTTTTTTGCTTTCTGCTATCACAGGTTAAAAATCAGCTCACCTACTTATTTTTAAAAAGTACCTGGGAAGAATCATAGACTCTTAAATTCAAAGGGAACCATAGATAGCATCTAGTCAAGAAAAATAAGTAATATCTTAGAATTTCTTTTTTAACCTCTCCTGAGTGCATTCTTAACCAAAGCAAACAGCAATCAGCCCCAGAATGCACCGTATCCTGCTGCTGGATTCCAGACCCGATGGCTCCACAGGCTGCCCTCAGTCCTGATGGGCCTCCATTCCCTAGCTGGGGCAGAGACCACATTCATGAGGGGGTACTGTAATCTCACCTCCTCCAAGTATTCTCCATACCGTTCCTGCCCTGAGGCTGGCAAGGCTCACTCCTGAGGTCCGCACTCAGCTGAAGTGCCTGAGCCATTGCTTATATGGTAGTCCTTGATTTCAGGTGGACTCTGGGATCATCCCAGGAGTCTAGAGTATCACTGCACCATAGAACGTCCATAAAGATGGAAATGTTCTATAAGGAGCCACTAGCACGTGTGGCTGTCGAACACTCGAAGTGTGGCTATGGCAACAAAAGAACTGAATTTTTCATTTAATTTAATTTGAACTGATTTAAATCTAGCTACTCACATGCAGCTAGTAGCTACTGTATTGCTCAGTGTAGATCTAGACCTTCAAAGCAGGAAAAACTGATGGTACTGTGAGCTGTGGATGTCATGGCCAAGGGAACAAGCTCTTTTTTTCATCATTCCCAGGGACTCATCCTACCTTAAATTTAAGCAGACCAGCAACAGAACTGATCTAAAATTTCCACACCCACCTGTGCTCTCAACCCTTAGCCATACAACCATGTGCTTTTGTCCTGGGTTTCAGGGCCAAGGCTAAGGCAAAAGCATATTGTGTTTCTTGGTTTCTTCCTTTCCTGTTCCCCTTTCTTCTTTTTTCTTTTTTTTCCCCCTTTTGTTAATCTAAATTTCTCTAGCATGAGCTAGTTTGAGGTGTGGTCTCTGTGGTCTTTGGTACAACGAACTTGAATGAGTGAAAAGGTAATGAATTTGAAAAACTGATCTCATGCTTGGTGGATGAATCTCACTTCTTTTTCTTCTGCTTTGAAAATTGGTTTTATTTACAAGAAATTGTTTTTAGACCTATTCAGTGTCTGGAAACACCAGCACTATGGATCTGAATAATTTTTATAAGAAAAGAAACCAAATGAAGGCATAAGAGAAAAAGAAACAACCAGAATTAAAGCTCCAGCCTTTCTAAAATCTACACTTTTCAAAACAAAGAAACTCCCAAGGTGTTGAGCAATTTGAGTAAATCATCATGGTGCCAGGTCCCTGGGTAGTTTTTTCATAGGGTGAGGCTCACAGGAGGCTATGCCTTTTCATGGAAAATATTTTGAGATGAGTTGCACACTTTCAGTCTGAAGCAATATTGTTTCTGTATCTGAAGGAAAAAGCCACTACTCTGCCCTTTGCCCTCTATCACTTCCTACTTTTTAAAGTCTGCCTCATCCCATGTGTTTCGCTTTGCTAACACTGCCAAAATGTAATATACCAGAAATGGGTTGGCTTTTACAAGGTGTTTTTATTAATTTACAAATTTACAGTTCTAAGGCCATGAAAATGCCCCAATTAAAGCATCAGCAGGATGACACCTTCTCTGAAGAAAGACTGCTGGCATCCGGGGTCTCTCTGTCAGCTGGAAAGGCACATGGTCTGCATCTACTGGTCCTTCTGTTGCTTTCAGATTCCATGTGTCCTTGCTTGCTTCTCTGGGCTATTCTCTTTAGTTCTCTCTGGGTGTTTCTCTGTGTGGTCTCTCCACTTTTTCTGCCTTTTATCCTCTCATAAAGGACTCCAAGTAAAGGATTAAGACCCACCTTGATTTGGGTGGGTCACATTCAATTGAAACAGCCTAACCAAAAGGTCCCCCCCACAATAAGTCTGCCTCCACAGGAATGGATTAAAAGAGCATGGCCTTTTCTGGGATACATAACAACTTTCAAACCAGCACACTATGCTTCCTTCTTCTAGCCTGGCCACGTAAAGAAATCTAATACATACGAGGGAAGTACCGATTTAGAATAACAACACAAGGAAGTTTCAGAAGGCCACATGTTTGGAATAGCTGTTACACACAAAATGTGGGCTAGAAGGGAAGGGAGAGAGGTTGATACAAGAGGGAAAAATGCACAAGGGGAGCAGAGAAGCAGTCCCTCCAGGTATTTTCTGGGGTGGGGAGAAGGCAGTGAGAGCACAGAGGAGGGCCTCCAGAGTCATCTCCTCACGTCACCACACAGGCTGATGCAGAAGCCTCAGAGCTGGACAAAACCAGAGGGGTGAGGCCCAATTGAGAGTGCAAACTCTCAGGGAATGCTGGTGGAATGTGCACAGGTCCCCTCCCTCATTCTAGACACACCCCAAACACTGCTGGGAAACTTTTGTTCCTCTCTCAAAGAAAAGCATTTTTTCCATGAATCCATCCATGGAAAGTAAAAAGCAGCACAGATCGGTATCTTTGTGTAAGACCTCCAGGCCCCTCTAGCACTGCAGCCCTGAGCAACGGGGCAGCCTAGCAGGGAGGGGTGACTGCGCCACCTCAACCTAAGAGCCCTTGGCCTTGGGACCAGTCACCATTAAAACCTCCTTTCTAGGCCCCAGGAGTCATTGGAGCATTAAGCAAAACCACAGCCCAACACCCTACCCTTCCTAAATATCCTCTGGTTGCAATTAATACTTCCTTAGGTTTGTAAATAATTTTAGTGCTTGCCAACCAGTCCCACATACTTCTTTTATTTAGTGATCACAGCGACCCCATCCAACAAGTTGTATTTCAACCATTTTATAAAAAAAGAAACAGACACTAAGAATAACCTTTCTCAGGATTACATGGTAAGGAGAGATGAGAATGGGACTTGAACCCTGGCATTCTGATGCTAAATCCAGTATGCTCATCCTTAGACCATGCCCACTAGACTCAATTGTGATTCTCTGGAAGCCTGCACTTGGGTCCCTTGATATCTGTGGTTGTTTGAGGGGAGGCGGCAACTTTTTAGGTCCTCTAGATGCCAACCTCCTCTAAAATACAAGTAGCTGAGGAGAGACTATGAAATGCTGCTCTCACTTTGGCTTGCACATTGATACTTTCCACTTCCAGTCCCTGAGGATAGGTGAGAACTCTGCAGGTCTGGGATACATCAAGATAGGATTTCTAGAAAATGGTGTGACTGCAGCACTGAATTTGGGGGAAATATACAAATAATAGTGGAGTAACACCCAGTAGGATGCCTGAAATAAAAAAAGACAGAAATAACAAGCTTTGGCAAGGATGTGGAGAAATCAGAACGCTCCGACACAACTGATAGGATTGTAAAATAGTGCAGCCACTTTGAAAAACAGTCTGGTTAAAATGTATGTCCTTAAAAGGTTCCTTAAAATGTTAAACGTATGTCCCAGAAATTCCACTTCTAGCTATGTACTCAAGAGAATTGAAAACATACGGTCACACAAAAACTGTACCAAATGTTCATAGCAGCACTATTCACAATAGCCAAAAGGTGGAAACAGCCAAAATGTTCATCAACTGATGAACAGATAAACAAAATGTGGTGTGTCCCTACAACAGAATTATTCAACCATAAAAAAAGAGTCAAGTACTGATATGTGCTACAACCTGGATGAACCTTGAAAACATTACACTAAGTGAAAGAAGCCAGACACAAAATACAAATTCAAACAATATGTATTGTATCCGCACAATATGCATGTATTGAATGAATTCATTTGTATGAAGTGTACAGAACAGGCAAACCCATAAAGACAAAAGGTGGATTAGGGGTTACCAGAGGATGGGAGTAGGAAGAAATGGGGAGTGACTGACACAGGGTTTCCTTTTGGAATGACAAAAATATTCTGGAATTAGGTAGTGGTGGTGGTTGCACAATATTGTGAATAAACTAAAAACTACTGAATTGCACACTTAAAATTTTTAAATGGAAAGATCTCTGATATGTGAATTTTATCTCAATTTAAAAATTGCATATTATATATATACGTGTGTGTGTATAAATATATGTGCAGTGTCAAGAGTCTAAGGAGACAAAACTGGAGAAGCAAGTCAGAAAGTCCTAGTGTTTCTGACCTCTGCCAAAGTCAGTGTCTTCTGAGCAGGAAAAATGTCTGTTCTCTCTGCTCCAAGGACTGGCAAAGAAACAAGCCATGTGTTGATTTTTCTCCTGTAAGTATTAGATATGTGGCAGAACTACATAAACTGCACAGTGTTACATAAATGCTCTGGAACCAGACAGACATGGATTTGGATATCAGCTTCAGTATTTTCTAGCTGTGCAGCCTTGGACAAATTAAATTCTCTATGCTCCCTTTCCTTCATCTGAAAAATGGCAAAAAAAAAAAAAAAAAAAAAAAAAAAAGGTGCTCTCCCAGGTGGTCCAGAAGGAACACAGCCCTGCCAACATTTTGATTTTAGCCCAGTGAGACCTGTTATAGACTTCTGACCTCTAGAACTGTAAGATAATTTTGCGCTATTTTAAGCCACTAAGATTGTGGTAATGTTATAGCCACAGTTTAGAAACTAATGCAGATTTTGGTAAAAAAAAAACAAAAAATGCCCCTCTCACAGAGTACTGAGAACATCAGAAGTGCTCATTCAAGGACAGCTGTCATCAGTGCTATTTGGTTATTTTGGAAGATGGAAGTGGCTTTCTAAGTTATTATACAAAAACTCTGAGGGAAAAGAAAAGAAAGCATAAAGAAAAAAGGAGGGGGGGGGGTGGGTTGACCTCCAGTGGCCAGCAAGTTCAGATTATCTTGCCCATCAGTAAATACCTGTATTACAATAACAAACCCAAAGCAGGGCAGCCTCCCTGGCATTTCCTACCATGTATTCGCTAGGTTTTTCAATTTATACTTTTCCTTTTGCTCAAACCAAGCTCCCGTCTGCCTCCTTTTTTCCCACTCCTCCCTGCATTTTTCTACCCTATTTCTGACTCTTACAATTCTCCCACACCTATTCATTTGTCCTCACCCTTCTTTTTTAAGCTCTATGTGGCAGAGACATCTTTGGAAATATATATATTTTACAGGCCATAACTTGTGTCACTGGGGCCAGACCCTTTATTCAGGCTCCCTTCAGCTCCATTTTGGACCAATAATGCCCACTTTTTTTTGTAGCCTACCCACTTTCTTCCTTTTTCTCCATAGACCTTTATTCTACTGCGCACAGTCAATTCTGCCTTGAATTCATGTTGCTGGAGTCACATTTTCAACCCCTCCAAAGAAGAAATTATCTTCTTTCTCTTCTTTAAGTCCAACTACTCACAAAGAGGATGCTACATGACAAATGGGTGCCTAATCAGTACTGATTGATAAAGGTTTTGAATTTGGTCTGTACGGATTTTTACCGTCTACTCTCTATACATCTGTGGCTTGAACTTTTACCTTTCCTGGTGTATTTACTCTATTTCTCGTTTAGATGGTAATCCGACTAGTCAAGAGCAATGTTTGTACATACCAAGAATGAACTTTACAATGTGACAGATCCGGTTAGATGAGGAAGGCTCTCCCCAGGAGAGTTTATGCGTTAACTCCTTCAGGACCCGTAGGCTCCACTCAGTCTAATGTACAACAATCACTGGAAATAATGAATGACATTTCTAAGCTTGAAATGATGTTTCTAAGCAGAAAGAAATGGATGGCATTTCTAAGTAGAAAGCACACACAGGGATCTTGTAACGATGGCCCAGATTCTTCCATCCATTCAGTAAACATGAAGGAAGACCCAATTCGCTATGTGCCAAATTCTGCACCCAAAACTCTCCTAAATCTGAACTCCTTAAATTTCCACAGCTATCCAAATTAACAGGTAAGGGAAAACATTTAGAAATGTTTTAAGATTCCTTTGAAGGTTGTTTATACATACAAGAGAGTGTGGCAATGGAGATAAAGTTAGCAGAGCCTGAGTCAAATAGAAGACTTTTCTTCCACGCACAAACTAGGACTTCAGCCAAACTGGCTAATTTGCTGGGGGGTGGGGGACACCTTGCTCTTCTCTGTCTCTACTACCTGACTTTCACTTTCCCTTTCCCTGGAATGTTGCCCACTTCCTCCAGGGTCCCCCTCACGCTCACTCCTATATTACTTATCAAAGCCATACAAACCCTGCAAGGCTTACATCTTCCCCCATTGAAACTACCAGTATTTAGGGTCTTATTACATGTATTATAACTATTTAGAAATATAGCTTCCCCACTAAAGTATAAAATCTTAGAACAAAACAATTGCCATTATGTATACCTTAAAACACACATGGTATCATTTAATACATTTTTATTTAAAATTAGCATGCATACATTGGTTAATTAATTAACTAGATTAATGAAACTTTGAGAATTGTGAATGGCTTTTATCAAGGTGTTTCAAGTGCAGAAGCCAAGGAGATTGGCCCAAACTTACCTCAGGGAGGTAAGAGGCCCCTATTCCACTGTGCATGGCACAAAACCTTTAATAATTTCTGGGAGCCACTGTGACTGAGGGAAAATGGTGGAGCTCTGGAAACCAGTTTCTAGCTTCATTTTGCCATTTACTGTTTGTGTGAACCTGGGCAATTTATTTTACTAGTCTAAGCTTCAGTTTCCTCATCTGCAAAATGGAGCCTCCTCATGCCGTTTTATTTTTCCAACTAATTGGGTTATTAAGAGAATGCAATGTGTGTATATAAAGTAGCTAGTGTACTGGCACATAAAAGGAACCAAGCATTAGTCCCCCCTTTCTCCCAACCCTCTCATCTCTTATGCGGTAGCACTCTATTTGCTAACTATTTTTTGAGGGTATTGAAACATTTGGAAAAGAATGCTTTTTAACAGCAGCCCACAGTCCATACGGGAATGACCACCAAATGTGACCAAATCTAACTGTAGATTTACCTTTTGGGCTTCAGTTTGCCATGACAGGGACCATAAGGGCAGCACCACAGCCCTCAATGCAATCCACGGCCCCACTGTGCTTCGGCCCGGACCAGGTATCACTACCTCAAACCTGCCTTTCGGGGGCCTGGGTTCATCACTCAAAAGTACTCAGTCCATTCTTTCCACACCCTGAAGAGCCCCTGGAAGGTACTGATCAGGCTCCAGGAGCCTTTATTGTTTCCTTCTTTATGAAAGGGATTGCTGTGACTCCTGCGGTTAGTGACCAAATTTCCTTCACTGCTAAACGATCAAACGATTTTGGTACGGATGCTTGGGAAAGCAAGAAGGCTTTCCCAATGGGCATGACTTTGTAATTTTATGAAAATAGTGGCAGTATTTGTTACCTGCTTTTATTAAGTCTCAATGTTCTCAACTTTGTCTTCAGTTGGTGGGAAATCCTGAAGATGGCCAAAGAGGACTCCACTGTCCGTTGCTTCCAAGGCCTGCTGATTTGGGGGAATGTGATTATTGGTGTAAGTAATAGATAGTTTTCAGTCACTTCTGCTTTTCTTGAAAATCATGATTTTAGACTTCTTTTTAATCTTATGTGGGAGTTTAAAGGAAAATAATGATATAATTATGGGTTCCTTGCACCTTTTCTTCATTTTAAGAAATACTTTAGTAAAATAAGCTAGTATTCTTGTTAAATTCTATTAACTGTATAAATAATCATATACAATTACTTAATATGTCAAAAGGCCATAGTTAGAGGGTGCATGGTAGTTCAGTGGTTAGAATACTTGCCTTCCAACCCAGGTTCAATTCCCAGACCATGCACCCAAAAAAAAAAGAACTGAAAAGGCCATAGTTAGAGGCAAATAAAGGGTATGGGATGTTTTGGGTTTTCTTTTTCCTTTGTATTTCTTTGTCTGGAGAGATGCAAATGTTCTTAAAATGATTATGGTGATCAATACACAACTACGTGACAAAATTGTGAGTCATTGTTTGTGTAATTTGGATTGACTGTATGGTATGTGAAGATATGTCAATAAAATTATTAAAGAAAAAAACAAGAATCTAAATGAAGCCCTGATCAACCAGGGTCAGTGTCCAAACACTCACACCACACACACACACACACACACACACACACACACACACACTTTTCCTTCCTATTTCACTTTGATTTGATTTCCATGGACACTGTTGTTAGGGTTGCTGGGAGCAAGTGTTTATGTCTTCTTGGTCTCATTGTGTACGGGAATACCAGGAAGCGAGAGTGGTTCAGAGACCACTCTCTGGATGAGGCAGCATGATGGGGAGGGGAGAGCACTTGCTTAGGAGTCCGGAGCTGGGGCTTGGTCCCATTCTGCCTCTAACTCCCTGTCTGACTCTGGACAAGTCATCCCCTTTCAGGGCCAAGATTCCTCCACTGTAAAATACAAGGTGTGGGGGGAAAAATACAAGGTGTAGAAAAGTTAATCAATAAGTCTCCTTCCAGCTCTAACATTCAATGGTTCTCTAACACCAATAAATATGGCCAGGAACTGTTCAAACTTGTAATCCAGGAATTTGGGCAATGAGGTACTATGGGCAGAATGGGGACATTACCTTCAGACAAGAAGTCATCTAAGTGGTTCGTGTCCCAAGGACTTTATAGATGATCTGAAACTGCCTGGGTCTTCTACCAAATAACAATAAGACAGAATGGCATGTGGAAGTAAGTTTGCAACCAATAAATATGATCAGAAGTAGCTGCTTGATTTCCTGGCAATGAGGAGTTCAGTTCAATTGCTTATTAAGCCCAGTTCAATTGCTTTTAAATTAAGGCCTATGCAAGGGAAGGAGTTAGGCTCCCTTGCCCACCACACCTCCCCACATCTTCCCCAATCCTGCATTCCTGGCTGCTAGCCTGATGGAAGCCCTATCTACTCCCAGATGTGTGGGATTGCCCTGACAGCAGAGTGCATCTTCTTCGTATCTGACCAGCACAGCCTCTACCCGCTGCTTGAAGCCACTGACAATGATGACATCTATGGGGCTGCCTGGATTGGCATGTTCGTCGGCATCTGCCTCTTCTGCCTGTCCATTCTAGGCATTGTAGGCATCATGAAGTCCAACCGGAAGATTCTTCTGGCGGTGAGACCTTAATACTCTACAGTTGTCTTGCTGGACCAATTTTGATTGATTACTTCTTCATGAGCACTGTGCTTTGGCTTTCAGTGGGGCAGGTGAGAGCAGAGAGTATGAGGTGAGGGGTCAGAAAGAAGGAAAGACCCTGCAGAGAAAATTGTCCAGGTGGGGACAAGAATGTCCTTAACTATTGCAAGTCAAAAGATTTCAGTACAGAGAACCCACAAGAGCGACATCTGGGAGTGACCCTTTTGATTATTTTCCAGATCTGTGCTTCTCGAACTGGTACATGCATGCATCTGACAGGTATAGGTGTTATGCCAGGAGCTAACACAGCCAAAAGAGAGACATAGTGAGAACTTGTTTATTAAATTTTTTCCCTTGTTAAGTAGTTAAAAATGTTATTTTAATATTAACAGAGCATAGTTATATTAGGATATAAATACAAAATTTGCATGAATTTATTTTGAATGAATAAACATGAACCTTACAGAGATGTTGAGCTCAGAGCTGATGATTTTGTGTGATGGCCCACATTTCCCAGGTTTCACATTCACTCACTTTTCAGGGACTATTAAGTAGAAAATCTCAAGAAGCACTACTAGCTTCAGCTCCCACCTGCCTACGGGTGCACACTCTAATTCTGTGCACCCACGGACAGTTTTCTGCCTCAGACTACAGACAGCAAGATCATGCCCTACCTTTCAGATGGAAACAAGTTTATAGCCAGCAGAGTTAAGAAAGCTCCATGTTGGGTACAGACCTCTCAGCTGCCGAGCTCAGGACAGTTTCTCACACTGTGATGGGATTCCACCCATGAAATAACTCTTGTACCCAAATGCTGAAGGATGTGAGTCCCACCGTATAGAATAGTCCAGCAACTTAAGGTGCTTGTTGGTTTACTTTTCCTTTGAGTTGACCACTGTCCTGGGACTCATGGAATGCAGAATAATTACATTCTCTGGCTCTTTAGTATGAGGTTTACCTGCTTTTGCTTTCCAGAGCAAAAGTACCGCCTTTTGTAGAGTAGGGAAAGGAGTGCAGCAAAAAGGGAGAGGAAAGGCAAGAAGTCTCTAAAGACAACCTTCACTTGTGTCACAGTCAGTTTTGGGGCCAGCTATGTGTGCCTTCACAGACAGGAGAAGTGAGATGGTGAGAGAATAGTCTCAACCAGGCCCTGCAAAGAGAAGGAGCAGTGTCCCCTCCAAGAGGCTGAGGGAGAAAACACCTCCACATGGTGCTTTCTTTCTAAAGTGTCTCTACTTCTCTGAGCCTCTTTAATAGGAGTCAGGAAAGCTATTGACAAGGGGCAAGGTGCATCTAATACAAGGAAAGAATGTGGTTATGGGGGCTTCAGAGGTGCTCCTGTTGTCAACTCTTCATTCAAATACTTTTTTCCTGGCCAGGTAGTTAGGGTAGCAGAGGGTCCAGCTCAGAGAGGCTCCTCCTGCCCAGGGGAGAAGGAGAGTTCTCCTGCCCCCACCTCCACCCCCACCCACTGTCAGTGATGCAGTGCCCCTCCCCAAGAAGAACTGTAGGACCTAAAGCAATATGTGCAAGTCTGAGGAAAGCAAAGTCAGGACTATTGCAACCAGTTCCCGTCCCAGAGTCAGAGGACTTTTGTTGTTCAGATGTTTTCCAGCCAGAAATAGAGACAGTGTCATGCGAAGGTATTTCATATGCACGTGTGCACGTGCTTGAGCATGCATGCACACTTACACAACACTACCACCACCACACAATGAGCTCTGCTTTGCCACCAGATCTGATGTAACTGCCTAGAATGGGGTATGTGTGAGAGAAGATGAGAGTGAATAGCTGTGTACCTGAAGGCTGCCTGCTCCTCTGCTGAGAACGGAATGCTTGTTCGGAGGGGCACTGGATATTAAAATACAATCCACTTCATCTTTTTTCTGGCCTCTGTAATTCTAGATTTCCATCAAAACATAACGCAGATTTCTCCCAAGAAGGGGGTAAGAGGGTGTTTGTGAGGTTTTATGTAGTCTAAGACTTTGTGCAAGCTGCTAAGCACAGTCTCACCCCCATCCTCTCTGTCTCTCTCCCTCTCACTCAAACACACACACACACACACACACACACACACACACACCAGTTCATTCTCTTTTGTATTTTTTTTTTCAGTTAAAATAAAAATTTGGGATACCGGACTGAGAAACCTCTTTATTCAATGGTCATTTGTTCTCTGGGAAAAGGAAACAATTGAGCTAATTAGCACCTAGCACCAAGTCTTATTCCAAGCAGCTGATCATTGAAGGGATGTGCTAAAAAAAATGTAATAATTGTTTGGGGGAAAAAAAACGGTCTCTCTTTGTGGATAAATGTAATTCCTCTTCCTCCTTTTGTTTCCCTTCCAGTATTTTATTCTGATGTTTATAGTTTATGGCTTTGAAGTGGCATCTTGTATCACAGCAGCAACACAACGAGACTTTGTGAGTACAACCTCAAAAAGCAAAAATGATAATGTTAATCATCATCATCATCATCATCATGGCAACTACATGGCCCTTGTTATGTGCCAGACACTCTACTATGTTAATAACACATACAATTTCACTTAATCCTTATAATAATCCAATGAGATAGTTATCACGATTATGATTTTATAGACAAAAAAATCTGAGACTTAAAAAGGTAAAGTAACTTGTGCAAGGTTGCACAGCTGGTAAGTGGAAGAATAAGAACCCTGAACCCAGACAGTCTGACTCCTGAGGCCCAAGCTTGTAACCTCTGTGCTCTTCACCTCTCAACTGTGGCCACCAACCTTCCTTCCACTGGAAATATGAACAATCTACCTTATCTAAGACTTACTCTCAATTCATCTTCTCTCCTTTTCTCCATTTCCCTATCCTCCTCCATCCTAAAATGCCTGCCCACCATGGCTTCACTGTGATTTTTTTGAAGAGGGGATCTTCTCCCTAGATAGGGACTTTTGCCATCCAGAAACAAGTTCATCCCCACCTCTACACCATCCCTATTTGTTGCGCTTAACAGTTTTGCTCCAAGAGAGAATATTCCATGCACCTGCAACAGGCTGGGAAAATTACTTTGCCCTCCCTGGGGATTAGTGTGCTAACTCTTGCTCTTGTGTTGTCTCATCCCACTGTAGTTTACACCCAACCTCTTCCTGAAGCAGATGCTGGAGAGGTACCAAAACAACAGTCCTCCAAACAATGATGACAGATGGAAAAACAATGGAGTCACCAAAACCTGGAACAGGTTCATGCTCCAGGTACAGCCTGACGGTCCTGGGGAGATGCCATTTTGCATCTAAACAATAACCATTCCCCAACCCTGGTTGGGGGAGTAGTCAATGTATGAGGACCTCAAATTCCAAGAAGGTTTCCTTCAGGAAAAAATCTTGTCATGGGCAAGTCCATCTATTCCCCTTATTTATTGACATATAATGCAGTGGGATGCATGGAGTCTGTAGTCTCCAAGAGTCTTGTCATAGGCAAGTAAATCTAGTCTCCCTATTTATTGACATGTGACACAGCAGGACACATGGGTTTATATTTTATTCCAAGCCATGATGTAGCTTAGCTTCCATCTACAGGGATAATGAAATTGTCACTTTAAGTTCAGGAGTGATATGTTAATTATACATTCTTTTTTTATATATATATTTTTATTGACACATCTTCACACACATACAGTCCATACATGGTGTACTATCAATGGCTCACAGTATCAACAAATAGTTGTGCATTCATCACCATGATCATTTTTTACATAATTTGTATCACTCCAGAAAAACAAATTAAAAGAAAAAACTCATACATCCCATACCCCTTACCCCTCCCGCTCATTGACCACTGGTATTACTATCTGCCCAACTTATTTTACCCTTTGTCTGCCCTATTATTTATTTAATTTTTATGCTTTTTTTTTAACTCATCTATCCATACCCTGGATAAAAGGAGCATCAGACACAAGGTTTTCACAATCACACACAAAAGATATATCTTTATACAATGATCTTCAAGAATTAAGACTATAACTGTCATACAATAATGTTAGAACACTAAATGAAGCTGAACGTGAGAATGATAGAGGGAGGAGGGCTGGGGCACAAATGAAATCAAAAGGAAGGACAGACGATAAAGACAGGGATGGAACAATCTAGGAATGCCTAGAGTGTATAATGATAGTAACTAAATGTACAAATTAAAAAATGTTTCTGCATGAGGAAGAACAAAGGAATGTCAATACTGCAGGTTGTTGAAAATAGATGCTAATGCATATTTTAAAATTTTAACTTCTGTGTGAGACTAAAGTAAAAAAAATGTTTATTTGGTTCAAAATTTATATTTGACTAGTGCATTTCCTAATATAACTTATGTAGACAGCTTAATTGAAAACCATTAAGTAAGTGGAAGCTTGAGTTGGACATGAGATTTTGCTAGTTTGTCCAGAGTGATGCCCCAATAAATTCCAAAGTGATTTGAACAGTGAATAAAAAAGTATTTGCAAAGTCTCCTTCGGGGAATGGTGAGAAAGGGGAAAAATTCAACTTCCCTAAGTTGAATTCTTGATATTCTCACAAGCAGTGCATTCAACCAAAGCTATAGGCTGAGCCCCCAATGTTGTGGATTGTTCATCTGAAACTTAACCCCACAAAGGATAGGTTAAGCCTACTTAAATTAGGCCTAAGAGTCACCCCCAAGAGAACCTCTTTTGTTGCTCTGATGTGGCCTCTTTCTCCAGCCAAAACAACAAGCAAACTCACCACCCTCCCCCTGTCTATGTGGCACATGACTCCCAGGGGTGTGGACCTTCCTGGCAATGTGGGACAAAAATCCTACAATGAGCTGAGACTCAGCATCAAGGGATTGAGAAAACCATCTTGACTGAAAGGGGGAAGAGTGAAACGAGACAAAATAAAGTGTCAATGGCTGAGAGATTCCAAACAGAGTCTAGAGGTTATCCTGGTGGTTATTCTTATGCATTAAATAGATATCACCCTGTTAGTCAAGATATAATGGAGAGGCTGGAGAGTACTGCCTGAAAATGTACAGCTGTGTTCCAGTAGCCATGTTTCTTAAAGATGATTGTATAATGATATAGCTTTCACAGTGTGACTGTGTGATTGTGAAAACCTTGTGTCTGATGCTCCTTTTATCTACCCTATCAACAGATGAGTAAAACATATGGAATAAAAATAAATAAATGATAAGGGAAACACATGTTAAAATAAATTTAGTAGATTGAAATGCTAGTGATCAATGAAAGGGAGGGGTGGGGGGTATGGTGTGTATTAAATTTTTTTCTGTTTTCTTTTTATTTATTTTTCTGAATTGATGCAAATGTCCTAAGAAATGATGATGATGATGAATATACAACTATGTGAGATATTGTGAGTTATTGGTAATATATCAAGAATGGAATGATCATATGGTAAGAATGTGTTTGTATGTTGTTATGTTTAATAAATAAATAAACAATAACATATAAAAAAAGAATTGAGGCTACTGGAACTCAGCTCAACAGTTTCAGTTACTCCTTCCAGCCGCTCCAACACAATGTAAAATAAAAAGGGATATAATGCTTAAGGATAACCTCCAGGATAACCTCTTGACTCTGTTTGAAATCTCTCAGTCACTGAAATGTTATTTTGTCTCATTTCTCTCTTCCCCCTTTTGGTCAAGAAGCTTTTCTCAATCCCTTGATGTTGAATCTCAGCTCATTCTAGGGTTTCCATCCCACGATGCCAGAAAGGTCCACAACCCTGGGAGTCATGTCCCACGTAGACGGGGGAGGGTGGTGAGTTTGCTTGTTGTGTTGGCTGGAGAGAGAGACCACAACTGAGCAACAAAAGAGGTTCTCTTGGGGGTGACTCCTAGGCCTAATTTTAAGTAGGCTTAACCTATCCTTTGTGGGGTTAAGTTTCATATGAACAAACCCCAAGACTGGGGGCTCAGCCTATAGCTTTGGTTGTATGCACTGCTTGTGAGAATATCAAGAATTCAACTTGGGGAAGTTGAGTTTTCCCTCGTTCTCACCATTCCCCAAAGGGGACTTTGCAAATACTTTTCTACTCACTGATCAAATCACTCTGGGATTCATCAGGGCATCACTCTGGACAAACCAACAAAATCTCATGTCCTACCCAAGGTTCCATGTACCTATGGTGTTCAACCAAGCTATCTACATAAGTTATATTAGGAGATGCCCTAGTCAAAATATAAATTTTGTACCAAATAAACATTTTTTGCTTTAGTCTCACACATAAGTTGAAATTTTAAAATATTAATTTCCATCTATTTTCAGTAACCTGCAGTAATGACATTCCTTTGTTCTTCCTCATGCAAAAACATTTTTAAAATTTGTATGTTTAGTCACTATCATTACACACTCTAGGCATTCCTAGATTATACCATCTCAGTCTTTATTGTCTATCTTTCTTTCTGATTTTATTTATGCCCCCACCCCTCCTCCCTCTATCATTCTCACATCCAGCTTCATTCAGTGTTTTAACATAATTGCATTACAGTTAGGTAGTATTGTGCTGTTCATTTCTGAGTTTTTACATTCAGTCCTGTTGCACAATCTGTATCCCTTCAGCTCCAATTACCCAATATCTTACCCTATTTCTATCTCCTGATGGTCGCTGTAGTTTTCTTTTTTTGTAATGAAATTCTCCAAGTTTATTCACTAATGTCAGTTCATATTAGTAAGACCATACAGTATTTGTCCTTTTGTTTCTGGCTAATCTCACTCAGCATAATGTCCTCAAGGTCCATCCATGTTGTTACATACTCCATAAATTTATTCTGTCTTACAGCTGCATAATATTCCATCGTATATATATACCACAGTTTGTTTAGCCACTCGTGTGTTGATGTACATTTTGGCTGTTTCCATCTTTGAAATTGCAAATAATGCTGCTATAAACATTGGTGTGCAATGTTCATTTGTGTCCTTGCCCTCATGTCCTCTATGTAGAGACCTAGCAATTGTATTTCCGGGTCATATGGCAATTCTATATTTAGCTTTTTGAGGAACCACCAAACTGCCTTCGGCAGTGGTTGTACAATTTGACATTCCCACCAACAGTGGATCAGTATGCCTCTTTCTCCACATCCTCTCCAGCACTTGTCATTTTCTATTTTATTGATAATGGCCATTCTGGTGGGTGTGAGGTGATATCTCATTGTGGTTTTGATTTGCATTTCTCTAAGGGCCAGGGAAGTTGAGCATCTCTTCATGTGCCTTTTGGCCATTTGTATTTCCTTTTCTGAGAAGTGTCTGTTCAAGTCTTTTGCCCATTTTGTAATTGGGTTAACTGTCTTTTTGTTATTGAGTTGAACAATCTCTTTATAAATTCTGGATACTAGACCTTTATCTGATATGTCGTTTCCAAATATTGTCTCCCATTGTATAGGCTGTCTTTTTACTTTCTTGATGAAGTTCTTTGATGTGCAAAAGTGTTTAATTTTGAGGAGTTCCCATTTCTTTCTTTCTTTCTTCAATGCTCGTGCTTTGGGTGTAAGGTCTAGGAAACTGTCTCCTATTATAAGATTTATAAGACCTTTCCCTACACTTTCTTCTAACAGTTTTATGGTCTTAGATCTAATGTTTAGGTCTTTGATCCATTTTAAGTTAATTTTTGTATAGGGTATAAGATATGGGTCCTCTTTCATTCTTTTGCATATGGATATCCAGTTCTCTAGGCACCATTTATTTAAGAGACTGTTCTGTCCCAGGTGAGTTGGCTTGACTGCCTTATCAAAGATCAATTGTCCATAGATGAGAGGGTCTATATCTGAACACTCTATTCGATTAAATTGGTCAATATATCTATCTTTATGCCAGTACCATGCTGTCTTGACCACTGTAGCTTCATATTATACCTTAAAGGCAGGTAGCATGAGACCTCCAACCTCATTTTTTTCTCTCAGGATACTTTTAGCTATTCAGGGCACCCTGCCCTTCCAGATAAATTTTGTTACTGGTTTTTCTAGTTCTGAAAAGTAAGTTGTTGCTATTTCAATTTGTATTGCATTGAATCTGTAAATAAATTTAGGTACAATTGACAACTATATTCAGTCTTCCAATCCATGAACATGGTATGCCCTTCCATCTATTTAGGTCTTCTGTGATTTCTTTTAACAATTTCTTGTAGTTTTCTTTGTATAGGTCTTTTATCTTTTAGTTAAATTTATTCCTAAATATTTTATTCTTTTGGTTGCTATTGTAAATGGAATTCATTTCTTGATTTCCCCCTCAGATTGTTCATTACTAGTGCATAGAAACACTACAGATTTTTGAATGTTGATCTTGTAACCTGCCACTTTGCTGTACTCATTCATTAGCTCTAGTAGTTTTGCTGTGGATTTTTCAGGGTTTTTGACAGCTAGTATCATATCATCTGCAAACAGTAAGAGTTTTACTTCTTCCTTTCCAATTTTGCTGCCTTATATTTCTTTTTCTTGTCTAATTGTTGTGGCTAGAACTTCCAAGACAATGTTGAATAAAAGTGGTGATAGTGGACATCCTTGTCTTGTTCCTGATCTTAGGGGGAAAGTTTTCCATTTTTCCCCATTGAAGATGAAATTAGCTGTGGGTTTTTCATATATTTCCTTTATCATTTTTAGGAAGTTCCCTTCTATTCCTATCCTTTGAAGTGTTTTCAACAGGAAACGATGTTGAATTTTGTCAAATGCCTTTTTTGCATCAATCGAGATGATCATGTGGCTTTTCTGCTTTGATTTGTTGATATGGTGTATTATATTAATTGATTTTCCTATGCTGAACCATCCTTGTATACCTGGGATGAATCCTACTTGGTCATGGTGTATAATTTTTTTAATGTGCTGCTGGATTCAATTTGCAAGAATTTTGTTGAGGATTTTTGCATCTATATTCATCAGAGAGATTGGTCTGTAGTTTTCTTTTTTTGTAATATCTTTGTCTGGCTTTGGTATGAGGGTGATGATGGCTTTATAGAATGAGTTAGATAGCTTTCCCTCCTCTTCAATTTTTTTGAAGAGTTTGAGCAGGATTGATACTAATTCTTTCTGGAATGTTTGGTAGAATTCACATATGAAGCCATCTGGTGTTGGACTTTTCTTTTTGGGAGCTCTTAATGACTGATTCAATTTCTTTACTTGTGATTGGTTTGTTGAGGTCATCTATTTCTTCTCGAGTCAAAGTTGGTTGTTCATGCCTTTTATAGGAAGTTGTCCATTTCATCTACATTGTTGTATTTCTTAGCATAAAGTTGTCCATAGTATCCTCTCATTACTTTCTTTATTTCTGTGGGGTGAGTGGTTATGTCTACTTTTCCATTTCTGATCTTATTTATTTGCATCCTCTCTCTTTTTTTTTTTTTTTTTTTTTTTGTCAATTTTGCTAAGGGTCCATCAATCTTATTGATTTTCTCATTGAACCAGCTTCTGGTTTTATAGATTTTCTCAATTGTTTCCATGTTCTCAATTTCATTTATTTCTGCTCTAATCTTCATTATTTCTTTCCTTCTGCTTGCTTTGGGATTAGTTTGCTGTTCTTTCTCTACTTCTTCCAAGTGGCTAGTTAATTCCTCAATTTTTGCCCTTTCTTCTTTTTTCACATAGGCATTAAGGCAATAAATTTCCCTCTTAGCACTGCCTTTGCTGCATACCATAAGTTTTGATATGTTGTGTTTTCATTTTCATTTGCCTCGAGATATTTACTGGTTTCTCTTGTAATTTCTTCCTTGACCCACTGGTTGTTTAAGAGTGTGTTGTTGAGCCTCCACATATTTGTGAATTTTCTGGTACTCTGTCTATTATTGATTTCCAACTTCATTCCTTTATGATCTGAGAAAATGTTTTGTATGATTTCATTCTTTTTAAATTTATTGAGACTTGCTTTGTGACCCAGCATATGGTCTATCCTTTAGAATGATCCATGAGCCCTTGGGGAAAAGGTGTATTCTGCTGTTGTGGGGTGTAATGTTCTATAAATGTCTGTTAAGTCTAGCTCATTTATTGTGTTATTCAAATTCTCTGTTTCTTTATTGATCCTCTGTCTAGACGTTCTGTCCATTGATGAGAGTGGTGAATTGAAGTCTTCACCTATTATGGTAGATGTGTCTATTTCTCTTTTCAGTGTTTTCAGTGTTTGCTGCATGTATTTTGGAGCATTCTGGTTCAGTGCATAAATATTTATGATTGTTATGTCATTGTGCTGAATTGTTCCCTTTATTAATACATAGTATCCTTCTTTGTCTCTTTTAACTGTTTTACATTTGAAGTCTAATTTGTTGGATATTAGTATAACTACTCCTGCTCTTTTCTGATTGTTATTTTTTTGAAATATCCTTTCCCAACCTTTCACTTTCAACCTATGCTTATCCCTGGGTCTAAGATGTGTTTCATGTAGACAGCATATAGATGGGTCCTAATTTTTAATCCATTCTGCCAGTCTATGTCTTTTGATTGGGGAGTTTAATCCATTAACATTTAGTGTTATTACTGTATGGGCAGTACTTTCTTCTATCATTTTGTCTTTTGGATTTTATATGTCATGTCTAATTTCCATCATTTTACCTTTACTGATAGTCTTCCTTTCTACACTCTTCTCCACTCCTCTCTCTTCTGTCTTTTTGTATGTCTCTAGTGCTCCCTTTAGTATTTCTTGCAGAGCTGGTCTCTTGGTCACAAATTCTCTGTGATTTTTTGTCTGAAAATGTTTTAATTTCTCCCTCATTTTTGAAGGACAATTTTGCTGGATACAGAATTTTTGGTTGGCAGTTTTTCTCCTTTAGCAATTTAAATATATCATCCCACTGTCTTCTTGCCTTCATGGTTTCTGCTGAGAAATCTACACATAGTCTTATTGGGCTTCCCTTGTATGCAATGGATTGCTTTTCTCTTGCTGCTTTCAAGATTCTCACTTTCTCTTTGACCTCTGACATTCTGATTAGTAAGTGTCTTGGAGCATCTATTTGGATCTATTCTCTTTGGGGGTATGCTGCACTTCTTGGATCTGTAATTTTCAGTCTTTCATAAGAGTTGGGAAATTTTCAGTCATAATTTCCTCCAATAGTTTTTCTCCTCCTTTTCCCTTCTCTTCTCCTTCTGGGACACCTACAACATGTATATTCATGCACTTCATATTGTCATTCAATTCCCTGAGTCCCTGCTCATATTTTTCCATTTTTTCCCTATATTTTCTTTTGCTTGCTGGATTTCAGATGTTCCATCCTCCAGTTCACTAATCCTATGTTTTGCCTCTCAAAATCTATCATTGTAGGTTTCCATTTTTTTTCATCTCCTCTACCATGCCTTTCATTCCCATAAGTTCTGTGATTTGTTTTTCAGACTTTCAATTTCTTCTTTTTGTTCATTCCTTGCCTTCTTTATATCCTCCCTCAACTCATTGATTTGGCTTTTGATGAGGTTTTCCATGTCTGTTCATACATCCTGAATTAATTGTTTCAACTCCTCCTGTATCTCATTTGAATTTTTGGTTTGTTGCTTTGACTGGGGCATCTCTTCAATTTTCCTAGTGTGATTTGTTATTTTTTGCTGGCTGTCTAGGCATTTAATTACCTTAATTAGTTAATTTTGGAGACTGTTTTCACTGATTTTACCTAGGGTTTTCTTTGACATTCAGTTCAGCTTTTCCTGGACCACTAGCTTAGGTTTTGTTTAACTAGCTTAGGTTTTGTTTAACTAGCTTAGGAGAATTTTTCCGTTCTTGTTTTCTTGTTTCTTGCCCTGCCTGTATGGTGCCATTTTCCCCCCACCCCTTAGGCATCTGCTTAGGTATTGTAGACCCCAGCTGGGTTTTCCCAGACTAATCTGGGGGGAAAGAGTTAGGAGGAAAGAGTCCCCTGCGTCAGTTTTCCCTGAGGGTGAGACCCAGCAGGTTGAAAGACTTTCCTGTGAAGTCTCTGGACTCTGTTTTACTTATCCTACCCAGTATGTGATGCTTGTCTGCCTGCAGGTCCCACCAGCATAAGATGATGTGGTACCTTTAACTTTGGCAGACTCTCTGTGCTGGGGTTGTGGTGAAGACAGAGGAGAGGTTGTAGGCTGGTTTTAATGGCTTCAAATTACCAAGCCCTGGGATCTGAATTCCTTGAGGGAGGGGAAGGCACAGACTCCAGACAAGCTGTCAAATAAGCTTGTTCCTGCTTGTTTGAATTAACTGGGGCAGTTGCAGCCTGAGAAGCCCTGCCACTGTATCCTAAGGCAGTCAAAACTTTGTAGAAACACAGCCACAAAAACCTCTGTGTTTTGTTTTTTTTTTCCTTTTTCTGTCAGCCCTGCCCCCTTGGCGCTGGGGCAAAAATCAGCGACCTCTGCTTTGACCAGGTTCACCTGAGCTGGGGGCCCATTTTTAGTTGTTAGAATTTGTTAATTAATTCCACAATTGGTGTTTGGCTGTGCTCAGCCCCTGCTGCTGGTAAAGTCTCTTTTCTTTCCCCTCTGGGAAGCAGCCTGTGGGGGAGGGGTGCCAGCCACCACGTCTTGGGGAACTCATGGTTCTAGGGGTCTCACAGCCAGTCCATCTGGTCCAGACTGGGGTATGCTGTGTGTCCAGTCACTGACATGGCCCCAGGAGCTGTTCTGTACTGTTCCTGGTTATTTAGTAGTTGTTCTGGAGGATGAACTAAATGCACACCTTACTAAGCCACCATCTTGGCACCTCCCCCCGATTTGATTTTTGATGAGATTTTCCATGTCTGCCTGAATTGGTTGTTTTAACTTCTGTATCTTATTTGAAGTGTTGGTTTGTTCCTTTGACTGGGCCGTATCTTCAATTTTCCTAATATGGCTTATTATCTTTTGCTGGTGTCTATCCATTTGATTTCCTGTATTAGTCTATTTTGGAGATTGTTTTCACTCTTTTATCTAGGACTTCCTTGCTGGTTGGCTTTGTTCTCTATCTGTTCTTTGATATTCAGTTCAACTTATTCTAGACCTCTAGCATAAGTTCTATTTAACTGATCAGAATTTTTCAGTTCTTGTTTGTCTGTTTCTTTCCCTGCCTATTTGGAGCCTTTTTTTTTTTAGGAGGGTCTCCTCAGATATTACAGACTCCAGTCAGATTTTCCCAGACAAGACAGGCCCACATCTCAGAAAGAGTAGCCAGTATCAGTTTTTCCTAAGGGTGGGACCCAGCAGGTTGTCAGAATTTCCCATAAAGCCTCCAGTCTCTGAGTTTCTCCTATCCTTCCCAGTATGTGGCACTTGTCTGCCCATGGCTCCCCACCAGGGTAAAGTGATGTGATGCCTTTAATTTCAGTAGATGCTCTCTGCCAGGGGCATGGTCGAGACAAAGATAATATGATGGCTTTAATCGTTTCAGTTTTCCAATCCTTGGAGCCTGAATTCCTTGAAGGAGGGATTCCACTTGAGCTGAGCCCACCCCCTTTTTCGTGGGGAAAGATGCACTCCTTAGGAAATTAACTCCTTTCACTTGACTAGTTACTTTGTCTCTCAAACAAGCTTAATTCTGCTCTTGCCTGGGGTGCAATGCTGGAACCTAAGAGTGCTTCCATTTCTATCTAATGAGCTGTTAAGGAGTTTAAAAAAAAAAAAGCCTTTTCAGAGCCAGACCCCTGCTCCTCAGGTTTGTCAATCAAGAGCTTAAGTTGATATGTGGCTCTCTTACTCCCGGCTCTTTGTGCCCTCTTTCTTGGGGTCCAGCCCTTTTCCGGTATTTTGTGATGTCCAACTCAAAAGCCTCTTTTTTTGTTTTTCATCAGCCCTGCCTCTCTCTGCTGGGGCAAAAACTCCTAGTACCTTTAGTGCTTACTCCAGGTTTATTGGTGCTTGGAGCCTGTTTTCAGGAGTCGAAATTTGTTAATTAGTTCCTCAACTGGAGCTTGGTTGAGCTAAGCCCTTGCTGCTAGTAAAGTCTGTTTCCTTTCCCCTAGGGAACCAACCTGCTTTGCCCATGGGGGAGGGGCACTAGCCTCCACAGCTTAGGGGCCTTACAGTTTTGTGTGGGATCTCAGTGATTTCACTTGGTCCAGATTGGTGTATAGTGTGTGTACAATATTCCCTCAGCAGTTGTTCTGTACTGTTCCTGGCTGTTTCCTAGATGCTCAGGAGGACATACTAAATTCCACACCTCACTATGCTGCCATCTTGTCAGTCTATAATTACACATTCTGTTTCTTACAATTCAGGCATCACATTAAGAAAAAATGTTCCCCACTCTCCCCACAGTGAACTCAGGTGGCAATTACTATCTTGTTTTGCTTATTTGGTGCCTTTTCATACCTACTATAGACTAGTAGTGTATAGACTAGTAGATATGAAAATGCTCTGATCTATCACTTGACCACCTAATTTCTCTAACTGACAACACAGTCTTTCATCCAAATTTATCTCAAATACCATCAAACATACAAGTCTTCCAGGATATCCACCATCACACCCACATCACCCTATGTATATAAATTCCTATCCACATATTGCTCAACATAACCCCAAATCTGACCCAACTTTTACACTGCCTTCTGTTCCCCATCTCCATGCCACTACCAACTTTTCATAACTTCTCATCAGCAAACTCCCTCACAGCTTCCACCCCTTTTTTGAACTCTCTCTTTACTCTCTTGCTCCACTGGAAGTCTGGCTGTCTCCTGGTAACACTGCCTGTCCTTCACCCCCTCATTTTTCTCTCTGATCCATGTACCATAGGACCTGGAAATTGACTAGATGTCCTCCTTGCTCCCTTTGGCTGCCATACTATTTTCTTCCCTCACTTCTTTCTCCTTCAACATTTGAAGCTCATGCCATCAGTCTATATCATCCATTCCCCCCCCCCCCTTATTGTGATTATTTATCAACTACCCTCCACCTAGTCATTCTCCTGCCTTTCCTGGGGATTTCAATACCTCACTCACTGTATACCTCTTCACTCATACTCCTGTCATCCTACCTGGGTACTTTAATATCCACAAAGATGAGTCAACCAACATTCTGGCTTCTCAATTCCTTTGCCTACTCCATTCCAAAGATCTTGTCCTCCATTCCACCACAGCCACCCACTTCCATGGTCATGCCAGTATGTCATCACCAATAACTGTGGCCCCTGAGATAAAAATTTCTCAGGCATCCCATTCTCTGACTACTATGTTCTATAATTTCCTTCCTTCATTCTAATATTTTCTTTCCAGTAATTTTTGTATTCCATTAGATCCTCCAATTCATAGGCTACTTTTTCACTTTCTATCACCCTTTTCACATTCTCTCTTTCCTCCTTACCTAAGATTTTATGGTTCATCCCTATAATCACTCCTTTGTCAGCTTTCTTTACTCCTTTGCCAATTCCTCAGTTGATCATTCTTTCCTAACTAACCCCAGCTCCTCACCTATACCCTAATAACTAAACTTCGCTGGAAAAAGTCACACAACCATGCCAATTTCAATTTAAATTTATGGCCAAAAAGCTCAAATGGGCACTTGATATTTGCTAGTATATTTTCCTAGGAAATTCACTTGCCACTCTTGCACATGTTCTTCCCTCTGTTCATATCTGCAATACCCCTCTTCACCCTTATTCTCAGCTGGTGACTTCATCTCATATTTTATTGAGAATCTAGAAGAAATCAGTCAAGAAACATCTCATCTTTCTATTACCAAATCCACCCCCACCTACCTTCATCTGTACTCATGTACTTTGCCTTTTCTCTTATGAAATATGGACTGATCTTTGTCTAATTCCTTTGCTTCTTGTCTGCATTCTCTCTCCTTTACTACAGCCATCACCCCTACTCTGATCTACCTCATCAGTTTCTCTGTTACTTCAGTCCACAGGTACACAGTAAATTAACTATCTTTTAAAAAAACTCTATCTTGTCCAACATTCACCCGTTACTCTGCTATACCACTGATCTATTTTATTTTGCAACAAAACATTTAAAAATGGATACCTATGCTTGCTGTCTCCATTTTCACACCTCTCATCTGCTTTCGCCCAACTCCAATTGGTTTTGACCCCACCACTCCACAGAATTGAAACTTATTGCAGTCACTATTTATGCCTACCCTGCCAAATCCAAATGGGTCAAGTTACTGTCCTTATCCTTCTTAACATATCATCAGCATTCATCACACTGATCATTCCCTCTTTATTACTTTTTCTGGGTTTTCAGCCTCTTTCCAGCTTTCAATATTGGACTGCTAAAGGCTCAGTTCTGGACCCTTATCCTTTTTTTTTTTTTTTGTACATGAACAGGCACCGGGAATCGAACCCAGGTCCTCTGGCATGTCAGGCAAGCATTCTTGCTTGCTGAGCCACTGTGGCCTGCCCTGGACACTTATCTTTTTACTGTCTCTACTTGAATTATTGTATTCAATCCTATGGTGTTAAATGCTATTTACATGCTGCCTCCTAAATTTATATTTCCAACCCTGATCTCTTCCCTGAGCTTCCTTTACCTCCTTGACATTTCCATTTGGCTAATAGACATTTTAAGCTTACCTCAACCAAAGTAAACCTATATTCAAGCAAATTCAGGGTCCTCTTTTTCCTTTTTTCTTGATGATTATTAAATACCCAAGTTGCTTAAAAATTAACTTTGCAGTGAAGAAGTCGTGCTTTACTCATACTATCCTCATACTATCGTCTATCCTTGCTGACCTCATGAAAATTTGTTCTCCTAGTCTTGTGTGGTATCTACTGCTGATGTACTCACTCCACCATCATGCCTACTAATCAGGTCTACTTTCTTTATATCCTCTTCCTCCTCTTATTCTGTCCTGCTGGCCCTTAGCATTTGGGGTTCGAGATATATTTGGACACATTTCCTGTGCTACACTGGGATGGACAGGCTCAACGAATTCTAGGCAAATCATTCAGCTGTTGTTTGTTACAGACCCTGCTGGTACTATGCCAAATGTGGGACATCTGGTAGGCTTGTAGCATCCCCAAGAAAATTCCTGAGATGAGAGAGACAATTCCCTGGTGTCTTGGGTTTTCCCTAGGCCTTTCAGTGAAATTTTACCATCTCTATTCAGTAGTGTTGAATGCAAGTAGAGGCAGAGCACAAAGACCTTTTGTCAATTACCCACAATTGTTTAATTGTTTAAACTTCAGTATGTTTTACCTGATCCTTCTCCTTCCTTCAGCCAATCAGATTTTTATTTCCTTCAGGTGGAGTAACAATTCTAGTGTAATTGCCCATTTTTCTCTTCTTTATATGGGTAAAGTACAAATCAATGTTGTTTAATTACATGTTGTAGCCCATCAGTGTATTGGGAACTCAATTTAGTGGGTCATAATCAGCATTTTCTTAAATGAGAATAGAATAATGTATGTGGTGTATGTGAACATTATAAAAATGAGCATTGTTTTGTGAAATTTTTGTTTGGATTTTAATTTTAGCTTTGTATGTATACACAGGGTCCTAAGGTAAAATCAACTACACTCAAAGAAAAAAAGCCTTGAGAAGCACTGGTATAAGTTGTGTGCTTTCACACTTCCAGGCTTTTGGGTTTGATGTTTAATGTTTAGGTAGCTTTTAGATTCCCCTAAAAGGATTCTCTCTTAAGTGGATTGCTGAAATTCTTTCAAGAATCTTTTTGGAAGTCAAAGCCAAAATTTTATTTCTTTGTTCTTATTAGATTCCTTTGTTCCTCTCTTCCCTGTAAAAATTAGCCTTATGGTCTAGTTTTAATGGGAAAAGAGGTGTCGAGGAAAAAAGAATTACCTAAAAGAAAAAAATACATTGGGTAAGACACATTTGTTAAATTGGATATTTCATTTAAAGCACTGTTAAGGTATCTCCTTTATCAGACCTGAAAGCTTTATGAATATTTCTTTTTGGATTATACTTAATATTAGAGGATAGCAGATAGTGATATATTGTGATTTTATAGCCCAGCACTCTCAGGTTTTAAATATCATGAAAAGAGAGCAATGAAGTCAATTGCACATATATCATCCATTTAATCGTCAAAATAGCCCTGTGAAATAGGTATTATTATCTTCCATTTACAGATGAGAAAACCCAGAGAGGGTAAGTAATTTACCCAAATTCATATGATATGCAGCAGAGCCAGGGTTCAAATCTGGTCTTGTAATTACTGGTCAAGTTTTTTCTACTCTGTTAGCAAAAACTAGGCTCTCCAAAATGAAAATATGAATGATCATACATTTGAAAAATCTTAGTCTGCAATAAACCTGGCTCAAACTTAATCATTTTCTTGCCAAAATGCTCAGGTCAAACTAAAGGATGATTGTTTTCCTTAGATAGATACTTACAATAATCCCATGGCAAAATAGGGCATACTTTAAAAACTGTTGATTTACCTTGAAGTTTGCTTGGATTCATCTATTATAAAAGTTGAGAGATATCTGTAGTTTTAACTTCCTCTCTTGAAACACATCAGTAGAATTTATAAAAAGGAGGGGAAATGATATGATTTGTGTTTTAGCCTTAATTACGTGCAGAATATAAAGGTATTACCTGTATGTTCATTGATCCTCCTTTCCTATGTAGAGCCATAGCTGTGGGTTACCAGGAAAATCACTTGGATTGGGTTATTTTTATTCAGTTTATTTTCTCCCATTATAAGAGTAATATGTAATTGCTCTAGGAAATAGTAAAAATATAGAAAAATAAGAGAAGAATGACTTGTTTACTTCTACACCACTAAAATTTTAATTTAATTTTGATTCTCAGTTTGCTCTTGTGTAATATGAGCAAATAGTAGAATAACTATATGTCTCACCTTGTTATATAATTATATTGGCAATGATAATTAACTTTCATTAAGGGTTTACGATGGGCCAAGCATTGTATTAAATACTGTATTTATATTATTCATTTAATCCTCATAACTCTTTGAGGTTGGCACTATATTTATCCTAGTTAAGGATAACTGCAGTTTAGCGAGTTTACAAATTTATAAGTAACTAACAAAAGACTACAGAGCTCATCAACAGCTAGTAAAGCAGTAAATGTGAAGAGTATTTTGCAAACTCTAAAATGTAAGTTATTAATACCTCCAGCTATAATTTAGGGATTTTTAGTAAACTTAAGGTCTGGTGCACTTCCCATATCTCCTTTCTCTAAAATCTCAGTTGCTACGTTGATGACTCTAGCAAGGACCATGAAAGAGAATTCTGTATCTCTCATTCATTGACAGGACAACTGCTGTGGTGTAAATGGTCCCTCAGACTGGCAGAAATACACGTCTGCCTTCCGGGTTGAGAATAAGGATGCTGACTATCCCTGGCCTCGTCAGTGCTGTATTATGAACAATTTAAAAGAACCACTCAACCTGGAGGCCTGCAAACTAGGAGTGCCTGGTTATTACCACAAGCAGGTGAGTCTTCACGCCTCCAAAGAACTGCCAGAAGGTTCTTCTGCAGTTTTTGAGGAAATATTGGTCAACCGTAGGTAATAATCCCTCAGTCAGGAATTCTGCATCTTTTACCCTAAACCTCTACTTCTTTCTCTGTAAGTAAACTGTGAATGCTAATCTAGGACTAAAACGTGTTGTGAAAATTAACATGATATAAGAATTGCTAGAGCAAAGTCCAATTTTGTTTAAATGAAAACTATCTGTGAAATGTATAGCACTGATATTCAAAAGAGTGTTTATATGAAACCAAGATTAGCTAGGGCTTTTTTGCATAAATTGGAGGGGATACTATGCAAAAGCAACGCTTTGCCAGTTCCAAAGCAATAGCAATTGCTGAGGTTAAATGCAGTAATTATATATCCAAAAGCTTTATTCAGTGATACTGTAGGATAGGTTTAATAAAATGTGATTTGGTGATTTGGGTAGAAGGAGGTGACATACAGATGGTTTTGAAAAAGCATTTCCAGACTGATAAGGATAACTGTATGACGATCATGAAAACTAAATTTTTTAAGTATTTACTACATGCCAGCCAAGATTCCAGTTTCACAACTGTATAACTCATTTAATGTACAAAGGCAGGTACCAGTGTGAGCCTTATTTTACAGATAAGACTGAGATATAGAGGTGTTAGTACTTTGCCCAGGGTCACACAGCTAATAAATGTTGCTTGGCCTCTAATTTAAACCTGAGAAGTCTGACTCTGGAACCAGGCTCTAAGTTAATAAAGAATTTGGTCAGATTCCTGGAAAGCCCTGACAGAAGCACCTATATATCCGTAGTCAGCCTTTGAAAGGCTGCACACTGCCTTTCAGGTTACCACATGAGAAAAGCCACTTGTAGGCCAGTGCATTAAATAATAGAGAAACATCCGGCTTCTTAGTTTTGAGTAAAGAATACAAACTGCACTTTTGGAATGAAGGACGCTGCAGTGCTAATCATAATACCATGCTTGGCAGAGAGCCTGGACTATGATTGGTTGCATCAATCTAGAAAAAGGACATGGGTGTGATACAGATAATTTTGCAGATGTGTTCAAAGCAACCCTCATTTAGCTTTTCAGCAACATAATCTTGGCATTGTTTTAATCAATTGTTTAGACTGCTTTAAAAATTAAATTTA
Organism: Tamandua tetradactyla; assembly: GCF_023851605.1. Classification (NCBI taxonomy): domain Eukaryota; kingdom Metazoa; phylum Chordata; class Mammalia; order Pilosa; family Myrmecophagidae; genus Tamandua; species Tamandua tetradactyla. Next base: position 26,889,178 of record NC_135336.1, on the reverse strand, counting down.
CTACTTCCAATCATAAGTACAATATAATTATCACAAACAGAATTCATAAAATGCTTTTGATATTTCATTGTTGGAACTGACCCATGAAAACATATCTTGACTGAACTGTAATTAGCGTACAAACTGCGTAACCTCTTTGATAAGGACAAGAAAGAATGTTTGCCTTCAGATAATCAGTTTATCTCAAAACAACACTTTCCCTACCACATATAACATTCTAGTAGAAAGAACACACCTAAAACTTTACTTATCCCAAGTCGAGATAGATGAGATTTGAGGAAGAGATAAAAATGAACTCTCTCCTTTCACTATCTTCAGGCACATCCATCTGTTTTAACAATCTTCTAACAGCACTGCCCCCACCCCCCTACCTTGAAGTACCTTGGCCTCATCTGTCCTTAACATCTCCCCCTCCACTCCAGCCAGCTGCAGCAAAACTTCAAGCTCATTGTCACTCAACCCTACTCCCTCACCAACTTCATAAATCCCTGAAATTCTTCTGTCTGCCCCTGACTCCCTGTACTCCTACTTTCTCAATCTCACTTATTTTTCATCCTCAGCCTAATCTCTTATCTACCAATCCTTTCTGATTCTTCCTGCCCCAGTTCCCCAATTCCCCACACACCACCACACTCGCTGAGTTAAGGGTCTTGCTAATTCCCCTAAAGCAATCCTTTCCTACAGAGCAAACTATGCTACCCCTTTAGCTACTGCACGTTACTTCTATAATTGCATTTAAACTTTGGACTATACTATAGCGATTTGCTCACGAGCCAACCTTTTCTGAGTCTCCTTGAGGTCAGTACACTACCCAGTTCTATAGCTTCAGAACTTAGCATAATGCCTGGCACTATGCCACCACTCCGGTTCACCGCCCCTTGCTCCTGGATTACTGTAATAATTTCCTAATTGGACTCCCTGAGGCCTGAGTTCACTCTTGGCACATCCTATTCTTCACCCAGTGCTAGAGAGATCCTTGCAAAACATAAATCAGATCACCTCACACCCTTGCTGAAAACCCTCCAATAGGCTTCCATCTCCCTGAAAATCTATGAGGAACTCTGTTACATAACATAGATGGAGAAGACCTGATGGGGGAGAAATCAAGGCATAGCAAAGGCAGGGCATGACAGCGGATCAGCCCTTGACTGGGGCAGATTGTAAAGGACAGAACCTCAAATGGCTATCTATAGCCCCTGGGCAGAAACTAAACTTCAAGTTCAGCCCTTCTAGGACGAGAAACACTTTTATGTAAAAACAAAATTAAGAAAGTAATTCTGTCCTCACAAAAATCACCAATGAAATCTTTTGGGAGGGAATAAAAATACTAAGAATAGTTTACATTGTCCACCTATGCTAAAATAGCAGCCCCCTTTTTAGATTAAGTGATAGGTACAAATAAACGTAATACAGAATATCTTCTTCAACAGATTCATTTATATTCTCTCAGCAAAGCATTGTTAGTAACTGGCTGTCCAAAGGGAAGCTGGAAATATTCTGGTTATGTAACACCAGACTTGAGAGTAGCATTTATTCAGAACGAAATTTGTCTTCCCACGAATCTCTTATATCTTTGTTTTCTGGTTCTCTTCACACCGACGTGGAATCCCTCTCTCTGCCAGGGCTGCTATGGACTGATTTCTGGACCAATGGACCGGCATGCCTGGGGGGTTGCCTGGTTTGGATTTGCCATCCTCTGCTGGACTGTGAGTATCTCCCTGCATATTTTATTTCTGGAAGAATGATACAGAAAGGCTCGAGACCTCAGTCCTGAAGGCTATTGAGGAAATTCTGGCACTAGGGAGACAGGGGATTCCCTTAGGAAGTAGGGAGTTAACTTACCCAACCAGAGAAGTGATGAGCCCTACAACCAGATCCTGCCTCCTGCTGGCTGGGAGCCCTGCTGTGCTGCGATGTGTTTGTCTCTGAGGACAGGCTGGGAACCAGTTGCTCTTTGTATCCCCAGTGCACAGCATAGAACGTAGTAAGTCCTGAATTGTTAGTTGAATGAATGAAAGATGATATCAAGGAGCTTTCTATTAATACCATGCTAGCGGGAACTGTGGAATATTGTTAAAAGCTTTTGAGGAACTTAAGACCCCAGGCCACTTTTAACTCACAATATTTCTGCAAGTATCAAATGGACTCCATGTGTAGTGGGTCCCCATAGAATTCAGAAGAGAGAGGGGAAGGTGACTTTTTTTATTTATTTAAGCAGTTTTATTGAGACAGATTCACATACCATTCAATGCAGCCAAGGTGCACTCTGTGCCTTTTAGTGCAATCACGGAGTTGTGCGTTCGGCACCACAATCAATTTTAGAACATTTCCATTACTCCGAAAAGAAAAACCCCACACCCCTTAGCAGCCACCTCTCAATCCCTCTATCCTTCCCCAGCCCTACCTAAACATAATCTACTCCTGTCACTATAGACATATTTATATCTAAAGAATATTAAAATATTATTGTTAACTATAGTCCATAGTTTGCATTAGGTAGATTTTCACATATTCGCCCCTATTATCAGCACCTTGTAATATTGACATACATTTGTTATAGTTCATGAAAGAACATTTTTATATTTTTACTATTTGCCACAGACATTGTCCACCACAGGATTCACTGTATTTTATCCTCTAGCTTTCCTTCTAATAATATACATGACTTTAAATTTCCCCTTTCAACCTCATTCACACACGTAATTCATCGCTGTTAATTACACTCATAGTAATGTACTGCTGTCACCTCTGTCCATTTCCAAATATTTGCAATCAAAACTAAATAGAAATTCTGCACAAATTAAGCATCAGCTTCTCATTCTCTACCTCTATTCTATCTCCTAGTAACCCATATTCTAGATTCTAACTCTACTGAGTTTGCTTATTATAATTAGCTTCTATCAGTGAGATCATACAATATTTGTCCTTCTGTCTGACTTATTTCACTCAGATTGATGCCTTCAAGCTCATCCATGTTGTTGCATGTATCAGAATTTCATTCCTTCTTACAGCTGAATAATATTCCATCATATGTATATACCACATTTTGCTTATCAATTCATTGGTTAATGGATACTTAGGCTGCTTCCATCTTTTGGCAATCGCAAATAATGCTGCTATGAACATTGGTGTAAAGATGTCTGTTTGTGCCCCTGCTTTCAATTCTTCTGGGTAAATACCCAGTAGGCGGATTGCCGGATAATATGGCAATTCTATATTTAGCTTCCTGAGGAACCACCACACTGACTTCCACGGTGGCTGCACACATTTTACATTCCCCACCAGAAGCGAATGAGTCTTTCTCTTTCTCAACATTCTCTTCAACACTTGCAGTTTTCTGTTTTTTTAATAGTCACCATTCTAGTAGGTATGAAATGATATCTCATTGTGGTTTTAATTTGCATTTTCCTAATAGCTAGTACATTGAACATCTTTTCATCTGCTTTTTTGGACATTTGTATTTCCTCTTTGAAAAAATGTCTATTAATATCTTTTGTCTATTTTTTAATTGGGTTGTCTGTCTTTTTATTGTTGGGCTGTAGAATTTCTTTATATAGTTTAGATATTAAACCCTTATTGGATATATGGTTTCCAAGTATTTTCTCCCATTGCATAGGCTGCCTTTTTGCTTTCTCGACAAAGTCTCTTGAAACACAGAAATTTTTAATTTTAAGAATGTCCCATTTATCTATTTTTTTCTTTCATTGATTGTGCTTTGTGGGTAAAGCCTAAGAAACCATTGCCTAACATGAGGTGCTGAAGATATTTCCTTACGTTTTCTTCTAGGAGTTTTACGGTCCTGGTCTTTGATCCGTTTTGAATTAATTTTTGTATAAATTGTGAAGTACAGGTTCTCTTTCTTTCTTTTGGATATGGATATCCAGTTTTCCCAGCACTATTTGTTGAAGAGACTATTCTGTCCCAGTTGGGTGGACTTGACAGCCTTGTCAAAGATCAACTGGCCATAAATATAGGGTCTATTTTCTACACTTTCAATTCTATTCCATTGGTCAGTTTATCTGTTTATGCCTTATCATGCTGTTTTGACCACTATAACTTTGTAATATTCTTTAAAGTCAGGAGGTGTGTCTTTATCAACTTTGGTTTGTTTTTTTTTTTTTTAATGTTTTTGGCTGTCCAAGTCCTCTTACCCTTCCAAATAAAGTTAATAATTGGCTTTTCCAATTCTGCAAAGGAGGCAGTGGAATTTTTATTGGAGTTCATTGGCTCTTTAAGTTGGATGGAATTGACATCTTCATGATATTTAGTTTTCCAATCCATGAACATGGAATATCTTCCATTTATTTAGGTTTTTGTTTATCTCTTTACAAATGTTTTGCATTAGATAACATTGCTATCTGCAAATAGTGAAAATGTTACTTCTTCATTTCCAATTTGGATACCTTTTATTTATTTTTCTTGCCTAACTGTTCTAGCTAGAATTCTAACCCAGTGTTGAATAACATTGGTAACAGTTGGCATCCTTATTTTGTTCCAGATCTTAGAGGGAAAGCTTTCAACCTTTCACCATTGAAAACAATGTTATCTGTGAGTTTTTCTCATATGGCCTGAATCATATTGAGGAAGCTTCCTTCTAATTCTACTTTTAAATAGTTTTATATCTTTAAAATATCTGGGTCACAAAACAGATCGCCATAAATTCAAAAAGAAAGGATACTGGATTTTGTCAAATCAATCAAGATAATCTTGTGTTTTTTTCCTTTCAATTTGTTAACGTGGTGTATTACATTAATTGATTTCCTTGTGTTGAACTACTCTTTCATGCCTTGGATAAAATTCATTTGCTCATAGTATATAATTATTTTGCTGTGTTGTTGGATTTAATTTGCAGGTCTTTTGTTGAGGATTTTTGCATGTATATATATATATGCTTTTAAAATCAATGTTTAGTGAATAAAACAAGAAGACACAAATTTTATGTAGATTATGATACATATATAACATATATATGTATATCCACAGTGCAATTATCACTACCTGGAAATTAACATTGCCACAATACTGATCTTTAATCTACAAATCTTATTAAAATTTTATTGATTGTCATATTATGTGCTTTAAAAAGAAATAAAACAAAACGAAAAAATCTGCTTGGGATCCAATCGAGTTTCCTGTTGCATTTAATTGTTTTGTCTCTTTAGTCTCCTTAATCTCCAACAATTCTTCAGCTTTTCTTCACCTTGTACCACTTGACAGTTGTAATGATACGGAGTAGTTGTTTTGCAGAAGGTCCTCAGTTTGATTTTGTCTGATATTTCCTCTTTATTGAATCAGATGATGTATTTTTGGCAAGAATTCCATGGACGGGATGATTGTCTCTTTCCCAGTGCATCATATTAAGGGTCATGTGATATTAATTTCCCCCATTTCTGGTATTTTTACCTGCAATTACTTGATTAAGGTGGTAATAGCAAGTTTTTCCATGGTAAAGTTGCTATTTCCCCTTTATAATTAGTAAGTGTCTAACAAAAAAATATTTTGATATGTAAATATCATGCTTCTCATCAAAAGTGACTCACTTGTTTTAGCATCCATTGACATTTCCTGTCCTGAATCAAGTATTTCTAGAATGGTTGTCCAATGAAGATTTTTTAATTTCATCATTTCTTCTGCATGTGTCAGCCGGCATTCACATTTCCAATATTTCTTGGTTCAACAAGGCCCATGATGTTCAACATTTCTCTCTCAGCTGGAAGGGTGCGTGGCGAACATGGTGGCATAAGCTGGCTTTCACATGGCTCTACCAAAAGGGACTCTCTGCTTCGTGGTGCTGCAGCATTCTCTGCTCTCACCAAATCTACATGTATATATATTTTAAATTTTATTTTGTATTATCAAACCAAGACAACATAAAAACATGAACATTCTTAACATACAAACATTCCGTGTATGGTGTACAATCAATGGCTCACAATATCTTCACAAAGTGGTATATGCATCACCATGATCATTTCTTAGAACATTTGCACCAATTCAGAAAAAGAAATAAAAAGAAAAAAGAAAAAACTCACACATACCATACCCCTTATCCCTTCATCTCATTGACCACTAGTATTTCCATCTACTCAATAGATTTTAAACTTTGTTCACCTTATTTTTTTTCTATATCCCTTACCTCTCCCTTTCTTGGTCACTAGTATTTCAATCTACTCAATTTATCTTTAACATTTGTTCCCCTTATTATTTATTTCTTTTTAATCCATATTTTTTTCACTCATCCATCAATATTATAGATAAAAGGAGCATCAGATACGGTTTTCACAATCATATATTCACATTGTGAAAGCTGTATCATTATACATTCATCTTCAAGAAACATGGCTACTGGAACACAACTCTACAGTTTCTGACACTTCCTTCTAGCCTCTCTAATACACCTTAAACTATAAAGGGGATATCTATAAAATGCATAAGAATAACCTCCAAGATAACCTCTTAGCCACTGACATTTTATTTTGTCTCATTACTCTCCTCCCCCTTTCGGTCAAGAAGAGTTTCTCAATCTCTTGATGCTGAGTCCCAGCTTATTCTAAGATTTCTGTCCCATGTTGCCAGGGAAGTTTACACCTCTGGGAGTCATGTCTCATGTAGAGAGGGGGAGAGCAATGAATTTGCTTGCCGTGTTGGCTGAGAGAGAGATAGGACCCATCTGAGCAACAAAAGAGGTTCTCTGGGGGTGACTCTTAGGCCTAATTTTAAGTAGGCTTGATCTATCCTTTGCAGAGATGTGTCTCATATGAAGAAACCCAAAGATTGAGGGTTCAGCCTATTGATTTTGTTGTCCTCACTGCTTGCAAGAATATCAGGCCTTCTCCATGTGGGGAAGTTGAATTTTACCTCTTTCTCACCATTTCCCCAAGGGGACTTTGTAAATACTTTTTAATTCATTTTTCAAATTACTCTGGGATTTATTGGGGCATCACTCTGGACAAACCTACAAAATCTCATGCCCTATTCAAGGTTCTATGTACTTATGGTGTTCAATTAAACTGTCCATATAAGTTATATTAGGAAATGCACTAGTCAAAATATAAATTTTGTGCCAAATAAACATCTTTTTTTTAGTCTCACATATAAGTTAAAGTTTTAAAATATGAATTAGCATCTATTTTCAACACTCTGCAACATTGACATTCCTTTGTTTTTCCTCATTTAAAACATTTTTTAATTTGTACATTTAGTCACTATCATTGTATACTCTAGGTGATGGAATATTACACAGCTGTAAGACAGATTGGTTTGCTGAGGTCATTTGCTTCTTCTCGAGTCAATGTTGGTTGTTCATGCCTTTCTAAGAAGTTGTCCATTTCATCTACATTGTCTAGTTTTTTAGCATTGCATCTGTATTTATTAGAGAAATTGGTCTGTAATTTTTTTTCTCTTTGTATCTTTTTCTGGCTTCTGTACTAGGATAGTGTTGGCTTCATAGAATGAATTATATAGTATCCCCTCCTCTTCAATTTTTTGGAAGAGTTTGAGCAGGATTGGTATTAATTCTTCTTGGAATAATTGGTAGAATTCACTTGTAAAGTCATCTGGTCCTGGGTTATTCTTTGTTGGGGGATTTTGATGACTGATTCAATCTCTTCTTGTAATTGGTCTGTTGAGGTCTTCTATTTCTTCTACAGTCAGTGTACATTGTTTGTGTGTTTCTTGGAATTTGCTCATTTCATGTAAGTTTTCTAATTCATTGGCATACAGTTGTTCATAATATCCTCTTATGATCCTTTCTATTTCTGTGACATTAGCAATAATGTCCCACCTCTCACTTTTCATTTTATTTATTTGCAGCTTCTCTCTTTTTATCTTTGTCAGTCTAACTAAGGATTTGTCAATTTAATGATCATCTCAAATAATCAACTATTGTGTTTTCTTAATTTTTAATTCTCTCTACTGTTTCTTTTCTTCTCAATTTAATTTATTTCTGCTCTAATCTTTATTTCTTTTCTTCTCCTTTCTTTAGGATTAGTTTGTTATTCTTTTTCTAGTTCCTCCAGCTGTGCAGTTAAATCTTTCATTTAGCCCTTTCTTCTTTTCTAATGTAGGCATTTATGGCTATAATTTTCCCTCTCAGCACGGCCTTCATTGCATCCTGTAAGTTTTAATAGCTTGTATTTATTCATCTCAAGATATTTTCTGATTTCTCTTGCAATTTCTCCTTTGACTCACTGATTGTTTAAGAGTGTGTTATTTAACCTCCATTTTCCAGTTCTCTGTCTGTTAGTGATTTCCAGTTTCATACAGTTATGGTCAGAGAAAGTGGTTTTTTTTTTTTTACTTTTAATCTTTTTAAATTTGTGGAGATCTGTTTTGTGACCCAACATGTGGTCTATCTGGGAGAATGACCCATGAGCACTTGAGAAGAATTCATATCCTGCTGTTTTGGGGTACAATGTTCTCTATATGTCTGTTCATTTATCATGTTATTCAAGTTCTCTGTTTTTCAGTTCCTTATAAAATGGGAGATGGCTACCTACCTGGCTATTGTTGTGAGGTTTTAGTATTAAAATCATTGAGAAGAACTTCTGGGGAAGATGACAGAGTAGGGAGATACAGGACATAGTCTTCTTCCAAAAACATTTTAGGCAAAAAGGGGAGTTTAGTGAGAAGAGAGGTTCAATATCAGAAACAAGAAACTTATACCCCAAAACAGTACATACTAGAAATAGGAATCTGCTGGATGGTGGTTAACCCTGACGGAAAGAAGAGCAATGTTCCCAAAGGGCTAGTTCATTGCAGACAGAAGTAAGAAGGGCAACCTCACAAGACCGGGAGTTTAGAGTGAGGACTGAGGTGGGAAAATGGAGAATGAGGCAGCTGCCTCTGAGTGGCTGGTTTGTTTGTTTTTAATTTTTATTAATAAAATCAACCAACATACAACACAAATATTCTTAACATATGAACATTCCATACTTGGTGTGCAATCAGTGGCTCACAATATCATCACATAGTTTTATATTCATCACCATCATCATTTCTCAGAACAATTACATCACTCCAGAAAAAGAAATAAAAGGAAAAAAGAACAAACTCAGACAGACCACACCTTTTACCCCTCCCTCTCATTGACCACTAGTATTTCCCTCTACCCAATTTATTTTAACACTTGTTCCCCCACTATTTATTTGTTTTTAATCCATACTTTTTACTCATCTGTCCATATGAGTGGCAGGTTTTAAGGGATGCTTTGGGATGGATTGGACTCAATATTAGTTCTGTCCTTGTGATGTTACTTAAGGCAAGTTTGCTTTTAAAATCTAGTATCACTTTAGTCTGAATGAACCTAATGCCATTTTCTTTCCAAGTATGAGATGTTTCTAAAGTAAACCTATTTTATATTTCTTTTTCATTTTACTGTCATTTTTATTCTAGTTTTGGGTTCTCCTGGGTACCATGTTCTACTGGAGCAGAATTGAATATTGAGGATAAAATGTCAACACCGTACCTAACCTTCCCCCCAAGACACTCCGGATTAGGTGCTGGAACTGGATCTCCCCTAAAGTTCCACATCTCTATTCTATAGTAACATGCATTTCTTATCCAAATTGCCAGGTCATATGGGACTTCTTTAAGCTTCTTAGATGCCTAAAATTCTCACTACTGGTGTTTTTCATCCTGGTCTGGGATTCTGCAACCTTTTGTAGAGTGTGGAAAAGGGAGAATTTGGAATGCAAATAATAATAAATTGTTCCCCTTGTTAACTTTTAGTTTGGGGGTGTAAAGACATTCAACAGAACCTGTGTTATAACAGCAAACCCAGTCTGTGTTTGCATAACCAATCTGCCTGTGTAACTCACTAAAAGGAACCTTCAAAGGCTATCATTTATGCCAGTATATTGCCCAGGTGAAAAACAAAACAAAACAGGGAAAGGTTGCTGGAGTGTAACTTTTACCTTTTGATTTATATTGGCTTCCATCTAAAGAGACTGGTGATCTTCTTTATGTTACTTATGGACCCCTTCATTCTCTAGGACAATCCCCAATCTTGAGTTAACAATGACTGAAATTTCCTCTTGCACCTTGCAGAGTGATAACATGTTACATAACCTCGATTTTCCCATTAATTAAAAGTATGTGGACTTTTTTGGAGTAAAGAGAGCCTGTTTTATATTTTCTCAGTCTTTGCCCTGAAAGGCCTCAACTTGAAATGCCCCTCAAAGAGGTGAAAAGCAAATTAGCTCTTAGAATGGATGATTTATGAGGATTTTTGTTTACTGTCAAATATTTCTCTTCTGATCTATATTTCCATTAGCAATCCTGGAGGAAGTTCTTATAACTCAAAATTTGTTATCAACCCTTATAAATAAAGATAACTTCACAAGATTTTCACTTTCTTTTGTTTTTACCAGTATCAGAATTGGTCGCATATGAGTCTAATAAAACAGATATTTTCCAACAGAAGAGCCTATTAGGCTCATGGGAATTAAAGCTTAGGAAATAGAAAATGCATACACGTGGTGTGGTTTCCTGCTGAGCACCAAGTAATCCTACTGTACAATGAAATGATTGGAACTTGTCCATTTACTTTCATTTTTTGGTCCTGTCACACTTTCCCCAGAAGCGGTGATGAAACCATTGCTCCTCAAATCCTTTTCCTCCTGCACTTTGAAGCAACGGAAACATCTCTGACCCCAGTTGTGGAACTGTGTTCCCTATGAAGAAAATCTACCCATCACTTCAGGGACCTTCTCCCAGCAGACTCAGATATGTGAACATCTCCCCACCCTGCAATTACCACCACATTCTTGTGAGTTAGGCTGAGTGCTGCGGCAGGGGAGGGATAAGGAGCTGAGGACACACCTCTCCAGGGCACTTGAAATGTAAGCTGGGACAGGGACCTGATGCCCTAATCCCAGGTTAATGGCCAAAGACTCATGTCCTGAGAAGACAGAACCCCCTTGCCCCTCCCCTACCTCACCCTGGCTCTCCAGAACAGGAGTTGAGGTATTGATCTCAGAAGAAATCAATAACTCCTACCCTTGGCTGAGAAGGTTCTTCTCTCTGGTTTTTAAGAAAAGGAAAAAAGAGAGAAAGGAACCACCTTCAGCAAAGTTTTGAAACGGCCACTCTCCCATCTCTCTTTCTATACTTTCTTATGCATTCTGTTACCTATTTCTTCTATCATTAACTAGATTTTCCACTGCCCTCATGCTTTCCACTTACTGACCAAATTCAGCCTCAAACCCATTCTTATCTTGCCTTCACACTCCAAAATCCTGTCTATATACAAAATTCCATTCTACTGGTGATTTGATCTTTGGTAGGTTAAGGGAAAGCCCTTTTGTAAACTAATTCATAATGAGAGACAACTAGCCCCACTTTTAATCTTCTCTATAGATTTTTCCTTGATAACTGACTTTGATCTCTATTTGCAGCAGGAGCAAGACAGAGCTATGGTGGCAAGATAGCTCACCTGCTGCTCCTTAAATCTTACCACCTGCCTACCCTACCACCAAGGCCCTAAGGAGAGAAAGGACTTTCAGTTAGCCACTGCTCTCAGCCCCTTCTCCAGCTAGCTTCCTACCTGGAGACTCATCCTCATCCTTCATAGAACGGGCAAATTCCACTATAAAGTTGGGGGAGGCAGCTCTGAACCCAGATATTCATTATGTCCAGGCCCCTAGCACTTGGAGAGGACACACCTTTCAGCTGAGAGAGAACCCAGGCCTGATCCCCCTGCAGGGGGTCCAGCCACCCAGAATTCTTAAGCTTACCACTACAGGAGTTTCAGTTTTTCAGCGCAGATTCCATTTCTCCCAGTTCTATCCCCTCCACCTTCTCTGGAAACTCAACTTCCCCCTCTTCTTTCTGTGTCTTGGGACTGGAAGTAGAGCTCAGTGTGAGCCCTGATACCTAAGCCACTACAAAGACACACCTCAGTAACCATCTCCCAGCCCTTGTCTATGACCCCATCCTTTACCCGCCCCCCCCTCCCATACCACTGCCTCTTCTCTTGTCTGACAATATTTCAGTATATTTCCATTTCAAAACCTACAGGACATGTTAAGTCTAATGAAAAGGCCCAACCAGACATTATACTCAGAAATCTGGAACCAGCAGCCCCAGATACTAATCAAGGCAGGAATTCTCAGTGCCACATCCCCCTCCCCTTAGGGTGGATAAATCCCATATTCAGACGGTATAGATCGGTCTCTCTTCTCCAATGCAAAGCAGGATAATTCAGGGTTGCCATGCCCAACCTTGACGAAAGCAGTTTTGGCTACCCTGGGAGATTGGTCACAATGGGATCTCTTCCCCTGCTCTCTTGGACCCTTTGTGTGGTGTAAGTAGTAAAGCAGTTCTTTGCTGAAATGTTCTCTTGTGCCCTGAGCCTGTGTTCCCATGAAACACCAGGTAGCAACTTGCTCCCCACTGGCCTTACCAAAGCCACCTCCAGTACTATCAGATCAGGGAGGGAAAGGAGAGCAGAGGAGAAGTTGGCTGTGGGTATCTGGCAGGTTGCTGGACTCCAGAGGTAGGCCCAAACAGAGTAGACATGCCAGCTTATCACAAAGGCAAAGAACAATTACTTCCTAACATCAAAAATGTGTCAGACTAGGTCTGGGGGTAAATTTTACCTGATTGCTACATCAACCAGGTCACCACCCTCTCTCAGTTGACCTGTGCCCTCCCCAGGTTCCTCCTCAGGTTCCTGGCAGGCTGCTTAGATTTACCATTCAAAAGCCCACTGCACATCCTAGTGTTAAATTTGTCAGCTCTAAACTTTTTATTTTCCTACATCAGGTGCTATAGACAGGAATGCTCCTATTTTAAACAACAGATCAGATATTTTCTGACTACCTATAAATAAGAAAAGTAATAAGAATAATCATGTGAATTTTAAAATCTCTCTACTTTTCTCTCAAGCCTCATCTTCCACCTGTCTGATCGAAGGCAGCCAGCACTGTGGTTGAGGAATTGGACACTGAGCTGGTTTCTTATTTCTAAGAAATATTTTAATTTTATTTTTTAACCAACTTTGTGATTTTTATTGATGGGTTACAACTTTATACTCCTAGATATTGCTGAACTGTGTACAATTAGAGATGCATCATTAGAGAAGAACAGAGAACAGAATCAAACAGAGCAGACTTAAGGAAATATCCATCTTCATTTCATATGGACATAGAAGCATGAATGCAATTTAAAATCTTTGAATGGCAATAAAGTTACACACACCCATCTGTGTAGACTAACATCTTAGGTATTAAGATGTTTGCTCTGCAATGTGGTCATAAGCAGTTTCTCATAGCACAATTATTAAAATGTATTCATCTTACTAAGAATTTTTCATTTCTCCTCCTTTATCCAACATTTCTTCTAGTTCCCCTTGTCTACTTTCCTTTACCCATATCCTCAATTCCGATTAGTGAAACTAAATCAAAGAAGAAGCACAGAGGAGAGCAGTTGTAGGCTCTAGTTTGCCTTCACATGGTGTGACATTTTTATCGTGTGGCTCTACTGGCCACCTCCAGTGAGCAGATCCAAAAACATCCTAGAAAAACGCCACAGTGCCCAGAAACACACAATCCTCAGAATCTTCTCCAACCAACCTTCCCAATTCACCACACAAATCTTTGAAGGAGACAAATAGCCAAATCAGTCCTGGAGTGAAGGAGAAAGAGTACTACCACATCCTATTTTCTACCTCAAATTCCTCTTGAAAAAGAAAAAAAAAGGCAGTCCTTGACAGTCAGAAGCTGGCTTCATACTCACGACTGAGCCAGGTTATTCTCCTTTTGAACACAAACAATCTCACAGGACACCAGTTCAAGAGTGTGCAGACCACAATAAAACGAGACAAAGCAGGACCACATCATAATTTTCTCTAAGCACAGACAAAAACAAGGTCACTGTGCCACCTGCAAAATACCAAATGCCCCTTCTCTCAGCCAAAATGAGTGACTGCTACTTTTTCATCATTACAACTTTATCTTTGTGCTAGTCTGTAGATAAGATTTTTCTGAGGATTGTCCCCACTTTCTGACAGCATCCAATCTAGACCTTCCCCAAATCACCCAACCAAAGCCCAAATACTATAACAGATTGACTCTCAGGCATTTTTACTGAGATATCCCATGTCCCCAGGGTGTGTGTTCTCCCTCACTGTAATGAGTCATATCCCCAGTTTATTTAACTACAGGTATGCTATTGGTGGTCATTAGCTGAAGGGTATAGACAGTCTCCAAATAACCATCTTCCACCACTCATCCTTATTTCTTCTCTTTGGTTTATTTATTTGCCTATTTTCAGAGTGGTTGAGAACATGAATTTTTGAGTCAAATACCTGATTCCAAACCCTAGCTCTTGGGGTCTGCTTTAGGAAAATAGATCTATCCTTAACACAGGCCTGGGAAAATTCAATAAGATTTGTAACGTGTGCATCTACATGACTAACAGCCTGTAAGAGGTACCCAACAAGAAGTTATTCCCATAAATCTGGACTGAAGAATGTTTGGCTCATAATCCCTGGGAACACAAACTAATGCTATGCTGCTCCAATGTATTGCAATAAGCCTGATGACAAAATATATTATGGCTGCTACTTTCTGGCCATCAAACAATAGCTATGAGTAATAGCTTTTCTGAGAAACTACTACTCAGTAGTGGAAGAATGTACTAGGGTCATCAAGATAAGGCATTTTAATTGATATGGTTTCAAGTTCTGTGTATTATTTCTAGAAGTCCTCACTACCAATGATATTTCTGCCCTCACTGCTCTCACAAGGAAACCTTATACTGTCTGGACAATGTGATATCCTGGGGGGAAACACAATATTAGAGTCAAGAAAGACCCTGGGTTGAAACTTTAACTCGCAGTTTTACCAACTTTGGGAAGTTATTTAACTTGAATCTTCTTCCCATTTGAAGAACATATATGCTTACAAGGTTAAAAAGAAAGTTAAAATGAATAGGACAGGGAAATTGACTGATGGAGAGCAAGCATTCACTTACGTTAATTCCCTTATTTGCCCCACCCTCCAATCTTCCCTCCAAGCCCCCAAATTACACACACACACACACACACACACACACACACACACACACACACACGCCAAAAATTTCAATATTCGTTTGAATTTTCAGCTTCAACAATTGTCAATGGAACAATATAACCTCTGCCTGTCTGGGCTGCTCCCCAGAGATGGGCTTCAGTAGCTCCTTTATGCACACCTGAGATCTATCAGACCCTCTCGCAGGTCTGGAATATTAAAACCAGTGAAGGTGGCAATAGCTTAAAATATCTAAGTTTCTAATGGGCAGATTTTTTTAAGTTTTGGAATATAATTAGCAAAAATGACCTTATGAAATGTACCTGAAAATTACGGGTTGAATTGTGTCCCCCCAAAAGATACGTTTCAAGTCCTAATGAAAGTAATCCTATTTGGAAATAGGATCTTTGAAGATATCATTAGTTAAGATGAGGCCAAACTGGATTAGACTGAACTCTAATCCAGTATGACCAGTGGTCTTATAAGGAGAGGACAATTGTACAGAGCGAGAGAGAGACGGCCTATGATAGAGGCAGTGATTGAGTTATGCTGCTATGAACCAAGGAAAGCCATGGATTGCTGACCACCCACCAGAAGCCAGGAGAGAAACATGAAAGGATTCTCCACTTTAGAAGGAAGCATGGCCCAGCTGGCAGCTTGATTTTGGACTTTAGCCTCCAGAACTTGAGACAAAAACTGTTGTTTAAGCCAACCAGTCCTTGTTACTTTATTACAGCAGTTCTAGCAGTTAAGCTAAGACACTGAATATCCTCCATCTTGTGGGTTATTTTAATTAATGGCTTCAGTTGGGACTATATATACATATATAGGACTTGGGGTAAGTGGAGGTTTCATGTTGGCAGAAAATGTCTTTTTTTTCTTCCCTAAGAGGACATTTCAGACTGTTCGGGGGCTCAAAAGGTGCTTGCATGGGAGAGGTCTAAGGACAAAAAACCCAGGGAGGGAATCTGGAAGAAAGTTCAGAGAACAGATGAGAATGGAGAGGTATTTCTTTGGTTCTAGAAGATATAAAACTTCTCAAGAGCTAGGACAAGGATATAGATTCAGGAGAACTACCACAAAGAACCAGAGAAACCTAGATGAAGACAATATTGTACAAAGTTCTTGAAATCAGAAGATCTGAGTTTACCCTTTACTAGTGGTGGGATTTCTGTCAAGTCACCCACTTGTTCTGGATCCCCATTTCCTCATTCATCCTATCCCAAGAGTGAGGAGGACCAATAGTGTGTGAAAAACAATGCAAACTGTAGGGCACTACACAAATGTGTACTATCAAGAAAAAAATTTTAAAAAGCCTTTAAATGGCATACCCTGTTAGGTACTGACATCTAAATAGTTGGCACCCATATAATACTTAGCGAGTATAGTAGGCATAAATGTCAATACGATACTCAAAAAGCTTTGCCTCTTTGTGCCAATTGACTGAAAAACACACAGGGCAGGAATTGGGAGATGTGCAATCCAGCTGTGAAGTGAAGGAAGGGAGATGGCAGCAATGAGGAAGCAGGCACTGCTCGCCTCCCTTCAGTCACTGGGCTTTCAGCTCCCAGCACAGGTCGAGTGGCTTAAGGGTAGCATGAGGGCCTTACAGAAGTATCTCCCACCTCAAGAAGTTCCTTAAGTCATTTAAATGATGTGTAGCCAAATGAAATCAGAAGGAAAGATAGACAATAAAGACTGAGATGGTATAATCTAGAAATGCCTAAAGTATATGAGGATAGTGATTAAATGTACAAATTAAAAAATGATTTTGTAAGAGGAAGAACAAAGGAATGTCAGTATTGCAGGGTATTGAAAATAGATGGTAATTCGTATTTTAAAACTTTAACTTATGTGTGAGACAAAAGAAAAAATGTTTACTTGGTACAAAACTTGTATTTTGACTAGTGCATCTCCTAATATAGCTTACACGGGCAGTTTAATTGAACACCATAAGTATATGGAACCTTGAGTAGGGCATGAGATTTTGTATGTTTGTCCAGAGTGATGCCCCAATAAACCCCAGAGTGATTTGAATAATGAATAAAAAAATATTTGCAAAGTCCCCTTAGAGAAATGGTGAGAAAGAGGGAAAATCCAACTTCCCCACATGGAGAAGGCCTGATATTCTTGCAAGCAGTGAGGACAACAAAATCAATAGGCTGAACCCTTAATCTTGAGGTTTTTTCATATTAAACACATCCCCACAAAAGATAGGCTAAGCCTACTTAAAATTAGGCCTAACAGTCACCCCCAGAGAATCTCTTTTGTTGCTCAGATGTGGCCTCTCTCTCTCAGCCAACCCAGCAAGCAAATTCTCTGCCCTCCCCCTCTCTACGTGGAACATGACTCCCAGGGGTGTAAACATCTAAGGCAATGTGGGACAGAAATTCTAGACTGAGCTGGGACTCAGCATCAAGGGATTGAGAAAACCTTCTTGACGGAAAGGGGGAAGAGAGAAATGAGACAAAATAAAAACTCAGTTGCTGAGAGATTTCGAACAGAGTCGAGAGGTTATCCTGAAGGTTATACTTACACATTATATAGATAACCCCTCTTTAGTTTAAGTTGTATTAGAGAGCCTAGAGGGAAGTGCCAGAAACTGTTGAGCTGTGTTCCAGTAGCCATGTTTCTTGAAGATGATTATATAACAATATAGCTTTTGCAAGTGACTGTGTGATTGTGAAAACCTTGTTCTGATGCTCCTTTTATCTACAGTATGGACAGAAGAGTAAAAAATATGGATTAAAAATAAATGAATGGGGGAACAAATGTTAAAATAAATTTAGCAGATTGAAATGCTAGTGATCCATGAAAGGGAGTGGCAAGAGGTATAGAAAAAATAGGGGAAACAAAGGCTGAAATAAATTGAGTAGATGAAAATACTAGCAGTCAATGAGAGGGAGGGATAAGGGAGATGGTATGAATGAGTTTTGTCTTTATTTCTTTTTCTGAATTGATGCAAATGTTCTAAGAAATGATCATGGTGATGAATATACAACTATTTGATGATATTATGAGTTATTGATTATATACCAAGAACAGAATGATCATATGGTAAGAATGTTTGTGTTTCTATGTTGTTAAGTTTAAAAAAAAATTTTAAGTAAATAATAGGGGGAACAAATGTTAAAATAAATTGTGTAGAAGGAAATACTAGTTGTCAATGAGAGGGAGGCGTAAGGGGTATGGTCTGTGTGAGTTTGTTCTTTTTTCTTTTTATTTCTTTTACTGGAGTGATGTAAATGTTCTGAGAAATGATGATGGTGATGAATATATAACTGTGATGATTAAAAAAATTAAAAATAAATGTGTACACTACCTTGTTTGAAAGAACTCTCTGAAGAAAAGTTAATAGGCATAATTCGATGATTCCCAACATTCTAAGAATTGCACACCCCTTGTTACTAGCCAAGAAACACACTTATTACAGCCCCATTAACATCTCTCTTAAGAATGAAATTCTGGGTGGGCCATGACGGTGGCTCAGCAGGTAAGAGTGCTTGCCTGCCATGCCCAAGGACCTAGGTTCAATTCCCAGTGCCTGCCCATGTAAAAAAAAAAAGAATGAAATTCTTTTATGAAGCGCTGGGTGGGGGGAAGGGTGGATATAAAAACTATGATTATTTCTTTGTTAAATCAAGAAAAAGGACAACTTCTACTTGTCCCTGCTGAGCTAAAGGTCAGCCCTAGGTAAACCTGTGATGTTTGTAAAAAGTATGTTCCATCCAAATTCTCCTTCCCCAACTTAGAGATAATGACTCCTGTTTTTCTTGTGAGCCCTAAACCCTCCTACACCCTCTCTGTTTGGGAAGAATTAGATATTATTTACAGTTACTGGCTGGCACTTGTTCACATTAGAGGGGTTTTTTTGTTTTTTGCTTTTTGTCTTTTTTTTTTTTTTTTTTTTGCATAGGAAGGTACTGGGAATCGAACCCAGGTCTCTGGCATGGCAGGCAAGAACTCTGTCTGCTGAGCCACCGTGGCCCATCCAGAGTTTAACTCCAAGTGTCATATCATAATGATAGATTGAGAGACTGTGGGGCACAGTTGCATAATACTTATTTAAGAAACCCGTAATCAGGTTATATATATGTCCATTTGTCCTGACCTAGTATGCATCTCCTATTACCTCACTTTGATTATCTCCCCAAGCCCTCTGCTCCCACCCCAACCCCAAGGCAGCTCAGCAGTACTGACAGCCAAACCATTGCCACTTGCCCAAGTCAGTACCCTCGCCCCACTGTGCTTCTAAATTAAAGGTTCCTGAGTCCTTGGCAATTGGATCCTCTGCCCTGGGCACCAAAAGGCCAGCTCCACTTCCTGCCCAATCACCCTGTCTGTCCCTGAGGTCAACCCTGCTACTTCTATTATATGGGAGAGGAGGAGGCACAAGAGGTTGAAGAAAATAAAACATGGTGTGCCAGTTTGAAACTCTTGTGTACCCCAGAAAAGCCATATTCTTTAATCCTGATTCAATACTGTTGGTTAGTATGTGATGATTTTGTGAGTTATTGATTATATAACAAGAATGGAATGATCATATCGTAAAAATGTTTATGTTTGGATGTCGTTGTTTCATAACAAAATGATTATGGTGAAGAATACACAACTATATCATGATATTGTGAGCCATTGATTGTATACCATGTATGAACAGTATGTTTGTGAAGATTTGTCAATAAAAATATTAAAATATATATATATATTGTTGGTTGGGATCTTTTGAATTAAGTTGTTTCCATAGAGATGTGACCCATCAATTGTGGGTGGGACCTTTTGATTAGGTGGTTTCCATGGAGAGGTGTCTCCACCCATTCAAAGTGTAGTTGCTTACTGAAGTCGTTTAAGAAGGAACCATTTTGGAAAAAGCTTCAGAGCTGACAAAGACAGAGACATTTGGAAATGCAGAAAGAAATGGCCCCTGGAGAAGCTGTCTGAAAAGAGAAGCCAGTAGAGAAAGATGGCAGACATTGCCATATACCTTCCCGGCTGGTAGAAACCCCAAACATCATTGGCCCTTTCTTGAGCCAAGTTATCTTTCTCTGGATGCCTTAGTTTGGACATTTTTATGGCCTTAGAACTGCAAACTTGTAAATTCCCTTTATAAAAGCCAACCCATTTCTGGTATATTGCATTTCTGGCAGCATTAACAAACTAAAACACATGGTGAGGCCCAGTGAACCAGATGCAGAGGCCCCTATCACAAGACTGGAGCTGGTTATATGTGGAGGTTGTACAAAGGAAGAAGAGAGAAAACAAATAAAAGCATGAAAAACAGAGAAAGTATGAGGGTTTTTTGTTTTTGTTAAGCTATTTAGATTTAAGGATACTGAAATGAATACCTCCGAGTGCCTCAAATAACAGTAAAAAAAAAAAAAAAAAAACGATTGAGCATCCAAAGCTTTTTCATATTTTACTACAGAGGTACTTCAGATGTATTATTAATTTGTACTTTGTAAACTGTTCATTCATATCCTAAATGTACAAAATCAATTTACAGAATTGCTTAAAAAAACTAGTAGACAACGTGTTGTCTGCTGGGCTGTCACTGGAAGGCATATCTGGGCAGGTGGTACCCACTGCAAAGTAGCAGCAGCAACAATCAGCACCACTGTGGCCACCTCTTCATGTGATCCTCTGTCCTCTGGCCACTTCTTCCCCAAGTTCACTGCATCTTGAGTGTTCACCTTTACTTCCCTCTTCTTGGGGCTTCTTCTCACTTGGGACCCACCTCTTCACAGGTAATCTTGCAGGATAAATGAATAACAGAATATATCTTCGTACCTTTCTATCTTGGACAAGAACAATTCTGGTTCTCTCAGACATTCAGCAATGTTATTTCCTATGGCCTTTTATCCCATAATGTGTCACTTCAAACTCAAATAAATCTCCTTTAACCAGAGTTCTCAAGCAGCCTTCATTATGTCCTTTAAGTAGTCCTTTTCTACTTACTCCTTCAAGTATCTATAATACAATTTTCAACCCTCATGATCAGTACAACTAAGAAATCTGCCTTGTTACCACTGTTTTACATTCTATATCACCAGGAGCTCTGCTAAGGAAATACAAAAAGGAAAAATTCAGTCCAATAACTAGCTGCAAGAAGTTCTTAATGTGTGCTACTGAGTAGAAGTCTCTAGGCCAAAATTATTGCAATCAAATATTCAGTTCTTCCCCAATGTCACCAAAATATCCAGGGTCATGGATCAGACCAAAAATCCACTGTGATGTTGATATATAAAGGATTGTGTTCCACAGACAGTAATTTATAAGAGCAACTAGTCAACCCATCTGTTTTCCAGACTCGTGCCACCTCATGTAAGAGCTTCATCCTAAAAATAAAAAGAACAAATGTGAATGATAAAAGAATAATTTAACATATATTTCCATTGCTTTGGGCTTTGCCCCAAAATTTGTCAAAACATTTTTGTAAATTAATGCATCTGTAGGCTTCCTATTGCAAACAAAGTTGGTTTTCCCCATCTAAGGTAACAGACACCAGTGTTATAGTCATAGGTTCATTCTAAGATTTTACTATGTCTGACCCCATGTAAGACCCTGGGACCAATGAAGAAACAAGTCCCTGCCTTCAGGAGGCTGCCAGTCTACAGGGTAAAAGGACATCAAATAACACTGATACAATGTGACATATGCCATAATAGGGACAGCAATTACTGTTTTGGTCTAGGGTGTCAATTACTGCTAACGGGCCCTTGCATAGGTTTTAGAATACCTCTGAACTCCTCAGTGCTGTCAGGAAAATTTTGTGAATATAGGCAGAGAAGGTACAAAGCTTTCAAAAGAGTTCTAACAAAAGTTAAAAATGTATGTGGATAAAGATGGATAAAGGGGCACCTAACTTCTTGAGTGAGTCTGGGGAGGAGTCATAGAGAAGGTAAATACAACTGAGGCTTAAAAGAGGAGACCCTCATTAAGTGAGGACGGTGGGGGAAGAATACTTTGAAAAGAAAGGCAAGCCTGTGGAAGAAACACAGGCATGCAAAAGAGCATTTGCTCTTTTCAAAGGGTGCATTCGAAAATAATGAATAAGTCATTCGGTGCAGCTAGGGCGCTTAAATATGGAGAGAGAAGTGAGAAGTGAACTGAATAGGTCTCTAGGAGGTTAGCAATGAAAAACTGAATTTCAGCAACACATAACAATGTGGCTAGAGAAAAGTAGCATAATATTGAGCTAAATATTTTATTTTTGTAAAGTTGAAAAACATGCAAAACTAAATCTTTTGTCTAGGGATACAAACATATGGGAAAACAAGGAAATAAGCACAAAAATTTAGGAAAATATCACCTCTGAAGGGAGAGGGAAGAACATAGGATGGGGGCAGGACTGTAAAGGCACTGAGCATAAATTAGGTGGGGGATATCACCCGTAGTCATGGTATCAAGATTCTTCATACATTTCCTATCATTGAAAAACATTCTTTTGTATCTACTTGTGGTAGTTAGATTCATTTGTCAACTTGGCCAGGTGAAGGCACCTAGTTTTGTTGCTGTGGACATGAGCCAATGGTACGTGAACCTGTTGCTAATTACATCTGCAGTGGGCTAGGAGGCGTGCCGGCTGCAATGAACTGACGTTTCACTTAATTGGCTGGTGCTTAAAGCAAAGAGCACAACATAGCACAGCCCAAGCAGCTCCGCATACCTCATCTCAGCACTCACAGCTCAGCCCAGGCCTTTGGAGATGCAGAAAGAATCACCCCAGGGAAAGCTGTTGGAACTCAGGGGCCTGGAGAGAAGGCCAGCAGAGATCCCCCTGTGCCTTCCCATGTAAGAAGGAACCTCATTGGAAAGTTAGCTGCCTTTCCTCTGAAGAACTAATAAAATAAATCCCCTTTTATTAAAAGCCAATCTGTCTCTTGGTGTGTTGCATTCTGGCAGCTAGCAAACTAGAACACTACTCAAAAATTAATTTCTTAAAATTCAAAAAGAAAAATTATTTTCTTTGGACAAAAACTAGAATGACACACAGAAAAGAGATGTTTTGTTAGAGTGGTAGATGTGTGGTTAAATTTCGGGTTGCTAAAAGACCTTCAAGGGTATTTTAAAATTTACAGGAAAAAATCAGCACAAAGAAATGTAGATTCTTTGATCACAGCCCCATAAGAATTGACTTATATGCCAGGGATCCTTGGAGAAGGAGCTAATTTCTGAGGCTGGAAAATGACAACATACGTCTGGAACATCTTGCCACACCAAAGCACAGGAAAGGAAGCTCTCAAAGACTACTGATTATAGAAAGGGATTCAAGAGCCAAAGTGAAAAATATTTCATTGGCCAAAGGTGAAAAATTTGAACATCAAAAGGAATATTAACTACATTCTGAAGGATGGTAGGGAACACTAACCCATTATTCTGAAAACCTAAAATGAATGTTTGAGTCTTTCCTTTTATACTGCCTCTCCAGTAAAAACTGTAACCCAACATAATCACATAGTTGTAAAGTGCAAGTACTTCTATGCCAAAGAAGGGTAAACTATCACAATTTTGCAATCCCTACTTAAATAGCGGATTTGAACAATGATCATCAATGGCTGCTAAAAGCATTAGATGAAAAATTCATGGAGACTCTCACAATGAATGGATAAAGCTGACAACACCTGAACCCACATATCAACCCTAAAATCACAAAAAGACATTATGGGGAGTGATGTCATCATCATGGTGACATGAATAGCTACTGAAAATCTCTCCTTGGAGATTCAGCATTAAAAAAGAACAATTCTGATCCCTGATGGCTCTTCATTCCAGTTCACCCTTCAGCACCTGAGATCAATGGTCCTCCGACTTGCGTGGACAGAACATCGCCAGAGGGGCTGTTAAAAATACAGCCGCCTTTGCCTCCACCTTAGACCTGCTGAATCAAAGACTTCAGAATAGAACAAAGACTACATTTCTAACAAAAATGCCTCAGGAAATTCTGATGCAGGTGGCCTACAGAGCACATGGATTTGGTCATTTGAGCACATGCAGCAAAAGAATCCACCAGCCTCTCTCTCTAAGCCAACTTATCAGGTGAACTCACTGCCCTCCCTCCTACATGCAACATGACTCCCAGGGTGTAAATCTCCCTGGCAACGTGGGACAGAAATTCCAGGACGAGCCAGGACCCAGCATCATGAAAATGAGAAAGCCTCCTTGACCAAAAGGGGGAAGAGAGAAATGAGACAAAGTTTCAGTGGCTGAAAGATTTCAAACAATTGAGAGGTTATCCTGGAGGTTATTCTTATGCATTACATACATATATGCTTTTAGTTATGGTGTATTGGAGTGGCTAGAGAGAAGTACCTGAAACTGTTGAGCTGTGTTCCAGTAGCCTTGATTTTTGAAGATGATTGTATAATGATATAGGTTTTACAATGTAACTGTGTAAATTGTGAGAACCTTGTCTCTGATGCTTCTTTTAGCCAAGGTACAGACAAATAAGTAAAAAAAATATATGTGGATTAAAAAAAATG
The DNA here is from genome assembly GCF_023851605.1 of Tamandua tetradactyla. NCBI lineage: Eukaryota > Metazoa > Chordata > Mammalia > Pilosa > Myrmecophagidae > Tamandua > Tamandua tetradactyla. The sequence continues at coordinate 26,864,685 of NC_135336.1, read as the reverse complement.
AATAATAGGGGGGATAAGGAGTAAAATAAATTGGGTAGATGGAAATACTAGTGGTCAATGAGAGGAAGAGGTAAGGGGTATGGGATGTATGAGATTTTCTTTTTTCTTTTTATTTCTTTTCCTGGAGTAATGCAAACTTTCTAAAAATTATCATGATGATGAATACAGAAATATGTGATGATATTGTGAGCCACTGAATGTACACTATGTATGGACTGTATGTGGGTGAAGATTTGTCAATAAAGATATTTAAAAAAAAATCCACTTGCATTGTCCAGTAACAATCTGGTAACCCGAAAAGGGAAGATGCCCAATTCTCTGGAGCCCCAGCAGAGCAGAGATTTTTGGTGCCTTGAGAAGCTTCAAAGAGAGGAACCATTTCCATTCCAAGTGCAGACATGTTACTGAGTGAGTAGGTTATCAGGTTAAAAGTGGACCAGAGAGTAAAAATGGTGGTTTGTGTCCCCTTAGACCTGGCTTTAAGGCCTAGTCCTGCTCCCAGAATGATCCCCTACCCTGACCTCTGCCCCTTTCTATTTTCTGGGTACCATGCTGTAAAGGGTTTGAAGCCCTGATCTAAATTTGTCTGTTGAGTATACTCCTGGAAAATGAGTAATCCAACAATTAATTGGTAGTCAATGAAATTAAGTAGGCCCATTTAAGTGCTAGCCAGTGTGTTACCTGGGTATAATAAGAATTTAATGCAGAGACTTCTGGGAAGATGGCCAACTAGAATGGCTCAAGATTAGCCCTGCTCCATGGAAAAGTTGGAGAAGGGACAGGAAGGTAACTAAAGGGGCGATTTGGGAGTGCAGCTGACCTGGGAGAGTCTTCTGCACCACATGAGGCAGCCCTGGTGACAGAGGCCAAGGAACTGAGAAGCAGAAAGCTGGAGCCTGGTGTGGAGGTGCAGAGACTGCAGGAGTGCACGGACTGGAGCACAGGACTAGGAAGTAAGCCAGGCTATGTTCCTTGGGCACACTACCCTCACCAGCACAGCCCTGTGGCCGGCGACTCACCCCATATCTCACACCCCACACACCTGAAACCCATCACCCTTTCCCATTCCCCGCGCTCCAGGCGCCCCCCACTCCACCAGCCCCCAGTGCACATATCTGCCCCACCCCCACCCCAAGTGCAACACATCCCACCGCTCCTGCACCCCTCCCAAGCACTACCCACCTCCCTGTTCCCTGCAAGCTACTGCTAGTGCATAAAGGTTGCAGACACTAACCTCCATACCTAGGCTACCCCCACCCCCATCCATAGTGCCGCACAGCCTCACCCACCCCACCCTGAGCTCAGTGCATCCCTTGACAGCACTCCCAGGCCCGCGATGTACACGGGCCTCCAATCATATCATTCAGCTCTGGGAACTGCACTTTATAACAATCTTAAAACCGCACATGCCTCACTTCGCAGCTCTGACAGAGTGCCAACCTGCACAGCTGGGTCACATCTGCTCCCAATCCACAAAGGCATAACGCCAACCTGCTGCCACAGCTCTAAGCAAGCACAAAGGGCCCCATGCCCTAGACCAGAACACACCAGGGTTACGCACCCCCCAGACCAGTGCACCCACACAGCTACATTCTCCCTGGCCGCTGGACACCATGTTCACAAGCATCAGCGTAACATTCCCAACCTGCACACATGCCTGCCCTGAAACAAATCACCGTACTGAGTGTTCCACCCTGTGCCCTGTTCCCTGCTATACAACGATCCCACAAATAAAAGACCTTAGGCTACTGAAAGAAATCAACTCCCAAAATAAATCAATCAAGATATTTACATGCAATGAAGACAGCAGAAGATCACTAAGCATATCACAATGCAGACAGATATAGCCCTGCCTAATGAACAAATTAAAACACCTGAGGCTACACAGATGTTGGAACAACTAATCAAAGATGTTCATACAACTCTACTAAATGAAATAAGTGGGATGGAAAATGATATAAAGAAGATCAAGAAGACAGCAGAAGAGCACAAAGAGGAATTTGAAAGAATAAATAGAAAAATAGCAGAAATCACAGAGATTAAAGACTCTGTTGACCAAATAAAAAACCTACTAGAGGCACACAACACCAGATTTGAAGAGAGAAAAGAAAGAATAAGTGATATAGAGGGCAGGATATATCACTTCAAAGTGACTTCAAAGACTCAAAACAGCAAATGGCAAAAAAAGATGGAAAAAATTGAATGGGAACTCAGGGAAATGATAGACAAAACAAAGCACGCAAATAAAAGAATACTGGTGTCCCAGAAGAAGAAAAGAGCAGTAAAGGGCTAGGAAGTGTAGTTGAGGATATAATGGTGAAAACTTGGCAATCCTCATAAAGGACATAAATATACATGTCAAAGAAGCCTAAAGAACTCCAAACAGAATAAATCTGAACAGGCCTTCCCCAAGGCACATACTAATCTGTCTGTTAAATGTTGAAGAGAAGCAGAAAATCCTGAAAGCAGCAAGAGAAAAAAAATCTAAAACATACAAGGGAAATCAAATAAGACTGACTTCAGACTACTCAACTAGCACCCTGGAGATGAGAAGACAGTGGAATGATATATTCAAGATCCTGAATGAGAAAGACTTCCAGTCAAGAATTCTGTACCCAGTCAAACTGCCCTTCAAAATTGAGGGGGAGATTAAAGTTTTCACAGACTGAAGACATGAAAGAATCTGTCAACAAGAGACCAGCCCTAACCTTCCTGGCAACATGGGACAGAAATCCTAGAATGAGCTGGGTTTCAGCACCAAGGGATTGAGAAAACCATCTTGACTGAAAGGGGGAAGAGAGAAATGAGACAAAATAAAGACTCAGTGGCTGAGAGATTCCAAACAGAGTTGAGAGGTTATCCTGGACGTTATTCTTACACATTAAACAGATATCACATTTTTAGTTAAGGTGTAACAGAGAGGCTGGAGGGAACTGCCTGGAAATGTAGAGCTGTGTTCCAGGAGCCATGTTTCTTAAAGATGATTGTGTAATTATATAGCTTCTGCAATGTGACTGTGTGATTGTGAAAACTTTGGGTCTGAAGCTTCTTTTATCTACCTTATCAACAGATGAGTAAAACGTATGGATTAAAAATAAATAAGTAATAGGGGGAACAAATGTTAAAATAAATTTAGTAAATCGAAATGCTAGTGATCAATGGAAAGAAAGGGTAAGGGGTATGGTATGTATGAATTTTTTCTGCTTTTAGTTTCTTTTTCTGAATTGATGCAAATGTTCTAAGAAATGATCATGATGATGAATATACAACTATGTGATGATATTGTGAATTACTGATTATATATGTAGAATGGAATGATCATATGGTAAGAATGTTTGTGTGTGTATGTTCATACATTTAATGAATGTACAGCTGTGTTATTATATTATAATATATTAACAAATAAGTTTTTTTAAAAAGAGAGAGATGGTCCTACAAGAAATAGTAAAAGGAGTTCTGCCCGCTATGAAAAAAAAAAGATAGGAGAGGAGGTCTGGAGGAGGGCACAGAATTGAAGAGTACTACTAAGGGTAATTTAAAGAATATAATAGGGAAGAGGAAAAGAATATAGAGATCTGACAAATAAAATAAAAAAGATAAGATGGTGGAATCAAGAAATGCTTTTTCAGTAATAACTTTGAATGTTAACGGACTAAACTTAACAATTAAAAGATACAGATTGGCAGAATGGATTAAGAAACATAATCTAGCTATATGCTGCTTACAACAGACTCATTTTAGACACAAACAGATTGAAAGTGAAAGGATGGAAAAAGATTTTCCATGCAAGTTGTAACCAAAAGAAAACAGGAGTAGCTATAGTAATATTGGGAAAAATAGACTTTAAATGTAAAGACACCATATGATGTATACTAATTAAAGGGTCAATTCACCAAGAAGATATAACAATCATAAATGTTTATGATCCCAATCAAGGAGCTCCAAACTTCATGAGACAGACATTGGGAAAACTGAAGGGATTGATAGATGTTCCAATAATAATTAGTAGGAGACTTCAATACACCACTCTCCTCTATAGATAGAACAACCAGACAGAAGATCAACAAGGAAATAGAGACGTTAAATAACTTGATAAATGGATTAGACCTAACAGGCATAAATAGGTCATTGCACCCCAAAGCACAAGGTTATACATTCTTCTCTAGTGCTCATGGAACATTCTCCAGGACAGATCATATGCTGGGGGACAGAACAGGTCTTTATAAATTTTAAAATATTGAAAGTATTCACAGCTCTTTCTCTGATCACAATAGGATGAAGTTGGATCTCAATAACTACCAAAGAACAAGAACATTCACAAATACATGGAGATTAAATAACACACTCTTAAACAACCATTGGGTCAAAGAAGAAATTACTAGAAAATCTGTAGTCGAATGAAAATGAGAATACAACTTATCTGAACTTATGGAATGTGGCAATGGCTGTGCTGAGAGGGAAATTTATTGCCTTATATGCCTACATTAAAAAAGCAAGAAAGAGCAAAAATAAGGACTTAACAGCAAACCTGAAGTAATTGAGAAAGAACAGCAAACCAACCCCAAAGCAAATAGAAAAAGAGAAATAACAAGGATTAAAGCAGAGATAAATGAATGGGAGAGCAAAAGAACAATGAAAAAAATCAATAAAACCAAAAGTTGGTTCTTGAGAAAATCAATAAATTAATTGGCCCCTAGCAAGAATGACAAAGAAAAAATGAGAGAGGATACAAATAAACAAAATAAGAAATGAGAAAGGGTGCATTACCACAGACCCTGAAGAAATAAAAGAAATCATTAAAGGATACTATGAACAACTATATGCCAACAAATTAGACAACTTGGATGAAATGGACAAATTCCTACAGACACACAGACAAGCTACACTGACTCAGGAAGAAAAATCAAGATCTCAACAAACCAATCACAAGTAAAGAGATTCAATCAGTCATCAAAAATCTTCCAACAAAGAAAAGCCCAGGGGCAGATGGCTTCACAGGCAAATTTCATCAAACATTTCAGAAAGAACTAAACACCAATCCTGCTCAAACTTTTCAAAAAAATTAAGGGAAAAGGAACTCTATCTAACCCATTCTATGAAACTAATATCATTTTAATACCAAAACTGGGTTAAGATGTTAGAAGAAAGGAAAACTACCAGGCCAATCTCCCTAATGAACATAGATGCAAAAATTCTCAATAAAATATTAGCAAATTATATTCAACAGCACATTAAAAGAATTATACATCATGACCAAGTGGGATTTATACCAGGAATGCAAGGATGGTTAAACACAAGAAAATCAATTAATGTAATACAGTAGGTTAACAAATCAAAAAGGGAAAAATCACATGATCATCTCGACTGATGCTGAAAAAGCATTCGATAAATTCAGCCTCCTTTTCTGATAAAAACACTTCAAAAGATAGGAATCAAAGGTAACTACCTCAATATGATAAAGGGAATATATGAAAAACTGATAGCTGGCATCATACTCAATGGAGAGAGATTGAAAGCCTTCCCCTTAAATCAGGTACAAAGACAAGGATGCCCACTGTCACCACTATTATTCAACATTGAGGGGAGGTGTCAAGATGGTGGCTTAGCAAGGTGTGTGATTTAGTCTATCCTCCAGAACAGCTACTAAATAACCAGAAACAGTACAGAACAACTCCTGGGGCCACGTCAGTGACCAGATACACAACGTACCCCAGCCAAGACCAGCTGGACTGGCTGCGAGCCCTTCCAGAACCACGAGTTCCCCAAGATGTGGTGGTCAGTGCCCCTCCCCCACAGGCTGCTTCCCAAAGGGGAAAGGAAAAGGACTTTACCAGCAGCAGGGGCTGAGCGCAACCAAATGCCAATTGTGGGATTAATTAACAAATTCTGACAACTAAAAAGAGGCCCCCAGCTCAGGTGAACCTGGTCAAAGCAGAGGTCACTGATTTATGCCCCCAGCACCAAGGGGGCAGGGCTGACAGAAAAAGGAAACAAAAAGAAACAGAGGTTTTTGTGGCTGTGTTTCTACAAAGGCTTGACTGCCTTGGGATACAGCAGCAGGGCTTCTCAGACTGCAAGTGCCCCAGGCATAGGCAGAAACAAGCTTGTCTGAGGGCTTGTCTGGAGCCTGTGCCTTCCCCAGGGGAGGGGTGATGCCTAACTCAGGTGGAATCCCTCCCTCAAGGCTTAATTCAGATACCAGGGCTTTGTCATTGGAAGCCATTAAAACCAGCCTACAACCTCTCCTCTGTCTCCACCATGCCCCAGCACGGAGAGTCTGCCAAAGTTAAAGGTACCGCATCATCTTATGCTGGTGGGACCTACAGGCAGACAAGCGCCACATATTGGGCAGGATACAAAAAACAGAGTCCAGAGACTTCCCAGGAAAGTCTTTCAACCTGCTGGGTCTCACCCTAAGAGAAAATTGATGCAGGTGACTCTTTCCTCCTGACAGGAGGCCAGTATGGTCTGGGAAAATCTGGCTGGGGTGGGGAGGAAAAGGCACCATACAGGCAGAGCAAGAAACAAGAAAATAAGAACTGAAAACTTCTCCTTTGTTAAACAAAACCTAAGCTAGAGGTCCAGATAAAACTGAACTGAAAGTCAAAGAACAGAGAGACAACAAATTCATCCAGCAAGAAAACCCTAGGTAAAAGAAGTGAAAGCAACCCCCAGAATAAACTAATTAAAGTAATTAAATGCCTAGATGCCAGCAAAAATAACAAATCACACTAGGAAAACTGAAGCTATAGCCCAGTCAAAGGAACAAACCAACAATTCAAATGAGATACAGGAGCTGAAACAATTAATTCAGAATATATGAACAGGTATGGAAAACCTCATCAAAAACCAAATCAATGAACTGAGGGAGGATATAAAGAAGTCAAGGAATGAACAAAAAGAAGAAATCGAAAGTCTGAAAAAACAAATCACAGAACTTATGGAATGAAAGGCATGGTAGAGGAGATGAAAAAAATCAGTGGAAACCTACAATGGTAGATTTCGAGAGGCAGAACATAGGATTAGTAAACTGGAGGATGGAACATCTGAATCTGACAAGAAAAAGAAAATATAGGGAAAAAATGGAAAAATATGAGCAGGGACTCAGGGAATTGAATGACAATATGAAGCGCACAAATATGTGTGTTGTGGGTGTCCCAGAAGAAGAAGAGAAGGAAAAAGGAGGAGAAAAACTGATGGAGGAAATTATCACTGAAAATTTCCCAACTCTTACGAAAGACTGAAAATTAAAGACCCAAGAAGTGCAGCATACCCCAAAGAAAATAGATCCAAATAGACATACTCCAAGGCATATACTAATCAGAATGTCAGAGGTCAAAGAGAAAGAGAGAATCTTGAAAGCAGCAAGAGAAAAGCAATCCATCACATAAAAGGGAAGCCCAATAAGACTTGCATAGATTTCTCAGCAGAAACCATGGAGGCAAGAAGACAGTGGGATGATATATTTAAATTACTAAAAGAGAAAAACTGCCTACAAGAATTCTATATCCAGCAAAACTGTCCTTCAAAAATGAGGGAGACTTAGGACAGACCATGCTTGTAACTGACTTGATGAGATTTTATACTGTCTCTAATTTTGTACTTCATTGTATTGCTTCTGAAAGGTTTAAGGTTTCTGATATTGTTATGAAATTAATGTATTTTGTATATGGGAAAAACATGTCTTTTTTAGGGGCCAGAGGGTGGAATGTGCTGGTTGAAAGGATGTATGCCCCCTAAGAAAAGCCATGTTTCAATATAAATCCCATTTCATAAAGGTAGAATAATCCCTATTCAGTACTGTATATTTGCAACTGTAATGAGATCATCTCCCTGGTTGATGTGATTTAGTCAAGAGTGGTTGTTAAACTGGATTAAAGGATGACATATCTCCACCCATTTGGGTGGGTCTTGATTAGTTTCTGAAGTCCTATAAAAGAGCAAACATTTTGGAGAGGGAGATTCAGAGAGAGCAGAATGATGTAGCCATTGAGATGCAGAGAGTTCAGGAGCCGGCAATCTTTGGAGATGAAGAAGGAAGACACCTCCCAGGGAGCTTCATGAAACCAGAAGCCAGGAGAGAAAGCTAGAAGATGATGCTGTATTCACCGTGTGCCCTTCCAGCTGAGAGAGAAGCACTGACTGTGTTCGCCATGTGCCTTCTCACTTGAGAGAGAAACCCTGAACTTCATCGGCCTTCTTGAACCAAGGTATCTTTCCCTGAATGCCTTTGATTGGACATTTCTACAGACTTGTTGTAATTGGGACATTTTCTCGGCCTTAGAACTGTAAACTAGCAACTCATTAAATTCCCCTTGTTAAAAGCCGTTCCATTTCCAGTATATTGCCTTCCGGCAGCTAGCAAACTAGAACAGTGGATAACGTAATGAGAGAGATGGAAACTCTAAGAAAGAATAAAAAAGAAATACTAGAAACAGAAAACTGCAACTGAAATGAAGAATGGGTTTGATGAACTCATCAGTAGACTGGACACAGCCAAGGAAAAAAATAAATAGTGTCTATAGGTATTACATTTTGAATAGTGCCCCAAAAAAAATTTGAAGAGGTCATGAAGAAGTCATCACAGCATTGACGTATGCATGAACTTCTGAAACCCTTCTGATGCACAACTTCTGATACACAACTTCATCTCACATTTGTCTTACTGGTTAATGTAACCAAAAATATTAAGAACCATTAAAGGCCAGAATGAATCTTATTCTTCAATTTAAAAAAAATTTAAATTAAAATTTAAAAAAATGAGGGTGAAATTAAAACATTTTCAGACAAAAAATCACTGAGAAAATTTGTGACAAGAGACCAGCTCTGCAAGAAATACTAAAGGGAGCACTAGAGACAGATATGAAAACACAGAAGAGAGAGGTGTGGAGAAGAGTGTAGAAAGGAAGACTATGAATAAAGGTAAAAAGAAGGAATTTCAGATATGACATATAAAATTCAAAAGGCAAAATGGAAGAAGAAAGTATGATCTGTGCAGTAATAACACTAAATGTTAATGGATTAAACTCCCCAATCAAAAGACATAGACTGGCAGAATGGATTAAAAAATAGGACCCATCTATATGCTGTCTCTACTCAAAGGACATGAGGGCAAGGACACAAACAGACATTTGCATGCCAGTGTTTATAGCAGCATTATTTACAATCACCAAGAGATGGAAACAGCCAAAATGCCCATCAACAGATGGTGGCTAAACAAACTATGGCATATACATATAATGGAATGTTATGCAGCTGTAAGACAGAATAAAGTTATGAAGTATGTAACAACATGGATGGACCTTGAGGACATTATGTTGAGTGAGATTAGCCAGAAACAGAAGGACAAATACGGTATGGTCTCACTGATATGAACTGACATTGGTGAATAAACTTGGAATATTTCGTTGGTAGTGGGGACCATCAGCAGGTAGAAATAGGGTAAGATATTGGGAAACTGGAGCTGAAGGGAACAGATTCTGCAACAGGACTGAATATAAAACCTCATAAATGGACAGCACAATACTACCTAACTGTAATACAATTATGTTAAAACACGGAATGAAGCCGAATGTGAGAATGATAGAGGGAGGAGAGCTGGGGGCATAAATGAAATCAGAAAGAAAGATAGACGATAAAGACTGAGATGGTATAATCTAGGAATGCCTAGAGTGTATAACGATAGTGACTAAATGTACAAATTTAAAAAATGTTTTTGCATGAGGAAAAACAAAGAATGTCATTACTGCAGGGTGCTGAAAATAGATGGTAATCAATATTTTAAAATTTCAACTCATGTGTGAGACTAAAGCAAACAATTTTTATTAGGTACAAAATTTATATTTTGACTAGTGCATTTCCTAATATAACTTACGTAGATAGATTGATTGAACACCATAAGTACTTGGAATCATGGGCAGGACATGAGATTTTGTTAGTTTGTCCAGAGTGATGTCCCAATAAATCCCAGAGTGATTCAATCAGTGAGTGGAAAAGTATTTGCAAAGTCCCCTTTGGGGAATGGTAAAAATGGGGAGAAATTCAACTTCCCCAAGTTGAATTCTTGATATTTTCACAAGCAGTGTGGACAACCAAAGCTATAGGCTGAGTCCCCAGTCTTGGTGTTTGTTCATATGAAACTTAACCTCACAAAGGATAGGTCAAGTCTACCTAAAATTTAGGCCTAAGAGTCATCCCCAAGAGAGTCTCTTTTGTTGCTCAGATGTGGCCTCTCTCTCCAGCCAACATGACAAGCAAACTCACCACCCTCCCCCTGTCTATGTGGGACATGACTCCCAGGGGTGTGGACCTGCCTGGCAATGTGGGACAGAAATCCTAGAATGAGCTGAGACTCAGCTTCAAGGGATTAAAAAAAAAAACCTAGAATGAGCTGAGACTCAGCATCAAGGGATTGAGAAAACCTTCTTGACCAAAAGGGGGAAGAGTGGCAATGGCTCAGAGATTCCAAATAGAATCAAGAGGATATTCTGGAGGTTATTCTTACGTATTAAGTAGATATCACCTTGTTATTCAAGATGTAATGGAGAGGCTGGAGGGAACTGCCTGAAAATGTAGAGCTGTGTTCCAGTAGCCATGTTTCTTAAGGATGATTGAATAATGACATAGCTTTCACAATGTGACTGTGTGATTGTGAAAACCTTGTGTCTGATGCTCCTTTTATCTACCTTGTCAATAGACAAGTAGAACATATGGAATAAAAATAAATAATAGAGGGAACAAATGTTAAAATAACTTTAGTATGAAATGCTAATGAAAGCGAGGGGTAAGGGGTATGGTATGTGTTCTAGTTTGCTAGCTGCCAGGATGCAATATACCAGAAACAGAATGGCTTTTAAAAGGGGGAATTTAATGAGTTGCTAGTTTACAGTTCTGAGGCCAAGAAAATGTCCCAATTAAAACAAGTCTATAGAAATGTCCAATCTAAGGCATCCAGGGAAAGATACCTTGGTTCAAGAAGACTGATGAAGTTCAGGGTTTCTCTCTCAGCTGGAAGAGCATATGGTGAACACAACATCATCTGTTAACTTTCTCTCCTGGCTTCCTGTTTCACCAAGCTCCCTGGGAGGTGTTTTCCTTTTCATCTCCAAAGGTCACTGGCTCGTAGACTCTGCCTCGCAGTGCTGAAGCATGCTCTGCTCTCTCCGAATCTCTCATTCTCCAAAATATTTCCTCTTTTATAGGACTCCAATAAGCCAGTCAAGACCCACCCAAATGGGTGGAGAAATGTCATCCCCTAATCCAGTTTAACAACCATTCTTGACTAAATCACATCATCCAGGGAGATAATCTGATTACAGTTTCAAACATACAGTATTGAATAGAGATTATTCTACCTTTACAAAATGATATTTTGATTAAAACATGACTTTTCTAGGGGGCATACTTCCTTTCAAACCAGTACATTCCACCCTCTGACCCCTAAAAAAGATGTTTTTCCCACATAACGATATCAGAGAACCTGAATCAGTATAACGATATCAGTATAACCTGATACTGAATGCTAACCATTCAGTAGCAATACGAATGAAGTACCAAATTAGAGACAGTATAAAATCTCATCAAGTCAATTACAGGCATGGTCTGTCCTAAGGCAAAATTCTCTCCATTTACTCTGGACCTTTAAAAACTCATAACAAGTTACTTGCTGCCAACATACATAGGAGGAACACTTATAGGATACATACACACATTTCCATAGGGAAGAAGGAACACAGGTCACCAGACCCATACAGTTTGGAAAACACGCAGGGCAAAGTCCATTAGATTTCAAAGTCTGAGAATCATTTATCCTCAGGGCTTCTGAAACTGGCAATCCCACCCTTTCCAAGGGCCTACACAGATGCCTGCCTCTCTTCAAATGCATCCCTGGGGGATATTGGGGACACCACCTTTTTCTGGGCTCCACCCTCTCCTAGCATCAGAGATGCACCCGGGCTCTCTGACATCTCTGGGGCACATGCTCAACCCCTCCATTTGGTGGCAGCCAAGGTCTCCCCAAACCCCAAGGAATGTGCGTCATCCTCTCCAAGGCCTGAGGCGGCATGACTCTTCCACTGCAACGAGGTGGAAGGCCCATTCTCTGCCTTCGGGGCAAACTCTCCCTCTCTACAGGCTTGGGTGGGTCCGCTCTCCTGGCCCGAGGCTTCTTGACTTCAGACCTCAGCCTCCATGGTTTTGCCTCTGAAGTTATTTTTCCTCCAATGTGTCCCTTCTCTGAACCCTGCAGTCCAGACTGGCAGAGGCTCTGTTTATACAGGTCCCACAGCACTCTCATCGGCTTTCTATGCAGTAGCCTTGGATCGTGCCCATCAGACATAAGGAGTTTCCACAGATCTTTCCTGGATAACTCCATGTCCAATCCTGGTTTTCTCTGAAAAGGCTGAGTGGTTTCACATTTGGCCAAGACCTCGTGTGGGACACTATTCTCTGGGGTCTCCCTTTCTGGAGGCCCAGAATTTTCCAGAACTTCAATTTCTGGTTTCTTTGTATCCAAGAGTTCAGTTCTCAGCTTATCTCTTTCCTGTCACATTTCACTATAAGCTGCCAGGAGAAATCAGGCTGCACTTTTAATATTTAATTTGGAGATCTCCTCTGCTAAATATCCAAGTTCATGGCCTTTAAAATCTGCCTTCCAGCCAAAGCCACTAGTCAACTTTGCCAGATTATCTGCCATTTTAAAACAAGGATCGCCTTCCTTCCAGTCTGTAATAGCACATGCCTCATTTCTGTCTAGAGGCTGGTCAGAGGTATCTTTAGAGTCCATGTTCCTATCAACGGTCTCTTCAAAGCATTCTAGGCCTTCTCTATCAACCTCATCACAACTCCTCCAGATTCTTCCCCTTATCCATTTAAAAAGCCGTTCCAACATGTTTGGTATCTGCAAACCGCAGCAGCACCCCACTTCTCGGGTACCAAATCTGTTCTAGTTTGGTAACTGCCAGGATGCAATATACCAGAAATAGAATGGCTTTTAAAAGGGGGAATTTAATGAGTTGCTAGTTTACAGTTCTGAGGTCAAGAAAATGTCCCAATTAAAACAAGTCTATAGAAATGTCCAATCTAAGGCATCCAGGGAAGGATACCTTGGTTCAAGAAGGCCGATGAAGTTCAGGGTTTCTCTCTCAGCTGGAAGGGCGTATGGTGAACACAGCATCATCTGTTAACTTTCTCTCCTGGCTTCCTGTTTCACAAAGCTCCTCGGGAGGTGTTTTCCTTTTCATCTCCAAAGGTCGCTGGCTTGTGGACTCTCTGCTTCGCAGTTCTGCAGCACTCTCTGCTCTCTCTGAATCTCTCATTCTCCAAAATATTTCCTCTTTCATAGGACTCCAATAAACCAATCAAGACCCACCCAAATGGGTGGAGACATGTCCCCTAATCCAGTTTAACACCATTCTTGACTAAATCACATCATCCAGGGAGAAGATCTGATTATAGTTTCAAACATACAGTATTGAACAGAGATTATTCTACTTTTGCAAAATGATATTTTGATTAAAACATGACTTTTCTAGGGGGTATATTTCCTTTCAAATCAGTACAGTATGTATAATCTTTTTTCTGTTTTCATTTTAGATCTTTTTCTGAATTGATGCAAATGTTCTAAGAAATGATGAATATGCAACTAAGTAATGATATTGTGAATTACTAATTACATATGTTGATGTTTTAGGTCATTTGTTAACTTTTTTAATTAATAAATAAATTTTTAAAATAAATAAATAAATAATAGCGGGAACAAATGTTAAAATAAATTTAGTTTGAAATGCTAGTGATCAATGAAAGTGAGGGGTAAGGGGTATGGTATGCATAATCTTTTTTTTCCATTTTCATTTCATTTATTTTTCTGTTGTCTTTTTATTTCTTTTCCTGAATTGATGCAAATGTTCTAAGAAATGATGAATATCCAACTATGTGATGATATTGTGAATTACTGATTATATGTGTAGAACGGAATAATCATATGTTAATGTTTATGTTCATTTGTTCTTAATTTTTTGTAATTAATAAATTTAAAAAAAAATAAAGAAACACGAAAACAAGAACTGAAAAATTCTCCTCTGTTAAACAAAACCTAAGTTAGTGGTCCAGAAAAAGCTCAAATGAATGTCAAAGAACAGACAACAAATTCATTCAGCAAGAAAACCCTAGGTAAAAGAAGTGAACACAATCTCCAGAATAAACTAATTAAGGTAATTAAATGCCTAGATGCCAGCAAAAAATAACAACTCACACTAGGAAAATTGAAGATATGGCCCAGTCAAAGGAACATTGTGCTACAAGTTCTAGCTAGACAATCAGGCAGGACAAAGAAATAAAAGGCATCCAAATTGGAAAGGAAGAAGTAAGATTTCCTTATTTGCAGGTGATATGATACTATACTTGAAGAGCCTGAGAAATCTACAGCAAAGTTACTTGAGCTAAACAACAAATTCAGCAAGGTGACGAGATATAAAATTACTATACAAAAATCAGTAACATCTCTATACACAAAAAATGAGCTAGCTAAGGAGTCAGTTAAGGAAAAAATTCCATTCAAAATAGCAACTAAAAGAATCAAATACTTAGGAATGAACTTAACTAGGGATGTAAAGGACTTGTACAGAGAAAACTGCATAACATTGCTAAAAGAAATCAAAGGAGATCTAAATAGGTGGAAAGACATTCCCTGCTCATGGATAGGAAGGCTAAATATAGTTAAGATGTCAATTCTCCCCAAGTTGATCTACAGATTCAACATAGTACCAATCAAAATTCCAACAACTACTTTGAAGATTTGGAAAACCTAACTACCAAATTCATCTGGAAGGGAAAGAGAACCTGAATAGATAAAAGCATCCTAAAAAAGAAGAATGAAGGGCAAGGATTAACACTCCCTGACTTTCAAACCTATTATAAAGCCACAGTGGTCAAAATAGCATGGTTTTGGCACAAAGACAGAAGCATTGACCAATGGAATCAAACTGAGAGTGCAGAAATAGACCACCAAATCTATGGTCAACTGATTTTTAACAAAGCCCCCAAATCCTCTGAACTGGGACAAAATAGTTTTTTCAATAATTAGGTACAGATACCTGGATATTAATAGCCAAGAGAATTAAAGAGGACTCCTGTCTTATACCCTACACAAAAATTAAATCAAAGTGGATCAAACACCTCAATATAAGAATTGGCACCATAAAGCTTCTGGAAGATAATGGAGGAAACATCTTCAAGATCTAGTAATAGGAGGTAGCTTCCTAAACTTTATACCCAAAGCACAAGCAACAACAGAAAAAACAGATAAATGGGAACTCCCCAAAATCAAATGCTTCTGTACCTCAAAAGACTTTGTCAAAAAGGGGAAGAGGCAGCCAACTCAATGGGAGAAAATATTTGGAAAGTACATATCAGAAAAAGGTTTGATTTCCTGTATATACAAAGAAATCATACAACTCAACAATAAAAGAACAAACAATCCAATTATAAAATGGGTTAAAGATATGAATAGACATTTTTCTGAAGAGCAAATATGATGGCTCAAAATCACATGAACAGATGTTGATTTTCACTGGCTATAAGGGAAATGCAGATCAAGACTACGATGAGATACTACCTCACACCTATAATAATGGCTGCTATTAAACAAACAGGAAACTATAAATGTTGGAAATGACATAGAGAAACTTGGACACTTATGTACTGCTGGTGGGAATGTATAATGGTGCAGCCACTATGGAAGACTGTTTGGTGGTTCCTTCAGTAACTAAATATTGAGTTGCCCTATGACCCAGCAATAGCACTACTTGATATATATACCCAGAAGAGCTGAAAGCAATGACACAAACAGACATTTGCACACCGATGTTCATAGCAGCATTATTCACAATCGCCAAAAGATGGAAACAAACCAAAAGCCCATCAACAGACGAGTGGATCAACAAAATGTGGTATATATATACGATGGAATATTATGCAGCAGTAAGACAAAATGACACCCTGAAGCACATGACAAGATGGATGAGCCTTGAGGAGGTAATGCTAAGTGAAATTAGCCAGACAACAAAAGGTTAGATATTGTATGAGTCCACTTTTATGACCAGCATAAAGATATAATCAGAGGCTTATAATACAGAAGATAGGGGACTTAGAGATACATAGAAGCTAGAGATGGGTGAACCATTAGCTAATGAGGTTGAACTCCTGTGTAAAGGAATAGATAGGAGCTAAGGTGTTTCTCTAGTGGGTCTAGAAGTAATATTACCATTTTGAAGATGAACAAGATTGGAAGGGGTTGTATAGACCTACATGTCCCCACTGATTCACACTAGAAATATGAATGAGTTCTCATAAGAATTACTTCACAGATGTGATTCTTGTACAAAGAGTGTTTAAGTCTAGGGTACAGGGGGAAAACTGCTATTGCATGCTATGAGCTATGTTCAAAAGGAAACCATAAGCACTACCACAGCAACAGCAGAGGTAAATAATGGGGTGAGGGACAAGAGTTAAAAGGAAGTTTAGATTTCCTATTTGGCTAGGGTATATGGATGGACTTTCTGTCTCTTGGGAACAATGAAATTATCTAAAATAGAGAATGTTGATGGACTGTGGACTTTAGGCCCTCTACGTTATGCCCAATGAATGCAGATGGCTGAAGGATGCACTGACAGAGAAGTAGATTGGCAAACGATGGTGTATACTTATGAACAAAGGTTATACTGCTACAAAAAAGGAGAAGTGTTGTGAGGCATGCAACATGAATGAACATGTGGGACATTTGGTGAGACAAAATATATCAGAAACAAGGAAATAACAATAGCTTGGTCAACTTCAGAAAATACTTCTAAGAAAACAGAGGCCTAGATTCGGTGAGATTTTAGAACAGACACATTAAGTCCAGAGCAGTGATTATTATTTCTGGATTTTGAGAGACTGTACTATATATATATATAAAATCTGAGATTTAGAGATAAGAACAAAGGTGAACAGGTTGGGGTTAAAGAAATACAGAACATAGGGGTAAGGAAGACAGTGTCTATATTTTAGAACCACACATACTCTTTGAGACCAATGGAAGAAAGGTTTATTTGATCTGGAACTGAAATTTTCTGAGTGCATAATCTAATTCAACCTATCTGTATAGTGCATTTGAACAACTGAAACACAGGAAACAGAATAAGAACGAAGTCCATCCTGTATAGGTTATTGTAATGCCTGGAAATATCCTAGAGTATCTTAAGCAGATAATCAAAAAGCATTGGTAATTGATACAAATGTTCTAAGAAATGATCGTGATGATGAATATGCAACTATGTGATGATATCGTGAATTACTGATTATATATGTAGAATAGAATGATCATATGTCAAGAATGTTTTTGTTCATTTGTTGTTAAATTTTTTTGATAAATAAATAAATAAAAAGCATTGGCAAAGTCCTATGAGGGAAGGGAGAAAATAATATGGAACTATTAAACCTTATCATCAGGGAATCCCCCAATACTGTGTCAAACTTTAGTGACACCCAAATCCATAGGCCATACCCTTGATCATAAGGCTTACTTCTTGAAGCTTATGTAGGTAGCAGAGAAGCTTAGACTACCCATAAGCATGCCTAAGCGTTACTTCTGGAGGACCTGTGTTGTTGTGAGATGTGGCCTCAATCTCTCTAAGCCCAACTCTGCAAGGGAAATCATTGTCTTCCATCCTACATGGGACATGACATCCAGGGATGAAAGTCTCCCTGGCGACATGGGAGATGACTCCCAGGGATGAATCCAGACCTGGCACCATGGGATCAACAACTCCATCCTGACCAAAAGGGGGGAAAGAAGTGTAATTAATACAGTATCAGTGACAGAGAGTGTTCAAACAGAGTTGAGAGGCTACTCTGGAGGTTGCTCTTACACAAGCTTCAGTTAGACCTTGCTATCTATCATAACCTGCCAACCCCCAAACCAGGACCATTCCAGCCTATCCTAAAGAACACCTAGGGCAATATATGAGATTCCACAAGGGTTCCAGGCACTAGAGTAACTTTCCAGAAACCTACAACCTCTGGATGGGTCCTGGTCCAGATAAATCCTGAAACTTAGCCAAGCCTCTCCAGAACATCAGATAGTTTCCTCACCCTACCCCATATTAGTGACAGACCCTTCCAATTTAGAATTGCCATAGCCCAAACAACCCCAAAGGGAGGTATGGAAAGATCAAAAGTGATGGTGGAATTATACATAGGCGATAAGACTTAAATGAATATGAATGCTGAATCATTAAATTGACATCTCTTTCAGTCTCCAGTATTTTAGAGCAACTAGAAGCAAAAACCTAAAATTGGGAAATTGTAACCCATGTCAAAGTCTGAAATATGTTCTACAATTAATTGTGGTGCTGTGCTTTGAAATTTATAATTTTTTTGTACATATGTTATTGTTCACAAAAAAAAGGAAAAAAACGTTGATTGTGATGATAAAAAAACACTTAAGCCCTCTAGCCTCCTATATTCTGGAGCAGCTAGAAGGAAAAATACCAGAGGATCATATGGTAGCCCACAACAAACTCTGGGATCTGTCCTGTAACCACTTGTTGAAGGGTGCTTTGAAAACTATTGCTTTTTTACTTCTTTGCTTTGTATATATATGTTATACACTACAATAAAAAAGTTAAAAAAAAAAAAAAGGAGAGATTAATGCTAGTTTAATTCTTAATTGGTTTGTTAAGCATTTAATGCCTGTTTATTATTGCTTTCTGGTTATTAATTGGTGTGTTACTTAAATATAAGTGTTAAGTGTCTGTTTGAATTTGCTAGCTGGTGTCTTACTGCATTTGTGTATTGGTCAGTTCCTAATTGGCTACTGATTACAGAAATGCTTTGAAAAGGGAACGTTTGGGCTGTATTGAAAATTGAAAAGATTTTAGTTATCTTACATGAAAAACGGTTTATTTATAACATAATCTGCCTCAATATGGGAAATGGCCTGAGAATGGCTCTATGGAAGGACACTACCAATACAGTTAAAGTTAGAGAGACTAAAGTTGAAGTCGTTCAGCAAAAGAGAGCAGAAATAGGAAGAGATAATATATTCAATCTTTTATTTTTCCCTCTCAAAACTATTTCTGTATTTCTGTGTAACTAATTTTCTACTTTGTCAGGCTGCCTGTCCAATGTATGTTCTCAAACCTCCAGACCAGAACAGTAAATTTTTTAAAATTTCTTAAAGAGCTCTATTGGAAATGCTTAAGAAATAAATAGGTGGCTTTATATAAATATATATAAATTGGTACTTCTGAAGTAAAAAAAAGAAAAAATGCTTTGGGTGGCAAGATTCAAAAGCCTTAGTTTTGTAATTACTGTAAACAAACCCGGACATTAGAAAGAAACCTCCCTGGAATTTCCCTAAAGCAGACTGCCTCTGGGATAGGCAAGACCTTCTCCAATTGTTCCATCCAGCTTTCACTGAAATCAAGCTAATAACTGAAAATAGTTTTAAAAAGGGTGTAGGAACTCTCAAATCCCAGCTGGCCATCACCTAAAAACTTTTAAATCCAAGTTCAACAATCCAGGCTTCATTCTTTCTGTCCCACCTACCCCAGCGCCCAGAGCCTAAACACCTAAGGCAGCCCTGATGGGAGATGAGGGTGAGGTTTAAAATTATTTCTTACTAGCCCTGGAGATGAGAAATGGTGAGTATAGAAAATGCTACAGAATAGGACATGTTGGTTAATATTTTTTCCCAATAATGCCCTTGCAATGGTAACTGTAGTAATGAGATTATTATTAAAATTCAAATAGCCTCAAGGGTAGGAGTAATTGAATGAAATTGAATCACCAAATTTCAGTAAGTATAATGAAAGGTATTTGAGAATATGGAACTGTTTTCCTCCATTTAGCCATTTAGGATAAATTAAACAAATGCAGTATATCTTCCAGAACTTGATAATCAACGTACTTTTACATTTTTAAAATTTTAAGATATTATAAAAACAAAGAGATTTTTTTTCAGCCTCTGATAAAAGGAATTTTACAAATTTTTTAATTGAACAAACATAATCTTATTCTGTTTGAGTGTGATCTTCCTAAATTTATATAAGCTTACTGATAAAATAGGATTATAAGTACATTCTCAAAATTCCTCTTAAGATAGCCTAACTAGGATAAGTTCCATAAACTGAGCAATATACCTGCTAATAATAACACTTACATAAAGTATAATAAACTTAAAAATATGCTAATCTTCAAACATATTCTATTTAATGAGGGGTTTTTTTTTATATGCTCTATAGTGGGTAACACTTTTCATGTGAGTATCCTGTTATTGTAGCATCATCTCCTGAAATATTTGTGGGGGGGTTGGGGGAACAAGTGTACAGGCTGGGAATCGAACCCAGGTCTTCTGCATGGCAGGTGAGAATTCTACCACTGAACTACCCTTGCACTCCCAAACATATCCTATTTAAGAGATCAGTTAATTCTAGTAGGAAATATAAAAGAAATTTTTATAACCTTGATTACCTAGATATCAAAGAATCTGGCTTTTCAGTTATGTTGCCATTTGTTACACCTCAGTATGTGACAGAATTTGAATTTGTAGTAACTTTGTTAGTGTCAATCAGTATATTTTTGTTAATAGATGTTGTCATGAACAGGGAAGACTTAATTTTTAGCCTCAAAGAGTTTATATTCTAGTTGGAATTGTACCAGGGCATAGTGTAAGAAAGTAATAATAAAGGAATAAAAATGCTAGAAAAATTTAACAAACAGATAAAGAATAACCTAAGAAGACCTCACAGAAGAAATGACATTTATCAGACATTTAAATAAGGAAGAGCATTTAAATAAATAGTGCTCTGAACTAGTGTTTTTTAGAAGTCATAACTTAATTTTGTGAACTAACATTCCTGTTATTATTTAGCATTTGGGAATAATGTTGAGAAAAATTCGAGGTTTTTTTTCTGGATACAAATCCCTTAAATACTGAAAAGCTGATTATGTTTTAAACCTAGAGCTATTCTGACCTTTGAAGGTAGTGCAAGATTGGATTGAGAAATTTTAAGTATATTGTAAAGTAATCATTTGTATCTTAAGAATATAAAGTATATAAATGCCTGGCTGTGCTCCAAACCCTAGCTTAAATTTCCTTCTTCTTCCATTATTTTATACTATCTCTGACTCTTCTCCCCTTCATGAATACTGCTATTAGAAGGAAGTATTCATGTTCAAAAAGCTTAACGAAGTTAGCCAGAAACAAAAGGGCAATTACTGTATGTCCTCACTGATATAAACTAACATTAACAAGTGAACTTGGAGAACTTAAGTTAAGAACACAGGTTATCAGAGATAGAAATAGGGTTGAGATTGGGCAACTACTGCTGAAGGAATACACATTGTGCAACAAGGCTAACTATAAAACTTCAGAAATGGATAGCACAATACTACCTGATTATAGCACAACAATGTAAATACACTGAATGACGCTGAATGTGAGTATGATTGAGGGAAAAGGGCTGGGGACACATATGAGGTCAGAAGGTAGGATAGAGGATAAAGACTGAGATGGTATAATTTAGGAATGCCTAGAGTGTACAATGATGGTGATTAAATGTAGAAATTAAAAAAGGTTTTTGCAAGATGAAGAGCAAAGGAATGTCAGTATTACAGGGTGTTGAAAATGAATGCTGTATGGGAAAAAGTACAATCAATGTAAGATAGGATCTACAGTCAACAGTAACATTGCAATATGTTTCCACTGAATGTAACAAAGGCATTATGCCAAAACTAAATGTCAACAGGCAGAGGCATTGGGGAAGGGGTATGGATTCTTTGTGGAAGAAAAGGAAATGCCTTCAGATAGAGTGTGGTGGTGAGGCATGTGAATTCCACACTTAGGCTGGAATGTGTAATGTGTGAATAAAACTGTTTAAAAATGAACAGAGAAAAACAAGTGCTAGAGAAAATGTGGAGAAAGAGATATTCACTGTCAGTAGGAAATGAGAGGTGCAGCCCCTTGGAGGGCAGAGTGGTGGTTCCACAGGAGGCTAGGGGTGGGGTTGCCATATGATCCTGCAACCCCACTGCTTAGTATATACCTGGAGGAACTGAGTGTGGGAACTCCAATGGACATTTGCACACTGGTATTTCCGGAGGTAGTGTTCATGATCCACAATGAATGGAAGTGGCCAAGGGTACAACAACTGAGGAATGGAAGGGGGAACTGTGGTGTATACATACAATGGACTACTGAGCCACTGCAAGAAGGATGAAGTTGTGAGGCATGCAACTAGATGAATGAACCTTAAGAGCTGTATGTTGAATGAAATGTCAGGAACAAAAAGACAAATATTATCATGCCTCAATTATATGGACTAACTATAAAATAAAAATTTAGTAAGCTAAAGTCAAGAGCATGGGTTATCAGGTTGAGGCTTATTGTAAAGGGTCCTAGATTGTAAGTGCTTACAGCAGTCACATATATTCAGTAGATGTAATTGTTAATTCTAAATTCTGAGATACTGAGCTGTTTGTATATAGCCTGGTCTTTCCCAGAAACTTCAGGTATTTATGTGGCACCTGAGACTCAGAGTTAGATAGAGCTCTGAAGCTATGAAAGTCAGCAGTACCCCCATAAGGAACTGTTTAAAAAAAAGTGGAAAAAGTGATCATTCATCAAGTAGAGACATGAATGAAGCTGATCTGGATGGGACTAAGGTATATCAGAAGACTGGGTAAAGGATGATATCATCCATATCTTAAAACTTCAACTTCTGTGTGAGACTAAAGGGAGAGATGTTTATTTGATGCAAAGTTTATATTTTCATAAGTGCTTTTTCTAATTTAACTTGTATGGTCAGTTTAGCTGAACACTGTAAGTACAGGGAATCTTCAACAGGGCATGAAATTTTGTTGGTTAGTCCCAGAGTGATTTGGACAATGAGTAAAGAAGCATTTGCAGGGTTCCCTTAGGGGGATGGGGAGAAAGGGGGAAATATTCAATTTCCCCATTTGGAGAATTTCTGATACCTTTGCAAGCAGTGGGGACAATCAAATCAATAGGCCAAGCCCCTAATCTTGGGGTTCTCCCCTATGAAACTTATTTCTGCAAAGGATAGGCTAAGTCTACTTAAAATTAGGTCTAAGAGTAACCTCGAGAGAACCTCTTTTGTTGCTCAGAAGTAGCCTATCTCTCTAAGCCAACAGGCTACTGGAACACAGTTCAGCAGTTTCAGGTACATTCCTCTAGCCACTCCAATGTGCCACGAGCTAAAAAGGAATATCTATATACTGCATAAAAATAACCTCCAAGATAAACTCTCGACTATGTTTGAAATCTCTCAGCCACTGAAATTTTATTTTGTCTCATTTCTCTCTTCCCCCTTTTGGTCAAGAAGGCTTTCTCAATCTCTTGATGCTGGGTCCCAGCTCATCCCTGGGAGTCATGTCCCAAGGTGCCAGAGAGATTTATACCCCTGGGAGTCTTAGCCCATGTAGAGGAGAGGGCAGTGAGTTCACCTGCCGAGTTGGCTTAGAGAGAGAGGTCACAACTGAGAACAAAAGAGGTTATCTGGAGGTGACTCTTAGGCATAATTATAGTAGGCTTAGTCTATCCTATGCAGGAATAAGTTTCATAGGGGCTAGCCCCAAGATCAAAGTTTCAGCCTATTGAATTCATTGTCCACACTGCTTGTGAAAATAGCAAGAACTCCCCAGATGGGGTAGTTCATTATTTCCACCTTTCTCCCTGGTCCACCAGAGGGATTTTGCAAATACTCATTTATTCTCTGCCCAAATTACTCTGGGAGGTATCGGGGCATCACAATAACCTGCACAAATCAACAAGATCTCACTCTTATTCAAGATTCCATGTACTTATGGAGTAAACCAACCTTTCAAGTTACATTAGATAATGCACTACCCATAATATAAATTTTACACCAAATGAGCATCTCTTCCTTTGATCTCACACAGAAGTTGAACTTTTAAAATATAGATCACATCATTGCTTATCCTGTATTCTGACTTACCTTAGTCCTATCCAGATCAGCTTCATTCATATTTCGAATTGAAGGTGATCACTTTTTCAACTTTTTAAACAACTGCTATATGGGGTAATACTGACTTTCATAGCTTCAGCACTCTAACTCTGAGTCTCAGGTGTCATATAAATGCCAGAAGTTTCAGGGAATGACCAGGTTATACACATATAGCTTAGTATCTCAGAATTTAGAAATAACAGATACAGCTCCTGAATAGATGTGGCTGCTGTAAAAGCTTACATCCTTGTTTGAAATTTTTTTGTCCCCCAGAACGCCATGTTCTTTTTCCTAATCCAATCTCAAGGAGGCAGGCCTACTGTTTAGGGCAGAACATTTGGATTCGGTTGTTTCCAGGGAGGTATGACCCACCCTATTGGGGGTGGGATCTTTTTAACGAGTTGCTTCCATGGAAATGTGACCTACTTAATTGTGCACAGGAACTTTTGACTAGGTAGTTTCCATGGAGACATGTCTCCACCCATTCAAGATGGGTCTTAACCCACTTATTAGAGTTCTTTAAGAGGGAAGCATTTGGGAGCAGGCCACGGTGGCTCAGCAGGTAAGAGTGCTTGCCTGCCATGTCCGAGGACCCGGGTTCGATTTCCAGTGCCTGCCCATGTTAAAAGAGGGAAGCATTTTGGAAAAAGTTCAGAGCCAACACAGACAGAGACATTTGGAGATGCAGAAATAAAATACCCGTGGGAAAGCAGTTTGAAACCAGAAGCCAAATGACCAGCAGAGGTCAGCCACGTGCCTTCCCAGATAATAGAGAGGTTCCAACACCATCAGCCCTTCTTCAGTCATGGAATCTTTCTTGGACATTTTTATGGTACTAGAACTGTAAAACTGTAACTTAATCCCCCTTATAAAAGCTAAAAAAAAAAAAATAACAATTCTGAATTGCTCAGAAATCCAGAGGATAATATGGACTGGAGAGGTACCCTATACATCCTGAATTGAAGAAGTAGAAGAATATCAAGTAAAGGAAACTTCCATTCTGGACCAGCCAGTCCTCTTCCCTTCCCCTCACTTGCTCTCATGCATAGACAAACAGCAGCAGGGACGCCTCCCAGTGGAGACACAGAATACATATTCTCTCACAGCAGTGGGACAGACCCTCGCCTTTTGGAGACCTGGGAGACAAGGGAGAGCATTTCAAGGCCCAGGTCAGTGACAGACAGAGAGTCTGGGAAAATGTGGACAGAAGCTACATTTCTAGTCCTGGGTCCCAAAGTCCATCCCCCACCCCAGTGAGAAATGGCAGCAAGAGACCTGATCGCTGCCTGGGGGAAGACTAAAGGCTGGGACAGCAGGGGGTGGGCTCCACCACAAATGAAAAGGGGACACAGACCCATGGTCAGCCAGATTTTGGTCAGAAAAGAGGGGGAAGAGGAACCCTGAAGTGAGCCTGACCTGAGGAGGCACAGTCTGTGCTCAAAAAGGCCCAGCTCTGAGGACAATTAAGATATCAAACAGCACATCTGCTGGGCAGAACAGAAAGTGCAAAAGAATTGAAGAGTTTTTTCAGCGACTACCCAGAAAATTATTTTGGGCAAAGTGGAGTGGGTCTAGATCCTCTGTACAAGAACCCTGTTTTGGCTGAGAAACACAGACTACTAGAATCCAATAGTTCTTAAAGCAGTGCCCTAAAACAAACCCAGGTTTGCAGGATGGTGTAAAACAGAGCACCACTGGGAGACAGCAGGTTTGTTTTACCCATAGAAACACTGTTGTGGGGCCCAGTGCCTATTTGCACCCCTGAGGCAGGCTGCTGAAGGTGCCTGGCTTTGGGGGAAGATGGCAGGGAGTGGGGGAGGGGAGGGAAAATCTGACATCTGCTGGTGAGAGATAAACACATAGAGAACAAATCCAACCAACAGGGAAACCCTAGGCAAAAGAGGTTTAAAAAAAAAAAAACCTCTAGAATAAACTAAGCAAGGAAACTGGATGCCTGGACACCAGCAGAAAATCATGATTCATACCAGGAAGAACAAATATAAGGCCCAACCAAAGGAACAAACTAATACCTCAACTGAGATATAGGAATTGAAACAACTAATGATGTTAAGACAGATCGTCTAAATCAATTCAACAAGTTGAAAGAAAATATGGAAAATGGCATAAAGGATATAAAGAAGACACAGGATGCCCATACAGTAGAACTTAAAAGCTTGAGAAAACAAATGGCAGAACTTACGGCAATGAAAAACACAATAGAAAATATGAAAAACAAAATGAAGTCATACAATAACACATTTGAAGAAGCTGAAGGATTAGTGAACTATAAGACAGGACATCTGAAATTCTGGGCTCAAAAGAACAGATGAGGAAAAACTGGAAAAACATGAACAGGGTCTCAGGGAATTTTATGACAACACAAAATGCATGAACATACATGTTATGGGTGTCCCAGAAGGAGAACAGAAGGCAAAAGGAGCTGAAAGAATAATGGAGGAAATAATAAATGAAAAATTCCCAACTGTTATGAAAGACATAAAACTACAGGTCCAAGAAGCATAGCATACTCCAAACAGAACAGATCCAAATAGACCTATGCCAAAACACTGACTATCAGACTGTCAAATGTCAAAGACAAAGAGAGAATTCTGAAAGCAGCAAGAGAATAGCAATCTATCACATATAAGGGAAGTGTGATAAGACTAAGTGTGGATCTCTCAGCAGAAACCATGGAGGCAAGAAGGCAGTGGGATGATATCTTTAAGATACTGCAAGAGAAAAACTGCCAACCAAGAATTCTATATCTGGCAAGACTGTCCTTCAAAAATGAGGGAGAGGCAATCTTGGGGTCTGTTCATATGAAACTTAACTCCACAAAGGATAGGCTAAGCCTACTTAAAATTAGGCCTAAGAGTCATCCCCAAGAGAACCTCTTCTGTTGCTCAGATGTGGCCTGTCTCTCTCAGCCAACGTGACAAGCAAACTCACTGCCCTTCCCCTCTCTACATGGGACATGACTCCCAGGGGTGTGGACCTTCTTGGCAACATGGGACAGAAATCCTAGAATGAGCTGGAACTCAGCATCAAGGGATTGAGAAAACCTTCTCAACCAAAAGGAGAAGAGTGAAATGAGACAAAACAAAGTGTCAATGGCTGAGAGATTTCAAACAGAGTCAAGAGGTTATCCTGGAGGTTATTCTTACGCATTAAATAGATATCACCTGTTTAGTTAAGGCATCATGGAGAGGCTGGAGGGAACTGCCTGAAAATGTAGCGCTGTGCTCCAGTAGCCATGTTTCTTGAAAATGAATGTATAATTGATATTGCTTTCACAATGTGACTGTGTGATTGTGAAAACTTTGTGTCTGATGCTCCTTTTATCTACCTTATCAACAGACGAGTAAAACATATGGATTAAAAATAAATAAATAATAGGGGGAACAAATGTTAAAATAAATTTAGTAGATTGAAATGCTAGTGATCAATGAAAGGGAGAGGTAAGGGGTATGGTATAAATGAATTTTTTTCTGTTTTCCTTTTATTTCTTTTTCTGTTGTCTTTTTATTTCTTTTTCTAAATTGGTGCAAATGTTCTAAGAAATGATCATGATGATGATATACAACCATGTGATGATATTGTGAGTTACTGATTATATAACAAGAATGGAATGATCATATGGTTAAAAAAAAAAACAAAAAAGTGAGGGGGCGGGCAGGCAATGAAGACGCAGTGACAGAGTTCTTGCCTGCTATGCTGGAGACCTGGGTTCGATTCCTGGTGCCTGCCCATGTTAAAAAAAACATACACACACACACAAAAAATGAGGGAGATGCCAGATGGGTCCCTGGACCAATTAAGTTCTGAAATTCAGAGAGGCCAGCCTTTCCAGAACATCAACTAGTTCCATCTCACTATCCCATATTACTGACAGCCCCTTCCAACATGAAAAAGTTAGAATAGGCAGAGCCCAAATACCCCTAAAGAGTGGGAGATAGGTCAAAGGTGATGATGGAGTTATACAGAGAAGGTTGGGTTTAACAAATGAGTATAGTGCTGAATTACTACACTGATATTTCTTGTAGCCTCCAGTATCTTAGAGCAGCCAGAAATAAAAACCTAAAATTATGGAATTATAACCCATACCAAACTCTGAAATCTGTTCTACAACTAATTGTTATGATGTAGATTGAAATTTATTGCTTTTATGTATACATGTCATTTAAAGAGGAGAAGTATAACAGCAAAAATAGGACTTAATAAATGAGTTGACTGCTGAATCATTATATTGATATCTCTGTTGGTCTTCAACGTCTTGGAGCAGCTAGAAAAAAAATGAAAAATCGTGGAACAATAACCCACACCAAACTCTAAAATCTGTTCTATAACTACTTCTAAAATGTACTTGGAAATTTATTGCTTTTTGTATATATGTTATATTTCACAGTTTGAAAAAAAAGTTAAAAAAATGAGGGATATGGCAATATGAGACATGTCTCATGGGGATTTTTTCTTTTTTCTTTTTATTTCTTTTTCAGGAGTGGTGAAAACGTTCTAGAAATGATCATGGTGATGAATAAATAATTATCTGATTGTATTGTGAGCCACTGATTATATACTTTGGATGGACTGTATGGTGCATGAAGATACCTCAACAAAAATACCTATTTTTAAATGTGGGGCAGTTTAAAATATTTAGAGATAAGCAGACACTAGGAGTCTGTGACAAGAGAACTGCTCTACCAGAAATATTAAAGGGAATAGTTCAGGCAGATGAGAAAAGACAGGAGGGAGAACTTGGGAGAAAACTGTAGAAATGAAGACTAGCAGGAAAGGTAACTGATAGGGATAGGGTTAAAGAGAGAAAAAAGTAAAATATCACAGATGAAATCTAAAAGAAAAGGGCTGTGCGACAGTAGCTCAGCAGGTAGAATTCTTGCCTGCCATGCCGGAGACCCAGGTTCAATTCCGGGTGCCTGCCCATGTCAAAAAAAAATCTAAAAGAAAATATGGTTGAAGAAAGTACAGCCCTTACAGTAATAACATTAAATGTTAATGGATTAAACTCCCCAATTAAAAGACATAGAACCCTCTGTACCTTATTGGTGGAAATATAAATTGGTAAAAAAATAAATAAAATAAAAGACATAGATTGACCAGATGAATTAAAAAACAGAATTCATCTAAATGCTGTCTATAAGACACTCAAGGACAAGCCCCAAGGACAAAAACAGGCTGAAAGTGAAATTTAGAAAAAGATATTCCAGGCAAACAACCACCAGAAAAGAGGGGGATAACTGTACTAATATCAGACAAATTAAATTTCAAGTGTAAAACAATTAAAAGAAATAAAGAATGGCACTATGTATCCATAAAGGAGCAATTCATCAGGAAGACATAACAATCACAAATATCTTGCACTAAGCCAAAGTACCCCAACTGCATGAGGTAAACATTGACAACACAGAAGGGAGAAGTAGAGACTTCTACAATAGTAGTTGGAGACTTCAATATACCACTCTCATCAATGAATAGAACATCAAGACAAAGGATCAATAAGGAAACAGAGATCTTGGATAACACAGTAAATGAACTAAACTCAACAGACATTTACAGAGCATTGCACTTAATAACAGCAGAATATGCATTTTTCTCAAGTACTCATGGATCATTCTCCAGGATAGACCACATGTTAGGGTACAAAGCAGATCTCAGTAAATTTAAGAATATCAAAATTATACAACACATATTCTTGGATCATAATGGAATGAAGCTGAAAATCAGTAACAGGCAGAAACCTGGAAAATTCATCAATTTATGGAGACTAAACAACATACTCTTAAACCACCACTGAGTAAAAGAAGAAATTACAAGAGTAATCACTAAATATCTCAAGGCAAGTGAAAATAACATAAACATAGCAAAACTTATGGGAGGCAGCAAAGACAGTGCTGAAAGGGAAATATATTGCCCTAAACACCTATATTAAAACAAAGGAAACAGCAAAACCTGGGGAATTAACTGCTCACCTGAAGGAACTAAAGAACAGCAAACTAACCCCAAAGCAAAGAGAAGGAAAAAATAACAAAGATTAGAATAGAAATAAATGAAATTGAGAACATGAAAATTATAGAGAAAAGCAATAAAACCAAAAGTCGGACTTTTTGAGAAAGTCAGTAAAATAGACAGACTTTTAGCTAGGCTGACAAAGAAACAAAGAGATAGGATGCAACTAAATAAAATCAGAAATGGGGGTGGGGGGACATAATTACCTACCCCGCAGAAATAAAGGAGGTAATAAGAGGATACTATGACAACTATATGCTAACTAGACAACGTAGATGAAACTGACAACTTATTAGAAAAGCATGAACAACCAACATTGATTTGAGAAGAAACAGAACACCTTAACAAACCAATCACAAATAAAGAGATTGAATCAGTCATTAAAAAACTCCCAAAAAAGAAAAGTCGAGGACCAGATGGCTTCACATGTGAATTCTACCAAGCATGGCATGGGTAGTTCAGTGGCAGAATTCTCAGCTGCCATGTGGGAGACCCAGGTTCAATCCTCAGCCCATGCACCCACCCCCACCCTTCAAAAAAAATACATTATAAATAAAATTTCCTATGATATACATATCACATATCTGCCTGTGTATGTGTCTGTGTGTGTGTGTATACAGATATACACATACATATATGTAGGGAAATTTTTTTTAAAAGGATTAGTACCAATTCCGCTCAAACTCTTCAAGAAAAGTGAAGAGGAGTGAAAGCTACCGAAGGCAGTCTATGAAACCAATTATCACCCAAAACCATCAGACAAAGATACTACAAGAAAAGAAAATTAAAGCCTAATCTCTTTGATGAATATAAGGTAAAAATCCTCAACAAAATACTCGCAAATTGAAACCAGCAGCACATTAAAAGAATCATATTCCATGATCAAGTGGATTTTATTCCAGGTATGCAAGACTGGTTCAACACAAGAAAATGAATTAATGTAATACACCATATCAATAAATCAAATCAGAAAAACCACATGATCATCTCTATGATACAGAAAAGGCATTGGACAAAATTCAGCAACTTTTTTTGATGAAAACACTTCAAAGGATAGGAATAGAAGGAAATTTCTTCTAAATGATAAAGGAAATATATGAAAAACCCACAGCTAACATCATCCTCAAAGGGGAAAGACTGAAAGCTTTCTTTCTAAAATCAGGAACAAGCCAAGGATGTCCACTGTCACCACTGATATTCAACGTTGTGATGGAAGTTCTAGCCAGAGCAATTTCACAACAAAAAGTAATAAAAGGCACCCAAATTGGAAAGGAGGAAGTAAAGCTTTCACTGTTTGCAGATGACATGATCTGTAGAAAATGCTGAAAAATCTACAGTAAAGCTGCTAGAGCTAATAAATGAATACAGTAAAGTGAAAGGATCACGATCAACACAGGAAGATGAGTTGTATATTTATACATAAGCAATGAGTAGTCAGAGGAGGAAATCAAGAAAAAACTTCCATTTACAGTAGCAACCAAAAGAATCAAATATTTAGGAATAAATTTAACCAAAAGACATAAAAGATGAATTCTGCCCATATTGATTTTTATAGATTCAATGCAATACCAAGTAAAATCCCAACAACTTAATTTACAGAAATAGGAAAACCAATAATCAAACTTATTTGGAAGAGCAGAGTGCCCCAAATAGCTAAAAATATCTCCAGAAAGAAAAATGAAGTGGGA
The DNA here is from genome assembly GCF_023851605.1 of Tamandua tetradactyla. Lineage (NCBI taxonomy): Eukaryota > Metazoa > Chordata > Mammalia > Pilosa > Myrmecophagidae > Tamandua > Tamandua tetradactyla. The sequence continues at coordinate 26,832,947 of NC_135336.1, read as the reverse complement.
GATCTCACACTACCTGACTTTAAAGCATATTACAAAGCTATAGTGGTCAATACAGTATGGCACTGGTATAAAGGAAGGTGTACTGACCAGTGGAATTGAATTGAGTGTTCAAAGGTGGACCCTCACATCTATAGCCAATTGAACTTTCATAAGGTAGTCAAATCAACTCAACTGGGATAGAGCAGCCTCTTCAACAAATGGTGCTTAGAGAACTAGATATCTATATATGGATCAAAGATCTAAACATTAGAACTATGACCACTAAACAGTTAGAAGAAGATGTAGGAAAATATCTTAAGGGTCTTGTGATAGGAGGAGTTTTCCTAGACCTTACACCCAAAGTGCAAGCAATACAAGAAGAACTAGATAAATGGGATCTCTTCAAAACTGAATTCTTCTTTGCATCAAATAACTTTGCCAGGAAAGTAAAAAAAAAATGGGAGGCAATATTTGGAAACCCCATATCGGATAAGGGCTTAAAATCCAGAATATATAAAGAGATCCTACAACTCAACAACAAAAAGACAAACAACCACATCTAAAAAATGGGCAAAAGACATGGACAGACACTTTTCCAAAGAGTAAATACAAATGGCTCAAAAACATATGAAAAGATATTCAACGTCACTGGCTATTAGGGAAATGCAAATCAAAACCACAATGACTCTGGGATCTGTCCTGTAGCTACTTGTTGACGACTGCTCTGAAATTATTGCTTTTTTCTTTCTTTGCTTTGAATATATGTTATACTATATAGTAAAAAAAGTTTAAAAAATCTATTGTGATGATAATTACACAGCTATATAATGATATTGTGAACCACTGATCACACAGTTTGGATGATTATATGGTATTTGAATATACATCTCAAAAAAAAAAGAAATTATGTTGGCCTTGCTGTGGCACAAGTGAAGTAGACAACACCATCTATGAAGAGTTCTTCCCAAAACATGTACCGGATTCTGTTCAAGCAAAACAATATGAGAACTTCCTTTGGACAAATGACCTGGTTTATCCAACAAATAAACAGCAAGGAAGGAAAAAAGAGGGGAGGAGGAACCTATAGATGAAAAGATATTTGAGAGATTATCCAAATCCAATGTGTGGACCTTTCTGGATCCTGATCTGAACAAACCAAGTGTGGAAAAAAAAAAAAGAAGAAGAAGCATTTAGGATATAATCAGGTAATTATAGATATTTGATGAGATGAATCTTCCTGAATGATATTAATTCTATTTTAGGTGAAATAATGGTATTGTGGCTATGTCATTTTTAAATGATATTTCTTATATCTTAGAGATACACACTGAATGAAGCATTTAACAGAGGAAATGCTATGATGTCTGTAATTTGACTCTAAGTACTCCCGTGGAGGAGGAAAAAATCGTGGAGGAAAGAAGAAAAGCCAAGAGCTGTTGAAGCTGGGTATAGAGTACATGCGGATTCGCTACAACATCTCCTACCTCTTGATCGGTTTGAAATTGTCCTTAATAAACCGTTTTTGCCAAAATGAGCCAGTTCACCTGACCGAGGTCAGTGCAGCTCTTACTGACACGGGGTAAGGCGGCAGGCAGCTGGCCAGCGGTGAGCATCCGGGGCTTACCGATCCACGTTCACCTCGTTGCCTCTGTCCCGAGTGTGGAAGATCATTGTGTATTTACCCACTTCAGGCACCGGCCGCAGTATTTTCATTCTTTGGAGCTCAACCCTAGCAAGATAACAGAGGAGAGTTTTTAAAAAAAAGTCCTCCCCCTTACCTACCACTAAGGACTCAAAAAGAGTTTAACTCGCAAAAAAATGTACACACACACATACACAAAGAGAGGTATGACTTCATTATTTAGGTATTAGAAAAAAGGAAGGAAGCTGTCTCAACTTTCAGATCTTCCTATTACAGTAGGACTTGAGGCAATAAGCACATAAAGATTCAAATTTAATATTTACTACCAGGGTACAAAAGAGATGTGTCAATGCACATCTAGTTATTTTGCAAAAAAGCTGTGAAAGTGCTTATTTTTAAATATCCAGAAGGAGTAGAAGAGTCAGGTCTCTTAGGATCCATAATTTACTTAATGCTGTCTTCTTTTAACAAAGAAAGAAATCACCATTTAAAGTCATGATCTACAGAGCCACAAACCTAGGTTCAATCCTAGAATATTATTTACCACCCAAGTTAAATCAGTACTCCAGGTCTCGGTTTTCTCATCTATAAAATGGCATGATATGGTGTTGACTTGAAAACTCAAATAAGATAATCCCCATGGAACATTTTTCATAAACTGTAATGCATTATGTAAGTGCAAAGAATGGTGGTGCCTGCTGCACAGGTGATAAACATTTAGTAAGTAGATAAATAAATGTTTAATAAGTAGAACTAAACCAAGGTTTAGGTTCAAATCATTTTGGCTTATCCATAGCATGAGACGAAAATCATTCTGGAGGCTATAATGTTCTTATCAAATGAAAGCAAATTCTTGAAACTGAGGGACAGCAAGAGAAGGGGACAATGGAGAGGCATGGCAGTACAATATGCTACTAATCATACCAACTAGGCAGTGAAAAGGATTTGGGGAAAAGGTGGGTATTGTTTACCTCCAGCCCTTGTTATGCCAGCCCTGAAATCTAGCAAGTACCCTCTGTCCAGTTCATGAGCTGTAGCCACTGCTACTGGGCTGCCCGTGAAGACTCCCGCTTGTACTCTGGCTGTTCTCGTGGAATACTTGGTCAGGCCAATCTAGTTCAGAGACTCTCAGCCTAGTCTTGGGAGCAAAACCAGCACTGGGACCCTGAATTCTTTATGCCACAGCAGTGAAAATTTTCTGACAGTCACACATCCGTTCATTTAGAACCCCAGTTTAGAAATTTCCTTTCCAAGAGACAACTGCAGGAGGGACAGGAATCCCCTAACAGCCAAAAAAGATTGGTATGGACAGAAGAGAAAAAAAACATGAATTAAAAAAATAAATAAATAATGGGGGGATAAGGGATAAAATAAATTGGGTGGATGGAAATATTAGTGGTCAATGAGAGGGAGGGGTAAGGGGTATTGGATGTATGAGGTTTTTTCTTTTTTCTTTTTATTTATTTTTCTGGGGTGATGCAAATGTTCTAAAAAAATGATCATGGTAATAAACACACAACTATGCAATGATACTGAGAGCCACTGATTGTACACCAATGTATTTGTGAAGATTTGTCAAAAAAATATTAAAAAAGAAAAAGGGTGTATGTGTGGTTCGGTGGCAGAATGCTTTTCTTCATGCAGGAGACCCGGGTTCAATTCCCAGACCATGCACACAAAACAAAAAGATTATTTTAAAAAACCCACAATTACAAGACTTGAGGATTCTGACTATAGGCTCTTGAATTATCCCCAGGGGGAAGGGATATCATTAACTACCTGGCTATGAAACCCAAGTTCAGAGGAGACAGTCAAGGGAGGAGGCCAGACTTATTCCCTTTGGGTTCCAAGAGAAGAAAGTAGCCCAAGAAAGTCTGAGAGTAATGCCTAGAGTCCAGAATTAGGCCTGGGAATCAGGCCCAGCTGCTCCCACAATGTGTGGTGCTCACTAATACGTGAGGCAGAACAGACGTCTTTGGCTGTTACAGGGTGTGCAGCTCCTCAGAGGCTGTTGGCACTCCCTGCTCTGGGTATTGGGAACCATGACAGGATTCCCTGGGTCCTAAGGGAAAGCATAGGTTTTTAATAGGCCCTTCCAGCCACTTTCCCCAAAATGCAGTTTTCCCAGACACCCTCCATCCAGTTACTTTTCATTCACTGGTGAGATATCCTCTAGGTAGGTAATACCCACCGGTAAGTCCAAAGAAACCTCCAACAACACTTCTGGATCCCAAATAGCCACAAGTCATGAGCAGTTCACTGCCATAATTTTTAACTACCACTGACAAACATCCTTTTAGATCATCCTGACCCCCTCCACCCTTTGTCACCCTCTTTAAGCCCCAATCTGTGGCCTTGGGAGCAGTTGAACCAGCATCCACAACAACTACACAAATGCAGGTTTTCAGAGCCACCACTGAGAGCAGAGCCCCATAAAGGGAACTTTTTCTGGTGTTCACCTGAGTCTGAGGTCATCGTCTTCTCCTCCCCATCCCCAGTAGTTGTTTGAGAATCCATTCACCTTGGAAAACTGCTCTCTGGTTAGGGCAGTAACACCCCCAAAATATCCTCTGTAACGTAACCTGCCACAAAAGAGAAACAGTAAAAGGTGAGAACATTAGAATAAAGCCCTTTTGTTCTCCACAAGCACTTCCACGGTCTGTAATTTTACTGGAGGCATTCTAGGAAAACTTCAGAGACCACGTACTTTGTAGTTTCACCCATTCACTCCTGCTTGACACCCACCTGCCACATTCCTGTCCTTCCCTGTCCTGCTTCCTTCCTCTGGCTAATCATCTGTTCTGCTCAGCACACTAAGCAAGGTGCCACTCACCTTTATTATTAATGTTTAAGTCTAGATGTCTACGGAAGGCGCTTATAATGTACACCACAACATTAGACCTGGGATGGCTGATTTCATCGGACATGCCAATCCAATCAATTGATGGTGGCTGCCATCTGGCTTAAGAAGGATTCTGAGGATGCAGCCAACTTCAGCCTAATTAGTTTTCCTTTTTTTTTTATTTGAAGGGGAGAAGGGAAGCAGGAAACAACTCACCTAGAGTATCTGCTAACCCTATATACACTCTGTATACAGATCTCCATTCTTGCATATGCAAATCTCCATCTCAGATTCTGATTATCATTCTGTCTTCCTGCGGAAGGAGTTTAACCATCTAAGGGCCAGCAGCCTCATCAGGAGACTGTGAGCAGAAGCACTGCCTAGGCAGAACCTTGGAGATGGTGCCAGGCCCTAACAAGGGTTCACACCATGAGAATCACAGTAATTAGTTGGTAGCAATCCATAAGTAATCACTCTCCACCACATGCAACTGGCTAAACACTGGGATATGTGGCCCCTGCCCTCAAAGAGCTTATAATCTAACAGTAGAGGTGAGTGTTATCAGGACTGGGAGTAAAGAGGCACATCAGGAGGAGTTGGGCCTGGAAATACTCGAACAGGTAGGAAAATGAAGGAATTGCTGATGCTAGAACTGCAAAAGGAAAAGCCTGGGAAGAAGACAAATGCAGGTTGTTTGAGGTCCACATGGAGCCAGGTTAGGTGGAGAGCTTCTGAAGGAGAAACAGGAGTCAAGTCAGTGAAAAAGGTCAAGGAACTCTCAGTTTCACAAGGATTTTTTATTTTTAAAGGTCTTCAAGGCCCAAGGTTGAAGAAAATAAAGCATAAAATAACAGAAGAGTCCTTGTAAAGAGCAGGTAGGTTCCGAAGGAATTCTTGGCAGCAAAACTGGCCACCTGCTGGACCAGAGCTTTATCACTGACCCAAGGAGTGAGAAAAATTTATTGCTGGCTTCATCAAGTCTGACACCTGGGGAAAATTACTTTAACATCTTCCCTCTGCATGTGTGTAAAGTGAAAATATTTCTTGCACTTCTCATCTTACTCACAGTGTTGCTGCAATAGCGAATAAAGTGTGGAACAAGTTCTGTGGCTTCTGTGCAATGACACAGTTACCAGCAGGGGGCAGACCCATAGCTGCCTGAAACCAAAGGGATTCTGCTCAAAGTGGCAAAGGCAAAAAATATGGGGGGTTATGCACGATTGTTCTGTAAACCCACTTCTCTAAAAAAAAGAAAAAAATACAATTACAAAAAAATGAATGGGGAAGAGGTCAACTCCTACTTCACTTATACATCTTTCTATCCTGGCCACAATGATGAGACAGTCCATATGACACAATAAAATAGAAGAATATAAATGGCAAACCAAGACCAGAGAAAAACTTTAATCAGGATGAAAATTAAGATAGAAATGTATTAGGATTCAGATTTGCAAGTGATGAGATTATTTTTAGTTTCTGAAAGAAGGCCATAGTTTCTTGCATCCAGATCAAAAGGAAAGATAGACTTGATTTGTTTTAAGAAAACCTGCTGTTTACTCAAGGGAGACAAAGTCTTTCCTAATATTTAGTTATAAAAGAAATGCCTGGCTGATTACAATAGCAAGTTACAAAAGCAGGATTCATGCATGGGCTATTTCTTGGAGTGAGTGTTTCCTTGTGAAAGACAAGCCTGTGACACCCAGGTGGAACTCAACATCATTCCAGGTAGGAATACCAAGAACTCAGCTTTCTAATGGTTCAGTTTTAAAACAGAGATAAAACCTAGATTCCTAGCAAAATATCTGCCCTTCAAGCAATGCTTTGTGATTATAATTTCTCACCATACACATTTAGAAAGAATTGGGCAATGGGCAGTTTAAGTTATCATCTATGGCAAGGGTCTGACTGGTGTTTGCTGTTATAGATAACACTATCTGATTAATTTAACACAAAAAATGAACAGATGGTAGATTTGACAAGTTTCTGAATAAAACCAAGGTGTTCGGCCACAATATGCTACTTTCTTCAGTGTAGAGGTAGCGTAGGACACACACACACAAAAACCCTCCAGATAATAAGATTCAGATTCAAAGGTCAAGTTCCTCAAAGAAAAACACCTGACTGTTTTCAGGACCCCTTCCCTGGTCTCTGGCCCCACTGCCCTGCCCTGGTAATTCAGGATGGGATATCGCTCTTCTCAGTTTCTTCCTTCTTGCTTTGCTCTATCCAGCATGTAAACACTGAAATGAACTAAGTTGTCTCTTATCATTCCCCAGCTGTGACCATGTGTCGACAGCTCCCCATTCCCTTCCAAAGAAAATCCAAACCCCTTAACAGAGCAAACCAGGCCTCATAATCTCACCCCTTCCCAGCCTCACCTCTCTGCTTGCCACCCTCCCAAATATTTATCCTTGAGTCCTAATGACCTACTTGCATTTCCCCAAAAACTATGCTATGTTTTCTCTTACTTTCCATATCTTGGAACTTTACCAGCTAGCTCCCAAATATCCGATAAGATAAGATGCCACCTTCCTTGGGAAAAAGTTTTAAACCCTTCCCCATGTGTTCCATGCTCCCACCCATCATATTTTATTCTACCTGTTTGTTTAAATCCCACAGCCTATGCAGGGATTGGACTTTAAAGTCAGTCTATGTATGAGGCAAAAATCACCAACAGTCAATGCTTCTCTTAAAAGTTTCTCAAATAGTCCAAAGGGAAAGGCCTACACCATAAAAGAAACATGGAAACCAAAACCAAGTGATTTATGAAGAGAGTCACAGTTTCCATCTCACACTCACCCCAGATTACACACTTGGCTGGTGGAAACCCCTATATTAGTTATCTTTTCTCTTCCCTCTCTACCTCTCCACTTCTCATTGCCAAGTACTTATTAATGACTTCATAGAAGTGAAATGCAAAAATGATGCAACTCCATTGTAGCAACCTATCTCCCCATTCCAGCACTCCAGGGAACTCCTTGAAGAATACACTCTACCTTATTCAACAGTCTCATGGCCCCTAGAATGACAAGCACCACAGATATGAGCACACATAAACAGAAGAGCTTGGGGAAATCAGACAGGAAAGCATGCACACACATTAGCAAACTGGACTTTCTCTCATAGAGAAATTTTTTGGTCACTGTATTTCCTGAATAAGAAAGTAGCATAAAAGAAAATGGTTGGAAAGTAGCTATGCCTCTTCTGGACAAGAAGAAGAGGACAGAGATGATAGTACCTTACACCTCCTGCAGTGGCTTTGAGAGAAAGGGACTTGTCCTTGGTGTCCTAGCTCCTGAGCAGACTACACAATGAATATGACTCTTACCGCCCTCCCCAAAAGCTGGAGAGATGCCAGTTGAAATGTTACGGTCTCACAACAGAAGCCTAAGAGTTGACCTAGGGAGCAAGATCTCATTGCCTCTTAGAGGAGAAAGTGAGGTTAGATGATAAGTTACTTGAGTTCCGTTTGGTGTGGGACAAGTTCCACTGGCTGGGCACTGCAGAATGAAGCTGGCCACCATTTGCAATGCTTGAATTATTTTCTCTCTCATTCTTTCTCCCTTGTCTTTGTGATCCTCTGCCAAAGATACTGTGGGAGTTGTGTCTGTATTACTTTCTCTGTTTGCTGTTTTGTACTTTAAATGAAATACCACGAACCATTTTTCCTATTTCTTATTTCCCTAAGGCAGTGTGGACACTACATCCACATAGCCTTGGCTATAAGCAGGGCAACCGTTGTGACCTAGCCATCCCATCAGCCGAGCAGCCTTACCTGTACCCAGTGCTGTTCCTGCCGACCACTAGGTGCTTTGGCTGGTCCTCGCACTTATAAAGGTTAAAGTCATTCTCGGGCACCAGGTCCACATCGTGAAAAATGAAGCAGTTCCAATTCTCCTCCTTGAGAGCTTCTAAATAGCCCACATTCAAGAGTTTTGCTCGATTAAACTTTTTACGTCCAGCCTGCAGACATGGAGATTAAAACTTGAAAATCTCTTAAGATAGATCCATACTTTGCCCCTCTTTAGTTCTGATTTCTCATGTTATTCTTGCTGACTCACAAAGACTATATGTATGACGTAAAGACTGGACAGAGTAAAGGTAGTGATGATAAAAGACCATTCGTTTTTTTTTTCTTTAGGTTTTATACATACTTTTTCATTTCATAACTAAAAAGCTTATCTTAATTCCATGTAAAAACTACAAGGCCTTTTTTACATACTAATACGCCAATTAGTATATATTTCCTCAGTATTCAATTCTCATTTGATCCCTATCTTACCCTCTGTTACAAATTTACATGAAGCTTCCAGGAGATTTAGTTAATGGCCTGGCAGAAAGGATCAAGAAATCCTGACTTAAAAACAGAGAAGGTTATTGTTAATATTTCTAAGCTGCTTAAAAGTTTCTTGGACACACTGTAACAGAATCACATTATAATGATGAAGATTGAGGCTAATCCTCATACTAGCTTTATGAGACGAGAAAAAAAAAGAACAAACACTGGGTGAAAAAGAACATGATTTGGCCTGTAATATGGTCAAAGTCACAACATGAAAAAGAAGTTACAGTATTAATTTTGCCATAGCTGTTTGGATCAAATTCTAGTTCAATAAACAGTTTATCTTAACAAAGTATAATCAGTTCTCGGAAATTATCACAGTGATTTCCTGAAAAGAGTAACACAAGTAGATACATTTTCCTATTCACAAAAATATAATATACGTTGAGGGTTGCTGTCCTGAGTAGGAATGCAAAATCAAATAAATCACAGCTATGACCAGCAATGTTAAAACAGAAATATTTATAAGCAAATATAAAGTTAAAATTTTGTTTCAAGTCCTCAAAAATGGGCATAGATGCACTATGAATATTGAGATCTTTTTTTTTTTTTTTTTTCACATGGGCAGGTACCAGGAATCAAATCCCGGTCTCTGGCACAGCAGGCGAGAATTCTGCCATTGAGCCACTGTTGCACCGCCTGTATATTGATTTTTAAGAGTCTGAGTTTATTATAAAGTATACACTGCAGAACTAGCTGCATCATCTGATCTGTCAAAAATTTTGCCTAAAACAAAATATTACTGGTTTACCCAACATTAAGTACGAAGTCAATGATTTTGGCCAGGTTCTTAAGAATTTTTAAGGATTTGAGAGAGAATTATTTGGATGGTCCGGGCCAATCTTAAAAAACTAACATGGATATTTAAACTGATGCCTTATTCTTCTTTCAGTAAACTTTAAAACAAATAGAGGCATCTTTAATTGAATCATTGATCTTAGAGCTGAATTCCTCAAACGCAGCCTACATTTACACTGTTTTTCTACTAAATCTTGTTCCTGGGAGGTAAAGTCATAAATCTAGAAAGTGAAAATTAGACATAATATGTTTTACATAATAAATAGTGGCAAAATTAAAGGCAGAAAGGTGAAAACATTCTTAGTACTATTACAAGAAAATTTAACATGGCTAATGACACACAGAATTCTGTCAAATCCTTCTATGAAGATCTCCATGAAAAGACATACTCAATATTGAAAAGGAATTCTAACATTTTTCTGGGTAGTGTATGGCAAATGTAGAAGAAAGCATAAGGGAGCCCATAAATCTCAGAGAAATATCTTAATAGCAGTTACTGGCTAACATGAAAGGGTTAACAAAAACACCAGCCTTCCTCCAGAGATTAATATAAGGGTCAATAAAATTTCCCAGAACTTGGTTCCATAATCCCACAACCTGAGACAAGAACTTCCTCTATCCCTTTCAAGGATAAACAACGTAAGAGAATGCCCATTTGATGATGCTCCTTCTACCAAGATAGACAAAGGGTAAGGTGTCCAAGAGCCCAAGGGAGAAGGACCAGGAAGGAGGACAGGGTTCTGGCCAGGAGGCCAGTCCCACACTCACCTGGTGGATGATGTAAATGCCATACTCCAGCTGCTGCCTCTGCAAGAAGGGGTGGAGATGTTCCAGCAGGAACATCAGGTGTCTCTCTCGGTTCCGATGGGGAATGAGGATGGCGACTCGTTGTAGAGCCTTGCATTTCTCTGGGCGATACCGGCCCCCCTCCACGTGAGGGTTTTCTTTCCTTACTTCTTCCAAAGTGAGATCTGGTTTGAAATTGAGCTTGTTCAGGCCTCCTACAATAAACACAGAGCAGTACCTTTCTTATAAGGTGTTGAGAGGCTTCCATGAGTTTCTACATGGAAAGCACTGGAACATTGCCTGGCACACAGTGAGCCCTATATGAGTGCTAACTTTTATTATAATTGCTCTAAGCTCCATTTGGTTATAAGTTATAATCACAGAAACATGTAACTAAGTTAATAGGCTGCAAAAGCAAGTAACTGATCTGTAACAGCGTTCCCTTGTTTCACCTGTATGTAGGAGAGGCAGACTCCCTCCATGACCCAGGGACACAAAGTTGCCCTGAAGGACAGAGAACAAAGTGACTCTTCAAATTTTCTTTTGTTCTTTCCTCTGTTCCTTCTCAAAATTCTAGGAGAGTCAAGTCTCTTTCAGAGTGCTGACAGAACCAAGCCCATGGAAAAGGCCCTTTTCCCATTTCTTCCCTGAGCTCTTGGGAACTGTCTTAGCTCCTTGAAGATAAAGCAGTGGAAGGAAGTAGAAAGTACCCTACCCCTTACCCAGTGATACAACACCTGTAACAATTTCCCCATTCCAGCCCTTGACAGATCTTTCAGTCCAGCACAGCATGTGCTCAGTGAGTCTAGAAGCAGCTTGGCTGAATGAAACCTAAGAGCCATCCAGGTATAATTAATCCTGTGCAAGGGTTCAAAGGTCAGGCTAAAGCTACAACCTCCTTTCCTGATCCAGATTAACAGGAAATACTGACAGATATACAGTGATCAGGCTGTAAAATCTCAACATGCTTACATGTTGCACTATCCCCTCCTGAGCAAAGTGGTCACAGGCCCTTCCTACGTATAAGTCACAGTGCTTTGCTCCATGTGACCTATCCACTAACCTGGCCATGGCTGCTTAGACCACCCTCCAGTGTATAAGTGGCTGAAAGACTCTGCAAGTGTTGAGGGTAAGTAACTACTTGAAACCACCTGGTCAGAGGGAGTAACAAGAATCTTTCCTGAGGGGCTTGCATTGGAGACTAAGAGTCGGCAATCAGTAATGCCCTAAAAATAGACAGGGAGAAATGGAGTTATGTGAAAGGCAAAAGCTACTAGAGGTATTGCTTGGCTGTTGAGATAGTTTCCTGTGGGTAGCCTTTTAATAAATTCTATCATCTGGAGAAACCTCACTGTGCTCCGTTCTTGCACACTGAAAGAACCTCATGCAATGCTTCCAAAATAAATTAGTCCCCTTGCTCACCTTCTAGCTTAACTTTTCATGTGTCCTAACCTTCTACCACCTGCTTCCACTTACTCTCATGGTCTGCCCATCACTCCCCCAATCTTCTACAGTTTACTCCACCTTAAAGCCACTAACGGCCCTTCCTAATACACCATTACTTTATGCCATCCCCTTTAATCCAGGTATTTGCTCAGTATTATCTCATAGTCCATCCACCCTCTATGAGTGGAATTATCTCTTAAATATGCAGTAAGGATATTGAGCAAGGGGGATAATACAGTCAGATTTGCATTTCAATAGTCCATTTTTATATATCAACTTATGTCATTTGTGAGCCGAACAATTTCCCTAACACAATTAGGAGCAATGTTTGGGATTTCTGCGACTGGAACAGCATACCAATATGAATGCAGTACAAGACTGTGATTCAATTAGGAAACAGCATCTGCAGTTTTTTATTCAGCTAAGAGCAGCAAGCCTCCAAAGAGTATAAGGCCACCCCACAGAGAGCTAATTTAGTGTATGCAGAGCCAGCTCTACCCAGTTCTGTGTGAGACACTAGAGTTCCACAGAGCTGGAAAGGGTCACCCTCACTACATCCCACTCGCCATCTCCTGGGGAAGAAAAGCAAATAGATGAACAATACATGGGGATCACACAACAACAGAAACACAGGCAGGCACAGTGCTCGCAGGCAACAGTGCTCTGGCACAAAGCAAACACAAGATTTATCTTGTGGGACTTGGGCAGTCCCAGAAACCTGTCTAGAAGAAGAGACATGTGAAGCTGCAATTTTGATGAATAAACAAGAATCTGCCTGGCAGACACGAATTGAGGAAAGTCATTCTAGAAAGAGGGAACAACACAAGAAAAGGCTCAGAGGAGTGTCTGGAGAACTTGAAACAATTTTTTTATGTTCTAGAGAATCAAGCTGTGTGGGAACTAACAAAGCATGGTGTTCTCTCTAATGCGTTCACTAAAACTGCTTTACTGTTCATTTAAATTGAAAGGTAAGATCAAAGGAGAATCAAAATATACAACATATTTAAGAAATAAACATTAAAGACAACATTGAAAAACTCACTCAGTCTTTGACCTTTGACACCATACTTTGGCCAAGGGCATGTTTACAGATGTGCAATGAGGGAAGGCTTGAGTGTGCTTGCATTTTTCCACTTGCACTCTTGTGTTCTGACAATGCCATGAGAAGAACATGTCCGAGCTAGTCCACTGGTCCCAGGAGGGTGAGAAACACATAGAGAAGAGGCCACCCAGGCTAGATCAAACTACCCCCCACCCCGCCCCACTCACTCTATAGTCTTGTGAGCTAAATACAAGCTTACTGCTGTATGCTATTGAGATTTTCATGGTTGGATAATAAAATTGGGTAAGTTCATATAATGAAATATTATGCATCAATGAAAATGAGCAAGCTACATACAACAATATGGTTGATCTCATGAACATAATATTGAACAACAAAAGCCAGACACAGCAGAGTACATAAAGTTTGTTTTCAATTAATAAAGTTCAAAAACAGGAAAATCTCAGGTATGGTGCTAAAGAATCTTGAAGAGAGGTTAGTGCCTAGAAGAAGCATGGAAATCTCTAGGATTCTAGTAATATTCCCTTTCTTAATTTACTTATTATTACAAACAAACGTGTATAGGTGTCTTCATTCTATGAAACGTAATCAAGCTGTACACTTCTGTATATGTGCCATCTTGAAATAAAAAGTTTACATGTTACTCGTAAAAAAGGAAAAAAAAGAAAAACTTACTGAGGTATGGAGACAAATAAGGGCAATTTTCAAGTTCTGCTTTTCTCATAGCTGCTGTATTAATCACAACTTCTTCCTTCTTCAAAACTGCAGTCTTGTTGAAATGAGCTATGAAATTTTTTGCTTTAGGAACCTCTTGAATAGGATCCCCAAAGTAGTTACTGGTGGCCCACCCGACCACCATCAGGCACAAGGTAAAAAGAAACAGCAATCGAAATTTGTAGGAAAGGTGGAAGGTGAAGTTGAAGCCCATGTCTTTTATTATGTGAGTTATGTGTATCTCACTGCCTCAATTCAGGCTAGGAGGATTCTTCAAGTTCAATTTTTCCAATCTGTTTGCAGACTTGATGGCAACTGAAGATGCAATGCCTGCTTTTGCTCAGTTGTTCTACTCCAACAATCTCTAAAAGACAATCATAAAAAAAAAATTTGTTTCCAGGGGAAATAATGATGGTTTGAAGCTGTTATGTACCCTAGAAAAGGTCATGTGCTTTTAATCCATTCCTGTGGCTTTGGACCTACTGTGGTGGGGCCTTTTGATTAGGCTGTTTCAATTGAAATGTGACCCACCTCATTCAATGTAGGTCTCGATCCTCTTACTGGAGTCTTTTATAAGAGATAAAAGACAGAAAGAAAAAAAAAAAACCCAGAGATGAAATTCAGAGAAAAATCCCCACACAGAAGTTAAGAGAGACAGAAGGTAAAAGACAGAAACATACAGAAGATGAGAGAGGAAACCACTGAAGCCAGAAGCTGGAAGCAACAAAACCCAAGGAGAGAAGGACCAGCAGACATCGCCAACCACTGGCCTGGCCATGGGACAGAGGAGCGCCAGCAGCCTTTCTTCAGAGAAGGTATTGTCCTCTTGGCCTTAATTTGGACATTTTCACAGCTTTAGAATTGTAAACTTGTAAGTAATAAATCCCCTTTGTAAAGGCCAACGTATTTCTGGTATATTGCATTCAAACAGTTCTACCAAAGCAAAACAGAAATCCTATCCTGAAATGATTCATTTCAACACAAACCAAAAATCAATTCCCAACAGACCTGGACTTCAGAGATCAGAATATCAAGATCTTAGAGGTGGAAGATTCCCACATCTATATATCACAGAAGTTCTCTCTGGGTTACAGCCAGTTTGTCCATCACCCAAGAAGAGAAGCTATTTCCAGACATTGTACAGGAAGAGAAAGCAAAGAAGAGAAGGAAGTTTTGAGCTGGGCAGAGCCTAAAAAATAGACTCTAACCATTCTCTCCTCAATTACATCTTCCTGTCATAGCTTTAAGAGAAGGTTGACAAAATACAAAATCCTGTTACAGAAACATATGTCAACCCCAAGAGAGAATAAGGGTAAAAATAAAACCTCTTCCCTGTGAAACCTAGAAAAACATGTTCTTCAACAACAAGGAATGAAAAGCCAAGGACTGTAATAAATGTTATATTCACAGTGAGGCACTGACGAAGGGCACATCCCAACACTGGGAGGGGCGGGGGAGTGGGGGAGAGACATAAGAGAATCCTAACACAGGATTTAATAATCTGTCATAACAACAGGTAAGAGTCCTCAAAGAACACTGTGTTTCCTCTCTCTATGTGGGACATGACTCCCAGGGGTGTGGACCTTCCTGGCAATGTGGGACAGAAATCCTAGGATGAGCTGGAACTCAGAATCAAGGGATTGAGAAAATCTTCTCAACCAAAAGGGGGAAGAGTGAAATGAGACAAAACAAGTGTCAATGGCTGAGAGATTCCAAACACAGTCGAGAGCTTATTCTGGAGGTTATTCTTATGCATTAAATAGATATCACCTGTTTAGTTAAGGTGTAATGGAGAGGCCAGAGGGAACTGCCTGAAAAAGTGGAGCTGTGCTTTGGTGGCCATGTTTCTTGAAGATAATTGCATGATGATATGGCTGTCGCACTGTGACTGTGTGGTTTTGAGAGCCTTGTGTCTGATGCTCCTTTTGTCTACCTTATTGACGGACAAGTAAAACATGGATTAAAAATAAATAATACGGGGAACAAATGGTAAAATAAATTTAGTAGATTAAAATGCTGGTGACCGGTGAAGGGGAGGGGTAAGGGGTTTGGTATGTATGAATTTTTTCCTGTTTTCTTTTTATTGCTTTTTCTGAATTGACGCAGATGTTCTAAGAAATGATGATGATAATGAATATGAAACTACGTGATGATATTGTGAGTTACTGATTATATAACAAGAACAAAATGATATGATAAGAATGTTTGTGCTTGTATGTGGTTATGTATCATAAATAAAAAATAAATTAATTTTAAAAAAAAGAACACTATGTTTAATAAGATCAGGGGTTTTTAGTTAGACAAAAACTACAGCTCCCCACATACCAGTCATGTCCTTGGGCCAGTCACTTAACTGAGCCTTCACTTCCTTATTTGTAAAAGAGGAATAAAAATAGTGCCTACCTAGAGAGGTTATGGTGGGGACTGGATGGCCTGATGTAATAATAATATAATGAGCATGTTAGCTCATTATCTGGTGCACAGTAAGGAACCATGAAGTGGTGACCATCATTGCTACGATTATATTAGTCTATACATAGTGTAGAGTATACTACACTAAAATATATAGATGTGAGGGTGGCCTGAATCACCCCTTTACTGATGGCATATTTCAGTAACACGAAGTAGGAGAATGTGAATTCACCTCTAAGAGGTGGCTATGCTTAGTCATGGAGAAAAACCCGGTTTCTGAGGCCACACAACTGAGAACCCATCTTGGATCCTGGTAAATATGTTGAGGTGATGAAGGCTACTTGGCGAGGACCCCTGGGGGCACAGGCAAAAACACCTCCTGCATTCTCCCTGCATCTTCAAAACAATCCTCTTCAAATTCTAAATGTGTTATCAGAAGAACACAAAAAATGCTGAAGCCAGGGCACTGATAATTTCCATGACCACACTCATCCTTAATGAAGTGGAGAAAATGGGGATCAAATATTTTCTACAGTAAGGAATAACTTGAAAAAACTTATGATTAAATCTTAAGTGACAGAAATAAAAACAGAAAATAAAGTCTATTGTGTATTATGATTACCACTAAAGATAAAGGAATAAGAAAAGTCTAAAAAGGAATATACCCAAAAGCTAATAAAAGGAATAAAGGATTAGCTAGCAGTGTTTTTTTAAACTTCTATTTTTAGAATTATTTTATAATGTGGTTCTGACCTTTAATAATGCAATCAAAGTATCTTTACTGTTTTTATAAGACATTGGGTAGGCAAATGGCAAGTAACTGTAAAATAGAAAACTAACAACAACCCATAAACAATTCAGCCACTTTATAGATGGCCTTATACTTACTAAAGGGTCGTATTCCAAAACTTAAGCTCTGGGTTAGTTTGAGACTAAAGAGCCTTTCCCTCTAGACACAACGTTATAAATCGAGGGTAGGTTCCTGTGTCAGTCCACAAAAGAGAACACGACCCAGGAAGCAATTAGATAGCATGGCCTGTGTCAATCCTGCAGGCAGTAGTAATAGCTAATAAGAACAATAATTTATTTGAAAATTTACTGGGGCTAAGGGCTTCACACGTATGAACGTATTTATTTCTCATCTCAACCCAGTGAGGTAATTATTATTCTCTTCGGTTTTCAGATGAGAAAACTAAAGTTTAAAGAAGGTAAGTAACTTGTCCAAAACCATTCGATTAGTAAGTAATGGAGCTAGGGTGGAGCCAGTGGTCAGGCCTGGAGCCTGTGCTTCTTATGCATCCTGTACACGGTCATTTCCCCCTTCTCCTCCTTGCTGCCAGGATCCACTCAACACAAACCCTTGAAATATGCACCTTTCCCCTTGGTGGCTTCTGACCTCTCTTCCACTTCCTCCTGTCCCTCTCCTTGGGACCATCTGCTCCAAATACCCTCCTGACAGCTTGCTCTCTCCTCTCCAGGTAACAATAAGTTTTCAAGCACCTGGGGCCAATCAGACAACCTCTTATAGACTTAACTGCAGAAGGCTTTAACATTAGGATTGGTGATAGTGTTTGCTAAAATCTCAATCTTGGAATATTTAGTCTGGGAACATTGCTTTTCAAGGAGTAATTTATGGAAGTGTAGTTCCCTTAAATGTAAGAACCACCAGCCTGAAGTGACTTATGATCATAAAATTACCGCAGTGTTAGAACCAAAAAGGACCTTAGAGAAGACTCATCTAGCTCACTATTTTTACAGAGGGGCTAAGAGAGATTTAAAAATCTACCAAAGAGGAAGAGAGCTGGGAATAATCATAAACTAATATTGCTGAACTGCAGCCCATGGGATAAGAAATTTATTCTAAAAGCAAGGAGCCACTATTAGTAATTACTTTATAATTAGCCCTTCATTGCTAACCTCTCTTCTTGAGACTGTCAGACACAGTTAAAAATAATCACTTCCCCCTTTTTTCAAGCCGCAGGGCCCTCGCCAGAACTGGCTATACAGGGAGCCAGCCTGAAGGAAGCTCAAGTGTGAGGTGTCCTTGGTTCCCCTAAGTAAATATCCCGAAGTACGCCGTACTCCTGCCTGCTCATTAGCTATCTGACTGAAGGTAATCCTTCTCACTATATTTCCCCAGTATGCTGGTCTGAATCTGTGGTGGACCCCAGAAAAGCCATGCCCTTTGATCCTCATTCAATATTGCTGGGTGGGAGTATTTTGATTGTTTCCCTGAAGATGTGACCCAGCCAATTGTGGGTGGTGACTTTTGATTAGATAATTTCCATGGAGGTGTGTCTCCACCCACTGAAGGTGGAGCTGCTAACTGGAATCCTTTAAAAGAGGAAACATTTTGGAGAGACTCCCTTTTAGTAAAGCCACGTGAAAGCCAGCAGAAGCTGCCATGTTCGTCATGTGCTCTTCCAACTGAGGACATTTTCTTGGCCTTGGAACTGTAAACTAGCAACTCATTAAATTCCCCCTTTTAAAAGCCATTCCATTTCTGGTATATTGCATTCTGGCAGCTAGCAAACTAGAACACCCAGCTATAAAAAAAGGTTAAAAATACTTATCTGGCAATATCGCCGTAAGAATTTAATGAGATAGTGTATACAAACACACTTGGTATATTTCCAGGTACAAGCCAAACTGACTATGATTGCCAGTGTGACTCATGTGTGGAGGTTATCAGAATGTTAGCAAAGATAATATCTCTGGAATTATGTGCATGATTTTAATTTTCTATTTTGCTGTAATTTCCTATTTTTCTTTCAATGACTACATATTACTTTTATAATCAGTAAAATATATCATACTTTTTTACAGAAAATTCTTTCTAGGGCAAGCGACTCCTGGTTGGTCGCTTTGGATTGGGCTCACTTATACTGACATTAAGTGAATGAGAGACCTTGTGCTCTCCTGGAGTTATTTTTTCAATCAAGTCTGTCTTAATAGGACAGGGAAAGAGTGAATGTAGAAAACAAATTTAGGCAGCATGAAAGAAGTTATTTTAGGGTAAGACTCACCACCCTTTTCCTTTCTACAAATCTGCCCTAGAGTTAGTTCACAATGGTTATGTTTTCATAACTTTTGTATGTTTCCTCTCAATTTAACCAGACTTTTCTGAGCACCTACTTTTTTCAGGCATAGTGCTAGGCAACCAGAGAATAAAAACAGAATTAAGGCAGAGCCCTTAATCTCAATCCTTTCCTAGATTTTAAAGCCTGCGATTTGTTTTTGAACACTCCAACCTCCCTATTTCCAAATAGGGGAAAAGATAGAAAACAAGACCAACAAAATAATGGGAATTAGTAAAGATAGGTGATGGATACCTAAGGGTTCATTATATAATTCTCTCTACTTTAGGGTATGCTTGAAATTTTCCATAATAATAATACTTTAAGCAACGGAGACAAACTACAACAAAAGGTAAATCAGCAGGAATGCTAAGTATCATTCTTGGAGAATCTTGAAAAGGACACAATTTTTCCCCCTCCAAGGTTCCCTTCACAAATATTTACTAAACACTTATACAGCAGGGATAAGTGCATGGTCTTCACTTAGCAGCTGAGAGCACCCAAATCAACATTCCAATATCCCTGAACCCATCTGGTAATTCCTCGGATACCAGGTGTCCCAGAGTGGGCATGATGTAGTCCTGGCCACTGGGTCCTACTGGGTGAGCATCAGTGAAGGGCTGGCATTTTGCTGCTCCTTTTATTCCTGAGAGTTCCCAGGAGGTGAAAATCTGTACTCACTTGTCCCATCTTCCCTGGGCCTCTGGTATTCATTCTCCCAATTACAGCTCCTTTAGGAGGCTTCTAAGTGATCACTGCGCAGACGCAGACGCTGAGGGAGCAATAGTTCCCTGGAAGGGGGCAGGAAGGAAGCAGGAATGTTAGCAGCCATTTACATTTGTAAGTCACTTAAAGTCAAAGACTGAGCTTCTCATACCCAAACCAGGAACCATTTGAGCAACAAAATAAATAATAATGGCATTGTATTTTAACCTATAGAGTAAAATAAACAACTAAGCACCCATACTAATATAAATAATCAAATATAGAAATTTGTTACAGTAAAATTTCAAATAAGAAAAGTGGGAGATGGAAAATCACCATTAGGCAAACACTGTAATAGTAATTGTTGCAGACAAGATCCACTGATGGATGCTAAAATAAATGGGCAAAAATTTGAAGATAAACAGAATTTGTATAATCTCAAAATGTCTTCCCCAAGACATGTATTAACTACAAAAAGAAAGACAGTAACTTTATATAGTGAAGAAACCAAGCAGATATCTCCTTAACCAAGCGATCAGGGTTAATGTCACCAGTGAAAAGACCAACTGACCTCACCAAGCCTGTGATCTGATGCACTAAGGGGGACACAGCTTTATCTTTGCTATTCATGCCAAAGATGTATAACTTCATTACAAGCAGGAGGAAACATCAGATCCAGTCTACAAAATAACTGATCAGTCCTCTTCAAATGGGTCAATGTCATGAAGTCAAAGGAAAACTGGGAAACTATTTCAAACTAGAGGAAACTAAGGATAAACAAAAACTAAATACAAAGAGTTGCATGGGTGGTTCAGTGGTAGCATGCTCGCCTTCCCTGCAGGAGGCCCAGGTTTGATTCCTGGGCCATGCACCACTACACCCCTAAAAAAAGTTAAATTAGAATTTTACTGTAACTTTTAAATTAGTTATTTAAAAAAAAGCAGAGACAATATAATCCAAATCCACATATGGTAGTAAAATTAATTCTTAAAGAGAATCACTATTTTTCTGTATTCTTAGTGTCTCAAACTGACTTTTTAGTTGAAGCAAGAAACACTATGATCTCAGCTTTGTACTAAAAGGCTTGAGACAGGAGAAATAAGAGGGCAAAAATAAAGAGTAGTTGAGAAGGAAAAAAATAAATAGGTTTAAAATTCCACATTGGGAGAATTTTAAAATCTGAAACGTAAACAGTAAAAAGCATGGTTCCACTGACCCCACCCACAGAAATAAAGGAAGTGTTGTGAGAATACTATGAACAACTTTATGCTAATAAACTTGACACTGTAGATGAAACGGACAACTTTCTAGAAAGGCATGAACAATCAACATTGACTTGAGAAGAAATAAACAACCTCAATAAACCAATCACAAGTAAAGAAATTGAATCAGTCATTAAGAAACTCCCCAAAAAGAAAAGTCCAGCACCAGGTGGCTTCACATATGAATTCTACCAAACATTCAAGAAAGAATTAGTACCAATCCTGCTCAAACTCCTCAAAAATATTGAAGCGGAGGGAAAACTACCTAACTCATTCTACAAAGCCAACATCACCCTCATATCAAGCCATACAAAGATATTACAAGAAAAGAAAACTACAGACCAATCTCTCTGATGAATATAGATGCAAAAATCCTCAACAAAATTCTTGCAAATCGAATCCAGCAGCACATTAAAAAAATTACACACCATGACCAAGTAGGATTCATCCCAGGTATGAAAGGATGGTTCAACATCAGAAAATCAATTAATGTAATACACCATATCAACAAATCAAAGCAGAAAAACCACATGATCATCTCGATTGATGCTGAAAAGGCATTTGACAAAATTCAACATCCTTTCCTGTTGAAAACACTCCAAAGGACAGGAATAGAAGGGAACTTTTTCAACGTGATGAAGGGAATATTTGAAAAACCCACAGCTAACATCATCCTCAATGGGGAAAAACTGAAAACTTTCCCCCTAAGATCAGAAACAAGACAAGGATGTCCACTATCACCACTGTTATTCAACATTGTGATAGAAGTTCTAGCCAGAACAATTAGACAAGAAAAAGAAATACAAGGCATCAAAATTGGAAAGGAAGAAGTAAAACTCTCAGCATTTGCAGATGATATGATACTATATGTTAAAAACCTCGAAAAATCTACAAAAATACTACTACAGCTAATAAATGAGTACAGCAAAGTGGCAGGTTACAAAATCAACACTCAAAAATCTGTAGTGTTGTGATGACCCGATGAATCCTAGAATGATTTGATCACTGACTGGAAAAGTATTTGCAAGCCCCCTTCAGGGAATGGTGAGAGCCGGAAGAAATTCAACTTCCCCAAGTTGAATTCTTGATATTCTTACAAGCAGTGTGGACAACCAAAGCTATAGGCTGAGCCCCCAGACTTGGGGTTTGTTCATGTGAAACTTAACCCCACAAAGGATAGGTCAAATCTACTTAAAATTTAGGCCTAAGAGTCAACCCCAAGAGAGCCTCTTTTGTTGCTCAGATGTGGCCTCTCTCTCCAGCCAACATGACGAGCAGTCTCACCACCCTCCCCCTCTCTGGGTGGGACATGACTCCCAGGGGTGTGGACCTTCCTGGCAACATGGGACAGGGATCCGGGAATGAGCTGAGACTCAGCATCAAAGATCTGAGAAAAACCCTAGAATGAGCTGAGAATTAACATCAAGGGATTGAGAGAACCTTCTGGACCAAAAGGGGGAAGAGTGAAATGAGACTAAGTGTCAATGGCTGAGAGATTCCAAACAGAGTTGAGAGGTTATCCTGGAGGTTATTCTTATGCATTAAGTAGATATCACCTTGTTGTTCAAGATGTAGCGGAGAGGCTGGAGGGAACTGCCTGAAAATGTAGAGCTGTGTTCCAGTAGCCATGTTTCTTGATGATGATTGAACAATGATATAGCTTTCACAATGAGACTTTGTGAATGTGAAAACCTTGTGTCTGATGCTCCTTTCAGTTACTATATCAACAGAAGAGTAGAGCATATGGAATAAAAATAAATAATAAGGGGAATAAATGTTAAAATAAATTCAGTTTGAAATGCTAGTGGTAAATGAAAGCGAGGGGTAAGGGGTATGGTATATACAATATTTTTTTTCTCTATTATCATTTTATTTCCCCTTTTTCTGTTGTCTTTTTATTTCTTTTTCTAAACCGATGCAAATGTACTAAGAAATGATGAATATGCAACTATGTGATGATATTAAGAATTACTGATTGTATATGTAGAATGGAATGATATCTTAATGTTTTGTTTGTTAATTTTTTTTAATTAATTTAAAAAGTTTAAAAAATAAAAATAAAAAAACAAAAAAAAATTTGTAGTGTTTCTATACACTAGTAATGAACATTATGAGGGGGAAATCAAGAAAAAAAATCAATTTACAATTGCAACCAAAAGAATAAAATATTTAGGAATAAATTTAATTAAGGATACAAAAAACCTATATACAGAAAACTGCAAGAAATTATTCAAAGAAATCACAGAAGACCTAAATAGATGGAAGGGCATACCATGTTCATGGATTGGAAGACTACATATAGTTAAGATGTCAATTCTACTTAAACTGATTTACAGATTCAATGCAATACCAATTAAAATCCCAAAAACTTACTTTTCAGAAATAGAAAAACCAATAACCAAACTTATATGGAAGGGCAGGGTGCCCCAAATAGCTAAAAGTATCCTGAGAAAGAAAAATGAAGTCGGAGGTCTCATACCACCTGACTTTAAGGTGTATTATGAAGCTACAGTGATCAAAACAGCATGGTACTGCATAAAGATAGATATACTGACCAAAGGAATCGAATAGAGTCTTCAGATATAGACTCATCTATGGACAATTGATCTTTGAAAAGGCAGTTAAGCCAACTCACCTGGGACAGAACAGTCTCTTCAATAAATGGTGCCTAGAGAACTGGATAGCCACATGCAAAAGAATGAAAGAGGATTCATATCTCACACCCTATACAATTAATTAACTCAAAACAGATCAAAGATCTAAACATTAGATCTAAGACCATAAAACTCTTAGAAGACAATGTAGGGAAATATCTTATAAATCTTATAATAGGAGGCAGTTTCCTAGACCTTACACCCAAAGCATGAGCATTGAAGAAAAAAATAAATAAATGGAAACTCCTCAAAATTAAGCACTTTTGTGTATCAAAGAACTTCATCAAGAAAGTAAAAAGACAGTCTACATAATGGGGGACAATATTTGGAAACAATATATCAGATAAAGGTCTAGTATCCAGAATATATAAAGAGATTTTTCAACTCAACAACAAAAAGGCAGCCCAATTACAAAATGGGCAAAAGACTTGAACAGACACTTCTCACAAGAGGAAAAACAAATGGCCAAAAGGCACAGGAAGAGATGCTCAACTTCCCTGGCCATTAGAGAAAAGCAACTCAAAATCATCTCACACACACCAGAATGGCCATTATCAATAAAACAGAAAACGACAAGCACTGGAGAGGATGTGGAGAAAGAGACACACTTATCCACTGTTGGTGGGAATGTCAAATGGTACAACCACTCTGGAAGGCAGTTTGGCAGGTCCTCAGGAAGCTAAGTATAGAATTGCCATATGACCTGGCAACCATTGCTAGGCCTCTAAACAGAGGACTGAGGGCAAGGACACAAATGGACATTTGCACACTAATTAGCAGCATTATTTACAATTGCCAAGAGATGGAACCAGCCAAAATGTCCATCCACAGAGAGTTGACTAAACAAACTGTGACATTTACATAAGATGGAATATTATGCAGCTGTAAGACAGAATAAAGTTATGAAGTATGTAACAACATGGATGGACCTTAAGGACATTATGCTGAGTGAGATTAGCCAGAAACAAAAGGACAAATACTGTAAGGTCTCATTGATATGGACTGACGTTAGTGAATAAACTTGGAATATTTCATTGGTAACAGAGACCATCAGGAGATAGAAATAGGGTAAGACATTGGGTAATTGGAGCTGAAGGGATACAGACTGTGCAACAGGACTGAATGTAAAAACCCAGAAAGGGACAGCACAATACTACCTAACTGTAATACAATTCAGTTAAAACACTGAATGAAGCTGCATGTGAGAATGATAGAGGGAGGAGGGCTGGGGGCATAAATGAAATCAGAAAGAAAGATAGATGTTAAAGATTGAGATGGTATAACCTAGGAATGCCTAGAGTGTACAATAATAGAGACTAAATGTACAAATTTTAAAAATGTTTTTACATGAGGAAGAACAAAGGAATGTCATTACTGCAGGGCGCTGAAAATAGATGGTAATTAATATTTTAAAATATCACCTTAACGTGTGAGACTAAAGCAAAAAATGTTTATTTGGTACAAAATTTATATTTTGACTGGTGCATTTCCTAATATAACTTATGTAGATAGTTTGACTGAACACCATAAGTACTTGGAATCATGGGTAGGACATGAGATTTTTGTTGGTTTGCCCAGAGTGATGCCCCGATGAATCCCAGAGTGATTCGATCAGTGAGTGGAAAAGTAATTGCAAAGCCCCCTTGGGGGAATGGTGAGAACGGGGAGAAATTCAACTTCCCCAAGTTGAATTCTTGATATTCTCACAAACGGTGTGGACAACGAAAGCTATAGGCTGAGCCCCCAGTCCTGAGGTTTGTTTATATGAAACTTAACCCCACAAAGGATAAGTCAACTCTACTTAAAATTTAGGCCTAAGAGTCACCCCCAAGAGAGCCTCTTTTGTTGCTCAGATGTGGACTCTCTCTCCAGCCAACATGATGAGCAGTCTCACCACCCTCCCCTTCTCTGCGTGGGACATGACTCCCAGGGGTGTGGACCTTCCTGGCAACGTGGGACAGAAATCCTAGAATGAGCTAAGACTCAGCATCAAGGGATTGAGAAAAACCCTATAGTGAGCTGAAACTGAGCATCAAGGAATTGAGAAAAACTTCTCGACCAAAGGGGGAAGAGTGAAATGAGACAAGGTGTCAATGGCTGAGAGATTCCAAACAGAGTCGAGAGGTTATCCTGGAGGTTATTCTTATGCATTCAGTGGATGGGAGAGGCTGGAGGGAACTGCCTGAAAATGGAGCTGTGTTCCGGTAGCCATGTTTCTTGAAGATGACTGAATAATGATATAGCTTTCACAATGTGACTGTGTGATTGTGAAAACCTTGTGTCTGATGCTCCTTTTATCTACCTTGTCAACAGACGAGTAGAATATATAGAATAAAAATAAATAATAGGGGGAACAAATGTTAAAATAAATTTAGTTTGAAATGCTAGTGATCAATGAAAGTGAGGGGTAAGGGGTATGGTAGGTATCTTTTTTTTTTTCTGTTTTCATTTTATTTCTTTTTCTATTGTCTTTTTATTTCTTTTTCTGAATGGATACAAATGTTCTAAGAAATGATGAATATGCAACTAAGTGATGACATTGTGAATTACTGATTATCTATGTTAATTTTTATTTCATTTTTTAATTTTTTTAATAAATAAATATGTAAAAAATGAATGAGGTAGAAAAACAGGACAAATACTGTATGGGCTCACTGATATGAACTGACAGTGAATAAACTTGGAGAATTTCAGTTGGTACACAGAGACCATCAGGAGGCAGAAGTAGGGTAAGACATTGGATAACTAGCTGAATGGATACAGAATGTGCAACAGGACTGATTGTAAAAATTCAGAAATGGATAGCACAATACTACCTAACTGTAATACAATTATGTTAGAACACTGAATGAAGCTGAATGTGAGAATGATAGAAGGCTGGGGACACAAATGAAATTAGAAAGACAGATGATAAAGACTGAGATGATATAATCTAGGAATGCCTAGAGTGTATAATAACAGTGACTAAATGTACAAATTTAAAAACATTTTTGCATGAGGAAGAACAAAGGAATGTCAATACTGCAGAGTGTTGAAAATAGATGGTAATTAACATTTTAAAATTTTAACTTATGTGTGAGACCAAAGCAAAAAATGTTTATTTGATACAAAATTTATATTTTGACTAATGCAGTTCCTAATATAACTTATGTGAACAGCTTAATTGAACATCATAAATACATGGAAACTTGAGTAGGGCAGAGTGATTTGAACAGTGAGTACAAAAGTATCTGCAAAGTCCTCTTGGGGGAATGATGAGAAAAGGGGAAAATTCAACTTCCGCAAGTGGAGAACTCTTGATGTTCTCACAAATGGTGGGGACAATCAAAGCTATAAGCTGAGCCCCCATTCTTGGGGTTTGTTCATATGAAACTTAACCCCACAAAGGATAGGTCAAGCCTACTTAAAATTAGGCCTAAAAGTCACCCCCAAGAGAACCTCTTTTATTGCTCAGATGCAGCCTGTCTCTCCAGCCAATGCAACAAGCAAACTCACCGCCCTCCCCCTCTCTACGTGGGACATGACTCCCAGGGGTGTGGACCTTCCTGCCAATGTGGGACAGAAATCCTAGAATGAGCTGGGACTCAGCATCAAGAGATTGAGAAAACCTTCTCGACCAAAAGGGGGAAGAGCGAAATGAGACAATATAAAGTGTCAATGGCTGAGAGATTCCAGAGTCAAGAGGTTATCCTGGAGGTTATTCTTACGCATGAAATAGATATCACCTTGTTAGTCAAGACGTAATGGAGAAGACATGCTACCTCTCTCTTGCTCCTGTGTTTCTTAATGTGCTAGTCCCGCTGTCTACAACATCATTTCTCTCGACCTAATACCCATTGGACAAATCCTTAGTTTTCCTTTCCAGTCCTACTAAAAGTTTCCGCCTGTAAAGAGGCACAGACATACAAAGCTGGTGGGAATATTAATGGATACAACTTTTAAGGAGAACAGTTTTGCTTTTCTATTAAAATTACAAATATGCACATACTTCAATTAGCAATTCCACTTCTAGGAATTTAAGCCACGGATATATTCAGACACTTGTGAAATAATGAATTATAAGAG
Source organism: Tamandua tetradactyla (assembly GCF_023851605.1). Taxonomy (NCBI): domain Eukaryota; kingdom Metazoa; phylum Chordata; class Mammalia; order Pilosa; family Myrmecophagidae; genus Tamandua; species Tamandua tetradactyla. Next base: position 26,805,160 of record NC_135336.1, on the reverse strand, counting down.
TATTCATTGCAGAATTACATGTAATAGTAAAATATTGTAAACAACCTAAATTCCAAAAAATTGGGAACTGGTTAGATACATTAATAGAAATCCATATAGTGAATACCATGCAGCTGTCAAATGAACAAGGACTTCTTTTATGTATAGGTCTAGGAAAATCTCCAGTGCATAATGTGCTGGTTTGAAACTGTTACAAATGCCAGAAGAGCCATGTTCTTTTAATCCAGTCTTGCGGGGGTCAGACCTGTTGTTGGGTGGGACCTTTTGACTAGGTTTGTTTCCATACAGATGTGACCCCACCCATTCAAGGTGGATCTTAACCCTTTCCTAGAGACCTTTATGAGAGAGAACTAAGAGAGAAAGAAAGCACCACAAGGGAAGAAAGAAAGATCCATAGGAGCTGAGACAGCCATTCTGAAACCAACCCAGAAGAGAAGGGCCAGCAGACATCACTATGTGCCTTTCCATGTGACAGAGGAACTCCAGATGCCATCGGCCTTTCTCCAGAGTTAAGGCATCTTTCTCTGGATGCCTTAATTTGGACATTTTCATGGCCTTAGAACTGTAAATCTGTAACCTAATAAATCCCCTTTGTAAAAGCCAAAAAAAAAAAAAAAAAGGAAAAGAAAAGATGTAATGGAGAGGCTGGAGGGAACTGCCTGAAAATGTAGAGCTGTGTTCCAGTAGCCATGTTTCTTGAAGATGATTGTATAATGATACAGCTTTCACAATGCATCTGATGCTCCTTTTATCTGCCTTATCAACAGACAAGTAAAACATACGGAACAAAGATGAATAATAGGGTGAACAAATGTTAAAATAAATTTAGTAGATTGAAATGCTAGTGATCAATGAAAGGGAGGGGCAAGAGGTATGGTATGTATGAATTTTTTTTCTGTTGTCTTTTTATTTCATTTTCTGAGTCGATGCAAATGTTCTAAGGAATGATCATGATGATGAATATGCAACTATGTGATGCTATTGTGAATTACTGATTATATATGTAGAACAGAACGATCACATGTCAAGAACGTTTGTGTTTGTTACATTTTTTTAGAAATTAAAAAATTAATAATAAAAAAAAAAAAGCCTGGTTCTATCTCCTTCTGAGCTCACCCCAATACAAGCGCCATTCTGTTCACTAACACCAAAATTTTCTTAAGGGTGTTGGGCCCCATATCTTGTACATGGTACTTACTCTTGGCCATGTCTATGGCCTCCTGATCCTCTACAACTGAATATTCTGAAGTGGTGCTTCTCCTCTGTGTCTCCATGAGAAGCTGCTGCTTGACGTGCCCTTTGTTCCAGGAACCCACAAGGTTCTCAACCACAGAGGGAGTGACCCAAGCACACTGCAGTGGACAAACCTGCCTCTGGGCAGAGAGCTGAAATCAGATGGCCCTGCAACACCCATTTTACAGCAAGAGTTGTTAAGAAGTAAATTTAATTGAGAAACATTTGTAACTGTCTATATATTATATGTTACATGGTATAACAGAATTCACAGGAGTTTCTGGTGGGAGATTTCAATGAAGGTTCCTTGTGTCCCTATGTGTCATTTTCTGCTATACCTGAGAATGCTATAGTGGGTTCCTGTAAGAGCTCACTTTCTGCAGTCATTAGGGGAATATCAACGAGGTTTGAGGAGTTCTCAGGGAATGGGGAAAAAAACAAGGAGTCAGAAATCAGAAGCAACGAAGTTCAAATTCTGGCTACCAGAGGCATAAATGGTTTTGGGCAAGTGACCTAAGTTTCTGGATCTGTTTTTCCATTTACTTAAAAAGCATTTCTCAATGTGTAATTCCAAGAGTGCCTATACTAAATACACAGAAGAGGTTTTTTTAAAACTCTTTTAATGGTTCCTGGGACCCATTCCAGAGAAAATATAATGGGTTGGAACAGCTGGGCCTGGGACTCAGAAAAATGAATCCCAGATGCTTCTTCAGTTTTGAGAAACACTGAAATAAGAGAATGGACCTGTAATACAATAGATCGTCCAAAGATGTTAATTTTCCTTCTAGTGAAAAGCAGTAAGGAGTTATGTGAAAATGAGGTTTTTAAAATGCATTTGACTAGTTTTTTACTGTGTTTTACTATCAAACTGCATATGTGTGCTGCCTGGGCATCCATCTTACTTTGGCTAAGCCATCTGCCTCAACACTGACCTTTAGCCTAAGAAATAAGCAGTTTCCAGCCCCGGGGCACACACTCCCCAGAGCCCAAACCCACTAGCACAGCCCTAGTAAGTCTCACCCAAAACCTAAAGCTGGTCCCAAATGATAAACTAACTATCCTACTGCTCTCGGACCACCCAGTTCCTTTCCCTTTTTGGCATGTTTGCTTTAATCCTTGTATCCCACAGGACATCTAGTAACCTCCACGATGAACTACAAATAAATGCACAAGCCCATGGGGTCCCTTTAGCTCTGCTTGTGTGCTCCCCACCTGCTAGCTGAGCCACCCTAGCTGGTCACACTTCCTGTGACCCCCTCATGACACCCCTTCTTCTCTCCCTGAGACCTGAGTAACAAACTAACTTTTCTCGTGCATTATGGCCTCAATGTCCCACTGTGCAATAACTGACCTTCACCCAGATCCAAATTTAAAATTCAACCTAATCAATCTACAAGACTCCATCATTTAGAAATGACCAGCGAAGTAAACCACAGTATTCAACTCAACATTAAAATGTTAACAGAAGGAACTGATTTAATTAATTACAGCATATGTGTAATTTCATTAAAAATGGCACATTTTAATTTATGGGAATGTGTTCAGGATAGCTAAGTTAAAAAGCTATCCAGAATATAAAAATGTATGTAGGATACAATCTTATGCACTATATGTGGGTGTGCATGTCGTTTATATGGAAAATAACAGAAGGAATCGCTAATGGTGTCTCCTGATTATGTGATGAGGGAATTTTTTATCTCTTCTACCCCTTCAAATTTTTCTAAAAGGGAGCTTTTATTGATAATATAATTTTTAAATATATTGAGACTTAGGAAGACAGGGATTATAACTTTTAGTTACATAGGATTGGTGGCAATTTATCCATAGAACTTTTGAGAAAACCTGTTATAAATAGGCCCCGACAACCCCAATCTCAAAGAATCTCAGAGGCTATCAATATTTTTCAGTGCCAGAGAACCCCGTGATTTCAGTTCGAAATTCCAATTCCTAGGCTCCATTCCCCAAAATTTTTATTTTAAAGGCCAGGGAATCCATATTTTTTAACAGGAGCCCAGATACGCAACCAAAGAGAACTACTGTTGATTGATGGTTTAATAAAAGAAAAAAACATGACTGACTGGCTTTCCATGTTCTACTCTAAATAAAAAAAATCTTCTAAGAGATGGTTAGTTCTCAAATCATTCGCGTGCATCTCGGAAAAAAGCACATTATACATCAAGTTGCATATAAAATATGATCAGTAGAGATGATTTTACCCCTCTTCCCAAGATTATGTTCTCAAACAGTTCTGTAACAGTTCAGTACTTCTCTTTAATGAATGTTTTTAGTCTGATCAAAGCGATGGACAGTCTTTCTCTAAAGTGCACACAGACACGCACACAAAAACAGCAATTTCATGTGGTTTATAGTCTTCATAAAGGCCAACCATGTTCTAGAAAATAAAATTCCAAAAAGATAAACTAAGGTCCAATCTCTCTCCCAGGTGAGAAACATTTCAGTACTATCCCACCCCAGGTGCTCAGAGTAATTTTCCACGTTCTCTTTTACACCCAACTTCTCAACTTTATTATACCAGGAATCGTAGGATCCCTAGGTAGGATTCCCTGACTTGCCTGCATCCTGAATACCTTCGTTTCCCTTCTTAAAAAAAGAAAGAAAGAAAAATCCTACTTACCTCAAACCTTAAATTACGATCTTTTTTATAAACAGAGAGCTGGAGAGATCTACCTGTGCCCTCGCCACCTCCCGGTCCTCCTGCCTCACTCACCTTGAACGCTGACGGCCCTGCAACTCCCTGTGGATAACTGCTTTCCCGCGGCCACCAACCCACAGGCTTTTTCTCAGCCCATTCCCCCGGGGCTTTTCTAATTCTTTCAAACTAAGAGTTAAGGGCCCTAACTGAATGGGAAACCGAACCTTAACAGGCAGCGATCAGCCAGACACTAGGTCACTGGAGAGCCTGAGCAAGGCCAGGTGTCCCTGTAGTGCTTTTAAAATCCAAGTGAGGTCACCCTTTTGGTGAAAGCTCAGAACTCGCAGGCCCCTCCTCGCAGGCCCAGTCTACACCCAGCCGTTTCCTAGTTGAAACCCAAGGGAAAGTGGGCTTCGAGGAGGAAGGGATTTTCTTCAAGACTGATGCGCCCGGCGGGGAGGGAGCTGCTGGAGCGGCCCCAGCATATTTGCGCCGGGCTCTGGGGGTGGCCCTGGGTTTCGCCCCACCGGACAGCGTTTCAGCCGCGGTGGAGCCCCCGCACCTGAGCCGGTGCCTCCCGCCAGGCTCGCCCTCCCGCCAGGCTCGGCCTCCCCAGGCCCCCTGCCCGGCCCCTCCGCGCCAGCCGAGGCAGGACGGCCCCACCGAGGCTGAGCCGCGCCGGCCCTGCCGGCCCGGAGACAGAGCCCGGCCTGCGCCCGGGATCGCCCAAAAGGCGCCCGCAACCGCCCTCCGCACGCAACCGTGAGCCGCGGGCGCCCGCAGAGCCAAGGCCGGGCGTACTCACCCAGACGCTGCGGCCACATGCCCGGCCCAGAGAAACGCGAGGCGGGGCAAAGCGGCCGCAAGGACCGCCCCCGCCGCCCCGAGGCGCCTCCTGAGCGCGGGCTCCGCCTCCCCGCGCGGGGAGATTCGCTTTAGCCTCTGCTTGGAGGGCGGCTCTGGTGGTTTTGCCGCCCCCGGCGAGTAACAAGCCTGGCGCACCCGGACGGACCGTACCTGGGTTCTGGATGCAAGGATCCCTGGAGGAGGGGGAAGGAGGGTTGGACATCTTGGCTTTTGGGTAACCTTAAAGCCTCGTGTCAATTCTGCACTAGGTACTAGACACTTCCCGAAGTCCATCCCCGTAGGTGCTCACGAAGTAAATAGGAACCTTCCTGTTTTATGGAGTGAGGCTTTGGAGGTTAATGAACCGGCTTTACATCACCCAGACTCATCTGCACGATGTGCCACATTACCTGGATTTTCCCATTTCCCAAGGCTATCAAGAATTTTAAATAAATAAATTGAAAAAAATCTTAATTTCTTCAAAGATTATTTTCAGAAAAAACAGTTGTTTTTTTTCAGGAAGCCAAGACAGGATTGTATTTAACTAAAGATCCTCGTGAAAAACCATAAGTTCTTCACATGGTTGTATATTCATCATCATGATCATTTCATAGAACATTTTAGAACATTTGCATCAATTCAGAAAAAGAAATAAAAGACAACAGAAAAATATTCATGCATACTATACGCCTTACCCCTCCCTTTCATTGAACACTAGCATTTCAATCTACTGAATTTATTTTAACATTTGTTCCCCCTATTATTTATTTATTTTTGATCCATATGTTTTACTTGTCTGTTGATAAGGTAGATAAAAGGAGCATCAGACACAAGGTTTTCACAATCACACAGTCACATGGCGAAAGCTACATCATTATATAGTCATCTTCAAGAAACATGGCTACCAGAGCACAGCTCTACATTTGCAGGCAAATATTGTGAATTACTGATTATATATGTAGAATGGAATGATCATATGGTAAGAATGTGTTTGTATGTTGGTACATTTAATAAATAAAATACATTAAAAAAGGAAAAAGAAAAGAAAAATCATGAGTTCTGCTTATGCAAGCAGCATGGCAGGCTAGATTCTCCAAGACACCCTCCCACCCTGCTCGCGGTGAAACAGAGGGACTTCTCCAAGAACCGCTCCATCCACCCTCACCACACAAAACCCAAACCCCACAGGAAGAAACATTGCCAAGGTTGTTGAATTCTGAGTAGGAGATCTGGGGCCCTGCTGATGACACACGGGAGGTCCGTGGTGGCACCGTGATCCGGGGCTGACGAAGAGCCCAACCTGAGCCTCCCTCACCAAGCCAGGACCACTAATGATGCAATGACAATCACTTCTGGAAAACAATCCTCAGTTTAGTAGCAAAGGATTCAAACAGTTCACAAAAAAGTTGATTTTTTTTGATCACCAGGCATAGAAGGCCATGCATGAGTGACAGTGAGCAGAACTAATACCTAATCGATTAAACCTCCAAGAGCAAATACCAAATATTAAAAAAAAACAGAAAATGAGGGAACTGCCTGAAAATGTAGAGTTGTGTTCCAGTAGCCATGTTTCTTGATGATGATTGTTTAATGATACAACTTTCACAATGTGACTGTGTGATTGTGAAAACCTTGTGCCTGATGCTCCTTTTATCTACCCTACCAACAGATGAGTAAAACATATGGAATAAGAATAAATAAACGATAAGGGAAACACATGTTAAAATAAATTTAGTAGATTGAAATGCCAGTTATCAATGAAAGGAAGGGGTGGGGGTATGGTATGTATTAAATTTTTTTCTGTTTTCTTTTTATTTATTTTTCAGTAGATGAGTAGAACATACGGAATAAAAACAAATAATGGGGGGAACAAATGTTAAAATAAATTTAGATTGAAATGCTAGCGATCAATGAAAGGGAGGGGTAAGGGGTATGGTATGCATGAATTTTTTTCTGTTGTCTTTTTATTTCTTTTTCTGAATTAATGCAAATGTTCTAATAAATGATCATGATGATGAATATACAGCTATGTGATGATATTGTGAATTACTCATTATATATGTAGAATGGAATGATCATAAGTTAAGAATATTTGCACTTGTTATATTTTTTAAAAATTAGAAAATTTAAAAAAAACAGAAAAGCTGTATATGAATTTTTTAAGGAAGAAAAAAGACTACTTACCTATTTATCAATTACAAAGGGGAAAAGTTACCGTTACTTTGAAGAAATCTGGTATATACCCCATTAACCAAGTACTCAAAATAAATTTCACGGGTTAATATAGACATCACACAAGAGATGATGCTCTAAAGACATAACATTGCCTATGTCATATTCTTGCCAGAAGTGCATAGTAAGAATTTAATCATGAGTAATGGTCAGACAAGCCCAAATTAAGGAACATTTTACAAAGCAACAGATCTGTACCCTTTGAAATGCCAATGTTATGAAAGAGGGAAAGAAGAGGAACTGTTTCAAATTGAAGAACAAGATTTGACATCTAAATTCAGTGCATGTTTGTGGATTAGGGGAAGGAAAGGTACTATAAAATATATTATTGAGACAACTGGAAAAATTCCAAAAATCTAATTATTGAGACTTGGAGAAATTTGAATACGTACAATGTGGTAAATTAAAAATTGCCTCACTTTTTTTTTTTACATTCCTCTCATTAAGAAGCAGAGATATATTTCCTCTCCCCTTAAATCTGCGCTGGCCCATGACGCTTTGACAAGAGAATGTATACAGCGTAAATAAAGCTATGCCAATCCCAGTACAGTTTCCACTTCCTATCTCTAGAATCATTCATTCTTAGAAAGCTAAGCCACCGTTAAAAGAAGTCCAATGATCCTGAGGCTGCCATGTAATGACAAAGTCAAAGCTGAAGAGGTGGAGAGTCCATGTGGGAAAAAGAGAGAGGCCCAGGCACCTTTCAACTGTTTTCAGCCCCCAGTCATTTAGTCACCCCAGCTGAGGCTCCAGACATCATGGAAGACAGATGAGTCTTCACCACTATTCCATATTTGAATTCTTGACCCACAGAATCATGAAATATGATCATAATAAATTGTTGCTTCAAGCCTCTAGGTTTTGAGGTAGCTTGATACATAGCAATAGATAATCAAAACAAATCATATATTTCATAGTAATAGACTATCAATGCTAAATTTCCTGAATTTGATAATCATGTTGTAGTTACATAGGAAAATGACCATTTTCTTAAGTATTTAATGATGAAGTATATTGATGTCTACAATTTACTCTCAAATAGTTCAGCTAAGATAGATAGATATGTAAAGAGAGAGAAATATGGCAAAATATTAACAATTGGTGAATCTAGAACAGGTGTTTGTTGAGTAATTTTTGCAACTTCTCCAAGACTTGAAATTTTTCAAAATAAAAAAGGGAGAAAGGATTAAATCACAAAGATGAAAAAACAATGGTGAGGCTTCCCCTTTGGGCCAAGGTGAAATAACAGAAACCAGATTTACCATCTGTGTTAGTTTGCCAAAGCTAATACCACACACTGATTATCTTAAACAACAGTAATTTACTGTCTCACAATTTTGTAGGTGATAAGTCCAGATGAAGGTTTCAACAGGGCTTGCTCTCTCCCAGAGTCTGAAGCATTCTGGTAGTCACTTACCACTACTCCTTGGTGTTCTTTGGCTTGCATCTCAGCCTCCATCACACAGAGATCTGTCATATTCTCTCTCTCTTCCTAACTGACTGTGACCACATTTCCTCAGTTTACATGGCTCAGCCATATTGGATTAGGTCCCAACCCTGATTCAGTTTGGTCTCATCCAAATAGATTATTCAAAGGTCCTATTTACAAGTGAGTTCCAATCCACAGGACCAGTGGTAGATTTGAATATGTCTTTGGCGGGAAGGGGGGAGGCATGATTCAGTCTATCATACCATCCCACTGGAAACATCTGGGGAAAAAATAGACAAAATATATGAAATAACAGTTTTCAGGACACTGAACATCAAGCAATGGACAATGATCTCTTAGAAAAGAAAATACACAAGGTGAAGCCCACAACTGCTCCGACATATTACCTTAAGAAAATTTCCAGACCATGGGATATGGGGGAAAAACTGAGGAAGAGCCTGACAGACTCTCTGAACTGAGGAGACAAACACTATTGTCCAGGGAGAACAAGACAACTACAGTGCACAGGAGAGAACAACAGAAGGAAGAGAGATGCAGAGAAAGAAAAAAGATGCACAGAAGATTTGCAGAAGGTCCCCCTCCAGTATCCAGCAGAATATTTACTGATCAGTGGATGCATGTGCAGAAACTGCCCTGGGCCAGGGAGAGGACCACCTGTAAGGATTAGAGGAAATAGTGCCTGTCACTCACACCCGGTTGAGAATAGTACCTACTTCCACTAGTTAGCCTGGAAAAATCCATGGTCCACAAAGCAAAGATAGTGTAGTATCTCCCAAAACAAAGCTCAAGAAAATATATAGGTACACAAAAATATATTGCACCCAACATTGTAAAACCTTCTGGCATCCAAAGACTATCAGGCATGCAAAAAAGCAAGGAAACATAAGCCACATTGAGAATCATCAGGCCAAAGCAACCCAGAACTGACACAGATGTTAGAATTAACATATAAGACATCAAAACAGTTATTATAATTGTATATATTCAAAAAGTTAGAGCTGTGGAATAATAAGCAAAGACTCAAATTGTAATTGAGAAAAGAAAAAGCTCAAATGTGGCCTCTCTCTCTAAGCCAACTCAGCAAGTGAACTCATTGCCCTCCTCCCTACATGAGACATGACTCCCAAGGGTGTAAATCTCCCTGGAAACTTGGAACAGAAATCCCAGGATGAGCCAGGAGCTGGCATCATAGGATTGAGACAGACTTTTTGACCAAAAAGAGTAAGAGAGAAATGAGACATAATAAATTTCCAGTGGCTGAGAAATTTCAAACAGAAGTGAGGTTATTCTTACGCATTATATAGATACCCCTTTTCAGTTTATGGTATATTGGAAGGGCTAGAGAAAAGTACCTGAACCTGTTGAGCTGTGCTCTGGTAGCCTTGATTCTTGAAGACGATTGTATAATGATACAGCTTTAACAATATGACCATATGATTGTGAAAACCTGTGTCTGATGCTCCTTTCTTCCAGGGTATAACAGATGAGTTAAAAAAAAAAAAAAAAAAAAAAACGATAGCAATAAATAAATAATGGGGGAAGGATAAGAGGTAAAAAAAATTGGGTAGATTGAAATATTAGTGGTCAATGAGAGGGAGGAGTAAGGGGTATGGTATTTATGAGCTTTTTCTTTTTTTCCCCTTTTCTGTAGTGATGCAAATATTCTTAAAATGGTAAAAGTGATGAATACACAGCTATGTGATGATATTGTGAGGGGCTGATTGTATATTATGGATGGACTGTGTGTGTGTAAAAATTTCTTAATAAAAATATTTTTTAAAATTATAATTGAAGAGATGAAAAGTAAAAAGCATGACAACAATACCGTATGTACCAAAATGGAAGAAATAGAAATAAGGTTCTTAAACTATATGAGAAGTGGTATAACATCACTTGAGACAGTATAGCAAAGTATGTACACTTTTAAACCTTAGGGAATCTCTAAAATAAAATAATTACAGCTAATAAGGCAAGAGAAGAGATAAAATGGAATAAAAAATATTCAGTTAATTCAAAAAATGGCAGGAAAACAGGAAAAGGTGGGAAAAGAACAGATGAGGCAAATAGAAAACAAATAGCAATTTGGTATACTGAAATCTTACCATATTAATAAGCACATTAAATGTAAATGGCATAAAAAGACAGAGATTGTCAGATTGGATTAAAAAAAAATCTAACTACGTACTGCCTATAAGAGTTGCATTTTAAATATAAAGATAATATAACAAATAGATTAAAAGTAAAAGGGTGGAAATAGATATACTATGCTAACATTAGTCAAAAGAAAACAGGACTCCTTTAAAACAAGACAAAATAGATTTCACAGCAAAGAGTATCACCAGGTTAAAGAACATCATATCATGATGATTAAGGGGACATTTCATCAAGAAAACACGCAATCTTAAACATTTAGGCACCAATAACAGAGCATCAAATACATGAAGTAAAAACCAATGAACTTCCATCAGCAGACAAGCGGCTAAACAAACATGTGGTATATACATACGATGGAATATTATGCAGTTGTAACACAGAATAAAGTTATGAAGTATGTAACAACATGGATGGACCTTGAGGGCATTATGCTGAGTGAGATTAGCCAAAAACAAAAGGACAAATACTGTATGGTCTCACTGATATGAACTGACATTAGTGAATAAACCTGGGATATTTCATTGGTAACAGAGACCATCAGGAGATAGAAATAGGGTAAGATATTGGGTAATTGGAGCTGAAGGGATAAAGATTGTGCAACAGGACTGAATATAAAATGCAGAAATGAACAGCACAGTACTACCTAACTGTAATACAATTATGTTAAACACTGAATGAAGCTACATGTGAGAATGATAGAGAGAGGAGGGCTGAGGGTATAAATGAAATCAGAAAGAAAGATAGATGATTAAGATTGAGATGTATAATCTAGGAATGCCTAGAGTGTATAATGATAGTGACTAAATGTACAAATTTTAAAAATGTTTTTGAATGAGAAAGAACAAAGAAATGTCATTACTGCAGGGTGCTGAAAATAGATGGTAATTAATATTTAAAAATTTCACTTTATGTGTGAGACTAAAGCATAAAATGTTTGTTTGGTACAAAATTTATATTTTGACTAGTGCATTTCCTAATATAACTTATGTAGATAGCTTGATTGAACTATCAATTCCAAGCTTGATTGAACTATCAATCAAGCTTGGAATCTCGGGTAGGACATGAGATTTTGTTGGTTTGCCCAGAGTGATGTCCCGATAAATCCCAGAGTGATTCGATCAGGAGTGAAAAAGTATTTGCAAAGTTCCCTTCAGGGAATAGTGAGAATGGGGAGAAACTCAACTTTCCAAAGTTGAATTTTTGATATTCTCACAAGCAGTGTGGACAACCAAAGCTATAGGCTGAGCCCCCAGTCTTGGGGTTTGTTCATATGAAACTTAACCCCACAAAGGATAGGTCAAGCCCACTTAAAATTTAGGCCTAAGAGTCACCCCCAAGACAGCCTTTTTTTTTTTTTCTTTACATGGGCAGGCACCAGGAATCCAACCCGGGTCCTCTGGCGTGGCAGGTAAGCATTCTTGCCTGCTGAGCCACCGTGACCCCAAGAGAGCCTCTTTTGTTGCTCAACTGTGGCCTCTCTCTCCAGCCAACACAAGCAAACTCTCCACCCTCCCCCTGTCTACATGGGACATAACTCCCAGAAGTGTGGACCTTCCTGGCAACATGGGACAGAAATCCTAGAATGAGCTGAGACTCAGCATCAAGGGATTGAGAAAAACCCTAGAATGAGCTGAGAATTAACATCAAGGGATTTAGAGAACCTTCTCGACCAAAGGGGGAAGAGTGAAATGAGATTAAGTGTCAATGGCTGAGAGATTCCAAACAGAGTCGAGAGGTTATCCTGGAGGTTATTTTTATGCATTAAGTGGATATCACCTTGTTATTAAAGATGTAATGGAGAGGTTGGAGGGAACTGCCTGAAAATGTAGAACTGTGTTCCAGTAGCCATGTTTCTTGATGATGATTGAATAATGGAATAATGATATAGTTTTCACAATGTGACTGTGTGATTGTGAAAACCTTGTGTCTGATGCTCCTTTTATCTACCTTGTCAACAGACAAGTAGAACATATGGAATAAAAATAAATAATAGGGGGAACAAATGTTAAAATAAATTTAGTTTGAAATGCTAGTGATCAGTGAAAGCGAGGGGTAAGGGGTATGGTATGTATAATCATTTTTTTCTGTTTTCATTTTATTTCTTTTTCTGTTCTCTTTTTATTTCTTTTTCTGAATTGATGAATATCCAACTATGTGATGATATTGTGAATTACTGATTTTATATGTAGAATGGAATGATCATATGTTAATGTTTTTGTTTGTTGTTAAATTTTTTAATTAATAAATAAATAAATTTTAAAAAATGAACTGTATATATATGTTAGTACCATAAAAATTTAAAATAAAAATGATCAAATTGTACACTTAGACAAATCCACAGTCACAGCTGAGATTTCTGTACTACCTTCTCAATACTGCTAGAACAATTAGCAAGAAATTAGTAAGGGATATAGAAAATTTGAACAGTACTATTAACTAACTTGACCTGATTGATATTTATAGAGCCCTCCACACACACAAAAAAGCAGAATACGTATTTTCTTCTGGTGCCCAGAAACATTTATCAAGTGTGACAGTTTGAAAGGATTTACGTACCCTAGAAAAGCCATGCTTTAATCCTCATCCAATCTTGTGGGAGCAACCATTTTTCTAAACCCTATTCAGCACTAGTCTGTTGGGAACTTGGTTAGATTATCTCCTAGGAGATTTGACTCTCCCAATTGTGGTATTAACTCTTGAATAGACAAAGATGTGACTCCACACATTTCACATGGGTCTTGATTGGTTTTACTGGAATCTTTTAAAAGAGGAAGCATTTTGGTAAAACCTTGAGATTCTGAGAGAGCAGAGAATGACGACAAAGCCAAGAGATGTGAGATCCATGAAGCAGAGTGCCCATGCAGCCAGAGACCTTTGAAGATGAAGAAGGAAAATGCCTCCGGGGGAGCGTCATGAAAGAGAAAGCCAGCAGACTTCACCTTGTGCCCTTCCAGCCAAGAGAGAAACCCTGAACGTCATTGGCCTACCTGATTCAATGTGGTGCCTTGACTGGACATTTTTTATAGCCTTGCTTTAATTGGGACATTTTCTCAGCCTTAGAACTGTAAAATAGCAATTTACTAAATTCCCGTTTTTAAAAGCCATTCCATTTCTAGTATATTGCATTCCAGCATCTAGCAAACTAGAACACCAAGATATATGAATCTTGTTCATAAAACAAGATGCAATAAATTCAAAAGGATTCAAATCATACAAAATGTATTCTCCAACCAAAAGGAATTAAATTAGAAATCAATAACAGAAAATCCTCAAGTATTTGGAAACTAAACAACACCCTTTTAAACAATCCATAGATCAAAGAAGAAATCAAGGACAGGCCATGGTGGCTCAGCAGGCAAGAATGCTTGCCAGCCATGCCAGAGGACCCAGGTTCAATTCCAGGTGCCTGCCCATGTAAAAATTAAAAAATAATCAAAAAAAAGAAGAAATCAAAAAGTAAATTGAAAAGTATTTTGAACTGAATGAAAATTTAAAAAGACAACATATCAGGATCTGTGAAGTACTGCTAATGCAAACTTATGGGGAAATTTGTAATACTAAATATGTGTACTAGAAAAGATGAAGGATCTCAAATCAATTATCTCAGCCCCCACCTTTAAAAACTAGAAAGAGAAGAGCATATTAAATATAAAGTCATAGGTAGACAGCATGAATTTAAAAATTGGAAAATAAAACAATATAAAGTAAGCAGGTGTTCTAGTTTGCTAGCTGCAGGAATGCAATACATCAGAAACGGAATGGCTTTTAAAAAGGGAAATTTAATAAGTTGTTAATTTACAGTTCTAAGGCTGAGAAAATATCCCAATTAAAACAAGTCTACAGAAATGTCCAATCTAAGGCATCCAGGGAAAGACACCTTGATTAAAAAAGGCTGATGAAGTTCAGGGTTTCTCTCTCAAGTGGAAGGGCACATTGTGAACACAGTCAGAGTTATTCTCTCATCTGGAAAGGCACATGGTGAACACAGTCAGGATTCCTCTCTCATCTGGAAGGGCCCATAGTGAGTATGGCGTCATCTGCTAGCTTCTTCTCCTGGCTTCCTGTTCATGAAGCTCCGTGGGAGACATGTTCCTTCTTCATCTCCAAAGGTCGCTGGCTGGTGGACTCTGCTTCTTGTGGCTATGTAAGTTCTGCTCTGCTCTTTCTGAATCTCCTTCTTTCTCCAAAATGTCTCTTCTTTTATAGAACTCCAGAAACTAATCAAGACCCACCCAAATGGGTGGAGACATGCCTCCAGCTAATCCAGTTTAACAACCACTCTTGATTAAATTACATCTCTGGGGAGATGATCTAATTACAGTTTCAAACATTCAATACTTAATAGGAATTAGAAGAAACAACTGCCTTTACAAAATGGGATTAGGATTAAAACATGACTTTTCTAGGGTTCATACATCATTTCAAACCAGCACAGCAGGAGAAAGCAAAGATCAAAACAAGAAATAAATGAAATAAAAAACAGAAAAATAATAGAATAGATTAAACCAATACCTGGTTCTTTGAAAAGATTAATAAAATGGAATATGTTCTATTCAGACTAATCAGAAAAAAATTAAATCAATGAATTGAGGGAGGATATAAAGAAGGCAACAGACAAACAAAAAGAAGAAATCAAATGTCAGGAAAGAACAAATCACAGAACTTACAGGAATGAAAGGCACAGTAGAAGAGATGAAAAATACAATGGAAACCTACAATGTTAGATGTCAAGAGGCAGAAGTAGGATTAGTGAACTGGAGGACAGGACATCTGAAATCTGACAAGAAAAGAAAATATAGGGAAAAGAATTGAAAATTATGAGCAAGGACTCAGGGAATTGAACCACAACATGAAGCACAGGAATATATGTGTCATGGGTGTCCCAGAAGGAGAAGAGAAGGAAAAAGGTGGAGAAAAACTAATGAGGAAATTATCACTGAAAATTTCCCAACTCTTATGAAAGACTTACAATTACAGATCCAAGACGTACAATGTACCCCAAACAGAATAGATCCAAATAGACATAGCAAGACATGTACTAATCAGAATGTCAGATGTCAAAGAGAAAGACAGAATTTTGAAAGCATAAAGAGAAAAGCAATCCATTACATACAAGGGAAGCCTGATAAGACTATGCATAGATTTCTCAGCAGAAATCCTGCAGGTGAGGAGACAGTGGAATGATATATTTA
Source organism: Tamandua tetradactyla (assembly GCF_023851605.1). Taxonomy (NCBI): domain Eukaryota; kingdom Metazoa; phylum Chordata; class Mammalia; order Pilosa; family Myrmecophagidae; genus Tamandua; species Tamandua tetradactyla. The sequence goes on along the minus strand of NC_135336.1, from coordinate 26,789,400 downwards.
AGATACTAAAAGAGAAAAACTGCCAACCAAGAATTCTATATCCAGCAAAATTGTCTTTCAAAAACGAGGGAGAAATTAAAACATTTTCAGACAAAAAGTCACTGAGAGAATTTGTGACCAAGAGATCAGCTCTGCAAGAAATACTAAAGGGAGCACTAGAGACAGTTAGGAAAAGACAAGAAAGAGAGATGTGGAGAACAGTGTAGAAATGAAGGCTATAGTAAAGATAAAAAGAAGAAAAATTAGATATGACATATATATTCCAACAGGCAAAATGGTAGAAGAAAGTGCTGCTGATACAGTATAATACTAAATGTTAATGGATTAAACCCCCCAATCAAAAGACATAGACTGGCAGAATGGATTTAAAAAAAACAGGACCCATCTATATGCTGTCTACAGGAGACACATTTTAGAACCAAGAATAAACATAGGTTGAAAGTGAAAAGTTGGGAAAAGATATTTCATGCAAATAATATGAAAATGAAAAAAAAGCAGGAGTAGCTATACTAATATCCAACAAAGTAAACTTCAAATGTAAAACAGTTAAAAGAGACAAAGGAGGACACTAGGTATTAACGAAAGGAACAATTCAACAAGAAGACATAACAATCATAAATATTTATGCACCAAGCCAGAGTGCTCCAAAATACAAGAGGCAAACACTGAAAACACTAAAAAGAGAAACAGATACATCTACCATAATAGTTGGAGACTTCAATTCCCCACTCTCATCAATGGACAGAACATCTAGACAGAGGATCAATAAAGAAACAGAGAATTTGAATAATGCAATAAATGAACTGGACTTAACAGACATTTATAGAACATTACACCCCACAATAGCAGGATACACCTTTTTCTCAAGTGCTCATGGATCATACCCAAGGATAGACCATATGCCAGGTCACAGAGCAAGTCTCAAGAAATTTAAAAAGACTGAAATCATAAAAAACACTTTCTCAGATCATAAAAGAATGAAGCTGGAAATCAATAATAGACAAAGGGCCAGAAAATTCACAAATATATGGAGGATCAACAACACACTCATACACAACCAATGAATCAAAGAAGAAGTTACAAGAGAAATCCATAAACATCTCGAGGCAAATGAAAATGAAAACACAACATATCAAAACTTATGGGATGCAGCAAAGACAGTGCTGAGAGAAATGTATTGCCCTAAATGCCTATATCAAAAAAAGAGGAAAGAGCAAAAGTTGAGAAATTAACTGTTCACTTGGAAGAACTAGAGAAAAAACAGCAAACTAACCAAAAGCAAGCAAAAGGAAAGAAATAATAAAGATTAGAGCAGAAATAAATGAAATTGAGAACATGAAAACAATCAAGAAAATCAACATGACCAGAAGTTGGTTCTATGAGAAAATCAATCAGATTTATGGACCCTTAGCAAGGTTGACAAAAAGAGGAGAGAGGATGCAAATAAATGCAATAAGAAATGGAAGAGGAGGCCTAACTATTGATTTCACAGAAATAAAGGAGGCAATGAGAGGACACTATGAACAACTTTATGCTAATAAACTAGACAATGTAGATGAAATGGACAACTTCCTAGATAGGCATGAATAACCAACATTGACTCAGGAAGAAATAGACAACCTCAACAAATCAATCACAAGTAACGAAATTGAATTAGTCATTAAGAAGCTCCCAAAAAGGATAAGCCCAGGACCAGATGGCTTCACATGTGAATTCTACCAAACATTCAAGAAAGAATTAGTACCAATCCTGCTCAAACTCTTCAAAAAAATTGAAGACAAGGTGTTCACTTCGACAGCACATATACTAAAATTGGAACGATACAGAGAAGATTAGCATGGCCACTGCACAAGGATGATATGCAAGTTCGTGAAGCATTTTGTATTTTAAAAAAAAATTGAAGAGGAGGGAAGGCTACCTAACTCATTCTATGAAGCCAACATCACCCTCATACCAAAGTCAGACAAAGATACTACAAGAAAGAAAACTACAGATCAATCTCTCTAATAAATATAGATGCAAAATTCCTCAACAAAATTCTTGCAAATCGAATCCAGAGAACATTAAAAGAACTATACACCATTACCAAGTAGGATTCGTCCCAGGTATGCAAGGATGGTTCAACATAAGAAAATTAATTAATGTAATACACCATATCAACAAATCAAAGCAGAAAAACCACATGATCATCTCGATTGATGCTGAAAAGGCATTCAACAAAATTCAACATCCTTTCCTGTTGAAAACACTTCAAAGGACAGAAATAGAAGGGAACTTCATCAACGTGATGAAGGGAATATAAGAAAAACCCACAGCTAACATCATCCTCAATGGGGAAAAACTGAAAACTTTCCCCCTAAGATCAGAAACAAGACAAGGATGTCCACTATCACCACTGTTATTCAGCACTGTGATAGAAGTTCTAGCCAGAGCAATTAGACAAGAAAAAGAAATACAAGGCAGCAAAATTGGAAAGGAAGAAACAAAACTCGCCTGCTTGCAGATAATATGATGCTACATGTTGAAAACCCTGAAAAAGCCACAGCAAAACCACCAGAGCTACTGAGTACAGCAAAGTGGCAGGTTACAAGATCAACACTCAAAAATCTGTAGTTTTTCTGTGCACTAGTAATGAACAATCCGAGGGGAAATCAAGAAAAAAATTCCATTTACAATTGCAACCAAAAGAATAAAATATTTAGGAATAAATTTAACTTAAGATACAAAAGACCTATAAAGAAAACTACAAGAAATTGTCAAAAGAAATCACAGAAGACCTAATCAAATGGAAGGGCATACCATGTTCATAGATTGAAAGACTAAATATAGTTAAGGTGTCAATTTTACCTAAATTGATTTACAGATTCAATGCAATACAAATTAAAATTCCAAAAACTTACTTTTCAGAAATAGAAAAAGTAATAACCAAATTTATCTGGAAGGGCAGGGTGCCCCGAATAGCTAAAAGTATCCTGAGAAAGAAAAATGAAGTCGGAGGTCTCACGCTACCTGACTTTAAGGCATATTATGAAGCTACAGTGATCAAATCAGCATGGTACTGGCATAAAGTTAGATATACTGACCAGTGGAATCGAATAGACTCATCTATGGACAATTGATCTTTGATAAGGCAGTCAAGCCAACTCACCTAGGACAGAATAGTCTCTTCAATAAATGGTGCCTAGAGAACTGGATATCCACATGCAAAAGAATGAAAGAGGATCCATATCTCATGCCCTATACAAAAATTAACTCAAAATAGATGAAAGACCTAAACATTAGATCTAAGACCATAAAACTGTTAGAAGAAAATGTAGGGAAATATCTTATCAATCTTATAATAGGAGGCGGTTTCCTAGACATTACACCCAAAGAATGAGTATTGAAGAAAGAAAGAAAGAAATGGGAACTCCTCAAAATTAAACACTTTTGTGTATCAAAGAACTTCATCAAGAAAGTAAAAAGACAGTCTACACAATGTGGGACAATATTTGGAAACGATATATCAGCTAAAGGTCTAGTATCCAGAATATATAAAGAGATTGTTCAACTCAACAACAAAAAGACAGACAACCCAATTACAAAATGAGCAAAAGACTTGAGCAAGCATGTCTCAGAAGAGGAAATACAAATGGCCAAAGGGCACAGGAAAAGATGCTCAACTTCTCTGGCTATCAGGGAAATGCAAATCAAAACTACAATGAGATTTCATCTCACACTCACCAGGATGGCCATTATCAATAAAACAGAAAATGACAAATGCTGGAGAGGATGTGGAGAAAGAGTCACACTTATCCACTGTTGGTGGGAATGTCAAATGGTACAACCACTCTGGAAGGCAGTTTGGCGGGTCCTCAGGAAGCTAAGTAAAGAATTGCCATATGACCTGGCAATGCCATTGCTAGGCCTCTACACAGAGGACATGAGGGCAAGGACACAAATGGACATTTGCACACCAATGTTTATAACAGCATTATTTACAATTGCCAAGAGATGGAAACAGCCCAAATGTCCATCAACAGATAAGTGGCTAAGCAAACTGTGGTATATACATACAATGGAATATTATGCAGCTGTAAGACAGAATAAAGTTATGAAGTATGTAACAACATAGATGAATGTTAAGGACATTATGCTGAGTGAGATTCGCCAGAAACAAAAGGACAGATACTGTATGGTCTCACTGATATGAACTAACATTAATGAATGAACTTGGAGAATTTCAGTTAAGAAAAGAGACAAACAGGAGATAGAAATAGGGTAGATATTGCATAATTGGAAGTGAAGGGATACAGATTGTGCAATGGGTCTGATTGTAAAAATTCAGAAATGGATAGCACAATACTATCTAACTGTAATACAATAATGTTAGAACACTGAATGAAGCTGAATCTGAGAATGATAGAGGGAGGAGGCCTGGGGGCACAAATGAAATCAGAAGATAAGACAGATGATAAAGACTGAGATGGTATAATCTAGGAATGTCTAGAGTGTATATTGATAGTGACTAAAGATATAAATTTAAAAATGTTTTTGCATGAGGAAGAATAAAGGAATGTTAATACTGTAGGGTGTTGAAAATAGATGGTAATCAATATTTAAAATTTTTAACTTATGTATGAGACTAAAGCAAAAAATGTTTATTTGGTACAAAATTTTTATTTTAACTAGTGCAGTTCCTAATATAACTTATGTGGACAGCTTATTTGAACACCATAAGTACATGGAACCTTGAGTAGGGCATGAGATTTTATAGGTTTGTCCAGAGTGATGCCGAAAAAAATCCCAGAGTGATTTGAACAGTGAATAAAAAAGTATTTGCAAGCAATGGGGACAACCAAAACAATAGGCTGAGCACCCAATCTTGTGGTTTGTTCATATGAAACTTAACCCCGCCACGGACAGGATAAGACTACTTAAAATTAGTCACAAGAGTCACCTCCAAGAGAACCTCTTTTGTTGCTTAGATGTGGCCTCTTTCTCTCAGGCAACATGACAAGCAAACTCACCACCCTCCCCCTCTCTATGTGGGACATGACTCCCAGGGGTGTGGACCTTCCTGACAATGTGGGACAGAAATCCGAGAATGAGCTGGGACTCAGCATCAAGGGATTGAGAAAACCTTCTCGACCAAAACCGGGAAGAGCTAAATGAGACAAAATAAAGTGTCAATGGCTGAGAGATTCCAAACAGAGTCAAGAGGTTATCCTGGAGGTTATTCTACACATTAAATAGATATCACCTGTTTAGTTCAGGTGTCATAGAGAGGCTCGAGGGAACTACCTGAAAATGTAGAGCTGTGCTCCAGTAACCATATATCTTGAAATGATTGTATAATTATATAGCTTTCAAAATGTGACTGTGTGGTTGTGAAAACTTTGTGTCTGATGCTCCTTTTGTCTACCTTATCAACAAATGAATTAAAAATAAATAAATAATAGGGGAAACAAATGTTAAAATAAATTTAGTAGATTGAAATGCTAGCGATAGATGAAAGGAAGGAATAAGGGGTATGGTATGCATGAATTTTTTTGTTTTCTTTTTATTTCTTTTTTGAATTGATGCAAATATTCTAAGAAATGATCATGATGATGAATATACAACTATGTGATGATGTGAGTTATTGATTATATAACAAGAACAGAATGATCATATAGTAAGAATGTTTGTGTTTGTATGTGATTATGTACCATAAATTAAAAAAAATAAAATTAAAATTAAAAAATTCAATAGGCTGAACCCTCAATCTTGGAGTTTTTTCATATGAAACATATCCCCACAAAGCATATGCTAAGACTACTTAAAATTAGGCCTGAGTCACCCCCAGAGAACCTCTTTTGTTGTTCAGATGTGGCCTCTCTCTTAGCCAACGCAGCAAGCAAACTCACTTCCCTCCCGCTCTCTACATGGGACATGACTCCCAGGGGTATAAACCTCTCTGGCAATGTGGGACAGAAATTCTAGAATGAGCTGGGACTCAGTATCAAGGGATTGAGAAAACCTTGTCGATTGAACCGGGGAAGAAAGAAATGAGACAAAATGAACATCAGTGGCTGAGAGATTTCAAATAGAGTTGAGAGGTTATCCTGGAGCTTATTCTTATGCATTATATAGATAACCCCTTTCTAGTTTAAGGTGTATTAGAGAGGCTGGAGGGAAATGCCTGAAACTGTAGAGCTGTGTTCCAGTAGCCATGTTTCTTTAAGATGTTGTGTAATCACTTATCCACTGTTGGTGGGAATGTCAAATGGTGCAACCACTGTGGAAGGCAGTTTGGCGGTTCCTCAAAAAGCTGAATATAGAATTGCCATACGACCCAGCAATACCATTGCTGGGAATATACTCAAAGGACTTAAGGGCAAAGACACAAACGGACATTTGCACACCAATGTTTATAGCAGCGTTATTTACAATTGCAAAGAGATGGAAACAGCTGAAATCTCCATCAACAGAAGAGTGGCTAAACAAACTGTGGTATATACATACGATGGAATACTATGCAGCTTTAAGACAGGATAAACTTATGAAGCATGTAATAACATGGATGGACCTAGAGAACATTATGCTGAGTGAGTCTAGCCAAAAACTAAAGGACAAATACTGTATGGTCCCACTGATGTGAACAGACATTCGAGAATAAATTTGGAATATGTCATTGGTAACAGAGTCCAGCAGGAGGTAGAAACAGGGTAAGATAATGGGCAATTGGAGTTGAAGGGATACAGACGGTGTAACAGGACTAGATACAAAAACTCAAAAATGGACAGCACAATAATACCTAATCGTAAAGTAATCATATTAAAACACTGAATGAAGCTGCATCTGAGCTATAGGTTTTTGTTTTGTTTTGTTTTGTTTTGTTTTGATTTTACTATTATTACTTTTATTTTTTTCTCTATGTTAACATTCTATATCTTTTTCGGTTATGTTGCTAGTTCTTCTAAACCAATGCATATGTACTAAGAAATGATGATCATGCATCTATGTGATGATGTTAAGAATTAATGATTGCATATGTAGAATGGTATGATCTCTAAATGTTGGTTAATTTCTTTTTTTCCGTTAATTAAAAAAAAAAAAAAGATAAGGGATAATTGGAGCTGAAGGGATACAGACTGTACGACGGGACTGGATATAAAAACTCAGAAATGGACAGTACAATACTACCGAATTGTAATGCAATTATGTTAAAATACTGAATGAAGCTGCATGTGAGGTATAGGTTTTTTTTGTTTTTGTTTTTTTTTTTCTTTCTATTATTGTTTTAATTCTTATTCTGTTGTCTTTCTATTTCTTTTTCTAAATCGATGCAAATGTACTAAGAAATGATGAATATGCAACTATGTGATGTTATTAAGAATTACTGATTGTACATGTAGATTGGAATGATTTCTAATTGTTTTGTTAATTCTTTTTTTAATTAATAAAAAAAAGAAAATAACTATTAAAAAAAGTTAAAAAAAAAAAGATGTTGTGTAATGATACAGCTTTTGCAAGTGACTGTGTGATTGTGAAAACCTTGTTCTGATGCTCCTTTTATCTACAGTATGAAGATGAGTAAAAAATATGGATTATAAATAAATAAATAATAAGGGAGACAAATGTCAAAATAAATTGGGCAGAGGGAAATACTAGTGGTCAATGAGAGGGAGGAATAAGTGGTATGGTGTGTATGAGTTTGTTCTTTTTTCTTTTTATTTCTTTTTCTGGAGTGATGTGAACGTTCTGAGAAGTTGTCATGGTGATGAATATACAACTATGTGATGATATTGTGAGCCACTGATTGCACACCAAGTATGGAATGTTCATATGTTAAGATTGCTCATGTTGTTATGTTGACTTGTTTTTTTAATAAAAATTTTTCAAAAAAAAGAAGAAATAGATAACCAACTCAAAGGCAAAAGAATTGGGCAGGCCACGGTGGCTCAGCAGGCAGAGTTCTCACCTGCCATGCCGGAATTCGGTGTTTGATTCCCAGTGCCTGCCTATATAAAAAAAAAGGAAAAAAAAGAAAGAATTGTCTCTTCAATAAATGGTGCTGAGAGCACTGGAGATCCATATGATAAAGAATGAAAGTGGACCCCTACCTCACATATATGCAAATATTAACTAAAAATGGATCAACGACCTAAATACAAGAGCTAAATATATAACACTTTTAGAAGAAAAATTGGGAAATATCTTCAGGACCTTGTATTAGGCACAGGCAACAAAAGAAAAAAATATATATATATCCATGCATCAAAGGTCATCATCAAAATTACTAGGAATAGGGAGAAGGGTTGTGGGAGTGGGAAAGGGAGTTCATGCTTACTGAGTACAGAGTTTCTGACTTGGCAATGGAAACGTTTTGGTAACAAATGGTGATAATGATAACACAACATTATAAATGTAAGTAATACCACTGAATTGTGTATTTTAAAGTGGTTAAAATGGGAAATTTTATTTTGTATATATGTTACCACGATAAAAAAGGAGATAATCTAGGCAGGCCTATGTTGATTAAAGAAATTGAAATTGTAGTTAAAAAACCTTCCCACAAAGAAAACTCCAGACCCTGATGACTTCAATAGTGAATTCTACAAACAGCCAAGGAAGAAATAATATCAATGTTACAAAAACTTTTCCAAAAAATTGAAGAGGAGGAAATATTTCCCAACTCATTCCATGATATCAGCATAACTCTGATAGAAAAATTAGACAAAGGCATTGCAGGAAATGAAAACTACAGACCATTGTACACAGATGCAAAAATTCCAAAACTAATTTTAGAAAAGTGAATCCAATAATATAAAAAAATGATAAAAGAACATGATTAATTAGGGTTCATCCCAGGAGTGTATGGTTGGTTTAACACTCAAAATAGTCAAAATAATTTATCCTATTGACAAATTAAAGAGAACGCCCATATGATTACCTCAATAGACGTAGAAAATTAATTTGAGAGAAGTCCAATATATTTCTGATAAAGAAATTCTCAGCAAACCCGAAATAGTAAGAAGCTTCCTCAATCTAATAAAAGGTACTTACGAAAAATCTACAACTAACATCATACTAAATGGTGAAAAACTGAATGATTTCCTACTAAAATCAGGAACAAGGCAGTGATGCCTTCTGCAATCACCTCCACTCAACCTTGTACGTAGATGTGAAAATTCTTAACAAAATTTTAGCAATCAAAGCCAACAATATATAAAAAGAATAATGCATCACAACTGAGTGGGATTCATCCCTGGAATGAAAGGTTGGTCTAACATTCAAAAAGTAATCAATGTTGAATATGCAACTATGTGATGTTATTAAGAATTACTGATTGTACATGTAGATTGGAATGATTTCTAATTGTTTTGTTAATTCTTTTTTTAATTAATAAAAAAAAACAACAACAAAAAAAAAGAAAAAAAAAAGTAATCAATGTGATTCACCATATTTGCAAGCTAAAAAGAAAAACTACATGAAATCAAATTTCTAAAACAAGGAAAAGAATCCAGATCAGAAAGTAAAAAGAAAAACTGTCTTTATTTATAGGTGACACAATCATCTATGTAGAAATTTCAATGGAATATATAAAAAAGATACTTGAACTAATAAGTGAGTTTTTCAAGGTTGCAAGATAAAAGGTCAATATACAAAATTCAATTGAATTTCTAGATACTAGCAATGAACAATTGGAAATTGAAATGAAAAAAATACTGCTTACAACAGCACCAAAAAAAATATGGAAGACTTAGGGATAAATCTAATAAAAGATGTAAAATATCTTACACTGAAAATGACAAAATATTGCTGGGAGGAATTAAAAAGACCTAAGCAAATGGAGAGTTAGGCTTTATTTTACTGAAAAGATAGTCTTTTTCAATTGTGTGCTTGCAACTGGATATCCATAAGTAAAAAACAAAAATTTTTAAAATTGGATCCATACCTCACACCATGTACAAAAATTAACTCAAAATGGATCCAAAAACTAAAGCTATAAAATGTCTAGAAAGTGGCATAGGGAAAAGTCTTTGTGACCTTGGTGCATTGGGTTGAATTGTGTCTCCGAAAAAGATATGTTTAAGACCTAATATTTGGTACCTATAACTGTACACTTTTTCGGAAATTGAGTCTTTGCAGATGTAATCAAGTTAAGATTAGGGTGGACTCGAAATCCAATTATTAATGTCTTTATATAAGGAGAAAGAGATTTGGACATAGAGACACAGAAAATTCACAGAGAGGGAAGATGACCATATGAAGACGGGGGCAGATATTAGAACTATACGCCGAGGAATGCCAAGAATTGTTGAAAAGCACCAGAGGTTAGGAAGAGGGAAGGAAGAAAATGCTTCCCTGTGGCCTTCAGAGAGAGAGAGCAAGGCCTTGACACCTTGATTTTGAAGTCCTAGACTCTAAAACTGTGAGAGAATAAATTTCTGTAGTTTTGAGCCACCAAGATTTTGGTAAATTGTTAAGGCAGCTCTAGGAAATGAATACATTTGAGTTAGGAAATGTTTTACCTACAACACCAAAAGCAAAATCCATAAAAGAATAAAATGATGAATTGAACTTTATAAAAAATTAAAACTTCTGATTTTCAAAAGACATTGTTAATAAAATAAAAAGACAAGTCACAGATCGGAAGAAAATCTTTGCAAAGTATATATCTGATGAAGGACTTATATCCAAAATACGTAAATAACTCTCAAGGAAAACAAACTGCCCAATTATTTTTAAAAATGGGCAAAATATTTGGACATAAAAAAATGTTTAACATATGTTATTAGAAAAATACAAATCAAAACCACAAGGATATACCACTACACACCTATCTACAATTGCTAAAATTAAAAAGACTGACCATACCAAGTGTTGGCAAGGATGATAAGCAACTGGAATGCCTGTATATTGCTTGTAGGGATGTAAAATGGTACAACCCTGTCTTAGTTTGCCCTTTACCTTTAATGTGGGTTATAAATATTTTCTCCAAATTTATTTATCTTTTAATTTGGTGCCTTGGTCACACTCGAGGTAGCATATTGATGTGAGTGTGAGATAACAGATAATCTCTTATTTAGTAAGAGTTTAAATTAGTATAACCTTCAATGAAGCCAACTTGACAAATATCAGACCATAAAAGTGCACATTGCCTATCATCCTGCAATTCCATCCTTAGATGTTTATTCTTCAGATTATTCAAGAATATGTGTCTAAAAAAGTTTGTCGTCATACCAAAATCAGAAACTAACTAACTGCTATCAATAAGGCCCAGTTAAATAAATTATGGCACATTCACATCATGGAACATGAACTAAAAGGTAGGAAGCAATCAATATATAAAGATTTGGAAGGTCTCTGAGATATATTCCTAAGTTAAAAAAAAAAAAGTAAGATGTGCTGGTTTGAAAGGATGTATGTACCCTAGAAAAGCCATGTTTTAATCCTAATCCCATTTTGTAAAGGCAGCCATTTCTCCTAATCCCTATTTGGTACTGTATATTTGAAACTTTAATTAAATCATCTCTCTGGAGATGTGGCTCAATCAAGAGTGGTTGTTAAATTGAATTAGGTAGAGACATGTCTCTACCCATTCTAGGAGGGTCTTGATTTCTTTACTGGAATCCTATAAAAAGAGGAAACATTTTGGAGAAAGAGAGAGAATCTGAAAGATCAGAGAACGCCACAGCACCATGAAACAGAGAGTCTACCAGCCAGCAACTTTCAGAGATGAAGAAGGAAAATGTCTCCAGGGGAGCTTCATGAAACAGGAAGCCAGGAGAGAAAGTTAGCAGATGACACCGTGTTTGCCATGTGCCCTTCCAGATGAGAGAGAAATCCTGACTGTGTCTGCCATGTGCCTTCTCATTTCAGAGAGAAAACCTGAACTTCATCAGCCTTCTTGAACCAAGGTATTTTTCACTGGATGCCTTAGATTGGACATTTCTATAGACTTGCTTTAATTTAGACATTCTGGCAGCTAGCAAACTAGAATATAAAGTTCCATGTAATGCACTACCACCTAGGTGGGGAAAAGCAAGAGTATAATTGTATATTTGTGAATGCATAAAATATCTCTAAAAGGATACATAAAAACTAATAAAAGTAGTTTCTTCTGGAAAGAAGAACTAAATGGCTGAGGGACAAGGGTGAAAGGGAGACTAATATGTCACTGTATGTCCATTAGTTCCTTTTTAAATTACATAGCGTGTGCACACATGACTATTCAAAATTAATACAATTAAAAATAGTATAATTGGGCGGGCCACAGTGGCTCAGCAGATAGAGTTCTCGCCTGCCGTGCCAGAGACCTGGGTTTGATTCCTGGTGCCTGCCCATGCAAAAAAACAATAGTAATAAATAGTATAATTAAGAAACCAGAAGTTCTCAGTGATGTAGTAAGGAAGGCATATGTCAACTTAAAAAGAAAGGCAATTACAAACTCTAAGTCCAAAAAACCGTTTTAAAAAGTGTGAAATATGAAGCAAACTTTGATGTGATATGATTTGAGCAATGTATGCATATAAGAAAGGAGAATCTACTTCACCTGTTTCAGTCTCCTTTGAATGGTCCAGATTTAGAGATATTGGATTTGTTTCTGATCTTCTGAGGCACTCATTCTGTATTCTACAGCATAAGCATAAGCATATATAGCATAAGCATAAACTGTAAGTCAAATTTGATTTGATTGTTAGAATCAATGAATAGACAATATGCAGAAAAGTTAATTCTATTTACAGAACTAAATGCAAATGCTATAAATCCTAACATTGTAAAGGTAAAGGCAGAGAAGACAAAAATTGGGAGGTGGGTAAGGAGGCTGGAGTGGAGGGGAAGGGGCAGAGAAAGGTGAAGAGTAAAATGGGGGTGCTATTTTTCTCACTCTACCTGGTACGGAATTTGAGTTACTACCTACATTGAAGAAACAAGAATTCAAAGTTTAAGAACAGTATTTAAATTTATCATGATAACCAAAAGAAGAATAGAAAGCAATAATAATTAACAAAACACATGAAGAGGGTTGGAAATGGGGAGACAGTCTAAGTGATCTGTATTTCTCATAATTCATAGCATAGAGTTAACAGGCACAGAATAAAGTAGATAAATCAAGATACAATGGTATAAACAGAGGGTGTGTACGTATAATTAAAAACAAATTCTTGATGGCAGTGATCATTGGATGGTAAAATACAAGGGTGGAAGAGAGGTTTGGGGAACGAAGTAGGAAACTTGTGCATTTAATACCATTCAGTACCTTTTAAACTAAGTTCATGTATTACTTTCATAGTAGATATTCCTTAAACAATTTTATCATTTTAGTTTTGTTTAATTGCTAGATTTAAGATGCATGAGGAAAATATAAGGTATCTATTTTTAAAGTTTGATGGTCTGAACATTTATGTTTTTCAAATTAAGCTAAGCCACATCACAGCCTGTCTCTGCACAGTGATATTTTCCAAAGAAAAAAAAAATAACCCATATCCAAAAATAACAGAAAGGCAATTTAAATCTTTACTGTGGTGTCATGAAAACATCAAAAGGGAGATTCCGTTCATAAGGCATAATAAAGCCTTCTTTCCCTTACCCTCTCCATATGGAAGATGCTCCCGAATCTCTCTCTCTTCCCTCTCTCCAACATTTGACAAAACCCATTCCACATTGGTGCTAGTCTCCCTTTCTCTCCACCTCCCTCCCTTCCCTTTCTGGGCCTATTCTCTTCTAAGTCTCTGCCTGCTCAAATGTAAATCAAGCTTCTCCTGTCATACCCCCAGGGATCCTTCTTCTTAGGAGGTCCCGGGATGAGAAGGCAACTTTTAATTTTTAATTCTGTCACATTTAAATATATGCATGGATGCTTTAAAAAAAAAAGTGACTCTGCAATATTGTTTTCACCAGGTTTTTATGACAATGTAGCATTTCCACTAAAATAAAGGTTGTTATATAGGAACTTGATGTTTAGTCTGGCAAAACTAGCATCATTGTAATATTATTTCTAAAGGAAAGCCAAATACTGATTTCCAAAAAGCCATCCCCAAACAAACACTTGAGACACAACCTTCTTTGGAATCTATTTACAAACTGTAAGTCCCTCTACTGTAAGCATCTTAATGATAGGACCAGGTTTTTTTCATTTTTGCATTCCCAGAACCAGTAAAGTGCTTCATACATAATAGTATTATGCAGCGCATCTAGTACTCACAAAATACACATTGAAATTGTTGAAATTATAATCTGGATGCAGTATTTATGACAAAGGGCGTAAGAAGAAGGGGAAGGAAACTTAGTGTTCACTGAATATTTACTATGGAGCGGGCACTATGCCTTTGTAGTGACATTTCTCTACCTTCTTTTCCAGATCAGTAATCCTCAAATGGGAACAAGAAAGGTAAATGTGGAGGAAGTTGTGTTGTTTGAAAGAACCTCCATGTGGACTAAAGCCAAAAATGTTTATTTGGTACAAAATTTATATTTTGACTAATGCAGTTCCTAATATAATTTATGTTGACAGCTTAACTGAACACCATAAATACATGGAATCTTGAGTAGGGCGTGAGATTTTGTAGGATTCTCCAGAGTGATGCCCCAATAAATCCCTGAGTGATTTGAACAGTGAGTAAAAAAGTATTTGCAAATCCCCTTGGGGGAATGGCAAGAAAGAGGGAAAATTCAACTTCCCTAAGTGGAGAATTCTTGACATTCTCACAAGCAGTGGGGACAACCAAAGCAATAGGCTAAGTCCCAAATCGTGGGGTTTGTTCATATGAAACTTAACCCCACAAAGAATAGGTCAAGCCTACTTAAAATTAGGCCTAAGAGTCACCCCCAAGAGAATCTCTTTTGTTGCTCAGATATGACTTCTCTCTTCAGCCAACACAACAAGCAAACTCACCGCCCACCCCCTGGCCACGTGGGGCATGACTCCCAGGGGTGTGGACCTTCCTGGCAATGTGGGACAGAAATCCTAGAATAAGCTGGGACTCAGCATCAAGGGATTGAGAAAACCTTCTCAACCAAAAGGGGGAAGAATGAATGAGACAAAATAAAGTGTCAATGGCTGAGAGATTCCAAACAGAGTCAAGAGGCTATGTGGGAGGTTATTCTTGTGCATTAAATAGACATCACCTTTTTAATTAAGGTGTAGCAGAGAGGCTGGAAATGTAGAGCTGTGTTCCAGGAGCCATGTTTCTTGAAAATGATTGTATAATGATATAACTTTTACAATGTGACTGTGTGATTGTGAAAACCTTGTGTCTGATGCTCCTCTTATCTAACTGATCAACAGATGAGTAAAACATATGAAATAAAAATAAATAATAGGGAGAACAATTGTTATAATAAATTTAGATTGAAATGTTGGTGATCAATGAAAGGGAGGGGTAAGGGGTATGGTATGTATGAATTTTTTTCTGTTGTCTTTTTATTTCTTTTTCTATTGATGCAAATGTTATAAGAAATGATCATGATGATAATACATAACTATGTGATAATATTGTGAATTACTAATTATATATGTAGAACAGAGTGATCATATCTTAAGAATGTTTGTGTTTGTTGTTGTATTTTTCTTAAAAATTTAAAAATTAATTAAAAAAAAAAGAACCTCCATGTGACTCTATTATTCCCGACTCTGTGTGCCAACAAATGCATCTAACACTTATAAACTAAGCCACTATTATAGAAGGGGATTGTCCAAAATATTTCTTGACCTCTAAGTGTTGGGGTGGGGAAGAACAAATAAGAACCTCTGATGGAAACTAGTGGGTTTGTGTGTGCTGTGCTTAGGTGTATGATACACACTCAAAGATGCCCACTAGATGGCAAACCCACATCTCGAATATTCACAGGTTCTTGGGTGCCCCTTCTGGAAGGCTGGGGCACTTCAATAATTCAAGCCAAATTCCTATCACGCCAAGATATCAGATACAGTTTGAAGGGTATACAAATGAACTTTGTGATAACAGTCTTGCAAATAACTTCTAGAAACAGAGGCTAAACTTAGCGACTTCATGCAACTGTAGTATTAATTCAAATAGATTTAATTTCCTTATAAGATCATCTGAGTTCATATCTAGACTTCAAAACTAATACAAATACTAGTGATAAAACCAGGGTTTGATCCGGTGATGGTCATTTCATGTGTTAACATGGCGCAGTTATGGTGTCCAGTTTTGGGTAAAGAACTGGACTGCTTATTCCTATGAGGGTACTTTGCAGATGGGGTTTGCATCTATAATCAGCTGACTGCATCTATGCTCAACAAAGGCGATTGCCCTCAGCAATGCAGGGTGTCTCCTCATTCAATCAGTTGGAGGTCTTAAAAGCCAGAACTAAAGATTTCAGGGTCAGAATGAAGAATTCAGATTTTTTAAATCATTGGCTCTTGCCAGAATTTCCAAGCAACCAGCTTCCCTTGGTGAATTAGGACTAAGGACTTCCCCCATCACCTTTATCATCCTCATCAGTTTCCCACTTGTGGTCTGCATTTCAGAGTTTGTGCCTGCTAGTCCCCATGATCATGTGAGCCTACTCCTTATGATAAATCTCCTTACATACACAAACACACATATACTCATATATTATATACATATATAATACATTAATACTGACCTCAAGTAATCTAACTCTAGATGCTAGGCACTTAATGCGATACATTTTTACTTCTCACTAGGGTGAGGGAGGAGGAGTAAAGAGTGAGCACCAGGTCCCTTCCACCTGGTTTGTTGCCTCACCCATCAAGGTCACTGCCTTGCTCAAAATTCTCCAGTGGCTCCCCGTTGCAGGACCAATTCTGAAGTTTATTGTATAATACACTTGGGAACACCTATCGAATTCCTCTTTTAGCACAGGCTTATGTCCACCAATCTCTCCAGTCACATCGACTTGCTCTCACCCACCTCTGTGTCTCTGGAAATGCTATTTTTGCTGTTCTGAAAACTCTCTCCCCTATTATATGCAAGAGCAACTAGTCGCTTTTAAGTCTCCCCTGAAATGCCCTCTCTGTCTGCCAGGCAATCCTACACTCTGACCCCACTGCTACCACCAAGCTATTTATATTGTGATAGTGCAGTTGCCAGTGTGCCTGGCTCTCTTGCCACTAGGTGAGCACTCTGCAAGGGCACTTCCGACTTTCTACCCTGGTCCGGAATCCAGTTCATATAGAAGCTGCTCCACAAATCTGCTGACTGATTGGCTGAATAAATGAATGAATGCTGAGTCCAAATTCAGGTCCTAGGTTAAAGAAGAGCGTTAAGTCCTCCAGGGAACCCCATGCAAGGTGTGGAAGGGTCTGGAGGAGCAAGGGAGCAGAGCCAGAAGCCCACTAAGGGAGGCCAGCTATTATACAGATTCCACAGAGCTTCCTTACTCAGGTCCTCAGAGAATAGCCCTCAACATGTGGGAGCATATGGGAAGGAACTCCCAAGTTCCCACATCCTACTGTCCTCTACAATCAGGTAAATACATGGCTGTTTTAGTAACTATTTTTGGACCTCCTCTGGGGCTTCTTGCTAAAATGGGCATTTGTTTATATAAAATTGCTTATCATTAGTGCCCAGCTAGAGATACAGATATGTCCTGGGGGTCCACCAAGAGGAGAGGTTGCTTCCAAGATTACCTAGACTATTACCAATTTGATCATTAGAGTAACAGTTTCCAGTGCAAAACTGTTTCTTAACTATGGCTGGCAATATTTTCTAAAGCAAAAATCAGTTCACAACCTTTGGCAATGGCTTAATAAAGGGGCAGAATGTTTAAAAACAGGCCTGTCTGGGAAACGTGGTCCCTGGGTTTGGGGGTGGCTGGAGGAGGTATATTTAAGAGCAAATCCAGGAGTGCTCTAGTTATCTGAAAGAGCTGTAAAACAGCTCCTGGTGGCACAAGCAGTTGAATAAGATTGTGAATACCTAGAATGAAAGTAGAAACCTGTGGTTGCTTTAAATAATCAGATACCAGGAAATCAGGGAGGGTATCCCATGAAATGAAATTAATGTGAGATACATAGCTATAACTACATACAAACATACACACACTTTACTTTTAAGAAGTAAACAAGGAAATAAGATTTGTGTGTATATGACTAGCTTCTTTTGGGGTTAGTGTAGAGAAGTAAATGCTTGTGCACTGAAGATTGAAGTAAACAGAATGCTCCCGGAAATAAATGTAAGATTTTTCAAGTGTGATTTTGATTACAAACTGGAACATTTTCCCACTATCCCCAATCCCCAGCAACCTTAGAAACATACATTCAGAATGTATAATGAAAAACAACAGGATGTTACTGTTCAATTTATAAATGTTCACAATTTTAGGGATGCAATGTACATAACGAGTGTAACTTGTATCTATGACTTGTATCTATCTCCTGCTAAACTAATTTCTGAATACTATGTTTCCAAAATAAGAATAAGGTCCTGAGATATCAGAGACGAAAAAGTGTGGGATTTGATCAAAACTACTTCCTTAAAAAGGCATTACCTTCCACATCGGAAAACTGTTCCTTAACAAGAGGCAATCTTACACTTTCTGAAAAGTTTTTCTAGGTTCTAAGTCCTTAAATGTAAATTAAATAAAACTCAAACCATGTTGGAACTGGGAAAGGTATAAATAAATATATGAAAATAAGATAACTTAAAGCCCTATAAATAAATGGGTTTTATATGGGACAAGGGACCAGGATGGAAAAATAGAAAAAGACGCTAAGAAATTAAAGAGTGATGGAAGAGACAGAAAATTTTCTCAGTGAGAAAATACTAAAAATCGTTGTCTTTTATGGACTGAACCAAGGTACGTGAAAATGCTAGGCATTTTCATTTTCATTATCTTATGTAATCTCCACAACAACCATACAAGGTCGTTATTTTCACTCCGATGTAACAGATAACTGAACGGAAGCTCAGAGACATTAAGTAATTTGTCCAGCAAAGGTCATGAGCATGTGAGTGTCAGAGTCAGGCATGGGACCCAGGTCAACCTGACCCACCTCCCTTGTGCCCAGAGCTGTTGCTGCCCTTGGCCAGGAGTGTGCGGAGATCCAAAAGCTTCCATCAAGTCTCTCTACTCTACCTTCATCTCACAGAGAGCTCGGAGTAGGAAAGCCAGACTTGTAGGAAAAATGCTAGAATGAGGTAGCTTACAGGACATCAAGGCCTAACAACAAACTGTGTATTTGAAAAACAATTTTGTTCAAGTGGGCTATTTATAGGGATGTTTTTCCTCAAAACGCCCTACCCCCATCTCCTCCCTTTTGTGTTAACAGGCGCCTGGCAGATTGGTAAAGGGTTACAGGCAGTGGACAGGAAACGATGGAACACAATGAACGGGGCGGGGACAGGTCACCACCCACCCAAGAAAATCACTTGCCTCAGTATTCCGAGACTCTGGGGGGAGACAGATGGACCTAAGAACCACTGCTGTCCTTCTTCTTTGCCTTTTCCAAGCCATAAAGAAGGCAGCAAGCCCAAAGGGGTATGGAATGGGGTGGAAGGGGAACCAAATAGGGTAAAAAGAGAAGCAAAGGCAGAATTAAAGGCAAAAAAAAAAAAAAAGCAAAAATGAAACACCAAGATTATTGAAATAAGTCAAATAACCAAGTCCTGTGGACACCCATAAGGTAAGGCATCCAGGTTTTTCTACCCAGAAACTATTTCGTTTGGGAATACAGGAGATAAGTAGCAAGGAGTGAATGAAGCAACCAATGGCCCGCAGAGCTACATGCTCAAGTTTCATTGTGACTACTGTGACACATACCTCATGCATGACTCTCCACCTGTGAGAAAGACGCACTGCAGTGATAGGAAACACAAAGAGAATGTGGAAGACTGCTATCAGAAAAGGAATGGAAGAGCAGGTTCAGAGCCCAACTGAAAAACAACAGCTGCATTTCAACGAGGAAAGATGCCTCCTAGTCCATTTTCTGCGCCTCCTCAGTCTCCCGGGTCCTCCTCACCCTGGTATGATGCCAGCACTCCATCTGGGGACCCCTGGATGAGCCCTCCTCCTCCCCTTGGGGTGATGCCAGTGGGACCTGTTCCTGGAATGAGGCCACACATAGTAGGAGGCCACGTGCCAATGATGCCTGGACCCCCCCAATGATGACACCTCCTGCCCATCCCATCATGGTGCCCACTCGGCCAGGAATGACCCAACTGGACAGATAAAGAAAGAGGGGAGACTCTTTGGATCAGTTTTATATTACTTGTTCTACTTCATCAGGAGATATGGTGCTGTGGCTTTGGATGTTTTCTAACATCATGACCAGAAAGTCTTGTTCCCCCTTCCTATCAAAGACAGCATAGTTTTGGAGGGGAGTGCTGGGACCAAAAAAAAATGTAATCTTCATTTGGATTATGAAGTATGAAAATAAAATTGTCAACTCCTATAATTTTTTGTTTTGTTTTGTTTTGCTTTGTTTTTTAAAAGCAAGTGGTGAGAAAAGTCATTCCCAACCCAGCTATGTCCTCAGGACAGACTCTCAGGACCTCCTGTGCTGCTTACAGGAACAGCCCCTGCCATCTTTCCCTCTGGGCCATGGAACAAAGGCCTCAAGCCAAATGTTTCCAGATTCAGACTTAGAAGTTAAAGCCAGACCCTGCGCATATTCGGGTGTCAATACAACCGTAATTCAATCCACGGCACTTGGCTCTCCCCCTGGCCTTGTGATGTCTCTTCTCCACATGTGACTCTAGGAAGGAAGTTTCCTGCTGCTGTTTGGCAGCATCCAGTGCCCATGGCTGGGCGGGACAAGGGGGTCTTGTGCTGCCTGGTTTGTTCATAGTTTCTGAAATACTGAAGACTCATTTAATGTCACACTGTGCTTTGCAGGTCAAATGCCATGATAGTTTTTAAAACACTCTGTAAAACACAAAAGATCTGGCAAATCTCTTATTTTTTTGTTTTTTTTTTTTTAATATTTATATCGAGTTATCTTCACATATGTATGTTCATCCAAAGTATACAATCAGTGGCTCACAATATCATCACATAGTTGTGCATTCATCACCATGATCGTTTTTAGAACATTTACATCACTCCAGAAAAAGAAATAAAAAGAAAAAAGAAAAAAAATCATCATTCAGCCCATACCCTTACCTCTCCCTCTCATTGACCACTTGTATTACAATATACCCACTGTTTTTACCCCCTATCCTTCCCTATTTATTTACTTATTTATTGTCCTTATGTTTTTACTCATCTGTCCATATCATGGTAAAGGGAGCATCAAACACAAGGTTTTCACAATCACACGGTCACATTGTAAATGCCTATAGTTGTATAATCGTCTTCAAGAATCAAAGCTACTGGAATCCAGTTCAGCAGTTCAGATATTTCCCTCTAGCCACTCCAGTACACCATAAACTAATAACCTCCTGACTCTGCAAACCTCTTATTTTTGAACAATATTCAATACAAAGAGTAGAGCTGAAATATTAGAAGAGAGAAAACTCTTCTTCTCAAATAATTTCATATACTCTGTGCAGATGTCTCACCTAATCTCTACTTACAACATCCCAGTTTCTACTCAGTCCTGCTTTTTATACTACCAAAGGAAATGGCCTGAAAGTCCTTTATGACCCCTGATGTACAGAGAAGTATTTTTTATCTTTCACCCTTATCCAATCTTATAAATCTGGTAGATTTATAAGGTAGAGTCATCTTGGACTCTACCTTCTCCTTCAACACCAAGACTTCTATAAAGTCTGAGTTTCTGAATTAGAAAGTGGGGGGCACGGATCAGTTAACTTTTATTATAAAAAATTAATAAAATTTCACCAAGTCTGTTTCTTTTTCATTATTCCCTCACCCTCAGCACTGTCTTCCCCAAATATCTAGATAATGAAGCAAATGAATCACATTCTCAGCTAAAGAAGTGAGGATATATGGCAGTGTCTCCAAATACTTCCCCAGCAGCACCACTCAATACAGTTTTGCAATTCTAAGAATTTAAAGGGAACTGAAATACATAATGCTTCAGAGAAAAAGAGGGAGAGTGAGAGACAGAACATCACATATAATCACAACTATGTCTATTCTTCAATTTTTAGACTGTGAGTGGGACCATTTAAAGTCCTCTTCCTCCTTTCTTATCATCTCAACTGTTTGCTCTTGAAAGCCTGTTTAGAAGCAAGACTTTCAAAGCTGCAGAGGTGATGGAGCAATGGCAGATCAGCTGGTGTGTTTTGGGATATTACTACCGACAGGCTAAAGGTCATCTCTGCTTCTAGGATTGGTTCTCCTTCCTTCCTTCCCATCAGGTTGACCTCTTCTCCCTCTGTTCTGTTTGATTAGGAATTTCTCATATGGACCTTCTCCCACCCCACTAAGGATTTTTATTCACCTTCCTCTAGAACCTTTGAGTCAATAATTTGGAGTATAGCCTGTTTGGGAAACCCATAGACAGGGAAATGCAGTAAAGGAGCTGGGATATACAGCCCTCTAGAAGTCCTCTTGCTCTGATTGTCCTTTCTCATCCTCTTCTGGCTTCAGGACTTCAGGCACTGGTGGCTGGGCTGTGGGTGGTGACACAAGACTTTCCTCGTAGGAGAGCCTCGCTCAACCACCTCAACATCAGGTACCACACAAGCAAGCACCTTTCAGACAGGAGAAGTCGGGAAAACACATCCTACAGGAGGCTGAGCTAACTCTCTGGTAACCCAGAACATGGAATTCAGAACACAGTAATCACTGCCCATGGACTCGGGATTATATGAGAACATTTAACTAGTCAGGCACTGGGAGAGGAATGAGAACTCTAAAATTGCTGACTAGTAACTCTAATTTTATGGACAAACTGGGTCAAAAAATAAAAGGCTAGATCACAGGCGACACAAAATTCTTCCAATATCTTCTCTCTGTCTTCTCTATTTGTTTAAGGCAGAGAAGATTGTGAACATCCTTGGTAAGTGAAGGAGGCAGAAGGCACACTTCGTTAAGCATTCTTCTTAAACAACCTAAACTTGTCGGGTTTACTGACAGGTAAGGGGGTCTTATATTGTTATTCTGTGAAGTGTTTTGAGAATCATTTGTAAAAATACAGTTTCTATACTTAACTGATGGACTTTGTTATGAAACAGACCTTATCTAGCCAAGTATTTTATGTAATTAAATACCTTATTCACACTGGAATAAATTCTGTTGGTTACTTAATCCTATTGTATCAATACAAATCTTCTAGTCTGGATCATTGTACCCTGATTATATAATACACTGACATTTGGGGAAGCTGGGTGAAAGGCACGAGAATTCTTTGTATTACTTTTCATAACGTTCAAATAAGCTGAAAATATTTAAAAATGGAAAGTTAAAAAATTTTTTAAAGACTTATAAAGGTAACTCACAAGACTTGGCAGTTAATTCATAATCTGTGCCCTGGGTGCATGGACTCAGGAAAAATTACCTCTTCAGCCCGTCTTCGTTGCTGACAAGGTAATGAAATCCACTTTAGGCCAGAAAAAAAAAATGAACACGAAGGACCTTGCTAAAGCAAGCTCATAAACGAACGTTAACTGTAATAATTAATGTCCCCATACGGAGGGGCTTCTCTATAAACAAAGGGGTGAACATGCCATACTGAATATTCTTCAAGTAGCTTTCAGAAGGTTTGGAAATCGCTAACCTGGCAGTAGGAAACAATGAGTAATTGCAGGGTTTTATATAGCAAAACAGGTACTGATGACAGCAATACTTGAGGGACGATTCCTCAGGCCTTCAATTCAAGGGTGGGATGAAATGGGAAGAGAAGGAACGCTGCAAATCCCACCAGGAGGTCTTCTAATATGGAGGAGCAGTTTGGTCCTGACTCAGTGATTCTGCAAAGGAAGAAACTGAGATGAGAAAACATTTTGAAGGACTCACCAGTCTTTCAGTCTGGGCGAGACTGGACTGAAGTGGGGGCGGGAGAAGAAAAATGAGTCAGTGGTTACTTCATGATGTCTCCCCATGATGACTGGGACAATGCTGGTGTCACTGAGAAACAAATGGAGCCACGACTCAGCTCCAGCTGCCCTTGCCATGTGGGAATGCACTGGCAGAATATTACCAGAGCTTCCATTTTCACAAGAGAATCCAGAAATCCAGATTTCTTATCTGAAATCTCTTAACTCTTTAAGGTTGACATTTTTTTTTTTTTTTAAATTTAAAACATGGCATGCACCAAACCAAACACATCTGTGGGCCAGAATCTTCAGACAGGCTTCCAAGTTGTGACCTCTGCCTCAGAGAAGGGCGGGGGTCAAAGTTCATAAACTGTCACGTGATACATAGGGAAATGAGTGACTGTAAAGGAATTCAGTAACTAAAATACTATAAATAAAGTTTTGCCAGCAATCTGAGCTGTACGAATGTCACTACCCTTCAAACCTACACACTGATTTGAATTTATACAGGGAATCTAATCTAATCCTCAAATGGTTAAATCCCAAGAATTTGAGTGCTTACTGTGTGCTGAGTACACAGAAGTCAAGGAATTTCAAATCTAGCTGGAGAAGAAAAAAACACACCCTTCTGAAATAACTTTAGACAGAGTATGAAACACTCTGGGAAGCTGCTTTCTCCTTATTCTGGTAGAATATCAGAGGTGTCTTAAATACTTCCTTTCATCAATCTTTTGCAATATTGCTCTTGTATTTGTAAACTTGAATCTATAGACAGAAGTCTTATTTCCTGGGAAGTGGTTACAAAGCTCCAGCCTTCTCCTTAACCAGAAGAACCCCTACCTCAGCATGGGAGGGGAGTTAGCTGGGGTTGGGGTCCACGGATGCAGCTGAGGTGGGCCGGGGGTGGCCAGAGAAACCACCCCCCAGCCAAGTTTCTCCGCTGAAAATGCTGGTCTTTGTTTCTGTCATTGCTGATTTTTGTTTGTTTGTTTGTTTCTGTCATTACTGTTGAAGTGTTTGTGTAGGGAAAAGGCAGCCACCAAAATAGTAAGTGTCAAAGATAGGATGACAACACGAATACAAAAAAGAAGGCGTAACTTTTCTTTAGGTTCCCCCCGAGCACCCTCAGTCCTGAAAGCAAGCCCACCTCTTCCAGCTCTCTTCAAAGAGAGGTGTTGGTGGGGCAGGAAGCTCCCCTGGGCTGCGGGTCCTGCTAGGAGAGCGGCGATTTCCTCTGGAGCTGCCCGGAGTTATCTCTCGAGTCGCACAACAGCTCTGAGAAAAGCGCGCCCCCCCCCCACCCCCACCTCCCCGGTGCTGCTCAACCCACCCACCTACTTCCTCCGGCTCCGTACACACACAAGCACAGAGCTGCCAAAAATTTCCACCCTCCGCCCCTCTCCCTAGCTAACTTCCTTCCAGCATTTCCTGAGCTGGATGATCCTAGGATTTGTAAGACAGGAAAAAAAGGAAGGCGTGAGGGCGGGCAAGAGAGACAGGATGCTGGGTTTTCATTTTACCAAAGCCGTCTGAAGGCAAGACAACGGGCCCGGGAAGAGGATCCAGGGCAGCCCCGAGGCGGTCCCCTCGCCGCTCGCTGCCGTCCTCCGGTGAGCACTCAGGCGGGGAGGAGAGCTGCCCCCTCCCTCTGAAGCAGAGGAAAACCGCCCGAAGACACAGCAGGAGCCTGTGAAAGTCCCCGGGACTCCAAGCGAGGAAGTGACACTCCCAAACTAGCCCGAGCGCGGCTGCCAGCTCCGCACGGCCTCCCGCCCCGCGGCCCTGGAGGAGCGCGGGTGGACTTCAGGCTCGGCTCGCTCGGCCGCCGCGGAGGGGCTGAGCGCCCCGCGGGGTTCATGCGCGCGGCCCTGGTCCCAGGCGCTTCTGGACGCCCATGTGGCCCCCCAGAGCCGCGCTCCAGCCACTAAGCTAACCGGGAGACCATCTTACGTGCGGTGCCAAGCAGAGGGGAGGGGAGACGGAGGGGCAACCTCTTTGGGACTAACTCATGAAGAACAAGGGTGCCAAGCAGAAGCTGAAACGAAAGGGAACTGCCAGTGCTTTTGGCTGTGACCTGACGGAATATCTGGAAAGCTCCGGACAGGATGGTAAATGCGCCTTCGGCTTTTTGGGGGTGGGGGGTGGGTAAGGGATTGGGGGCGGGGGGTTGAGAGAGAGAGGGACTCTCCGGGGTGTGTTAGATTCAGTTCACAATTTAATGTATTCCAGGCCTGCGCGTTCATTGTACTTAAAAAGGAGAAGCATGTATTCGTTTTTAAGATGCACAGCGCTGCCGTCCGGACGAGCAGAGGCTGTGTCAGTCCTTCCGTTTGTCTCACACGAGCCGTTAATGGGCGGTGCTGCTACGCGTTCAGCTCCTTCTGGGGATGGAGGTGGGAGCTGGAGAAGTCCTGATCCCCAACTGTGGGTGCTCGAGGGGAGGAGTGGGATGGTGATCTGTGGGCTTCCCTGGCCACATATCATTGTGGCCACCTTAGGTGTCCCTCCCAGGCTCCAATTTCACCCGCGCACAACTATTTTTTATTAATGTGCTGGAAGGCAGTGGGGGGTGTGGGGGATTCTGGCCGGGGGAGTGGTTGAACACATTTTCTGAATTTCTGAACTGATGCCAAATATATATAGTACCTCCCTCCCTGCCCCCCTTCGGCCTCCCTTCCCAGCCCCTCCAGACCCTTTCCGTCCTCTTGGCTTTCAGATTAGCAATTGGTGTGTCAGGCAAGAGAAGTTTTGTAAAAGGTCAGAGGGCCTCGATCTTAAAATGTTTTAGGGTATATTTATGAAAAGGAGAGCATTTCTGTTTTCAAAGTCAGATTGAAAAAAAAAGAGAGCGATCCAGGAAAGCAGAGACAATTTAAACACTTACTGGGGGAGGGGCAAGGAAAACAATCTAGAATACAATAATAGCATTTGAGGTTAGAAGTTTTAATCATAGGAAAGTTGGGAAAAATGAGCATAAAATGACTCCTTTTGTAAGGTTGACTGGCCTGACACTTATTCATGACAAAAAAGCCCTTGTCTTCAAAACCTTCAGTGAGAGAAAAGAGCCCCACTATATGTGCTGGGTGTTTATACACAGATAGATAAGAGAGAGAGGGAAATTTAAGCGCTGTTTAACTGTGCAGAACAGTTCTGCCTCCAGGAAAATCGTCTCAAAAACTACTTGATTAGTCCATATCAAATGCATCTTAAAACACTGCAGTGCTTTTGTTTCACTTCCGTTTTTTTAAAGACTCAGCACCACCTAGTAATTTTGCAGTCGGGTGATACTCCTGTGGTATTCCAGAGTTCAGAGTCAGCTGTGTCATTGGGACAAATGGCTCAGTATTTTGGTGCTGGGGGGACCACGAGCTTCAAAACTGCCTCTTTTGAAATTGAATCATAACTGAGTCAATTCATTTAATCCTTACCAACAGCCCTGAGAGGTAGATATGGAAAAAAATCACATGGATTGAGTTGTTTTTTTTTTAATCTGGGAGAACTCCAAGTATGAGTCTTAACCACTACTCTCAGAACTTCAGGATGAAATGCTTCCCTCAACTCATTTTTGCAATGACCTTCAGGTTAAGCCCAGGTACACTGTGAATGCCCCTGGATGCCGCCTTCTACCATGTGGGGATTATTCTTTGCCCTCCTTGGTGGTTGTGAGAGTTGCAGGGGTGCTTGTCAACCCTGCCCCATTCCTACAATCTCATAGATCTCAGAATGCTCTGGATCCCAAGGTTCCGTGAAGATGCCTCAAAGACAGCCTTAGGTATCTCTTTGTTCACTTGCTTTATGTTTTAACTTTCTGTGTAATTTCACTTGGAGAAAAAGGAAGGAGCTATTGCTTAAAGAAACTTTTGAAAGCCAGTGGCTCATTGTTCCTTGCCTTGGGTAGGAGGAGAAGTCTGGAGAGACAAATTGGCCTTCTTAAATTCATGCAGATAATCATGAAGGATGCTGCACGCCCTGGCCTGCAACACTCATCTCTTCTCCCTGGCCTCCCTGGCTAGGCCAACATTCTACTCTAATGATTTTTTTTTTTTTCCTAAATTGAAAGCAGACAGTCCTGCCACAGGATCAGCAAACTTTGAAGGCTGAAACATACCTGAAAGGTTTTGGAATGAAAGAAAACTGGACCACTTAATGACCCTTCCAACCCTCACTGAGCCACATGGAAATTAGACATGCATAAAAGCTTCTTATATAAATAAGAGTAATTAGGATTTTTCTCCACAGCTAAAACTAGTTGGATAGTTTCCCCCACCCCACCCCCCACCGTCTTTTTCTTTTTACAGTGTAGCATCAACAAACAAAGCCAGGGCTGCAGTCTTCTCTGAAATAAGGGACCTTTCTTGTGACTGTTCTGAAACATGTATTAGATGATAAGCATGGCCTAGATTCTGTCCCTAGGATGCAAACATTGAAACTGAGCACTGAACCTTTGCCCATCACCTTGGAAATCAGCACAGAATCCTAAGCCTGGCCAGTTAGCATAGTAACTGGGAGTTGGGAGGCTGGGGAGAGCTTCACAAGACTAGCATCACGGTTGCAGCACTTTAGGGGTTCAGGGGAGGATGACAGACCTGAAAAGAAAAATGATTCAGATTGGGGGGCACAGGGGCAGCAGGAAGGAGCAGGGATGTGGAACACAAAGAGAGCCCCTGTACTTGAACAGAGAGGGAAAGCCCTGAGCTGGAGTGGAGGACAAAGCTAGTGACAATTAGTCGTGCTCAAGTCACCTGAAATGGGGACTCTCCACCGCCGAAGGGGAACCCTCGATGGACAGAGGCTGAGCATGAGGAATGTATGTCATTTTATAATTTTGCTTTATTATGCAAACCTTTATTTGGACAAATCTGGTGGGGCAGGGTATGCAGGTGGCAAACAGGTATGCAGTTTAGAGCAGGCATTGCTCAGGGCCAGTTGTCCTTAATCTTAAGGAGGCTGATGGAAAACAGAAGCCCTTTCCCTTAGAAAAATGCACTTTCTGTGCGCACCCACGTAGAGGCCACATTCAAACCTTGCTTTGATTGTGCTCAGCCAATACTTAGGCCTGACGTGAAAGGCCCATTTCCCTCTTCAGCTTCTCCAGGCTGGTAAGAACACTCAAGAGTGAAGTCGCTCCTGGCAGAATTGGCCGCAACCTCTTACCCTCCAGCACAGCGGCTGCTGCTCCCCAACCCCCAGCTCTCCCCTGGGAACAAAACAACTTTCTCTTCCTGTCTGGAATGGAGAGAACATCATCCCTTCCTTACTACTGATGCTGAAAATAGTATAGTTTTCTTTTTCTTCTTTTTGACTGCTGAATACAAAGGCTCTTACTTGCAATCATGTAATAAAAACCACATCATTTTGTTGCCTGTGATTGGCAGGCGTGTGAGGCCAGAGTATGTCTATGAACATTCCTTACCTCTCCCCTAGAAGCCAAGTGGGACTTCCAAACATGCCTGGAGATGCTGGGGCCAGCAGTCAAGGGACAAGCAAGAGTTAGCAAGAAAATGACCTTCTTCCTCCATCCTGGCTCCACTTTAAGGGCTAAGGAAGTTGCTCTTCTGAACAATCTTTGCTCTTTTGCCCACCCCATAGAAAAAGTGATATTGCTCTGACCTGGTGGTTCTCCATTCTGGCTGCACGTAGAGAATCACCTGCCGAGCTTTAAAAAGAAAACTGATGCCCAGGCCTCTTCTCAGACCAATTAAATCAGAATCTCTTGGTGCCCAGGATGGGTGTGTTTTAACAGCTCCCCTAATGGTCTGGTACACAGGCAGACCTGAGAACCACTGGGCCAACTGCCCCCTGGATAAGCAGCCTTGACTCCTCAGAGTGCAGCCTCTGATTGTTTGGTAAGAACTCTGAGCCTTTTCATTCCTGAAGCTTTTTTTCTAGTTCTCATTGGGCTAAATATACAGGTGGTGGAGGGTGTTGAGGAATGACAGAAGGTTCATAACAAATTTTAAAATGCCCATTACGAATACAGTTTTAAGCCTCAGTATTTGAAAGAATAAGGAAAAGGCAATGCAAACTTTTAAATGTAGCCGTTACATATTTCGGTACCTAAGTCACCCCCTCACTTTGTTTATTCATTTATTTGACAAATTGTTCAAGGCACTGTGCTAGATGCTGTGAGTGAGAGAGAGAAAGAATCAAGGAGTTCACATTGCCTAACGGATGTGAACAGATCTACAGAAAACAATGGCCCAATTAAACTTTGAAGTCAGCTTTATAACTGAAGGGGGAAAGCTGAAGGAGAAAATGTGAAAGTATTTTTTTTTTTATCTCCAATTAAGTAGACAACAGGAGCAAAAACTTAGTGGGGAAAGTAACTATTTTTCTTCACGATAAGAGTTAACATTGAATGGAGAATGAGAGCAGGAGCTCTCTCTTTGGCTTAGCAGTTTCCTTCCCAACATCTTGCCTGGCTCTTCATTATCACATTTCCTCTTGCTAATTCTGCATCCTTCAAGCCTCAGCTGCTTGTGGAAACTGTCCCTGATCCTCCTAAGTCAGGTGCCCCTGCTAGGGGCTCCCATTTGGAGCTCTAGAAACTTATTGCCTGGGTTAGAATCCTAGCTTTCCCTGTTCCCAGATGAGTGACCCTGGAGCAAGTAACTTACCCTCTCTGAGCCTCAGTTTCCTCACATGTGAAATAGGGGAAACAGGATTGAGGTGATGATTAAGTGAGTTAATATAGACAAAAAAGCTAGCAAAGGGTATGCACATGGTGACCTAGAAACATAACTACTATTAATCATAACACCCTGGAATTGGCCTGGCAATAACCACCTGCCATTCGTGAGTGAAAGGATGGATGAAGGCTCCAATGAAATGAACTGATCAAGAGTAAATGATCCAGTTAGATGATGCTAATTAGTAACCAAGAAGGACCGGAATTGGATTGCTTGCCCAGCTGAATGGAGAGCACAGTTCATGTAGGGATTTCCCACAGTCACAGTCACTGGTCACGGGGTAGACCAGTTGCAGACAAGCAAAATGTCAGTCTGAAAGCAAAGGGCCCTCAGGAAGAACTGAAAAAGATGCACCAGCCACTCCTGAGCTGGCAGGGAACTCAAAGAGAAGTCACGTCCTAGAGATGACACATGGAGACAGAACAGCAAACCCAGGGGCTTGAGTTTAAACAATCATGCCCACAGCTAGTCTCCCGGAAAGAAACAGGAAGAACCTAAAGAGGAGAGTTAAGGTTTTAAACTTAAAGCAAACCTACTGGATACCATGAGACCAAACTAACTTTGTTGAGTCTGGATATGACAAATGTCCTGTGCATAGTTACTTCCACCTACCTGCATCCTTCCCTCTCTCCACTGTCCAGACCCTGCCAAGAGTCCCTTAACCACAGGGACAGCCTCACCTTTCCTCCACTTCTACCCATCCCCATTAACAGCCACCTGGATGCCATCCAGCCTCAGGAGGCTCAGCAATTGGGGTTGCTAAGGAAAGCCCACTCCCCAGACTCCCCAACCCTACCCTGGAGCCATGAGAACCATCTGCTGGGGCAGAAGAGAGCTGGAGTCCTGCCTTTCTGCTGGGGCAGAAGGAAACATGTTGCAACTAGGAACACATTTTCCCGCAGATGATAACATAAGTAGTGGGCAAACTCTCCAGTGCTCTCGGTAGTCTTGGTGCATTCTTTCTTCTTCACTGTCTCCTTCTCCTTCTCTGCCTCCTGTTCTCCTCCTCCTCTCCTCCTTCTTGCTCCTCCTCCCTTCTTCCTTCTCTTTCCACTTTTTCTTCTCCCTCTTCTTCTGCTTCTTCTCCCTTAATCCTTTAGGTATCTGTAGGCTAGGCTGGGAACCTTTTCTGGGTGTGGAAATGAGCTGGGGAACATGCATTCTGAATTTCAGAAGTTGTTTGACCAAGAGCATTCTGAAGCAGTTGCAGAGAGGACTGTTTGTTTCTGGGAATTGCCTTCTTGTAGAAAGGTTTCTTGGGATTTTGTGGCTGTGTGTGTGGCTGTGCAGAAGTGGGTAGAAGATGGGGGTGGAGTGGAAAGTTCCAGGACTCAGTCTGAGGATAAGAACTTTGTCTTAGTTTTTTCCTTCCCAGGGTCTTACCTGGCACATCATCATCATACCTCCCCTGGCTAATTCCTCATCCCCACCTTCTCCATTAGATGTTGTGCTAAATATTTCTGCAACAAAGCGGTGATAGACTCTTCTGGTTGGGGCTATCTGATCCTCATTCCCTCTAGAACAGACTGATCAAACTGAGCTGCCTGTCTGCCCTGGCCTCTGGGCTTCAGGACCCCACTTTTCTCTATGTGGTTCCTTCAGACCAGTCACAGGGCCCAGGAACAAGGAGCTAGTTTTTCTTTTGTTGTTTCTCATCCCCATTGCTTGCCATATACTTGAGCCAATGTGGCTTTTTCCCACTTATCCCTTCCCTTCAAATTAGTTTTCTTTTTACTTACACATGTCCCACCCAATTCTCTGTGCTAGTCCTCTTTGCCCCAACACATATGCCACACTTGAGTTTATCGAGCCTTGTTGCCCCTCCTTCACATGTTGACTGAGGTGGGGCCACAGCCTGATGGAATTTCAGGGGTCTTGCATCCCTTTTTCCTCTAACCCATGCCTCCCCCACCCCCCAACCCTGAGATGCTATTTTAGTTAAGGCTTAACAAAGAACTCCTGAGAGGAAACACGTTGGCTGCAATTCAAAGGAGGATAAATACTTGTGCTAGATTTTTTTCTAAAAGCAGATTTTGATAGGGAAAGATGGGAACATCAGGTTCCTGGATGGTCGATGAAGGAGGAGGAGGGGGAGGTCTCCTGGAAGGAGAGAAAGGACCCAGAAAGAAAGGCTTATAATCACCAATC
Organism: Tamandua tetradactyla; assembly: GCF_023851605.1. Taxonomy (NCBI): domain Eukaryota; kingdom Metazoa; phylum Chordata; class Mammalia; order Pilosa; family Myrmecophagidae; genus Tamandua; species Tamandua tetradactyla. Next base: position 26,756,717 of record NC_135336.1, on the reverse strand, counting down.
AGCCCTTGTTGATTATTTTTCTTGGTAGTAAGAGCTGCTATCTATGTTGATTGCTTACTAGGCAGCAGTCACTTTACCCGTGCAAAATAATATTTTCAACATCTTTAAGAATTGGGCATTTTTATCCCTATTTTACAGAAAAGAAAACTGAGGTACAAGAATTAAATCACTTAGGGAAGGCAAATTTAAATACATTATTTGTCTAACTCCCAGGGCCATGATTTTAGTCACTAATCACCATCTCAAGACTAGCATGTTTCATAATTTGGCATTTACTTTACAATTTTGCCACCTGCCCACCCTCCAAAATAAAACAATACAACATAGCTTTTTGTCCCTTTGCTTTTTGGTCTTTCCCCTTTTAACCAAGCAAGAGTCCACGGTTTCATTCAGACCTAAACCATTAATCGTAATAACAGCTAACATTTGCATAGTACTTCACCTTCTGCAAGCTTCTTTTCACACACACCTATCCAAACCTACCCAACTTTCAATTCCAACCAGACCCCACCTTTTCCTCTAAGACCCCTCCCTGCCCACTGCAGTCACAATACTCTTTTCCTCTTGGAACACCCATTGCCTTAGGGTCAGAGGCCCCGAATTTGGTCTTAATTTTACGCCTTTTTCTGCTCTCTAAAGCTTTGTGCATGCAAGCAGATGGTAGGCTCCACTGGAGACAGGTCCTCTTGGGCAGCTCCCCCTTCCTATCTCTAGATGAGCCTGCTGGCCGATGCACAGCAGTTGATTGATTGACCCTATATCCTGCTTCAGGAAACAAGATTTAGAGCCCTTCTAGGAAGTTCAGGACCGGGGACATTGCTGATGTGCTGAATTATCAGGAGTCCAAGATTCTTTAAGGTTCCCACAGGGATTCATAGCTACTCCTGGGGAGTAACTGACCCAGACATTGAACAGAACTCCCCAGAAACACTGTCTTTTCCTAGTGCCTCACTTCTTGGTATGAACCACATTCTTGGCGGGGCCCCAGAACCAACTAAGTTTCTGGGATGGAGTCTCAGGCTCTCTTTGTTCTAGTTCAAGCTTGGCTGTTGCATACCAGGCGCTGGTACCACGCCCATGGCCCGATGCTGGCCCCAAATGCCTTTGGTAGCCCCTCCCCACCATCCCCTGAGGGAGAGGGGTAAATATCACTGCCCACCCCCACCCCAAAAAAGCAATAATATATATTCAGTTCTCACTGTAACAGACATCAGAAAACAGTTTGAATTGTGAACTAGGAAGTTTCTGGAAAACTATAAATAAATCTATAACCATAGTGAAAGGCAATTGAGGTCATTTGTATAAGTGTGTATATTTTCTTCCCTGGCTCCTTCGTTTTCAACCAGAAACCATCTCGTATTGGATTTTCAATTCTGGGCAATAGGTATGTAGTGGGACTCTAATGTACCAGACACTGCTGGGTTTGCAAAGATGCCCTCAAATTGTTCTGAGCCTAGTAGGGTCATCAGACAGGAAAACAACAGAAATACAGAGTGAAATGAGACCTCTAATGAGTGGGCAACAGGAGACATTAACATGTGAGGCAGCTGAATGCAAAGAAATTCCCAGACAGTAGAACGTTCATAGTGGGGGTAATCAATAAAATGATAGTGTAACCATCTGATGGTGATGGAGATATGGAAAGATTAAGATTTGGTTTCTAGGGTCAGAAAACCATGTGCTTCTCTCTGACAGTGGGAACTAGTCACATCCTCTTGCACCCTGTCGGAGAAGATGCTCGAACTCAGGAAAAGTTAGTTGTGAGTGACTTACAATGGCGGGCCAGGGTTGAGGGGGCACTGGGGCTGACAGAAACGTTTATTCCCTGGCAGGGGAGTGAAACTATCCTCAGGAGAGAGCAGATCAGATGATATTAACAAAAGTGGCCATCCCGTTGGTTAGGGCTGCTTCTGCACCCTGCCCCAAAGGCAGAAGAATGGGGGGGGGGGGCGCTTATAAAAGCTAAAACTCAAAAGAATAATAGTGACTGACTGCTCTCGTCGTTTCTTGATTAAATCTAGCTGGATGGCAAAATGCCCAGCCTCGGCCCTTTCCACTACGTGGAGTGTTCTGTTTTTCTTCCCATGATCTAAATGAAAGTCCAAATCAGAGAGGTGAAGTAGCTTGCCCAAAGTCACCCAGCCAGGAAGGGGAAGAAGCAGGATTCAAAGACATCTCTGTCCCGCACTAAATTCCCCTTCTATTGCTTTGTCTTCTCTAGACCTTAATAGCCGTGGCTATGCTGGCAGGAATTCAGGGTCTGATATGCAGCACTCCATTTTGCCAAGGGGGTAAGTTCAGTAGGATTCAGTTAGACTTTCGTAAAACTTCTGGCAATGGATTTCCCAACCCTAGGTTTTTCAGAGTAAAACATTCAGGTTCCAAATGGCAGGATTCTAAACAGAGCATGCCCTGTTACCATAAGTAGCCCTTCTACCACTTCTTTCCCATCTGTTTCCTGCATGCTGAGTATTACTGGGAAACAATGATGTCAACTCTTCCATATAAATCTACACCTCCCGCTCACCCCTCCCCTACAATGCATATTTTTGTTCCTCTTTCTGGCTTTTGTCTTGCAGTTCTGTTCTTTAAGGACTCATGCTTTTTGGAGTCGATTGTTGGCTTTCTTTTAAATAAGTTTTAGCTATTTAAGCATCATTGTGGCCTTCAAAGTGCACATGCTTTTTTGGGTCCATATTTGGAAACTCCTTTGTTGTTTGGCTAATAGCTAGAACATGGACCTGCTGCTAATGCAGGGGAGCCATTGTGCCTTTGAAAAGCAAACCTGGACATGTTTCTTGGATCAGGCTAAGAGCTGAGGACCCCCTGTTAGGGGTCTCCTGTGACTACCTTAAAGCTGCTTGGGCCCTGGGCCAAAGGTCCTCTTTCCCTACACCCCAAGCCTGACTTCCAGAAGGTGCATGGCCTCCTTAGCTCCCCTTTCTTTACCGTCCCTGAAGACAATTTGGTTTCAGATTGAAAGGGGGACTTCTCTGGAGGACTGTGGGTTTTGAATTCTGGGTCCAAGAATTCTGGATCTCTCTTCTTATGCCTGCGGCCTAAGAGCTAATAAAATGTGTATTCCAAGTTCTCATCCCCCATAGATTCGGCTTCTGTACGTCTGGGGAGGAGCCCATTTTTAAGACATGCTCCAGATGATTATGACACCCGTGGCCCACACATCTCACTTTCAGAAACAGTGACTTAGCACAAAGAAAGCAGCAGCTAAGTGAGGCCATGTGATTTTTATTTTCCTCATTATCCTTTTTATGCTGTCCAAATTTTCAACAGTGACCACGTATTTCTACTTTTTAAATTGGAAAAACAAACGTATATAGGAATGGGGTATCCTGGTTAATTGATTTTTTTTTATAAAGCCCTTTTGTTGTAAACCTTATTTGGGGGGCAAAAATCTTTATAAAATCTGTTGGTTTGTTTTCCTGTTTTATAGATATAATATTTATATCTATAGTGAAGTCCATTAACCCTCCTTGGGGAATTAGTGTAGGAACGTAGTTAAGCATGTGGCTTTTTTGCTTATAGACTGTCTTGTTTCAAATCCCAGCTTTACTAAGTCTACCATCTTCTAGCTTTGGGATGATGAACAAGTTACCAAACCTCTCTGTGCCTTGGTTTCCCCAACTTCAAAGGGGGATCATGATAATAACAGTACCTTTCTCACAGGATCGTTACAAGGATTACATGAACGAGTGCACTGCCTGGAATTTAGTAAACCTCCCATTAAGTGTTAACTATGGTTTTTATTTACTTGGTGACTGGAAATCTTATCCTGTTTCAGCCTCATTACTCAGAATGTGGTTCTTGAGTAATGCCACAGATGTGGAAGTTAAGGGAGCTGAAAACAAATGCGCCAACACCCCCATGTATCTCTGAAAGTTTATTCCTTAAAACTTCTTTCATAGTCCCCAAATTATTTATTATTTTTCTTAGTTGAATGCATAAAAATGCTAGTCTTAAGATTTTTATTTTTTGGTGACTATTTCTCTGGTGGGACCGTGGAAAACTTTCTACATCTTATGTTTTTTTACTAATCAAAAAAAGAAAAAGGAAAGAAATCTTAAAAACTGAAAAGAAAAAAAAAGTAAGGGTTATGGTTAAAGGCTCTGATCCTAGCGATAGTTGTCCAGGTTTCCTGTTCCCATCTTTATTTCAGGAGAGTTAATAACCTGGCAAACGAGCATGTTTCCGTCTTTGATGGAACACTATAAGGCCTGGGTTTTAGCTGGCCCATAAGATATTTCACATATCCTTTTTATTTGTTCCATAATTGCATTTTGAAAGTTGACTAAATGAGGTAAATCTAGCTTGAGAGTGAATCTAAGTGAGAATTAACTCTCGAATAATCTTAGGCTGTATGAACAGAAGTAAAAAGTATGGATCAAGAGATCCATTTCATACTCTTTATGGGTTGAATCACTTGTGGAGTGTTGTGTTCATTTCTGGGTGCTCCATTTTGGGGTTAAAATCATGATGTGGGCAAGGGCTGTATTCCTTTCTGGGGTCTAAGAGAATCCACATTCCCCCCTTTTCTAGCTTCTAGAAGCCATCCACATTCTTTGACTCTTGACTCGCTTTCTCCATCTTCAAAGCCAGCAACTTGCATCTCTCTGACCATTATTCCAAAGTCACATCTCCTCTGACTACAGCTGGAAAAGTTCTCCTCTTTGAAGGACCCATGTGATTACATGGGACACACCAGTATAATCCATGATCATATCTCTATTTCAAGTTCTTTAACGTAATTATATCTGCAACCTTCTCTGCAAAGTTGATCACACTCCACATTGATTCAACCCATAAAGAGTATGGAATGGATCCCTTGATCCATACTTTTTACTTCTGTTCATACAGCCTAAGATTATTCGAGAGTTAATGCTCACTTAGATTCACTCTCAAGCTAGATTTACCTCATTTAGTCAACTTTCAAAATCTCCATTTCAAGTTCCTTAACTTAATTATATCTGCAAAGTCTCTTTGCAGAGAAGGTTGCATATTCTCAGATTCTGGGCACATCTTTATGCCTGAAGTAAAGACATCTGTGGAGGGAATTATTCTACTTATTATATGTTGAAAGAGGTTTCTTGCACAGGGTAGACTGTCGGGACCTATGATCTTTGAGGTCTTCCCCAATTCCCAGACTTGGTGATTCTGTGATGTTAATGACATTTATACACTCTTAGAAGAAATCCTTAAATTCCATTTCAGGATGCTTGAAATAAAGTGTACATCTAATAAAAGTTTTCAAATGGGCATCTACATGGGTCCTTTACTGTCTGGGTCTGTGTAGAGCATATGATTCTATGGAATGAGATCTACAGGTTGTTGGACTGGAAGTTGTAAAGTGCCACTGCATGTCAGGGCTATGTGTTCAGCCCTGGTGGACACCCTAGAGCCAAGAATTGTGGCTCCCATTTATTGGAACCTGCCTTCTGCCAGGCCCTATACAACCTTTAGTTCATGTGTCTCTGATAACAGCCCCAGGAGGTGGATATTATGAATATCTCCAAATCTTAGATAAGAAAATAGAGCCTTGGAGAAGTAAAGCAATGTGCCCAAGGCCACATAGCTCATATTTGGCAAAGCCAGGATTCAAACTGAGATTGGTCCTATTTCATTGTACTACATGGCCCCTTCCCAACTTACCTTCTAGTAGGGCAGAAGAGACTTTGATGGTAGCTAGGGAAGAATTGAATATAGCAGATAACTGAGTGCCCAAATTGCAAAGGGAGCCCCAGCTCAATCCCCGGGAGTCAAAGGAACAAACAAACCAGTTAGGGCCTTCACCTGGAAGAGTGTCTAGGAGAGGAGCCAGAGATGCCATAGGGAATTCATTCTGAGGTACTAGGGAACTTCGCAAGAAAGGGGACCCAGAGTTCAGAAAACATTCATAACAAAGGGATCCACCCATCACTGAGTTTCTTGCCTTGGTAATAAAGAACCACCAGTTGGAAAGCCCTTTGAATTAGCTAATGCCTTTTTATGCATGCTCCCGTGCCCAGAAGGATTAAAGGCATTATTGGTCATTGTCATCTCAGTGTAAATTAGCCTCATCAGCTTCCTTTTACCTAGCCCTCAATTGGAATTAATTGAAGAAATGAACTTTTGTAGATCGAACACTCAAATGAGGTGGGTGGGCTGATGAGGGCCTGGAATCTGAGCTGAAAGCCTGGATTCCCTTCTCTCTTCATCTAGCACTTGGTCCCTCTTCTCCATTCCTAATACCAGTATATCCTCCAGTTAATCCCTCATCCCCATTCTCAGTATTTCTCCCCTAATTTAAACCTTCATGATCTCTCACCTCCAACCACTATCATAGTTTCCTGAATTGTCTCCTCTCTTGATTAGAAAGAAAGTGAGCCCCTTGAAAGACTGGGGCACTTTCTCTAATCACTCACTTATTAGGTGTCTTCAGGGCTGTGTTCCTTCTGGAGGCTCTAGGGGACAATCTGATTCCTCGCTCCTTTCACCTTCTGGAGGCTGAAAGTGGCCCCATACCATATCACCTGCATCGTCACACTACTTTCCCCTCTCTGATCTCCTGCCTATCTCTCTCATAAGGGCCCTTGTTATAACATAAGGCCCCTCCAGATAATAAAGGATAACCTCCCCATATCATGGTCCTTAACTTGATCACATCTTCAAAGTCCCTTTTGCCAGATAAGGTAACATTCATAGGTTCTGAGGATTAGGACATGGACATCTGTGGGGGACCATTACTCAGTGAACCTTAGTCTGTTTTCCTCACCACACATGGTTGGCTACAATCGATATTATTAACTTGAATGAAGGGAGTAGGGTGGTGATTATGGGAGGGAGCGAAGAGATGGACATCAGATGCCACCAACATTTAATAAGCACTTACTAAGTATGGCACTGAGTCAGCTGGGGCACAGGGATGAACAGGCAGTGCGGTACCTGTGGGAGCTCACAGTCCTGCAGGAGATGGATACAGCTACAGCTGGTCCCCACACAAGCCACAAGGGCAGTACAGAGGGGTTGTGTCTTCTAAGATGAATAGACTCTTGAATAGTCTCTGCCTGAAGGAAAAGTATTCCAGAGGGAGGGATTTTTGGGTTGTTGTTGTTGTTGTTTTTTTTTTTTTTTGCATAAGTAGACATTTAAGTATGACAAGGTCAACATTCTCAAAAAAGAATAAAGGTAAAGAGTGAGATCCTACCTGCCTGGACTATGTTTACAAAAACAAATGGCTGTTTGGGTAATCATTCTAAGTCTTTCAGGGAAGAGGCCTGAGTGAAGATAAATATTCCAGTTTAAATTCCAGATTGATAAAGGAAGAGGAAGTAAAAAAGACACTTTGAAAACTACTTTAATTTGTCTTTTCACTTCTGTTTTGTCGTTGCTGTTGAGAAAAAACTTGATTTCAGCTTAGGAATAAACCTCCTCCAAGTGGAGGGAAAATGAGGTGCACCGAGCAACTATAAACCAGTTTTGGTGTTGGTCACATCTATTTGTGATTTTAGGAGATTACATTTCACTCTGTTTTGTGGATGATAACTAGAGTTTAACATTTCAAATTCATGTTTTGAGGTATAACATTTTGTAACATTCCTTCCTACTTGTCCCCTGGTCATACTTCTACTCCATTCCCATCTTTTTTCCTCCAGCTCTGTCTTTATCTTTGTCATTTCCCCAATTGGAGAAACATGGAGCAGACATTTCCATGCAGCTCCTAGGTACCAGACCCACTGCTCCAATTCAACACCAAGATGCCATTTTGAGCTTGGCCTTTTATGCTTTCATTCCACCACGATGGCTGTCCCTACTTCAGATCAGTGCCTTCTTCCACCCTCAAAGGTTCCCTCCATTCTCATCTGCTGGGGGCCCAAGTCTCTTGGTGATGGGTTTCCCTGACAAGGCCCACCTCATTCCCACCAGATTCCATAGCTGCATGAATTCAAAATACTCCAGACTCTGCTTACCCAGCTGGTGGCCACTCAAGCCATTTTTTCTCTAAGTGACTAGAAATCAGACTCTCAAAAGGGAGCCAGAGAAGGGTCAAAGAGAAGAGAAGATACACAACTGGCTTTGGAGATGGAGCAGCTTCTACAGCTGTAAGAGGCAAGGAAGTGATTCTTCCTGGAGCTCCCAAAAGGAACACAGCCCTGCTGATCCATACCTTGATTTTAGCCCCCATAAGACTCATCTCGCACCTCTGACTTCCAGAACTGTAACACAATAAATGTGTGTTGTTTTAAGCCAAAAACAAAAAACAAACAAAACAAAAAACTCAACACCCACTCCCCAACCCCACTCCCTTTCACTGAGTCGAGTTCTGTTGAGTTCTAGTCTCTCTTCCCTATCATGGTACCTATGAGTAAGGTTATCCTTGCCTATTTAAAAAAAAAAAAAAAAGTTATACTATCACCAGATAAAAAATAGAGAGAAAAAATGAGCAACATATCTACTTCTCTGTCTTCTAATTATCAGGGGAAAAACTGTATCACAGCAGTCACTTTTAAAAAAGGAAAAAGATAACCTCATTGCTTGCAGATTCTCCTTACTTGGAAACACAGACTATCATTCCCTAGAGAGTCCCTTCTAAAACATCACTTACTTTTCCTACTCCCAGGCCTCCAATATCTTTCTAATATTCAGCAGATTCCATTTCATGCAAACCAGGGTTGGGCGGTCCAGAGGACCCAGGTTTGGGAATCAAATAGAGCTGGCTTGGACCTTGGCTTTACCATCTGGTCCCTAAAAGACTACTGGCAAATATCTCTAACACAAGATTATCTATCTCCAAGATGTAATGGTTACCAACCACACAATAAGCATGAAACACCCACCTTACAGGTGAATAACATTATGTATATGTACAGCAGGGCCGAGTAGTCCAGAGCCTCTGACTGGCATTTAATTCCCTCATCTGAACTCAAAGAGCAAACTTCTCTTCTGTTGGCTCACCTTGAGGGGTCTACACCTCGGCTCATATTTGTCAAAAGTGCTGCCATCCCTGTAATAGACAGTGGTATGTTAGGGCCTGTAAAACAAAAAAAAGGGGAGCCAGGCTGGGCATGATGGTCAGTAAGTCTCTGCCCAAGGTACTCCAGACTTTTGTTCTTTCCAGAAAATGACCACTTCCATTATCCTCTCACTGTGTTAGCTCCTCTGGCAACACAAAAAGGATCTTTGCCTCTCTTGACTCCTGAGTATAATGTCAGGAGGTACGAAAAAAAAACAAACCTCAGGATGTGATTTTAATGAGGAATAAACACCCGCCACAGGTGCAAGACATCCTCTTCTGGTAAAAAATTACAAAAGTAATTGTAAAAAAACCCAAACAAACAATATGTTGATTTATAAAGTACCAAGTCCCTTCTCACATCCTTCCAGACCCACTGATCCGTGCCTAGTCTAGGGTGGTTCTAGCCAATAAAACTTTCTGAGATGATGGGATCAATGTACTGTATCTGTATTGTCCAGCAGAATTGTTGAGCATTTCAAAAGTGGCTGGTACTGTGGAGGAACTGAACGCTTAATTTTAATTAATTTAAATCTACAGGGCCTCACATGGTGAGTGGCTACTATGTTGGACAATGCAGAGAACCTTCTCTGTGTCTATGCCACTAAATATACACTACATGGCTTGCTTTATTTCTTTCCCACAAAAGTATTTCTGAGCATAACAGTAGATCTTGGACAGTTGTCTATTTTTGTACTCATAGCTCAGTTTCACTCTTCTTAATCATGATATGGTATTCTGCTGAATGCATGATGCTTTCAATTTTAATATCTTTTTTTTATTAAAAGATGCCGCATTCCTATGGTTCAAAATTTGAAAGGTTTTAAAGGGTAGAAAGAAAAGTCCCCTTCCCACCTTCACCTCCAGTGTCCTTCTTCCTTTCCTGCAGAAGCAGCCAGTGTAACTTTTCTTGAAAATCTTTCTAAAGATATTCTGTATATATACAAGCAAATATATGTATATATCCTTTTTTTTACAAAATACCATAATTTATTTAACCATTTCTTGATGTATGAATCTTTTCCTTTTTACAAATTCCTGTAAGACTTCCCAGTCTAAATACCTACCACTTGAGTAAATAGTTACTGCATATATAGCACATGAGCCATCCATCATCTTCATTGATAACGTCCATCACCTATAATGTACTGAATATTAATACTGCTTTCCTTTGCTTATATGTGGGTAGAATTTGCTAGCCCACATACTTCTAGTTAAACTTCTTTTCCAGTATTCCTGAGGAATGTCAGGCCCATCCCTATTCTATCAAATGGCCAAGCCATATTCTGTCTGTTGAAGGCTAGGCCCTGAGTTAAGGGTGAGGCTGGGTGCAGGGAACAGTTGGAAGCTGTTTAGCCCCCATGGTGGCATACCCTTGACATCTTGATCATGGTGCTCTGGTTACAGAGATCCAAGAAGAGAGGCAAAAGCAGGTGAAACAGAGGCAGCAGCCTAAACTAGAAAAAGATCATGAAGTTGGACATTTATATTGTGGCAGAAACTGTAGCCAGAGTTTATCTTGAAGTAGAATCTGAAAGCAGTTATACTCATAGGCCTGTACAGCAGGCAGACAAGAAGAAAATGTCTTGGTAATATCTTGTTGCCAGGTGTGGTAGTTAGATTCAGTTGTCAACTTGGCCAGGTGAAGGCACCTAGTTCTGTTGCTGTGGACATGAGCCAATGGTACATGAACCTCATCGGTTGCTGATTACATCTGCGGTTGGCTAAGAGGCGTGGCTGCTGCAATGAATGACGTTTGATTTAATTGGCTGGTGCTTAAATGAGAGAGCACAACATAGCACAGCCCAAGCAGCTCAGCATACCTCATCTTGGCTTAGCCCAGGCCTTTGGAGATTCAGAAAGGAATCACCCTAGGGAAAGTTGTTGCAACCCAGAGATCTGGAGAGAAGGCCAGCAGAGATCGCCTGTGCCTTCCCACGTAAGAAAGAACCTCAGTTGAAAGTTAGCGGCCTTTCCTCTGAAGAACTATACTTTAACTAAATAAATCTCCTTTGATTGAAAGCCAATCCATCTCTGGTGTGTTGCATTCTGGCAGCTAACAAACTAGAACACCAGGTCACTCACTATAAATTCTTTGATGGCTCCCCAATGCCTTCCAGATACACACCAGCTCCACAAGTACTAACAAGGTTTACCAGGCCCTTTATGCTAGATGCCTGCCTCTTCTACAGGCTCAGTGGACACTAGCTCCCCATCTCAGCATTATGCCGGTCATGTTAAACTTCTTTTAGTTGCTCAAAAGTGCCATGTTCCTCCTGCCTCAGTTTCTGCACATGCTCCTCCTTCTATGTAAAACACTCCCTCCAGCTCTTTTTTCTCCACTTTTGGGCTTCTCAATTCCCATCCATCTTTCAGGTCTCAGCTTGACTTTCTCATCCTCCAGGGTATCTTCCCTGATCCCTTTGGGAAGGGTTGGGTGCCCTTCCTTTGTAACCTTTTGTCCTGTACCTCCAGCCATTTTACCCTGCACTACCATGTACTTCTTATCATACTGAAGACCCTGCTCTTACCTTTTATCCTATCCCTGCCTCATTCTAGGCTCCAGGACTGCAGGTCCACCCTGCAAGGTTAGGAACTGAGTCTTCCATTCATCATTTTGTGACTGATGCCTAGCATAGTGCTCATAAACAGGTGTTGAATGAGCGAATGCATCCAGGGAAGGCAATGCCGACTTGGGTCTGGGCTGGGGCAGGTGTGGAGGGTTTGTACTGCCTGAATACTTTGCACATACGTGTGCATCTGTCATATGCCTGTGTGTCTCCAATGTTGGAGACTGTAGACGTGGAGGAGTTGTCCTCTTCTATGGATTCCCAAGAAGCAGGGGACCCTGAGGGGCGTTGGGAGCCCCAGGCTGCTCTCTGTTTGAAATTTGAGCTTGGAGTTGATCCCTCATTCTGCAAATAATTGTCCTGTGGCTCATCATTACACTCAGTGAACCTCAGTTTCTTTGTCTCATCGACAGGAATGAGAATTAGATAATACATGCAATTAGACTTTTTAAACTGTGAATAAATACCCTAATTATCCTGCAGTGTTGATACTTATGCTCAGGAAGGCCTAAATGCCCCCCCAAAGGCTGTAGTTACTGATACACTGTTCATTTGATGCCTCCTTGTAGATATGGCCCAGGCCATTTTGAGAAGGAAATCAGGAGAGCTGTTTTCCCTAACATAACCCTGCTATCCGCCCTTCTGCCTCCTCCCAGACCTGCCAGTTCCTACCATCCCCTGCTGACGGAGACTCCTCGGGGTCTGACCATATATCATCCAGAGGCAGGGCTGGTGGGCCCACGGGAGACCCTTTCACAAAGTGCCAGACTTTCTTGTGCCAAGGCCAACACAGAAATAAATGAACTAGAAGCAAATGGTCATTTTAGAGCTGACAGAATCTTAGGAAAGGTCTGTCTTACCCTCCCACTTAACATATGGAGAACTGAGACCCTGGGGTATAGAATAATTTGCCTGATAATTTGCAGCTGGTCAAGGCCTTTTCCAGTCTCAGTAAGAAATGACAGGTCAGTGTATTTCTCAGAATCATCCAGCATTAAGGAAGAGAGAGAGCAGTCTCAGGTAAAGGCACGCTTAGGAGAGAAGAAGCTACCTGACAGCTGGAGAAAAATATCCTTTAACATATAGCTAGTTAAAAGGATGACATATATTTAATGACATAGAAAGATGGCAGTGGCATATTAAGTTAACAAAACAGCACGTACAATATTATTCAATTTGAGTGTTAACTATATATGATTGTGAGAAGAAGTCTGAAGAAATAGACTCTTAACAATGGCTTTCTCTGGATACATGCTTGTCTCTTCTGCATACATTACTGTGCTGCTGCTCTGAGTATTTCTTTAATGATAAGTATGTGTAATGTTTATACTTTGAAAAAATGTCATTTTCATCTTGTAAAAGCGTATATATTCCCAAGATTATTCTGACTTTTCTTTGCTCTGATTTTGTTTCATCAAACAACTTTATCATCTGCAATTTGCTCCCCTGAGTGAGGTCCCCAACTCTCCAGAGCAATCTGGGGACTGCGTTGAACTCCTATAATAAATTGGCTGTAGAAAACAGATCACTCTCCAATGAACTTGCAAAATCCAGGTTCTGATCTTGCAAAGACCTGTGCAGACTCCCCAGAGGCCCAACTTCCCCACCACATACACTCCTTCAGGTTCTCTCCAAGACATCAGCCTGACACATAGTCCTTGGGGCCACTGTTTGGGTTTGGGGTAAAGGTGTATTGGAGACCCTTTACAGTGCCTCTGCGAATATGTGACATGGGGAGATAAAGAGCTTCTGCTTGAGTTTGTGCAAAAGCTTGGGCTAGCTGGCTGCCCTGGCCACCTGCCACTGGCTGACGTCAGTTAGAGACTTGCACAGTACCCCCAGAGAGAGTGAGATGAATTTTATTTGGTTTGGAAAAGTGAGGTCCAAGTTAATAGAAGGACAGAGCACCTGCCAAGATGGGGGAGGGGTGAGGGGGAGGGGGAGAGTAACTAAGCTTTAGATGGCGTTTTACAAAAGGCCCTCATCAAATCAGTTCATTTGCTCTTTATATTCCCGTAAGGTGGGGCAGCAGGTAGTTTCTATTACACCTGCTATGTAATGAGGACACTGATGTTCCCCCAGGACACGGAGCTGGGAAGGTCGAATCTGTGGCCTTTACCGCAGAACTGGGATGCAAGCTCGAGGTACCCAGCATCCATATTAAAAGCTCTGGATTAGGAATCAGAAGACCTTATACATTAGCCAGGTGACCTTGTGGGATTCCCTTAATCTTTTCTGAGCTTCAGCTTCCTCATGTGTAATGAGGATCTAACAAGATAATGGACACAAAAATAATGTGCTTTGAAAATAGTGAATTGCTAAAGAAATACAAAGTATGATTGACTTCTTAGTGGAGTCCTGAGGGACCTATGTGTGAGAATAACCCCCTAAACAGAAGTGTTATTTTAGGACTGGATAAGCTTAAGGAAGCCTACAACGAGCCAACAAAATCCAACCCTTTCCCAACGAACCCCAAATCTATTTTCACACACCTGTCCTACCTATGGTAGCCTCTCAGCTTGAAGAGAAAAATCAGATTTCTGGAAAAGGAGTGCATCCCTGGCCATCTGCCTCTTTTCTCTAAAACCCCCGACCTGGAGTGTGCTTGAGTTAGGGGCTCTTTCCAAAATAGCTGTTTGGGGGGTGGGGACAATAATTTAATCCTAAGATATTGGATTTGCCTACAAATTTTGAGGGGTATTTAAATACAAATAGCTAAATCTGTGGTATGATTTTCCCTCAGCAGGGGCCACTAGCAGCCTCAAGGTAGGGCCCTGGGGTCCCCCATCCTGTGTCAGCCAGATCACTCAGCTTTCTGTAGTGGTATTTGTTTTGCATTTCAGGGTGAAATTTGTCCAAACAAAGCACTTTGTGCCTACAAAATCAGTTTGAAAACTACTACTGCTGACATCCGCAAATCAGCAAAGCTTTTTCATCTGAGGGTCACCCAGACAGTTCACCATTTATTTCTCCCCCTCCTCTCCTCTCTGCTCTGCCTGACCTCACTCCTTTCTGAGATCTGCTGACCTGAGGCTTGGGCTGGAACCATTCCTCTTGCGGTCTACGTGTTTCATTTTGCTTTGTTTTTTGGATAAAACACAGAATAATTTCTAATACTACAGTTGTGTCCCCATTAAGGTGGGAGGTCAGGGAGGAAAGAAGAAAAGAGAGGAAAAGACAGGTGAAAGAATGGAACTGGAAACTGGTACAGAAAAGTACAATGTTCTTTAGAATTTTTAAAGTAGCCAAACTCGGTGGCAGTCCTGCCTTTGCTAATGATGATTGAGTATAATTCTTCTCTAAGCCTCAGTTTCCTTATCTGTGATGTGAGGATAAAACTATTTGCATATATAGACCTCATAGGGATGTTGTGCTGATCAGTTGAAATGATGAATGTGGAAGGGATTTGTAGATTGCAGTGAAGAGGTCGTTGCTCCCCCAGCCAAAGACGCTCAACTTTTTTTTTTTTTTTTGACTGTTCTTCGAACAGATGGTCTGAGGGATTAGGGTCTTTCCCTCTTTCAATTTAATTTTGGAGCTTTGAAACCAAACCCAGCTGTTTCCACACAGTTTTCAAATGCTAGGCCCCAGTGATTTTTAACTGGATGAAATTCAGAATCTATACAAATGATCTCCATTGGGGCTTATCAACAGGCAATAAGAATAATTAAAAGAGAGCACTACTGACAGAGTGGTTGAACTCTAATCCCTTTTTAAGGATTTGAATTTTACTTTAAATTGTAACTTTTCTACTCTGTAAATGCAGATCGACTTGATTTTTCTCGAACCTCACATTATATAGCAAATTAAGGAGATAGTCTACATCCTGATCAACTAATTTTGAGACATTTTGAGCATTTAATTCAGTATCATAGAGCCTTAAAAAATGTGATAACATTGGGGTTTTTTTGGCTAAGGTAGCAAATTTCCAAACAGTATAGATTATATATGAATTTTACTTAACCTTTCTCTCTAAAGCAGCTAGAACTTTTAACTCTTGCATACTTTTCATTGACTCTTGTAAAAATCAGTCTCTCACATATGGTTATTTTGAGTTGAACATTCAAATCCCTGTCTAAAAATTTAAAAACTGAACTCTGCTGGTGTGGAATGCAATAATAATTCAATTAAAAATATTTCTGGGAAAAAAAAATGAGAAGTGGTAAAAACAAACCGGACTACATTCCAGTGTGGGATGGACATCCATCTCTTGGCCCATTGCCCTATCTATTTTTTTTTACATACAGGTCAGCTTGCTCCAAAAATGCCTTTTCAAAATAAGCAGTACTGCTGGTCTACTCTGTCTTGGGATTCATTGTTAAAAATTCTTCCCTTCCTCTGCCTTCTTTTGGGCAATACCAAACAAACATTAACAACTGCGGAACAGATGTTCTAACTGGGGAGGACTCCAGAGTCAGGCTCAAATGTATCCCCAACCAGAGTAAGACATCAACCACTGAGATTAATCTTCTGGTATGGGTGTTATGAGATAAAAGCACCTTCTGATTTCATCGCATATTTTTTTAAAAAATGGTCTCTAGAGTGTCAAAAATGTGTCCAAGCCCAGGTGTCGCTCAAATGCTCAATTTTAGGCAAAGTAAACAGAAATGCTTTCTGTTCTGCTATTATAAATAAGATGATTTCTCTGCCACGTTCTTTGTTCTTGATGGAAGGTGTTGAGAAATTACTATACATCATAGCATGAGACATCTCAAGAAGACAGCATTCCGTTGCAGTCCATGAGTCACAGGATATCAAGGAAGACGGGTCCCATCTTCCATCTAAGCACCAACACAAAGACATCTCCAAGCCAAATACCAGGCTCACTGTTTCTTCATTTAACCAACAAGTATTTGTAGAAATCCTAACATTTTCCAAGTGCTGAAGCATCCTCTCTCCTGACCCTGGCAACCTTTAATTTTAAGTCTGAAAAGAACCAGAAAGGGTTTTCCCTCCTCTGGGACTTACTCCAGTCACTGGAACACACAGGGGGGTGGTGGGGGAGATGCCCAGCAACAGACAGTGGAGGAAAGGTGATAAAAATCCCACACATGGTGAGGTCAGCAAGAGAAGAAAGATCTGCAAGGGATCTCCCTTGGCGGGGGAGGGATCAAGAAAGGGGAATTAGAACCACCCAACACATTCTTAAATCCAAAACAGAAAGCTGTTTGTGTATTCCGTGATAAATCCCTTGACACCTTCCATATCTACCACCCAGAGAAGTCTAGATTTCAATTCCAGAACAACAAAAGCTTTGTCTTCTGCCATAACATAGGCCCTCAAAATAGTTCATGCTCAATCAGGTTTTTTTGAAGTATGATAGCCAGTTTAGGCTCAGGCTTGAAGGATACTGCTAACAGATTCTCACAGATCCACACACAAGACTGGAGAGCCCTCAAACCTAGGGCAGCTTGCCTTTATTAGCTAACATATATTCTCTGGTGCTAGATTCAGACGTTCTGGGACACACAGCATGTAGATGCGACGCTTTCCTGATCTCCTCTTCCCTCCAGACAGAAGATTGGGTTCCCAACTGTTAGGTGACCTCCCACCCAAAATGAACCTCTGCTTGAACTGAGATACGAAATGCTGGTATCAGCAGCATTAAGCATGTTAAGTTCATTTTCCACATCTACCCTTCAGGATTGGAAACATTCTCCTGATACATGCAATATATTTTTTTGTAAAAATCTTTTTATGATACCATTCATTGCCTTATCTCCTTTCCCAAATATGTTTATGAATGTTTCCTTTGCACTGAAAGTTTCATTCCAATCGTCTCCCCTTCTACACATGAATTAGCACGTCCTTGAAGGTCAGGATCTCATCATCTCTTTTTTGTCCAGTCTAAAACTCAGATATTTTTCCCTCTTTTGGCCTCCTGTGGCCAGCCCTTCCTTGGATTAATGTCTAAGGTATGTAAAAATTGCCCCCATCCCCTTTAACTTACAATTGTAAATTATAGAAAAGCTTCCCATTAATGGAAGAATTGCTCAAGTACATCTCCTTTCACCCAGGCCTGGTGACTGCCTGCTAAGCAGATTGCGTGTGTATATGCACACATATATGCACAAGCATGTATCAGTGTTTTAAATCAATGCTTAAATATTTTAAGTAAAAACGCAATCCCAGCCCTGTCCCTCCACCTGCACCTCCTACTGACGCTCTCAGACCCCTCCCCAGCCTGCCGCTGGGGTCCGGGTGCACCCTCCCCCACCGCTATCCTCTGGAATGGCGTATTCAGTTTTGATAACGGGACGGCCACGTTCCCTCCAATCCCTCTCAAAAGAAAAAACTGCGCTTGCTCCTGCTCCGCGCGCCCGGCATCCTCTCCCGCCACTCCGCCCACAGGTTTCTGATCCCCATTCCGGGCCGCGGGAACCCGACACCCGCGGGCTGCGGGGAAAGCCCCCCGCTCCCGCGCGCCTCGCGCCGCCTCCCGGGCCGCCCGCGGGGAGGTCTGAGTCACGTTGCGAAAACCCCACCAGCGCCACACCCGGGGTTGGCGCGCTAGCCACGGGGGCAGAGTCCTGACTCAGGACCCGAGCTCGGCTTTGCCGGGCGCGGGGGAGGGAGATCGGTGGGGTTCTCGCATCCTGGGGCTGGGATCCCGGCCCGGCCTGGGCACTATGGAGAATAGTGGAAGGAGGTGGGAACCTGACCATCAAAGAGGGTATTTTGTTTCGTTTTTAAACCACATCCAAGAAGAAAGGAAGCCTAACTGATAACAGGAAAGGGAGAAAGAGAAAATATAACTTTACGAAATTGTTGTCATTATCTCACGTGACCTACCTATCTAAAGGTGGGGGGGGGGGGGGCAGATAGAAACGCAAGTGTTGGGGGAACAAGCCCTGACCTTGTGATCTGAGGCTGGGGGCAAAGCCCTGGGACTCCCAGTTGTATGGCCTTGAGGCTTCTGGCTGTCATGTAGAATGGAGATACTATTGTAACAGATACGTTTGATATCACTTTTATTACTCTGATTTTTACTTTTAAAGAGGATTCGTTTCATTGTATGAGAACTCCCTTTGTTCTCCCCTCCTTGCATCTTAGTTACATTTCTGGTTTATGTTCAGGCTGTTGATACTATTTCCACATTTCCTCTCCTCCTCCCACCCCACTCCCTCCAAGGAATGGGTAGCTGGGTCCTGCAGGGAGACAGAAGGTACAGTCCTGAAAGGAAAAGAACAGTTAGCACTGGGAACCCTTTTGACGCTGTGTTCTTTCTTCACATATGATATAATAGGTGGGATTCCTTCAAAACCAGGGAAAGACTTTCTTTTCAGATTTAATGACCTAGGACTCTGCCCTCTGTATCTGTATGTTGTCCCAGACAGCATGATTTCTGTAGACCTTTCCTGGCTTTTTTCTTTCCCTCCTTTTAGAATATATCTTCTTCTTTAGCCCCCACCCCATTTTCAGAACACTCACCATTCTGAATTTACTTGAGCTCCTCCTGGAACAGTAGTTCCATAGGGAAAGTAAAGACCATGCAATGTATTTATCTGTATGTAGTATCACAATTTTATGTTACAACTGTCCTTCCTTGAGAAGGCCTGTCTTTTATTCTGAGATTACATTCTTCATATAGCATTTTTATTCTGAACTGCCCATTTTCTTATGAAATCATTGTTAGTTGATATTCTCTCCTGGAAAAATAAAAAATTAGCAATTCTATGTGAGTACCCCCCAAATCTTTTAAAATTGATCTCTGAAATCCAAAAAGCTTTTGTATTTTGCTCTATACAACATCTGGTTCACACCAAGTGTGCTAGTGCCTTACTGTTGACCTTCCCAAGGGTATTTCCATTTGTTTTTAAAAACTGCCAGAATGAGAGCCTCAAAGAATTTTGAAAGATAAATGTGAGAAAATATGTTTGGGCAGAAGCATCATTCTAATACTCTCTCAACTCCTAATACTTGGTCTAGATAAAGTTGGATCTTTTCTTAACTTATGACATTTTGCATTTAAAATTCCTTTTAATGAACCACCCCTTTTTGTAAAGCAGAGTACCTATTTTAAATAAGCCAGGGCTCTTGATCTTTCAGTTTGAAGATCAGAGGATGGCTAAATGAAGATGCTATTCTTTTCCTTAAAAGGTGAATAATTAGGTCATGTGGGTAAGCAATTAATAGTACTCCTTACTCTAAGTGTGCTGTAGTGTGGTTTCATATGTGCTATCTTAAATTCAGCCTCACTGGTTAATATTTATCAAACACCCACAAAGTGTTTGGTGCTAACCAAAATATCCTCAAGCCATGGGATCACTGTCTTTGGGTAACTGATGATGCAGCAAGATTGAATCATACCTACCCATGCCAAAACAGACGCTTGGTGCATACGTTCACCTGTTTTAGATCTAAGCTATGATAACCTTTTTTACTTAGAATTCTTGCTTAGATTTGGGAAGTTGGGAAAAGGCAGACTTTTTATTTTATGATTTTTTTAATTAGAGAAATTGTGAATTTGCAGAATAATTATGCATAAAATACAGGCTTCCAATACCCAATCCTATTATTAGCAACTTGCATTGGTGTGGTACATTTGTTGCAATTGCTAAAAGCACATTTTAAGGGTGCATGGGTGGTTCAGTGGTAGAATGGTCGCCTGCCATGCAGGAGACTGGGGTTCAATTCCTGGCCCATGCACCCCCCCCCAAAAAAGCGCATTTTTATGATTGTAGTATTAACTACACTGTATGGTTTAACTTAGGGTTTACAGTTTGTGTAGTGCAGTTCCATGGATTTAAAAAAATTCTTTTTATTCTATTATCATATATACAATTCATTCATCCTTTTTTAATGACAAACAGGAATCTATTTCAGTACCATTAATTACATTCACAATGTTGTGCTACTGTCACCACTATCCATTACCAACACATTTCTATGTTTCCAAACAGGAATCCTGTCCATTTGAAGGGAAAGGCAGATTGTTAAGTGTGAAATGGGTAATCAAGGACTGGAAGCCATCCCAACTCTCCTGTATGTTAGTGCCCTACTATTTTAGTAACATGTTTACATTTGCTCTCTGTTGCTCCTCCCCAAGTCCCTGGGGCTCATGAGGCAGATCGCAGGGAAATTATACCCCATTTCCAGAGAAGAGGTTTAAGTGGCCCAGTGGGGAGACTGCTCCAGCCGCCCCTGCTGCCTCCTCTGTGCAGTCTCTGTGCTGTGAAGGCCTCCAGGAGGCTGATCCCAGAGCCCTTGAGCCAGAGGAGAAAGGACAGGGGGGAAGCCGGCTTCTCCTGCTGCTGCAAGTCCAAGAATCCAACCTCAAGGAAAGACAGGCTCTGACAGCTAGGGCCAAACAGGGGGAGGAGAGGAGTTTGAGGGAAGTTAGAGAGGAGCTACGAGTCATTCTCAAACTTGGCTGTACTTTAGAATCTACTTGGGAATCTTTTAAAAATATTGATGCCCAGCTCCAACCCCCTGTTGATTAAATCAGACTCTTTGAAAGTGGAACCCAGACATTCGTACTTTTGAAAACTCCCCCAGGGTGTTTCATTGTTCAGCCATGATAAAGAGTTGTCTAGAGCAGCATTTCTCCAACTTTAATGTGCACATGAATCACCTGTGGATCTCGTTGAAAGTAGATTCTGATTTATTAGTTCTCGGGTGAGGCCTGTTACCATTCAGATTGAGAAAAAGGAAACACTGGGAGCTGGATGGTCAGGAAGAGCTCGTGAAGGAAAGCAATTTGGGGTTGGGCTTTGAAGGAATGTGTAAGATCTAATGCATAAGAAGTGAGGGGAGAACATTTCTGGTCTGGGTGGAGGGACATCCAGGGCCGCGAGGTGGGAAATGCAAGGTGTGTTCAGGGATCAGTACCAGTCTAGTATAACTTAAAGTAGGGAGTTTTCCAAGGATCTGATCTATGTGATTTAACACTTGGCAGTTGACTGCCTACCATTTCAGTGTAGATGTGTTCTCGTCAAGATCGCAGGTGCAGAGGCCTGTACTTTAGTTCTTTTTGTTACTCACAATGCTAAGCACTCCGCAGGTGTTCAGAGCATGCCTCAGGTTTTGCATGTGCAGTTACTGTTCCTGCTGCGTGGATGCTCTTCCTCTCATTTGCTCGCTTCCTTTGAGACTTTCGACTTGGCCTTCTTAGTGGGGGCCCCCCTGGCTGCCCTATTTAAATCACAACATCCTCTTTCTCTTCTCACCCCTCCCACACACTTCTTCCCGCAGTGCCTCTAACAATCTAATATGTATTTCACTTATTTTATTGACTGCTTCTCTCCTCCATTAAAAGGCAGCTCCATAGGGATGGAGAATTTTGACTGTGTAGTTCATCACTGTTTCCCCAGTGGCTAGAACAATATTGGGCACTCCACAAATATTTGATGAATGAATGAATTGAATTGAATGCATATATGGTGATGTTGCCAACAAAAGTGCATTCACATTCCATAGGGCAGACAATGGTGGTGTGGTGGCAGAGTTCTTGCCTGCCGTGACAGAGACCCAGGTTCGATTCCTGCCCATCAGAAAAAGAAAAGAAAAAATCCCAGGGACAAGCAAAACCGAAGGAATCCATCTTACTACTGTTGCATTTTAGAAGAGGAAATTTTGACAGTTTTTGGTAATTAGGTTGGGCAATTTGGAATAACATGCTCATAAAAATAAATTGCGCTCCCCAGGGACCTACAGTTCTCCTCACACATGTCCCATATTAGAAGTCCAGGATAAACGTTTGGTTTATCAAAAAGAGAAGTACTTCAGGGCAACCTCGTAAAACCTTTGATGATTAACTTAATATCGAAGTATTTTAAAATAGAATTATGACTCAAGGGAAGAAAAAGTGTATACAGTCTATCAGATATAGCAGGTTACTTACAAATGAGATATTTAGAAGAAAAACATAGAATCTAGAGGATATTTAATGGTAAATTCACTGGTGAATTGTGGAATTTCAGGGTTGAGAGGAGGGACTTGAAAGGTCATGGAGTTACTGACCCTTGATTCTCCTCTATAATATGGACACCAAGTCTAGTCTCTGCTTGGACATCTCCACTGATGGAGAACTCACTACCTCACAAAGCAGGTTCTTCCATCTGTGAATAGTTCCAAATATTTTGGAAAACCCTTCTTCCTTATACTGGTCCAAGAGCCTTCTCTACCATCACACAGGAGAGTTTCATTCTTCTTCCAGACAGCATTCAAACTTTTAGGTTAACTCTTATATCCCCCCTCCCACTCCATCCCCTGTATGTTCTACAGAAATTCTAACTCTTCTTTAAGCCAAATAAATTCACTTGCCTTGGTTTTCCTACATAAGAAATTATTTAGGGTCCAGGATAGACTCCTCCAAACAAGACTTCAAGTTTGCCTGTTCTCCCCTTAAAAACTGTGTTCCAGGAACAGAACATAATGCTCCAGAGGTGGACTCAGGAGGGCAGAGCGGTGCTCTCCCTCTTTCTAGGCACTGTACTATTAAGCAATACAGCCTGCCATATACTAGGTCCTTGTTAGCCAAATCACACTTTGGAAACAGCGTGGTTGCCGCCTGCTATAATCAGCAGGACAATGAGTTATACCTTTAGAGGTGAAAGAGGGATACTCAAAAGTAATGCATATTATATGGCAAGAAATCATCTATAAAATATTTAAAAATTGAATGCAATGTTTGCCTACTGCTTTCTCATCTGCATACTTTATTATAAAGATATAGCTTTGGGGCCCAGCAGGTCTAGGTTTGAAAATTACCTCGGCCCCCTCCTAATAATAGAGTCTTTATCTCTGAATTTCTGTATTCTCATCTATAAAAGGGACAATAATACCTACTTTTGGGGATAGTTGGGGAAAAGAAATGAAATCATGTAAATGGGTGTCTGGCACATAGTAGCTTCCTTAAATGAAAGTTCCTGGAAAATAATAATCATTATTTCTACTTGTAAGAAATAGCTATTGGACAAATTTGAATCACTCATGTTGGGACTTCATGACATGATCATGAACTTTGGGAGGGGCATAAATATCCCCTGGCAAGCAGTCTGACTTAGAATATGTGAGTCCAGCCTGCAGAGTCCCCAAAGGGTCTTCAGGCTCCCCACCTCCTCACTGCCTTTCAGGTTGTGAAGGCAAGTGGTCTCCAGGCTTGACTTTCTCTCCTGCTCACTCCACTGAGCCACGTGTCGGCACAGGCAGCATCAAGTCACTTAGGGCTGCCTGATGGAGTCTTTGCAGGACTAGAGCCACGTACGTGCGCTGCACAAACACTCAGGCCCCCTGGTTTGGTGCAAAATCCTTGAAGCCTGGGAGAAACTGCAGAAGGAGCCTTCCGGGGGTGGTGTGGAAGAGGAATTAGAAGACATGGCCAGCTTATTGCAGTGGTCTGTTCCTGCTCTGGACCCTCCCTTCCTGGGCCTGAAGCAGGTCTGTTCTCTCCTTCCTGTCCTTTCCCCATCTTCTTTGCCAGCCCGGACCCCAGATATCCATGCCCTGCTTCCACGGAGTCTCCAGTGACAAACAAAGGCCTCTCACAGGGCCTTGCCACCCCCTCCAGCCGTAGCCAAGGCTACAGTGGAGAACTTGGAAGCAGGATTTGGCTTTCAGACAGAGGATGCCCTGCGTGCCTGCTCACAGCACTTGCACTCATTTCAGTGGCCGGTGAAAGGACAGCCTGTTCCATGACTGAACCATGAGCATATTGAGAGGAACGTGTCTGCAGTGTCCCCACCAGGCCTCTGTGTGGGTCCTCCTTGGTGCTGAGAAATCCGATAAGCAAAGACCCAGTCTGGGTCAACAAAGACACTGGAACAGTCATTGTGAAGGAAAGAACCAGGCTATGGCTAAGCAAAGCAGCTTTCCCACTATCACCAGCAACTCAGTTCACCAGCTGCTTTATAAAACCAATTGATGGGGTGGAGATGCCCAGTCAATAGTCTGATTGTTTGAACTGATCTCATCACCCGAGTCAGTATCGGGAAAAAGAGCAAGCCAGGCTCAAAGGCAAGGGTTACTGCACATGGGGGAAATGCAGGGCGTGGGCTTGTGTGCTTTCCCATTTGCTTCTTCTTATCTTTAGTGGGTTGAAACAGTTATTTTAGAGAACTCAGAGTGGCACAAGCAGAGGAGGATGGCATAACTAGTTCTTCTCGTTGCCAGCAGGGTGATGCCAGCAGCTCAGCCTGGTGACTTCAGGCATAACTGTCCCATGGCCAGGTGTGAGCCCCTGGGGGCTATGTGGCAGCAGCCAGGCAATGCGGCAGAGAGTGCCTAAGTTTGCTGGGATAAAAACCATGGCTTCTGACCCGCAGAAGATCTGCCATTCTATGGCATGTTTTGTGGTTGTTTTGGGCATAGGTGCTTTCTTTCTACAATCATGTAGCAAATTCTAGTCTTGGAATCAAGAAACCTGGGTTCTAGGCCTAACTTTCTGGTGACCCCAAAGAAAGTCACTTTACCTCTTGGACTCCCAATTTCCTGATCTGCAAAATGAGAAAGACGGGATGGTTTCTGAGCATGTCAGCTAGAGCAGTCTCCAGTTTTGTAGAGAGTGGCCCCTCTTCTCTCTCTTAATCTTTCACCTCACAGCACTCAGGAGAAGCCGTCATTAACTGGACTTTGAAATGCTTTTAAATAGACTGCCGTGTATCTGAAACAGACCTGTGCTTCCTATGTGCAGTGTATTTATAAAGTGTGTGCCTTTGAAAGCATTAAAATAATCTCAGCTGTCTAACTCACCCCACCAGGGCGCTTTGGAGCTGCTCTGCTTATCAATGGCTCCTTCAGATCCGCCCCACTGCATTCCTCAGGAGGCGGTGTGGCTGCTGGTGGGAGTGAGGCTGTTTATAATTTTTCAGATTAAAATGTCATTGGGTGCTCCTCTGAAACTGCTGATGTGCCTCAAATGTCCACTCAGATGGTCTGCCCTTGGTCAGATGAGTTCAAGGGGTGTTTGGCTAGGGCAATAGGGGTCCACAAATCCGCCTTTAGCCCCAGGGTCCCCGGGTTGAATACTTGAACATTGTTCAAGCCCTGAATCACATTTCTGTAGCACAAGATAGATTTCTGTAGCATGCTTGAGACGAGATAAATAATGTAATTTACGTGGTTGCATTTGGAAGATAGAAAGGATCAAAATGGCCCTTTAAACGGTTTCTCTGCAACCCACCCCATAGTATCCATGCACAGCCATGCTCAGAGTTTCAGAACAATTTGAAAAAATTTAAATGGAAAGAGTTAAAGAAGTGATTTTTATCTATTTTTAGACAATGCATTTTGAGCAAAGCAGTAATAAATATCACTTTTTTTGTCTCTATGTTGGCCTTCAAAGTATGAGGAGGAATCAGGGAAATGTATAGTGCCTGAGAACTCGAGTAAATAGTCGTTAATTCCAAACTGGAATGGAAATCATCAAAGGCGTTCTGAATCAAATGACAGAAAGAAAACTGCTCTATATATTCACTGTTTCCTCTGGCTGTTAAAGCGTCTTCAGGCATAATCATCTTGATCAACCTTTTTGGAGAGTGAGATTTATAAAATATGTAATGAGGACAAAACTCATAGCAGGATTATTAGAATCAGGGCTTTGCTAAGGGTTTATAGGCTCAGAAGGGACCTCGTAGGGCAGCTAATCCCAGTCCATCCCAGTGTGGGAATCGTGGACCTGATTGGTCATCCAGCTTCCCTTGGTCACCTGCCCTGAGTGCTCACTTCCATACGAGGTGGCCCTTTCCCTCAGGTGAAGCGGTCCCCCTAACTGCGAGTCCTTCTTACTTTATTTGTTTATTGAGTCAAACCATGCCTCTGTCCGTTCTGTCTTTGGGTCCTGTTTGGCTTTCTGGAGCTGTAAAGAATGTCTCCACCCTCGTCTGAATGAAACCCTTCAATTATTTGAAAACAATCATCATTTTGCCCTAAGATTTCTCCTTTGCAGGTTAACCCTCCTCCCCACCTCCACACACAAACACACACCTTCAGCCATTCTCCAAAGGAAGTCATCTCTCGGCCCTCTCACATCCTCTTCACCCTCCTCTGGACTCCCTGTATTTTAAGATGAGCATCCACAAGCTGAGCCCAGCATTGCAGATGTGGTCTAATGAGAGCAGAGTGCACTAGAATCCCCTCTCCCCCTCTCTGTCTTCTGTCTGTCTCTCTCTCTCTCACACATGCGCATGCACATACACACATGCACCAAGTCCCCTATACTTCTATGCACTTGGCCCAGAGCATTTTGCATGTTAGCTTTTTTTTGGCAGCCTCATCCCACTGCTGACTCACATTGACTAGTAGCTGTCTACAGGACAATTGCCATGGTCTTTGCCCCCAACTCCTTGGCTCTGCAAGGCAGAGGCCAGGTACTTCCGTAGGAATCACAAGAAACTTCCTTTTGTAATCACCTCCTCTGTGTCAAGCACCATACTTTAAGGGTAGCAGATGTGTTCATTCAATCCTCAGAGCAACCGTATTAGGTAGATAGTGCTATCTTCACTTTGCAGATGAAAAGAATGAAGGCTCAGGAAATCTAAATAGCTCACCTAAAGTCATATATAAGCAGGAAGGGCCTACTTGGATGGGCTTGTCAGATTCCAGAACCCAAGCTTCTTTTATAACACTACACTGCCTTTATCATAGGTGCTGTTTGTTGCATATATTGAAAATATTGGACTAAAACAGGCCAACCCATCGTTGTGGTTCAAGCTAGGAATGTTCATTGGAAAGAAAATATTTTCCTTCTTTCTTCAAAAGAGAACTCTGCAGTTCCATTAATATTCCACAATGGGCCTATCATCTGTGTATCTATTCCAAACTTTTGGGCAGATACTTATGGTTCTGACTGCTGAGCGTTTTCAGAGGTAGGTGAGGTTAGCAGCTACCGCTAACATATTACCCACCACATAAAAGAGCATTTCTCTGATATTTCAGGTTGCTCTGAATCTGATATTCAAGAATTTGTTCATTTCGCTTACCTCGGCTTTATTCTTTTCTGATATATTTTAAAATTTTTTCTAAGCTTATTCCTTAATACAAGTGATACACTTAAAAAATTTTTTTTTAATTTTTAGAAAATGCTACATAATTTATTATTACATTGGAGCTTTCTAACTTACATTTGGGTAGCACTTCACAGTCTCCACAGTGCTTGCATACCCATGCTCTCTCTTTACCTTCACAATCATTCTTTCCATTGATGGATGAGGAAACTGAGCTCAGGGAAGTGAAGTGACTTATCTAATGATTCAGAACCACAAAGAAGCAGAACTAGGGCTAGAACCTGGTTCTTAACTCTTACCCCATTGTTCCTTTTCCCCCTTCCACGTTGCCCTCTGATTACTAAGGCTATCAATCACTACATGTCGTTTATGGAAAGTCAGTTCCTCAGGCGAAATTGAAATAAGCTGCCAATTCTGCTTATTGACCATGAGAAATTGACAAAGGCAGATGGAGAAAACTCTGTCTTGGGAAGTTTAAATGGCACTGCCCACTGTGTGTTTGGTCCTTTGTTATCACTGATCTCAGAGTCGCTGATGAAACACAGCCATCTGTGCTGCATCATGGAAGGAACAGTTGATGTGCCTTAGAGAATGCTCAGGCTTTCAAAGCCAGAGAGGCTGGAGCCAGGTTCCTAAGAGGGCTCTGATACCCAGGAACTCATCCATGCACAGTGAGGACCATCGCCCTTCTGGCACCTTGCTGATCTGCCACACTGATGTCCTGACATGTTGGCTCCTGGCTCGTCCTCAGTCCCTGTTTAATTGCAGTCTTAGCCCTCTCTCCAGCCCGCTGCCTGCCCCTGTGGACTGGCTCTTTGGCAAGGCTCTTGGCTGGCTAGACATTTGCATGACTCTTGGTTCTTTTTGGCTGGGCTCCCTCATCCCTGCAAACTCTCTGGCTTTAAATCTTCAGCGGGAACTCAGACACTGTGCTGGAGTTATCCAAACAGTAACTCTCAGCTCCCTAGTGAGATGTGCTTGACTAGAGCCAGATTTTCCTGTGATTAGGGAACTCCACCCTTGGGGCTTTGTGGTCCCTTGAAGTCATAGTTCCTGAGCTCTGCTAGCCAGTCTAACCCTGTACTCTGCTAACTCCAGGTAGTGTGACTATACAATTTATCATCCATATTGGGGCATCTTTAAGGGTAGCAGGAGGTAATATTGATAATTTCACCTGCACAGTTGGAAAAAACGAAGGGCATCCCTGGCCAATGGAGACATATGGTTACTCCATTCTGGGTTGTAGTCAGCCTAACTCCACACTTTAAGCAACACACACTCAGGACCAAGCATTGCACTAAGTATTTTACATGCATGCATCATTCATCTAAATGTTTACAATAATTATATATGTATACATACATATATATATACAATATATATATACAATTTTTGTATATATACAACATATACAATTGTACAATATATATAATTGTATATATATACAATGTATATAATTGTATACAATATATACAATTATATACATTGTACATAGATACAATAATTATATATATATACACAAGGTGTATATACACCTTATTTTACAAGTGAGGAATCCAAGGCTCTGAGAGGTAAAGTAATTCACTTAAGCTCACATCTAATAAGTGGTGAGCCCAAGTAGGACTCGAAAGCCTTTTTTTAAACATTTTTGTATTATGAAATATAGCATATATGCAATTTTTAATGGACAAAACATAATATGCAAAAATGTGAGCAATTGCAAAGTACATCATAACAAGTATTATAGAACAAATTTCAAAGTATAGAATGGGTTACAGTTCCACAATTTCAGGTGTTTCCTTCTAGCTACTCAAATACACTAGAGACTAGAAAGAAATATCAGTATAATGATTCAGTAGTCATACTCATTTGTTAAATCCTGTTTTCTCTGATACAACTCTTCCCTCTCATTTAATCCCTCTCTCAATCTTAAGAAATGTTTGGGCAATGACCATTCTAACTTCTTCATATTGAAAAGTGATGTTAACATTATGGGGTAGGGGGCTGCAACTTGTTGATGCTGTTGGAGAGACTGGGTTTCAGGACTTATCTGGCATCGGAATAATCTGAAGGTCTTAGATTTCTGAAAAATAAAATTAAGAAGTGAAACTGTTCTAGAATTTCAGTAGAACTCTGGCTATTCTTTAGGATTTTGAGAAATATCATTGGTTGAGGCTTGGCACACCAGGGTAATTTGCAGAATCTAGCTGAGGCTTGTGTAAGAGTAACTTCCAGAATACCTCTCAACTCTATTTGAAATCTCTTAGCCACTGAAACCTTGTGTTTTTAACATTTCTTTTCCCCCTTTTGGTCTGGAAGACATTGCCAATCCCTCGATGCCAGGGCTAGGCTCATCCCTGGGAATCATGTCCCACGTCATCAGGGAGAGCTATGCCTCTGGGAGGCGTGTCCCACATGGTCAGGGAGAGCTATGCCTCTGGGAGTTGTGTCCCACATAGTGGGGAGGGTAATGAGTTGATTTGCACAGTTGATAAAGCCTTTATTTATTTTTTTTTCATTTTTAAACAGTTCTATTCACATGTCATACAATCCAACCTAAGTGTATAAACATGCCTTCACCACCATACTCTATCTGAAGATGTTTCCTTTTTTCTGCAAAGAATCCATACCCTTCCCCAGTGCCTGCTGACATTTAGTTTTGGCATAAAGCCTTTGTTATATTCAATGGAAGCATATTACAATGATACTGTTGACTATAGACCCTAGCTTAAAGCCTTAATTTTTAATCCTTCCTTTGAGTTCTGACCAGTTATGATAATGTAACCAATAAAAATGAAACCTTCAGTAGGAAAACAATAGAGACAACTCTCAAATTAAAAATGAGTTATGCTCCCAAAGAACACTTGTAAGTTAATTCCTTGGAATTTGAACTGCTTTTTCCCATGGAAAAAAAGTCTAAAATGGCGGTTAGGCTTCAAGCCCAACCAACAAGTCTATGCAAACTATAATTTTATTGTGGTTTACTCCTCAATGACATACTGAACTGGAATAGGAAACAGAAACCATAGGATTCTCTCATAGCTACTTCTTTTGCTGGCTGTGTGTTTTAGGGCAGGTTGCTTAACCTTTCTGAACTTCAATTTCATCATCAAAATTGAGATAATGTCTAGCTTCTAAGATTTGCAGAAATCACGGGAGGTGATGTACATAAAAGTGCCTTAAACATAACATTTGTACTCCCGTAGGAACTGACCACCATTTATAACATTTCCAGGAAGCAAGATCAATTTCCAAGAACTTTACCCCTGACCCTCAAAGTGGATGCAGGGGAGTGATGAGAGGTTGGATGACCAGGCCAGGGTAGGCCTGGGAACTTATGGGGAAAGGTGTCCTCAGGGGGAACTTGTGGTATGCAAGTGGGGGAAAGAGGGATCTGGGAAGAGTATGATAGAGGGGAGAAGGGAAGAGAAAACACAGGCCCCCATAGAGATTTGTGGTTTTTTCAGGAGAAGAGAGGGTGGTGGGTAGCATAGCAGCAGAGCTGCAGTGGGATTCTGGGCTCTGAAGAGCAGACAGTGGGTGTAGGACTGGAGGGTATACTAACTTCAGTGTCTCCACAGCAGTGGAAATGGGAAGAGGGCTCGTACAGCTTTGGGGTTAGAAACAGCAGCAGACATTTGTATCTATGGATTGTTCATGGTTCATCAGAATAGTTATATAGTTCATCTGTGTCGGCACAGCCATCTGCTGATTGGCATCAGGAACTGCCTGAGCACACAAGAAATCTAGATTCTAGGGTTGAAAAAGTTGTGGTGCTGACTTGGGAAATGCCTATGGAGTTCAAAGCATTGATTTTGAAATAAAACGTCTGCAGAATACTCACTTAACTGTGGCTTCACTTAGGCTTTGATTTCATTTTTAATGACTTTTGACACACATACACCCACCCACCCCAAACAGAGATGTCACCTCAGGGTTTTTTTTAATTAATTTAAAATTTATCCAAGTCCCAAATTAGACTTTCTTTATGCTTAAGCAATTTATATCAGTCAGCCATCAAATGGGCTGTGGTGTAGACACTAAATGTGTGAAGGGTTATGCACCAAGCTGCAGTGATGGGAGAAAGCCATTCTGGTAGAGGGAAATGAGGGGGTGCATGCTCTGCAGAGGAGTTAAAAATGATAATAAACTGACAAAGAGTAAGTCCACTTTTCTTAAGTACCATGTACAAGTAATTCTAATAATGGCAGCGATCCTCCCCCACCCCTCTCCAAATCTTTTATTGGTCTAACTACTAAACCATTGCTGCAGTTACTTTTGTTTTTGTTTCCTTTTTTTTTCTTTTCACAGCTTTAGTGGCATATAATTCACATACCATGCAATTCGCCCATTTAAAGTGTACAATCCATGGTTTTTAGTATATTCACAGAATTGTGCAACTGTTGCCACAATCAACATTTTTTTCAACTCAAATAGAAACTTTGTGCCCATTATCTATCACTCCCCATTTCCTCCTAACTCCTGCCCAGCCCTAAACCACTACCCTACTTCTTGTTTCTATAGATTTTGCCTTTGAATGGGTACATTTCATATGAATGGATATGTACAATGTGTGGCTTTTAGTGGCTGGCAGTCTTTCACTTAACATGATTTCAAGGTCCATTCATATCATCCATTCATCAGTTGGTGGACATTTGTACTGTTTCCACTTTTTGACTATTGTGAATAATGCTGCTGTCAACATATGGACACAAGTTTTTGCATGGACGTATATTTTCATTTCTCTTGGGTATGTAACTTGGATGGAATTGCAGGGTCATATGACAATTCTATGTTTAGAAATTTGAGGAGCAGTGATTTTTAATAACATATATGCAAGCTTCAAATTAGTATGTAATTATTGCTTATCTTTTGACAAACCTTGTATTCAGCATGAATATTGACTCAGAGAACGCCTACTTAGCCAGCCCAACATATTTAGCTACACATGTTGGTTTTGACACTAAGTTCATAATGGTTTGAACTAATCTGAGCTTGTTTCAGGTGTAGTTTGTGTCTTCAACCCTGTGGTATGACGTATTTTTGCATTTAAGCAGCAGACTTGAAATAAACGATAGCACAGTTGTTACTGGACAAGGCCATAGATTCTTCTGCCCTACGCACTCAATAACCAATTCTGAGCACGGGGGTTGCAAAGAGAGAGAGTTTATTACTATGCACGTAGTAAGAAAGCAGATGATGTAACAGCCCAAAATCTGTCTCAGAATTACAGTAATTTGGGTAATTTTATTAGAGAAAAGGTGGGCAGGGTTTAGGATAGTGAGTTCAGTGGTCCCAGATGATATAATTACAGGTGATCTAATTATTAAGCACGCGCAGATTAATTACATGCTTAGTCACCATGTGTATGAAGGATGATGGTGGAATGAGATTTAGCTGACTTATAGGTTAAAGTCTAATCTACTGTGCATGTCAAGTGGGCCCTTTGGGACTTAGGGTGGGTTAGTTCTGGGTGAACCTTCATTAACAGCCATTAGGGGCTGTCTTTAGTCATTACAAGTCTCTCAGACTTGAAAAACTGGATACCTAGGTACAGATGAAGTTAGGTCACAAGGTTTTAACAATCACAGGGGCAGAAGATAAGGGCTATACAATCATTATCAGAGATCAAGGCAGCGGCTGGATTACAATTCAGAGATGTCAGGCAGTTCCCCGTCTATTGCAATGTTCCAGAAAGCAAAAAGGTATATTTATAAAAATATTCACTAATCAAAATTTTCCCTTAAATCCTGATTTCTCAGTTACATAGTGACTGCAGAGAAGAACAAACAGAATATGAGTGATTATGTGACCACTTAAGGTTTTTATTTGAGTTTAAAACTTTATAAAATGAAGCAGAGTGCAAACTGCAAGGTATAATATTTTTGTTTGTTACATGTAAATTTTAGTTCATGTATGAAGTGTTCTGCTGAATTTGAATATTTTCAAAATAGAATTTTATCCTTCTTTATATATTTAATTATTTTAAAACTTAAAAACAAAGTAAAAGAAATAGTTTATTGCTGATTATTACATGCTTGTTATTGAAAGTAATTTTGTTATATAGAGGAGGGTGGCATTAAAATGATCTGCCCGGGAGGTCAGATGCTAAGCACACATATATGAATACTTGCAAGATGACTGCAGTGAAGTGAGGTTTTTTGTTTTTTTTTTTAATGTTTCTTTTTTGTTTTTTATTAATTAACGGAAAAAAAGAAATTAACCCAACATTTAGAAATCATACCATTCTACATATGCAATCAGTAATTCTTAACATCATCACATAGATGCATGATCATCGTTTCTTAGTACATTTGCATCGGTTTAGAAGAACTAGCAACACAACAAAGATATAGAATGTTAATATAGAGAAAAAAAAGTAATAATAATAGAAAAAAAAAAACCTATAGCTCAGATGCAGCTTGAAGTGAGGTTTTTTAGGCAATGTTTCTTGTGTGGAGGGAGCTTGAATCAGTAGAAGAAAATATAAACAGATTGGCAATGTGAAAGGAGTGTCTGACTGAGAGTAGGTATAGGGTAAGGTCCCAAGTCGTGAGTTACCTGAAATGTATCAAGGATGAATGAGAAGTTTGGGAAGTTTGGAAAAGAGGGTAAACCTGAGCCTGGGCCACTCAAGACTCCCCAGACAAGGAAACAACTTGGTGGAGAACTTGAGTTTCTCTATTTCAGCAGCTATATGTAGGCTGAGTAAGGATAACAGAGGCCCTCAATTGAAAAGATGAGTTATAAGGCTGATCAATAACTCTGACATGAATTAATGCTGCTCTCCTTTAGGGTGGTAGTTACAGGTGTGGAGAAAGACCAGATCAAAAAGATCTTGTAAACTCAACACGATAAAGATGCTAGTTTTCTCTGGATTGATCTTTAGGTTTAATGCAATTCCTACCAAAATCCCAAGGCTTTCTGTATACACAGATAAGCTTATCCTAAAATGTGTATGGAATGGCAAAGGCCCTGAAATAGCTAAAACAATCTTGAAAAAGAAGAATAAAATGGAAAGAATCACTGTACCCAATATTAAGTTTGACTGTATAGCTACAATAATCAAGACAGTGTGGTATTGGCAGAAGGACAGACAAATAGATCAATGGAACAGAATAAAGAACCTAGTAATACAACCACATTAGTAAAAACAACTACTTTCTTTTTTTGAGTTGTGATTTTTAACATTTTTTATTGTGAAAAACAACATTTATACAAAAAAGCAATAAATTTCAAAATACATTCTAACAAGTAGTTACAGAACAGATTTCAGTGTTTGGTATGGGTTATAGTTCCCATACCAAAATTTAAACAGTTTTAAGTTTTTACTTCTAGCTGCTCCAAGACACTGGAGACTAAAAGAAATAACAATATAATAATGAGTATAATGAGTTATACTCATTTGTTAAATCCTGTCTTCTCTGCTATAACTCCTCCTTCTCCTTTGGTCTTTCTTCCAATCTTTAGGGGCATTTGGGCTATGCTCATTCTAACTTTTTCATGTTTTAAAGGGCTGTTGATAATATAGAATGGGGGATGGAACTAGTTGATGTTCTGGAGAGGCTGGCCGCTCTGAATTTCAGGATTTATCTAGCCTAGGAACCTATCTGGACATTGTAGGTTTGTGGGAAGTAATCGTAGTGCATGAAACTTTTGTAGCATCTCAGATAAAACCCTAGGTGTTCTTTAGGGTTGACAGGAATGGTTTTGTTTGGGGTTTGGCAAACCCTGGTAATTAGCAATATCTAGCAAAAGCTAGTGCAAGAGTAGCCTCTTGACTGTATTTCAACTCTCTTAGCCATTGACAGTTTTTATCACATTTCTTTTTCCCCTTTGATCAAATGGCCATCTCTTAAAGTGGCTTATTTTCTTCTTGTTTTAACATACAATTTATGTACTCTAGTGGTATCCCCAAATTTGGAGATCCATAAAGGTCTCCAGAGTCATTTCTCTGAAATCTCATATCTAATTCTATCAGGTTTTAATAACTAATTGGATATAGAGGTAGCTCTAGTGTCTATGAAAATTGACAAATATTAGACTATCAGCAGTCAAAAAGCAGCAACTGTGTGACTTGACTATATTTTTGAGACTCAGTCTCCTCCTCTAAAAATGAGAATAAAATTCCTCCCTTACAGGGTGCTGTGAGGATCAGATTGAAAGCCAAGGATATGAGTTTCCCAGCCCAGTGCTCAAGGCAGTTGCTGTGGGTGTTGTCTGTGCACAAGCCAGGGCAGCAGTCTCCAGGAGGAGCAGAGTGTGGAGCAGTTTAATTTTGTTTATCATTTGGCCAACAATATCTGAGATAATCCCCAATTTATTATTCTGCTTTGCTCTTAAATTTGCATATGCTTGTCTAAGCTCATACCTTGATTTTATTTTTTTCCTTTTTAAATGAGGTCACTTTAACTGCATCCATTCTTCCCTTGGTCACTCAGCTGGCCAGAGTTGCTGATCACATGTCTGCATGGGCTTTTCTTCGATGTGTGAATTGGCGTGGGAAATATCACAGGATTTTTTTTTCCTCACCTATGGTTGCCATAGTCTAGTACAGTGTAGGTATCTATAAATATTTGTTGAATGAAAAAAAAAGCATGAACAAATGAATGAGAGTCTTGATGCTATAGAGGAACATGAAATTGGGAGTGAGAAAATGTTATTATAGGAGCCAGGAAGGTATTTGGAATCTAAGACAGCAGTCAGAGAGGCAGAGAATGCCCCGATAGCATTGGAGGAGACAAGAATTAGTTATTTAACAAGTGGTTACTATGTTCTAGGCACAGCAGACAATACAATGGTGTCAGTAAGGGTTATTTATAAAAGGGACATAAATAGTAGGGATGCAGATAAGGATAGATCCAGGTAGAGGAAGATAGTCGTAAGGATGGAGCGTAGAAGGCGCATCCAATTGTGGAAACCCAGAAAAGCTGCAGGGAGGAGATGACATTCATGGATATCTTAAGCTGTTGCTGCTGCTAGTGGAAATAATAATGATAATGATGAGCATAGCAAATCTTTACATAGTGCTTTTTATATACCAGGCACTGTTCTAAGCACTTTATACACTGTAACTCATTCAATCCACTCACCCGCTCTGTGAGATAGATACTATCATTTTCCCCATTTTACAGATGTGGAAACCTAAGAGATTAAGAAGCTTGCACAAGATCACAGCTAGTGAGAAGAAAATCTCCCTCAAATTAGGATTGTTAATCCTTGAAATAGGTCTAAGGAAGATATTGGAGTTCCAACCTGCTCTGAGAACAGCCTGGTTATTTTTTTGGATATTTCTATGAGCACGGGTAATTGGACTTTTATAGAACAACTATATTGTTTTGTACACTTATAATGGTGCTAAGGACATATTAGGAATGAGTGAAAAATGCGTCATTCATGTTACTTAACTACCAGTAATCTGTATGCAAGACATTCCCGCTGCCTCCCAGAGGTCTCCCAGACATCCTCTCATTTTCTGACATGACGTGCAGAGGTTTAGGCACCCCCAGAATGTTGATCTAAACCTTACCAGACTCCATATTACAGCTTGCACTTGACCCATTTGCATAGCTTTTTTCTTAAGGTGGTGACTGTTTTACTTTTTCATGTTCATTGTCACGTTCCTCAAAGCAGGGTCCTTCTCTGCTTCACAGCCTGGTGCCCTGTGACCCAGAGAGATAAAGAAAAAAGAGAGAGAGTGTGTGTAACAGAATATAATATAAGCATAGGTGTTATGAAAGAGCAGCTTTACCTTAGGCCAGCAGCCTTAAGGATTTTTCCGTTACTAAGCCTTGCATCATTTATTCAGCTCTAGCAGTCTCTGCTAAAAACAGACTGAGGTCATTCATGTGTAAATGGAAACACACCAAGGAAAAAATTAATTCCAAATGTACCTCAAGATCAAAAGCAAAAAATAAATTTCTCAATGGAATACTCAGTGCAATGCAGAGACCATTGGTTACTGCTGGTTCACACAAAGTTGAAGGTCAAAGCATGTTTCAGTAAAGTTCTTAAAAAGGCAGGGACCAGCCAAAGGCTGTGATTTGAGAATCCCATATGGATGATTTCTGAAAGGACAGCTGAATCCTGAATTACACAGGGAATATGTTCCCCCAAAACATTGTAATAAATGCAAAAAATAACTGGGAGCATGAAGGTCTGTGAAACTCAGGACCTACAACCCAAACATTTGCATTAAAAAAAATACACTAAATATTGTAATGAAATCAGTAGCTATTAAACAGTTGGTCACAAATTACAGTTAGATGAATTTCCAAAATCAAAAATATGTAGACATACCACAAAAACCATTCTCCTGGTGATCATTGTCATGTGAGTCTACAGGAAGTAAGGGTGGCCCTCAGTTCCAGAGACACTCATTATACATTCATTCAGCATTCATTCAGGAAATATTTACTGATCACCTAGTAGATGCCAGGATGAATTCTGAAGAGGGAGCAGAATTTCAGGCTGTTAAGAGTGAGATCTGGATTCAGAGCAGCTTCAATTCTGTCTCCACTACCTACAAAGTGAATGGTCTTCAGTGACATAGTAAATTTCTCTCACCCTCTGATTTTTCTGATTATACTTGCCTTGTAGGGTTGTATGGATTGAATGCAGTAATGTATATGAGACATTTTTTCCAACGTCTGGCACACAATAGATGTTCCAAAGACAAGGAAGAAGCAGGGGGAGGTGGTACTCCAAAAGTTTATGCCTCTAAGCACAAAGATACGCTGAGATCTTGCCCCTCCCTTTTTTCTAAAAGAGGGCTGTAACAATAACCATACACACACAAGACATGCAATCACAAATGGATTTAGTGCCTAGTAGCCAAGTAAAAGGGCCACCCAGAGTAGGGAAGATGCAGAGGCAGACTTAGAAGACAAGGGAACTCATGAGAAGGGAAACTCTGGTTCGGATGGCAAGGTTAACTTCCTCCCCGCTCTCCCAGAGACCAGTGGGGAAATAGCTTCCTTTTATTTCTATAGGGAAGGGAGCCCCATGGATACATCTGGAAGCCTCTGACCCAGTGTGGAACTTGGCTCCCTGACACATCCACACCTGCCATCTGCCCACTCCCTTCTCAGTTTGTTCTCAGGCTTGGAGGGAGCCAACTCCTAGAGGCTGTCCCATGGGTGCCGCGGGTTGGCCCTGTAGGGTAAACAGGAGTCAGGGAAGATCTGTGGTTGTGGCTTTATGAGTATCAGTCTTAGAGGGAACACTACTGGGAGACAGAAGGAAGCAAAGAGTGAGAGAGGGACTCAGAAATAGGGTTGCCAAATTAGGCGAATAAACATACAGGGCACCCAGGTAAATCTGAATTTCAGACAAACAACAAATCTTGTTTTAATGTAAGTATGTCCCAATATTGGGGACGTACTTATGCTAAAAAAAAAATTTATGGTCTGAAATTCAAATTAAATGGGTGTCTTCTATTTTATGGGGCAAATCCACTCACAGAGGGAATTGGGGGAAGATCTCCCATTTTCCTGGGCTTCTGTCTGACAACGGTCAAGAAGCATTTCCTGTAGACAGTCTACTTATCTGTCAGTCTGCCAGGACACCCTTGTAGGGTTAAAGCTCGTGGCCCAATTCTTTTTGAGTAGACAGTGAGTCAGAGCCTGCACTGGGTGCTAGGAATGAGAGTCCTAAAACAGCCCCTGACATAAGGACCTACCCACTATTAGAGGATGGACATCCAAGGACAATAAGCATAATAAAATAACAATGGTGATTATTGATATTTATTGGGAGGTTATTAAGACACTGTGCTAAGCACTGCAAATAATTTTATTTAAATCTCACTACTACCTGATGAGGTTAGGTTT
This sequence comes from Tamandua tetradactyla, assembly GCF_023851605.1. Taxonomy (NCBI): domain Eukaryota; kingdom Metazoa; phylum Chordata; class Mammalia; order Pilosa; family Myrmecophagidae; genus Tamandua; species Tamandua tetradactyla. Next base: position 26,717,368 of record NC_135336.1, on the reverse strand, counting down.
TATTATTAACTTCATTTAAAGAAAAAATTTATTGAAACTTACAACTAAGGTAACAAAATAACTTTTATCCAACTTGGGGAACATTTTAAAACGAAAGGGAGCACTTCCCACAATTACACAGGACAACAGGCATGAACTCGACTGACCCGGCACACTGGGTTTGGCATTCTACTTATAAGAGACATGCTCAGGTCTCCCTGGTAGAAAGTGGCTGTGGGAGGTTTTGAACCTAGGCATATTGGCCCCAAATCTCATTCCCTTAACCAGGGAACAGTAGAGGAGGAGATTAATTTTGATAAATTCCCTCCCACTAGACTGTAAACTCCCTAGAGATGGGGCCTCCTGATTTGATTTCCACTGTGTCTTTGGCACCCAGCACCCAGTACCTGGCATGTAGGGGGTGCTAAAAATACATAATGAGCAAATGAGTCTGGGAAGCCTTTATGGAGAGGGTAGGATGTAAGCACAGCCTGAATAATGGAGAGGACTCTGGCAGGGACCCCCTGCTTTTCCTCGATCTGACCCTCTAAATGCATGCTTGGGTTAAGATAAGTGAGAGAGGCCCACCGAATGTGCTAAGTGACTGCAAACCGAAATGTTGGAACATAAACAAGGAGATGCCTGCACTGGAGATGAAGTCATAAAGGACTCTGGCCAGCAGTTAACACAGATGCCCACAGCCTGCCCTCTTCAGCCCCTCTCAGATCCCATGGATTGCGAATCCATCCCACAGCCTGGGCCCTGATCCTGTGACAGCAGCTCTGCTCTGTCTTCCCCGTGGAGCTGACCCCCCAGGAAGTCACCCCCGGATGTCCTCAGCCAGCTCAGGCCTGCTTTCCTTTGTGTTCCAGGCAAAACACCTAGCCCCGGGCCCCCCCAGGCCTCTCTGAAAGCAGCCTCAGAGTCTGCTGCTTCCATTTACTGTCAGTGAGTTTAAGCCTGGGACGATCCATTGCAAGCCCACACCCTTTTTTTAAACAGGGATTATGAGGCTCTAAAATAATAAACAAACCCCTCTTCCCTGCTGGGGATCTTTACTTTTGAAGAAGAGAAAGCAAATTTATAGAAAGGGAGAGATGGCCTCTGGCAGCCAACTCCCTTTTCTCTCTCTCTCCAGAAAGATATCTAACTGATTCCCACCTGTCAGCTATAGAATGAACAAGAAAGGGCTCCTTCTGATATTTTTGTTCTACTCACAATTTTTTTCAATCTACTAAGTTTATTTTAACATTTGTTCCCCCTATTATTTATTTAATTTTTAATCCATATGCTTTACTCATCTGTCCATAAGGTAGATAGAAGAAGCATCAGACACAAGGTTTTCAGAATCACACAGTCACATTATAAAAGCTATATCATTATACAGTCACCTTCAAGAAACATGACTACTGGAACACAGCTCTACATTTTCAGGCAGTTCCCTCCAGCCTCTCCATTACACCTTAACTAAACAGGTGATATCTGTTTAATGTGTAAGAATAACCTCCAGGATAACCTCTCGATTCTGTTTGGAATCTCTCAGCTATTGACACTTTATTTTGTCTCATTTCACTCTTCCCCCTTTCAGTTGAGAAGGTTTTCTCAACTCCTTGATGCTGAGTCCCAGCTCATTCTAGGATTTCTGTCCCACGTTGCCAGGAAGTTCTGCACCCCTGGGAGTCATGTCCCACGTAGAGAGGGGGAGTGTGGTGAGTTTGTTTGCTGTCTTGGCTGAGAGAGAGAGGCCACATCTGAGCAACAAAAGAGGTTTTCTTGGGGGTCACTCTTAGGCCTAATTTTAAATAGGCTTAGCCTATCCTTTGCCGTCTACCCACAATTTAACTGCTTGTACTTGAACTAACTAGACTGTAGGCTGAGGTCATGTAAACATGAAATGCTTCCTTGAATCCCCAAAGCCTGGCAGTGTTTTACACTTGGGGATTCAATAAACGTAATTTGATTCTGCAGCTGATGTTGCCCCTAAGCTTAAATACCCTACATTACTTCTGATACCAAAGGGTTAGCTCATCTGGGGCAGGAAAAGGCCTACCAGCCAGTTAAGCCCTAATCCTAAAAATTGGAAAGAAAAGAGGTATTAAACACTTTTCAAATTACTTTTGTCCCCTCGTCTCAGTTTCTCTCCAGGTCTGGGGCTTGTCACTTTCTGGCTGGGTGACCTTGGAGAGGACACTTCCAACTTTGAGATTCTAAAATTCCAGGATTCTGGGTGACCAACAAGAGGAGAACAGGAAGAATATTGAGTAGAAGCTTGGGGATGGGTAGCCAGGAAGGAGAAAATAAGTATGGATTTGGAAAGAGAGAGAGTAGAGGTGAACTTTGCAGGTCCCCCGAAGGCTGGCTTGACCCTCACTGAGACAGTCTCATCCACCATGACCTCCATGGGTGTCAGGCACTTGAATCTGGTCCGATCCTTTCCTTTCACTCATTCATTCTTGTATGTTCTCTGCCCTCTCTCTCACTCCTGGCACTGCTCTAGGCACTGGGAAACTGCAGCTGAGTAAGGCAGACGTAGCTCCTCATGGTGCTTACAGAATAGGTGAAAAGCAGATGTTTGAAAACAACAACACTCAATTAGGTATTAATTGTTTATGGGATACTTTAAGGCTGTATAAATATATGTAGGCATCCCCTACTCTTGGAAATCAAGGAAGGCTTCCCATGGAAGTAGCCCAGAGGTGGGTCACCCAATGCCTGGATTATTTCCCAGAGGGTCTTTTCTCTGCCTCAAGTTTCTCTTTATTCTAATTCATCCTGACATCTTTGAAAGCATCGGTTTCTTGGTATCATTCCCTTCACCCAAGCTTTTCAGCAGTCCTCTCGAGGACTTGATCTTTCAGAGCCTCTTCCAGACTGTTGTCCACATGATAGGCTGCTGCCTTTGGGGGCCCATAGAGCCTTGGAGGTGTTCCCCAAGCTCCTCTGTGCACCCAAGAAAAGGGGTTAAGATCTGAGCCTGACCTTTTAGAAGCTCCCCATACTGGTACTACCTTTCGACTGGATCTGATCATTGACCTATTTTGTTGTAAACAGCTGAAAATTCCAGTTCTAAAACTGCTAAGGAAAAGGAGAGAGAAATTAAAACAAATCCATTTAGTCTCTAGCTCTTCTAACCCTAGAAAGTAAGAGTGTGTGGATCATAAACTAGCAGTTTCTTTACTAGTTGTCTCAATCCTTTATATGTTATTTATGACTTCCTCTTCTTCTAAGGAGGTGTCTAGAAGTTTGGCAGTAATCCTTTGTGCCATTGTCATCACTGAGCCTTAACCCTAAATACATCTGGGGGGTGCAACAAGTGAGAGGGAGGAGATTGGTTCGATAATTGCAATATCTGGCCTCCAAATGAGTGATGGCCTTTCCCAGGAAATATTTCAGAGGGTACTAACACTAAGTATTCCTTGAACTTTTTATCTGGAAGTATTCCTTTGGGATAAAAATGATGATTATCACCTTTGCTACTTTAACAGACCAGGGATTACAAGTGATTTTTGGCTATTTTCACATAAGGGATAATACATTACCTGCAAGGATAGAGGGCTAGTCTCTCTGCAGAAGCATATATTTTTGTAGGAATGTGTCAGAGATTTGAAGAGAAATTGGGGATTGGACCAGAGGAACGTAAGTGTCCAAAATCCTCTGCATTTTATCCCTCAACTATGTTCCCTGGAGTCACAAAACAGAAACCCACAGAAATGAGAATATCTTGTTTTATGCCATAAAAGAGTGTCCAAAGTGTGTGATGTTTTTTGGTGACTTATTCTATTTGGAGTTATAGGAAAGGCTCTAGGGAAGACTTTCTCAGCCAGGTTCCCAGAGACGCAATCTGCAGGGCATCTCCTGGGGGCATTTCAGGGGACAGAGGAAAATGCAAAGGTGAGAGGTGTGGCCTTCAGGGAAACATGGGGGATTTATGTGACTAGAGTGGATGGCAGGGATGGAGGCAGCACGGGAAGGGATCAAGAAGAGCTCAGCACACCCTGCTAAGGAGCTTGATCTTCACCAGGGAGGGACACAATCAGATCTGTGTTTTAGAAACCACATCAGGCTGCTGGTCGGAGATGCATTGAGGAGACCCCCTGCTCTAAAAGTCCCAGCTACGTTGCCTCTCTCCATACCCCTTCATGTTTAATTGATCCCTGAGCCCCCTCAATTTTTAAAAATATAACAACAAACAAATACATTCTTAACATATGATCATTCCATTCTATATATATAATCAGTAATTTACAATATCATCACATAGTTGCATATTCATCATCATGATTATTTCTTAGAACATTGGCATCAATTCAGAAAAAGAAATAAAAAGACAACAGAAAAAAATTCATACATACCATACCCCTTACCCCTCCCTTTCATTGATCACTAGCATTTCAATCTACTAAATTTATTTTAACATTTGTTACCCCTACTATTTATTTTTATTCTGTATGTTTTACTCTTCTGTTGATAAGGTAGGTAAAAGGAGCATCAGACACAAGATTTTCACAATCACACAGTCACATTGTGAAAGCTATATCATTATACAATCATCTTCAAGGAACATGGCTACTGGAACACGGCTCTACATTTTCAGGCAGTTCCCTCCAGCCTCTCCACTACATCTTGACTAACAAGGTGATATCTATTTAATGCATAAGAATAACCTCCAGAATAACCTCTCATCTCTGTTTGGAATATCAGCCATTGACACTTTATTTTGTCTCATTTCACTCTTCCCCCTTTTGATCGATAAAGTTTTCTCAATCCCTTGATGCTCAGTCTCAGCTCATTCTAGGGTTTCTGTCCCATGTTGCCAGGAAGGTCCACACCTCTGAGGGTCATGTTCCACCTAGCCGGGGGGTAGTGGTGGGGGTGGTGGTGAGTTTGCTTGTTGTGTTGGCTGGAGCATGAGGCCACATCTGAGCAGCAAAAGAGGTTCTCTTGGGGATGACTCTTAGGCCTAATTTTAAGGAGGCTTAGCCTATCCTTTGTGGGGTTAAGTTTCATATGAACAACCCCCAAATTGGGGGCTCAGCCTATTGCTTTGATTGTCCCCACTGCTTGTGAGAATATCAAGAATTCTCCACTTGGGGAAGTTGAATTTTCCCCCTTTCTCACCATTCCCCCAAGGGGACGTGGCAAAAACCTTTTCAGTCACTGTTCAAGGCACTCTGTCCCCCCAAAATTTTTAAACAAACTTTTTAAAAAAAGATCTCTCAGAGTTTCTCCAAGAATAGTCCTGAGAATCTGCAGGGGATCTCCTGGAATCTCTATTTTTCTTAAACTCCTGGAGACCCTTTTATACACCCCTTGCCCCAACCTGTGAGAAGCTCCAGGAGGCTGGTTTGTGGGCAGGCCTCGCTGCCTCTGTTTCAGCTGTTGGGAATGGACATCTCTGCAAGCCCTGAGTTCCATGGAAAATTCTGTTTATATCTGTGCATAGTCTGAAAGCATGGGCACCAAAAAGGTTTCGGTGCTAATAAAGGGGGGCAGGGGGATTAGATTAAGTGATTCTTTTTCTTTTGCTCGTCTGTGTTTTTAAATTTTTCTACAAAAAACTTGTAGCATGTGTATAATAAGAAAAGGTTAATAAAATGAATTTGATGAGCACCCCATATCTGCAAGCAGTGAAGAAGCTCATGGAAGAAATGAATTGCCCAGAAAGGGTTACACACTGTGGGGAAGTGCTGTTGTTTTCAGCAGGAAGGAGAGGCCTTAAAACAACAGGAAGTGCTGGGAGGCCACGGTACCCAGGCTTCCAAGCACAGCCTTCTGGAAACAATGGCTGCCTGTGGCTCAGGAATATTGGGCAGGAAATGGAAGGATGCTGTGGGGTAGGGGTGGGGGTGCAGCGAGGAGCTGATAAGCATTACCTGGCTGTTCTTCATATAGACCTGGCTGCCCAAGGATGAAGCTGTTTTTCTAAATGCTCCCCATCTCTTATCAGTAAAATTGATTTTAGAAAAACACAAAAATGGTGCCATAGGTCTGGGAACCATTAGGAAGCTATGCTGCCCTGGAAACCAGAGGATATAACAAATAAGAGGAGGTATTTCTCACTCTTAGGGCACGGTAGGAGTGAGAACTTCAGATGAACTCAGCATCATTTAAAGTTAAGTCCCTGGGAACTCCAAGCTCCATACAAATAAAAATAGCTTTGGGGTTAATGGGAGTCCAGTCATACCAGTCCAGGTATGTATAAACCTTCTGAGATTTAAGTCTATATTTTATTTAAGGCAAATTTCCATTCATATGAGTACAGTGAACTGGGGAGTCAGTAACAGTATAAATGAGAAACAAAGACAAAACTCACAAATGAAAATAACCCTGATGTTTTGCCCTAGAAGATCTAAAGGCAAACCAGAACCAAAACATTCACAGGTAGAAGTTAAATCTGCCTTCTTAATTTCTAGCCCAGCTTCTCCTTCCCAGCTCCATTCAGGAAGTTGACAAATTATGGAATGTTAGCTTTGAAGAGACATTAGCAATTACCTAGATGTTGAACCCGCTTCTTACAGATGAGAGTTCAAGGCTGGGAGTGATTATTTTGCTAGAGCATATATAGCTGGTTCATGTTTCTTTAACTCAAAGATACTTAACACAGCACCTAGCAACTGTGTGACTCCTGGGGGGATTCAAAGAGCATAGCTACTCCTCTTAAAGCTCTAAAATCTAGTACAGTCCATCCTCACTATTCCATATGTGTTAGTTTGCAAGCTGCTGGAGTGCGATATACCAGAACTAGAACAGCTTTTGAAAAGGGGAACTTAATAAATTGCAAGTTTACACTTCTAAGCATATAAAATTGTCCAAACTAAGGCACCAACAATAGGTTACCTTCACTCAAGAAAGACCAATGGCTCTGGTACACCTTTGTCAGTTGGGTAGTCACCTGGCTGGCATCTGCTGGTCCCTGGCTCCTGGGCTCCATTGCCTTCAGCCTCTGGTCCTCTGGAGGGTTCCTCACTTTACTTCTCCAGGGCTGGCTTTCATCTCTTGCCTTTCCTTGGCTCTCTCCAGTTCTGACTTGCTTAACATCTCATGGTGATGTCTGCTGGTCTCCAAGCATCTCCAAACTTCCATGTCTCTGTTCTCCAAGGGTTGGTATCTGTGTCTGTTCTGCTCTGAAGTTTCTGTCAGCTCTGAGGTTCCTGTCTTTTCTGACTCCCTCCAAAATGTTTCCTTTTTTTTAAAGGATTCCAGTAAACTAACCAAGACCCACGTGGAATGGGTGGAGTCACATCTCTGTGTGATCGAAAGGTCACACCCACAATTAGGTGTGCCACATCTCCGTGGAGATAAGCTAATCAGGAATCTCCAATTTATAGTGTTGAATCAAGATTAAAAGAAACGACTGACTCCACAAGATTGAATCAGGATTAAAACATGGCTTTTCCAGGATATATAATCTTTTCAAACCAGCGCATCATCATTATGAATTCACCAATGTGCTACAATCTATTTGTGATCCTACAGTCAAAACTGGTGGCACTTTCATGGTCATTTGTGGATTTGCACAGAACACCAAAAAACCCAAAAAAACGAATCTCCCAACATGCACATTCCTAGCTGAGGTGGAACAAGGCAGTGTTCTACTTTTTTATTTCAACTCTCATCCTTTAAACAAGTGCCCGTTTCCTAATATATTTAGTGCCATGTTCTTCTCACTTCTGGGCTTTTTGTTGGTGATTTTGCTGTTTAAAATGGCCCCCAAGTGTAGTGCTGAAGTGTTGTCTAGTGTTTCTAAGGACAAGAGGGCTGTGATGTACCTTACAGAGAAAATATGTGTGTTAGATAAGCTTCATTCAGGCATGAGTTATATATAATGCTGTTGGCCATGAGTTTGATGTTAATGAATCAACAATATATACTCAATAGTGTATTAGAAATAAACATAAAACAGAGTTATGTGTTAATTGGTTGACAAAAATGTGACCAGAGGTTCACAGGAACCTAACCTCATATTTCCCCTGGGAGCAATGGTTCAATACTCACTAATTCTTTGTTTGTGGTGGCTTTGTAAAACATAGCTACCGTAAAAACAAGAAGCGACTGTGTTTGGAGGTCAGGACTAGAACCCAGGCTTCTTAACTCTTTGTCTAATTCCTCCGCCTCATGAGGCTGATCTTAGACATGAAATCTGCTGCTTTCTGATGCTTTCTGGTCTTCTTCCTCCCCAGCTGTCCCTCAGTTTCCCTAATGTGAGCATCAAACTTATGAAGTATAAATGAAGGTACCTGATCTTTGTATTCCTATTAATTGTAATTGCACTCCAGTTTTGCCACCAGCTGTTTGACTTTGGACAAGTTGTCTAACCACACCACATCTTAGTTTCCCATCTGTAAAAATGGGGATAGCGGTGCCTACTTCAGAGTTGTGAGAATTAAATGAAATAGTAACCATTAAGCATGAGACTACACATAGCATTTGGTTACTATTATCTCTTCCCACCCCCATGACCATGCAAAAATATATAAATATATTTAGTGGCCCAGGACAAACTCAGAAGAGAAAAAAATTTACATTGTCCTCATTCTTAAGATAATTGGAATTAGTGATGCATAGACAGTTCAAGAAGCAGCATATTTTTCCTGGTTTATCTTTCATTAATCTGCTCAGCTCATTCCTTTCTCACCCTGGGTCTCTCTTTGGAGGTTTATGTAGCCATCCTCTTCATCTGTTACTGCTTAACTATCTCCACCCAGGTGACAAGTCAAGGAGCAGGAACCAAGAAAGAAAGAAATGGCTCCAGGAAATAGTTAAAATCTTGATCAGGCGACTCAAATTAACTGTGCACTTTATGCAGTTAATTGGATTTGTTCACAATGAAAAGGAAGTCGATGACCGCTAGTTGAGATATGATGAGGAACGAAGGAAAGATTTTTCCCTCATCCATGAGCAACACCAAGTTGTGGATCATGTCTGCCCCCTACAAGTCCCCTAAGAACAAAGCTTCTCTACAGAAAGTCAGGCAGTAGGAGGGATGAACCAAAGAGCCTTTGTTAATTATGCAAAACATAGCAGCCTTCTATTTTTAGCAGTAGAACAAATGTACTTCTGGACATACCTTCTGTATACAGGGTGAACAGGACCAGCTCTAAGCTTGAGGTCACACAGGGACATCTTGGAGGTTTCTATATTCATAGACTCATCACATCCCAACTTTTTCCTCTACACAGGACTGCCCTTCCTCACCACCACAACCAGTCCCCTATACCCATACACACATAGAAGCTCCGAGAGTCCTTCCTAAGCTGTTTCCACTTGTTCATTTCCCGGGTGAGTGTGGTCTGAGTACTTTCCCACCCTCTACCAGCCTTCAACTTTGAGTCAGAAAGTCATTTTCCTTAAAGAAATTTCAGACAACAGCAAGAAAAGATTGAGGCTTCTTATCCATGCCCTCCTCCCACCCTCCCCCCATCCTTGACAAATTATAAGAGGCCCTCTCCACTGATCCAAAGGGACATCTAATTTTTTCCTTTTGGAGTGATATGTTCTTGGCAAGTTACTCACATTACTCCTACTTCTTTCTCAGAGTCCTATACCCTTGGAGAGAGGGACTCTGGAGTACGCCTTGATGAGGCAGCTGGAAGTCTAGTCCCAGAATTGAGCCTGGATTGGATGTGATTCTAAAGGAATGGGGAAACTGTTGAAAGTTTTGGAGCAGGAAAGCTTTGTGACCAAAATGGAGTTTTAGAAAGATTTATCTGGCAGTGAAGATCAAGATAAAATATAACCTTCCTAGACTGTCATTAAAAATTCTAACTTATCTGAACCTTTCTCTTCTACCAGACTGGTCTAGACAGCATTCCTGGGATTTACTACATTGTTTCTTGCCTTCGTACCTCGTTTACACTTTCCCTGCGCCCACCCCACCAGAAAGAAGGTGTTCATTATATGCCAGATGCTTAACCAAGCACTATAATACATACATAGTACAAGATAATTGTACAATACAATGTACTATACGTGTATTATATAATGTATTCCTTCTTATTTTGTCATCTATCATAGCATATCTCATCTCATCTCATCTATCTCTATGTGCCGGTGCAGAGTTCTTATTCCATAACCGTGATTTTCATTCTTTATCCACTTATCTCACTCCACTGCAAGCCCGTGAGGGTAAGGGCTCTGTCTCCATACTCCCTAACAAATCCCCCCTATAAATCCATGCAATTTCCTGTGGTTGTTCAATACCTAAAAGCCCTGTCTGACTTCCCCCACTATGTTTAATCTTTTTAAAAGAACTTCCATCACATTTTTTTGTGTGCCTCTTGAGGGCCCTTAGCATACTTTGCTTGATATTTTCATACTTGCCAAAGTACTTAATATCTCTGAGCTTCCGTTTCCTCATTTATAGAACAGGATAAATACCTCCCTGACAAGGCAGTCATGAGGATTGCGTTGGGTAACATAATGGATGTAGCTCAGGGACTGGCACATATATATGCACAATAACCGTTTTCCTTTCTCAGCTCAGGGCCGAGATCTCATTCACTTTTTCTTTTATCCACGGAGCTAGACAGGCTCTTAGTACAGCTGCCTTGCTAGCAGGAAAGAACTGTCATCGGAAATGAGTGGATGCATTGACAGTGGAGACATAAGGGCCTCACCTGGTATGAAAGCCAGGGCTGTGGACTAGAGGACCTGGACATGTCTATAAAAAAGAGCTGACTTCACTTGGCATGAGAGTCTGAGAGTGAGAAGGGGACTCCAGGTGTGTCCCTGGGAGGTGAGTCTTAGGAAACAGGCTCCATAATGCAATTGCCACCAGGAACCTCTGACCTGCCGCAGAGCTGGTTCCTGCCCCCCAGACAGACAAGCAAGTTAGGCAAGTACTGCTGTTTAACAAGGGGTAAAGACCTCAGCAGGGTCATTGGGAAAGATTTCAACCAACACTTAATTATTGTCCCACTGATATCAGAAACCCCACTGGCTTCTTTAATGAAACTTGTTTTTCAAAAATCTATTTCTTTCTTTAAAAAAAAATATTTTTACTACATCCCCATCTCAGGAAATTCTGAGGAGCAAAGTTAATAAGACAGGAAAGCAAAAGTATTTATTTTTCACCAACTAAAGGTAACACTATTGACACATCAATGTGTGTCATTTTTTTAATCTTTTAACATATTGGGAAAGGTGGCATAAAAGAGGAAAGATCATTCTTTACTCTTTATACTTGTGTATCTTATTCATTTTTAAATCAACATATATATATTTTTTTAACTTTTTCAAAAGGAATTTTAAAGTAAAAATATTAATCACAAATTTTGAACGAAAAAAAAAACTGAAACAACTAAAGCTCTCTCCTTTCTAACCTGAAGATTTGGAGGGAGGATTTTTTTTTTTCTCCTAGAGCTCTTCTTGTTCTCTTAAACACAATTTGAAGTTTTTATTTCTTGCCAATCTTCTTGGGGTAATGGTTGCTGAATCAGCTTCCTGTACCCGAGATGAATGTAGTGGGAACTCACATTATCTCTCCTCCTTTTACTAAAACATGCAAGAGACTAGTTGACCAGCATTTCTCCAAAACACTCAGCCAAAAGATCATCCACTGTGATTGGGCTCCTCCAGGCTCTTTTGGAACCCTTGCTGTAAGAGAGTGTGAGATAAGGGTCCCTGAGAATCCATTTCATCATGAGGCGCAAGAGAAGTAAATAGAAGTGAAAGCTGCCAGGGCTGGCTCCAGGGTCCAGCCACCCCGGGGTCCCCCTTCCATTGTGGAGCCTCTCTGGCCCTCCCAGGTAGTCCTGGAATCCCTTCCTCACCATCTGCTCATCTGGTGCAGCATTGCAGTCAGCAGTTAAGCCTTTTAAAAATATAAATTCCTGGGCACCATACCTGACCCAGTGAGTCAGAATCTCTAGTGTGGAACTCAGAAAATATTTTAAGAAGCTGTCCTGACTCTGATGATCCTGGGTTTGGGAACCATCATTCTAGTTTATCTAGTCAACTAGGAAAGAGACTGTAGGGTAGTTTGCGGGGGGGGCCCTGCAGTGATGGAATTCAGGATTATGGCAATCAAGGGCAAGGAACCCAGCAGTTCTCCTCAAATCTGGTCTTCACAGGTAGCCACCAACTCCTAGGACCCATCCTTCTTCATGGGGAGGGCTTGAGTAAGGACAGGTGGAGTGGGGGTTTTTCTATTCCCCATCACTTGAGGTATCATGGAAAAGACATGGACTGTGGAGTCAGACAAACTGGATTTGGATCCCAAACTCTGGCACTTACTAGCTGTGTGATGTTGGCAAATTACTTAGCTTCTCTGTGAATCAACTTTCACATTTGCTAGATGAATAAAGACATGGTACCTATCCTCGCTGCCTTCAAGGAACTCATAGCTCGGTAATGGACATGACATAAAAATAGTCAACACGCAGCATCTAGTGCCGGACCCAGAGTATGCTTGCAATAAATATTTGTCGGATTGAATTTATTAAAAATTTTTTTGGAAAAGGTAATATAGCTCAAAATTCTGAAGTGTAAAAGAAAGAAGTCTCCCTCTTGCTCACAACCCTATCCCTGGCCCTCCAGTTCCTTTTCCTGTAGGCAACTGGAACTATCACTTTGTGTATCTTACAATAAGTATTCTATGCATATACAAACAAATGTGGATATCTACTATTTTAATCTTCATCTTGCTTTAAACTGATGATAGCATGCCATTATGCTAGTTGGTGCCTTGATCTTCTTGCCTAATAATATATCTTGGAGACCATTCTACATCAGTTCAGAAAAATTTCCTCATTCTTTCAAACAACTACATAGTATTGCATATGTTCCATTATTTATGTAAGCAACTTCCTATTGATGGACAATCTTGTGCAATTACAAAATTGCTACAATGAATATCCTTGTACCTACATTATTCATCACATATGCAAGAATATCTGTAGAACTAATTCTTGGAAGAGAAACTGCTGGGTCAAAGAGTTGTGCGTTTGTAATCTTGATATTGTCAAATTGCCCTCCAGATGTCATACCAATCTCACATGCCACTAGCAATGTGCAAGAGTGTCTCCTTCTCAGGTGGGTCTCGGTAGCTCAGTAGGCAAGAATGCTTGCCTGCCGTGCCAGAGGACCCGGGTTCGATTCCCAGTTCCTGCCCATGTAAAAAAAATAGAGTGTCTCCTTCTCCACAGCTTTGCCAATACGGAGGATTATCAAACTCTTGTATTTTTGCCAATCTGAGAAGTGAAAAAATAATACATCAGTGTAGTTTTAGTATGCAGTTGAAATGAATTTAGACAATTATAGAGAGGCCACAACGGGAGGAGGCACAGGGGAGAGGAGAGCATTGAGGAAGGAGAATCTAGCTTTGCCTAAGGAAGACTTTTTGGCGAAGTTGAGGGTTGCTTGAGCTGAATCCCGAAAGCTAAGAAGGAGGACATTTCCTAGCAGAGAAGCCGTGGGACAGGCAGGAGAACATCTTTTGCAAAACCAGGAAGATGTGAAGATGCAGAGCATGTTCGGCAAGTGGCAGGTTGTCCAGTGTGGCTAGAACATTGCATGCCTGGGTTTGGGTGAGAGGAAGGGAGAGCTCAGGGGTCGGCTATGAGACTAGCAAGGTAGAGAGTGGCCGGATTGTGGAAAGCCTTGTATGCTTTCCTCTACAGATTGGACTTTATTCTCCTAATAATGGGGAGCCACGGGAGGTTTGTAGTCAGGAGGGTAGCACAATCAAATCTCTGTTTTCAAAAGGTAAAATATACTCCCTGTCTACAGGAACTGAAGAGGAGACAGAACTAAAATCTATCCCTCCCTGAAATGTATTTGAAAGTGAAATAATAATAAAAGAATCCCGTTGAACCCAGCAGAGAAAATAAGAGAGGTATAAACTTTTCCTCCTCTTTACCTCCTGGGAGAAAGTTGTTCTCTAGCTCTTGTGGAGGTAAATTTCTACAACTTCAAACCAGCTCTGAAAGCAATTTCCAAAGGGTGATTCTAAAAATGTTTTGAGCCAGATAATGGTCTAATTTCCCAACAGACAATACTGGATTTATATGTTCTGATCTATAACTTTTAATAAAAACAGTTGCATTACTTATAGTAATAATACTTTGTACACATGCAAATAATGAAGACCCAAACAATGTAGGCAGTATAAATCAGAAGTAACAAACTCTTCTCCTGATGTCTAAAGCACAAGTAGCAAAAAAGGAGAAAATAGATTAATTGAACTTCATCAGAATAAAAAAAATATCTTCGCACTTCAAAGCACACTATCAAGAAAGTGAAAAGACAACTAACCCACAGCATGGGAGAAAATATGTGCAAAGTATATATTTGATAAGGGTCTAGTACCAGAATTCTTATTCTTCAACAATAAAAAAACAAATAACCCAATTTGAAAATGGGCAAAGGAAAAAAAAAAATAAAATGAAAATGGGCTAAGGATTTAAGTAGACCTTTTTCTTAAAAAAAAAAAAAAAAAAAGGGCCAGAAGCACATAAAAAGATGTACAACATCATTAGTCATTAGAGAAATAGAAATCAAAACCACAATGAGATGCAATTTAACATCCACTAGGCTGGCTATAACAAAAAAGATAGGCAGTTACAGGTGTTGACAAGGACGTGGAGAAGTTAGAATCTTCATACAGTGCTGCTGGGAATGAAAAATGATGCAGTTGCTTTAGAATACAGTCTGGCAATTCTGCAAAAAGTTAAACATAGAGTCACCATATGACTCAACAATTCTACTCCTAAGTATATACTCAAGAGAATTGAAAACGTGTCCACACAGAAACTTGTACACAATGTTCACAGCTTTTAATAACCCCAAAGTGGACACAACCCGAATGTCCATAAGCTGATGAATGGATAAACAAGATGTGGTAGTCATACAGAGGGTGGAGAGGAACATGGCAAGGGACAGACAGAGTGGAAGAGGAACAGGGAAAGAATGAGACAGAAATAAAGAGCAGGGATTAGAGGAGAGAAAAATTACAGGCACCAGTGTGACAGCTCCTAGATTCTTGGGTGACAATGCCTAGGAAATTCTGTGCTGTAAACCAAAAATAATAGAAAAGTAATTTAAATCTTTATTGTATCTCTTGGAAAAATGCCAAGAGGTGCTCATTTATAGCACAGCAAAACTGCTCAAAATCCTCTCTCCTCCACATGCACAGCACAGGTTCTCTAAGGGTTTCTTCCCAGTGCAATGTTTTTATCTCTCTTCCTCTTTCACCCTTCCCTCTCAAGTATCAATTATTCTTGGTCCTTTCCATTGCCAAAAAAAGTTTCATCGGTCCCCTTGGTAATTCTTTGCTCCTGCTCCTTGCCTGCTTTATGTCACTATAAATTGGTTTGCTTCCTGGAATTTTACCTAAATGAACTGATACTATATGTACTCTCTCATAGTTTGGCTTCCATCAATAAGAACAATGCATTCAAGATTCACCCATATGATTTATCAATAACTCATTCCTTTTTATTGCTGAACAGTATTCCATTGCATGGATATACCACTAGATTTTACTTTGATGGTGAGTATGTGAGACCCAAATTGGGCATGGATCTGACCAGTACAGGACCTTAACAAAATCCACAGTGGGCAGGGGCATTATTTGAACAGAGCACAAATACACCTTGCACTGTGAAAAAATGTGCCCGCCATGACCACATAACTAACCAAATAAAACTGGGCTTGTTCCAGTCTGTCTCCAGATCTGATCAGGTCCCAGCCACAACAGAGTACTGGGACAGCGTAGCAGATATCACTTCTGAGAAGACTTGGAGAAATTACATGGCTGCTAGCCTTTTCTGCACTAAGCCCTCAAAGAGGAATTGGAACTTAAAATTGAGGGAAGCAAGGCCCCACCGTGTTTATTAATGTAAAATGCCCTTTAGTTGTACCAAGTTGGGTAGAATGAGGAAAGGGATTTTAAGATGTTTTGCAAACTCTGAAGCATAAATCAAAAAGCAAGGTCTTCTTTTCAATCAGAAACCTCAAGATTTATTGTGTGCCCGTATTTTTGTGCCCATTTAATGGTTAAGGTAGCTGATCAAGTTAAGAAAAACAAAAACAGGAGTTAGAGAACCATCAATAAAACAATTCAAAGACGTTGTAACATTATAACATAATCAGCAACTGTGTGTACCTGTGCAGGAGGAAATGGAAAGTTCTTGGGGCCCAGGATAAATCCCACAGGAACTAGTTCTCAGACTCCTGCCTTCAAAATCATTCTTTCTCTTGCCCACAGGGACAATAGAAGCTTTCTTTTCAGCTGCAACTACTCAGCTATTCTGTATCAAGCTCCTACCCTGTCCACAATTCTAGAGGGCTCCAGTCTGATTGGACCCCAGAGACAATAGACTAAAGAATTATCTTTAGATCTTTGTTGCTCAGAGTGTGGGCTGTAGGGTGGGCAAATCAGTATCACCTGGAAATTTGTTAGATGTGCAGTTCTCAACGCCCTTCACCCTGAACTGAATTGGAGTCCGCAAGTCACCAAGATCCCCTGGTGAACTGCATGCGCCTTAGGGAGTGAGGCGCTCTGGTCTGTCTTGGTGGTTCTCCAAGCTGAGCATGTGTGAGCAGCACTTGGAGGGGAGGGTGTGCTGCTGCTGCTTTCTGTCCAAGACCTCAGTCTGAGAACCACTGCCCTAGTGTCTAGAGCTGCAGACCGTACACTGTAGAGTACCATAATCCGGCCCAAGGTGGGAACCCAGGAAAGCCAGCATTCCTCAGGGATGGGAGCGTGGCCTCTTCCCTTGGGTTGTTTTAATGTTACCTCCTGTTTAAACAGAGCTGCGCATGAGGGCCTCTGTACCAAAGCCAGAGTAAACCCAACCCAGATCTCCATCCGCTAACATGCTTGCTCCACCTTTAAAACAAACAGCTTGAAGTGCTGCTGGTGAGACCAGCGGTGCTGGGAGGTCCCTCTCTGAGAACGGGTTGGGACAGGTTGGTGACCCTGCACTGCCTCATGTAGACAGGGTTCTTTCTATAGACCCTTTGGGTCTGAGGCTTTTGTCAATGAATCCTCCTTGTGAGTGCTCAGAGCTCTTAAGTCCACTTTTGCTGGGCAGTCTGCAGCACCAACGCAAAGTGCCAACAGCTGAAGGCCAAGCGTAGCTCCAGAACTGCTAACCTGCAATCCAGACACTGCCGGGTCCTATGCCGTCCTGTGACAAAGGTAACCCTAAATGCACAAAAGAGACCCCAGAGGGGAAAAATCATTTTCAAATATAAACATTTAAGCACAGAAGGGTACAAGCATCATTATGGGGAGTAGAGATGAGTTTTGTCTGGTAAGAAGTTGATCAGCTCTATCTCTAGTGCCCATCGGATGGGGAAGGCAAGCTCCGTTTTCACCAAGATTGCATCTAAACAAATTACAAATTCATATAATGGATAATCTGACAATAGAAATAATTCTCATTATGGAATGCCTATTAAATGCCAGTCTGTGCTGAATGTTTATAGGGATTAATCATTTCAGTCCTCGCCATGACATAAATACCACTATCATCTTCATGTTACACATGGGGAAACTGTGAAATTGAATCCTGATCCTTTGGCAGTTCGGTATCTCAACCATAGACCACAGGTGGCAGGTTACAGGACAACAGCTGAGTATGGTGGTAAAAAAGTCAACCAGCACTGTCCACATTATGACTTGTAAAAGAAAACAATTTTTAAGGCCCTGGGACCTTTTATGGGGGGGGTATGGGGACAAAAATCTAACCAAGAATCCATCCTGTTTTATAAAGCAGATCAAAGTGCAACAGCTCTGGTTGAAGCGAGGCTGAGCCTGGGAACCCTGCCTTTTCCCTCAGGGCCCCTCCCCCACCACACCTGGCTTGCCCCTCACCCACTGTACTGATAGGAAGTGGTCTTGCCTCTGGCGTCAACATTTCCCAGCCCCACGTCCACTTCCTGCCGTCTTCCTATCTGAGAAAACTGAGAAGATTCTCCCTGGTTCCAGTCATAGAGGACCGGGGCAAAAACATGGATGTGACCTGGAGGGGAAGGGTTCTTGGGGTGTACAGCCTTTGAGAGATGGGTGCAATTCTTCAAGTGTGACTAACTTCATTGAGTACCTAAAATTGCAGAATTCAGGCAGAATTTGAGTCTGAACTCTAGTCTACCTATGTAAAGGACCACTCGAGCTTGCAACTGTGCGTAAGTGTGATCACATGCATTAAACCCTAATGGGTCTGTATTTATCTAATCTAGGGCATTAATGTATTGGGTTTGTTTTCTGGGAGTGACCACCGTGCTAACTTAGGTTCACAGAGGTCCCACATCACCTCCTTGCCTCCAGGGAGCCCTGAACATTCACGCCAAACCACCATTCACGGGGTCTCACAGGAGGGACCTCAGTTGGATGCGTTCAGGGTTCAGTATTAAGTGACTTGCTGCCCTCTGGGTGCCATCCAGAAGGCCTGTGTTAAGCCACAGAGCAGGTCAGCCCTGAGGAGAGAACAGTGCAGCCAGACTCTTCCACTTTCCCCACCCCTTGCCTTGAACCTCTGGAGTGGCTGGAAGTCAAGAGGCCGTGTTGGTCCCTTTTATGTGGTCAATTAAATCAATGACCAGTTTGACCCATTTGGCAGGGTGTGGGCTTCCCTCTTTTTAAGTACTGGTTTACTTCTTTATGGGCATAACCATAGAGATCTGTTTGTTACTGTGAGGGAGTAGTCTTGGCTACTGCGATAGTGGAGAGAAAAAAGAAGTAAATTTCAAGCCGTCACCCAGGTTTTCATTCCGAATTTTTACTTAAAGTCCATGTCATCAATCTAACTTTTTCTTTAGTCATCTGATGCAAGTATGGATGTGTTTTGTTTTGTTTTTTTTTACTTATAAAAGAAACACATGTTAATTATGGAAAATTTATGTAAAGAAGCAGAGCAAAATGTACCCTTTACTTTATCAGCTGGAGGCAATCACTTCTAACATTCTGGCAGATTTTCTTCCAGTCTTTTTATCTCCTGAAGTTTTTTAGCATAGTTGAATTCATAATGTATATTATGAATTCATAATATACTTATTCAGTAATATAATTACTGAATAATGTATATTCAGTTTTGCAGCTTGGTTTTCTTTTGCCTAACTGTATCCTAAGAATTTTCCCATTTATTTATTACATGTCAGAAGCAACAAGGAAGCTTGTATAAGTCAAGTAAATTTACCTGGGCCTCGGTTTTCTCATGTCAGGAATCAGGCAGCAGTTACCCAGCTTGTATGTAGCATCAGAGCACCCTGGAGGGCTTGCTACAACACAGATGGCTGGGTCCCATCCCACATTTCTGTTCTATTAGGTCTGGAGTGGGGGCTGAAAATGTGCATTTCTAGCAAGTTCCCAGGAGATGCTGATGTTGCTTGTCTGGAGACTACGTGGAGAACCAGTTAAATGAGAAGATTGAGTTACAGGATTTCCAAGGTCATCCCATGATCTCAAAATCGATGTTTTTGCATTTTTCAAATTCTTTAAAAAACAAACTCTTAAAAAAGTGTAGTTTTTGAAAACTTCAATATACTCTTTTAACAAAATCTTATGATTCTTTTTAAATTCAAAAGGAACAACATCTACCATTGATAAGTAATTGTTTTCCATTTCAAACTCATTTGTATTCCCTACCTATTTCTTTTTGAAGTGACCTGGATTTTTTTAAGTGCTTCTTTAAAGGACAGTCAGACTTGCATCTAATATTTTACAATTTCTTTTTCTTTGTCTTTATATAGTTCCCTATGTATTAAAAAGCTGTGCAGAATTCATAGAGACTCACGGCATTGTGGATGGAATATATCGGCTTTCGGGAGTCACCTCAAACATACAGCGGCTAAGGTGAGCTCAGAGGAGTCTCCCATATCCTCTAGTCTACCCTCTGTCCCCAGGCATTCCCAGGACCACAGACCTGAAGGCCCTAAGGGAAAGGTGGCATGGCTGAATGTCACGTGCTGTTTTTCTCAGATGTCTGACTGTTCTTAATCTAATCAGGAAGTTCTCTAGTTTAATGGAATTCTTTCCCACAAAAGCCCCTGTGGGCTTTAAATCTGTTTCTTTGTCTTGCACCATATTTAACCTTCTTGGGTGGATTTGATTTAATTCAAATTATTTAAATTACAAGCTATAAAACTTGCTTTCTTATCACCCACTTGTCCAAACTTAGTTAGATTGGGTCTCTATTACACAGCATTCAGAACTTGAAAATTGTTGCAGGTTTTTCTGTTGTCACACACTCAACATGTAATATTTCATCTGATTGAGACATCAGAAATCTGCATGATTCTGAAGCATTTCCTTAATAGAAACTATTTTTAAAATTATTGATAGATGAACTATTTCTAATTCTATTCAATTCTTTCAATTTCTCCTAAAACTTTGGGAAAAAAATATCTATCACATTAAATTTGGAGGACAATAACCAGCACCAAAATAAGCCATAGATATGGGTGTGTGTATAGGATGTGATTTTTTTATGACTAAAAAATAGATTTATGTAGTTGGCGTATTGTTCTTTTACCCCAAAAATGACATATTTTAATGTGTTATATATATATATATATTTGTTAATATATATAATATATTAATATATAATTTATTATGTATAAATTATGGCCAATTATTTTTCATTTTAGGACTGACCTTAGCCTTGACAAGGGAAAATTTTGGCTAAATAGATGAATAAGAATTATTCTTATTCTACCCTCTTAAAAAACAAATACATAAGAATTTATCAGGTTTTCCTTTCAAGGTCCTACTCAGTTCCTTTAACTTTAAAAAATAAGAATCATTTTTGTTACGAGGTTAATCAGTAAAATTTAATAAATTGTGCAGGTAATTCAGTTTTTGTCTTCTCTCTCCTATCTTTTAGGCTCTCCCTCATCCAAATCTCAATTGTAATAAATTTTAAAAAAGTGATTTACTGCTGCCATAGATTTTAATGACTATGTTTCGCTAATTTACTAATATAACTTTTTAAAGAGTTTCAACAGCAAATACTTTTTAATGGTTTACTCTGAGCTCTGAAATATGCTATACATATTTGGTATCATAGAGGGGCATTGGGCAATGTCCTATTCTTTTTCATTTCATAACTGACCTTAGCCTTGACAAGGGAAAATTTTAGCTAAATAGATGAATAAGGATTGTTCTTATTCTGCTCTCTTAAAAAATGCATGCATAAGAATTAATCAGGTTCTCCTTTCAAAGTTCTGCTTAGTTCCTTTCAGATTCTGAGAACACCAGGGATTTCCCTATACTTTGAAGAGGCAGAAACATGCTACAGGAAAATAGGCATTTTCAGCTGTTTTGAAAATGCTGACTCTGAGAGCCCTATTTGTCACAACTTAGCTAAGTGAACACTCTCAAAGGCTTAACTTCTATATTAAAGCTCAAATGTGACATTTCTTAAATAGATATTTAACTCGTAAATTCGTGTTATTTGAGGTCGTGAGTTCATCTAACCTTGGATTTTTTTCTAATTAGGTAGGTCACCCCAGGCTTGGGATCTGATCATGTTTCCAGACTCCCCACTATGGATTGTTTAGGAAGATATATGTAAGCTATCCATCCTGTGGAAGCCGCTATAGGAAGCTCAGTTCAGTGTCAGAGAGCTACTTGATTAAAGTTCTCAAACCTTGGGTTTGAGTCTCCAGAGAAAACAAGTCTGTTGACATGAATAGACAGAGATGAACCATATCGTGACTCACCCTGGTCTCCATCTCTAAGAAAGGAAAACTCATTTAGAGCAATAATTTGGAAAATCTGAGATTTCAATAGGCTCGTTTGGTCAATTGTTCTCAGATTTCCTCACTGTTCGTAACGGAGACGGCACATGTAATGCGTGGGGAATTCATTTGAAAACGAGTGCTGTCTTTCTAATCGTGCCTGGGTTTTATGGGGAAGGTCCAGACCTGAAGTGGAAGTCTTCCCCTAGCTTCCTTGGTCCTGGAGTAAAAGGTCTTTTTGACTCAAGGTCAAAAATATAGTCAGATCAGCAGTTTAGGGTCTTTTTATCCCTAGGCAGACAAGCAACTGCTGACACGGAACACATGTTCCCTGGGATTGTTATGTCTCCGTCTGTGTTGTTTCAGGCAGGAGTTTGGCTCAGATCAATGTCCAGATCTGACAAGGGAAGTGTATCTCCAGGACATCCACTGTGTGGGCTCACTCTGCAAGCTCTACTTTAGGGAGCTGCCCAACCCCCTCCTGACTTATGAGCTCTATGAGAAATTCACGGTGAGTGTTTGGATTTCCACTATGGTTACTGGGTGGGA
This sequence comes from Tamandua tetradactyla, assembly GCF_023851605.1. NCBI lineage: Eukaryota > Metazoa > Chordata > Mammalia > Pilosa > Myrmecophagidae > Tamandua > Tamandua tetradactyla. Next base: position 26,695,156 of record NC_135336.1, on the reverse strand, counting down.
TGGGTGGACTGGCCAAGAAGAATTTCAGCACTGAAATAATAATAAATAATACTCCCCAGATGGTTGACATTACTTTAGTTGGTGATGGGAGTAAGATGGTATGGTGAGGAGACTCAGATCATGGGACTGTTTGCTAATTTTTTTCTTTCTTGAATTTTCAGAATCATATTTGATTATTTTAAGAGCTGGGTTATATTTTTTCTATCTCTTTAACCTAAGGTGCCTCACTGTTCAGGGAGGGAACTGAGAACCGGAGAAGTGAAGTGACTGACTAAAAGTCACAAAGCAGAGGCAGGACAGGGATGTGAGGCTCCAGATTTTCTACCACAGCTAGTTCATTTTTATCAGACTGTTCCGTGTCTCTTTTGGGGTTGGGGAAAGAGGTAGGTGGTAGAGAAGAGAGTGGAAATAAACAAAAGTCAAGAGAGAGGTCCGAAGTCTAAGCAGGAAAAACAGCCAAAAGGAGTGAGGATCAGCCAGTGAGTTGGGTTGGTTGGGGACAATGGATGGGCCAGTGCAGAACCTCTGTATAGCAGTTATATGGTCAATCAATAGGGAACCCATAGGAAAAGCACAGGGGAGAATAAATGCTTAACCATGTCAGTAGATCTACAATTATAAATAGGACTCAAACATTTGGCTTCATCGGTGGAGGTACAGAGTAGGTAGGGAGTTGGGTTTAACTAAGGTTGAGGTTCATCTAACAAAAGAGGGGTAAGGGAGATGAGGGTATATGCAGGGGAGTGATTGAAATTATTGATCATGGGATTTAGTCTGGAAAAGAAAGGAAATGAGGGTGCAAGACAAGCAAGTAACAATGAGAAAGTAGATTCACAGCTTATTTGTCCCAGTGAGGTCAATGAGCTGTTGGAAGGAGTGGTTCAGGGAAATGCTGGAAATGGAAGGGAGTGAGATTAATGGCAATAACCAGATTTCAGCTCTAACCGTAGGAGGGAATCGTCCCCATGGCTCTTAAAATAATCTTATTTTGAACCTATAAAAAGTCCATCAATTTGAAATGATACAGGAATAAATGAATGCTACTTTTAAAAAATTAGGCTTGGGCCTATACAAATATAGTTAAGAGTATACAATGATATAGGGAAACACTTATAATGATAATTGGAAAAACAAAAACCAGATACATGATTGTATATTTAAGAAGGATTAGAAAGAAAGATGTTCAAAAAGACTGTCATTTATTTCAATGATGGGATTACAGCTGTGTTTTTCTTGCTTCTTTATATTTTAATTCATTAGTGAATCAAAATTCATTCCACTAAACGTACACACATTTTTTAATGAAAAAAAAATTAGACCAAAGCACTCAAAAAACTTGGGCATGCATGTTGATCACTAGAACAGCCAACATATATACCAGCTGATGAGTTGCTGGGATCTCTGAGAGCTGAGGCAGAAGGCAAAGAATTCTCTGGTCTGAATGGCTAAGTCATAAGTAATGGCTGCCCTTGTCCATTAAACTGTAGAGTCTTTTTCAGGAATCACAAGGAAAGAATGTGGGCTTCATGTTGGTCTGCCAGGTTATAATTACCATCACTACATATGAGGATTTCCTCATTTTAAAAGTCATTCATACTCACAAATGAAATCTTGAAACGTGGGGGTAAATAGAAGGGAACTCGTGGTCTCTCCCATTAATGGCCAAAGTCAACTGCATTTAACATTTTGTGAGTATTTCCTTTGATCTTTTATTCTATGCATAGCATTCGTTTGTGCACACACGTGCGTGTGTGTTGTTTTCCCAAGCCAGAATATAATTTTATTGTAAAAATTAAAACAACACAGAAAAGCATAAAGGATAAATCACTTGAAATCCCACATTCCAGGCATATCTGTTACTGATATTTGGAAGACGTTTCAGATCTTTTTCTATATATATCTCTCCTAATCAATTTCTCTCCCCAATTTCACTCCTCAAAACTATATAGTACTGTCTTGGAATGTTTTGAAAAATTCAACAATATGAACATCTTTCCATGTTAAAAAATATAGGTATACACCTTGTTCTAGTTTGCTAGCTGCCGGAATGCAACATACCAGAGACGGATTGGCTTTTAATACAAGGGGATTTATTTTGTTGGTTCTTCAGAGGAAAGGCAGCTAACTTTCCACTGAGGTTCTTTCTTACATGGAAGGCACAAGATGGTCTCTGCTGGTCTTCTCTCCAGGCCCCTGGGTTCTAACAACTTTCCCGGGGGTGACTTCTTTCTGCATCTCCGAAGGCCTGGGCTGAGCTGCTAGTGCTGAGATGAGGAATGCCGAGCTGCTTGGCTGTGCTACATTGAGCTCTCTCATTTAAGCACCAGCCAATTAAGTCAAACGTCACTCATTGCAGCAGACACGCCTCCTAGCCGACTGCAGATGTAATTAACAACAGATGAGGTTCACGTACCATTGGCTTGTGTCTGCAGCAACAGAACTAGGTATGCTCACCTGGCCAAGTTGACAACTGAACTAACTAACACACACCTATATTATTTATGGAATATTCTCTCATAGTACCATGATTTCTGAAACCAGTTCCTTACTAACAGTTATGTCTGTTTTTTGTTTCCCGGTATTTTATTTTTATAAACATCATAATAAACTAATAAACGGTTTTTGTATATACATGTTTACACATTTGGCTGATTAGCTCCTTAGAGAAAATCATAGAAATGTATTTGCTAAGTAGAGTTCTTATTTTAAATATTGTTACCTACTACAAACTGTCCTCCAGAAAAGTAAGCGAGCTCCCACATGCTCACTAACATTGGATAGTTCCAGCTTGTTAAACAATTGCCAATCTGAATCTATATTGCTTTAATTAGTGCATAGCACTTTGCGTTTTCTACATAGTTGCAATTCTGTACCTTGAATAGCATCACTTTTTTTATGTGTTCACTCACTTTAATAACAATATGTTTACCAAGTTACCACCATGGGATATAAAGTTTGACAAGAGGATTTCACAAGTGTAGCAAAGCATTCTGTAGCATGTCAAGTTTGTGTATAATGTCTGGCCAAACCAACTTGCTCGTACATCACTAATCACTTTCAAAACAGGTAATGTGTTTTGTTTAATATTTGTGAATCTTACAGAGAGAATAAACAAATACTCTGCACATTTAAAGTCCTCACTTGCTTTTGGATTGGCACTTTAAATACATACCTCTACTTCAAGATGACATTTTAAAGTTATTCTAATATCAGCAGCAGAAATATAATTCTGCAATTATAAAAGAGCTAAACTGGAACCCATAATTATTCTCATGCTTATTTATAAGCGTGATTCTAAAATAAATGCTACGTCTAAGCGGCACTTTTACCAGGGTTTTTAGGTTTATTTTAAACACACATACATTTTCAGTTGGGGGGAAGATTACAATTTTATATTCCATGCACTCTTCTAAAAGAGTTCTTTAAGCGTCAGCCAACCCTAGAAACCAAAATACTAGACCAGTCCAGAAAGCAGGCAAAAAAATTTTAAATTAATTGGGGTAAATAGCACTATCACATAACAACCAAAAAATGTGATATTCTACAACAATTGGAAGTACTTCAGGGTTGGCCTGCTGTCTTTCTTTTTTGTATGCTAGGTGGTGGGGGTCACATTTCACTGTTTTTCCATGTGAGTATCCCGTTATTGAGGCACAGTTTGTTTGTTTGTTTGGGTTTTTTTTGTTTGTTTGCTTGCTTGTTTGTTTGTTTTGGGGGAAATGCATGGGCCGGGAATCAAACCCGGGTCTCCCACATGGCAGGTGAGAGAGAATACTACTACTGAACTACCCTAGCACACCCCTCCCCCACCCCACTACTGTCTTTTTTTAAGAACTAATTTCATTATAAGAGTTTAAGAATGTGGACATTTTACCATTATCAAGGATAATTTGAATGACATGTTTCTTTTGTGCTAACTTGACTTCTCTGAATGAACTAGTTAGTGAACTGGTCACCAGTAATTTGGTCACCAGGTAAATCAAGCCTGAAAGAAAGGAAGCTGGTATTCAAAATACTGTGTTATTGTCTGAGCCTACTCAAATTACTTATTTTCAGCATATCCGTGTAACCGTAGTTTGAGACATCTAACACAGCAAATACCACACACAGGACGTAGGCAGTGCCTCTTCTTCTAAAGCTTAGGTTTCGCCCAGTATCCCCGATACGTGGAACAGCCCATGCCAAGAGTCGCTGCTCTGACTGCAAAGCCATGGCTGCCACACGCTTGTGAGTTAGGTGAACGGACATTGTTGTATTTGCCCTGCTCTTCAGTTTGTATAATCCAAATGCAGCAATTGCTGCAAAACCTGCCAACCCAGTGGGGACAAACGGTTCCTCTTAAGCTTTTCGGATAAGTTTAGATCCCTTATCATCATCATAAGAAGATAGAGAAACATCTGTGTAGGGTGACATCATGATTGGTTAAACAATCTTCCACTATTGATGACACCCTTAAACTCCCACCGGCTCCTGCCCCCAGCTCGTACGTCTCATAGCATCACTTTTTTTGTTTGTTTGTTTTTAGGCAACTGAATTGCTCTATTTTTATTTCCCCTTTAAAAGTTTTTTAACATTTTTTATTAATTTAAAAAATTTTTTAAAATATGACAACAAAGAAACACAAACATTCTTAACATATAATCATTCCGTTCTGCATATATAATCAGTAATTCACACTATCATCACATAGTTGCATATTCATCATCATGATCATTTCTTAGAACATTCATAGCATCACTTTTGAAAATTATGGAATGAGACATATCATCATGTTAATAAACTGAATCTAATTTCTTTGAACTAGTATCTCATTCTGGCATATTTGGGGAGCAGATAGAAACTTTTGCCTAGAAACTTCAGAAATATAGTTTCTTGCTAGATCCTGTTTATAGGCTCAGAATGAAATACACATTGGCTCTACCCCCTCCTGATCCCTGACAGTGCTAATCATTTTGTTTTTCATGACAACAGGAAAATACCAAGGCAACATTACGTCAGCTTGTCATCACACTTGAAAGAAATTTGATATTGCTTTGAAGCATAGTCTATTGACACTAAATAATAAAATAGGAGTGTTTTGTTATAACAATTGGCTTCTCTACTGATAGGACCTAGTGAGATTAACTATGTTGAAAAATTTGTCATTTAATAGATGCATTTGTAACCATAGTAAAAATTATAATAATATAAGCAAGCTATCTTCAGGACATGGAAATAGCTGGTACTTTGTCATACATTCTTTTTTTTTCACATGGGCAGGCTCTGAGAATTGAACCCAGGTCTCTGGTATGGCAGGCGAGAATTCTGCCATTGAGCCACCATTGCATTGCCCTGTCGTACATTCTTAAAATGATTTATTTAAACCCACTTGCATAGCTAAAGTAGAAAAATATCTCAAGGAAACAATATTAATAATAGAATTAGAAAAATAGTAACAGAATAATATTTTTAATGAGAAGAGCTGACTTTTGTTGAGTGCTAATTATATGATAAACCCATTAAGTATTTTATTTCGTGTAATTTTCAAAATACTCTGTGAAGTAGGTTTTATTGTTTCTGTTTTGCAGATAGGTAAGTTGATGCTCAGAGAGACTCTTGCCTGGAGTCATACGGCTGCTGTGTGGATGTAAAAGTTCATAATTCTATCTTATAGCTACCACACTATTTAAAATAGAGGTAACAGCCCTGAAACAGGTTCAGATATTCCAACTTAGATGAGATAAAGAAAGCATCCCAAACTACTGAAGAAACGATAAACAGTGTTAGGAAAATTGGCTATCTAATCGGCAGGGGAGAATCAAGTTACATCCTTAACATTTAGTGGCTCTCAGGATGGAGAGAAGCTTTCTAACCATAAAAGCAAAGGGGAGAAAATGTCACAAAGACAAGTTTTAAAAATTGGACCACGTATAAATTATTTTTTCTATATAAAAAAATACATGAACAAATTAAAAGGCAAATGACCAACTATAAAGAAATATTTGCAATAGAGGCAATGGGGTTAATATTCCTTAAATATATAGAACTCCTACATATCAGTAACTTAAAAACTCATAACACCTCACTAAATAAATGATCAGAGAAACTCAATGGGCAGCTCATAGAAAAAGAAATAGAATGAACTAAAAGTTCTAAGTACATTAGAATAATAAATTAACAAATTAAAGCAACAATGTTTTGGCGTTACTATTTAGTGCTATTGACCTTGTGATAAGACCGGATCTTTTATACTTTGGACGTGTAAATTGATTGGGTCATCTGTGAAAATCATTTGAAGTTATCAAGAGCCCTTTAGTACTTATACTCTTTAATCCAGTAATTCTGTTTCTAAGACTCCATTCTAAGGGAACATTCAGATGTGCACCCAAATGATTAATGTATGTTCATTGCAATATTATTTATGATATCAAAATTTTGGAGAATATTTACATGTCTAACAATAAGGAATGGTTTAAATAAATTATAGTAAAGCTATTGCTTGCAATACTGTACTGTGGTGAAAAGTCATATTTTTATGGGTGTTACTGGCTACAATGTAAAATTCAATGGAAAAAAGCAGGATATGCAACTAAATATAAAATGATGTCTATATTCATATTTGGTAATGAGAAGCCTGGGGAGACTGCTTCTTTTATTCTTCATGTGTAAGTAGGTTAAGAGTGTTATTTCTAGCCAGTAGAATAACTGCTAATTATTTCCCTGCAGATTCCATATTTTAAAGTTGGACACATCTATTCATTTTCTGTGGCTGCTGTAACAAATTAACATAACCTTGGTGGCTTAAAATAATACAGCTTCATTCCCTCATGGTTCTGGAGGCCGGAAGTCTGAAATCAGTTCCACTAGGCCAAAATCAAGGTTACAGGCAGGCCGACGCTCCCGCCGGAGGATGTAACCGAGAATCCATTCTTTGCCTCTTCCAGCTTCTGGTGGTGGCTGCCAGCTTTCTCTGACCTGCAGCCTCATTTTTTTTTTTTCTTTTTATATGGGCAGGTCCCAGGTAATTGAACCTGGGACTCCGGCGGAACGCTGCCAGTGAGCCACGGTGGCCTGCCCTGCAGCCTCATTTTTACTTTTGGACTCTTTGGTCACATTGCCTTCTCTTCCCCTGTCTGTGTCAAATCTCTGCCTCCCTCTTATAAGAATACAATTGCATTTAGGGTCTACCTGGATAATCCAGGATAAGCCCCCCATCTGAAAATCCTTCATCACATCCACAAAGATTTCCTCAATTGGGTAACACCTACAGGCTCCAGGAATTAGGTCCCATATCTTTACAGGCCATTTTTCAACCTATGATAATAAATTTTACTTTAATCAGCAAAATGAATTCGTTGGAGGAAAAATTTAATTTTCGTCAGATTTATCCAGAAAAAATTATTACACCCCAAAATAGAGAAAAGTTATTGATTTGGGATTTTCAGACAAGGCAGTTTAGAGAGGTGTTAAGTTGTATACTAAATTTCTATCAAAGCTATTTATCTATCAGTCTTGTTCACTAAACGTAAGCTTCCCAAGATTAGAAACTGTGTATATTCAGTAAACTGTATTTATTATTTCTTCTCCTGTTATTCAACTAGTGGAAAATGCTGTAACAGATACTTAGTCAATGTTTGCTGATGGGTTTTGTTGACCCACACACATCATTTGAAATGTCACTTTGGACGGACAACTGTAGCCTGCAAAGTTAACAGGCAAAGACGGGCTGGCTGTGAGCTAGAGATGCCTCCCAAGTGGACGCGCCCCTTGGACCAACTTTCCCGGTTTGCTGGGACTCTCCCAATTTTGCACTGCAAGTCTCACCTCCTGGGAAACTCCTCAATCTCAGTTAAAGTGAGATGTTTGCTCACCCTGCCAGGAGCTCCAAATTGAGGGGAGCTGCCACGGCAAGGCTGGTGTTTTCTCATGACAGAGGAATGGTTCTGGGATATACTGTCCTGAGAGTGTGGCCCAAATGTGGCTATTTAGTATCTGCAAATGCAGAGCAAACATTGACTCATTCACTTACTCATTTCCTCCAACAAATGTTTATTGGGCACCCAGCAGGCACAGTGCTAGATGCTGGGAACTTAATAGTAAACAAGACCGATAAAATCCTTGCTTTGTTGAATCTTACTTCTTAATGGAAGAGATCGATGATAAAGAAACTTAAATCGTAGTTTTAGAATAAAAGTTGCTACAATGCATTATTTGGAAAAATAATGTCCAGGGGAGAGAATGATGGGATTGCTGTTGTAGGTAACATAATCGGAGGTCTCTCTATGAGGTGACATTTGAACAGAGAGACACAAGGATGAAGTGAGGGAACAAACTGGGGAAAATATCTTGGGGGAGAGGGTGACAAGAAGAAAAAGCAGATGCAAAGTCCTAGCTGGTAACATGCCAAAAGCCCTAGTTAAGGAGCAGGCAGAGACCACCGTGGCTGGTGTGGAACAAGCAGAGAGAGAAATGGTGGGAGATGGTGTGTGGAAGTCACAGACGAGACCGATCACGTGGTCCTTTGTGTGCAGGCCTCCCGTGTGTAACAAAGATGTATCCGTATACGGACTGTCTGGAAGGACACAGCAATTGACTCTGGAGGCACACCACTGCCTCAGCAGTTGAAGGAAGACTTAATTTCCCTCTGTATATTTTTTTGGATGCTTTGCATTAAAAAAAAATATATATATATCTATATATATATCTATATATATATGTATATATCGTGTGCATGAATTAGTTTAAAATTAATAGCTTAAAATCATTTAAAATACTGAAAATAAGTTTAATATAATTTAAAAGTAATTAACAAAATTAAAAGCAGAGATTGGGTCTGCAGCTAGAGTACAGTCGGAAAGGAGAGCAGCGGGTTGTTTGTGGGGGGATCACCCTGGTGGAGGGGCTGGGGGGCAGCGAGCCTGCAGGTGGAGGCGGTGGTGGCATTCAGGTGAACAGAGAAACCCAGAGTCGGAGACCCACCCGAGGGAGTGAAAGAACAGAGTTCTCGGAGGGCACGAGACTGTTCTTAGTGATAATGAATAGGAAAGAAAACATAGTCACAGATTCGTTCTAGATCTCGTAGGCTTTAACCATGAGCCAGATTGGCCTGGCTAATGCTGAGGGTCATTCTCTTTCAGGCAAAAAATTGAGGTGGACAAGCTTTCAGCTCCCCTCGCCCAGGCAGCCGGAGGTGGATTCTGCCTTTCTAATGGAGGGACATAGGAAATAACTAAAAATGAGTTGGCAGTACCGGCCCCACAAGGAGAAAAGCAAGGATCTAGGAGGACTTGGAATAGAATTAGAGGTGGGATGGGGAGAGGCTGTAAATAAAGGAAATAAAAACCAGTCCCAAGTGGGACCTGCAGACATTAGAGGGTGAGCCTGCTCCCCGGCTCAGAGAACAGTGATGACTAACAGCTTCCTAAAATATTAAAGGAGATTTCCATGAGGTCTATTAAATTGACCTGCACGTTTATGCCCCAGACACATTTTTTTTAAAGCGGCAAATCTTTTTTGGAGGGAGATGGAGACGGTCCATCCCCCCACCCCTCTTCCCGGGCCAGAATGAGAAGGGTCCACCCTGCACCCTGCTGCTGCTCTGTCCCTTCGAGCATCTCCCTCCGCTTCCCTTTCCAGGTCTTCCCGCCTTGAGAGCCAGGGCCCACTCCACGATTCTGTCTTCTAAACAGCAGATCCAGAGAAGAGAGAGGAGCTGTCGGGGCACCTACTCCCAGCCGCATCTTATATGTCCTGCAGGCCTCTGTGCAGCGCTGGCTGCAGCAGGGATCTTGCTCCCCCTGGCTCTGCTTCCAGGTCCACCAGGAGACCTGGTTGTGACTAGGACACACCAGGTCCCGCATTTCTCTCCACCTCTGCTTAGGAAACTAAGCCTAAAGCTTTCTGATTAGAGAATTTTATTGCCTTTAAAAACCGTGGGCCCCTGCATGTATGTTTTACTTCAATTAAATTTAAAAGATTAAAAAAAAAAGAAAGAAAGAAGAACTTGGAGGAGGAAGTCCTGGCATGACGTCCCATGTACGGAAACAGGGAGTGGTTAAATAAGGGAGCAAGGGTGCCTGTGCTCCAGGCACAGTCCTAGGCACTGGGGACTCGGCACATTCCTACACTTTCTGAACTTATCTTCTAGCAAGGGAGAGAGACAATGAACAACCAGCCCAACTGATAAGTACATTAAATTGTATATTTAATGGTGATGAGTGTCACAGAAAAAAAGTAAAGATGAGTGAGGAGGCTTGGGAGCTCTGGACTAGGGCAGAACCTTGGAGATTTCCTCTAAGTTATAACAGAAAGGAATAAACAAACAGCAAATGTGGCTTAAGAATAAAGACTGGCAAACAGAAGATGCCCAATAAAGTTAATTCCCTTCCACTTTGCTGTGCCTAAACTTTCTCATTCATGAGAACTTGAACTTCAGCATTTACACCCAGCAAGCAAATAACAGCTGAGGACTGAGCAAAGGGGAATGCTTTCAGGAAACCATCGCCACTTGGGATCTTATTTTTGGTTATATTGGCAAGAGCAGTATTTACAAAATTGAGGAATATATTTTACAATTGATTTCATTATGCAAAAATGTAAAAGTAAATTTCCAGTAGGAGGAGGAAATACAAGACTGTGTAAGTCACACGTGCCTGTGAATTCAAGATCACGAGGATGGAGTGACCAGCAGAGTCCTTTTAAAACTAGGTTGCATGGGTGTATACCTAGGGATACATTCATTGAGTTGTGGCTTAAGATTTGTGCATTTTTAATGTATGCTAAATGTATTAAAAAGAAAGATGTTATCACAGTTGACATTGAACTTAGGTACCCATGTGATGCTAGCAATTCAGAAGTCCACTCGCTGCTCTGGGAGGGGGTACTTGAGCCTGGGCACAGGCAAGATGGGCTTTCAGGACAAGGTCATAGGGCTGGGTTTGGGAGAACCTGTCCAGGGATGTCTGCATTGTACAGAAACCCTGGGCAGGTGGGAGGTGGGCGAGGGCCAGTTGGATACTGCAGCCTTTACTGCTGCTCCTGCCTCTCTCAGAGGGCCCTGGGCCAATGGAGAGACAAAATATCCACCCAGAAAATAACCAGAGAGCAAGTCCAGGCAAGGCCACGGGGTCACAAGGACAAAGCTCTTATCCCTGCTGAGGAAGGCACGTTTTTCCTGCTTCCTGGCATCTACGACAGGCAGTAGCTGAGTCCGCGAGGTCATGGAATCGTCACAAACTACAGGGAGAAGGACTAGCTGACTAAACATGGGGCCACCCTGTAATCTCCGACCCACCCTGTCTCTCTTGCTGTCTGAGTGTGAGTCTCTGTGACTCTCCCTGCTACTCAAGACACACCCGATTCTATACATTCTTTATTAGATACCACACAACCTTCTGAGGATGCACAGAGCCCTGTGCTAGCTTCACGTCCCCATGTGCACACTGTTAGACACATCACGTTGGGAACCCTTGGGCATTTTAGTTGTTTGCTTGTGTCTTTAATAGAAAACCATGCCTCTTGGAAGCGCGATCTCTAGGTACTTGTTGTGAGGTGGGGGTACCAGGGCCCTAAGTTATACGAGCATCTGAAGGTGGACATCCACCCCCTCCAGCACTCACTGAGCTGCCCCGTGTTCTTCCCCGCAGGAGGCAGTGTCCCATTGCCCAGAAGAAGACCAACTGGCCCGAATCCAAAATGTTATCCAGGAGCTCCCTCCATCCCATTATAGGTAAGACTCTTCGGTAAAATCGATTTGCGGCTGATTGTGAAGTAATACTGAAGGTGCAGACAGGCATTATAAAAGGGAGCAAATCCAGTGGCAATGTCTTTCCTGGGGCATTTTGATGTTGACAAATAGGTCACTGATGTCTGAGGGTCCAGGGACATTGATGGGAAGGGGGCAGCCCAACTTCAGGTCACTTACAGACCACTCCTCCTAGTCCCACAGGAAGCTTCGTTCCAATCTTACAAGCCATCCTCAAGGAACCACCCTGTGGTGCTTGGCTCTTACCCAGATCTGTGGCAGAACAAAATCTATGGAAATCAGGGTAGCTTTTAAACAGGGTTTGACTGTAGTTCTGGAGCTCTTGAGTGTTTGGTTGATTGATTTCTCTAGCTGCAAATTCAGCACTATCCCTTCTGTCATCCCCATCCTTTCGTTTCATTCTCACAAGTTTACCCCTCATTTACACGTTTCCAGAGTTCCCTACCTCTGCCCTTCTTACCCAAGCAGGAAGATTTTAGTGTGATCTAAGAAATAACTTCCTTGCAATAATAGATATTATTCATCAATGAAACAAGCACCCGTAGAAGTACCAAGCTTTCTGTTAGCTGGAAGCATTCATGAAAGAGCCTAGATGAGAGCCTGTTTCAAGACTACATGGAGGCAATTCTACCCCCAGTGAAAGTGGGGAGAAGTGGCCTCTAAGGCCCCAAGGGCTCTGAGTGTGGTAATTCCCTCATCTGTCTCAGGCGGATCTTCCTTGGGCTTCAGAAGGCTTCCGGCGAAGCCACCCTCCTCCCCCACACTGGGCCACTGTGCTGAGGGACAAGAAAAAACTTACTCTCATCAATAGCATCTTGACATCTTCTGACGGTCCTCAAAAATTCATGGGACAGCTGTATTTGGAGGCTTTCATAAATCCACACTTAGAAATTAACCCCAGACATCAGGCTTCACACAGGTTCTGAAGTTTCTTACTTTGTCAAAACAAATGTAATATTACAGGACCTTGGAATACCTGATCCGACACCTGGCCCACATTGCTTCCTTCAGCAACAGAACCAACATGCACGCCAGAAACCTGGCTCTGGTATGGGCGCCCAACCTCCTCAGGTAATGTCACATCCTCACCTTCTCTTTGCCCCAGGGCCAGTCCATGGATTGACACGAAGATGGGTTCCTTAAAATGGAGAACCCATTAAAACAAGCCTGTAGCTCAGTGGTCATTTTGAGTATGTATGAAGTAAAGGTGATTTTAATAGCTGAAGCTGTTTGCCTGTTAATCTGGAGATTCTGAGTTCCAAAGACATTTTCTGGCCACAACTGGAATATGGCTAAAGTTATGGGTCTTGTGTTACAGTTTCTTTAAAAAGCCTCTCTTGTCCTTGGGGCTTATTGGTTCTTAGTTTTCATAGGATCACAGCTGGCCATAACTTGAAACAGCTGCTTCATATGACTTCCTAACTGATGACTGCCTCCATAGAACACGTGGGTGGGTACGGGAGGAGAACCTATGAAGAAAAAAAATTAATTCCTATTTATTCACTAATTTGATATTTATATATTTGCAATAAGAGATGCCCATATATGATGACTAGTAAATGTTTTAATATGTTCAGTGCTGGGCTTCACAGCCTGTCCAGAGTCCCTTTGTAAAAAATATATATATAGTTAAAACATTCTACAGATAAGCAGAGAAGCTAAGCCCACCTATAGTTATGCCTAACAGTCACCTCTGGAGGACTTCTTTTGTTACTCAGATGTGCCTTCTCTATCTCTAAACTCAACTCTGCAATTAAAATCTTACTCTCCCCTCTACGTGGGAGATTCCCTGACCATGTGCAATATGACTCCCAGGAATGAGCCAGGGCCTGGCACGGTGGGACTGACAATGTCTTTTTGACCAAAAGGGGAAAAAAGTGTAACAAAATAAAGCATCAGTGGCTAAGAGACTTCAAATAGAGTAAAAGGGCTATTCTGGAAGCTCCTCTTAAACAAGTTTCAGCTAGATATCGCTATTTACCATGGTTTGACAAACCCAACCAAACCCTAAAGAACACCTAGTACTTTATCTGAGATTTGACAAAAGTTTCATGCACATTGATTACTTTCCAGAAACCTACAACCTCCAAATGGATTCCTAGGCCAGTTAAATCCTGAAACCCAGAGGGGCCAGCCTCTCCAAAAACATCAATTAGTTCCATCCCCCCTATCCCATATTATCAACAGCTCTTTAAAACATGAAAAAGTTAGAGTGGGCATAGCCCAAATACCCCTAAAGACTGGAAGAAAGATTAAAGAAGAAGGTGATGTTATAACAGAGAAAACAGAATTTAACAAATGAGTATGACTGCTAAATCATTGATATTTCTTTTAGTATCCAGTGTCTTGGAGCAGCTACAAGTAAAAACCTAAAATTGTGGAATTATAATCCATACCAAACTCTGAAATCTGTTCAATAACTATTTGTTACAATGTACTTTGAAATTTATTGTTTTATATATATATATTTCACAATTTAAAAATGTTAAAAAAAATTTTTTACAGATAACAAACTGTATCTTTAGGAGATGGGGGCTTATACAAAAGGTGCACTGTTTCCCCTGACTGCTTCAGGTTGTAGGGCAGAGTTGCTCCTTGAATGTATTTCTTCATGCTTTAGGTCTAAAGAAATCGAAGCCACTGGTTGCAATGGAGATGCAGCCTTCCTTGCGGTCCGGGTCCAGCAGGTGGTGATCGAGTTCATCTTGAACCATGTGGATCAAATCTTTAACAACGGTGCATCAGGGTCCCTGGAGAACAATGGTAATGGCTCTCCCTGGCACACACTCACCAGCCTATCCTTTCTTGCCCTCATCACAGTCCCCAAGAATAAGTTAGGGTGGGCTTGGTTCTGGCTCCGATTGTTGGCAGAACTTGTGCCTGACCACCCTGTGTCAATGTCTGTGGGTCATGTGTGTGTGTGTGTATTGCAAAGGTATAGTGTGTTTGTGTGTGGTTTTCGCATGCTCTGATCACTTGCGTACATGGGCCTATCTAGTGAATGTGGTGTGGTGAACTAGAATAATGTTCTGTTGGTTGGTTCTGATGTGTTGTGTTTTTTTGGCTTTTAAAAAGGGTGATGTATTAAGTTGCTAGTTTACAGTTCTAAGACTGTGAAAGTGTCCAAATTAAAGCAAGTCTATAGAAATATCCAATGTAAGGCATCCAGGGAAAGATACCTTGGATCAGGAAGGCCAATGAAGTTCAGGGTTTCTCTCTCAACTGGAAAAGCACATGGCGAACATGGTGACACCTGCTAGTTTTCTCTACAGGCTTCTTGTTTCCTGAAGCTTCTCTGGGGGCATATTCCTTCTTCATCTCCAAAGGTCTCTGACTGCATGGGCTCTCATGGTTCTCGTGGCTCTCTTACTCTCAAGCTTTTTCCAAAATCTCTGATGTGTTCTTAAACTCTTTGAATTATTTTCCAGAAGCACTGGCAACATTCCTTTCCATATTATTAGATTCTGTTTTTATTTTCTGTATGATATTTCAGAAGATCCTTATGCCTACGTATTGAAGTCTTAAGTGAATGAGTTAAATGACAGTGCGTTCATGCACATATGTATGTTCAGAATGCCTGCCTTTCACAAGCATTCATTGAAAGTGTTTGCTTTGTTCCATCCTGCACTGGATGCATGCAGAGATGAGTCTGTGTTTGTACAAGGTCGTGTGTGTGCAGAGACTAGTTAGCACTGAAATCCACTGTAGCCATGTTGATGAGGAAGGTAAAGTTATTTCAGGCTGAATGTTATGTGGATACAAGGTTTGATTTTCTAATCCTGTAGATCTCATTTTGACTCAGTGACATAATGAACCCTATGAGTGAACTGGTTTATGCCACATGAATCCATGTGAGCCTAATTTGTAAAAACCAGAAGTCCAGTTGGTCAAGAAGCCTGGTAACTATTTTGTATATGACAGTGATTCTCTAATGGTAGCATCATCAAAATCACCTAATGGACTTGTTAAAACACACATTAGTAGCCCTCATCCCTAAAATCTGTGATTCAGTAGGTCTGGAATGCAACTGGTAATTTGCATTTTTAGCAAGTTTCTAGGTAATGCTGATGCACTGGAATGGGGTCCATAATTGGAGGACTACTGGTGTGTGAGAACTGTATCTGGACAATATTTGTGTTACGTGATCAAAGCATTCTTTTCTAGTTCAGCTAATATATTTGAAAAAGCCTAATATAATCATCAGAATAATCTATTGCAATTAACATCACATGCCAATTCCTGGTATAATTGTCCCCACTCCTGTCCTGTCCAATATGTATTTCTGATCTTTCTTTTTATCTTTATTTTAACTCTCCCATGGTAGACATATTTTTTTATGGTAAGCTATAGCAAATTCTTTTTGGAAATAAATGAAGCATAATATGCATTCATTTGTTCTTCCTTTTGCACCAAGAAATAATTTATTTGAGACTCTCACTGTGCCAGGAACGATTCCAAGCATTTCACGTATATCACCTAATTGATTTATCATAACAACCATTAAGTTGTTATCCACCTTACCTTATAAACACAGTACCTAAGAACCAGAAAAGCATAGTAACTGCCCCAAATCACACAGCTAGTAACAGGTGGAACTGAATGTTGAACCCAAACCTTTCAGCAATCATTTTTTTCTTACTCTAGGCTGCCTCTGTGAGGAAAAATAACTGGAAAAGACAGCAAAATATAAAAAACATTGTGGAGAATGAATAACTTTTGGGAAATGATTTTCCAGACAGCAAATCTTATCCATGATTGATAGTTTTAAGGTTGTTCTTAATTCCAACCTGGAAATGCTTGTCCTTTATGGAAACATTGCTTTAATCCTGTCTTGTCATGCATGTTGAGTCCATTTTACTCTTGAACTTTTAGCTTTTATCTCCTATACTTACCAGTGAAAGGCATTTCATTTAAAGGTTCTTGTTATGAATTCTTACTGACTATGGTAAAGTACCAACCACACTTAATGTTTACATAAAATAGAGTAAGTTACGCTCTCTGGAATTTTAGGTTTGAATACTTCTATTTCAAACTGGAAATATTCTAGAAGTCATGTACTCCAATACCTGTATTTGATAGATGAAAGCACTGAGGCCAGAGAGAATGTGATAAGCCCAAGAGTTACTAAAGAATAAGTATGTGCTGAGCACCTCCTATGTGCCAAGCACTTTCTAGATAGTGGGGACATATCACTGAGCAAAACTGCAAAGACCCTTCTCTGAAGATCCTGCCTGGTACAGAGCTATGATCTGGTTGGGAAGACAGGAAGTAAGTCCATATGTGAATGCATTATCACTTCAAAGACAATAAATACCATGAAGCAAACAGAATAGAGTTATGAGATGATGAGTGACATGGGGGTGTTATTTTGCAATAGCATGGTCCTGGTCACTGAGGAAGTGACCTTTGAACTGAGACCTCAATGACAGGGGGGACCAGTCGTGCGACCATCTGGGGGATGAGTGTCCCAAGCACAGAGAACAGGAAGTGCAAAAGCTGTGAAGTGGAAATGGCTCAAGGTATTGCAAAAAGCGGGTCAGTGTGGTTAGAGCCAATGCGATCTCCAAAGTGGGGTGCTCCACGTTAGTATGTTCCAAAGACAATGTGTATGGGTTTGGAAGAAACTGTTAGCATTTCTTTCCAAATTCATTTTTAGCTTATCCTTTGTAATCTTTTTTTTTTGTATACTATAATACATATATACAATGATACATGTGTATAATTTATAAAGGTCATAATATGTATAGGAAAGTAGAAGCAAAAATTTTTACTGTACATTTTTTAGATCACTGGGTCAGGGGGCAAAGAAGAGAAGGAAAGCAGATGAAAAGTCCTTATAGATCATGCAAAGAGTTTGGTTTGTTCTCAGTGCAGTGGGAAGTTGGAGGACTTTAAGTTGGGGAGTGTATGAGCTGAGCATTCTGGCTGCTGTGAATGAAAAGACAACAATGTTGAAAGGAGGGAAACGCGTTCAGGAGCTCTGGCAGAAACCCAGGTGGGAAATCCTAATAGACCTGGACTCAGGAATTAGAAGTGGAAAGAAGGAAAGTGGCTGGATTCGGGATATATTTTAGAGTACAGTCACAGAACTTGCTTATAGGCTGGATGTGGGGGAAAGGGGTTGCTCTGGAGAAAGGAATGAATAAAAAAATAACTATTCCAGCTTTTTGGCTTAAGCAACTGGGTGGTGAGTGGGGCCATTTACTGGCCTGGAGAAGACTGGAGGAGGCATCTGTTTGGAACTGAGAAGCACAAATCAACAGCTCTGTTGTAAATGTAATGTTAGAGGTATCTATTAAACATCTAAGTAGAGATGAAGAGAAGACCTTAAGATACAGGAGTCTGAAACTAAGAAGAGAAGTGGGTGCTAAACCTAAGTCTCCTGATTCCACAGTTTATGTTCTTCCTGTTTTTCCAGTTGCTCTCAGAATGATTTAATTTTTTAAGCAAATAATTAAATAACAGTCTTAAATACTCTATAATCTATGACAAATATTGACAGTAAATTAAATTCAGATATTTTTAACTTCCTTTGGGCTGTCCAAAACAACACTGAAAAGCTTTCAGGATCCCAGGATATAATTAATTGCAGTCTGGCTGAATGACTGCCAGGCTGGCCTTTCCTGCAAACACCCCATTGTCACATACTGTTTCTGTTTTCTCCAAGGCCGCTTTTCAGTGGCTTTATTTACCAGAGAGGGTCAAGCTCTGCAAAGAGAATTAGTGCCATCATGCTGCCTTTTAAAAACAAGGGAAATCCTATACCAAAAATGATTTCTTAGTGTTAGTTGGTCCAAGTTTTCCTTGAGTCTCTTCACACCTTATGAGGTCACAGGAGATTGGCAAAATTGCCAAAGATTAAATAGAGGCAAATTTAGACTCCTATTTTACTTAGATTAGGGATTCTCTACCTTAGCCCTATTGACATTTAGGGAGTCTGTTCTGTGCATTGTAAGATGTTTAGCAGCATCTCTGGCTGGTCTCTACTCACAAGATGACAACCAAAAATGTGTTCAGAGGCTGCCAAATGACCCCTGGGGCAGGGGTGGTGGTGGGTCAAAATTACCCCCAGTTGAAAAACTGACTTGGAGAATAGCATCAACCCTGGACACTGCTCTGTCAGCATCACTTTCTTTCTGACAAAAAAATACTGTAGAATAGGAAAGGATTAGCTTGTACGCACTGGACAATGCCTGGTAGTGAGGAAAAAGCCACTTATCTTTTAGGGAAGATTGTAGGCTGTGAAATCTTTTTGCCGCAGAGAGACAAGCCTGGGAGGGCCAAGGGAAGTAGAGGCCCCAACCTCTGTGTCCTCCAGCTGGGGCGAGGAAGGGCCATCTCCTGCTAAATGAGGCTATCTCAAAATGTGGCTGGACATACATTCCCAACTGGCCAAAGCACCAGGCAGAGCTTTCAGGGTGAAGACCCACTGCTGCTATCTGGCTCACAGTCAGTGCTGAATAAATGTTGTGTGAGGGAATGAATGAATGGTTCCTCTCTGAAAAATACAGAAAGCACAGGTTACCTCCTGAAGCCCCTGTGTGCCCTCTGGCTGGTCTGGTGGGGGGAGTTGTCAATTTCCCTCAGCCTCAGCCCAGGACCCACCATGACCCAAGCAAAGGCAGGAAGTTGAATGGAGGGGCCGAGGATGGGGAATCGGGCTGGGCTGGTGCCGAGGCCTCCTTCCAGGACTGACTTCTCGCTTGTTCTCAATCACACACAGAAGACCGGCCTATGATGAAGAGCCTGACCTTGCCCGCCCTCTCCCTGCCCATGAAGTTGGTGAGCCTCGAGGAGGCACAGGCCCGCAGCCTGGCCACTAGCCATCCCTCTCGGAAGGAACGGAGGGAGAATAGCCTGCCTGAGATCGTCCCACCCATGGGCACCCTCTTCCACACAGTCCTGGAGGTACCAGACAACAAGTAAGTGGCATCCTTGCAAATTCTGGGAGATGCCTGGGTGGAGGGATATAGTGTCAGGGCCAGGATGGCAGCATGGGTTGGGGGGTTGGGGGGTTGGGGTCTGGAATGGGGTATAAGAAAACACTCCAGAAGAGAAGGGAGCTCTCTCACACCAGCAGTTGATCCCAAGGTACCCTCTTCCACACTGCCCCAAAGCTAGCAAAACCCCCTCCCTCCTACCAGAGACCCTTAGCACCATGATGGGGATGGGTTCTAGGGCCACGAGTCATGAATAAAATCCCTTTCTCTCTAATTTAGACAAAATAAGCTTGAAGTTTTCAAAAGGAAGTTTACTCAAAAACTTGGCCCCCTCCCTCCATCGTCCTCTCCCAGGTGACCTTACAAAAGGCATCATGATGAATCTCTTGACAGAGGACAAGGTGACAAATAGTGCCGCCACTTTAGGCTGAGAACTCTGGATGGGCAGCAATTAGGGGCAGGCATCCCTGGCTTTCTTTCCTCTTCTCAAACCTGTCAGAGCCCTCCCTCCCCTCTAAAAACAAACCAAACGTCTTCATTCATGGAATATTTTCTTTCCTCATGTCTCTCTCTCACTTCCTCCATTGCAATCCCATCTTTACTCCACTCCCCTACCATAGAAGGAGATGATAGCATTTGAAGCAGGAAGCCTAATTCTAGGCAGACAGGCGGAAAGGGGCTGAAAGGCAGTCTTTGCAATGGGGGAATGTCACTGTTCAGTCAGTGAAAAGAGGTCTGGAAACAGGCCCTTATGACCTTTTGTCCGTGTTCCCTAAGAAGGCAGTGCTGTTTCCCTAGGGGGAGTGCGGGAAAAGGGTTGTCATGATGCACAACTGCAGGGTGCCTATATACTATGGGAGAGGCACACTGGAGTCCACCTGGCGAGGAATCCCTTCATCTGCTGAATACCTGGGTCATGCTCCCATGACTGAGCCCCACTGCTCCTCTCCCAAAATCCATGGAGAATAAAACTTCTAGCCAGGGACTGGGGAGAAACATGCCTCGGACGGATCATCAAGTGCATTTTCTCTGGGCCTTCAACAACACCTGGGGTGCATCATACCCAAAGATATGCCGCTCTGCAAAAGATACCCCAAAGCCAACTACTTAAAATAAAGCCAGGACCAGAAGAAACCACTTACGGTCAACCTCTGACTGATCATAAAAAACATGTGGAGCTTCAGCTCTGGAATGTTCTAAGGAGGCCCCTTGGTCCCTTGCAAGTGAAAAGGTCCTTGGTGGACATGCACATTACAGACCTTCATCCTGGAACTTCATGAGGTCCCGTGGCAGGGCCCAGCCAAGGCAGGGCCTGGCCTCTGTGGTGACCCCTGGTGGTGCCAGGCTCTCCTGCACCGTTCCCAGCCAGTTTAGCTTCCTGGTTCCCCTTCTACTGAATCAGCCTATTGTGAGGCAGCAGAGAGTGAGGGGCAAAGCCGGAGACATGAACCGCTGCATTTCTCAGCAGTGCGTGTTGAATACACCCAGCAGAATACACATCTCCCTCCCCCGACCTGCTCCTCTTCATCTCTCAGGAGCACCCACCAATGAATAGAAACAGGCCAGAGTTCTTTTCCAGGCCTTGTACAGTCCAGGAAAGTCTTCACCAGCTCTTTTGTCGGTGATGTTCAGACTACAGTTTTTAGTGCCTAATCCTATAAAATATAGGACTAATGTGCTTATCAGAATTCCCTCAAAGAACTGCATGGTTGCTTGTGACCCCTGAGTGCTTTGTGTGCTCCCCAGCCCTGCCTCTAACAGCATGCCTCTGCCCCCTACCCTGGGGGATATGGTCCCTTGCTCTGACACATGACAGTCTAGCTCGGTCATTTAGGGCACCCCCAGACAGGGTGATAGTCAGGCCCAACTTGGATGTTAGAGAGGAATTCCATGAAATGTCAGAGCCATTTGTAACTAAGAATATGTTTGGGATATTCTTTCTCAATTCAAAAGTCCCACTGAAATGATTAGTTATCAATCTAATGCCTTATGGCTTGACTTTTTCTTAGAAGAAAGCTCTCCAGTAAATCCAAGAAGTGGAAGTCAATATTTAACCTGGGACGCTCTGGATCAGACTCCAAATCAAAGCTGAGTAGAAATGGGAGTGTATTTGTAAGAGGTCAGAGGCTCTCAGGTAAGAATAAGCATGAATTGTAGTTTATAATCTTTTTATCCTAGTCTTTGGTTTGATCACCTCAAATTCATTAGCCCTGAAATGAGAACTTAGAAATTAAGTAGAAGGTCTTTTCTTCTTCCTTCCTTCCTTTCTTCCTCTCTCTCTCTCTTTTCTTTTTCTTTTATTTTTTAAACTTTTTTTTATTGTATGATATAACATATATACAAAGCAAAGAAATAAAAAAGCAATAGGTTTCAAAGCATTCTTCAAAAAGTGTTTACAGGACAGATCCCAGTTTGTCATGGGCTACCATACAATCTTCTCATATTTTTCCTTTTAGCTGCTCCAGAATATAGGAGGCTAGAGGACTTAAATACTTTTTTATCATCACAATTGACTTTTTTTTCCTTCTTTTTTTGTGAACAATAATAACATATATACAAAAAAGCTGTACATTTCCAAGCACAGCACCACAATTAGTTGTAGAACATATTTCAGACTTTGACATGGGTTACAATTTCACAATTTTAGATTTTTACTTCTAGCTACTCTAAAATACTGGAGACTAAAGGAGATATCAGTTTAATGATTCAGCAATCATATTCATTTGTTAAGCCGTATCTTCTGTGTATAATTCCACTATCACCTTTGATCTTTCCATCCCTCTCTTTAGGGGTGTTTGGGCTATGGCCATTCTAACAGTTTCATATTGGAAGGGTCTGTCACAAATGTGGGGTAGGAAAATGGAACTATCTGATGTTCTGGGGAGGCTGGGCTAGGTTTCAGGACTTATCTAGACCAGAGACCCATCTGAAGGTTGTAGGTTTCTGGCAAGTTACTCTAGTACCTGGACCCCTTGTGGAATCTTATAAATTGCCCTAAGTTTTATTTAGGATTGGTCTTTCCTTTTTATTTTGAAATCATTTTATATTTACAAAAAAGCTGCAAAAATAGTACATGGAGAACCCATACACCCTTCACGCAGCTTCTCCTAATGTTAACATCTTGCATAATCATAGCACAATTATCAAAGTCAGAAAATCAGTCTTGATACAATACTGTTAACTAATTTACAGATCTTATTAAAATTTTAACAGTTGTCCCATAAAAAATATCCTTTTGAAGGTCCAGGGTCCAATCCAGGAATCCATGTTACCTGTTATATCTCCTAATCTCCATTAATCTAGGACAATTTCTCAGTATTTCTCTGTCTTTCATGACTTTGACACTTTAAAGAGTGTCGGCCATTATTTTTGTAGAATATCCCTCTTTGGGTTTGTCAGATGTTTCCTTATGGTTAGATTGAAGTCATGCATTTTTGCATGGAAATGATGTTTAGCCCATCTCAGTGCAACATATCGGGAGGTACATGATTTCAATATCTTATTTTTGGTGACGTTAACTTCGATCACTTGGTGAAAGTTGTGTATACAAGGTTTTGCCACTGCAAAGTTTCTATTTTTTTCCTTTGAAATTGCAAATATCCTGCTTCTCATACATTTGTGTATGAACATTAGCATCCATTGATGGTTCTTGCTTGGAACAGTTACTACTGTAGTATTTGCAAATGGTGATTATCTATTTCCATTGTTCTTCCACATTCATTAACTAGAATTCTACTGTAAGGAATAGCTGTCTCTTATCCCCAAGGGTCATGATTTTAAATAGAAATCCTGCACTGTTGGACTTATTTCTGACAAATGAATAGGAATTGATGCAAAAAAGAATTGAGGGACTCACTATGTAATGGGGAATATAACCCACCCAGGTGAATATTGTGGTAGGTAAAGGAAGACGAAGGAAATTTTGTCACAATGGTCTTTAATGTTATAGATGGAAAGTATAATAAAATGGAGCAATAGTTATAAAAATGAGTTATGAAAGGTAAAAGCAATGACCAACCATGGTTTGATAAAAGAAAAGAGTAACGAAAGACAATTTAGGGGACAAGTGAAGAATATACTGATATAGAGTGAACATTAGATGATAGTAAAGAATTGTAAATTTTCCTAGTGTGCTAATGGTTTAGTTTCCTAGGACTGCCATAACAAAGTGCCACAAATTGGATGGCTTAAAACAGAAATTTAGTATGCCCTCATTTTGCTTTGCCTAATTCCATCTGTAACAACCCTATTTCCAAATAAGATCACATTCTGAGGTACTGAGGATTAAAGACTTCAACATAAGTGTTTGGGGGACATAATCCAATTCATATCACATGCTGCAGTTGAAATCGTTAAGGATGAAGTGTCAAAATAGTCACACTCAATTTCAAATGATTCAGCAAAATATAGATAGGTAGATAAATACAGATGTAGACAAATATCTGCAAAATATTTGGCAAAATGTTAGCAATTGTTGAAACTAGGTAATAGGTTTAGAGGTCTCCAACTTTTCTGGATGTTTGAAAATTTTAATAATAAGAATTTTGAAGGGAAATTGGAGAATTGGGATGCTTATATTTAATTACTAAAGGGAAAATGAGAGAAACTATTTTAAGAACTTCTCTTGGGCCCAGGGAAAAGTGGTCAAAGTTCCTTGCCATTGAATCCCAAGGATCAGAAAGCACAGAGACTAGGAATCTTCCCAATTGCCTGTCAGTGTAATGAGGGATGTCACAGGTGTTGTGATTTCAATGATGGAGGCTGTAAGTAATAGAAAATCCAATTTGGTTGACTTACACAACGAGGGAATATAGGGCAGGCTTCATGGGATAGTTTAATACAATGGCTCTGTCTCTGTTTCTCTGTGTTTTTGTCTACTGTGTCCTCTTCTGTGGGTCAGCTTCATCCCTAGACTGGCTTCCTTTGCTGTGGCAAAATGACTACAGTAGTTCTAGGCCTTAACTTTGAATATCAGTATGTCCGGATGGAGAAAGAACATCATTTCTGGTGACTTGCTCCCACCAGCAGGGACCTGGCTTTCGCAGAAGCCCCCAGCAAACTCCTGTCATGTCTCAGTAGCCTTAACTGAGGAACGGGGACCACTTATCGCTAAGAGAGTCCCTTGTGCTGACTGCCTTGGGCCTAGGTTCCAATCTCTGTTTTATGAGAAACGGAATTACCACTCAGATGCATACAAGAAGTACAAGGCTCTGTGAAGGGGAGAGGAGAGAAGAGGATTCTTTATAGGCATCTATAAAACTCACAATTTGGGGAAACACATCTTTCACAAAATGGAAAGAGCCCAAATGAAGAGGGCAGGTTGCCAGAGGTAATGGTAGATCAGATACAAATCAGAAATTAGGATCATCTCTGCCTGGCAAGAAGAAACTCTTGATCTAATAATAAGAGATTTGCACATCAAAGAGAACACTTCAGGCTGTGTGATTGTGAAAACGACTGTGTGATTGTGAAAACCTTATGTCTGATCCTCCTTTTATCTACCTTATCAACAGACAAGTAAAACATATGGAATAAAAATAAATAATAGGGGAAACAAATGTTAAAATAAATTTAGATTGAAATGCTAGTGATCAATGAAAGGGAGGGGTAAGGGGTATGGTATGCATGAATTTTTCTCTGTTGTCTTTTTATTTCTTTTTCTGCATTGATGCAAATGTTCTAAGAAATGATCATGATGATGAATATGCAATTATGTGATGATATTGTGAATTACTGGTTATATATGTGGAACGGAATGATCAAAAGTTAAGAACGTTTATGTTTATTTGTTCTTTATGTATTTTTTTAATTTTAAAAACTAATAAAAAATAAATTTAAAAAAGAGAGAGAACTTCAGTTACAGACTTGGTGGTACAGTGAAAGAGGTTCACCAAGTGATGAGAAGTCAAAAACAGAATAAAAAAAGAAGGAAAATGAAATAAATGAGTCGCCTTGATTTTTGACTTGGGAGGATTTCCACCCCCATGTGATTTCGGAAGGAGCAAGTCCAAGGTGCTGGGTCAAACGGTGGTAAAGTCACAGATAACACAGGATGTCCCGGCCAGGGCTGCTCACAATCGCCCATGAGTGGTTCACACCCACGGCAATCTGGTCTCAGGCAGTTTGGGATGGGTTCTGAGCATTAGTGATTTTTTGTTGTTGGTGGTGGCATGGGCAAGCTCGGGGATCGAACCTGGGTCTCTGGCACAGCAAGCGAGAATTCTGCCACTGAACCATCGTAGCTCTGCCCTAAGTATTGGTGATTTTTGAAAAGCTTCCCATGTGATTCTATGTGGCCGGGGTTGAAAAGTGCTGGTCTACGATCTTCTGAGCAAACTAATCAGAGATAGAGCACCGCGCCAGTTGCATTTTGATGGAAAGAACCGTCAGTGTCAATACAAGTGGTTCCCTAATGGCTGCCTTTCACCCGAAGAGTGTCGCTGAAACCCTAGAAACCAAAGACCAGCAGACCTTACAATCATAACTCAAGTGGAGCCGATAATTAAGGCAAGGCCAGGTAGCCCTGCAACATAATCCACCCCCCCAAGCAAGGCAGCATGGTCTCTGTAAGTGGCACACGGGCTTGCTATTTGTTGAATTATTCATGTGGAAAAAAGGGAGTTGGTAGATTGATATATGTAAATAGTTTTTTAACTCTTTAAGTAAACTCTGAAATTAAAGCCATTTTAAAAATTTATGCATCATGAACAATTATTGGGTGGGCTGTTTTTGGTAAGTGGGTAGGAGGGTATTCAGCCAATATTTGGAAAATTGAAGAGAGATAAAAAAGGATCAGAAAAAGTGGGGAATTGACTGGTGGAAGATGCATACACTGTGAAACCTCCCAGAGACAAATATTTAAGTGGATTCAATAAAACTTTGTATATTATCAAACAGAAAGAGTTCAGGAAACTCTCCCAAATAAATTATTCTGAGCAGAGAAATCCCAAAGCCATAGGGATAAGCTAAAAGAGGGTACTCAAGGACCCAAAGGCTACCAGAAAAGCAGTGGGTGCAAACTCCATGAGGCCAAGCCAAGGTTGCAGACAGAAAAATATAATCTAAGTATAGGGACTTAAGCTCTTAGTCACTATTCAGAAAAGGTCCAGGGACTCCTTGGGAACTGGTCCCTAAAACAGTAGCTCTAAGGTTCTGCTCTAGCCACGCAGGCCATAAGGGGCTGCATTGACCCCAAAGGCACACAGTGATGCCCCCCCTCCCCACGGAACTACTGCCCACCCTCTGGGGCACTCAGGGTCACCTGTCATTGCCTTTCAAGACAGACACATGAAAACTGAAAAAGTCCAGAAATGCAGGGAAAAAAAGGCCCAGAAAACAAAGACCAAAAGTTTGTCTCAGGACCCATGAATGAAGGGGCATAAACTGGGTAGTTTTAGGATAATAAATCAATTTGGAAATTTGTGGAAACCACAGACTTTTACCAGATAAGAATTCTACCTTCGTATTGGAAGCAAGGGCCATAGAAGGCGATTTCTACCATCTCCAAAGGCCTGAGGGGAGATGGCTGTGTCTTCCCACAGCTCTGTGCGGCCAGGAATAAACCCAGAGCTGTGAGGACCAAGGACCTCTTTCAGAGCCTCCCAGAAGAAGAGGATTTGGTTGTAGAAGGAAAAATGGGGAAACAGAAAGAGGAGCAAAATAATTGAGTTGTTGTCTAATTTGAGTTAGACTCGCCTCTGGCTGCTGCTTGTTGAACCATCTCCTCTGTTTCCTTTGTTGCTGAGCTTGATCTTCCCTAAACCACAAGAGTTACTTTCTATTGAACGCTTAGTCTATTTCAATTTAGTTCCACCTGATCATTTTGTAGACATTACTCACTTAATCCTCAAACAGCTGCATTTTGCCTCATTTTACATGTGAGAGAACTGAAGCTTGGAGAAGTTAAGCTGCTTGTCTGAGGTCACACAGCCCCAAAGTGGCAGATTTGGGATTCAAACTCACATCTGTCTGAATTCAGAGTTGCCTTAAAGGCCACTGGTCCTGGGTCTCCTGCTAAGTTCCCAAATTGCCCTCTTTCCCCTCCTAGAAGGAACTGCCTTCCAGCCACTTCAGTTCCCCAAGGAGAGATATTTCTCAAAGTGGCTCATACTGTGCCTGAAATAATAAATTTTTGCTTATTCAAACCTTCTGCTGTTTAAAAACTTGCTAGGGTGGCTTACAAAGATGCGTAACATACACCAGGTATGTAGTAGGTGTTTAATAAAGCACCTGGTTTGTATATGCTCGAGGTGAAGTTGGTGGGGGAGAACCAACTGGAGAACCAACAGTCTGCAGACTTGAAGGAGCAGAACTGCAATGGGGAGAAAGGTGGCTGCAGATCCCCTTGGTCTTCTCACCTGTTGTATCAGATTTCCAGGTGCTGAAAAGATGGCCCACAGCCAAGGAGCCTGCTCTCTGGCCTGCCAAACAGGAGAGGTTGCCTGGAGCCCCATGATTCCACCCTGTGGGTTCATCCTCGAATGCTTTCTGTGCAATAAAATTGGGCTCAGGGTTCCTCATTTAGGATGATAGCTATTTGACAGAATTGCTATTTACCTTTTCTCAGAAATGTTCTTGTCAAAATTTTGATCTACAAATGCTCTGTTTTTATGAGGGCAGTCCCAATAAGAAAGCAGAAACACATAAGATAAGGTAGAGGAATGTTTTCCAAGGGGATAAATTATTATTTGAAAAACTTTCCTAAAGAACTTGCTTTTGTGTATTTAAAGCCTGGCCTATTATTCTGAATGCTCCCTCTTGATACATATTCATCAGAGATGTTTTTTCTTTTTTCTTTAGTGGAAAAGGCTGCTATCCGACCAGCTAAAAGCATGGATTCGTTGTGCTCAGTGCCTGTGGAAGGTGAGAATTTATAATCACTTTCTGAACTGGGAATTACAACTGGGAAATTGGGTCTCACCCAGACCTGCTTTTATACACGGCCATGCCTGCTCATCTCCAATCATGATCATGCACAATCACAGTCCCAAATCCCTCCCTGACCTTTCCAGAGCTCAAGAGATCCATTTGACCCATGCCATAACCTCCTCTATCCTTCTTTGGGGCTGAACCTAAAAGAACTTTCCTTACTCTTAGCTGGTCACAGCAGGAGACCACAGCTGCTTTTCTGTCAAACCCAAACCAGTTAAGAGATCAACATCTGAAAACTAGGACAGAATAGAGTTCTTCCTTGTGTAAAGAAGAAGAGCCAAGCATTGGTTTATACCTCACAGTTTTGCATCTGGGCCTAGATGCATAGGTGTTTTAAATTTGGATGTTCCTGTGGACATTAACTTCATAATGCTTGTCAAGTCATGATTTTGAATTGGTAGATTCATTCATTCATTCATCATTGAGCAATAAACATTGATTGGATGCCAGCTACTTGCAATATACTTGCAAACAATGACATCCTTTGTTTGAGCAGGGGTGTGTGTGTGTGTGTGTGTATGTGCTTGTAGATGCACGTGAGGTGACATCTGCCACCTAAACAGCACATCACGAAGTATATTCTCACAGCTCTAGCCCTAAGGACTGACTTACCTGTATTATTTTGTTGTTAAGCATCCAATAAGTACTGCTATAAGTTATAAGGCAAAGGGCTTCCCTATATTTACCCTATGACTTTCTAATCCCTTTAATCCAAGACATTTTTCTCTTTAATAAGTGGGACAGCCTGAAACAATAAGGAAAATCTTTAGGACAACTTTAAAAAAATAATTCCAAACTTGCAAAATACTCAGTGATGTCTTTTCAAGCTGACTCAATACTTTTATCATTTTTCTCTCATCTCCATATTCATCCCTTTGCTCTGGTGTTAAAACCTCTTGGGCCCAGTTCTTGCCCAGCTTTCCATAATTTGATACTTCAAAATATTAGCTCACCACTTATGTGGGTCTTGGGTACACCCTCTAACCTCTCCGGGCCTCAGTTTCCTCATGTGTTAAAGTAGATAATTACTTTCCTTAAAGGTAGCTGTAAGAATTAAACATAATGTGACATAAAATTCCTAGTATGGTGCTTGGCGTTTAGTAGGAAATTGTTTTCCATATTCCTGGCAATTCACTTGTCATCTCACAGCTATTTATTTCCCATACAGACTTTAGTCTTCTTTGCCCTCTCTTCTAAGAAAGTGTGACGTTGTTCCTCTTAACTGTGCTTTCTAACGTTTAGCTAATTCACATTTCTAGTCACTCATCCTCCAACAGAAGGAAGCCTCAGGAAAGGGGGAAAAGGTTAGGTCAAGAACAGAATTTGCTTCCTTGCTGGGAAATCAAACCCCTGTCTGGGTCCCTCTGCCAGAAAAATCCTAAACAAATAAAAACATTTTGTTGTTTTCCTCTTTTCTCTCCTTCACTTTGAGCAAACATCATTCTCCTATCTCTCATCTGTCTTTTTATTCCTTCATGTTTTGCATTTAATACTTGGAAGATGTTTAGCCATTCTATGGGGGCCTACTTTTGGAAACTGCTCTACCTGGAAAGTTTAAAACTGAACTTAGGTGGCATAACAGCTAATGAGCCTATCGGAGAAGCCGGTCAAAATTCTGTGCCCATGAGCAAATGCCTCCTCTCCTGTCCCTCAAATGTTTAGGAGAATAGAAATGCCCTTATTAGAATGCCATGCTTTCCAACCCAACTTAGCCACAAGACCAAACAATATGGTTGGCACAGAGTTACCCATGAGTTTTTTTAAAAAAGGGACTTATTAACAGGAAAAGGGTCTTCCCAATGGCAGCCAGTCGGGAAATGGAGGTCAGCGTTCCATGCAAAAGACAGAGTGAGAAGTACTGTGGGAGCAGCTTATAAAAGTTCAGGAAGACAGGGTGTGACAGTGGAGTTTCAGCAGGGTCTTTGAGATTTGATCAGGGGAGGGGAGTTTTAATGACCTTCTTTCCCCGCTGAGGGGGACTGTTGACCTTTAATGTCTGTCCCAGTCATGTAGGCGGCGTGCACTGACTTGTCCTCATAATGGAGGAGGCAGCGGGACCCAGGCCCTGAGTCCTCACAGTCTACCCCCCACGGCAGCCCACGCTGACCACAGGACAGACATTGTACCCATATTCCACAACCGCAGGATAAGCAGGAACATAGCACGAGGGGTCCCCCATCCCCCACAGAGATAACAACCCTACAAAGTGGTGATTTCAGTCTTCAATGAGATTCTCTTGAATTTTCAGGTATGCTTTGGATTCGGCCAGGCCAGCAGGGTATTCCACGCAGTCCGATTCATAGGGTCACAGTCCAAGCCAGGCTGGTGGCACCAGACAAAGCCAGTTTAGTGCACACTCAGCACTGAGATTGACTGTAGGCTACCACAGAAGCCTATTGCAGAAAGGTGTTTGCTGCAACACTAAGAGGAAAAGAAAGATGTGTATGGGAAAACTGTGAGAGGCAAATACTGTTGCTCTAATAGAATACAAGCTAAATTTCCATTAGTATATTTAGCTGTTCTTGGAAAGGGGATACTATGAGGGGGCTTTACATACCACACCTTTTCCCCCTGCAATTGCAGGAAGCCTTCTGGAGTTAAATCTGTGATTAGCCTGAGCATAATGTGTCCACAGAATCATACATACTGTGCCTTGAGGTATGGGGGTCAGGGGGGTCCTGGGTTGGTTACATACACAACGTTTGGCATTTTGCATATAAACTGTGGTCTAATACTTAAATTTCGGGCAACCCCAACATCCCATGGGTTTAGGATTCCCAACTAGCATGGCTGCATCGTCCACGACCACAACAATTGACCTTATTCCTTTCCAGTGTCCACAAATGCCCAAACCCTATCCTCATTAGTAGGGGACCAAAAGATTGTTAACTCATTATGTCTCCTCCAATGCCCAGTGTCCCTGTATATAGCTCTTATTTGGGGATCTTGGCCAGTCCCCTATGTGAAAGGAAAAGGAGCTTGCCAGGCCTCCTCAGCAGGGGCAGCAGTTTCTTTCTCCATCCACGACCTGGTTTCAAGCTTAGTATGTATTTGGTCTTTAGGTAATTTACTCCAGAGCTGACAAGTACTGTATTTAACTGCCTGTGAGTAGCTTTAATTTTAGTGTGGCTGTTAGGCTGGCCCACATCTGTCTCCTGATACACGGCTTGGACTCTCATGCAGGGCACGACAGGTAGCTCTTATTCCAGCCCCTCTCCGCCTTGGGCATTCTCATTCTCCTAAATTGGCCACAGTTTGGGTGGCTTTTGAAATGGGATGCCCAACTATTGGGCTAAGAGTGGGTACAATAGTTCCGTACCACTGATTGGGGCGCTATGCAGGATAACGTCCCTCATGCCCGTTGTGAGGGTTTCATTATCTGGTCCCACAAAATTAACAATATAAATGGCATGTTTCATTCCTCGTTCCCTCAATACATCTTGCGATCCATCTAGCATATTCCAGTGGGGAGCAGCACGTGGTCCGTCTCCCACACTGGGCCAAGTTTCTCTACATTGAGATATAAGCTAATTTAGCAATGAATTGGATTCTGGCCTGGCATCCAGAGTATATATATACTGGTGGAAGGAAGGATGTGTAGCAATTGAGGCTAATTTACTTATTTCTTTTCCTGAAAGTAACACTTCCTCTGCACGAGTGTGCCAAAGACACGTTAGCCAATTTGGCAGGACTTTTTTTTTTGATACAGTTTTATTGAGATACACTCACACACCATACAGACCATCTGAAGTATACAATCACTGGCTCACAGCATCATCACATAGTTGTGTATACATCCCCATGATCAATTTTGGAACATTTTCATTACTCCAGAAAGGAAATAAAAATAAAAAACAAAACCCAAATCCTCCCATACCCCTTATCCCTCCCCACCCACCCACTCATTGACTAATAATATTGGTGTGGTACATTTGTTAACTGTTAATGAAAGAATATTAAAATATTATTGCTATCTATAGTTCATAGTTTGCAATAGGTACATTTTTCCCCATGTATCCATCTATTATTATTTGTCCCCCCATTATTTATTCATTTTTAATCCATGTGTTTTATTAATCTGTCCATAGTGTAGACAAAAGGAGTGTCAGACTCAAGGTTTTCACAATCACACAGTGACATTTCAAAAACTATATCATTATACAATCATCTTCAAGCTACATGACTGCTGGAACACAGCTCTACAGTTTCAGGCACTTCCCACCAGCCTCTCTAATACACCTTAGGCTAAAAAGGGGACATCTATATAATGTGTAAGAATAACCACTGGAATAATCTCTGGGCAGGACTTCTTCAGTTATTGATTTCCAATTCAATATATTCAATGGTATAGAAATGCATGGTAACTAAGATCTTTGGGTCAGGAGGGGTTGCTGAGGCAGTCACAGTAGCAGCAGCTCCCTCAGCATCACCCTTTCCTGCTGAGGGGTGAAGGTGTTGAATATGTTAGAACATATTGTTGGCCCAGAGGATGAACAAGCCTCCTTTCCTCATTCTCAATATCCCAGTCAGACTGTAGCTCATCATCATCTGAAAAAAAATCAACAGAATCCCATATTTTAGGGTCCCAGTCAGGGGCAGTCTTGGGCAGTCTGTGCCCTCTACTGGCATGCCAGTATTTCCAAACTCTCATCTACACAGCGGAGCCTCTCATTCAATGCATCTTTCAAATCTGCTTGGACTGTATGCAAGTCCCTTTCTAATTTAGGTTCTTCCATTAGCAAATCACAGCCTTAACAGTGAGGTTCTCTTCCATGGCTGAATGTGTAGCTCCTAACAGGGGTCATGCAATGGCTGCAGCAGCCTGATGACTCTCCTTTTTCTAATGAAATCTTAACTGTCCTGTGGCCTGCTGCAGGCGAGTTCTGGGCATCCCCATATTCCCTCAGCAGTCCCCATTCATCCAGGATGGTGGTCACCCCACATAGAAGCTGCAGGCCACCCCGGGATTTGCCCCAGGGAGTCTCCCTTCCCAGTGTTCATGTCTCTTATGGCCAGTGGCTCTTTGGTCTCCTGGCTGGCTCAGTAAGTGTCCCAACTACCTTAGCCCCAAGACCAAAGAATATGCCTGGCACACGTTTACCCATGAGTTTAATTAGGGACTTACAAACTGGAAAAGATTCTTCCCAATGGCAGCCTGTTGGGAAATGGGAAGTCAGTGTTCCCTGAAAAAGAGAGAGAGAATGAGAAGTGCCGCAGGAGCGGCTTATAAAGATTTAGGTTGACAAGGTGTGACAATGGAGATTCAGCTAGCTGAGTCTTGCAAGGTTTGATTAGGGGAGGGGAGTTTTAATGACATTCATTCCCTCCTGAGGGGGCCTTTAATGACCTTTAATGTCTGTCCCGGTCATGTAGGCGGCTGCGTGCCTTGACTCGTTCTCATAATGGAGGACGGGATGGGGCCCAGGCCCTGGATCCTCACACTATGCCTTTCTAGTATTCAAATGTTGTGTATCTGCCCTTCCTAGCAGGCTGGGCAGTTGTATGTGTGCCCAGGCAGCTGACCATGAATTTGTTCTTTTTTCACTAGGGAAAGAAACCAAGGGAAATTTCAATCGAACAGTTACCACTGGTGGATTTTTCATTCCAGCAACAAAAATGCATGCAACCAGCACAGGCAGCTCATGTGACCTGAGCAAGCAGGAAGGAGAATGGGGCCAGGAGGGGATGCCAGCAGGGGCTGAGGGGGGCTTTGATGTCAGCAACGACCACACCCAACTCCAGGGCACCCAGGCCCGGCCCCCACCTGAGCAGCTGAAGGTGTTCAGGCCTATCGAGGATCCCGAGAGTGAGCTTATAGGCCCGAAGATGCTGGGCATGTTCTACACCTCCAGTGACAGCCCCAGCAAGTCTGTCTTCACCAGCAGCCTCTTCCAGATGGAGCCCTCGCCCCGACACCAGCGCAAGGCCCTGAACATCTCTGAGCCCTTTGCTGTGTCCGTGCCACTCCGCGTGTCGGCCGTCATCAGCACCAACAGCACCCCCTGCAGGACACCCCCAAAAGAGCTGCAGTCTCTTTCCAGCCTGGAAGAGTTTTCTTTCCAGGGCTCAGAAAGTGGAGGCTGGCCTGAAGAGGAGAAGCCACTGGGAGCTGAGGCTGCTACAGGTAAATTCGGGAAGAGGAGGTCTCTTCCATTGCAAGAGGTAAAAAATCATATTTAAACTTGCTTATGCAGAGTTTGCAAGGTTACGCAGTGAAGCGGTTGAGGCTCGGGGCTCTGGAGCCAGACTGCCTGGGTACAAATCCAGGCTTGGCCATTTCTTTGTATGCTCTTCCGTAAATTAGCAAAGCCACTCGGTCACTCAGTTTCTTAATCTGTAATATGGAAATAATGATGTTAATGATATTCTTCATATGTTTGCATGAATATTATATTGGTTCATACAGGTAAAGTTCTCAGGATCGTGTCTAATACATAGTGTGCAATGCATGCTACCTGTTATTACTCTGTTTGCTCCCATAGTGAGAAGGTGGGAAGGAAGCTCACAGAATGGAAAGCAAGAGTGCAAGTGGGATTTGGGGATTCATCTCTTCCAGCCTCATTCTCTCCATCTATCCATCCCTCGTTTTTACCTCATATCTGCTTCATTTTCTGTGCTGAACTCATTTTCCCCCATTGCTCAAGGCCTTATTCTCACTGCAGAGAACAGCTTCTTGCAGCCTCAGCCTAGCAATGAGAAAGAGCATTTCTCTTCCAATTTCACTATATCAAATGCAAGGACTCTGATTGGGCCTGCTTGGGCCACATGTCCAGCCTTGGACCAATCGCTGTTGCCAAGCTAGAAGGATAGATTGGCCAGTCTTGAGTCTGGATGAGGAAAGGCTTCTGTGATGGAAAGCCAAACATGAGTCACATGGAATGGAAGTAGGGGGAACCCCAAAGGAAAGATGGCTGACAGACAAGCCAACAGATATTCATTGTGACTTGAAAATATTTCTACTTCAATGTTAGGTACCTTTTTTGGGTGGAGGGTGGGGGGAGGCACTTATTATGTTGTCAGGTACTGCCTTAAACGTTTGATATGTATTATATTATTTCTCCTCACAAAAACCATATGAAGTATAGATAGGTATAACACAAAAAAGTATAAAAACCATGATTTGAATCCAGACTAAAAAGTCCATGATTAAGTTTAAGCACTCCCCCATACTTCCTTATATGTTTACTGTGGGTAAGCACTTCACTTTGTGGAGCTACAGAGATGGTTAGACGTGGTCCCTACCCTCAGTAAGCTCACAAACTAGGAAGGGAAAGTGAAACTCCACACTGAAGTACAGCACAGAGTCAGCCTGTGGAAGTAGCATAATAGAGCCTTCCTTAGGCTTTCGGAATGAGGAAGGGCTTAGTTAACTGAAAGAATCATGAAAAAGATATTCAGAAAGGACTAGAAGGGCATCAAAGCAAAACCATCTTCTCAGAAGGACTCCAGAAAGATTTCTCAGAAGAAGTGACATTTGGGCTGGGTCTTGATAAATAGATAGGATTTCTTCATGAAGAAGAGGTGGAGGAAGCGTATTCTGGGCTGAGAGGCCCCAACATACTGTAAAAAGCATATGGGATTTGGACCCCCCCTGGTTTGATTCAGATCCCTGGCTTTACCACTTTTTGTCAGTGTGACAGTGGGGAAGTAGTTGATAGCTCTGAGCCTGGTTTTCATCAGCCAAGCAGGTTTTGTTCCCATCTCAAGGGCTCTGGTGAGAACTAAGTGGGAGAATGTCCACAGAGGGCCCACCAGTGGTCTGAGTCATAGCAGAGGTTCAAGAAATATTAGCCTTTTTCTTCCCTTCCTCTTCAGGATGGGAACAGAAGATGAGCAAAAACTCAAAGGCATCAAGTGATGCCTCATCTAGAGAATGGTCCCTGGGCTGGCGTGGGCAGAACAGGGTGAGAGATAGTTAAGGAAGTGAAGATTTTGAGGGAAAAAAGTGTTTCCAAAGGCTTTTTTTTTTTTGCATGGACAGGCACTGGGAATCCAACCTGGATTTCCGGCATGGCAGGCAAACTAAAAGCTTTTGTGAGATTGGTTATCCTCGCCAAATGAGAGTGTCCCTGGATCTAATGGGTCATTTGGAGATAGTCCATTGTTTTTGTTGCCTCTCTCTGTGATTAAGAATACCCAGTTTGTTTTAAATTGGTCTGGAAAAGACACTGCTGGGGACTCTGCTTTCCTCCCTGGCTGTGGCAGGATGGTCATGGAAGCAGAATGAGGGACTTTAAGGGAGTATTTCAGTTTGCTAAAGCTGCTGAAATGCAATATACCAGGAAGAGACTGGCTTTTAACCATGCAGATTTGTTAATTTACATATTTACAGCTCTAGGGCCATGAAAATGTCCAAATTAAGGTATCAACAGGAGAGTACCTTCTTTGGAAAAAGGTTGCTGGCATCTGGTACACCTGTCACATGAGAAGGCACATGGCTGGCATCTGCTGGTCCTTCTTTCCTGGGTTTCATTGCTTTAGCTTCTGATTTCAGTGGCTCTCTCAGCATCTCTGGGGGCTTTTCTCTCTTGTATCTTCTCATAAAGTACTCCAGTAAAGGGATTAAACTCACCTTGAATAGGGTGGCTCACATCTCAATTGAAGAACCTAATCAAAAGGTCCCACCCACAAAAGGTCTGTACCCACAGGAATGGATTAAAAGAACATGGCTATTGACTTGAGCTTGGAAAAAAGAAGAAAAGAACATGGCCTTTTCTGGGGTATATGATAGTTCCACACTACTACAGGGAGGCAGCCATGTAGACCAGAGGCCATAGGAAATGCCAAAAGATTCAAGGACAACGTGTCCTCCTCTCCTCCATCTCTCTGCTGAAGTTAACATAGGTTTCTTATCTCCTTCCATAATTATTCCAAATGGGGACCCTCACCTTCCTCTGTAAATTTTTTTTATTATTATTTTTGTGTGTGTGCATTAGCAGTCAGTAAAGAAAAAGAATTAAAGACAATTTTCTAGGTTGGCTAATTAAAAATTTTAGTCACTCTCGTCAAACCAATTTACCTATACTAGGTGAAATTCCAGTATGACCCAAAGATGAGAGATATCAAGTAAGTAACAGCACTTTAACTAAAGTGTTGACAATTAGATCATTGATTGTTCCAAATGAAAAGTGAAGGATCCATCGGTGTAATCATAATAATTGATTGCCTGATTTTCCCTGATTCAAAGCTATGCCCTGCAAATGCTTGTTAGAGGGGCATTGAAGCAACCATATTGTTTTAGGAAACTTGATAAATGAAAATCTACAATTATCATAAAGACATATTTGGAGTTACCACATTATTTTACTGAAAAATCTATAATAGAATTATTTTAAATAGACACATTTTAGTGCATCTGAAATATGATTCTACCTGCAAAAATTTCTTTTCACCATTTTGTATCAGAAGCAAACCTATTTCTTAAAGTCATGGTTCCATTAGTTAAGGTACACTCTAAGCTGCTATAACAAAGAGAACCAAAACACAGTGGCTCAAACAAGAGAGAAGCCTATTTCTATCAAGAATCAGTCCAGAGCTAGGTAGTTATGATCTAGGAGCTTATCCAGGGTCCCAGGTTCCTTCAGCCAGCCCCAAGAGTGCCGTTCTTGTCTGCATGACCAAAGTTGACTCAACACCATTGCATCCACATTCCTACCCATGGCAAGGGGATAAGAAGGGAAAGCCAGGGAGTTTTCACTTAAGGATATAACTAAGAACTTGCAAATATCACTTTCATTCCATCTGCCAAAATGTGTTCACAGAGTCACATCTATTTTCGAGGGAGGCTGAGAAATGTCACTAGCTGGATCACCATCTGCCCAGTGAAAACATGGGGAATAGGGGAAGTTCTGAAACTGATCAAAAGTGATGGATTCCCTGTCTCATGTGCTCAAATGACCAATTCCTGAGACATTGGGGTTTGCTAGGTGCAAAGAAATCAGATGGCCTATCAGTCTAAAAATCTGTCTCCTTGAACTTCAGTAATTCCGATGGTTTTGTCGTAACAAAAGATGGGAAAATTTTAGGACAATGAGCACAATGGCTCTAGATGAGGAGGTAGAGATGCTTTGGAATTGGGAGGGTTAATTCTGGACCGACTTAAGGCCTTTTATGAATAAATATTAGGGGCTGTCTTTAGCAATTATAAGACTCTAAAGTTGAAAAAAGAATAAGGGGGTATAAGTGAGGGTCAGTCACAAAATTATTACAATCACAAAATAAAGGCTATATAGTTATATAATTATCAGAGACCAAGGCAGCTGGGTTACAGTTCAGAGATTTCAGGTGTTTCCTTCTGTCTATTCTAATATACCAGAAAGTAAAAAAGGAATATCTATATAAAGATTCAGTAGTCATAATCATTCCCTAAATCCTAACTTCTCAGTTATAGTTCAATGTCTCAATCAAGTAGAGAATGGATATTAGAAG
This sequence comes from Tamandua tetradactyla, assembly GCF_023851605.1. Lineage (NCBI taxonomy): Eukaryota > Metazoa > Chordata > Mammalia > Pilosa > Myrmecophagidae > Tamandua > Tamandua tetradactyla. The sequence continues at coordinate 26,656,114 of NC_135336.1, read as the reverse complement.
ACAATGTGCAGTCTCTTCTTCCATGTTCACCCACTTTATGTATAACGTGTCCCATGCTAGGAAGCTGATAGTGCCCTACCCTTCTGAACTTTAAAAGCTTAGAAGTAGCCAGCAAATTTGTCAATCAACAAAAATTTATTGACAGGTAATTTATTATTCAGTAAAATTTATTGCCAGGTAATTTCTAGGAATAAATACTGCCTCTGTCCCAAGTAACTTACCCACGGGTGGAAGCTACTACCTGTGAAAAGATAGTGGAAACCTGATGACTTGGTCCCAAATATGTAATAACACTAAAAGCTGCAGGAGGTTGGAGGAAGAAGAGATTGATCTGGGAAGACTCCAAAGAGGAGGTATCAGTAGTAGGTTTATATCTTTAAGAATGGATTTGAATCATAGGAACCAGAGCTCATCACGGGGTCACTATTTGCTCAATGTCATGTGGGGGAGTGATAGGAGAGAAAACTGGAGGTGTGGCTGGGCCAAACTGAGGGAGGCTCTGAGTGCCTCAATCTAGGCAATAGGGAGCCACTGAAATTTTCAGCAGGGGAGTGGGAGATATGAACCAGCTTACATTTAGCACAGACCTTTCCTTCACTCCTCATGTTGAGACCATATCAAGGATCACAGTCAATGGACAGAGGATCCTGAGCTCTACAAAAAGAGAACATGGCAAATTCTCCCAACCAAAAGATTTCACTAGAATGCCAAAATATCTTTTAAACAAATTATTGAAGCATTTACTGTCTGTGATATAATGAAAAATTTGACTGGTCTTTGTTCCCCATTCCTGGGAAACTACCTCCAAATCTTTGGAATTTTTTGTCGTAGAAATGCCTTCCATCTTTCATGGTGGGTCTGGGAGCACACCTGATAATTTCAGGGTGGGGCCAGTCACACTTACAGCCTTAGGGTGAGGGATCAGCACATCAGTGAAACGAACCAGATGATTACAGGGTTGGGGCTTTGAACAGTATCATATCAGCTCACTTGCCTGATCTCTGGGAGGGGAGGGGGCTGTAGACTGAGTTCAGCCACATGGACAGTGATTCTGTCAGTCATGCCTATGTTATGAGACCCATACAAACTTGGGACTCTCACAGGCGGGAGAAATTCCTTGCTTGAGAAAATGCATCTGTGCCGGAAGGATGACACATTCTGACTCCACATGGAGAAGACACAGAAGCTTATTCTTGAGACCCTCCCAGACCTCACCTTATGTGCCTCTTCTTTTGGCTTCTTCTTTGAATCCTTTTAATGTAAATAATATCACTATAATAATAAAACAATGATCGTAAATGTAGCACTTTCAGTGATTACCGTGGGTTGCTCTAGTGAATTATGGAACCTGAGGGTGTGGTGGGAACCCCCAACATTTGCAGCCTGCTGTTCAGAAGTACAGGTGGCCAGGGTCCCCAAACTAGTGAATGGTGCCTGAAGGGCAATCTGGTGCAGGATTGCCCTCAACCGGTGAGGGCAGGGTAGAGTCAGAATTGACTTGGATTGAGTTCCTGAAGTGTTTACAACCCTGTTACCAAGAAGTTTCACTTCCAGGAATTTATCCTAAATAAATAGCTGCATGAGTGCAAAATGATGTAGCCCATCACAGCATCATTTGCCATCGCTAAAGACTGGGAGCTATCCAAATGTCCATCTTTAGGGAACTGGTTTGGTGACTGGGATGATCCACCCAGTGAAGTCTTGCGGAATCCTATAGTTGATAGGCCCCTACCATAGTCCCTTAAACATTCTGCCCACCTGTGGCCAGCAGTTTCTGTCCACAGGCAAGCATCCTATCTCAAGTGTCTGTCTTGTGTTTCTGGTTTTCTACCTCAGGGCTTTTTCTGTAGTAAGGCTCTCACTCATCTCTTACCCAGGACAGCCTAGATGTATGGAGATTAACTGAGGCAGCCCTCAACCAACCAGAGGCAGGAACTGGTGGATAAATGACCCAGTCCCCACAACTTGGAGGGGTATTTCTGACGGGTATTTCTGAGACACATAGTTCTTCACAGAGTCACCAGGGATTGAGTCCTGGTTGTCAGCCTGGTAACCAGCTCAACAACGTCCTCTTTAATGACTTTTCCTCCATTCCCTGCCTTACTCTCTGCACTCCTGCTTCCTGGAGCCATTATCCAAATAAGCTACCTCCTGCCAAGACTTGTCTTAGGCTCTGCTTTGAGGGGAACCCAAACTAGGACACACCCTAAAGAATGACCAGTCCCTGTATATATTAATACAATGTGAATTTCAAGATGTAAAGTGAAAAAATGCACAGCATAGAACAGTAGATATCATATGCTATATTTTGTAATAAATGTGAGAAATAAAAATATGTGCAGTTTTTGTACCTGCTTATATTTGCAAAAAGATGCTCTAGAGGAATAAGCCAGAAACAAATAAAATGGTTATCTTTAAGAGATGGTGGGGATGGGGGAAAAGGGTGGAAGCAATAGGGGTGAAAGCAAGACTTCCCTGAGAATACCTTTCTATGTAGTTTTAATTTTTAATATATTTAAAATTAATTTTTGATATTTTTAATATTTGATATTTTAGATATTCAAAGTTAAATTAAATTTCAAAAAATAAGCCTACTCATTGATGAGCAAAGGAAAATAGCACTGTTGTCAATTCTGAAACACTATTAGTTCAAACATCAGGATGCCAGTTTCAATGCCAGCATCGTGGAGACACCTTGGCATTAAGTCACCACAGTAACCTGTGGCATTGAGCAGTTTATTCTCAGTCGACAAACTTTTCTGAGTGTATGTCAGACACTATACTAGATGCTGTGTTCCATTATCTACTTAATCCTCACAAGAGCCCTGCAAAGCATGTAGCATTATACCATATACCAAGATTACAAGATTTGTTGAGAAAATAGGATTAGAACCCAAGTTTCTCTAACTTCTGTAGAAATAATAACACTTTTAGAAGGTCTCCTGTGTGCCAAGCACTGTCATAGGTACTTTACTTGGTCTTTATTTCACACTGTTAGAAAAGCCTTATGTGATGAAATAAAGCATTCCTTCATGCCAGGCAGAAGAGGCCAAACTGGAGGTGTGTCCCCTACTTTGGTGGATGTTTAAGATCAGACACAAGTTAATTATTTTAGAAATACCCAAATTAATGTGCAAATAAACATACATTTTATTTTTTGCACAGGAAGCAATTAGTCATAATCATAATGTCTTTGCCTCTTAGAGGTAATACTGGGTCTGTGTGACTTTGGAAACTGAGCTTGATTTCACAGGGCCTTATTTTCTTTTCTTATATGTGAAATTGAGAGGTTGACGAGAACAGGATTTTTCAAACTCTGCTCTCTTGATGATTTGAGTCTGACTATTTCGTGTTGCGGGGGTTGTCCTATGCATTCACTGTAGGTTAGCAACATCTCTGACCTCTACCCACTAGATGCCAGTTGCATTGCCCACCCCTCTTGGTTGTCACAATCAATCAAACTGTCCTCAGATGTTGTCAAATGTTCCCTTGGTGGGGGGGGGGGGGGCAAAATGACCCTGGTTGAGAACCTCTGGACTAGATGATCTTCAAGATCCTTTCCAGCTCTGATTCTCTGTAACTCTGGGATCTGAGGACAGGACATTCCTGAGAGGAAAGGGTTAAGAATGTGAGGTAGCTGAGAGCTGGGAGAATTCCCTTCATCCTTGTGAAGCAGGACTAGTCCATGACAATCTAGACTGTTTTGCTTACGGTGTCTCCTGAAATAAAGGCTCCTTCAACTGATAACTCACATCCTCATTGCAGCTTCTGCACCTAAGAAGGCAACTCTCGAGGACCCCAAGCCAGTATCTGAAGCCTTGGAAACAGTGGAATGTAGCAAAGGCTTATCCCTGGAGTCAGGCATGCACCTGGAGGAGAAGAAAATCTTGGAAGTCTCCCTGTGTTCTCATCATTCAAGTGAATTAGAAAAGATGCCAAGTCCAGAGAAGGTGGCAGAGGAGGCTGGCCAGGTGGAGCCCAGCGCTCAGCCGGAGAGCCCCAGAACCAGGGCAGAAGCTGTGTTTCTCTATGCAATGGTAAGGTAGACTCATTGCCTGGTCCAGCCAGGTAGATCCTTTATTTCCCAAGGGCTCTTGTTACAGTTTTTGGAAAACAAAACATTTTCTGCCAAAGGGGCTTTAAGAGATAACCTAATCAGATCTAAGGTGTTGGTTTTTTTTTGCTCTGAACTTTTCAGAGGTCTGCAGTGGTCGGAACCATCCAGCTCAGATGCTTTAGGGCAGACTCAACTCTAAATATTTCTCACCTGAAATCACTGTAACTGGTAACATGTCCTTGAAATTCCAGAGACCAGTACAAAATCTGATTGTCATATCCTGGTCTCAAAAATGATGACCATTCACAAAGTAGAACCCTCTGTTTCCAGACATCCTGAATGGAAAGCCTGTGCTTATTTATAAAATTTCCTGAAAGATTTCCAGGATCTATTCCTTCCTCTTCTGGTTTCTGTAGAAGTTAAAATCTGTTGCCACAACTAACGAAAACTCATCTACTTTTCAGAAATTTTCCAAGAAGGTTTTATGGGATGTCCTTAAATAAGATGAAGTTGTGGTGAGGAGGTTTTCCAGGAGGCCCATTTGTCAGGTAGTTGTGCCAGAGGGGAGAAGAAAGCTCTTTGCCTTTTAACTTGATCCCAGGGTCTTGGTTTTTAGGACATACACAAAAGGACCATGAAAGTTAGGGCAGTGGCCTCAGACAAGCTGAGTGGGGGTTCCTGTAAATCCGTGTTGGCATTTGTTGAGGGGGAAAGATGCAGAGATTCTTATGGGAATTGAATTCTGGGAGGGCCCACAGAGATGTATGGCATTGTTTTGAGAAGCAGATAAAGTAAGTTAGTGCTGGATGGAGACCCAGGGTGAATTTGTGGGAACAAGTAACGGCATGCAATTCATTCATTCATTTATAACCAGGTTTCCCACACCTACCTTGAGCCAGGCAATGGGATTGCTGCACTGAGTAAGACTGTCATGCCCTTCAGCAGCTGCAAGTCTGGAAGGGGAAAGGTCATTAAAGAGGCCATTCCTAGAGAAGTGTGGAGTATATGATAGGAGGACCTAACCTGGTCAGAGGGAGGAGGAGTGTCACAAGAGTCAAGGAAGGCTTCTCTACAGGATATTGAGGCTGAGAAGTTCATCAGAAGAAAGGGCGGATGGGGATAGAGTGGGAAGGGGCGTCTTCCAGGCAGAAAGAATAAGATGCATCACAAATCTGAGGTGGAAAAGAACATGAAACATTTTGGGAGCAGGAGAGTGGGGCCAGAGAACATGAGGCTTAGAGGAAAGCAAGAGCCACGTCAGGTAGGACTGCATGGAAGGGATTTGGTACTTAAGCTGAAGGTAATGGAAAAGCATCTGCTGTGTTCAGAATTTTGGCTTTAAAGGGTCACTGTTTTTTTGTGAGGAGAATGGCTTGGAGAAGGGCAAGAGTGGAGGTAGGGATGCCAGTTAGGACATAGTTTGTGCCAGAGCAGGTGAGAAAAGAGGGTGGTTTTGACTGGGGTGGGGGCAATATGAATATGGAACAATGGAAAGATTCAAGAGCTACTTAGAAGGTACAATAAACAAGACTTGGTGAAGGACTGGGCATTGGGCAAGGAATGAAGAAGAAGGAAGAGTCAAGGACATCTCATAGATTTCTGGTCTAAGCAAAAAGATGTACCATGGCTTCACTTACTGAGATAGCAGACGGGAGAGTGGAGGGGAGTTAGGATATTCATTTAGTCATCCATACTGTTTGATGACTAAGGTGAGCAAAGAGATGAGTAAAAGGCTGTCACAGCCCTGAAGGAGGGCACAGTCTAGTAGGCAAAGTAGCAATGAACACAAATAAATATAATACAATACAATCAGATCTCAAAAATATTCCTGCCTCTTGACCAAATAATCCTACTTCTGGAGATTTCCCTGAAGGAAATAATTAAAAAACAAAAACAAAAACACAACAATGAATCCATCTTGATTCAACAGACCCTCTATTGAGCAACTATTCCCAGTATAGGAGTCACCGTTGGGTCCTGAGGAATCAAAGAAAACATAGTTTCTGACTTCAAGGAAGTCATGACCCAATGGGAAAAATAAGATGAGCATGAAGGTTACTGTAATATGAAACAGCATGTGATCAGAAGTGATGAGAGGTCAGCACTGAGGTCTGAGAAAGACCTACATACACCCAGGTCAGAGACTTCACCCCAAACTCCTTCTCCTTGGGACAGAATTAGGTCTTAAAACAAGAAATGAAAGGAATTGAAATGTGTTTTCCTGGCCCTGATCAGACCTCCCTCCATCCCTTTCCTGCCTGCAGTTCTGGAGTTTGTGTAGAGAAAGGGAGGAGTTGAAAAGGACAGAGTGAAGCTGGACTTGTGACTAGAGATGGTGAGAGAAGGACAGCAAACAAGATGGAAGAGGAGGGGCCAGTTCAACAAGCACAGAAAAGAAAATCCCATCATATTGAAACTGGCTATTCACAGACAGCAGGAATATAAGATTTTGCTGTTTTTGTATTATTTTCAATTTTATGTATTTAAATTTTTTCCACATGGAATATGTATTTCTTATTTATTTATTTATTTATTCATTTACTTTTGCATGGGCAGGCACCAGGAAACAAACCTGGGTCTCCAGCATGGCAGGGGAGAACTCTGCCTGCTAAGCCACCATGGTCCGCCCTGTATTTCTTTTGCAATACAAAAGAAACAGTTTATTTATTTAGAAAGCAAATCTCAGGGCAAGGGTTAACATTTTTATTCCACTGGGAGAATCTCATTCTTATGTGGTTTCAGGTAAGGTCAACTGAGACCAAGGTTTTTATTGTTTTATAAGGCTGTTGTGCATAGAGAGTAAGTATTTATCTTCTGGTGTAGACAGAGCTGTGGGTTTCAATCCTGGTGCTATGTGACTTAGGTAAACTGTTATAGGTTTATCTACAATATGGATGTCATAGCATATTTATCTTCTAGGGTTGTTGTGAAAATTAAACAAGAAAATACAGCTAAAGTAAAGTATTTTATGGCACAATACACACTCAATAAATATCTGTCATTGTTGTCATTGTTATTGATATATCCTTTATTTACTGAGGTAGCACAGCCTAGCACTGTTCCAGGCTTGCTGGGAAACTGTATGGATACCATGCCAAGAGTCCTTGATTCTAAGATAATCAGTGTCTTGATGTTTTTCAGGATGAAGATGATTTGGCCAATGCCCTCATCTGGCCCGAGATTCAACAAGAGCTGAAAATCATCGAATCTGAGGAGGAACTCTCCTCATTGCCACCACCTTCTCTACAGATCAGCCCTACTGAGCCAATTCTTGAGTCCAGTCCAGAACATTTTGCTTCCACAGAGCTTCCTGGAAGCTTGCCTTGTGGTTCTACCCCAGCTCCACTCTCGGCCCCTCTGGAGGAATGGACTGGGGAGCCAACCAATCAGAGCACACAGGGGTCTTCGACTGTAGCCAATAGAAAAAAGCTGGAGCCAACCAGCAGCCTCCAAAGAGCCACTCCTGAGAAGGTCCAACCTCCAGACTCCACCAGCCTGGCTCCCCTGGAAATAGTGCCAATTGAGACAGCTTCTCCACAAGCAAAGGTAGATGTGGGAGGCTCAGAGAAACTATCACCTCCTCTCCCGCCTGCTCCTCTCCCTCCAGCTCCTTTAGAGGAGGCACCGCAAGCACAGCTGATGAAAGCCAGCCCTGAGACAGAAGACCCATCCAGGAATTTGAAGACAAGCTCCTATTTAGACCAGCTGAAGTCCAAAGGCAGCCCTGGAATCGTCAGCCTTTGTCAGGGAGACAGGGCCACTCCAGGACAGAGTGAGAAGCAAAATCCAAAGACTGCTGCACCTGAGGGAAAAGGTCTTCATTTTCCAAGCCTAACAACAGAGGTTGAAGTCACTCCAAAAGGAGAGGTGGATGTAGCCCATTCAGTACAGGAGCCCTCAGACTGTGATGAAGATGATGCTGTGACAGACATTGCCCAGCATGGCTTGGAGATGGTGGAGCCCTGGGAGGAGCCCCAGTGGGTGACAAGCCCCCTTCACTCCCCCACACTGAAAGATGTACAAGAGGCCCAGGTGCAGGGCTCTCTGGGCCACCGATTGGAGAAGAGGCTTTCCCACAGACCCAGCCTTCGCCAGAGCCATTCTCTAGATAGCAAAACCACATTTAAGAGCCAGTGGACGCTGGAGGGCCCCTCCTCCAGCAGCAGCTGTGCTAATCTTGAAACAGAGAGGAATTCTGACCCTCTGCAGCCACTGGCATCCAGGACAGGAATTACTGAATGGGGAGAGAAAGCCCTAAGGTCCTTCAGTGAGGTCTCTGACCTGAAAGAGACAGAGACTTTTCCCAGAGAGAAGGGATCAGGTAGTGTGCAGCCCAAACCAGCAACAAGCCCTGTCAGTCTAGCAGGGGGAAAGGAGCTGGAGACACACTTGGGACATGACAAACCACGGATTGAGTGCAACAATGGTCCTGGTCCAGAGAGCCATGAGGAGATTTCACCCAGCGTGCAGGACAGCACCTTGCAAGGAGAGCATCCCCCAAAGATACAGCTGAAGAGCACTGAGTGTGGGCCCCCCAAAGGGAAAAACAGGCCTTCTTCCCTCAATTTGGACTCTGCTTTTGCCATTTCCGACCTCTTCCGGTTCGAGACTGTAGACTCATTTGCTTCACCTCGAGTGCAACTTTCTGAGCCAGAAGACCCAAAGGTCACGTGGGTGGCCTCATCTCACTATAAAGAAGAACCCTGGAGGGTCCACTCCCAGGACTCGCAGAACCTGGACAGCATTGCGCATGCCCTGACAGGGCGCCGCAACTCTGCTCCCATGAGTGTGTCAGCTGTGAGAACGTCCTTCATGGTCAAAATGTGCCAGGCCAGAGCAGTCCCAGTCATTCCACCCAAGATTCAGTACACTCAGATCCCACAGCCCCTGCCCTCTCAGAGATCAGGGGAGGTTGGGGTTCAGCCTCTGGAGAAGAGCCAAGAGGAACCCAGCCCAGCTGGTGGGGCCTCTCAGAAACATGCCAAAGATGATTCTCCCTCTTTCCTGGAAAGTCCAAAGGGTGAGAAACCAAAGAAAGATACAGGAGCCATTGGGTCCTCACCAATGGATGGAACTGCATCCTGTAATTGTGAGGGACCCACTGTTTCTCCAGAACTAGGCTTGTCTAACCTGCTCTCCTCCCAGGACGCAATAGTGCAATGTAGAAAGCGAACATCAGAGACAGAGCCTTCTGGGGACAACCTTCTTTCTTCAAAGATAGAGCGACCATCTGGGGGTTCTAAGCCTTTCCACAGAGCAAGGCCAGGAAGACCTCAGAGCCTAATCTTATTCAGCCCTCCCTTTCCCATTATGGATCACCCACCCCCCTCATCCACAGTGACAGATTCCAGAGTCCTGCTGTCTCCTATCCGAAGTCCCACCCAGACAGTCTCCCCTGGCCTTCTTTGTGGGGAGTTGGCAGAAAACACATGGGTCACACCAGAAGGGGTTACACTTAGGAATAAAATGACCATCCCTAAGAATGGCCAGAGACTAGAGACCTCAACCAGCTGTTTTTACCAGCCCCAGCGGAGATCTGTGATTCTGGATGGAAGAAGTGGGAGGCAAATAGAATGACATCCGTTTGCCTGAAAAATTGTCATGATTCATCTGGATATTATTACAGGCCCAACCTGCCATTACCCAAACACAGATTATCTAAGTTGGGGTTTATTTTGGCCTTTGATTGCTCCTCTTTCGGGCTTTTTGACCATTTATTTAGTCCATTTGCCATAAAAAGTGATCAAGCGGTAGACTAAGAGATGAAATTTAAATAAATCCATAGGAGCAAGTGGGAAAAGGTCAAATTAGGGAAGAGGTTGAGTGCTTGCCTCCAGTGCTTGCCTCACAAGCTTGCCTCCTTTGTAAGTTGCATTACTCATTACCATTATCTATCACAGTTCAGAGTTAGCTGTGATAATGTCCTTTGAAAGAGAAATCCTTTGCCTATGCCAGAAAATACTGCTATTGAGGTTGGAATGCTCTTTTTTCATGCTTTTTAATGCTTTTTAAAGCTTGTGTTCTTTCAGTCAAGTTCGCTAACAAGCTTTGTAAAAGTGTACTATCCAGAATAGAAGCAGATTTGGGACTGCAAACTAATATGCATGTAGGTATGGGAGTGGGTGGATCTACCCAGGCTCTTTCCCTGGAGTCCCTGCAGAGCAGTTTAGATGGCTCTATAAAACCACATACAAATTCAGAATCTATACTCAAGAACAAATTCTGAGACTTGCACCATCCAAGAAGACTTTCTGATTTTTGTTAATTTGGAATTCCAACTGCCATGGCACTGACCTGTGAATTATAAATCCAGTAGCTTGGAAGGGTGGGGGCTCAGCTGTGTGTTATCTTAATGAAATGTGCTGAATTTCTATTTAAGTATGCAATCGCCTAGTGAAGTTAGCTGCTTCTTTTCCAACATCAGAGTCCAAGAACTGGATGTCATCATAGAGAAAAGCCTCACACATAAGCAGAATGGCACATCAAACTTCCTGTAATTAAATTGGTGGAGTGTTAGCAGAAAGCATGTTTAGCTTAGCTTCTCTCTTCTTTTATACTGGGCTGGGATCAAAATCACAGGAGAGGATGAAGGGGGAGCCCAAGTTGGTATGGGAAGATCCCTGAGATGGTGTCCCTCACCACCGCTTGGTAAGAGCTCCTCTTCTTAAAAATGTATTTCATTTTGTAGCCCTTTATCCCTTTTCCTTCATTGCTAAAGAGCAGATTTGAGGCACCACTATCCTATGTAATTCCCCTCATTCATCACCTACCCCAGGCACTCAGATTTGCTCTTCTCCTTTGTCATTCACAAGCAGAAACAGTAAAATAAACCAATCCAATTTCCTTTTTGTTACTTAGAATTTCCCATGGTTCTTTCTTTTTTAGCTGGAGAGAGGGAGAACCAGTGTAACCTGCTGGCAGATTTTTGGTGCTCCCCCAAAGTGACCTCCACAAGAGCCCTTTTCAAGGCAAAATCCATCGGTGTATCAATACTTCCAAACTTTTGAAGACAACCATCTTTTTTTGAGAAACTGAGAAAATAGGAGTTATTTTAAAGCCCTATACATCTCTTCTTAGGTTCAAGCTTGGCTGAAACACTGTCCAGAAGCTCAGTCATTGCAGAAATTTCTCTAAAGGTAGCAGTACCTCCAGGCAAACTCCACAACCAAGGCTGGTGCTGCACAGGGTGGGGGCTGAGCTAGTTATCTACTCCAGTGAGGAATTGGAAGCTGATGTCCTGTGATAGATACATATTCTTCTCTCCTCTCTGATAAGCCTAACAAACAGCTTTTAAATCTTGTTCTATACCCTTTAAGCCAGTGTCTGTGGTAGGGAGTATCAGGTCAGGTGATGAGTTCTGCCTTCAGAGACCACCGAGAGAGATGAGCAAGGGGAAGAGTTAATAGGCCTTTGACCAGTGTCCAGCAGCCCTAGGGTACAGCATATTTTTCCCTAGGCGAGCGAGGGAAGGAAGAAGTATAGTGGTGATAGATGAAAGAGGCCATGTTCAAGGGATTTGAAAAGCACATTCCTGCCTTATCAGAAAACGTGGTAGATAGGCCTCATGTCATTCTCAGTGCACTTGTGGTGTCTGTTTTGATAAAGACCATGTTCCAGTTAGAATGTGAGAGAGGGAAGGGATTGCACTTTGCTTCACCATCAGAACTCTGAGCCGAGTAATGAAATATTTAAACTATTTTATGATTATTTTAAATTCTTGTTTGTAACACTTCTAGAATATATATATATATTTTTTTCTTGGTATAGACTGAGGTTATCATTTACTATTAACAAATGACTTCAATTTTAAGGGTTGAGGCACCTGTGTAGACGGCTGCCATATTTCTTTAGGCCCTGACAACTGTCATCTGTACTTTCACCTTCAGGAGTGTGGATGTGTGGATGTCATCATGAGACACACTGACAGATGTCTGGAGATAGTCCCTCCTCTGAGCTTTCCTAGCCAGTCAATTCCAGAAGGCCCTGTAAGCTGACTTATCTTCAGTCAGTGTCCTGCTGCCAAAGCGTGGACCTCTTCGATTGTCTTCCAGTCTGACAACTGTTACAAACATTTTCATAAACTTCCTGTGGTCTGGGGCTAGTCTAGTGCTGATGAAATTCCATTAACATGGCAAAGAAAACTCATTTTATTTTTCCTCCATTTGTTCCCTAAAATGTCCTGGGATTACCTGTTTGGTCACCATATGGGGTTCTGGAAAATGGATCCCCTGAGAATAGCTAGATGGGAATCAGATTGTTGTTTCCATCTAGGGGAGGGGCGGAACAGGTGCTGCTGTTTTTAGGATCTCCTGGTGCTGTTGAAAGGGCTGCAGTAAACTCTCAAAGGAAAAAGGACTCCTTCACATTAGCTATCAATCTTCAAACCGATGGCCAATTTTAAATACTGAATTTGAAGTGAAATGCATGCATGTACCAGTGTTTTCTTTCAGTGTTAATAGTTGCTTAAGAAGATATTTATTTGCAAAATGGCCCTGCCAGGACCACTTTTTTTTTTTTTTTTTCAAAAATGGACTAAAGGATAGAGGGAATTTGGTTCTTATTCTCTGCTTCCCTTGGAATATGAAGAGACCTGACTAAGAACCCCATGAAGACACTGTTAGCCTAATTTGAGCCCTAAAATTCAAAATTGAATGGTACAAGTCAAATTTCTGTATTCTAGAGACATTAAAAATATCAATGTCATTATCCTCAACAAATTATATTTATCAAGAGCTTAGTAATATTTTACTGGGTATCTGGAGCTCCTAAATCCTGGAAGAGTATAATGAAAAAAAAGGGAAAAATGGTAGTAAATTAAACAGCCCATTAAACAACCAGGAGCAAGATTTAGAACCATCCAGAACCAAATAAAGGATGAAAGGGGAGAAAATGTAGCAAGTAGCATCTTCTAAAAGGATTGTTACTACTGTTCAAGTTACCTACTGATTTTAAATAACCCAGATTAAACACAATTGTAAATCCCATATAAGGTACCAGTGAGAACTTTACTTTGATCATTTAAAAAGTTAGAATGGCAACTAAGTTAGAATAATTAGCTCTGAGATTTGGTGTGGTCCTAATTGGTTTGGTTGTGAAGACTTGTTGGATCTCTTTGTATTTGTTAAAATCATGTTCCATACTCCCTGAGGATTTTTAGAGACTTCTGTTGTCATGAAGTAGGTTAACTTCTATTGGTGATGAAGTCATAAGTCCAAGATGAACTGTTACTTCCATGTCTAGTGTTTAGTACATGATAATCACATTTAACTAAATTTGGGTAAGACAGTTCTTTGTCCAAACAGTACTTGTGTTCTTGCTTGCAGGGATTCTGAGGATCACTAAGATTCATTTGTCTGGTATTGGAGTGAGAGAGGTTCACAGTAGGCCCAAGACCCACCAAGATTATTAGGGCCACATTCTACCATAGCCGATCCTTTCTGATGACAGCATGAATCTTGGGGTTAAATGTTGCCAGCAGTGTGCTTTTAGGTACTCCTAGCAGGAAATGTGGAGTGACAAAGAATATGTTCTCTTGTACTTTATCCAACAGCTTTTCCAGCAAAGTAAAGGCCAGAAGAGGAAGTCAGCATCTCTCCAAGCATGGAGAGGAGGGGAAAATAGTGAAACGGGATTGATTGAGAACAATGCCATTCCAGGAAGCACTGGGAGCCATCACAAACTGCACACAATAGCTCATTCGTAATTTTGAGGTTCATGAGCAATGTAGGCTCAGCATCTCTGTGATGGTGAAGGAAGACATAGCTAAATGTAAAAATCTCAGAAAGTACATGGCTATATGTTTTACTAGATGAATCACAATGCTTTGCAATAATTGGTTTATAATTCCGCAAGGTAAAGCACTTTTTCAAAGTCTATCAGCCACAAGATTTCATCTGTTGAGCTTCACAAATATGTTTCCAAAGATAAAACCAAATGTTTTTCTATTGATCAAAAAATACAAATATTAAACATATCCATAAGAACATTTAAATGTAATTAAAGTAGATTGTTATGCTTTAAGAACTTACTCTAATAAATGATGTAAAATATAATGCTTATAATGGAACTACGAGCTAGAGGACATGAGGTTATCAAAACCAGTAATCAGGAAAATGGATTATGTGCATCAGGCTCATTGTTTTAGTTTGTTCCTTCCCTCCAGCCCTTTCTGAACAATGATTGGAATTGGGCTTTGGTTTTGTGGTTACTAGGCCTGGATTTGAGGGTAAAGTTTGGATTGGATAGTGAGATGGGAGTCCATATTGAGTACTCTTGGTTTCATATACACTGTGGACAATGAATGCTTAAATGATAGAGCTGAAAGGACTCTGAAGATCATCTATTCCAACCTCTTATTTTTTTTTTATTCAACATAACAATATACAAACAAACATTCTTACCATATGATCATTCCATTCTTGATATATAATCAATAACTCACAATATCATCATATAGTTGTATATTCATCATCATGATCATTTCTTAGAACATTTGCATCAATTCAGAAAAAAATAAAAAGAAAACAAAAAAATGCATACATATCATCCCCCTTAGCCCCCCCTTTCATTGATCACTAGCATTCAATCTACTAAATTTATCTTAACATTTGTTCCCCCTATTATTTATTTTAGTCCAACCTCTTTATTGCAGTGCAGGTGGGGAAATATGAAGCAAGGTCATGGAGCCCAGTAGCCTCAGAACTGGGAGGAGAATCATCTTCCTGGACTCCTAGGCCCCTGAACTTTGATCTTTCACCAAAATACTATACTTTCTCGCTCAACCCTTTCTCTCCTCACTGCTTTTTACCTTGCACATAGAAAGTGATCATAAACATGGAGGGATAGATGGCTGAATCATCTGCTGGCTCATCTCTATTTTCGAAGCACATAGTCAGGTTTTACGATGGTAGTCATCTTGCTGTTAGCCTTCACTAAAAGATTTGCTATATATTTGTAGTACTTACTTCATAGTTTTGGTCTCAGCAAAAAGCCCTGATGATTTGCTTCAATAGTTTTTACTGTTATTTTACATCTTGATAATTATGAAATTCTTTCAACTTCAGCCTCTTACTTTTGCAATCACACAGTCATGTCACACAAGATGCCAAGTATAAATGGGTGGATACTATAATTGAAAATAAAGAAAGCTCATTGCTCCTCAAAACTGCTTAGTTTAAGGAATCATGTGGATCCACTTGAACAAATGTGAATTCAGTTTTCTTATGACTTGAAAGGGGGACCATTCTGTTATTTTATAATGTTAATGATGCTCTGAGGTGGAAAAAACCACAAATGTTTGCTGTCCTGCATATATCATCACCAAAAAAAGGAGGTGAGTGCTCAGAGTCATGACTGATCCATAAAGGAAAAATCTCACAACCTAGTGATATCATATCACAACCTAGTGAGAAATATTATTGCCAAGGGGATAAAAATACTACCATTTTGACCACAATATTCTATTTAATACCTAAAACCATTCAGGGCATGCTCCTCTCCTGTCATCCTTCATTACTGCCTTAAATGCCTTTTCTTTCTATATACTCCCAGATTCCCACATTCTTCTGTTCCTTCTCCCCCCAAACCCACTGTCCTCTCTAATTCCACCCACATTAGGAGTTCCTTCCCATCTAATCTTTCCCACAGTTCCTCTGGAGTCTCCCTCCAGCACCAGTCCCTTCATTAAATATTGCCTCCACTTGCTGAACTTCAATAAAACTTGACACTCCTCTGAGGACACTGCTTTTTCTGCATAGGAGGCTACACATTCTCATGCATTATACAGATGACGAAAGCCGGGAAGATGCAGGAGACCATTCTCCCAGTGTCCCACTTCTGCTTCTACACTATTCACTGCTTCCCATCTCATATAAAAACCTCTTATTACCAACTGTCTTAGTCAAGGTTTTCTAGAGAAACAGAATCAATGGGAAATATCTATAAATATAAGATTTATAAGAGTTACTCATGCAACTGTGGGAATGCAAGAGTCCAAAACCCATAGGGTAGGCTGCGAGGCTGGCAACTCTGATGAAGGGCCTTGATAAATTCCACAGGAGAGGCTGGCTGGCTGAAGAAGCAGTGAAAATTCTCTCTTCTACCTTAAAAGTCTTCAACCCATCAAATAGAATCCAACTGATTGGATTACCTCATTTGCAGGAGACATGCCCTCAGTTGATAGTAGATGTAATCAGTCACAGATGCAATCAACTGACCGATGATTTAATAAACCAGCCTTCTGGTTTATCAACCAGCCATGAAATATCCTTGCAGTAACGGTTAGGCCAGTGCTTGCCTAACCAGACAACTGGGCACCATCACCTGGCCAAATTGACACCTGAACCCAACCATTGCAGTCCATCCCTTATTAACTTTGCAGCTTTACACATCCTTAAGCCATGCTTAATTTCTAAATAGAACACAATAACAGACACATGTTTTGCCTAACAATACTCAACTGTCCTGCATACAACCAGAAATGCAGTAAAATCCCACCAGAATAGGGTGCAAGTCCTTAGGTAACGTTCGATCTTAAACTTGATATCCTATAACTTAAATACCATAACATGAACAATATAACATGTCATACGACAAGAAAACAAGAAGGAAATATTCATACCATAACAGTCCACATTTTTGTAACTGGTCATGTGGTCGGAGTTCATACTTATCACTACATTCTTCACTACCATTCCATGTTCCCTTTATCCTCAGAAAGAACTTCAGCTGGCTGCAGTTCCTCGCCTGATGGAGTGACCCAAACCTTAATTCCTGAAGTTTCTGGGCCATTGATAGTTCTACCTGGATTGGGTTGTTGCAGTTTTTCATTGACTTTAATCACAGACCATGGTAGTACTAAGAGATATCCTAGGGATCTCCTGTATTCCAGGAAAACTCTTCTTTATCTCCATTGTGTAGTTGCACTCCTATTTCCCCTTGATAGGATGAACCACCCCAGCCAGTACAGTCACTCCTTTCTTTGCCTGTTAATTCAGAGGCATGAGAAGCCCAAAGTGGCCAAATGGCAGTCTTAACCTCCAATTCAACAGAATCTTTGCTGTGTCTCCTGGTAGGAGCATTCCTTATTTTGGAACTAAAGACCTATAGACCAGCAGAGGTTAAGGTTTCAGGGACAGGAAGCAAAAATTTTTCTAGTGGATCACTAGGGGTGATAGTGAGTGGTGCCACTCCCATTTCCACCCCTCGATTCCTAGATCCATGAATCCTGGCTATAGGAGAAACAACACCATAGACTGGACAGTGATTCAGAGCATACACAGCCTCCTGGAGAACACTGCCCCAGTCCTGCAGGGTATTGCCAGGCAGTTGGCATCAAAATTGAGTCTTCAAAAGACTATTCTACCATTCTATCGGCCCAGCTGCCTCTGGATGATAGGAAACATGGTAAGGTCAGAGAATGACATGAGAATGTGCCCATTCCCACACTTTATTTGCTGTGAAGTTAGTTCCTTGATCAGAAGCAATACTGTATAGGATACCATGATGGTGGATAAGGCATTCCATGAGTTTGCCAATGGTAATTTTTTGCAGAAGCATTACCTGCAGAGAAGGCAAACCCATAACCAGAGTATGCATCAATCCAGTTAGAACAAATTGCTGCCCCTTTGATGTTGGAAGTGGTCCAATAGAATCAACCTGCCACCAGGTAGCAGGCTGATCACTTCAGGAAATGGTGCCATATCGGGGACTGAGTGTGGGTCTCTGCTGCTGGCAGATTAGGCACTCAGCAGTGGCTGCAGTAGGTCAACTTTGGTGAGTGGAAGCCCATGTTGCTGAGCCTGTGCATAACCTCCATCCCCACCACCATGGCCAGTTTGTTCATGAGCCCACTGGGCAATGGCAGGAGTGGCTGGGGCAAGAGGATGATCCATAGAATGGGTCCTCTTATCCACTTGATAATTAAAACCTTCCTCTGCTGAAGTCACCCTCTAGTGAACATTCACGTAGGAAACAAATATCTTAATGTTTTTTACCCACTCAGAAGGGTTTATCCACAAACCTCTTCCACAGACATATATGTCACCAATTACCCAATCATGCATCTTCCCAGTCTTTGTCCATCCAGGCAAACCATTAGCATCAGTCCATGAGTCAGTATACAAATGCACATCTGGCCAGTTCTGCTCCCAAGCAAAATGAACAACCAGGTGCACTGCTCAAAGTTCTGCTCATGGGAGGATTTCCCCTTACCACTTTCCTTCAAAAACAATCCAGAAAGAGGACGTAGTGCTGTAGTTGTCCACTTTTGGGTGGCCCCTGTCTATCATGCAGAACCATCTGTAAACCAGGCCCGAGTTTTCTCTTCCTCTTCCAACTGACTGTAAGGAACTTCCCAAGAGGCCATAGCTCTAGGCTGGGAAAGAGAAGATGCTGTGGCAGGAGTGGGGGCTGTGGGCATTTGGGCCATTTCCTCATGTAACTTGCTGTGCCTTCAAGACCTGCTTGAGCCCTATCTATTATTTATCATTTCTATTTATGATGGAGTGCTGCTGTGCATGCCCAATTTTATGGCTTGGTGGTTCAGACAACATCCAACTCATGATAGGCAACTCAGGTCTCAAGCCCATGGTTAAGCATTCAGTTTCTACTAAGGCCCAGTAGCAGGCAAAAACCTGTTTCTCAAAAGGAGAGTAGTTATCTGCAGAGGATGTAGGGCTTTACTCCAAAATCCTGAGTCTGCATTGTGATGCTCCTATAGGGGCTTGCCAAAAGCCCCATATAGCATTTCCCACTGACACTTCCAGCACCACTGGATGTGCTGGATCATATGGCCCAAGTGGCAAAGCAGTTTGCATAGCAGCCTGGACCTGTCA
Source organism: Tamandua tetradactyla (assembly GCF_023851605.1). NCBI lineage: Eukaryota > Metazoa > Chordata > Mammalia > Pilosa > Myrmecophagidae > Tamandua > Tamandua tetradactyla. The sequence continues at coordinate 26,637,223 of NC_135336.1, read as the reverse complement.
CACAACCTCCTTCTGTTCTTGTCCCACTCAAAACTAATACCTTTTCTGGTCACGTGGTAAATGGGCTGGAGTAGCAAACCCAAATGAGGAATATGTTGCCTCCAAAATCCAAACAGGCCAACTAGGCATTGTGCCTCATTTCTGGCCACAGGAAGTGCCAGATGCAACAGCTTATCCTTCATCTTAGAAGGGATCTCTTGACATGACCTGTACCACTGGACACCTAGACATTTCACTGAAGTGGAAGTCCTCTATATTTTTGCTGGATTTATTTCCCATCCACTGACATGCAAATGGCTTACCAATAAGTCAAGTAGTTGCTACTTCTTGCTCACTAGGTCCAATCAACATATCATCAATATAATGGACCAGTGTGATGTTTTGTGGGAGGGACAAACAATCAAGGTCCCTGTGGACAAGATGATGACACAGGGCTGGAGAATTGATATACTCCTGAGGCAGGACAGTGAAGGTATACTGTTGGCCTTGCAGCTGAATGCAAATTGTTTCTGGTAGTTCTTAGTGACAGCTATTGAGAAAGAAAGCATTTGCCAGATCAGTGGCTGCATACTAGGTAACAGGCGATGTATTGATTTGCTCAAGCAATGATACGACATCTGGAACAGCAGCTGCAATTGCAGTCATCACCTGGTTTACAGTAATCCATTCTCATCCTCCAAGACCCATCTGTTTTCCACACAGGCCATATAAGAAGTTGAATAGGGCTGTGGTAGGAACCACCATCACTGCAACCTTCAAGTCCTTAAGAGTGGCATTAATCTCTACAACCCCTCCAGGAATTAGTATTGCTTCTGATATAGTATTTTGTTAGATAGGGGTAGTTCTAGTAGCCTCCAATTCGGTTTTCACTCCATCAGTCAGGGAACCAATGTGAGGATTCTGCCAGTTGCTGATTATGTCTATTCCAATTATGTATTCTGGAACTGGGTAAATAACGACAGAATGGGTCTGGGACCCACTGGACCCACTGGAGACAGACCTAAGCTAAAACTCCATTGAGCTCCTGACCTCCATAAGCCCCTATTCTGGTAGATGAGAGATGGTTTGCGTCTCCTGAAATTAGTGTCACTTCTGAGCCAGTGTTTAGTAATCCACAAAATATCTGATCATTCCCTTTTCCTCAATGCACAATTACCCTGGTAAAAGACCATAGGTCTCCTTGGGAAATGCTGGGAGGAAGGTGTGAATTTTGGACACTGTCACAGTGTCCTTCCCCAAGGGTTCCTAGGCTTCCCTTCATTCAAGGTCTGTGGGTCTGTAAACTGTCTCAAGTCTGGGAATTAAGGGGCTGTAACTCTCTGTTTTTGTAATTCAAGTTAGATTTCTATTCACTAGAACTCTTCTGCTTATGCAGCTCAAATAAGAATTTAGTAGACTTCCCATCTCTTTCACTTTTAGGTAGCCTACCTATGATCTACTAGCCAATACCCTAAGTCTCTCTGAGTCAATTTTGGCTGCTGCTTTGAGTCTGCTATCCATTATGGTGGCCACACTCACCTTGTCTATGGAGATTAATTGTTGCCACATGGCTTTTGCCAACTCGGGATTCAATTATCTCCACTGTATTTAAGGATTCCGGCTCAGTGACAGTTCTCACAATATCTGACCTACAGAGAACGGCAATTACAGAACTCTTCAGGGACAATGGAGCTAATCTTTCAATTTATTCCTCAAAGTCTTGGTAAAAAGTGTGTCCTCTGGACACTCCTGGGGTGTGTGAGCAGATCTTCCATGATAAATCCACTCTAACGTTCCAATCTCTCTGGGCCTCTGGATCTCCTCATTTACATTATATCAGGGAAGTGCTGGCATTTTGATCTCACATAATGTTGACCATCTTTTGACTCACGTTTCAGCCAACCACCCAAACAAGCTGTTAACATCCTTCTAACCCCTGAAATTACAATACTGAATGCAGAAACTCTGCTTAGTGGGCCCGTATCAATAAATTCAGTTAAATCCAACTTTATATTCCTTCCACCATTATCCCACACCCTTAATATCCATTCCCCCACATATTCTCCTGATTTCTGTCTATATAAATTTGGAAAACTCATGCAGTTCTTCTGGGGTATAACATACCTCCCCATGGGTCACTCTTTGCACTTCACCTTTTGAGGCCTGCTGGACTTTAGCTATAGGTCTTGAAGAAAAGAGGGGTGGCAGGGGTGTTTCAAGTCAATTACCTCAGGCATTCCATTGCAGTTTCATCAGGTGAAATAGGATTAATCACTCCAGACAGAGGAGTGAGGACTGTTTGGTTTAGCAGGCACTGAAGGGGTAATCTCTTTAGGTGGAAGTTAGATGGCAGACTTCAGGGTGGACTGGAGGTGGGGTGGCTGTTTCCTCAGGACAGACCATTACAGATCAATCTAGCAAAGACTCAGCAGAATCCAGGGTTTTCATATTCCCACTGCCAACATTAACAACCCATATGTTCCCATACCAGATTTCAGGATCCCATTCTTTTCCAGTCAAAGCCCTTACTTTAACAGCAAACACTGCAAGTTTAAGAATTTAGTTTATACTGTAAATCTGCTATTTGCACAATAAGACTCTGGCTCTAGTTTTCAGAGATCTCAAGTATGCAACCACAGGAAATAAGATTTTCTTTCAGGGCATTCATAGAAACTTTTACATCTTTCATATGGCATTTAAGTTGCAAATTTGAAGCCTTCAGCTCATCCCTTTCCATCATAAGTGTATTCAGTATTTCTAAGAACAACCGGCCAGCATCATTATACCTCTTAACTCCACAAACTCCATTAAGGATCCTTGCCTCATATAAGTGTACAATTAGCAGAATCAAATAGTGATATTTTGCATATCTCTATTGCCAACTTAGGTGATGGACTGCAGTGCCATCTTCATTATTGAAAATGTCACTAGTGCCTCTGAGTATAATCAGAGTAGAAAAGCAATTGTAATAACACGTTCTTGGGTGGGCCACAGTGGCTCGGCAGGCAGAGTTCTCGTGACCCAGGTTAATTTCCTGGTGCCTGCCCATGTTAAAAAACAAACAAACAAAAAACCCATTCTTAAGATTCTGTTACTCAAGAACTACTCTGGCTATCAAGCTGTTTTAGTCAGGATTCTCAAGAGAAACAGAACCAACAGAAGATATAAGATTTATAAAAGTGTCTCATAACTGTGGGGATGCCATGAGTCCGAAATCCATAGGGCAGGCTGCAAGGCTGGCAACTCTGATGAAGGGTCGTCACAAATTCCACAGGGGAGGCTGGCTGGCTGAAGATGCAGTGAAAATTCTCTCTTCCACCTTAAGCCTTCAACTGATTGGATTACCTAGTTTGCTGGAGGCATGGTCATGGTTGATGGTAGAAGTAATCAGTCACAGATGCAATCAACTGATTTAATAAATCATGATTTATTAAATCAGCCTTCTGGTTTATCAACCAACCATGAAATATTCTTGCAGTAATGGTTAGGCCAGTGCTTGCCTGACCTGACAACTGGGCACTATCACCCAGCCAAGTTGACACCAGAACCTAACCATCAAACCAACATTTATGGCATTCTGTTACTTTAAATTGTTTATGGCCATGATCTAGTGAATACCCCAGATTCCCCAATCTCCCTGTTTCTTCTCTAACTCATGTTTCAGCATCATCCTGGATGACAATGTTCCTGAGGAAAACTCACCCAAAACCCTTGCTGCAACTGCTTACAGCATTTACATCTACTGAGTTTTGGCCATTTGCTCCCAGGAAAACACATTGGACCATAATGAAATGGTTAGAATTCTGTGATCTGAAACTTATATTTTCCATTTCTAGAAACCTGTCCTATGCTTGCTCCCTTATTCCCTCTATTTACTCAAGATTACTAATTTTTGGGTCCTGCTATTCTTTCTGACAGTACCCCTGGTGGGTGTCATACTTCCTTTCCTAGCCTTTCTAGACCACAAGGTGCATCACCTTAACTATTTTCACCAGCATGATTAACTCCCTTGATCACTAGTCCATCACGCATATCTGCTTGACAAACCTCTAACCTTGGACTAGACCCCATCTTTTCTGCCCTTTTACTGTTGTTTATTGAATTAGAACCATGGGATGCGAGTCTTTAGAAATTTATGGTTTACCATCCCAGCTGTGGCCTTATTCTCAAAACCCATAATGGCTATTCCACTATCCTCAAGCCCAAGATGTACCACTCCCCAAATAAGCTTAACTGCTGCTTGCTTCATCACAAGAGTTTATTCTCTCAGATGTGTATCTTCAATCTTCCACTACTACTTCCCCTTATCCATATATGAATGCATCTTCCTCACTCCTTGCTTAACTCCTTGGAGGAGTTACTGTCCCCCTTCTCAAGTGTAATAACTCTTATCTGGTTCCAAGGCCTAATTTCCTCCCAGCCATTATTCTCTCACTCCTGCATATTCATCTTCTCCCTCCTTGGGGCTTCCATCCCCCAACATATAAAGTCTCTTCTAACTCAAAGTCTATTTCAGACAAAAAATCTGTCCTCATCTCTGCCCAGTTTTACCTCCTTACAGAGTCTAGGTTCTTGCAAGTTATAAATGTTCAGTTTCTACTTCCTCATTCCAATTCGATACTCCTGACCAATTGCAACTCCACCTCCACCTGCATGCTGTTAAAATTTCTCTTGCTAAAGTCATCAACGATCTAATAACCTAATCCAACAGTCCCCAAAAGTCTCATTTATATTTTCTTTTTATATTTAATACAGGTGATCATTCCTTTCTTTAAACTTTTCTTGGTTCATCTCCTCTTTTGGACTCCCACTCTTTAGCCTTGTTCACATGAAAGCTTCCTTTTCCTCTACCCTTTAAATGTTATTTGTCAGAATTCTGCCTAGCCTTCTCTTTTCACTCCACAAGCTCCACCTGTGTTACTTTACTTATGTTGGTGGTTTCTTTTACCATCGTTGGCAACCTCCCAAAATGCTTTTCTCCTGGATTTTTTAAATGATTGACTAACAGTTGTCTCAGCTTTAAATCTTACTGATATGTCCTCCCTCCCCCAAATTCATCCTCCATATTGCTGCCAAGGTGGTGTAAGATAGTCGTTCTCAAACTTTAGCATTAATCAAAATCACCTGGAGAGCTTGTTAAAAAAATATTGCTGGGCCCTACCCAGAGTTTCTTAGTAGGTTTGAGTTAGGGCCCAAGAATTTCCATTTCTACCAAGTTTCAAGGTGATACTGATGCTGCCAGTCCAGAAATTACACTTTGAGAACTTTGATATGAGAACCCTTTGATTATTAAGTCCAGTTATTCCTCAGCTTGAAATCTTTTATTGGCTGTCCTCTGTCTACATAAGTCCTCAGATTTCTGCCTTTTTGTCTACTCAAGAATTACTTGGGGTGCTTGTGAAAAGTATATAGTATTGGGCTTCAAACTCAAGATTCTGACTTAGATCTAAGCAATGTCCTGATAACACCTTTGAGGACTTCTGGCCTACAAGATAATTAGAACCCTAACATCTTAATGTGGAATTCTAGTCCCTCTAGAATTATTGAACTAGAGTTATTTCAATGCTTAGTGCAAATCCATGCCTTGGGTTTTTTCTATATACTGATAACACTGCATGAACCTTCCCTTCATTATCTATGTGGTAAATTCCTAGTCCTCCTTCAAAATGCATCTGTGTGTCACTGCCTCAGCGAAGCCTTCCCTAACACTGCACACAGCTTCCATCCCCATAAGGCAAAGTTGATTATTTCTTTCTCTGAATCACCACTGTATCTTATTCATATTTCTATTACTAAACATCCTATAGTAGAATTGTCTACCTTCTACTCGTTAATGAACATTGACCATCACCATTTCCATCTTGGGTAGCTACATACATACCTACTCTGTATGCAGCCATACAATACTGCCATTGTTGAAAACTTGTTGGGGACGCCTCTGTCAAAATTGTTTTCAAAGCCAATTTATGAACTACATGACTGGTATTTTTACTTCATACGTCATATTTTGTTCCACCAAAACCTTCACAGTTTAAAAAACCACACCCAGCACAGAAAGCGTAAGAGAATATATTTCAGTCTCTCAAGACAAGCCCTTAAAGGTTTAGATAACTAGTGGCAACACTAATGGACTAAGTATTCACCTCTCAAGAACACTGACTTAAAAGGGTTAATGCTCACAAAATGAAGGTTCATTAATTATGAAATTAAATACATATATTTAGGATATAGGAGAGAGTCCTGAGGACAATAGAATAACTTCTAGTTTACTTCCCCTCATATCTTCAAACATAGATTTATTGCTGCTAACAAAATAGTTTGGCTGAGAATCCACCCATTCTTCTAGCTAGTAGGTATCTTCAAACAGCACAAAATCCAACTGACTTGGCATTTGCACTCAGCGTCTCCCACAGATGATCTCACTCATGAGTGTATGCACTCTAAAGGCTTTCTGTTTTGAAAAATATTATTTCAAAAGGTTAACAGTAAAAGGGAAATCTTTGGTGGCAAAAGAGGTAGAAAACAGAGAAAATGACAACAATATCCTGAGCCTCAAGAAATAAGTTATTCAAAAATGTATTTAAATGTCACAGGATCAAACATGTGACCAGCTGAGTCCCTATCTGAGAAATGCTTCTTCCTCGAAGGCAACAAAGAGAACCCCACCTAGAACTTTTATCCAGTCTTTCCCACTGGATTAGCTAGTTGAAGAAAAAGAAAATGGGTGCTGGCAGGCAGCCCCATTGATCTTCCTTTCTGCAGCAATAAAGACAGCTGAGGACTGATGATAATGAAAAGAACTGAAAGGAAAGCAGAAGGTACCGTGTTGAATGATATATGAGATGTGTCCATAAATGAATAAATTATTTCTGAGCCATGCAAACAAACCAATCTCTTTACTAGAGAGGCATACCTCTCATATGTATATTATTCAAATTACTAACACATGAAAGATCACATCACCTTGTTTATGGATACATTTAATATCCCTTGCCCTTCCCATCTTTCAAAACATAATAGTATACAAAATATAAAATATCTTAAATATTTATAAAAATCGCAAGAAAAAATAGAACGTATGAAAATATTTTTATCTGAGTTCTCCCTCATTGTTGAGAGGCAGCTTAGTTTGCCTTGAGTTCATAACTGTTGAGTGGGTAAGAATATGCCCTGCCTAATACTATTCTGTCTCGGAGGAGCTTAAATAAAACATAGTAGTTGCAGAAGAGGATGAGAGCCATGGAAAGCGTGTGGTTCCACTTCTCTGATCGCAGCAAGGAATAGAGCTGGTAGAAGACGACACTGCCCTCAATAAGGATAAGGAGATTTAACAGTCTTAATGGACGATGAAATAGGAACTGTAAGGAAGTTAAAAAGCCAAGTATTATTTCATAGAAAAGCAAAGACTGTAGTTATTTCTCACATTTATTTCTCTAAAATAATTTCATATTTATAGGCTGCTTTTATCAAATAGATCTGCTTATTGAATATGTCAGGCTATTTCTTGCTATAGAGACCCAAATCTTTTTTCTTTTTGCTCAAAAAATAATGAAATAATTTCATTTCATCGCCCCTGAGACAGGGAAAGGCATTATGCCCAACAGAACACTGCCTATAAGATTTTCCTTACATTATATCTTAGGCATACATTTTATTTGAGATAATCAAAAGTATATTTTGAGTAAGACAGGAGTTGAATAAGGACCCAATCGGAAATAGTTTAAGCTCTGTAGATCAAGAGGCAACAACTGAGGATATTATGCAGGTACTTATATAACCACTTAAAATACAACCATTTAAAAAATGAAAAAACATTCTTAGCTTGTGTGTTGTACAAAAACAGGTAGGGGGGACTACTATATACACCTGTACCGGACAGTTTGGGGAGGGTTGGGAGTGAGGCATTATGAGGTAAAATATCAATACAATTTCTTGATTTCTTCCTTTTTCTTCAGTATACCCACATGGTAACTAACTCAAACCCTCTATATCATATACTTCTACTGTCAATTAATTCATCAACTTTCTGGATATTGAGAAGTTAGGTGCACAAAGGACAGAACAAGAAGAAGGAAAAAATAAGTCAGTATTAGAATTAAAGGGCTTAATATTTTCACTCCCACCACATTTTTCACTCTAAGGAGCTAAGTTCTGGTTTACTAATAAAAAGGTATTATGAATTGAAAGATATAGGTCAAAGATTGGACATTACCAAACAATTCAGCATAACCAATTTAGTCCTATATCACATGAAGACAAACTGAGATAATAGTAGTCTATTTAATCTAAAAGAACTAATTTATGAGAAATTTGGATCTCAGGGTTCAACCTAAGAATGAAGCCAAATTATCATGACAGTTCTGAAAGGTACCCTGGCTCCCAGAGTCCTTCTTCAACAAAATGTTTAACTTAGGTTTTATTGCATGATATCTAATAATAACATGTGTAAAACTGGCTTAGAATTAATGTTCTAAAAAGACTCAGAAAGAATTTCATATTGCATGGCAAAGTTCATAATCAATAAGCCAGTAAACAATATACCAAATGGATAAAAAAGGGAGGGCAATCTTTACATTCTGACAGCTACTGGTAATAGGCATATTTTAAACTAAGTATTCTCAAACTTCAGTGTGCCTAAGAATCATCTCAAAAGCTACAAATTCCTGGGATTCATGGAACTACCAAAATATAAAGCCATCACATTGTTACCATATTAAATATTGTTTAAGCATATACAGATACAATATATCTTAAGGATACCACTAAAACAAACTATTACAAATAAAAATTTTTAAGGAAGGTCTAAATATTTTATTTCAATTTCAAATTTCAAACTGAAATTTCAAAGTAACTATAGAAACCAGCCAAGTTACTGAAGCTGGCTTAATATACCTTCAAACTGTGTTTCAGAAGACATTTCCAAAGGACAGGGGATATATTTCTAGTAGTAATAATAAACATGTATTAATTTCCTGGTATGTGCTATACTCTGTGCGAGGTGTTTATAAATATTTCTAATCCTCACAATATCCACTTTATAGATAAGGAAATTGAGGCTCATAATAGTAGTCAAATGTTCCAGAATGGACTTCTAACACCCCTAAGCTTATATTTGAAAATAAATAAGCAATACTTACATAAAAGCGGGCATGGGATACATCTGAAGGCACCGCCACGTTGTAAGGTCCCATGGCTCTATATAAACATCGACTGTGTCGCACCAGCACCCCTTGAGGCCATATAGTATTTTCTGACCAACTAAGGGAGAAAGAAATGCAACATTATTATATTAGCAATTATAGATACAATACTGTCTGGCAAGGTCAGCTATATTTCTATGGAAAGGATGAAGTACTCAAGGCTTCATATGCCTGAATTCTGAAAATGCAGTAATTGCATGGTCAAATTGGAAGGAATTAGGATTTGTTGTTATAACATCACTGTTACATAGTAAAGAGAAATTGCAAAAGTGATAATAGTTAACTCAGATTGAAGGACTTAAAGAGGGCTAAGAAAATAAGCAGAAATAACTAGACAAGTTAAGGCACCTATAAGCCTGAAAACTGTGTATAAGTAGGTGGAGTGTCATCTCAATCCCAAGTGAGCAGAGTCTACTGGTGGAAATACTAGAAGGAACAAACAAGAAAAAGCTGATGGCAATAAGAGTAGTAGAGAATTAACACACTGTCAAACTAGCATGGTATTTACTGCAAAGTTATATCCCCCAAACAACAGAAAATCAGGTTTTTATCACACACTGAAAATACTTCATAAATTTGAGAAGCTATACAGTAGAATGCAGACACACAAGGTATTGAAACACAGATTTCTCTTTTTACCGCTTTCTTGGTTTGTTTTTATAGAGGTTTCTCTAGGGAAAAGAAGTTAGGGATGAAGAAACTTCATTTTTTCTGGCATTGACATAATGGAGTTGGAGTGGGAAATGGGAATCTTCAGGTTAAGCTTTTAAAAAAAAAATCTAAGTTAATTCACCTCTTCCTGATTTTGGAAAGGTTAGTTTCCTGGGGTAAGAACTGGGACAACATTTTAGATATGTTTAAAAAAAAATCTAGCACCCTGAAGCTTTCCCAGTTCAGAAAATGTTCCGCCGGCCTTGCTCACACTTACCAGCATTAAATGATGATACACCTCATGGCCATGTGCCATCAGTAGCCTGAAGATGTACAGTACTAGTACTGTGGATTGTGTTTTCAATTTTTATTGAAATTTGTCCTTTGCCCACAGTCGGGTTTCTTTTCAGCCTGGCCCAATCTCTTTCAGTTCCTGGGCTTGAAGGCCTGTGCTAATCTGTATCAGACATCAAGGCAGATAATTGAAGGGAGAACTCTGAGGGGGAGAGGGTAAGGGAAAGTCACCTCATTCTGTCCCACTTAATTAGGAAAGAATTTCTAGGTGATGAAATTTGTGAAATGTTCAAATTACAAAGGGGAGGAAGATGAAAATGGTCCAGGTTTGAGACAAAGGTATGATGTAAGGCTCAGAAGTAAAAAACAAAAGGATTCTATATAATAGATATTTTGGATCATAGGGACCATGCAAAGAAATGACTGCAGAGGGGACAAGAGGAATACTTAGACAAACTCACAGTCAGGGACAGTTTTCATTTAAATATGTGAGAAGTAGAAAAATATTCAGTAAAGTGTTAAGGAAGAAAAGAAAAAAATACAGTAAAATGTGAAGGCAAGGAAAATTACTAAAACAAATCTGCATTTACTGGAAAGGAAGGAGAGAAGCAAATTCTAGCTGTCCAAGTACAAAATGATTAGTTAGCAACTATTTAGCTGTAGCAATGAAGATAAGAAGATGAATCTTAAAATTCCTCTAAAAACAATGAAAAATATATCATTACTTTTTGAATTTGGCCAAAGAGTTAAGACTGAAAGAAAACTCCAAGATTTAGCTTGGGTGACAAATTATATACTCTAGAGTAACTGGGCAGTTGCAAAGTAAGAGGGATTTATGGTGGGACTGGGGATGGTGGTGGAAATGAGTTAATGTCTTCTGTATTCAGTTTAGAGTGATGACAAGCATCCATGTGGACGAAAACTAAAAATTAAATGTTCAAAGTCAAGGACAAGAATGACATACAAAGCAAATAAACATGATCAGCAGCATGTAGAAAAGTGTTACATGGTTTTACCCTGTAGCCTACTCACATGTGTTGTGGAGCATTGCTGTAGGACCCATGTTCCAGCTTCTGCCATTTGCCCAGGTGAGCAGCTGATTTATGCAGCAAATCACAGTATTTGGATGGCAGCAGTTGTGTGGTGAGCATTACAAAAGCATTGATCCATACCATAATGAGGTGCTCACATGACCAGCGCATGTCGTAGTACTGGGTACTCTGGAAGAAATCAGAAGAGAAAGAGAGATGATCCATGCACTGGTAAACAGAGGAGGAAGGTATGGGTGCGTGTACATATGCCCTGCAGACAAATGCCACACTAAGTCACACATGCACTGGTTGTCCGGCTGTCCGTGCAGAAAATTCAAGAGCAGAGTCCTCCAAAATCCTTCAACCTGACTTTCTGGCTGTATGAGTCAAGGCTGGGAGGGAGAGGTAATTATATTTTAAGTGCTTCTTTTCTAGAAGAAGTGAGTGTTATCTGTGCATGACCACTCCGGCTGCTGAAGTGCTTCTCAATGGGTGAAAGAAGGGCACTAAAATGTCCCAAAAGATTTTGGGTCCAAGTGATATCCAGGACCATTTTTCTTTTGTATTGAAGTAAATTGAAATTCAGAGAATGGTTAGGTTAAATTCAAGGAAACTCCTGATAACCATGTTAAGATCAACTACAACAGGCTGAATTTTATTGACTCTTCAGTCCACTCAAGCTACTATTATAAGTACAATTTTCATTCTCCCTGGATATAACAAAAGACTTAAAAAAAAAAAAAAAAAAGGAACCACCACGGGTGCATCACATATATGGAAATACCTATCCGCCAACCAGGAGCGGTATTAGTGCACTCCAGATGCAGCCGAACTCCATCATCCAGGCTGCCAAAGGGGAGACAGAGAAAAGGGGGATTAAATAAGAAAGACCCAGTTTATGTAATTGACACACAAATCTAGGAAGTACATAAACGCAAGATAGCCACTTACCTTCACAAAACACAGAGGGAGAAAGGCAACATAGTAGGCACTGAAGAGAGAGTTGAAAAGAACTTCCTTGATTCTGTGGTTGAAATCTGCTTTCAGACATTCTACTTCATTGCGTATGAGGTCTGGAGATAGGGGGCAGCTGTGGGTGGGGATGGGCGTGGCATTATTAAACTGTTCTTTCAGAGACTCCAGCAATAAGGAGAGGAAGTCTTTGGATTTGGCCAAGCCACCCACAGCTGAGGCACTTTCCTCTACAGCCTGGTGCTGTATCACATAGTTAAAGTCTGTGAGAAGAAGATGAGCTCTACTATCTTGGTGAAAACAGCAGAGAGGAACATAGACACCAAACCTGCAGAACAAGGTGAATATGAAAATGGTGCACATTTTCCACAGATGCCACTTAAGATAAAAACTTTAAAGTATTATCAATAAAATATCATGATTCATTAGAGTTAACATAACTCAAAAGGGGCCTTTGGTGATGGTAAACTCATTATTTGGGAAATTCTTTAACTTCTTTCTACTAAAGCAATACACATTCCTTGTAGAATAAGAAATAACGGAAAATCACAAGGCAAAATATAAATAATCTAGAAATAATTGTTTTTATAATTTTCATAATTAGATATGCATTTTTCTAATGTATAAAAATAGACTTTATACTTTTTTTTTTACATATTGGCCCAATACAGTAGAAGTTGTTTTGTATTCTGCTGTTTTAACTTTATATACATATGTAGTGAGCATTTTTTCATCTATTAAGTATTTTTCTGGGACAATTTTTTTAATGCATTTTTAATATTCTCACATAAATGTACCATAATTTAGCCATTTTTCCCTTGTTGGATATTCAGCCTGTTTCTTCTTTTCTCTACTATAAATAGCAGTGTGATAAGCATTCTCCTACCCACCTTTCTGTGCACATCTGGTGGTTTTTCACATGGCTTGCCCCTCACCTTGAACGTCCTTTACTTAGTGAGGGCTCCTCTGCCTCTCCAATACATTGTCCCCCACACTCACTCCAGTACTCCTAGTCCCCTTTTCCTGATTAATTTTCTCCACAGAATTTACTGCTCCAACCCTCAGTACACACCCCTATAAGTACATGGGCACAAACATTTAAACATATGCTCTGTGAGGCAGAATTTTTTGTCTGCTTAATTTACTACTTCCCCAAGTCCTCATTAAGTAACTTCTACATTGTGACTTAGGTATTGTAGAAACAATGGTTGCTTTACTGATATAAACTCAAAAACTAACAGATGACACTTTCATAGATTTCTATAGAGGACATTTTATTAAAAAATTAGCATTTGACACTTGTTACAGTTTTCTGTAGAGTAGAAAGGATGAGCTTGTACTAAGTAAAAGGATGCTTAACAGGGATCTGTAAGTAGCTTAGGGATCTACCATGAGTGGCTTGTTTAATTAGTAGGGTGGAAGAACTAGGGGTAGAAAATTCAGGCAGAAGAACTCAGAAATGCACAAAGTCATAAAGGCCAGAGAAGGTTATAAGAAGTTCATTATTGCTGAAATACAGACTACATATGTAGGAGTGGGGGGAGAGACTGAGGTATGTGGTAGATTGTGATGATTGCCACAAATCATCTTTATCCATTCTTGTATTCTCATCCTTTGGTACATAACTGCAGAGCCCTTGTTCTGTGAGCAAGGTAATCTGTCTTACCCCTCATAGCCAACTCAACTACGTTACTTGTTTTGGCCATTATATTAGCAGACATGCTGCAATCACAAGCACAAAAGAGGCATGTACATTGGCGCCTGTACTCTTCCAACTGCCATTTTCATGTTACCATGTCCAGACTAGCCTGCTAGAGAATGAGAGACATGTGCAGCAATGCTGAGTTGTCCCAGTTGTGTAAAATGACAGTCAATCAACCCCAAGATATGTGATTAAGCCCAGCTAAAGTAAAAAAAAAAAAATCTCTTGGGCCACAGTGGCTCAGCAGGCAGAGTTTTCACCTGCCATGTTGGAGACCCGGGTTCGATTCCCAGTGCCTGTCTACGCAAAAAACAAAACAAAACAAAACTCTCTACTTCCAACTGACCACAGATACATGTATCATAAATACATACTTAATTTTAAAACTGAAGTTTAAAGAAGGTAAATATAATTAAACCTAAAACTTATTTAAACTACATGCTTATCTCATTGTTTTACTTTAGAATGAGCAAGTTTCTTTATAATATATCTAAATTAAAACGAAAAAGTTTGCTGACAGTGATGGTTAGGTTCATGTGTCAACCTGGCCAGGTTATGCTGCCCAGTTGTTTGGTTAAGCAAACACTGCCCTACTTGTTGAGGATACTTCATGAACTTAAATCATCATTATACTGATTGCATCTATGGCTGATTATATCTACGAACAATGGAGGTGACTGCTATCAGCAATGAGACGCATTTCATTCAGTCAGCTGAAGGCTTTAAAAGGGGAAGTGATTATTTTAGCAGTCAGAAGAGAGAATTTACAACTCTACTTCAGCTGACTAGGGTTCTCCTGGAGAATTCAAAAAACTTCACTAGAGTTACCAGCTTGCAGCCTGTTCTACAGAGTTTGGATTCGTGCAACTCCACAGTTGTGTGAGACAATTTTACAAAATCTTATAATATTTACAGTTATCTCTTGTCAGTTCTGTTTCCTTTAATAATTCTGACTAATACACTGACCATTCTGATGACGGAAATTACCTTAAACATGGCCGAATTTTCCTTGATATAACCATTTGAATCAGATATGGTTAACATTCTGAATCAGACACAATTAACCTTTTAATTGATTCAACCAGCTATTGTTTGGTAAACACAATAACTAAATCACAATTTAGCTGAAATGTTAATGTAGAAGTATAGAAATAATTGATGTAAAATACATATATACCTTATAAGAAACTTGAGTCATAAAAAATGCTTATAACATCAAAAATTCATTGTGTAGGAAAAAAGGTAACATTAACAATTTTGGTTTCTAAGTATCTGAAACAATTGTTTAAACTGAAAATATAAGCATATCTACCACAGTACAATCAACAGACTCTCCCTGCCAACCTTGCCTGCACAATATCTGATTATACCTTAATTTTTTTTTCACAATCACACAGTCACAATACAAAAGCTATATCATTATACAATCATTTTCAAGAAACACAGCTATTGGAATATAGCTCTACATTTTCAGGCACTTCCCTCCAGCCTTTTCAATATACCTTAACTAAAAAGGTGATATCTATATAATGTATAAGAATAAATCCCAGGATAGCCTCTCAACTGTTTGAAATCTCTCAG
This sequence comes from Tamandua tetradactyla, assembly GCF_023851605.1. NCBI lineage: Eukaryota > Metazoa > Chordata > Mammalia > Pilosa > Myrmecophagidae > Tamandua > Tamandua tetradactyla. The sequence goes on along the minus strand of NC_135336.1, from coordinate 26,621,813 downwards.
CCACTGACACTTTGTCTTATTTTTCTCTTCCCTCTTTTGGTTGAGAAGGATTTCTCAATCCTTTGATGGTGAGTCCCAGCTCATTCTAGGATTTCTGTTCCACATTGCCAGAAAGGTTCACACCTGTGGGAGTCATGACCCACATAGAGAAGGGGAGGGCAGTGTACACCTTAATTTTACACTATGTGACTACCCATATAAATGAATGCATTGATTCACTGTAAATGGTATAAAGGAGTGGTTCTCAAATGAGTACACATCAGAATCAGCTGGAGGGTTTATTAAAATACAGATTGCTGGGCTCCATACCCAGAGTTTCTGATTCAGGTCTGGGGTAGATTCTGAGAATGTCTATTTTTAACAACTTTCCCGGTGACACTGATGCTGCTATTCTAGGAACCAACACTTTGAAACTACTATATATAGTAATGGTTATGATAAGGACTCAGAAACAAAAGACCTGAGTCTTTTTCACTTACTAAATGTTGAACCATGGGAAAGTTTTTAAATCTCTTAACCTGTCTTTGCTTTGTCTTAACCTGCCAATTTTCTACTAATAGCCACATGTTCTGTTCTTCCATAGCAACAGATTTTTTAGTTGAGCAGTAGGTTGTTCAATTAAAGACTTAATTTCTCAGACTCTCTTATGGCTATATATGGCTTTTTTTTTTTTAATTAGAGAAGTTCTGGGTTTACAGAAGAATCATGCATAAAATACAATACTCCCATATATCACCCTATTATAAACACTTTGCACTGGTATGGAACACTGTTATAATTCATGACAGCACATTTTTATAATTATATTATTAATTATAATCCATGATTTAACTTAGGCTTCATTGTTTGTATAGTGAAGTTCCATGGATTTTTTTAAAAAAATTTATTGTTACAATATATACAATCTAACATTTCTCCTTTTAATCACATTCAGATATATATATTTCAATACTGTTAATTATGTTCACAATGTTATGCTATCATCACCAGCATCTATTGCCTAAGCATTTCCATCATTTCAAATAGGTACCTTGTGCATTTTAAGCCTTAACTTCCTATTTCCTATCCCCACCCCCAACCTATATTCTAGATTCTGATTTTGTTTGTATATTCTAATTGCTTCATATCATTGAGATCAAAATATTTGTCCTTTTGTGTATGACTTATTTCACACAACATGATGTCTTCAGGGTTCATCTATGTTGCTCTATGTTTCAGGATTCCATTACTCTTTACAGCTGAATAGCATTTCATTGTATGTATATACCACAATTTAACCCTTCATCGGTTGACAGTCACTTGGGATGCTTCCATCTTCTGGCAATTGTGAATAATGCCTCTAAGAACATCAGTGTGTAATTATCTGTTCAGGTCCCTGCTTTTAATTATTTTGGGTATATAATACGTAGTAGTGGGATTGCTGGGTCATATGGTAACTCTACACTTAGTTTTCTGAGGAACTACCAAACTGTCTCCCACAGTTGTTGCATCATTTTCCCTTGTCACCAGCAATGAATGGGTACTCCTATTTCTCCACATCTTCTCTGACATTTGTTAATAGCAGCCATTCAAAGCCACCACATTGTGGTTTGATTTGCATTTACCTGATAGCTATTGTGCTGGTTTGCAAATATTGTGTACCCCAGAAAAGCCAGGTTTTAATTCTGACCCACTCTTGTGGAGGCAGCTGTTTCTTTTAATCCTAATTCAATACTGTAGGGCAGTAACTTTTAATTAGGTTATCTCCACGGAGACGTGACACACACAATTGTGGGTGTTACCTTTTGATTACATGGAGATGTGACTATACCCATTCCAGGTGGGTCTTGATTAGTCTACTGGAATCCTTTAAACGAGAAAACATTTTGGAGAGAGTCAGAACCAATAAAGCCAACAGAAACGACAGAAGCAACAGAAGTCTCAGAGCCAACAGAAACTTAACAGAAGAGCTGACACACATGTTGACACATGGAGAACTGAAATATGGATGTCTGGAGCTGCCTGGAGCACAACAGATGTTGCCTTGAGATGTTAAGCAAGCCAGAACCTGGAAAAAGCCAAGAGATGAAAGCCAGCCCCAGAGAAGCAAAGTGAGGATTGCCCACAGGAATAAAGGCTGAAAACAATGGAACCCAGGAGCAAGTGACCAGCTGAAGTAGGCATATGACTTCCCAGCTGACAGAGCTGTTCCAGATGTATCAGCCTTTCTTGAATTAAGGTATCCTTCCCTGGATAGCCTCGGTGTGGATATTTTTATAGGCTGAGAACCGTAAACTCATAACTTTTAATGGCATTCCAGCAGCTCTTACAGAGTAATACAGCTACTGATGTTGAGCATCTTTTCATGTATTACATATTGTTTTAACATTAGTTCTAGAGGTGGGATAAAGTGGTAAGCCAAACTTCTAGGTCATACCCTCTCCCTCCCTCTGCTAGAGAGGGTAGAGCACAAAAAAAAGATTGGAGCCTGTGGTAGGAAGCTACCCTATTCCAAAAAAAGCTAGAATACAGGTAGAAACTTTCTCAAACAACTGTTCTGGGGATCTAGAGACCAAGGGAGTAGTGTACCATATCCAGAGCAGGATGAAGAGACTTGAGAAACTGAAGTGAAGAACAGTGACTAACTTGCTTGGCTGCAGCTACTGCTGCCTGTGCCCCACTTTTGAGGTAAGTTGCTTCAGGTCAGTCTGGTCCCTGCGGGCTGCTGTGGATTGGGAGGGCTGCAGAAATCCTCCTTCCCAAGAACAGAGGTGGACACAGGCCAGTACTGATTCAGCGATTAGCTGATGAATTTAGACTGTGGGTCCTGCTGCTTTAGCCTGTCACAGACAAGCACCACTTTGCCATTGTTTCGACCTGCATCAGAAGCAAAGCTGGCAGGAGGCTAAAATTACCCAGGCTTCTTAGAGTTACAGAGAATAGGCTGTTGAAGAGTGCCATCTGCTGGAAAGGTGAGGAAAGTTCAACCTTGAAGAGCTAGAAAAAAAGGCTTTTTGGCCTCTTTCGTGACCCTTTCCCCAGGCTCCTTTGGAACTAGTCTGAACACTTGTGTGGATTCCTGCCCCTGCTTTGCCTGGGAAACACGGATGAACCAAGAGTCAGAGAAGACCCTTAACATAAACCCAATTAACAACAAAATCCTCAAGAGAAACTGATCTTTGGAATAACCTCATCAAGATAATCATATGCCCAGATATCAGCCAAAAATTACAAGCCACATAAAAAACAAGAAGATTTGGCTGAGTCAACGGAACAAACTAAAAAGTAGGAGGAATACAGAATTTGCAACAATTGATCAAAAATGTTCAAATAAATCTCCTAAATCAATTCAAGGATATGAAGGAAAATAAGCCTAAACAGATAAAGGTTATCAAAAAGACACTAGGTAAGCACAAGGAAGAATCTGAAAGCATGCAAAGAAAACTAACAGAACTTATGGGAACGAAAGGCATAGTAAGAGATTAAAAGTATATTAGAGGTCCTGCACCAGGGAAAGGTGGGAGCTGGTAGCTCAGGCCAGGAAAGCCCAAATGACAGCAACAGTGGCCCAGTGGCAGCAGGATGGGCTTGGTCTGGGGCGCGCAGTGGTGTTTGGTGACTCACGCCTACCCAGGCTGCAGTGAGAGTGAGTGATTTGCTAGGCTCCCTCCTCCTATTACTGCTATGATGGGGTGGTAGATGACCCTGGATGGATGGAAATCCTAATGACAGTCTCCAAATTTACCTCTGTACCATGAGTGCAAAGCCTCAGCATTTGAGAAGGAAATTGGTACAGAACAGTTTCCAGTCAACAAGTTCTATTTTGGATCATTCAACTTTGGGAATACCTGCCACTGCAGTTCAGTTCTTCAAGCGCTTTATTTTTGTCATCCATTTCGTGAAAAAGTTCTAGCATACAAGAGTTAACCTAGGAAAGAGAACTTTTGTACATGTTTAGCAGATCTCTTTCACAGAGTGGTCTCGTAGAAGAAAAAGGTTGGAGTAATACCTCCTAGGAAGTTCATAACAAGATTATGGAAAGAAAATGAGCTTTTCAACAACTACATGCAGCAAGATGCCCATGAATTTTTATATTACATAATAAATACAATTGCTAATATTTTATAAGAAGAGAAAATGCAAGAAAAACAAAATGCCCATTTACCAAATGGTATACTGACAATGAAAGCAATAACAGCAGACCCAATATGGGTATATGAAATTTTTCAGGGAACATTAACGAATGACATCAGATATCTTACTTGTGAAACTTAGCAGCAAAGATGAAAATTTTTTAGATCTTTCTGCTGATGTGAAATGAAACACATCAATTACTGCTTAACGAATTTTAGCAACGAAGAAATCCTCTGTAGTGAAAACAAATATGACTGTGAAACACAGCAAACAGGAAGCATACAACAGATGAAAGTTAAAAAACTGCCCATGTGTTATTCAAGCTTCAGCCAGATACTGCAAACGGCCATATCTGTTGGGATGGCTGTGGCACATTTTACATATTGGAATAAAAAGTTCTATAAATTATATAAACAAAGTAAATACTCTAAATTAACTTCCACTTTTAGGTCATGTGGCTTCTGTCTTATTCACAGATAAACAGAAGATGAGACAGTTCATCAAAAAGAGACCTATCTTTTTGACAAGGAATACTTAAAGGAATTCTGCACGTTGAAAGAAGAAACAGGACAGAGAAGCTCAGAGGAGAGTATGGAAGTTAAGATTATCACTAAGGGTAACTAAAAGGGTAAAAAGAGACAAAAGTATTTATATGGCATAGAAAAGGCAAAGGATAAAATGATTGAAGTAAGTACTGCCTTTATAGTAATAACAATGGCTGTTAATAGATTAACTTCCTCAATCAAAAGACAAAGATTGGAAGAACGGATTTAAAAATATGATCCATCTATTTGCTATCTACAAGATTTGCTATCTACCTTCAGCCCAAGGATAAAAACAGGTTGAAAGTGTAAGGCTGGAAAAAAGATATTCCAAAGAAACAGTAAAGAAAAAAGATCTGGGGTAGCTATACTAATATTGGACAAAATTAACTTAAAATGAAAAACTGTTGTAAGAGACAAAGAAGGACATAATAAATTAATAAAAGGGGCGAACTACCAAGAAGAAATAACTATTGTAAATATTCATGCACCTAACCAGGGTGCCCCAAAACACATGAAGCAAACAATGCCAAGACTGAAAGGAGGAATAGATGTCCCTACAACAATATTTGTGGATTTTAATACAACACTCTTATCAATAAATAGAACATCCAGACAGAGATTAATAAGGTAACAGAGAATTGAGTAATTTTTTTATTTTAATGCAGTTTTATTGATGTATGTTATATATCCACGTACCATGTAATCATTCAAACTGTACAATCACTGTTTCACAGTATCATCATATGGCTGCGCATTCATCATCACAATGGACTTTTTTCTTTTTTATGAAAAATAACATACAACAAAGCAATCAATTTCAAAGCACACCACAGCAATTAGTTGTAGAAAAAATTTCAGAGGTTGTTATAGGTTATAATCCCACAGTTGTTGGTTTTTACCACTAGCTGCTCCAAGACACTGGAGACTAAAAGAAATATCTATATAATGATTCAGCCATCATACTCATTTGTTACATCCTACCTTTTCTGTATAACTCCACTATTTCCTTTGATCTTTCTTCCACTCTTCATTGTTATTTGGGCTATGCCCATTCTAACTTTTTCATGTTGGAAGGGGCAGTTGACATTAAGGGATGTGAGACAGAACTAGGTGATGTTCTGGAGAGGCTGGCCCCTCTGCATTTCAAGACTTACCAGGCCTAGGAATCCACTTGGAGGTTGTAGACTTCTGGAAAGTAGTCCTAGTGCATGGAATTTTTGCAGAATCTCATATGAAGCCCTAGGTGTTCTTTAGGGTTAGCAGGAATGGTGTTGGTTGGTATGCCAGTTTGAAACAATTATGTACCCCAGAAAAGCTATGTCCTTTGATCCTCATTTAATACTGCTGGGTGGGACCTTTTTGATTATCTCCACGTAGATGTGACCCACCCAATTGTGGGTGGTAACTTTTAATTTCTTTTCTTTTTTTTTTTTTACATGAGCGGGCACCAGGAATCGAACCTGGGTCCTCTGGCATGGCAGGCAAGCGTCTTTGCCTGCTGAGCCACCGTGGCCCGCCCAGTGGGTGGTAACTTTTGACTAGATAATTTCAGGGAGATGTGTCTCTACCCATTCAAGTTGGGGTTGCTTACTGGAGCCTTTTAAGAGGGAATGATTTTGGAAAAAGCTAGAGCCCATGCAGCCAAAGACCTTTGGAGATGAAGAAGGAAAATGCCTCCAGGGACCCTCATGAAACAAGAAGCTGGAAGAGAAAGCCAGCAGACATTGCCATGTGTCCTCCCCGCTGAGAGAAACCCTGAACTTCATCAGCCTTTCTTGAGTAAAGGTAACTTCTTGTTGGTGCCTTAATTTGGATATTTTCACAGCCTTAGAATCACAAACTTGCAACTTAACAAATTCCCCTTTTAAAAAGCTGTTTTGTTTCTGGTACATTGCACTCCAGCAATTTCAAACCAGAATAGCTGGGGGTTGGTAAACCATAATAAATAGTAATATCTAGCTGAAGCTTGCATAAGAGTAGCCTCCAGAGTAGCCTCTCAACTCTATTTGAACTCTCTCAGCCACTGAATCCTTATTTGATACACTTCTTCCACCCCTTGTGGTCAGGATGGCATTGTTGATTCCACGTGCCAGGACCAGGCTCATTCATGGGAGTAACCTCTCATGTTGCCAGGAAGACCTTCACCCCTTGATGTCATGTCCCACATAGCAGGGAGGATAATGATTTCACTTGCAGAGAAAAAGGCCACACCTGAGCAACAAGAGAGGTCCTTTGGAAGTAAATCTCAAGCATAACTATAGGTAGGCTAAGCTTCTCTGCTACATAAATAAGCTTCACAAGAGCAAGCTTCAAGATCAAGGTCTTGGCCTATTGACATGGGAGTCCCTTATATTTGACAAGGTATAAGGGGTTTCCCTGGTGGTAAATTCTCTCCCATCCCTGAAGGGATTTAGCCAATACTATTTTTTTTCCATTTTTTAAATTAATTTTTTAACTTTTTAAACAAATATAACAATAAACAAATGCAAACATTCTTAACTTATGATCATTCCATTCTACATATATAATCAGTAATTCACAATATCCTCACATAGTTGCACATTCATCATCGTGATCATTTCTTAGGACATTTGCATTAAGAATTGAGTAATTTAATAAATGACATATTTCTAACAGACATAGCTAGAACAATGGGCCCCAAATAAGTACACTATAAATTATCCTCAAGTGTGCATGGATCATTCTCCAGGACAGGTCACATGCTGGGTCACAAAACAGGTCACAATAAATTAAAAAAGAATAAAATTATACAAAGCGCTTTCTCTGATCATAATGGAATGAAGCTGGAAATCAACAAAAGACAGAATCGTAAACTTCACAAAGATATGGAGATTAAATAACACATTCAAACAATCGAAGGAAAAATTACAAGAGAACTTGGTACAATTCTTGAGACAAATGAAAATGAGAATATAACACATCATACTTATGGGATGCAATGAAGGCAGTGTTGAGAGAGAACTTATAGCCCTAGATACCCTACATTAAAAAGAGTGAAAGAGCTAAAATCAAAGACCTAACTCCCCACTGGAGAAACCAAAAAAAAAAAAAAAACAAAAAACTGCATACTAATCCCAAAGCAGGCAGGAGGAAAGAACAAAGATTAAAGAAGAAACAAATGAAATCGAAAACAAAATAACAGCAAAGAGAGAAGTTCAGGAAAGTTGGTGGAGTAGGGAAGGTGGATTCACTCCTGCTCTGTGGAACAAGAAAGGGTACAGAAAAATGACCAGGATTGCAGTTCTGGGGTGTAAATGATCAGAGACATCAGGACAGGAAGAATAGGGTGAATCTGTTTGGCTGTGACCCCAGTGGGGGCAGGTGGTAGCACATGGGGAAGTGTGGGTCCAAGGGAGCGGACCAACCCTTCACTCCATCTTGCCCCAGCAGCTAGTTTGGGAAACTTCCACGCATGACTCTTCAGCCAGCAGTACCTGTAGGGAACCCAGAGTACGCCTAGTTGCCTGCAGGAAGTTGCTCTGTGAGGCACTGAGACCAGCCATCCTACCGGGTGTCACAAATAGCTATTCTGTCTGGTCTGTGAATGGTGGCTCTGCTGCATGCCAAGTGCTGAGATCAGCTGACCAGTCATGTGCATTAGGACCACCTGCTCTGCCGCCCTCTGTCAGGCACGCCATGTCAAGAACTGACCTGGGTGTTGCAGTCGGAAAGACGCAGGCCCAAGAGGAAGAGTGGCTCAAGAGTGCCATCTGCTGGGAAGAACCAGTAAGTGTTGTTTGGCAAATTCTCTATTTACCTAGTTTTTTTTTTTCTTCTGTGGGCACCAGTCTTAGCTCATTTCCAATATATCTTGGGTTATCTCCTCTGGCCACAGGGCCTACTATTATTGAAGAGTTTTTTTGTATTGTTTTTATTTTGGTGCTTGAGCCAGGAATTGAGCGCAGGTCTCCTGCATGGAGGGAGGGGGTTCTACCACTGAACTACCTGCGCAACCCCGAATAGCTTTTAATAGACCCTCAAGTAGACCCGTGTCCCCTCCACAAGATCTGGGCCTTGGTTTGGCAGGGAAATACTGACATACTAAGTGCAAAAGATCGTCAATGCAAATCCAACAAATATAAAACCTAAGATGAGTAGAAGAAATCAACCTGCAAAATAACGTTATTAAAATAATCAAATGCCCCAAAAGCAACAGAAAATCACAAAGCACATGAAGATACATGCAGACATGGCCTAGCCAAATGACCAAATCAAATTTCAGGCAGGCACATGGAATTTGGAACAAATCAAGGCTATTTATAATGACATAAAGGATATCAAGAAGACATTGGAAGAGCATAAAGAAGAATTTGAAGAATAAATAGAAAAACAGCAGATCTCACAGAGATGAAAGATATTGTAGACCAAGTTAGAAATATACTAGAGATACATGGAACAAGAGTCAATGAAGTGAAAGGTAGAATAAACAAACTAGAATATAGGACAACTGAACTCAAGCATAGAGAACAACAAATGGCAAGAAAGACGGAAAAAATGGAAACGGATTTCAGGGAAATGATACACAATGCACAGTGCTCAAATATATGAATTCGATCAGTGTCCCAGAAGGAGAACAGAAGAGTGAACGGCTAGGAAGGTAAGTTGAAGAGAAAATGGAGGAAAACTTCTCTACCATTAGAAAAAAAAGAATATACAAATCAAAGCCCAAAGAACCCCAAATAGAATAAATTCAAACAGTTCTACTCCAAGACACATACTAATCAGAATGTCAAATTCTGAAAAGCAGAGAAAGTTCTGAAAGCAGCAAGAGAGGAACGGTTCACTACATTCAAGGCAAACCACATAAGACGGAGTTCAGGGCAGCATGGAGGCAAGAAGGCAGTGTACGATATATTTAAGATTCTGAATGAGAAAGCGTTCCAGCCAAGAATTCTGTATCCAGCTAAGTTGTCCTTCAAAATTGAGGGAGAGATTAAAATCTTCTCAGAGAAGCAAAGGGTGAATGAATTTGTCAACCAGAGACCTGCCGTACAAGACATACTAAAGGGAATCCTGTCAGCTAAAAAAAAGACAGGAGAGGGCGATCTGGAGGAGGGCATAGAATTGAACAGTATTAGTAAGGGTATTTTAAAAGATAAAACAAGAATGAAAATAAAATATATATATAATGAAAAGATAATATATATATATCTGACAAATAAAAACTAAAGGATAAGATGGTAGATTCAAGAACTGCTTTTACAGTAATAACTTTGGATGTTAACAAACTAAACTCACCAATCAAAAGAGACTGGCACCCGGTGCCTGCCTATGCAAAAAAAAAAAAAAGACTGGCAGAATGGATTAAAAATAGAATCCATCTATACACTGTTTACAAGAGACACATCTTAGAACCAAAGATACAAATAGATTGAAAGTGAAAGCTGTAACCAAAAGAAAGAAGGAGTAGCTATACCAGTATCAGATAAAATAGACTTTAAATGTAAAGACATAAGAGACAAAGAAGGACACTATATATTAATAGAAGGGACAATTCACCAAGAAGAAATAACAATCATAAATGTTTATGCTCCCAATTAAGGAGATCTAAAGTACATGAGGCAAACATTGACACTGAAATAAAAAGCATCCAAATTGGAAAGGAAGAAGTACAATTTTTATTATTTGCAGACATGATCTATGCTTGGTAAACCCTGAGAAATTTATGACAAAGCTACTTGACCTAATAAACAAACTCAGCAAAGCGGTGGAATACAAGATTAATGTACAAAAATCAGTAATGTTACTATAACAAACAATGACCTATCTGAGGAGACAAGGGAAAATTTTAATCAGAATAGCAAGCAAAATAATCAAGTATCTATGAATAAATTTAACCAGGGATGTCAAGGACTTAAACTCAGAAAACTAAAAACACTGCTAAAAGAACTTAAAAAATGACCTAAATAAATGGAAAGAGATTCCATGCTCATGGTTAGGAAGGTTGAATGTTGTTAAGATGGCAATTCCACCCAAATTGATCTACAGAGTCAATGTAATACCAAAGAAAATTCCAACAACCTACTTTGAAGACTTGGGAAAGCTGGCTATCAAATTTATTTGGAAGGGATAGAGACCCTGAATAGATAAAGATATCCTAAAAAAAGATGGGTGAAGTGGGAAAATTAACACTTCCTGACTTTAAAGCTTAGTATAAAGCCACAGTGGTCAAAACTGCATGGTACTAGCACAAAGAAAAGTACTGACCAATGGATTCGAAACAAGAGTGTGGAGACAGAGCATCAAATCTATGGTTAACTGACCTTAAACAAGGCCCCAAATCTACTGAACTGGGACAGAATAGCCCTTTCAATAAATGGGCATGGGAGAACTGGTTATTAATAGCTAAAAGAAAGAAAGAGGACCCCTACCTGACATTCTATAAAAAATTAACTCAAAATGGATCAAAGACCTAAATATCAGAGCCAGTACCACACAACTCCTAGAAGATAATATAGGGAAACATCTGTAAGACCTAGTAGTATTAGATAGCTTTTTAAACGTTATACCCAAAGCACAAGCAATGAAAGAAAAAAATAGATAAATGGGAACTCCTTAAAATCAAAAACATACACTCACACTGTACATGAGAGGAACAAACTTGTAACCTTTTTAAGCCACTTTTATTTTGGACCTATGTCATGGCAGACCTAAATATACTAACTACGTCTTGGATAACTGCAATGATTTTATGAGGCGACATTTATAAGTACCTAGCCCAGCACTTAGCACATAATGAGAGAGCAATAAATGGTAGCTATTAACATTCTATGAAGAAAGTATTAAACAAATGTATAGAAGCTAAACTGTTCAAAGAAGTTTCTTTAATATGTGAATATGTACAATGAGGTACCACTACAAATCCACCAGAGCAGTTGAAATGTTAAAAACGGGTAACATTAAATGCTGGCAAAGATGTGGAGCAACCAAAACTCTCACAGTATTGGTTAGAAAATAAAATGATGCACTCTGTTTAGAAAAATATAGTAGAATCATAAAAACTAAGCGTATTCCTACTTATGACCTAGCAATTCTACTCCTAGATATGTACCTATGAAAATAAAATGTGTTATAAGAATTGCACAAAAGTATTCACAACGTTTATTTCTAATAGCCAAAGTGGAAATAACCCAAGTGTCCAAAAACAGGAGAATGAATTAACAAAGTGTGGTATATTCACACAATGGAATAATCACACAACTACATGGATGAATCGTAAAATCATTAAGCTGAGTGAAAGAAGCCTTATACAAAAGTTTATGAACTGTCTGATTCCATTTATATGAAGTTCTAGAACAGGCAAACTAATCTATGGTGAAACAAATCACCATAGTGGTTGCTTCTGAGGTTAATGGGGGTGGAGCTTGGGACATCACATGAAGGAATCTTCTGGGGTAATAGTAATACACTACATTTTGATAGGGGTCTGAGTTACATAGTAACAGGTATTTATCAAACCTCAGCAAATGTACACTTGTGTGAATTTTTATAAAATATTGAACTAGAGTTAATGACATGCATTTGCTGAAGCACTTAAGGGGAAGTGAACTGAAGTCTGCAATTCAACTCTGAAAGGCACCAAAAGTGAGATGGATTGATGGATGAAAAAAGGGATGGATGGATGGATGGATGGAAAGGTATGTGTTAAGTTTATTATAGTAAAATATTAATGGGTAGAATCTAGGTGGTAGCTATACAGGTATCTGCTGTAAAATTCTTTCTTTTTTTTAACATTTTTTATTAATTAAAAAAAAATTAACAATGTAAAATTCTTTTAACCTGTGTGTTTAAGCCTTTTTATAATAAGATGTTGCCCTCTCCACAAAAAACAAGTCTTCAGGTTTAAGTATGGCATTATTTTCTCACATGAGTCCAAAGAATCAAAGTAATTTAATCAAAAGGATAAAACTGGTTAAACCAATTCATTCAACTAAAATTAATCACCATATTTATCCCAAAAGGGGTCTTTATTTGTAAAAATAGAACTAATTAAAATATTCTCCACTAGGAAGGTAGTCATATGTTCTGGTTTTCCCAATACAATCCTGGTTTAGGCGTCTTGTCAGGATATCTCATTCAGTTATGCTAAATTGGATAAAAAGTATCTCAGTTTATAAAATAATTATATGGTGGCCTTATCCACTGATTTTCCAATTTCCTGAACTTTTTGTTTATGTTTGAAGAATTTCATTTTTCCTCTTTTATACTACCTCTTGCCTGATCCAAATATTTTCTTAAGACTTACTAATGAAATAGTAAAATAGGAGTACTCACGGGTAACCAAGGAAAAGGAGATTGAGGACTGAATGGCTCCGGAAGAGATTGACGAGGGTCCAACAAAGCACCCATCCACACAAAGTGAGTAGCACCAAGCGAGCTGATATCAGAACCATGTAGTGAATCATAGATGCTGCACCCGCCTTAGTGGCCTGAAAATTTGGAAGCCCAAAACAACAAACATTTTATAAGTGATCTTATTCAAAAGTAATGAGACACAAGTAAAAAGGTGGTAAGTTTAGTAGAAGCTAAACTGTACCTTAAAAAAAAGAAACAAAGAAAAAGGAAGACAATGCCCTTATCTTTCTCATTCCTGAAGATTCAGACTTCTCCAGGAACAATTGTTTCTTCCTTGTATTCCTGTACTGCCTTACACAGACCTCAAGTTTTTATATCATCTAATTATTTGTTTACATTGGGCTCTTCCATGTATGTCCACAGATCACATTCATCAGAATCACCTGGACTGCATACTGAACATGCAAATTCCTAACTACTTCTCTCCCCAAATGAAGGGATTCAAAATCTTGATTTAAGGAACGGTATTGTAACAACTCATACAGGTTTTTTTATTTTTATGTACATAAAGATGGTGAGCTGCTAATTTACCTATCTTACTTCCCACTAGACTCTAACGCCTTCAATGGCAACATTTCTATTTTTCTTTGAATCTTCAACGTCAATCTATTTGTGGAAATAATGGTTAATAAATTACTGAAGTTTCAAAAATTAGATCTTTGACATACCTTTATATAAATAAAAATTTCTTTAACTTTTACAAACATGGAATTAATGCACAATTTCTTCCAAGTCTTTGTCACAACTGTTCAAATATTGTTGTTTTTTTTTTTTGCTCTGAGAAGAGTCGCTTAAATTTATTTTTGTTTAACTGATTTTATACCCTTATTCTTGGCAAAAAAAACAGGTATCACAGGATCATGGTTATGTCATGGCTTACATTTTAGGTAAGGTTACAGGTTCAGGGAAGCAAAGCGAAAGTACACGTTCTGATTTTCTTAGGAACATGTACATAAGATTTCGATAGCAGCAAGATATTGGCTTAAGCCGCAGACATTGTGTTTGCAGTTTTTCTGAGTTTAGACTTTCTGTTCCTATTATTCTACAGGTGAGGCTATATGTCAAGACCTATTTTAATCTGGTTTATGATTAAAAGGTTACATTGTCTACTTAGATTTTTTATTGTTTCATTAGCATGGACCGGCGCCGAGGTGGGGGAGATTGGGTGGTGATAGGTATCAGTTTTTCTTATTCCTTTATTTCCTCTTGAAGTTTTTGGACAGGTTCCCTGAACCAGGGGCAGCATGTTAAACTCCATTTTAACTGTGATTTTACTAACTGTTGTAAAAGATCTCGTTTTGTTTTAGGCCCCAAAAAGACACCAAGGGGGGCTTGCTCTTCTAAGTTTTTCTATAAATGATAAAGAGTTAAATCTAACGTGCGTACCGTTGACATTTACAATTCTATGGCCATCTTCATTGTAAGCTCCTGTGTATGGTAATGGAGGGTCAGGGAATCTTTTTCCATTAACATTAGCTCCTTTAGGGGGTTCCCACCATTTTTCTCCAATTTTATATTTCATATTAGGTGGTTCTTGCACGGTGGGAAGTAAATTTCTAGGATGGCTCAATGCAGGGTTTTTTAATTGTAATTGTTTACTCTCTATGGGGCACTTTTCTGCGACTTGTTCTAAAAGCACTCCTGCCTGCTGCATCTGCAGCATGACTTGCTTAATGGGGGCATCCCAATCTAATTTTTGCCAAACAGTCATTAGCAAAGTTTTGCAATTTGTATCATTTTTTCCAGTTCTCAATACAAAATTTTTTGCTTTCTGATTCGTTTTGATATAATGCTTGGAGAACAACCAGCAACAAGAAACACACAATTAGTGTCGTTAATCCCAGTATTTTTCTATTACACCATTTTATGCCTCGCCCTCTTTTGGGGCGTTGAAGGCCTTGCCTACCGCCCTTCCTTCCAGGGAACCATGTCAAACCGGGGAGGAAAAAGAGGACGCGGCAATACCTACCATGTACCAAGGACTGTATTTATCTAACACAAGCTGCTCAACTGGTGTCATTATTCATCCTCATGAGATATAGGACTTCAGAGGCAAAACACAAGACTGCTTCCAGTATAGTTGCCCCACACAATGTGAACTGCTATGCATACATCCATGTTCTCTGTGTGGCCACTGTGCCCTTCTTCCACCAGAGTTTAGGACCCATTCTGGTAGGATCCCTCAGGCCTGGCTTTGCCCAGCCTCCTGTGTCTTCTGAGATTGGTAAATGTGAACCAGTCAGCAAATTGGGCAGCTCTCAGGAAAGTCTGCACTGTGCTAGGTTCAAAAGTCCCCAGAATGCCTAATCCTAGTTCCTCTTCATCTCTGATGTCTGATAGTGGGTCTTTGTGAGATTTACTTTGTCCTTATTCCCCAACATAATGTTGTTTGGTATCATATCTCTAGGAACAATCCTCTTTTCCTTGTGTAGATACCAAAGAGCTAAGCACAGTTTCCAGAAATCTTTTGTAGTAGCGTACAACATTAGGATGATAAAGCTGTAACAGATGTGTTTTTGCTGCATTTTTCTGCTTGCTTGGTAAAATTAATTTTGCTATTGTATATACACCATTTTCCTGAAGAGAGAAAGTATTTTATTGTATTTCCCAAGGACTTAAATCTTCAGGCAAATGAAGCTGCTGGATCCAGCCTGCTGCATTTCCACTAGACAGACTTCCAATGGAAGAACGGTCAGATACAAAATTTTTATCTGTGGATGTACTCCAAGTACTCCCAGAGCTCCGGGCGCCTCCTCTGTGTCTCCCATGGGAAGAAACTGTTTTTCCTTCCTGTGGTTGTGATCTGTTCAAATATTCTTTAATCCCAAATTTTTAATTGACTAAATATAGTAAGAAAACATATTTGTCTGAACACGAAGTTATGCAATGCCATTTTCTTTCCTAAGGAGGAGAAAATAAGCAAAATACAGGGGGAAATGGCAGAGCCTTATAAGCTGTAAAACAGCAGAGTAAGAACCCAGAAAGGTGAAAACACTATGAATCAATAGTTTCATAGTTTTTAGTTTCATAAAAAGCTATGAATCAATAGTACATGGGAGGGGCAGGGCAAGATAGCAGCATAGTGAGGTGTGAAATTTAGTCCTCCCGGGTAGCTAGTAAATAGCTAAGAGCTGTGTGGAACAATTGTTTGGGGGACTTCAGTGACCGGACACATATTGTACAATAGTCTGGAACAGGTAGAACAGCCAAGATCCCATGTAAAACTGTAAGTCTTCATAGGAAAGCATGGAAGCTAGCACCCCACCCCCACTGGCATGGCAGGCTAAGTCAGAGTTTGTTCCCTGAAGGAAAAAGAAGCCCTCTCTACTAGAAGCAAGGAAGGTAGCTCAACCAAGCTCTAAATGAAGAATTAGTTAAGAAATCTGGACTGCTGAATACATGCTCCAAGCACAGATAAACCTGGAGCAAACATAAAAAAGGACCCAGAGGTTTCGCCCCAGCAGAGAGTGGGAAGGACTGACAAAACAAACAAACAGAGCTTTTTTGAGCTGGATGAGCTCAAAATACCAGAAAAGAGTACCTAGACCCCAGTATCAACTCCAACTCTGGACAGCAAACCTGAGGGGCTGGGGTCTGGCTCTGAAAAGGTTTTCTTTCTTCCCATTTTCACTTCTTAACAGCCCTTAAGATAGAATTAACAGCCCTTAAGATAGAATTGTTGGATTAGCAGGATTCAGCACTGCCCCAGGCAAGGGCAGAATTAACATATGTCTGAGAGACAAAGTAACTAGTCAAGTGTAGGAAATAATTTCCTAAAGGTTATATCTTTAAGTAGTCTCTACTGGGAGCAAAGGAAGGTACCCTAGCCAAGTTCCAATTGCAGTTTTAAATGTGGCAGAGAGGTGGGGCTGAGAGACAAAACATAAAATGAAATAAAGTAGAACAAAGGTGGAGAGTTTTAGAATCAGTTGAGCACAGAGTACTGAAAAACGGGGCAAATAGGGTGACTCTTGACAGGTGAACATTGGGGCTGGGAACTGATTCCTGTAAAAGGATTTCTTTCTTTCTTTTTTTTTTTTTTTTTTCCTAGTCTTCTAAAACGATTCTAAGTAGCTCATTAGAGAAAGACTCAGGCATTTTTCAATCGTCAACCCTGAAGGCAAGGAGGAAGTTATGGTAGGCCTAAGAGACAAAGTAACAAGTCGAATGAAGGAGATCATTCCCTATCTTCCCCAAGAAAAGGAGGGGCAGCAGGGCCCAGCTAAAGTGGCAACCCTCAATCAGAGAATTCAGATCCCAGG
Organism: Tamandua tetradactyla; assembly: GCF_023851605.1. Classification (NCBI taxonomy): domain Eukaryota; kingdom Metazoa; phylum Chordata; class Mammalia; order Pilosa; family Myrmecophagidae; genus Tamandua; species Tamandua tetradactyla. The sequence goes on along the minus strand of NC_135336.1, from coordinate 26,604,517 downwards.
GGTTAAGCCCTAAGTCTGCCTTCTACCTCAGCCTATGACTCAACCACGACGCTGGCAGGGAGGGACTGCTGAGAATTAAAGGTACCACATGACTTTATGCCAGTGGGGAGCTGCAGTCTGACAACTGATATGTGCTGGGCAGGAAAGGAAAAGCACAGAATCAATAGGCTTCATAGAAAGGTCTGACAACTTGCTGGGTCTCACCTTCAGGGAAACATGATACTGATTACATCCTCCTCCTGAGACCTGGCTTGTTTGGTCAGAGAAAATATGACTGGGGTTGATCATATCTGGGGAGACCCTCCTCAAAAAAAAAAAAAAAGGTTCCAAATAATCAGGGTAAGAATCAGAAAAACAAGAGGTGAAAAATTCTGATCAGTTAAATAGAAGCTATACTAGAGGTGTAGAATAAGTTGAACTGAATGCCAAAGAACAAAAAGAACAAAGCCAACCAACAAGAAACCTTAGTGAAAGAGTGAAAATGACCTCCAGAAGGAACTAATCATAGAAATCAGATACCTAGACACTAGTAAAAAAATTACAAGTCATACTAGGAAAAATTAAGATATGGTCAGTCAAAGGAACAAACTAATATTTCAAAAGAAATACAGGAGTTGAAACAACTAGTTAAGGATGTTCAAAGACACATGCAAAATCAAATGAATGAGTTGAGGGAAGACTGAGCAAAAGAGATGAAGGATATAAAGAAGACATATGGCAGACATAAAAAAAGAACTCTAAAGTTTGAAAAAACAAATTGCAGAACTTTTGGGAATGAAAGGCATAATCGAAGAAATGAAAACACAGTGGAGATATACAACAGCAGATCTGAAGAGGCAGAAGAAAGGATTAGTGAAATAGAGGACAGGACATCTGAAATCCTACACATAAAGGACAGATAAGGAAAAGAGTGGACAAATATGAGCAGGGTCACAGGGAATTGAATGACAACATGAAGTGCACAAATATATGTTTATGGGTGACCCAGAAGGAGAAGAGAAGAGAAAAGGGGCAGAAGGAATATGGAGGAAATAATCACTGAGAATTTCCCACCAATAGAACTCCTCCAAGACACTTACTAATCAGATTTTCAAACATCAAAGACAAAAAGGATTTTGAAAGTAGTAAGAGAACATGATCCTTCATATACTGTCCTTTAAAAATGGAGAGGGCAGGCCATGGTGGCTCAGCAGTTAGAGTTCTCGCCTGCCATATCGGAGATCCAGGTTCATTTCCAGGTGCCTACCCATGCAAAACAAAAAAAGAAGGAGGGAGGTGGGCAACGGTGGCTCACTGGCAGAATTCTCACCTGCCATGCCAGAGATCCACATTCGATTCCCGGTGCCTGCCCATGTAAAAAAAAAAAACAAAACGGAGAGGGCAGTGCGACGGTGGCTCAGTGGCAGAATGCTTGCCTGCCATACCAGAGACCCAGGTTTGATTCCCAGTGCCTGTCCATGCCAAAAAAAAGAGAAGAGTTTAAAATATCTTCAGAAAAGCAGACACTGAGAGAGTTTGTGAACAAAAGCCCTGCTCTACAAGAAATACTAAAGAGAACACTGTAGGCAGACAGGAAAACAACAGGAGAAAGGTTTGGAGAACAGTATAGAAACGAAGACTATCAGGAAGGTAAGACAGAATAAAGTCATATATAAGAAAGCTTTTACATGAGGAAAACAAATGAATGTCAACACTGTAAGGTATTAAAAATGGGATGGTATATAGAAAAAATACAATCATTGCAAACTAGCATCTACAGTTAACAGTAATATTGTAACATGTTTCCAGTAAATATAACAAAGGTAATACTGAAGCTAAATGTCAGTAAGAGAATGTAAGCAAAGGGTATGGGATTCTAGGTGTTTCTCATTTTATTTTTTATTTTTTAATTCTTTTTTCTTCATTTTTCTTTTTCTTCCTCTTCTTCTTTCTTTACATAAGAAATAGACATGTCCTTGTATGGATTGTGGTGATGAATACATAACTAAGTGATTATACTGGGAACCACTGACTGTTTACTTAGGATGGATTATATGGTATGTGAATAAAACTGTTTAAAAAATAAACTGATGGTAGAATTACATAGAGAAGGTAGGGTTTAACAAATGAGTATGATTGCTGAATCATTATAGTGATATTTCTTTTAGTCTCCAGTATCTCAGAGCACCTAAAAGGAAAAACCTAAAATTTTGGATTTGTAACCCATACCAAACTCTGAAATCTGTTCTACAACTAATTGTTGCGACATGCTTTGAAATTTATTGCTTTTCTGTATATGTGTTATTTTTCACAAAAAAAGAAAAAACAGTCGGTTGTGATGATAAATGCATAGCTATATGACGATATTGTGAACTATTGATTGTACACTTTGGATTACATGGTATGTGAATATATATCAATTAAAAATAATTTAAAAGAAGATTAAAGGAGAAATTAGAATTATAAAAGAGAAGATAGGATTTAACAAAAGAGTATGACTTGGGAATCACTATATAGATTGTCACGGTCAGGTTCATGTCAACTTGGCCAAGTGGTTGCACCTGTTTGTCTGGTTGGGCAAGTGCTGGCCTGTCTGTTGCAATGAGGACATATCAGAATTAAATCATGATCATGTCAGCTGGATCTACAGCTGATTCTATTTGTAATCAGCCAAGGGGAGTGTCCTCTGCAGTGAGTGATGCTTAATCTAACCACTGGGAGCCTTTTAAGGAGGATTCAGAAGAAACAGGCTCTCTTCCTGCTTCAGCTGGCAAGCCTCTCCTGTGGAGTTCACCCAGATCCTCCATCGGAATCGCTGGCTTCACAGCCTGCCCTGCGGATTTTGGACTCTGCGTTCCCATGGTCCCATGAGACACTTTTATAATTTCATATTTGTGAGTGTTTCCTGTTGATTCTGTTTCTCTAGAGAACACTAACTAATACAATTTGGTACTGCAGTTTGCAAATACCAGTCATGTTGGACCAGTTTTTTTGGATGGATAAAGGGAAGATTTTGGAGAAGCTGAGAAGAGAATGATGGAGAAGTCCTGGACTGCTTGAAGAGACTGTTGGTGTAAACAGAACCACTGCCAATCTGGATAAAGGGGAACACAAAAGGGACAAATTGGAGTTTGCAGAGTGAGAAACATGGAAACTTGGGTCTGAAACCAAGAAACCTCAGCCAGGAGAGTGGACCCACCTATATACATGGAGAGGGTGTTTGCCCTGAGGGCAGAGAATGAGTCTCCCATCTCATTGCAGTTGAAGAGTTATGTCGCCTCAGGCCTTTGAAAAGGTATAGCATGCTCCTTAGGAACTGGGGAGAGCCTGGCTGCCACCACATGGAGGGGTTGAGCGTGTGCCCCGGAAATGGCAAAGAGCCCAGGTGTGGCCCCGATGCCTGGAGAGAGTGGAGCCGAGAAAAAGGTAGTCTCCTCAATGTTCCTGGAGGTTGATTTGGAAAGAGGCAGGCAACTGCATAGGCCCTTGGGAAGGGTGGGAATGCCACTTTCTGAAGCCAAAGGATAGATGACTTTCAGACTTTGAAATCCAATGGCGTTTGCCCTGAAGGTTTTACATCTGTGTTCCTTCCAATTTCTCCCTATGGAGATGAAAACCTGTATCTTGTGAATATCCTCTTTTGCATACTGGCACCAGATAACTTGTTTTGAGATTCATAGGTCCACAGCTAGAAGAGAATTTTTTGCACCTTAATATTGTTTAAGATGATGCATGTAGTTGTCAAGTTGACAAGGGGTAGACATGTGGTAGTTAGATTCAGTTCTCAGTTTGGTGAAGGTGCCTAGATGTGTTGCTGTGGACATAAGCCAATGGCGTGTGAACCTCATCTGTTGCTGATTACATCTGCAGTCAGCTAGGAGGTGTGCCTGCTGCAATGAATGATGCTTGACTCAACTGGCTGGTGCTTAAATGAGAGAGCACAACATAGCACAGCACTCGCAGCTCAGCCCAAGCCTTTGGAGATGCAGAAAGAAATCACCCCGGGAAAAGTTGTTGAAACCCAGAGGCCTGGAGAGAAGGCCAGCAGAGAACACCCTGTGTCTTCTCACGTAAGAAAGAAGCTCAGTTGAAAGTTAGCTGCCTTTCCTCTGAAGAACTAATGAAATAAATCCCCTTTAATTAGAAGCCAATCCACCTCTGGTATGTTGCATTCCGGCAGCTAGCAAACTAGAACACTGATATTTCTTTTAGTCTCCATTGTCTTAGAGCAGCCAGAAGGAAAAATCTAAAATTGTGGAACTGTAACCCATACTAAATTCTGAAATCTGTTCTATTAACTAATTGTTGTGGTGTGCTTTGAAATGTATTACTTTTTTAAATGTTATTTTTCACAATAAAATTTAAAAAAATCCGGAAAGATACAAGGGCTGGAAAAAATGTGGGGACAAGGATGTATTCTTTTAAATTCACTGGTAGTTAGAGAAGTAGAATGGTGCAATCCATCTGGAGGGCAGTGTGGTAGTTCCACAGGAGGCTAAGCATAGGAGTGCTATATGATCCTGCCACCCCATTATTAGTGATATACTTGGAAGAAACGAAAGTAGGGACAAAAATGGACATTTGCACACAGGTGTTTATGGTGAAAGTATTCACAATTTGCAATGGTGGAAGTGGCCTAAGGGTACCTCAACTGATGAATGGGAGGGAAAACTGTGGTGTATACATACAGTGGAATACTAAGCAGATGCAAGATGGAATGAAGTTGGGAGGCATGCAACTAGGTGAAAGAACAGCATGTTGAGTGAAATAAGCCAGAAACAAAAAACCAAACATTATAATGCCTCACTAATGTGGACTAACTATAATGTGCAAATTGTGAGAATTGAATCTGAGAGCACAGGGTATCAGGGGAAGGCCTACTGTAAAGGTTACAACATCTATTCTTGAGTTGTAAGGGTTATTCCTAAATTCTGAAATGCTGAGCTCTTGCATATAACCTGGTTGATTTTCTGTGACACCTGAGACTCAGAGTAAGAATTCTGCAGCTCTAAAAGTTAGCTTTACTCCATACAGCAACTGTTAAAAATAGCTGAAAAAGAGAGCAGACTTCAACTAGAGATATGAATGAAGCAGATGTGGTTAGAACTAAGGTAAAACAGACTAAAGGGTAAAGTATATTGACTGTGTTTTAAAAGTTCAACTTTGTGTGAGGACAAAGGAAGAGATGCTTATTTGGTGCAAAATATTTTCTGTAGCACACTATGTTTGGTCAGTCTATTTGAACACCATAAATACACAGAACCTTGAATAAGGAGTGAGATCTTGCTGGTTTGTACAGGTTAATGATGCACCAATACATCCAAGAGTAATGTGGGCAGAGAATAAAAAAAAGTATTATCAAAGCCCCCTCACGGGGCTGGGGAAAAAGGTGGAAATATTAAGCTTCCCCACCTGGAATTCCACATATTCTTGCAAGCATTCAGGACTACCAATTAAACAGACCAGGCCCTTGATCTTGGGGCTTGCCCTTATGAAACTCATTCTTGCCAAGGAGAAGCTAAGCCTACTTATAATTATGCCGAAGAGTCACCCCCAAAGAACCTCTTTTGTTGCTCAGATGGCTCTCTTGAAGCCAACTTAGCAGGTAAATTCACTGCCTTTCCCCTTACATGGGACATGACTTTTAGGGGTGTAAATCACCCTGGTAACTTGGGATATGACTCCTGGGAAAGACCATGGACCCAGCATTGTAGATTAAGAAAGCCTTCTTGATCAAAAAGGGGGAGACAAAGGAAACAAAGTTTCAGAGGCTGAGTGATTTCAAACAGAGTCGAGAGGTCACTGCAGAGGTTACTCTTATACATCAACTACTAAAAACTAAAAAGGGATATCTAGATTAGAACAGCTAGAAGGAAATACCTGAAACTGTTGAACTATATTCCAACAGCCTTGATTCTTGAAGACAAATGCGTAACTATATAGCTTTTACGGTATAACTATGTGATTATGGAATCCTTGTGGCTAATAGTCCTTTATCCAGTGTATGGAGAGATGAATAAAAAATAAGGGCAGAAAGATAAACAATACAGGGGGATAAGGACCATAAGATGTTTTGGGTGTTCTTTTTCACTTTTATTTTTTTCTTCTTTGCATTGATGAATGCACAACTATATGATGATACTGCAAACGACTGACTGTACACTTGGATGATTATAAGGTATGTGACTATATCTCAATAAAATTGCATTAAAAACAAACAAAAAATGGTACACGGGAGGAAGAGCATTTTTCAATGAAATGTAATATTTTCTATTTAGAAATACGATTTTTCAAAAAGACAGTTGTTTTAGGTTGGTGAAAGAATAGTTTAATTAGTTTTGGTCTTGCGGAGCAACTGCAGAGGTAAAGTTGCCTTGGAAATAAACAGTCCATGAGTTAGATAGGGATTCCTCTAAATTAGAGGGATTTCTATTAAAAAGACTGGTTTTTCTCAGGGTTATTTAAGAAATAAAAAAGACAGTAGCAAATATTTTAATGAGAGGAAGGTAAAGAAGGAAGGAAGAATGATTTACCCATTAATTTATTTACATAGATGGTCCTTATCCATTTAATTTTGACATTTTAGAAAGAGAATCAAAATACAGCTTTTATTTTTAATTTTGGAATAGGTAATATAGTCACAGGGTTTAAAATACAAAATATGTAACAGTTTGTAGTAAAAAGTTTCCTTCCTACTGGTCCTGTTTAATAGGCATGAACTAGGAAACCTATTAGTTTGTACATTCCTCTAGAGATAACTTATTCATATATAAGCAAATATATTTTGTTCCCTTCACCTGCCTCATTTAAAAAAAAACACTGTTCTGCACTTTCCTTTTTTCATTTAATATCCTGGAGGTCAATACATAAAGAATTTTTTTCCTCTTTTGAAAGGCTGGGTACTATTTCATTACATTGATGTACAAGCATTTCCATACTGATGGGCATTAAAGTAGAATTTATGTCTTTGACATAAATTTACCTTAAGTACTCTATTCTAGTCCTATTACAGAATTTTTTAGAAAATAGTTAATATACTGTCCAACTAAGGCCATCAAAACCTGTAAAACTCTTGTTAAGGCATAAGTAAAAGAAACAATAACAAACAAAATAAATAAAAGAAAAAAAATAAAGGAAAACAAAACCAAATGGAAATAATAAGGCACTTGCTCAAGTTACACTCCATTTAGCTCCAAAATAGAAACCCTAGTTCTAAAGGGCTTTCCACAGTAAGGGGACATGCTAATTGGACATAAACAAGTACCATTTCTTCATTTTTAAGTAAATAAAGGATGGAACAAAATCATTCCAAAACTGTGTTAAAAGATGTAAACATAAAACTACACTTAATTCCTCAAAGAAAGAACACAGCTTCTCAAAACATCCAAAAGAAAGCACCTATTTTCATCACCTAAATAAAGAACCTGAGAGAAAAGGTTATAGATAGCCATTGGTATCTACTGGTAGAGATGAAATCTCTAACAATATTTTTCAGTTGATTTCAAATGGCTTTCAGATCATGACTTCATGTCTCCAACTACTCTGCACTAACAGAAATAAAGCTCCTGAAAATTAGAGCTTACACACAAAGACCTTCCAAGCATGTCTATAAGAAAAAAATTTACTCTCAGTTATCTGTGATTATAGTAACAATATTTAAGGTTTCACACTGAATTATCAGTCCCAAGATTAAAATTATTAGCCTCTTTAATTTTAGCCAAGTTAACATTTTTTTCTGTTTGTCATTAGAATCATTGGGTACCCACCAATGAAAGCTTAAGAAAGTACACTGTCTTACCTCACCGCAGTTTACAAATAATTGAAAAATGATACCATGAACCAACTCTATCAACAACTTTCAGTAAAAAAAAAAAAAAATTTTAATGTCCCAATTCTTTCCTCCTCTGTCCACTAAACTTAGATTCTAAACTTCAAACTTAATCCTATGCAGATTTTGATGTTGCCTTTTTTTAAATTCCAAAGCTTTAATAAATTCAAATGTTTCTGGCTACCAAACTTGATTATTCATTAATAGTTTAAAGTGAGTGTCATGTGAAACTGAAAGCTTGAGATGCAGCTATATGTATACAAATAATTCTTCATATTAAGTTACCTGAAATTCATTCTATTTTTTACTGTAACTATTAAAATTTAAAAGATTGTACTAAAGCTAAACAAATCAAAAGCTGAAAATAAATTTTCCTGACAAATGAGGTTTCTAAGAGTCCTTTTGATTTATTTCACATTTGAATTTTAAGTATCTTACAGGGAAACCTTTGAAAATGTACTAGCACAACTTGTGAGGGAATAAAGAAGTTAATTAATAATTATGTTTAAGTTATATTTGGACATTTCATGTTTTCAATCAGAATCCATTCTAGTAATTAACTCTGGCTACAAGTGATAGGATATAGGGACTGAGCTGTTACCTCTGAGATGAGGGCCCATACAAGCCTCCTTGCAAGCATCACTGTGATGAACGCTGCCAGATGATAATCAATGAGATGAAAATTCTACAAGAGAAACAAATAACTACATCAGAAATACAGTGTGTATCCATTTGGAACCACTACATGTATAGAAGTTTTCCCCCTCAAAAGATCCTTTTTAAGATCATCTAATACTTACAGCCCAAGGGATTTTGAGAGATCTTGAAGAGACTACCTACCTGCTATTTCTCCTTTCATGAAAAATTGCTGAATTTTCTATAGCACTATTTTTAACTGTCTGGAATATATTCTCCTCCTTTTCTAAAGTGTATTATACTAAAGGAAAAAAAAGATTATAGCCTTGGGTTAGTAACTGATAGGCAAGAGTAATTTATCTAAAATGCCATATTTATGAGTGTCAAATTTAATAGACCCACTGGACTTCCCCATTGGTTTCTTTTCATGCGAGCTTATGTTATTGCTTTTGGTTTCTCTTTATGCAAGCTTACGTTAATCTAACTGGACATCTATTAACCTAAACTTTACTAGCTGCTATAAATGAAATGGCATTTTATTTTGTCTTTCTCTCTAACTTGACTGAGAAGTATGCCTTATATTTGATCTCTTCTATAAAATGACAGCATTACCTAGTCTTGCATGTCTAAACCTACAAGGTATATACAACTGCATTAATAAAAATGAAAAGTATTCAGCAACAACATCCCAGGAACCAACAAAATTGGAATGTACTTTCATTTTGATAGTTAAAAGGTATGTAGGTTTCCACAGTTCTCTTTCCAGAATAAAAAGTTGAGTTTCTCAAGTAATTCATTAAATAAAGATTTACTGAGCACCTACAATGTGCCAGGTATACTTCTTGGCACTAAGGGTACAGTACTGAAGAGGACAGACAAGGTTCTCAGTCTCCTGGATCTTACTTTCTACTGAGGTGGTACTGGTGGTGGAAAAGATGTCATACACTACTAGCTGTTTCTTCTGCCACTAGGGTAAAACTTAAACTAGGCACTGACTCTTATTTAACTAAAGGTTAATTTCCCAGCCTCCTTTGCAAAACAAAACAAAACAAAAAAACTTTCAGCCAAGGAATGTAAGAGGAACTGATGTGTACAAGTTCCAGACCATGTCCTTCAAAGAAGGAGTTGTCTACATGTCTTTTTCTCCTTCCTGCTGGTCAGATCTGAATGCCTAGAGTCGGAGCAGCTACCCTGGACTACGGTTTAAAAGAAACATGTCGGGGATGACAAAACAATGATACAAAGAGTTGCCATACTGGCCTTAAATCACCCACCTAACTTTTACCTAAGAGGGAAATAAACTATTCTGTTTAGCCACTCTGTTACAGCGGTTAAACCCAAATCTTTAATAAATTTGTTGCGTGAGGAGGGCAATGACAATAGACAAGAAAAAAGCATTTTAACTATTTTTAATTACTCATAGGAAATAAAAGAGTTATGATGTATTATGATAAATGAAACAACTGGGAAGGGAGGTGCAGAGCCAATTAATATTGGATGGTTAGGGAGGATATCTCTGAGAAGGTGGCATTTGGGCTAAGACCTGAATGACAAAAAAGCACCAGCATGAAAAGATTGGGGGCAGGGAGGGACACAAATCCCCATGCAGAAGAGAAAACAATCACAAAGGCACTAAGGCAGGAAAATATAAGTCTGATATGTTGGAAAAGCAACAAATAGGCTGGGGTATCTGGAGTGAAGTATTAAGTAGTAAAAGATGAATTTCAATTATTTTCTCAAATGGGAAGCCATAGCAGGATCTTAAGCAAAAGGATGCCATGATTATATTTTTATCTTAAGATGATCATTCTGGCTGCTATGTGGAGAATATACTGTAGTGGAACAAGATCAATGAAAAGCTATTGCTTTAATTCAGGTGAGAAATGATGAACTAGGTCAGTAGCAATGGAGAGACAGCAAAATGGCTAGATTTAGAATACATTTTAGAGGAAGACAGAGCAGCCAGATGTCTTAAGAATGATTTACTACTTCTTAGAACATTTCCTTTTCTTCGTTCACTCCTTTTTTTTTTTTTTTGATAGCTTGAATTCTAACAACATGTATCCACTTCTTAGTTTTGAGACTCCTTCCTTTCTACCCCTACTCTTCCAAAAAAAAAAAAAATGCAAGCAGGTTCACTAGATCCCTATGTAATGTTTAGTTAGGTCTTATTTATACATTATCAGTCCATCCATCCAAGACATTTCTTAAAGCAAAACATTTAAATGCCTAATATATCTTATTATTAAATTATTTTTGTTACATTCTAAATTACTGAAAACTATTCACGTAATCTATTCACGATTAACCCTCTTAAACCAGGATTTTGATTAATCAGGACCCTCCACTCCTATTTTGAACAGTTTATCATATTACTTCTAGCTTTTACGTTTCTGGAGGTTGAGATTCATTCAATAACTGCTTGACAGAACAATACTTCACATGTTTCCATGTCCACATTTTCTTTTCGATAATTATTAAGATTTTGAAAGGAAAAAATAAAAACCTAATACATATATCTGACAAATTTCTGAGTCAGACACTCATAATAGAAGAGAACCTAAAAAGTAAACCACCTATTCTGAGCCAAAAGTCCTGAATACAACATTCGGGTCAAGCAGCCACTTAGCCTATGCTTGCAGTCATGGGGCAGTGACTACATCTCTGGCAGCCCATTCCATCTTTGAACAGATGCCTTTTCAATTCACAGACTAAAACCTTGTCTTGTTTATTATTTACTCTCAGCTCAATACTTTAAAAATTTTAAGTGTTGTGTTTGCAAGGATCATGGATAGCAGATAAGTGAGTCAGTCTACACTATAACCTCCTCTAAGTGTGCTTCCTTTACTGCAGAGACTGCAAAGCAAAAACTACATTTCTAGATTTTCTTCTAACTAAGGTTCTCTGTATGATTTAGGTTCTGCAGACCACAGGCATCACATAAAACTTGACAGAAATGAGTGTAGTGGGGAAAGTCACGGGGTAAAAGGCATGCATTTTGGGTAGTACAAGTAAGAGGTAAGGGAGAATAATTCTGGAGTCAGCAGCTGTAGCAGCTTCCTAATCATGGAAGGAACATTGAGTCCCTTTGCTTCTAGGCAACATCTGTAGGAGACTTTTTCAAGAACCTGTCAGAAAAGGTAGCCTGGGAAAACAGTTCTTTGATTAGCCTGAAAATACTGCAAATGAAAAGTTTCCAGGGGAATGCCAAATAAAGAGGAAATCTTACAAAGAACTACCCAAGAAGTACTAATGAAGTAAAAGTAGGATAAATACAGGAAGTAAAGAATAGTGGGTAGGCCTGGATTTGCGTGCACACTTTGCCACAATGTGATCTTCAGACAGTTTTCTAATTTCTAGGTGTCACATTCTTCATTTATAAAATGAGAATCATATAGTAGTACCTACCTATTTTTATAAAGAGTAAATGAGATAATACTTGTAAAAAACCAAGTTAATTTAATAAATGTTGGCTATTGTAAGTGTTAATATAGTGAGGTATGTATTTATAGAGCCATATAAGTGGAAGAAGCCTTAAAGATCACCTAGTCCAATCTCTTCATTTTACACCAGGGTAGCCAAAGAAAGAGGATGAAGTACATACAGTTTCTAAACTCAATAACACCTAATCCAGATAGGATTTTTTTTTTTTAAATAAGCATACAATTTGGCACTAAATCGTTATAATTCTTAAATACAGAAATGGAAATTTCTTCATATGGTATTTAGTTAGATGGTCACTACGCAAAGAAAAATTTTAACAGTTAATTCCAGAAACATCAAGTGACACAAAAATTTGAAACAAATGTTTTATTCCCTTTCCATACTAACATGAAGATTTTGGTCCACATTCTCTTTCTATGCTCACCAAGGTAGAGAGGTTTCCCTATCTTTTATAAGTCGCAGAAACTTACATAAATTATCTAAAACAATAGCCTTCTTTCTTCTAGACCCTATCTCTAGGACCATCTAAATCTGTCCTTGCCAACCATATACCTGTCAATCACCTACACACCCATCTATGGAGAACCTTCTCTTCATCAAGATTATCACTGCTCTCCTAAGTAACTGAAAAAAGGATAGAAGAAACTTACAATACATTTTTATGTACTACAGCATACATAGCTAGTTCCTGACTGAATTTTATCCTTGTAACAGAACCACAATTTTATTCAGGATAACAATGCACCCAGCTAAAAGAAGTGAAAGCGGTATATGGGATTTTGGGGAAGGCTTCATATGTGGAGCTGACTCAGATGAGAGGGGTGTACTTTGTACCCTTCCCCCTTCCTCTTTCTTGTTCTCTAGGCCTTAACATGAGTGGTCCTTGAGCAGCCACTTTGGTCAGAGATAGTCACGAAAATGGAAATCCCACAGTGGGATGATGAGTGAAAAACAGATGAGACTGAGTCTCTAAATTGGAAAACCAACCCAAAGCACAGGACTACCTAACACCAGACTTCTTTTATATGAGAAATAGGCTTTTCTAATTAAGTTTAAAACATTATTATTTAGATTCAACTATGAATAATAGAAAGCCTAATCCTGACTGACATTAGCTAAAACAACTTCTCAATATAGAAAATGGCATGATAGACTAGCTGGAACAGAGAGGATTCACTCTTTCCCTGAGGCAGAGACCACCAACTCTTCACCAAAGTCTGTATTCCTCCTCTTCCTGGACAGTCAACTCAATGCTTTCCAGCCTCCCTTGCAGTTAGGAGTAGACACGTATGGAAGTGATATGAGCCGAGCTCATAAGAAACTCTCCTTTAAACACCTCCATGCTCTTTCTTCTTTCTAAGTAACAGAGATGGAACACAACCACCCTGCGAGGCCACATACTGGAAGACAGCAAACCCTCCATTGCCTGGGTCCCTCAATGACCGAAAGAATTCTACTCCTATCAATCAGGACAACTATTTCAAATTGGCATGTGTTTCAGGAATTACACAATTTTGGGTTTATGTGTTATAGAAGCTATCATTATTCTAATACAGCCAATAAAAGGGTAGAGTTAATGGAATTTAATCACATAGACAACCTACACTTCCAACAAACTTAACATGGTATTGAAAAAGCTAAATATTAAAACCCTTCTGTGATGATTAGGGTCTGGTGACAACCTGGCCAAGCAATGATGCCCAGTTGTCTGGTCAGGCAAGCACTGCAGAGACCTTTGCTGCCAGGATATTTCATAACTGGTTGATAAACTGGGAGGCTGATGTATTAAATCATCAGTCAGTTGATTGCATCTGTGGTTGATTACATCTGATATCTACTAAGGCATGTCTCCCACCAATGAGATAATACAATCAGTAGAAGGCTTTTAAGGAAGAAACAAGGCTTAGTCATGTTTTCTTCAGCCAGCAAGCCTAACCTGTGTAGTTCATCCAGGCCCTTCATTGTAACTGCCAGCTTTACAGCCTATAGACTTTGGATTCTTCCATTCCCACAGTTGCATGAGACACCTTCATAAATCTCAAATTTACAGACATCTCCTGCTGGTTCTGTTTCTCTAGAGAACCCTGATTAATACAGCTTGGTACTGGCAGTGTTTTTTGAGAAACAGAATCTTAAAAAAGGGTTTTACAATGGTTTTCTACTGATTAGACTCAGAGGCACTGACTCTTTCCAATAATCAAGATGGCACTGACAGCCCATGGGGTGTGTTGGCAAGAGAGACACACAAAATATCGCCATTAGATTCTGCTAATTGTACGCTTATATGAGGCAAGGCTCTGGGTGAGAGTGTTTTTGACACCTTTATGGTTTTGCGGAATTAAGTGGTTTATGATGTTGGCTGACTGTTGTTAGATATGCTGGAAACAGTGAAGAGGGAAAGGGATGAGCTGAAGGCTTCAAATTTGCAACTTAAGTGCTGTATAAATGATGTAAAAACTTCCATGAGAGCCCTCAAAGAAAATCTTAATTCCTGTGGTTGCAGACTTGAGATCTATAAAAACCAGACAGAGAGCCTCATTATGTGAGTAGCAGATTTACAACGTAAACTAAAATCTCAACCTTGTGGTGTGTCTGCTGTCAAAGTAAAGGCTTTAATGGGAAAAGAATGGAATCCTGAAACATGGGATGGGGATATATGGCTTGATAATGATGGTGATGGGGAGATGGAATCCCTGATCTGTTGAGCCTTTCTTAGATAGACCTATAATGGACAGCCGTGAGGAAAGATCTTCCCAACCTCCAGCCTGCCTTGAGGAAGCAGCTTCCCAGCCTTCAGTTGGCTCAGAGGACTCTGCTACCCAACCTCCACCTAATAAAATTAACCCTTCAGTGCCTGCTAATCCTGTAACTACCTCCTCTGGAGAAACAGCCCTCATTCATTTGTCTGGAGCAACTAATCCTGTTTCACCAGATGAAAACTGCAACAAAATGCTCTGAGGTAACTGGCTTGAAAGACACTTCAATTTCTTTTCATGCCCACCCCTACCATCCCTCTTTTCTTCAAGACCTATAATTAGACTAAAGTCCCAACAGGCCCCAAAAGGTGAGGTAGGAAGTGTGACTCATGAGAAGGTACACCATACACCAAAAGACCTGCATGTGTTTTCCAATCTATATAGGCAGAAATCCGGGGAATATATGTGGGAATGGATATTAAGAGTGTGGGATACTGGTGGAAGGAATATAAAGTTGGATTGAGCTGCAATGTGGGCCCACTAAGTGGAGTTTCTGCATTCAATGTTGCAGAAAGGGTGTAAACAGTTTGTCTGAATGGTTGGCTGAACCATGGATCAAAAGGTAGCTGACATTACCTGAGGTAAAAATGCTAGAACTGCATGGTAAGATGTAGATGAGGGGATCCAAAGGCTTAGAGAGATTTGAAGGTTAGAGTGGATTTACCAAGGAAGATCTGCTCACACAACTCAGGAATGTCCAGAAGACCCATCTTTTAGAGTGAATTTATCAAGGGAGATCTGCTCACACACCTTAGGAATGTCCAGAGGACACATCTTCACCCGAACATTGAGAAATAAATTCGTGAAACCAGCTCTATCATCCCTGAAGAGCTCTGTAGTAGCCCTTCTCTGCAGATCACACATTACTATGGGAATTGCCGTCACTGAGCTGGAATCCTGAAACACAATGGGGATGACTGGATCACGAGTTGGCAAAAGCCATGTGGCAACAGTTAAACACCACAGACAAGGTAGGCATGGCCATCAAAATGGAGAGCAGACTCAAAGCAGCAATCAAAATAATCTGACTCAGGCAGGTCACAGTGGCACAGCAGGCAGAGTTCTCACCTGCCATGCCGGAGACCTGGGATCAATTCCCAGTTCCCAGCCATGCAAAATAAATAAATAAATAAATAAATAAATAATCATCTGACCCACAGAGATTTGTGCATTTGCGAGCAGATCATGGGGTACCTAGAAGTAAAACAGATGGCCAGTCTACTGAAATGTTGTTTGAGCTGTATAAGCAGAAGAATTCTAGGCCAAGTGAAAAGAAGTCTAACTTGAATTACAAAAACAGAGAGTCATGACCCCTTAATAAATTCCCAGACTCAGGACAGTTTACAGACCCACAGCCTCTCGAATGAGTGGAGAGGTGGGTACCCTTAGGAAAGGACCCTTTTACACTGCCCCAAATTTACACTATGAACCTTCTTCCCAGTCTTCCCTAAGGAGACCTGTGGCCTCTTACCAGGGTGACTGTGCATCAGGGAAAAGGGAATGATGATATTTGGGGTATTATTAGACACTGGCTCAGAAGTGACACTAATTCCAGGAGACCCAAAATGCCACTCTGGTCCCCTAGTCAGAGTAGGGGGTCTTATGGAGGTCAGGTGATCAATGGAGTTTTAGCTCAGGTCCATCTCACAGTGGGTCTAGTGGGTCCCCAGATCTGTGGTCATTTCCCCAGTTCAAGGATGCATACTTGGAATCAACATACTCAGCAACTGGGAGAATCCCCACATTGGTTCCCTGACTCATGGAGTGAAAAGCCAACTGGAAGCCATTAGAACTGCCCCTATCTAACAAAACACTATATCAGAAGCAATACCAGATTCCTGGAGAGGTTGTAGAGATTAATGCCACTCTTAAAGACTTGAAGGATGCAAAGGTGGTAGTTCCCACCACAGCCCCATTCAACTTCCTATTTGGCCTGTGTGGAAAACAGATGGGCCTTGGAGGATGAGAGTGGATTACTGTAAACCAGGTGATGCCTGCAACTGCAGCTGCTGTTCCAGATGTGGTATCAATGCTTGAACAAATCAACACATCCCCTGGTACCTGATATGCAGCTAGTGATCTGGCAAATGCTTTTTTCTCAATAGCTGTTAGTAAGGACCACCAGAAAGAGTTTGCCTTCAGCTGGCAAGGTCAGTAATATTCTTTCACTGTCCTACCTCAGGAGTATATCAACTCTCCAGCCCTATGTCATAATCTTGTTGGCAGGGACCTTGATCGTTTCTCCTTCCCACAAGACATCACAGTGGTCCATTATATTGATGATATCATGTTGACTGGACCTAGTGAGCAAGAAGTAGCAACTACTCTAGACTTATTGGTAAGGCATTTGTGTGTCAGGGGATGGAAGATAAATCAAACAAATATACAGGAGCCTTTCACCTCAGTGAAATTTCTAGGTATCCAGTAGTATGGGGCATGTTGAGATATCCCTTCTAAAGTGAAGGATAAGCTGTTACATCTGGCCCCTTCTACGGCCAAAAATGAGGCACAATGCCCATTTGGCCTCTTTGGATCTTGGAGGCAACATATTCATCATTTGGGTTTGCTACACCAACTCATTTATCAAGTGATCAGAAAAGCTGCTAGTTTTGAGTGGGGACCAGAACAAGAGAAGGTTTGGCAACAGGTCCAGGCTGCTGTTCAAGTTCTCTGCCACTTAGGCCATATGATCCAGCAGATGCAATGGTGCTGGAAGTGACAATGGCAAATAGGGAGGCTATCTGGAGCCTTTGGTAGGCCCCTATAGGAGAATCACAATGCAAACTCTTAGGATTTTGGAGCAAAGCCTTACCATTCACTACAGGTAACAACTCTCCTTTTGAGAAACAGCTTCTAGCCTGCTACTGGGCCTTTTCGAGACTGAACACATAACCGTGGGCTAACAAGTTAGCATGAGACCTGAGCTGCATCTCATAAGATGAACGTTACCTGACCCATAAAGTTGGGCATGCACAGCAGCACTCTTTCATAAAATAGAAATCGTATATAAAAGCTAGGGCTTGAGTAGGTAGGTCCTGAAGGCACAAGTAAGTTACATGAGGAAGTGGCCCAGATGCCCATGTCCCCTACTCCTGCGACATCACCTTCTTTCCAAGCCTAGAGCTATGGCCTCTAGGGGAGTTATTCATAGTCAGTTGACTGAGGAAGAGAAAATTCAGGCCTGGATTTCAGATGGCTCTGCATGATATGCAGTGACCACCCAGAAGTGGACAGCTGCAGCACTACAAACACTTTCTGGGACAGTGGTGAGGGAAAATCCTCCCAACAGTGCACCTGGTTGTTTATTTAGCTTGGAAGCAGAAGTGGGCAGACATTTGTTTGTATACTGATTGGTGCTAATGGTCTGCTGGATGATCAAGGACTTGGAAGGAACATGATTGGAAAATTGGTGACAAAGAGATCTGGGGAAGAGGTATGTGGGGAGACCTTTCTGAGTGGACAAAGAACATGAAGATATTTGTTTCCCATATGAATGCTCATTACAGGGTGACTTCAGCAGAGGCAGGTTTTAATAATCAAGTGGATAGGATGACTCATCTGTGGGTATAACTCATCCTCTTTCCGCAGCCTCTCCTGCCATTGCCCAATGGGTTCTTGAATAAAGTAGGGATGGTGGTAGGAATGGAGGTTATGCGTGGGCTCAGCAACATGGACTTGCACTCACCAAGGTTGAACTGGCTAAGGCCACTACTGAGTGCCCAAGCTACCAGTAGTAGAGACTCACACTCAGTCCCCAATATAGCACCATTCACTGAGGTGGTCAGCCTGCTACCTGATGGCAAGTTGATTACACTGGACCACTATCTGATGGCACCTATTATACTGGACCACTTTCACCACGGAAGGGGTAGCGATTTGTTCTAACTGGAATAGACACATACTCAGGATACAGGTTTCCCTTCCCTGCACACAATACTTCCACAAAAACTCCCATCCGTGGACTTATGGAATGCCTTATCCACTGTCACTGTATTCCACACAGCATTGCCTCTGATCAAGGAACCCATTTTATAGCAAATGAAGTCCATGAATGGGTACATGCTAAGGGAATTTCCTGGTCTTACCATTTCCCCATTATTCAGAGGCACTGGGTTGATAGAATGGTAGAATGACCTTTTGAAAACACAACTGTAGTGCCAATCAGTTGGCAATACCTTGCAAGGCTAAGGGATGTTCTCCAGGAGGCTGTGTATGCTCTGAATCAGCAACAAATGTACAGTGTTGTTTCTCCCATAGCCGGGACTCACAGGTCCAGGAATCAAGGGGTGGAAATCGGAATGATACCACTCACTATCACCCCTAGTGATCCACGACAAAAATTTTTGCTTCTTGTCCCTGAAACCTTAAGCTCTGCTGGTCTAGGGGTCTTAGTTCCAAAAGGAGGTGTGCCCCTACCTGGAGACACAACAATGATTCCACTGAACTGAAAGTTAAGACTTACACCTGGCCACTTTGGGCTTCTCATGCCTCTGAATCAACAGGCACAAAAAGGGATTACTGTTCTGTCTGGGGTGACTGATTCTGACTATCAAGGGGAAACAGGACTACAACTACACAATGGAGATAAAGAAGAGTTTTCCTGGAATACAGGAGATCCCCTAGGGTGCCTCTTAGTACTATCATGCCTGTGATTAAAGTCAATGGAAAACTGCAATAACCCCATCTAGGCAGGACTAACAATGGCCCAGAAATTTCAGGAATGAAGGTTTGGGTCACCCTACCTGGCAAGAACCATGGCCAGCTGAAGTGCTTGCTGAGGGTAAAGGCAACATGGAATGGGTAGTAGAAGGGAGTGATAAATAAGAACTATGACCATGTGACTAGTTACAGAAACAAGGAATGTGACCGCCTGACTATTTCCTCCCTGTTTTGTTAAGAAATTTTTGCATTTGTACATAAGCAAATATCTCATTTTCCTCTTATCATATGACATAAGTGTTTAAATCATATGATATGAAGTTTAAGAGTGAATGTTACCTGGCTTCCGGGTCAAGATGGCGGCTTAACAACGTGCGCATTTTAGTTCGTCCTCCAGAACAACTACTAAATTAACCAGAAACAGTACAGAACAGCTCCTGGGGCCACGTCAGTGACCAGACACACAGCGTACCCCAGTCTGGACCAGCTGGACCGGCTGTGAGCACCCCCCAGAAACATGAGTTCCCAAAGCTGTGGCGGCTAGCACCCCTCCCCCACAGGCTGCTTCCCAGAGGGGAAAGGAAAGGACTTTACCAGCAGCAAGGACTGGACACAATCAAACGCCAATTGTGGAACTAATTAACAAATTCTGACTACTAAAAATAGGGCCCCAGCTTAGGTGAACCTGATCAAAGCAGAGGTTGCTCATTTTTGCCCTGGCGCCAAGGGGGCAGGACTGACAGAAAAAGGGGGAAAAAAAAAGAAGGAAACAGAGGTTTTTGTGGCTGTGTATCTACAAAGGCTTGACTGCCTCTGGATACAGCCGCAGGACTTTTCAGGCTGCAACTGCCCCAGGCATAGGCAGAAGTAAGCTCTTTTGGTGGCTTGTCTGGAGCCCATGCCTTCCCCAGGAGAGGGGTGAAATCCCTCTATCAAGGAATTCAGACCCCAGGGCTTGGTAATTTGAAGCCATTAAAACCAGCCTACAACCTCTCCTCTGTCTCCACCACGCCCCCAGCAGGGAGAGTCTGCCAAAATTAAAGGTACCGCATCATCTTATGCTGGTGGGACCTGTAGTCAGACAAGCGCCACACACAGGGCAGGATAAGAAAAACAGAGTCCAGAGACTTCACAGGAAAGTCTTTCAACCAGCTGGGTCTCACCCTCAGGAAAAACCAACGCAGGTGACCCTTTCCTCCTGATAGGAGGCCAGTTTGGTCTGGTAAAATCTGGCTGGGGTCTATAATATCTAAGTAGACCCTCCTGAGTGTGTGTGAGGGAAAGGCACCACACACGTAGGGCAAGAAACAAGAAAACAAGAACTGAAAAATTCTCCTCTGTTACACAAAACTTAAGCTAAAGGTCCAGATAAAGCTGAACAGAATGTCAAAGAACAGATAGACAACAAATTCATCCAGCAAGAAAACCCTAGATAAAAAAAGTGAAAGCAATCTCCAGAATAAACTAATTAAGGTAATTAAATGCCTAGATGCCAGCAAAAAATAATAAATCACACTAGGAAAATTGAAGATATGGCCCAGAGTCAAAGGAACAAACCAACAATTCAAATGACATACAGGAGCTGAAACAATTAATTCAGAATGTACGAACAGACATGGAAAACCTCATCAAAAACCAAATCAATGAATTGAGGGAGGGTATAAAGAAGGCAAGGAAAGAACAAAAAGAAGAAACTGAAAGTCTGAAAAAACAAATCACAAAACTTATGGGAATGAAAGACAGTAGAAGAGATGAAAAAAACAATGGAAACCTACAATGGTAGATTTCGAGAGACAGAACATAGGATTTCAAAACTGGAGGACGGAACTCTGAAATCCGACAAGAAACAGAAACTATAGGGGAAAAAATGGAAAAATATGAGCAGGGATTCAGGGAACTGAAAGACAATATGAAGTGCACGAATATACGGGTTGTGGGTATCCCAGAAGGAGAAGAGAAGGGAAAAGGAGGAGAAAAACTAATGGAGAAAATTATCACTGAAAATTTCCCAACTCTTATGAAAGACTTAAAATTACAGCTCCAAGAAGTGCAGCGTACCTCAAAGAGAATAGATCCAAATAGACATACTCTAAGACATTTAATAATCAGAATGTCAGAGGTCAAAGAAAAAGAGAGGATCTTGAAAGCAGCAAGAGAAAAGCAATCCATCACATACAAGGGAAGCCCAATAAGACTATGTGCAGATCTCTCAGCAGAAACCATGGAGGCGAGAAGACAGTGGGATAATATATTTAAATTATTAAGAGAAAAACTGCCAACCAAGAATTCTATATCCAGCAAAACTGTCCTTCAAAAATGAGGGAGAAATTAAAACATTTTCAGACAAAAAATCACTGAGAGAATTTGTGACCAAGAGACCAGCTTTGCAAGAAATACTAAAGGGAATACTAGAGACAGATACAAAGACAGATGAGAGAGGTGTGAAGAAGAGTATAGAAAGGAAGATTATGAGTAAAGGTAAAAAGAAGGAAAATTAGAGATGACATATAAAATCCAGAAGGCAAAATAGTAGAAGAAAGTATTACTACCCATGCAGTAATAACACTGAATATTAATGGATTAAACTCTCCAATCAAGACATAGTCTGGCAGAATGGATTAAAAAACAGGACCCATCTATATGCTGTCTCTACTCAAAGGACACGAGGCCAAGGACACAAATGGACATTTACACACCAATGTTTATAGCAGCATTATTAACAATTACCAAGAGATGGAAACAGCCAAAATGTCCATCAACAGTTGACTAAACAAACTGTGACATTTACATAAGATGGAATATTATGCAGCTGTAAGACAGAATAAAGTTATGAAGTATGTAACAACATGAATGGACCTTAAGGACATTATGCTGAGTGTGATTAGCCAGAAACAAAAGGACAAATACTGTATGGTCTCACTGATATGAACTGACATTAGTGAATAAACTTGGAATATTTCCTTGGTAACAGAGACCATCAGGAGATAGAAAAAGGGTGAGATATTGGGTAATTGGAGCTGAAGGGATACAGATTGTGCAACAGGACTGAATATAAAAACTCAGAAATGGAAAGCACAATACTACCTAACTGTAATGTAATTATGTTAAAACACTGAATGAAGCTGCATATGAGAATGATAGAGGGAGGAGGGCTGGGACATAAATGAAATCAGAAAGAAAGATAGATGATAAAGATCGAGACGGTATAATCTAGGAATGCCTAGAGTGTATAATAATAGTGAAATGTACAAAATACAAATTTTAAAAATGTTTTTGCATGAGGAAGAACAAAGGAATGTCATTATTGCAGGGTGCTGAAAATAGATGATTAATACTTTAAAATGTCACCTTATGTGTGAGACTAAAGCAGAAAATGTTTATTTGTTACAAAATTTATATTTTGACTAGAGCATTTCCTAATATAACTCATGTAGATAGTTTGATTGAATGTCATAAGTACTTGGAATCTCAGGTAGGACATGAGATTTTGTTGGTTTGTCCAGAGTGATGCCCCGATGAATCCCAGAGTGATTTGTTCAGCGACTGGAAAAGTATTTGCAAGCCCCCTTCGGGGAATGGTGAGAGTGGGGAGAAATTCAACTTCCCCAAGTTGAATTCTTGATATTCTCAGAAGCAGTGTGGACAACTAAAACTATAGGCTGAGCCCCCAGTCTTGGGGTTTGTTCATATGAAACTTTCATATGAAAGGATAGGTCAAGTCTACTTAAAATTTAGGCCTAAGAGTCACCCCCAAGAGAGCCTCTTTTGTTGCTCAGATGTGGTCTCTCTCTCCAGCCAACATGACAAGCAGTCTCACCACCCTCCCCCTCTCTGAGTGGGGCATGACTCCCAGGGGTGTGGACCTTCCTGGCAACGTGGGACAGAGATCCTGGAATGAGCTGAGGCTCAGCATCAAGGGACTGAGAAAAACCCTAGAATGAGCTGAGAATTAACATCAAGGGATTGAGAGAACCTTCTCAACCAAAGGGGGAAGAGTGAAATGAGACTAAGTGTCAATGGCTGAGAGATTCCAAACAAAGTTGAGAGGTGATCCTGGAGGTTATTCTTATGCATTAAGTAGATATCACCTTGTTGTTCAAGATGTAGCGGAGAGGCTGGAGGGAACTGCCTGAAAATGTAGAACTGTGTTCCAGTAGCCATGTTGTCTGATGATTGAACAAAGATATAGCTGTCACAATGAGACTCTGAATGTGAAAACCTTGTGTCTGATGCTCCTTTTAGCTACTACATCAACAGAAGAGTAGAACATATGGGATAAAAATAAATAATAGGGGGAACAAATGGTAAAATAAATTTAGTTTGAAATGCTAGTGGTAAATGAAAGCGAGGGGTAAGGGGTATGGTATGTATAATATTTTTTTTTTCCTCTGTTATCGTTTTATTTCTTTTTCTGTTGTCTTTTTATTTCTTTTTCTAAATTGATGCAAATGTTCTAAGAAATGAGGAATATGCAACTATGTGATGATATTAAGAATTACTGATTGTATATGTAAATGGAATGATATCTTAATGTTTTGTTTGTTAATTTTTTTTAATTAATAAAAAAAAGTTAAAAAGAAAAAAGAGTGAATGTTACCTAAGGATTTGCACCCTATTCTGGAGAGATGTAGTGCACTTCTGGTTTTCAGTTGTACGCAGGAAAGTTGAGTATTGTTAGGTGAAACATATTTCTGCTATTGTGTTCGATTTGGAAATTAACTGTGCTTCAAGGTGATGCGTATAGCTGCCAAGTTGACAAGGGGTAGACTGTGATGGTTAGGTTCTGGTATCAACTTGGCCAAGCAATGATATTCAATTGTCTGGTCAGGCAAGCACTGGCCTGACCATTGCTGCAAGGATATTTTCTGGCTAAAAGATAAACTCGAAGGCTGTTATATTAAATCATCAGTAGCTGACTGCATCTGTGGCTGATTACATCTGCTATCTACTAAGGCATGCTTCTCAGCAATGACATAATCCAATCAGTTGAGAGTTTCTGAGGGAGAAGAGAGACTTTTTCACTGCTTCTTCAGTCAGCAAGCCATGAGTTCATCCATACCCTTCACTGGAGCTGCCAGCTTCACAGCCTGCCCTAAGAATTTTGAACTCTTCCATTCTCCTGGTTGCATGAGACACCTTTATAAGTCTCCTATTTACAGATATCTTCTGTTGGTTCTGTTTCTCTAGAGAACCATGACTAATACACCTTCCATACAATAAACAATTTAAATGTTTTCAGCATTTTCATTTATATTTTCACTTCTCATGATCATGGGCCCAAACCGGAATTTATATTTTAACAATCTTATCATGGCATTACATATGTGAAATTAATCTATAGTTTAGTAGAAAAACATTGTGCCCAAAATAGTTCCTATATATAGACTAACTAGTTTCTTGACTAAGTAATAGGATGAACTTAAAAGCCTGTTAAGACTTACCAGTGAAGTACAGGAAGCAGGATGATTGTAAGGATACCACCACACCGTTTTATAGATGTTGATGTACTGAATAAACAAAGCGACCAGCAAGTAGATGAAAAAGAGAAATTCAAAGAGCAGGCTCCCATCCACAGGTAAGTCAGGAATCTGGCAATGACGAACAGGGCCTGGGGTGATTAAAGCTGTGATAGGTGGGACCGGAAGGCCAATGGCACTACCATTCCTGAAAGAGAAAATTATGATTAGCTCAAATGGTAATACCCGTTAGTGTCAGAGTATAAATGGCCACTGTTTCCTCCTCCACCTACCCCTTAATGTAGGTCTTCCCTAAGATTCTATCCCAGGATTCTCTTCTCTTCTTTTTCCACACATTCTCAATGATCTAACATGGCTTCCATTATCTTTGACATGCTGAAGACTAAAACTTCTCTGCATAGAGCACACTGCTAAGTTTTACTCTTTGTTTTTATTTATTTACTTATTATTCGTTTGTATGCTGTATGGCGGGGTCACATTTCATTCTTTTTCCATTTGAGTAGCCCATTATTGCTGCACCATTTGTTGAACTGTTTGTTTGTTTGTTTTGTGGTTTCTTTGTTTCTTTGTTTGGGAAGTGCATGGGCCGGGAATTGAATCCCAGTTTCCCACACGGCAGGTGAGAATTCTACCACTGAACTACATTCGTACCCCCCACTGCTAAGTTTTAGACCCTTGGTATCCAACTGCCTACTAGACACCTCTGTGCTTCTCCTCCTATAGTCCTGATCCTACTTCATGGCCCACCCAGTTAGCTGTCCAAATCAGAAACTTGGGACTTATACTAGAAATCACCTTCTGGCTCTCCCTATTCAATCAATGTCTAAATCTTATAGATTCCACTTTTTAAACTTTCTCTAAACTGGACCCTCCCCTTTAAACTCACTGCATTAGTTCAAGCATTCATCATTTTTCACCTTAACTATTGCAGTAATTCCTCTAAATTCAACTCTAAATTAATTAATTCCTCCAATCTGCCTTCAGTGATCTTTCTAAAATACAAATCTGATCGTGTTCCTCTCTTGCCTAATAAATCTGTTAAAGTCTCTCCACGAACAGAGTAATATTCAAAAATTTTTAAAATGCCCTATGGAGCCCTCTGCTTAAGTGTTTGGCCTCAGCCCTTTATTATACATCTACATACAACACTAATGTTATTTGCTTTCTGTGAATAGACAAGCAATGTCTTTGTGCATGCTATGTCCTTCACCTGCAATAACTTCTTTAACCACTTTCTTTACCCCCTCTCATACATACATACTGATAAAATCCTTCAAGACTTTTAAAATGCTCAAGCATAACTTCTATGAAGCCTTCTCTGACTCGATCAAAATTGATTAATCTCTTCTCTGTACCACATAGTTATACCTAAACCATGCCTTTATTATTGTACTTTCCATACTACTATGTATTTTTTTGTTTACATCTATGTCTTATGTATCAGATCATTATACAGTACTGAGAGTATACTATTCCTAGTTTACTATAAATATATACCTGTACGATAAGGAGGCAGCAAACAAATACAGTCAATAAAAAGAGAGTTCTCTTAAAACACAAAGATATGAAGATTTTAATCCCTATCTCACTGTTCTTTATTCCAAGCTCTTTAAAAGGTCAGAAATAACTAGGCCAAAATCAGTTAAGGAGAAGGAATAAAATTTCCCATCGCTCATATGACTCAGAAAATTAGAGATCTAAGAGTCTACTATTGTTTAAAGAACAAGGAAAAAAGGCTAGGTTTGGTAACTTCCAAAGATTCTAGAGAAGGAACAGATTAATGTGACTAGTCAACTCTAAAATTTCCAAATACAGAATTCTAGCATTGATATGGGACATTTACTGTCCTTGAACTGACTCCTGGGAATATGAACTCTGCTCATTCTGAACAGTTAAGACTAAGACAGTAGAAACTAATGAGAAAAGAAAAACAGGGATGGAATAAGAATAAGAAAAATAGATGAAAATGTCTTTCTCTCATCCTAGAGTAAACTCCAACAGAATAAGCCTACTGAAGAGTAAGTTGTAATCTACCTGCAGGGTCTCAGAACCATATCTGCTCAATCATAAATCAATCAGTAACACACCATAACACTCTGATCTGTTCTGGGAGATGGGTCGCAGCACTACGCAACTCCAGGAGGTATGACACGCATAGAAAACAACTGAGAAGTACCCTCTGGAATTGTACAAACTGGTAAACTTGAATGGAGAGGACTAATGCCCAGTAGTCTGTCTATCCAGTCACTCCAGTTAATCATGAAATGTGGAAATAAAAAATTTTGATGAAAAATTACAAGGTTAGAAATCCTTACTCTAGAACAAATTAAAATTTCTTCTTTCTCTTCAATAAAAAGTTGACATTAAAGGATAGGGAGATGTAACTTCTTAAAAATCATGGAGAGGCTAATGCCTCTGGCCTAGGAACCCTCTGGAAATTATAGGTTCCAGGAAAGCAAACTTGGTGCTTTTCATAGAGTCTCAGTTTGAGCCCTACGTGTTCTTTTTTTTTTTTTTCTTTTTTTTTTTTGCATGGGCAGGTTCCAGAAATCAAACCTGGGTCTCTGGCATGGCAGGCTAGAATTCTGCCACTGAGCCACCACTGCCCACCCCTCTATGTGTTCTTAGGAGTTAACAGGCAAGACAGAGGTTGGGGATTGGCAAACCATGGCAATAAGCACTATTTAACTGAAGTTTGCCTAAACATACCTATAGATTGGGACAAGGATCAAAGGTGAAGGAGGAGTTATAATGGAGAAAATAGGATTTAACAAATGAGTATGATTGCTGAATCACTATACTGATATTCTCCTAGCCTCCAGTGTTTGGGAGAAGCTAGAAGGAAAAATCTAAAATAGTGAAATGGTAACCTATAACAAACTCCGAAATCTGTTCTGTAACTACTTGTTGAAGTGTACTTTGAAAATTATTGCTTTTTCTTTCTTTTCTTTGTATATATGTTATATTTCACAATTTTAAAAATGTTTTAAAAATTCATGGAAAAAAGCATGCTAAACTATTTGTTAAGACTTAAAGGCTAAAAGGATTCTTATAGAATTATTCCCAAATAAAGCAGACCAATGTACTTCTGTCCTCTAGAAAGTCAAAGAGAATCCATGAGATTGTCTTTTTCATCAAATCTATACAGTTGAAAACTTGAGAATAGAGTAGATCAAAGTTCATAAAACCAAGAAAAACAAAGTTAAAATAAAGACTTGGTCATACATCTCAGAAAATTAGCACCAGAAGTAAATTTAGGAAAAATAAAATTACTATTCCTCTAAAAGGATATTAAAATAGATTCAAGAAAGCAAAGTAACATGTATGTTTGACATGCAATGTGGGATAGTTTCTGCCCCAGATTTTCCACTAATTAGCTATTTTTGAGAATTAACTTTAAGTATCTCTGAATCTCAGTTTTTTTTTTTCATATAAAATACAAGGGATTGGGATTGCTTTAGTTTGCTAAAGCTGCCAGACTATAATACACCAGAAATGGATTGGCTTTTATACAAGGGATTTATTTAGATACAAATTTACAATTTTTTGGAGGCTTTTATCTGGGTTTTTCTGACACGTGGGAAAGCACACGGTGACATCTGTACGTCTTCTCTCCTGGCTTCTGGATTCAAACAGCTTTCCCCAGGGACTTTTCTCTCTGCATTTCCAAATCTCTGGGTCTAAGTTGGCTTTGAGTTGAGCTATGCTGTGCTGTTTCTTTCTCTTCTGACTGTACCTACTAAGCTCCCATCTGACAAATTAAAATGTTACTTACTGCAGAAGGCACTCGCCTTAGCCAAATGCAGATGTAATCAACCATAGATGAATTACACATGCTAATGATTCAAGTCCACAGCAACAGAACTGGGCACTATCACGTGGCCAAGTTGACAACTGATCCTAACTATTACAGGAACATATTTCTTTAAATAATTATCCTCAATGTTATCATTGAATATTATTCTCTTTCAAATTGTGCTGGTGATCCCCAAGACCAAGCCCAGTGTTGGTGATTGCGTTGGAAGACTCAAAGGACTCAGTATACAGTCATACTCACAATTGGGATTTATTACAGTGAAAAGATACAAAGCAAAAATAGGAAAGGGAGGGTACACAGGTGGTTCAGTGGTAGAATGCTTGCTTTCCATGCGGGACACCCGAGTTCGATTTCCAGACAATACATAATAGAAAAGAAAGAAAGAAAGAAAAAAAAAATCAGCAAAGGGAAAAAGCGTGTGTGGCAGATTCTGGAGGAAAACAGGCACCAGTTACCAGGAGTCATCTTTCAGTGGAGCCATACAGGATGTGATTAATTCCTCCAGTAATGAATTGTGATGACACATGTGAAGCGTTGTCTCCTAAGGAAATTCATTAGAGCCTAAGCACCCAATGTCTTTATCAGGCTGATCACTTAGGCACCCTCTGTCCAGCATGTACCAAAATTACTGACTCCCAAAAGGAAAGCAGATGTTCAATATAAACCCCACTGTTTGCACAGTTTAGGCCAAGTGGGCCATTGTTACCATTTAAGAAAACTTTCTATCAGAGTAGGGAACTGTTTACCAGGTCCTTAGCATAGATAAATCTGAAGTAAGCACTACAGGAACCGAGTCTACCTGCCACCCTACACACACCCTCCACCCTGGTGGTGAGGGGGTGCGGCTGATGGGAAACAAACAAAAACAAAACAAATAAAGAGGCATTTTGAGTTGGACAGCACAAAATACTGGAAAAGGCAGGCACATAGAGCCTGGGGATAAACAGAGTGGTGTACCAACTCTGGCTCTTGATTGGCAAACTTGGGGAAGTGGGTTTTTTTTTTTTTTTTTTTTTTTTTTTTTTAGAAAGAATTTTTTTTTTTTTTTTTTCAAAGGAAAGACAGAGAGAAGGAAGGAAGGAAGGAAGAAAGGGAAACATCTTTAAACATTTTCTTGTTTTATTGTATTCTGTTTCTCCGTTTTTGTTACATGGGCTGGGGCCGGGAATCGAACCGAGGTCCTCCGGCATAGCAGGCAAGCACTTTGCCCGCTGAGCCACCGCGGCCCGCCCGGGAAGTGGGTTTTAAAAAGCCATTTATTCCTGTTATTTTTTTTTTACATCTTAACAGCTCATTATATAGAACTTCCAGCATCTCAGGCTTCAGCACTGTCCCAGGCAAGGGTAGAATTAAGGCATGTCTACAGATAGAACAACTACTCAGGTGACTAGGGCTAATTCCCTAATGGGTGTATCTTTCCCTAAAAAGGGGGGGGGTGGGGCCCAGCTCAAGTGGCTGCCACTTCAGGGAAGTCAGGTCCCAGGAGCTGGAATATAGAAGTGACCTAAACCCTCA
Source organism: Tamandua tetradactyla (assembly GCF_023851605.1). Lineage (NCBI taxonomy): Eukaryota > Metazoa > Chordata > Mammalia > Pilosa > Myrmecophagidae > Tamandua > Tamandua tetradactyla. The sequence goes on along the minus strand of NC_135336.1, from coordinate 26,574,406 downwards.
TTCTACCTCAGTCTCTGTCTCAACCACACCACTGGCAGGGAGAATGTGGTTAGAATTAAAGGCACCACATCACTTTATGTTGATGGGAAGCTGAAGGCTAAAAAGCACAACATACTGGGTAGAGCAGGAAAAGTACACAGTCTAGAGACTTCATAGGAAAGTCTGACAACCTGCTGGATCTCACCCTCAGGGAAACTTGATACTGACTACACCCTCCTCCTGAGATATGGGCCTGCCTGGTCTTGGAAAATCTGATTAGAGTCAATCATATCTGAGGAGACCCTCCTCAAAAAAAGGTTCCATATAGGCAAGGCAAGAAACATAAAAACAAGAACTGAAAAATTCTGATCGGTTAAATAGAAGCTATGCTAGAGGCCAAGAATAAGTTGAACTGCATGTCAAAGAACACACAAAGAACAAAAGCAACCAATAAGAAAATCCAAGTAAAAGAGTGAAAACAACCTCCACAATAAATTAATTAAGGAAATCAAATGTCTAGACACTAGCAAAAAACAAGTCATTCTAGGAAAAATGAAGGTGTGACCCAAAGTAACAAACCAACAATTCAAATGAGATACAGGAATTGAAACAACTAATCAAGCATGTCCAAATCAATGATTTGAGGGAAGACATGGCAAAAGAGATGAATAATATAAAGAAGACACTGGGCAAACATAAAGAACTCTAAACTCTGAAAAAACAAATTGCAGAAGCTATGGGAATGAAAGGAACAATAGAAGAGATAAAAAACACAATGGAGATGTACAACAGCAGATCTGAAGAGGCAGAAGAAAGGTTTAGTAGACTGGAGGACAGGATATATGAAATCCTACACACAAAAGAACAGACATGGAAAGAATGGAAAAATATGAGCAGGGTCTCAAGGAACCGAATGGCAACTGAAACGCACAAATAAATGTATTATGGGTGTCCCAGGAGAAGAGAAGGGAAAAGAGGTAGAAGGAATAATGGAGGAAATAATCACTGAAAATTTCCCATCTTTTATGAAAGACATAAAATTACAAATTCAAGAAGTGCAGCATACCCCAAATAGAATAGATCCAAATAGGCCTACTCTAAGACACTTGATAATCAGATTGCTAAATATCAGACAAAGAGAAAATTCTGAAAGCAGCAAGATAAAAGCAATCTAGAACATACAAGGGATACTAGATAAGACTATGTGCAGATTTTTTTTTAAATTATTTATTTATTAATTTAAAAAATTAAGAACAAACAAAAACATTAACATATCATTCCATTCTACATATATAATCAGTAATTCTCAATATCATCACATAGTTGCATATTCATCATTTCTTAGAACATTTGCATCAATTCACGAAAAGAAAAAGTATGTGCAGATTTTTCAGCCAAAATCGTGGAGGCAAGAAGACAGAGGTATGACATATTTAAGGTTCCTGAAAGAGAAAAACTGCTAACTAAGAATTCTCTACCTAGCAAAACTGTCCTTCAAAAAATGTATGAGGGTTTAAAATATTTTCAGACAAATAGTCATCAAGAGTGTTTGTGACTAAAAGACCAGCTCTATAAGAAACAGTAAAAGAAGCAGTACAGGTAGATAGGAAGACAGGAGAGAGAGGTTGGAGAAGAGTACAGAAATGAAAATTATCAATAAAGGTAAAAAGAGGGGGAAAAAAAGGTAAGACATAAAATTCAAAAGACAAAATAGTAGAAATATTGCCTTTACATTATTAACACTAAACATTAATGGATTAAACTCCCCAATCAAAAGACATAGACTGGAAGACTGGATTAAAAAACAGGACCCATCAATAGGCTGTCTACAAGAGACTCACTTTAGATCCAAGAACAAAAACAGACTGAAAGTGAAAGGGTGGAAAATTATTTCATACAAACAACAACCAGAAAAGAGCAGGGTTAACTACACTAATATATGGCAAATTAGACTTCAAATATAAATCAATTTTAAGAGCTAAGGAAGGATACTATGTATTAATAAAAGGAACAATTCATCAAGAAGACATAACAATCATAAATATTTACACTAAGCCAGAGTGCCCCAAAATACATGAGGCAAACTGTGACAATACTAAAGGGAGAAGTAGACACCTCTAAATATTAGCTGGAAACTTCAATTCACTGCTCTCATCAATGGGCAGAATATCTAGACAGAGGATCAATAAGGAAACAGAGATTTTGAATAATAGATAAATGGACTAGACATTTAGAGAACATTATACTCCACAAGAGCAGGACACACATTTTTCTCAAGTGCTCATGGATTATTCTCAAGGATAGACCATATGCTGGGTCACAAAGCAAGTCTCGATAAGCTGAAAACAACTGATATCATATAAAACACTTTCTTGGATCATAATGAAATGAAGTTGGAAATCAGGAAAAGGCAGAGGGTGGGAAAATTCACAACTAAATGGAGATTAAACAACATACTCTTAAACAACCAGAGGGTCAGAGAAGAAATTACAAGAGAAATCAGTAAATATCTCAAGGCAAATGAAAATGAAAACTCAACATATAAAATTTATGGGACTGGGCAGTGCGATGCTGGCTCAGCAGCAGAATTCTTGCCTGCCATGCCAGAGACGCGGGTTCAAGTCCCAGTGCCCATGCAAAAAAAAAAAAACAAAAAAAACACCATGACCATGTGGGATGTATTTCAGGTATGCAAGGGTGGTTCAACTCAAGAATATCAATTAATGTAATGCTCCATATCAATAAATCAAAGTGGAAAAAACCACATGATCATCACCAATTGATGCAGAAAAGGCATCTGATAAAATTCAACATCCTTTATTGATGAAAACACTTCAAAGGACAGGAATAGAAGGGAACTTCCTTAACATGATAAAAGGAATATATGAAAAACACACAGCTAACATCATCCTAAATGGGGAAAGAAAGAAAGCTTTCCTCCTCTAAGATCAGGAACAAGACTAGGATGCCCACTGTCACCACTGTTATTCAACATTGTAGTGGAAGTTCTAGCCAGAGCAATTAGACAAGAAAAAGAAATAAAAGGCATCCAAATTGGAAAGGAAAAAGCAAAATTTTCGTTGCTTGTAGGTGACATGATACTATATGTCAAAAATTCAGAAAACCTACCGCAAAGCTACTGGAGCTAATAAATGAGTACAGCAAAGTGGCAGGGTACAGGATTAACACCCCAAAATCAGTAGCATTTGTACACATTAGCAACGTACAATATAAGAAGGAAATTAAGAGAAAAACTCCATTTACAACAGCAACCAAAAGAATCAAATATTTAGGAATAAATTTACCTAAGGACACAAAAGACCAATACACAGAAAATTGTTAAAAGAAATCATGAAAGACCTAAATAAATGGAAGGGCATACTGTGTTCATGGACTAGACAAACAAATGTAGTTAAGATGTCTAATCTACCCAAATTGATTTCTAGATTCAATGCAATACCAATTAAAATCCCAACAACTTACTTTGCAGCAACAGGAAAAACAAGAACCAAATTTATTTGGAAGGGCAGGGAGCCCCAAATAGCTGAAAATATCTTAAGAAAGAAAAATGAAGTGGGAGGTCTCACACTTCCTGACTTTACACATATTACAAAGCTACATTGGTCAAAACAGCATGGTATTGGCAAAAAGACAGATATACTGACTAACAGAATTGAACTGAATGTTCAGAAATAGACCTTCTCATCTATGGACAATTGATCTTTGATAAGGTAGTCAAGCCATCCCAACTGGGCCAGAACAGCCTCTTCAATAAATGGTGCTTGGAGAACTAGATATCCATATGCAAAAGAATGAAAGATGACACCTATCTCACACTCTATATAAAAATTAACTCAAAATAGATAAAAAACCTAAACATTAGATTAAGACCATAAAACTTTTAGAAGAAAATGTAGGGAAATATCTTACAAATCATGTGATAGGAGGTGGTTTCCTAGACCTTACACTCAAAGCGTGAGCAATGAAAAAATAAATAAATTAATTAAACCTCAAAATTAAACACTTTTGTACATCAAAGAACTTTTTCAGGAAAAGTTGCAGCCTCTGCAATGGGAAACAGCATTTGGAAACCATATACCAGATAAGGGTTTAATATCCAGAATATATAAAGAGATTCTACAACTCAATAACAAAACGACAATCCAATTAAAAAATGGACAAAAGACATGAACACTTTCAGAAGAGGAAATACAACTAGCTAAAAAGCATATGAAAAGATGCCCAACTTTACTGGCTATTAGGGAAATGTAAATCAAACCCACAATGAGATATCATTTCAAACCTAGTAGAATGGCTATGATTAATAAAACAGAAAATGGTAAGTGCTGGAGAGGGTGTGGAGAAAGAGGCACGCTTAACCACTGTTGGTGAGAACATAGAATGGTGCTACTGCTCTGGAAGGCAGTTTGGTGATCCTTCAGGGAGCAAAGTATAGAACGGCCATATGATCCAACAATCGCATTACTAAGCATATAATCAAAGGAACTGAAGGCAAGGACACAAATGGACACTTGCACACTGATGTTTACAGCGGCATTATTCATGATTGCCAAGAGATGGAAAACAGCCCAAATGTCCATCAATGGACGGTGGCTAAACAAGCCGGAGTACATATAAACACAATGGAATATTAAGCAGCTGTAAGACAGAATAAAGTCTGAAGAATGTAACAATATGGACGAAACTTCAAGACATTTTGCTGAGTGAAATTAGCCAGAAATAAAAGGACAAATACTGTATGGTCTCACTAATATGAACCAACATTGAGTGAACTTTGAGAGTTAAAGTTAAGAACACAGGTTATCAGAAGATAGAAAGAGGGTAAGGAATGGAGATTTGGTGTGGCTGCAAGCAGGAATGAAGTTGTAAGGCATGCAATTAACTGAACGAACCTTGAGGACAATATGTTGAGTAAAATGTGAGAAATGAAAAGACAAATGTTATCCCTCACTCATATGAACTAACTATAATATGCAAACTCCGAGAAACTGAAGTTAAGAGCATAGGTTATCAGGTTGGGGGCCTATTGTAAATGTTCCCAGATTGTAAGCTCTTATGGTAGCCACATCTATTCTGGAACTGTAATTGTTATTTCTAAATTCTGAGGTGCTGAGTTATTTTTTTTTAATTTTTTTATTAATTTTTTAAAAAATATGACAAGAAAGAAACACAAACATTCTTAACATATGATCATTCTGTTCTACATATATAATCAGTAATTCACAATATCATCACATAGTTATATATTCATCATCATGATCATTTCTTAGAACATTTCCATCAATTCAGAAAAAGAAATAAAAAGACAACAGAGAAAGAAAATGAAAACAGAAAAAAAAAATTATACATATCATACCCCTTTTACCCCTCCCTTTCATTGATTGCTAGCATTTCAAACTAAATTTAACATTTGTTCCCCCTATTATTTATTTGTATTCCATATGTTCTACTCATCTGTATCTGTTGACAAAGTAGATAAAAGGAGCATCAGACACAAGGTTTTCATAACCACACAGTCACATCGTGAAAGCTATATCATTATACAGTCATCATCAAGAAACATGGCTACTGGAACACAGTTCTACATTTTCAGGCAGTTCCCTCCAGCCTCTCCATTACATCTTGAATAACAAGGTGATATCTACTTAATGCATAAGAATAACCTCCAGGATAACCTCTCGACTTTGTTTGGAATCTCTCAGCCATTGACACTTTGTCTCATTTCAATCTTTCGCTTTTTGGTCGAGAAGGTTTTCCCATCCCTTGATGCTGAGTCTCAGCTTGTGCTGAGTTATTTGTGTATAATTTGGTCGTTTCCTGGAACTCTGGGTATTTGTGTGACACCTGAGACTCAGAGCTCTGAAGCTATCAAAGTCAGCATTAGCCCACACAGCAACTGTTAAAAAAAGGATAGTAAAAATAAATAAATACAATTTTTAAAAAAAGAAAAAAGGATGGTATAATTTTAGATGCTTTATTTGACTATAGATATGAATGAAGCTGATCTGGATAGGACTAAGGTAAATCAGAATACAGGGTAAAGGATGATATGGTCTATATTTTATAACTTCAACTCCTGTGTGAGATCAAAGAACGAGATGTTTATTTGGTACAAAATTTCTATTTCGGGTAGCACATTATCTAATTTAACTTGTATGGTCAATTTATTTGAACAGCATAACAACATGGAATCTTGAATAGGGAGTGAGATCTTTTTTGTTTTGTACAGGTTAGTGTTTTTGCCCCAGTACATCCCAGAGTAACATGGGCAGAGAACAAAAAAGTGTTTGCAAAGTCCCCTTGGGAGACTGGGGAGAAAGGAGGAAATATTAAATTTCCCCATCTGGGGAATTCCAGACACTCTCACAAGCTCCCAGGGGTGTAAATCTTCCTGGCAATGTAGAACATGACTCCCAGCAATGAGCCAGGACCTGGCATCACGAGAGAGCTTCCTGACCAAAAAGGAGAAGAGAGAAATGAGACAAAAGAAAGTTTCAGTGGCTGAGATATTTCAAACCAAGTTGAGAGGTTATCCTGGAGATTATTCCTACACATTATATAGATATCCCTTTTTAGTTTATTATGTATTGGAGTGGCTAGAGGGAAGTAACGGAAAGTGCTGAACTGTATACCAGTAGCCTTGATTCTTGAAGATGACTCTGAAAACCTTGTGGGTGATGCTACTTTATCCAGGGCATGGAAAGAAGAGTAAAAAAAATAAAGTAAAAAAATAAATAAACAATGGGGAGTGGGGAATAAGAGGTAAAAAAAAGGGAGGGCAGATTGCAAAACTAGTGGTCAGTGAGAGGGGGGCGTAAGAGGTATGAGACGTATGGGTTTTTTCTTTTTTATTTCTTTTTCTGGAGTGATGCAGATGTTCTAAAAATGATCATGGTGATGAACACTCAACTATAGGATGATACTGTGAGCCATTGATTGTATACTTTGGATGGCCTGTATGGTACGTGAAGATATCTCAATAGAAATATACTTTTAAAAAAGGGTAAAGAGGACTTAGAAGGAATACAGAAACGTTATTAAGACATGTTCATATGACATATTTACAAAGTGTATGTAAGGAAAAAACAAAGAAAAAAATTACACTTAGTCTGTGTTAGATTCAGTTGTCAACTTGGCCAGGTGAGCATACCTAGTCTTGTTGCTGCGGACATAAGCCAGCGGTATGTGAACCTCATCTGTTGCCAATTACATCTGCAGTCAGCTAGGAGGTGTGTCTGCTGCAATAAGTGATGTTTGACTTAATTGGCTGGTGCTTAAATGAGAGATTGCAACATAGCACTGCGAAGCAGCTCGGCATTCCTCATCTCAGCACTAGCAGCTCAGCCCAGGACTTTGGAGATGCAGAAAGAAGTCACCCCGGGGAAAGTTGTTCGAACCCAGAGGCCTGGAGAGAAGACCAGCACAGACCATCTTGTGCCTTCCACGAAAGAAAGAACCTCAGTGGAAAGTTAGCTGCCTTTCCTCTGAAGAACCAACAAAATAAATCCCCTTTTATTAAAAGCCAATCCGTCTCTGGTGTGTTGCATTCCGGCAGCTAGCAAACTAGAACATAGTCCTTCCCAAATAAGATTCTTCCTTCAACTAGAAGCTCTCTAGGAAACTCAGAAATACACAGTTTATCCTCCTTCTTTAGAAGAACAAACACCTAAGCATATTGTCCCAAGAACAAATCCTTTCATCCCAAAGGTGGAAAGAGGATCAAGAACTAAGCATTTCAATCTTGATTCTCAAATTAGCTCTGACATTCTCCAGTAAGGTCACAAACTTAACCAATCAGGTGACTAATACACATGAAATTGGGACAAATACTGTCTTTTCCAGCTGACCTATGTCTTGCAGAATCAAATAAATCATCTAAAATTATACCATTCTTAAAAAATTATCTATTTGACTCTTCAGTATTTTACAGACACTAAAGAAATGAGGTCTCCTCATCTCTTCACTGTCTTTCTTCGTAAATATCTTTCCTAAAAATATATTCTAGGTCATCTATTAATGCCTTTAACCTCATTTTTTATATCTCTTTCCCAGCTCCTATGTAACTTAAAGAACCTATTCCACTTGCTTCTTTCCCATTAAGAAACATTAACATGACCTTCTTCTTCCAAAATAACCCCTCTAAGTAAGAATGCCATGGAATACTCATTCAACAGAAACAAATACATAACCTCCCTAGTTAGTAATATCATGAAACAATCATTCAAAAATAGTTTACTCTCCAGCCAACACAACAAGCAAACTCACCACCCTCCCCCTGTCTACATGGGACTTGACTCCCAGGGGTGTGGACCTGCCTGGCAACATGGGACAGAAATCCTAGAATGAGATGAGACTCAGCATCAAGGGATTGAGAAAACCTTCTCAACCAAAAAGGGGAAGAGTGAAATGAGACAAAATAAAGTGTCAATGGCTTAGAGATTCCAAACAGAGTCAAGAGGTTATCCTGGAGGTTATTCTTACGCATTATGTAGATATCACCTTGTTATTCAAGATGTAATGGAGAGGCTGGAGGGAACTGCCTGAAAATGTAGAGCTGTGTTCCAGTAGCCATGTTTCCTGATGATGACTGAATAATGACATAGCTTTCACAATGTGACTGTGTGATTATGAAAACCTTGTGTCTGATGCTCCTTTTATCTACTTTGTCAACAGATACAGATGAGTAGAACATATGGAATAAAAATAAATAATGGGGGGGGCGGGATAATAGTTTAGTGAATTCTTAAGCTGTGGACCAAAATGATCGTTTGTTTCATTCTAATATACTGAAAATGGTTTATCCCCCAATTGATTGCTACAGAAATATATGTTAAAGGAGAAAAAGAGTACAGAATTAGAGATCAAGACAACTATGGTTGGAACCCTGGAAGCCAGAATTGAACAGCTACAATGAAGGCAGAGAAAAGAAGGCAGCACCACCAGCTAAACCCAGTTAGGGGCATTTCCAAGTGTTCCTAGTTCTTCCCAGTATTCTATTTGCTGACTCCAAGTGCAAGCAGAACCATATTGGAACGTGGTTATCAAGCTCTTTTTTAAAGAGCAGAATGCTTGATTTTCCTTCTCCCAAAAGACATTTTATGTTTCATACTATTTAAAACACATAGGAGAAGGAATTGGTCTGATTAAGAGAGTATTGGGAAATCTGAAACCTGGGTTACCAAGCATGTCTGATTCCTTCTCCCTTCCAAGCTCTCCTATGGCAGTTCCTACAACCGAGGCAGGATTACATGGGACACTTTGAGAAAGTAATTATCTAGGTGAACCTAAAAGTCAAAGTAGGAGAGAATGAACAAAGAACTGCTGTATTTAACACAGATGCAGACGTAGCTAGACACAGCTAGAATTTTCTATTACAATTTAATAGTACTCAATCACTAAGTTTATAGTATATATTAGTGAAATCAAAGCATGTTTTTGAGATAGCAAACATCCTTTACCTCAATACCTATATTATAGATAGTACTTTACTTCAAAATCATTTTCATATATTCTTATCCTTTCCATTTTTATTCTGTTAAACATATAAAACAATTTATGTTACTGTAGAAATTTTGGAAAAGTTTTAAGAATTTTTTACAATTTATTACATTATAATTTTCAACATCCTGCTATGAAGCAGACAGTATCACCATTTTTAAAATGAGAAAAACCAAAGAAAAGCAGAACAGAGTAAAAAATAGTAGTCTAAATAATCTACAATTAGTCTATGAACATACAGAAACATAAACTTTGGATTTAAAATTAGTATGAGGAGGATCAGAGACCAGAAAATCCCTTTAAGCTGGGATTTCAGGGACAGCCCCACTGAAATGACAAAATCAGAACTGATTTTGAAGATTGGGTAGGACTTGGGTTGGAAAGTTGGACAGAAAGAAAGGAGGACAGGCCAGGAAGTCAGAAGTGTACAAATAACATCAAAGGGAGCTGAAAAGCAAAAGGTGATAATACGGGAATAATACAAGGTAAGACAACAGTGGTATTGATTGGTAGCTCCCACAACTAAAATCAAGGAAAGAGAAAAACTCTATTCAGGGAGGAAACAACTTAGCTGACAAAATAAACTTGACCAAATACTTGATTGGGTAAAAGCAGCTCTTTCCACTGCTACACGATCAAACCTCCTGATGAAGTGAGTTATTCTAGGTAAGAAGATTAGAAATAATTTATCCCAATTTTTGAAAATCAAAAAACAACAGAGATAAACTTCTATTAAAAAGGTCAAATTCTTTATTCTTATACAACACGACACAAAGTTTAAGATATTTAGGCTAGAACAAACCATTTATTATTTTCAAACATTTTTTAACAAAATCATTTTTAAAATCCTTGATGCAATCTGATTTATACTTTTAGAAACTCATGTTCCATCTTTTTTTTTTCGCATGGGCAGCCACCAGGAATCAAACTGGGGTCTTCGGCATGGCAGGCGAGAACTCTGCCTGCTGAGCCACCATGGCCTGCCCTCATGCTCTATCAGTTTTAATTTGCCACCCCCCACTTCCCACCCCCTAAAACAATAAGTAATTTAACCATTACATTTGCCTTGTATTTTAATTCATTCCTCCCATCTTCTAATAGCAAAAAAGGTGATAATTAGAATTTAGATTATCAGCCTTCTCATAAGAAAGAAATAGAAAGTTTTTGCTTTGTGAGCCCCACATCACATCTTTCTACCTCCAGCGGATTTTGAAATACTGCGTTTTCAGTCTTCAAGGGCAGGATTTCTACATCAATATCAAGAATTAATCTTGATAAACAAATATCTATGTTAGACTTATTTATCATAGGACATTATTAGTTCTCCTTTACCTGTTTCTCAGGCCTGTTCCATTGCCACAGCCCCCTCCAACCAAAGTCTGTAAAGAAGGTAAAGCTGAACGGCTTAGCTGCTGCCGACTAGGGCCCCTCCTTCCACCGGGCATGTCCAGGAACCAGTCTGCTTCCAGTGCCACCTGTAGTTGCAACCCAGGTTAATGGTTGTCAACCTGTTTCAACTCTAAACAACAAAAGACATTTAAATTATCAGTGTATCATTTTTAAAGTAGGCAATTTAACAAAACAACCAGAAAAACTGAATGAGTAGGCCTTCTAAAACCACATTTTCAAACAAATGTTCCCAGTATCTACTACCAACTTTATTACCAACTTTGGTTAGAAACCAAAGGATTATTCAGACTCCAATGGGTCATAAGCTTAGGTTCTCATCTAAGCTCTGTTCAGCATTAGGCGAGGCCACAATTTGTGTCTTTTGTCAGCTGACTTGTATCACATGTAACCTATTCTAATCAAGTGGGAATTTACAAAGACATCATAAAAGAGAGATTTCCAATTCAAATGTAATATTTCACATTAAGCTGTTTGAAATACAGAAGAATCAGCACTGGACAAAAAGCTAGGTTTCCTTTTCAAGGGACTGGGTTCTGAGATCACATGTGTCAATACACATTATCTGATTTTAACCCAGTCCTTTAACCTCTGAGTTTGTTTCTTCATCAGGAAAAAAAAGAAAAAGTCCCCCCTGTCCTATTGGGGGTTGTTGAGGCTTGACAAAGATGGATAAAAGTACATCATTAAGCTTTTTAACTCTTTACAAGTAAAACTGCTCAAGTGCTATCTCCATATGTCAGGGCATATGGAAATACAAAAAGGAACGCAAATGGATACCCACAGAAGAAAAAACAATGCAAAACCGCTTAGAATGTATTGAAACTGCAAGATTAAAAGGCAAGTACAGAAAAAGACCCTCATTGCAAAGCATCTGTGTTTTCATTAATCTATGGCAAAACCACGGTTCCGTCAATATGGATACCAAATCCGTTTCCTAAACAATACAACAAAAACCCGCAGAATGACACCCTGGAAAAACCCTGGTTTTCGAAATGTTCCTGCAGACTGCTACGATGTTTCCCTATTCCTAACAGCTTTCGACTCTAGACTAACAAACACCAGGTGAGATAAAGCATTCACACGCTGGAGGTAGGCGATGCTGGACCTTGTTCAATTAACGTGCAAAAAGAAAGAGATGTGAGGGACAGAACGGTAGAATGGAAGAGATGAGGTATGAAGTAAGGGATGGGTGATGGCCAGAGTCCACAAACTTCCACAGACTGACCTCTAATAGGTGCCACAACGCGGCCCCCGCTGCGCACACAGGAGGACCGAAGTGGACCCGAAGTGGGACAGTGCGGAAGATGGATAATACTCACGCATGGAGGAGGCACGGCCAGTGGGGCGGGATCCCTGTGTGAAGGCGGCGGCTTTACTGGCTGGACCTCGGTTAAGAGAACAATTTCCCCGCGCTGAGGTGATCCAAACCAGCTGCTTATCCGCAGGCCGTCCACGCCAGAGAGTCGAGAAAGGGTGTCCAGGCTTCGGGCTGCCAAACCCAGACCCAAACCCCAAGCCAGTGCCAGAGCCAGAGCTAACGACAGAGCCAGAGCCCAGCCCCATCAGCACTCAACCTCAACCTCCATTACTGCGGAGCTGGGGAGACGTGGCAGCGCACGAAGATGACGTCAGCTCCGCGACGGCTGGCCGCCCAGACGCGAATTGGGTCCCGGAACTACACAACCAGCCCAGGAGTCGGCACCCAATCCCCTCCCAAGCGCATCTGCGCAGTGGGATTGTTTTCTCAATTGGACTCGTGGGCCTATCCTTCTTACCAGCGCTGGCCAACGTATTTCCTCCCCGGGCTTCAGCCAAAGAATACCCGGTACGAAGTGCGGGCACCATCATAGGAGTCCTTGTTATCGCATTAATTCCATGTAACAACCGTGTACAAGTTATCGCCCCCTGTTACAAATGAGGGAAGTTGGGAGACAACCTAACATCGCGTCACTGCCGAGGAGTCCAAATCGCGAAGTCAGGCTTCAGCATCCAGCCGTGCACTTATTTGTATGTTAAGTCAATGACTAGATACTGGAGATACAAAAGTGAACACCACAAACAGTTCACATTCTAGTAGAAGAGACAAGACAGGAAAGCATAGAGTGATTACAATTCTTTACAATAAACGCAACTTTCAAAGTATGAAGGTCCAGGGATAGCGTGGAAGAAAGTGATGAACTGTGTGGGTTGGCTGTAGCCAAGAAATGATCTATAGGAAGCTTGGAGTTAAAGGCAAGACTCCGTGAATGAATGGGCGGTTGCCTGCAGGACGTGGTGGGGATGGCTTTCTGGTAGAGGAAGTGTCAGATTAAAAGGTAAGAAGGTGGGCAGCATCATGAGGAGCAGGAACTGCCAACAGCTTGGTGTAAGAAAAGTAAGGGAGAAGGGTTCAAAAAGAACTTATGTGTGAGATCTGTCACTCCAGAGATTTTAAATGCCTTAAAAGAAAGCCCTTTGATTTAAATCTATGATCAGTTAACCTTAATTGAAAGATTTCTGTGTGCCAGACATAAGTCTAGGAACTTCACTTACTCTATCTAAATCTTAAATGCTCTGATAGATATTATCATTGCTCTTATTTTACAGAGAAAACTGAAGTTGAAATAAGTAACATTGAAAATAACCTAGCTAGTAAGTAGCAGAATCACAATGACCCATATCAAAACTACTGAAGTTAGTAATATTCTTAGTATGCTAATTGTCACAAAGCTTTCATTCATGAATATATAAAATCCAGTAGAGTTCTACACATATTTTCCTTGTTTTTGCCTCTTGCAGTAAGAGATTTTGTACATTTATTTTTCATTTTTGCTCTCTTAATTGCTTCCTAGCTTGTCATATTGAAACTCCTCTGACAATTCTCAGTTAACTCAGTCATCTTTCCTTCATTCAGCAATTATTTATTTAGTGCCTACTGTGTGCCAGGGACTGTACCAGGGAACAAGATAAATACATCCCTGCCTTCCTGGAGTTTAAACTCTAATGAGGGAAATATGGAATTATATAAAATAATTACAAATTATAATAGCATCATGGAAACAAATAAGGGGCTAAGGTAGAAAATAAGGAGGGTGCTGTTTTGAGGGATAATCTGAGGCAGTGACATTTTCAGCAGAAACCTAATGGTTGGGAAGTGACCAGTGATGCAAAGATAGGAGAGAAAAGCAGTCCAGATAGAAAATAAAATTTGTGCAGAGATCGTAAGGTGGGTTGGAGCTTGGCATCTTTGAGGGACTTGAAGCAAACCAGTACAACTGAACCCTGGTGATCAAAGGGTAACATGGCACAAAATGAATGTGAAGACACAGACAGAAGCTTGAACACAGAGAGTCTTAAACCAAGGAGCTTGCATCTTAAGTGTAGTGGGAAACCAATGAGGAGTTCTAAGCAAAGAATGTCCTGATTTGATTTGTGATTTATGATGATGCTTGCTGCTTTCTGTAATATTGATGTGTTTGGGGTAGGGTAAAGTACTATTAATTTTTTTTTAATGAAGACCTATGTAATGGTGACTATGTGCCAGGAACTGTTCTAAGTGCTTTAAAAATACTAAGTTATTTAATCTTTATAATAATCTCCTTTTTCAGATGGGGAAACTGAGACACAGAGGGGTTATGTACTTGTCCAAAGTCGCTCAAATGATAAATGATGGAGCTAAGATTTGAACCCAAGGAAGCTAGGACATTTAAGAAGACATGCAGTGCAAATAGAGGGATGTGGGCAAACTCATGAGTTCTGCTGATGGGAGAGGTAGGAAAGATAACAACCGGTTTGGGCAATTGGGAGAATGGTGGTGCATTTTATTGAGGTAGGGAAGACTGGGGTGGGGAATTGGATTTGGAGAGCTACGCATTCACATGTCTTAATGTTATTTGTAATGGGAAAATTTTTACTCTGTTCTAAGTAATTTTGCTTTAATAAAACAACTTTATCGCCAACCTCAGGATTAAATTGTTTATTTTTTAAACATTTTATTTTGAAATAATTTTAAATTTACAGGAGAGTTGTGAAAATACCAAATCCAAATACAGAACTCCAGTATCCCCTTTCCCCAAACTCAGATCCACCAATTTTAACATTGTGCTGCATTTGCTGTATCATTTTGTTTATCCACCTATCAGTCTATTTTCTAAACATTTGAGAGTAGGTTGTGTATGTCACGCACCTTGAACATATACTTCCATGTATATTTACTAAGAATGAGGATTCTGACTTATGTAACCACCTTAAGTACAGTTATAAAGGACTCAAATAAAGGATTATTTGGGCCACACCTTAACTGAAGTAACTGCATCTGTTAAGTAGGGTCTTACAATGGGTTCACACCCACAGGAATGAATCAAGTTTAAGCACATATTTTTCTGGGTTACATACTGCTCCAAACCATCATATATATATATATATACACTATATCACACTAGGAGTGTGACCTACCTGGTTTTGCTTGTTTAAAACTTAAGTTGGGGGACCATATCCTGGATTGCATCACTACACTAGCTTGGTAATGTCATCATTGTTTCTTCTTTTAAAGATAGCATATTTCCCCCTAGTCTTCTTTTTCTTATTTAGCTAGTTTTGTAACCATTAAATAGTTCCCTAATTCTGGGGGGATAATTCTTAAAATATATATATATATTTTAATATTTTTTAGGAGAATAAATTTGTAAAATAATACTTGAAATGCTGAAGCCAAGAAAGACTTTTTCAGTAAATAAACTACATCTCTTGGTTTCTATTTACTTCCCCAAATAACTGGGCATGATTTTCTCTTACAGGAGCCTACTTATTGCTTGACCAAAGAATAGAGCTTAATTAAAATGCTTAGTGTTTCTATCATTTTTCAAACAGTGCTGATGAACCATTTAAATTAGTGGCTTGGTGTAGGATCCAGAAATCTATGATTTTCATAAGCTCCAGGAGGATTCTGGTGCTACACTTTGACACGAAGCAGCTAACCGTATAGCTCGCACAGCTACGAAGCGCCTGCTAGCCCCAGCTTCCAGGCGCCGCATTCCCCGGGAAACTCCGAGCCGAGGGCGGGAGAGAGGGAGGGGCAGGGTGCGCGCGGCACTGCCATTTTTGTGCAGGGCAGCCGACCGCCCACGTGGTGCAGCGCTCATGGCCATTTTTGTGCGGGGTCGCGCTTCCACCGGCGCTGCTGAGGGACTCCGCAGTGGGTCCCTTGGCCATGAAGCCGTGGACGCGCTCACCTCTCTGGCTCTGGCTGCTCTTGCTGCTCCTGCCCACCGCGCAGGGCCGGCAGAAGGAATCAGGTGGGCTCCGTGCAGAGCTGAGCGTATCGCTCTGGCGGGGGTTCTGGCGGAGCACCCCAGGCTCTCCCCCAGCTGCCTCGCTCCACTCTGCGCCCCGCGTCCGGGAGGATGCTGTGGTCGCGAACGCGGCTGCGCAAAACTGGGCGGAGGGCGCCGGTGTTAAGTGGAGCGGCTAGTTAAGGTGTCTGGCGTTACTTCTCCCCAGGACCCCGGTGAACAGAACAGTCTTTAAGAATTCGAAGTGGTGGTGGGAAAAGAATTCCCCTGTTCGCCCTCTGGGAATATTGCTGATGCTGGGCTACTCTGTATCTCCCCCAAACACAGTGGGGGGCGGGGAGGGGTAATTCCATGTGGGGGTGGGGGTGGGTTTAGGCTAGCGCCAGAATAGATTAAGGGAGGGCTTCTGTGCTTTTATTTAATCCTCTTTATGGGGCTTCGTTTGATTGTAGAAGAGGAGAGGCTGTGTCACAATGCAGTTGATCCATAGCCTCCTGAATACCAGCCTTATTTTGGGAATTTTCCATTTTCTTGGACACCTGACGGCGTGGATTGAGGAGAGTTACGAAAAAATCCTTCCTGGTTTTTCTTTTTCACGAATGGGGTGGGAAAGGAATGTCTAAAAGTTTTGGCCTTCTGATGGTTCGGTCTGTTGCTAACAGGAGTACTCGTGGATATTTTGTTAACTCGTTTACTTCACTCTTTCAAGGTTCAAAATGGAAAGTATTTATTGACAAAATTAATAGGTCTTTGGAGGATTATGAACCGTGTTCAAGTCAAAACTGCAGCTGCCACCATGGGTAAGTTTTTCTTTGATGCCTCTTTGAAAGTTTAATTCTTGCCATGAGGAAGTACCCTAAGGTACTTGGGAGAGACCTGGGTAGCAGTGGTGAGAGAACCAAGCATGTTTTGCCAGCAGAAAGATATGCCTGAGGTGGTTTTCCTCAGGAGAATGAAGATGCTCTGGGAGAGGGGAGACCCTGAAGTCTCAGCCTTGCCTTTGACTGTCTATGATTACCTTATGTAATCATAGACAGTCAAAGGCTGTTTTCTCCACTGGACTGAATGCCTCTTGAGGTCAGGATCTGTGTCTTGTTCACTATTGTGGCCCCACTGCTGGCCATTAGTAAGTACTCAATAAATATTGTTGAATGAATTTACATATTTATAAGTGAATATAATATTTCGTGTTTGTCATTTTTGAAATCTGCAAATTAGAGAGGAAGCATGGTATGGTATAGAAAGATAACTTTGCAAGCATCAAATCTGCCACTATTTAGCCCTGTGGCAAACCACTTAACTGTCTCTGGGCCTCAGATTTCTCATCAGCTAAATAACCCATCTTTTAGCACCTCGTTAAGTTAACCTGTGACTCCTAAAAAAAAAAAATGAGCTGATGCTTAATGAAAATTTGCTATGTACTGAGCTTTAAAAGAGATGCCAAAAGACTATACATTCTGATTGCTGCTCACAGGCTACATGGGTGTGGGTGTGGCCAGACAGACCAGAACAAAGGAGTTGGCGTTAGACTGTGGCATAAACCTTGCTCTCTGTGGAACTTAAGGAAGGGATGTCATTGGGAGCTGTAGTGCCTGGGAGGACAGGATTGTAGCAGGAGTAGTAAAGGAGTAATATGGGTCAGGTAAGGGAGGGGCAGTGCAAAGGGAGAAAAGAAGAGAAATTGACTTGGATCTTCACTCTTAGTGGCTTTGCTGTTGATTAGATTACCTCTGGTGCTTCTGGGGAAAAGTTGCTCATTCCTCTTCTTCCCCTCAGCTTACTGTGTTCTCTGATACTGAACCTAAATGTATGGATAGGAATTGGGTGAAGTGGTATTAATCTCTTGGTGTCCTTTCCTTCATGATTTCTGTTCTTCCTCAGTGTCATAGAACAGGATCTTACTCCTTTCCGAGGAGGCATCTCCAAGAAGATGATGGCGGAGGTGGTCAGACGGAAGCTAGGGACTCACTATCAGATCATTAAGAACAGATTATATCGGGAAAATGACTGTATGTTTCCCTCAAGGTAGGAGTAACAAGGAATATGTATCTTCTTTTTTATATATGGACTTGATTGATATTATTCTCATAGAGAAGTAAATTCAGGGGACTGACCATAAATCCCTCTTCATATTTCAGGGGAATTATAAAATAGTGACAAACTGTTCTCCATGCCTGGATGTTTTTCTTGCCAACTCCTATCCTCCTTTATCCTATATGACTGCCTTATTTTGCTGTTCCCAAATTAGATGTTAGGAGCTTTTTGAGCATTTGTCCGCTGGCCTACGTGAGAGCATCCATTGTCCTGAACGAGGAAAATGGTCTCCAGATACTCTCCTGGTCTCATGTTTAGTGGGATCATGCTGTAGCTGTAGGGCACAGGCTGATGAGACATTGCAGGAGTGAGCTGGACTGAAGGACAAGAAGCTTAGGTATTTATTGCGTGTTTGTCATGGGCCAGGTATTGTTCCAGGTTCCGAGTATTTAAGAAAAGGTGGTACGAGTCAAGAGGAGTAACTGAGGCTGCAGATTGCACAGACAGTGCTAGCCAGAACTTCAGGTGTGAGGGTTGAGGTAACATGTTAGTGGGCTGGAGGTTGAGGGGAGCTGGGAAGATCATCACAGCCTGAGCCCACAATTTGGGCTAGGCAGACGATAAACTTCCATTTTAGCACTTTTTTTTGGTACTTCAAATCTTATAAAATGCGAAGGTACAAAACCCAGAAGGCATGTTAGGGATCCCTTCCTTAAGACCCTCTTGCTCTGCTAAACAATCCCTATTCTGTCATTAAAATAAATTAGTATTGCAAAAGTTACTTAATCCTTTTACATCAGGATTTATATTTGCTTGGTTTTTTAAAATGTAATTTTAATGAGATATGTTCACACACCATAAAATCCATCCCAAGTATACGGCTTGTTTTTTTTGGGGGTGAGTGCATGGTCGGGGAATCGAACCTGGGTCTCCTGCGTGTAAGACAAGCATTTTAACACTGAACCACCCGTGCACCCTGCTTGTCTTTTTTTTACTAACAACTGTATTTCAAATTAGTACATATTCACTGTAAAAAGTATGTAAAAACAACAAAAAAGAAATAAAAGATCATTTAATATTTCACTACCATGAGGTAATCACAGTGACGTTTTGGTTATCAAGTGTCAAAGGGAAATAAGGTGGTAGTTGGGGAAATTATTGAGGTATTTTATACAGAAGTTTTTTTCATTATTTGGGACAATGATAGAGACTAAGTAGTAATTGTTAGCATGGAGAGTTTTTAATTAATTTCCACAAATGAGAAATAAAATACATTTATAGGCATTGTTGGACTTTGAAAGCTTACCCAGTGTTCAAAGTTAGCTGAACTATTTCCTGATGAAACTAATTACTGTCAAAGTTTCTGAAAGGCATGTGTCTGTTCTAGACCTTAGAGCATTTTGATTAGAATCACAAGATCTTGCAAATGTTCTTAAGGAAACACAAGACTTCATGCACAATAAGTTATCTACATTACTCATGACATTGAAAGTTCCTATCCCAGCTACATACATAAGTATAGAAAAGAGACAGACAAAACAGGAATAGAATGAAAAATTCAGAACCAGTGCCTTTAATGAAATAGACACAGTTGTATAATATCTCAAAGATTCTGTCTTACTAGGTGTAGATACTCATAATTCATCCAGATGTAAAATCCTGTATGGAGTTTTTAAAATTCACATTTTCAACAAATTAAAATATAAACTCATCATTTCAAGGATGAACTGAGAGAATTTCTGAGACACCAGACACAAATTATCTCAATGACGGAGAGTCATGTTTTTTTTAAAATAAGTTTTATTGACGTATCATTGGCATAAAATAAACTGCACATACTGAAGTGTTAAATTTCTTGCCGCCCCTTCTATGTATCTTTTTCCCCCTCCCCCTGAGTCCTTGGCAACGGCTGATCTTTTTACTGTCTATAGTTATGCCTTTCCCAGAAAGTCATATAATTGGAATTATACAGTGTATAACTTTTTCAACTGGCTTCTTTGACTTAGTGATTTAAGGTTTCTTTGTATCTTTTCATGCCTTGATAGCTCATTTGTTTTGTTTTTGTTTTGCATTAAAAAAACTTTAAAAAAAAATTAGAATGATTAATTGGTTTACAGAAGAATCATGCATAAAGTACAGAGTACTCATGCCCCCACATGCAATTTTTGCTATTATTAATTTTGCATTAGTGTTTTAGCATTGTTACAATTAATAAAACATTATTATAAATATATTATTAACTATAGTCCACAATATACGTTAGAGTTCATTCTTTGTGTTGGACAGTTCTATTCTTTCTCTCTCTATATATATATCTCACCTAATCTTTTTATCATTGAATAATGTGCCAATGTCATTATGGCATCTGGCTTAATTTGCATTTCTTTATTTTTAATAGACTTGAGCATCTTATGTTTATAAACCACTTAAATTTTTTTTTTCAATGATCTTCCTATATATAAAGCAAGATTTTAAATCAGTCATTTCCATTCCACTGGAAAATTTGGGTCATACCTTGGAATTCTACCCCCAGGATAGAGTTCATCAGGGCCTCAAAGGATGGGGCAGAAACAAGTTAAGCTGTCAGTGTATCTTCTTGTTCTATCAAGAAATCCTCTGAGGTTTTCCAGGGACTCTATTTAGTAAGCCATGATACAAGCCCCCTGATAATATTCTTTTTCTGGCTTGCAAAACTGATTTTCATAGTGTCTTGTATTCAGGTTGAAGGTGATAAAAGGTTTCCTATTTTTCCTCCTAAATTATGAGGCTTAATTATGGTGAGAATAAAAATGGTGTCTGTGTGAGAAGCAAAGCCCAAGGGACACAATTACAAAATTAGCTTCTCTAGTTCTTATCAGAATTGTATCTTACTTACTGGTTAAGTGAGTAATATTTTGGTTAAAATACCCCATATAAGAGAAATAAAGAAAAAAACTGGGAATAGATAGAGGAGATGAAGTAGTAGGAGTAGCAAAAATATCCCTTTCAAAGCTGTGATGATTTAGTTAGAATATTTTATTAAATATTATAAACTGGAGAAGCTTAGCCAGAAAAAGTAACTTGCACAATATAAAAGAGAGGAAGAGTCCCTTTAGAAGCATTGTGCAATAACTTTAATAACCATCTGAAGTACAATTCTGACTCTACCTGGAGTTAGGTTAACTTTTACAGGTTAAGAGCAATCTTCTACAGGACTACTCTCACTTCATCACCACTGCAAGCAAGTTCAGCAGGGTCCCCAGAGTCACTCGCACTTCTGACCAACTGGCTACAAATACAGGGGTTTCTACCATGCTCTCAAGTCTGATAATTCACTAGAATGACTCACAAAAGTCAGGAAAGCACAATACTTATGATTATAGTTTTATGATAACCAAAAAAGATACAAATCAGAAGCCGCCAAAAGAAAAGATGCAAAGGGCAAGGTCTGGGAGGGTCTCAAATGTAACTTTCATATACTTTCTACCCAGTGTCATAATGTGCCACCCTCCTGGTACATCAGTGAATATTATCAATTATGGAAGCTCTCCCAAACTTCAGTTGTCCAGAGTTATTATGAGGTGTCACATGAAGCAGTCATGATTGATTGAATCAATGCCATGTGTTGAACTCAATTTCCAGCCATCCTCCAGGTTAGGTTATATGACTAGCTCAAAGTCCCAACCCTTCCCAACCATTCACATGGTTGGCCTTTCTGGTTGGCCAGCTCCCTACCCTGAGTCCACCATGAGGTGACCCCACCCTGAGTCATTTCATTATCACAAACTATCAGCTGTGGTCTGGGGTCTAACCATGAATAACAAAAGATGCATCTATCATGGGAAATTCCAAGTATGTAGAGGTTACCCACTGGGAATGGGGCCCCCAAACCAGCCAGGTTCTTTATTATACTACACATTACTCTCAGGAAACTTTTCAGTAGGCTGATTATCTGAACACTGGCTTGTCTTATTTTAAAAGAGTGGGTGGGATCTTGGCCTTGTTACAGAGTAGACACTGCTCTGGTGAATTTGTGATATTCCCGCTTGACAGGTGTAGTGGTGTTGAACACTTTATTTTGGAGGTTATTGGGCACCTCCCTGACATGGAGATGGTGATCAATGTACGAGATTATCCTCAGGTTCCTAAATGGATGGAGCCTGCCATTCCAGTCTTCTCCTTCAGTAAGGTAAGTAAAGGAAGAGTCTACATGGGAGTATTGGGGATGGTCCTCTAGGTATGGGTAAGAAGGGGTCATTATCCCAGGACAAAGTCTGATGGATAATGGTGAGTGTGAGGCATAAGGTCCTGGAATGGGTCTGTGTCCCTGTTAACTTTACAGTGGTTGAGCAATAGACTAAGGAAATGGGGTTAAGTACCTACACATAAGGAATGTGAATAAGACTGCTTAAGTAACTGTCTGGTTAGGGATGGAGAGTAGAGAATGAGAAGCCTGAGGAACCAACAGGACATTGGAGGTGGAGCTCTGTATTAGTCAGGGTTCTCTAGAGAAACAGAACTAACAGGAAAGACCTGTAAATAGGAGATTTATAAAGGTGTCTCACACAACTGTGGGAATGGAAGAGTCAAAAATTTGTAGGGCAGGCTGTGAAGCTGGCAGCTCTGATGAAGTGTCTGGACAAACTCCACAGGAGAGGCTTGCTAGCTGAAGAAAACAGTAAAAAAGTCTCAGTTCTTCCTTAAAAGTCCTCAACTGATTGGATTATCTTGGTGAGAGGCACACCTTAGTTGATCACAGATGTAATCAGCCACAGATGCCATCAACTGACTGATGATTTAATATACCAGCCTTCTGGTGTATCAGCTAGGCACAAAATACCCATGCAACTGGGCATAAATCACTTGGCCAAGTTGACACCAGAACCTAACCATCACAGGCTCAGAGATCCTACAGAGCATAGGAGAGGGGTCTTAGAAAGCTCATAGGTTTAGAATTAGGGAACACTGTCATTTCAAAAATATTGAATTCCTGCATTATGTGTATTGGCCAGCTGGGTATCATCTTTATCCTAAGGTAAAGATAGCTCCACACAGTTTGTGTCCAAGCGGTGTATTGAGGGGGATAAGCCTAGGATATCTGAGAGGAATAAATGAGGGATGTACCTTGGGTCTAGATAGAGAGGGATAGAAATAGCTAGGACAGACCTGTAGGCATGGAGAACTGGGCAAGGTTAATATCATCTCATCAGTGTTCAGGTTAGTGCAAACTATACATTAACAAGAATAGGCCAGGGTTCTCTAGAGACTAGGTATGAACACACTGGTGCAGGGAGGGAGGATTCTGTGGGGGCAAAATGGTTTAGGAAAATCCCATGGACTTGGGAAAAAGAGTGCCATTTCAGTTCTGGCTTTTTCAAAGCAAAGGGACAATTTACCCCCAATCATTCTTTATCACAGTTTGCTTTCTCTCTAGACTTGTTTATTTCCTGTGTTGCAAGTGGGCTGAGGTCACATGTGTGTTGCATTTTCCATGAGTTAGCCTCATTTCTCAAAAGTGCTTGGTCCCATTATCTGTCGTGAAACTCTCCCAGAAGAACAGATAGAGGCTCCCATGTAAGTCAGTAAGGATTTTTGTTTATCTGTTGTTTCTGTTCATAATCAAGTACAACCACTGGTATACTTTCTATTTATTTCTCTCTTTTTAAAATCAGTGATTCCTGTTTTCAAGGGAGAGATTTTATAGTTAATTATACAGTTTTTATTAAGCTGCTGTTAATATTTGAGGTGTGTGATGAGTATATCATTCTTTAGGTATGTGAGAGAAGGCAAACAGCACATTGCACATGTAGTTTCAGAGGAAGAAATTATAGAGGTTTATCATTGAGCATAGTTTTAACAGAGATAACTATAAAAAGGGGACAAAATAGTTTCAAACTTTCTTTAAAAAATGTGGGATAACACTCCTCTCCCCATTCTGCCTGTTGGCACTTCTGATCCTGATCAATGAAAAGCCAATCATTTATTGACTAACCATTGTGAACTCGGTAGTGCCGCAGTGTTAACTAATACCAGTAGCACTTATTAGTCAGACACTAGTACATAGTGGTTCTAAGTGTTTCGCATGTATGAACTCATTTAATATTTCCAGCAAGCCTATTATGTAGATATTATTTTTCCCATTTCAAAGATAAGGAAACTGAGGCATAAAAGCTTTAGATAACTTATCCAGAGCTGGAAAGAGATGCAGTTAGTATTCAGACTCATATAATCTATCTCCAGTGTCCTAACCTTTGCACTGTACTTCCTAGTTCTTACTCTTGTAAGGCCCTCTAGAAAATAACTAAGAATTGGGTAAGACAGTATAAACTCCAGTTATAACAGGTGAGAGAGATATGAGAACGTTCATGCGAATGTATTATTCCCTTTAACTAAAAACCTCAGTAGTGTGGGTCCTCTAGGAAAACAGAACTTTGAAAGACTGTAAAGGTTGATTTTTAATGTGATTTCAAATTCTGGGATTCAGTGAGCCCATGCATTTTAACTCATGGTCACTTTTGTCTTTTAATGTCCAGAGTCTAGGGAGAATATATCTTTGGCATGGTGACAAAGAACAAGACTTTGTCCAGATCCAGTGGCATAAATACAGTTTGATTCATCTCTCTTTGCTCTGAGACTGATTTAGAACAACCTTTCTGTTTCTGTTGAAGACATCAGAGTATCATGACATCATGTATCCTGCTTGGACATTTTGGGAAGGGGGACCTGCTGTTTGGCCAATTTATCCTACAGGTCTTGGACGGTGGGACCTCTTCAGAGAAGATCTAGCAAGGTAGGTCCTTTAGAGATGTTTTATTTTTCCCTCTGGATTTTCCTGAAATAAGCAGTAGAAATAAAGTAATACAATAAGAATACGAAAAAATAATTATTTACTTAAAAATGGCTAACTTTCTAGTTAAAAAAAAGAAAACTGTTTATAGCATAAGCAGTTTTATATGTATAAAAATATTTACATGTCCATAGAAAAAGGTCAGGAAAACTTGCCCTAAAATAAAACATCAGCAATCCTTCTGTCTGTCTGAATTTCACTCTGTTTATAAAGGGACCTAGGTAAGTTGTATGGGTTTGGTTTGGTTTGATTTTTTTCTTTTCTTTTTTTTTTTTATAAGCACTTTTATATTGATGCTATTTGGATTCTTTATGGTTTGAAGAATATCTAAGCTTTGAGTATCAATTCCCACTTACTTTAAGGAGATTTCTCTTTTCTTTTCATCTGTAGCCCATTAAGTGTCCTACAACAGAGCAAGTCTCATATAGTAGGAAGCATCAAATGGCAAAGCTCAGTTCATTTTCTTTAACAATCAAATAGAAATGTAGTGATCATAGTGTCACATTGGCCATTTTCTAACCGTATCGCGTGTGTATAGGCAGAATAATAAACACACTGTTTAAGGTTGTTGAGTTGAGAGTTAAATAAGAGCTAAGTTTAAAATCTTGGCTTTGCCACTCAGTAACTGTGTGACTTGGGGTAAGTTAACTTTTCCTCTCTCTAAATCTTCTGTTATCTCATATGTAAAATGGGATGGTAAGAGAACCTTCCTTGCAAAGTTTTTGTGAAGATTAAATGACATAATGTGAAGTGCTCAGCACAGTATCTGACATAAAGCAAGAACTTAGGAAATATTACTTACTGTTTGCAGCTTTTTATGTTTTTTCTTGTTTTGTATTATTTCTCTCCACAGAGCTAGTGAAACTGGCAAACATAAAAGCTAGGAAATTTACTGACAGATTGTATAGATGAGCTGATTCAACAGTATTGTTGTTGAAAAGAAAAAAGAAATCAACACCAATAGCCAACCTATAACACACATAATATACTTGACTGAAATCATCTAGGATTTTGGCATATTTCAAGCAAATAGTCTTGTATAAGAGCACATAAATGTGTATAACCCATGCAAATACCCAACAAGAACCTCTTTCCTCTCCTAATTATCCAGGGCTTTCATAAGAGCTATGTTTTGCATTTTTTATTTTTTTAAGATAAATTTATACCCAACTGTTATTTATAATCATATTCTATCTTTTGGAGGATAAAATATGAATAATATAGACATTCTGAATGTTTTGCAAATTTATTTCTTTATTTTTTATTAGAAAAGTTGTGTTTACAGAACAATCATGCATAAAATGCAGGATTCCCACACACCACCCTATTATTAACACCTTGCTCTGGTGTGATACATTTGTTACAACTGAAGAAAGCACATCTTTAAATTGTACTATTAACTATAGTGTATGGTTTAACTTTGGGTTCACTGTGTTGTACAGTTCCATCGATTTTTTTTATTGTATAGTATAATATATATATACAAAGCAAAGAAATAAAAAAGCAATAGTTTTCAAAGAACTCTTCAACAAGTGGTTATAGGACAGATCCCAGGGTTTATTATGGGTTACCATATGATCCTCTTATATTTTTCCTTCTAGCTGCTCCAGAATGTAGGAGGCCAGAGGGCTTAAATTTTTTTTTATCATTACAGTTGACTTTTTTTTTATATGGGCAGGCACCAGGAAACGAACCCGGGCCTCCAGCATGGCAGGCAAGAACTCTGCCTGTTGAGCCACTGTGGCCCACCCCACAATCTACTTTTTTTTTCCTTCTTTTTTTTGTGAAAAATAACATATATACAAAAAAGCTATAAATTTCAAAGCACAGCATCACAATTAGTTGTAGTTGTATATTTCAGAGTTTCACTATGGGTTACAATTTCACAATTTTAGATTTTTACTTCTAACTTTGATTTTTTAAAAAAATATTTTTCTAGTTACATATATACAACCTAAAATTTCTCCCCTTTAACCACATTCAAATATATAATTCAATGTTGTTAATTATGTCCTAACATCACCACAATCCATTACCAAAACTTTTCACATGGTCTCAAATAGAAAATGTACAGTTTAAGCCTTAACTCCTTGTACCCTACCCTCTATTTGTTACCTAGTAGCCTATATTCTAAATTCTGCTCTATGAGTTTGCCTATTCTCATTATTTCAAGATTATAATATGAAACGATTTCATTTTTGTTAAAAGTTTTACCCGTACATATATATATATACCTGGATATCTTTGTTTATTTTTATAGAACATAATAAATTAATAGTGGGAAAAAAATCCAATATGAGCATTTATTTCTTTTGGTACCTTCCCCTTTTGTTCTTTAGTTAAGGTTATTTGTGATTATAATATTGCAGTTTCACTTTTCAGAGCCCCCTTTGAGCATCTCTGGCAGTGTGAATGAATTTCTTACCTTCCTTTAGCAAGAAACTAATAATTTGCTTTTTATCCACATTGATGTCTGCTGGCTATTTTTCTGTCTCTTTGTAATCTTTTTGGGGACTTGTCTTCTTTGACTTATAGTTCACTTTGCAGAAGAATTCAGTGTCCTCTACAGATTTAATGATTTCACTTTCTACTTCTGTCAGAGAAAATTTGAAAAAAAAGGTCTGGGGTAGTAGTGCCAGACTGGGGTGGCCACTGTTTGTACTTACGTGGAGAAAAAAAATTCCTGATATAGGCCTTTTGACAATCAAAAATGTCTACAGATATTCTCAGATATCCTCTGGGAGGGAGAAGAGCAAAGTCTCTTCCAGTTAAATACCACTGATCAGATATATAAATAAAGAGAGAAAAAGAAATTATTCACTAAAAAGTTAAATTGTTAAAAGTGGCTATCTGTGTTAGAATGCCGCTTTTCATATGGGAGACCCAGGTTCGATTCCCAGCCCATGCAACCAAAAAAAAAAAAGTGGCTGTCTGTGAATGGGGAGATTCTTGATGATTTTTCAACTTTTATCTTTATGTTTTTCTATTAGAATTTTATATAATGAGCACGTGTCATTTTTTCACTCAAGAAAACGCAATGCTGTAGTGTTTATATCTTAGTGGAAGGAGTGTAGGGGAAAGCAAGAAATAGTTCTGACCTTAGACTGGAGAATCAGGTAAAAGTGATCCAGCAAGAAAGGGCTGGAGGAAGAGCCAGGTTAGCTGAAAGTGAAATGCTGAGGGCCTGGAAAATATTGAACAGTGCTCTCAACTGAGCAAAAATGAGTAATATGGTACCATATATATCTGAAAAGTATCTCTACCTGAAAAAGTTTATATACTCAGTTTCTCCATTACTGTCATAATAGCCCACCAATCCCTCATTACCTCCAGTTTTCTTTTTCAAAGGAAAACACTGCCCAAACTGCTCTGCCAGCCTCCTTTGAAGAAAGTTAAGAACAAAACCTCTATGGAGCTAGCAGTTTCAGCAAGGAAGGCTGGTCATAGTAATGTGTAATAAGACTTGAGTTTCAGGGACTGTCTTTTTGAAATACTTAGTACAGTTTCAAGAATACCAAGGTGCTTTGCAAATAGGTAACTAATCTGATAATAATTCCTATGCATCCAAAACACAGAGTCAGGGAGTGATTTGTTTTCTTGCCCTTTCATTCAATTTCTGCTATTTTCTAAAGCTCTCTTTGTTTATTAATTTTATCAGTAGCATTCTACTTAAAGCGGGAGTCTACATTGTATTGCATTAAACAGCCCAAAACATGTTGTTAATGGTTTTGAGGGCTTTCCTATCAATGTTATTAGGAACATTGGGGCAATAGGTTTGTAAGTATCACTGGCTAGTACCTCCAGGGAATGAAGTGATAACAAAAACGAACATAATATCATTTAGGGCTTTGCCTTTTGAGTAGAAAAGTAGCCTTCATCAGACTTATTTAAAAATGTAAAATTGGGCAAGCCACGGTGGCTCAGTGGACAAGAATGCTTGCCTGCCATGCTAGAGGACCCAGGTTCGATTCCCAGTGCCTGCCCATGTAAAAAATAAAATAAAAGTCCTTCTCGGAATTAAAAAAAAAAAAAAAGTAAAATTCTAAATTAATCTTCAGAAATGGTTAAAACAAATCCTTATCTAGTTTTTTTAAAAAACAAACTAATCAAAATCATTATTTTTGGACTTCCGGAGAAGATGGCGGCTTAGTAAGCTGCGTGGGTCTTAGTTCCTCCTCCAGAACAGCTTCTAGGGAAGTAGAAACAATACAGAACAGCTCCCAGAGCCACGACAGAGACCAAGAAGACAGCGTACCCCATTCTGGAACGGCTGAAGCGGCAGGGAGAATCCGCTGCGGTGAGATACCCGAGGGGCGCGCGCTTCCCCGGACCCGGGCGGCAGGCGGCCGGAGTCCCTCCCTCCCTCCTTCCTGGGCCAGCTGGGAAAATTGGACAGGCGACTCCCTCAAGCCGCGGCGGCTGGCGCCCCCCCCACACGCGGCCCCCCGGAACAGCTGGGAGAATTGGATCGGAGACCCCCCAAGCCGCAGAGACCGGCGACTGGGGTCCCTTCCAAACACGTGGCTTCCCGGTCTGGCTGGGAACGGTGGATAGGCACTCCCCCAAGCCACGGTGGCCGGCGCCCCCCTGCCACGCTTGGCGCCCCGGGCCGGCTGGGAAATTTGGACAGGTGCTCCCTTAAGCGCGGAGGCCGGCGCCCCCCCCACCACGCTTGGCAACCCGGGCCGGCTGGGAAATTTGGACAGGAGCTCCCACAAGCTGCGGAGGCCGGTGACCCTCCCCACGCGTGGATTCCCGGGCCGGCTGGGAGATTCAGATTGGCACTCCCCCAAGCTGCTTCGGCTAGCGACCCTCCCCTACAGCGAGAGTTTTCTAAAGTTAAAGGAGCCACAATATCCTTTACTGGTGGGACCCGCAGACAGACGAGCGCCACAAGCGCCAGCTACTGGGAAGGATAAGAAAAACAGAGCCCAGAGATTTCACAGAAAAATCATTCAACCTGCTGGGTCCCACACCCAGGGAAATCTGATTAAATGCCCAGACGCCAGCAGAAGATAACGGATCATGCTCGGAAAATTGAAGATATGGCCCAGTCAAAGGAACAAACCAATAGTTCAAATGAGATACAGGAGCTGAGACAACTAATGCTGAATATACGAACAGAAATGGAAAACCTCTTCAAAAACCAAATCAATAAATTGAGGGAGGACATGAAGAAGACATGGGCTGAACGAAAAGAAGAAATAGAAAAACTGAAAAAACAAATCACAGAACTTATGGGAGTGAAGGACAAAGTAGAAAAGATGGAAAAAACAATGGATACCTACAATGGTAGATTTAAAGACACAGAAGCTAGAATTAGTGAATTGGAGGATGGAACATCTGAATTCCAAAAAGAAACAGAAACTATAGGGAAAAGAATGGAAAAATTTGAACAGGGGATCAGGGAACTGAATGACAATATGAAGCGCACAAATATATGTGTTGTGGGTGTCCCAGAAGGAGAAGAGAAGGGAAAAGGAGGAGAAAAACTAATGGAAGAAATTATCACTGAAAATTTCCCAACTCTTATGAAAGACCTAAAATTACAGATCCAAGAAGTGCAGCGCACCCCAAAGAGAATAGACCCAAATAGGCGTTCTCCAAGACACTTACTAGTTAGAATGTCAGAGGTCAAAGAGAAAGAAAGGATCTTGAAAGCAGCAAGAGAAAAACAATCCATCACATACAAGGGAAACCCAATAAGACTATGTGTAGATTTCTCAGCAGAAACCATGGAAGCAAGAAGACAGTGGGATGATATATTTAAATTACTAAAAGAGAAAAACTGCCAACGAAGACTCCTATATCCAGCAAAAATTGTCCTTCAAAAATGAGGGAGAAATTAAAACATTCTCAGACAAAATTCACTGAGAGAATTTGTGACCAAGAGACCAGCTCTGCAAGAAATACTAAAGGGAGCACTAGAGTCAGATACAAAAAGACAGAAGAGAGAGGTATGGAGAAGAGTGTAGAAAGAAGGAAAATCAGATATGATATATATAATACAAAAGGCAAAATGTTAGAGGAAAATATTATCCAAACAGTAATAACACTAAATGTTAATGGACTGAATTCCCCAATCAAAAGACATAGATTGGCAGAATGGATTAAAAAACAGGATCCTTCTATATGCTGTCTACAGGAAACAAATCTTAGACCCAAAGATAAACATAGGTTGGAAGTGAAAGGTTGGGAAAAGATATTTCATGCAAATAACAACCAGAAAAGAGCAGGAGTGGCTATACTAATATCCAACAAATTAGACTTCAAATGTAAAACAGTTAAAAGAGACAAAGAAGGACACTATATACTAATAAAAGGAACAATTAAACAAGAAGACATAACAATCATAAATATTTACGCACCAAATCAGAATGCCCCAAAATACGTGAGGAATACACTGCAAACACTGAAGAGGGAAATAGACACATATACCATAATAGTTGGAGACTTCAATTCACCACTCTCATCAATGGACAGAACATCTAGACAGAGGATCAATAAAGAAATAGAGAATTTGAATATTACTATAAATGAGCTAGACTTAACAGACATTTATAGGACATTACACCCCACAACAGCAGGATACACCTTTTTCTCAAGTGCTCATGGATCATTCTCAAAGATAGACCATATGCTGGGTCACAAAGCAAGTCTTACCAAATTTAAAAAGATTGAAATCATACACAACACTTTCTCGGATCATAAAGGAATGAAGTTGGAAATCAATAATAGGCAGAGTGCCAGAAAATTCACAAATACGTGGAGGCTCAACAACACACTCTTAAACAACGAGTGGGTCAAGGAAGAAATTGCAAGAGAAATTAGTAAATATCTTGAGGTGAATGAAAATGAAAACACAACATATCAAAACCTATGGGACGCAGCAAAGGCAGTGCTAAGAGGGAAATTTATTGCCCTAAATGCCTATATCAGAAAAGAAGAAAAGGCAAAAATGCAGGAATTAACTGTCCACTTGGAAGAACTGGAGAAAGAACAGCAAACTAACCCCAAAGCAAGCAAAAGGAAAGAAATAACAAAGATTAGAGCAGAAATAAATGAAATTGAAAACATGAAAACAATAGAGAAAATCAATAAGACCAGAAGTTGTGAATTCTATCAAACATTCCAGAAAGAATTAGTACCAACTCTCCTCAAACTCTTCAAAAAAATCAAAGTGGAGGGAAAGCTACCTAATTCATTCTATGAAGCCAACATCACCCTCATACCAAAACCAGGCAAAGATATTACAAAAAAAGAAAACTACAGACCAATCTCTCAATCATTAAGATTGATGGGCCCTTAGCAAGATTGACAAAAAGAAGAAGAGAGAGGATGCAAATAAATAAGATAGAAATGGAAGAGGAGACATAACCACTGACCTCAAGAAATAAAGGAGGTAATAACAGGATACTATGAACAACTTTACACTAATAAATACAACAATTTAGATGAAATGGACGGGTTCCTGGAAAGACAAAAACAACCAACTTTGACTCAAGAAGAAATAGATGACCTCAACAAACCAATCACAAGTAAAGAAATTGAATCAGTCATTCAAAAGCTTCCTAAAAAGAAAACTCCAGGACCAGACGGCTTCACATGTGAATTCTATCAAACATTCCAGAAAGAATTAGTACCAACTCCCCTCAAACTCTTCAAAAAACTCGAAGTGGAGGGAAAGCTACCTAATTCATTCTATGAAGCCAACATCACCCTCATACCAAAACCAGGCAAAGATATTACAAAAAAAGAAAACTACAGGTCAATCTCTCTAATGAATATACATGCAAAAATCCTCAATAAAATTCTAGCAAATCGTATCCAACAACACATTAAAAGAATTATACATCATGACCAAGTAGGATTCATCCCAGGTATGCAAGGATGGTTCAACATAAGAAAATCAATTAATGTAATACACCATATCAACAAATCAAAGCAGAAAAATCACATGATCATCTCAATTGATGCAGAGAAGGCATTTGACAAGATTCAACATCCTTTCCTGTTGAAAACACTTCAAAAGATAGGAATACAAGGGAACTTCCTTAAAATGATAGAGGGAATATATGAAAAACCCACAGCTAATATCATCCTCAATGGGGAAAAATTGAAAACTTTCCCCCTAAGATCAGGAACAAGACAAGGATGTCCACTATCACCACTATTATTCAACATTGTGTTGGAGGTTCTAGCCAGAGCAATTAGACAAGAAAAAGAAATACAAGGCATCAAAATTGGAAAGGAAGAAGTAAAACTATCACTGTTTGCAGACGATATGATACTATACGTCGAAAACCTGGAAAAATCCACAACAAAACTACTAGAGCTAATAAATGAGTACAGCAAAGTAGCAGGTTACAAGATCAACATTCAAAAATCTGTAGCATTTCTATACACTAGTAATGAACAAGCTGAGGGGGAAATCAAGAAACGAATCCCATTTACAATCACAACTAAAAGAATAAAATACCTAGGAATAAATTTAACTAAAGAGACAAAAAACCTATATAAAGGAAACTACAAAAAACTGTTAAAAGAAATCACAGAAGACCTAAATAGATGGAAGGGCATACCGTGTTCATGGATTGGAAGACTAAATATAGTTAAGATGTCAATCCTACCTAAATTGATTTACAGATTCAATGCAATACCAGTCAAAATCCCAACAACTTATTTTTCAGAAATAGAAAAGCCAATAAGCAAATTTATCTGGAAGGGCAGGGTGCCCCAAATTGCTAAAAGTATCTTGAGGAAAAAATACGAAGCTGGAGGTCTCGCGCTGCCGGACTTTAAGGCATATTATGAAGCCACAGTGGTCAAAACAGCATGGTATTGGCATAAAGATAGATATATCGACCAATGGAATCAAATAGAGTGCTCAGATATAGAACCTCTCATCTATGGACATTTGATCTTTGATAAGGCAGTCAAGCCAACTCACCTGGGACAGAACAGTCTCTTCAATAAATGGTGCCTAGAGAACTGGATATCCATATGCAAAAGAATGAAAGAAGACCCATATCACACCCTACACAAAAGTTAACTCAAAATGGATCAAAGATCTAAACATTAGGTCTAAGACCATAAAACAGTTAGAGCAAAATGTAGGGAGATATCTTATGAATCTTACAATTGGAGGCGGTTTTATGGACCTTAAACCTAAAGCAAGAGCACTGAAGAAGGAAATAAATAAATGGGAACTCCTCAAAATTAAACGCTTTTGTGCATCAAAGAACTTCATCAAGAAAGTAGAAAGACAGCCTACACAATGGGAGACAATATTTGGAAACGACATATCAGATAAAGGGCTAGTATCCAGAATTTATAAAGAGATTGTTCAACTCAACAACAAAAAGACAGCCAACCCAATTACAAAATGGAAAAAAGACTTGAACAGACACCTCTCAGAAGAGGAAATACAAATGGCCAAAAGGCACATGAAGAGATGCTCAATGTCCCTGGCCATTAGAGAAATGCAAATCAAAACCACAATGAGATATCATCTCACACCCACCAGAATGGCCATTATCAACAAAACAGAAAATGACAAGTGCTGGAGAGGATGCGGTGAAAGAGGCACACTTATCCACTGTTGGTGGGAATGTCAAATGGTGCAACCACTGTGGAAGGCAGTTTGGCGGTTCCTCAAAAAGCTGAATATAGAATTGCCATACGACCCAGCAATACCATTGCTGGGAATCTACTCAAAGGAATTAAGGGCAAAAACTCAAACGGACATTTGCACACCAATGTTTATAGCAGCGTTATTTACAATTGCAAAGAGATGGAAACAGTCAAAATGTCCATCAACAGACGAGTGGCTAAACAAACTGTGGTATATACATACGATGGAATATTATGCAGCTTTAAGACAGGATAAACTTATGAAGCATGTAATAACATGGATGGACCTAGAGAACATTATGCTGAGTGAGTCTAGCCAAAAACTAAAAGACAAATACTGTATGGTCCCAATGATGTGAATCGACATTTGAGAATAAACTTGGAATATGTCATTGGTAACAGAGTCCAGCAGAAGTTAGAAACAGGGTAAGATAATGGGTAATTGGAGCTGATGGGATACAGACTGTGCAACAGGACTAGATACAAAAACTCAAAAATGGACAGCACAATAATACCTAATTGTAAAGTAATCATGTTAAAACATTGAATGAAGCTGCATCTGAGCTATAGTTTTTTTTTTGTCTGTTTGTTTGTTTGTGTCTTTTGTTTTTTTTCTTTTTCCTTTCTTTTTTATTATTATTATTTTTATTTTTTTCTCTATATTAACATTCTATATCTTTTTCTGTTGTTTTGCTAGTTCTTTTCCTAAATCGATGCAAATGTACTAAGAAATGATGATCATGCATCTATGTGATAATGTTAAGAATTACTGATTGCATATGTAGAATGGAATGATTTCTAAATGTTGTGTTAATTTCTTTTTTTTCTTTAATTAATAAAAAAAATCATTATTTTTAGGTCAGCAGCACAGTGGCCATGGAAAAAGAAAAATTCTACAGCATATTTCCGAGGATCAAGGTGATTATATTTTCTAACATATGACAAAGATATTCTTCATCTGTAAAACATAAGCAACTCTGAGGATGTCAAGAATTATGGACCTCAAAGAGAAAGCTAAGATAACAGAAATAAACAGAGAATCACAGAAATTTAGATTAGAGCAGACCTCAAACTTTTGCCCAAATCACTCCAAAGAAGTGAAGTTTATCTGTCCAGTCACTCAATAGATTTTTAGTGGCCTGAGTGTACTGGGCCTTGACTATATGGGTCAAAATCTGGTCTTCAAAGGTTTTAAGACCTCTGAAATCATATGGGTATATGTGCATTTTTCTAAAAAGAGGTCCCCCAGTTCTCATCAGATTCCTAGGGATTCTTTGTCCCATCAGATGTCAAGGCCCTCTGCTACTTGGACCATGATTGGGAGTTTTTTCACATATTATGTATAGGTTTTTAAGACCTATAGGGTTTTTTTTTTCCCTTCTTCAATGATTTTTTTTTAATTGCGATATTATCATCCAAAGTGTATAATCGGTGGTTTACAGTAAAGCTGTGCATTCATCATTAGATTTTTTGACATTTTCATTACTCCAGTTTTTAAAATTTAAGTATTATACTGGACTTTACAGAGCATACATAACAAAATCATGTAGCTCTTTTGGTGAGTGGTGATTACCTTGTCACACAGCTATGAGTACCGGTGCTCTTAGAGACTAAGTGAACCTTCTAAAAGGGGAAGTATTCCCTGAAATATGGGTGTAGTAACCAGAACAACATACCCTTAAAGACCAGATGGAATGAAAGCATTGTCAGACACTACCCATTACTGAATGGTAAAGTGGGGACTAGCCCAAGACCACCTAAGATTCTGCAGTACCCAGTATCTCCCTCTCTCTTGTCCATCTGTGCATAGTCTTGCTTTGGGTCCTGGTACTGCTCACCTTTCGGAGACTGGGAACAGTATTATAAGCATAGGCCACATGGTTTTATGTCATGTGTTTCTTTTATAGGACAAGTCCAGAACGAGATCCTCTCATTCTTCTGTCTCGGAAAAATCCAAAACTTGTTGATGCAGAATATACCAAAAACCAGGCCTGGAAATCTATGAAAGTAATCACCAGTCATCTGAATAGAGCTACAGTAGTTAACATTTTCATTCAAAGAACATTGCCATATGGGTAGAATTCCAGATTAGGTTTCCTTTCAGTGGTGGGATGAATGTCGAGAAAGTTCTATGAATCATTAGTAGTATATTTGGTAAATATTTTTTCAAGCCCACATTGTTTTTCTGGCCCATATTATGAGTACTATATTATCTAGAAAGTTTAAACTAGAAGTGGGGAAACTTTTTCTCTAAAGAGCCAGATAGTAAATATTTTAAGCCTTGCAGGTCATGTAGTCTCTGTTGTAGTTATTCATATCTCCCATTATAGCACTAAAAGAGTCATAGAGACTGTATACATGAATGAGCATGACTGTGTTCTAATTAAATTTCATGGGTACTGAAATTTTAATTTCAAACTTCATGTTATAAAATATTCTTTTGATTTTTTTTCAACCATTTAAAAATGTAAAAATATTCTTAGGCTATAAAAAAACAGGCAGTGGTTCAGAATTGGTTTGTGGGGTATATTTTGTCAACCCCTGAATTAAACCAGTGGTTCTCAATTCTGGCTGCACAGTACAAGCAGAGAGCTTAAACAATGAATCAAATGAGTCAGAATCTCTGGCATCTTCATTTGTTTAAAGCTCCTGAAAGGAGTCTGAGGTCAAGTCAGAAATAAGGAACTTTAGCTTAGTGTCCTTTTTGACCTCTTAACTCTATAATTTGTTGCCTTAATCCAAGAACATTAAGCCCTAAATTTCCCCATCTGGAATTTCCAATTACTATTTGAGGATGCTGTGAGAAAAACATTTAAACTTGGGAAAAACTAAATCTATCTGAAATACATGTATTAGTTGATACATTTCAATAAAACAATAGTAAATGATGTTTTATTTACTTCAATAATGAACATATGAAAAATTTATTCATCTATTTATTAATTTATTCACCTACTGTGGAAAGTTCACTGGCAACCAAAACTAGTTGCTCGCATCAAAGAGTTTACCATCTGATAAGGTGGCTGAAAGGTACTATGGGGTGAGTCTGAGGCTCACATGCCCTCATGTGCTGGCAGGTGATATAAAGGAGTGAGCAGGACCCACTGGAGAACACTCAGAATTCCAGTCGGTTGCTGCCAATTTGGAATGGCAGCCTGGCTTGCCAGATCTTCCATTTTTCAAGAAAAGTTAGAAATCTGAACATTTGCCAGAAATACCCTATCATTTAAATATGTTGGTAATGATTTAAATATCTATTTTTTAATACTTTGCATGCCCATGTATGGATGGATGCCATCTGTAAGCTCCCCAAACACAACCTGAGACCTGTATAAATAATTTACACAGTGAAATGTGCTGCAGGCCACAGCTTCTGAGTACAAAGGGGCACCAGATGGTTTCAGGTGAGCTTAAGCTGTGAAATCAGACAGACCTGGGTTAAAACCCTTGCTCTTCTGTTTTGGGCCACATGACCTTACATAGGTTTCTCAACTTTTTAACTTGGTTTCCTCATGATAGTAATGATTCCTGATATGTTTATTGTAGACTTAAATGAGGTAATATTAATGAAATGTTTAATCAATGCTTGATGCTCTGTGTTCTTCAATAAATACTATTATTACTAATACTAATAACTTCCTTTTCACTTAAAGGATACCTTGGGGAAGCCAGCTGCTAAGGACGTCCATTTGGTGGATCACTGCAAATACAAGTAAGAAAGACTTTCAGGACTCCTGACTCTTGGTTTCCCTATTGCTTTTAAATTAGCTTCACATTGAGTAAGAACTGTAATACTAGCATAAAACTTGGGCTTATGAAAATATCATTAATTCATTTAGTTGTTAGTTACTGAGGGTCTCTTGCAGCCAAGGCTCTGATCTGAGTGTTGCAGGGATTATAGAAGTGAATGAAACATGATTCCCTGCTTCCAGAGAGTTTACAGGCTAGGAATCAAAGAGATGGGATTACCTGTCTCCACACCCCACCCAATGGTAGTTGGAGTTAGATGAAATACTTATGAGGTTAATAAGATAGCTTACGGTTCGACATGAATAGAGTAAATGTAACTAAAATATTACAATTGTGTTGGACTAACAATTAGATGATCGGGATTTCTGGAAGCATAGGACAATCCAGGGTGCTGTTCCCCGACCCCATCTTTGAACACCAAGCAAAAATAGGCAGAGTCATCTTCCTTAAAACCCGAGAAAACAGTTAAAGGGTTGTAGTAACTGGGTGAGTATAGAATCAAGAGAACACAGGTTTAAAAATGGTAGGAGAACGGTGATCTTGCTGGTCCCTTGTTCACCCCCTCCCCAGTGTGGTGTAGAGCCAGCCTGTGCTCCCATTGTGGGTCCCTGGCCCTGTTTCTGAAGGAGTGAGTAACCATTACACACAAACTGGGATGCCTGTATGGCGTTGCCAACATGGGATGCCAATGTGAAAGACTGAACCAGGAAGATCGTCTCTGACTCACTCTCCCAGAATTTTCTTTGCAGGCAGAAGCAGCTTGCAAACAGCTAAAGCTGTGTAAGTAACAATTAAGTCAAAGTGGTCTGGGACAAAGGATTACCAGCTTTACCACACACATTAGAGCACCGGGAGTGAGAGAAAGTTTATTTCATATAGGACATGTGGATTCCTGCAAACAGGAGAATTCCTAAGGCTACAAGTAAGCACAAGTCCAGGAAAAGATATAGGCTCAGAAAAGATGGAGAGGACCTTCACTTCACTTGGACTGATCTTCTTGATAAAACAGATAACCTCTGGAGGTGAGCACAGTCAACATAGACCCAATTTACAAAGACTTGAAAGGTGTTTTTTGCATTTGTTTGTTTTTGTTAGCTCCTGGCACCTAAGGAGATTTCTGTCATATCACTGGCTGAATATAAGCTTCAGGAACAGACAGCTCAGGGACTAAATCCAGAGTTAATATTTCAAAATATTAAAATGTATAATGTTCAACAAGATTACAAAGGCAAGATAAGAATTCAGAAATCATCAACGAAATATACCAAGCTCTGGACATCTAGATAAAGCTTAAAAAAGATCTTTAGTAAGCTCAAGGAAATAAAGACCAAAAAAAATCAAGGAAATGGTGAATGAACAATATGAGAATCTCATTAAAAAGTGAAATTGTAAAAAGGAACCAAAAAGAAGTATTGGAATTGAAGAACAGGATAACTAAAATGAAAAATTCCCTACAGGGTTTCAAGAGCAGATTGGAGCTGGCAGAAGAAAGAATCAGTGAACTTGAAGATAAGACAATTGAAATGATTCAGGCTGAGAATGAGAAAGAAAAAAGAGTGAATGGAGCCTTAGAGACCTGTGTGATACCATCAAGCTTACCTACATACATGGAGATTCAGAGGGAGAAGAAAGAGTGAAAGGAGCAGAAGGAATAGTCTAAGAAATAATGTCTGAAAACTTCCCAAACTTAACGAAAGACATGAATATACACATTGAAGAAGCCCAGCAAACCCCAAGTATAAACTTAAAGAGAACTATGCCCAGACACATGGTAGTTAAAGGTCAAATGCAAGGGATGGGAGAGAGTTCTGAAAGCTGCAGAGAAAAGCAGCATGTCATGTACAAGAGAGTACCACTAAGATTAAATCCTGCTTTCTTATTAGAAACCATGGAAGCAAGAAGGCAGTGGGATGAATATTTGAAATGCTCCAAGAAAACAATTGCCAACCAAGGATTTTAAATCTGGTGAGACTGTTTTTTGAAACAAGAGATTAAGACATTCCCAGATAAACAAAAGCTGAGGGAATTCACCATCACTAGACCTGCACTACAAGCAGTGCTAGAGGGAATTCTTCAGATTGAAAAGAAAGGACACAAGACAGTGGATTAAAGTGGCACAAAGAAATAAAGACCTCCAGTAAAGGTAACCATATAGGTGATTATAAATGGCAGCAATAATGCATTGTATTTTTTTTGGTATGTAACTCCACATTTTATTTCTAACAGGTTATAAAATGCAAAGGCATTAAAGGTAATAATAATTCCATGGATTTGGACATAAAATGTATGAAGAGATAATATGTAACAAATGCAAGAATAAGATGGGAGACAGAGGTACAGGAAAGTGTATGTGTATACTATTGAAGTTAAGTTGCGATCTAAACAAGTGTGATTATTACATATTTAGGATGTTAAATTAAGCCCCAAGGTAATCATGAAGAAAATATCTAAAAAATGTATTCAGAAGGAAATGGAAAAGAACTTGAGATGGTCGCCACAAATGATCAAATACGTATGAAAGTAGGCATTAACAAAGAATTGAGGGACAAAAAAGGTACAAGATTTACAATGACCAAATAACAAAATGCCAGAAGAAAGTTCTAAACTATCAGTCATATTTCAAGTATAAATGGATTAAACTCTCCAGGCAAAAGGCAAGGATTGCAGAATGGGTAAAAAAAAGTATGACCCAACTATGTGCTATCCATAAGAAACTCGCCCTTAAGTTCAAAGACCCAAGTTAAAAGTGAAAGGATGGAAAAATATATACTATGCAATTATAACCAAAAGAGAGCTAGGGTAGCTATACTAATATCAGACAAGAGAGACTTCAATCCAAAACTGTTACTAAGGACAATATATTGATAAAGGGTCAATTCAATGAGGAGACATAATGATAAGTAAATATACACCAAACAGCAGAGACCCAAAATATATAAGGCAAACTTGAAGGGAGGAATAAACAGCTTTACAGTAATAGGAGAGTTTAATACACCACTTTCAACAATGAAGAGACCTCTAAACAGAAGATCAATAAGGAAATATAAGATGTGAACAATAATGTAAACCAATTAGATGTAACACACACATACACACATTACACCTTAAAACAAAAGAATACTCATTCTTATCTAGTGCACGAGTCATTCTTCAGGGTAGATCATATATGTTAGTTTCACAAAACAAATCTCTATAGGTTTTAAAATGTTGAAATCACAACATGTGTCTTCTCCAACTATAATGGAAAAAAGCTAGATAACAATAACAGGGAGCATTGGAAAAATCCACAAATACATGAAATTTAAACAACAAACTCTTAATCAGTGGGTCAAGGTGAAAATCACAAAGTCAGGAAGTGTTTTTGAGATGAATGAAAATGAGACCCCAATATATCAAAACTTATGGGACACAGTGAAGGCAGTGCTCAGAGGAATTTATAGCCCTAATGTTACGTTAAAAAAGGAGGAAGTGCTCAAATTAGAGACCAAAGCACACCCTTGGAGGAACTAGAAAAAGAACAGCAAACTAATTCCAAAGCAAGCAAAAGGAAGGAAATAACAAAGATTAAAGCAGAAATAAACGACATAGAGAATTTAAAAAATAGAATTAACAAAACCAAAAGTTTGTTCTATGAAAAGATCAATAAAATTGACAAACCTTTAGCTAGACTGACAAAGAAAATGAGAGAGGATGCAAGTAATGACAACCAGAAATGAAAAGGAGGACAGTACTACTGATCTCACAGAAATCAAATGGATCATAAGAGGATATTATGAACCACTGTATGCCAACAAATTAGATGGTCTAGATGAAATGGACAAGTTCCTAGAAATATGCAAACAACCTGCAGTCCCTCTAGAAGACATGGAAGATCTCAACAGTCCAGTTACATGTAAAGAGACTGAATTAGTCATCAAAAACCTCCCCAAAAAGAAAGCCCAGGACTACATGGCTTCACAGGTGAATTCCAAACATTTCCATGGTGTTTTTACCAAACATTCCAAGAATAAACAACAATCCTGCTTAAGTGTTTCCAAAGAATTGAAGAGAAAGGAAAACTTCATAACTCATTCTTTCAGGCCAATATCACCCTTATGTCAAAGCCAGATAAAGAAAATAACAAACAACCCTTATAAATATAGAAGCAGAAATCCTCAACAAAATACTTGCAAACCAAATTATGAAAGTATTCTCAGAGGTTACACTGTAGAATACAGCAGACCTAGAAGTACACAAAAGCTAGAGATAGAGGAAAGGCTGACCAATGAGGCTGGTCTTAAATGCAAGGGAATGGATAGAAGTGATGGTAACTAATTAGTGGGGTTATAAGTAACATTATTATATTGAAGGTGAATGTAATTGAAAGGGGATGTATAGTGCCATGTATCCCCCTGATTAAATCTACGATTATAAATAAGTTCTTGCATGAACTATTTCAAAAGTTCAATTTTGGACTGAGTCAATAGTAGAGGGATATAGGAGGAAAACTAAAATGCATGCTATGCCCAATAATTAACAGTAGTATGAGGGAGAACTAATTGGGGGAGGGGGACAAGTGATAAGGTGTAGTTTTGATTCGAAAGTTGGTGACTATTTTTGTCAGTTCTTTATCACCATGAACCAATGAAAATATTCTAAAATTGAGAGTGTTGCTGATTGTACAACCAAAGTGAGGATACTGTAAGACATGGTTTGTTTATTTTGGACATAATCCATAATGCCCAGTAGATTGAGGGAG
Organism: Tamandua tetradactyla; assembly: GCF_023851605.1. Classification (NCBI taxonomy): domain Eukaryota; kingdom Metazoa; phylum Chordata; class Mammalia; order Pilosa; family Myrmecophagidae; genus Tamandua; species Tamandua tetradactyla. Next base: position 26,531,247 of record NC_135336.1, on the reverse strand, counting down.
CTGAAGGGTACAATATTGAGAACAGATTGGCAAATTATGTATTTTTATGATGGAATATGGTGTGGCTACAATAAGGAGTGACATCGAGAAGCACATGATGAACTGTTAAGACCTTAGGGACAATGTGTTGTGCAAAATAGCCAGAAACAAAAGAACAGAAATGCTGAGGTCTCTTTCAGAAAATACTTGTAAGAAAGTTGGAGCCTAGATTATAAGCCTGTATAGCAGCCACACTTAGTTTAAAGCTGTAAATGTATTTCTAGATTCAAGACACTCAGCTGTATGTATATCAGCTGGTATTTCCCTGGACTCTGAGTACTTCTGTGATACCTAAGACCCAGAAATGTAGTGCTACAGCCCTGAAAGTTAGCATAGCTATACATATAATAACAGTTAAAGTAACCAAAAGAGAAATTATGCCCTAATTAGTGTTAAAAATGAAGCCAATCTGGCTGGATCTAAATTGGAATACAGGATAAAAGATGATAGTGTATGTACTGTAGACCTTAACCTACTAAATGAGACCAAATGCAGAGAAGTTTATTATGTCTAGAACCTAAACTTTCAGTAACGGATAATCTAAATCAACCTGTCTGGATAGCTTACGTAAACAACCCAAACTGCTGAAGTTCAGAATGGGAATGAGGCCTTCTCGCTCTGTATAGCTTAATGTAATACCAGGATACATCTCAGACTATGGTGGGCTGATAATTAGAAAGTATTGGTTAAGTCCCTTGAGTGTCCAAAGTGGGGGGGGGGGGGGGGACACATATATATATATAGAACTATTAAACTTTCCCATCCAGGAAATCCTGGGTACCCTCCTAACCATTGGGGACTCCCAAGAAAATAGGCCAAGCCTGGATTTTGAGGCTTGCCCTTATGAGACTTATTTCTGTAGGGAGAAGCTAAGACTACCCATAACAAGGCCTAAGAGTGACTGCCAGGAAACTTTTGTTACTCAGACGTGGCCTCTCTCATTCTAAGCCCAACTCTGGCAAGCAAAATCATTTATCCCCCCTACTCCAAACTGGGCCATGACACATTCAGGAGTGAAAATCTACCTGACAATATGGGGTGTGACTTCTGGGGATGATTCTGGCCCTGGCACTGTGGGATGAACACCTTTGGACCACAAAGGGGGAAAGAATTATAATAAAATAAGGCATCAGTGGCCAAGAGAGATCAAATTCTGGAGGCTACTCTTATGCAATCTTCAGTTATATAGTGCCATTTGCCATGGTTTGCTAAACCCAACCAACATCACTCCTGTTAACTCTTAACACCTAGTGCTCAAACTGAGACACTATAAAAGTTTCATGTTTAAATTTGCTTTCTTGGAAACCATAATTCCCAGAGGGTTCCTAAGTCAGATAAATCCTGAAACCCAGAGGGACCAGCCTCTCCAAGACTACTGATTGATTACATCCCCCTAATCCTTTAGTGTCGACACCCCTTCTCAACATGAAATAGTCAGAACAAGCACTGCCTAAAGACCCCTATAGATTGGGAGAGTGATAAGAGGAAAAGGAGGAAATATAACAGAGAAAATAGGATTTAACAAATGAGTATGACTGCTAATCACTTTATTAATATTCCTTCTAGCCTCCAGTGTTTTGGAGCAGCTAGAAGGAAAAATCTGAGATGGTGGAGTGGTAGCCCATGACAGACTCTGATATGTTCTGTCAAACTTTTTGAAGAGTGCTATAAAGATTATTGCTTTTTCTTTCTTTGCTTTCTATATATGTTATATTTTATAATAAAAAATGTTTTAAAAATACCAGCAAACCGAATCTAACAGTACATTAAAAGAATTATCACCATATCTCAAATGCATTATGCTAAGTATAAAGAAGCCAGACTCAAAGGTTAAATATTGTATGATTCCATTTTATGAAATTCTGGAAAACTAGTCTGAATAGCCTATGAGCTAGGAAAGGTGTTTATATTTTTTAAAAGGTGACATGAAAACCATACAAAACTTACAGATTTTAATGTCCTAAAATAGTTTTATTAAAATTTATCCACATTCATTCCTTTATGTAGTGTCCATGGCTGCTTTCATACCATATGGCCCACAAGGCCTAAAATATATACCATCTGGCCTTTTCTGGGAAAAGTTTGCTGCTGTGGTGGGGGCAAAGGATAGCTGGGTGATTTCCAGGGTTAGACTAAAAGGTAGTGCAAGGGAATTTGAGGCAGGGGGTGGGATAGAGCTGTTACATCTTAATGGTGGTGGTGGTTATATGACTGTGCATTTGTCAAAATTTATAACTGTATGCCATACAGTGAATTTTGCTGTATGTAAATTATTTTAAAATAAATTTTTAAAAACCAGAATAAAAAAAAAAAGAATTATCACCATGATCATGTGGGATTTATTCAGATATGCAAGGGTGGTTCAACATAAGAAAATCTATTAATGTAATAGGCCACATTAATGGAATGAAGGGAAAAAAAATGATCAGTTGACACAAAAAAGGCATCAGACAACACCCAGCACCTTGATAAAAATACTTAGGAAACTAGGAATAGAAGGTAACTTCCTTACCATGATAGAGGGCATCTATTCCTGTTTGAATCTATTGTGTACCCCAGAAAAGCCATGTCCTTTAATCCTCATTCAGTATTGCTGGGTGGTGTCTTTTTGATTGTTTCCATGGAGATATGACCACCCAATTGTGGGTGATAACTTTTGATTAGATGGTTTCCGTGGAGCTGTCTCTCTACTCATTCAAGATAGGGTTACTTACTGGAGCCCTGTTAAGAGGGAACCCTTTTGGAAAGAGCAACCAGAGCCACCAGAACTGAGAGGGCCTGGGGAAGCCATTGAAGAGAAAGCTAGCATACCTCGTCATGTGCCTTTCCTGCTAAGAGAAACCCTGAATGTCATCAGCCTTCTTGAACTAAAGTTTCTTTCTCTGGATGCCTTAGATTGTACATTTTTATAGTCTTGCTCTACATTTGCAAAGTAGAACAGCATCTACAATAAACCCACAGCTAACATCATACTCCATGGCAAACACTGAAAGATTTCTCTCTAAGATTAGGATGCCCAGTGTCACCACTGTTACTCATCATTGTTCTGGAAGATTTAGCCAGAGCAATTAGCCAAGAAAAAGAAATAAAAGGCATTCATTTTCTAAAGGAAGAAGTAAAACTTTTCCTATTTGCAGAGGATATAATCATACAGATTAAAAAAATCCTGAAAAATCCAACAAAGATAATAAATTCAGCAAAGTGGTTTTTCTATACACTAGTAATGAACAATCTGAAAAGGAAATCAAGAAAAATTCTATTTACAATAGCAACTATAAAGATTATCTAGGAATAAAGTTAACCATAGGTGTGAACGACTTGTGCATGGAAAACTACAAAAACATTGCTAAAAGAAGTTAAAGAGCTAAATAAATGGAAGGACTTTCCATGTTCGTAGATTGGAAGACAAAATATTGTTAAGTTGCCAGTTCTACCTAAGGTGATCTAAAGACTATCTCTGCCTAGAGAAAGTATCCCCTTTCCCCTCACTCTGACATTTCCTTCCAGGAACACCCTATATCCCCACAGGGGAAGTCCCACAGGGACCTTTTAATGTGTTCTTGAAAGCTGAAAATTAAAAGAGAATGGAGGGGAGCATAAAAGGAGAGAAAGGGAGAAGGGAATTAAAAAAAATGCTCATATTTGTGGTAGCAGGCATATAGTTCAAGTGTACTTTGCTTTTTCTTCCTAGGTATCTGTTTAATTTTCGGGGCGTAGCTGCAAGTTTCCGGTTCAAACACCTCTTCCTGTGTGGTTCACTTGTTTTCCATGTTGGTGAAGAGTGGCTCGAATTCTTCTATCCACAGCTGAAGCCATGGGTCCACTATATCCCAGTCAAAACAGATCTCTCCAATGTCCAGTAAGGAGCTCTACCACATGCACAGTTTTTAATGACATCTGCAGTCTGCTACTAAATCCCCAGCCATTTAAATAATTTGCTTCTGATTTTTTCCATTAAAGCTTTTTGTAAAATGTGGTTCCCATATATATAGTATTGTATTTTCATCCAAGTAGACTGTAAGTGGGATTTAATTTGAAAAAGTGCTCTGCAGGGTGGTTTCAAATACAATGTTCATACAGTGTGAAGTGGGAAAGTGCTAGTCTCTCAAAGAATCATATGGGAATATTTGATCTTGTTATATTGTCAAAAGAACTTTCAGATATAGAATCAGAATCAAAGTAGAGGCAAATTTTCTATCATAATGGAAGGTGCTAGGAAGAGGTATGGGGAGGGACCAGAAACATCACCCCAGGTTCCCTCTTTTGTGGCCAGAGCTGGGATTTTGAGATGAGAGATTTTTCCTTCACTGTTCATTTCTGATATATATCATTAAACACGTCAGTATTCTCTCAGATATAACCCAAATCTACAACAGGTTGCCTTTAGCCTGGGGTTGTGGAGGGGGGACCTTTTTGTTGTTATTTTGGTCCTGTGAGAACACTGATCATTGCTTTAAGGAAGTAACCCACCATCCACATATCTAGAGGATAACCATAGATCTCAGTCTTTGGTCTTTCTGACTTAGTATTAATGAGCTTGGTTCATGTTTCAGAGTCTAATAAGTCTTTCCATTTTAGGGAGCTGTTGCATTTTGTAAAAGCAAATGATGATGTAGCCCAAGAAATTGCTGAAAGGTAAGTTCTGTCCTTTTTCCTTTTCCACTTTGCTTTATCAGCCCCACTTTATCTTCACTAAAGTTATCTGGATTATTGTTACCATGGTGAGATCTGGATTTCATCCTCATTATACAGAGATAATTCAGAATTAAAACTGTCCTGGGGGGAACACATAAACACACACATTCATATGTGCCCCCCAGATCCATCCTTTACAGAAGTAGACTGAAATCCTTGAGGTAATTACACAAATATTTTCATGAGCATTGGCTGTTTATATTTCTTTTCTTCTTTTTATTTTTTAATTTTTTTGACATAGGCAGGCTCCGGGAATCGAACACGGGTCTCCAGCTCAGCAGGCGAGTATTCTTGCCACTGAGCCACCATTGCACCACCCTGTTTATGTTTCTTTTAAAGAAATAAAAAGTTAAGTTCTGTTGTTAAACGCTTGGATATGATGACTATAAGGTTGGTTGTAAGGATCAAATGAGTTAATTCATATTAAGTATTCTCAATAGTGCTTGACATCAGTAAGTACTCACATGTAGTCTGTAACTTATTATAAAATACTGTGTTTTCAAATATCTTTGTTATCTTATCTCTAGGGGAAGCCAGTTTATTATGAACCACTTACAGATGGATGACATCACCTGTTACTGGGAGAACCTGTTGACTGAATACTCTAAATTCTTGTCATATAATGTAACAGCAAGGAAAGGCTATGATCAGATTATCCCCCAAATCTTGAAAACTGAACTCTAGCAGGGATTGTTGAACCATAATCCTCTCTATGGCAGCAGGATCTCAGATGACTCTGGTTGAGAAGCTTACCATGAGTGAGGCACCAATACCTTGAATACCTTGTATCAAGCCAAATATCTGATTTTCCTTATCATGCTGCACCCAGAACAACTTTTGAGAAAGATCCAGAATGTGTATAATACAGATATGAAGCAGCCCTCCTCTGGCCAAGGAAGAACCAGAAGTTATGAGATGTTGGTTTTGAACCTGCTTCTGCCTTTCATTTTCTTAGGACCAATCACAGCTTGTGCCTCAGATCATCCACCTGTTTATGTCCATCACTGTGAAACTATGTCCATGTGATCATGATGTCCTTTTTCCCATTATTTGGAGCTGAAAATTCATCATTTGTAACTAACAGAACTTATCTCTGTAATTCTGCATTTAATTCTAGGCTTAATCTCTGTTGTTACATTTTAATGTAGGAAGCCCTGTAGGGTTTGTGAAAAATACTAGAGTATCATTTTGTAAAAGGTCTTTGGAAACAGTAGCTGTGTCATGCAATGATGTAAGAGTTCTCTTTTGTAAAAGTATAAACTCTTGCGTACTCAGGAGGTTTTTATAACGCCACATAGAAAGGGACCGATTGCCTGAGTAATTATTGCAGTCGGATTTCACATTCCCTTTTGTGCCTTCAAACGCTTTTTATTTTCTCTTTTAAGGAAAACAAAAACAAAAACCTCAGTAAATTCAGGAAGAAATTATTCCTTTTTAACTGTACATAAAATAGCAACTTTCCCCCACCCTCCCCATGCCCCCATAATAGTTTTCCTTCTTAAACTGGTAGCAGTCTGCAGAAGTTGTCTATGTGCTCAGTGTTTGTGGGGACCTCAGGATAGCCCCAAATACAAATATAATATTAAGTTGGGTGTTTAGAGCATTCAACTTTAACCTTTACTTATATTCAAGATACTTGTTTTAATGCAGCTCTATCTTGAAATTCCCCCTTTTTTATTTTATGAAAAACACATTTGGATAGTAGTTTAATCTCTCAGATGCTCTCCACAACACTGTCAAAAATGAAGAAAAATTTTAGATTAAAACTCATGGTGTTTGATGACTTAGAGCTGCCCTTGTCCCTTATGTCCAACTTTCGCACAGAAAAATCAACTCTCTTCCTTCGCCTCTTAAGAACTATTTAGCACTAACTGGTTTCAAAATTAGTAAATGTGAGGTTCAGTCAGGAATTTTATTCCATTACTCAGAAATCTGTTTGGCACTTTTAACTTCCATCTACAAAATTTTAAGTCTAAGGACTTTCTTAGAGAAGTTGGATATCTTTAGTAAGATCATTGCATGGAATAAGGCAAATGCATAAAGTTAGATTTCTTTTTTAGTATTAAAATGTAAAGGAATTATGTCCTTAGGTGCTATAAGTCCAGAAATAGGCAGTGTAGATTCCTGAGTTGTACTGAGGTTATACCTTGTCATTATGAGATCCTTTTGAAAGTTAATTGGTCTCTATAGTTTAATTTTCCTCTCACTAAAATAGGAACAAAAAGAGCTGTCCTTTATAATAGGAGCTATGATGGTTAAGTTCATGAATCAACTTGGCTAGGTTATGGTGCCCAGTTCTTTGGTTAAGCTAGCATTGGCCTGATTGTTACTGTGAGGATATTTCATGAACTTAAATCATCAGTAAGTTGATTGTATCCATGGCTGATTACATCTATAATCAACTGAGGAGACTGCCTTCAACAATGAGAGACATCTCATCCAATCAGTCGAAGGTTTTAAAAGGAGAAGTGATGATTTTAGCAGTCAGAAGAGAGATTTTCCATCTCTACTACAGCCAGCCAGCCAGCTCCTCCCAGGGAATTGATCGAAAACCTTCTTTGGAGTTCCCAGCTTGCAGTCTGCTCTATGGAATTTGGACTTGCCTATCCTCACAGTCATGTGAGAAAATTCTTATAAAAATCTCATGACACTTATCATTTATATATATATATATAAATATGTATATGTATATATATACATATATATATATATATATCTTCTGTCAGTCTGCTTTCCTAGAGAACCCTGGTTAAACAGGAGCTAAAGCTGCATGTCCCTGGGAATGTTTCCCATTTAATGGCAAGTTCCAGCTCAAGCATCACCTCTTTGAATCCTTTCACTTCTCTAGACAGTTAAAGGCTACCATAATATTGCTTGTAGCTATACTACATGACATCATAATGTACTGTAGTTATTTGACTGTTTCTTCTACTGTTCTGTGAACTTCTTGGTTAGTAGGAATAATTTCTTACTCATTTTAAAGTCTCCATTACCAGCACAGTGCCTCATATGGAATGCATGCTAAGGAACTATTGGATGGATGGATGGATGGATATAGTTGGCTTAACAAGATCCTATTTACAGATTGCCTAGCCATTAACTCCAAACGAAACTGGAATTGGATAACTGCAAATCTTCACCTGCCCTTTGAAGAGTCAATAAGAGTATCTTTGTATTTAAATGCAGCAACTGTTATTGAGATTTTGTACTTGTTTATCTGATAACCTCAGTATAGATGTTACGAGGATGGTGTATCACAATATGTATGTTTTTGCAAACAATTGTATCCCCATCACTTTTGAGGGTTTTTAAGTGTGTTAATATTAGATGGATCCCAGTTTTACCTTTCTTCCCCAAAGGGCTGAAAGGCATATTGTTCTTTAAGGAAATGAAATAATTTGGTTTATTTGAATGAAGTAGAATATTTGGATAACACAAATAATGTTTTTCCTTTCTTTCAGAGGAGTCATCTGTACAATGTCAGTATCCCACCTTATTCTACTCTGTTAGGTTAGGTTCTCTTAGTTGCTAATAACAGAAACTGCTTCCAACTAGTTTAAGCAAAAGAACTTACTAGAAGGATATGGGGGCATCTCACAGCATCTACACAAGTCACATAGCCATCAAAAGGGTAAAAACCAGGGCAACTCCAGGATCCTGACTGTCTCGGGTGCTGCCATATTCTAGTTCCAGAGACTGCGAGGCTCTGTCTTTTAGCCCAAAAATTCCAAAGAGAAGAAAATCTCATGGGCTCATGTGGATCAGTTCCCTACCCTGCATCCCTAGACTGAAGACATATGAATGAGAACACAGATACATAAAAATCTATCTTCCTGTGCATCCAAAGTTGCCTTTACTTACGATAATCATATTGCCTTCAGAGATAAGGTGGGGTTACAGCAGAGAGTTACAATTAGAAATTATTCATTTAATATTTATAAAATACTTCTTGAGAATCTACTGTGCACAAATAACGAGAAATAAGTTTACAATATGCTCCCTAACATCAAAGGACTTTAGTTGAATAGATAAAGCAAACAACAATATGAAAGGCGTGATAGGAAATTTGAATGCCAATTATTTATAAAGACAATATAGATCTGAAGAAATTTCCACCTGGGGCAGATGGGGACCTTCATGGAGGTAAAAATTGAGTTATACTTTGAAGGATGGGTAAATGAAATGATCCTTAGAGTTCCCAAATTTTAGCCTACCTATGGAAATAGTTTAAATCAATAATATAATAAATGTAATATATATAGCAAGGGCTGTACCTGATGAATCTGGCAGGAAAAGGATACCTGCTAGGCCCTGAGAGAAAATTCATTTTGGGAAAAGAAACTGTTGGGTTCTACAAGCAAGATTCAGCAACAAAGGCTAAAGTAAGAGAATGGCAGTTCCAGGCACAGAATGGTGTCTATACTGAAATCCTTCCCTGATGCAATTACTTTGGTAGCAACTGCACATTCTGGGGAAAAGAGCTATATGTGAAATGTAGAGTGGCACAACTAAGCCCTGTAACACCTTTTAGCACGAACTATTTTGCTGTGATATCCTTCAAAGGGCAGATCATGGAGGAGGGAGAGTTTTTCTCTAGTTGTAGTAGAAGGTAAGCTCTGGGGGGCAGGAAGTACACAACAGTGACAGGACATGTAGAAATGACAGTCTGAGAGAGTTGAGGTGGAACACATGGTGAGTTACCAGATGGCAAAGGGAATTTTTTTTTTTTTTATTAATTAAAAAAAGAATTAACAAAACAATTAGAAATCATTCCAATCTACATGTACAATCAGTAATTCTTAATAACATCACATAGTTGCATATTCATCATTAGTACATTTGCATCGATTTAGAAAAAGAAATAAAAAGACAACAGAATAAGAATTAAAACAATAATAGAAAGAAAAAAAAACAAAACAAAAACAAAAAACCTATACCTCACATGCAGCTTCATTCAGTGTTTTAACATAATTGCATTACAATTGGGTAGTATTGTGCTGTCCATTTCTGAGTTTTTATATCCAGTCCTGTTGTACAGTCTGTATCCCTTCATCTCCAATTATCCCTTCTCTTTTTTTTTTTTTTTAATTAACGGAAAAAAAGAAATTAACCCAACATTTAGAGATCATACCATTCTACACATGCAATCATTAATTCTTAACATCATCACATAGATGCATGATCATCATTTCTTAGTACATTTGCATTGGTTTAGAAGAACTAGCAACATAACCGAAAAAGATATAGAATGTTAATATAGAGAAAAAAATAAAAGTAATAATAGTAAAATCAAAACAAAACAAAACAAAACAAAACAAAAACCTATAGCTCAGATGCAGCTTCATTCAGTGTTTTAACATGATTACTTTACAATTAGGTATTATTGTGCTGTCCATTTTTGAGTTTTTGTATCTAGTCCTGTTGCACAGTCTGTATCCCTTCAGCTTCAATTACCCATTGTCTTACCCTGTTTCTAACTCCTGCTGAACTCTGTTACCAGTGACATATTTCAAGTTTATTCTCGAATGTCCGTTCACATCAGTGGGACCATACAGTATTTGTCCTTTAGTTTTTGGCTGGATTCACTCAGCATAATATTCTCTAGGTCCATCCATGTTATTACATGGTTCATAAGTTTATCTTGTCTTAAAGCTGCATAATATTCCATCGTATGTATATACCACAGTTTGTTTAGCCACTCTTCTGTTGATGGAGATTTTGGCTGTTTCCATCTCTTTGCAATTGTAAATAATGCTGCTATAAACATTGGTGTGCAAATGTCCGTTTGTGTCTTTGCCCTTAAGTCCTTTGAGTAGATACCTAGCAATGGTATTGCTGGGTCGTATGGCAATTCTATATTCAGCTTTTTGAGGAACCGCCAAACTGCCTTCCACAGTGGTTGCACCCTTTGACATTCCCACCAACAGTGGATAAGTGTGCCTCTTTCTCCGCATCCTCTCCAGCACTTGTCATTTTCTGTTTTGTTGATAATGGCCATTCTGGTGGGTGTGAGATGATATCTCATTGTGGTTTTGATTTGCATTTCTCTAATGGCCAGGGACATTGACCATCTCTTCATGTGCCTCTTGACCATCCGTATTTCCTCTTCTGAGAGGTGTCTGTTCAAGTCTTTTTCCCATTTTGTAATTGGGTTGGCTGTCTTTTTGTTGTTGAGATGAACAATCTCTTTATAAATTCTGGATACTAGACCTTTATCTGATATATCATTTCCAAATATTGTCTCCCATTGTGAAGGCTGTCTTTCTACTTTCTTGATGAAGTTCTTTGATGCACAAAAGTGTTTAATTTTGAGGAGTTCCCATTTATTTATTTCCTTCTTCAGTGCTCTTGCTTTAGGTTTAAGGTCCATAAAACCACCTCCAGTTGTAAGATCCATAAGATATCTCCCTACATTTTCCTCTAACTGTTTTATGGTCTTAGACCTAATGTTTAGATCTTTGATCCATTTTGAGTTAACTTTTGTATAGGGTGTGAGAGATGGGTCTTCTTTCATTCTTTTGCATATGGATATCCAGTTCTCTAGGCACCATTTATTGAAGAGACTGCTCTGTCCCAGGTGAGTTGGCTTGACTGCCTTATCAAAGATCAAATGTCCATAGATGAGAGGGTCTATATCTGAGCACTCTATTCGATTCCATTGGTCGATATATCTATCTTTATGCCAATACCATGCTGTTTTGACCACTGTGGCTTCATAATATGCCTTAAAGTCAGGCAGCGCGAGACCTCCAGCTTCGTTTTTTTTCCTCAAGATGTTTTTAGCAATTCGGGGCACCCTGCCCTTCCAGATAAATTTGCTTATTGGTTTTTCTATTTCTGAAAAATAAGTTGTTGGGATTTTGATTGGTATTGCATTGAATCTGTAAATCAATTTAGGTAGGATTGACATCTTAACTATATTTAGTCTTCCAATCCATGAACACGGTATGCCCTTCCATCTATTTAGGTCTTCTGTGATTTCTTTTAGCAGTTTTTTGTAGTTTTCTTTATATAGGTTTTTTGTCTCTTTAGTTAAATTTATTCCTAGGTATTTTATTCTTTTAGTTGCAATTGTAAATGGGATTCGTTTCTTGATTTCCCCCTCAGCTTGTTCATTACTAGTGTATAGAAATGCTACAGATTTTTGAATGTTGATCTTGTAACCTGCTACTTTGCTGTACTCATTTATTAGCTCTAGTAGTTTTGTTGTGGATTTTTCCGGGTTTTCGACGTATAGTATCATATCGTCTGCAAACAGTGATAGTTTTACTTCTTCCTTTCCAATTTTGATGCCTTGTATTTCTTTTTCTTGTCTAATTGCTCTGGCTATAACCTCCAACACGATGTTGAATAATAGTGGTGATAATGGACATCCTTGTCTTGTTCCTGATCTTAGGGGGAAAGTTTTCAATTTTTCCCCATTGAGGATGATATTAGCTGTGGGTTTTTCATATATTCCCTCTATCATTTTAAGGAAGTTCCCTTGTATTCCTATCTTTTGAAGTGTTTTCAACAGGAAAGGATGTTGAATCTTGTGAAATGCCTTCTCTGCATCAATTGAGATGATCATGTGATTTTTCTGCTTTGATTTGTTGATATGGTGTATTACATTAATTGATTTTCTTATGTTGAACCATCCTTGCATACCTGGGATGAATCCTACTTGGTCATGATGTATAATTCTTTTAATGTGTTGTTGGATACGATTTGCTAGAATTTTATTGAGGATTTTTGCATCTATATTCATTAGAGAGATTGACCTGTAGTTTTCTTTTTTTGTAATATCTTTGCCTGGTTTTGGTATGAGGGTGATGTTGGCTTCATAGAATGAATTAGGTAGCTTTCCCTCCACTTCGATTTTTTTGAAGAGTTTGAAGAGAATTGGTACTAATTCTTTCTGGAACGTTTGGTAGAATTCACATGTGAAGCCATCTGGTCCTGGACTTTTCTTTTTAGGAAGCTTTTGAATGACTAATTCAATTTCTTTACTTGTGATTGGTTTGTTGAGGTCATCTATGTCTTCTTGAGTCAAAGTTGGTTGTTCATGTCTTTCCAGGAACCCGTCCATTTCCTCTAAATTGTTGTATTTATTAGCGTAAAGTTGTTCATAGTATCCTGTTATTACCTCCTTTATTTCTGTGAGGTCAGTAGTTATGTCTCCTCTTCCATTTCTGATCTTATTTATTTGCATCCTCTCTCTTCTTCTTTTTGTCAGTCTTGCTAAGGGCCCATCAATCTTATTGATTTTCTCATAGAACCAACTTCTGGCCTTATTGATTTTCTCTATTGTTTTCATGTTTTCAATTTCATTTATTTGTGCTCTAATCTTTGTTATTTCTTTCCTTTTGCTTGCTTTGGGGTTAGCTTGCTGTTCTTTCTCCAGTTCTTCCAAATGGATAGTTAATTCCTGAATTTTTGCCTTTTCTTCTTTTCTGATATAGGCATTTAGAGCAATAAATTTCCCTCTTAGCACTGCCTTTGCTGCGTCCCATAAGTTTTGATATGTTGTGTTTTCATTTTCATTCGCCTCGAGGTATTTGCTAATTTCTCTTGCAATTTCTTCTTTGACCCACTCGTTGTTTAGGAGTGTGTTGTTGAGCCTCCACGTATTTGTGAATTTTCTGGCACTCTGCCTATTATTGATTTCCAACATCATTCCTTTATGGTCCGAGAAAGTGTTGTGTAAGATTTCAATCTTTTTAAATTTGTTAAGACTTGCTTTGTGACCCAGCATATGGTCTATCTTTGAGAATGATCCATGAGCACTTGAGAAAAAGGTGTATCTTGCTGTTGTGGGATGTAATGTCCTATAAATGTCTATTAAGTCTAGTTCATTTATAGTAATATTCAGATTCTCTATTTCTTTGTTGATCCTCTGTCTAGATGTTCTGTCCCTTGATGAGAGTGGTGAGTTGAAGTCTCCAACTATTATGGTATATGAGTCTATTTCCCTTTTCAGTGTTTGCAGTATATTCCTCACGTATTTTGGGGCATTCTGATTCGGTGCGTAAATATTTATGATTGTTATGTCTTCTTGTTTAATTGTTCCTTTTATTAGTATATAGTGTCCTTCTTTGTCTCTTTTAACTGTTTTACATTTGAAGTCTAATTTGTTGGATATTAGTATAGCCACTCCTGCTCTTTTCTGGTTGTTATTTGCATGAAATATCTTTTCCCAACCTTTCACTTTCAACCTATGTTTATCTTTGGGTCTAAGATGTGTTTCCTGTAGACAGCATATAGAAGGATCCTGTTTTTTAATCCATTCTGCCAATCTATGTCTTTTGATTGGGGAATTCAGTCCATTGACATTTAGTGTTATTACTGTTTGGATAATATTTTCCTCTAACATTTTGCCTTTTGTATTATATATATCATATCTGATTTTCCTTCTTTCTACACTCTTTTCCATATCTCTCTCTTCTGTCTTTTTGTATCTGACTCTAGTGCTCCCTTTAGTATTTCTTGCAGAGCTGGTCTCTTGGTCACAAATTCTTTCAGTGACTTTTTGTCTGAGAATGTTTTAATTTCTCCCTCATTTTTGAAGGATAATTTTGCTGGATATAGGAGTCTTGGTTGGCAGTTTTTCTCTTTTAGTATTTTAAATATATCATCCCACTGTCTTCTAGCTTCCATGGTTTCTGCTGAGAAATCTACACAAAGTCTTATTGGGTTTCCCTTGTATGTGATGGATTGTTTTTCTCTTGCTGCTTTCAAGATCTTCTCTTTCTCTTTGACCTCTGACATTCTAACTAGTAAGTGTCTTGGAGAACGCCTATTTGGGTCTAATCTCTTTGGGGTGCGCTGCACTTCTTGGATCTGTAATTTTAGGTCTTTCATAAGAGTTGGGAAATTTTCAGTGATAATTTCTTCCATTAGTTTTTCTCCTCCTTTTCCCTTCTCTTCTCCTTCTGGGACACCCACAACACGTATATTTGTGCGGTTCATATTGTCCTTGAGTTCCCTGATACCCTGTTCAAATTTTTCCACTCTTTTCCCTATAGTTTCTGTTTCTTTTTGGAATTCAGATGTTCCATCCTCCAAATCACTAATTCTATCTTCTGTCTCTTTAAATCTATCATTGTAGCTATCCATTATTTTTTCTATGTTTGCTACTTTATCCTTCACTTCCATAAGTTCTGCGATTTGTTTTTTCAGTTTTTCTATTTCTTCTTTATGTTCAGCCCATGTCCTCTTCATGTCCTCCCTCAATTTATCGATTTCATTTTTGAAGAGGTTTTCCATTTCTGTTCGTATATTCAGCATTAGTTGTCTCAGCTCTTGTGTCTCATTTGAGCTATTGGTTTGTTCCTTTGACTGACCCATATTCTCAATCTTTTGAGCGTGGACAGTTATCTTCTGCTGCTGGCTTCTGGGCATTTATTCAGATTTCTCTTGGTGTTGGACCCAGCAAGGTTGTAATATTTTTCTGTGAAATCTCTGCGTTCTGTTTTTCTTATCCTGCCCAGTAGGTGGCGCTCGTGGCACACGTTTGTCTGCGGATCCCACCAGTAAAAGGTGCTGTGGGACCTTAAACTTTGGAAAACTCTCGCCGTCCTGGGGGTTCGCTAGCCGAAGCGGCTTGAGCCGGCCCGGGGTCCGAACGCAGGGAGGGTGTCCGAACGCAGGGAGGGTTGCTGGTCGCCGCAGCCAGGGAAAGAGCCCGTCCGAATTTCCTAGTCGGCCCTGGGCAACAAGCGTGGCGGGAGGGCGCCAGCGGCAGCGGCCCGCCCGAGAGAGTGCACGTTCCCCGGGAGTCACGGGGTCACCGTTCTCCGCGGCCTGGGGGTTTCCGATCCAATTCTCTCAGTTGGTCCGGGGGCTGCGCGTGGTGTGGGCGCCAGTCGCCTTGGTTTCAGGGGACCACCTCTCCAATTCTCCCAGCCGGCCCGGGAAGGGGGAAGGGAGTAACTCCGGCCGCTTGCCACCCCGCCCGGTAAGGCCCGCGCGCCTCGGCGATCTCACCCGAGCTGCTTCTCTCAGCCAGCCAGCTGTTCCAGGATGGGGTACGCTGTCTTTTTTATCTCTGTTGTGGCTTTGGGCGCTTTCTGTATCGTTTCTACTCCCCTAGTAGGTGTCCTGGAGAAGAAACTAAGATCCGCGCGTCTTACTAAGCCGCCATCTTCCAGGAAGTGCAAAGGGAATTTTTTAAGTGGTTGTTCCAGTTCCCAAAGGAGAAGGTGGCTATGGCATTGGTGAAATCTGACTGTTTATATGACCTCATTTCTATCTTTTGGGTAGTGAGTGTTGACGGCATTTGAGCTGTGAATAAATTATTTCTTTAGTATCTACCTTTCCCCCAATTCCAAGTCCTCCCTTACTCCAGAATGATTATGAGGTCATCTTAATCATTTAACTTTTTCTACAGGTAGGCTAGACAGCCTGCAAAACAATTTTCGTGCACTTTCAGATGTCGAGACCTTATCCTGGTGCCCACCTCTTCCTCACAGGGGGATAAGTAGCATTTTGGAGCCACAGCCAGGAGTCAGGGGATCTGAATTCTTCAACAAATATCTACCGAACATTTCCTATGTTCTAGGTCCTGTAGACACAGAAATGAATAAACATGGGCCCTGACCTCAAAGGTGATCTACTGAAACAGATCTACAAATAAGAAATCATGATGCAAAGTAACAACTGCTATACGATGGGTGCTGAATCTAATCCTGTCTCCAAGATATCAGTGATATTCGTGGCTCTCACTAATTCAGTCATGCCACTCTAGTCAGTTACTTTTCTGGGCCTTGTTTATAGAATTTCCAGTTATTAAATTCCAGAACTATCTTTACTGAATTCTATTAAGAAATGTAGCAATTTACCCACTGTGACACGTACGTTTATTACATGTAGAAAGGAAGAACAGGCTGGCAAAGAGAACAGGGAGTATGTTTGGTGGCTGGCTAGGATTAAATGATATTATACAAGCCAGTTTGAGAATATATTAAATGCATGCACTTTAATAAAAACTATACCTCGAAACATGTTAGGAGAGGCTCTCATTATGGGAAATTATCAAACGCACACCTGACAAATTCCAGAAAGCCTTCTCAGAAGGAGTAAGCATACAAAGGAGTAAGCATACGAGTGAAATCCACCTGTGAAGAACTACCAAAAGCTGTTCTTCAAATGGAGGCGTTCAGAACCTTATGTCTGATGCTCCTTTTAGCTACTATATCAACAGAAGAGTAGAACATATGGAATAAAAATAAATAATAGGGGTAACAAATGTTAAAATAAATTCAGTTTGAAATAGTGGTAAATGAAAGAGAGGGGTAAGGGGTATGGTACGTATAGTTTTTTTTTCTCTATTACCATTTTATTTCTTTTTCCGTTGTCTTTTTCTTTTTCTAAATCGATGCAAATGTACTAAGAAATGATGAATATGCAACTATGTGATGATGTTAAGAATTACTGATTATATATGTAGAATGGAATGATTTCTAAATGTTTCGTTTGTTAATTTTTTTCTAATTAATTAAAAAAAAAAATGGAGGCGTTCAGGAAATCCCAGGGTAACTGGTACCCTGCCTTTACCATCCTCAAGGGCTCTGTTTCCGGAAACAAAGGAGGACCAAGTCAGGACGGACCCCGCCCACCCGGAAGCCTTCTCGTGACGTGTCAGGGTGGGTTGGGTTTATATTTGCACAATTGGTTTCCCTTTTTTCCTACTCTGCTTTGCATTGAATACCACACTTTCTACATCAATATAGGATTTTTGGCGTTGGAAACACACTAAATACTTCATCTGATGTCCATGTCGGGCCAATCCGAACCTGCCTCAGACCCTATTTTGCACCAACCCAGTAAGACCTGGGAAGGCGGGGGCCGTGGACGCGGCCACTCTCTACTCATTTATTTCCTGGTGGTGAGCCTCGCGCGGCCTCAGACCTCGGAAGTGTTTCCGGCCGTCCCGCCCCCTCAGCCTTTGCCGTAGTGGGGGCGGGACTTCCTGTATCGTGTTACCAAAGGGTGCCAAAATGAAACCGACTCTGAGTACAGTGTCCTCCTCTGTGGCTTTGGATTAGATCGGGGACAGTGTTAGGGGTTAGTGTACGGGTACTCACTCCTTCCAGGGCGACTTCGGGCGACCTTGGGTTCCTGAGCGCCCGTGATTGTGTCTGGCACAGTACTCGAGAGGGTCATGGAGGTTCCGCCGCCGGCTCCAGGAAACTTCCTCCGCAGGGCTCTGGGTCCTTTACCTCGGGTCTTTGCCGCCCAAGCTGAGACCGCCGACTTGGAGAACCCAGCGGAGGGACAGTATCGGCTTTCCTGCGTCCCAAAATCCCAGTACTTGGAATCTGGATGGGACCGCCTCCGGGAGCTGTTTGTCAAAGAGTAAAAGTACCTCGGGTCTGTGGGGAGGGGCTAGAAAGGGGGTGTCCTGCAGCCTGTGTCATCCTTGGCCAAAACACCAGGGTATTGTGATTTCTTTTTAAATGTGATTTGGGGTTTTAATATTTGTGCCCTAAGCTCGTACCCTGACATTGGCTGGCCAGTTTTCAAATGGTTAGGTTAGATTCATTGATAGTCAGAGCTCATGGGATATTTAGGAACTATAGTCTTTATGTAATCCCCTCATACGGGGATTGTACGGATCAGAAAAATTGGGCTAAGCGTGTTAATGGTAGAGTTGCCCCTGGAACCCGAACCAGCAGATCCCACTGCAGTATTATTCGTATTTCGGTTGATCACACACTTGTATATTTCATGACCAGCCCCAAAATAATGGGGCCTGGAGAGGAGACACAAAGGGTTGTTAAATTTTTGTTTTGCCAAATGAGAAATTAAAATTAGTAGCAGCTATTTTCTCATTATTTTGTAAAAGAAATTAGGAAGGGTATTACTTCAGAATAAAAGATAATCTTTTAACTAGAATTAATTTTTTGAAAAACTCAGGATATTTTTTCTTCCTTCTCTCCTTCCCTCAACTTTCTGTGAAAACTTTGCCCTGGACCAGCCAGTTTTCATGAAGTGCTTTACCCTACTACACTGTGTTCTCACGTGACTGAATTAAAAGACCTGAAATTGAAGCTTTATGTTCCTGAGATAGTTGAGGGCAGGAGAACTGCAAAAATTTTCTTTACTTTATTTAGGTTTCATCATCTTTATTTTAAAGATACTGAAGTAGCCTTTCTTACTGATCCTTTCAATAATTGTTTTGAGACATTTGTGAAAGGTCCTATGTAGTATATAACAGAAGAGGGTTTTTTGATTGTCTTTGAGCCTCAGATTGTTGGAGCTGAAAGAAACTTGAAAAATAATCTAGTGTAACTTTAGTGCACCCCTCTATGTCAGGGATTTGGAAGCTAGGGTCCCGAGAGATTGTGATCTGGCCGCAGTAAATGACAGAACCAGGACCACAACCCCATTTTCATTATTTATAGTCCGGATTTTTCCACCATTGTGCTGCCTTTTTTTCTTCTCTACCATTCCTTGGCTTTTTGAACTAATAGTACCTATATCATGGAATTGTTCATGGGATGGAAAAAGAGGAAAAGCATATACATGTCCTGACCTACTAAATCTTAAGCTCTTACATTTTCTCACTTCTGAGTTCTGAGATTTTATTTAAAATTTTCTTGTAGAAGCAGAAACTGTAAAGACACATTGATTCTGATTTCAGAAATGTGGTTATTGACAAGCAGAATTAGATTGAAAAATGCATTTTTAAACAGTTTTTCCTTGTTACTTTAGATTGGACCATGCTGCCCATTGCATGGTAAGATTTTTGTTATGAAGTTTTTTATAGTACAGTCCCAACTGAACTTGTCATAAAGTTAAAACATTTAGAAAGAGAAAGTTATTTTTCTTTTTAACTTCAGGTTTCCATTCTTGCATTCATTGTCCAAGAATCCCATGAATTTGTATAACTTCCAAAAGTTAGCTTAGAATTTAAAAAGGGAAATAGTGGTCTCTACATCCAACTCAAATTCTTCCTGTTTCCAGAGGGATGGTGTAGATTTAAACATCACCAAAGGAAACAACTTAAAAAGATTGTTTTATTGTCATATAATAAGAATTTAGAAAAATGTACATAAGTATACTAGTCAATGAATTTTCATGAAATAAATGTACTTGTGTAATCAACACCCAGGCAAAAAAAAAAACAAAACACCAGATCCTGGAAGCTCCCTTGTGCCCCTTCCAGCTACTACTTTCCCAAGAATAACTACTGTCCTGAAATCTCACAACCTAGATTGGTTTTGCCTGAGATTTGAACTACTTTTAACATAACTTCACCAATTAATTTATCAGAGGCTTTAGGTTCTGTCAATAATGAATTAGATTTCTATGTGGTAGTGTTAGCATTTGGGATAATACTGATAATAGTGTTTTTTTGGAGAGTAATATCCCTAAGCTAATTCCAAACAATATTGTTTGTTTATTTTTTGATGTTTTAGTGAACAGCGAGGCTCTTCAGAGGAACTTCAGAATATTTATAGGGCAGCACTTTCAGCAGGAATCATTGGCTGGGCATATGGGGGAATACCAGCTTTTATTCATGCTAAACAACGCTACATTGAACAGAGCCAAGCAGAAATTTATCATAATCGTTTTGATGCTGTGGTATGTACTGGTGGTCTAATAGTATTTTGGGACACACCATTTTAGCAGTTGATTACACTTAATCATTCAGTTAAATCAAGATTGGGAGGTCCTAGGATGTCAGAGTAAAGAGACAAAATCCAAACTTAGTAACGGTGGAATACTAATGTTAAAATGCATACACATGATTTGTCAGACCACTTGCCTTATCATTTCATAGCTTGACATGTTTTGGTTCACCACTATGGCTCTTCTTTCTGAAACATATTTCTAAATACTCCAGGCTCAGCTATAGTATATCTACCTCATTCACAAAGGTTCCATGGAGTGCACTGACTCAACTTATACAATTCTTAACATTTATACTGGGCTTTACATTTTATCGACTGCTAACTCTTTTGTTCTCTCATTAGCTCTACCATCAACTCTGTTGTCTAATGAGGGAATTAGAGCTCAGAGATATTTTTTTCTTCACTTTTTATTTTGAAATTATATCAAACACAGAAAAGTTGCAGCAAAAAGTGCAAATAATTCCATATATCTTTCACTTAGATTCTCTAAATGTTAACATTTTTACCTACCACATTTGCTTTATCATTCTCTCTGTATAATACATACTATTATTTTTCTGTGAACTGCTTGAGAGTAAGTTATAGACCTGATGCAATATTTCTGTATATATTTCCTAAAAATAAGGGCATTCTCTTAAATAACTATAATGTAAATATCAAACTCAGGAAATTAACACTGATATAGTTCTATTATCTATAATCCTTATGCAAATTTTGCTTGTCCCACCAATATTTGTACATAAAAATTATAAATATATTTTTTCCTTGTTCAGGTCTAGTAAAAAATATTATTTACTGGATCACACAGTGCATTTGGCTGTCACGTTTTCTTAGTCTCCTTTAATCTCTGTCTTTGTCCTTCATGACCTTGACATTTTTTTAAGAGAATGGATCATTTATTTTGTAGAATGTCCCTGCTTTGGTTTTATCTGATGTTTTCTCATGATTAGTTTCAGGTATTGTTTTTTTTTTTTTTTTGGCAGGAGTATCAGATAGATGTTGAATCTTTCTCAGTACCTCATAGCAGGAAGCAGATGATATATAATTGCCCCTTTATGGGTATATTTAGTTTAACCACTTGGTTAAGATAGTCTCTGCCAGGTTTATCCACTGCAAAATTAGTGGATATTTTTGCTCTTTACAATTAATACGTAGTTTAGGGGGTGATACATTCAGTCTATGTAAATATTGTTTTTCATCAAATTTTTATCCTGTAGTTTTAGCATTCAATGATGATTCTTGCCTGAAACAGTTATCCTGTGGTGGTTACTAAATGGTCATTTTCTAATTCTATCATGCCAGCTACATTTATTGGTTAGTATTCTCTATAAGGAAGAACTTTCCCTTCTTCTCTATTGATTTATTATTATTTATTATTTAGTTGTATCAGTATGGACTCAGATTTTTATTGTAGTCTATGGGTTTATAATCCTTCACTATCATCATTTACTTTGATGCTGTAATTGGCCTAGATTTAGGCAATTGGAGTCCCCTTCATGCTAATTTTGTATCCTTTTGACGTGTTCTTTGAGCATATTTTTACGTTTTGGCACCGCAACATGTTCCTGGGTCGTTTTTACTTTTCTAGTGCCAGCCCTGTAATTACCCATTTCTCTAAGGAGGTCTAATTTTTTTAGTGGAGAATGGAAGTTAGAAACCAAGATATTGGTGCAGGATATACTTATTGCTGCTAGATTATTGTTTATAGTCTTTAAGTAGACAGAGGGAGGTACATTCACACATATCTATATTTCTATTTCTATTTATTAAATATCTTGAGTTCCTGCTTGCCCAAGATCATGTTATAGTTAAAGGAAATAGTTATATCCACTGAGGGATTTTCTTAGATCCTTTAAAATCCAGAGTTTATCCCAAGATATTGTACCAAACTTGCCTCATATTGATCTGGTGAAAGTGGACTGAGGAGACAGACCTATTTCCAATTCTGACTTTAACTATCTGGTTAGAAAGTCTTCTCTAAGCTTTAGTTAAAACTTAAATACTTGCCCAAAGTAAAGTTGTAAAGATTTTTTTTTAACTTTTTTTTGAGAAATCTTCACACACATGCATTTTATACATTGTGTACAATCAGTGACTCACAATATCATCGAATAGTTGTCTGTTCATCACCACGGTCAGTTTTTAGAACATTTATATCTTTCCAGAAAAAGAAATAGAAAAAACGAAGAACTCATACATACCATATACCTTACCCCTCCCTCTCATTGACCACTAGTATTTCCATCTACCCAATTTATATCACCCTTTGTCCCCCCATTATGTATATATTTTTTATCCTTTTTTGGCAGGGGGGAGGCGGTGCGTGGTCTGGGAATCAAACCTGGGTCTCCCGCATGGAAGGTGGGCATTCTAACTACTGAACTATCCAGGGACTCTATCAATTATTTTTTACTCATCTGTCCATACCCTGGATAAAAGGAGTATCTAACACAATGTTTTCACAATCACACAGTCACATTGTAAACGTTATATCTTTGTACAGTTGTCTTCAAGAATCAAGGGCTACTAGAACACAGCTCAATAGTTTCAGGTACTTCTTTCTACCCACTCAAATACATCATAAACCAGAAAGAGCTCTCAATATAATACATTAG
This sequence comes from Tamandua tetradactyla, assembly GCF_023851605.1. Classification (NCBI taxonomy): domain Eukaryota; kingdom Metazoa; phylum Chordata; class Mammalia; order Pilosa; family Myrmecophagidae; genus Tamandua; species Tamandua tetradactyla. Next base: position 26,508,281 of record NC_135336.1, on the reverse strand, counting down.
AATAACCTCCAGGATAACATCTCAACTCTGAAGTCTCTCAGCCTCTGAAACTTTATTTTGTCTCATTTCTCTCTTCCCCGTTTTGATCAAGAAGGCTTTCCCAATCCCTTGGTGCTAGGTCCCAGCTCATCCCTGCGAGTCATGTCTCACATAAGCGGAAGGGCAGTGAGTTCACCTGCCAAGTTGACTTAGAGAGAGAGGCCACATCTGAGCAACAAAAGAGGTTCTCTGGGGGGGGGGGGGGTGATTCTTTTTTTGCATGGGCAGGCACCAGGAATCGAACCCTGGTCTCTGGCATGGCACGCGAGACTTCTGCCATTGGGCCGCTACCTCACTGCCCTTTCTGGGGGTGATTAGGCCTAATTTTAAGTAGGCTTAGCCTATCTGTTGTAGGAATAAGCTTCATAGGGGCGAACCCCAAGATGTAGGGCTTGGCCACTTGATTTGGTTGTCCCCATTACTTGAGAGAATATCAGAAATTCTCAAATGGTGAAGTTGAGTATTTCCTCCTTTCTCCCCATTCCCCCAAGGGGACTTTGCAAATACTTCTTTGTTCATTGCCCATATTACTCCAGGATTTAGGGTATCACACTAACCTGGACAGACCAACAAAATCTCACACCCTACTCAAGATTCCATGTAATTATGGTGTTCAACTAAACTGACCAATGTTGTAAGGATTAAGTGAGCTATATTAACACACCTTTCACCTAGAAGGTAGTTAGTATATATTAGTTCTTTTTCTTTCTCCATTCATTTCCTGTACACCCATATTATTTTAATCCTAGCCCTTTTAATTTAGCGCTTACTTAGTTGTTCTCCATGTTTTCTCCTTTTTCTAAAGATTTCTTGAAAAAGAAAGCATGTTTGATACTGCTTTTATATCTGTCATGGTTGTTGCCATGTAGATTCTCAGTAGATATTTTATTCAGTGATTACTTGGTTGACATTGGCAAATTTCCTTGAATGTACATAGAAGTATTGGTTAAGCCTCAGTATTTAAAGAACAATATTTCTAGAGATTTTTTTACTGTGCATATTGTTTTTGACTGTTTAAGTGTACCTGCCTAATCCATAGCTGACATTTCTTCACCAGAGTTTTAGACTAAGAAAAGTGTTAACGTGTCTTGGGACCTCACAGCCGTTTTATTAACTTTAGCAGTCTGCTCATCGTGCTGCCACACGAGGCTTCATTCGGTATGGATGGCGCTGGAGTTGGAGAACTGCGGTATTTGTGACTATATTCAAGTAAGTTCTCTGGATTATGAGAGTGGCTCGTGGTATTCTTTTAGGAGTACATCTTTCGAGGTGGGGCAAGATGGCAGCATAGTGAGGTGTGCAATTTAGTTCGTCCTTCAGAGCAGTTGGTCAATAGCCAGGAACCATACAGAACAACTGCTGGGGGAACATCAGTGACCAGAGACAGAGTGTATACCAGTCCGGACTAGTGGAACAGCTGAGACCCCACACAGAACTAAACTTAAAGGAGTACATCTTTAGAGTAAGAGGGGTTAGAAAACTGAAAATATGCATAAAAATGATTCATAATGCCTTTTTCTCAAGAATTTTTATCTATCTGTATAAAAGAATTGCCCAGTTGTAGTTTTGCATCCATGATGGAATTCTCCCAACTAGTCATTATTTTGGAACATGGTTTCTAAGAAAGTGAAATTCTACAAAAGCTTTACGTTTCTATCTCTAAGTGAATACTTATTTCAAAATTAAATTACTCTTTGGTTCATTCTTCAGCAGGAGAAGGTCCACTTAGAAAACCCATAGATATTAACAATCTAGAACATATGAAGAAGCCTAGACTAGGACTAGAAATTGATAAAGTAGACTCTTCTAAACTAATACTTAAAACTATAATGAAAATAACAGTTAAAAATGAAAATGGGGAAAACAATTAAAAAAAATAAAAAAAAAAATGAAAATGGGAAATCCTTTAAATCTTATGTTTTCCTCTTTCTCCCTTCTCCCCAGCACAACAAACACTGGTCTAAATGTGTACCGAAATAAAGATGCACTAAGCCATTTTGTCATTGCAGGAGGTAAGACATTTTTGTTCTTGTTTTTGTTTTTCAATCTTCTCAAATATTGTTTAAGAAATATTTAAGTACTTGTAAATCAGAGCTGTTAAATTATTTGGTTAGCTTCCCATCACATTTCATTCCAATGGGAGCATTGTGCATCAGGTATACGTGGAGAGCAAAACATGGTCCTTGCTTTCAGAGTTACACTCAAATGTGAATGACAACAAACCGGCTGCTATAATAGGAAGTAACAGATAGGTGGGGACAGTGGGAACTAGTGTTGAAAGGGATGGGGAGGTCAGAGAAGGTCTTTCTAAGGAAGTGACATTTAAGCTGTTACCTGAAGGATTGGAAGGAGCATATCTTGCAAAAAAGAGTGGCCCAGGCAGAGGAAACACCAATGGTAAATGCTCTAATGCAAGAAAGTTCCTTCATAGGTTAATATGGCTGGAGGCATAGGGAAGAGTGGCTTGAGATGAGATTGGTGAGGTGAGCTAGGAAGGGGTTACTCTACCTCTAGTAGATGTACTGTTTTAATGTCCTCATTGCTGAAGCAGTGGGTTCAGGAATGAGTCGGTATAAACAGTGAGAATTTATTGGCTCATAACTTTGAGGCTAGAGCCTCTGTCACATGGGAATGCATATGGTGGCCTCTTTGGACTTCTCTCTTCTCTTCTGGACTCTGTTGACTTTTAGCTTCTGGCTGCTTGCTTTGTGTTTTGCTTTTTTTTCCTCTTTCTGTGACTTTCCCTGTAAGACCTTCAGTAATAGGATCAAGACCCATCCTGGGCCCCACCTTATCTGAAGCAACCTCATCAAAAGGTCCTATGTATAAGGGTTCACACCCATAGGAATGGATTAAATTTAAGAACATCTTTTTCAGAGGTTCATAGCACCAAATTACCATATGCCCTCTTTAAAAATGAAGTATTTTCAAAAATGTGAATGAAGTTAACTGCCATATACACTCAGTCCCTCACTAACTCATGTACATTCTTTCATAAACACACACACATACACTCACACACCGAACATAGCATTTTGTAACTATTTATTTATAAGAATTATATAAATATCAAGTTTACAAAAAGTTGCAGAATTAAAAATAGCATAAGGAATACCATATGCCCCTTACATATATAAGTCAAGCTATTGTTAACATTTTATCTCATTTACTTTATCTCTTGTGCTCTCTTTTGGGTGTCCTCCTTTTTCTATGACTGTATACACATAGGCAAATACACACACATATATACTTTGAACTTAACATTTCCGTGAAGCATTTTAAGCATTTTAAAATATAGAACTAGAAATAGCGTTAACAGCAGTGGAGTGGCTAAAATTTGCAAGCAGTTTTACATGTATGAGTGTTCCATAGGCTCAAATCTCTGTTTCTAAACTTAATTTCTGTCTTTCTCCCCCATACTTCTACATTTACTTATTCTGTTATGTTCTCCATCATCTGCGCTGTTAAATATCAAAACCAGAAATGGAAGAACGACATGGTCTTGCATTTTATCCCTCTTTTCAATGAGATTGTGAGATTTACTATAGGAACTGGCTCACACGACTCTGGGAATTAAGTCTGATGTCTGTTAGGCAGGCTGCAAGTTGGGAACTCTGATGAAGGTCTGATGTTTCCCTACAAAAAAGGTGGCTGACGGAGGTGGAGATAGGAATTCTTTTTTCAGACTGCTGGAGTCATCAGTTCTTCCTTTAAGGCCTTCAACTGATTGGGTAGGACTTACCTCGTTGCTGAAGGCAGTTTCCTTTGTTGATTGTAGTAGATGTTAATCAGCCATAGATGCAGGCACCTGACTAATGGTTTAAATGCATGAAAAACATCATAGTAAGAATTAGTCCAGACCAAACAACTGGACATCATAACCTAACCAAGTTGGCATGTCACAATTCCTCTGCTTTAAACTTTTCAGTAATTTCCCATCACTTAAAAGTTGTTTATCTGGCTCCCAGGCACCACTCTTTACCCCAGCCTTACGAATCTACTTGGATTTACCAAACCTAGTATATTCTTGCTTTTCCTATATTGGTCTCTCTTTTTGAACTCACCTGCCTCCTCCTAGTTTTAACTAGTTTTATTCAGCTACTATTTAACCTTATCCTTCAAAGTTCAGTTTATTTGTCAGCCTCAGCTTCCCTAGGGAGTGAAGTAAGGATGTTTTCCTATCTTTAGGTCTGTTTAGGTGTCTTTTCCCTATATTCCTGTAATTTATATGTGGGAACAGTGTACATTTTAGCAGAATTAAGTTAGTACTGATCTGAAGTAGACTGTGATAAATTAAGATGCATATATTAATCCCTAAAGCAAGTTACAAGAAAATAACTTTAAATAATAGTAAAAAGATCAACAAAGGAATTAGATATGTAGAAGGAGAAAGTAAAATGACAGACCTAAATCCAAGCAATCAGTAATAACATTAAACATTAAATAAATGGATTAAATATAGCAATGAAATGGCAGAGATTGTCAGACTAGATTTTTTTATATGTGCTTTCCAAGAGATGCATTTTATATTCAAGATGCAAGTAGGTTGAAAGTAAAAGGATGGAAGAAGATATATCATGCAAACAGCAAGCAAAAGAGAGCTGGAAAGGCTATGCTAATATGGGAAAAAAATGAACTTTAAAATAAAAAGTGTTATTAGAGACAAAAAGTGACATTTATAGTGATTAAATGGGTCAAGCCATCAAGAAAATAAAACAATTAACTGATAGGGAACAAAAACTGACAAAATTGAAGGGTGAAATAGATAATTCGACAATAGTGGTTGGAGATGTCAATGCCCTACTTTCAATAATGAATGTAATATCTAGAGGGAAAATCAACAAGGATATAGAAAACTTCAGTGATACTATCAGCCAACATGGCCTAACATCTCTAGAATATTCCACCCTAAACAGCAGAATATACATTCTTTTCAAGTGCACATAGAACATTCTCTAGGCTAGACCATAAAATAAGTATCAGTAAATTAAAAAGGATTGAAATCATACAAAGTATATTTTCTGATCTCAGCAGAATTAAATTAAAACAATAATAAGGAAATTTTGGAAATCCAGTATTTGGAAACTAAATAACACATTTTTAAACAACCCACAGGCAAAGAAGAAATCATAAGGGAAATTAAAAAATATTTGGATTGAATAGAAATGAAAGCACAATATAAGAATTCATGGGATGTAGCCAAATGAACACATAAAGGGAAATGTATTATTTGTAATAAAAAAAAAAAAGAAAAAAAATGTATTTGTAAAGAAGAAAAATCTCAAATGAATAATCTGAACTTTTACATTAAGAAACTAGAAAGTGGAGAGCAAACTGAACCTAAAGCAAGCAGAATGAGGAAAATAATAAATTAGACTAGAAATCAATAAAACAGAAAGCTGTAAAACAATGGAGATCAGTGAAACCAAAATTTGGTTCTTTAAAAAGATCAACAAAATAGACAATCCTTTATTAAGAATGATCAAAAGAGAAGGCACAAATTACCAAAATATACTTAAGAAGAAATATAAAATCTGAATAATCCTTTAGCAAATAAAGAAATTGAATTATTAATTACAAATCTTTCCACAAAGACTATACCAAGCCCAGATTCAGGGAATTTACAGATTAACGTGACATTTTCTTTAATTAATAAAATTCCTTTCAGAAACTCTTCTAGAAAATAAAGGAAATGGGAACACCTCCAGCTACGTTGTGAGGCCAGTTTTACCCTGATTGCAAAGCCAGAGGAAATATCACAAGAAAACAACAAATCAATATTCCTAATGGGTATACATGCAAAAACCCTTGACACAATATTTGCAAGCCAAATCCAACAACAAATAAAGATTATGCCACTAAGTGGGATATAGCCAAGGAATTTAAGAATTAGCTTAAAAGAAAAATATATTTGACAAAATCCAACATTCATGATGAAAATATCTCAAAAACTAGGAATTAAAAAGGGAACTTCCTGAAGCTAATAAAGACCATCTCTGAAAAACCCATCCTTAACACCATACTTAATGGTAAAAGACTGAATGTTTTTCTTCTAGGATCTGGAACCAGGTAAGTTTTACATTCTTACCACTTCTGCTCAGCATTATACTGGAGACTGTAGCCAGTGCATTCAGGTAAGAAGAAGAAATAAAAGGCATGCAGATTGGAAAGGAAGATATAAAATCACCTTTATTCACAAATAACTTGATCTTATGTAATAGTCAGACTTCATTTTTGATGCTTCACTGCTTTCAAGTCCCACTCCTTTCCCCTTCCCTTCTGCTTCACATCTTGGCAAGTTAATAAGAAAGTCTATATGCTTCTGCCTAAGGTATAGTGGGAATTTTAAATCATGCAAGCTCTGGCCCACGTGAAGGAACCCTCACTCCAACCCCACCCTTTAAGCGCCATAAAACTTTAAGCAAACTACTCTCCTGGCTCTCTCAGACATTTTTAGACTGCTTGGGAGTCTGCTTTACTCTTCCCAGAAAGCCTCATTTTGGAGTAATAAACCTTTTCATACTTTCCTAGTGGAAAGGTTGGCATCCTGACATCTGAACCAAAATTTAGGTAGAGGGGCCATCTATTTCCATGGAGTGACCACAACATCCTAATGTAGAAAATCCTAAGGAATCAAGAAAACTTGGAGCTAGTAAACAAATTTAACAAGATAAATATCAATATACAAAATTTGCAATATATAATATAAAAAATCACTTGTATGTCTATATAATAACAATGGACAATTTGAAGATGAAATTAAGAACACAATTCTATTCATAATACCATCAAAGAAAGTAAAATGCCTAGGAATAAATTAAAAAGAAGCATAAGACATGTGCACTGAAAACTGAAACATTTTTGAAAAAAGAAAAAGATTGAAATAAATGGAGAGATATCACATGTTCATGGATAGGAAGATTCAAAACTATTTAGATGACAGTTCTCCCCAAATTGATCTATGGATTAATCCCTATAAAAATACCAGCAGACTTTTTTGTGAAAATTGGCAAGTTAATTCTGTAATGTATATAGAAAGGCAAAGGACACAGGATAACCAAAACAATTTTGAAAAGGAAGAATAAAATTTTTTTCAAAACTTACCATAACGCTATAGTAATTAAGACTGTATGTTATTAGAATGGAATAGACATATAAATGAGTGGCAGGGAATGGAGAGACCATTTATAGTAGATTGGTTTCTCCAAAAGATGCCTAAACAGTTCAGTGTGGGAATATAATAGTCTGCTCAACAAATAGTGTCGGGACAATTGGATATCCACATTTAAAAAAAAATGAATTTATACCCTTACTTCACATCCTACACAAAAATTAACTCAAAATGATCATAGACCTAAATGTAAGAGCTAAAACTAACATTCTGAAAAGAAAACACAGGGCTAAATCTTTGTCTCCTTTAATTAGGCAATGATTTTTTTTTTTTAATAATAAAAGGGGATCAAGTTTAACAGGCCAAAATAGAAGTCTGTCAGATGTTTACAGATGGCACATGACAGCTCTGACAGTTCCTGTGCTGAATGGGAGTCACTGGCAAAACTCCAAGGTGTAAAGGTTGAAAATATACAGTAACATGGGAAACTGAAGAATGGACCTTTCTTCGCATTTAGTCATCCTCTGAACTCTCAGCAGACCTTTCATCTGTAGCCACTTTCCAATTTGTACGTTTGTTTGTCCTCTCCTGTATTTCATTATTAACTACAGGAATACCAACTTTTTTCTCTCTCTTTTTCCTTTTGGTTTTCTTAGTGTCTGTTTCCTCACTTTCCTCAGAACTGCTGGATGTGGAATCATCTGACTGAGAGGTGCCACTTTTTGACTCTAAAAACGAAGTCGATTTTTTGAGAGACTTTTTCCTGGATTTTTTCTTGCGCTTTTGTGGTTGTTTCCTTTTCTTGGTACTAGAAGCTCCAGTTGCTTCTGAGAACTCACTTGAGGAATCTGCTATTATATCTATGGTTTCCTTTTTGCTCTTCTTCTGTTTTTTGTGTGACCTTTTTTTCTGCTTTTTTTTGTGGGATTTCTTTGACTTCTTGTGTTTGCGGGATTCATGGGTAGATGATTTTAACTGGGGAGATGTTTTTCTTCCACTGGTAATATCTTGCTGATCTCTACTGTCTGTTTCAAATTCTTCAGGGTATAACTCTTTATAACCACTGTGATCCCACCTATCTGGCATGTTAGCTTCATAATTATATAACTTCTTATTCCAGGATTTAGCCTTAAGAAAATCATCCTCCAGTGTCCCAGAAATTTCATGCTTTGTTCTCCAGTAATCTCTTTGACTTTCTTCATCAAAACCATCACTATGCATCCGACTTGAACTGCTAGGTAACATTTTCCTTTTGGTCCCCTGGTAAGCATCTTCCATCTGTTTCTCCAGTTCTCTTATTTTCCACATATCTGAGTCCTCCTGAATCTTACTGTGAGTATCTGTGTGCCTGACGACATTCCTCAGGAGGACCTTCCCCAAAGGAACCCGGGACATTCTTCAATCCCTCGATCCTGAGGAAATCAGGCATCTTGTTAATGTGAGACGAAGAACCACTCCATTATAAGATCTCCTCCGACCCAGGAAGCCAAGGAGTCAGGGCTCAAAGGCAGCTCTGCAGCTTCACCGGAGTCCGCGCCCCGCAGCCTCGTGTGGCGAGGGTGGGGGGAGGAAGCGATCTGGGAGAAAAAGGAGTGGCTTCCCCTTCAGGCCGGAAGTTGTGCTCTTGAGAAATTCTTCCCACCAATGGTTGGCACAAAGTGTCTCACAGGGAGGATTTACAAGATATTCCAGAGTCGTTGGATGCAAGTGGGAGGCTGGCGCTTTCCTGGAAGAGAAGTGGGTCAGACCAGGCAGTGATTTCTTAAATACCACATCAAAAATCACAATTCATAAAGAACAAGTTAATAAATTGGACTTCATAAAAATTTAAAACTTTGGAAGACACCATTAGAAAATGGAAAGATTAGAAAATGGAAAGACAAGCCACAAACTAGGAGGAAATATTTCCAAATCATATTTCTGATAAAGCCCTTGTATCCTGCATATGTAGAGAATTCTTACAACTTAAAAAGCAGAAGACAAATAACCCAATTTAAAAATTGTCTAAAGATTTCAGTAGCTGTCTCACCAAAGAAGATAGATGAATGGCCAATAAGCAAGTGAAAAATGTTCGTCATTAGTTGTTAGCAAGATTTAATTAAAACCACAGTGAGATACCAGTTCATACCCCTCAGGATGGTTGTATTAAAAAAGACAGTAACAAGTGTTGACAAGGATGTGGAGAGACCAAATCCTTCCTACACCACTAGTAGGAATGTTAATATGGTACAGCCACTTTGGAAGGCAGTTTAGTAGTTGTTTAGATAACAAAACATAACTTACCACGCGTCCCAACAATTCTACTCCTAAAACTCTACCCAAAAGAAGTGAAAATATATACACAAAGGCTTGTATGTGAGTTTTTGTAACAGCATTATTCATTATAAGAACCCCAAACTGGAAACAACCCATATGTTCAACATTAGGTAATGGATGAACAAAATGTGGTATGTCCATGCTCTGGAATATTTTCTATAATAAAAAGGAACAAAATACTTACGTATGCTACAACATGAATGAACCTCAAAAAATTATGCTAAATATAACACAAGACTACACATTATGTGATTCCAATTATATGAGATGTTCAGAAAAGGCAAATCTGTACAGACAGAAAGTGAATCAGTGATTGCCTGGGACTTGGGGTAGGAATGGACAGTAACTACAGATAGATGGACATGAGGGATCTTTTTTTGATGATGGAAATGTTCTAAAATTGGGTTTTGGTGATGGTTGTAAGACTGTAAATTTGCTAAAAACCATTGAATTACGCACTTAAACGGGTGAATTTTGTAGTATGTAAATCATACCTCATGAAACTGTTAAAAATACATTAACATAGAACAGAAAAAAATATGTTTTTAGGTAGGAGGAAATGAAATTATCTGTATTTGCACATGATATTTGAAAGGATTGTTTAGAAAACTGTTAGTACTAATTATTTCAGTAAAGTGTAAATATAAAAAGTTAATAGCTTTCTTTAACAACCCAACAATGACCAGTTAGGAAATTACATATTTTTATTTACAATAGTATATAAAATAACAAGAAATAAATTTAATAAATGCACAACTTCTATGAAGAAAATCTCAAATCATAAAAGAATGTAAATGAGGAAACATTCCATGCTTTTTATAAATTAAAAGCAATTCAGATTAAAATCACAATTTCATTTTAAAACAACTTGGTATAATGTCTGTAGCAAATCTAAAAGGCATGTTCTATAAGCATAGCAAGTAACATTTCAAAAGGAATAATGAGGGTGATCTTTCATCTCTCAGAAGTTAATGTGTGTATTAAAGTTACATTAAATAAAACAACATAGTATTGAGAGATCAGTGAAATAGAATTCAAAGTTCAGAAACAGGACCAAGGCACATAAATATTTAAACCATACAATAAAGGCAACATTTCACATTTATGGGGAAAGAATAGGACAGTTCATGAGTTGGAACAGTTATTAACTGTTTGAAAAGAAATTAAATCCTTACTACATTCAATCCAACAAAATTAAATTAGAGTAAAGCACAGTAAGTAAAAAATATTTACACAAAAGATTTGGAGAAAGATATAAGTGAATATGTATTTGATCTCTGGGTGGGAAGAAATGAATATGTAAGTATATATAAGCATAAAAATAAAGAAACATTATAAGGAAGATTAACAGGTTTGATCACATAAAAATTTTGTATTTATCTATGTTAAGATACCATAGAGGAAATTAAGTGATTAAGAATCTAGAGGTAATTATCAGTGCTGGTAATGTTAAAAAATCATTACACACCACAAAGAAAAGAAACCTCAATTGTAGACTGGACAGAATATGAATTTGTAATTCACAGAAGCAGTACAGATAACTGTAAACCTGAATAAAAAACTGCATTTCTCTACTAATCAGAGAAATGCAACTTAAAATTAGAGCCATTTTTGACATATCAAATTAGCGGTAAAGGTAAAATAAGAGAATGTAGAAGAACAGGCACCTATATCTACTTATAATGAGAAAATAAATTTGTACAGCCCTTCTGGATAGCAGTTTAGTAACTTAAGTCAAAAACCTTAAAAATATTCATTTCCTTTGATCTAGAAATTCTGTTTCCTTGAGTTCATCGTAAAGAAACAATTGTATAAAAAGATTTATGTGGGACAACTATCATCAAACCCTTATTTTAAATATCCACAAATAGAAAACCTAAATGTTGATAAAAAAAATTGTCATATGTTTATGCAGTGGAATCATGGGGGAGAAAATATAATGATAGGGAATTTAATAATATGTTCAGTGACAATAAAAATTCATGATTTACAGCATGGTCCTAATTTGTTAAAAAAAATACTATGTTTGAAACAAAAGACTAGAAGTATATACTCCAAATTCATTATGATTTCTGGGTACTGAGATAAAAGGTGATTTTTATTCTTGTGTTTTTAGAAAATTTTAAAACTGAGTATATAGTGCTTTCATAATTTTAAAAAGCTCTTAAAGGGTGGGCCACAGTGGCTCAGCAGGCAGAGTTCTCGCCTTCCATGCTGGAGACCCGGGATCATTTCCCAGAACCTGCCCATGCAAAAAAAAGAAAATTTCTCAAAGGTTATTATTTTTTTTAATGTCTCCATCTGAGATGTTATTGGCATTAGTTGTGTTTTTGCCATAGTGACAGAGGAAAACAACATAATAGGTGCACAATTTCAGTGAGAAGAAAGGAGGTTCTGAGCACTGGCCACCAGGTGGCATTGTGGGCCAAATGCTTCCTGCTTGCAGGCCTGCCTCAGGTGCAGTGTAGCAGATTAGAAAGGATGACACTGAGGGAAGGTAAAAGCTGCAGGGGATAGTGAAGATTTTTTAATTTTTATTTTTGGAAGGCTATCTTTGAAGGAAGAAATGAAGGAGATTGGGAGATGGAAGGGAAGAAGTTGCAGATTTTCAAGGGGAGGTGGGCAAAAATGAAGCGAAGAAGTATCCCTAGAACAGACTGAAGATTTCAGTTTAAAAAGGGATGTTTCTTTCTTTGAATCTGTGGACTGAAGCTATAATTGGCATTTTGGTTTCAGGAAATCTAGGCTATGGGTGATATATTAATGTTAGATTTGGAATGCTTATTTAGGAGTTTGTATCCTTTTTATAGAAAGAAATTTTAAAGATAGTTTAATATGTTTTTTTCTTTTTTTAAACAGCTGTCACAGGAAGCCTCTTCAGAATAAACTTAGGCCTGCGTGGCCTGGTGGCTGGTGGTATAATTGGAGCCTTGCTGGGGTAAGTGTTAGCATGGTTTGAGTCTAAGTTGATACAACTTTCATGAATGCCTTGCCTGTTAAAAATATCTGCCAATTCTAAAGAACAAATTTAATCCTTAGAGCCTATAAACATTCTCTAGTCTTGTATTAGCAGTAGATTTTGACTGTCTAATTCAAATCCGACCCCATTTGTTTGTTTCACTTTCCTAGGTAAAAACTGTTGATCACTGGCACCTGAAACTATTTATAGTTGAATAAATGTATTTATGAGGAAGTAGAGACAAGAATAAGATATAGTTATAAGCACATTCCATAAAAAAAGATTAGTTTGTTTAGCTTATTACATTTTAAAAAAATATTTCTTCTCCAACTTTTTATTTGAAAATTTTCAAACCTATAGAAAAGTTGAATGAATTAGTACATTGAACATCCATATACCTTTCAGGTAGCTTCACGAATTGTTAGCATTTTGCCATATTTGTTTTGTAAGTCTCTTTCTATATGTGTGTGTGATGTGTGTATCTTTCTTTGTTCTTTTTTTCTTTTTGGCTAAGCAATTTTAGCCTTATGATAATTCACCCCTAATAAGTATCTCCCAAGATGAAGAACAATCTCCAAAGAAATCACAGTATAATTATCATGATAAATAATTTAACATTGATTCAGTATAGTTATCTAGCATAGGTTCCTTTGCCTTTTTTTTCCAGCATATTCCTCAATTTTGTTTTGTTGTCCCCTCATGATTCACTTTAGGTTAAGTATTTTTGGCAAAAATACTACATAGATGAAATTGTGTCCTCAGTGTGTCTCATCAGGGGACATATTATATCACCCATTATAAATGATGTTACTTCTGATTACTTGGTATATTCGTTTTCTAATGCTGTGTGAAAGTACCACAAATATAGCGTCTTCAAACACTCATTTACTGTCTTGCAGTTCTGTAGGTCAGAAGTCCAGATGTGCTCATTGCATTTTCTGCTGAAAGTCTCATAGGCCAAAATCAACATTTAGCCAGGCTGGTCAAGAATCTGAAGGCTCTAGGGAAGAATTCGTTTCTAATCTCATTAAAGTTGGCTGTATCTCTCTGTCAGCCAACAGACAGAGACTCCTAAATTGCTTGGTCTGTTGGCTTTTTCCCTAAGCTTACCATTTTCTTTCTCACAGCACACCTGTAGGAGGCCTGATGATGGCAATTCAGAAATATCGTGGTGAGACTATTCAAGAGAGGAAACAGAAGAATCAAAAGGCACTCCATGAGCTGAAACTGGAAGAGTGGTAAGGAGCATTTTAATTTTAAGACTAGGAAATCTGACTGTCCTAACTGCTGGCCTAATATGGTAATGTTCTGTTAACCACAGTACTCCAACCAGCCACTCAGTTCAAAGGAGTTTATTTTTCCTGAGTCTTTCAAGTTGTACCCTATGTGGTCTTTTAATTTTTTTAACTAAAGAGAATAGGAAAATAAAAGACACTCATTTTATCTTTAATCTAATAATGATCTTTCCTTAAGTAAGATTTTTAAAAAGTTAAAATATTGTAAATCACATCTGGTTACATATCTCTATGTTCTTGACTGCATAGGAAATTACCTGAAGGAATTGCAAAGCAAGGAGTGAGCTTTGCTTGGCTTTTAAAAGGCGATATCCCTTCTTATGAATACATTTATGAACACAACAGACCACTTCAAAGATTCTAATCCTTGCTTAGATGCAAAGGAATTAGATCGATCGATTGGCTATTCCTGGGCTGGATGCCACTGATGAGTGTGAAAACTTTCAGCTTTTCCATCTAGTCATTTTCTGGGGTACAGTAATCTCTGTTTTTTGGAGTAGAGTAACCAGACTGAGGGCAAACTTTAGTGTAGATCAACATAGCAGGCTGTCATCCAGCACTCCTGAGCACAAATGATCCTTGTGGTTCAGCTTCCTGGATACTTAAACTTATATTTGGCTGCTGCCGCTGCTTTAGTATTTGAATTTAGTATTTGAATGGTTGAACAGCCATATTCTAGTATTTTTATTTAAAACCTCCATTAGTGCTAAACACGAACACACATGCAGAAATCCTTAAATTCTGTTGTCTGCAGGCGTAGGCATTATAGGAGAAAGCCCTGATTTTTGAGGCAGTGAAAGCTTTAAAATTGGATTTAGATCTCAGCTTCACTACTAATTAGTTTTATGACCTTAGATATTTTCTTTCACTTCAAACCCTCAGTTTTCTTAGCCACTTTAAGAATAGAATCATACCAGAGTGTTCAAAATATGCTTGCTTCATTCCTTCCTCTTTTCTATAGTCAGAGGGTGGGTAGGATATGCAATTTTCTAGATTTCTGGATGAAGCACTTAAAATTCTGAATGCCTGCATAAAATTTAGTAATATGGAGAATTAAAAGCATGAAAGCTTTAGTTTGTTTCTAGTTATCCAGGTATCATAAGAGACTTTTTTTAAAAAAGAAAGATTTGAGAAAACATTTGGAAAGCTAAAGAAAATATATTGACTCTTTGAATCTGATATAGAGAGTTAGGGAAGAATTAACATTTAGAAAAATATGAACAAATAATATGTATTCCAATGTAAAGAATGGAAATTAGAAAAAAAAGTAAAGAAATTGGTCAGTGATTTAGAGATGTGAAACTTTGAGAATAGGTAAGACAATAACTTGAATTACATTAACAAAAGAATACTTTGGAAAAAGGAAATAGTGTTAAATATGTATATGGTATTTCTGAGAAGCATTAATTCAGTAAGTAGTTTAGTACGTTCTATGTGTCTGCTGCTTTGCTTAAAAATAGCTAGAGAAATCAAACAAAATATGAGCCTAGACGATTACCTTAGCGAGCAGAGAGATACAGAGAATTGGCCACAGAGATATGGAAGGAGAAACAGTTAAATTTGGTTGTGAAGAGTTGAGAAGAAAATCATAGGTCATCCTGATAGTCAAAGAAAGAAAGACACTAATATTTGATATAGAAAAAAAACTGATCTATTTTGTAGAAATGAGATTTAAATCTTTATTAATATATATATATATTGCTATCCTCTGACATTTCCCTGCTAGATTACCATTTTTACAAAGCTTTGTCCAATTCCTACAAGGTCTGGCAACAGAAGGTTTGAATGGCAGTGTGTTCACATTCCCCTGGCCCTGAGGGCACGGGAAACCAGGCTGCGGGGTTGGTGCCTTAGTGCAGGGTGCTGTCGCTCCCTTATATCATCCCTGTGAGAACTCTAGTTCAGTGTCCTGGAATAACTTATTCCAGGGGATCAGAGCTGCTGCCATGACAGCATCTATTTTGGTAACGTGGGAATCATATTTGGCTTGTGAGTGTAACAGGTTGCGAAAGAAAAGAAAGTCATTGTACAAGTGGCAGTGTTTGCTCTTAAGTTGTCATACTAAATGTTTTATATAAAAAAATCTGTTAAAAAACAAAGAAATGGAGCAGGATTTGATTTAGCCTTTTCATTCTTTGATTACAGGAGGACCAGACGACAAATTACCGAGCTCCTCTCTGAGAAGACTGAAAGTAGCTTACAGAAAAATCAGTCCAAGGATGATGCTGAAAAAATTGAAACACTGCTAAACCTTCCTAGAAACCCTTCATCACCAGCTAAACAAGATGAGGATTGAAATGTTCTAGACTTGAAACACATTGGAGAGTTGAAGGGAGCTGTGTTGCCTGCCTACCCACTGCCACCGTCAGGCTGCTGTTTGGTCACCCTGCCAGGCTTGTAGTGGTAGTGACTTGCTCTTATCTTTTTTTTACCAAGAATTGGACTTTTGTACCCTCACTAAAGTGAGAAATAAACTTATCTTTAAATTTAAATATCTATTTATATCTATGTCTGTTGATCAGCCGATATTTAAATATATTTGATATATATTTTACACACAAACACACGTTTCTTTTCCCTCAATTTTACAACAAAAAAAGCATTTCACAAAAGGTCAAAGTTGAATTCTACAGATTGTGTATTCATGTAACCCTTTAAAAGAGTACTCTGGAAGTCACTCAGAGTAAGAGGGGAAAGAAGCAGCACAAGCCTAAAAGAAGCATAGTAGTGTTTGGTTTTGTTTTAATAAAAATCAAAGATGATTCCTATGCAGTTTGAAATAAAATACACATTTATCCAAGACAGAATAGTTGAGCATTATTAAAGAAACAGCCTGATTTTATTAATTTACTATTGATATTGCTGACAAAGTACCCTGTGGTGTACAGTAATTACTCATAATACATACAGTGCCCCAGGGGCTGGCTGCATAGGAAGGAAGTTACCCTATAGATTATTCTACTATAGGGCACTCTTACTAAATGAAAAGAAAAAAAAATACTGAATTAAAATAAATATATTGATAATGATAAATGGGTCAGTCCACCAGGATGATTTAACAGTACTGGGACTGAGGAGTTTTGAGCGGTTTTAGAACAGAGAAAATGCCAGGCAAAGTGGAACTAGTTGATTGACACCTATCTGGTTGCCAATAGACAAGGATCTTGTGTATCAAAAATAAGTCACTGCGAGTACCTGCAGTGACTCAGCAGGTACTCGCCTGCCATGCTGGAGAACCGGGTCAATTCCCAGTGCCTGCCCATGAAAAAAATTTTTTAAATAAGCCACAGACCTCCTTGTCGCCTCTGCTTCAGTTTCCTTCCCTTACTTCAGTCCCTACTTCCACTCCCTCTGCCTGAGAACCCAATCTACAGCTCTGGTACCTTCCTGGACCTCCATTCTGTGACCACCTGGCCTATTACATCTACTGTCCTGGTAGTCACTCCCTTTATCTCTAAGAGGTGGCCCTAGGATTTTCTGTTACAAAAGAGGAAGAAGGAGAGAGAGAGAATATGTATCTATCTCCAGAAGAAGAAAACAAGTAACAGGGTTGCCTCTGGCAAAGTTGTCTAGGTACAAGAGGATAGGAGGGAGAATTTTTCTTTGTTTAGCAATGTTCTAGTTTGCTAGCTGCCAGAATGCAATATACCAGAAACAGAATGGCTTTTAAAAGGGGGAATTTAATAAGTTGCTAGTTTACAGTTCTAAGGCTGAGAAAATGTCCCAATTAAAACAAGTCTATAGAAATGTCCAATCTAAAGCATTCAGGGAATGATACCTTGGTTCAAGAAAGCTGATGAAGTTCAGGGTTTCTCTCTCAAGTGAGAAGGCACATGATGAGCACAGTGTTATCTGCTAGCTTCTTCTGGCTTCCTGTTTCATGAAGCTCCCCAGGAGGCGTTTTCCTGCTTCATCTCCCAAGTGCTGGCAAGTAGACTCCACTTCGTGGTGCTGTAGCATTCTCTGCTCTCTCTGAATCTCTTTCATTCTCCAGAATGCTTCTTCTTTTATAGGACTTCAGAAACTAATCAAGACCCACCCAAATGGGTGGAGACATGCCTCTAATCCAGCTTAACAACTACTCTTGATTAAATCACATCTCCAGGGAGATGATCTAATTACGGTTTCAAAGATACAATACTGAATAGGGATTAGAAGAAATGGCTGCCTTTACAAAATGGGATTAGGATTAAAACATGGTTTTTCTAGGGTTCTTACATCATTTCAAACCAGCACAAGCAGCTTTGTTGAGATATAATTCACATACCACACAATTCATCTATTTAAATATATACTTCCATGGCTTTTAATATATTCAGAGTCATGTAAGAGCGAAGGAGGCTTAAATGTATGTTCTTTTGTATGTTTTGATTAGAAACCATGATGATATGTCAACTACAGTTTTTCAAAATAAATAATAAAATGAGCAACAAAATGGAAGGAGGCTTTTAAAATGTATATCCTCTTGTATCTTTGATTAGAAAGCATAATGGATAAATTACTGAAGTTTCTTTGAATAAATAAAATTAACAACAGCGACAAAAAAATAAGTGTATTGAGAGGGAAAAATTGCTAGCATTTTATTTTGGTGTCAGACCCATTTGTTTCTACACTGAGAATACTATTGCACTACTGGAGCATGGTTTGTGAAGCAGCAGTTTAGTAGCTAAAACTATGGGGTCTGGAGTCAGACCATTGGCTTGATTTCCAGCCAAGTAGCTTAGCAGCCATGTGACCTCTAGCAACGTCATATCACTTTAAGTCTCAATTTTCTCATTATCAAGTGAAATTGTAACTACCTCAGAGTGTGTATTTAGTGAAATGATGCATGTGAAGCATTTATTAGCACAATGCCCTGGCACATAGTAAAACACTTATAAATATTAGCAGTTATAAGGATTTGAGAACCTCAGCACTGGTATATTTTCACCATAATTTGCATGTTATTACCACTTCATACGGCATGTTTTTCTCAATTACTCCATTTATAAATTTAAATGTGTCAGAAAAAAAAAGTCAATCTATTTGTTGTTTTATTCACACTCACATAGAAATTAAATTCTTCAACTGGAAATTATTAAATGAGGTGGTTGCTTTTCAAAAGTTGTATTCGTATCACAAAAATATCAGAGTAATAAAATTAAAACACAACTCTTTGAAAAAACTGTATTAATACAAAAATATAATAAGCAATTATTTAGTGTAAGCATCCGAAAAATTAAGGTATGAATAAACTGACCCTTAGGTTTGATCTGTTTCATGGTTAATTAGTTCTTAAAGTCTTTTGATCATTTCTGTATTAGCTAGAGTTCTCTAGAGAAACAGAATCAGCAGCAGATAGCTGTAGATATAAAATTTAGCATCAAGTAACTGTGGAGATAGAGAGTCCAAGGTTTGTAGGGCAGGCCGCAAGCTGCCAGCTCCAATGAAGGTTCTCAATGAACTCTCAGGAGAGGGTGGCTGGCTGAAGCAGGAAGAGTGACTTGCCTCTTTTAAATCCTCCTTAAAAGCCTTCTGGTGATTAAGTGTAACTCATTGTAAAAAACACTCCCCTTAGCTGATTACAAATGCAGTCAGCTGTGGATGCAGCCAATGTGATCACGATTTAAGTCCATGAAATGTCCTCATAGCAACAGACCAGCGCTTGCACAACCAGACAGCCGGGTACTACCACCTGGCCAAGTTGATACATGAACCTGACCATGACAGTCCACCCCTTATCACCTTGGCAGCTATACACATAACCTTATACCATACTTAATCTCTAAATAGAAAAAATAACAGACACATTTTTTCCATGCCTAACAATACTAAACTGTCCTGTGTACAACTGGAAATACATTAAATTTCTCCAGAATAGGGTATAAGTACTTGGGTAATACTCACTCTTAAACTTGATAACTTACAACTTAAATACTATAACATGAGCAAAACAGCATTACAGTTCTCATTTCTGTAACTGATCACGTGGTCGTAATTCATATTTATCATTACCTTCTTCAGTTACCCATTCCATGTTCCCTTTACCCTCAGCAAGCACTTCAGCTGGCTGTGCTTCTTTGCCTGGTGGAATAACCCACCATTGCTGAAGTTTCAGAGGCACTGGTAGTCCTGCCTAGATTGGGTTGTTGCAGTTTTCCAATGATTTTAATCACAGGGCATGGTAGTACTGAGATGTCTTAGGGGATCTCCTATATTCCAGGAAAACTCTTCTGAACCTCCATTGAGTAGTTGCAGTCCTATTTCTCCCTGATAGTCAGGGTCAATCACCCCAGTCAGTAAAGTAATCCCCTTCTTGTTTTGTTTGATCTAGGGGCATGAGTAGCTAAAGTGACCAGGTGGCAGCCTTAGATTCCAGTTCAAAGGAATCATTGTTGTTTCTCCTGGTGGAAGCACTTTCTGGAACTAAAAGCTGTAGACCAGCAGAGCTCCAGATTGCAGGGACAGGAAACAGAAATTTTCCTAGTGGATCACTAGGGGTAAGAGTAAGTGGTGCCATTCCCATTTCCACCCCTTGGTTCCTGGACCCATGGATCCCGGCTATGGGAGAAGCAGCACCATACAGTTGATACTGATTCAGAGCATACACAGCTTCCTGGAGGACATCACTCCAGCATTGCAAAGTATTGCCACCTAGTTGGCACAATAATTAAGTTTTCAAAAGGCCATTCCACCATTCTATCAACCCAGCTGCATCTGGATGATGAGGAACATGGTAAGACCAGAGAATTTCATGAGCATGTGCCCATTCCCGCACTTCATTTGCTGTGAAGTGGGTTCCTTGATCAGAAGCAATGGTATGTGGAATACCATGATGATGGATAAGGCATTTGTAAGCCCATGGATGGTAGTCTTGGCAGAAGCATTGCATGCAGGGAGAGCAAACCCATATCCAGAGTATGTATCTATTCCAGTTAGAACAAATCACTGCCCCTTCCATAATGGGAGTGGTTCAATGTAATCAACATGTCTCCATGTAGCTGGCTGATCACCTCAGGGAATGGTGCCATATCAGGGGCTGAGTGTGGATCTCTGCTCCTGGCAGATTGGGCACTCAGCAGAGGTTGTAGCCAGGTCAGCCTTGGTGAGTGGAAGTCCATGTTGCTGAGCCCATGCATGACCTCCATCACTACCACCATGACCACTTTGTTCATGAGCCCATTGGGCAATGACAGAAGTTTCTGGGGAAAGAGGCTGACTGGTATTCACAGAATGGGTAGTCTTATCCACTTGATTATTAAAACCTTCCTCTTCTGAAGTCGCCCTCTGGTGCACATTCACATGGAACACAAATATCTTCCTGTTTTTAGCCCACTCAGAAAGGTCTGTCCACATACTTCTTCCCCACACCTCTTTGTCACCAATTTTCCAAGTCCTTGACCATCCAGCTAAACCATTAGCAACAGCCCATGAGTCAGTATACAAATGCACCTCTGGCCAGTTTTCCTTCCAAGCAAAATGAACAACCAGGTGCACTGCTCGAAGTTCTGCCCACTGGGAGGATTTCCCCTCACCACTGTCCTTCAAGAACACCCCAGAAAGGGGTTGTAGTGCTGCAGCTGTCCACTTTTGGTGGTACCTGCATATTGTGCTGAACCATCTGTAAACCAGGCCCGAGTTTTCTCTTCTTCAGTCAACTCACTGTAAGGAACTCCCCAAGAGGCCATAGCTCTGGTCAGGGAAAGAGAAGGTAATGTGGCAGAAGTGGGTATTTGGGTCACTTCCTCATGTAACTTACCTATGCCTTCAGGATGTGCTCTGGCCCTATCTCATATATACCATTTCCATTTTATGATGAAGTGCTGCTGCACACACCCAACTTTATGACTTGGTGGGTTAAATAACACCCAGCTCATGATAGGCAATTCCGGTCTCATGGTAACTTGGTGGTCCAAGGTTAAGTGTTCAGTCTCCACTAAGGCCCAGTAGCAGGCCAAAAGCTGTTTCTCAAAAGGAGAGTAGTTATCTGCAGCAAATGGTAAGGCTCTGCTCCAAAATCCTAAGGGTCTGCGTTGTGATTCTCCTATAGGGGCCTGCCAAAGGCTCCAAACAGCATCTCCATTTGCCACTGACACTTCCAGTACCATTGGATCTGCTGGATCATACAGCCCAAGTGGCAGAGCAGCTTCTACAGCAGCCTGGACCTGTTGCAGAGCCTCCTTTCGTTCAGGTCCCTACTCAAAATTAGCAGCTTTTCTGGTCACTGAATAAATGGGCCAGAGTAGCACACTCAAATGAAGAACATGTTGTTGTCAAAATTCAAAGAGACCAACTAGGTATTGTACCTCTTTTTTTGGTCATAGGAGGGGCCAGATGCAGCAACTTATCCTTCACCTTAGAAAGGATATCTCGACATGCCCCACACCACTGGACACCTAGAAATTTCACTGAGGTGGAAGGCCCCTGTATTTTTATTGGATTTATCTCCCATCCTCTGATATGCAAATGCCTTACCAGTGAGTCTAGAGTACTTGCTATTTCTTGTTCACTAGGTCCAATCAACATGATATCATCAATATAATGGACCAGTGTGATGTCTTGTGGGAGGGAGAAACAATCAAGGTCCCTATGAACAAGATTATGACATAGGGCTGGAGAGTTGATATACCCCTGAGGTAGGACAGTGAAAGTATATTGCTGACCATGCCAGCTGAAGGCAAACTGTTTCTGGTGGTCCCTACTAACAGTTAATGAGAAAAAAGCATTTGCCAGATCAATAGCTGCAGGGAATGTATTGATTTGCTCAAGCAATGATACCACACCTGGAACAGCAGCGGCAATTGGACTTACCACCTGGTTGAGCTTACGATAATCCACTGTCATCCTCTTATTCTAGTTTGCTAGCTGCCAAATGCAATATACCAGAAACAGAATGGCTTTTAAAAAGAGGAATTTAATGAGTTGCTAGTTTACAGTTCTAAGGCCGAGATAATGTCCCAATTAAAACAAGTCTATAGAAACATCTGATCTAAGGCATCCAGGGAAAGATACCTTGGCTCAAGAAGGCTGATGAAGTTCAGGGTTTCTCTCTCATCCAAGAAGGCACATGGTGAACACAGTCATGGTTTCCCTCTCAGCTGGAAGGGCACATGGTGAACACGGCATCATCTGCTAGCCTTCTTTCCTGGCTTCCTGTTTCATGAAGCTCCCCAGGAGGCATTTTTCTTCTTCATCTCCAAAGTGCAGGTGAGTGGACTCTCTGCTTTGCAGTGCTGCAGCATTCTCTTCTCTCTCTGAATCTCCTTCATTCTCCAAAATGTTTCCTTTTAAAGGACTTCAGAAATTTATCAAGACCCACCCAAATTGGTGGAGACATGTTGTCACCTAATCCAGTTTAACAACCACTCTTGATTAAATCACGTCTACAGGGAAATGATCTGATTACAGTTTCAAACATACAGTATTGAATAGGGATTATTCTGCCTTTACGAAATGGGATTTGATTAAAACATGGCTTTTCTAGGGTCCATACATCCTTTCAAACCAGCACATCCTCAAGACCCATCGGTTTTTTGCACAAGCCAAATAGGAGAGTTGAATGGGGATGTGGTGGGAATCACCACCACTGCATCCTTCAAGTCCTTAAGAGTGGCACTAATCTCTTCAATCCCTCCAGGAATCCTGTATTGCTTCTTATTTACTATTTTGCTAGGTAGGGGCAGTTCTACTGGCTTCCACTTGGCCTTTCCTACCATAATAGCCCTCACTACACAAATTAGAGAGCCAATGTGGGGATTCTGACAGTTGCTCTGTATGTCTATTCCAATTATACATTCTGGAACTGGAGAAATAACTACAGAATGGTTTTGGGACCCACTGGACACATGTGAGACAGACCTGAGCTAAAATTCCATCAATTACTTCACCTCCATAAGCCCTCACTCTGACTGGTAGACAGAGTGACATTTTGAGTCCCCTGGAATTAATGTCATTTCTGAACCAGTGTCTAATAATCCCTGAAACATTTGATCATTTCCTTTCCCCCAATGCAGTTGATGAGAGTATAAAGAAATAAAAATGAAGTTGGATAGAGAAAAAAATATATATCACCATTGGTCAAAGGTGATGGTGGAGTCATATAGAGAAGTTATACAGATGGTAAAAGGCCATTGGTCTCCTTGGGGAAGGCTTGGAGGAAGATTAACTGTATAAATTTGTGGCGGTGTAACAGGGTCCTCTCCCAAAAGGGCCTGGCCTCACCCTCATTCAAGGAGCTTTGAGTCTGAAAACTGTCTCAACTCTGGAAATTTACTAAGGGGCCATGATTCTCTGTTTTTGTAATTCAAATTAGATTTCTGTTCACTTGACCTTGAACTATTTTGCTTATACAACAAGAATTTAGTAGACTTCCCATGCATTGCACTTCGAGTTACCCCATGATCTACTAGCCAACACCAAAAGTCTCTGTGAGATTATTTTGACTCCTGCTTTGAGCCTGCTGTCCATTATGATAGCCAAATCCACCTTGTCTTTGACAATTAAGTGCTGCCACCTGGCTTCTGCCAACTTGGGATCTGATCATCCCCATTGTGTTTAAGGATTCCAGCTCAGTGACAGCAATTCCCACAATAATATATGATCTACAGAGAAGGGCAACTACAGAACTCTTCAGGAATGATGGAGCTAGTCTCACAAACTTATTTCTCACAGTTCTGGTAAAAGGTGCATCCTTTGGACATTCCTGGGGTGTATGAGCGGATCTCATGATAATCCACTCTAACATTCCAGTCCAATCTGTCTAATCAGTTGGATTCCCTCATCTACATTATGCCGGGGCAGTTCTGGTATTTCAACCTCTGGTAATGTTGACCACCTTTTGGTCCATGTTTCAGCCAACCATCCAAACTGTTAGTGCCTTTTCTAACCCTTTGAACTATAACATTGAATGCAGAATCTCTGGTTAGTGAACTCATATCAATAAATTCAGCCTGATCCAGCATTATATTTCTCCCACAATTATCAAACACCCTTAAAATCCATTGCCGCACATATTCTCTTGATTTCTGTCTATATAAATTTGAAAACTCCTGCAGTTCTTTTGAAGTATAATACACCTCCTCATGGGTGACACTTTGTACTTCACCTTTTGGGACCTGTTGGGATTTTAGTTTAGTTATGGCTCTGGAAGAAATCAGGGCTGGGGAGGATGGGTCATGAAGAGTTAGAAGTATCTTCCAAGCCAATTGCTCAGGGCATTCATTTGGAGTTTCATCTGGTGAAACAGGATTAATCATTCTAGGGTTAATCCCTTCAAGTGAAGGTTGGGTGGCCAACTCCTGAGGGCAGGCTGGAGGTGGGTGGTTATGTCTTCAGAGAAAACTATTACAAGGTTATCTAGAAAAGACTCAGTACGATCTAAGTTTTCAACCTCTCCACCACTATCATTATCAATTCATATGTTGCCATCCCATTTTTCAGGGTCCCACTCCTTTCTAATCAATGCCTTCACTTTAATGGCAGACACTATGCAAGAGTGAGATTTCAGTCTACATTGTAAAGCTTCTATTCTAATAATGAGACTGTGAATCTGATTTTCAGAGAACTCAAATCTGTGGCTACAGAAAATAAGAGTTTCCTTCAGGGCACTCATGGAAACATTCATATCTGTCATACAGCATGTAAGCATCTTATTTGAAGCTTTCAGCTCATCCCTTTCCCTCATCAGTGTATACAGCATATAACAACTACCCGCCAATGCCTCTACACTTCCTAATTCCACAAAACTCCATAAGGGTGTCAAAAATATTATCCCCCAGAGGCTGGCTTCATATAAGTGAGGCATTAGAAGAATCCAATGGTGATATATATATATATATTAGCTTTCAAATATATTTTATTTGAAATTATATTAGTTTTATATATATATATGTATATGTGTATATATATATGTGTATATATGTATATGTATATATATATATATAAGTTTTCAAAGCACTCTTCAACAAGTAGTTACAGGACAGATCCCAGAGTTTGTCATGGGCTACCATACAATCCTCTCATATTTTTCCTTCTAACTGTTCCAGAATATAGGAGGCTAGAGGGCTTAAATATTTTTTTATCATCACAATCGACTTTTTTTCTTCTTTTATTGGTGAAAAATAGCATACATACACAAAAGCTATGAATTTCAAAGCACAGCACCACAATTACTTGTAGAACGTATTTCAGAGTTTTGATATGGGTTAAATTTCATAATTTTAGGTTTTTACTTCTAGCTGCTCTAAAATGCTGGAGACTAAAAGAGATATCAATTTAATAATTCAGCACTCATCTTCATTTGTTAAATCCTATCTTATCTGTATAACTTCTCTATATGACTCCACCATCACCTTTGACCAATGGTGATATATATTTTTTTCTCTATCCAACTTCATTTTTATTTCTTTATACTCTCATCAACTTAAATATCTACAAGATTTTCTATGTACCCACTTATCACGGCTTACTAGGGTGGCTGTAATGAATTAGCACAAACTCGGTGGCTTAAAATAGCAGACATTTATTCTCTCCCAGTTGTGGAGGCCAAAAGGCTGAAATCAAAGCGTCAGCAGGTCCATGCTCACTCCAGAGGCACTGGGAAAGAATCTGCTCCATGCTTCTCTCCTGGCTAATGGTGGTTGTCAGAAATCCTAAGCGATCCTTGGTTTACAGAAACATCACTCCAATCTCTGCCTCCATCTTCACATGGCCTCCTTCCCCAAGACTTCTCTGTGTCTCTCCAAACAGCCCTTCTTCTCCTTTCTCTCATAAAGACATCAGTCATTTGATTTAGGGTCCACCCTAATAAAGCATGACCCCTTCTTATTTTTCTTTAAAAAATTTTTTTTATTAATCAAAAAAAAGAAAAGAAATTAACACAACATTTAGAAATCATTCCATTCTACACATGCACTCAGTAATTCTTAGTATCATCACATAGATGTATGATCATCATTTCTTAGTACATTTGCATCGATTTAGGAAAAGAACTAGCAAAACAGCAGAAAAAGATATAGAATGTTAATATAGAGAAGAGAATTAAAATAATAATTCTAATAAAAAATATATATATATATAAAGGAAAAAGAAAAAAACAAAAACAAAAGATACAAACACACAAACAAACAAAAAACCATATTTCAGGTGCAGCTTCATTCAGTGTTCCAACCTAATTACATTACACTTAGGTATTATTGTGCTGTCCATTTTTGAGTTTTTGTATCTAGTCCTGTTGCACAGTCTGTATCCCTTCAGCTTCAATTACCCATTATCTTACCCTGTTTCTAACTCCTGCTGGTCTCTGTTACCAATGATATATTCCAAGTTGACTCTCGAATGTCGGTTCACATCAGTGGGACCATACAGTATTTGTCCTTTAGTTTTTGGCTAGACTCACTCAGCATAATGTTCTCTAGGTCCATCCATGTTATTACATGCTTCATAAGTTTAGTCTGTCTTAAAGCTGCATAATATTCCATCGTAGGTACACACCACAGTTCGCTTAGTCACTCGTCCGTCAACGGACACTTTGGCCGTCTCCATCTCTTTGCAACTGTAAACAATGCTGCTATAAACACTGGTGTGCAAATGTCCATCTGTGTCTTTGCCCTTAAGTCCTTTGAGTAGATACCTAGCAGTGGTATTGCTGGGTCGTAATCCATTCTGTCATCCTCTGTCTTTTGATTGGGAAATTCAGTCCATTAACTTTTAGTGTTATTACTGTTTGGATAATATTTTCCTCTACCATTTTGGCTTTTGTATTATATATATCATATCTGATTTTCCTTCTTTCTACACTTTACTCCATACCTCTTTCTTCTGTCTTTTTTTATCTGACTCTAGCGCTCCCTTTAGTATTTCTTGCAGAGGTGGTCTCTTGGTCACAAATTCTCTCAGTGACTTTTTGTCTATAAATGTTTTAATTTCTCCTTCATTTTTGAAGGACAATTTTGCTGGATATAGGAGTCTTGGTTGGCAGTTTTTCTCTTTTAGTAATTTAAATATATCATCCCACTGTCTTCTAGCTTCCATGGTTTCTGCTGAGAAATCTACACATAGTCTTATTGGGTTTCCCTTGTATGTGATGGATTGTTTTTCTCTTGCTGCTTTCAAGATCCTCTCTTTCTCTTTGACCTCTGACATTCTAACTAGTAAATGTCTTGGAGAACGCCTATTTGGGTCTATTCTCTTTGGGGTGCGCTGCACTTCTTGGATCTGTAAATTTAGGTCTTTCATAAGAGTTGGGAAATTTTCAGTGATAATTTCTTCCATTAGTTTTTCTCCTCCTTTTCCCTTCTCTTCTCCTTCTGGGACACCCACAACACGTATATTTGTGCGCTTCATATTGTCATTCAGTTCCCTGATCCCCTGCTCAAGTTTTTCCATTCTTTTCCCTATAGTTTCTGTTTCTTTTTGGAATTCAGATGTTCCATCCTCCAGTTCACTAATTGTAGCTTCTGTCTCTTTAGATCTACCATTGTAGGTATCCATTGTTTTTTCCATTTTTTCTTCTTTGTCCTTCACTCCCATAAGTTCTGTGATTTGTTTTTTCAGATTTTCTATTTCTTCTTTTTGTTCAGCCCATGTCTTCTTCATGTCCTCCCTCAATTTATTGATTTGGTTTTTGAAGAGTTTTTCCATTTCTGTTCGTATATTCAGCATTAGTTGTCTCAGCTCCTGTATCTCATTTGAACTATTGGTTTGTTCCTTTGACTGGGCCATATCTTCAATTTTCCGAGCATCATCCATTATTTCTGCTGGTGTCTGAGCATTTGATCAGATTTCCCTGGGTGTGGGACCCAGCTGGTTGAAAGGTTTTTCTGTGAAATCTCTGGGCTCTGTTTTTCTTTTCCTGCCCAGTAGGTGGCGCTCATGGCGCTCGTCTGTCTGCGGGGCAGTCGGCCCGGGAAACTGCGCGTGGAGGCGGGGGTCGCTGGCCGCCGCGGCTTGGGGGAGTGCCGGTCCTAATTGCCCAGCTGGCCCGAGACGCCAAGCGTGACGGGAGGGCCCCGCTATCCAACGTTCCCAGTCAGACCGGGGAGCCACGTGCGTGGAGGGGACCCCAGTCGCCAGCCGCCCCGGCCGGGAAAACGCGTGCCCCTCGGGTATCTCACCGCAGCGGATTCTCCCTGCCCGTTCAGCCGTTCCAGAATGGGGTACGCTGTCTTTTTGGTCTCTGTCGTGACTCCGGGAGCTGTTTCGTATTGTTTCTGTTTCTTTAGTTGCTTTTCTGGAGGAGGAACTAAGACCCGCGTGTCTTACTAAGCCGCCATCTTCTCCGGAAGTCCAATTGTGATATTTTGACAATATCTTGCCAACTTCACCCCATAGATTGGCAGTGTCATTCTGATTACAGGAAACAGAGTCCTTACTGCCTTTGAATCTAGTTAGAGTAGAAAACCAATCATAAAACCCATTTTTAAGATTCTGTTTCTTAAGAACCACTGCTGGTAACAAGCTGTATTAGCTAGGGTTCTCTAGAGAAACAATCAGCCAGAGGTATCCATAGATACAAAATTTATAAAAGTGAACCATGGGATGTAGTGTCCAAGGTCTGTAGAGCAGGCTGTAAGCTGGCAGCTCCAATGAAGGCCCTCAATGAACTCCCAGGAGAGGTTGGCTGGGCAACCATGGGGATGTAAGTATCTAAGGTCTATAGGGCAGGATGCAAGCTGGCGCCTCTGATGGAGGGCCTTAACGAACCCTCAGGAGAGGCTGGCTGGCTGAAGCAGAAAGAGTGACTGTCTCTTCTGAATCCTCCTTAAAAGCCTTCCAGTGATTAGATTAGCATCACTCATTGCAGAAAACACTCCCTTTAGCTGATTACAAATGCAATCAGCTGTGGACGTAGCCAATGTGACCATGATTTAAGTCCATGAAATGTCCTCATAGCAACAGACAGGCCAGCACTTGCCCAACCGGACAACCAGGTACCACCACCTGGCCAAGTTGACACATGAACCTGACCATGAAAATGTCTAAGGATTTTGAATCTTAACTAAGTGTAGCAATTTCTATCTTCATTTGTTTGTTTGCTCAATGTTCTTGTCTGCCCACTACCTTTATTTTTTTCAGTGACTTAGTTTTTTTTTTAATTTTTATTAATAAAATCAATCAACATACAACACGAACATTCTTAATGTATGAACATTCCATACTTGGTGTGCAATCAAAGGCTCACAATATCTTCACATAGCTGTATATTCATTACCATGATCATTTCTCAGAACATTTACATCACTCCAGCAAAAAAAATAAAAAAGAAAAAGTTCATACATACCATACCCCTTAACCCTCCCTCTCATTAACCACTAGTATTTCCCTCTACCCAATTTATTTTAACATTTGTCCCCCCATTATTTTTTTAATCCATATTTTTTACTCATCTGTCCATAACGTAGATAAAAGGAGCATCAGAACAATGTTTTCACAATCACACAGTCACTTGTGAAAGTTATATCATTATGCAATCATCTTAAAGAAATATGGCTACTGGAACACAGTTGTACAGTTTCAGGCACTTTCCCCTAGCCTCTTTAATACACCTTAAATTTAAAAGGGGTTATCTATATAATGCATAAGAATAACCTCCAGGATAACCTCTAGACTCTATTTGAAATCTCTCAGTCACTGACACTTTATTTTGTCTCATTTCTCTCTTTCCCCTTTCAGTCAAGAAGGTTTTCTCAATCCCTTAATGCTGAGTCCCAGCTCATTCTAGAATTTCTGTCCCACGTTGCCAGGGAGGTTTACCCCCCTGGGAGTCATGTCCCACATAGAGAAGGGGAAGGTGGTGGGTTTGCTTGTTGTGCTGGCTGGAGAGAGAGGCCACATCTGAGCAACAAAAGAGGTCCTCTGGGGTGACTCTTGGGCCTAATTTTAAATAGGCATAGCCTATCCTTTGCAGGGATATGTTTCATATGAAAAAAAACCAAAATTAAGGGTTCGGCCTATTGATTTTGTTGTCCTCACTGCTTGCAAGAATATCAGGCCTTCTCCATATGGAGAAGTTGAATTTTCCCTCTTTCTCACCATTCCACAAAGGGGACTTTGCAATGCTTTTTTATTCACTGCTCAAATCACTCTGGGATTTATCAGGGCCTTACTCTGGACAAACCTACAAAATCTTATGCCCTAGTCAAGGTTCCATGTACTTATGGTGTTCAATTAAATTGTCCATATACGTTATATCAGGATACACACTAGTCAAAATATAAATTTTGTACCAAATAAACATTTTTTGCTTTAGTCTCACATAAAAAGTTTAAGTTTTAAAATATGGATTATCATCTATTTTCAACACCCTGCAATACTGACATTCCTTTGTTCTTCCTCATGCAAAAACATTTTTTATTTTGTACACTCTAGGCATTCCTAGATTATACGACTTTTTATCAACTCTTTATCGACTATCTTTCACTCTGATTTCATTTGTGTCCCCATCCCTCCTCCCTCTATCATTCTCACATTCAGCTTCACTCAGTGTACTAACACTATTATATTACAGTTAGGTAGTACTGTGCTATTCAGTGATTTAGTTTTAAGAGCTATTATTTAAAAGTATACTTCTATGCCTTAGACCATAGAGCAGCATTTACCCCTCCATAGCTATCAGAATTAAGTGTTTTATGCCAACTCTTGATATCAGTTGATAATGTCTGTTTGGCCCAGTTTAAGTCAGGTCCATTCCTAGTCCAATAAATTGTCAAAGGTGGTTTTAAAGAAAGAGGAGTCATGAGTAACATTATAGGAAACATTTTTTGCCACTTTTTTCTTTTCGGTTCTCTACTGATATCAGATGATCCAGAAATATCAGAGGAAAAGCCACTTTAGGGGTCTAAGGAAATCCTATGGAATCTTATGATTAATTCAGTTTTCTCTAAAGGCAGTTTATTGCTTTATTCAGTAAAAACGATATCATTTAAAATGAGGACTTCCACATAAAAATGTTTTACAAATAACTTTAGACTAACATAAAGCCATTTAAAGCAATTATCAGTCCAATATGAACCATTAGAATGTGAATCTTGAACTAACCCTCTCTAAGCTGTAAGTCATTCATCTTACATGTCAGAGGAAATTAGTCTTGGTTGAATATGATGTGGGGTAGTGGCAATTCTACGTTCAATTTTTTGAGGAACTGCCAAACTAATTTCCAAAGCAACTACACCAATTTATATTTTACATTCCCCAAAATGTACAAGGGTTCAGTTTCTCCACATCTTCACCAACTCTTGTTGTTTTAGGGGTGTGTGTGTGTGTTTTTACCTACTATCTTAGTGGGTGTAAAGTGGCATTCATAGTTTTGATTTGCATATCTCTAATGACTAATAATGTTGGACATCTTTTCATTTGCTTTTTGGCATATCTTCTTTGGAGAAACATCTGTTCAAGTTCTTTGTTCATTTTTTAAATTGGTTTGCCTTTCGTTGAGTTGTAGGAGTCCTTTATGTATTCTGAATATTAAATCCTTATAGACATATATAATTAAAAATATTTTTATTGATATCATCACATATACATTCCATAATATGGTGCACAATCAGTGGCTCACAATATCATCACATAGTTGTGTATTCATCACCTTGATCTTTTTTTTAGAACATTTGCATCACTTCAGAAAAAAGAAATAAAAAGGAGAAAGAAAAAACTTATAATACCATACTCCTAACCTCTCCCTCTCATTGACCACTAATATTTCCATCTACCCAATTTATTTTACACTTTGTCCCCCTTATTATTTATTTATTTTTAATCCATACTTTTTTTTACTCATCTGTCCATACCCTGGGAAAAAGGAGAATCAGACACAAGGTTTTCACAATCACACAATCACATTGTAAATGTTACATCTGCATACAACCATCTTCAAGAATCAAGGCTACTGGAACATAGCTCAACAGTTTCACGTACTTTCCTCCAGCTACTCCAATACACCATATACTAAAAAGGGATATCTATATAATGCATAAGAATAACTTCCAGGATAACCTCTTTACTCTGTTTGAAATCTCTCAGCCACTGAAACTTTATTTTGTCTCATATCTCTCTTCCCCCTTTTGGTCAAGAACGCTTTCTCAATCCTTTGATGCCAGGTCCTGGCTTATCCTGAGATTTCTGTCCCACGTTTCCAGGGAGATTTACACCCCTGGGAGTCATGCCCCATGTAAGGGGGAAGACAGTGAGTTCACCTGGAATGTTGGCTTAGAGAAAAAGGCCACATCTGAGTAACTAAGGAGGTTCCTTGGGATGACTCTTAGGCCTATTTTTTTTTTAATTAATTAAAAAAATTAACTAACACAACATTTAGAAATCATTCCATTCTACATATACAATCAGTAATTCTTAATATCATCACATAGATGCATATTCATCATTTCTTAGTACATTTGCATCGATTCAGAAAAAGAAATAGTAAGACAACAGAAAAAGAAATAAAATGATAATAGAGAGAAAAAAATTAAAAAAATTAAAAAAACTATACCTCAGATGCAGCTTCATTCAGTGTTTTAACATAATTACATTACAATTAGGTATTATTGTGCTGTCCATTTCTGAGTTTTTGTATCCAGTCCTGTTGCACAGTCTGTATCCCTTCAGCTCCAATTACCCATTATCTTACCCTATTTCTATCTCCTGATGGTCTCTGTTACCAATGACATATTCCAAGATTATTCTCTAATGTTGGTTCACATCAGTGGGACCTTACAGTATTTGTCCTTTAGTTTTTGGCTAGACTCACTCAGCATAATGTTCTCTAGGTCCATCCATGTTATTACATGCTTCATAAGTTTATCCTGTCTTAAAGCTGCATAGTATTCCATTGTATGTATATACCACAGTTTGTTTAGCCACTCTTCTGTTGATGGACATTTTGGCTGTTTCCATCTCTTTGCAATTGTAAATAATGCTGCTATAAACATTGGTGTGCAAATGTCCGTTTGTGTCTTTGCCCTTAAATCCTCTGAATAGATACCTAGCAATGGTATTGCTGGGTCATATGGCAATTCTATATTCAGCGTTTTGAGGAACCACCAAACTGCCTTCCACAGTGGTTGCACCATTTGACATTCCCACCAACAGTGGATAAGTGTGCCTCTTTCTCCGCATCCTCTCCAGCACTTGTCATTTTCTGTTTTGTTGATAATGGCCATTCTGGTGGATGTGAGATGATATCTCATTGTGGTTTTGATTTGCATTTCTCTAATGACTTAGGCCTAATTTTAAGTAGGCTTAGCCTATCTTTTGCAGGAATAAGTTTCAAAGAGTGAACCCCAAGATCGAGGTTTTTGCCTATTGATTTGGTTGTCCCCACTGCTTGCAAGAATATCAGAAATTCTCCAAATGGGTAAGTTGAATATGTCTACTTTTCTCCCCAGTCCCCAGTGGGGTCTTTGCAAATACTTCTTCACTTACTATCCAGATTATTCTGGGATATGTTGGGGCATCACAGTAACCTGGACAAATCAACAAAATCTCATGCTGTATTCAAGATTCCATGTACTTATTGAATTCCATGTACTAAACTGGCCATACAAATTAAATCAGGGGACCTATATGAGATTTGCAAATATTTTTTCCCAATCTGTAGGTTGTTTTTTAACTTCCTTGATAATATCCTTTGGTGCACAAAAGTTTTACATTTTCTTTGTTTCTGCTTTTGTTTTTTTTTGCATGGGCAGTCACTGGGAATTGAACCCGGGTCTCCAGCATGGCAGGAGAGAACTCTGCCCACTGAGCCACTTTGGCCTGCCCAAAAGTTTTAAGTTTTGATGAAATCCCATTTATCTGGCTTTGTTTTTCTTTTGTTGCCCATGCTTTTGTTGTCATATCCAAGAATCCATTACCAAATCCAAGGTCATGAAGATTTACTCCATGTTTTCTTCTAAGGGGATTTATTTCATTAGTTTTTAGAGGAAAGGCAGCTAACTTTCAAATTAGTAAGCAAGCCTCAATGTCTCCCAGAAAATAAAGTCACATTTGTAACTGTAGTAGCTGGTAGAGTGCCAGGTATATAGTAGGTACACAAGTAATGCTTGCTCACTGAATAAACAGAATTTGCTGAGACAAATAGTGAGAGACATTAAAGTTTACACATAAGAAAGAACTTCAGTTTCCATAGGCTTGCTTCAATCACAAAAGAGAATAGGCTAAAACCTCAGAGCGATGCTGAATCTAGTGACAGGATTTGGGCTTCTAGGAATTGGGATTGTGATGATAGCATGATAGTACTTACTGTATTTCTGGAGTCTGATACAAGTCCCTACTGCGATGAACATACAAATCCCAAATATTGTGATTGAGTGGATGTCCAATTGCCTAGTAACCATTTGATGTCTATTATATTGATATGACCATAGAGAGTATTTTTCACTGGTCAGCTCAACAATATGCATGAATTAAAAAGAATATTAATAGTTCATCCCTCTTGTGACTTATCTGGAATGGCTTACAAATAAATGTTAAAGCTTTTTAAATTTACTGTTCTTAATTTTCTGGTTATGAAGCCTAGTAGATAATTTTGGTCTTTGCCTTACTGGACTTCTCCTCAGCATTTGGACCAGTTGAAAGATTTCCCTCCTTGGACTTATATGACCCCACATTCTTCTGTTCCTGTTTGCTGCAACTCATTATTTTTCACAGTAGACTCTTTTTCCTCTTCTTGTCCTTTAAATATTATTATTTAGATATTGTTGCTTGTGGTTCTTTACATGGTCCCATTCTCTTCTCACTTACCCTAATCTTCCTTGGTGGTCTCATCCACATCCATGGCTTGAAATACCATCTAATTTCTAAATCTGTATGATATTTCCAGTCTCATTGCTGAGTTCCAGATTTGTAGGTCCCACTGCCTATTAGATGTTTGAATGCCAGCATCTCCATCTTATTAAAACTGAACTCACTATATTCTTTCCGAAGCACATCTACCACCTGTATTTGACCATTTTATTAAATGGCAACACTATTAGTTACCCAAAAGAAGAGTCAGTGGAGTCTTTACTTTGTGCTTACATCCCAGTAGACTCCTAACTACTCTCTATTCTCTATTTAGAGTTGATTCCTTTTTTCAACCACTTCGAACA
Source organism: Tamandua tetradactyla (assembly GCF_023851605.1). Classification (NCBI taxonomy): domain Eukaryota; kingdom Metazoa; phylum Chordata; class Mammalia; order Pilosa; family Myrmecophagidae; genus Tamandua; species Tamandua tetradactyla. The sequence goes on along the minus strand of NC_135336.1, from coordinate 26,472,500 downwards.
ACTGCTTTAGTTCAGGTTTTTCTCATCTGCCATCTGGTAGACTCAAAACTTGTCTTTTGCCTCTAATTCTCCTAGGCCCTAATAATTCTGACACATTGCTGTCACAGTAATCATTTAAAAATGCATATTTGATCATAGTGCACACTGCTACCCATAGCACCCATAGATTGGGGAAAGTTGGCTTTTCTTTTTTCTCCAAGGTACCAGGTTACATGGAGACATCAAATGATTACCAAGGTTGTCCTCTACAGACCAGAAACACACACACGTTAACAAGCCATTGCTGTTATTCTTGGAGCCTAGAAGTCTCACATGCTTCAGCACGCTCCCACCTTCCTCTCAGATGCCGTTCCCCACCCATCCTCAAGCCTCAACTGAACCTGGGCAGAAGTTGTGTATATGAGGGAAAGAAGGCAGAACCAGTGACAGCAAACTGGCTGTCATGATGCCTATTTTAGAAACATAATAATGAACCATAGTGGCAACCAGAATCCAAAATGCACAACTGTGTGAGGGCATCTGTGCGTATCACTTACTGAACACTATGTTTGGGAGTCCCTGATTTATCCCCTTTCGCACACATATGTTTTCCAGTATCTTAAGGGTTAAAAAACTAGGCAGAATATATGACTTCTGGGAAAGATAGCTGGGTAGGGAGCTCCAGGACTCAGTCCTTCTACCAAAACAACTATTGAACAGGCAAGAATTGTCTGAAACAACTATCTTAAAACTCCAGAGGCCAGAAGAACACTGTACAGCATACAGGGAAGAACAAGAGGAAGAGATTGATAAACTATGATAAAGAACAGTAAATTGCTCTCTCCATGTGGCAGCTACTGACACCCATCCCCCACTCTTGCAGCCAGAATGGGCATTGCCCAAAGATCCCTATAGATTGGGAGAGGGATCAAAGGAGAAGGTGGGGGAATAACAGAGAAAGTAGGATTTAACAAATGAGTATGATTGCTGAATCATTATATTAATATTTCTTCTAGCCTCCAGTGTTTTGGAGCAGCTGAGATGATGGGATGGTGATGTATGACAAATCCTGGGATCTGTTCTGTAACTATTTATGGAAGTATGCTTTGAAAATTATTGCTCTTTTCTTCCTTTGCTTTATACAAATGTTTTATTTTGCAATAAAAGGATGTTACAAAATCCTCAAGGAGATGCAGGAAAGTACAGATAGAACACTAAAGGATATCAGGAAAATAATGAATAAGCAATATGAGAGTCTACATAAAGAGATAGAAATTTTAAAAAGTAACCAAACAGAACAACTGGAGTTGAAGACCATGATAACTGAAATGAAAAATGCCCAGGAGAGTCTCAAGAGCAGTTTGGAGCTGGCATAAGAAAGAATCAGTGAACTTGAAGACAAGACACTTGAAATGAGTCAGGCTGAGGTGCATAAAGATAAATATTAAAAGCAAAAATAGCCTAAGACAGTTATGGGACACCATTGTGTGCACCTATATTCACGTTATTGGAGTCTCAGAAGGAGAAGAAAGAGAAAGGGGCAGAAGGAACAGTCATAGAAATAATGATAGAGAACTTCCCAAACAGAGCAAAAGATGTGAATACGCACTTCCAAGAAGTTCGAGGAATATTAAGGATAAACACAAAGGAAAATAAACCCATCATATATTTATTACACTACTGAATGCAAAGCACTGGGAAAGAATTCTGAAAGCTACAGGAGAAAAACAATATGTTATGTACAAGGGAGTCTCAATTAGATTGAGTGCAGATTTCTCATCAGAAACCATGGAAGCAAGAAAGCAGTGGGTTGAAATACTGAAAGTGCTGAAAGAAAACAACTGCCAATCAAGAATTTTATATAGAACAATATTCTCTTTCAAAAATGAAGGTGGGATTAAGACATATAATCATATAATAAAAAACAGAGGGAGTTCATGACCACTAGACCTGGCCTAATGCTAAAGGGAGTTCTTTAGATTGAAAGGAAAGGACACTAGACAGTGGTTCAAAGAGGGAGGCATAAAGAAATAAAGATCTCAGATAAAGGTAACCATTTGTGTAATTAAAAATACCAATATTATTGTATTGCATTTTTTGATATGTAACTCCACTTCTTATTTCCTACAGGTGCTAAAATGCTAATGCATAAAAAAGTAACAGTTAATTTATGGTTTTGGATATAGCATGTACAAAGATATAAGTGGTAACAAGTACAGAGAAAGATGAGGGGAAAATGTATGAATACGTTATTGAAGTCAAATTGATATCAAACCAAATATGACTGTTATATATTTAGAATGTTAAAATTTTAACCCCATGATAGACACAAGGAAAACAGATGAAAAATGTATCCAGATAAAAAAAGAGAAGGTGCTCAATATGGTACAATAAAAGAAATCAATTAACTGTAAAAGTAGGCATTAACAGAAGAATTGAGGGTTGAAAAGGTATAAGAATTACAAAGGCTAACTAGCAAAATAGCAGAAGAAAGTCCTGTATTATCAGTAGTGACTTTAAATACAAACAGATTAAACTTTCAAGTCAAAAGGTAGAGATCATAAGAGTGGTTAAAAAAGTATGACCCAACTATGTGCTGTCTATAAGAAACTTAACTTCAAAGACACAAGTTTGAAAGTGAAAGGACAGAAAAATACATATATCATGCGAGTTTAATCAAAAGAGAGCTGGGGTGGCTATAATAAGTCCTGTGCTGGTTTGAAGCTGCTATATATCCCAGAAAAGCCATGTTCTTTTAATCCAGATCCAATAGTGTAGGGTGTGACATTTTGATTAGGTTGTTTCTGTGGAGATGTGACACAGGTAATTGTGGGTATGACCTTTTGATTAGATGGAGATATGACTCTGCCAATTCAAGGTGGGTCTTAATAGTTTACTGGAGTCTTTAAGAGACCTCATGGAGAGGGAAAGCATTCAGAATCGACATAAACACAGATGTCTGAAAATGCTTGGAGACAGAGAGAAGCTCAGAGAGCAGGTCACTGGGACCAGGAACTGAAAGCAACAAACTGGAAGCAAATAAGCAGTAGACACCAGCCATGTGCTTTCCCATTTGACAGACATTGGCCTTCCTTCTGAGTCAAGGTATCTTTCTTTGGATACCTTAGTTTGAACATTTTTAAGGTCTTAGAACTACTACTTGTAACTTAATAAAACTCTTTTATAAAAGCTGATCTATTTCTGGTATATTGCATTCCTGCAGTACTAGTAAACTAAAACAAATCCAAAACTGTTATGAGCTTCACTTTATACTGTTGGATTTAGGAACGTATATATATTTGCTTTGAGTTATAGTTTGTTTCCCTCTCGCTTCCACATGCTAGGTCCTCACAGAACACGTCTTGTGTGAATTGAATTATGGGCTTCCTCAAAGCACTTATCTTAATCTGCATTCCTATGGGTATGAACCTATCTATAAATGGGGCCTTTTGCGGATGTAATTTTTAGTTTAGGTGTGTCCCAACTGAGTTAGGGTGGTCCTTAATCCTTATTACTGGAGTTCTTTAAAAGCAGAAGAAATTCAGAGACAGTCAGTCACAGGAGCCAGAAGCTGGAAGTCAGTGGGAACCAGAAAAGCAGACACATGGAAAGAGAGATTGGCATGTGATGGAGGCAGAGATGCAAGTCAAAGGACCCCAGCGATTGACACAAGTCAGCCCCAGAATGCTGCTGACTACTGCGAGAAAAGAAACCATGCCTATACCATGATTTTTAGACTGCTAGCCTTCAAGACCATGAGCTAAAAAATTACTGTTGCTTAGTCAACCCACTGTAAGGTATTTGTTGTAGCAAGATGGCAAACTAAGACCCATCTCATCCTTCTTTCATATTCAGACGACAGAAATATTCTCTTTAGAGAGCCTGTAGGTTCTTCTATCTGTCCATCATTGTTATGTTTGAGTAGCCTCACCTTCCTACTCATACAATTTAGTTTGCATATATTCCTTTGAAAGAGCAAAGTTGATTAAATCCGTCATTCAAGACATACATTGTGTGACTAGCTCGGAGTAGAGCTGATTTATCACCTCCTTTATTGAAATCTTCTATTTACATAACCTAAGCTTGAATATAATACTTCAGCAGCCATCTTACGTTGATATCTAATGATTATATTGACAACTAAAGTCTCTTGTTTTTCTACCCAACACACCACGAAACCCTATCCCCTCATCCAGTCCAACAATCCACTAAAAGGGTGAATCTCCTCCAGCAATGTCACCTATAAAGTATTCTTCTTCTTTCTATATTTCCATGTGATAATGCATCTGAGTATTCAGGAATAAGGAAATGCATCTGCTTGTCTTATTTATGTAGTCAGATACCTATGGAAAGGAGTATAGGACAGTGAGAGAGATACCCAATGAGTGAGAAGTCTGTTAATAAGCAAGAAGGCAGACTTTAATGGGCCTGGCATATTAATATCAATTATAAGTTCAACATGTACTCAGCCCCAAGGGGATATGGCAGCATAGTTCAAGAATGTGAGAAGTGGAAGGGACTTCTATGATCACTCTTTTGGCGGCCTTATTTTACAGATGAGGAAACTGAACTGAGAAAAGAATACTACCCAAATTTCACACATCTTTTTTTTCTTTCTGGCCCAGGTTGATACGACCTCATACCTTGTTTACTGATTTCCCCATTTTTAGGCCCCAGTTCCAGAATAAATGAAAGGAAATTGGAAACAAAAAGAGAAGCCATGGGAGCAATCAGAAATTGTAAGTCAACAGAACTGGGAAAAGAAAGGAGAAGACACCACCATGAGCATTACCATGTGACAAAAGCCAAGGAACCGCAAAGATTGCCAACCAGCAAGAAACTATCAACTCTGGGAAGAAGCAAGCTTTCTGATCTCTGAAACCATGACTCAATAAATTCCTGTTGTTAAGCCAATTCATTGCATGGTATTTGTTTTAACAGGTGAAAACTAAAGCACTTCTTATGTTATTCTTGACCTGAAAAGAGCATCCCTCCAAGGCCAAAGTTCTTTCACAAATGGCCAACCTCTATCTTCCATGCTTCATATATCAGAACATCACAGACCCATTTGGGGGTCCCACATCTAGGATTTCATTTCAAGGTCCTCTTGGATAGCAGGAACGTGGGACACTAGCTCTTTTCCATCTCACTGGCTATTCTGCAGTCCTCCATCAGAATGGACATGGCCCTCACAATAGTATTTAGAAAGAGGGTTTTGTGATGGTTAGTGTTTTCATAGCAGTGTGAACCCATTTTGGCAACTGAGCTGAACACTGCCAGTTCCTTTAGGCAATATAGCTGAAAAAAGAGGAAGCCATGAAAAGATATACTTGAAGTGAGCACATTTGAAAGTGAAGCTACAGTAGCTTAAGATCAACCTACAGTCTGAACTTTAAAAAGGAATGCAATGAAGGCAAAGTGATACATAAAAAGAGCATGGGCTCTAGATTCCCACGGGCTACCTGGATTCTAGTCCCAGTTTAGCCACTGATTAATCTCACTACCCTCATCTGTAAAGTGGGTATGAGATCCACCCTCAGGATTACCATAAAATTAAATTCAATTAAATGACAGAAATGAAGGAAGCCCCTTCCCTAGCACATAGTAGGTCTTCTGTAAGAGTTTCCTTTTTTCTTGCAATTTCCTTCTACCCCCACTCCTAAATCTCTGGTATCTTCCATCTCACTCAGAGTTATTTCAGATATATAGGATCCTGGGCTTGCTCTGGGCCAACAGGTGCCTGACAGAAAGCAGCTCACTCATCTGGGGCCCCAAAATAATAGGATCTTTTGCCACAGACATTTGTTTCCACCCCAAAAGAATCCAGGATTATGAATTGATTTTGACATGTTGTGCCAATAGCAGGAGAAATCATAACTGAAAGTTAGGCTACCTACTCCCAATGATGGTTTCTAAGGATTTTTTATCTGGGCATCTGAGGAAACATGTGGGTATCTCTGTAAAGGTCAGTAACATATCTTTCAGCAGCTACTTGAGGTTCCCGTCCGAGTTCCTCCCACCAAAATACTGGTGCTGAGGAAGAACCAGACTAAAAAGAGGAGCCAGAAATCTTCTGGGCAATTTGGAAATTTCTACCAGGACCAGGTTTCCTTCTTCAGGAACTCCACTACAAGGAGGTTCACGAAAAGTCACAATTACTACTTAGAGCCATACTTAGCTGACTGAGCTTGTTTCACCATTTTACAAATGGGCATTGCAAAGGCCATCTAACAAAACAGGTGCAAATTTTTCAAATGAGATAATGTATGTACAACTTCTCCATGGTACCTGGCACAAAGCAGGTTCCTGCACCTACCCCAGAGAGCCATATGGTCCAGGCCCTCACTTCACTCCAGGGTTCCCTTGTCAGAGAGGCCTTCTCTGACTCTCCATAAAGAGCAGCATGCTCCCCGACCCCATACATCTTGCCGCTCTTTATTTCCTTTCCCTGATTTATTTCTCTTCAGGGCCCTTGACTTCAGCAGATATTTATGTCTAATTACTTATTGAGCCATGTGAGTAGTAGTTTTGTCTGTTTTGTTCATTGCCATATTTGCAGTGCTGTAACAGGACCTATCCCAGAGTTGGTGCTCAATAAATACTTCCTGAATGCTTGGCTATGCACTGGGAGACGAGGTCTGGCTCCACCCACTGCATGTTACAAACACAACGTTGAGCCAATTGGTTAACCTCTTTGGGCCTCACATTCTATTTCTGCAAAATAGTGATAATAATTGTTCCCCTGCTTATTTCACATAATTATCATGAGAATCATATGACACTCAGATGTCAAAGTGCTTGGTAACTGTAAAGTGCTACACAGATTTTTTTTTTTTTTAACGGGGCTGTTCTTCTCATGCCCAGCCACCTGATCTGTTGAGCCTACCCTGGATGGACCAGCATCAGCACAGTGACTGGCTGACACTTGGACTGAGTCTAGTGCCCACAGTTGGTGTGGAATGCCCACTAGCCGTCTTCATCCAGAAGCAGCCAGGAAGGGCCAGGGTTGTGAGAGGAAAGAAGGGGGGAAGATAATGGAGGGCAAAGTCTGCCTACTTCCCACAGCAAATGATGTAAACTGGCCCAGCTGTACAGCACATTGTTAGCCCTCAGTCCCTTTCCTCAACCCTTTGCCACTTCCTGCCCTGACCACTTCAACTCCTGAACTGTTCAGGATGGGAAACTATTGCTAGAAAGTGTGGAGACTGCTAGTTTCAGACAAATAATACATCTCTCGAGAACTCAATCTATAATGGAAATTGTAAACATTCCATAGAAAGGGACAAAGTGCTGATACATGCTACAACATGGAGGAATCTTGAAAACCTTTAGCTAAGTGAAAGAAGCCAGGCACAAAAGACTGCTTAATGGCATAATTCCATTTATATGAAATGTCCAGAATGGGCAAATCCATAGAGACCAAAAGTAGATAAGGGGTTGCCAGGAAATGGAGGAAGAGGGGAATTGGGAGAGACTGCTAATGTGTACAGGGTTTCTTTTTGGGGTGATGACCATGTTCTGGAATTAGATAGTGATGATGGTTGCACGACATTGTGAATATACTAAAATCCACTGAAATGTGTACTTTGAAATGGTGACTTTTATGTTGTTGAAAAAAAAAAGCCCCCAAAAACCATGCATGGAAAATTGGGAAATACAGATAATAAAATTTAATACGTAACTAAAAAAAAAAAAAAATGCTGCAGCACCACTTCTCTTAACGGTGAAAAGAAAGAACTAACTGGAGCAGCATTTTAAATTTCACAAAGTACTGTGGCATAAGTACTGAGGACTTAAGAGAGCTTTTAAAAAAATTTTAGTATACATTTATTATAATTTTAACAAGCATTTACAAAAGCACCACAAAAATGTAAAATACCTATGAATAGATCTAATTAAAGATGTACAAGATTTGTACAGTGAAAATTATAAAACTTTATTGGAGCCACCAAAGAAGATCTAAGTAATTTGAGGAACATGCAATATTTGTGTTTTGGTTTTTTTTTAGGGATTTTTTAAAAACTTTTTTTATTTATAATATAATATATATATATACAAAGCAAAGAAAGAAAAAAGCAATACTTTTCAAGGCACTCTTCAACAAGTAGTTGCAGGACACATCCCAGAGTTTGCCATGGGCTACTATACTTTTAATTCTTTTTGCTCCAGAACAATGGAAGCTAGAAGGAAAATTTTTTTTATCATCGCAATCGACTTTTTTCTTTTATGGAAAATAATGTATATACAAAAAAGCAATAAATTCCAAAGCACATAGCAACAATTAGTTGCACCACAGACCTCAGAGTTTGCTATGGGTTGCAACTCCACAATTTTAGGTCTTTACTTCTAGCTACTCCAAGACACTGGAGACCAAAAGAAACATCAGTACAATGACCCAGCAAGCATACACATTTGTTAAGCCCTATCTTCTCTGTATAACTCCACCATCACCCCCATTTTTCTCCCACTCTCCACAGTTATTTGGGCTTGCCCTTTCCAACTTTTTCATGTTGGAAGGGCTGTCAACATCATGGGGTACGGAGATGGATCTAGCCAATGCTCTGGAGAATCTGCATCCTCTAGGTTTCAGGACTTATCTGGTCCAGGGACCCATCTGGAAGCTGTAGGTCTCTGGAATGTCACTCCAGTGCATGGAAACCTTGCAGAATCTTATATATTGCCCTAGGTGAAGAGCAAATTTTTAAATAAAGGTTTTCCCTGTGTATAAAAGAAACAGACATTCACTTGGAAAGAATGGAGAATACAGAAAAGCATAAAAACTCACCTTTAAATCCACCACCAGCAGATTTGACTGCTAATGATTTGTCCATATCCTCCCAGTGGAAGTGTCCTTTTTTCTGGACACTTCTTCTAAGCACCTTGGCTCAGTGAACTGACATGGTAGGGCATTTGTTGGCCCTGTACTGGGCTCTAGAAACCCAAAAGGATACATTGTGTTTGCCCTCAAGCAGCTCACAGATTTGTTTCCTGAAGGAGTCCAATCTGATAGCTTATAGGGAATGCTACAAGAGTGATATGCAAAACCTACATTGCATGATGATAGTTTGACCAAAAGAATGGAATTGGAGGGAAAGTGATGGATTGGAGAACTGTGTATGGTGACAATTGGTGAGGACTTGCCAGACTGGAGAACAGATATGAGTTGCATTCACTTTTCCTTATTGGGTGGCAGGATTGGGTGTTGAGGACAAGGAATTTGGTTCAGGGCAGAGGATTTCCCACTGAGACCCTCATCCCCCTATCCAGGGTCAGAATGCCCCCACCCATGATGGGACTGTTCCCCTTCCACCCCTTTCCTGCCATTGCCACCCAAAGCTAGTGACTCTGATAGACTTTTGCTGGTGGCCCTATAAGCCATTCTGTACCCTCCATGAACATCATTGGGGGGGGGGTGCTTAAATACTTTATCATCACAATTGATTTTTTTCCTTCTTTTTTTGTGAACAATAACATATATAAAAAAAGAGCTATAAATTTAAAAGCATAGCAACACAATTAGTTGTAGAACATATTTCAGACTTTGACATGGGTTACGATTTCACAATTTTAGGTTTTTACTTCTAGTTGCTCTAAAATACTGGAGATTAAAAGAAATATCAATTTAATGATTCAGCATTCATATTCATTTAAGTCCTATCTTCTATGTATAATTCCACCATCACCTTTGATCTTTCCATGCCTCTCATTGGGGTTGTTTGGGCTATGGCTATTCTAAATTTTTGATATTGGAATGGTCTGTCACTAATATGGGGTAAGGAGATGGAACTATCTGATGTTCTGGAGAGGCTGGGCTAGGTTTCAGGACTTATCTGGACCAGGGACCCATCTGGAGGTTGTAGGTTTCTGGAAATACACTCTAGTGCCTGGAGCCCTTGTGGAATCTTATAAATTGCCCTAGGTGTTCTTTAGGATTGGTTTGAATGGTCCTGATTGAGGATTGACAGGTATGATAGGTAGCAAGGTCTACCTGAAGCTTGCATAAGAGCAACCTTCAGAGTAGCTTCTCAATTCTATTTGAACTCTCTCTGACTGATACTTTATTAATTACACTTCTTTTCCACCTTTGGTCAGGATGTAATTGTTGATTCCACAGTGCCAGGTCTGAATTTATCCCTGAGAGTCATCTCTCACATTGCCAGGGGTGAGAGATGACTCTCATCCATTCACCCATGGATGTAATGTCCCACATAGAGGGGAGAGCAATGTTTTTTGCAGTGTTTTGCAAAAACATTTGCAATGTTTTGCAGTGTTGGACTTAGACAGACCGAGGGCACATCTGAGCAACAACAGAGGTCCTCAAGAAGCAACTCTTACACATGCCTGTAGGTAGTCTAAGCTTCTATGCTACCTACATAAGCTTCACAAGAATAAGCCTCATGATCGAGGGCATGGCCTATTGATTTGGGTGTCCCTAAAGTTTGAGACAGTATGGGGATTTTCTGATGGTAAGGCTTAATAGTTCCATAGTCTTTCTCCCCTCCCTCAGGGGACTTTGCCAATACTTTTTGATTATCTGGTTAATAAACTCTAGGACATTTCCAGGCATTACAATAATCTATACAGGATTAAAGGACGTCTTTCTCATTCTGTGCCCCCTGTGTTTCCATAATGTTCAAATGAGCTATACAGATAGGTTAAATTAGATTATGCACTGCAGAAAAATTCAGTTCCAGATAAAATAAACCATTCTTCCATTGGTCTCAAAGAGTATGTGTGGTTCTAAAATACAGACACTGTCTTCTTTATCCCTATGTTCTGAATTACTTTAACCCCAACCTGTTCGGCTTCATTCTTAGCTCTAAATGTCAGGTTATATATATAAAACATTTCTCTCAAAATCCAGAAATAATAATCACCGTTCTGGACTTAATGTGTCTGCTCTAAAAGCTTACAGTCTAGGCCCCTGTTTTCTAATAAGCATTTTCTAAAGGTGACCGTACCATTGTTGTTTATTTTGTCTCACCAAATATCCCACATGTTCATTCACATTGTTGCATGCCTCATGACAATGTTCCTTTTTGTAGCAGCACAGCCTTCTTTCATAAGTATACACCATCGTTCACCATTCTACTTCTCCATCAGTGCACCCTTCAGCCACCTGCATTCATCGGGCATCAGGTAGAGGGCCCAAAGTCCACAGTCCATCAACATTCACAATTTTAGAAAATTTCATTGTTCCCAAGAGACAGAAAATCAATAAATACACCTTCACCAAGTAGAGATCTAAACCTACTCTTAACTCTCGTCCCTCACCCCATTATTTACCTCTGCTGTTGCTGTGGTAGTGCTGATGGCTTCCTTTTGAACATAGCTCATAGCATGCAATAGCAGTTTCCCACCTGTACCCTGGACTTAAACATTCTTTATACAAAAATCCTATCTTTGAAGTAATTCTTACAAGAACTCATTCATATTTCTAGTGTAAGTCAGTGGGACATGTAGGTCTATACACCCCCTTTCAATCTTGTTCATCTTCAATATGGTAAGATTACTTCTACGCCCATACAGTATCACCTTCACTCCTATCTATTTCCTTACATTGGAGTTCAACCTCATTAGCTAACAGTTACCCATCTCTAGCTTCTCTGTATCTCTAAGTCACCTGTATTCTATAAGTCTCTGATTATACCTTTATGCTGGTCATAAAAGTGGAATCATACAGTATCTGTCCTTTTGAGTCTGGCTAACTTCGCTCAGCATTATGTCCTTCAGACTTGTCCCTCTTGCCATGCACTTCAGGACATCATTTTGTCTTATTGCTGCATAATATTCCATCATATGTATATACCACATTTTGTTGATCCACTCGATTGTTGATGGGTATTTGGTTTGTTTCCATCTTTTGGTGATTGTGAATAATGCTGCTATGAACATTGGTGTGCAAATGTCTGTTTCATTGTTTTCAGCTCTTCCGGGTATATACCAAGTAGTGCTATTGCTGGGTCACAGGGCAACTCGAATTTAGTTTCCTAAGGAACTACCAAACAGTCTTCCATAGCGGCTGTACCATTGTACCTTCCCACCAGCAGTGCATAAGTGTCCAGTTTTCTCCACATCCTCTCCAAAATTTATAGTTTTCTGATTGTTTAGTAGCAGCATTCTTATAGGTGTGAGGTGGTATTTCATTGTAGTCTTGATCTGCATTTGTCTTATAGCCAATGAAATAAGCATCTCTTCATGTGCTTTAGAGCCATCTATATGTTCTCTTCAGAAAAATGCCTATTCATATCTTAAGTCTATTTTATAATTGGATTGTTTGCTCTTTTTTTGTTGAGTTGTATGATTTCTTTGAATTAAGGGAAATTCAACTTTTGTCTGATATGTGATTTCCAAATATGTTCTCCCATTGAGTTGGCTGCCTCTTCACCTTTTTGACAAAGTCTTTTGAGGTGCAGAAGCATTTGATTTTGAGGAGTTCCCATTTATCTATTTTTTCTTTTGTTGCTTGTGCTTTGGGTGTAAAGTTTAGGAATCTACCTCCTATTACTAAATCTTGAAGATGTTTCCCTACATTTTCTTCTAGAAGCTTTATGGTGCTAGTTCTTATATTTAGGTGTTTAATCCACTTTGAGTTAATTTATTTTTACAGTGTAAGATAGGGGTCTTCATTCTCTTGGCTATTAATATACAATTCTTTCATGCCCAATTATTGAAAAGACTATTTTTGTCCCAGTTCAGAGGATTTGGGGGCTTTGTCAAAAGTCAGTTGACCATAGATTTGGTGGTCTATTTTTGCACTCTCAATTCAATTCTATTAGTCAATGCTTCTGTCTTTGTGCAAGTACCATGCTGTTTTGACTACTGTGCTTTATAACAGGTTTTAAAGTCAAGGAGTGTTAATACTCCCACTTTGTTCTTCTTTTTTAGGATGTTTTGGTTATTCGGGGTCTCTTTTCCTTCCAGATGAATTTGGTAGTTAGCTTTTCCAAATCTTCAAAGTAGGTTGTTGGAATTTTGATTTGTGCTGTGTTGACTCTTAGATCAATTTGGGGAGAATTGACATCTTAACTATATTTAGCCTTCCTATCCATGAGCAGGGAATGTCTTTCCACCTATTTAGATCTCCTTTAATTTCTTTTAGCAATGTTATGTAGTTTTCTGTGTACAAATCCTTTACGTCCCTAGTTAAGTTCATTCCTCAGTATTTGATTCTTTTAGTTGCTATTAGGAATGGAAGTTTTCCTTAACTGTCTCCTCAGCTAGCTCATTGCTTGTGTATAAAAATGTTACTGATTTTTGCACATTAATTTTGTATCCTGCCACCTTGCTGAATTTATTAGCTCAAGTAAGTTTGCTGTAGATTTCTCAGGATCTTCCAAGTACAGTATCATGTCACCCGCAAATAATGAAGGTTTTGCTTCTTTCTTTTCAATTTGGATGGCTTTTATTTCTTTACCCTGCCTGAATGCTCTAGCTAGAATGTCTAGCACAATGTTGAGTAATAGTTGTGACAGTGGGAATTCTTGTCTTATACCTGATCTTAGGGGGAAGGCTTTCAGTCTCTCTCCATTGAGTACAATGCAGGCTTTCGGTTTTTCATATATTCCCTTGATCATATTGAGGTAGTTACATTTGATTCCTATCTTTTGAAGTGTTTTGATCAGAAAAGGATGTTGATTTTTGTTGAATGCTTTTTCATCATCAATTGAGATGATCATGTGATTTTTCCCTTTCAATTTGCTAATGTGCTGTATTACCTTAATTGATTTTCTTGTGTTGAACCGTCCTTGCATTCCTGGTATAAACCTTACTTGGTCATGGTGTATAATTCTTTCAATGTGTTGTTGGATTCGATTTGCTAATCTTTTATTGAGAATTTTTGCATCTATGTTCATTAGAGAGATTGGCCTGTAGTTTTCCTTTCTTATAGCATCTTTACCCAGTTTTGGTATTAAAATGATATTAGCTTCATAAAATGAGTAGTTAGAGTTCCTTTTTTCCTCAATTTTTTTGAAAAGTTTGAGCAGGATTGGTGTTAGTCCTTTCTGCAATGTTTTATAAAATTCCCCTGTGAAGCCATCTGGCCCTGGACTTTTCTTTGTAGGAAGATTTTTTTATGACTGATTGAATCTCTTTACTTGTGATTGCTTTGTTGAGATCTTCTATTTCTTCCTGAGTCAGTGTAGCCTGTTTGTGTGTCTCCAGGAATTTGTTCATTTCATCTAAGTTGTCTAGTTTGCTGGCATATCATTGTTCATAGTTGTGGAGAGCCGCCTCCCGGGTTGGGCCTAGTGGACACGCTGCAGCCTGCTCTAGAGTTCCCCCCACCCATCGAGTGAGCCAAGATGGCGCTCACATCCTGCTTCCGCAAATGACGCACGCGCCCACCAACCCGATCTTCCAATCACCTCTGTATACGTGGCACTAACCTATTGGGTTTGGGCACAGTATATAAGAGGTTACCCGGACAGGGTGGGTGGAGACGACCCATAGGGAGCCGTACCTGACGGCCGCATAGAGGTTGTTCCCCCGCGGGGTATTCTGTCCCGCGCGGAATTTGTAACAGAGCTTGCAAGCTTAGCTCCAGTAAAGGTCTGTGCTCACAACTGCAGCGTGTCTCGAACCCGTGTCTGTCACTTGAGTCGGTTTGTCTGCGTCTGTCTCTCTCTCCCTCCTGTTCCCTCCGCCGGCCGGGGACCAGAAGCTGAGCGAGACGGCGCCGGACACATAGTATCCTCTTATGATTTATTTCTTCAGGGTCTGTGGTAATGCACTCCTACTCAGTTCTGATTTTGCTTATTTGCATCCTCTCTCTTTTTTTCTTTGTCAGTTTTGCTAGTGGCCCATCAATTTTATTGATTTTCTCAAGGAACCAACTTTTGGTTTTATTGAGTCTTTCTATTGTTCTTTTGTTCTCCCATTCATTTATCTCTGCTTTAATCTTTGTTACTTTTCTTCTCCTATTTGCTTTGGGGTTAATTTGCTGTTCTTTCTCAAGTTCCTCCAGGTTTGCTGTTAAGTCCTTGATTTTTGCTCTTTCTTGTTTTTTAAGTATAGGCACTTAAGGCAATAAATTCCCTCTCAGCACAGCCTTTGCTGCATCCCATAAGTTCTGATAAGTTGTATTCTCATTTTCGTTCATCTCAAGATAGCTGCTGATTTCTCTAGCAATTTCTTCTTTGACCCACTGGTTCTTTAAGAGTGTGTTATTTAATCTCTGTATATTTGTGAATGTTCTCATTCCTTGGTGGTTATTGAGATCCAACTTCATCCTAATGTGATCAGAGAAAGAGCTTTGAATAATTTTAATATTTAAAAATTTATAAAGACCTGTTTTGTACCCCAGCATATGATCTATCCTGGAGAATGTTCCATGAGCACTAGAGAAGAATGTAAAACCTTGTGCTTTGGGATGCAATGACATATATATGTCTCTTAGGTCTAATTCATATATCAAGTTTTTAACTTTTGTATTTCCTTGTTGATCTTCTGTCTGGTTGTTCTATCTATAGAAGAGAGTGGTGTATTGAAATTTCCTACTATTATTGTTGAAACATCTATCACTCCCTTCAGTTTTGCCAATGTCTCTTTCATGGTTTTGGAGCTCCTTGATTGGGAGCATAAGCATCTATGATTGTTCTATCTTCTTGGTCAGTTGACCCTTTAATTAATATATAGTGTACTTCTTTGCCTCTTATGATGTCTTTAATTTAAAGTCTATTTTGTCTGATATTAATATGGCTACTCCTGTTTTCTTTTGGTTACAACTTGCATGGAAGATCTTTTTCCATCCTTTCATTTTTAATCTATTTGTATCCCTGTGTCTAAGATGAGTCTCTTATAAGCAGCATATAGCTGGATTATGTTTCTTAATCCATTCTGCCATCTATATCTTTTATTTTTTATTTATTTTTTTCCAAATGATTCCTTTTATTTATTTATTAAATATACCAAGATAAAAACACAAACATTCTTACCATATGATCATTCCATTCTACATATATAATCAGTAATTCACAGTATCATCACATAGTTGTATATTCATCATCATGATCATTTCTTAGAACATTTGCATCAATTCAGAAAAAGAAATAAAAAGAAAACAGAAAAAAATTCATACATACCATACCCCTTACCCCTCCCTTTCATTGATCACTAGCACTTCAATCTACTAAATTTACTTTAACATTTCTTCCCCCTATTCTTTTTTTTTTAACTTTTTTATTAATTAAAAAAATTAACAAACAAAACATTAAGAGATCATTCCATTCTACATATACAATCGGTAATTCTTAATATCATCACATAGTTGCATATTCATCATTTCTTAGAACATTTGCATCAATTTAGAAAAAGAAATAAAAAGACAACAGAAAAAGAAATAAAACGATAACAGAGAAAAAAAAAGATTATACATACCATACCCCTTACCCCTCGCTTTCATTTACCACTAGCATTTCAAACTAAATTTATTTTAACATTTGTTCCCCCTATTATTTATTTTTATTCCATATGTTCTACTCTTCTGCTGATACAGTAGCTAAAAGGAGCATCAGACACAAGGTTTTCACATTCACAGAGTCTCATTGTGAAAGCTATATCATTGTTCAATCATCATCAAGAAACATGGCTACTGGAACACAGCTCTACATTTTCAGGCAGTTCCCTCCAGCCTCTCCATTACATCTTGAACAACAAGGTGATATCTACTTAATGCATAAGAATAACCTCCAGGATAACCTCTCGACTCTGTTTGGAATCTCTCAGCCATTGACACTTAGTCTCATTTCACTCTTCCCCCTTTGGTCGAGAAGGTTCTCTCAATCCCTTGATGTTAATTCTCAGTTCATTCTAGAGTTTTTTCTCAGTCCCTTGATGCTGAGTCTCAGCTCATTCCAGGATCTCTGTCCCACGTTGCCAGGAAGGTTCACACCCCTGGGAGTCATGTCCCACGCAGAGAGGGGAAGGATGGTAAGTCTGCTTGCTGTGTTGGCTGGAGAGAGAGGCCACATCTGAGCAACAAAAGAGGCTCTCTTGGGGGTGACTCTTAGGCCTAAATTTTAAGTAGACTTGACCTATCCTTTGTGGGGTTAAGTTTCATGTGAACAAACCCCAAGCCTGGGGTCTCAGCCTATAGCTATGGTTGTCCACACTGCTTGTGAGAATATCAAGAATTCAACTTGGGGAATTTGAATTTCTCCCCACTCTCACCATTCCCCGAAGGGGGCTTGCAAATACTTTTCCAGTCACTAATCAAATCACTCTGGGATTCATCGGGGCATCACTCTGGACAAACCAACAAAATCTCATATGCTACCTGAGATTCCAAGTACTTATGACATTCACTCAAACTATCTACATGAGTTATATTAGGAAATGCTCCAGTCAAAATATAAATTTTTTAACAAATAAACATTTTTTGCTTTAGTCTCACACATAAGGTGACATTTTAAAGTATTAATTATCATCTATTTTCAACACCCTGCAATAATGACATTCCTTTGTTCTTCCTCAGGGAAAAACATTTCTTAAATTTGTACATTGTACATTTCACTATTATTATACACTCTAGGCATTCCTAGATTACACCATCTCGATCTTTACCATCTATCTTTCTTTCTGATTTCATTTATGTCCCCAGTCCTCCTCCCTCTATCATTCTCACATGCAGGTTCATTCAGTGTTTTAACATAATTACATTACTGTTAGGTAGTATTGTGCTGTCCATATCTGAGATTTTATATTCAGTCCTGTTGCACAATCTGTATCCCTTCAGCTCCAATCACCCAATATCTCACCCTATTTCTATCTCCTGATGGTCTCTGTTACCAAGGAAATATTCTAAGTTTATTCACTAACGTCAGTTCATGTCAGTGAGACCATACAGTATTTGTCCTTTTGTTTCTGGCTAATCACACTCAGCATAATGTCCTTAAGGTCCATTCATGTTGTTACATACTTCATAACTTTATTCTGTCTTACAGCTGCATAATATTCCATCTTACGTAAATGTCACAGTTTGTTTAGTCAACTGTCTGGTGATGGACATTTTGGCTGTTTCCATCACTTGGTAATTGTTAATAATGCTGCTATAAACATGTAAATGTCCATTTGTGTCCTTGGCCTCATGACCTTTGTGTAAGACAGCATATACATGGGTCCTGTTTTTTAAACCATTCTGCCAGACTATGTCTTTTGATTGGAGAGTTTAATCCATTAACATTCAGTGTTATTACTGTATGGATAGTACTTTCTTCTACTATTTTGCCTTCTGGATTTTATATGTCATATCTAATTTTCCTTCCTTTTACCTTTAGTCATAGTCTTCCTTTCTACACTCTTCTCCACACCTCTCTCTTCTGTCTTCATATCTGTCTCTAGTATTCCCTTTAGTATTTCTTGCAGAGCTGGTCTTTTGGTCACAAATTCTCTCAGTGATTTTTTGTCTGAAAATGTTTTCATTTCTCCCTCATTTTTGAAGGACAATTTTGCTGGATATAGAATTCTTGGTTGGCAGTTTTTCTCTTTTAATAATTTAAATATATTATCCCACTGTCTTCTCGCCTCCATGGTTTCTGCTGAGAGATCTGCGCATAGTCTTATTGGGCTTCCCTTGTATACGATGAATTGCTTTTCTCTTGCTGCTTTCAAGATCCTCTCTTTCTCTTTGACCTTGGACATTCTGATTATTAAATGTCTTGGAGTATGTCTATTTGGATCTGTTCTCTTTGGGGTATGCTGCACTTCTTGGATCTGTAATTTTAAGTCTTTCACAAGAGTTGGGAAATTTTCAGTGATAATTTCCTCCATTAGTTTTTCTCCTCCTTTTCCCTTCTCTTCTCCTTCTGGGATACCCACAACACGTATATTCGTGCACTTCATATTGTCTTTCAATTCCCTGAGTCCCTGCTCATATTTTCCCATTTTTTTCCCTATAGTTTCTGTTTCTTGTTGGATTTCAGATGTTCTGTCCTCTGGTTCATTAATCCTATGTTCTGCCTCTCGAAATCTACCATTGTAGGTTTCCATTGTTTTTTTTTTTATCTCTTCTACTGTGTCTTTCATTTCCATAAATTCTGTGATTTGTTTTTTCAGACTTTCAGTTTCTTCTTTTTGTTCCTTCCTTGCCTTTTTTATATCCTCCCTCAATTCATTGATTTGGTTTTTGATGAGGTTTTCCATTTCTGTTCGTATATTCTGAATTAGTTGTTTCAGCTCCTGTATGTCATTTGAATTGTTGGTTTGTTCCTTTGACTGGGCCATATCTTCAATTTCCTTAGTGTGATTTGTTATTTTTTGCTGGTGTCTAGGCATTTAATTACCTTAATTAGTTTATTCTGGAGATTGCTTTCACTTCTTTTATCTAGGGTTTTCTTGCTGGATGAATTTGTTGTCTATCTGTTCTTTGACATTCTGTTCAGCTTTATCTGAACCTTTAGCTTAGGTTTTGTTTAACAGAGGAGAATTTTTCAGTTCTTGTTTTCTTGTTTCTTGCCCTACTTGTGTGGCACCTTTCCCCCCCACACACTTAGGAGGGTCTGCTTAGATATTATAGACCCCAGCCAGATTTTACCAGACCAAACTGGCCTCCTATCAGGAGGAAAAAGTCACCTGCGTTGGTTTTCCCTGAGCATGAGACCCAGCAGGTTGAAAGACTTTCCTGTGAAGTCTCTGGACTCTGTTTTTCTTATCCTGCCCAGTATGTGGTGCTTGTCTGACTGCAGGTCCCACCAGCATAAGATGATGCGGTACCTTTAACTTTGGCTGGGGGTTTGTTGGAGACAGAGGAGAGGTTGTAGGCTGGTTTTAATGGCTTCAAATTACCAAGCACTGGTGTCTGAATTCCTTGATGGAGGGATTCCACCTGGGTGGGCCTTCACCCCTCCTGTGGAGAAGGCACAGTCTCCAGATAAGCCCCCAAAAGAGCTCACTTCTGCCTATGCCTGGGGCAGTTGCAGCCTGAAAAGTCCTGCCACTGTATCCAGAGGCAGTCAAGCCTTTGTAGATACACAGCCACAAAAACCTGTTTCCTTCTCCCCCCCCCCCTTTTTCTGTCTATCCTGCCCCCTTGATGCTGGGGCAAAAATGAGCAACCTCCACTTTGATCAGGTTCACCTAAGCTGGGGGCCTATTTTTAGTAGTCAGAATTTGTTAATTAGTTCCACAATTGGCGTTTGATTGTGCCCAGTCACTGCTGCTGGTAAAGTCCTTTCCTTTCCCCTCTGGGAAGCGGCCTGTGGGGGAGGGGTGCTGGCCGCCGCAGCTTTGGGAACTCACGGTTTTGGTGGGTGCTTGCAGCCAGTCCAGCTGGTCCAGACTGGGGTATGCTGTGTGTCTGGTCACTGACGTGGCCCCAGGAGCTGTTCTGTACTGTTTCTGGTTATTTAGCAGTTGTTCTGGAGGACGAACTAAAATGCGCACGTTGTTAAGCCGCCATCTTGACCCGGAACCATCTATATCTTTTAATTGTTAAGTTTAGTCCATTAACATTCAGAGTCATTACTGAAAAGGTCTTTCTTGATTCCACCATCTTATCTTTTTTATTTTATTTGTCAGATCCATCTATTCTTTTCCCTCTTTCTCTTTGTATTCTTTAAATTACCTTATTGGTACTCTTCAATTATGTGTCCTTCTCTAGATCGCCCTCTCCTGTCTTTTTTTTCCCAGCTGGCAGAACTCCTTTTAATATTTCTTATAGGGCCACTCTCTTGTTGACAAATTCTTTTAGGATTTCTTTGTCTGCAAAAGCTTTAATCTCTCCTCAATTTTAAGGGACACTTTGGTTGGGTAAAGAATTCTCAGCTTCTCTTTCAGGATCTTGAATATATCATACCACTGCCTTCTGGACTCCAGGATGCTAGTTGAGTAGTTTGATCTCAGTCCTATTTGATTTCCTTTGTATTAGTAGATTGTTTTTCTCTTGCCCCTTTCAGGATTTTCTGCTTCATTTCAACATTTGACATACTGAGTAGTATGTGCCTTGGGGAGGGCCTATTTGGATTTACTCTGTTTGGCGTTCTCTGGGTTTCTTTGACTTGTATATTTAAGTCCTTTATGAGGGTTGGGAAGTTTTCCCCCATTACATCCTCAAGTACTCTTCCTTGCCCTTTACTCCTTTCTTCTCCCTCTGGGACACCAGTGATTCTTATATTTGTATGCTTTATTTTGTCTATCATTTCTCTGCATTCCCATTCAATTTTTTCCATCTTTTTTGCCATTTACTATTTTGAGTCTTTGACGTCAATCATTCTGTCCTCTATATCATTTATTCTTTCTTCTGTCTGTTCAAATCTGGTGTAGTGTGCCTTTAGTATGTTTTTTTATTTGGTCAATAGGGTCTTTAATCTCTGTGATTTCTGCTATTTTTCTATTTATTCTTTCAAATTCCTCTTTGTGCTCTTCTACTGTCTTCCTGATCTTCTTTGTGTCATTTGCTATCCTGCTTATTTTAGTAAGTAGAGTTGTATGAACATCTTTGATTAGTTGGTCCAACGTCTGTGTCTCCTCAGATGTTTTAATCTGGTCATTAGGCAGGGCTATATTTACCTGCATTGTGATATGCTTAGTGATCTTTTGCTGTCTTCATTGCATGTAGATATCTTGATTTATTTACTTTGGGAGTTGATTTCTTTCAGTACTCTAAGGCTTTCTGTTTTTGGGATGGTTGTACAGCAGGGACTAGAGCACGGGGTGGAGTGCTCAGTAAGGTTATTTGTTTTAGGGCAGGTATGGGCACAGGTTGGGGATGTTATGCTGGTGCTTGTGAACGTGGGTGCTCAGTGGCCAGGGAGGATGTGGCTGTGTGGGTGCACCGGTCTGGGGAATATAACCCTGGTGTGCACTGGTCTAAGGCATGGGGCTCTTTGTGCACATGCATAGAGCTGTGTTAGCAGGTCAACTTTATGCCTTCATGCATTGGGGGCAGATGTGACCTGGCTATGCAGGTCTTTCCCAGAGCTGGGAAGTGAGGCTGAGGGCCCCACTCATGCGTGATTCTAGGACTGCTGTAATGTGCAATTCCCAGAGCTGAGCAATGTGATTGGGGGCACATGTGCATGTGTGGGCCTGGGAGTGCCATAAATGGATTCACTGAGCCCAGGGAGGGCAGATGAGGCTGTGTGGCACTATGGGCGGGAGGACGGGGGTGGCCTAGGTATGGAGGTCGGTGCCCGCAACTTTTCAATGCTGGTAACAGCCTGCAGGGAACAGGGAGGGGGAGGTAGTGCTTGGTAGGGGTGTAGGAGAGGTGGGTTGGGCTATACTTGCAGTGAGGATGTGGGACAGTTATGTGCACTGGGGGCTGGTGGGGTGGGGGCAACTGGAACATGGGGAATGGGAGCAGGTGACAAGGTTCGGTTCAGGTGCATGGGATGTGGGGTGAGTCGTCGGTCATGGGGCTGTGCCAGTGAGGGTAGCATACCCCAGGAATGCAGCCCAGCTTACTTTCCATGTGCACCCCGTCCATGCACCCTCACTGGCTCCACCACTCCACACCTCCACTCCAGGCTCCAGCTTTCTGCCTCTCAGTTCCTCAGCCTCTGCAACCAGAGCTGCCACATGTGGTGCAGAAGGCTCTCCTAGGTCAGCTGCACTCCTGAATTGCTGTCTCAGTCTCCTTCCTATCCCTTCTCTAACTTTTCCACGGAATAGGGCTAATCTCAATGTTTAAATTGCCATTTAGACTTTTATCACTCAAAGTAAAGTTTTGTGGACCACCCTAGGGGCTTGACAGAAATGCAGACTCTCAGGTCCCAGCCAAGGGCCTCTTAAACAGAATCTGTATTTTAACAACTTGTCAAGATGATTTGTATGAAAAATTCAAGTGTGAGCAGCAATGTTATAGATCATGTTGCTCTCCTGCCTAAAACCCTTCAACAGCTTCCCAGTGCTGTCAGACTCCTAACTATGGTCTACAAGTCCTCCCCAGTCTCCACTTCTCCAATCTTTTCAGTAATTTGATCACTCTACTTCTCATTGTTGTTCCTTCCATTCCTCCCAGTTCACTCTCACAGTGACCCTCTTGCCTCTTGCAGGGAAAGACAGTGCCTCCTCTCGTAGCACCATGGGCCTTTCCTCCAAAGCATTTGACTCTGTTTGTTGGATTATTTAACAATCGTCTGATTCATCTTGAACTCTCTCCTAAAGACTACAGCTCTCATAAGGGCAAAAACCATGTCAATATTGCTTACAATATGTTTTGATGACCTGGAAAAGTGCCTGTACAGAGGAGATGCTCAACGCTTATTGAATGAGTAAATAATTAAACAAAAGAATGAAGGTTCACACCAGACTCATCTTCATCTTTGTGCCTTTGTCCATGATGTTGCCATGACCCAGAAGGTCTTCTCTTCTACCATAAGTCCTGCCCCAGCTGCTCCAAACCACCCTCCTTCCCTCCTTTCCCAGATCGTGGCTATTGTCAGGTCCAGACACTTCGGTGCAGGAATCACAGGCTCAGTGTTTATGGCCCACACTGCCCAGAGTAGGTGCTCAGAGATCAGAGACTCATGGATTGGTTTGTTGACTCAGTAACAGCAACAATAAAGTCTGGGTGTATCTGTAGAACAAGCTTCTTTTTAAATTCCTTTCTGTAGTTCAAAGATAATCTCATCTGCCTCCATTTACTTATGATTCTCATTTTCCTAATGTAATTGCTAAAACCTTGGTTTTAATTTTCCTTTTATGTTTTCTCTTTCTTTTTAAAAATTATTCTCTCTCCGTCTCTCTCCCTTGTTTGCTTCATTTCTAGAAATAATAAATTTCTTTCTAAATTCTTTGAACTTTTCAGACTCTCCAGAAAACTCTAACTTTGGAATGCCTTCCCAATTTCCCAAAAGAAAATTATAACTCTTGGAAATCTAACTGTCAAATATATACAAAATCTGATGTGTAAATTGTGAAACTTGAGTCAAAATTCTCATGGTTCTACAACAATAGAAAATAGCCAACTTTACAGTTTAGGAGAGAAAACTGAAAAGTACTGCTATTGCAGTCCAATAATCAATGCAACCCACCTCCTCTTCTCATCCCTCCACCCCCTCCCTCACACCTTAGTCATGTGGATGCTGTCTATGGCCCAAATACATTTTAAGTAAATAGTTTTTAAGACAAAGACCTTGACAGTTGGGTTATGGCAGACTGACAAACGATGCTGGAACCAAAGCCTCCTATTTTGGGGAAACCAGGAGGTATGCTACTCAGCAGAAATCAGATTTTAAAAAAATTTATTTATTAATTAAAAAATAAAGAAACAAAATAAAACAACATACATAATCAGTAATTCACCATATCATCACTTAGTTGCATATTCATCATTTCTTAGAACATTTGCATTAATTCAGAAAAAGAAATAAAAAGACAATAGAAAAAGAAATATAACAAACACAGGAAAGAAAAAAAAAAAAGATTATACCTACCATACCCCTTACCCCTTGCTTTCATTGATCACTTGCATTTCAAACTAAATTTATTTTAGCATTTGTTCCCCCTATTATTTATTTTTATTCCATATGTTCTACTCTTCTGTTGATATAGTAGCTAAAAGGAGCATCAGACACAAGGTTTTCACAATCACACAGTCACGTTGTGACAGCTGTATCATTATTCAATTATCCTCAAGAAACATGGCTACTGGAACACAGCTCTACATTTTCAGGCAGTTCCCTCCAGCCTCTCCATTACATTTTGAATAATAAGATGATATCTACTTGATGCATAAGAATAACCTCCAGGATAACCTCTCGACTCTGTTTGGATCTCTCAGTCATTGACACTTTGTCTCATTTCCCTCTTCCCCCTTTTGGTCGAGAAGGTTTTCTCAATCCCTTGATGCTAAGTCTCAGCTTATTCTAGGATTTTTCTCAATCTCCTGATGCTGAGTCTCTGTTCATTCCAAGATCTCTGTCCCACGTTGCCAGGAAGGTTCATACCCATGGGAGTCATGTCCCACGTAGAGAGGGGTAGGGTGGTGAGACTGCTCATTGTGTTGGCTGGAGAGAGAGGCCACATCTGAGCAACAAAAGAGGCTCTCTTGGGGGTGACTCTTAGGCCTAAACTTTAAGTAGACTTGACCTATCCTTTGTGGGGCTAAGTTTCATATGAACAAACCCCAAGACTGGGGGCTCAGCTTATAGCTTTGATTGTCCACACTGCTTGTGAGAATATCAAGAATTCAACTTGGGGAAGTTGAATTTCTCCCTGTTCTCACCACTCCCCGAAGGGGGCTTTGCAGATACTTTTCCACTCACTGATCGAATTACTCTGGGATTCATCGGGCCATCACTCTGGATAAACCAGCAAAATCTCATGTCCTACCTGAGATTCCAAGTACTTATGGCGTTCAATCAAACTATCTACATAAGTTATATTAGGAAATGCACTAGTCAAAATATAAATTTTGTAACAAATAAACATTTTTTGCTTTAGTCTCACACAGAAGGTGACATTTTAAAATATTAATTACCATCTATTTTCAGTACCTTGCAATAATGACATTCCTTTGTTCTTCCTCATGCAAAAACATTTTTAAAATTGTACCTTGTACATTTCACTATTATTATACACTCCAGGCATTCCTAGATTATACCATCTCAATCTTTAACATCTATCTTTCTTTCTGATTTCATTTATGTCCCCAGCCCTCCTTCCTCTATCATTCTCATGTGCAGCTTCATTCAGTGTTTTAACATAATTGTATTACAGTTAGGTAGTATTGTGCTGTCCATTTCTGAGTTTTTGTATCCAGTCCTGTTGCACAGTCTGTATCCCTTCAGCTCCAATTACCCAATATCTTACCCTATTTCTACCTCCTGATGGTCTCTGTTACCAACGAAATATTCCAAGTTTATTCACTAATGTCAGTTCATATCAATGAGACCATACAGTATTTGTCCTTTAGTTTTTGGCTAGTCTCACTCAGCATAATGTTCTCAAGGTCCATGCATGTTGTTATATACTTCATAAGTTTATTCTGTCTTAAAGCTGCATAAAATTCCATTGTATGTATATACCACAGTTTGCTTAGCCAATTGTCTGTTGATGGACATTTTGGCTGTTTCCATCTCCTTGCAATTGTAAATAATGCTGCTGTTAACATTGGTGTGCAGATGTCCGTTTGTGTCTTTGTCCTTATGTCCTCTGAGCAGATACCCAGCAATGGTATTGCTGGGTCATATGGCAAAGAAATCAAATTTTTTGCTTCCTGATTAAAGAGGGAAAACGTCAGGGCCATCCTGCTATCAGGCTAAGCCCAGCCTTCCCAAGAGTCCCTGAAGACTGTTAAAACTACCTAAGCTGGAATAGAACCCCTAGAAGTCAAAATATTCTTTTCAGGACACACATGAAATACCTAACTAATAAATTAAAAATAATAAAAAATATAATTTTGTGCTAAATCTATTACTCTTTAATTTAAAATGCCAGTGTTGACAACGAGTGTCAGCACCCACAGTGTAAATATTAAAAGGAACTTAACATTAGGAAGATTATATTCCTTGACTACTCTCTTTTTCCTTTCAAATTGGAAAGAAGATTATCACTGTTCAGTTTTAGAGACAGAGCACCTTAGCTAAGCTGCGCTACAGAAGTATAGTTTGGGAACCAGAGCCCTAGGTCAACTCCTTAGCATATCACAAAACGTAAATGAGCCTCTAGTGCTCACCGAAGAGGCAACTACTCTTCAGCTGTTCTAAATCTGCTTTCTGGTTTTGTTAAAATAACACTGGCCTTCCCTTCTTTTAAAAATCTGAGTTCTTGGGTGGGCCACAGTGGCTCAGCAGGCAGCCTCCTTGCCTGCCGTGCCGGAGACCCGAGTTCGGTTCCCAGTGCCTGCCCATGTTAAAAAAAAAAAAAAATTTGGGTTCTTGGGCTATTTGGTGGCTAATTTGCTGGGCAGTCTGTGTAGATCCTTTACCCTCTCTGGGCTTCAATTTTCACAAAATGGACTGGAAACACCCTGAAAGTCCCTTTCAGTTCACAGAGTGACAGAAGAGCGCAGCACAGACAATGTCATCCTCTTTCCTTTAACCGCGTTAGCAGTGGACTCAGTGGAGTTCCTGGAAGTTGTGTAGCAGAATGTAAGTAAAAAGGACTAGTCAGTATCAAGAGCTGAGAGAGTTTGATGTGGGGGCACTTGGTGGTGGTGCCCCCCCAATCGGTGTGCGACTCATGACTTCTGATGCTTGGAAGGGAAAATGAAAGCAAACAAGTTACAGCCTAGTAAGTCCTGGGCACCTCCCAGGCACAGGGCAGGGACTGAAAACAATATGACTGCTGCACATGGAGGACTCTCGGGTGATGTTTATAAAACACACTGATGAGTGCTTGGATAGTGTCCCTGGGACTCCAGACCTCTGCTTGTAAAAAGTTGTGGATTCATTTTTACAATCTAAAAAGAAAACTAACTAAATAAAACCACCTAGAAAGGAAAGTCTGCCTACTAAGATTAAGTTGCCTGTAATCCTGACCTGAGTGACCTGAAACTAGGCCATGACCTTGAGGAAAAACAAAGCTTGGGCAAACCCTGGAGGTGACCCTGACCTGTGCATGTTCAAGAATCAATAACAGAAAGCTCTGAGGACACTCAATATCAGTTACCCCACTCAGGGAAGATCAGATCCTTTTTACAACATACTGAGAAGCACTGAGCAACCAGGGAGAGCATATTTTGCATGAGGCAGGATGCAAGTGCTGAGACTTCTTTCTTAGCATACTGTCATAGTCAGGTTCATGTGTCAACTTGGCCAAGTGGTGGTGGTACCTGTTCGTCTGGTTGGGTCAGTGCTGGCCTATCTGTTGTGATGAGGACATTTCACAGAATTAAATCACGATCACGTCAGCTGCATCCACAGCTGATTCCATTTGTAATCAGCCAAGGGGAGTGTCTTCTGCAATAAGTGATGGTCAATCTAATCACTGGAAGCCTTTTAAGGATGATTCAGAAGAGACAGGCTCTCTTCCTGCTTCAGCTGGTGAGCCTCTTCTATGTAGTTCATCCAGACCCTCCATCAGAATCGTCAGCTTCACAGTATGCCCTGTGGATTCTGGGTTCCCACGGTCACATGAGATACTTCTATAAATTTTATATTTGCGAGTGTTCCCTGTTGATTCTCTTTCTCTAGAGAACCTTAACTAATACAGTTGCATATGCATCATCATGATCATTTCTTAGAACATTTGCGTCAATTCAGAAAAAGAAATAAAAAGACAACAGAAAAAAAATCATACATACCATACCCTTTACCTCTCCCTTTCATCAATCACTAGCATTTCAATCTACTAAATTTATATTAACATTTGTTCCCCCTATTATTTATTTTTATTCCATATGTTTTACTAGTCTGTTGATAAGGTAGATAAAAGGAGCATCAGACACAAGGTTTTCACAATCACACAGTCACTTTGTGAAGCTATATCATTATATAACCATCTTCAAGAAACATGGCTACTGGAACACACCTCTACATTTTCAGGAAGTTCCCTCCAGCCTCTCCATTGCATCTTGACTAACAAGGTGATATTTATTTAATGCATAAGAATAACCTCAAGATAACCTCTCCACTCTGTTTGGAATATCTCAGCCATTGACACTT
This sequence comes from Tamandua tetradactyla, assembly GCF_023851605.1. Lineage (NCBI taxonomy): Eukaryota > Metazoa > Chordata > Mammalia > Pilosa > Myrmecophagidae > Tamandua > Tamandua tetradactyla. The sequence continues at coordinate 26,443,971 of NC_135336.1, read as the reverse complement.
TATTTTGTCTCACTTCGCTCTTCCCCTTTTTGGTTGAGAAGATTTTCTCAATCCCTTGATCCTGAGCCCCAGCTCATTCTAGGATTTCTGTCCCACATTGCCAGGAAGGTCCACACCCCTGGGAGTCATGTCCCACATAGAGAGGGGGAAAGTGGTGAGTTTGCTTGTTATGTTGGCTGGAGAGAGAGAGAGAGAGGCCATATCTGAGCAACAAAAGACGTTCAGATAAAGATATCTTGATCAAGAAAGGCTGATGGGTCTGGAACACCTCTGTCAGCTGGGAAGGCACACAGTTGGCATCTGCTGGTTCAAACAGCTTCCCCAGGGAGCATTTCTTTCTGCATCTCCAAAGGTCTGTCTCTGTCCACTCTGAAGCTTTTCTAAAATGGCTCCCTCTTAAAAGACTCCAATAGACAGATTATGACCCACTGAATGGGCTAAGATACATCTCCATGGAAACAACTTAATAAGAAAGATCCCAACCTACAATATTGAACCAGGACTAAAGAACATGGCTTCTCTGCAGGTACACACCACTTTCAAACCAGCACAGAAATATTCTACATCTGGATTGTGCTGGTGGTTACCTAGGTATAGACATTTATCAAGTCACTGAACAGCACACAGAATGAGTGCATTTTGAGACTTGTAAGTTACACCTCAAAAAAGTTGATTTTAAAAAAGCTCTGGGCCAAAGTCTGGGTCCTTATGACAAAAAAAATTAATTTTTTTAATAGCAAATTAAAATTTCAGAGAATTATCTAGAATTCTTGCATATGGTGATTCCAATTCTCTTTAAAAGTGACATAATTCATTTAGACCCCCAAAATGCACTTAGTTTTTCTTTACTCTTCTTTCCTATCAGGATGAAAACATGACCATAGTGCAGTGGTATGAATAATGAGTTAAAATTAGTTAATTTAATCCTTACAACCACCCTAAGCGGTAATTACTATTCTTATCCCCGACGAAGGCTGCGCACTGACTCCTTTTTCCAGGTATTTGGGCACAGCCTGGCTCACTGTGGCCGAGGAACGTTGCATCTGAGGAAAGGCCGAGACCTCAACCCGGGTCAGAACGGGAACCGGGTGCCTAGGGCCCGCGACATTCTCTCACGTGGGCGGGTCTCAGCGACCGCGGGCGTCAGGCGGCCGGTGACTGAAATCCCGTCGCCCCCACCCGGGCGCATAAAGGCGCCGCGGGGCGGTGAAGCCGCTGTGAGGCCCCACTGCTCGCAGGGAGCGCGGCTGGCCTAGTGCAAGGCGCGGGGGGCGCTTGCTTACTGCCTAGAGAGGCGGAGCGCGGGCCCCGAACCAGCGGCAAACCGACCTCGTTCCGCGCGTTCTTGGTGTGGCCGTGTCGGCCAGGAGTCTCCGCAAACCGGGTCCAGCCAGGCCACTCCCTGAACCTTGAACACCCGGCGCCCCGGGATCACCCCGTCCTCCGCGCTCTTCTACGCATGGCGACCAGGTACCGCTCCCAGCCCCGGCCCGGGTACCCACGCGCGCTCCTTTCCAAGCTGCACCAGCCTTTCCCGCAGATCCGGAGCGCGGGCGGGACGCCGACGGCCGGGCAATCGCTGTTTGTCCAGAGTTGCTTTGTTTAAAAAATAAAAAACCGAAACCCACCTTTCTCGGCCTGTCCTGAAAGTGGCCAGTTCTTCAGGATTCCCCGGTGCGCGTGCGCAGATTGGCCGCTCCAAACACGGAACCGTTCAGAAGCAGCTGCCCAGACCGTAGTTTTGAATCTATAGTTCGAGTGGAGAATGTAAACTGTAAAACTTGAGAGAAGTTTAAGGAGTAAAGGTGCCCCTGGAAGCAGTAGGTTAGAACAGTTATGTGTGAAGGTTTCAAGGTAAAAGATACTTGTCACCTCATCACCAACTCCATGTGGTGCCAGAAGGAATTATGGAAAGAAAGCAAAGACATTTGCGGGGTGGGGGAAGTACAGAGGGTTAAAAGTTAATCATCAGAAACCGGCTAAGCTTGGCCTCTTAAATCTCAGCACAGAAAGGTCTCGGAACATCTACATCTCTCAGCCCCCAAGTTCTCCCCTAGGGTGAAATTTCCAGACCAGAGAACCAGGGTGCAGAGCGCAATGGCTTGTCTGCAGACGCACAGTTAATTCTCAGCAGAGTCTGATCTAGTAGCCCAGAACTCCAGTTCCCAGGCATATATATATATATTTTTAATATGAAAACAGTTTATAAATACCCATAGTGAACCAAGAAACTCAGCATGACCAGTCCCTCGATATTGGTATGACCAATCCGTCTTCGTCATTGAATCCTCTCCAGGTGCTTGTGGAGCCCACATTATCTGCCCCACAGCAGTGCACATGGAGAAGGACTCGGAAGCTGTAGGATTTCAACTAAATCCTAAGTAAGTAGGACTTAGGTAAGTGGAGGGGAGGAAGGGCATCTTGAGAGGGGTAAGCTTGAGCTGAGATGAGAATGAGCTAGGGCTGGGCTCCTAAAAACGTTCCCCTGGCCTGTGCGGGAGGGGCTGGATGGATAGAGGGCAGATGGTGAACCGCACCTATAGGGCAATGGGGCACCGATCGGGAGTTGACTGAAGGAGGGGGCTTTTAGGAAATGCACCTGCAGGGGAACCAGCATTCTGCCAGGGGTTAAATTTGTGGAGGTTATATTAGCTGAGATTCCAAATACTGTAAAAATTGATCATTTAGATGGGAGGCAAAATGTAAATATTGCTGTTGAAGGGAAAGTTGTGGGGAGTTCAGTAAAGTTTTCTCTGGTTCTTTGTGCATACTAAATAATAATATAAATAATGCATACTGAGTGCCGGGTACTCTTCTACATGCTTTAAAACAGTTAACTCATTTACTCCTCACAACAAGCCCAGGAATCAGGTACTATTTTTATCACCGTTTTACAGTTGTGGAGGCTGTGGCAAAGAGGTTGCCCAAGATAAGTAGGTCTAGGCTGAGGCAGAGTGGTGTAATATCAGGCATCTTGTCCTAAAATCAGAAAATTCGGGTCCTAGTGCCTCTCCCCTGGTGGTTGGGTTAAGTACTTTCAGTTGAGCCTCAGTTTTGTTACCTGTGAAATGCATATTGCAATCCCTACCTACCCAGTGAGACCCTGCTGTGTGAACTGTGCACTGTGATACCAATATTTAAGTAAAGGAGGGATGCGTCCCAAATGAAAAGAGATAGTGATAGCTTGATTTGACTTGCAGAATTTACTGGGCTTGCCACTCAGAGAGAGAGACAAAATGGGATCATAATTGAAAGCATGGACTTTGGAGTCAGATGGGCCCAAGTTTGAGTCCTAGCACTGCAACTTACTAACTGTGGCCCAGGTACAAGCCACTTAACATTTCTGATTCTGCATTATCTCTGTGATGCTTAGATTATGCATATGTGAATTCCTCAAAGAACAGTTGTGAGGATTAAGTAAGAGGATGCATGTAAAGCATTTAATGCAGTGCCTGCAAGCACTCAGTGCACAAGAAAGTGTAGATAGGTCTATTATGCTTTCTAATTCTTCCTCCTCTTCACCTTCCTTTGTGTGTCTTAGTTTCTCCCCAAAGGCAGCCTCTCCAGAGCTCACCATGTGTGGGGGACTGATTGAAAGGTATGTGGCTGCCATGCTGCTGAGTGCAGCTGGAGATGCCTTGGGGTACTTCAACGGAAAATGGGAGTTCCTCCAGGATGGGGAGAAGATTCACCAGCAGCTGGCCAAGCTTGGCGGCCTGGACTCCATAGATGTGGCGAGGTGGAGAGTCAGCGATGACACAGTGATGCACCTGGCCACAGCTGAAGCCCTCGTGGAAGCTGGGAAAGTCAGGGACTTGTCTCAACTCTATTCCCTCCTGGCTAAGCATTATCAAGACTGCATGGAAGACATGGATGGCCGAGCACCAGGTGAGCTCAGCAGAGGTTCTTATAGGTGGAGAATAGAGCAAGCCCAAGGAAATCATTAAGAATGTTGAGGGACATTTGGATATCAAGAAAGGCAGTGCTCTTTGTATTTGTGATGAGAATAGAAATAATTGAAGTGTCCCAAATAAATTATGGTGACACATTTGCATGCACTTAAAATTATGCAGATGCATATTTACATCTATGGAAAAGTATTATATATTAGAAGAACCCACTGTCATTAAATGCATATTTGTATGTCTCTGTGTTGGGTATGATCTGAAAGAATATACACAGAGATGTTAAAAATTCTATCTGGTCAATGTATGTCTTTAAAGTTTCTCATTTTGTTCTTTTTGCTTACGTGTATTTTCTCAGTTTTCTGTAATGAACAAGTATAAAGAAAAAAATTTTTAAGAGGAATGGAAAGGGCCTTATGGAGACACCTCATCTGGTCCCAAGTCTGCTTGCAAGTGGTTCTTGCCCACTTTGTGAACTGGCTTTGACTGTCTGGGCCACGAGGTAACTTGGGTCACCTTTTCCTAAGCCCATCTGACCTACTTCCCCTCTGATGAAACCCCTAGCACCATCACTAGCGGGCCTCTGGTGATCCCAGGAATTGGTCCTAGGCATCCAGGAGCCTGTCTTAGTTGATCCTTTCTCAACACCTGATATCTCATCAGTTTGGCAAAGTGGCAAGTTCTCTTTATCTACCTATGCCATGAACACTGTTGTAGGTGAACTGACCAAGAAGGAAACAGTAATACCACCCTGCATTGAATATTCAGTGCCAGTCACTCATGTGTTCAGAGCTCTGCAGCAAGACAGGGAAATGGTTCATGCCTGTTTATACCACTCTCAGGTAGGGAAACCCAGGGACCAGAGGCTTACTGGTTCATTCCAGGGCACCTCCTTCTTCTGAATCCATTGCTCCTCATCTGAGCCCACTGGCATTTACTCTAGAATTTGTGGCCTTTTTCTGATATCCAGGAACTCTAATTTTTGGGTTCTTATTAGATTTTTATTTAGGCACTTGGGTTTTGGAATCCAATGGTTTGAGCTGGGCCACTAACTAGCTGGTTATATGATCTTGAACAAGTTTCTCAAACTCTGAGCCTTAGAATGTTCATTTTAAAAGAAGAAAAATATATTATTGATCTACTTTTTCAAGTTGTTGTGGTGATTAAATAATAACTGGTGAAGGTTTCAAGGTTCTCATATGAATCTACTTCTATTATTCTTATCATGTTAAGGATGATACGTAAGTGGGTGCAATGTTGGAGTGAGATTTGAGATTGAGATTAGGAGTTTGGGAGCATTCATTAATATTTTTTTCCAGTGAAGAAACTTGAAAACAGAGTTTAGTTCTTTCCTCCTACTGGAGCGTTTGCTTTGGTCACATTTACCCCCATGCTTTACCCGCTTCTTCCGCAGGTGGCGCCTCAATGCACAACGCTATGCAGCTCAAGCCAGACAAGGCCAATGGCTGGAGGATTCCCTTCAACAACCACGAGGGTGGCTGTGGGGCTGCCATGCGGGCCATGTGCATCGGTCTCAGGTTCCCTCACCAAAGCCAGCTGGACACGTTGATTAAAGTGAGCATTGAGAGTGGCCGAATGACCCACCACCACCCCACAGGCTACCTGGGGGCCCTGGCATCTGCTCTTTTTACAGCCTATGCCGTGAATGGCAAACCACCCAGGCAGTGGGGAAAAGGACTGATGGAGGTGCTGCCAGAAGCTAAAACGTACATTGTCCAATCAGGCTACTTTGTGGAGGAGAATCTTCAACACTGGTAAGTTTGTAGGTGTGTGCATATGAGCAGGTGGTTGAATCTGTATGTGCATGTGGTGCATGTAGGCCTCGGATTCAGAGATCTAGAAACTATCAGTTTTGCCTTCTGCTACATCCAGCCCTTCCCTGCCCACCTGCGAAGGAGTTCAAATTCACTCTCAGTCATGGTTACCATGATGTAGCCAAGGGACTGCCTCAGTGAGTAGAGCAGCCCCAATGCTTCCCTCTTATAGAGGTTCCTGTCCTGGGTTCCAGCTTCCCTATAGATTCCAGCTAGCCTATACTGAGAGGAATTTTCCTGCTGATCTTCTAGTTTCCCAGAACTGTTTTTTCCAAGTTGTCTTGGCACATTCATATTTTGAAATCTTCAGTTAGAATGCCTGAGAGAGAGTTTTTTTCCACCTGCTAATTAATCAGTGGGAAGACCATGTCTGCCCCTTTTTTGTGTTCCCTTCACATTCCCTTTCTTAGAATAAAAAAAGATACAGAGGCTTTCTGGTGAAGTTGCCCATGGTTGTGATATTTTCAAGTTCCCCCTTGAAAGATAAAACTTAAACATTACTCTTAACTCAGGAAACATAAACTTTTATTTCCCATCCTTTAATTTGATATATATCTTCCTTATTTAGCAGCAGGTATCAGTGCTTTGTTTATGTAGATCCTTAGCAAAAATTTACTGAACCAATGTTTTTTTTTCTTATGTTCACAATACTGACATATACATTATTACCCTCAAAATAAAACATACAGTTAAAACCTTAAATGTTATATAATAATTGAACATCAAAATGAGCTGCTACAACATACAGCTTTTAAAATATGAAATACTCTTTTATCTGCAGAATATTCACAACAATTTGCAGTTATATATTTATGTTTGCTTAACATCTAGGAAACAATTATGTTTATTCACTAGCAGTGTGGGGTCTTTTCTGTCTGACCCCTTCAGATCTACTCTCTCTACCTTGCCTTCTGGTTTATGTTTGGTTTCCACCAGTAGGAATATCAGCAAGAGATTAGAGGGTGGAGGAGAACGAATTTATTCCCTCAATGTCTTAATTTACAAAAGGTATGGAGGAAAATTACATATTGATCGTAGTTTGTCATGTGGGTTCAAATTTAATATATTTGCTACTAAAAATATTCATATAATGTTGCTTTAATCATGGATTTCATATACCACCCTCACCCCCTTTTTTGGATCATAGGACTTCTGATAAAATTGTCTAACCGCTGCCAGATAATTTATGATAAAATAGCTAAGCACTATTTTATGGAACAGCTTTAGTGACTTAGAACAAGAGAAAAAAACATATCAATTGTGGAATTATCTTCAGGAGATGAGCAATATATATATATATATATATATATATATATATATATATATATATATATACACTCCAAGTTTATAGTATCTACTTTAAAATATACACATGTGCATGCACACACACAAACACACAGTGCTCTTACCATCCATCAAATCAAGTAACTCTCTTACTAGGCCCACACCATATTTTTAGGTAACAATCGTTGCAGAAAATTTTCTTCTCATTAAAAACAAAAAAAGCCCACAATGCATAATGAAATGAAAATACAAATTTAGTTCCCCTACATCTTTAAAGTTAGCTTGCTTTCTTAGTACCAAAATGGTAGTAAGCTTTACAAAATGGTGGTAAGCTTGTGTATAGTTTTTGTTGAACTTAACCAATTAAACCTATTTTAAACATTTTCTTATTAGTGATTGAAAATAATTGAGTTATGCTATAAAATAAAGTAGGTCTTTTTCATTTGCTCTTGTTTTGTTTTTGTATGCTGTATGTGGGGTCACATTTTTTTCTTTCTCCATTTGAGTATCCCGTTATTGCAGCACCATTTGTTGAATTTTTTTGTTGTTGTTTGTTTATTTTTGTGGTTTCTTTTGTTTATTTATTTTGTGGAGTGCGTGGGCCGAAAATTGAACCAGGTCTTCCACATGGCAGGTGAAGAATCCTACCCCTGAACTACTCTCGCACCCACTTCATTTGTTTTTAAAAGACTCCTTGTAAAATTATTTGGTAAAACCACTAATAGGTACATTCCAAATTAACGTGAAGTTTTAATACTGGTCACAACTGATAAGCAACTAGGCATTATCTTCAGTTTCAACTTGGGTGAACTTAAAACTATTTTATTGAGAACCTATTATAAAACAAACAAAAAGTATTAACACAAAGTCACTGACTCCTGATTTAGAAGACAGAAGATGGTTATCATTTCTAACCATGCACACACGTCTCCATGGAGTAAAACTCAGGGAAGGAGAATCAATTGTAGACTCTGTTCCACAGGGCTTCAGTTTCTGAAGTACCAAAAAAAAGCCTTGTTTCACCTATCGGTAAGTTGCACAGAATGGAAATTAATAAAAAGTATCTTTCAGTGCATGTGAAGTAAAAGGTATATATTCTATATAAAGTCATCATAAAATAAAAATTTAACTTTAAAAAAATTAATGCATAATCACTTAAGGATTGAATTTTTCTGGGACTGCCTGATAGTTATGCTCAGCTCTTGCTGTGTTAATATCATGCATAAATATATATATAGATATGAAACTACTACAACTTTAATTTGATAGTAAATAGACAATGTGGTCCCATATCTAGGTTTATTAATAACTGATGCAAACAAACAAAAGCTTTACAAAAAATAGCCCAGATCACTTATCACTTTGAAACATTAATCTTGAAAGACATTATTACCTAAAATCCCTCTTCCCCTCCCACTGCCACGCCCTCTTCCTCTACCTCGCCCTCTTCCTCTTCCTGCAACAGTTTCTCTCTTCTTGGATTTCAGCTTAAGTTCAGCATCCGTAAGTAGTGTATCCAGAGACAAGCTGTCCAGCAGAATAAAATGTCAGATATTATTTCCTCGAATACTCAGTGTTGCCAGCTGTACACGTTCTCTGTTCTTCAGGGTCATTTTCACAGCTTTACAATGTGTCTTCATGCTGATGTCCACGTCTTTGGTGGCCCCATGGACCTGTGTGCCATTCTTCAATTTAGCTGTTACAGTTTCATGATTCAATCTCATCAAAAATCTCATGAGCTTTATCCTGACGGCGATGTCATCCTTTCTGTCTGATAGTGCACAAAGTCAAACAACCAAGGACAGACATACTGGGAATGTGGATGGTTGGAAACACTTACTCCTGGGGTCCAGAACCATCGATGATGTTTTCATAGAGTTAATTTTGATTTTGTATGAAGTTTATGTTACTAATAGGAACTTGAAGTCATCTTGCAGTGTTCCCTGTTCGCACATCAACAGTGCCTTTCTTTTGGCTTTTGACTTTATTTTTTCAATTGATGGTAGATTTTTTTCCTTTCCTACAGGTCCTACTTCCAAGACGAATGGGAAAAGTATCTAAAACTCAGAGGGATTTTAGATGGCAAGTCAGACCCTACCTTCCCGAAGCCCTTTGACGTGAAGGAGAGAGATGAGTTCTACACTTCCGTGAGCTACTCTGGCTGGGGCGGCAGCAGTGGTCACGATGCCCCGATGATTGCTTATGATGCGATCCTTGCTGCAGGGGTCTCCTGGAAGGAGCTTGCCCACCGAGCCTTCTTCCATGGTGGAGACAGCGATTCCACAGCTGCCATTGCTGGCTGCTGGTGGGGAGTTATGTATGGTTTTGAAGGAGTGAGTCCCCCCAACTATGAGAAACTAGAATATAGAAACCGGTTGGAAGAGGTGGCTAGGGCTTTATATTCCCTTGGATCAAAGGAAGATAATATAACTGCCCTTTAGGGAAATATAATGTTCATCTCTGGTGGCTTCTTCTTTCGTGGAGGAACTGCAATCTCTTTTCTGCTCTGTTTCTTTTCACTGTTTCCAAAATCAAGAGTCTTAATTTTGGAGTCAGACGGGGGACGGAGACGCTTCTGGAAGAACCATTGCGATGGCCGCCCAAGGAGAACACCAAGTTCAGTTTAAACTTGTATTGGTTGGCGATGGCGGTACTGGAAAAACTACATTTGTAAAACGTCATCTGACTGGTGAATTCGAGAAGAAGTATGTAGCCACCTTGGGCGTTGAGGTGCATCCCCTTGTGTTCCATACCAACAGAGGACCTATTAAATTCAACGTATGGGATACCGCGGGTCAGGAGAAATTTGGTGGACTGAGAGATGGCTATTACATCCAAGCCCAATGTGCCATTATAATGTTTGATGTAACATCAAGAGTTACTTACAAGAATGTGCCTAACTGGCATAGAGATCTGGTACGAGTGTGTGAAAACATCCCCATCGTGTTGTGCGGCAACAAAGTGGATATTAAGGACAGGAAAGTTAAGGCAAAATCCATTGTCTTCCACCGAAAGAAGAATCTTCAGTACTATGACATTTCTGCCAAAAGTAACTACAACTTTGAAAAGCCCTTCCTTTGGCTTGCTAGAAAACTGATTGGTGACCCTAACTTGGAGTTTGTTGCCATGCCTGCTCTTGCCCCACCAGAGGTTGTCACGGACCCAGCTTTGGCAGCACAGTATGAGCATGACTTAGAGGTTGCTCAGACAACTGCTCTGCCGGATGAGGATGATGACCTGTGAGAAAATGAAGCTGGAGCCCAGCGTCAGAAGTCTAGTTTTATAGGCAACTGTCCTGTGATGTCAGTGGTGCAGCGTGTTTGCCACTTTATTATATAGCTAAGCAGAACATGTGCTTAATCTTTGGGATGCTGAAGGAGATGAATGGGCTTCGGAGTGAATGTGGCAGTTTAAAAAAAAAAAACCTTTTTTTGGACCTGCGTATTTAGCTGTTTTGAAACACAATTGTTTCCTTTTTGAGTTTCAAATATAAGACTGCTACAGTCACATCACAAATATTCAGTGGTGAAGTCTTGCTTGTTATTGTCATTCCCATCCTTTTCGTTTAGAATCAGAATAAAGTTGTATTTCAAATATCAAAAAAAAAAAAAAAAGAAAAAAGAGTCTTAATTTTGTAATCAGGGAATTATAACAAGTCTCTTGGGAACCTTAAACTCAATATTTCCCAACTTCCTGTTCTTCCCAAATCTGTCCCTTTTCCTATAACTAGCAGTCTTTATCTCAGTTGATGGATTCAGTGTCTTCCGAGCTAGAAATCTCGTACTCTTATGTTTGAGGCTTGATTTTCATCACCTAATCTTTCACTAAGTTTTTTTTCAGTTTGTCTTGGGTTTGTTTTCCCCCCAAATTGGACTTTGAGACAAGGATTTGAGTAGAAGTGTTTTATTTGGGAGAGGATCCCAGGAAGCACTGGTAGTAGAATAGGAAAGCGAGATGGGGTGGAGTGGGGGGGGGGGGTGCGCAGGGAGCCAGGACAGGATGCATTATCACTTTGGGCAATTGGGACTCAGTCCATCTGGGTTTTCTGCATGAGGCACATGTCACAGTTGACCCACCTGCGCACAAATAATCTTGGATATTTATCCAGCATCTCCCATCTGACATATGGTCATGGGATGCTAACCTCCTGGTACTTGCAAGCCAGACATGAAAATCTAAGGTTCATGGGAACAGTGAGGGATATGGGTGGGGCCCTAACAGCATCTCCTAGACTCTTCTCCCTCCTACATATCCTTTAAATGTATGTCTTTTACTTCTTCCAAGGAGCATTAGCTGAATTTATGCAGCCAAAGCACCTCAAGTTTAGGAAGATGCTGCCCCTACCTACTCTCTGTACTTTCCTAGTCATGGCACTTGACATGTTACTTGTTTGTTATTACCCATCTGTCTGTATTCTCCACAAGGCAGAACGTAGCCAGTGCCTAGGCACAAGTAGGCACTTAATCAGTATATATTAAATGAATGTTGTTAATTAACCTCTTCTCTGGTGTTTCCAACTCCAGTCTTGCCTCTCTTATTATCCTCCAGAGTTATTGGTACAAATAACAGTTGCTCATGTTGAACTTATCATTGTTTTCTAATGGCTACAGCCCTTTCCTTGATTTTCTCAGATGCTCTTCCCTCTCCTTTTCTGCGCAATTCAAGTAGAACTTCCTAGATGAGGTTTGCCCCAATTGTGTAGGCACTTGCCCTGATTTTACAGGTAGATAATGGTGGAGGCACTCTCCTCACCTCTCCCATGGCCTTCTGTCCCTAGTCCTGTCACCATACTAATCCTGTTATGCTGTGGTTTTGTGTCTCGGGGTCAATCTCAGGCTCCTTGTGAGGGATTGTTTTCTATTCCTCCTTGTGGCCTCACTGCCTGGCCCATGGGAGACACCCAATAAATATTTACTCTAAATTCATCAAGTTGTGTTGACATTGATTGCTTCCAGCATCCGTATGACCTCTCTCTACACGATTGAAAGAGCGACCTGGCCAAAATGCAAAGCTCCAGACCTTGATGCTTTCACAATACCTATGTGCTAACTTGTGTGAGACAAACAATTGACTCTATATTTGAAGAAAGACTCCAACTAAGGCATGGGTTGTTTAATTTTTCTATACATAAAACAAGTAGGAAATTTCAAAGCCCTTTCTTGGGCTTATGGATTTGTCATTTGAAATATTAAGTTAGGACAACAAATTCTTAAGTAGGACAGCTGATCAGAATTGTAGGCTTTGAAGGTGATGGGGTACAATCCACACAACATAGTAATAATCTCCTAAATTCAAGTGTCTTAAAAGACTCCTTTGCATAAATACTTTTTTTTTTTTTTTTGCATGGGCAGGCAAAGGAATCAAACCCAGGTCTCCAACATAGCAGGTGAGAACCCTGCCTGCTGAGCTGCTGTGGCCCGCCCTGTATAAATGCTTTTGAGCAGAGTTTTAGAATAAGAGAAGACAGATTAAGAGTGTACATTTTGACATAAATTCTCCGGGGCAGAAGATTAAAATGGATGATTGTTTTAAATTCCCCATTTGATTGGAATTGACTTTTTAATGCAGAATAGTGTATGCTTTTCTGCAGCTGTAGGAGCAGAGGGATCATTTTCTTCTTGTCTTTCTGAGATTTCATTCATCAGTAGATAGGCTAGTTACAGTTTCAAGGCTGAGCACTAGAATTCTATCAATATTGCTTGACATGACAAAAGACAGAGGAGCATTTTAACAAATGGAATCTGACACATGGTCTGATGTGTACCTTCGTGACTATTTGGTGAATGGTCTGAATGTGGTGAGAAGCAATTGTGAAATGGTTTTACTTTTCTTCATAATACTCTTTTGAAGCTTCTTTTCCTGGCTTTTAACATTATCTTGAGTAGATCCCATAGTTTTCTGGTTTTGAAAATCCAATTTAGTCCATCCCAGTTCCCTTTGGCCAATTTTAAAGCTTTGATGTCTGATGGATATGGAATGATTGTAACTAAAATTAATAAATTATTTTTCAAATTGAAAACAATATCTTTAATATCATGCCTCCTTTCCCCCTACCACCAGTCAGGCCTCAGCCTAAGGGATTTAGAGGCTAGATGGGACCATGGATGTCTCTCTCATTCCTCCACCCCCTCTCCTGGGGTGCCTTGCTCCTCCCCAGCACTGCCTACAGGTTATCCACCTGCTGCCATTACTACAGACTCGCTCCCCAATTTGGCCCTGAGGACAGATCAGCTGCCCAGCAGACATCCATCCAAGAAGTCAGTTGCCACTGTTGCTTTCATGCTGGTGCCCACTGTCTCAGTAGCACCTCTTCCCTCTCCTGTCAGGACAGGAAGGAAAAAATCACAAAGCTACAATGGAGGATTTCTCCTTCAAATCCTGGCTTCTCAGCTGCGGGAGCTGGGGAAGAGGGTATAATCACAGGGTAGTTCTGTCACCTCCCAGTAAGTCCTGCAGGGATGTGTTTTCTACTGCTGGTCTCTTTACAGTGTGGTGGTAAGGAGGGAGAAGCGAGGGGAAAGGGGTTCCTTAGCATTTGTTGTTTACCCAAGAAGGGTTTTAGCCAATAATTGGAAACAACAGAAAATGCCCTTTAGTGATACTGTTCTATCTTCGGTGCAGAATCTTACTCTTTATCACAGGCACACTTCAAAAAAAGTCTGGCTCCTCTCTCTCAAACCTCAAAACCTCTTCCCCAGACCATATTCTCAGCTAGTAACCTTGTTTCCTGTTTTCCTAAGTAAACAGAAGCAATCAGAAGAGAACAGCTGTACAATATGAATAATTTTAGAGTAAGTCAGTAGAAATGATCCAATACACAGTACAAATTCATCACACTTATAGAGTTAATATATTTGTAGGGAAAAACAGAACAGCTCAAATATAACATTAGAGGGATTAATGATATTTTAAAAATCATCTACATGATAGTGCCTTATTTACTTTCTTTGTTTCATAAGATTGGTAGATATTGTCTAGAGAAGTCTTAGTGATAAATTTTTTTAAAAGATTTGCAAAATTAGCGTTGACTTCATGTGTTAGGCCTGGAGGACAGGATCCCTAACCCCAGGATGTGACCTACCCCTTGCAAATATTTCAGAAAACCTTTCCCACCCCAGTCCATGTCAGCCTGCATCTCCTTCACACTCCAACAATTGCCCTCTTGTGATAACCTCCCATTACTCAACCTCCGCCCTCCGGCAGATGCATTCTTGCAGTAAATTCCCATCATTTAATATCCACCCTCTGGCATTTACAACCTTGCATGCCTAGGGCAGTGCTTAAATTTTAATCTTACCAATAGAAAGCTGCCAACTCCTAATTTAGCTTCCTGTTTCTTAAAACTAGCCAATAAGAACCTGCTTAACCCTTGTCTCCAACTCCCTAATCCCAAACCATAAAAATCCTATCCCCTGCCATGTCCGGGCTGCCATTTCTCTCTGTTTTGAAATGCTGCCTGGGAGGCTCTGTTTCTTCCTGAAATAAAGCCTTTGCCTGAATTCCTTTGTTTTCACCTTATTCCTGGTAAATTTGCTGAGTTTACTTTTCATCATCCATCCTCCTCCTTCTTCAACCACCACATCATCCACTTACCAGAGTAAGTAAACTCACATCCTTTTTTAACAGCCATAAAACTACTGGGGTGGGGGCGGGGGGCGGGGATGAATACTTAGATGGCATCATAATCCACTCAGTTTACTGGATAAACTCCATAAAGAATGGCTGTCTGCTTAAGGGGCCAGCGGTCATTCAGATCAGGCTGGGAGACAGCCTTGCTATCATTTTATTAACTTAGGGGTTTAAGAGTTGGGAAAAGTGACATTACTGTTTCCTATCCATCTTGACTTATGGAGTAAGTGAGACCTTTTCCGTTTGTGGAAGACAGAGCATGGGAAGAGAATGTTGTCATCTTTCAGGCAGTTCACAACAGCCCATGTAATAAATGTAGAACATGGGCTCAGAGAAGTAGTGACCTGTCCTAAGTCTCACAACTAGGATGAGATGGAGCTGGGGTTTGAATCCAAGTTTGTTTGCCTCCAAAGTCTTTTTTCTGGGTGAACATCCTACCACACTCTAAGCATTGGCTATAAAGATTAGAAAATTTTTAGACAAGACCAAAATGAAACCTGGAAGTAGATGGTAATGGTAATATCCGATGCCTTCCCCTTCCCCTTCCTACAATTCTTCCTACAATTCTGTGGCAATGTCAATAGGTGTTGGTTTGAGACCCCAATTTGGTGGTAGGGGTGAGGAGTGAACATCTTCATTCCTCAGCTCCTGTTCGGCTCCTCTTCCTCTGTCTTCCTTCTGTCCCTTGGCCATCAGAGATATCCCATCTAAAGCTGGGGCCATGATCTGGATTTTTGTCTCCACGCAGCATTTGGTTGATCTGTCTTACTTACCCAGGTTCTGATCTCACCATTTGGGGCTGCAGAGTTATCATCTGTGCTATCTGAGTGATCCCATGCAAGTGCTGACGTTTCAGGGCCTCTGGGAGTGGACCCCATGGATTCTCAACTCTGACATCCAGAGAACAGGGGTCTAAAGTGGAAACAAGATCCAGGGAAGAATCCCTTGATTATAAAAATAGAGGTCTGTATCAAACCTGGGCTTCCCATCATTTTGAATGGTATGTGGATAACCCTGCCCTACTTCAGTGCCTACTGTTGGAGGTGGCACTTGTCAATCCCCTTCAGGGGTCCCAGGAAGGCTCAGTCTACAGTAGTGTCAAGAGACTGTAGTTTGGGGTAGGAGAGAAGAGAGTAAGGAGAAACAAAGAGATGAAAGGAATAGGAATGGAAAGCCACCCCTGAGCTGGTACTGGCAAGGACTCTCACCTCCTGAGCTCTTCACCTAAGACAGGGGTGGAGCTGCCCATGAGGCCTGCAGGAGCCTTACCCCACACTTATCCCCATGCTCACATGTGGAGACTGAAGTCTTCATGTCTGCTCCTGGGCAAGCTCATCCTTCTTCAACCACTCTTCACTATCCCCCGCCCCCCCCAGCCCCAGATCCCTCTGGATCCCTCCCCAAATAAAAGCATCTATGGAGAGATTTCCCCTTGGTTATGTCTTCTTAAAATAAAGCTTCTTTCTACAATGCATTTATTAAAGCTGATTTAAACAAAATAAATATCAGTATGAGTAGTGCATAGATATGGCAGGAAGAGGGAAAGTGGAGTCTGAATGAATCACATTTGAGAAAAAGTGCCTTGAGCTAATAAATGACTCTGCAGTGGGATGATTTCCACTGTAGGGTACTCTAATGGAGACGTCATTTGGGGTGAGGTGGGCTTCCTGGTATCTACACCAGCACTGAATCAAGGAGCCCCGGAGGAAGGTACTTGGAAAGTGTGCACTTTCTCACTGTTGCAGAAGCATAGTAATTTCTATGTAATTAGGCCCAAGAAAAGGCATGCTCTGTGATATTTTGCAGAGGTTTGCTGTCTGCTATCAGCCTACTATTTACCCTGTGGAGCCTCAGATTACTGTGGGCTAATGTGAGTTGGGACTGATAATGCCTACTTTGCAAAGCTGTGGTAAGGGTGATTCTAGGTAACCCACATGTTAGTATAGTGGACAAGAACAGGGTTACTGGTGCCATTCTTCCCAGCACTGCCACTTTCTAGCCGTGTAGTCTTGGGTGAGTTTTTTCACCTCTCTCTGTCTCTGTTTCCACATGTGTAAAATGGGGCTAATGACAGTACCTGCTGCAAGACTGTTGTATGGATTACATGGTTAGTGTATGTAGAGCACCAAGGACAGTGCCTGGCATAGTCAACACTAAATAAGCATATGAAATTCATTATCTAAAGCCATAGACGAAAACAAAACAAATAATAATAAAAACCCCATAGACGTCAGGCTAAAAGGCAATACTGTCCAAAGCATTCCACCGCTGGAGGAAGTTAACTACCATCCACACACCCAGCAGTCAGTCTGGTTATGAGTTGCAGCCACTTCAGTTGCCCATTTCCTTCTACTGTAAAGATTAAAACATTGACCTGGGGACAAAGTACAAGATGTTTAATGGTAACTAACACGAGGAGGTTATGACCATTCGGTAATGTTTAAGTTACAGGCCCATCTCCTGATAAGATCGTTCCCCAAATTGGGATTTCATCTCCAGGGAGCTGTTCCAAACTTTAGCCCCCAAGGGTTCTAAGGTGTCGGTTAGGACATTATATGAAGGAGATTTCATGTAATGCAGCTTCTGCCCCAGCTTCTATAAGGGAGATGTCTGTAAACTAAAGCAATGGAGACCTTCTGTAAATAAAATATGAGTCAGTGTTAGTTGTTAATTCTTTTCCCTGTCTCCAAGGAAATACCTATGCACTTATGTGGCATTTTCCAGCATAAGCACTTTTTTTTTTAGAGCAAGTGGGTAAGTTTATTAAGTACACATGCAGAGAAAAGGAGCATGCAAGAGTGCAAGGGCACTCTTGCAAGTAAAGAAAGATGGAGGGTGAGAGGCCAGTAAACTTCTTTTTGAATAAAACTTAATTAAGATTCAATTTCTTACATGGGGCTAACTACATTTTCTATTTCTTCTTGTAACAGCTTTGGTAAATTGTGTTTTTTTCAAGGAATTTTTCCATTTTAAAAATATTGGCATAAAGTTTCATAATAGTCTATTATTACTCTTTTAGTGTTTGCAGTGTTGTTTCCCTTTTTGTTCCTGATATCAATAATTTGTATTTCCTCTCGTTTTAGTTTCCTTGGTTGTTGAAGCAAATACCATGCAATGAGTTGGCTTAAACAATGGAAATGTAATGTCTCATAGTTTTCAGGCCTGATCAAGGCATCATCAAGCTTCTCCCCAAAAGCTGTGGCATTCCGGAGCTGGCTGCCAGTGATCCTTGGTCCTGGGTCCCTCTGTCACAGCATAAGCACTTTTAGACCAAGAATAAAGAAAGGGTCTTTGACCCATTCACTTAATGGCAAAGATGTTCACACAGTTATTGCAATGTCATTGTAATAGGCTTACTTTTCATAAAAGTAAGATATACTGCTAACATTTGTTTTTCAACAGGACTACATCATTGTTCTGTTCTTTTCCTTAACTGGAACCAGAACTTAAGTGGTACTTGCTTCCGGTTTTGTTTTTGCCACAGGCCCCACCCAACCCTATTGCTGCATAAGCGGCAATATCCAATTCAGGAGTTTGCTCTGCTATTAAAGTATCTAGAGACTGGATCTATTTTATAGCTATTTTTGATTGTTAGACTGCTCACTCAATCTGTGTCCCAATACCAGTGAGCCCCCCTTTTAAAATCAATCTATATAAAGCTCAAGATATTTGAGCTAGGAGGGGTATAAAGGGTCTCCAGGAATTCAATAAACCTAAAAAGCCTTACAGTGCTTTACAGTGCGGGGAGTTGGACACATTCATACTTTCCTATAACTGCTGCTGGAACAATCTTTGTTATCTAATCAAACCACCCCTAGGAATTTTATAGACTTTCCAGGCCCTCAGATCTTGGCATCGTTGATGGCCCATCCTCATATAAAAGGCGCGGTCATTATTAGGGTCGCCATTTCTAAAGATGCAATACTATCCAAAGTAAGCATAATGTATCAATACAATGAAACACGGCCACATTTGGTGGTTTTTTCCACTTAGATAGATCATTCTGTGACAGATGGTGGGGCTATGTAGGTATTCTTATAACCAAACCTGCAAAGTTCATTGCCCATATAAACGCAACTTTAACTTAGCAATCTTCAACTAGTGGGATACTGAAAAAAGCATCGGCCAAGTATAATATATACTGGAACTCTCTTGTTTGGGTGGCTATGTTATTGAGAAACTGCTGCAAGAAAAGGAGGAACAATCTTATGTAATTTTCTATAGTTAACTGTCATTCTTCAACTATCATGAGGTTTTCTTACTGGCTATACAGGACTATTAAACGAGCTCTGTTCCGGTTGTATGATCCCCACTCTGGCCATTTCTTGCAATGCCTCACTGATTTCAGCATGAACATCCCTGAGGTGATATTGTTTGGTATGGTGACCCTCTTGAGTGGAGAAGGGTACACTGGGGACCAATGAGCAGCAACCCATATAATTGATTTCACCATGTGGATGCGAAGGCAAAATTCATGATGGTGATGTTAAGATCTGCGTCTTATACCACATCCACCCTTAATATATATTCAGGAGTAGGAGAAATACATACAATATAATTTTGGGGGGTGAGATGCCCAATTTGAAATATTGGAGTACTTTGCATACTTGTATGGCTTTTCCCCCATATCCTCTATCACCTTTAAGGGCTGTGGTAGTTTGAAGCTGTTGTATACCCCAGAAAAGGCCATGTTCTTTTAAGCCATTTCTATGGGGCAGACCTTTTGAGGGTAGGACTTTTTGAATAGGTTATTTCAGGTGAAATGAGACCCATCCAATTCAAGGTGGGTCTTAATTCTTTCCTGGAGTCCTTTATGAGAGGACAAAAGGCAGAAAAAGCTGAGAGAGCTCAGAGGGAGAAGCATCCAGAGAGCTTAGATAAAAAAACGTCCTGGGAGAAGCAAGCAAGAACCCACAGAAACTGAAAGAACCAGAATCCAAAGTAACAAAACCCAGGAATGCACAGCAGACGCCGTCCATGTGCCTTCTCATGTGACAAAGGAGCCCCGGATGCCGTCAGCCTTTCTTCAGAGAAGGTATTGGTCTGTTGAAGCCTTAACTGGGACATTTTCATGGCCGTAGAACCCTAAATTTGTAAGATAATAAATTTCCATTGTAAAAGCCAACCCAGTTCTAGTATATTGCATTCTGGCAGCTTTAGCAAACCAAAACAGGGACCCAATAAATCTCTGGGGATTCCCCTAGATGAGTGTGCACTCTGCTCCAGTGGAATAAGTGCCAGTGGTTTGTTGGCGAGCAGTGGATAAACGAGCTCTATGTGAGGCCTCTGAGCACCTGTTGTCGTCTGTATTTGCCAGCAACCATGGCACTTATTCTAGCCTTCAGGGGTAGGGGATATCCACCCCCTTATACCACACTTACTTCCCTCAGGGGGTGCTGTGGGAGGGATAACTGTTGGCACAGATTTAGACATAGACGCTGATAGTTTTTCTCCTTAGGCAGCTTTTGTTAAGAGTCCAACTAAATAGCACTAGGTTATCTGTTTTGTTTTTTTTTTTTAATTGGGATGCCTGTGGCAATTAAATCATCCCATAAATGTTTATGGGTTACATGTACAGGGCCCCTCTGCCCCTTCCCTTGTGAGATCTCTTTCAACCATGTTCTTCCTGTTTCTCCCAAGTCTGCTATTGCCTGTGCCACCTGCTGAGTGGTCTGGCTGACTAGCGGGCTTATAGAGCTACTAATGTCCCCTGTCGGGCTGGAGACATGTTTTGGAGGATTTTATCTTTCATACCGGCCTGAACAGCTCATCATAAGGTCCATGAAAGTGTCCAGCATATGCTGCATGCCTCATTCCTAGTTCTCTGACTTTATTTTGTAATTCTTCCATAGATGACCATCTGCCTATTGTGGATGGCATATTCCCCTCATTAGGCCAAGCCAGATTTGCAGCTAAAAGGTCTCACAGTAATCTATTTTGAAAGCCATCAGGTCTTTGCTGTGCCTGGTAAAGACACTGACAGAGAGAAGGATGTGTAATTAAGCCAGCTATTTTTTCCATTTCTACTCCTGAAAATATAACACAGTCTCCCCCTACATCCCATAAACTTTAGTAACCAAGTGGTTATGTTTTCTTGACCCTTTTGTTTAAACTTTTCTGTTGATTCTTCTAATCCTATGGGGGTAAACTCCCTCATTACTGTTTGCTTCTGACCAAGGATCTCTTCTCAACGATCATCGGGCTCCCAGGTTGCTTTCATTTTTGTAGTTATTAATAGCCCTGCTTATTTAGGCTTGTCTTCAATTTCAATGCCCTCCTCCCTTCTTCCTCCCCGGCCCTCTCCTAGAGATTCTTTACCTTCGATTCTGTCACCGTGACATCCTTCATCTATGTGTTTTCACTTCACATGCCATTGCTTCTAGAGCGAAAACTTCTTCTAATCTCCTTACTTTCTCTTCTGCTTTTAACTGGGCTGCGGTAGTATATTCTAACTGCCGACAGCAAAAGTCATGCAGTGGCTTCTTTTTCTTGCGGTGCCCATCCCCACTCCACCTCCATTCAAGTTCTCCTTTAGGACAAATAATGCTTAAGTTGACATTTTCAGGGTGTCCTGTACTCACGCATTGGGCTGAAATGTCCTAAGAAAAACAGGCCACCTCCTCCCACGTACTGGAAGTTGGCCACCGAGGATTTCCCCTGGGGATTCCGGTTTCCCTCAGCTTGTGTCGTTTCTGGTCTTCTGGATGACTTTTCAGTCATCTGGTCATGGGAACCCACAATATAGGTTCTGCCAAAGTTTGATGGGCACTTAAGACTGAAAAACGAAGGGGCCACTCTATATAGAAAAATAGTAACAGTTTACTAGGGAGCTTATAAACCACGAAGTCTTCCTGGGCGGCCACAGGCATTTAGAGTCGCTCTCTGCGCTGCCGTGTGGGTTCCAGGGGTTATATGGAGTATGAACAAGGAAGACACAGAGCCAAGTCAGTATTTGCAAGGTCATAGGCATGTTTCTTTGAAGGGACTGACATGTAGCAGCAGTAGTCTATTACAGATGGCTATTGTGTTTAGGAATGTGGACGTGTGCTTTAAGATGCACCTACGGGGAGGATTTCTTTTTGCCTTACCTAGGCATTTATGACTTCTCTGGTTTATGGTCTCACAAACACCTGTGACTACATGGATGTACCTTGAAGACATCATGTCACATGAAATAAGCCCAGCATAAAAAGACAAATATTATATTATCTCATTGATATGAAATAATTAGAATAAGCAAATTCGTGAAGTCGGAAACTAGAACACAGGTTATCAAGGGCCAGGATATGGGTAGGGAATGGGGAATTTAAATCGTGCAGTTTCTATTTGAGATGATGGAAGTGTTTTAGTTTAGATGGTGGGGATGGCAAGCAACATTACAAAAGCAGTTAACAGCACTGAATTATAGATTTGAATGTGATTAAAAGGTGGGAATTTTTTTATTATATTTATGTTACTAGGATACAAATTTTAAAAACTGAAAATCACAAGACTGTACAACACAGTGAACCCTATCGTAAAAAGGGCCTATAGTTAATAGTACAATTATAAAAATGTTCTCAAGAATTGTAATAAATACACCACCTCATGCAAGATGTTATTAATAGGGCAATATATGGGAACGATGCATTCTATGCATGATTTTTATGTAAACCTACAACTTCTCTAATTTAAAAAGGGGAAAGAGGGAAACAACAAAAAGAATGAACCCTGATGTAAACTATGGACTATAGTATAGTCAATAATATAATAATATTGGTTCATCAGTTGTAACAAAAGTATTACACTGATGTAAAATGTTAATAAGAGAGAAAATTGTATGTGAGGGGGCAGTATGCGGGAACTCTATTTTGAATGATGTGCCTGGAAACTTACAACTACTGTAATTAAAAAAAAAATTTAATCCAGTCCCCCTGCTCCCTCCTCCACAAAAAGAGATACATCCATTGCCTGGAATAGTACATGGCATATGGTAAGCATTCAGACAAAAAGGTAGATGAAGATATGTTGACATATGGTATCTATACATTGTTACTATAGTTCTACTTAATGTTATGTAGTGTCTTCTTACCCTCAACCTGTCATGAAATGTGACACCCTGGGAAATCCCCAGATGGATTACTTCCAGGCAGTTATGTCTCTACTTGGGAAACTTTTGATACAACCCAGAGGACTACAGGGTTTTCTTTCCCTTTAAACTGCCTTATTGTATTCCTTCATGGAACTGCACACCTGATGATAAGCCCTTTAGGTTCATAAATAATGTTACTTAGATGTTAGGAAATCTCAGGAAGCAAACATTAAATCAAAGAATTTTAGAATAAGCTATCATTTGAAAGCTCTAAACTATTTTCAGCCTCTGTCAACACTTGGAGGTGAGGAGTCCCCTATGGGGCACACAGCTTTCCTGTTCAGGGAACATCACAAGCGGCCTTTTGTCTTGGGAAATATTAAGCAGGTCTCTCTACCTTGTCTTCTTGGGAAAAACGATATGGACAGTTTTAAAATGAAAGCCAAAATTGTGTGGTTTGGGGTGCAAAGGGTATGAAATGTTCTCCCTCAGTATAAGAATTCAGACTGTCCTATGTACATTATAGCTTGTTGTGAGAAGGAGTGCATATATGTGCACATGTGTGTGTACACACACATGTGTACACATGGAGACTTCCTAAAAATTGAGTAGAATGGAGTTTGAACCATTTTGCTTTTGGGCACTAAAATTTCAAGAGACTTTCTACTTAAGGGATTCTAAGAAAGCCTTAATAAAAGAATGAGGTAGCTCCAGAGTATTTTGCTTAATGTGGAAGGCAAGGTATAGGAGCATTTGTGTAGTGGGTCAGCATGTGCACAAATAATTTTTTAAAAGTGAGCTATAATATCTCTGGAAGGATATGCAAGAAAATGGTAACCATGACTGTCTCCCACAGAGAACTCAGACATTGGTGGTGTGTGTGTGTAATGGTGATTTGTTTTTCACCATACACTTTTGTACTTTCTAAATTTCTTGACCTTTTTCATGTAGAACTATTAAAAAAAAAGCACTTTAAAAATTGGATGTGACCTCATTTTGCAGTCATAAACTGTAAATCTCAGAATTATAATTTCCTAAGATTAGTTTATACCCTTACCTCCCCCTATCCCCCAGTCACATACCCACTAAAGGCAGCCATGTACCATTGCTCACACCATGCATACAGACACACAAATGGAAAATTCACTTGTGGAAGTATAAGCTAAGGACCCTGAAAGCAAGTGAGAAAGCTGGGAATCTAAGGTGGAAACAGGCAGATAAAGAAGGCTGAAAGGTGTTCAATGGATTCCACTGATGGTGGCTGTGGTAGTTTGAAGCTGTTATGTATCCCAGAAAAGATCATGTTCTTTTAATCCATTACTTGTGGGTGTAGACTTATTGTAGGTGAGACTTTTGGTAAGGTTATTTCAATTGAGATATGACTAACCTGATTCAAAGAGGGTCTTAATCCTCTTACTGAAGTCCTTTATGAGAGGAGAAAACATATACAGAAGCTACAAGAGATGAAATTAAGGGAAACTCACAGAGAATAGCCTCAGAGAAGCAGGTAGAAGACCCACAACAAAGAAGAAGCCACTGAAGCCTAAAACCTGAAGCAACGAAACCTGTGAAGAAGGACCAGCAGACATCACTATGTGCCAGGCTATCTGACTGAGGAGCCAAAGCTTGCTGGAGACAGGTCTTCAGTGAAGATATTGTCCAGTTGATGCCTTAATTGGGACATTTCAGGGTCTTAGAGCTGTAAATTTGTAAGCTAATAAATCCCCATTGTAAAAGCCAATCCATTTCCGGTATATTACATTCCTGCAGCTTTACCAAACCAAAACAGTGGCCTACAGGTCTTCCCTTCCCCTCCCCTCCCTTCCCTTCCCTTCTCCCCTCTCTTTTTTTCTTTTTTCTTTTTCTTTTTTTGCATGGACAGGAACTGGAAAATGAACCCAGGTTTCCAGCACGGCAGGCGAGAACTCTGCCTGCTGAGACACTGTGGCCTACCCTCTCTTTCTTTTAAAGCAAAATTTAGTGAGTGCTTATTATATGCTAGGCATATGATATATTCTAGGTACTGGTCAGAAAACAGAGCAATAAGCAATGAATACTGAACCTGGAGTCCTTGGTCACTTGCTTATCTTCCTTTATACTGAGATCCTGGAGTGAGGAGGGGGCAGATTGGGAGCTATCTTAATCCACTTTCAAATAGGTGACTAAGAGCTATCTCAAGATTGGGTCCATTTCCCGCTGTCCTCTCTACACAAGTTTGACCCAGCAGCCTGCCCTACCATATAAATGATGCCTTCCCTTAGCAAATATGTATTGAGCACTGACCTGCAGCGCAGCGGGTACTGTGCTGGGTTTGGGGGATACCTCAGTGAACAAAATGGACCAAGATTCCTGCCCTCCTGAGAGTGACATTCTCACTGGGCGCAATGGACAATAGACACTGAATATACATTGGCATTCCCTCAGTGTTCTCCTGGGAGAAGCATATCTGTCCTCACCTTCTGATAGGCATAATCTCACTTTTTGAGAGGATCTTACTCCTTAGTATCCCAGGCCCCTGGCCTTTCTGAGTTTCCATTTCTTCACTGGTAAATGGAAATGGCTATTGTTAGAATTAACAAAAGACTAGTGGCTCTAGCATGCCTAAAAAGGCCTGAGAGCCTGTTTGAACTTCAGAGTCCTGGGGCGCAGCCCCACGGAGTCTCCTTCAGTGGGTCTGGGTTGGGTGCAGCAATCTGCCTGAGTCCTCTAGAAGATTCCGGGATAGGTGTTTCTAGAGCCCCATTTGGAGAGCACTGTACTGGATGTTGCATGTAAAGGAGAATGTGCTTTCGAAACGTCAGCCGTGTTAGTGACAAACAGAAGGGCCTCCAGGATTAACTGGCTCAGCACACTAGCTCTGGCCATGGTGTGGGAGGCCATGAAAAGGTACTGCTCAGATTTCCTACTGGGGGAGCATGATTGACTAGTGACCCCACTGCTGCCCTTCTGGATCCACCATGCTTTTGTGCTAATGCTGCCCCCAGCTAAGTAAGGACTGAGGCAGGACCATTCCTACTAGACAAGGGACCCCTTTAACAGGTGACTTTGGTTTGAAGACTCCCCATCAGCCTGGCCAAAATTTTCTAGAAACTGTGCTGCAGCCCAGTAGTCTTCCTACATTATCCTTCCTGCTTCTCCCATCTCCTTCACAGGCATGAGGCCATCCAAAGGCTCTCCCTGCCATCTTCAGCCACACTTAATTCTTCACAAGTGTGACCCCATAAAATCTTTTGCACATTTAGTCCCACCTCAGTGTCTCCTTCTCCAAGGACCCAAACTAATACAGCCAGCTGGGCCTCTCACATCAGAACAACCTACAGTAGTGACCTCTGCTGTACCCACTATTGCCACATTCCTCCCTGGTGGCAGCAGCAGCTTGTGCACAAGGGAAAGTGAGGATTGTTCTGGTGAGCTCAAGGTCCAATCAGTGTGAAAACCTTGTGTCTGATGCTCCTTTTATCTATGGTATGGACAGATGAGCAAAAAATAGGGATAAGAAATAAACAAATAATAGGGGGAACAAAGGTTAAAATAAATTGAGTAGATTGAAATATTAGTGGTCAATGAGAGGCATGGGTAAAGGGTATGGCATGTATGAGTTTTTCCTTTTTTCTCTCTTTTGCTGGAGAGATGCAAATGTTCAAAAAACAATGATCATGGTGATGAATACACAACTATGAGATGATGTTGTGAGTCATTGATTGCAACCATGTCAAGAACGTTTGTATGTCAAGAATGTTTGTATGTTTGTTTGTTGTTCATAATAAAAATATTTTTTTTCAAAAAGATCCGATCAAAACATTTTATCCTTGTTTTCAGCAGGCCTGGAGTAGCACAATCATGTTGGCATGGTGCCAATGCCTCTTTGCGGGTTGTTGCTACATAGCGTAGTGGTTCCGAGCATGGTATGGACTTTACAGACAGGTTATCCTACTTCAGATCTCGGCTCTGCAAGACCGTATGCCAGTTGCCCAACCTTTCTATGCCCTAACAGCTCTGTGTCAAAGAGATGAAAATAGTTCTTAACCTCACCGCATCATTGTCCAGAAAGGACAATCCTAGTCATGCTGATGGGTCTGCTGTCTGGTGGCAGGTGTCACAATTTAGGGAGTGCCATGCTCCCGTCCCCCCGGCCCTGTGATTCCTGCACTCCTTTGGGTAAAGAGGTCACACGGTACAGTGGAAATTCCCTGGTTCCTGGTGCAGCTCTGCCGCTTTCAGAAACAGGATCTCTGCAGGTCATTTGCTTCCTCTGATCCTAAATTATGAATTTAGGAGGTTGACCATCCCTTCTTAGAGGCTGGACTTTACTTCTAGCTGTGAGATTCTACGAAAGGACAGTATGCTCCAGAAGCAAACTTTAGCTTCTTCCATTCTGCCCCTTAAACATACACTAAACATGTATTATTAGATTAGCTCTATGCTAGGCACTGGGGACGCAAAAATGAAAAAAAAGAATTTTTTTCTTTTTGCCTTCAAGGAGCTCAGAGTCTTTCTAGGAGATAAAAACACCCTTAAATTCCAAAACAATGAGGATTCTGTGAACACCCAGAGATGAAAGACCTCTGCCTTGATGATCACCAACATTTTACACTAGGAAGTGGGAGAGGTACAGGACATAGTTTCCTGATCATGTTTGACTTAGAGAGGAAGCACAATGTGTTTAAATATACCCTTTTTTTTTATTACGAGTATTTATTTTCATTTAGACGAAGAAAGCGAAAACTTTGGAGGTTAAACAAATAGTGAGAGTTTCTTTTGTTTTGCAGGTCATGAGGCCAGTTAATGATTAGTGAGACCCAGGTCAGTGTTCAGTGCCCAGGACGGAGGGACTTCGTATAAGTTCTCTTTGGCATTAAGGGTCTGCTTCAACCCAGCTCAACGATGCTCAGAGACCTCTGGGAGAGGTGCTTCTGGTTTGGGGGACTTGTGTTGTGGCTCAGCGTTGGAAGTTCAGGTAGGTCAGGGGCTTGGGCCTTGTGTGGAACTTATTTCAGTCGGTCAATAATTCCATTTCTCAAACCATAACTTTTAAGAGGTCCCCTAAAATCCTTTTGCTTCTACTGAGCTGAATTTAAACAGGGAAATAAAACTTCTGCAATCACTAGGTGAATGATGATAACTAGGACACGTTCTCAGGCTACAAAAGTTCAACTTCTCCTCATGGTTTGATTCATTTTTCTAAATTTTAATGGCACAATTTCCATCTTGCACAAGCCAGGGTAACTAATAAGTAAATGAAATTTGATTCATTCCAAAATATGATTCATTTTTCTTCTAGAAATATCCACTGTTCTAAGTTATATTTAATTTTAAAATTTAGTCTCCAAACTATTAAAAGTTATGTCATTGAGATTGTCGCATGGGCTTTCTAGTCCTGCTGACCCAACTCAGATCAAGTTTGTTGTCCCTCCTGGCTGCATTACATAACCAATTGCTGCTTACCACAGATCCCCAGTGAGAACCATTTCTTTCAAATGCCATTTGCATTGTGTCTTCCCCTAGTAAAATACCTGCCGACTGTACCCTACTCGCGAAATATAGCAAATCTAAACGCCCAGGTGGTGTTAAGGTCTTCCGGCTATTGAAGACTCTCTGTAGCCTCAGAGAGGGCCCTTCTGTCTGCTTCTAATAGAAGACTGCTGTTCTGTCATCTTCAGAAGGTGTGTAGTTCTCATTTCCCAAGTTTGGAATGTGTCATTCTTTCTGCCCAGAGTTGATCATACTATTTTTTGGTTAATCTTTATTTTTCACGTTTTCCAGGAAGGTGTTCACGGTTCCTATCTCCCTCTCAACACTTCATTCCTCAACTCAGCATCCCCTCCCTGCTCCAAAGTTCAACTTGCATAAGGGTATTCACTGCCAGGCTCTGTTTCTTTTTAGCCATAGGACTTTGAGTAATTCTTCTTTGTGGTTGAAGATAATCCCTACCTTCTAGGAACACTGTAAGGATTAAGTGAGGTAATCTGTACAGTGTCTGACATTTTGCAGTTGCTCATTCAATGGTGATTTTATCATTAGTGAATGGTGATGGGCTGTTGGAAGTGGTGGGAACAGGACTGCTGTGAGTCTCTTTGGAGAGAAGATGGGAGGTGACCCTAAAGTTTCCTAGGGGAAGAACTGCGGGTGCTGTGCAGAGAAGTGTACTTGGCAGACAGTTTTGTTCCTGTTTATCAGCTCTAGGCCTGTCTGGGGGCAAGAAGGCATTAGTTGTCTTTAGCTGGAGCTTGAGAGGTGAGAGGAGAAATAGCAAATTGCCTCCAGACCCTTTCATCAAGTCTGGGCCTTGGGCACAGGGCCAAATGAATTCCAAAACACTTGAACAAAGTGAACAAGGTAGCGGGGTTGGGGTCAGAGCAAAAGCTGATCTAATCCCAAATACACATGTGAGAAACTTTCTAGATGCCCTGGGTGGGAAGTGAGTTTAGCCCTCTACCACCAGCAAAGGTCATCGCTGGCAAACAGGGCCCCAGTAATTCCTTCTCTTGTTCCCCTGTGTTGTCTCTCTTTTTTTTTTAAGACACATTTTTAATATAAAAACAAATGAACAATATTTTATATATTTCCTTTTCTTCAAAAAAAATCTAAAACAAGGGATTACTTCAAATTTCCATAATAGTTCAACACTGCAAATTGAAAAAAGAACTATTTAGAAAACATCTGAACTTTCTTCCAAATGAAGTCGACTTCCACTTGATTGCAGAATTCAGGATTTCTCAGATGACAATACAGAGTCAAAAGCAGTCAATAAAACTTTACAAATGGCTTGTGCTTGTTCCAGGCTGTTGCACTGATAAACCCACAGGCTGTATTCTTCATTGCTTGCATCTGTGGTTTTCAGAGCAAGTAAGCTTTTCCCTGCCCCCAGACCATCATCACAGCACATCATCCGAATGATCAAATACAGAGCATGCCTATGCAGAACATCATACTGATCTGATGTTGATACTTTTATACCATACTTGGAAACTCCCATAATAAATTCTTCCTCCATAGGAACAAAAGGCAACTTTCCATCTTGCTGGGCAACATCTATGTAATATATCAGGTCTAGGGGCCCTTCAAGACTTTTTCCCTCAGAGACTTTCAGTTTCTCAATGGCACCAACATATTTTATTCGAAATTCTGCACAGGTATCTGAATTATTGTTGCTTTGTCCTGAGCTTTTAGTAGAGTCTGTATCAAGGCTGGCTACAGTACTGGATCGGGAGAGTCCCCCAAGGTTGAAATCTACAGACTTGCTCTTAGTACTGATTTCACTACTTTGGGAACTGCTACTACTGTGTTGTTTTTTGCTTTTCCGAAACATTTTTCACCATAGCTTGATCCAAAGAAGCTCCCTATAGAAATGAATGCTATTTTATTGTCTTCCAAAGTTGCACAGAAAGCAGTCTACACAGATAGCTTCCTTTTTTTCTGACATGATCAATTCCTTTAGGAAAAATGATGTGCCTCACAACCGCCGGCCCATCTCTGGAGCCGCTTTTGGTTTGGATCAGAGGGGTCCGCTTCGGCAGCTGGTACCCAGGGAAACTCTTTCAGTTCTAATTCCGGTGCCAGCTTTTCGGCCCTGTCTGTGTTGTCTCTTGTCTTTCTCTTTACACCTGTCTGGTGAGACATTCTCTGTCAACTGTCTACTGGTCATTCTTTCCCACTGTAACTGATTATATCACTTAAACAATGACAAGACTTATTGAATAAATATTTCCTTTTCTTACTTTAAAAAGTGATAGCTTAGAAATTAGATGTAGTAAGGCAGATACAGAAATGATACAGGGTTAGGGGTAGATAAAACATAAATCCATGGGGAAAGGAAAAAGAAGAGCATAATCGCTTTAAGGCAAACTGAAGTAGGTAGGAGGGAAACAAGAGGATAAGACAGAGATGGAGATGTAGGAATGAAAGACCAAATGCAGGTGGGGGAGGAAAGGTCAGGAGGTACCATTGCAGGAGAGCAGCAGCTAATTCAACTGGACCTCTGGTAGTTCAACATCCCTCACTTTCTTGGCTGGGCAACCTTTCATGGCAACCCTGGGCACAGCAGCTTTCCCCTTGGTCTGCAGATGTCAAACTTCACTGAGCTTGTCCTCAACTCAACAGATACCCATGCTTCTAGCCAGGTTTAGGTAACTCTTCCTCCAGGTGGCTTTTCTTGATTGTAAATTCAATTTTTTAATGCTAGCAGGTTTATTTGGATTTTCATGAGCCAGTTTTAGTAGATTATATTTGTCTAGAAATTATCCATTTCTTTTAAGTTTTTCCTTGTATTTATGTGGAAGCTTTTAAGAATATCTTTCTATATTTAGTGTTCAACAGTTATACCATGATCTACCTAGGTATGAATTTATTTATTTTTTATCTTGCCCATTACCCTGAGGATAGTGTTTGATAGGAAAATTTATATCTGTTTTTTAGTTTTGGGAGATTCTTAGCAATTATCTCTCCAGAATATTGTTTCTTCTCCCATTCTCTTCCTTTAGAGAACAAATACCGGATGAATGTTGGAGCTTCTCCATTTATTGTCTGTTATTTTTTTTTTATTTTTTATTTTTTATTAACGGAAAGAAAGAAAAAAAGAAAAAAAGAATTAATCATACCATTCTACATATGCACTCAGTAATTCTTAACATCATCACATAGATGCATGATCATCGTTTCTTAGTACATTTGCATCGGTTTAGAGGAACTAGCAACACAACAGAAAAAGATATAAAATGTTAATATAGAGAAAAGAAATAAAAGTAGTAATAATAGTAAAAAACAACAACAAAAAAACCTTATAGCTCAGATGCAGCTTCATTCAGTGTTTTAACATGATTACTTTACAATTAGGTATTATTGTGCTGTCCATTTTTGAGTTTTTGTATCTAGTCCTGTTGCACAGTCTGTATCCCTTCCGCTCCAATTACCCATTATCTTACCCTGTTTCTAACTCCTGCTGGACTCTGTTACCAATCACATATTTCAAGTTTATTCTCGAATGTCCGTTCACATCAGTGGGACCATACAGTATTTGTCCTTTAGTTTTTGACTGGACTCACTCAGCATAATATTCTCTAGGTCCATCCATGTTATTACATGTTTCATAAGTTTATCTTGTCTTAAAGCTGCATAATATTCCATCGTATGTATATACCACAGTTTATTTAGCCATTCTTCTGTTGAAGGACATTTTGGCTGTTTCCATCTCTTTGCAATTGTAAATAACGCTGCTATAAACATTGGTGTGCAAATGTCCGTTTGTGTCTTTGCCCTTAAGTCCTTTGAGTAGATACCTAGCAATGGTATTGCTGGGTCGTATGGCAATTCTATATTCAGCTTTTTGAGGAACCGCCAAACTGCCTTCCACAGTGGTTGCACCCTTTGACATTCCCACCAACAGTGGATAAGTGTGCCTCTTTCTCTGCATCCTCTCCAGCACTTGTCATTTTCTGTTTTGTTGATAATGGCCATTCTGGTGGGTGTGAGATGATATCTCATTGTGGTTTTGATTTGCATAGAGGAAAATGTAGAGAGATATCTTATGAATCTTACAACTGGAGGTGGTTTTATGGACCTTAAACCTAAAGCAAGAGCACTGAAGAAAGAAATAAATAAATGGGAGCTCCTCAAAATTAAACACTTTTGTGCATCAAAGAACTGCATCAAGAAAGTAGAAAGACAGCCTACACAATGGGAGATAATATTTGGAAATGACATATCAGATAAAGGTCTAGTATCCAGAATTTATAAAGAGATTGTCCAACTCAACAACAAAAAGACAGCCAACCCAATTACAAAATGGGAAAAAGACTTGAACAGACACCTATCAGAAGAGGAAATACGGATGGCCAAGAGGCACATGAAGAAATGCTCAATGTCTGTTATTTTTAACTGTACTTTTGTATTTAAATGGTTTCTTTTACTTCTGTGGCAGGCATTACACTATTTATTCCTGCAATGACTTCTTTTTTTTTTAAACATAACAACATACAAACATGAATATTCTTACCATATGATCATTCCATTCTTAGTATATAATCAATAACTGACAATATCATCACATAGTTGTACATTCTTCACCATGATCATTTCTTAGAACATTTGCATCAGTTCAGAAAAAGAAATAAAAACAAAAAAGAAAAAAACTCATACATACCATACCCCTCACCACCACCCTCACTAACCACCAGTATTTCCTTCTACCCAATAAATTTTAGCCTTTGTTTCCCCTATTTTTTTTCTATACCCCTTACCACTTCCATTCATTGATCACTAGCATTCAATCCACTAAATCCATTCCAACATTAGTTCCCCCTATTATTTATCTATTCTTTAATCCATATGTTTTACTCATCTGTCCATACCGTAGCTAAAAGGAGCATCAGACCCAAGGTTTTCACAATCACCCAGTCACATTGCAAAAGCTGTATCATTATACAATCATCCTCAAGAAACATGGCTATTGGAACACAGCTCTACATTTTCAGGCACTTCCCTCCAGCCTCTCCAATATACCTTAACTAAAAAGGTGATATCTATATAATGCATAAGAATGACCTCCAGGATAACCTCTTGACTCTATTTGAAATCTCTCAGCTATTGACACTTTATTTTGTCTCATTTCTCTCTTCCTCCTTTTGGTCGAGAAGGTTTTCTCAATCCCTTGATGCTGAGTTCTAGATCATTCTCGGATTTCTGTCCCATGTTGCCAGAAAGGTCCACACCCCTGGGAGTCACATCCCACGTAGATAGGGGGAGGGCAGTGAGTTTACTTGTTGTGTCTGCAATGACTTCTGACACTATCTGGAGTTGCGCCAAACCCCACAGATTATGGCACAGGCCTCCACATGGCCGCCCTCACTTCAGCATCAGCTGCAAGTTCAGGACTTCCAGGGGTCATCCTCACTCCGACCAACTGCCTATAAATTTGGGATTCCCATTCCCCCACAGGCATTCATTAGAATGACTCACAGAACTCAAGAAAGTGCTATACTTACTATTACACTTTTATTATAACCAAAAGTGCATAAATCAGAACTAGCCAAAAGAAGAGAAGCATAGAGTGAGGTATGGGAGAGTCTTTTCCCAGTGGGGTCAGGATGTAGCACCCTCCTGGCATGTCGCTATATGACGGTACTCAAAGACTATTGCCAACCAGAGAAGCTCTCCCAAACTTTGGAGTTCAGAGTTTTTATTGTTGTTGTTGTTTTTAATCATTAAAAATGATTAGTCAGGTGGTGAAGCTCCATCTCCAGTCCACCCCCCTCTCCCTAGAGGTTGGACTGCTATCACATTGCTCAAAGCCCCAACTTTCTAATGTCATAGTTAGTCTTTCTGGGGTGGACAGCCACGGTCCTAAGACTGCAAGTGTGGTTGACCCCACCCAGAACCACTTCATTAGCATAAACCATCAGAATTTGGGTTAGAGGTAGGGTTCCTCCATGAATAACAAGACATCCAATCATCGGGGAAATTCTAAAGCTTTTGTCCCAGGAGCAAGGACAAAGACCAGACCTCTCTTTGGGTAAATTCTTAACTACACAGTTCCATTCTTAGTTCAATGACTATTTCATTTCCATTTACCTAATTAGCTTTTCCCTATACATCTTATTTTCTCAGTCATGTCTGTCTTTATTTATTAATTTCTCATGCTATGCCTTCATTTTTATCTAAGTTGTAATATTCTAAGCATACTTATTTTAAAGTTTATGTTCACTGCTATTTAAACGTTATTTTACCTGGAATGAATTAATGAGCCACTCATTTATTTTATTGATTATATTTATAAACATTTTATTTCTTTATGTATTTAAGCATTTTGTTTGTAAGGTTTTTTTCCATCTTTGTTAGAGAAGTTGTGGGTTTACAGAACAATCATTCATAAACTACATGTCCACCACTACCCCTTCCACTGGTGTGGAACATTTGTTACAATTGATGATATACAAAGCTTATTATTATTTTTTTTTCAAAGAGAGAAAGTGTTTATTACTAGGTGCAGAGTAGGAGAGCGTGGCCTAGCAGATTGATTACATGCTTAGTCATGGAATGTATGAAAGAAAATGGTGGAATGGGGTATAGATGACTTGTAGGTTAAAGTCTAAGCTACTGTACATGTCAGGAGGGCCCACTTTGGTTAGATCCAGTCTCGATCTTCAAGATAATTTGGGACTTGGAGTGAGCTAGCTCCAGGCAGACCCAAGACCCTTCACTAACAAACATTAGGAGCTGGCTTTAGCAATTACAAGACTCTAAAGTTGAAAAACTGGATAACTGGGTACAAATGAAGGTTAGTCACAAGGTTTTTACAATTGCAGAAGCAGAAGACAAGGAAGGGGTATGCAGCCATTTTTCAGAGATCAAGTCAGCTTGATTACAATTCAGAGATTTCAGGTATTTCCCTGTCTACTCCACTATGCCAGAAAGCAAAAATGAATATTTATATAATGATTCAATAATCAAAATCATCCCTTAAATTCTGATTTCTTGGTTAAAATTCCTCCCTCTCATTTGATAATTATCTCTCAATCTTGAAGGATATCTGGGTGATGACTCTTCTAACTGCTTCAAGGTTGAAAAGGGGCATTGCTTTTAAAGAGCAAAGGGATGAACCAATGAAACCAGTGGTTATTCTTGGAGACTTCAATATCTCTGGGTTTCAGAGCTTCTCTGGCATTGAAACAATCTGGAGTTCTCAAGTCTCTGAAAAACAAAATTAATAAATAAAATTTTATAGAGTATAAGATATCTTTCAGGATTTTCAGGAATACTGTTGGTTGAGGGTTGCTGTATTGTGGCAGTTTGCAAAATCTGGCTGAAACTTGTATAAAGGTAACCTCCAAAATGACCTCTAGACTCGATTTGAAATCTCTTAGACATTGAAACTCTATTTCTTCTCCCCCTTTTCATCGGTTCATCCATGATGTCAGGGCCAGGCTCATCCTTGGAACTTATGTCTCATAGTGCCAGGACCAGTTATGTCCCGTGATGCCAAGGCCAGTTATGTTTCATGCTATGCAGGCTTATTTTTATTATTTTTTAATTATTATTTTTTTACATGGACAGGCACTAGGTAAAGAACCTGGGTCTCTGGCATGGCAGGCAAAAACTCTGCTTGCTGAGCCACTTTGGCCCACCTTATGCAGGTTTATTTTATATTAAACTTTGAAGAATAACATATATACAGAAAAATGCACAAGTCATAGTTACTAGGTTAATGAATTTTCAGAATAAATACACTTGTGTATTCATCATCCAGACCAAGACATAAAACTTTACAAGGATTCTAAAATCCATACCCCATCCCCTTCCTTGTCACCGCTACCCCAAAGATAGCTATTATCTTGACTCTTAAAACAATAGATTAGTTTCATTTTCATCTTCAATGAGAAGTGTGTTACTTTTGCCCTCTCTCTCTCTTTCTCTCTTCCCATCTTCAGATCCTCTCCTCTAGTCAGAGAGCCACACAGGTGGGTTGTCTCAAGTTCTCTTAGTAAGGTCATCTTTCCATCTGTCTCTCTAGATAACACTATAGTCCCAGGCAAGAGGTCAGTAGCTGTTTTGATTTGTTTGCTTGTTTTGTTCTTTTGTTTCTGCTTCCTTTCATTTGTTGAGGAGCTCTTCAGAGCACCTTTGGACACTTCTGACCTCACATAGTTGAGTTCTCACAACCACTACATTCTCCCAGACCTGGAGCCCAGCACTGTTTTTCACTTCTGTCTTTTTTCTTATTCATACAGATATTATGCTTATATTTGTTTTGTTCCTCTATTGGTATTCATCTGTCATTACTGCTTGGTTGGAGGAGCATGATTCACTGGTTAAGCATGATTCCCTGTGCTATACTCCATACCCTTGAATGATCGACAGCCTTATTACCTGCAAATATTGGCAATTTTTTTCTCCTCCTTTTCTAATTTTATAACTTTTATACCATTTTCTTGTTTTCTTTCACTGGCTAGGATCAGGACCTCTAGAACAACATTCAATAGAAGCAGTGATAGATATTTTCCTTTCCTAGGCTGACCAAAGCAAATGCCATGAAATAGTTTGGCTTAAACAGTGGTTAGAGTCCAGGAAAATGTCCAAATCAAGGTATCATCAAAGTGATGCTTCCTTCCCAAAGACTGGCTGCTGGAGATCCTTGGCTCCTCTGTCAGATAGCAAGGCACATATGTTGGTCTCTCCCTTCTTTTCTGGGTTTCCTTGCTTTCAGCTTCTTGCTTCCATGGCTTTCTCTCTTTGCCTGAATTTCATTCTCTTATGATGGGCTCCAGTAAAAGGATTAAGATGCATTCAGATTGGGATGGGTCCCACCTTAACTGAAATAACCTCATCAAAAGATTCTACTTAGAGTGAGTTCATAACCACAGGAATGGGTTAAATCCAAGAACATGTTTTTCTGGGGTACAAACAATTTCAAACCACCACAGTAGACATTCTTGTTTGTACTCCATTCGAAATGGAATACTTCTAATGTTTCACCAGTAAATATCATTTTTGCTATAGGTTTTTGGTGGTTACTCTTTCTTATGTTAAGGAGTGTTGGGTGACAAACTTTATCAAGTGTTTCTGTTTTGCCTCTATTGAGATAAGCCTATGGTTTTTCCTCTTTTATGTATCCATAAGTGAATGTCATCAACACATTCTTCTGATATTAAACCATCATTTCATTCCTTGGATTAAATCCTGCTTGGCCATGATGTATTTTTTTATTCTTGTTATGTTTAATGGGTTCGCATTTGCTGACAATTTAGGATTTTTGTGTCTCTGATTATAAGTGAAACTGACCTTTAGTTTTTCTTTCTCTTTCTATCCTTGTCCAGTTTTGATATTTTGGTTATCCTCATAGAATGAGATGGGAAATTATCTATCCTTTTCTATACTCTCGATGTGTAAGACAGGAATTGAAGGTTTAGCAGAACTCCCCTGTAAAACTGTCTGGCCTGGTACAGTTTTTTGATTGATAGATTTTAAATTAATGTTTCAATTCCTTTATGCTACAGTTTTACATCTGATTTTCTGTTTTTTTTTTTTCTTGATAAACTTTCAGTAAGTCATGCTTTTCTAGGAAATTATCCATTTTCCAGGAAACTACCCATATTTTCAACTTTGGGAAGATTATAGATATATTCTTTTATGACTTAAGAAAATCTGCTGTCTGTATTTATATCCCCTTTTTAATTCCCAGCTTTGTTTATGTGTGACTTCCTTCTCCTTTTATCTTCTTATCTTATCAAAAGCACATGTAGTTTATTATTCTTTTAAAAGAACAGGTTTTTGGTTTTTATTGTGTGTGGCAGGCATTGCTTTAGGCATTAGAGATATATCGGTGAACAAAATGGAAAAATAAATTCCTGCCTTCTTCAAACATATGGAAATAGTCAATAAACAATAAGTATAATAAATAAGTGAATTCCACAGTAGATTAGAATGTGATCATTGTCAAAAAACATAAATAGGTCAGGTTAAGGAGCATTGAGAAAGCTAGGCTGAGGAGGATGGGCAGACTACAATTTAAATAGGGTGGTTAGAGTAGAGAAAATGATATTTGACAAGCAAAGACTTGAAGGAAGGGAGGGAAATAACCATGTGGGTATTGGGGGGAGGACATTCCAAGCAGGAGGAACAGCCAGTGCAAAGGTCCTAAGGTGGGAACCTGTCTGAGGGTGTTTGAGAAGGGCAAGGAGGACACTGTGGCTGGAGGCAAGTAAGTAATATTATGATAAGGCAAAGGGCTCGAGGCTGGTTTAGACCATTTAGGGTCTTTAGTCTAGTGTTAGAACTTTGTATTTCATCCTAGATGAAATGGTAGGCCTTAGAGTCTTCGTGCAGAGGCTTGACATGATTTCACTTACTCTTTTTTTGTATGCTGTATGGCGGGGGTTACATTTTCCATGTGAGTGTCTCATTATTGTAGCACCATATGTTGAATTTTGTGTTTGTTTTTGTTGATTTTGTTTTGTTTGTTTTTGGGGAAGTGCATGTGCCAGGAATTGAACCCGGGTCTCCTGCATGGCAGGCGGGAATTCTACCACTGAGCCACCCTTGTACCCTCTTCATTTACTTTTGGAAAAGAATAACCCTGACTCCTATGTTGCAAATAAAGTGATCGGGATCAAGAGCAAAAGCAGGAGATGGAGTTAGGGGCTATGGCAATAATTCTGACAAGAGATGATGGCAGCTTAGACCAAAGCAGCAACAGTGGAGGTTGTGAGATTGAGCCAATACTGAATATTTTATTCTGATGGCAGAATCAGCAGGATTTACTTCCCACTTGTACAGGGATGTGAAAGAAAGAAGAGTCAAGGATGTCTCCAGGAAGTTAGGTCTGAGGAAATGCAATGAGTGGGTTGCTAACAAAATTATTTGTATTTTATTTTCTATTTCCTTAATTTTTTTTTTTTTTGTGTGTGTGTGTGCATGCTGTATGGTGGGGGTCACATTTCATTCTTTTTCCAAAAACATGTTCTTGGATCTAACCCATTCCTGTGGTTATGAACTCACTCTAAGTAGAATCTTTTGATGAGGTTATTTCAGTTAAGGTGGGACCCATCCCAATCTGAATGCATCTTAATCCTTTTACTGGAGCCCATCATAAGAGAATGAAATTCAGGCAAAGAGAGAAACCATTACTTGAATTTTTTTGTTTGGTTGGTTTTTCATTTGTCTGTTTGAGAAGTACATGAGCCAGGAATCAAACCCAGACCTCTCACATGGCAGGGGAGAATTCTACTACTGAACTATCCTTGTACCCCCTCTATTTCCTTAATTTAAATTCGTTCTTTTATTATTTCTTTCCCTATATTTTGTTTGGATTTATTGTGTTCTTTTTCAACTTTCTGGGTTAAGATATTAAATGATCAACTTTAAATCTTTCCCTTTGTTCCCCTAATGTTTGCATTTAAGGTTATGTTTTCCCTTAAATGTTATCTAGCCATGTTATACAAGTTTCGCTCTGTATTCTTTTTTTTCCCATACCATTCAGAAGTTTTCAATAAACAACTTCATTATAAAAACTTGTTTTTGAAAATGTAATTCTGTAAACCCTTGGGAAAAAATGTAGTTTAACAAAGATATGCCTTACACATTTTCTAATGGCACTTATTTTTCACAATTAAAAACCTTGTTGAAAAATGATTATCACAACTGACTCATTACATGGATATTTGGTTTTAGTTTCTGGTGTATTAGAATAGTCAGAAGAAAATACTTGAAATTGTTGAGCTGTAGTTCAGCAGCCTTGATCATTGATGAGGATTATATAACTAGATACCTTTTACCATGTAACCATATGACTGTAAAAACCTTGTGACTAGCACACACTTTATCCAGTGTATGGGTAGATGAGTTAATAAAATAAAGACACACATGAATAAAACATAACAATAATAGATTGGGAATATGGGGGAAAATACTCCTACATTAACTATGGACAGTAGTTAAAGTGCTACTTTATTAATCTTTCATCAGTTGTAACAAATGTAACTACTGTCAAAAAAATAGTAGAATCATTTTAAAAAGTGTTATCATCAACTGTAACACATTTTCCACACTAATGCAAGTGTTGGTTATAGGGAGGTGTATGGGAATACATGATTTTTCTGTAAACCCACAACTCCTCTAATAAAAAAAAATTAATTAAAAAAAATTGTTTCATATAAAGCCAAAAATACTACTTATGAAATGCTAGGTTTTCATCTTGTATTCTTCTTCTCTCTTTAAATAATCTGGCATTTTGAAAGAGTGGCTGCAAAGCCATGACCCCTGGAAGAGAGGAAGGGGCATGCTGAGAAGAGGTGCTCCAAGGCTTCTAGTGCCAGGTGCAGGGATGTGGAGAGCTGTGGACAGACAGAACCAGCTATGGAGGCCAGCTGACACCTGAGGAGATGGGGCTGGAGTATTTCTCCCAAACCCCTCCATAGAGGTGCCTGATGACCACAGTGAATGGATCCTTTTCCTGTCTGGACTGGAATGCCCCTTTCTCTTGGCACTGACCTGCTCTCCAGTGTGAAGGTCATGGCCAGTTTCTTCTATGGGAGGTTCAGAGCTCCAGAAGAGACCAGGATGAGGTCCTAGAAGAATCTGGGTTTTTCTGGCCAACTCCTGCTTAAGGCAAAGTTTATTACACAAATATCCTTGTTACAAAGCAAAATATTGATCCTGTATAACATAAACTTGTTGTGTTTAAAAACAGCTCCCAAATAAGAGGGGAGGTAGAGAAGAGGTGAAGAAAACAGGTACCACAAAGGAAGAGGATGGATTTAAAGGGCTACTAGAGAAGGTTCAGGGCAGCAGGAGAATTTCAGTAGGATCTTAGGACAATAACTGTGAGCAAAAATGCAATCTTTTTTTTTTTTTAAATTAACTAACACAACATTTAGAAGTCATTCCATTCTACATATGCAATCAGTAATTCTTAATATCATCACATAGATGTATGATCATCATTTCTTAGTACATTTGCATCGATTTAGAAAAAGAAATAGCAAGACAACAGAAAAAGAAATAAAATGATAATATAGAGAAAAAAGTAAAAATAAAAAATGCAAAAAATATATATAAAAAAACAGAACAAACAAACAAACAAACAAAAAACTATAGCTCAGGTGCAGCTTCATTCAGTGTTTTAACATAATTACATTGCAATTAGGTAGTATTGCTGTCCATTTTTGAGTTTTTGTATCTAGTTTAAAAAAAAAAATGCAATCATACCTGCTTCCTGGATGTCCATGAAGAAAATGTCATTTATAAAAGGTTGAGGAGAAAAAAAAATTCATTGGTGCTCCTTTCTCTTCTCTCACTTCTTCAAGATGGTGTAGTGATTCTTTGAGCCTGACTCTAAGGACTACACCTACCCCTGATTACTGTACATGGTGGCAGGCTGGGGGCAGTGGCAGGGAAGGGGGTTGGGACCCCTCTTTTCTGGTCCCTGTTTGGCCTTCTCCATTTGCCGTGGCCCCCACTCTGGGCAGAAGCCTTCAGGCTTTCCTGGCCTCTGTAAGGGAACGAAAGTGGGTTTGGGTACTCAGTGTAGGATAAAACTATTCACATCCTTTGAGCAACCAGGCCAATAAGGCCCCCCCCCTTTTTTTTTATTTTTGGGGAAGGAGGTTTAAGAAGTGACTGGGTGGTCATGGTACAAAAAAAAGTGAAAGCAGCTGTTCCTCTGCACCAGCAAAGTTCACAGCAATGGGGAAATCCCTAGTGGGTGATGAGGACGTTGAGGACGGAGAGGATAGAAAAGGGCAGTTAGGATGAGGGAAGGCAAGAAGAAAAGACGGGCAGGAGAAAAGGAGACAAGTTCCCAGTTAGAGGTTT
Source organism: Tamandua tetradactyla (assembly GCF_023851605.1). Classification (NCBI taxonomy): domain Eukaryota; kingdom Metazoa; phylum Chordata; class Mammalia; order Pilosa; family Myrmecophagidae; genus Tamandua; species Tamandua tetradactyla. Next base: position 26,401,945 of record NC_135336.1, on the reverse strand, counting down.
TAAGCAGTTGTTTTGTCTGTCCAATGAGTTTATTCGGCATAACTAATGAGAGGAGAGAATTCAGGAAGGAATGGTAAGGAGCAGGCAGAGAGGAGAGGGCTTCTCTCACAGCAGCCCAGGACTTTAAAATCTGTGGCCAGAGACGCATTTGCCTCTGTGAGCCAAGGGTGCATGGAGAGTGGCAAGGACTGGGAAAAGGGCTGCTAGGTCTGGTGATGAAGACCAAATATAACAAGGAAAATGGCATCAGGGGGTCCTACTTGGATTCTCACAAACCGTTTCTTGTAAGACGAGCCCCAGGAATATGCACAGCATGCAGGAGGTGGCTGCATACCAAGGTGGATGCTTTTTAAAAAATAAACTCTAATTAGGCTCCAGGACTCACTGAAACTAATTTTTAGAAGTAAATTGCCTAGTCTGACTTTAAATCAGACATTTAAATCAAAATACGTTTATTCACTCCAGGCGAGCTAAATTTTAAGGCTTTCACCACCAACAAGGAGTCCTGGGTTGGAGAAGAAGCTTGAGTCTTGAACCTGCTCAGTTCCTGACAATAAACCAAAGTGATTCGCAGACAGCAGGAGGAGGACACTGGGAGGAAGTTGAGGCAGGGCAGGGTCTTGGCAGTTTGTTCTGAAACTCTGGTGGGGAAGTCAGTATGAAGCAACTGCTGGAAAAAGTGCCAAAAAAAAAAAAAAAAAAACCCTGTACTTTGTAAGAGCAAACAGTAAAAAGGTAGGAGTTTGTTTCTGAATCAGAGAAAGTGTCTCAAGAAGTCGTCCCTGAGGTGCCTTCTGTGAATGGGAAAAGCAAAACCCATGCAGAACTGAGATGAAGCAGGGGTGGGGCTGGGCTGGGTTCTGGGCACGAGCTGTGCTGTCCACGGTGGGAGAGCCCCACAAGTCAGAAGAGGACTCATTATTTCGTGCAAGAAACCTTGTTAGGCACTGAGGGGTGAAACCAAGGGAGACTACAAGAGAAAGATGGACGTTCTTTGATGGAGAGCAAAGAAGAGTCTGTGCAGTGGCCCTGAGTCCATTGGAAGTACAAAGTGGAGGAGATAGACGTGACATCATGGATAAAAAGTAGTTTAGTATTAGAGACAACAATGCACTCATAGGTTAGAACTCAACTAACTAGCTGCCCAGTCCTAACTTTCTGAAAACTCTTCTTCCAAGAGTTCCAGCTTCTCGGAAAAGGGACAGATAGGAGAGAGACAAATGAGGGGTTCACACCCTCTCCTTTGCAATTCACACCAGCTTAAAATTCAGAGTCCCTCCTTCCAAGACTGTTAATACCTCATGTTGTTCAGGGTGGGGATCAGGGAATAGGGAGGTGATGGCAGGGGGCATTCCTTTCATTTCTTCCCCTTTCCAGTTTAAAATAAATATAAAGGGGTCATGATGTACTTGTAGAAAAACAGAATTATGGACCTGTGAAAAAACTACTCCCATCTTCTAGCCTGTCTCCAATGGGCACTGCCAAGGAAGTCAGGATCAGACACAGTTGTGGAAGATGGCAGAAATGATGTGGTCCAAAGTCATTTTCTTTCCCCACGGGGGTAGATACGTGACCTCAAGTGAAGAGAAGTCACCGAGCCCTGACTCTGCCTTGTAAACAGGGCTCTGGTTAAAACCAGGTACCAAATGGTCCAGGCTGGTGCCAATGGAAATGGATGGATGGGAATGGATTCATGGTGTGTAAACATGCTCACTGAAATCATTCTAAGGCTAACGGCTCAGCAAGGGAGGTGAATCCTCCCAAGGTTTCCGTATCTTGGGAATGTGTCAATGGTACCGTTGCTGGACCACACTGACTGAAAGTGGAGATGCTGGTGCTGGAGGAGTAGGGGTGGTTGGAGGCAGGGGATGGAGCCAAGTGGCCTTCTGCAGCAGGGCCTGAGCAGGTGACTTCTGTGCGATCTGCAGGTCGGCCGCAGAAGGTGGGCTTCTTGGACGATTTCTCCTGAGGTCATCCAAGGTGAAATCCTCACCGCTTTTACGGCTCCAAGAGGTCTCCCTCTTCCACAAAGAGAAGGTTCTGACATTTTCGAGAGGGAGAGAGCTAAGTGTGGCTTCAGATAACAAAAAAGTAAAAAATACCTCAAGTCTTATGGTATGTGATCTTTCATGGTGGGACTCAAGGCTCTTCCCAGAATTGATCCTGGAGTCTGAACCCCCAAACCAAATGCTCCATACACACACTGGAAATTTTTCTTTTTCAACCCCAGCTCTGAAAAGTCAGCTGCCTTCATCAGGAATGAAGATGGGGTGGGTAGAACTGGAGTCCTCCTTGGGGGCTAATGGAATGCCTGCTAGAAACATGGCAAGGTGGTGGTGCTCAGGCCAGGGGTGAAGACAGGAGGGAGGGAGTGCAGGGGCCAGAAGTCCAGTGGATCCCCAGCCGCAGGGAATCTTGAGGCTGAGTTTGCATGGTGGCAAGCAGGGCCTGCGCCTCTTAGCCCATGAGTAGGCCTCCTCTGGCTCCAGGTGGATTATATGGGGGCAGTTTGAAGGGAGGAAAGTCTAGTAAGTAAGAGAAGTCTACGCTAGCACACAGAGGGCCCTCAGAGAGGTTGGCAGGGCTCTTAGTGAGCAGGACTTCATCTAGGAGGACTGCAGCTGCCGCCAGCTGAGGTGAGGTGGATGAGAGAGACGGGCTTCCTGGATAGCTCCGCCAGAAAACCATCCGCCTCCACTTTGGACAATTTGTGGGGCAAGTATGTAGTAGATCACAAGCTGGTATTTCAGAGGGAGTTGAGCTGAGCAAGAGATGACTGAGTGTTCTCGAAGGTACTCACACCCATGGGCAGCGTGTTGTGCACCGAAGGCAGCTGGGTACGACAGGGATGTGGGTAGTCTGTGTCCATGGGCAACATGCCAGGAAAGACCTTGGCCTCCACCACGCCCCCAGAGGCCGTGCACAGCCCGGGGCTCAGATCTTCCTTTATGTTGACTGTGAGCTGCAGCTGAGCAGGCCTAACATATCCCCTGGTTTTGTCTTAATCTTGAGCAACTCCTGTGACTGGCTTTTCTTTCTTTTTTTTTTTTTTTTTACATGGGCAGGCACCGGGAATCGAACTCAGGTCCTCTGGCATCACAGGCAAGCATTCCTACCTGCTGAGCCACCGTGGCCCACCCTGAGTGGCTTTTCTTGACATGCTGCCTCAAGTGGTCTTTGTCCCCGAGCTGCTGGGCACAGCAGTGATGTACGAAGTCCTGCCTGCCTACATGCTGCACCAGAGGTTTTACGAGTATAGAGCTGCCCGTGGCCGTGGTCGCAGGGTGCTGCTTCTCCCTGGCACAGCCTGCTGCCCAGCGTGGATGAGCCTTCAAGTGCTCCAGCAGGGCCTGGGTACCCTCCAAGGGCTCCAGGCACATCTTACAACTGAGGTCGCTGCTGCTGCTGCTGGCTGCTGGCTGCGCGCTTGGTCCAGTGGCTCCAGTGGCCCAGCTTTGTATTATAATTCTTAGTGTACTCCAAAAAGGGGAGTGCTTTCTTAAAATTTTTATTTCTTGGCATTTGAGATATACTACATGATTTACTATTTTTATTTTTTAATATTTTTATTAACACATCTTCACACACATGCAGTCCCTACATGGTGTACAATCAGTGGCTCACAGTATCATCACATAGTTATGCATTCATCACCATGATCATTTTTTAGATAATTTGCATCACTCCAGAACAGGAAGTAAAAAGGAAAAGCTCATACATCCCACAACCCTTACCCCCCCTCTCGTTGACCACTAGCATTTCCATCTACCCAATTTATTTTACCCTTTGTCCCCTATGTTATTTATTTATTTTTTTATCCATATTTTTTTACCCATCTGTCCATATCCTGGATAAAAGGAGTATCAGACACAAGGTTTTCACAATCACACAGTCACATTGTGAAAGTTAATATCTTTATACACTCATCTTCAAGAATTGCGGCTACGGGAACACAGCTCAACGGTGTCAGGCATGGAGGGCCTTTCGGTTGGGGTCACAGGTCTACAAGTGGTTCTGCAGATGGTTCTTGCTGAGGAAACAGCACCATTCTGCACTGGCAGGGTTTCTGGGCCGAATGGGCAGCCATGTGCCTATACAGCTCGTACTGGAAGCAGAAGCCTTGCCACAGTGCCGCTGAGATGGTCACTGCTCTGGGTGGGGGAGGCTGGGAGGCCTCAGCTTCTTTCTATCTGAAAAGGGCGCCCTGAGATTTCACACTGATGCTTCCCTTCACTCTGGGCCTCTAGGCAATGAGGCCTGGGAACTAGTTTCCACCCCACTTCCTCCTGCTTTGCATCAGTCCAGGGGAGAACTGGTGAAAAATGTGGCCTGGGTAAGGCTATTCAGGTAAGTTTCCCCATCATCGGCTCCCTACAAGCTCTCGGCTCTGTCACAGCCTCCAGCTCAGCCTTCAGAAAACGAGCTTTTTTTCTGCCCTTGTGGTTCGGCCAGGCAGCCTCAGGCCTCAGTAGTGGCTTTGGTCTGGCCATTGTGTGTATTCATTTTATTGACATTAGTCTTCAATATCCTCTAATTTCTATTGTGATTATTCTTTGACCCACACATTGCTTAAAAGGGTGCTTTTACATTTCCAGATTATTTTTTTAAATATCTTTTGTTATTGAATTCTAATTTTATTTAGATGATGTTGTCTGGATATTATTGTTTGATGTCTGCTGGGCTTGCCTGTGACTGCCCATTTAGAAGGATTCTAAGTTTTCCATTTGGTGGATGCGGGCTTCCATGTGACCAATATAGCACATTTGTTAATTTATTTGGTTCAAATGTTCTATCCTTTCTAATTCTTTTTTAAAAATTATCTTTGGCTTGGCATATCAAATCTCCCAACCAGATTGTAGATTTGTCAATTTCTACTTTTAATTTTGTTAATTTTTACTTTAGTTGTTTTGAGGCTGCATTGTTAGGTGTATTCAAGTTTTTAATTTTTACTTCTTTTAGATAAATTTGTCACTTCATCATTCTGTATTGACCCTCTTGTTTTACAATAATGTCTTTTCCTTACAAGCATTTTTTTCTTATACTATATTGTTACATGAGATTTGTTTGGGTTGGTACTTTCTTTTACTTTCACTTCCCCATGTCATTAGTTTCAAGACTGTCTCTTGCTTGATGCAGAGCTGAATTCTTTGTATGTTTGTTTTTTAATCTAATCTGAGAATCACTAATTTTTAAAGAGCGAGTTTAGTCAATTTATATATATTGGGATTACTGATATATTTCTATCATTTAATTGTGTTTTTCTCTCCTCTTTTTCACTGCTTTCCTGCCTTCTCTTGAGTTAATACAGTTTTCTCTGTTCCCTTTTTTCCTTCCAGCAGTTTAAAAAATATGCATTCTTCTGTTATTCTTTTATTTGTTATTCTTAAATTTTTAACTTGTATACTTCATTTAACAAAGTCAGAAATCAATCATTACTTTTAATTTTCTTTCTAAATAATACAAGGATCTAAATTCTATAACAATCTTATATAATAGTTTCCTACTATTTCAGCTCCTCTTTTCTTTTCATTGCCCCCTGTGGGTAGGGTTCTCTAGAGAAACAGAACCAACGGGAGAGATCTGTAGATATAGATTTATAAAGGTGTCTCACACAACCGTGGGAATGGAAGAGTCCAAAATCCGCAGGGCAGGCTGTGAAGCTGGCAGCTCTGATGAAGGTTCTCAGCAAACCCCACAGGAGAGGCGCACTAACTGAAGTAGTAGTGAAAGTTGCTCTTCCTCCTTAATAGTCTTCAGCTGATGGGAGTCTCGCGTTTGCCAGGGCACACGCCCTTAGTTGATCACAGATGTAATCAGCCACAGATACAATCAACAACTGATGATTTAAAACACCAGCCTTCAGGTTTATCAACCAGCCATGAAATATCCTTGCAGTGACCATCAGACAACCGCACATCATTACTTGGCCAAGATGACACCAGGACTTAACCATTACACTCCCCGGATTAGTCATCACAATAATTATTACTTATATAATCAGTGTTATACATATAATCAGTGTTACTTATATAATCAGTTATATACATAGATGAATATGTATATCAAGCTCTTTACTCATTATTTCTCCTTGCATTTGGCGTCTTCCTTTTGGAAAGATGATTTTTTTCTTTAGTACTTATATTTGGGTTCCTGTGTAGTTAACACTCAGTCTTTGCCTGATCATAGCTTTATTTCTCCTCATTCTTAGGTGATACTTTTGCTGGGAATAGGATTCTCAGTTTAGAATTATTTTCTTAAGATTTTTGTTCTCTATCGTGCCATTGAGAAGACTGCTATCAGCCTACTTTTTGTCCCTTTATTATTAATTTAAAATGTTTCTGTTCGTGTTTAGTGCTCTGCAGTTTTATTCTGATATGTCTGGGTAATAATAATAATACGACTTATCTTTTATCTTGCTTATGGCTCCTTTTACCTCTTCAGTTTGAGAATTAGTGTCTTTCGTCAGTTCTGGAACGTTCTCAGCCAGTATAGCAGAGTGATTATGAGTCCAGATTCTGGAGGCACATGGCCAGGGAATTCAAATCCAAGCCCAAAGACTATGCGACTTTGGAAAATAAGATGCCTCACAGGAATCTTATGAAAAATTAAATGAGCTAAGAGGTGTAAAGTACTTAGAACAGTTTTTGGCACATAGTAAGCATTATAAAAGAGTTAGGTATTATTATCTTTTTGAATATTATCCTTCTTAAATTCTCTATGTGTAGAATGCTATAAAGTTGTTAGACTGTTTCAGATCTATCCTCCATGCTTCTTAACCTTTCTTTTATATTTTCAAATTTATTTAGTTTTCTATGTGTTATAGGAAGTGTTTTAGTTTCCTTGGCTGCTGAAACAAATACCATGCAATAAACTGGCTTAAACAATGGAGTGGATAGAACCACAATCCAGTGTACCCCAGATGAACATCCTTGTTGCATATATGCCTCTCAGTTAATCTCTGAAGGGAGATAATCGTTCTAGAAACCTAAAATTACTGTTTTCCTTAGAAGCAACCTTCTGAATCTGCAGTCTGGACCTCTCCTCTGAGCCCTAAGCATGAGTTTGTGAGTTTAATGGTTTTGTGAATTGCTTCATTTTATAGCAAGCAGCAAGGTAGCTGCTAACAGTGCTGCAATCAGGGCTGGGTGGGTCAATGAGTGTCCAGCTGATCCAGCAGGCAATTCCCTGTAGTGTGCACTGGGATTCAAGGACCACATCTTTATCCTAGGAATAGACATAGGGGTGAGATGTTGGATGTTGAAAATGGATCAGATTTTTAGCTCCTTGGAAGGCTGGACCTTTATGCTGCCTTTTTCTGTTCAGTATTATTAACGGTCCTTCAGTGACCTTGGGCAGAAAATATCCAGTTTCAAAAGTATGTATTGCAAGGTACTGTAGTTTGCTAAGGCTCTTTTCTACCCTCTAGATAGGCAGCCATGGGCTGGGCACTAAGGCCATGAAATGGCTCTGGGCTGCTCAGGACAGAACTAATTAGGTTGGGATGGGAGGTTCACCTTCTTTAGAGAAACCATCTGGCATATGGTGTGCAGATGAGAGTGAACTTAGTTCCCAGGGCAATTATTCCTTCGGTCACTCGGGGTTCTTTTTAGATATCCATCTTACCATGGCCTTTGATCTTTTCTAGTTGAGCAGTGTTCATTTTCTTCTCTGGTATTTTATCCTTAGGCATGAAAAAATACTCACAGGCCTTGGTTACATAAGTGATACAATTTTTAATAAATAAGTGAGTCTGTTTACTGCATTAGCTGACTTGTAATGAATCTTTTTTCTGTAAGCCTCTGTTTCACCCTTTCTTCCAACCTAAGAACAACAACCTTGCCTTGGATGTTTCTTGTTTTCTCTCCCCATAGGGGATGTAGCTCTTACCCCACAGCCAAACTGCACTGACTTCCAGAATGCCAATCTCCTCGGAGGCACCAATCTCAAAGTCCAATTTCTCCTTTTCACCCCTTCTGCCCCTAGCTGTGGGCAGCGACTGGAAGACAGCAGTGACATCCAAAACGCTGGATTCAATGTCACTCTGGGAACCAAGATAATTATCCATGGATTCAGGTAAGAGCTAACCAACCAACAGGTTCTCCACAGATAAGGACTAGAACGTGGCCATAATGCCATAGGAAGTTAGTGGGGTGTGGGAGACAGGATGGGTTAACTGACTCCTGCACGTTTCCTCCTTCACCTCCTGCTGTCTTTGCAGGTCCCTTACATCAACACGCACACACATTATGTTGTTGATTCTTGTTGGCCATTTTCATTACTCCTCCACTCAACCTTATCTGATAGTCTATGGTAAATATGTGTGACTCCGGACAAGTCACTAAAGCACATTGAGCTTCTGTTTCCATATCTGAATAAAGGGTGATTACAGGGATGGTTTAACTGGCCTCTCTGAAGTTTGATTTGTTTGATTCATCTCAAACAATGACTGTGATCAGACAGCTGGTAACAGCGTGGTGGTTTTATTAGGGTCTTATTTCCTCTTCATTTCTTTTTATCGTTTTTAAGAAACTGGTACCACTTCTATCAAATCCAAGCATTAGTGTTTCTCAGAAGTTTTTCATGTCTCTTTTTCAATTTCCCTGGTGCCCTACCATCCATATTTTGTTGTAATATATAGTCACTGAGAAGCAATTCAATCAACTTCCTTAACTCCTGCATCTTCTCTCCAAAGACTAAGAAGACCAAAAACAGAAAGGTGATTGGGAGGAAGGAGAGAGTATCTGGTGAAATGGTAGTACTAGGGAGCAAATGGAACTGGGGGTATCTAATGAAAATGTAGGTACAGACACCGCATAGAGGGTCACCATTTCCTTATCTCTTCCCTCTGCCCTGTGAAATCCTTGGACTCTGAGGACCCAGCCACATCCCTCCTCACCCTTGTGCCAAACTTTCTCCTCTAGCACATCTTGCAGTCAGCCATTTTCTGAGGCTGCTCCCAACCCAGAGGTCACTAATAGACCTATCTACTCCTTAATCTCCTGAAGTCACATTCCATCAGGGCATATCCAGTCTGCATTTATTTTCCCTCATGAGCATGCTTTGAGTTTTCCCGTGCCTTGGGCCACTAAGAAAACTTCTTTCCTGGTCCCATCCATTGGAAAAACTTTGTGAAAATTTTTTATCATGCTCTTTTTCCTAGAAAAGTCCTATTATATTTTAAGTTCCAGAAGTTTAGGGATTATAGCTTATTTATCTTTATTTCTTGCAATACACCTAGCATACTGCCGGGCCTGTAAGTCCTCAATAAATGTTTGTTGAATGAATAAATAAAAACATCCTCAAGAATGGAGCCTGTATTCTAGAATAAGAATTAAGATTGCAAATCTTAACCCTACAATAAACAGCTATCTTTGCTTTTCCACAAAAAACAGGGTCAGTACCTATGGTTTGTGTGGTTTATACATTGCACAATGTGCCTGAGTAAAGGTTGGTGGGGCTGAAATCTAACTTTTGAGTTCTGAGACTTGGCATGAGGTTGCACCTAACTTTACAATGCGTACAAAGGTGCTGACAGAGGCTCTGGTGGTTTGTGTTTACATCCTTCCTGTGCTCAAAGGGCTATAGGATTTACTGCACATGTGCCCCACTTCTCTGAATTTCACATTTTTTCCCTGGATTTGGGGTTAATAAAGGTTTACGTGACAATGAATTTCAGCTTGGCAGGTAGTTTTCCTTTCTTTATTTTTTGGCCTCATGTCTAGGGCTTTAGGAACAAAGCCTTCCTGGATTGACAAATTCATTAGAGCCCTCCTGGGTGCAGCAGATGCTAACGTGATTGCAGTGGACTGGGTCTACGGGTCTACAGGTGTCTACTACTCAGCTGTGGAAAACGTGGTTAAGCTGGGGCTTGAGATTTCCCGTTTCCTCAGTAAACTTCTGGTAAGTGCGCAAGAGTTTGTGGTGAGGTGTGGTTGCTTATGAAGGGGAGAGAGATCAGAAAGAAAGGAACAACACATGAGGAGGAGCTTTAGGGTGGAAGCAGAGCAAACGGGTGGCTTTGGACAGTTGTTTTCAGTCCAGACCCCTCCTCTGCCCCTTGTAGTGCTGACCCTGGCAGGCTAGCTCACCCCTCTGAGCCTCACATTTCTCCTCCGTAAAATGTGCCGCTGCACCTGCGGCAGAGTGAGTGTGAATCTCCTGGCATATAGAAGTCCCTCAAGAGGAATAACCGTCTTCATGACTCACATACTTTGGGCACCAATGGGAAAGTGGGGATTGTGGGGAGTGTCAGGGTTGGGGAGCTGCTCAGGAACAGGGAAATGACTAATGGGATGAGAACTTTGCTCTGCTCTCTGAAGCCTGTGTGGTGGGTGTGTCAAGCCCAGAGCCCTCTGCTTCCTGAAGCCTCAGGGGAGACGGGGGTGGGGGTGGGGGGAACAGTAAGGCCAGGGGGCTGCCGTGGCCCACATAGAGCTGACGGTGGATGCCTGTTCCAGGTGCTGGGTGTGTCGGAGTCCTCCATCCACATCATTGGTGTCAGCCTGGGGGCCCACGTTGGGGGCATGGTGGGACATTTCTACAAAGGCCAGTTGGGATGGATCACAGGTAACATTTCTCCCTACCCAGGGCTTAGAGAAGGCCATGGAAACGTCCTTTTTTTTTTTGCTGGCCATGTTTTATTTGTCCTTTTTCTCTAAATAGGATATCCAAAGATACAGACAGCATTCAGTAAAATAAAATAGATGAACCCAGCTTCTAAGAGACTGTGTTGTTACATGCTACATTTAAACCTAATTTTTTTTTAAACCTGATTTTATTCATACTTGCCTTGGGACAGGGAATAGATTACTTAGGAAAAACAAAATATGTCTTACATGTACAACTACGATAATGATATACCTTAATTACTTCCATGTACACAAAACATTACAGGTTTTTAAAGAAACAAGTGTTTTTTTGAAGAACACAGTGAAGCTTCTAAGAGCATTTTATAACAATTTTTCTTTTTTTTTTTCTTCATTTTAATTTTTCTTTGTGGATAGATCAAACTCCTCCAAAATACACATTCCTATACACAATAACTTAAAATGAACACTTAAGTAAATTAAGTATGTGGACAGCCTTAGAATAAGCTGACATTATATATTCAGCTAGGTAGGCAACAAACCATAGTGCCAAATGACAAAAGTATATTTGCAAAAAATTTCAAAAACTAAGTTAACTTTCCATAATTAAATACAGAAAATATGATTTGCTAAAATAAATATGATTGATATATAACTACTTCAGGAAATGTCCTTTTTTTTGCACAGGGGAACATTCAGCCTTTGTTCCCATGATCAAGTTATCTGTTACCATGACTATCTTTTTATTCTAATTCTTTTACATACAATCATATTGTGTTATTGCCTGATCTCTAGTATCAGTGTAACTGGCTACAGTTTTCTTTCTGAGCCAGTTTCAATAGCTGTAAAATGCATTGTAGCAGCCCACAGTTCTTTGGCCCACTGTGAAAATCACCTCTAGAGAGTTTCAATAAATACTTCTAAAAGTACAGGGAACTTCATGCTTTAGGAGCAGCCCTCAGTCAATAAGGGGCTATAGTTGGTAGGTAAATAGCCCAGCTTCCTGGCCTCTCAGAGGGACAATTCTGAGTTGTTTTCTAAGAAGTCCCTTAGAGGATCCCTAGAGGAATGAGGACCAGTTGCCTACAGTGGTAATTCACCCATTAATATTTTTTTTCATTATCTGACTCACTTTCCCACAACAGGCTTTCTGTAATCTTCTCCCAAACAAACTATGTGCACTTAAATCCATGTCTCTTGGCCTGTTCTGTTTTGCAGCAGCAGCAACAGCAGCAGGGAGGTATATCCAAACTAAGGCATAGGGATAGCAATATCTATTTCATGGTGGTGCTGGGAAGACTGGAGATAATGTTCATAAAACTTCCTGGCATGAGACCTGGCTCATAGCAACTGCTCAAAACATTGTAGCTATTGTTATTACTACATAAGGATTAGCACTACTCAGATTAAGCCTTATCCCTTAGCAAGTGACTAGTGTTTTCAAGCTCAAGGTAGAGCTGGAGAAAGTGGATTATTGAGAGGTTAATTCCAAGAGACCACAGCAGGTAGCCTTTCCTGGGTACACTTGGGTCCTTGTTGGGGGCTTCTATGATCTGAGCCAGAAGGTCTGCTAGGGTAGGGGTGTGATGGGTTCAGGAAGGTTCCTGCAGCTTAGAGGAAAGGAAACTCTGACCTCAGTCTTTGCTTGCAGGCCTTGACCCTGCTGGGCCAGAGTATACCAAAGCCAGCCTGGAGGAACGTCTGGATGCCGGAGATGCCCTCTTTGTGGAAGCCATCCACACTGATACTGACAGTGAGCTGGGGGTGGGGGGCCTTCCTGGGGTGGTGGAGCAAGTACAGGGAGGGACTGGGGAGTTGGCATGCAGCAGCACGACCCTGGGCATATCTCCTCTCTCCCTGAACTTCTCTTGTACGCTAAGTTTACCAGCATGATCTTAAATTTCCTTCTTGCACTGTTACTTTGACCACTGAGATGAATGGTCTTATTTTTAGCCAGACGTGGGCAGGAGATTTCCCACTCATGAACCAAAACTGTTTAGTTGGGAATCTCACTCTCTGATTCAACACCAAACCTCGATCTGAGTTAGTTGTGAGAAAGGCATTGCCACACAATTGATATGTGGGAAAGTCCAACTGCCTTTTCGGGTTGGGTGTGACCGGCCCAAGGGACATTCTACTCCTCGGGCAGGTGCTCAGGCCTGTCAGCGCTTCCCTCCTCCCAGGAGGACATGCTCAGCCCTTCAGTCGGATGGAGTATGAGAACCCAGCCCCTCCTACAGTGACAGGCACAGAAAAGACTCTCCAACTTTGAATTCATAATGACCAAATTAAGCTCTACTGTCCAACTGGCTGTGGTGGTGGGGAGAATACCACCTCATTTCTGCCCAGTACCAGCTGAGCTCCTGCCCGTAAGAACCTGCAGGCCAAGTGAGAGCTGCCGATGTCTCATTGCCTTCAGCCAGAAACTTCTTTTAACATCCCAACTCCCAGATTCCTGATTCTGGTGGTAATTTCCTTTCCCCACCTTCATTTCACAGATAGGAAACTAAAGCCCACAGTCCTCTGTCTAGCTATATAGTTAAGCCCTTCTGTCTCTGTATTTACTAAAGGTGAATTTTTAGGTTCCTGTTTACCCCGGCTAGTCTCCTCAGGCCCCTTCAAAGTTGGACCCTCTTCCTGATTCCATTTATTCAAATCAATGGTTTTTAAGCATATGCTACAAGGTAGGCATGAGAATATGGCAATGAACAATACAGATAAAGTCCCTGCCCTCATATCATTCATTCATTCATTAATTCAATAAATATTTATTAGGTACGCACTAGGTACCAGGTACTGTACTAGGTGTTGTAGATACAGTTGGGGAAAAAAGCCAGACGAGGGCCTATGCTGTTGTGGGGCTTACACCCATGTAAGTTACAGACAAGATAATTGTACATTATGATTATTATTATGAAGGGTTAAACAAGGTCATGTGATAGAGGGTTACTCGAGTAACTTCGGATGGGATCATTTGTAACAATCTGTCCAAGGAAGTGATATTTGAGTTGAGATTTTGCAGATGATAATGAAGCAGCCCTTATAAGAGCTGGGAGAGGATCATCCTAGGTGGAGAGGACAGCTAAAATGAAGGGCTTGACATGGCCAAGGACTGGGCTTGTTCTAGAGACAGAAAAGAAAAGCATGAGGTTGGAATGTAGTGAAGGGAGGAAGAGGACCTGAGTGAGGCTGGAGAAGAAAGAGCCAGACCAGGATGGTCAGGACAAGGAGTTCAAGTTTCATTCTAAGATCAGTGAAAACTGGGGGGTAGCAGTAGAGCTAGAGACAAGCGGAAAGAGTCCCAATGTATTTCAGATTTAGGACTTGTGATTGGCTGCATGTGAGGTGTAAAAGAAAAGGAGAAATCAAGGATGACTTCTAGGCCATTGTGTCACCACTGGGTGGACCACAGTAAACAGGTAATAAACAATCCATTATCTACAATAGTGTTGGATGATGTGGAGGAGAGAATAAGGGTCTTTGGCAGATGGTCTTGGGATCAAATAGACTGTGTTGGAGAATCTGGGAAATGGTCACAATGATGAGATGAGGGGTGGGGTGGCCTACAGACTCCTTCTTAACCTCATCTCTTTGTAGCCAGGTCAGGAGAGTAATTCCTTTCCCCACCTTCATTTCACAGATAGGAAACTAAAGCCCACAGTCCTCTGTCTAGCTATATAGTTAAGCCCTTCTGTCTCCAAAGATTTGTTTTGGAAATGTGTTCCAAAACATCTGAACTATTGCTTGAAGGAAAACAGAAACTATTAAACAAGGAAATTTACCAAACATAACATTTTGTGGTTTATAAGAACTTGTGTTAAGGGATATTTTTCTGGAATTTATTAGAATGAGTTATCTCATAAACATATCCTTTCTGGCATGGAAAAGTCCCCTAGAAAACTGTCTGAGAACTAGTTCTGCAAAGTTTGCCAGCATTTAGGAGTGAGGTGGGCACCCATTTAGCACAGAGAGTGGATGCTCCTGAGGTCAGACCTCAGGCTCTGTTGCTGGTGGGCTCTCTGTGGGAATTGGAAAATATGTCCCTGAAGTCAGAAGTTAATCGGGTCCTGCCTCCTTTCAGATTTGGGTATCCGGATTCCAGTTGGACACGTGGACTACTTTGTCAACGGAGGCCAAGACCAACCTGGCTGTCCCACATTCATTCATGCAGGTCAGAAAGCCAGAGGGAGTTTGGTCTTTGGCTACTCCAGAGATTGGAATTTCTCAACAGCCGTCCGGTTGAGCCAACCAGTGTGGGCTGCAGAGGATCTCTCTTATAATAGCCTTTGCCATGCCCTGTGATGCCTGACTCAGCATTTGAACAGATGTCCTTGAAGCCCAGGGATTCTGGGTGTAGAGTGCTGGAAATTTAAAGCCTGAGTCATATTTATCAGTGTCTTTCTCTGGGTCCTGCCCTTTCAACTTGACTTAAGCCCTGCTATGATCTAACATCACTAAAGCTAATAACCTCTATTATTCTCTGGACCTGGTTTGTGGCACCAACCACACTAGCCACATCCTCTACAGGCCAATGTGCCCAAAGCTAGCTAGCTGACAGATTGAACCACTGAATGACCAATTCACCAAATTTAACAGTTCTCCAAAATTGTTTTCAAGATAATCTTCTTGAATATACATTCAAGGAATATACATTTCTTCTCTTATAAATATATTCTTTTTGAATGCTCTTTTTGGATACATGCACAGAATATATTCTTGTTAGCAAATGTAAAATAATATTAAATTTGTCAAAAGTTAAGCATCACAGCGTTGTTTAGTCTTCTTATATTCTACTTCTCTGTATAACCAACATATCAGTATTTCATAAGGGAATTTTGTTTACCCTGATTTCTGTCTGGTATAGTTTTAGCCATTTTCTGCTTTAACCCATTTTTAATATTTTAAGGATTCTTTTGTTAATTTTATTGAATAATCACTCACATAATTTACCACACTTATTGATTTTCAAAAAACATGTTTCTTTTGATTATTTATAAACTTTGCAGCAGTTCTGATCAGGTGAGATAGTTTAGCTGGGACCCAGAGAAGTCCCAATCTCTAAAGAAAGTCAACATAGCTCTGCTGTGCCTGCTAGCCCTGGGGAGGAGGGAGAAGGAAAGGCAGCGTTTAAGATCCCAGAACCCTAGAGTCATGGCTCACCACAGACTTCTTAGTTCCAGCCAATCCCTCTAATGTGGGCTCTGAAAACTTTTAAGCAGTAAACAACAACAAAACCACATTTTTGGCAAATGGGATATTTGACAAATTCAGTGCATCAGTCATTTGTCCAGGCCAATCTCAGCACATTGTCTCTCAGAGATTAACCGTAACTGCTGCCGACAACCTTGACTGTCTCATTCTTGGGCTGCTATAATAAATCGTAAAAAATTGGTTACATGGTTTTTTGACAGAGAAGGTTAAAAAAAAAGCACAGCTGGCTATCTGTTTTGAAAAGTGAGGTCAGCATCTCCATCCCTCTGTTTGCTCCCATTTTCTAAAAGAGAGTTTGTGTGATCATGTAAGAAGGAGTCTCAAATCAAGCAATTTTCTTGATAGATTGAGTTTATGTATCTCAGGAAAATTGAAGAAGTAAGTGTGGTAACCATGTCTGTTGATGGTCAAAAAAGAGGCTTGGGCAGATGTCCTGTGTATTTATAGTCTGCTGGAATAAAAAATTCAATACTAGAGAGAAAATTTCCATTTGCCTTAGACCGAAACTTTGGTTGTTTTTTCCTTCGTTCAGGGTACAGTTATCTGATCTGTGATCACATGAGGGCTGTGCATCTCTACATCAGTGCCCTGGAGAAGTCCTGTCCATTGATGGCCTTTCCCTGTGCCAGCTACAAGGCCTTCCTTGCTGGACACTGCCTGGATTGCTTTAACCCTTTCCTGCTGTCTTGTCCAAGGATCGGTAAAGTGCCACCCCTTTGGCTTCCTTTGACAATTTGGGGAAAGTTCAAATCCTGCTAGTTGTCACCTCTTTAAGTCCTGATCTCCTATGCTCAACAGGTTTCCACCTGGAAGATGGCATTTGGCCCTCAGTGTCCCACCTCTGACTCTCTATACTGTTCCCTGCTGCCCTACTTGCTCCATACACACCCCTCACACATATAGCCTCTTGCTTGGAAGTCTAGCCTCAGCATAGTCTAGAAATATTCCTATATAGACCAGAAGTATACCATGAATCAGACCAGATGCTTTCCAAAGGCCTTTCTAGCTAGGCCAGTCATTTTCCAACTCCTGGGAGACCCTAAATCAAGATTTTATGGAAAATCCCTAAGAGTGACACACATGGCCCACTCCAGAGGCATGAGGTTGTGGTAGCCAGGTGCCAGCTGGAGGAGTACATTCCTGAATGATCCAGGCCTGTCTGGGGAAGATCAGTGCTTCAAGAAGAACTCCTGGGTGGTGGAAATGGATCCCTTCCCCATTGTCAACCCCACTTCCCACCCTTGGTTGCCACTCAGATCTGCAGCAGCTTATCATTGCTTATATGTACGAAACAGACACTAACATGACAGAATATAAAAGTAGGGGTAGCTTCCCATAGCAAAGCAAATCAACACTTTTTTCCTACATATTGGGCATATGTCATGACATCCCCCAGCAGGCATGGGCCAGCTGGTGTAGCAACCACTTCACAGTGTCTGCCCAGCTTATCTCTTACTACACTTTCCATTGCCCTGAACTCCCCGGGCATACTAACTATTTGCAGTTTCCATAATATGTCATGCCTCTCATGCCGTGTGCCTTTGCATAACCTGTACTCTGCCCAGAATGTCCCCTCCCACTCATTAAGCATTATTCTTGTGGTCGAACACGTTCTGTTTCACTGTGCTCCCACTGGACGTGGTACAGATGTCATTGAAACAGCTGTCAGGAGATTGTTCTGCAAGTTAGAAACAGAATTTCAACTTTCTTGTCATTATCTGCCCAGAATAGGCCAGATGATCTGAAAAATGTACTTCTTTATTTGTGTGTTTATCCGTCCCTCCACCGGTCTAGTGGCTTGTGTCCTGGGACTTAACACAGGGTATGGCACATAGTGGGCATGCAGTGTACGTGTTTGTAGAATGAATGGGTGCGTTAATGAATGCATGGGTAGGTGACTTGGGATCCTGAAATGGTCTAAGGATTCTGCCATCTCTGCTTCTTTATTTCCAGGTCTGGCGGAACAAGGTGGTATCAAGATAGAGCCACGTCCCAAGGAAGTAAGAGTCTTCCTCTTGACCACTGCCAGGGCTCCGTACTGTGGTGAGTGGGGAAAAAAAGTGGCTCAGCTTTGCTAGTGTTATGGCCAGCAGATTCCAGGGCTCCAGCTCAGGCCGTGTCCATCCCAGTGTGGTAGCCAAGGTGGGAAGTAAACAGGGTAGGAATGGTGCAAAGGACTGGGGCAAGGATCATGTGGGAGATGAGGGCAGCAGCTCTGGTTTTAGAACCAGAACTGTCAGAGCTAGTCCAACCCATTGCTGTATAGATGGGTACTGGGAACATCTTAGTGTCTGTGTTCTGATACTAGATGTGGTGGGGAAGGAAGGCAGAGGGTGAGGCTGCCAAGTGTAGGTTCTCTCTGGAGTGGAGTTCCATTCCTGGTGTTCTCCTTTCTAGCACACTTCATTCCCCTTCCTGGTGCTCATCCGTTTTAGTTTCTTTGGCTGCTCAAGCAGATACCATGAAATGGATCATGTAAAACAATGGGTATTTATTTGCCCACCGTTTTGAGGTTAAGAGAAAGTTCAAATCAAGGCATCATTAAAGTGATGCTTTCTTCCTGAAGACAGGCATCTGGGGCCAGCTGCTGGAGGTCCTTGGTCCTTAGCTTCCTACAAGGCACAGGCGGCATCTCCTTGGTCTCTCCCTTCTCTTCTGGGTTCTATTGCTGTTCAAATTCTGGCTGCTCCCTCTCTGGCTTTCTCTCTGAATTCCATTCTGCTTATAAAGGACTTCAGAAATAGGATTAAGACCCTTAACTGAAGTAGCCTTACTAAAAGGTCCTACTTACAATGGTTCACACTCACAGGAATGGATTCAGTTTAAGAACATGTTTTTCTGGGGCACAAGCCACTCCATAGCACACACCATCCTGTGTGTCTCCTACCCTGGCCACCTTCAGATCAGGGTCCCTGGAGAACACCGAGCCTCACCCTCTGCCTTCCTTCCCCACCACATACGCATTCCAGCTGCCCAGCATGTGCCCCAAGCACTGAATTTCACTGAATCTAAGATGTTGGTGATTGTACAAGATGTTAGATGTGGAAGAAAAGTGTCTTAGAATCCTCAGAGTACAATCTTAGCCATCATCCCTCCCTAATGTATTTACATTTTAACTAGGGTGAATACTTCCCAGTCTATGCTGGTTATTCTGGGTCCTTTCTGGTTTACCAGGCAAAAGTGTGCTCTTTTGGGTGATAAATTATATGGGCACCCTAATCTTAACTGCTTTTCAAATCAGCCTATGTCAGGGTGGTGGGGAGACTTTCGTGGCAGAGGACGCTTCTGGTACTAGAATGCCTGGTGCAGCGCGACGTGAAGCCAAAAGCTCAGACTCTGCAGTCTCACACCTGGGTTTGAATCTCAGTTTCCCCTCCTCACCAGCTGAGGAGCAAGTTATTCTAAACTTTTAGTTCCTTATGTGGAAAATGGGGACAATAGCAGTACTTATTTCAAAGAACAAATTCTGAAGATAAAATGAAATAGTATACCTGACATTGCTAGCACAGTGACTAGAACCCAATCGGTAATAGTTCCTTTCCCTTTGTCCATGGGAGAAAAGTAGAAAGTAATATCTTCATGCCCAGGGAATTCATGGCTATTTCCAGGAACAAAATGGGTTACTGAGTCAGCTGTGGGTCTTTTATATATATCAGCTAATTTAACGAACTCCTAGAGGTAGGTATGAGGGAACAGAGGCTCTGAAGATTAAGTGATATGCCCAAAGCCACATAACTGGGTTTCACATAACTGAAGATCTTCTGACTCCAGAATCTGTAGTCTTTCTACACCACCACCTGCCACCAAATTCATTTCTTTCTCCTCTCTTCTGAGAACCTAAAATGACAGACTGCAGAAGGCTGGGGCACACCAAGAGGTTAAAGCATTTTAAGGTCCCTGCTGTGGGAGGTTCATGGAGCCATCATTTTTATGACTGTTTCGTGTTTGTTGAATGACCCCTTTCCCCTGTCCCCAGTAGCATGGGCCCTGTCTGTGTGAAAACCACAGAGGGGCACAGAAAGAAACATACAGCATGCATACCTGCTTACCTGCATTCTCTGGGTCTTCTGATCAGCACTCCTCCTCTCCCTGGGGTTTGAGCCCTCTGCCTAGGTGTGTTCACAGAGGCACTGTGAGCAGGAAGCTCCCCCAGCTCTCTGTCCACTCACAGGCCATCATGGTCCTGGGCTCCCACTGCCCCTCCTTGGCCTCAGCAATGCTCACCAGGACTGCACCCTCCCCCCTGCCCCTGCCAGACATGCTCCAGCATGGACAAAGAACCTTCTTCCAAATCATAATTTTTATAATAATGTTGCTTTTCACTTGTAGAAAACTTTCCACCCAGAGTTCCTTCTCTGTATTATCTCATTTGAACTTCACGATGTCCTATGAGGTGATGCTTGCAGGTAAGGGAATTGAGGCACAGAGAGGTTCAGTCACTAAGCCAAGGTAACACAGCTTACAAGCAGGAAGACCAGGCCTTGAATACAGTCTCCAGACTAACCATCCAGGGCTCTGCATGCTGCTTCCCAAGTCAAGCTCTTGTATAAAAGTGATATCCCTACCACTTCCCATTCACTCAACTTTGTAGACATGGCCCTCTTGAGGCTTCCAGGGTAATGTAGAGAAGACAGAAGGAGCACCTTAGGAAGCTTTCTTGATCAATGATACTTGCTGGCAGAGGAACAAATGACATACTATACCAAACTCAGCCCAGAAAATTAAACTCCTAAAGCTTATGTCAGTTTCCCACATTGTAATATCAGCTCCAGTTCAGCCTTTGCTTATTCGGTGATGAGCAATCCAATCACCGAAGGAGGATGAGAAAATGCTCTGAGACTACAGAATGCCACCACGTGGGCCTATCCCTTAGAGGCAAGGATGGGGTATGGCAGAAGCTTTAATCCTTCTTAACCTCTCTGGGAAGAGGGACAACAAGTCCCAGGGGTATCACTGTGAGCCAAGCAGCTAACGCAGTCCGTCTGCTTTGAGAGTTCCAGTGGCCCAGTGTTGCCCAACGGTCCAGGTGCCACATAAGAGCCAGATACCGCAGGCAGGAAAATGTTGGTTCTTCTCCTGCACACACAAGTTGGCTCCCTGACACTGGGTGCATACTGAGAGGAGGGGTGATGACACAGTTTTTGAACCAATTATTTAATAAATGATGGGCATTTTTGGTTCTTTGCAAGATCACTCGGCCATAATAATGTCACCAAACGGGGGTGTAGGACATTCTAGTATAAGTAATAATAATAACTAACATTTATTAAATGCTTCCTAGGCTCAGGCACTGCCTAAGGACTTCATATGCATTAACTCATTTAATTCTTATTCAGACCTGTGGGATATCTACTATTCTTATCCCCAGTTTATACTTGGGGAAATTGAAGATCTGAGATAACCTGAGTTTGCTCCGGGTCACACAGCTCCAAAGAAGTAGAGCCGAGATTCCTAACTGCACTGCTGCTCTGGAGTGCTTTTTATTTATTGCACCTATTGATTTTGACCCTAGTCTTCTGCTGTTCTGCTTTCCTAGTACATCACAGCCTCGTGGAGTTCTACTTGCAGGAAACAAGAAACAAGGACACGAGCATCGAGGTCACCTTCCTCAGCAGCAATGTCACTTCCTCGGTTAAGATCACCATGTACGTAATTGTGCCATATGATGGACCTCTCTCCTTAGGAGTTAGATGCACTTAAAGTGCAGTGCAGCAGAGACTGGAAATATCATTCCAGGGTGGGCACTGTGTGATCGCTGGTGGGTGCACTGAGCCAGCTGGACTGGGGTTGGGGGGCAGCACCTACTTTAGACTCATCCACAGGCAAGTGCTGGGGAAGAGGCCCAGGTGGAGAGTTGGCATTGTGCTCAGGAATCTGGGCAGGGGGACATCAGGAATGTCTGCCAGCAGGTAGGATGGCTTCGGTCACTGGCCCAGCAAGGGCTGGCCAGAGCCTGGAGGGAAGAACACTACCAGGTCACTTACCAGAACAGAATCTGAGACAAAGGGTCCATTAGCAAATAAGTGCAAGGTATGGGTTAAAATAGCAGCCGGGAGCACTTGCTGTTGCGTGGTGCCAGAGCCTGGAATTGGAGCTGATTATTTCCTTCCCTTGTTGGGTCAGACCTGGATGTGGGAACTGGTAACACCAGGCCTGCAGCTGGGATTGGGGCGGAGGTGGGGATAGGGCGGGAGAAAGAGCCTTAACTCTAGGGGTCACAGGCCTGGCAGGGGATAGAGACACCAAAGTGAGACATGTTTCTTTAAAAAAGCAATTGGTCGTGGGCAGGCAACGGTGGCTCAGTGGCAGAGTTCTCACCCGCCATGCTGGAGACCTGGGTTCAATTCCCAGAGCCTGCCATACCAAAAAAACAAACAAACAAAAACAGCAATTGGTTATTACTCGCGAGCTAATAGGAGACAGTTTAATCAGATAATGTCACTGTATTTATCAGAGTCAGGAAAGAGAGCCCCTGCCAGGCAGTCCAAAAGAAGAAATTTAACACAGAGAAATAGTACAAATGTGTCAGAGAAGCTGAAAAACCCAAAGGGAGATGTTGAGGCAGTCCAGAAATTAGCCACAGGAGGATCCGCTACCACCCCACGGCCACAGGGACAAGGCGAGGGGGGATTCTTGGTTTGGCAGCCCCCTGGGAGCTGATTTACTTTGGAGCCTGCTCAGAAGGTGCTGGAACCAGGAAGGAAATGCGGAAACTCTGCCCAACATCAGTGCCTCCCATGGGTTAAACCTCACTGGAACCTGTGGACAAAGGACACTGAAAGATATAGTTTGTGGGGAATGGATCTGAGAGCCAGTGCACACACATAAGTGTAATTGTAAACTGGGAGGAAGTGCTATGACAGCACATAAGACAGGACCCTGATGGAGTCTGCCATATCAGGGGATGTTCACCGAGGAAATGACTTGGGGGTAGAGATTTGAAGGAAATGTCAGGAGGGCCAGGGGGTTAGTGAGAGAATATGATGCATCCCCGCCTATCTAAAGCAGAAAAAGCCAGGGTGTGGGGTGGATTGTGAGAGGATAGTGGGGGAAGAGACAAGTCAAGTCCAGGCCAGGTTGAGCTGAGGGTTTTGGTTTTTATCCTAATAGCAGTTTGGGGAGCCATTGGGTGTTAAACACAAGAGTGGCAGGATCAGATTTGCATTTGGAAACATTTCTTGGGCTGCAGTGTTGGACATTAACTGCGCTATGGGGGAAGATAAGTTTCCCTTGGGAGGGGTACACTTCTAGATTTCCGAACATGCTGCTACTACCCAGCGTTCTGACTCACCAAAGGGCACTGCTGCTTACGGCGGTCAGGACTCCCTCATGAGCTCTATAGCTTGTGGCTGGGTGTCAGTAAGTTAAATAGCTTTCCATTAGAGCAATTTGAGGTTGTGTTACTTCTGGAGAAGCATTTTCATCACCTCTTCAGCCCCCTGGTCGATGAGTCAAAACGGGAGGAAATCACAATGACATACAGCCCTGGCTGCATGTGAGAAGTATCTAGAGAACTTTAAAAAATACTGAAGTCCAAGCTCCACCCCAGACGACTTTCCACCGCATTCGCACACAATTCAGTGCTGATAATTATACTCACAATAATGTGCTACCATCACGTCTGGGCTTTAGAACAGCAGCTTTCCTTTTAAAAGCTCCCTGAGTGATCTAATAGACACCCACAGATTGGTTCACTCCTCTCCCTCCACCCCAGTTTGCATTACTCTTCTTAAAGAAGGCCACCAGGACAGTATTATCTTCTATCTTCAATTCGTGGATTTCTTTTTTATCTTTCAGAACAGAAATTTAGAAAAAAATGGAGAAAAAGTTATGTGTGGGTCTCTCTGTACTTTCTATAGCTTTTATGCAGCCCTCAAATGTCCTTCTAATCAGAAAGTTCACCAGGGTCAAGTCCTCAAAGTCATTCACTCAAAGCATCTTTCATATCTCTCATGGTTTGTAAGCTCCTCAATTCAACCAGCTTCTTAAAAGGAATAATTTCATTTTTTCCTCTGAAACATTTCAAAAAACTTTTGGAAACAAACAAAACACCAGAACAGCTTCTGAACAAACTTATACAGATCTTCTTCAAAAGTGAAAACAAACTCTCTGACAAACCCTGGGCTAAAAGTACATAAAGAATACACGTCATCCCTCTGGAAGACACAAAGGAAAGGGAAACCGAGCTGTCAAGCCATGGTGACCCTTCAGCAACACCAGTTCTGCCATGGGGAGGGAATGTACCGGCCGCCCTTTGCTCTCTTCTTCTCAGTGACCCTGCTACCTCAAAGCCTGGAGTCGGACGAAAAGGGCCGGCAGTCCAGACCAGGGTACCGGGGCATGATCCTCTCCTCGCTGGGCAGTGCAGCTCACCCTCACAGCTTTGCCTAAAGGGCTGCACTGTCCCCTGTGTGGCCACCTCCAGAGCAAACCTCTTGGTTCTCACACATCATTCACACCATTTCTTGCCTTTGTCTAAGGTCCCACAGGCCATTTAGAAGCTCCCACCTCTCTAGGTTGGCCTCTGCATGTTCCTCCCTCCGTCTGTCTAATTTAACTTCAGTGCATGAGTCCAAAGAGGTGCCTGAATCTTTCAAACTGATGGGGAAAAGGCTGTGTGACTCCAAAGCCAACACGATTAGGTAACTTGCCCAAAGCCCCAAAGCTGGTAAGACAGAAAGCCTGGATTCACCCCATCTCTGTCTGGCTTCAAGACGTGGGTTTCTTGGCTTGGGTTTCCCCACCCCCACCCCTACACATTCATACTCCACCTCAGTGCGAGTAGTTCTCCCACAACATTCTTTGGACTGAATGTCCAGCAAGAGAGCTTCTACTTTCAGGTACTTGAATCTGGCGGTGAAGATCTCCTCCAACTAGGGACCCAAGAATGAGGGAAATTTTTTCAGATATTGAAAATCAAAGAGCTCCTATTTTGCTGCAGTTTTTACTTGTTTACTCTCAAAGAATCAACAATTACTTTCTGACTCATGTTCGAAACTGTCGGTGTATGCTTCCAAGTATGGATGTAGTTATGTTTGGGTTTAACCCTAAGAGTTTTCCTCATAAAGTCT
Source organism: Tamandua tetradactyla (assembly GCF_023851605.1). NCBI lineage: Eukaryota > Metazoa > Chordata > Mammalia > Pilosa > Myrmecophagidae > Tamandua > Tamandua tetradactyla. The sequence continues at coordinate 26,377,077 of NC_135336.1, read as the reverse complement.
ATCTTCCAGTTGAAACACTGTAATTAACCATTAAATGGCAAGTCTCGTTTCCAAAATATGAAGGTTTTAAATTTTGTCAGGCTTCATTTAGTGAGGCAAAATAAGCCAGAAACAAAATAGCAAATATTGTGTGGTCTCATTTATAAAATACTTATAAGAAAATTGGGGCCTAGATTGTAACATTTAGTCTGGAGTGGTAAATGTTATACCTCTGGATTTTGAGAGGTTGTTTTATATATGTATAACCTGGTATTTAGAGATAAGAATTAAGCCATTCAGGTCAGAATTAAATTAATTCAGAATATGGGGTAAGGAGGACATTGTCAGTATTTTAGAACTTCACTTACTCTATGAGACCAAAGGAAGAACCTAAATTTTCTGTTGCATATAGTAGAACTCAACCCAAACACAGGGAGTCCAGAATAAGAATGAGGGCCTTTAATCCTGCCCAAATACATCTCAGAGGATATTAAGCAGATAATAAAAAAGTATTGGCAAAGTCCCTTAAGGGATGGGAAAAAAATATGAAACTATTAAATTTTACCACCAGGGAATCCCCAGATACTGTGCTAAATATTAGGGACACCCAAATTAATAGGCCAAGCCCTTGATCTTGAGGCTTGATCTTGTGAAGCTTATGTAAGTAGTGGAGAACCTTAGTCTACCTAGAGGTATGCCTAATAGTTACCTCCAGAGGACCTCTTTTATTGTTCAGATGTGTCCTCTCTCTCTCTCTCTCTAAGCCCAACTCTGCAAGTGAAATCATTGCCCTCCCCTCTACGTGGGACATGACATCCAGAGGTGACAGTCTCCTTGGTGGCATGGGAGATGTTCTAGTTTGCTAGTTGCTGGAATGCACTATACCAGAAACAGAATGGCTTTTAAAAAGGGGGATTTAATAAGTTGCTAGTTTGCAGTTCTAAGGCTGAGAAAATGTTATAATTAAAGCAAGTCTATAGAAATGTCCAATCTGAGGCATCCAGGGAAAGATAACCTTGGTTCAAGAAGGCTGATGAAGTTCAGGGTTTCTCTCTCAAGTGGAAGGGCACATGGTGAACACAATCCGAGTTTCTCTCTCATCTGGAAAGGCATGTGGCAAACACAGTGTCATCTGCTAGCTTTCTCTCCTGGCTTCCTGTTTCACAAAACTCCCCGGGAGGCATCTTTCTTCTACATCTCCAAAGGTTGTTGGTTTGCGGGCTCCTGCTTCTCGTGGCTATGTCGTTCTTCTCTGCTCTTTCTGAATCTCTCTCATTCTCTAAAATGTTCCCTCTTTTATAGGACTCCAGAAATTTATCAAGATCCACTCAAAAGGATAGATACATGTCGTCACCTAATCCAGCTTAACAACCGCTCTTGATTAAATCACATCTCCAAGGAGATGATCTGATTACAGTTTCAAGCATACCGTATTGAATAGGGATTATTCTGCCTTTATGAAATGGGATTGAGATTAAAACATGGCTTTTCTAGGGGCATACATCTTTTCAAGTCAGCACAGGAGATGACTCCTAGGGATGAGCCTGGTCCTGGCACTGTGGGATTAACAATGACATCCTGATAAAAAAAAAAAAAAGGGAAAAGAAGTATAACACATAGGGAACTGAGAGAATTCAAATAGAGTCAAGAGGCTATTCTGGAGGCCACTCTTACATGCAAGCTTCAGTTAGACATTGCTATCTAACATAGTTTGCCAAACACCAACCAAAACCATTCCTGCCTACCCTAAAGAACACCCAGGGCATTATATGAGATTCTACAAAAGTTCCATACACTATGTTGTGTTGTTAGTGTTCAGTGTCAACTTGCTCAGGTGAAGGTGCCTGGTTCTATTGCAGTGGACATGAGCTAATGGCATGTGAACCTCATCTGTTTCTGATTACATCTGCAGTCAGCTAGGAGGTGTGCCTGCTGCAATGAATAATGTTTGACTTAATTGGCTGGTGCTTAAATGAGAGAGCTCAATGTAGCACAGCCCAAGCAGCTCAGCATACCTCATCTCAGCACTCACAGCTCAGCCCAGGCCTTTGGAGATGCAGAAAGGATCACCTCAAGGAAAGTTGTTGGAACACAGAGGCCTGGAGAGAAGGCCAGCAGAGATCACCCTGTGCCTTCCAGTGTAAGAAGGAACCTCAGTTGAAAGTTAGCTGCCAGGCAGGCCACGGTGGCTCAGCAGGTAAGAGTGCTTGCCTGCCATGCCCAAGGACCCAGTGCCTGCCCATGTAAAAAAAAAAAGAAAAGAAAAGAAAGTTAGCTGCCTTTCCTCTGAAGAACTACATGTTTTTAATCAAATTAATCCCCTTTTATTAAAAGCCAATCCATCTCTGATGTGTTGCATTCTGGCAGCTAGCAAACTAAAGCATACAGTAATTTTCCCAAAACCTACAACCTCCAGATGGGTCTTAGACCAGATGATTCCTGAAATGCAGAGGGGCCAGCCTCTCCAGAGCATCAGCTAGTTTCATCCCCCTGTCCCATATTACTGACACCCCTTTCCAGAATGAAAAAGTTAGAATGGGCATAGCCCAAATACTCATAAAGAGTGGGAGAAAGATCAAAGGTGATGGTGGGTTTAACAAATGAGTATGATTATTGAATCCTTATATTGATATTTCTTCTAATCTCCAGTGTCTTGGAGCACCTAGAAGTAAAAACCTAAAATTGTGGAATTGTAACCCATACCAAACTCTGAAATCTATTCTACAACTAATTGTTGTGTTATGCTTAGAAATTTATTGCTTTTTGTATATATATATATTTGTATGTGTTATGCTTAGAAATTTATTGCTTTTTGTATATATATATATTTGTATTAGCAGCTAGGGTTCTCTAGAGAAACAGAATCAGCATGAGATATCTGTAGATATAAAATATATAAAAGCGTCTTATGCAACCATGGGAATGTAGAGTCCAAGGTCTGTAGGGCAGGCCTCAAGCTGGTAACTCCAATGAAGTTCCTCAACAAACTCTCAGGAGAGGCTGGCTGAACAACCATGGGAATGGAAGAGTCCCAGATCCATAGGGCAGGCTTGAAGCTGGCAACTCCAGTGAAAGGTCTGGACAAACTCCACAGGAGAGGCTCACAGGATGAAGCAGGAAGAGTGACTGTCTCATCTGAATCCTCCTTAAAAGCCTTCTGGTGATTAGATTAAGCATCACTCATTGCAGAAAACACTCTCCTTAGCTGGTTACAAACACAATCAGCTGAGGATGCAGCCAACGTGATCATGATTTAAGTCCATGAAATGTCCTCATGGCAACAGATAGGCCAGCGCTTGCCCAACCAGATGACTGGACACTACCATCTGGCCAAGATGACACATGAGATTGACCATGACAATATTATATTTCACAAAAAAGAAAAAAAAAGAGTCAATTGTGATGATAAATACACAACTATATGATAGTATTGTGAAGCATTGATTGTACACTTTGGATAATTGCATGGTATGTGAATATATATTATATATCAATTAAAAATACTAGGGCGGGCCATGGTGGCTCAGCAGGCAATAATGCTTGCCTGCCATGCCAGAGGACCTGGGTTCAATTCCCGGTGCCTGCCCATGTAAAAAAAATAAATAAATAAATAACTAAATAAAATACTAGAAAAAATTTTTTTTTTATTTTGTCATGCTTGGTAATGTAACTAGTTTTGCAACTCTATTCATGCCAATTATACAAATCTGTATTTGCAAAACAAAACAAAAAACTGTGGGTATATAGACAGTAGGGGCTAGTGAGGCTCTCCACAGTGGTTCCCACCTCCAAGTTTACTCTTTTGAGCCTGGAAGCTCACCAGTGGAACCAGCAGAGCCTGGCAAGAGCCAAAGGGCAAGCAAAGGCAGAAAGCACTACAGTAATTTACTTTCCCTTTCCTTTGCAGACCTAAACAACAACTCCAGGGGAAAGGAATCATAGCCCACCCCAACCCACCATGTCAAATAAACCTGGTGAAATTCAAGTTTCAGGCTTCCAACAGGATTTGGAGAAAAGACCATACTACCATTATTGGGAGGTTCTGCACTGCCCCTTTGCCGGTGGATGACAGGTAAGCCCCAGCCCCCCGACCCCAATCTGCCCCAGGACCCACCCCAGCCCTGGATATGCACACACCAAGGGCTGATGGTGACCTTAGAAGCATTGCCTGTTGAGGTTCAATCTTGAGGTGATTAGCTTCTTAGAAGCACAGATGGCAAAGATCCAGGGTTTTCAAATCTGAATCTCCTTGGGTTGCAGATGTTAGGAAGGGAGCCAAAAGGAGAAGGCATTAATTCCCCACAATCACTCCAAAATAAGAAACCCCATTTTATCTGTTTTATATATTTGGTTCCTATGTACAAATTCATTTGAACAAAGATTTCTCATTGCATATTTCCCCCTCTTTAGCCTCTAGTTCAAATGTGTCACTGGTAACATTCATGGATGTGGATCAGGAATCCACACACTTTCTATCCTCCCTTTAGAAGACATTTATACCATTAGTCTCGTCAGCCTGAGGCCCTCAGCTGCCAAGAGTTGGCTCCTAATGTAGACTTCTTTCCCCAGACATGGAGACACATGAGCACACAACTCAAAGCATTGTTTCCTACCTTCTATCTTTCTCTCCTGACCAACCAAACACCCACCCTGGGCACACACCTTGTTGCTCTTCTCTTGCAGTCAAAAGACCATCTGCTTACCTGAACCAGTGAACTTACGTGCAGGTGTGACTGTTTGTTGTGACCTGAAGATAACCTGCATGTAGTGTCAGCCCGCACAGGACATAGAATCCTGGATGTCTGTAGAAGCAACTTACTCTAGGTCATTGCTACTAAGGAAGGCAAAACTTCTGGTTATTTCTCCTGTAACCGGCCACCCTGGAGGGGATAGGTGACTCGTTTTAAAGAGCTTGATCTTCATTGTCAATATGAAGAGCCTAACATGAATACCACTTCAGCTTTCCTATTAATATTTAACTGCAATATTAACCTAGCCTTGGGCATCTGCACCTTGGATTCCACAGATACACATACAAGGGAATTTTTTTTTTATAAAACGCCATAGACTATCTGTATGATATAATTGTCTTACTGGAATGGAATTCTGTTACATACAAAAAATGAAATTTACAGTTTGTGGGATTGGAGAAAACAGTAGATGTTGAATCCTGTGTCTTGAAATAGCAACTGAAAAGAAGTGCTTGGAACAAGAGAGGGTCTAAGGGGTGGGGAGGCAGATGGCACACTTCACCAACCATTACCATTGCCTCTGGATATTTGGAAGGTTTTGGCAATCTGCAAGATCTTTTGGGAAAACAGGTGGATATCCGCTGGGTCAATGTTTTGCAGAGATTGATCTTTGTAAGTGACTTTGTATCAGTCACAGTATAGCAAGATACATGGTACACTCAAATTGAATACTTTGAGGAGACTTTAATAAAAGGAATACTTAGATGTTAGTAGTGGGGAGGGAACCACAAGGGATGGCGCCATTTTTTGGAGCTAGTGGCAGTAGCGGCTGTTACTATCTTAGGCCTGAAGGGACCGAGGGGTGGGGAGCATCAGTCAAGGGACATAGACCCCAGCAGCAGTCCTGCAGGGAGTGAGCCAGGGAAGCAGATTCTCTGACCTCACTCTTCTTTCTTCCTCCATTCTCCTGCTCTCCATTGAGAGATCCCAACCAGAAACCAGCACACTGCTGTGGCCCAAACAGGCCCTGGGGACCTGGAGCAAGGCAGAGAAGGGTGGAGAATGGATAAGGGTGGTGGGGAAAACAGAGAAATCTAGCACAGACCTTTACCACTACCACTTTTCCCATATTCTGGTACTCCCCGAGTTCCTTTATACTTAATAGTTTTCTTTAACCCATTGTTTTTTTACTTAAATAAATGTGATTTTTAAAGGAAACTGTTAACCTGCTGATTCACCCTCCCAATTAAGGGCAGAGGGTGATGTCAGCCTCGGGCTGCAATTGCTTTGATTCCACCAGGCCAAGTCACTCCAGAACACATGGAGAAAGAGCTCCGGCCTCTCCCCAGGCTGCAGAAATGCAACCAAAAAGACAGGTGATGCAGTGCGAATGCACACATGCATGCTCTATTTTCTACATTACCTACCAGAGTCAGTGGGGAAAATAACACGTCTAAAGAATCCAGTCCTCCACTTATGCAAGCTTGGATTTACATATTATATTTTCAAAACAAAAATCCCCTCTGTCCTTTACTTCCTGTCTTTAGTCCACCCAGCTTCCTGTCAAGAACCTTCCTAGCAAATTTCACCCCGATCTATATTAGGCTCCACATCTGTCCCTTCATCTTCAGGTCATTGTGATATGGGAAATTGTCTGCCATCCTGGAACACCATAATTTTCCTTACTGCTTGGTGCTTTTCTTCCAAGTATGTATATCTCAAATTATGTGTCTGTGATCAAAATTATGTTATGTGATACTGATTCCAGCTGGTGTTAAAGTGACCTGCTTTTCACTGTCTTCATACTTTCTGTTTTGCTTTTGAGCACAGCCCTGTGTTTCTTTGTAAACATCTTGCTTCAAAGCACCGTTAGACTCTCTTATCTTAGAACACTGCCTTACATGGAAAACCAACTTCATTTATCATAAATTAATCCTAAAAATAGACACAATGAGAGCATAACAATGTCTAAAATTCCAACTAGATACTGTGGCCTGCTGACAGCTCTAAATCCCAGACCTGTGTTTAAACTTATTAAAGAGAGAGGATTAGCAAGTACAGCAGATTTGTTAAAAGCACATGTATTATCAGATCACTATGTTTTATTAGCAGCCTGGAAGAAACTTGAAATGTGAATAGTTATCTTGCTATGAGATTTAATGCTGTGTAATCTGGAGTCTATGCTACCTAAAATCACCTGGCCTAGGGCACATGCCTCACACTTTGGGAAACATGGGTTTAAGTAGGTGGGAGATCTGTGGGGTTCTGATAAAAGGAAGGCTAACAAGGACTTCTACTTGGTGGGGTGCAGAGGCAGAGCTTGGGTCTCCTTTCCACACCCACACTGCCGACAGCACTCTGCGGAGATCTGTTCATTAGCAGAGATGATACAGAACTAATTCAATTCACCACCAAGTATAGGACACTGTGACAAGTTTTATAAGGAATAAAAAATTATTAAGACTCAGGCCCTTCTCTCCTCTCAAATAGCCTACAAATAAATATGATTTCCAGGCACTTCATCTTTCTGCTCTCTCTTCTAGACATGGCCAGTTCTTACCACAATCCCAGAACTGGGCCCAATATTCCAAGTGGGGATCTCACTCCCTCATCGTACAGCAAGGCACATTCTCCGTGTTATAGATCAAGGGCTCCTGCCTGATGCACGCAGAAGTCAATGCCACGATATTGGGATTTAGAGGAAAGAAAGAGCTTTAATGCAAGGTCGATTGGCCTGGACACCCCCCATATCTCATTCCCTGAGTCTTAAAGTGTTTAGGGTTTTTATGGGATTCAAATAACGGGAGGTAGAGTCGTTACTCAGTTAACATATAATAATTGAGTAAAAGAATACCAGCTACAATACCAAGGAAAAGAATAGGACTAAGCTAAAGAAACCATGCATTACAACTAAAACCACTTGTAGTCAGTGGTTATATCACATCTGTGAAAAGAAATAAAACGAAGTAGAGTTACTTTGGCTAAGAGATTTTAAATGGATTTGGGAGGTCACTCTGGAGGTTGCTCGTATGCAAATCTGTCAGACTGAAAACCTGCCACAGTCTGCAAAGCCTCAAGCAACAATGTTTCTCAAAACCCTAAGGACATCTCCACACCATATCCAGCCACAGGATAAAATGCCCAGGAATTACCCACCCTGAACGACATTTGGAGTGCCCCGAATACCTGCCAGTCACAGGCAACTTACATATTCTTTTTCAAAAAAAAAAAAAAAAAAAACCTTACCTGGAAGACCCAAGACAAGACACTATCTGAGTTGCTACCTGAATCTGCGCTCCCGGAACTGCAATTCTAAGACCCCAAATAAACATCTTGGTTGCCTTGCAGCTCAGTTTGTTATTTCTCAATAGACACTTTCTCAGTGGACACACCCTCCCATTAATTTATCCCAAGACTAGCTTTAGAGTTAGCAAGAATTCCTCATCTTTTAAAAGTCTATGTTTCTATTAATTCAGCTTGCCCACTGTGTTGTGGAGTTATTTTTTGAACCTCAGTGGAAGACTTTCCACTTAACCCAATTCAAGGATATATTACTTGTTGCAGCCTCTCTAATCTCTCAGGACTTTTTCACAGCACTCATTTTAACCTTAAGAATATTTATCTCTCTCTCCAAGCTTTATGTCATTCTAAAAGTCTATAAACTTCTTTCCTCTATCTGCAGCCAAGAACTTGAAAGGAGAAAGTCAAGCATAAAGCCCAGAGCACACTTTTTGAGGCTGTCCTTAAGATTAATCAGTGTATTTTAAACTCATTTTTATCTTGACTACTTTCATAGTATAAGAAAACCTTCAATACTTTATGTCTAATGATCCTCTGATTTCTCAAACTAGTAAATTGAGAAGGAGGGAGGGAGAAAATGAGAGAGAGAGAGAGAGAGAGAGAGAGAGAGAGAGAGAGAGATGGGTGTGGGGTAGAGGGAGGGAGAATGATGGATTTAGCATGACTTAATTCTTAGGAGCTCATGCAGGCTCCTAGTAACTGCTACCTTATTTCCTAGATATATGCAAACCATGTTTTCAGTGATTTGTTCCTGGGTTTTGCTGATGTCAACAAAAGAAATGACCAGGGGACTTGCTGTAAAGGCAAGAATGCAGCTTTGTCGAGCAAGAGCAAACATGCATGAGGGGCAAAGGCAGAAAGAAGCACCTCAGTGCTTGGGATGTAGAGAACAGCTTATTGGGTTATCTGGGACTTGGGCTGCTTTAGGAGGCGGTAGGGCACTGCTGGGGGTGGTTGGGGGTAGTATGTCTTTGAGCGCAGCAGGTCACTTCAGATATCACAGCAGCAGGATATTTGCCAGCGGACTTTTCTGTAATTAGCTTAAATGGTTCTTTCTGAGAAACTTACAATTGCTGTAGCTGCAGAAATGTCCCGGGCACTCGAAGGATCGTGATTATGTCAAGTAGGAACTGCTCCATCAGATTCCCAGTTGATTTGGTCTTGCCCTGGGTGGTTAGTGTAGTCATTAATTAGTCTGTTTTCACTCCGAGTATTCTCATCGAATGATCTCTAATCATTCCTGATCTCTAATTTTAGGAATCTCTGCTTTCCTTCTTTTAGGGTAGCAGAATAAATACATCCACCTACCACTTTCTCACCCTCTCTTGTTCTTGGGGATTATTCAGCATTACTGAATAAAGGCCCCAATTACCTCAGAAAGTCTAAAGCAAGTTTGTAATTCAGGGTCAGTCTGGGTGCCAGGATTCATTTAAAACAGCTGGGTGGTGTCTTCCCAATCTTTTTCTTCAGATTAGTTTTTTTAAACCATCCATTTATTATATATATATATATTTATTTAATTATAAAAGATATACATGTTCATTTTAACAGGTCAAACTATAGACGTGTAGTTACCACCACGCTGAGCTAATCAATGTTAAATAGTCTGGTGCATGTCCTTCCACACAATTCCCCATGTTATTACAAAAATATACATACAAATTTTTTTAAAACAAAAATTAAATTGTGGCACACATATCCCTCTGCAATTTACTTTTGTCACTTAACAGTATATTATGGATGCCTCTCCTGATTACTGTATGTATTACTATATATAGATATAATTTATTCACTGGATGTATAATATCCCACAGTATGACGTGTCATAATTTAGCCAATTATTTTCTTTGTGATGGATATTAAGGTTATTTCCAGTTATTTTGCAACTACAAATGATGTTGTGATACATATTTTTGTACATCTACTCTCATATACTATACCTATATTTCTATATGATAGATCTCTTTGGTCAGAATCACTACATCCATGGATATATCAGAATGTTAGTAATGCTGGATTACTTTCCAAAAATGTCATATCAATACACATATTTTCTAGAGAAAATGTTTGAAAGAACCTGTTTCCTACATCCTTACATGTACTTACATTTCTGCTTTTTCTAGATTTTGTGAGTGACACAGATGAAAAAGATACTTTATGGCTATTTTAATTTGCACTTTTCCCAACTGCTTGTGATATGAAGCATTTTACTAGTTGCTGGCCATTTGCATTTGCATTTCCATAAATTGCCTTGTATTCCATAAATTGCCTGTTTTTCCATAAATTGTCCCCTGAGAAAAGGGGACCCTAGGCTCTTGAGGTTGTTGTCCTGTCTGCCTTCACAGCCAGTTCAGAATTTAGTCCAGATGAGGTAATGTTCCATATTTTCCCCCTTTCCTTACTTTCTTCCTTACTTTTCCTTCTCCTCATGGTTTCTTTACTTTCTAGGAAATGAATTCTTGGCATGAAAAGTCAATAATTTTTTTAGATATTCTGCTTTTAGCAAAATGAAACTTCAGCACAAAAATAGGTATTTGAAATCGCTTATCACTGCTACAACTTGACTGCCATCTTTTGAAGTCTATATGCAAAAAGTATAGCCATATTTTCCATATGGCTATCATTATGGTATATTTCTCCTAAAATATCACTTCTCCATCTCTTGGGCCATATTTACATGCTTCTACCTCAGGTTTTACAATACAGAGATAGACTCTCCAGGCATAGCTATACCTCACCCCTCCTGGCAGGTCTGTTTTCTTTCTTTTTTAATTTTTAAAATTTGAGACATCGTCTTCTAGTGTCATCTTCCAGTCTTTAATCTTATGCCACCACCATGCCTGTGTGGCATGCCTATATTAAATAATTTTCTCTTCTGACAGCCATCAAAGTGCAATTTTTACCTATATTTTTACTTTCCTTGCAATTATTTATTCATGTGTTTGCCTCCCTAAGATAAGTTACCCGAATCCCCAAATTTCTTCTCTGGGGATACCATGTGGTGATCAATTCATCCCAAGTTGAGCAGTTATACAGTTATGAAACTAGAATGACGCTCTTTCTTTCAAAATTATAGGGAAACTTTAAAATATGGGCATAAAGTCAGACACAATAGTCTTCAGGGCAACAAAACTCCCTAGGAGTGAGCTCTGATGAATTTCTTAAAATAAAGGCTGATTTTTTTTATGCACATAAAATTCAGCTTATTAAAAAAAAAAGTCAGCCAATGCAGAAAATTAAAATTGTCTATTATCCTACCACCAGAATTTTGTTTTATTTCCTTCTAGAACCTCTGAAACCATGTCTTTTGGTTTGCTAAAGCTGACAAAATGCGATATACCAGAACTGGGTTGGCTTTTAGAATGGGGACTTATTAACTTACAAGCTTACAGTTCTTAGGTCATGAAAATGTCCAAATCAAGACATCAACAGGGAGACAATTTCCTTAAGAAAGGCTGCTGGCAGGCGGGACTCTGTCTCATAGGAAGTCACATAGCGGCATCTGCTGGTCCTTCTCTCCCAGGTGTCAGTGCTTTCAGCTTCTGGCTTTGGTCGCTTCCTCTCTGAGCTCCTCTGTGTTTTCTTCTATGAGCTTCTCTGGGGCTTTTTTTTTTTTCTTTCTGTCTTTTATCCTCTTATAAAGAACTCCAATAAGGAGATTAAGACGCATCTTGAAAGAGGTGGGCCGCATCTCAATTGAAATAATCAAATCAGAAAGTCCCACCTATACTAGGTCTACATCCAAGGGAATGGATTAAAAGAACACGATCTTTCTGGGAAACATATAGCCTCAAACCATCACACCACGTTTAAGGACTCTATAAAGGTAGTAAAGAAAATCTCTGTAATTTGTTGTTTATTCTGGTTGTGAAAGAAACCCAAATCTCAGAATAAAGGAATCAGGGATTTGCTAAGGCGATTCTCTTGCTGAAGGAGAAAAAGCAATGTGACCCCAGGATAACCATACAAGAATAACAGCTAAAATGGTACAGAAATTTTTCTGTTCTAGACACTGTTCCAAGTATTTCACAGGTGTTAATTTGTCCTCACAGCAAGCCTAAGAGGTGCTATTATTATATTGTCCTGACAGATAAAGCGATTGAGATCAAGATCACAGAGCTAACACGTGTAGGAGCCAGGATGCAAATCCAAGATATTTGGTCCCAGACCCAGCTGATTAATTACTGTGTAACCAAATTCAGGAACAAGATAACCATGTTAAGACGTCCTTCCCAAAGGCATGCCATGCAACCAGGCAGGACCAGCTACAGAGTTTGCATGATCCAGTGCCAAATGTAAATGTGGGCTTCTTGTTAAAATATTAAGAGTTACAGGATGACAACAATAGAGCAGGAAACCAAGCATGGGGCTTCCTAAGTATAGGACCCTGAGTAACCATACAGGCCACACGTCCATGAAACTGACCCTGTGTCAGGGGAGCTGTTATTCCTTGAAGGAGCTGAGCATTCCTGCTAAAGCTGAGCTGTCTGAGTTCAGATGCACTTCCAGTTCGCCAAGGAAGAGGGTTGTGAGAGACCAGAGAAAGCTTGGAGACCCTTTGAGAGGGTGCCAGTGTTTCTTAGAGAAAATACTCAGACCCCAGGAGCCATGCCAGGGTGGAGCTGCTCTTGATTCTCAAGCCAATGGTGATTAAGTCTCTTGGTCCCTTTTTGCACCAGAGGCTGATGGGAGCTTGTTCCCCACAGGCATAGCCCCTGAGAGCGGGGGAGGGAGCCCATCTCCATTAGCATTTTGGGAATGTCGTTCCCAACATCTGGAGCACAAATGCCAGGGAGAGATTAGGACGAGTCGATGAGGGCAGCTATTGACTTCTTCTTACTCACCTGAGAAAAGCCTTTTGAGAACAAATCCTGGAGAATGTTTTTGGAATGAGCAACCTTCCACTCCTGTGTCCTATAGCTAAGGGGTTGTCTAGAGGTGGCAGAGTGGTGAACAGCAAAGATGGTAAGTGTACTCATTTCTGTATCACAGGGCTGGCTGTTTCAACAAAGGAAGAAGGAAAATGGGACTAAGAGGGCAGGGGAGAGGCGAGGGGAGAAGTAACTTGGGAGAGACTGCAGTTGGAGGTTGTTTGACACACAAACCCAGTCCCCGGTGAAATCCTTCTGGGAGCTGTGACAGCCTTGATCTCAGCCTCTTGCCTTGGCTACAAATCTCCCCACAAAAATTCATTCTGTGTCTGGCACGGACATTGACTTGTCTCCTGTTATAACCCAGAACCTAGCACAATGCCAGGCCCACAGTAAATTCTCAATAAGTATTAGTTAGAAAGTGAATAAATGAATAAATAGTCTCAGGGAGTATTGTCTCCTCTAAGGTTCAATTTAATACCATCCTCTCAGACTCTGTTTTTATTTCCACATTTATTCTGTCAATTAATCTCAGGACCTCTCTATACTGACCACTGCTGGCTGGTTCTTTTACTTTTAGCTCCCTGGACTCCTTGTATGGTGCATATCTCATGCTAATGGGCATTATAGCCGTGGGTGTATGTAGCATTCAGAGCACAAACTCAGATGTGCAGAAATGTAAGGGTTTTTTGTGTGTTTGTTTTCTGTAACTCCACGTAATTTATCTTTTAATTTCTCATTGCACCTTATGGCCAAAAACATAATCTCAGGGCTTTTGCCTCTATTTCCCAGAGTTGTATTATAGATATCTAAGCTAGGGTTACTGAGTGAAATACAGGGTGCCCAGTTAAATTTGAATTTCAGATAAAAGTACCTTCAGTATAAATGTGTCCCATGAAATGTTTAAGACATATTTATTCATTATTTATCTGAAACTCTAATTTAATTGGGTGTCTTTTTGCTCTAGACATGCAAGCCTAGGCTAAGTTCCAGGGGCTAGTGGTATTTCCCAGCACTGAGGCTCTGAGAAACTGAGGTTGTGGTGGCAGGGGCCATCTGGCCTTTGTGTCATGTCCCCACACCAGTGTCCCAGGAGAACATTGTCCTCTCTGGCTCTGACCCCCAGTGGGGTTCATCACTATCTCGGCTTCTTCTGTGCCTCCATCATATTCCCTCACCCCCGCTCAGGGCATGGGAACTCCTGACAGGCTGTGTCAGGCTCTCTCTGTCTACACATGACAGGCAGCTATTTCTACTCTTCTGTCCACAGAACCAGGTGGCAAGAGAATGACAATAATTGTTTCGCTGTCCTCTACCCGGCAAAGAGGGTTCTTCCACTCTCCAGTATCCAAACCCGTCTGTCTCTATCCCACCCCCTGATGATGAGTGGGGATCAGGCTTCTGGCATCTGATCCTTCTGTTTTCCTACTGACTCTCCCTTCCTCTCTCCCTCCAACGATTTTATCCAATCTCCTACAGTATGGGTAAAACTGGTTCTACTTGATTAAAAAAAAAAAACAAGAAAAAAACTTAAAACAAAACTGCTTTATTGAAATATAATTCACATACCATCCAAATCATCCATTTAAAGTGTACAATTTAGTGATTTTAGCATATTCCCAGAGTTGTGCAATCAACCACAATTTCAGAACATTTTCATCACCCCATAAAGAAACCTCATATCCATTAGCAGTCATTCTCCATTTTCTCCCACCCCTTCCAGCCCTAGGCAACCACTATTCGACTTTCTGTTTCTACTAATTTGCTTATTCTGAACATTTCATATAAATGGAATCATATAATAGATGGTCTCTTGTGGCTGGCTTCTTTAACTTAGCCTAAAGAATTTCAAAGTTCATCCGTGTTGTAGTATGTATCAGTACTTCATTCTTTTTATTGCTGAATAATCATCCATTGCACACCTATAACAATTTTATTTAGCCATTTATCAGTTAATGGGCATTTGGGCTGTTTCCAATTTTGCACTATTATGAATAGTGCTGCCATTCACGCTCATGCGGAAGTGTTTTTGTGGACATGTTTTAATTTCTCTTGGATATATGGCTATGAATGAAATTTCCGGTCGTACAATAACTATGCTTAACCAGATGAGGCATTGCAGACTGCTTTCCACAGCAGCTGCGCCATTTTGAATTCCCACCAGCAGTGTATGAGGGTTCCCATTTCTCCATATATTCATCCGCACATTAGTGTTGTTTCTATTGTAGCCATAATAGTGTGTGTGAAACGGTGTCTCATTGTGGTTTTGATTCGTGTTTCCCTGATGATTAATGATGTTGATCAGATTTTCATGTGCTTATTGTCCAGTTGGACATCCTCTCTGGAGAAGTGTCTATTCAGAGTTTTTGACCATTCTTTAATTGGATTATTTGCCTTTTTATTACTGAGTTGAAATAATTCTCTCTCTCTCTCTTTCCTTCCTTCCTTCCTTTCTTTATTTCTCTTCTGCTGAGCCACCATCACACCACCCTGTGGGTTGTCTTTTTACTTTCTGACTTTCTTGATTGTGCCCTTTGAAGCAGAAAAGTTTCTGATTTTGATGAAGTCCAATTTATCTATTTTTTCTCTCATTATGACTTATGTTTTGATATGCTTTGGTATCATATCTAAGAAAGCATTGCCTAATCCAAAGTCATGAAGACTTACAGCTCTATTTTCTTTCATGTTTTAAAGTTTTAGCTATTACTTTTACTTCTAAAATCCATTTTGAGTTATTTTGGGGGGTTTGGAGGAAGAGGCAAGTTCTACTTCATTCACTTGTTGTGGATATTCACTCATCCCAGCACCATTTGTTGAAAAGATTACTTTCCTCCATTGAATTGTCTTATACTTTTATAAGAAATAAATTTTTGACAAATGTAATGGCTTATTTTTGGACTCTCAATTCTATTCCATTGATCTATATCATATGTCTGTCCTTCTGCCAGTAGCACACTGTCTTGATTACTGTAGCTTTGCAGTAAGTTTTGAAATTGGAAAGTGTGAGTCTTCCAACTTTGTTCTTTTTCAAGATTTCTTTGGCTTTTCTGAGTCTCTTGAATTTCCCTGTGAATTTCAGGATCAACTTGTCAATTTCTGCAAAGTAGGCAGGTGGGATTTTGCAGGAATTGTGTTATGAGGAGTATTGCCATCTCAACAATGTTAAGCCTTATGATCTGTAAGCAAGGTGTCTTTCCATTTATTTGCTTCTTTAATTTCTTTCAACAATATTTTGTAGTTTTCAGAGTCTAACTTTTATACTTATTTTGTCATTTTTTTTTCCTAAGAATTTTGTAATTTTTTATGCTATTGCAAAAGGAATTTTTTTCTTAATATTTTTTGTTTTCCCATTGCTGCTGCATGGATAAACAATTAATTTTTGTATATTGATCTTGTATCCTTCAACCTCACTGAAATCATTTATTTCTATTTTTTTTTTAGTGTATTCCATAGGATTGTCTATATATGAAATGATATAAATATAAATAGAGATAGCTTTGCTTCTTCCTTTCCAATATGGATGCCTTTTGTATCTGTTTCTTACCTAATTGTGCTGGCTAGAACCTCCTGTTCACGTTCAATATAAATGACATTGGTAGATATCCTTGTCTTGTTCTGACCTCAGGAAACATCGTTCAGTCTTCCAGCACTTAAGTATGCTGCTAGATGTAGGTTTCTCCTAGATGCCCTTTATCGTGTTGAAGAAGTTTCCTTCTATTCCTGGTTTGTAGATGTTTTTAATCATAAAGACATATCGAATTTTATCGATTGCTTTTTCTGCATTTATTGAGATGATCGTGTGGTTTTTAATCCTTTATTGTATTGATATGATGTATTATATTGGTAATCAACATTGGTTGATTTTCATACGTTGATACACCTTTGCATTCCTGGGATGAATTCCACTTTGCCATGGTGTACAATCCTTTTTATATGTTGCTGGATTCAGCTTGCTGGTATTTTGCTGAGAAATTTCACATCTACACTTTTTTTAAGGCTCCATACTTTGGAATAATGTCAAGCTTATAGGACAGTTGGAAAAAATAATACAAACCTCATAGAGTGGTATATCCCCTACCACCCTCCAGATACCCTCTAATTTCAGCATTTAGCCACCTTTGCCATAGTATTTCTTCCATCTATCTATCGATCGATCGATACATCTATTTGTGTATCTTCTGAAAAGAGAAAAGAGCAGGTTTCTCACATCCTATTCCTTGAACACAATACTTTCATGTGCATTTCCTATGCACAAGAAAATTCACCTGTGCAATCACATTAAGTGCAGTCACCAAATTGATATAAAATTATATTCTATATTCAAATCTTTTCTTATGCCCCAATAATGTCTTTTTTAAGTCTTTTTCATTCTTAGATCCCATCCAGTATCAGGTATTGCATTTATTGTCATTATCTCTTTCGTTTCTCTTCCTTTCTCTCTTTCTCTTCTCTTCTCTTCTCTCTTTCTCTCTCTTGATATAATTGCTATTTATACAACATAAATCTTCCTATTCTATCCTCTTCCAAGCATATCATTCAATGAGATTAATCACATTCACAATGTTGCAGTACCTTCACAGTCATCTGTTACTATAAATTTCCCTTTATCCCAAAAAGAAACCCTACACTCATTTTGCATTAACTCCCCACTGTCCCTTCCTTCCGCTTTCTGTTTCTATGAATTTGCACATTCTCCGATATTTTCTGTGGTTACCATGGGGCTTAAATTTAATATCCTAAGTCTATAACAATTTCATTTGCTTTGATACCCACTTAACAAGGTCAATAACAAACATGAACAATTTTCCTATACCCCACTGTTCTCCTATTTTTATGGAGTTCTTTTCACAAATTACGTGTTTATATATTATGAGTCCAAAACCTTGATTTGTTATTACATTTTATGCATTTGCCTCTTAGTCCCTTGAGTTTATTTGAAAGTATTATGTACCCAAGAAAGGCCATGCTTTAATCCTAATCCAATCTTGGGGGGCAAGATTTAATACTGTAGAGTGGAGACCTCTGATTAGATTATCTCCCCAGAGATGTGGGTACAACCTTTTGATTAGATGGAGATGCGACTCCGCCCATTGCAGGTGGGTCTTAATTAGTTTACTGGAGTCCTTTTAAAAGGGGGAACATATTTAAGGAACCTCAGAGTCAATGGAGATCTTTGGAGATCGAGACAGAAATAGCCTGGGTGCTAAGCAAGCAGTCACAGAAAGAGCCAGAACCTGAAGAGAAGATAGAGGGATAGAGAAGTTAAGTAACTTGTCCATAGTCCCTCAGCTAGTAAAGGGTGAAATTAGGATTCACACTCAAGTCACCTGACTCCAGAAACTGTGGGACTTTTTTAAAAAGTTAGTAGGAGTAGTGATTGCAAGAGAGAAAAGACATTTTCGGCTGTCAGTCTGATTCCAGTGCCATGAAGTAGGATGTCCACATGTTGGGTTACCTTTCCCACAATATTTACCTAGATCTCTTTCCACCTTTCCACCCTCCAGTTCTGTTCAAAATAAGAATCTCTCTACGGGCTTAGAGAGGTAGGTTTTAGGGACCAGACATTCAAGGCAGCAGCAGGAAAAGAGCAAGTATTTGCTGACAGATAAACACTGCCCTTTGGTATCTTTAAAAAGTTATTGATAATAATAACCATTGTGGATCAACCCAGCTGGGGCTAAGAATTTCTTATGGGAAAGAGTGAGAAAGAAACCAAGGAAGAAAGATAAAGATGCACCCATAAAAGTTCCTAATATACATGTTAAGAAGTTAAGAAGCCTTTATTCTGAGGACATCAGGAGAGTCCAGGGAAAATTTGGAGCAGTAGAATGATGTTTAAGTTTTTTGTTTTTTTTTAGAAGTAACTATCTGGCATAGGTGAATAGAGAAAACTAGAAACCAGATGAAAAGAAAACAGAGCTTTACCATGTGTCAGAGAAAATGAGAAACATAGTGTCTCAGAGGAAATCAGATGGTGGGGGAAGGAGGGAAATGGCTTTTTGTTTTTTTAAGCGCTATAATATTCTGAATCAAAGATGACTCAGACATCGAGCCTGGATGATTGGTGATAATGGTGACTTCTACTAGAAAAGGAATAACTTTTGGGAAAGTATTGATTTGTTTTTTGATCAGGACACCTAGATGGACATTTAAAGCAAATAGTTATTGTTTCATAAGTGAGGGGGGTAAATGCTGAGGACCAGGGAGGACTTCAGGATCCTTGTGGGGGCACAGAAGGACTCAGGCTCTGGACTAGTCTCATTACCCCCAAGTTCTCCTCTTCTGGGAAGAAGCCAAACTCCCCTGGGGTAGAGGCGGGACTGTGATGGTCACTCCAGGGCTTGTGCGTGTCCCAGTGTGAGGTCAGAGCTGTGTTTGAGGCTGAGGGAAGCAGTGCATCTTGCTTTCAGAATGTCACACTTGAGACCACTCAGCAAGGAAATCAAGGACTATGTGAGAACTCAGCAACCTGGGGAGATTTATGTTTTAATTTAGTTTTCTTTGTATACCACCTGCAGATATTTTTAAATGTTAAAAAGTAACACTGGCAGGCAAAATTAAAAAAAAAAAAAAGGCCATTTCTGACACTTTAGGAAAAGACACTAACCCTTCCTTTAAAGTTAAGCTCGTCTGTCTCTGACCTTCTCTCCCACTAGAGAGGCACCATCGGAGGGGGTAAGGTAGGAGGAGAGAAATGGAAGTTAAGTGGTGAATAATAAGGAATCTAGTCACAAGAAGTTAAGTTCAGGGAAAAGAGAAGTAATTGAAGAAGAGAAAGGAGAAGAAGGAGATATTTTCCTCTTAGACACTCCAGGGAGGGGCAGGTGAGAGGCTGAGCTGTCCATAGACGAAAGATGGGGGACACCAGGCCTGAGCTACTAGGCAGGGCCTGGAGAAAGCAGACAGAGAGTTCCTCCTCTCTCAGTGACCCAAGAGTCAAAGAAAAAGTGACCTGGTTTCAATAGCATGTAGGAGCAAAGGAAAACGAAAGCAGAACTAGAAGTCTCTGTAAAATTTGGCAGGTTAACCTGACCTATGTTGAATGGGGTGCATGAATCATTCCACAAACATTTAGCAGTTGAGTTTAACAAACATCTAACAATTACCAACACGTGACACCCTGTGAGGTGTTGGGACCACAGCAATAAATGAGAACTTGTCCAGCCCTCCAGCGCCTCACAATCTACAGGATGAACATCTCCACGAGATGAGAGCTAAGGGAGGTAGTCCCAGAGGACTGAGTCCTAAAGTGGATCAGTTCATGCTGTCAGGGGTAGGAATAGATGGCAGAGAGTATGGGAGAGGGTAGGGAACATATGTACCAGTGGTGAAGGGAAGGGACGAGGGATAGAGGGCAATTCCAGACCATCGAGTCATTTTAGAGGTTGAATTCATCAATATGTCTAAATGAAACACTGAGCATGTCCTGGGCTCCCCCTGCTGAAGTGAAGCAGTTGTGTGCTTTAGACAGTCTGCAAGCCCTTGCTGTGCAGAAGAGCACATCCTCAGAAAGAAAAAGAGAAATAAAATTCCATGATCTCCAGAGAAATTTCTGAGTGGGAGACACCTGTCAGGGTATGAATTCAATGCCAAAAATTATCAGTAAAACTGAGACAGCATTGTTCATCCGTTTTAAGTTGCCTAGATTTGTGCAGGAGTCTACAGGAAACCAGGGTGCCTAGAATATAAAGGGAAACGTGTGTGGGGGGAACATATGGCAACTCGGGACTTTCTACACACAATTGTTCTAATAAATAATAAACATGCAATTGTTCTAATAAATAATATTTTTAAAGAAAGACAATAAAGGGAAGTTGGCACAGAAACTGTGAGATGGAATTGACTCCCCTCCCCAGGCAATTCTTCTCCCCAGGGTCTCTCACTGGATTCAGCCTCTTGTTCCCACTGTCATCACCTAGTTCTGGGCCTTAGTACCTCACTGCCCCATGAACCATTCAATTTGCTCTTAACTGGTGTGCTGGTTTGAAAGGATGTCTGCCCCCTAGAAAAGCCATGTTTTAATCAAAATCCCATTTTGTAAAGGGAGAATAATCCCTGTGCAATACTGTATGTTTGAAACTGTAATCAGATCATCTCCCTGGATGATGTGGTTTGGTCAAGAGTGGTTGTTAAGCTGAATTAGGGGATGACACGTCTCCACCCATGTGGGTGGGTCTTGATTAGTTTCTGGAGTCCTATAAAAGAGGAAATATTTTGGAGAATGAAGGAGATTCAGAGACAGCAGAGAATACTGCAGCACCACGAAGCAGAGCATCCACGAACCAGCAACCTTCAGAGATGAAGAAGGGAAACGCCTCCTGGGAGCTTCATGAAATCGGAAGCCAGCAGAGAAAGCTAGCAGATGATGCCGTGTTTGCCATGTGCCCTTCCAGCTGAGAGAGAAGCCTTGACTGTGTTCGCCATGTGCCTTCTCACTTGAGTGAGAAACCCTGAACTTCATCGGCCTTCTTGAACCAAGGTATCTTGCTCTGAATGCCTTTGATTGAACATTTCTATAGACTTGTTTTAATTGGGACATTTTCTTAGCCTTGGAACTAGCAACTGATTAAATTCCCCTTTTTAAAAGGCATTCTGTTGCTAATATATTGCATTCGGGCAGCTAACGAACTAGAACAACTGGCCTCCCAACTTTGCTCTCTCTATTCAAGTCCATAAGAACTTGAATATTTATGAAACAGTTACAGCCCTCCTTGGTAGGCATTGGACACAACCTCCCCTCAACACTGTTCACTTCCCATTGCCTTTCAATTAGAGTCATTGGGTCTCATCTCTAAGCAAGTTCTATACTTTCCAGCCCTAGGACTTTGACTCTTGCTATTTCTTTTATCTGGATTGCTTCTGCCTTTCCAAACTCTCTCTGTACTTTAAGGCACAGCTTTAAGTTAACTTTGCCAAGAACTCTTCTTATTCCCAGCAGTAGGATGACCTTATCTCTGCTGAACTTCAGTAGCTCTCAGTTTTAACGGCTCATGCAATGCTTTTCGCAACTGATTGGCATAATGGTTGTGTTTGCATCAGGAATCCAGCTTCACTTGAACAATTTATGAGTCACAAGAAGCCCATTCACACAGGGACTGGGGAGTTTTCTGGGAAATAATTCTAAGAAGAACTGGGCCCAGGGAATTTGACTTAGTAATAAGACCTTGGTGGTGAGGGGAGGAAGATGCCTACAACTCATGTAGATCCTTTTCTAGATCTCAAGTTTCTTGCTGGCAGAGATCATGAGTTATTCACCCAGTAAAGTATATGGTTTCCAAACAGTGTTTGACAGCAGTGAATATTCAGTAAGCATTCATAAAATAAAAGAATATTATTGTCCTTTCTTTGGGGCAAAGTGACTGTCAGACTTTATTGCTGAAAATTTTAAGTTGTAACTCAAACAGTTTCTTTTCATGTGTGGACCTCTAGCATGGGGTTATTGTAAGAGATCCACAAATCCACATCATGTCAAGTATTTTCTGTAGACTGAATAAATAAAATGCCTTGTACATATATGTAATGCTGTTTCTCAAATACATAAAGATACTGTTGTGGTTAATAAAAGCCACACACATTTATCTAAAAACCTTATTGGATTTCCTGGTGTCTGCCCATGCAAAAGAAAAATACTTTGTGGAATCCAAATGTCTTTTGTCATTACATATATTATTAGATAATAAAAGCACAACTTGTACCATCCAAGATCTGATCTTTTTTAAAAAAAACACTAAAAGACAACCTCATTCTGGAGAAATTTTTTCTATGTACTATATGTAACAGCAGCCCTTGGTGATCCCTCAGCTTGCAGAGTAGCACCACACTCTGGGTTAATGTTGAGCTTCCATTTAAAAATCTACAATGTGCTTTTCGTTGTTCATGTAATGCTTCATTTATGCTCCACAACAGCCCTCAAGGGTTGACAAGAGAGATGTTGAATTTCTCAGGACTGACAGGGACCTTCCATTGTGAAACTTACATGGAAGAGACAGAAATGAAGCAAGGAAACAAATAAATACACCATGTAACTTCAGAAAACATAAGAAAAGAACATAAAAGCTACATGGATACACTGAAAAGTTCTACTAAACATTTAATTGGAATCCTAAAAGAAGAAGAGAGAGAGAATGGGGCTCTGCAGAAAGTCCAAGCATGCCAAGGGGACAGGGAGTGATGGAGAGGTGAAGTGGGAATTTTTGCTGGGCTTGTGACACTTGAGCTGAGAACTGAATGACAAGAAGCAGTCAGCCTGGAGAAGGTCTGAGTGAAAAGCATTCCAGACAGAAAGAACAACTGCAAAGGCCTTAATATGGTAAGGAGTGAGGTGTGTCTTAGGAACAGCAAAAAGGCTAGTGTGCTTTAAATATGATGAATGAGAAAGAAAGCAGAATGAAATACGGTTGGAGAGTCAGAGTCTTGTGGGTTATAAGTTGACTGGAAGAGTAGTAATCATCAACTACTCATCTGCTTCCCCATATTTCCCAGATCCTTTAATCAATGACACCACTTAATTATTAATTAAGTGGGTCCATGTGACTAGTTCTAGTCAATTGACCACAGACAGAAGTGACTTGTCTCACTTCAGGGCTAATGTATAGAAGAACTAGCAGAAGAACATCATGCTGTTTCTTTTTTTCAGATAGCAGAACAATAAAGTCAAAATAGCCTGGATCATTTAGTTGCAAGAAGAAGGGTGGTTGCACCGATGAGTTTACAGACTCTCAGTGGACTCTGAATAAGAGAGAAATAAATCTTTGTGGTATTAAGTCATAATAAGCCTAGCCTGACAAATATCACATGGTAATAAGTTTGGATTTTACCCTAAAGATAATGGGAAGTCATTTGAAAATTGAGCAAGAGGGTGATGAGTGATAAATGATGATATAAATGATAAAGTGACCACTTGGATATGTATAAAATTGATTATGGGGAGGTGGGACAGGAGTGGGCAAGAGATCAGTAAAGAGACCAGTAAATACAGGTATGAATTAATGTTAGCTTGAAATCAGTGGTAGCAGTGGAGGTGGTGGACTAAATTTAGATTATCTTTTGAAGATAGAGTTAACAGGACTTATGAAACTACTTCAACATTTTGGACCTGAGCAATCAAATGAAGAATAAGACAGAGACAGCAGAAGGTAAGAGGATGGAGTGGAAATTGAAAGTTATGTTTTGTTTAAAGTTCAGAATCCTTACTAGATGTAGTTGGAATTTAAGCAAGGGAGGTAGGTATCTTTGCTAATAAAAGGCTGTAAGCATGTCTTCTTATTTCCTCTTTTATGGCATTCCTTGCCATTATTGGTGACATTATAATGAATAAAACATGTACAGATAAAGTAAAGGGTAAATCAAGGAGGAAAAAATGTCCTTATTAGATATCCAAGAGGAGATTGAATAGGCAGAATTATTAGATATTAGGTAACATTATCTGGAGTTCAAGGAAGAGGTTAAATAGAGATATAAACTTGGGGGTAATTATCATCTACAAGAGTTGTTCTCAAAATGTGGTCCTTAGACCAGCAAAACCAGTGCCGTCTTGGAAATTGTTAGAAATAGAAATTCTCAGGCTTCACCACAGACTTATTGAATTATAAATTCTGGGACTTGGGGTCCAACAATCTGTTTTGATAATCTTTCCAGATGATAATGATACAATTTTAGAACCGTTGCTATAGAAGGCACTTAAAGTCATAAGTTCACCTACAAAGTGAAGGTAGAGAGAAAAGAGAAGAGAAGAGGAGACAAGAGGAAAAGTCTGAGGACTGAGCCGTCTAATATCCCAACATTTAGAGGCCAGGAAAAGAAGAAGAAGGAACCAATAAGAATAGCCAATAAATGAAAACAAGGAGAACATGATATCTTGAAATCCAAGAAAAGAAAGTGTATCAAATTGAAATAGAGATCAACCAAAAATACTTAGGATAAAACATGAAGAGTAAATACAGAATACAGAAAAAATATAGCAAACATATAGAAGGCATCTGGGACACAGTGAAGAGGTCCATAATATATCTACTTGAAGTTTTATAAGGACAAGAGAAAGTTGATAGGGCAGAGAAAATATTTGAAGAGGCAATGACCAAGAACTTTCCCAAACTAAGGGAAAACATCAAACCAGAGATTCAAGAAGCAGTACAAATCCCAAGCAGGACTAATTCAAATAAAACTAAACCTAGGCACACCATAGAAAACTTGCTGAAACTGAAAAAGAGAAATTCCTAGAAAGCAGCCATAGGGAGAAAAGTGCATTACCTTCAAAGGCACAACAATAAGATTTATAGCTGACTGTTCATGAAAGAATGGAAGCCAAAAGAAAATGGAACATCCCAATTTTTTTTTATTTGTTTGTTTGTTTAATATCTGCCAACTTAAGAATTCTATATCCAGTAAAACTAGCCTTTAAAAATAAAGACAGGCGGGCCGCGGTGGCTCAGCGGGCAAGAGTGCTTGCCTGCCGTGCCGGAGGACCCCGGTTCGATTCCCGGCCCCAGCCCATGTAAAAAACAAACAAACAAACAAAATATAATAAAACAAGAAAATGTTTAAAAATGTTTCCCTTTCTTCCATCCTTCCTTCCTTCTCTGTCTTTCCTTCCTTTCCTCCCTCTCTCTTTAAAAAAAAAAAAAAAAAAAAAAAAAAAATAAAGACAAAATAAAAACATTTCCTGGAAAACAAAGCTTAAAAGGTTTTGTCATCATCAGACCTTCAATAAAGGGAGTTTATCAGGCAGAAGGAGAACAATACACATGAGAACACTGAGCGGCATGGAAGATTAAGGAGGCACAGAAAGGTTAAATATTTAGGTAAATCTAAATGATTTTGAAGTACATGAAAAAAATAATAATATCTAGAGGAATTTAAAATACATGTAAAATTAAAATACACAACAACCATTGCACAAAAGACAGAGGTGGGACTGGTATATTCTAAGATCCTTGCATTGTTTAGGAAGTGGTGAAAGTACAAATTTACAGGCGATCCTAACATCTCAAGGATGCTAGGGTAATCACCAAAAAAAAATTGTAACTTACAAGCTAATAACCACAAAGAAAATAAAATAACTAAAAGCATTACTAAAGATAAAAAGATGCATTTCATAATGATAAAAGGATACATCCACACCAGAAAGGATTGTAATTCTAAGTTTGTATGCAACTAATAACATAGCTTCAAAATACATAAAGCAAAAATTGACCAAAGTACAAGGATAAATAGACAAATCTACATTCTTGATATGTGATTTTAGCATACTTTTTCTTAGTAAATGATAGAAGTGGATGAAAAAAATATATAAGAGGTTTTGCACGGCATCATTAATAAACTTGTCTAATTAACATGCATAGAATACCAATCCTAACAACTCAGACATTCTTTGAAGTGCACAGAGATCATTTACCAAAATTAACCATATGCTGAATCAAAGAGCAAGTATCAACAAATTTCAAAGGATTAAAATCATATGGAAATTAATAAAAAAATAATAAAAAAAATAAAAAATAAAAAAAAAAAAACAAGACCTGCAGGATTTGAAAAAAAAAAAAAAAAAAATCATATGGAGCAAGCTCTCTAACCAAAGTAGAATTAAGCTAGAAGTCAATAACGATATGAGCACTAGAAAATGTCCAAATGTTTGGAAATTTTAAAAAATACACTTCTAAATAACCTGTGAGTCAAAGAAGAAATCACAATGGAAATTATAACATATTTTGAACACCAAATATGTCAAAACTTGCTACAAGTAAAGCTACGCCCAGAGGAAAATATATAACCTTAAATACAGATATTCAAAAAGAAGTAAGATTCAAAGTAAATGATCTAAGCATATATCTTAAGAAAGAAGAAAATAATAAAGATTAAAAACAAGTTTGAAATAAAAATGAAATATACAACAGGGAGAATCAACAAATATTAATTCAAATGATAAATGTCTAGCATGACTAATTAAGCAAATGGAAGAAAGGCACAAATTACCAATATCAGGGGAAAAAAGAGGACATAATTACAGATCCCATAGAATTAAAAAGGATAGTGGTGATGTCAATACACATGCCAATAAATTTTAAAATGTTGACAAAACAGACAAATTCCTAGATGCAACTTTCCAAAACCAACCCGATAATAAACAGAAAATTTAAGCAATCCTATATTATTGATGTACTGCACAACATTAATAAAATAAAAGAGAAAAATAGTCTTGATAGATGTGGAGAAATAATTTGATAAATTTCAGTACTCACTCATGATTATCGAAAAAAACTTCCTTAATCTCGTAGGGGTATTATAAAAACCTAACAGCATACATTATACTTAATGGTGAAATATCAAAAACAGTTTCTTTGAGGTCAGATATGACAGAACAGTCTTCTATTACCCAACTACTGGAGGGCCTATCCAGTATAACGATTTGAAGAAGAAGAAGAAAAAGAAAAAGAAAAAGAACGGGGAGAAGGAGCAGAGAGGTGGAGGAAGGAGAAGAATGGAGAGGGGTAAAAGAGGGTAGGGGGAGAAGTACAAGGAAGAAATAAAGCTATTATTATTCACAGATGACGTAATTGTATGTATGGAAAATCTTGTATACTCTATGCATTAATGATTAGAATTGATAAATGAATTTATCAAGATCACAGGTTACAAGCTTAAGATATAAATCAATTGTATTTATAGATACTGGTAAAAACAATTAGAAAGCTAAAAAATGTAAATGGTAGCATTTATAAGAGCATCAAATTAATCAAATAACTAAGGACACATAACATAAGTATTGTAAGGACATATACTATAAACTACAAAACATGATCGAGGGTGCATGGTAACTCAATGGTAGAATGCTTTCCTGCCATACAGAAGACCCGGGTTCAATTCCTGGCTCATGTACACCCCCAAAACACAAACAAAAAAAAATATTATTGAGAGAAAATGAAGGATATCAAAATAAATCAAGAGTTATATTATGTCCATGGATTGAAAAATCATAAATATATCTATTCTTTATCACCTTGATCCATATTGTCATTGCAATTCTAATAAAAAGTTCTAGCAGGGTTTATTTTTTGTGTGGAAATTGACAAGCTGAATCTAAGATTTATATGAAAAAACAAAGGGAAGGACCAAAAATATCCAAGACTTGAAAGATATCAAAGGTTGAAGACTACCAGATACCAAGACTGATAAAGCTGCAGTAATTAAGATGATATGTGGTATCAGCAAAGAATAGTAACAATGACCAATGGAATAGATTAGAAGAAGATTCAGAAACAGACCTGCATATTTACGGACATTTGAATTACAACAGAGGGAACACTGAACAGCAGTGGGGAAAGAATGAACATCTCAATAAGTAGTGTTCAGTCAATTGGAATTCCAAGTGAAATATAATTAATCTTGACCCTTATTTCATACCGTACACAAAAATCAAATCCAGCTTGGTTTTATATCTAACTGTGAAGAGTAAAACAGTAAAATATCTAAAAGATAACATAGAATAGTACCTTCAAAGGAGGAACAGATTTCTTAAACCTGATATAGGAAGCATTAATCATAGAGGGAAAAATGGATAAATTATTACACTGAAATGAAGAACTTCTATTCTGTTCATTAAAAGACACCATATACAGGAAAGAAAAGTCACAGAGTGGGAGAATATATTTGAATATATATAACCAATAATGGATTCTTAACCTGAATATTTAAAGAAATTCTTTAAGTCAATAAGAAAAAGCATACAAATAAATAAAGAAATGGACAATATTAGAATAGGCACTCACAATAGAAGATATCCATAAGTCCAAATAAAAACATGAAAAGGTACTCAACCTTAATATTCATCAGGGAAATGAAAATTGAAACCACAAGAGCATGTTGCTGCATATACCCAAATGGCTTAAAAAGAAAAGACAATGGTAACTGTTGGTATGGATAAGAAGCAACCAGAACTCTCATATACTATAGTAGGAATGTGAATTAGTACAAGCACTCAGGAAAATTGTTTGGCAAAAATATTTAGTAGTATTTACTATAATTGAACATAGAGATATCCAATGCCTGAACACTTCCACTCCTACGTATGTGCCCAAGAAGTGTATACATATGTATACCAAAAGATATGTGCAAGAATGTGCATAGCTGCACTAAACATAATGACCTCAATCTAAAAACTACTCAAATGCCCATCAGCAATAGAATGGATAAATACATTGTGATATATTCATCCAACAGAGAACTATGCAGCAAGAAAAATGAAACAACTATTGCTACACACAATAAGGATGAACCTTAAAAACATAATATTGAGCAAAAACAGCCACACTGAAAAGGTACACAATGTATGGCTCCATTTGCATAAAGTTCAAAACCAGGCAAAACTAATCTATGGAGTAAAAACCATGATAATGATGACCATTGTGGAGAATGGATAATGACTGGGAGGGACATGAGGGACACTTCTGTGATATCAATAAAGTTCCGCTTCTTGACCAGAATGGATGTGCCATGAATGTACTCACCATAGGCATATGCTTTATGTTTTTGCACACTGCTGTATATTTGCTTATTTCAATATAATAGGTTGTTTTAAAAATCCAAAGCAGTCTTACTACAGGTAAATGCAAGATTTCCATTAGCTATTCTTAAATGGTGAAAATTCCTCAAGAATCCATCCTAGAGTCTTTGAATGCTTTTCAGAGTTTGGGAACCCGTGATCTGAGATGCACACATAGTCATCCAATTGAAAATATCCTCATAGCTTAAGGGTTTCTCTCTCAGGTACCTATTAGCACAACTCCCCAGTCCTAGTCAGAAGTTCTCTTCTCTCAGGCTCCTTTCAGTCCATACTTTCAGATGATACAGAAACTCTCTCTACTTTGCCAAGTCACTTCCACCTATGCCACCCACCTTCCAGGAAACCAGCACCAGATGTATTCACGGTGACCAAAAATGAACTCTGATTTTAAAACATGTCTTTAAGTTATTTGACACTTTCCTCATCAGAAGGGGGATCTTTGTCCCCTGACCTTAGAACCTGGATGGACCTTTGTGACTATCTTAATAAAAGGAATGTGGCAGAAGTGAGGCTGTGTTATTTCTGAGGCAAGTTTAGAAAAGGCCCAGCAGCTTCTGTTGGTTTCTCTTGGGACACACACTTCTGGGGCCTTCAGCTACCATGTAAGAAGTCCATCTATCCTGGGCCTAGCATGTGGTGAAAAGAGAGAGGGCGGGAGATATACCCAAGGACCCCCAAATGTTCCAGCCTTCATCTCTGAGTCTTCCCAGACCAGACTCTGAACATGTGAGTGAATAAGCCTTTGAGATCATTCTAGACCCAGCCACTATCTGACTGACTGCAACAGCATGAGAAAACCCAAGTGAGAGCCCAGTCAACCCCAGATTCATAAGCAAAATAAATTATTGTTACTAGTTTAAGTCTCTGCATTGGGATCATTGCACCCACCGATAGGGAACTACAACCTATGTTGAAGTACTTAGGGAAATAAAAAAAAAAAGAATACATATAATACATTTATAAGTCTACTTAAGAATGTTTAAGGAATTTAATTGTTTGCAAAATTCCCCTTTCAAACTATTGTTTAATATTATTCATAAATAGAGCAAGAGCTTTGTTACTTGAACTTAAAAGCTTAAGAGAAAACTAGGTTTTTACATTCCTACTTCTATAAATTGAATATTAATTGAGAAAAAAAAAACACACACCAGATGACCTTGGACAGTTGACTCCATTGATCCTTTCAGATATTTCAATGAAACAACATAGGGAAAACAACTGGGTGATTTATTAAGTGTATATGAGGTGTCAAGCCACGTGCTCGGTGCATTACCCAAATCAACTCATTTAATCCTCACAACAACCCTGTGAGGTAAGTTTTATTAGAGAATCTATGTAACTTGCCCAAGAATATGCAGCTAGTAAAGGATAGAGTCTGTGTGCTTTTTGCACTTTGGGTTGCCTTTTCCTAAAGGAAGTCTCACAAAAGTGGGTTTTTAAAAGTCATTCAGCACCGTGGGATGCAGCTGCAGTGCTGGCACCTTCTGTGTCCTCTCCAGTCGTGCCTGGGCCTTCGAGAGTGTGAGGAGAGGGATATGTGTCCAAGCGAGCTTCCTGCGAATATGTGGCACAGATGGACTACAGAGGATAGGATCACGCATCAGTCCTCAAAGTTCAGGAGTGTGGGTTGGAGCCAAAGGTGCCTGACCCCTGGACATAACTTGAGAGTAGCTCTGGAGGGGACTTCTAGAAGCTGTGGAAAGAAAAAGGAAAGACTTAAGCACTGTGACTCAGGATGGCTTGCCTGATTTCATGTGGAGACATTAATGATTCTTCTCGGGTTTGTTTTTTTCTCTACAAATTCCCAGTGTTTCAACTGTACCCAATGCCTGACATGGTAGGGGCGGTTGTACCTGTGAATCATTTCACTCTGGAGATTAGGATGAGTCGGCTTTGAAGTTAGGTGTCCAGGCCTCTCATTCTATAGGTGAGGAGGCCAAGATTCAACTTTTGTTGCTTCCCAGAAGACACTATAGAACACTCGTTTCTGTACAACCTTACCGAATGACTTAAAGAAGAAAACAAACTGCAGAGAAGAATGGTATGTTGTATAAGATTCCTGTCTGTTAGTTTTAGAAAAATGACCTAAAGGTGAAAGCAGCTTACAGAGTGTCCCAGATTGCTGTGGTCAGGGCAGCAGGGACAGAACGACCTGGGTGACCCTACCACCCAGAGACCCCAGAGCCCGAGAACTTGGGGCAGACGTGCCACTTTCGAGAGCAAGATTTTCCAGTGGTTCTGTGAGAAAAGTGCTGCTTAATAGCACTGATAGCTGTGAAAGCACTTGGCAGCCACTTCCAGGGGAAACAGCTTGGATAGAGTTTGACCGTGATGTGTCTCCTCCTAAACAAATAAAGGAAAACAGACTGATGTATGGCCATCTCTCAGGGGCTGAAGAGCTATAATAGGTTTTCTTTAAGCTCCACCTTTTCACTGCTTCTTATGTTGTCAGGGGAATCTACCAGTTGCCACCTTCCCTAGAACAGTAGATTGGGGAAAATAAGAGGGAAAACCATGTCTCTCTGACAAAAAAGAGACACTGCTAAACAATTATACACACGAGAATTTTTAAAGACCTTATACATTTTATACATTAAACTAATGCTTTACAACCTACAAACTGCTATTATATATTTTATCTCAATTGCTCCTCAGAGCAACCTGGTAAGGTAGACAGAGGCAGACTGATCCTGCTCGGCAGTGGAGGAAACTGAGCTTGATGATGGTTAAGTGGTAGGATAGACTTATAGAATCCCATCATCGTAGAGTTGGAAGGCCTCTTAACCTAAGGGACCCTTCTCCCTGAGCCTGAGTCACCTTTACATCTCTGAGGAGGTTTCTTTCAGTCCCTGCCTGAATGCTTCCAATGATGAGTAACTTACTACCCCATAAGGCAATTTATGATTAATACTGAGCTGAAAACTTTCACCTTGTAACTCTCAGCTTTTAATTCAATTTCTGCCAAGAACTCTACACTGAATTAAGTCAAATTCTGATCTCCCCTCCTTTTTAAAATTTGAAAATATTACATTTGCCCATCTTTTGCAGATTAAACATTTTTAATTCTTTCAACTGTTTATCATTTGATTACCTAGCACAGTGCCTGAAACATATAGTAAAGGCTCAATAACTGTTGAATTGGTTCTCTGGCTGTTGGTATTATGTCCTGGCCCTGGTTTCCTTCCCTGACTGCACTAGTTGTGATCTCTAACCACCTCAGAGATTCGTTCCTAAAGGATACATCT
The DNA here is from genome assembly GCF_023851605.1 of Tamandua tetradactyla. NCBI lineage: Eukaryota > Metazoa > Chordata > Mammalia > Pilosa > Myrmecophagidae > Tamandua > Tamandua tetradactyla. The sequence goes on along the minus strand of NC_135336.1, from coordinate 26,344,436 downwards.
TTTATTCATTTACCAGGTAAATGTGTACCAAACGTCTCCTATGAATAAGATACCAAATCGAACATTCTGTAGCATACCCACAGAATCAAACTGAAAAATCTTAGTGAAGTAAGGGTTCATATGGGGTCTGGCTCTAAGATCCTGTGTTAATATATTATCCAGCAGCAATGCTTTACCTGTTAAGGGAAATGGCACCTATTTACATTTCAGTTTTGGATACCAGCAGACCCATCCCCCCAAAAGTATTCTCTTAAAAAAAGAAGAGCTTCAGTGAAAGCTCTGACTATTTTTAGTAGGTTTTAAATTGGATTAATCTGAAAGACAAGTATTGGTGTCTGTGTGATGAAACTGCGTCATTCTTAAAGATGCAGAATTCAGCCAACTTCATGCCTACTTTAGAAGTCCTGCTGCTGAAATGAATAGCAATGAGCTTAAAATTTTGGTAAGTGAAGATCCAGGGAAGAGATGATGAACTGTGCCCTACTTTATAAAGGAAATTATAGCAGGTTGTTACCAATCACAAGGATTGTAATAATCCTGGAAGGAGTCTGACAACAGAATTAGTCAAGCCAGACATATGAAAACATAATTCCAAAAACAGATCTCAGTTTTAAATTTTCACATTATCACAGACTAAATAAAAAGCTGTCTGAAATTTGGCCAGTTATGGTCATCTTTTCTAGTTGTTCTGAAAACTCGGTGGTTTAGAATTAAAGACTGTATTTTTTTCCTCTGTTTATTAAACAAACTCTTTGTATGCAAATACCAGTGATTTAGAAAGTAAGCAATATAAGCAGTTTCTCATTTTGTGTTTCGAAAAGGTTGAATTTGGCAAGAGGCATTTCATATGTTAATATTCAGGGTTGAGGATGTTGGAGACTGCATTGTGGCCTTCCTTCACATGGAATATCTACACTCTAATTACATGGCAGGTGACAAATTCTTCACAGGCAAGCAGGACCCACCACCCACAAGGGAGGTGGACAGCCCCAAGTCACCAAAGAAATTTTGGTGAAATATAACAGAGTGCTCTTGTTGAAAGACACTCACACTACAGGTCAGATATCCTGGGGCTTGTGTGCGTTGTATGACTGCTTCTTTTTCTTCCTCTGAAAACTCTTTCTTTGCTTTTGCATGTAACTCAAAGAGGGCCCTTGGAAGCCAGCTGGTTCAACCCTCAATTGAAGAAATTGAGACCCAGAGAAGTTGTATAATTTGCAAAAAGTCACGTATTTGCTTGGTAGCAGAGCCAAACATAGAAGCCAGGACTAATGTTTGAAAAACTCATGCATGGAATGTATAGCTATATAACAGTGGGAATTTTCACACATTCACTTGAATGATTTTCTTTATAGACAGAGGGAAAAGATACCATGCCAGTCTGAATCTGTTGTGTGCCCCAGAAAATGTCCTTTAATACTCATTCAATATTGCTGGGTGGCAACTTTTGATTTGATGATTTCCATGGAGATGTATCTCCACCCACTCAACTTAGGGTTTGCTTACTGGAGCCCTTTAAGAGGGAACCATTTAGGAACAAGCTTTGGAGCCCACACAACCAGAGACCTTTGGAGATGAAGAAGGAAAACGCCCCTGGGGAAGCTTCATGAAACAAGAAGCCTGGAGAGAAAGCTAGCAGACATCTCCAGGTTCACCATGTGTCTTTCTAGTTGAGAGAGAAACCCTGAACATTATTGGCCTTCTTGAACCAAGGTATCTTTCTCTGGATGCCTTAGATTGGACATTGTGCTGGTTTGAAATGATGTATGTACCCTAGAAAAGCCATGTTTTTTAATCCTAATGCCATTTTGTAAAGGCAGCCATTTTTTCTAATCCCTATTCGGTATTGTATGTTTAAAACTGTAATTAGATCATCTCCCTGGAGATGTGATTTAGTCAAGAGTGGTTGTTAAGTTGGATTAGCTGGAGGTGTGTCTCTACCCATTCTAAAGTCCTATAAAAGAAGAAACATTTAGCCATAAGAAGCAGAGTCCACCAGCCAGCAACCTTTGGAGATAAAGAAGGACAATCCCTTCCAGGAAGCTTCATGAAACAGGAAGCCAGGAGAAGAAGCTAGCAGATGACGCTGTGTTCACCATGTGCCTTTCCAGATGAGAGAGAAACTCTGACTGTGTTCGCCATGTGCCCTTCCACTTGAGAGAGAAACCCTGAACTTCACTGGCCTTCTTGAATCAAGGTATCTTTCCCTGGATGCCTGTGATTGGACATTTCTATAGACTTGTTTAATTGGGGCATTTTCTCGGCCTTAGAACTGTACACTTGCAACTTATTAAATTCCCCTTTTTAAAAGCTATTCATTTCTGGTATATTGCATTCCAGCAGCTAGCAAACTAGAACAGACATTTTCATAGCCTTAGAACTGTAAACTTGCAACTTATTAAATTCCCCCTTTTAAAAGCTGCTCTGTTTCTTGGATATCACATTCAGGCAGTTTTCAACCTAGAACAGATATTGATCTTGGAAGAGTTATTTTTAAAAATGAATAAGATGGTGGTAACAAAGTAGTTTAGGGGAAATAATAGAGCAAGGCAGAAAAGTGAATAAAAAAGAAAATAAGGTAATAGGAGAGAGAAATAAGTGAACAATAAAACAGGAGAGAACATGAAGGAGAAATGGAGAGGGGCTATTGAACTAAGAAGAAGAAAAGGGACACTTATGAGCAGTAAACACAGGCAAACAAGGGTTGAGTAGACAACAGAAAAGCAGAAAGAAGAGAACATTTAGAGCCAGAGAAAGAAAACAAAAATAGAACATGAGAAAACTAAGCTGCTGTGACTTCATAAGAGTGTATAGGTGGGTAGGCATGTTGGACTAAGAGAGGGATTCCTAGGACATAATGTCTGGATGGGGGGTGTGGAGTTTGGAACTGTATGTACCCCAGAAAATTATGTTCATAAAACGAATCCATTTCTGCAGGTATAAATCTATTGTAAGTAGGACCTTCAGTTAAGGCGTGGTGCAGGGTGGTCTTCATCCTCTTACTAGAGTCCTTTATAAGAGAATCAAACTCAGATAAAGAGAGAGAAAATCACAGAAGCAAGAGGCTCAAAGCAACAAAACCCAGAGGCGAAGGGAGAGACCAGCAGACACTGCCATGTGCCTTGTCGTGTTGCAGTGGAGCCAAGGATTGCCAGCAGCTAGTCTGCAGGTAGAAAGTATTACCCTGATGATGCCCTGATTTGGACATTCTTCCAGCCTCAGACTATAAATGAACAAACTCCCATTGTTTAAACCCGGCCCATTTGGTGCTCTCTTCTCTCAGTAGCCTAGCAAACTAAAACGGGACGGACAAGTAGTGGGGTGAATCAGCCCAAAGGAAGTGCATGATGAGAGTGGGCACGCTGCTGCTGTAGAGGCGTCAAAAGTGATCAAGGTACTCAATCTTTGGAATCACCCCAGGACCAGCTTAACATGTTCTAGGAATGCTGGTACCACAAGAGATTATAAATTCCCTATCTGTGAAACCAAATCTCTATATACTAAATTATAATAATGATTTATTGTTATAATAAATATCATCCACCTCTCTTGCTTCTTTCATCATTTATATGACATTTTTCAAAATATGCAAACATCTACTCATTCCCCTGGTGTACTCTGGAAGCCTTCCTCACTGGGACAGTTTCTCAAAATATCTGTTGGCACTTCCCAAAGAATGGTGCATCTCTGATAGGTCCCTTCATTTAGAAATGTCTTCCAAATTGGAAATTTTAGAAATTTTCTTCAGGAAAATCCAGGCCTACACCAAGGTTGGGTGGAGTCCCAGAGGAAAATGTTAGCATTGTGAGAACAGCCAGGAAATTGCAAGCAATTTCCCAGAACTACCGCATATAGCCTTTCTTGTATGCTCTCCTGAGCTGTGAAGGAAATTATGCTTGCACCATTAGTGCCCAGATTTGTGTCCATTCCTTCGCCCATAGGTGTGGTTTGTTGGGAAAAGCCAGGCCTCAGTCTACCTATCCAATCACAGTGACATTTAGTCAGAGTGGTATCCAGTTCTCTGCCTGGGAAAACAACATATTTTCCACTAGGGGAGAGGAAAATAAGGTAGAGACAATTTCCCCCCAGGGTTATTTATTAGCCTATACTCACAATCCTTTTTGAAATACGCAATTTCAACAGTGATGTCTGCCCAATTCAGGCTAAATAATGACTACTTTCCAGGACTGCCTCTATGCCAGAAGACAATCCAATTCGAATTAGAATCATGGCAGTTTATTCCTCTTTAGAATGTGTGCTACAATTAAAATCTCTTTCAGCCCCAGCTGTGGCCTTAGTTATTAGGACAACTTTGCAAAAAAATGTAACAACCTACCTGCCTACTCAAAATGTCAGCCAGCCCACTTTCCAAAATGCAATGACTGTTAATAATGCATGAGTTAAAAATCCCTTCATGCCTTGCATGCACCCCAAGCGAGCTACTATCCAAATGGATGGGTTAATGCCAGTTTTTGAAGTCCTCTGAGAGGACAGGTTCCATGAAACAGCTTTTTGCTCTTACAAGCTGAGTTAAGGCCAGCTGTTGGCAGGCTCAGCTGCCTTCTGAGTACTTACACAGGATCCTGAGCCCGGCGACTGTGCCCACATTAGCTCTCCCCTCACCTCATGTACTCCCCATCACTCCTATAATCCATAAGTGATTCTGATCCTGAAACCTCCTCAAAATCCTCCAGCACCAGACTGGTGGAGTCCTCACCCAGGACACTGCTGTCAGGCCTGGACATCCTGGCCCGACGGGCAGCAGGTGCAGGAGGGTTGGTGGCAGCTGGAGGGGGAGTGCAAGGGGGTGTTTGCTGGACAGATGTAAGGAGGGCCTGAGGAGAGGACACCGCTGGCTCGTGGGCTTCTTCATCATCTTTCTTGGACTCTAGCCCTGTATCTGGGGCAGCAGGACCCAGGATGTGGTAGAGGCTGGGGAGGCGGATGTCAAAGCGCAGTCCAAACTTAGCAAAGAGTTTGTCATTCAGCGTGTAGAGCTTCTCTGAGATGTCATATCCCAGCAGAGCTGAGAAGAGGCGGGAGATGTATTGCTCTTTGGCCAGAAGAAGGTGGAGACTTTTCCGGGGCCAGGAAATGTAGCTACATGTGGTCTCAGCAGTCAGAGTGACCTGAAAGAGATGGGGAGCAGAGTGAAAACTTAACCTAGAAAATTTGTCCATGTTGAGCATAGAGAACCATACAGTTAGTTACTTGCAGTTACTTGGTAAATGGCTTAACTTTTGTTGAAGTGAATGACCTTTACTTATTATGGGCACTGATTTTTTTTTCACTGGGCCATCTCTTCCTGTAGCCTGAGCTGCCACATCCAGTTTCCTCAGCTCTCACATGCTGTGATTTCATGGCTGATGCCATTAATGGCTACAGAAGATTCTGAGTCTTTTGTGACTTTGAGAGAGAGGAGGGGGTCCTCCTCATGTTCTGAAGAGAGGACAAAATGCTGATGACTCTTCGCTTTAATAAAGAAGAAAATACATGGGGTTGGGACAAAAGAAACTGGAAAGAGCTCAGCCAATCGACTTCTGATTAGGTATGCCAAGCTGTATCAAAGGGACAGGGCACTGGGCTGGAACTTAGGCCCATGAAGTTGCTATGATGTGACCACTCAAAGTAACCGAAAGGATCTAATGACTAGGTCAGGAAAAGGAATTCTTAAGAGCAGAGACAAAAAGGATACCATTAATTCATTCATCTAGAAATTTCTAAGTATTCACAACATGTCCATGATGCAGAACTAAAAACCTCCAGGATAAATAAGCAATAACATGTGCCTGGCTCAAAGTAGGTGCTTGTTAAGTCCTTGTTAAAAGAATTAAGGGGTAGTAAAGTCAGAATTAAAATAGAATCATGCTTACGATAGTAAAGGAAAACAGTATAGAACCACACAATTGTACATAATCTGATTGGACATAATACTTTAAAAGTGAGAAGGCCAGCAGGGTTCATGGTGTAGATTTGTGAATGGAGACACTGAAAATGATGATGATGATAATCATAGCAGCTAATATTCACAGAGAGGTGACCGAGTACTAGGCACTGTGTTGAGTTCTTTATAAGGATTATTTAATTAATAGGGCTGATTCTCAAACACTCCTTATTAGAGGTCACATATAGTCCTTTTAATTCCTGCATTGCCTACCAGAACTCCCACTACCTATCCTCTTCCTTCCCCTCTGTAGCACCCCTCCTCTATTTCTTTTATCGGTTTCCTCCTCTCAGCTTTCCCCCACTAATAATCAGGACTGCTGCCAGGGCCCTAAGTTACAGCAAGACCACAAGCTGATTTCAAGTTCCAGCTTTACCACTTTACCAGCTGTGTGACACCAGACAAATTACCATTATGTTCCCTCATGAGAAAAAATTCTGAAAATAATGCTTATAATCTTTCCATTACTAACATTTTGAGAAGCACCTGTTCCAAGATGCCATAGCCTGCATGTACCTTTTCTGTATTTACTAACAATTCTTAAACAGAGTATGAAACACAAAGTGGGTTTGTATGAATAAGAGATAATATGGCTCTAAACAATGTACTTAAAGTTGAGCACAAAGACCACGGGCAATCTTATGAACATGCTGTTGCTTCTTCCATCTTAAAATAAAACAAAACAATAAAACCCCCTTTTCCATCACCTCACTTCCCTGGATAGCTACCACTCCATTAATTTAATCCCCTTTTTAGCAAAACTCCAAATAAAAGTTGTCTTCACTAGTTACCTCCAATTACACTCCTCTCCTTCTCTCTTAAGCCAAATAAGGCTTTTGCCCTAGCAGTTCGCAAACTCTGTTCCTGTTAAGGTCACCAATGACCTGTACATTATGGAGCCCAGTGGTCAACTTTCCACAGGATTCAACTCTGCTGATCCATCTCTCCTCTTCTATATGCTTTCTTCACCTCTTTCCCAGGATGTCAGGCTCTCCTGAGCTTCCTCTCATCTCCTGATTGCTCCTTCTCAGGTTTCTTTGCTGCTGCTTCTTCTGTCTACCTTCTTAGTGATAAAATATTCCACGACTCAGTTCTTGAAACCCTTGTCTGTCCACACTCACTAGGTGATCTCATCCAATCCAATGGCTTTAAATATCATCTGTATGTCGACAACTCCCAAATTTATATCTCCAGTCCAGACAACTCACCTGAAAAATTCCAGAGTCCACTTAAATGTCCATAGATAACTCAAACCCAACATGTCCAAAACTGAAATTCCTCTTTCTCTCAAGCTAGCCTTTCCTATACCCTTCCTTATTTCAACTGATAGCAGCTTCATCTTCCCAACTGCTCAGGTTAAACACCTTAGAGTCATCTTTGAGCCTCTCTTTCTCTCATATACCACATCCAATCTAACAGGAAATCCCTTTGGCTCTATCTGGAAAACATATGCTCTGGCCTTACATGACCTGGCTTCCCTATCACCTCTCTGTCTCTCTCTCCTGCTAGTCTCTCCCTTCCTCCTTTTTGTTTCAGGTCTCTTTTCTGTACCTCAAACACAGCAGCCCTCCTATCTCAGGGCCTTTGCACTGGCTTTTCCTTCTGCCTAATATGCTTTTTTTAAAAAATTAATTTATTTTTTATTTATGATACATAACCACATATAAACACAAACATTCTTATCATATGATCTTTCCATTCTTATTATATAAACAATAACTCACAATATCATCACACAGTTGTATATTCATCATGATAATTTCTTAGAACATCTGCATCAATTCAGAAAAAGCAATAAAAAGAAAACAGAAAAAAATTCACACATACCATACCCCTTACCCCTCCCCTTCACCGATCACCAGCATTTCAATCTACTAAATTTATTTTAACATTGTTCCCCCTATTATTTTGCCTAATATGCTTTTCCCCCAGATATTCATAGAGCTCAGAATGTCACCTCCTTCAGGCCTTTGCTCAAATGTCACCTGCTCAACAAGGATTTCCATGGCCACACTATTTAAAATTGCAGTCATATTTGCCTTACCCTAGTCTATTTATATTAATCAGCAGTTATTGTGCTCCAACATTACAATTTACTTATTCATTGTGTCTATAGAATGTAAATCACATAAAGGAAGGGACCTTCATCTATTTTGTTTCCTGATGTATCACACATACACTTAACAATGCCTAGTATACAATAAATGTTCAATAAATATTACTGAAGTGAATGAATTAATCAGGTGAAGACTAGCAATATAATCAGCTGCAAAACTATCGAATGTCACAACCTAAAACCCTTCCCTAAAGGTCCTCGGGAAATCTGCTTCATGACTGGTTCCCACATACATGCACGTATGTCTGTGATAACATTTTGACAAGTATCTAGCTTTGTCTTTGATACTCACCTCAGAGGTTGATTGACTGGATTAAGTAAGATAACATGTAAATTGACTTTGGGCTCAGTAAAGCACAGTGCAAATGGAGAGAAATGATGCCTTCTGTGTGATACCTCCTGTGCTGTGTTCTCGGTGAATAATGACAGTGTCACTGTGCTTGACAGTCAGTAAATTCTTATTTAATTGAATTAGGTATGATAGACCGTTGATTAATTTGTGTGAAATGCAATGCAAATTATCATCCAGGCACTCACTGCAGATTATTCTCACAGTCAATGAAGGCCATGTCATTTAATCGGCAAATACCGGATGAACTATAACTAAGGACATTTGCAAAGAGGAAATGGAACTTTACGCAGCCAATAGCAAAGGTGTGGATCTCATCGCTCCCTAAGGAGTTACACACTAAAAATATAAAATGGAAGGAGTGTGTCTGTACTCACATTCCAGGCTGAGAGGCCATCTGGGGTTACAGCCCTTCCTTTTGCGCATAACTTAGGGGAGGACACCCTGCTTACTCACCACCTGTTCCTTGGCGTCAGTGTCAGTGCTGGTCTGGCTGGCTCAGGGCCTGACTCAGCCCTCCTTGTGCTGCTTGTGCCCGGAGGGAATGCCCAAAGGAGACTGCGGGGCTAGTTAGAGAGGAGGAGTGGTGGGGAGGAGCCGCCTGATAGGAGAGGGTCTGTGACCCCGGCAGTGGAACCAGAATGGCCTCTCAGGCTCTGCCAAGAATCAGGGTGGGCAGAAGCAGGCCCAGCCAAGTGACACTGCCAGCATGTGTCTCTTCCATGTTGGCCCATGCTGGCTCGAGGGACTCCCTGATAGAAATGGTGGGAGACACGTGGAATGCAGTACTCATCAGCTATCTGGGCAGGAAGTCTGTATAAGTGTATACAGTGTGTAGGATTGAAGCCCACTCTTCTGGTACCTCTGGACATTATCAAAAAGTACAGAAATAGTAGATATGGGCAACTTGACTTTGCCACTTTCTAGTTATAAAACTTTGGGTAAATTACTTGATTTTGAACCTCAGTTTCCTTATCTGTTAAATGAGGTAGTTACTCATAGGGTGGTTGTGAGAATTAATGAGACAAGTAAACACATAGTGTGTGCCACATGCTAGCCATTAAAAACAGGTCTGAACTACAAAAAGGTAACCAAAGTCTGAAAGACTGGCAGAAAGGAGGGTAGTTGCCAAGTAGCCAGGCCCCCACAACACAGGGTGTGGTTTCCTGGGGTCCTCGGAGAAACCAACTGCCACTGCCAAGTCAATTCAGTAAACCTTTATTAAACACCTATTGTGTTCCAGATACTGTCCTCTGGAGACTGGGGATGAAGACAGGGAGAGCCTAGATTCTGTCTTCAAAAAATTCTCTATGCGGAAGACAGAAAGGAAAACAGATCTTTGGAACAGAGAGCAATATGCACACCAGTCAGCACAAGTTAAAGGACTAACATGGGCAACAGGTGGGAACAGTAAGCGGTGGGGGTAGAAGCTCGTGAAGTCAACCTGGGCAGGCTTCACAAAGGAAGTGAGAAGCCATAACCTAGTCTAGAAGGGGAAATGCATTTCAGAGAGAAGGGGCAGTAAGGGCCAAGGCATGGCATTGCAAAACAATGCGGTGTGTTTAGGGAAGTGCTAGCAGTTCAACATGTGGGTGTGAGTGGAAAATGTGAGGGAGAGAGGGGATGGAAATGTGTGTGGAGATCACAAAAGGTCTTAAGTTACTGTCTCAGGAACATAGGTTCTATCTTGTGGTCACTGAGATCTTCTGGAAGGGCAGGGGCTCAGCACCTCCCTACCCTAATCCAACTGTGCTGGAGGCCAGGCACTCGATCCAAAGAAGGAGAATGTTCCCTCTATGAGCATCATATTTGCAGTGGTTCAAAGGACAGATGTGAGGGGGGAAAGATGGAGGTGGGAAATGGCTGGGTTGCGGTGGGACAGGGCAGGCAGTGCTGCCATAAGGAACCATATTACCTGGAACACCCCCTCCTCAGAGGGCTTCAGCGATTCCCACTCAGGAGAGTCCATGAACTGGTATGGAAAGATGTAGTGCAGAAACTGCCCATCCTGGCTCACACGAACCCTGGCAAAAGGAGAGAAGAGACTTTGTGTGAAAAGGGAAGTAGCTGCCCAGACCCCCTCCCTCCACTGATGTTATTTGTCATCAGTTAATATGAATATTCCAGTAGAACTAGTCTTGCCTACAATATGGTAAAATCCAAAGCAGGAGTAGCCTGATCACTGAATAGAAGTTGTTTAGAGAGACCCCATCAAGACTTCCTGAGCCCTCACTTTTCTTCTCTTTACCAATGGTTCTCAATTCCAGGCTGCACAGGGGGGCTTTAAAAATGACCTAAACCTGGGTCTTATCCCAGAGCAATTAAACAAGAATCGCTGTAGGTAACATTGGGAGGTTGTCAGTTTTTAAATCTCTCCAAGTGATCCATCCTAATGTGGAGCAAGGATGGAGAACCACTGCTCTAGAGAGCCACTGTCCACTAACCACATGAGGCTATTTAAATTTATTTTACATTAATTAAAATGGAACAAAATTAAAAATTCAGTTCAAGTGAATTGTGGCTGTTGAGCCACATTTAAAGCACTCAACAGCCACATGTGGCTAATGGCTACACTATTGGACAGCTTAGATATATAACATTTCCATCATCACAGAAAGTTCTACTGGATGCCTCTGCGCTAGAGGTTCAGCCTGAGGCAACTGCCCCACCTCACCCACTTCTCAGGCAGCTACATGGGGATCATGCTTTGCACATTTCACACTCACACTGCAGTCACTTTACAGGCTTCAAGGAAGGGAGAAAGTCCATTATGTGCCAGACCCTGTGCTAGATCATGTATAAGTGTTATTTTATTTTACCTTTATGATGACTCAGGGTAGATTATGCTTCTCTGTATTTTACAACTAAGGAAAGTAATGGTCAGGAAGGTTGAGTGACTAGCTTAAGGTTATACACCTATCACGTGGCAGAACCAAGATTCTGTTTGGCAACAAAGATCTATGTATTTACGACACCATATTGCCTTCCCATTATTGGACCTTTGGGTAGATGGCAGAGTAAATACTCCTAACGTTGCCACTTCCGTTTCCTCTCTAACCATAGGGTAACAACAACGGCTTCAGTCTTTAGACAATGAAAGCCCACGTACCCTATCTATCTGATGGTCCTCAGATGAAGCGGAGACAATCAAAGTCCTTCCCTGGGAATTTAGAACAGAGTGTGGCTTATCTCTTAGGTAAGGCCAACTATCAAGCATTGGCAAAACTAAAACCCTCCTCAGTTAAGGAACTAAAACCTTGATTTTTTGTAATGTAGACTCTGAAAAAAATATCTACCCTCAAAGTTCATAGAGGATAGAAACCTGAAATGTTCTAGTAGGTCATGTTCCTGTCTCTTGTCTTATGTGAGGCTTAGCTGCATCCCTTTGCTTGAATTAGGAGTGAAATCCCTTTATCCTTTTTAATAAAGACTTTTTTGCTTGTTTGTTTAAGCTAGATAGAGTGGGTTTCTGTGGCTGCAGCCAGGAATCCTAACTAATAAAGTTGTTGTAATTTTATGAATTTTCTTATCCAATACAACCAATGAGATAAAGAACTGTTTTTGACTTGTCTAGGATCACAGTCTTGATTTTTCAGGTCAGAGTTAAAAAACACCACTAATGCTGCTTACTGTCCTTGTATACTTGTGTGGCTGGCACCTGGCTACCCCCCTGCGCAGGGAAGGTAGAATGCATTTTGTAAGGCCCTGGCAGAATGGATGGCATGTCACTGACAATGCCTGAAGGGTAATGAATATTTTCTAGATGTGATGCTGCCTCTAGAAAATGGTTAGAATACAATATGGACTTTTTCCCAGAAAACTCAGCAGGTTTCAGCTTCAACCTACCTGCTAAAGTGAGCTATATTAGGCAAGGAAATGCCTCTAACAGGCAAAAGGGACAGATAGAAGATTTCTAAGATATACCTTATCCATTTGGAGAGCGCTATCTACTCCATTATTTCTGGAGCTTTGTTTGCTAAATAAACATGCATGAAGCATGTCCTGTGTTCCTGGAGGTCTGGGAATGCAGGTATGGGTATGATCTGTTCCTTGCCTTTGAAGATTTTACAATTTAGTGGAAGTCACAGGCATATAAATAACTGGCAGGAAGTCAATGTGATAAGCGTTTTTGAAGAACAGGAGTGTAGAAGAGGAAGAAAGATTAATTCTAAATTCAGGTGGTAGACTTCTCAAAGAAGATGACATTTGAGCTGAGTTTTGAAAGATGAATAGGATACTGAGAAGCAGATAAGGAAGGGGATGGAAAGAGAACCTGAGAAACCCAGTACGGTAGGCAGTCCTCTTTTTTTTGGTGGTAGGGGTGGGTGCATGGTCTGGGAAACGAGACAGTTTTCTAATATCTGCTTTTCCCCCTCCTCCACAGTACATAGCTAAAGATTACAGTTTCCTATCTCCTTTGCAGCTGGTATAGCCACATGACTAGTTCTGGCCAATGAAATATTTTCACTTCCAAGTCTTGCTTTTAATGAATCTGGATACATAGGTGTATATGCAAATTACTAAAGACACAATCACCAATTAAGAAGCTATAATCTATTATCTGACAACCTAAAGATGGAAGACAGAAATGGATCTAGGTCTCAAACCAAGCAAAGGATGTAGAGAGTCAGCCCACAGCCTCTGATGGCAGAAACACACTTGCCAGATAGAACTTCCCTGAGTAGAAAAGATATAAGAGAAAATGGAATGTCATGTTCCCCTACCTCAGGGTCTTCACATAGTATTGACCCCTCTTGCTAGATCACTTCTCCCCATCCTCACCTTCTCGTCAGGGCTCAGTTTAAACTTCCCTTCTTCCAGGAAGTCTTGTCTGATGTTCCAGAAAAGCTGAATTTACTGATGACATGCTGTCATTGTGTTCTGCATTTCTTCTTGGAAATATTATGTCCATTATAAATCACTTTATCAACACAAATCAATTACTGATTTTCTTGATAGATTGTAAGGTCCATGAGTGCAGGACAATATTTTTCTTTCAATACTGTATCCCTGGTCTCTTGCATAATATTTATAAATATTAATAAATAGAGGTGGAAGGAAGGGAGAGTGGAAGGGCTTACTTAGGGGCAACAAAACCTCAAGGAAAGGGTTCTTTAAGTAAGGAGCAGACATCAGGAGCGAATGAAACTGCTGCAGCATATTATCATATCATCTTACCACCCCATCATCTTCTCAGGCAAGGAATATGACCACCCAAGCAAACATCTTAGAGTATGAGAACACTAATGAGCCAGTAAGTCTCACTGAAGTCACTTACATTGGAATACCATACCCTTTTTCATTTGAATTTCCTCTCCCTTCTTGATCTCCTGGTGACAGGTAATTTCCTCCTACACAGCACGCTTAGGCAGCTGGTGAACTGCCTAGGAGCCAGTACATGTAGGAGTTTGTGCTGTGAATTTTACGTGAGAGAAACCTTCCAACAGCAGGCACAGCTTGGCAGGGTGGTAGACTTTGAACAAGTCACTTCACCTCTCTAAGTCTTGAACTGGACTGACTTAATTAAAATAAAACAACAACGAAAAGGACTTCTGAGGTTTGAGTCAAAGGACTCCAGATGAGAGTCTATACATGAGAGAGGTGAGGCTTGCTACAAAAGGCTCCCACTTCCTGGCATGGAGTTTTTATGTGCTGCTTTAAGTTACTTGGTATTGCACTGTAATCAACCCAAGGTTCAATGATTCTCTTTTAAAAATAGAGCCAGATCATCAACTAGAAGCCTCTTCCTTCAACTTAGCAAAGCTGAACCTGGCTGGCATTGAAAGATAATGAAACAACAACAGTGACACAGTCCTTACTCCAAACCTGGAAAAGCAAGGAGAAAGAAAATGTCATAACTGTCTAATTTCTGATTCAGGTTTTTGATGCTAAGTTTGCTAGGGAAAGCCATAGCAAGCTTTGACTTGCTTTGCAAGCTTCCCTCTCACCTTCGTAGGGAAGTAGTCTTATATAAGTTCGTGGTAAATCCGACATATAAAGGATACCTGAATCACACAATAGTTATAATACGCTTACAGCAAACCAAGACCACACAGTGGAATGGGTTTTTTTCCCCACCAGTCTCAATTCCCTCCTGTGAACAGAGGAGCTATGAGGAAAGTAACACGATGGATCTAATGCATGAGCAAGTTTCCTGAGTTGGCTTTCTTTTAAGCATAGAAATATGCTTAAATATTTTGGCAACAGTCATGACCTTTGTGTTTGTATTTACTAATGTATTCATTTACAAACAATTGTATTTGTTTACACTTTTCAGTTCACTCATAAATAAAATTAAATATCTCCCTGTTGAAACCTCATAGTTCACTCATCCCAGGACCTCTGACTCCAAATAAAATGAAAACATACATACATAGCATTTTGGAATCTGTACCTTAATACATAAATGCTTATTATTACTATTAGTGACATTTGAGTACCATCATCATCGTCATCAAATTCTTCTGTATTTTTTTTTTCCACTGTGTGGTTGGCAGTTTCAACTGGTTTCATTTTTGTTTGTTTTTGAAACCAGAGCCTTCTGATTACTATCTAACATTTTCTGCTACATTCTCTTGGTCTCAAGGAGAAAACAAAGCAGAGCAGTGGGGAGAGTGGAGGATAAAGCTTTTGAAATGCTTTGCTTTTCACAGACCTAGCTCAAGTATTCTCAGATTAAGTTGTTTATTGTTTGATGCTCAGGACCATATGCAAACCCCACTAGGGCAATGTCTGGAAGAATCTCCAATTCCCTACTAAGTATGCAGCATAGAGCTCAGTCGTGTTTTCTCAGAGGATATCAACCAATTGCCAACACTTACATCCAGGCTGGTTCAGCGCTCACGGATCCTGACAAAGACCATTTCAACCGTATCTGACTGTTAGCCTTCTTAAAAGGAGCTGGTGCCTCCACTAGCTCCTCAATGAGACAAGTATGGGCGTGACCACCCCCATCTTACTGTCTGCTCCTTGGATTTACAGCAGCTGACTTCCAGGTCAGGAAGAATCTCCATGGGCAAACCAGGATTGGAAGAAGAGGTCAAGAGTTATTCCCTCTTCATACCTGACGTAGAGTGGCTACACCACACACAGTCTTTGCAGGCTACCCCCAAAACAACAGTTAGGGGAAATCTCTCTATTTCTGGCATTATTCCTTGCACATAGTTGGCACTTAGGAAATGTTTATTGAATGTATATGGAAGGAGCAAACTAATCTGATTGAAATGTTTAGTTTTCCAGAAGCACTCCCCTAAAGGCTTATAGTGATAAGCAGAGCACACTGGTGTGTGTGTGTGTGTGTGTGTGTGTGTGTGTTTGTGTGTGTGTTCATGTTAGGCCAGGGCTCAAGAAACATGCACCCCACACCTCCCAGCAGCAAGTGTACACACAATATTTTTTATGAACCAAGAAGTTGCCTTGTGAGCTGGTTTCCTCTTGGAAAATGTTAAGAAAGAGGAAGCAAGCCCACACTTAGAAAAATCCAATTTGGTCTGCTTCACATTCTTCCTTCGATGGAAAGGGACTCACGGGGGAGATTAGAAGAGTGGGCTGGGAAGAGAAACACTGGGTGATGGTAGAGCAGCTTACCGGCCAGAGAGCAGCAGGGACAGGCGGTTGATGGGTGTCTCGCCCTCCACAGCATACATCTGCTCGGTGACCAGAGTCAAGACCTGCTCTTCACAGCAGTGAACAATCTCCTTATAAGTCCGCAGGGGCACCTGCAGGGGCAGGCACAGTGTCTTGTAGAGGAGATCGAATTCCTTGGGGAGAGAGTCCTCACGCAGGCGGTACACCAGGTGTGCCAGCTGAAGCAGGCAGGCCACTGCCAGCAGGAAGCTCCAGAGGACGACGTCCAGGCCGCAGGCATCGAACCAGCCCCACAGCACGCAGCACAGGTAGCCCGTGCCCAGGAAGCCAAAGAGGTAGAAGCATCCATACACCCCGCTGCCCCCCATGAAGCCCAGGAGCAATAAGCAGTTGGCCAGATGGTAGTAAGCCCCTTCCACATCCTGCCTCCAGCCAACGCATGCCGGCCCCTGCCAGAGGAGCCGGCTCGCCGTGCTGTGGTTCAGGCTCATCTTCAGCCTTTAGCCCTGCTGGGCTAAAACTGTCCCCACATAGGAAGCTTGGAAAATGAGTATATCTGTCTTCCTAGGTGCCTTCTCACCTCTGGCTTCTCACTACCGATTCCACCTTTCCTGGGAGGAATGCTGCAAGAGGCTTTGGGAATGAATGGCAAAACATAATACACTTCTTGGAGAATTTAAAAGCTCTCCCCCCCCCCCCCCTTTTTCTGTCTCTCTCCCTCTTCCTTTTCCTCTCTCTCCTTCAGCTAGGCTCTGGCCCTCCCCACTGAGCTCTGGCAGGCTTCCTTGGCTCCAGGTTTCGTAGCACCGTCTTCAAACTTGGCTCTCAGCAGAAAACCTGAATTTTCCAGAGGGAAAAGGTGGACAGTGGGACTGAAAACTTGAGTAGAGTGTGGGATGAAGTGGCCCCATCTTGCTGTCTCTCGTGCCCGAGCAGAATGAGGAGAGTCCAGCACGGGAGGCACACTTGTGTTCCATTTGGAATGCGTTTCTCTTGGCACCGGAAGGAAGGGTGACCCCAGATGGATACCATGTTTGGAATTGGAATCCAAGAGTTACTGGCAGTGAGAAAAAACAGTCCAGGCACACAGGCAGACTGGCAGAGCACTTAACATGCCTCCCCAGAGGACAAGATAAGACCCAGGGGCAAGAGAGGCAGGCAGGAAGGGACAAAGGAAAAGTGAGCAAAGAACTTACCACCACACCTCAGGCAGGACACTGTCCAGAGCTCCTGGTGGGATGGCCAGAAAGCCCTCCTGAGGTAGGAGGACACATCAAAATAGGAAAATATGGGGCCACAATGAGAAACGATCCTAACAGTGAAAACTGGAAACCCCCTTTAAGGCCTTTGTTAAGTCACTGCAAACATCATTAGGTATTTATTTAACATGCATTAAACAAAGTAGCTAGACTGACCTTTTTAAATTCTAGTCTGACTTCCTCCTGCATATATCCAAATCTAGTCATAGGTAACACAACAATCAGACGTTGCCCAAACTATCATCCTGCCCACTCCAATATTTACAAATTATCCAAACTACCACCTGTTCAACACCAGGAAGAACCAGACCCAGAATAGGCACTTTACACATACTACGTAGTCATCACAACAACCCTTCAAAATAAATATTATCCCCCTTCTGGATCTGATAGAAACTGAGGCTCAGAGAGGTAATAAGGTCCTACAAGTAACAGGTGGCAGAGCCAGGATTTGAATCCAAGACTCTCAGTCTTGTTGCTTTTCTCAAGTTGTTTGCAAAGTAAGTGGACTTTGCAACTCCATACTCCCTCCATGAAGTCTAATTACATCCAAGAAAATTCTGAATATACCTCGAGATTTACTTTGAACTACCAAAAAATATCTCTGAACTATGCAAACATTGGACTATGAAATGTGACTCTTTGGTTTCCAAATGGCTCCTTGATTCTTCTGCTTCACTGCTGGGTTAGCATTTACTACCATTGTTCCTACTGCTCCTGGGGTACAGGTGGCATCCCTAGTACCCAAAACTCCCAAAAGTGTTGAAGTGCTCAATCTACACACACTTTTACTTACTGCTTTAACCTAACTAAAATTAATGAGAAATGAGAAACTATCAAACATGCTGTGCTGGTTTGAAAGGATCACGTACCCTTACAAAGCCATGTTTTAATCCTGATCCATCTTGTAGATCTCTATTCAGCACTGTAGGTTGGAAACTTGATTAGATTATCTCCATGGAGATGGGACTCACCCAATTGTGGTTATTAACTTTTGATTGGAGGGAGATGTGATTCCAGGTGGGTCTTGATTAATTTACTGGAATCCTTTAAAAGAGGAAACATTTTGGAGAAAGTGGGAGAGCCATGAGAACCACGAGAACCCACGCAGTCAGAGACCTTTTGGAGATGAAGAAGGAATATGTTCCTGGGGGAACTTCACGATACAAGAAACCTGGAGAGAAAGCTTGCAGATGTCACCATGTTTGCCATGTGCCTTTCCAATAGAGAGAGAAATCCTGAACTTCATCGGCCTTTCTTGAGTGAAGGTAACCTCTTATTGGCACCTTAATTTGGTAATTTCTATAGCCTTGCTTTAATTTGGACATTTTCACAGGCTTAGAACTGTAAACTTGCAACTTAATAAATTCCCCTTTTAAAAAACCATTCCATTTCTGGTATATTGCATTCCAGCAGCTAGCAAACTAGAATATTTTGCCAAGGAAAGAAAATTTCAACTCAATTTAACAAATATTCAATGAGTGCCTACTATGAGTTAAGTACTTGGGAATCAAAAATAAAACAATTCCTGCCCACAAGAATCCTTGACTCTATCAAGGTGTTGGAGATTGAATCATATCCCCCACGAACATGTTCAAGTACTAACCTGGGTCTTGGGAGTATGGATTCATTTGTAAATAGGATCTTCGAAGGTCCTATTAAGAGGAAGCCAAAGTGAACCAGGGTGGGCCTTAATTCAAAATGACTGGAGACCTTAAAAACATAGGGAAACTGGACACAGAAGTAGAACTGAGGAGGGGGAGACATAAGGAGACAGACAGCCGTGTGATGGAGGCAGAGACTGAGCCACCACCAGAATGCCACAGACTTTGGAGAAAGCGTGGCCTGCCAATACCTTGATTTAGACCTTCTTACCTCCACAACTGTGAGACAAGAAATTCCTGCTGTTTAAGCCAACTAGTGTGTAGTACTTACCATAGAAGCCTTGGCAAACTAAGACACAAGGGAAAAATACCTCAACAAACTGGTGATTCAGTGTGTGAAGCACAATAACTGAAATAAGTTTAGGCTTGGTGACAGCCTGGAAGGGAAGGTGGGATGAGGAAAGGGAGATTGAGAGGAGCTAATATTTTATCTGAGTGTTAGGGCTCCAGTTTACCACAGGCAGAGGGAGAACAGCTTTTACAGTGAGGGGAACAGCAGACACTTAGGTACAGAGATGTGGAAACATGTGGTATATTCAAAGAAGCCAATGTTTTCCTTATTAACTAAAACCAATTGACCAACAAACGTGCATCGTATGCCTTACCTACTAGAGAAGAACAAAAAAGTCAGTAGTGAAAGAAGAGAGCTGCAGAGTGTCTAGAGAAAGAAAGGCCCAAGGTCTCCCTCCTGGCAAAGATTTAGACACATGATGTTATTTGAGCAGTGGCGTTTGGGAATTTCCATGTGCAGCTTTTATGTCATCTGTCTTCCAACCAACCCGCCTACTCTAACAAGCAGCAGCTGCTCATCCTTCTACCTTAGTCATGCACCCCTGCGTTTCCGGAGAAGCTGGCCCTGCCAGCTGTGAGCAAGGAAGCCAGAGGCACAGAAACAGAGAAGCAACCAAGGCTCTGTCCAAGATAGAATTTCAAATCAGGCCATCTTTCCCAGCAAGCCTGAGGAATGTGCTGGCCCTGACCCCTTAAAGAGACAGGCAGACTCACCGGCTACTGTTCTCCTGTCCTGCTGCCTTCCTTATCAATCCATGTTTGTGCTCATCTGAGCAGAAAGTACCAACTTTATCAAGTACCTACTATATTACTTTATACCATCCCAAGTTGCCTGCTTTTGTTGTTGTTTTGTTTTGTTTTTTAATGGAAGAAATGGGCTCAGAGAAGTTAAGGAACTTATGCAAGGTCACTGTGGGGTAGCTGGCTTCTCCAACAGGTCACAACATTAGTATGTGAATAGGGGCTAAAGCCTAGGTCAGTGTGATTCTAAATTGTATGTTCTCTGCACTGTACATCCTGCTAGGTAATTTGGGGAGTTTATAAATATATTTATGGGCTTATTTGTTGCTACAGGGAGATTTGAGTATGCTGCCGAGAGGCATACATATCAGAGAAGCATATAAAATCTACATGCAATGATGGTGACATTGTCTGTGGGATGAGACCTTTGATCTGAATACAGTGGAGAACGGTATCTTGTTTTTTGTAAGCCTAGATTTGGTAGAAGAGGTAAATCAAAATGGTTAATCCTTATAAGGAAATTCCACAAACATGCAGGCAGAAGCACAGTAGAAAATATTTGGGGGACAGTGTGCTGGTTTGGAAGGATGTATGGACCCTAGAAAAGCCATGTTTTAATCAAAATCCCATTTTGTAAAATGGCAGAATAGTCCCTATTCAATACAGTATGTTTGAAACTGTAATCAGATCATCTCCCTGGAGATGTGATTTAATCAAGAGTGGTTGTTAAGCAGAATTAGGTGATGACGTGTTTCTACCCATCTGGGTGGGTCTTGACTAGTTTCTGAAGTCCTATAAAAGAGGAAACATTTTGGAGAATGGGAGATTCAGAGAGAGCAGAGACTGCTGCAGCACCACGAAGCAGAGTCCATCAGCCAGCGCTTTAGACATGAAGAAGGAAAACGCCTCCCAGGGAGCTTCATGAAACAGGAAGCCAGGAGAGAGAGCTAGCAGATGATGCTGTGCTCGCCATGTGCCCTTACAGCTGAGGGAGAAACCATGACTGTGTTCACCATGTGCCCTTCCACTTGAGAGAGAAACTCTGAACTTCATTGGCCTTCTTGAACCAAGGTAGCTTTCCCTGGATGGATGCCTTTGATTGGACATTTCTATAGACCTGTTTTAATTGGGACATTTTCTCAGCCTTTGAGCTGTAAACTAGCAACTTATTGAATTCCCCTTTTAAGCCATTCCGTTTCTGGTATATTGTGTTCCAGTATCTAGCAAACTAGAACAGACATGAAGAGGAAAGAAGCAGAAGTCATGTAATTTGGTGAACTGATTGAAATCAATATGCATTTATTCAGGACAAACTATATGCCCCAGAAACAGGGAATTAAAGGCTAACGGCAATTAACATCTTCAAGGAACTTTTGGTCTAGTGGAGAGGCCAACCCTAAAATAACTGTAATCCAATAAAATAAGTACACCCAGGATTCAGTGAGAGCCCTGATGAGGGAGCAAATAATTCAGGAAAAAGATCACAGGGAAGATGATATTTAAACCAGTCTAAAAAGATGAGTAGATGTTCCCCAGCTAGGGGGGGGGGGGGCAGGGGGGTGGTGGTGGTGGTGCATTCCAGGTTGTGGAACAGAATGTGAAGGAGATCCCAGAAATAAAACAAAAGTACGTGGCATATTCTGGTAACAGAGAACAGCTTGGTGTAGGTGAATCAAAGGCAGAAACAGAGCATGGGGCCTGGGAAATTGCTTAGGGCCAAATGATGAAATCAGTTGGTTGAACAGCACCTCTTCAAGTGTGGTTATAAACCACTATTAATCTGTAAAATGTTACTGGTCCATGGTGAGAGAAGAGGAGAAACTGAGAGGAACTGTTTTGATATTTGTATAGCAATTTGACAGAGAAATGTATGGCTTTTGGATTTGACAACAAATCTAAAATATAGGTCTGGTATATGCCTTTGTTCAAAGTGCATGAATTTTAAAAGATAATTCATTTTGCTAGTATTAGTCTGCAATGGATTGGGGGTAAAAATAAACTAGTCCTTTACCACACTTAGTTTGAGAAGCACTGGGCTTAAGATTGTATTCCTATCTGAGATACTAAATTAGAACAGAGTCATGATTTTAGGCTTTGAACACATATGGCCAACGGTGATTATTTTTTTAATTTTTTTTCCTAAACTTTTTTTTTTTTTTTTTACATGGGCAGGCACCGGGAATCGAACCCGGGTCCTCGGGCTTGGCAGGCAAGCATTCTTACCTGCTGAGCCACTGTGGCCCACCCTTTTCTTAAACTTTTAATTTTAATTTTGAAATAATTTCAAACACACGACAGTTTCAAAAATAATACAAAACCCATGCAGAGAACTCCAACGTACTGCCCCACTCAAATCCCTAGATCCTCCAATTTTAACATTTTGCCATACTGCTGTATCATTCTAAAATTAGACTCTTAGGCCTAATTTTAAGTAGGTTTGACCTATCCTATCAATCATTCTTTCCATCAATTCATGTATCTATTTCTAAACATGCTCCTTTGAACACTTAATACTTCCACATACAATTCTTTTTTATTATTATTATTTATTCTATTTATTTTTTAATTAATTTTTTAAAAATATAATAACAAACAAAAATATTCTTAACATATGGTCATTCCATTCTACATATATAATCAGTAATTCACAATATTACCACATAGTTGCATATTCATCATCATGATCATTTCTTAGAACATTTGTATCAATTCAGAATAAGAAATAAAAAGACAACAGAATACCTCTTACCCCTCCCTTTCATTGATCACTAGCATTTCAATCTACTAAATTTATTTTAACCTTTGTTCTCCCTATTATTTATTTTTATTCCACGTGTTTTGCTCATCTGTTGATAAGGTAGATAGAAGGAGCATCAGACACAAGGTTTTCACAATCACACAGTAACATTGTGAAAGCTATATCATTATACAATCATCTTCAAGAAACATAGCTACTGGAACACAGCTCTACATTTTCAGGCAGTTCCCTCCAGCCTCTCCACTACATCTTGACTAACAAGGTGATATCTATTTAATGCATAAGAATAACCTCCAGGATAACCTCTCGACTCTGTTTGGAATCTTTTAGCCATTGACAGTTTATTTTGTCTCATTTCACTTTTCCCCCTTTTGGTAGAGAAGATTTTCTCAATCCCTTGATGCTGAGTCTCAACTTATTCTAGGATTTCTGTCCCACATTGTCAGGAAGGTCCACATGACTCCCTGGGAGTCATGTCCCACATAGACAGGGGGAGGGCAGTGAGTTTGCTTTTTGTGTTTTTTGTGTTAGCTGGAGAGTGAGGCCACATCTGAGCAACAGAAGAGGTTCTCTTGGGGGTGACTCTTAGGCCTAATTTTAAGTAGGTTTGACCTATCCTTTGTGGAGTTAAGTTTCATATGAACAAACCCCAAGATTGGAGGCTCAGCCTATTGCTTTGGTTGTCCCCACTGCTTGTGAGAATATCAAGAATTCTCCACAAAGGTGGTCTTTTGTTGACACTCCTTGTTGCCTATTGTGCCGGTTTGAATCTGTGGTGGACCCCAGAAAAGCATGTCCTTTTTTCCTCATTCAATATTGCTGACTAGGAGCCTTTTGATTGTTTCCATGGAGACTGACCCACACGATTGTGGGTATTAACTTTTGATTAGAAGGAGATGTGACTCCACCCATTCCAGGTGGGCCTTGACTGGAATCCTTTAAAAGAGGAAACATTTTGGAGAGAGTCACTGTATTAGTTAGGGTCCTCTAGAGAAACAGAATCAACAGGGAACACTTGAAAATATAAAATTTATAAAAGTGTCTCACGTGACCGCAGGAACGCCTGGTCCTTCACAGGGCAGGCTGTGAAGTCGACGACTCTGATGGATGGTCTGGATGAACTCCACAGGAGAGGCTCACCAGCCGAAGGAGGAATGGAATCTGTCTCCTCTGAGTCCTCCTTAAAAGGCTTCCTGTGATTAGATTAAGCATTACTCATTGTAGAAGATACTCCCCTTTGGCTGATTACAAATGGAATCAGTTGTGGATGCAGCTGACGTGATCATGATCTAATTCTACGAAATGTCCTCATTGCAACAGACAGGCCAGCACTTGCCCAATCAGATAAACAGGTACCACAACTTGGCCAAGTTGACACATGTCCCCAACCATGACAGTCACCTTTTAGAGCTGTGAGAAGTACAGGGTCCACGCAGCCAGAGACCTTTGGAGATGAAGAAGGAATATGTCCCTGGGGTAGTTCATGAAAGAAGATTCCCAGAGAGGAAGCTAGCAGACGTCGCCATGTTTGCCACGTGCCTTTCCAGTTGAGAGAAAACTTGAACTTCATTGGCCTTTCTCGAGTGAACGCAACCTCTTGATGGTGCCTTGATTTGGACATTTTTATAGACTTGCTTTAATTTGGAGATTCTCATGGCCTTAGAAGCTGTAAACTTGTAACTTTTTAAATCTCCCTCTTTAAAAGCCATTCTGTTTCTGGTATCTTGCATTCTGACAGCTAGCAAACCAGAACACCTATCTTATACCCATTACTCCTTTTCCCTTATTTAAGAACTCTAATTTTGCCTGGACTATGTATTAAGGAAGGTGGGTTTCTCCCTCTAGTTGCCAGCGTCTGAAATAAGATTGGTCTAAGCCAAGCATGATATCCCATTCCCCTCGATAGCACTTGGTTTAAAGGTGGGCATGTGTTCAGTAAGATGTAAAGGGAAATGTGCAGAGATAGCTTCTGAGGAAAAGTGAACTCAGCAATAGACAGCAAAGAGGCCAACTACCTTTCATTTTGACTTGAATATAGTTGTGTGACAAAATAATGCTTGTAGCTATTGGAGTCATGAGATGACATGCCTAAAAATGAGGATACACAGCAAAATAGAGTAAGTCTAGATTCTTGAAAACATCACTGAGCCAGTGTTTCAGCCCTGGAATTTTCAACCTCCAGACGTCATGAGAGTGGAGATAATTACATTTTATTCCTTAAGCCACTTGTTAAGGATTGAATCATATCCCACCACCCCAAAAAATATTCAAGTACTAAGCCCTGATCCTATGGATGTGAATTCATTTGTAAATAGGAACCTTGAAGAAGTTATTAGTGAAAATGTAGACAAACTGAAACAGAGTGGGCCTAAATTCAATAGGACTAGAATCCTTATAAGCAGATGGAATTTGGACAGTGGACAGATGGAGAGAGTAATAGCCACATGACAGAGCAGGAATTGAGTTATGGATTGCCACATGCCACCATCAGAATACTACAGACTTCAGAAAAAGTGTGGCCCTGTCGACACCTTGATTTTGGACTTCTAGCCCCTAAAGCTGTGAGACAATAAATTCTTGTTGTTTAAGCCCACCCACAGTCTCTGGTACTTTGTAACAGCAGGCCTGGCAAATACACCACTGTTAGTTATGTATTCTGTTACTTGCAGCTGAATACATTCTGATCCAGATGTCCTTAAGAAGTTCTTCAGGCAACAGTTCTCTGAACATTTGCTGATTGTCTTATTCTATAAAAACGGATGTTAGATATCTTATTGTTTTACCAATAATTTTCTCAAAAGTTTGATTAAATTATGAGGAGAATTGCCCCTCTAAGCTCAATTTACTATTCAGGATGACCAGGTTGTTAGGTGAACACAATGATCTAGTGGAAAATTGGTTGTTCCCTACTCAATATGCATTTATTCATTCCTTCTTTATGATATAATTCTAGTTCTGTTCAGATATTTAATCTATGCCTGGATACTTGAGGGGATCCTGTCTACGCCAATCAACATAAGGCTTTCTGCTGACAAATATTATGGGTACATAATACTATACATAACCAAATTTGGCTTAATCTGACTAGACTAAAAAGGACTTAAAGAGTCCATGCTTCGGGGATGGTCTCTTTCTTCTGCTGAACTTGTTCAAAAAAGCACAGATTATCTTCTTCACTGTTGGAAGAGAGAACTCAGAGATGAAAACAACTTGGGTCTTGGATGACATCACTGAGCCTATGATATCATTACATCTAGGGCTTGCCCTAACTCTGGGCTTCCTGTTATGTGAAAGAATTTTCCTTGATGAAGAACTTCTATTTGCTATCAAAAGCACCATAAGCAACATAGGTGGAACTATACTCTAGCAGTTTTTAATAGCTAAAGAAACACTGTGTATAGTCACATGTGTACTCTTTTAAGGAAAGCATTTAAAGTTTCCAAAAATTCAGCAAAAAGAGTTATGATCATAAGGAATAACCACTATAGCATCAAGCATCTCAACTTTATATTTTTATGGTTTATATACATTCACCCATTAGACTATAAGCTCTTTGAGGGCAGGGTCCATGTCTTGCAAATCTTTGTACCCTCAGCACCACTTAGTCCATGGTTGGCATATAGTGGGTCTTCAGTTAATGCTGAATTTGCCTTTCAACTCCTTGAGGACAGGATTTATGTCTTATTCATACATGAATAACCAACACCTAGAGCAGTTCCTTGTACATAATAGGACTTTGCTATTATGTATTGAAAATAAGTGAATTATGACTATGAGTATGTTTATATCACACACCTGGTAAAGAATATTGGGCTTGAATTCTAACGACCAAGATTCACATTCCAGATCACCAGCTATTTGACTACAGTGATTTCCCTAATCTGAGCACCTGAACTCACTTGTAAAAGGGGGATTAGTTTCCCCATCAGCATTACATCAGAACTTTGGAAGGCATAGTTATCCTAAGGTGGGTCTTGTCTAGGAACATTGTCTTGTTCTCATCAACCTTCAAGTCAAATGTTTCAAGGTTGGACAAAGGGAACTAATTAAAGAGAATAGGGTAAGTGTATCTATATTAAGAATTTGGGTGTTACCGTGAATGGCAAGGGCTTAGCAAAGAGGGTATGTTAGAATGTGGAGGTCACCTTCCAGGAGTTTGAGTTCTTCAATCTTCAAATTACTATGATAACATCTCTTACTATTATTAGTATTAAAATGCTGCACAACATCTTTGGGAAGACTTAACCACTAGGGAGGAACAGGCAGAAAGAGGTTCTTGTGAAATGGATTTTTAACTATGGCTGATGTCTAAAAGGGAGCTTAGAAATCAGATGGGTATATTTAAACTGGCAAAGGTTAAAATAAATGACGTGTTGCTAAGAGCTTAGGAAAATAGGCATTCTCAGATAAGGTGCAATAGGTACCACCTTTCTAGAGATCAGTCAGGTGGTACGCAACCAAAGCCTTCAAAAAATAAATGCATAGCCCCTGGCTCGTCCTTAGCTGAGTAATTAGTAAAGGATGTTTTGTAAAGACCTTCCTACGGAGACTTCCACTGCAGTAAAATTATAAAGCTGACACATAACACTCACACCCATGAACTAAAACATATATATACATGCAGAGACGATAAAAAAAGGCCACAAAAATGGTAGTCCTATTATAGACTAGTGGCATTTTGGGTAATTTCTTCCATTCTTTATGTCTCTATAAAACCCAACAAATAAAACTTTTAAAAAATCACAAATAACTTAGGTATCTGATATGTATCCTTCTCAAGGTTGAAGGCAAATTCCTAGAATATTATCTGATACATAGTGGACACTCAAAAAATATTTGTATAATGAATGAATATACAAATGATAGGGAATTGGTTAAATTATGGTAAACCACAGAATAAATTTAAACATAGCCATTATAAATGACATTACATAAATAAGCTCACTGATGATAAAATGTATTAAGGGGAAAAGGTAAGTCATAAAATTATATTATTTCATTAAAAATGTAGAAGCATAGAAAAATGATTTCATTCTTGTTTAAAAATGTATAAACACATAGAAAAAGTCTGGAACAGCATACATCAATAATTAACAAAATAAAAGTTTTGGT
Source organism: Tamandua tetradactyla (assembly GCF_023851605.1). Taxonomy (NCBI): domain Eukaryota; kingdom Metazoa; phylum Chordata; class Mammalia; order Pilosa; family Myrmecophagidae; genus Tamandua; species Tamandua tetradactyla. Next base: position 26,316,615 of record NC_135336.1, on the reverse strand, counting down.
AATGGATATTGGGCATAGTGGCACAACTCTTGTGTACACAATTAACGCCACGGAACTGTATATTTGAAAAGGGAAACTTCAGATTGTATGTAAGTTACAAAACACACACACAAACCTACAGAACTGCACAGCACAACATAAACAGATGCGAAAGTTTCTACCATAATTATAAAACTGTTTCATGAATTGTAACAAAATTACATTAATGCAAAATGTTAATAGGGAAAACTGTATGAGAGGGAGTATTTGGGAACTCTACATCCTGCATGTTTCTGTAAATCTATAATAGCTCCAATTAACTGAATGAATGAATGAATGAGAGATAGATAAATAAATAAATAATGGGTGATAAGATTCTAAATTTTTCGTTTGTATTCCCAGTCCTAGTAGTCCAAGATTCTATTCTTTATCTAGAGGAGTTCTCTCTAACTATAAAGTATCTACCAAAATAAAACTATTAAATCCAAGTAAGTATTCACATGAAAATATGAATAGAGAATCAAAGAATTAGAGAATGTTCCTAACACTAAGTAATAGATATTGTGCCAAATGCTGTATATTCAGCATTTTAATTAGTACGCACAATCTTATCAGTTGATATTACTATTATGATCCCTATTTCTTTCTTTTTTTCCAGATGAGCAAACACACCCAAAGATGCTGTGATCTATTGGAGGTCACACAGTTAACTGTTGAACTGAATCTGTCACACTTCCAAGCCATGCTCTTAACTAATTAACTAGGAAGGAATCCTAAAGAATCATTTAACTTGGCCCCTTTATTTTATAAAAGAGGCAATTTTATAATACAACAAATATAAGCTATGTACTCTTACTTATGTTACTCAATCTTCTGTTCTTGAGATTTTAAACTCAGTGTACTTAAAGGCAGAATGTATTTAATTGCTTCATTAACACATAAGTGGCTAATAAAACCACAAAGTTGCTATACTAAGCAAATCCCACTCTATGTTCTCCTCCAGGTATCACTAGGGCATAGCACTGAACTGTTTCAGTAGTAACTTATTTGTAAATTAAGCCTCTGGCCTGGGCCATCTTCTAAAATGACAACTGTCTGACCTCTAAGCACTAAACTTATGTATGTTCTTAGTCTATTCTGAAATTCAACTGGTCATGCACAGATGAATTATGTCAAACAGTTGAAATCTTCCAAGCCAAGGTGCACAAATTTGGTCTGAAATCTAAACAAATTACTTTCAAAATACAGAACTAGTAAAAAGCAACAATAAAAACATAAATATTAAGGTTGAAGACGTGTCGACTTTTCTTTTTAAGAAAGTCAAAAATAAAAAAACAAACGTGAGTCTTGCATGAGATGATATCATAGCTACCACAGTCATTCTAAATTGGCAATGGGTAATTTATTCTTACTTCCATGCACCTAACTTTGGAGAGTTCTTTGGGTCAGATCAGTATCTGTTTTCTCCCTACAACGAACATTAAGAGTTCCCATGAAGACAATAATAGCAAATAAGAAACTTATAATATTTGTTTATATTACATCCTATAAAAACAAACAAAGGAAAATCTCATATGAAGATTAAAGGAACTCAAAAAGAAACACAGGTGAAGATTGTTGATCAGATATAGATAAATATATTTAATAAACTATAAATATTTCATTTATCAAGATATTTGTTCATCAAAGAATTCCCCAAATTAGTTAATCCTCTTCATTCTTCAGAATTATTATTCATTTGGACAACAGATCACCTACAGAAAAAGATTTTAGAAAGTCAGATTTTAAACATCATGCCAGACTTATGACATTAAGGAATTAAGACCAGCACAAATGAATGTCTTGGCCAAGTACCATTAACTAATTGTCACAATTATTAAAAAAAAAACAGTTGCTAAAATAAAAGAGCCAAGCTTTAGATTCTAGATTTGTCTAACTAAAAATATCACTGAAACAGTTCAATCCATTGTATTGTTTAATCTTCAGATGTCTTTGTTGAAGTAAAAACAACATATATGCATTTATTTTCCTAAAACTATTTTACTAAAAAAAGCCAAGACAGTTTATTTTAACAGATGTTTAAGAGAAGAGACGTGCAAACCCCTCTTTACTGATTCAGTTATTTTTGGCAAAGATTTATGAAATGGAAGACAGAAGTCAGCTCAGTGCAATACAAAAGACTTGGACAGTACTTTTAATTCTACCTCCTATCCACTCTTAACATGAACAAGTCTTTTTTTACTTCACTGTGCCTCCATTTTCCCTGGGGGCTTGGAAAATAGGACCCCTGCAACCAGTGGGGATGCAAACACCTGTTATTATTCCAAAATTATTAATATGCTGAAAATGAAAACAAGATATTTTGAATTCTTAGAAACACCCCATATAGATTCAGATTGTTCTTCTTGTGACCAAGATTCAAAATACACAGTTCAATCTTGTGTTACTCAGATGTGGCCTCACTGTTTCTAACCCCAACTCTGCAAGTGAAATCATTGCCCTCTCCACTAAGTGGGATGTGACATCCAGGTGTGAAATTCTCACTGGCAGCTTAGGAGATGACTCCCAGGGATGAGCCTGGCGCTGGCACCATGGGATCAAAATGCCATTCTGACCAAAAGGGGGGAAAGAAGTGTAACAAATAAGGTATCAGTGGCTGAGAGAGTTTAAATAGAGTCAAGAGACTACTCTGGAGGTCACTCTCATGCATTGCTACCTATCATAACTTGCCAAACCCCAACCAAATCCATTCCAGCCAATCCTAAAGAATACCTACAGCAATATATAAAACTCTACAAAGGCTCCATGCACTAGGGTAACTTTCCAAAAACTTACAACTTCCAGATGGGTCCCTGGACCAGATAAATCCTGAAATGTAGTGGGGCCAGCCTCTCCAGAACATCAGCTAGTTCCATCTCCCTATCCCATATTACTGACAGTCTCTTCCAAATGAAAAAGTTAGAATGGGCATAGCCCAAATATCCCTAAAGAGTGGGAGAAAGATCAAAGGTGATGGTGGAGTTATACAGAGAAGGTAGGATTTAACAAATGAGTAGGACTGCTGAATCATTATACTGATACATCTTTTAGTCTCCAGTACCTTAGAGCAGCAAGGAGTAAAAACCAAAAATTGTGGAATTGTAACCTACACCAAACTCTGAAATCTGTTCTACAACTAATTGCTGTGCTGTGCTTTGAAATTTATTGTTTTGTATATATGTTACTTTTCACAAAAAAGTCATTTGTGATGATAAAAAAAGATTCATTCCTTCTAACCTCCAATGTTCTGGAGCCGCTAGAAAGAAAAATCCAAGATGATGATAATAGTCCAAGACAAACTCTGGGAGCTGTCCTGTAACTACTTGTTGAAGAGTGCTTTGAAAACTATTGCTTTTCTCTTTCTTTGCTTTGTATTTATGTTATATTATACAATTAAAAAGTTAAAAAATAATAAGTCATACAGGCAACAGAGTTAAACTGAATATCTACTATCCACAACTCTTTCTTTCAAATTGAAATTACCTTTTTTATTAAGGCAGGGTCTGTCCTAGCCAACAGCTAACACAACTGACTAGGAAAAGAATAAGTTTATGAACAAGGAAGCCATGTTCAGATGCTAAGGTTTCTAGCTCTTTAGAAATGGTCAATAGGTTTTCTTAAAGTTTTTAATAAGGCAAAGTACCCATGCCTCAAAGTTTACTTTTATTATAAAATTACGGATGGGCTACGGTGGCTCAGCAAGCAGAGTTCTCGCCTGCCATGCTGGAAACCCGGGTTCAATTCCTGGCATTCGCCCATGTGAAAAAAAAAAAAAGGGTGCACAGGTGGTTCAGTGGTAGAATGCTCACCTTTCATGCGTGAGACCTGGGTTCAATTTCGGGACCATGCACCCCCCCCCCCAAAAAAAAAGGAAAGAAAAAATTATTCACCATGGGATTTCTTTAAATAATCACCTAATCCAAAAACCAGTTAAGTATATCATGTAGAAATAGTAATAGATATACCACACCATATACAGAATCACAAAATATATTATGGCTCTCTTTTTAGAAATGAAGAAACTGAAATCCAGAGACCGTTTTGATCAAAATCAAATGCAGATGATGTGAAAAACATGCTAAGCTAGATATTAAGAGAACCAAAGTCAAGTCTCAGAACTTTTAGCCTAGACAGTTTTCCATTACCTCATGATACCTCTTATCAGGTCAGGGCAGGTTCCTTATTCCTCTTTTCTATATCTCAATGAGGAAGACTGGCCCTCAAATTCCAAAAAAGGCAAGAAAGAGGTAAAAGGGAAAGAAGCCAGCCTATTACTATTGTACTGGTATGTGGTTTTGGTGTTATCTCTCAGCTATTATTAAGTTTAAAAGTGTGGTATGAGAAGAGGGCACAAAGCAGAGACAGTGAGTCTGGAGACTGAGGTTTCAGTTTTGATATGGCTAACCAAACTTGGGCAAGTGACTTCATACCTATAGGCCTCATTTATTCATTAATTTAATTAACAATCTTCTAATGGGCAACTACTATGCACAAGGCACTACTGAGTACGGGACACGCCAGTGAGCAAAACAGAAAATCTACTTTCTCAGAACTTACACTGTAGTTGTAAGTGAACAATTCAGACAATACATACATAATATGCAGGTGACAGTAGTGTTGAGAAAACAATAGTCCCTAACCACACACGGTTGTTAAAACTAAAATCAAATAAAATTATAAATTCAATTCCTTAGTCTCACTAGCTACATTTTAGCACTCAATAGCCACATGTGGCAAGTGACTACTCTTTTGGAGAGAGCAGCTATGGAATATTATCACTATCACAGAGGGATATTATTGGAAATTGCTAGGACAAAGTGATGGGAAAGGGTGCTATTTTAGATGGGGTGTTGAGGGAGTCTATAGTAAGGTGGCATTTGAACAGAGGCCTAAATGAAATGAGAGTGTGAGCCAAATGGCTATCTGAGGGAAAAGCTTCCAAGCAAAGATATATTATTTATCTGCGTTGTAGTTGGATGCAGATCTCTTGAAGGCCCTTTCAGCAATAAAATTTGGATTCAAAGTTTAAAGTTCTTCAAAAAATGGTCTGCTTCCTGGCAACATGGGACAGAAATCCTAGAATGAGCTGAGACTCAGCATCAGGGATTGGGAAAAACCCTAGAATGAGCTGAGACTCAGCATCAAGGGATTCAGAAAACCTTCTGGACCAAAAAGGGGAAGAGTGAAATGAGACAAAGTGTCAATGGCTGAGAGATTCCAAACAGAGTTGAGAGGTTATCCTGGAGGTTATTCTTATGCATTACGTAGATATCACCTTGTTATTCAAGATGTAATGGAGAGACTGGAGGGAACTGCCTGAAAATGTAGAGCTCTGTTCCAGTGGCCATGTTTCTTGATGATGACTGAATAATGATATAGCTTTCACAATGTGACTGGGTGATTGTGAAAACTTTGTGTCTGATGCTCCTTTTATCTACCTTGTCAACAGACAAGTAGAACATATGGAATAAAAATAAATAATAGGAAAAATGTTAAAACAAATTTAGTTTGAAATGCTAGTGATCAATGAAAGGGAGGGGTAAGGGGTATGGTATGTATAAATTTTTTTGTTTTCGTTTTATTTCTTTTTCTGTTGTCTTTTTATTTCTTTCTCTGAATTGATGCAAATGTTCTAAGAAATTATCATGATGATGAATATGCGAAAAAAATGGCCTAAATTTTTAGCTCTATCAGAATAAAGCATGATACAAAAATGGAAGTAGCATCAATTCCACTTTTGTTTGGCAGAAGGCAATGTATTCAACTTAGGGAAAAGATATTATCACACATATTATAAATCAATGTTGAGCAAGCATATAAATATCTGAAAATAAAACACATTTCTGTTCTAGAGACACAAAACACTAAGTTTTACAGGAAGGGTTGGTTTCATTTCTATTTTAAACATTTGAAAAATAGCAGACTATTTTCTACAGCAAAACTGTTTTCTGTAAGGAGTTCATTGATGGAATTATTAGGTACCCACTAAGTAATGACCTTACTTCCAATACTATTTATTTTTTTGGCTTTATAGATTATTTTATACAAATAACAATAATACTTATGTCCAATGATTAAGTTTTACTGTACATGTAAAAATGGTAAGAAATGTGCATTGAGAATATTGTATATTATAGCCGTTATCAAACAGAAACAAACAATATCTCATTCTTAACCAAAAAAAAAAAAGAAAGCAATGCATCCTTGTGTTGTCTACTCTCTATTTAAAAGCATCCACTAAAGACCTGCAACATTAAAAACAAGGAATAAGAAATATCTCCTTTCAGTTCCTTTAAATCAGACAACTGAATATTTTTAATTTCCCACTGTCACAATTTCTTCTGACTCTAACAAAACTCCAAAGGCTTTTGACAAGCCCCCTTTTTTTCAGGTAAATAAACTGAAGGTATTGCTGAATTTCCCCATTAATATTATAGAAATTTTTTCTTTTTCCTTTTTTTTTTTTTTTACCATGGGAGGCACCGGGAATTGAACCCAGGTCTCTAACACAACAGGCGAGAACTCTGCCTCCTGAGATACTGTGGACCGCCTTATAGAAATTTTTTAAACACGAAAATTTCACAAATTACTGACCTCAACAGTTGGATATACTTTAAAAGAAGTAGAAAAGTGACACCAGAAATTTTTAATTAAGAAAAGCATATTGTCTAACAGCAAAGAATTATGTATTCAGACAATGAATGGCACAAATACAGGACTAAAGGAGTACTCAGTTATCACCCAGAGCTCAGTCTGAGTCATGAAGTAGATTCAGTTTGAGAAAAAGTTACACATTTATTTTGTTTATGAACTAGCCTGTCTTGTTTCTGCCTCTCCTTGCACGAAAAGAGCTAAGTCTTCACTGCTACAGGAGCTCTTTCTTTTTTTAAAAAAAACTTTTTTTATTGTATAGTATAACATATATACAAAGCAAAGAAATAAAAATTCAATAGGTTTCAAAGCACTCTTCAAAAAGTGGTTACAGGACAGATCCCAGAGTTTGTCATATTTTTCCTTCTTGCTGCTCCAGAATATAGGAGGCTAGAGGGCTTAAATAGTTTATCATCACAATCGACTTTTTTTCCTTCTCTTTTTGTGAACAATAGCATATATACAAAAAAGCTATAAATTTCAAAGCATAGCACCACAATTAGTTGTAGAACTTATTTCAGACTTTGACATGGGTTACAATTTCACAATTTTAGGTTTTTACTTCTAGTTGCTCTAAAATACTGGAGATGAAAAGAGATACTAATTTAATGATTCAGCATTTATATTCATTTGTTAAGTCCTATTTTCTATGTATAATTCCACCATCACCTTTGAGCTTTCCATACCTCTCACTGGGGTTGTTTGGGCTATGGCAATTCTAAATTTTTGATACTGGAAGGGTCTGTCACTAATATGGCATAGGAAGATGGAACTATCTGATGTTCTGGAGAGGCTGGGCTAGGTGTTAGGACTTATCTGGACCAGGAACCGATCTGGAGGTTGTAGGTTTCTGGAAAGTTTCTCTAGTACTTGGAACCCTTATGGAATCTTATAAATTGCCCTGGGTGTTCTTTAGGATTGGCTGGAACGGTCCTGGTTGGGGGCTGGCAGGCTATGATAGGTAGCAAGATATACCTGAAGCTTGTGTAAGAGCAACCTCCAGAATAGCTTCTCAACTCTATTTGAACTCTCTCTGCCCCTAATACTTTATTAGTTACACTTCTTTTCCCCCTTTTGGTCAGGATGTAACTGTTGATTCCACAGTGCCAGGAATGGATTCATCCCTGGGAGTCCTCTTCCATGTCGCCAGGGAGACTTTCACCCCTGGATGTCATGTCCCATGTAGAGGGGAGGGCAACAATTTCACTTGCAGAATTGGGCTTAGAAAGACTGAGGCCACACCTGAGCAACAAAAGAGGTCTTCCAGAAGTAACTCTTAGGCATGCCTATAGGCAGTCTAAGCCAGAAGCCCTTTCTTGAAAGCTAAATTCTCCTCTTCTCAAGTCTGCTAAATGTCTCTCAATTTTTAGCATCATTTACGCCTCACATTGGGAACTAAGAAGTTACTTTTTTCAGTTAGTAATCTAGTGTTCTCAAATCACTATATTTCACTTCCGAACTACCCTTCAGGTTGAAAATTGCTTAACAACTGCTAAATCTGATAGCAACAAACAAATCTGAAGCAATACGCTATCCCAACCAGAAAAAACGATACTCACCATTTCATATCTTAAATCCCAGGGCTCTCATACACTCCTTGTGGGCCTCAATTAGGTGTCCACAGTGCTCTTCTCCTTTCTCAATAATACTACAAAACAAATGCATTTGTTATCTAACAAGGTGGGCATTAAGCACTTTAGTAAATAAGCACACATGATAGGCAGAACACGGGTACACTGGAATGTAGCTGGGGCTAAAAAAAAATGCCATTACATCGAAGTTTTTTTTTTTAATTGGGTCTTATGATATTTCCATGCTCATGAAGATGGTCCTCAAATAACTCATTCTGGGGACGAATCTGATTAGAAGAAATAATTAGGCATATGAAATGTTGCCTGTAATCCACACCTAAGGAATAACACTGACCTATAATGAAATAAACTGATTAAAATATTTATGCTAACTGAAGGACAAAGAGAAGAGATTAATTCTTTGCCTGCAATCACAGAGGAATTAACTTTTTTGATTCTGCCCTACATTTAAATATCACCTAAATAAATCTATTTATAACCACAAAACAACCAAACAAAGAGCAAAAAAGATCTGGGAGCCAGAACCAGCAAAATGAGCCCCCTCATAACGATCAAAGAATTTTTTACCTATAAAATTCAGACTAAAGGTTAGGATCACAGAGTTTTATTTCTAGGGCCTGAAAATGCAATTTTTAAGAAAAGAATTAAGTTAAGTCAAAGTTGATTACAAGAAAAAACAGATCCCAGAGTCAGATATTTGGGGAGCGGCTGTAGGGGCCTGAGGTCATTGATGCAAAAGGAATTTAGAGAAGTAAGTTCTCCCTTCTATCTAAATCTTACCCATCCTTCAATACAAAGAACTGCTTGCAAACTGGAGCTACTGCCTAGGATAGTGAGGCCCTCATGAAGATGATAGTTTACATTCACTGAGCATTTACTGAATGCTAGGTACCGTACAGGCACTTGATTTGGCTTATATTTTTAACACTTACATTAAACCTTTAGGCAGATTCTTTTCTTAGGCTCAATTTACAGACAAATTAGGCATATATATTAAATAATTTACTCAAACTTCCCAAGTTGGTGGGTGTGGATGCAAACTATTCTAGATGCTAGGCTCTTAATTATGATGCTATACTATGGAGAGTTTGAATAAGCACCTATTGTTACTATAGAGGCAATTTCTGATTCAGATTGTAGTGTTTCAATTCTTCCTTCATAGTAATATTTGCAAAATACTATGACTATTAAAAAAAGCAGAGTTCCTACATTTTACCATTTATGATTCCTCTACTTTTTTAAGTGAGGGCAAAAACGGACTTGAGGGACAAGCAGCGCATATTCACGGTATCTGAGGATTTCTTCTGAAGAGATTTGTTCCACAACATAAGCTATTATAAAATCAGAACAAAGTTTCTCGCAGACTAAATTCTTAACACTAAAATGTCATCTAACTTCTGGATGGTTGATTTTTAAATCATCTGTTTTGAAAAAAGGAGTGTGGGAGAAAGGTTCCCTAGGCAACATTTCAAATACGCACCCTATGTCCTACTAGCTATAAATCTTCGTAGAACTCCTTAGAAATCACCAGAAATTGTTGGTCTTGCCAAATCTTATTACAGCCCTTACCACGTGGTAGAGCAGCCACTTGGGAATGTCTCCACTAACTGAGCACCTCTAACTTTGGTATCTTAATCCGTTTCTACATCTTCGGACCTAACGCGGTGCTTGACACATTAACACGTAACAGACGCTCAAAAACCACTCGCAAAAATTAATGAGCGGGAGAAGCGAGCTTAGGGGTGACGGTGACCTCTCTTCTCTCCCTTTACCCTTTCCTAGGGCTGAACCGTGGACCCCATGAAGTAGTCTTTAACTCTCCCAAGAGAGCCCACAACAAAGTGAGGGGTATGCCCGAGCCCAAGCGGGGAGGAGGGTAGAACACGGCGGCCCGGCGCACTGACCACGCATCGCGCGCCTTCTTGGTCTCTGGGCAGGCGCAGCAGGGTTTCAGCGGCTTTTTCTCCTGCGATTCCGACGCGGGAGGACTTGCGGCCACCAGACCTGGCATGGTTAGCGCCGAAAGCAGCTACCAGCAGAAACGTCCTCAATTCTCCCAGCCTCGGCAAACGGCGATTTGCCCGCAGTCACTTCCGGGCTCTCACCAAAACGAGAGGAAGTCGTCTCTCACACCAATGGACGGGTGAATGTATCCAGAGCGCATGCGCAGTTCAAACAGGAGGGGTGAAAGGCGGCCCTCGAGGGCGTCTCTTCAGCGCAGGCGCAGAGAGGCCCGGTGAAAGTGTTCGCGGAGTTTTTTTATAAATCAACTTGGGGAAAGACTCTGAAACGGCGGGAGCCGAATCGCATTTCGTAGATCTTATCTCAACCTCTCCACCCACATCCCCACCGAAGCAGTCTTAATAATCGTGGAGGTTGGGAGGGGCGTGTGGTATGTGGGAACTTTCTTATTTTCTACATGATTTACTCTAATTTTAAAAAAGTATTAGACAATAAAAGGTCAGCACGACAAATAAAATAGACATTTGAACAATCCAGTGCGCAAATGTTGAAAAAGAGAAGGTTTCCCAATACGCCTCCCATACTCTTTAAATGTTCAACTTATTGGCGTTTGCCCTCAAATGATTTCATTTGATTAGAAAAATTAGATTAGAAAAATTGATTAGAAAAATAATCATTTGATTAGAAAAATTAGAAAAATTGAAAACGCCATTCCTTAGCATTTCTGGAATTCAATTGGATAAGTAAACTGGAGCCCATGTTATTTGCAATAGAGTAAGCATGAACGTTGCTTTTTTTTTTTTTCATTCAGAGAATTGTTAGGGGGAAGAAAATGAACTTATTTTTTAAAGCAGGACTTTTGGGGCATTGCTCAAATAGCTACCTGCTGAGAGTTTTGGGGGTAATCTAACTTTCAAAATCACCTAACCAGGGTTTGTCTCTGTATTTCAAAGATTTGGCTCAGGGAATCTATAGGTGCTTGGTGCTATATAGGATTAATTTCTATATGTGTGTCTTTCAGGGTACTAAGACCAGCCCCATTTTGTCACTTGAAAACTTTATTCTGGATGGAAATGTTTGATAATACAGCATATTACCCTTATATTCTCTGGGGTTCACATTCATCCATTATTATCAATTCTTTCAACTATGTGTTCACTCATCTTGTTATTTAGACCCATGCTGTTTAACCAGTGATTCTTGGACTAGCAAGAGCATCATTTGGATACTTAATATACAATAGAGGTGACTCGATATATCCATGGTAAAAGAAAATAGGCGAACCATATGGAGAAAACTAAACCGGATCGCTACCTTGACACCACAACCAAGGGGTCTTCAGATGCATTAAAGGCCTAAATGTAAAAGGTCAAACTAAGAAATTAGTAGGAGTTAATGAACAGAATGTCTCTGTACTGAGGGATGGGGGAAATTTTTGTTTAGCAGCTGTTCAAAAGCACAAATTGTAAGTAAAAAAATTGATGAAGTTAATTAAAATAAAGGCTTAAGATATAACACAGGACACTATAGAAAAAGCTTACAAGTAGATGATGGACTGAGAGAAGACATTCTGAAATATCTAAATCCAAAAAGGATTAATGTCTAGAACATTCAAGAAACTTATAAAAACTAAAAATAAGAGGCATGCAGCCCCCAATAAAAAATGGAAAAGGGATGTGAACTTTATATAATAGAAGCGACCTTCAAGCAACAAATTGTTTTTCCTGCTTGTTATAAAAGAATATATAGAAGAGAAAACTCAAGGTCCACACTCATAAGAACTGTTTCAAAACTGAACTAATCATAGGAATGGAAATTGAAACAACACTGATTTATCACTTTACATCCATTAGAAAAAAAAAATAGATAACTGGGTAATGCAGTGTGTTGGTGGGGATGTGGAGATGCGGGAAACTTCCCAGGCTACTGTTGGAAATGTAGACTGGCCCTGCATTTTGAAGAGTAGTCAGATTGTACCCAATTAATTTAGGAATAGATGGATACCTTATGACTCAGAAATTCTATTCTGCACAAATCCATAAGGGAACATGTAAGGCATAGTTATCACAAAAGCATGTTTATGTGCCAGGGAATTGAAGACAAGCCAGGCATCTATCACTGTGGAGGCAGATATGGAAAATGTGGTAGAAGAAATTGACAATATATACACATGAAAAAATAGATGGATTTTCAAAATAAAGTGGGTGCAAGGGAAAAAAGAAAGAGAATAGGTATATACCACAATACCATTTACATAAATTAAAAGAAGGAGTACAAAGCCCAAAATAGACATATATACACATACATGTAATAAATTTGCTTTGAATAGAATAATTGCCTTTGGGAGGGGGGTGGAGAATAGAGATAGATACAAATAAAGAAAATGGCCTTATAGGGTCAATCACGGTAAGTTGTCATACACAGAGAAGGATAACTAAGTCAATTCTCTGCACCTGAAGAACAAGGAAGATTATGCCAGTTACATCCTACTAAATACAGTTTGGAAAACACTACTTTTTGGAACAGAAATCAAATTTAATTATTTGTGTTATCTTTTAGTGCTTAGAGACTGCACTTTTTAGTATGTCGTGTTCATACTACAGGCTTGAGCTACTTCCTTGTTATATTAGTCAGGGTTCTCTAGGAAACAGAACCAACAAGAGATATCTGTAAATATTGTAGGATTTTATAAAAGGGTCTCACACAACTGTGAGCATGCACAAGTCCAAATTCCATGGGGTAGGCTGCAAGCTGGCAACACCAATGAAAGTTTTCTATGAATTCTGCAGGAGAAGTCATCTGGCGGAAGTAGAGATTAAAATTCTCTCTTCTGACTGCTGAGGTCATCCTTGTTCTTTTAAAACTTTCACATGATTGGAACAAACATCTTTCGTTGCTGAAAACACTCTCCTTAGTTGATTGTAGATGCAATCAGCCATAAGTACAATCAACTTACTGATTATTTAAGTTCACAAAATGTCCTCTCAGTAACAGGCCAGTGCTTGCTTGACCAGACAGTTAGGCGTCATTACCTGGCCAAGTTGAACCATGAACCTAACCATCAGAGTCTACCCCTTATCAACTTGACAGGTATACATATCACCTTAGACCATGCTTAATCTCTAAATAAAACACAACAACACTAAAATTGTGGAATTGTCACCCATACCAAACTCTGAAATCTGTTCTACAACTAATTGTCGTGATGTACTTTGAAATTTATTGCTTTTATGTATATATGTTATTTAAAGAGAAGGAGGAGTATAACAGAAAAGATAGGATTCCATAAATGAGTATGGCTGCTGAATTATTATATGGATATCTCTGTTGATTTCCAGTGTCTTAGAGCAGCTAGAAGAAAAAATGAAAAATCATAGAACTATAACACATATCAAACTTTAAATCTGTTCTATAACTCCTAGTTAAAATATACTTGGAAATTTATTGTTTTGTGTATAGGTTATATTTCACAATAATAAAAGAAAAAGCAATAGCAGAGGTAGCAGAGGTATTTTTCACCTACAATACTCAACTGTCCTGCACACAACTAGAAATGCATTAAATCCCTCCAGAATAGGGTGTCAGTCCTTGGGTAATATTCACTCTTAAACTTGATAGCTTATAATTTAAATACGAAATGAAGAATACAGAGCATGTCATATGATAAAGGGATAAGATAGGGAAGAAAAAAATATTTGCTTTATGTAAATGTAAAAGCATACTCATAACAAAACGAGGAGGAAATATTCATACCATCACAGTCCTCATTTCCGTAACTGGTCACACGGTCATAGTTCATATTTATCACTACCTTCTTCCACTACCCATTCCATGTTCTCTTTACCCTCAGCAAGCACTTCAGCTCGCTGTGGTTCTTTGCTAGGTGGGGTGACTCAAACCTTCATACCTGAAGTTTGTGGGTCATTGGTAGAATCCAGTTTCGGGGTTGATTGTTGCAGTTTTCCATTGACTTTTAATCACAGGGCATGGTGGTACTAAGAGATGGCCTAGGGGATCTGTATTCCATGAAAACTCTTCTTTACCTCCATTGTGTAGTTGCAGTCCTATTTCCCCTTGATTGTCAGGATCAATCACCCCAGACAGAACTGTAATCTCTTTTTGTGCCTGTTGATTCAGAGGCATGAGAAACCCAAGATGTCCCATTGGCAGCCTTAACTTCCAGTTTAAAGGAATCATTGTTCTGTCTCCTAGTAGAAGCACTCCTTCTTTTGGAACTAAGACCTGTAGACCAGCAGAGCTTAAGGTTTCAGGGACAGAGAGCAAAATTTTTTCTAGTGGATCACTAGGGGCAACAGTGGTGGTGCCACTTCTGTTTCTACCCCTTGATTCCTGGGCCTGTGAATTCTGGCTATGGGAGAAACAGCACCATAGAGTGAATGCTGATTCAGAGCATACACAGCCTCCTGGAAAACACATACAAACTTGGAAGGTTTCATATGGTGCTTAAGTTGCAAATTTGAAAACTTCAGCTCATCCCTTTCTTTTATAACTATATCCCGTATATCTAGGAACAACCAGCCGATATCATTATACCTTTTAACTCCACAAAACTCTGTTAAGGTGTCAAAAACACTCCCATCCTGACCCTTGCCTCATATAAGTGTATGAGTGGCAGTATCCAATGGTAATATTTTGTGTATCTCTTTTGCCAACTCAAGCCATGGACTGTCAATGCCATATTGGTTATTGGAAATAGTCATTAATGCCCTTGAATCTGATCAGAGTAGAAAACCAATTGCAAAAATCCATTTCCAAGGTTCTATTTCTCAAGAATGACCCCAGTCTTGGCACCAAAGCTGGAATAGTTAAGGGTCTCTAGGGAAACAGAACTAACAGGAGATATCTTCAAATATTATAAGATTTTATTAAAGTGTCTTACGCAACTGTGGCAAGCATGAGTCCAGATTCCATAGGGCAGGCTGCAAGCAGACAACTCCTATGAAGGTTTTTGATGAATTTCCTAGGAGATGCTACGTGACTGAAGTAGAGATGAAAGTTTTCCCTTCTGGCTGCTGAAGTCATCACCTCTCATTTTAAAGCCTTCAATGACTGATTAAACGTCTCTCATTACTGAAGACACTCCCCTTAGTTGATTGTAGATGTTATCAGCCATAAATACAATCAACTTACTGATGATTTAAGTCCATGAAGTGTTCTTTCAGTAACAGGCCAGTACTTGCTTGGCCAGACAATTAGGCACCATTGCCTGGCCAAGTTGACACATGAGCCTAGCCATCACACTTGCCTTTAAGTAAAAATAGTAATTTTGTCATAAAAAGATAAGAATTTCTAGAAGATGTGCTGTGAGCTTTTTATAATCATTTTTTGGTCCCCCAGCAGTAGTTAGCATAGTACATTGCACATGATGGACATAGAATAAATGCATTCTGTCCAGATGAATTACTCCTAACAAAACTTTATCTTCCCCAGTTGCTGCCAAGACTCTAAATGTATTTTTTTTTCTGTACAAAGATCTCTTATCTTAAATAAACAGGGAACAAGCAAACAAAAAAATGAACTTATTTTCCCATCTAATACTATCTAATAGCTCTTATATTGGTACTGATTGTTATTAATAGAAAAGCCAGATTAAAGAAAAATTTCAGGCTCACTCAGAATATATAATCAGCTGAAATAAAACATAATCTTCAGTCACAATACCTTCTATTTATATAGTACTGTTGAGTTTGTTACCATTTAATCCTTTTTTAATCAGAGAATTTGTAGGTTTATAGAAAAGTCATTCATAAAATACAGAGTTCTGTACACTACCATTCTAGTTTGCTAGCTGCCAGAATGCAACACACCAGAGACAGATTGGCTTTCAATGAAAGGGAATTTATTTAGTTAACGTATAGCTCTTCAGAGGAAAGGCAGCTAACTTTCAACTGAGGTTCTTTCTTATGTGGGAAGGCACAGGGTGATCTCTGCTGGCCTTCTCTCCAGACCTCTGGGTTCCAACAACTTTCCCCAGGGTGATTCCTTTCTGCATCTCCAAAGGCCTGGGCAGAGCTGCAAGTGCTGAGATGAGGTATGCTGAGCTGCTTGGGCTGTGCTACATTGAGTCTCTCATTTAAGCACCAATTGAGTCAAACATCATTCATTGCAGCAGGCACACCTCCTAGACGACTGCAGATGTAATTAGCAACAGATGAGGTTCACGTACCACTGGCTCATGTCCACAGCAACAGAACTAGGCACCTTCACCTGGCCAAGTTGACACTTGACTCTCCCACAACTACCCTATTATTAACACCTTGCTTTAGTGTGGTACATTTGTTAGAATTCATGAAAGAACATTTTTATAATTGTACGATTAGGTATTGTTTATAAAAGGGTTCACTGTGTTATACAGTGCTATGTTTTTTCATTTAAGTTTTATTCTAGTAACATATATACAACCTAAAATTTTCCCTTCTAACCATATTTATGTGTATAATTCTGCGCTCTTAATTATGTTCACAATGTTCTGCCACCATTACCGATACTTCACAGCACTTGCAATTATAATCCGCATTTATAGATGAAAATATCAAGGTTCAGAAATGTACGTGAAGTGCTCAAAGATCCATAAAGAGTAAACGTAGCCCTGGGTTTCAACATCTTCCCTCTCTAAAGTCTCTGTTCTAGCTACTATCTTTTAGCTTGTTTAAATTAAAAGCTATTATTTATTTATTTAAAAAAATCATTAATCTATACACAGTTGTGTTGCTGAGACTTTATATATAGAAACTGAATAAGGAAGAAAAGGGAGGAAAAACAAAAGAAAAAATCTGAGAATTTAGGAAGTTAAGGAATTGGTATAAACTGAAGACACATATTACAGACTGAAGCACTTTTTTGCAACTCAGAAAAACTTTTTTTGCCCACTCTCCTTCCCTGCTTCATTGAAGAGAGGGAACCAGTAGACACGCTCTCTCTGTAACTTCCTCAGGGTAAGCTCCTTGCTGCGCCCCACACTTCCTTTCACCTGCTGCATTCAGTATATTAACCTACCTTAGGTTTCATTAACCTGAGCACTGTGAATCCTTAGACTCAACAATTACTTTTTGGAATGGAATATTCTACTGCCCTTGGGGTAAAAAAGACCTTTTCAAAGTGGAATATATCACTATTTAAATGGGGCTACTTATCTCTTCTCTTACTTCAGAGTGGTATAGCTAATCCACACATGTGGGTTACTTTTTTTTTCCTAAGAAGATGTGCTAAGATGTATTGGTTAGTTTTTGCAACAGTAAGAAACAATCCTAAGAGACTTGGGTGACTTACAACAACAACAACAACAAAAATATTTCTTGCTTAAATTATATGAGGGTTGTAGATTTGGGCAATGACAAGCTCTCTTAGGCTTTGTTCAGTTCTGGCACCCAGGCTAAAGGTAGAATTTCTATATGAGATCTGTTATTCTCATGGCAAAGGGCAGAAACATAAGAGTACCTGGCCAAACCATGTAATGTAAAGCCTTTGCTTAAATAAAGTTTATGTCTTACACAATAAGGTTATTGTGTATAATCCTTCCCGAGGATGTGGGGCAGATCAGTTAAGACAGGGAGAGAGCAAATATTTAAAAACAATATTATAGAGAATAGGCCTAGGTTAGAAGAGGGAAATGGAGAGAAAGGGCCCCAGTTGATAGAATGTGGTTCCAAGTAGGGAAATAATTACTGACAGTCAGTGTTTAATTTTTTTGAGTATAAGTAATAGGCACCCAATTCTAATTAGCTACATAGAAAAGGGAACTAATGGGTTTATGTAACTAAAAATCCAGGTTAGGTGAAGGCCTGTAAATCAGACAATCAGAGCCAGTGAGCATCAACCTCAGGTTTTTTCTGGAACTATTGGTAAATGGGTATTTTTCTTTCCATTGGGGTTGCTAAATTGGTCACCTGTAAACCTGGAGCTTCTGGAAGTCGTCTTGAAACTCTTCGAAAGAACCTGCCTGAAACAAGGAGAAAGTGATTCCTGGTGATATCATTTGGAAGCCCAAATCTGGCCTGCCTGAACTGACGTGAGCAGGCTCTGGGAGTCAAACCTGGGTCTCCAGCTCAGCAGTCAAGAATTCTTGCCACTGAGCCACCGTTGCACCACCCTGCCAATACTTTTTGATTATCTGCTTAATATACTCTAGGATGTATCCAGGTATTACATTAGAGTATACAGGATTAAAGGATCTCTTTCTTATTCTGGGTTCCCTGTGTTTCAATTGTTCAAATGAGCTACACAGATCGGTTGAGTTAGATTATGCACTACAGAAAATTTCAGTTCCAGACCAAATAAACCTTTCTTCCTTTGGTCTCAAAGAGTATGTGTGGTTCTAAAATATAGACATTGTCTTTCTTAACTCTGTGTTCTGAATTACTTTAACCCCAACCTTATTGGTTTTGTTATCTCTACATATCAGGTTTTATATTTATATATAAAACAGCCTCTTGAAATCCAGAAATAATAATTACCACTCTGGACCAAATGTGTCTGCTGTGAAAAGTTACAATCTAGTCCCCTGTTTTTGTGTAAGCGTTTTGTAAAGGAGATCATACTCTTGTATTGAGATAGAGCTTTAAAAGATGTTTTTCTTGTTGCTTTATGATAGGATTGTGTATGTTTGAGTAAATTAAGTTGAAAGTTGCAAAAAAAAAAAGGCAAATACTGCTCCACAGTCCCTTCATGCTTTGAATATAGGACCCATGCTAATGTTCTATCCTCACAGAGCTGCATTCAGCACAAAAGGGTAAAAGGCAGCAGCTTGTGTTCATTGTGCTCTGTTAATCCATACACCAGTTTGGCACCTGTTCATTTTCTAATAATGGCACAGGAGAAGCTCAGTTCTTCCTCTGGGTTTAACTTGCTTGGAGAGGCAGAAGAGGCTATTGTTTCCTTCTCCATTTATGACTTGCCAAAGAAATCATACTCCTCTTCTACTGTGGTCATCAATAAGATTGATTGAGCAGTTTTCAGAGCTCAAAGTTGCATGGTCACAGTTTTGAGGCTGGAAAAATGTCCAAACCAAGGCATCATCAAGGTGATCTTCTTTCATGAAACTGTGGCTGCCAGGAATCCTTGGCTCCTCTGTCACACGGCAAGGCACATGGTGGCATCTCCTAGTCTCTCCCTTCTATTCCAGTTTCATTGATTTCAGCTTCTTGCTTCCAAGGTTTTCTATGGGTTGCTTTTTCTTATACCTTTTAATTTATGAATAAGTAAGCTTTAAGGGCAACTTGTAATTTTTAAATTATCATTATGCTTACTTTAAATTAAAAATTGCTTTCCCACCCAGCTTGACTTGTGGTATGGCCTATATTGGCATGAAAGGAAAAATAGAGATAAAATATACAAAGTTTAGTGTTTGAAATTTAGTGTTTGAAGTTTCCCCCCAAGAAAAACTTCTATAACCCACTTCCCCCAAGAAAAACACAAGAATTTTAGAGAACCATAATTAGAGATTAACGAGAGTAGGTGCCATGTGGGAACTAATAAATAATGGGATTCAACATCTATCTTACAGAAACAACCTCTGAGGTTAGTTTGATTAGTACCTTTTTCTTGTTAAATCCAGTTCTCTCTCCTCAATTCTGATTTTAACCAGCAATATTTCACTCTTTTAAGCCTCTAAGACTCTCTAACTATTGCTGTCATTGCTAAATTAGCAGGCAGCAAGTCTTGAAATGAAGTCTGTAATGGACTTTCTCATAGTATGATACTGAATGGGCTCATCAGCTACCCATAGCACCAAGCAGACATTCTGAGGATGTCTGAGCAGACCTGGTAATTGAACAATCAACAACTAAAGAAATACTTTCGAAAACCCTTTCATGAAAAGGGTGCTCTTAGTCATTTGTCATGCCTAACTAACCCCAAGCGTGGAGACTTTAACACATAAGGGTAGGTGGTTAAGGTTGGTGGAGGAGGAGTGACGCCATATGCTGAGAGAGAAGAATTTCAAGGCTTAAATTCTCATTTGCCCAGTCAACAAGTTGAGGCAACCTTGTACAGTATTTACATTTCTGCTTCTATAAAAATGCTTCAATTTCCACAGGTAAATATGAACTGTTAAGAACTCTGAAGATTCTGTATTTTATGCATGATTGTTTTGTAAAACCACAACTCATCTGATAAAAAAAAAAAAAGAAAGAAAGAACTTGAAAGAATTTACCCCACTTCCCTGCCCCTGTTCTGTGGATGCTAGTAGAAGCCACCAGACTGCTGGGTCAAGATGAAAGACAGGCTATTACAATGACAGTAGCAGTCAGAGTATCAGCATTTTTGTGCCAGTTGCCTGAGCCCCACTTCCCACAGGGGATGTGAAGAAGGTCAGATGAAATCTGCATATGCTTTGGGTTGCATTACAGGAGAGGAACAACAAGCTTATGAAACCCAAATCATTCATAATGGGCAGTGAGAATGACTGCTCTTTGCTCAGAGGCAGACATTGTCTCTATCTTCCAATGTTGTCTGCTATACAAACAAGGGAACCAAGGCAGACAGTGTCTCCCTTGGGCAAGACGTGGAAATGTGGAGAACTGTCTCCCAACATGGCTAAGCTGAACTTTCATTTGAATGAAATTTTATTAACTAGCACCCCTTCCCAATATCAAAGTTTCTTCTCTACAAATAAACTAAAAAACACAGAACCTAGTCTCATAAAGGTTGTATATCAGTTATCTACTGCTGTGTAACAATATTACTTCAAATAACCCAGTTATTATTTCACAGTTTCCATAAGTGAGGAATCTAGAAATGCTTATGGTCTGCACTCAAGATGCTGGCGAAGACTTCAGACTCATCTGAGGTTCTTCTGGGAAAGAATATGTTTCCATTCTCACTCAGATTGTTGGAAGAATTTAGTCTCTTGCAGTTTTAGGACTGAGGGCTTCAGGTAATTGCTAGCTGTAGGTTGGAGGCTACCCTCAGCTCTGAGACCACCTAAAGTGCTTTGCTACATGGGGTTTTCAGGTATGGCCACTTGCTTCCTCAAAGACAGCAACGGAGAGACTCCAGTAAGATGTGTGCTACAACTGTGGTACATAATCACATAGAGTCCATCACCTTTGCTGTACTCTGTTGGTTATAAGCCAGTCATGCATCCCAACAACACTCAAGAGGAGGGGATCAACAAGAGCATAAACACCAAGAGGTGGGGATCAAAGGCTCTCTTGAGATTCTGTCCACCACAGGTCAATTATCTAAAGATAAAGCCCAACAAAGACTGTGCGGAACATATCCACAAATGAAGAGAAGTTGGTCAACTATTCAAAAAACGATACCTTTAGACCTTTAATTCTGGGTTGGGAAGAATTTCCTCCTCTCAACACTTATGAGTCCATGAACCAAAAAGCAGAACAAACCACAATAAATTGCCGAAAGATGAACCAAAATTAAATGTTTTGTTTGTTTGTTTGTTTTGCATGGGTAGGCACCAGGAAGCGAACCCGGGTCTTCGGCATGGCAGGTTGAGAGCTCTGCCTGCTGAGCCACCCTGGCCTGCCCCAAATGTTATTTTTAACATTTACAAATTTTAAAACTCAGCTAATGAGCCAGCTTAAACTGGAACTTCTGTTTTCAAATACCATTTGTTTATTTTTTTGTGGTTGAACCTACACATTTTTAAAAATTACTAAATGCAAAGCATGTCTATTGAATAGGTATTTAAGGATTTAATATTTAGTAGTCATTCCAATTCTTTAACCCCACATTTATCCTTTACATGGTCACAGAATTTAAGATGAATTTTGTATGTTATTCCTAGGTAATTGGGAAACCCATGATGCACAATAACAGAGATGGAGAAATTGGGTAGTTAGACCTAGTGAAGAATAGTAGTGAATGCCTACTGCATACTTCCTATCTACCAGCCTCTGGTCTAAACCCCTTGCATGTATTCTTTCTTATAATCGCTAGTATTATTGTTTCAGTGATGAGGAAACAGATGCACGTTGTTGTCAAGTAACTTCTTAAGGTCATACAAATGGCAAGTTTTAGAACCAGGATTCCAACCTTGAAAGACGTAATTCTAAAGCTCATGCAGTTAACCATTATAATAGAGATTCTCCTGTATAAGAAAATATTATGATTTTACTCTGGACACACTATCCTAAGACAATTATCCTAAGATAATGGAGATATGAAATTGGCAGTGAGATAGGAAGTGTGGGTCACTGATGGTAAGCTGTAAATGAATGGTTAAATAGATGAGTTCATTCAAATTATTTTTCCTTCAGCACATGCTTTGTGCCAGGCCCTGATCTAGGAACTATGGATTCATTTGAGGTCTTGGGTCTCACAGAGTTTATATTCTAGTGGGAGGAAGGAGACAACATGAGAAAACAAATAAAATGCTAGTACTACAAGAAATAAACCAGGGTAATTTAATAGGGTCTTCAGATGTGTTTATGGAGATGTATGGGTATTTCTGGCTACTTCAGATAATTTATCTGACAGAGTGAAGAAAAATCTGAGAAGATGATAGTTGAGCTGAAACCTAAAATGAAAGAAGGAGCCAGCCATGACAAGATCCAGGAGCAAATAGAAATTCCTGAGGATTGCAGCTATATGCAGAGACTAAAAAAAATGATATACCATAATAGCATTGTATTTTATTTCTGTCTATTTTCTTCATCAGCAAATGACTGGTATAGATCATTTCAGAATCTTAATCCACCAAATATATAGTAAACACTCAGTAAATTTGTTGAAAAAAATGGATGAATTTATTGTTTAATAGTCATTTTTTAAGCTTTTATGTGCTAGGTACTTCAAAGATACAAAAATGGCCATGTGAAGGCCTCAAACCTCAATGAACCTACAGCTGGGGAGCCAGAATTGCAAAGAATTACCAACACAAGGTGTTCAATGCTATTTGTGCTACCATAGCATTGGAGGAAAGAGTGAAGTCTCACTTTATTTGGGAATTTTGGGAAAACTTCATAGAACTGGCAAAGTTAGAACTGGGTCTTGAAGGACACCCAAGTTAGTTGAGGAGTATAAATAGGAAAAGGTATTCTAGGCAAAGGAACCGGCTTGAGCTAAAGGTTTGGAGGTGGCAAAGCATATGGCTGGTTTGTAAAAACTCCCAAGCAATCTGGGGGAGAGAAAACAAGGTAAAACCAAGAACTGCTGGCCAGGAGGCTTATTTAAGAAGTGTCTGTGGATCACATGAAAAGGACAAAGGAGCCAACTTTTTGGGTGCCACTGGCCTGATAGGCCAATTTGAGCATTATGAAGAATAATGATCATAATGAACTGAAACACATCAGATACGTAAAATTCCATGCATTCATAACCATAGTAAACAAACAAGAACCTTACTTGCTACTCCTGGGGGTTACTAGGACATCAACTCAAAATTGCTGGAATCCCAGCTAATAAATAGAGAATAAATGAAAGTATTATAAATTCACTGTTCTGGAATAAAAGAGACTTAAGAGATATCAAAATGCAAATATGAGGCCTTTTTTTTTTTATCTTGACTGAGACAAGCCAATTATTAAATGACATCTTGGGCTTAACCAGGAAAATTTGAATATGTAGAGTTTTAGATGATAGTAAGGAATTTTGTTAATTTTGTTAGATAGCAAAGTTAAAAATAAATCCTTATCAGTTTGAGATGAAGATTAAGGGTAAAATTATATTATGCTTCGGATGTTTTTTAATATTCCAGGAAAAAAAAAAATAAGGGTAAGGGGATTAGATGAAACTATATTGGCAAAGTGTTGCTAATTGTTGATACTGGGTAATAGGTACGCGCGGGGTGGGGTGGGGGTAAGGTCCATTTTTGTCTGTTTGAAATTTTCCATATAAATGGTTTAAAAAAGCCGAGTCCAAGGCTAACATTACATCTTCAGTTGATCCAACGCCCAGGTTTCGGTAAGGGGCTGCGGACCAACAGTTCACCTAGCCCACCCGAAACCATGATGCCCGTGGGGTCAGAGAGTGCAGTTGTGCCAAAGCCTAACGCTTCAGGATTATGGATTCCTCAGCTTGCAGCACAAGAAGGGAAAGGGGTTCTTGGAAATGAACCCCCTCAAGTATTCTAGAAGGCCCACTCCGCCGCACCACCTATCCCCTCGGTTTCCCACCCTAGGCTCCACTGCTTCTCGCCTGCGCCTCTTCCCACCTCCCCACACCCCTCCCGCCCAGGTCCCTTATCTTCCCTGGGCTTTCCTCTCGCTCGCCCCGCCCCGCCCCGCCCCCGCCCCGCCCCTCACCTCTTTTCTGGAGCCGCAGCCCAAGTCTTCACCCCGTCCCGCCCCTCCCGCGCCTCGCCCCGCCCCTTTCTCCCCGGGCCGGCTGGGGTTACCATGGCTACGGGGTACACACCAAGTTTTCCCTAGCCGGTCCCCCGCCGGCGGGAAGAGGCGGCACCATGAGCCAAGTAGTGACCATCCAGGAGCCCCAGACCAAGCCGCAGGTGTCTCAGACACGGTGCGGGGTGAGGTCGGGTCTCGGGGGCACTTTCTCCTCCACCCGAGCTTATGATTTTCTGTACGGTAAGGGTCGTCCCAGGCCTCCCTCTTAGGCGTCGGTGGGGTTCCAGGGTGAGTTGATGGGATCAGGTCAGGGCGACGAAGGACGATCCTCTGGTTGGACCCTGGCCCCGGGGTTGTCCTTTGTTGGGCGGGAGCAACTCGGAGCCCTGCAGGTGGCTTCGGAAGTCGCAGGTGCGCTTGGCGTTTCTCGGAGATTACAGCAGGAGCCCATTAGGGGCTCGGCCTGCCTCTCCCGTTGCCACCGTGCAGCATCCAGGAGTCAGATATGTTCATTCTCACCTCAAAACCTTGTAAGTCCTTTCAGTGGCCTACAGTCTCACTCAGATTCAAAACCAAGGTCCTTTCAGTGGCTTACAAAGCCCGGTGGTAACTTCTCTGACTTTCTACAATACTTTCCCTCCGTCACTCTGCTTAATCACGCTGGCCTCTTTGCTGTTGTTTAAACGTGTTAGGCATGCTTCCATCCTTCGCTCTAGCTGTTTGCTCTACCTGGGATGTTCTTCATCCGGATAGTTATGGGATCGGAGTTGGCATTTATCTTGAGGATTACAGACTCTTGACAAGGACATCTTATTAGTAAGATGTCATACATCATCAGGAATAGCTATATATTTTAAATGTATGCTTAAAAGCTCAGCCCTAAATAGATTACTATTCAGAAATCTGAGACTTTAAAACATTTGTTTTCCTGATCGTTTCATGAATAGCTTGACATTTTCGCTCTTATAAAAATATTGCTGTATTAACATAGGAAGAACATAGCAAAAATTAGATTTTTAAAGAGATCTTCTACCTAACTTACTACAAGGTACTATCATCTCTATATGCTAAGTCCCTCGTCTTCAGGTTTCCTTAAAAAATAACCTTTTCATGATGCCTGCCTGACCACCCTTCTTAAAATTGCAATTTAATCTTCTTTACTCTGCTATCCTCTTTCTTATATATCTCACTTATTACTCTTTAACACAATACATAATTTTCTATTTTGTTGTGTTTGTTGTTTATTGTCTTTCTCCCATGAGGTCAAGAATCATCTGTTGACTGATGTGTCTTAAGCCCCTGGAACACAGTAGCCAGTCAATAAGTATTTATTGAATGCAAGAGTAAAGAGAGCCTGAGCCTTTTGTGACTTTGCAAACTTGTTAGGAATATTAAATGTCTGCCCCCAATAATTCATTTTTGTTAGGTAACCAAGAAGCTGTTAGATTCTAGGAATTGATTCATATTATCCAAATTCAAAAGAGACAGCATCTGTTTATTTCTTCAGAGAAATACACCTTATGAAGCCATCTAGATTAGGCTGGTGAGGGAGTAAGCTTCCTGAGAGAGGTGTACCCGGGAAATCAAGTCTGAATGAGAAGGCTGCTTGAGAGCTTAATGCAAAATTGAAGAGGGTTTGTTGATTTTAAGGAATGGTGTATATCAATCATGAATACTCGTCACTTTAATGATGTACCTCACAAGCATATACTTATAGTAGCAAGGCAATCTTTGGTTGAACTTCGGAGAAATATCTTACTCTTATTATCAACATATTTATAAATTTGAATAAATTCTGAAGATAGCTGACCTTATTTACCTCTTCTTAGAGAATGAGCGTTTTCCTACCATGCCTACCAATGAAGTGGCATGCTGTTAAAAGAGTTTGCATCTCCATGTGCACCAAATATGGGAGATAGCGAGCCAAGTTTCTTCCATTTGTAAATGGGCATAGTGCATATATCTATGGCTTTTCCATTTGGAATATTTCCTGGACTACCCAGACCCAGAAGAAGTTTTGTCCATAGGAGAAAAGAGAGTAGTTTACAGCCTGGTCCTTGAGAACATGTTAGGCCTTCTTTTTGCATTCCAACCTCATAACCTGATTTTAGAATACATGAAAAGAAATGCATCTAAAAGATTCTCCTTAGCAGTAGAATAATAGGGAGCACTTCATGGTTTTCAAACTTCTCATTTGTTTTCCAATTATGAAATTACATTGCTTGGCCATTATTCTCAACCTAGGAATAGAGGTGCTGTATTCCCTATGCTGCTTTATTGTTGATTTTTCAGATCCAGTGTTTACTGTGTCAAGTGAGAAAGACCACTTGCAGGAAAATATCCAAGCTACACTGATTCGAAGCAGACTGGTAGGTCTCCTCAATCTATCTAACTAATCTCATCCACTAAGCAATATAATGAATCATCTAGTTGGGCAACTGCTGTGATCAGATTGCATTATCACCAAATCTTCACTGGATTTTGTGTTCTGCAGATATTACTTTGCCATGAGTAGACAGAGGCAAGGCATTTGATATTTGTGGCCCGATATGAGGATTAATTAAATAATAGCAAAAATAGGACTCATTATAAATTATTGTATTTTAATGGGAAAAATAATATATGCCTGTGTTAAAAGCATTCAAATAATACAATAATGTATACAGTATGAAATAAATTCTCCTTTCACTCTAGACCCCTACCCCCTTCCTCATAAACAGTTATTTTCACCAGTTCCTTGGATATACTTCTAGAGATACTTTGTGCATATACCAATAATCCTTCTTCCTATGCTATATATGCTATTTTGCACATAATTTTTTAAAAAGTTTTAATGATATAAGTAAAACACTTTAGAAAATTTGATGGTATAATTTTGTCCTTTTCCTTCTTCCTTCCCTATCCTAATATTAGAGAAAAGTTCCCAGGTTTAGAACCATGTTCAGTAACCTGATCCATTACCCACGATATTCTCTTTATTGGGACAAGTCAAATCCAGTCCCTCCATTCATCAGTCGAGAATGGAAGGGACATGCTGAGCAATACAAGGAAGTTCTTCAGAAATTTGTAGCGTAAGTAAACAAAAATGCTCATGTTTTCAATGAGTGTGTTTTTATTTTTAAAAAGTAATGATTTATTCTACCAGGATTTATATGTAGGCCAGTTGATCCCAAATTCTCTCTCTAAACCCCTTTGACCAAAATGAGCCTGATTCAGGAGTAACAGCTGTGGAATTATTGGTTAGTAGATGTTCTCAGGTCAGAGTGAATACATATGTTAAATGACAACTTGCCTCCAACTGTAGAGTTTGTTGTTCCTTTGATCCAACTTAGAAATTTAATGTAATTGGCACTTAGTTATTAGGAGACTTGTAGCCAAAGCACTTTGAGAGACAAGTCTCTTGAAATTCCTATTTTAAAAAATTATTTACAAGTTCATATTTAATAAATTTTTAAAAATACTACCTTCAGCCTGAATATAAAAGAAAAAGTTTAACTTAGTTATTCTCATGTACTATTAATTAAAAGTGGGTATTTTGGTATGTGGAATTTCATAAATCTACTCTTTTTCTCACTTGTTACCTCTTCTAACCTCCTGGTTTTCTGGCTCAGAGAAAGTGATATTATCTAGTCTAAGATGTAGAATCATCAAATGCATGTTATAGAGAAGTTTCTCTCAGTGTAATATATACATTGTATACTTTATAGACATAGAAATGTTGTGTGGAAATTATACATGGAAATGATATCTTAGACTTGAATGCTTTCCTGCTTCATTTTAGAACTGACGCTTCTTTTCAGATGCCTAAAGAAGTTTATGAAGATCCCGATGTTGCTGGAAAGAATCGCTATAAATATTTTGAAAGGTAGAAAGTTATTTATTAATTATTAATGAACATGAACGCTGATTTTCAGTTAGATAACATCTTTATCATAATGATAACAGCAGTGTGCCAGGTACCACTTTGCATTGTGCCAGGTACTAGTTTGCATTGTGCCAGGTACCAGTTTGAAATGGGCCAGGTACCATTTTAACTACTTTAGGTACTATTTTAGTTTCCTTTGCTGCTCAAACAAATACGATGCAATAGGTTAGCTTAAACAATGAGAATTTATCAGCTCATGGTTTTGAGGCTGAAATAAGTCCAAATTAGGGCAGCATCAAGATGAGGCTCTCTTCCCAAAGACTGACCTCCGGGGCCTGGCTGCTGCTGATTCTTGGTCCCTGTCTCCTCCCTTACATGGCAATGCACATGGCAACTTCTCTTGGCTTTTCCCTTCTCTTCTGTATCCCATTGACCTTCAGCTTCTTACTTCCCTGGCTTTCTCTCTCACTGCCTGAATTTTATTCTGCTTATAAAGGACCCCAATTATAGGATTCAGACCCATCCGGAGTTGGGCCACACCTTAAATGAAGTAACCTCATTAAAAGTTCCTACTTACAATGGTTGCACACCCACACCTTATGTGTGAGACTAAAGCAAAAAATGTTTATTTGGTACAAAATTTATATCAACATCCCTATTTGGAGAATTCCTGGTATTCTTGCAAGCAGTGGGGACAACCAAATTAATAGGCCGAGTCCTCAATCTTAGGGTTTGTTCATTTTAAATTTATCTCCACAAAGGATAGGCTAAGCCTACTTAAAATCAGGCCTAAGAGTCACCCCCAGGGAACCTCTTTTGTTGCTCAGATGTGGACTCTCTCTCCAGCCAACATGGCAAGCAAACTCACCACCCTCCCCCTCTCTATGTGGGACATGACTCCCAGGGGTGTAAACCTCCCTGGCAACGTGGGGCAGAAATCCTAGAATGAGCTGGGATGCAGCATTAAGGGCTTGAGAAAGCCTTCTGGATTGAAAGGGGGAAGAGAGAAATGAGACAAAATAAAGTATCGGTGACTGAGAGATTTCAGCGCCAAGAGGTTATCCTGGAGGTTATTCTTACACATTATACAGATATCCCCTATTTAGTTTAAGGTGTAGTAGAGAGGCTAGAGGGAAATGCCTGAAACTATAGAGCTGTGTTCCAGTAGCCATGTTTCTTTAAGATGATTGTAAAATGATATAGCTTTTGCAAAGTGACTGCATGATTGTGAAAACCTTGTTCTGATGCTCCTTTTATCTACAGTATGGACAGATAAGTGAAATATATGGATTAAAAATAAATAATAGGGGAAACAAATGTTGAAATAAATTGGGTAGAGGGAAATACTACTGGTCAGTGAGAGGGAGGGGTAAGGGGTATGATATGTATGAGTTTTTTCTTTTTATTTCTGTTTCTGGAGTCATGCAAAGTTCTAAGAAATGATCATGATGATGAATATACAACTATGTGATGATATTGTGAGCTATTGATTGCACACCAAGTATGAAATGTTTGTATGTTAAGAATATTTGTGTTTGTATGTTGTTCGATTTTATAAATAAATTTTTTTTTTAAATGCACATTCATTGGGTCTAGGCTCTGTCTACTGAATCTCCTAGGCCAGAAATGGGAATGTGCATTTTAACAAAACACCATTCTCACCGATGATTTTGTGCCAAAGTCTGAGAATCCCTGAAAAAACAGCCGTTTGAGCTCATTAATTTTAAAGGACAAAAGAATTGGAGGGAAGGGGGTGCAAGGGTAGTTCAGTGGTAGAATTTTCGTCCACTCTGTGGAGACCCGGGTTCAATCTCGCCCTGTGCACTTCCCAAATAAACAAACAAGCAAAAATTCAACAAATGGTGCTGCAATAAGGGGATACTCACACGGAAAAAGAATGAAATGTGACCCTTTCCATACAGCATACAAAAAATAAAAAATAAAAAATAAAGGTTTGGAAGGAGATTAGAGTATGCCCAGTGGAAAAATCCCACACAGTTTATGTTTTCTTTTCTCCCCCAGGCCTTTCCTTCCATTTTATAAACAGATGCCATTCAATGTTGTTTTTGCAGCAACCAAGTAAGTAACAATTATTTGAAATTGTTTCAGTTTATTTTTATTTATTGTTTGCCTCCTTATTTGATTGCAGAAGATAGTTCTATAAATCAATATTTTTCAAACTGTGGATCAGAAACAGTAGGTCATGAAAATCTTCTAGAGGGTCATAAACAGCATTAAAAAAAAATGAAATAGAATAGGAAATAACCAGAAACTTGAAACATATTAAGGATAAGTTGTTTTTGTTTGTTACTTTGATTTCAGATGGCTAGATAACATGTTTATATGTATATAGTGGATTATGATGTAAAATGAATTTCTTAATATGCATTGTGGTAAAAAAAAAAGTTGAAAAATGCTTTAAATGTTCCCTTTTGCTTCCCTGAAACATATATTTGTTATTTGAATTTGGTTCTTTAATGTTTTATCAAGAAAACTAATCGGTCATGAAATACTTTTTGAATGCTAGAAGCTTCTAATTTAGTAGTCATCTGATCTACACAAATCAATGAGGGATGCAAAAATAAATAAAACATGATTTCTGCCGCACAAAGGAGTGAATCAGGATGAGAGGGAGGTAAAGGGCAAGGGCTGAATATGGGATAAATTTGCATTTCTCCACTCTTTAGTTGCAGGGCAGTACAGCAAGTTAGATAGTGAGTCCCTTTAAAAATCTAATATTTACTATATTCTTTTTTCATGGTAATATACTTTAACATTTCCAGAGCAAAATATTCTAAGGCATTCATGAAATTATCAAGAAAAAAATATTTTTTTGATGTCTCAGAGTTTTAAAATAGAAATTTATTAAGGTTGGGCTTTCAAGCATACATATAAAGGCTATAGTTACTTCTAGCAAGGTATAACAGCTTATAACTAGGGCATATGTTATTTATCAAGTGTCTGTATTCCTCAGGATAAATGGCAATTATGATTCCAACTCTTCTCTGCTATTTTTATTTACTTTTTTTTTTAATTTATCTTTTTTTTTTTTCACCTCCCATGGTATTTTAAGACAGTGTATGGATACCTTTGGCTCTTACAGAGACAGAAAACAGGTACCTACATACCTATCAGACCAACTTTGCCTGGTGCTATTCTACTGGGGTATGATAACAGATCTGCATTCCATGAAAAGTGCTGTTGAGCTACAGTGGATATGAAATAGGCAGATCCCTCTACATCCCTCTGTCAATTCTTTAAAAGCAGGCTCACTGGGTCACCTGTTTTGGAGATCATACTTGCCTCAGGTCTAAAAGGTATCCAACTAATTGTAGGGATGTAGGGAGCTTACAGTGATGAATGTCCTGCATTCCCCACTCCTTTCTAAATAACTTTGACAAAAAAGGTAACAGTTCCCTCTGAGAGTTCAACCATGACTCAATTTGACGTTCCAGACCGTATTTATCTCTCTTAGAAGTTTTTAAAGATCGAGTCAGTATCCGTGAGTGACATCAACTTGAACTCTCACAGAATTGAATTCTGAGCTGTAAGGATAAATGCGTGTGAACTTATAGTGACCAGCCTTCTCCAGTCATATCCTTTGCATGACCAACTGTTGGAGACTTGACTTTGGACTCTATAGCATCTTGGAAAGGAGAATAAATAATTCAGTTGAGCTCGTGGTAGCAGGGCAGGATTTTCTAGTTGTGTGAAGCCTTTCTTTGTTGGGGCTTGGATCAAAAATCTAGAAGACTGTGGGTTTGGCAGACAAAGGATGCTCCTGGTGCCTGGGCTGTGGTGGAGAAGGAAGGGCCTGGCTGGGCAGAACAGAGCAGCAGTAGCCACTGCAGGGGTACCAGAGCCAAAGTGTGGGAGTCTGAGGATAGGATCCCTGCAAAGCAGGGAACAAGCTGAGCAGAGAACAGATGGAGTGGCTTTGTGGGTTTGGGTCCTGATTGAGGTCAGGGGGAAGGTGGAAAAAAGGATCATTTTTCCTTCTTATCTACACTGTACTTTCCCCTAAAACCAACTGAAGTGAGGGAAAATAGGTTGGAGACAATAACAAGAAGTTAGGAAAGAATCTTTGTGTTGTTAGCACAGGAGTTCTGTCACAATGGCATTTCTCCTTTATATCCTCTCCTCTGAGCCACCTAGAGAGAAAGTTACCAAAAAGCTTGGTCAGAAGGATTCATTAGACTTTATGGTCTTTACACATTTGATCAGATGGTTCAACTGTGTAATTATTCAATTTGAAACAACAATAATTTATTCTAAGTGATCTTATCAGGTTAAAAACTTTACAACAATTTTCCTCTTTTAGGGCAGAGCCATATACTTTTCCTCCTGCCTCTACCAAGTACTCATCCATCCCTTCAAAGTGTACCGTGGGCACTCAGACCGACTATCGGGATGCTGAAGTTCAAACAGATCCGTATTCTCCAGAGTATATAATATGTCAGGACTCTATTCCTGAGCTCTTGACCCTGGCTACTCTTACTTGGGGTGAGTTGATAATGCTCTTTAATATTTTCAGGTGACGTTAATGATAACCATGCATGCTCTTCAGTTCCTGGAAATGATGTACATAGAGGCAGCCATGGTTTCAAGTGTTGCTATTTAAGGTGTATTGCTCAATAGAGTTATTCATACGCTAATAATTTTTCTAATACTTTTGTTCAAAGAGAGATACTTCCTTTTCATTGTAAGTAGGTTTGTTGTGTCCCATCACTAAAGCTGAATTATAATTAGCTTTAATTATGTGGTATTTTTGCTGACTATTCACTACTCTCCTCCCACCTGCTTCTCTTAGTGAATCAATTCCTTTTCATTGACTTATCCATACTCCTTTACATATCATATCATATTATTTTTATTGTGTTTAGTATTGAATACATCCATATATGTAAACATTTCACATCACTAAAATAGCTCACAATTTATGAGAAGCTCTTTTACATGCCTTATTTTACTTGAATCTTGTAAAGGTTATGTGAGGTGGGAAGTGGAAATGTTATATCTATTTTACAGAAAGGGGAACAAAGATTCAGAAAAGTCAAGTGAATTGGTAAAATCATACATCATTAAAAGAGACAATAAAATATGGGGCTAGAATATAAGTTTTCTGTTGTCTAGCCCAGTGATTTTTGTCCTGATCCACCTCCTCATCACATTAGAGCTATTAAACCTTTTAATAAGGTTTTGTTATGGTGAGGCTTACTTTTTAGAGCACAGCAATTAACAAAAGGAAAGGAAGAATGCTGTTGAGTAACTTCTGCTTAGCTCCATTTACACTCAATTTGAGGATTGACTTATGGCAGCGATTCTTAATTTTTTGTGGATCTTAGATTCCTTTAAGGGACTGACGAGAGCTGCCAATATACACACATACAAAAAAATGCACCGATGCACACTCTGATTCACACATTTTACTTGTAGTTTTAGTCAGTCCCTGACTCCAGGTTAAGGACCTTTTACCCTGGGGTCTGTTAGGGGTGAGAATTGTAGGGCAAAAAGACCATGGACTCTCTTCCTATGGCCTTCAACCCAAGGTAAACCAGGAAAGGTTAAAACTTTATGGTTCAATGTTTCTGAGCTGATAGACTCTTAAAAGGTAATACCAGCTTTCAGGGTAAATGTTTGTTTCTGTGTCCTTAATCTCTTTCAGTATGCACTCTAGGTGGTCTGGGTAAATATGAATGGACTAGAGCTTAATAGCTAAACAAACCTTGAACACTACTTTTTAGTAGTTTAATCAACTTGTAATATTCTGTGGTTTATGCCCCCTCTCACTGAAGACTTATATAACTTCAGGTTATTTACCATAACTAACTTACAACTTTATCAGATCTTGC
Source organism: Tamandua tetradactyla (assembly GCF_023851605.1). NCBI lineage: Eukaryota > Metazoa > Chordata > Mammalia > Pilosa > Myrmecophagidae > Tamandua > Tamandua tetradactyla. Next base: position 26,282,411 of record NC_135336.1, on the reverse strand, counting down.
AAATCAGATTTTTACAGCTCACTTTGTCATGTGAAGATTTTAATGCCAGAATTGAGTCATTACATTCTGCAGAAATGCAAAAGTTATACTAAAATAGCAGACATTTTCCAATAGATATTGTCTTAGTATTAACACAAAATAGCAAATGTAAGATCTTAGATATTCTTCCTTTATTAACTGTACCATCTCCACGGAATGAGTTATGAGACATTGCTGTTAGAGGTTTATTTTTCTTAACAAGCTGGGATACCAGTACCAAAGATTATGTTTTATTTTCTCCTTTATTTTAACTGTTACTGATAGAATGTGAGCAGTTGACTCGAAAGTCATCCAGGCCAGGCCATTCATTCTAATATTTAATGTACCCAGCACTCCTTACCATCTTCTCCACAGAATGATTTCCAAATAGTTATTATTTGGAATCTAGTTTGATGGGAAAAATAAAAAAGACTCTAGTATTTCATTCTATCACTGGAGGGAATAAATATTAGTACCTTTAATAAACAAATTTGACCATTACTACAGTTGTCTCAGCGACAGGCACATCACACTCTGGCACTAGGGCTGCCATGATGCACAAACACCTCAGCTCCACAAATCACTATTTGGTCACAAATAGTAACCAAATTAAATGCCTCCAAGAGCAGAGACTGCAAATTGTAATGCCTATAGGGGCCTGTTGCTAACAGAAAGGAGTGAAGCAGGCTGGAAATAGTTTTCCACCCCCAAATTTCTGTTTAATCTTACTAAAAGAAAAACAGCACAGTTATAATTATAAATGGCATTGACATATAAACAATATAATATTCAATAAAATAATCAGAATACAAAATTATGTGTTGTATATTCTATTTACAGCCTTGAAAATGAAAACCTATAAAAAGATTAGAATGAAAAATTCACCCCAAATAATAGCTATTATTAGAGAAGAACCTAGATGGTGAATTTTTTTTCCTCCTATTTTTCAAATTTTTTGTAGGGTGATTGTATGCCTTATGATACTGACAAAGCACAATTTTAGATCAGCACGCTCTTATGGTGGTTCTCTGCCAGGCTGCATTTCTGTGACAGGAGGCAGAGATCCTGGGTATATCTATTCCTACATATGTCTTTGATAGACTGTCCATATTCTTCCTATGTCACAATTTTTTTCAAAATAATTAAAACTAACATTTTAAAATCAAGTCCAAGGGGAAAAATACATATATAGCTATTTAAGCCCATCTTTTCACAATGACTAAGGACAAGAGCTGAAAGTATTTTGTACACCAGTTTACATTAAATTGGCATCCTTTGAATGATTTCTTATCAGTCTCTGAAATGCTCAATATCTTTCAAGCTCAGAAATTCATTCTTAGAATGTAATGAAATCTGACTTAGGCCTGTGTTATGAGAAACTATGAAAATTAATAAGAGAGGGAAACTTTAGAAATTATCTAACTTCCTGGATTATGGCTAGGAAAACTGAAAGCCACAGAGGTTAACATCCAAAGTTATAGAGATAGTTGGTTCACTATAATGTTTTTTATTAACATGAGATTACATGTGTTTCCCCCATTGTAACAGATACATGTGATCAGTTCTGTGTCACTGGCAATGAAGACATTTGTGTTTGAGCTCCAATTCTGATTCTTATTTCTGATTCACTTTATGAAGCCAAATTGAGTATTCTTTAAAGCAGAGGCTTTCAGGTGTCGATGACATTAAAAATATGCTGAAACCTTTCCCTTCTACTCTGAATACATAAAAATATAGAAAAAAAATTAATAAACACATAGCCACACTTGAAAACAAGGAAAGAAAATCTCCATAGTTTAGAAATAGATACTTCTTCCTAAAAGAATGAAATAACTGGCAACCTTTGATGGTGAGTAAGGGCTGAAGTCGCATGGCCCATGGATGCTAGAGTGCTAGATCTGAGTTACCTCCCTAAACTGGAAGGGGGCAGTGTTTCTCCTGCTCACAGAGATGCTGAAGCCTCGTACTTGCAGCTTATTGTTATGGATGGAGCCAAGTTAGATACCCCTGCTGGGCCTTGCACTCCATCTCTTGATATGCTAGGAACTTACCTTTGAGCTACAGGAGAACCAGAACCAGGCCAACTAAAGCAAGAGGGCCTTACAAATGCTTTACTAGGCAAAAAACCCAAGCTGGAGCTATACCAGGGCAAAACGAGGTTGAACCTCAATGAAAACCTCCCTTAGTCAGGTCTAATACTACCATTGTTGGGGCCCTGGGCAGGGGTTCAAATGGAGTCCCATATATATATGTCTAGACATTTAAAAATTATAATTCAAGCTATGTATCTATAGATACATGGAAGAAATATATTCTTTCTTTTTCACAAATATATCATTATAAGAAGCTTAAAGGACATGTTTACAGTTAGAATTCCTGGATTCCTTGGGCTTCCATGCTAAATACGGAAAGAAGGGGAGAGCCTGCCTATGGCCAACCTTTCTCTTTTCTGACCCCTCTCTCAGTTCCACATTGTGAGGGGGCTGGCATGCATGAATTTGATTATGCCAGCTCACTTTTCCAATCTCTGTTTACACTTCCTTGCAAACAGTTGATGTTTGGCCACTCTTTTAATTTATGGATAAACAAATAGCAATATAATCTGCCCTCAGGGATCTGAATCCTGGGAAGAGGTCCATGTAGGATTTGGGACCATTCATGCAAGGACTTCAAGGGTCTCTAAGGGTAGGAGTAGCTCCAGGTGGGCATGGTCCTTTGGACTACTCACCCAGTGAGGATGGCAAAGGCTCTAATGCATGAAGGTCAGGAGAACCTGTCTTGCCAGGTCACACCACTGCTCTGTGTGCTTATGAGAGAAATCTGCAGATGATCTCAATCCAAGAGCCACAAAGCACCCAAGGAACACACACACCAGGAATGAGCCACAGAAAATAAAGGTAAAGGAAGAATAAATTCATGAGAAAATGGAACAACTGGAACAATCTGTAAAGGGCATAGGAAATACTTTTTATATCCTCAAAGAGATAGAGGGGGATAAGTAATAGTGAAAACAAAAACAGGAGTAATAAAAAAGAGTAGATTTAAATCATAGGGGAAAAAAGTATAAATTTTCAAATAAAATGGTCTCAATAGTAGAATAGACAAAGCTGAAGAGAATTAGTGAAGTGGAAGATGAAGTGAATAAATATTCCAGAGTACAGCATACAGAGGTAGAACAAGATGAAAGAAAGGGTAAGGACCATGGAGGACAGGATTATAAGCTCCAGAAATTGAGAAGAGAGAGAATAGTAGAGAAGCAATGCAATAAATTATATGACTGAGAATCTCCCAGAGCTGAAGGAAGACAGGACCCCACAGCTTGAAAAATTCCACTGAGTAACAAGCAGAATAGATTTTTAAAAATCACATGTAGATATATTGAATGTAAGGGAAAAAAGAAAGTGCACAAAGGAAAAATTCCAATTGCTTTCAGACAAGCAAAAACCAGATTAACATTTTAGAGTAGTATCTTTAACTGCTGTGGGAAAACAATTGAAACCGTAGAATTCTTTCATCAGCCAAACTACTCTTCAGGAGTGAATGTGAAATAAGGACATTTCAAACATGATAATGGGATAGTGTAAGGATGATTAACTCATTTAGGTAATGTGCTAGGAACCATATCTAGCATGTAAAGAAGCATTCTATGTTAGTGATCAATCTGAATAAAAGAATTAAGGCATGTATTGTAGCAAGAAGAAAAATGAACCTAGAAGGAAAGAGCAGGATTTAAGAAGAATGGTAAGCAAAACGAAACAAAAAAAGGATGAAAATATGTACTTAAATTTTGAAAGTGTTAAATTAAAAAAAATGGCAGTGTTTTTTTAAAAAAGCAGATACTAAAACTCTAGATCATGGTTGGCAAACTATGGCCCAGAGGTCAAATTGGCCTGCTGCTTGCTTTTGTATGACCTGCAATCTAAGGATGGTTTTTACATTGTGAAATGTATGTAAACATTTTTAAAAAGTTACTTTGTGACACAAGAAAATTATATGAAAATTTCAGTCACCCTAAATAAGTTTTATTGGAACACAGCTACACTCATTTGTTTATATATTGTGTTTACTTCTTTCACATTACAATGACAGAGTTGCATAGTTGCCACAGAGATTGTGCGGCCCACAAAGCCCCAAATATTTACTTTCCGACCCTTTATGAGAGCGTTTGTTGACCTCTGCTGTAGATTGGTTCTTCTTAAACTTTAAGATAAATAAGAATCAGCTGTGAGCTTGTTAAAACAAAGATTCCTGGCCCCACCTCCAGAGTTTCTGATTCACTAGGTCTGAAGTAGGGCCAAGATTTTACATATCTAATAGACTCTCAGATGATGATACTATTGGTCCAAGAACCACATAATGGGTATCATCAAATATGGGAAAAAATAAGAATAAAGCATGTTATGATTCAATTCTGGTTTGGTGGTCTGGTTTGGGTGGTGATTAATTGCTTTAGAATTTATTGGAAAATCATGAATGGAAATTTGTAAGTTAAAAAATGTATAGGTGGCAGAATTCTCACCTGCCATGCCAGAGACTTGGGTTCAATTCCCAGAGCCTGCCCATGCAAAAAAAAAAAAAAAAAAAAAAGAAAGAAAGAAATTATGGGTATGCTTCAAAAAAGAAATAATTTTTTCAAAATTGACAGGGAGGAAATAATAGGAAGCAGAGAAGAAAAAAGCAAAGAAAAACACAGTGAATATAAAATACATAGATGTCAGAAAGATATCCAAATATTTTAGTAATCACAATGCATTAAAGTGACTTGAACTCACCTATTAAGATTCTTGAATTGCGTTAATAAGAAAAGCAAAAACAGTTTTCTGTTTATAAAATGGCATTAAAATGTTGAAAAGGGGTGGAAAAACAAACTGAAGGCTAACTAAAAGAAAACTGGTTTAACAGTGTTACTATTAGACCCAAATTAATCAGAAAAACATTAAAATGGACAATGAAGAGCATGTAATAGTAATCACAAAAGGAGCAATCTACTACGAATAGATATAACCACCATGAACTTGTAGACACCTTATATAGCCTCAAAATATATAAAGCAAAAATTGAATTATAAGCAGAAATAGGCAAATCACTACTCATAGTAGAAGATTTCAACACTCCTCTTTAGGTTAAGGTATCAAACTTTAATAGAGATTTTAAAGGTTTGGACAAGATGACTGTTCTAGTTTGCTAGCTGCTGGAATGCAACACACCAGAAACAGACTGGCTTTTAATAAAAGGGGATTTATTTCATTAGTTCTTCAGAGGAAAGGCAGCTGATTTTCCACTGAGGTTCTTTCTTATGTGGAAAGGCACAGGATGGTCTCTACCGGCCTTCTCTCCAGGCCCCTGGGTTTCAACAAGTTTCCCATGGGTGACTTCTTTCTGCATCTCCAAAGGCCTGGGCTGAGCTGTGAGTGCTGAGATGAGGAATGCTGAGCTGCTTAGGCTGTGCTACGTTGTGCGCCCTCATTTAAGCACCAACCAATTAAGTCAAACGTCGTTCATTGCAGCAGGCACGCCTCCTAGCCGACTGCAGATGTAATTAGCAACACATGAGGTTCACGTACCATTGGCTCGTGTCCGCAGCAACAAAATTAGATGCCTTCACCTGGCCAAGTTGACAACTGAATCTAACTACCACAATGACTAATGAGTTTCACATAAAAGATATCTGCAGCACCTGCTGGGGTCCACCATGGCCAGGCTTGATATAGATCTGACTATGCATTTAGAAAGTATGTGGAAATTCTTGAGTATAGCATTTCAATGAAATAATAATAGTTCTGGGCTCCTCTGCCCTAGTAGATTCCTCACTCCACATTTACAGCCACTTGATTTGTGAGAAAGATCCCACTGTAATTCAGTGGGGGAAAAGGAGGTCTTTTCAATAAATTTCCTAAAGCTGAAAACACTTATATCCTACAATCTAGCAATTTCATTTCTAGTTATATTCAAAGAAGAATGAGTACATAGTTCTACTAACAGAGATACATGTGTATGTTCCCCAAAACATATGTGCAAGAATATTCATAGCAGCACTATTCTTAATAATCCCAAACTGGAAACAGCCCAAATGCCCATCAACCATGGAATGAATGAATAAAACATCGTATATTCATATAATAGAATACCATATAGCAATGAGAATGAACGTACAACTATGTACAACCAGATATATAGGTGAATCTCATATATATAATGCCGAGCAAAATAAGTTGGACACAAAAGAGTGCCTACACCATTTATGTGGTACCCATTATGTAAGTTCAAAACCAAGCAAAACTAAAGTAAGACATTAGGAGTCAGGGTAGTGGTTATTCTTGGGGCAGAGACAGGCTGTGAGGGAACATTGTGGGCACTTTGGGGGTTCTGGTAATATTCTTTTCCTTGATCTGGGTGCTGGTTATGGTCATTTGTGCACCTATTTGCATATATGTTATACTTTAATTAAAAGTTTATATAGGTTTAGGGTTGAAGAGTGTCTTGAGCTCCAGTTTTTTTGAGATCCTGACTCCAGCTTCTCCTAATTCCTTCTGGGGAAAGTGCATTTCTTATTCAGGATATTTTTCTTTTTAAATTATCATTTCACTTCAGGAAATTAATGTTTTTCTTTGGGTGTTTTGGCAATACCCAGTCAGTTGAAGCCATGCTATCATTTTTTTTCCTGTAAGTTGAGAGCTATGGATTGCAGGAGGATGTAGTGCTTTTCTTCCAGTGTCATATTGATCATGGCTACTTCCAAAGTATTTGAACTGGGATTAGTTGCTGTGTTGTGCCACGGTGATTCCAGGACCTCAGGGGTGCCGACAATTGGTCCCAGGAGGAACCTGCAATTAGTCATCAGTCTTTCCAGTTGATGTCATTCTTGGGAATCCAGAGCACTCAGGAGCTCAACAAAATCTGCCGTCTGAACAGTAGAACCTGCATGCTGGGGTTCTTTTGTGCCTGTCTCCCCTATTTCTATGGACAGAACTATGAGCATGACATGTGAAGAAAGAACTATGGCTCTATTCCCCATGACACCTGGCTCCCCAGGAAGTGTCCCATGTGCAAATGCTGGCACAGCTGGCTTCACTGCTTCTCCCAAACATTTCTACCTGGTTGTGACAGCCGTGCAATGGATGAGCCCCTCTTACAGCTTCCAGGACTCCAGAATTGGCACCATCTGCATGTACTACTCTTCTGCTGGCTAGCTTCTATGTTTCTACCTAAAGTTACTGTTAATCAACATTTGCCTTTCTCTGGAACAAGATTAGATGCTGTGAGAATTTCATGGCAGCCTCTGAAGTTGCTGCTGTAATATAACTGAAAGATGATCATTTGTTAGTTGGCTTGAAATAAAGTATATGCCCACACTAGTTCCTAATAATTCCTTAAAGTAACAGCTACTTTCCTAACTCCACCCCAAGCACCCAACCCCACAAAAATAAAAAGCAAAAGACTTAAAAAAAAAAGTTGGCCATATCTATATTGTGCTCCTGTCCTATGGTTCTCAAATCATTAGCCCTAACTAATGATAAGGAATTAATATTTTCTTTTAAACAATTCGGTTCTCTCTCCAGGTTTTTACAGTTGAATTCTAATGTGGAACAGAAGATAAAGTTTTGAGTAGAGTCGCTCAAAATCTAAGACAGTATCTTTTTTAAAAAAATGGAAGGATGCCTTTTTACCAGAGAGACAGGGAAGAAAAGAGGAAGCAAATGGAGAGACAGTGGAAAAGAGAAAATTACTTACTTGATGTTTAGATGGATGTAGAGAAGGAAGTTAAAAAACTACATTGAAAAGCAAATTTTTTATCAACTCTAGAAAGCTATATAAGACAAGAATGCCTCCTTTTCCCAAGACATTGTAAAGAGGAGAAAGTCTCCTTGGAAAAAAATTACATCTACATTTCCTACAATAAGATTGGTTAATAAATTTTCTCCATACTATGCAATTATTTTAACTGTTGTACAAGACAGGGAAAATGTTTACAATATAGTTATAAACTAGGTGATTAAACTATATATTGTAAATCCCATTATTAAAACATGTGGAGTGTTTATATATTTGCAATAAAAATGGGAAATATATTTTTAAAACGTTTATATAAAAAGTGAAAATGACACAGTGAAGAAGTATGCCCGCTATAATCTCTTAAGAAAAATTACTGAGTGCTGTCTATGTGCCAAACACGATAAAGCATCTAGTGCTTTACATATTGAACTTATTTAATCTCTACAAATTAAGTGAATAATAAGTTAATGGTTGAGGTTTTTATGTGTATATTTTTTATTGTGAAAAAGTATATACAAAAAAGCAATAAATTTCGAAGCATACTGCAACACATAGTTATAGAACATATTTCAGAGTTTGGTATGGGTTACAGTTCCATAATTTTAGGTTTTTCCTTCTAGCTGCTCCAAGACACTAGAGGTTAAAAGAAATATCAATATAATGATTCAGCAGTCATACTCATTTGTTAAATCCTGTCTTCTCTGCATGACTCCACCTTCTCCTTTGATCTTTTTCCAAATCTTTTGGAGTACTTTGGCTATGACCATTCTAATTTTTCATGTTGGAAAGGGCTGTCTAAAATATAGGATTGGGTGATGAAACAAGTTGATATTCTGGAGAGGCTGGCCCCTCTGGGTTTAAGGACTTAGCTGGCCTAGGAACCCATCTGGAGGTTGTAGGTTTCTGGAAAGTAATCTTAGTACAAGGAACCTTGGTAGAATCTCAGATAAAGCCCTAGGTGTTCTTTAGGGTTGGCAGGAATAGTTTTGATTGGGGTTTGGCAAACCATGATAAATAGCAATATCTAGCTGAAGCTTGCTTAACAGTAGCCTCCAGAGTAGCCTCTTGACTCTATTTGAACTCTCTGAGCCACTAATACCTTATTTGTTGCAATTCTTCCCCCCACCCTCCCACCACCACTTTGGCCAGGAAGGCATTGTCGATCCCATAATGCTGGGCCAGCAAGGCTCATTGCTGGGAGTCATATCCCATGTTGCCAGGGAGACTTTTGCCCCTGAATGTCGTGTCCCATGTAGAAAGGAGGGTAATGATTTTATTTGCAGGGTTGGGCCTAGAGAGAGAGAGGCCACATATGCGCAATGAAAGAGGTCCTCTAGAAGTATCTCTTAGGCATAATTATAGGTAGGCTTAGCGTCTCTGCTACATAAATAAGTTTCACAAGAGCAAGCCTCAATATCAAGGGCTTGTCCTATTGACTTGGGAGTCCTTAATGTTTGACACACTTTCAGGGGTTTCCCAGTTGGTAAAGATTAATAGTTCCATATTTTTTCTCCCATCCCTCAAGGGACTTTGCCAATACTTTAAAATTATCTGCTTAACATACTCTAGGATGTATCTAGGCACTACATTAAGCTGTACAGAATTAGAAGCCCTGATTCCCATTCTGAGCTCCTTGTGTTTGGATTGTTAAAATGATCTATCCAGATGGGTTGAGTTAGATTATGTGCTACAGAAAATTTAGGTTTGGGATAAAATAAACCTCTCCTCCTTTGGTCTCATAGAGTAGCTGAAGTTCTAAAATACAGGCAATGTCTTCCCTAATCCTATATTCTGATTTACCTTAGTTCTGACCTGATCGGCTTTGTTCTTACCTCTAATTAAAGTTTGATCTCTTTTTCAATTCCTTACAATGCTTGCATGTGGTAATGCTGATCTTCAGAATTGCAGAACTCCTACTCCCAGAAACACCAGGTTATACATATATAGCACAGCCTCTCAAAATCTAGAAATAATAATTACTGCTCCGGATTAAATGTGACTGCTATAAGAACTTACAATCTAGGCCACAATTTTCTTATAAGTATTTTCTAAATGAGACCATACGATATTTGTTCTTTTGTTTCTGGCTTATTTTGCATCACATAATGTCCTACAGTTTCATTCACAATGTTGCATGTCTCATGACTTTGTTCCTTTTTGTAGCAGCACAATATTCAATCATATGTATACACCATAGTTTGCCATTCTACTTCTGAGTCAGTGTATCCCTCAGCCACCTCCATCTGTTGGGCGTCATGTATAATGTCCAAAGTCAACAGTCCATGTCTCATATTATCCTCAATTAGTGGTTGTGCTGGTTTGAAACTGTTGTGTATCCCAGAAAAGCTATGCTCTTTAATCCTCATTCAATATTGCTGGGTGGGATCTTTTTGTTTGCTTCCATGGAGATGTGACCCACCAAATTGTGGGTGGTAACCTTTGATTAGATGTTTTCCATGGATATGTGTCTCCACCCATTCAAGGTGGAGTTACTTACAGGAGCCCTTTAAGAGGAAACCATTTTGGAAAGTGCTGACAGAGCCCACACAGCCAGAGAGAACTTTGGAGATGCAGAAAGGAAATTCTCCTAGGGAAGCCTTATGAAATGAGGAGAGAAAGCTAACAAGTGTTGCCAACATGCCATCCTAACTAAGAGAGAGACCTTGAATGTCATCATTTCTTTCTTTGGAGTTAAGGTATCTTTCTCTGGATGCCTTAGTTTGGACATTTTCATGGCCTTAGAACTGTAAACTTGCAACTTAATAAACTCCCACTTTTAAAAGCTGTTCCATTTCTGCTATATTATATTCCCGCAGCTTTAACAAACTAAAACAGTGGTATAATCATCAATACTCTCAATTTTAGACAATTTTCATTGTTCTCAAGAGAAAAATAACTGATAAACACACCGTCACCAAATAGAAAATCCAAGCCTCCCCTTAACTCTCGTCCTCCCCACCAACAATTACTTAACCCTGTTATTACTGTGGTACTGATGATATTTTCCTGTTAAACATAGCCCATAGCATGCAATCGTAGTTTTCCTCCTATACCCTCATAGTATAAACTCTTTGTACAAGATTCATACCTTTGAAATAGTTCATGCAAGAACTTATTTACATTTGTAGTGTTAATTGGTGGGGTACATGGCTCTCTACAATGCTTTCAACCATGTTCATCTTCAATATTGCAATATTACTTATAGCCCCACGAAAGAACTGCCTTCAGTTCTATCCATTCCATTGCACTTAAGTTCAACCTCATTAGCTAACCATTCACCCATCTCTAGCTTCCATGTATCTTTAGGTCCTCTATATTCTGTATTATAGGCCTCTGAGTTTACTTTTACCAAAATCATAAAAGCAAAATCATATAGTAACTATCCTTTTGTGTCTGGCTTATTTCACTCTGCGTTATGTCCTCAAGGTTCATCCATTTTGTCATATGCTTTGGGATGTCATTTTGCCTTACTGCTGTATAATATACCGTTGTATGTATATACCATGTTTTGTTTATCCACTCATCTGTCAACTGGGCACTTTGATTGTTTCCATCTTTTGGCAATTGTGATAATGCTGCTATGAACATCGGTGTGAAATGTCACTGCTTTTCAGCTCTTCTAAGTATATACCAAGTGGTGGTTTTCCTGGGTCATAGGGCAACTTGATATTTAGTTTTCTGAGAAACCATCAAATTGTCTTCCACAACAGCTGTACCATTATACATTCCCACAAGCAGTGCATAAGTTTTCCAATTTCTCCACATGCTTTCCAATATTTGTAGTTTCTTGTTGTTTAATAGCAGCCGTTCTTAGAGGTATGAGGTGGAATTTCATTGTAGTTTTGATATGCATTTCCCTTATAGCTAATGAAAATGAGCATCTCTTCATGTGCTTTTTAATAATCTGTTTTTTCTCTATGGAAAAATGTCTATTAATATCCTTTGCCCATTATATAACTGTGTTGTCTGTTCTTTTGTTGTTGAGTTATTTGATTTCTTTATGTATACGGGATATCAAACCTGTACTTGGAAAATATTTCCAAATATTTTCTCCCATTGAATTGGCTGCCTCTTCACCTTTTTGACAAAGTCTTTTGAGGCACAAAACCATTTATTTTTGAGGAGTTCCCATTTATCTATTTTTTCTTACATTGCTTGTGCTTTGGTTGTAATGTTTAGGAAGTTACCTCCTATTACTAGGTCTTAAAGATGTTTCTCTAGATTTTCTTCTAGGAATTTTATGGTACTGGTTCTTATGTTTAGGTCTTGGATCCACTTTGTGTTAATTTTTGTATAGGATCCACTTTCATCCTTTTGGCTATTGATGTCTGGTTCTCCCATGCCCATTTGTTGAAAAGACTGTTTTGTCCCAGTTCGGTGGACTTGGGGACCTTTTCAGTTAACCATAGGTTTGGTGGTCTACTTCCACACTTTTGATTCAATTCTGTTGGTCAATACTTCTATCTTTGTTCTAGTACCATGCTGTTTTAAGCACTGTGGCTTTATAATAAGCTTTAAAAATCAGAAAGCATTAATCCTCCCACTTCATTCTTCTGTTTTAGGATATTTTTAGCTATCTGAGGTCTCTTTCCCTTCCAAATGAATTTGATAACTAGCTTTTCCAAGTCTTCAAAGTATGTTGCTGGAATTTTGATTGATGTTGCTTTGAATCTGTAGATCAATTTGGGTAGAATTGACATCATAACTACATTTTACCTTCCTTTCTGTAAGCAGGGAATGTCTTTCCACCTATTTAGATCTTCTTTGATTTCTTTTAGCAATGTTATGTAGTTTTCTGTGTACAGGTCCTTTACAACCATAGTTAAGTTTATTCTTAAATGCTTAATTCTTTTAATTATCATTTTGAATGGAATTTTTTCCTAATTATCTCCTCAGTTAGGTCATTGCTTGTGCATAGAAACATTATTGATTTTTGCACATTAATCTTATATCCCGCCACTTTTCTGAATTTGTCTATTAGCTCAAGAAGCTTTGTTGTAGATTTCTCAGGATTTTTCTGATTATAGTATCATGTCATCTGCAAATAATGAAATTATAGTATCATGTCTCTGCAAATAATACAAATTGGAAAACAAATACTTCTTATTTTCCAATTTGGATGCCTATTATTTCTTTTTCCTGTCTGATTGCTCTAGCTAGAAATTCTAGCACGATGTTGAATAATAGTGGTGACAAAGGGCATCCTTGTCTTGTTCCCGATCTTAGGAGAAAGGCTTTCAGACTCTGACCATTGAGTCTGATGCTGGCTATGGGTTTTTCATATATGCCTTTTATAATATTGAGGGAGTTACTTTTGATTCCTACCTTCTGAAGTGTCTTTATCAGTAAAGGATGTTGAACTTTGTTGAATGCTTTTTCAGCATCAACCAAGATGATCATGTGATTTTTCTGTTTTGATTTGTTAATGTGCTATATTACACTGATTGATTTTCTTGTGTTGAACCACGCTTGCATTCCTGGTATGGTCATGGTGTTTATTTCTTTTAATGTGTCATTGAATTCGATTTGCTAGTATTTTGTTGAGAATATTTGCATCTGTATTCATCTGGGAGATTGACGTGTAGTTTTCCTTCCTTGTAGCATCTTTACCCAGTTTTGGTATTAGAGTGATGTTAGTTCAATAAAATGAGTTAGGTAGTGTCCATTTTTCATCAATTTTTGGAAGAATTTGAGCAGGATTGGTATTAGTCCTTTTTGGAATTTTGATAAAATTCCCTTGTGAAGCCATCTGGGCTTTTCTTTGTAGGAAGATTTTTGATAACTGATTGACTCTCTTTACTTCTGATTGGTTTGTTCAGTCTTCTATTTCTTCTCAAGTCAGTGTAATTTGTTCATGTCTTTTTAGGAATTTGTCCATTTCATCTAAGTTGTCTAGTTTGTTGGCATATAGTTGTTCATAGTATCCTCTTATGATTTTTTTTTTCAAGTTCTGTGGTAACAACCCCCTTTCATTTTTTTGTTTGTTTGCATCTTCTCTCTTTTTTTCTTTGTCAGCCCTGCTAGGGGTCATCAATTTTATCGATTTTCCTCAAAGAACCAACTTTTGGTTTTATTGATTATTTCTATTGTTCTTTTGTTCTCCCATTCATTTAATTCTACTTTAAACTTTATTTCTCTTCTTTTGTTTGCTTTGGGGTTAGTTTGCTGTTCTTTCTCCAGTTCCTCCAGGTGAGTAGTTAAGTTCTCAATTTTTGCTCTTTCTTCTTTTATAATATAGGGATTTAAGGCAATACATTCCCCTCTCAGCACTGCCTTTGCTGTAGCCCATAAGTTCTGATATGTCATATTCTCCTTTTCATTCATCTTCAGTTAGTTACCATTTCTCTAGCAATTTCTTCTTTGACCCACTGGTTGTTTAAGAGTGCATTATTCAAAGGTTCCATGCACTAGGATAACTCCAAAACCTACAACCCCTAGATGGGTCCCTTTACCAGATAAATCCTGAAATGCATAGTGGCCAGTCCTTCCAGAATAACAACTAGTTCCATCTCCCTATCCCATATTATTAACAGCCTGTTCCAACATGAAAAAATTAGAATGGGAATAACCCAAATACCCTAAAGAGTGGGAGAAAGATCAAAGGTGAAGGTGGAGTTATACAGAGAAGGTCAGGTATAACAAATGAGTATGAGTACTGAATCATTATACTGATATTTCCTTTAGCCTCCAGTATCTTAGAGCATCTAGAAATAAAACTTAAAATTATGGAATTATAACCCATACCGAACTCTGAAATCTGCTCTACAACTAATTGTTGTGATGTAATTTGAAATTTATTGCTTAATGTATATATGTTATTTAAAGAGAAGGAGGAATATAACAGAGAAGATAGGATTTAGCAAATGAGAATGGCTGCTGAATCCATTATACTGATATTTCTGTTGGTTTCCAGTGTCTTGGAACAGCTAGAAGAAAAAAAAAACAAAAAATCGTGTAACTATAACCCATGTGAAACCTTGAAATCTGTTTAACTACTGGTTAAAATGTACTTGGAAATTTATTGCTTTTTTGTGTATTTGTTATATTTCAGAATAAAAGTAAAAAAAAAAAAGAGAGTACATCATTTAATCTCCATATATTTGTGAAAGTTCTGTTTTTTTGGTGGTTGTTGATTTCCAGCTTCATTCCACTGTGATCAGAGAAAGTGCTCTGAATGATTTCAATCTTTTAAAATTTATAAAGACCTGTTTTGTGTCCCAGCATATGATCTATCCTGGAGAATGTTCCATGAACACTAGAGAAGAACGTATAAACTGGTATTTTGGTGTGTATCAATCTATATAAGTTTGTTAGGCCTAATTCACTTATCAGCTTGTTTAAGCTCTCTATTTCCTTGTTGATCCTCTGTCTACCTGTTCTAGCTATAGAGGAGAGTCATGTATTAAAGTCTCCTACTATTATTGTTGAAATGTCTGTTGCTCCCCTCAGTTTTGTCAAAGTTTGCCTCATGTACTTTGGATCTCCTTGATTGGGAGCGTAAATATTTATGATTATTATTTCTTCTTGTTGAATTGTCCCTTTTATTAATATGTAGTATACTTCTTTGTCTCTTTATAACATCTTTACATTTAGCATCTATTTTGTCTGATATTAGTATAGCTACTCCTGCTTTCTTTAGGTTATCACTTGCATGTAACCTCTTTTTCCATCCTTTCACTTTCAATCTATTTGTATCCTTGGGTCTAAGATGAGTCTAATATTTCTTAATTCATTCTGCTATTCTGTACCTTTAAGTTTGTGAGTTTAGTCTATTAACATTCAAATTTATTATAGAGGCATTTCTTGAATCTACCATCTTATCCTTTGGATTTTATTTGTCGGATCTCTATATTCTTTTTCCTCTTTCTCTTTTTATCCTTTAAGTAACCCTTACTGATAATCCTCAGTTCTGTGACCTCCTCCAGACCTCCCTCTCCTGTCTTTTTTCTCAGAACTCCCTTTAGTATTTCTTATAGGGCTGCTTAATTGTTGACAAATTCTCTCAGCATTTATTTGTCTGTGAAAATTTAAATCTCTCCCTCACTTTTTAAGGACAGTTTGGCTGGTTATAGAATTCTTGGCTTGAAGTCATTCTCTTTCAGGATCTTAAATATACCATACCATTGCCGTCTCACCTCCGTGGTGCCTGTTGAATAGTCTGAACTCAGTCTTACGTGGTTTCCCTTGTGTGTAGTAGATCGCTTTTCTCTTGCCACTTTTAGGATTTTCTGCTTCTCTTCAACATTTAACAGGCTAATTAGTATGTGTCTTGGAGTATGCCTATTTGGATTTATTCTATTTGGGGATTGTTGGGATTTTGTGATTTGCATATTTATGTCTTTTATAAGGGTTTGGAGGTTTTCCCCCATTATATGCTCAAATGATCTTCCTAGCCCTTTACTCTTTTCTTCTCCTGGGACACCAGTGATTCTCATATTTGTGCACTAAATGTTGTTCATCATTTCCCTGCGATCCAATTCAAATTTTTCCATCTTTTTTTGCCATTTGTTCTTTTGTGCACTCAAAATCAATTGTCCTGCCCTCTAGTTCACTTATTCTTTCTTCTGCCTCTTCAAATCTGCTGTTGTGTGTCTCTAGTATATTTTTTTATTTGGTCTACAATATCTTTTATCTCTGTGATATCTGCTATTTTTCTATTTATTCTTTCAAATTCTTCTTTATGCTCTTATAATGTCTTCTTGATATCCCTTATGTTATTAGCCAACCCACTGAATTTATTTAGTAGAGTTGTCTGGACGTCTTTGATTAGTTGTTCCAAAGTTTGTGTCTCCTCTGGGGTTTTAATTTGGTCATTAGACTGGGCTATATTTGTCTACATCTTCATATGCTTTGTGATTTTCTGTTGCCTTCAAGGTATGTAATTATCTTGATAGGGTTACTTTGGAAGTTACTTTCCCTCAGTAGTCTTAAGTTTTATATTTATGGAGCAGAACACAGGGCAGGGCACAGTAGCATGGTGGCAGGTTTGGAGTAGGACCAGGCATGGGGCAGGGGCATTATGCTGGTGCCTGGGAGCATTGGGTTCAGTGTATAGGATTTTGGGGCAGTGGCTCAGGGGCCATGAGAACAGGGTGCCACTCATACAGGCTTCGAAATGCAGGGGCAGAATATGACATGGGGGACACAGAGGTAGGGCCCGGCAGTAGGCAGATCAGGGCACTGTGTGGGTGTGTAGGGTGAGGTGGATACTGAGTGGGAGGGTGGGATGCAGAAAGCATGAAGGCATGGTGTGGGAGCGTGGGCACAGATAGGGCATAGATGTGGGGGGGCATGGGGGTCAGGATTTGGACACAGGGTTCAGAGTCAGAGAGCAAGGGTCAGGACATGGGTGTGTGTGAGCAGAAGTAGGTGTTGGTAGTGCTAGGGTGGGGGGCAGGATGTGGATGTGTGTGTGTACAGGGTCAGGGCACACGTATGTGGGGCGTGGAGTTGCAGGGTGCAAGGCTCATGGTGCAGGTGGGTGGTTTATGGCGAATGGGGCACATTTGAACAGGTATGTGAGGTGGAGCATGGGTGTGCGTGGGACATGGGGGGGCCTGGAGCAGGCATCACACATGCATGAGGTGGGGTGTATATGGCATGGGTGTGCGTATGAGTGCCTGAAGGTGGGGTGGGCAGGGCTAGGCAGGGGTGCACATGTGCGTGTGGCAGGATGGTGGGGCAAGGATGTGCAGGTACAGGGGGCATGGCAGGGGTGCTTGGAGCACCAGGGTGGGAGGCAGGGCTTGATTTAATGAGGCATGGGGCGGAGCAGGGGGCAGGGGGACAGGGCTCACATGCATGGTGTGTTTGTGGTACATTCAAGAAATATGGCTTGACTTACTTGCTAGCCTCCATCTCTCTGTCCATGCAATTCTAAGAGCTCCTAGCCTCCATTTGGAAAGGGGTGAATTAGACTCTTTGCATTAACTGAGGTCTCCAGTTCTGTGTGTCTCAATTTCTCAGCTTTTTCAGCCAGGACCTTCCTATGCAGTGTAGAAGACCCCCTCAGGTCATTTGCAACCTGGGATTGCTGTCTCAGTCATTTTTCTGTCACTTCTCTAGCTATTCCTTGGAGCACAGGTGAACTCAGCCTACCCTATTCCGCCATCTTCCCAGAAGTCAATAATGTGATTTTTTAACTTTTAAAATTGTATAATATAATGTATATACAAAGCAGAGCAAGAAAAAAGCAATACATTTCAAAGTACTCTTCAACAAGTAGTTACAGAACAGATCCCAGAGTTTGTCATGGGCTGCCATTCCGTCATCTCAGATTTTTTCTTCTAGCTGTTCCAGAACACTGGAGGCTAGAAGGAATACATATATATATTTTTTAATCATCACAATTTTTTTTTGTGAAAAATAACATACATACAAAAAACCCCAACATAATATAGATTTTTTAAAAGACAAAAACAAAATGATGAATAGGACCATAAAGTAATTTTTTGGAAAAAGATCAACAATAAAATCAATTATCTTACAGGGAACATCAAGAAAAAAGATAGAAGATGCAAATCCACAATACTGGGATTGAAAGGGGGGACATAAATGAATAGTAAAAGATTTTACAAATATAAGAGAACACTGTGAATACTTTTTGCCATATATTTTTAAACATATATAAAATATACAATATATTTTCAAGGAAATATAAATGACCAAAATAGCTTTGAAAAGAAATAGCAAACTCAAATAGAAGAATAACTTTTGAAATTTACTTGTATTAAAAAATTAATCCTTATAAAAGCACCAGGCCCAAACAGCTTTACGGGTAAATGTACTACCCCTTCGAGGAATAAATAAACTCTGCTTTATGCAGACTCTTCCAGCAAAGGCAGAGAGAGATAAAAGTTAATGTATTCATTTTATCGGGCTAGAATAGGCTTAATTTGAAAGATGAATAAGGGTGGTGCTAGAAAGGAAAATTGCCAGCAATCTCACCTATAAACCAATATGAATAAAATTGAAATAAGATACCAGCAATCAAATCTTGAAGTATTTTGAAGGAATGACTTAGCATGAAAAAGCAGTTTAATCACAAAAATTCAGTTTGGTACGAAATCATAAAACCAATTGATGCAATTCACCATTTTAACAAGAAAATGTGAGAAAATGTTTCAGTAGATGCAGAAAAAGAACTTGATAATGTCGAACACTCCTTCATGATAGAAACTTTAAATAAAATGGGAGCAGAAGGAAATTTTAGTAACTTAAAGAGTATCTATTCACAAGCTTGAGTAAAGATAATACCAACGGTGAAACTTTAGAAGTTTTACCCTTTCAGTTAAAAAAAAAAGGGGGGGGGGTACCTGCTCAGAATGTAGAGGAGATTTCAAACCAGGGGTTATGAGGTATGAGGATTAGAAAGAAGCAAAACTATCACTGCT
Organism: Tamandua tetradactyla; assembly: GCF_023851605.1. Lineage (NCBI taxonomy): Eukaryota > Metazoa > Chordata > Mammalia > Pilosa > Myrmecophagidae > Tamandua > Tamandua tetradactyla. The sequence goes on along the minus strand of NC_135336.1, from coordinate 26,263,227 downwards.
TGCCAGCAATGAGCTCTTTTAGAATATCAAGTGAATTAAAAAGTATCAGAACTAAGAAAAAAGTTCAGCAAGGTAGCTAATTCTGAAATCAACATATAAAGATCAGTAGCTTTTCTATATATGTGCAATATCCAATTAGAAAAGTAAAAAAAGAAAAATAATTGAAAAAATCGCACTCATAATAGCAACAAATAATAAAATACCCAAGAAATCGCTTAATAAAAGCATGTGCAAGACATGTATGGAGAAAATTCTAAATTGTTCTTAAAACACATAAAGGAAGATTCGATAAAAATGTAGGTACTTGATGTTCATGAAAAGAAAGACTCATTCATATTTAAATGAAATATTTGAATGGACTGCAAAAAGTAGTCCATACAAATCTCAGCAACTGAGATTAGGAAGAAGCAATGTGTGAGAAAGTACAGTGGACTGTAGGAGAGGGACTATCAGATCTCAGAAAGCATAAGCAGAAATGTACTTTCTGAAGGTAAATATGGCATTATCCAGAAAAATTTTAAATGATCACATTTTATGATCTAGTTGCTAGACTTTAACATTTCCATTTATAAGGACTCTAGAGAAATTTACATATGGGCATAATGAGACCACTATAAGGATGTTTATTGCAGCATGTTTTTGTAATCCAAAAAATTAGAAGCAGTCCAAATATTTAGATAAGAAGATACATATTTTTGTAGAGTCCTACGTGGAAGAATGAAATTAAATCTCTCTTTTTATATGGCTAAGATCCCAAAATGAAAGTTGAGTAAGAGAAGCAAGTTGCAGAATACCTACTATACGATACATGTACATAAATATTGAATAACAAAAATACTATACTTTGTTTATATATGGTTCATATTTGGTTTATATTTATCTTCATTACAGAGGGAGTATAATGTAATGCATAACACCACAAGGGTCAGACTGCCATGTTTAAATCCTTATTTCTACCACTTAGCAGCTTTCACTTCGGGCAAGTTACTTAACCTTTAGTGCCTCAGTCTCAAAATAAGACAATAATGAGATTATTATCTGTAAAATAGAGGTAATTTATTTACTTGATAGCAATTTGTTGAGGAATAAATGAATCCATTTAACAGTGGTTGGCATATCTTAAGTGCTTAATGAATGTTAGCTTTTATTATTGTTATAATTTATTATAGACATATACATATTTATATAAAATATTAATATTGGTTGCAAAGAGAGCCCCAGATTCCTTTTAGTGTTTACTTTGGGAGAGAGGACAAGGGAATGAGCCTTGATTTGATCATTAAAAAGAACATCAACTTTATTTTATTTATTTATTTATTTTTGCATGGGCAGGCGCCGGGAATTGACCCTGAGTCTCTGAATGGCAGATAAGAACTCTGCCTGCTGAGCCACCATGGCCCGCCCTTTTTATTTTTTTTAACTTTATTTTTAATATTTTAATTTCTTTTATAAGAAAATGATAAAGTAGATATAAAATATGCATAGTTATTAAATCTAAGTATTTATTAAATTATTTGCAATTACTAAAGAGAAAACACAATATTCTGATATACAAAATAATATATATGGAAGTATATGTATATGTATATATATATATACACATATACACATGTATAGTATACCTGTCAAACATAATTATAGTTATACCTCTGTGAAGATGATTAGAAGAAACAAGGAGAATGTCAGCCTTTTCTAAATGTTCTAATTTTAAAAACAAGAGAATAATGAATTCACGTATTACCTATTTGCTTTTCTAATGTACAAACACTACAAAAGTTCAGGAACAAAGCAAAAATTCTAGAAGTAGCTTATTGTATGTGGTAGAAATATAATTTGCTATTTATTTCTTTGGAGTTCTCTATCCATTATATATATATATATTTAATGAAAATAAAGGCTATGGCCCTTATTTGTTTCACCCACTCTCAGTCCACAAAAATGATGCCATAAATCAAGGCTACATTTAAAGAAACTAACCACCTGGGAAGCATAAATAGGGGTGGGTTTTGGTGTCTCTGGACTGGCCGGGAGACACATCCAATGGCCGGACCTGGGGGTCTTTATTCTTTGAACTCTTAAAGTTGGAGATGAGAGATAACCCTAAATTTATATTCATTGCTGAGGACAAAGTACAAAGATGGTGAATTCTCAGCTAATAATTAGTTTCTTCATTATCTGTTAGAAAACTTCTGTTGTTTTTTTTTCTTTTTCCAGCAAATTCTCTACCCCTTTCATATTTGATGTTTATACTTTATTATATAGATTTGTCTGGTACAGTACATTCCAAGGTGTGATTATTCAGAGGTCACTTAATATCGTTCGAATGCGTCTCAGCATCTTACATGCAACTTATTATCCTATGTCTCCAATTATGAGCAAGAGTCAGTACAGGGCACAAGCAACACTAGCAGAGGCACATCCAGAGGCTGTTTACTTATATCATTTTATCCTATCACAGCCCTTGTGATAGCGAAGAGGATTAGAATTAGAAGGAATAAATTTATAAGCACATGGGTTTGTCCATTTGTATCTAAAGTGTCATCACTGCTTCATCCTCAAGGTCGAGGTCTCCCAGCAGGACAAGCTGAGGTGGAGATGATAGAACGTGCCCGGGAGAAGCGCGCTTGGGAAGCCCACCTTCCCCCTCTGAGTGACACTGCCCAATTTGAGAAGAGGAGGAAGATGATGGATGAGATGGAGAGGAAGGAGTGGGCCTTCAGAGAGCAGGAGATTCAAAAGTAGGTTCTCGGTTACCCAGACGACCGTTCTTGCACTAATGGGAGTACCTTAGTACTTTTTATCTGTAAGCGTTTTTCCAAATGTATGGGTTGTAAAGCAATCCTCAGTCTTTAAAGAGGAGAAATTGGGTTTCTGGGTCTTTGGGGAGTAATCACACACTCCTGATGTTGTATAGGAGCTCTCTATAATTCTCCCTCCAATAACTTAAAAATGTAAACACCTTCATCGCATGTGAAGACGTTCAGCGTGGAATCCAGATTTGAACAACTTCTTGAAGGCATTACTGATTCTTTTCTTTCCTTTTCTCTTTACTATCTCTCTAGACTGTCACTGAATCCCACTGATTTCTGAAAAACATCTTTCCAACTGTCCCTTCTGTTAATTCCCAGCGCCACGGTCTTAGGCCTGGCCCACTTCATATCCCACCAAACAGCCTCCTGCTGGTCCTGTCTCTTATTTCCCCTGGCACTAGACTCAGTCAGGACACTTGAGGTTGTAACTATAGTGCCTGGTGACATTTCCTATTTAAAAGACAAATTTTGGAATTTTTCAATTAAGAGATGTGCTCACAGCCCATAAATAACAACGTGCTGAGGTACTTCAGGTTGAGTTTTCCATTTTCTGAACTAATAATATTTTCAGTAATGAGGTTGTTACATGAAGAAAATATAGAAATGAGGAGAACCAAAATATTCCAATTCCCTAACAAGCAAAAGAGGAAGGGAACTGTGCGGAGGGCGTCCTTTGTTCCAGGACTGAGGCTCTTTTTTGTTAGTATTAAATGCTATCAAAGCCTCTGACAGTACATTTACCATTAGAGAACCAGGAGATTTAGGGAGTCAGCTTGGTTCTGAATTTAAAAATAGGTTTATACTTTGCAGCACCTTTTAATTAAACCTGAATCCAGACCACGTGGATTCAGCTTTTTGGTAAAACCTTGCAGTTTAATAGAAAAATAATGTTGGTGGCAAAGTAGGTATCAATCCTGTCTGCAGGAATTTAAAATTTTTCACTACAATTTGGAGAGGTTTATGCTTTCTCAGGACATTAAAAACATTTCCATTAATGCATGGTATTAAAAATAGATGGTATATGAGAACTCTGTATTTTATGCATGATTTTTCTGTACACCTACAATTTCTCTAATAAAAAATTTTATATATGTATATATCATTAAACCAGATTAAATATTGCGACCCAAAAACATATCTTCTTCTATTTGGAGAAGAGCTATTTCATTCAACATTCAAATACATGGCAGTCTGGACATCAATTTTTTAGAACTCAATGGCGGGAAGAGAGTTACCCTTTCACTTTAACTTAAAAATTGAACAGAACACACAAAATAATAGTTTCAGATTTGGGACAAGAAGAAGCACAGGGTAATGATTCTTAGAGAAGGGCAACATCAAGAAGAACCCTATAATTGCCCCAAATTTATTGCCTGAAGAACATTTTCCAGATGTAGCCCAGGGAAAGGAAATCTAAACAGAGGTCATTGGTTTTGCTGAGTTGAAGAAAGATAATTTGGAGTTTGGCGAGGTCGTGACAGCTAGAAATTGTGGGGCAAAATGCCAGAGATGAGGGAGCCATGCATGGAGCGGGCTTAAGATTTTCTGGGGGGTCCTTTTGAGACTTTGGCTGAGTACTGATCTATGCATATTTTTGACTGAGTACTGATCTATGCATGTGGGCGCGGACACTTCTTGCACAAGAAAGCATCACTGGAAAGGAAAGAACCACTGGAGAGGAGCATGTAGAACAGTCCTAGAGCTCACAGGGCTGGGAATAGTTCATGTTCCTTCCAGCCATAGTAGAAAGAACTGCTAATAGGTGGGCCATTGAATAGAGTCCTCAGAATGGTTTTGCCTTAACTATGGGCCCAAATTCTCCCTAGAATAAAAGGCTTTTCTGGACTTATGCTAACAAAGCTGAAAAGTGAGTTTCAAAGAGTTGAACTGATTTTAAGTAATTTAACTATGTCCCAGAATAAAGCTCAACAATGTTCAAAGGAATGCAACAAAATCCAACACCTAAAAATGTAAAGTTCAAAATTCTGGCACTCAATAAAAAATTTTCAGGAATACAAAGAAAAAGGGAAAAAATATATATAACCAGAATGAGAGCCTCACTGGAGAAAGTGAGCACTTTTTGTTAATCTGAAGAGAATTTTAATAAGCACAGTTTGTGTCCCTCCGATGTGCTGTGTTCTGTGCTGTGAGTTGGGGAATCAGGGATGTATAGGAAACTGCTCTGACAGAGCTTCTCACAGTCCATGGTGGCAATAGACCTTTAGACCAACAGCTCTCATGTAGGGGTATCAGGTTATGTGCTGCTTTTTGCACAAAGTACTAGGGGTACTCAGGTGAGGGAACATGTGGTTCTGTTTGAGGTGGGTGGGGATTCTGGGAAACTTTGTGGGGAGGAGAGTTGGTGTTGAAGGGTGAGTAGGGTTAGTAGTAAGCCATCAGTGGATGATGATATCAGTAATGATGATGATGATGATGATACTTATAGTGTATACAATTACTTACAGAATGCTTACTATATGCCTGGCAACATTTTAAGACAATAATTCTCAAAATGTGGTCCCCAGACCAGCAACATCTGTGTAACCTGGGAGGTTGTTAGAATTGCAAATTCTCAGGCCCTGATCCAGATCTACGAAATCATATAGTGGGGCTCAGGAATCCGTGTCATAGCGAGCCCTCCAGGTTATTCCCATGCAAGCTTATATTTGGGAATTACCGTTCTGGCACTTTGCATACATTAACTCATTTAATGCTCACAATGACCTTATGAGGTGGATAATATTATTTTCTCCATTTTACAATTGATGAAACTGAGGGAAGTGGCAAAATTGAGAGTTGTACCCAGGCATTCTAACAAGGCAGAAAGGTGACTGTTTGTGTGTGGCTTACTTTTAAAAGTGCCTGCCTCTCCACACTCATTTGTCACTACTCCTTCACCCTTCCATGTGTTTTCACTATGAGTAGCTCTGCCACATAATATATTTGCTCTATCCCTTGACCTTTCAAGTTGAACATTTGGCTGTCTAGGCCAAGGTCTTTCTTCTCCCTTGTCAATGTGGCAAGTCCCAATCTTTGCTTGTCCTCAAGACTGTGCTGATACCAGCTCCTATAAAGAAGCCTTCCCCATCTTTCCCCTTCCTTCCCATTGCCTCCACTGTGGGTAGTGCTAGCCATAGGTGCTCCATCTATTCTTCTCCCACAGAAATATTTTCATTATTCTGGTGTGGTATTATCTCCTTGTATTGTAAATGTTGACTTATACGTATGCTCCACTAGAAGTGTGCTTCTTGGAGAACAGCATTTTATCTTGTTCATCTTTGTTTCTTTCCTGCCTGGCATATGGTGGGCACTTAATAAATATATGCTGAGTGCATGAGTGGATAAATTAAGGAATGAATTTTTAAGTAAGGATAAAATGTCCAAATCTCTGTTTTTGAAAGGAAAACCTTAACAGTTGTATGAAGGAGACCAAGTTAAGAGAGAGATTAGAAAGACATAAGCTAGGAGCATTTCAGAGGAGGAATCGTTAGAGGAGGGAATGATGCAAAGAGCATTTCAGAGAAGAAATTGTTAGAGGAGGGAAGAACCTTTAAGAGAAAGGGTAGATTTGAGGGGGAAGAAAGTGAGTGGGTTTTTTTTTTCTTAGTTTGTCAAAAGATAGCTGGAGATTCAAGTAGATAGTCAGAAATTCTTGTTCAAAGATAAGGATGTCCACTATCACCACTACTATTCAACATTGTGTTGGAAGTTCTAGCCAGAGCAATTAGACAAGAAAAAGAAATACAAGGCATCAAAATTGGAAAGGAAGTACTAAAACTCTCACTTTTGCAGATGGTATAATACTATATGTCGAAAACCCCGAAAAATCCACAGCAAACCTATCAGAGCTAATAAATGAATACAGCAAAGTGGCAGGTTACAAGATCAACACTCAAAAATCTGTAGTGTTGGATATTCAGAGAGAGCAGAGCACAACAACATAGCCATGAGAAGCAGAGTCCACCAGCCAATAACCTTTTGAGATGAAGAAGGAAAATGCCTTCCGGGGAGCTTCATGAAACAGGAAGCCAGGAGAAGAAGCGAGCAGATGATGCCATGTTTGCCATGTGTCCTTCCGGATGAGAGATGAATGCAGACTGTGTTCACAATTTGCCTTTCCAGATGAGAGAGAAACTCTGACTTTGATCACCATGTGCCTTATTACTTGAGAGAGAAACCCTGAACTTCATCGGCTTTCTTGAACCAAGATGTGCAGATCTTCCAATTACCTTCACCACAACCGCCACTGCTTTTTGGGAAATTCTTAGGGTAAACTCCTCTCAAGAATGTTCTAATGAGCTCAGCCATGAACTTGGATCTGGACGATAAAGCTGAAGATAGGAAAATGAAAATTCACTCCTAGAGACACCCCTCTCTAGGAAGTGAATATTTGCTGAAAGAGAGCAGCACACTGAAATCCTCAAGGCTTGCCAGTCCTCATTTGGAATCATGGGCTCATGAACCAAAAAAAAGACAGCCACACCCAAGATAGACCCTCACTTCTACAAGTAGGCTTTGAACAATGAAGGAATCACCCTTCTTGACCACATTCACTCTGGGCTTAGGCTCAGGTTATATCCTTCTGGTCAGGATGTAACCTGCACATCCAGATCTTCCTTAGAAAAAAATACCTCTCATTTTCTTTAACAGGTGTATATTCTATCACTGAGTTTAGTTTTGTAAGCCATTCTCATTTTATTTATTTTATTTTTCTTTGCATGGCGGGATCACATTTCATCTTTTTCCATGTGAGTATCCCATTATTGCAACACCATTTGTTGATTTTTTTGTTTGTTTTGTTTATTTTCTTGTTGTTGTTTTTTTGGTGATGAGGGTATTGCCTGGGGATTGAAACTATGTGTCCTGCATGACAGGCAGGAATTCTACCACTGAACTACCCTTGCACCCACCTCATTTTATTTTGTGTCAAGCATTTGCTGATTAAAATACTCAACAGAATTCCAGTACAAAAAAAATCTGTAGTGTTTCTATACACTAGTAATGAACAATCTGAGGGGGAACTCAAGAAAAGAATTCCATTTAATATTGCAACCAAAAGAATAAAATATTTAGGAATGAATTTGATTAAACAGACAAAAAACCTATACAAAGAAAACTACAAGAAATTGTTAAAAGAAATCACAGAAGACCTAAATAGATAGAAGGGCATACCGTGTTCATGGATTGGAAGACTAAATATAGTTAAGATATCAATTCTACCAAAACTGATCTACAGATTCAAAGCAATGCCAATTAAAATTCCAAAAACTTACTTTTCAGAAATAGAAAAACCAATAACCAAATTTATCTGGAAGGGCAGGGTGCCCCAAATGGCTAAAAGTATCCTGAGGAAAAAAAGTGAAGTTGGAGGTCTCATGCTACCTGACTTTAAGGCGTATTATGAAGTTACAGTAGTCAAAACAGCATGGTACTGGCATAAAGATAGATATACTGACCAATGGAATCAAATAGAGTGTTCAATTCTATCTATGGACAATTGTTCTTTGATAAGGCAGTCAAGCCAACTCACCTGGGACAGAACAGTCTCTTCAATAAATGGTGCCTAGAGAACTGGATATCCATATGCAAAAGAATGAAAGAGGACCCATATCTCACACCCTATTCAAAAGTTAACTCAAAATGGATCAAAGACCTAAACATTAGGTCTAAGACCATAAAACCGTTAGAAGAAAATGTAGGGAAATCTCTTATAAATCTTATACTAGGAGGTGGTTTCCTAGACCTTACACCCAAAGCAAGAGCATTGAAGAAAGAAAGAAAGAAAGAAAGAAATGGGAACTCCTCAAAATTAAACACTTTTGTGCATCAAAGAACTTCATCAAGAAAGTAAAAAGACAGCCCGCACAATGGGAGACAATATTTGGAAACGATATATCAGGTAAAGGTCTAGTATCTAGAATATATAAAGAGATTGTTCAACTCAACAACAAAAAAGACAGACAACCCAATTACAAAATGGGCAAAAGACTTGAACAGACACTTCTCAGAAGAGGAAATACAAATGGCCAAAAGGCACATGAAGAAATGCTCAACCTCCCTGGCCATTAGAGAAATGCAAATCAAAACCACAATGAGATATCATCTCAAACCCACCAGGATGGCCATTATCAATAAAACAGAAAATGACAAGTGCTGGAGAGGATGTGGAGAAAGAGGCACACTTATTCACTGTTGGTGGGAATGTTAAATGGTACAACCGCTGTGGAAGGCAGTTTGGTAGCTCCTCAAAAAGCTGAATATAGAATTACCATATGACCCGGCAATACCATTGCTAGGTATCTATTCAGAGGACATGAGGTCAAGGACACAAATGGACATTTACACACCAATGTTTATAGCAGCATTATTTACAATTGCAAAGAGATGGAAACAGCCAAAATGTCCATCAACAGAAGAGTGGCTAAACAAACTGTGGTGTATACATATGATGGAATATTATGCAGCTGTAAGAAAGAATAAAGTTATGAACTTTATCGTAACAACGTGGATGGACCTTAATGACATTATACTGAGTGATATTAGCCAGAAACAAAAGGACAAATACTGTATGTTTCTCACTGATATGAACTGACATTAATGAATAAACTTGGAGAATTTCCTTGGTAACAGAGACCATCAGAAGATAGAAATACGGTAAGATATTGGGTAATTGGAGCTGAAGGGATACAGATTGTGCAACAGGAGTGGATGTAAAAACTCAGAAATGGACAGCACAATACTACCTAACTGTAATACAATTATGTTAAAACACTGATGAAGGTGAATGTGAGAATGATAGAGGGAGGAGGGCTGGGGGCACAAATGAAATCAGAAAGAAAGATAGACGATAAAGATTGAGATGGTATAATCTTGGAATGCCTAGAGTATATAATGATAGTGACTAAATGTACAAATTTTGAAAATGTTTTTGCCTGAGGAAGAATAATGGAATGTCATCGCTGCAGGGTGCTGCAAATAGGTGGTAGTTAATATTTTAAAATTTCGACTTATGTGTGAGACTAAAGCAAAAAATGTTTATTTGGTACAAAATTTGTATATTGACTAGTGCATTTCCTAATATAACTTATGTAGACAGCTTAATTGAACACCGTAAGTACATGGAACCTTGAGTAGGACATGAGATTTTGTTGCTTTGTCCAGAGTAATGCCCCAATAAATCCCAGAGTGAGTTGATCAGTGAATAAAAAGTATTTGCAAAGTCCTCTTCAGGGAATGGTGAGAATGGGGGAAAATTCAGCTTCCCCAAGTTAAGTTCTTGATATTTTCACAAGCAATGTGGACAATCAAAGCTATAGGCTGAGCCCTCAGTCTTGGGATTTGTTCATATGAAACTTAACCCCACAAAGGATAGGTCAAGCCTACTTAAAATAAGGCACAGAGTCACCCCCAGGAGAACCTCTTTTGTTGCTTAGATGTGGCCTCTCTCTCCAGCCAACACAACAAACAAACTCACTACCCTCCCCCTGTCTACTGGGACATGACTCACAGGTTTGTGGACCTTCCTGGCAACATGGGACAGAAATCCTGGAATGAGCTGAGACTCAGCATCAAGGGATTGAGAAAAACCCTAGAATGAGCTGAGACTCAACATCAAGGAATTGAGAGAAACTTGTCAACCCAAAGGGGGAAGAGTGAAATGAGACAAAAGAAAGTGTCAATGGCTGAGAGATTCCAAGCAGAGTCGAGAGTTTATCCTGGAGGTTATTCTTACACATTAAATAGATATCACCTTGTTAGTCAAGATGTAATGGAGAGGCTGGAGGGAACTGCCTGAAAATGTAGAGCTGTGTGCCAGTAGCCATGTTTCTTGAAGTTGATTGTATAATGATATAGCTTTCACAGTGTGACTGTGTAATTGTGAAAACCTTGTGTCTTGCTGCTCCTTTTATCTACCTTAACAACAGATGAGTAAAACATATGGAATAAAAATAAATAATAGGGGGAACAAATGTAAAATAAATTCAGAGTGAAATGCTGGTGATTGGTGAGGGGGAGGGGTGGGGGTATGGTATGTATGAATTTTTTTCTGTTTTCTTTTTATTTTTCTGAATAGGTGCAAATGTTACAAGAAATGATGATGGTGATGAATATGCAACTATGTGATGATATTATGAATTACTGATTATATATGTGGAATGGAATGATAAAAAATTATGAATGTTTGCATTTGTTTGGTGTGTTTTGGTGTTTAAAAAAAGAAATTAATAAAAAAATTCTGGTTCAGAAATATCTGGGCTGGAGGGTTAGATTTTAGGGTCATCTGTACTCTAAAATCAACATCTGTTGTTTTTATACACAACATTTTTTGGATATACATGAATGTGATAATCCTGGGAGAACAAGTTGAAGGTAAGGGGAAGGGAAATAAAAACTTACTGAGTTCCTAGTAGTTGCACTGTGTTTATTTAGCATTTTCACATTAATTCTTTAACATAGCATGACACAACCAGTTCTTTTTTTTTTAACTTTTTTTTATTGTGAAAAATAACATATTTACAAAAAAGTAATAAATGTCCAAGTACATTTTAACAAGTAGTTATACAACCAATTTTAGAGTTCGGTATGGGTTACAGTTCCACAATTTTTCATTTTTTTCTTCTAGCTGCTCCGAGACACACTGAAAGACATATCAATATAATGATTCAGCCATCATACTCATTTGTTAAATTCTGTCTTCTCTTTGTACTCTTCCTTCTTCTTCTTCTTCTTTTTTTTTTTTTTTTACCTTTTTGTGAAAAATAACAAATATACAAAAACAATAAATTTCAAAGTACAGTGCAGCAATCAGAGTTTGGTATGCATTACAACTCCACAATTTTTAATTTTTATTTCTAGCTGCTCTAAGGTACTGGAGACTAAGAGAGATATCAATATAGTGGTTTAGCACTCATACTCATTTGTTAAACCTGGTCTTCTCTGTATAACTCCACCATCACCTTTGATCTTTCTCTCACTTTTTAGGGGTATTTGAGCTATGGCCATTCTATCTTTTTCATGTTAGAAAGGGCTGTCAATAATATGGGATGGGGGATGGAATTAGTTGATGTTCTGGAAAGACTGGCCCCTCTGCATTTCAAGACTTATTGAAATAAGTCCCTGCAAATAAATGTTGCAGGGACCCATCTGAAAACCATTTCTCCTCTTCACTTCCACTAGCACTTAATCCTCCAGCAATACCAGTCTGTCTGGAACTGCGCACATTTTGCTGTTCATATAGGTCCATCTGCCTCAAGAACTCTCCTACCCCATCTGCTCAGTATACTCTTCTTTGTCCATCAGAATCATACCCATGAATATTTTTATTATTTGGAGACTCACTATTGAGTGGCCTCCTCATATCCCCTACCCAATTTATTTGTCACACTTTGCCAGAGTGGTCTTTTAAAGTATGTGCAATAATACCAGCCCAAGGAGAAGGTTTTGTTCATGGCAAGTATTTCCTAGTGCTGTAGTAGAATATCCTATTTGAGATATCATACTCTTCATTATGTTTTTTAATTTACTATAAGACTGCAGGAGATGCGCCTGGAAGTTTTAAAGCAGCTGCTCAAGAAGCGTGAAGAGAATCAAAATGAAGTGAACATGAAACGCTTGAATGCCCAATGGTCTAGACTTCAGGAAGCAAAGGAGGCAAAACTGGCACAAGTTCAACACAAGCATGTATCAAGTAATGGTGTAGTATGAACTATGAAAAAAATGGAAATATTGGCTTTGCTTTGGATCTCTGACTAAGCCTGATTTAACTGAGCTGTAATTCTTTTCTTGGTCCTAGTGTATCAAATAGGTAAGGGATAGGAGATGAGCTATTTCTCAAAGGTAGAAGAGTAGAGGAAAATCCTTCAAAAGTAAAGAAAGTGATGATTTGTCTTAACAATAACAGGTAGTCAAGTTATTGACATTATGGGAGGTGTGTATATGTGTTCATTTGTGTGTGCATGTGCCTATGTTTGGGCGTTTCTGTGTGTGTCGGTTCTGTGTGTGTTGAGGTGTTGGGCTCCCTATATTAACGTGCTGATGTCCTGGCTAGGAAATGATGCTCTGAACTTTTTTTTCATTATTGTCACCTATGGAGCCATTTTAGACATTTTTTTCCTAGCTGCTATCCCTTCCATAAAATTTAAATACCACAGATATACTGTATATCTTGTTATATACTGTATGTATATCTCATGCATAAAAAGAAGTTTAAAGATTATTCTTTATATTCAGCACAAATTAAGAATGACTAAATGAAAATTGTATTTAAAATTTAAATTGAGAATTTTATTAACATTCTGAGTAGCTTTTAATGTAACTCATTTACTTATATAAATTGCCATGTATCAAATTAAGTAGCAAATGAACAATTTATATAACTATACAATAATAGCAGTGCAATCACATTTTTAAAAAATCCCTTAAAACTTATTTTTCCAGCAACAGTAGAACAATCACATAATTAAACTCCTTAAAAATATTTTTAGTGATCTTAACCTTTAACTTTTCCTGGATGTGAGAAAATATCCTTTCACTTAACTAGCTACTTAGTATTCATTTAGGTATTGTCAACATTTTTTTCTATTTGGTACTTGACATAATTAATGACGGTGCCTAACTTTTGTAGATAAGTAGTAAAATATAAATTATTTTTATTTAATTCTAAAATCCCAAGCCACACACAAAAGTACCGAACATCAGACATCTACCAGGCATCCAGCGGCACCTTGCAGGCCACCTCTTACGAAATGACTTCGTATTCTGGCAATATGATTTCACTGCTGTTGAGTACATGATGTAGAGCTTTCAAAAGGAGGTGGGTCTGATAGGATTTGGAAGAAAAGGAGAAAAGGAGGAAGTGGAGGTAATAAGCATGATTCCTTAGATGAGTTACTTCTAATGTGCACAGTTGAGCCTCTCAGCTCCCCCCCCACCCCCATCCCACATTGCCAAAGCTATGAGGTGGGACATAATATGTCCATTAGCCAAAATGGACACAGATTACTGAAGAACCTAATCTTTCCTTTTAATTATTTTCTGTGGGAGAATAATTCTAACTCCATATTGAACATGCAGTTTTTTAGTTACTTTGAGTTTCTTTTATCCATTTAACAAATTTTTATTGAATGACTACGTCTTCTTGGCTAGTATATGGAATGAAGTTAAAAACGATTTCTGATGAGTACCAATGGATGACATTAGCTGATACAGCTCCTTTGTCACTCCCACCTGCCTCATGACAATCTGGGTCATAGAGATGACAGACCTCCATTTTTAGTGCTACGTTCTGGCTGCAGTCTGCACATCATGCTACTGATTCAACTCAATAGTTTCCCTTTGAATAAAACATGAACTTGTTTACTAACCTGTGTTTGAATGAGTTAGAACAGTATTTTGAAGATGGTCATAGAGATATGTTTTATTTTAGCAAACAGAAAACTTGTGGGAAAAGGAAAGAATATAGAAGGAAAGTTGGAGAGAAGAGATATCATCAAAGATTATACTGACTTTGCATCCCACACCTACGGACCTCTGTCTCGTCTTGGTCGTTTCCCAGACAACAACTCAGAAAACTTTGTAGTAAAAAACCACTTTCTCAATACCTATGAAGGTAAGAAATTTACATAGTTAGGAAGCCTAGTAGTATAGTTAAGAGGTTTGTTTATCTTAGAAATATAGATTAAATATATAAATTCAAATAAAAGCCAAACAAAAAATATTTGCAAGAAACAGCAATTACAAGGTTTACAATTATTAATAATTTAATGAATTCATACAAACCAATAAAAATACTAATTCCAAATAAATAAATGGATACACTATAGAACAAGTTAGCAAGGAGTAAATTCAATTAGCTACCAAATGTTTCAAAATGTTTAATATGACTAATAATCAAAGTTATACAAAAAATGAAATAGAAATAACATTTTTACTTTCAAATTTGAGATGACAAAGAAAAGCAACATCACCTAATGTAGTCAAGAGTATAATGAAAGAGATATACTCATATATTTCTAACAAAACAGCTTATTAATATACATTTGGAAAGCAATTTAGCACTATATGTTGTCTTAATTTTTTTTCATGCATTTGACCCAGCAACTCCATTTTGAGTATATATACTGAAATTATAGCCTGAAACCTGGGCAAAGTTTCAACATCATTTATAATAGTAGGAAAAAAGAACTATCTTATATTTCCAACTGTAAGGCAGGTACATACTATGAAACTTTTTGTAACCATTAAAATAATACTATCTAGACTTTTTATGAACATTAGCTATACATAAAACTATAATGTTAAGTGGAAAAAACTCAGTAAATCGTATTTAAACCATGATTTCAACTGTTTTTAAAATGTATAGAAAAATCACAGAAAGTTAATTCACTAAATGTAAAATGTTTTTTCCTGTTTTTTCATAGTTTAGGCATTTTCCTAATTTGTATAATATAATATTGCCATTAAAATACTTTTTAAAAATAAATTCCATTTATTCCATTTAAAGAAAGCCTAAAATGAGAAACTTAGTCTTGAAGATTTTAAGGAAAAATTAATTTTGGAAATGTGCTTAAAAGGTTAGTAGATATATTGTGATATATGTATATATCACATAGCCAGTTAATGTTCATAACAGCTAAACCAGTAGCTCTGGCTGGCTGTCTCCAGAGCAGAATATGAAAAAATGGGGTCCATCCATTTTAGAATGGTGGCACCATGTTTCATAGGATTTTTAATTTTCTGTTGATTATTATTGTAGAATTTATTGATTTTTATAGGCCAATGTTTTCATTTTAGAATGCATTTCTCATTTTTATAGCCAGCCACTGAAAACAGAATTATGCAGAAATTTGCTTTAAAGGACAGTTCTTTGTATTATGTGAGACATACATATCTATGATTCCAAATGAAACCACTTAACAAACAGCTATTAAAATTAAAATTAACTATGGACTCTGAAAATGCTAAGGGTAAGCACCAGGAAATTAAGAATATGTGCTTTCTTCCCATAGGATTAGTTGAACTTGAGTCATGTCTCCCAGATTTTGTAACACAACCCCGAATCAAACCTCTGAAACCAAAAGTCATTACTACCAAAGATGGTTTTCTAAAGAGAGCAGCAAGGATGGATCATGAGTTGGAAGAGATTCATAAGGTATGCTAGTTATCTTGAAGACAAGATGTTTCTCCGTGTGACTTTTGCAGAGAAATACTAAACTTCAGAAATTGCATTTTGTCTTGGACAGCAATGTCCAGTGGTTCTCAACACACAACCCAACATTCTTTCTCCTCTCTAGGCTTTTCTCTTCTGGGATTTGCCTGTGCTGTGCTAAACCAATTGCGTTTACCCCTTCCATTGAAACTTTAGGAATATCTCTTGGAAGTTATTCTTCCTGTTTGCAGAAATCGTGTTTCTTTTTGAAAGTGGTTGCAACTTTGTATCCACATAATAAAGTTTGACACTACTAGAAGTGTTGCACATTTCTAGTATTAGGAATTATGGTTGGTTTTGATAGTGTAATAGCCTCTATTTTCTCTGTTTTATATTTGTCATCAGAACATCATGAGGAACTCTTCTATCATTTAGTTTAAAACTCAACTAAGTGAGAAAGTTTGATGGCCATCCTCATGAACCAACAGCACATCATCCATCTATGGAGCTTTCTCTTGTTAATTGGGTTATAGGTGTGCAAACCTGGATACTCTAGAATTCTTGGTTTATAATAGTGGTTATAATCTTTAGTGCATCAGACTCACTGAGGGCCTGCTAAAATATCTATTACTGGGTTCTACTCCCAAAGTTTTTGATTCAGTAGGTCTGGGATTAGGCTCAGATATTTGCATTTCTAACAAGTTTCTGGTGATAATGATGCTGCTGTCTGGGAATCACACTTTGAGACCCATTAGTTTGCGACATTCTTATCACCAGCCCATATATGTTTGTTTGTCAAGTGATTGTTATTTATGATGAATTTTATTAAAGGTTTGGTCTACCTCTATTCAGATAATTTTTTTTCCTTTTAAAACATTATTATTGTAGTGAACAATAATAATGTTCACTATAAATATTAAAAAATCTATTCTTTCATATCTGGGATGCATCTAACTTGGTCAAGGTGTATTATCTTATTTTTACTAAATTGTTTAATTTGACTTATTAATATGTCATTAGGATTTTGCTTCTGTGTTCATGAATTAAGTGGCTTTCTTATTTTGATTATGTTTGGTTTTTGAGTCAAAATTATGCATCCTGAAATGAATTGGGGATTATTCCTGCTTTGTAGCTTTGGGATAAGTTTAAATAAGATAAGGATGATCTATTTCTTCAGTTTGGTAGAACACACATATAAAACCTTCTGGGTGGAGGAGGGGCCAAGATGGCGGCTCAGCAAGATGTGAGATTTAGTTCATCCTCCAGAAGAGCTACTAAATAACCAGGAAGAGTACAGAACAGCTCCTGGGGCCACATCAGTGACTGGACACACAGCATACCCCAGTCTGGATCAGCTGGACTGGCTATGAGCCCCCCCAGAACCGTGAGATCCCCAAGCCGTGGTAGCCGGCACCCCTCCCCAACAGGCTGCTTCCCAGAGGGGAAAGGAAAGAGACTTAACCAGCAGCAGGGGCTGAGTGCAACTAAGCTTCAAATGTGGAATTAATTCACAAATTCTGACTACTAAAAATAGGCCCCCAGCTCAGGTGAACCTGGTCAAAGCGGAGGTCACTCATTTTTGCCCCAGCACTAAGGTGGCAGGGCTGACACACAAAAAAATGAAACAGAGGTTTTTGTGGCTATGTATCTACAAAGTCTTGATTGCCTTTGGATAGAGTGGCAGGGCTTCTCAGGCTACAACTGCCCCAAGCATAGGCAGAAACCAGCTAGTTTGAGAGCTTGTCTGAAGACTATGCCTTCCCCAGGGGAGGGGTGAGGCCCAACTCAGGTGGAATCCCTCCCTCAAGGAATTCAGACCCCAGGACTTGGTAATTTGAAGCCATTAAAACCAGCTTACAACTTCTCCCCTGTCTCCACCACACCCCCAGCAGGGAGAGTCTGCCAAAGTTAAAGGTACCACATCACCTTATGCTGGTGGGACCTGCAGGCAGAAAAGTGCCACATACTGGGCAGGATAAGAAAAACAGAGTCCAGAGACTTCGCAGGAAAGTCTTTCAACCTGCTGGTTCTCACCCTCAGGGAAAACTGATGCAGGTGACTCTTTCCTCCTGTCAGGAGGCCAGTTTGGTCTGGGAAAATCTGGCTGGGTTCTATAATACCTAAGTAGACCCTCCTAAAGAGAGGGAGGGAGAAAACACCATACAGGGAGGGCAGAAACAAGAGCTGAAAAATTCTCCTCTGTTAAACAAAACCTAAGCTAGTGGTCCAGAAAAAGCTGAACTGAATGCCAAGGAACAGACAGACAACAAATTCATCCAGCAAGAAAACCCTAGGTAAAAGAAGTGAAAGCAATCTCCAGAATAAACTAATTAAGGTAATTAAATGCCTAGATGCCAGCAAAAATAACAAATCACACTAGGAAAATTGAAGATATGGCCCAAAGGAACAAACCAACAATTCAAAAGACATACAGGAGTTGAAACAATTAATTCAGAATGTATGAACAGACATGGAAAACCTTGTCAAAAATCAAATCAATGAATTGAGGGACGATATAAAAAATGCAAGGATTGAACAAAAAGAAGAAGTTGAAAGTCTGAAAAAATCACAGAACTTACGGGAATGAAAGGCAAAGGGGAAGAGATGAAAAAAACAATGGAAACCTACAATGTTAGACTTCAAGAGGCAAAAGAGAGGATTAGTGAACTGGAGAATGGAACTTCTGAAATCCGACAAGAAAAAGAAAATATAGGGAAAAAAATGGAGAAATATGAGCAGGGACTCAGGGAATTGAATGACAATATGAAGCACATGAATATACGTGTTGTGGGTGTCCCGGAAGGAGAAGAGAAGGGAAAAGGAGGAGAAAAACTAATCGAAGAAATTATCACTGAAAATTTCCCAACTCTTATGAAAGACTTAAAATTACAGATCCAAGAAGTGCAGCATACCCCAAAGAGAATAGATCCAAACAGACGTATTCCAAGACACTTACTAATCAAATGTCATAAGTCAAAAAGAAAGAGAGAATCTTGAAAGTAGCAAGAGAAAAGCAATCCATCACAAACAAAAAAAGGCTATGTGTAGATTTCTCAGGAGAAACCATGGAGGCAAGGAGACAGTGGGATCACATATTTAAATTACTAAAAGAGAAAAACTGCCAACCAAGACTTCTATATCCAGCAAAATTGTCCTTCAAAAATGAGGGAGAAATTAAAACATTTTCAGTCAAAAAATTACTGAGAGAATTTGTGATCAAGAGACTGGCTCTGCAAGAAATACTAAAGGGAGCATTAGAGGCAGATACAAAAAGAAAGGAGAGAGAATTGTGGAGAAGAGTGCAGAAAGGGAGACTATCAGTAAAGTTAAAAAGAAGAAAAATTAGATATGACATATAAAATCCAAAAGGCAAAATATTAGAAGAAAGTACTACCCATACAGTAATAACACTAAATGTTAATGGATTAAACTCCCCAATCAAAAGACAATGACTGGCAGAATGGATTAAAAAACAGGACCCATCTATATGCTGTCTACAGGAAACACATCTCAGACCCAAGGTTGAACAAAGGTTGAAAATGAAAGGTTGGTAAAGATATTTCAGGCAGATAACAATCAGAAAAGAGCAGAAGTAGCTATAATAATATCTAACAAATTAGACTTCAAATGTAAAACAGTTAAAAGAGACAAAGAAGGACACAATGTATTAATAAAAGGAACAATTCAACAAAAAGACATAACAATCATAAATATTTATGCACCAAGCTAGAATGCTCCAAAATACACGAGGCAAACACTGAAAAGAGAAATAGACGTATCTACCATAATAGTTGGAGACCTCAATTCACCACTCTCATCAAAGGACAGAACATATAGAAAGAGGATCAGTAAAGAAACAGAGAATTTGAATAATACAATAAATGAGCTAGACTTAACAGACATTTATAGAACATAACGCCCCACAACAGCAGGATACACCTTTTTCTCAAGTGCTCATGGATCATTCTCAAGGATAGACCATATGCTGGGTCACAAAGCAAGTCTCAATAAATTTAAAAAGATTGAAATCATACAAAACACTTTCTCAGATAATAAAGAAATGAAGTTGGAAATCAACAATAGGCAGAGTGCCAGAAAATTCACAAATATGTGGAGGCTCAACAACACTCTCTTAAACAACCAGTGGGTCAAGGAAGAAATTACAAGTGAAATCAGTAAATATCTCGAGGCAAATGAAAATGAAAACACAACATCTCAAAACTTATGGGACGCAGCAAAGGCAGTGCTAAGAGGGAAATTTAGTGCCCTAAATGCTTATATCAAAAAAGAAGAAAGGGCAAAAATTGAGGAATTAACTGTCTACTTAGAAGAAGTACAGAAAGAACAGCAAACTAACCCCAAAGCAAGCAAAAAGAAAGAAATAATGAAGAATAGAGGCGAAATAAATGAAATTGAGAACATAAAAACAATTGAGAAAATCAATGAAACCAGAAGCTAGTTATATGAGAAAATCAATAAGATTGATGGACCTTTAGCCAGATTGACGAAAAGGAGAAGAGAGAGGATGCAAATAAATAAGATCAGAAATGGAAGAGGAGACATAGCCACTGACCCCACAGAAATAAAGGAAGTAATGACAGGATACTATGAACAACTTTATGCTAATAAATACATCAATGTAGATGAAATGGACAACTTTCTAGAAAGGCATGAACAACCAACTTTGACTCGAGAAGAAATAGACGACCTCAACAAACCAATCGCATGTAAAGAAATTGAATCAGTCACTAAGAAGCTCCCCCAAAAGAAAAGTGCAGGACCAGATGGCTTCACAAGTGAGTTCTAGCAAACATTCCAGAAAGAATTAGTAGCAATGCTGCTCAAACTCTTCAAAAAGATTGAACAGAAGGGAAAACTACCTAACTCATTCTATGAAGCCAACATCACCTTCATACCAAAGCTAAAGATATTACAAAAAAACGAAAACTACAGACCAATCTCTCTAATGAATATAGATGCAAAAATCCTCAACAAAATTCTAGCAAATCAAATCCAGCACTACATTAAAAGAATTATACATCATGACCAAGTAGGATTCATCCCAGATGTGCAAGGATGGTTCACCATAAGAAAATCAATTAATGTAATACACCATATCAACACATAAAAGCAGAAAAACCACATGATCATCTTGATTGATGCAGAAAAGGTATCTGACAAAATTCAACATCCTTTCCTGTTGAAAAAACTTCAGAGGATAGGATTAGAAGGGAACGTCCTGAAAATGATAAAGGGAATATAAGAAAAACCCATAGCTAGCATCATCCTCAATGGGGAAAACCAGAAAACTTTCCCTTAAGATCAGGAACAAGACAAGATGTCCATTATCACCATTCTTATTCAACATTGTGTTGGAAGTTCTAGCCAGAACAATTAGACAAGAAAAAGAAATACAAGGCATCAAAATTGGAAAGGAAGAACTAAAACTCTCACTGTTTGCAGATGCTATGATACTAAATGTCGAAAAACCCAAAAAATCCACAGCAAAACTACCAGAGCTAACAAATAAGTACAGCAAAGTGGCAGGTTACAAGATCAACACTCAAAAATCTGTAGTGTTTCTATTCACTAGTAATGAACAATCTGAGGGGGAAATCAAGAAAAGAATTCCATTTACAATTGCAACCAAAAGAATAAAATATTTAGGAATAAATTTAACTGAAGAGACAAAAGACCTATACAATAAGGTACAAGAATGGTTAAATGAACTCACAGAAGACCTAAATAGATGGAAGGGCATACCGTGTTCATGGATTGGAAGACTAAATATAGTTAAGATATCAATTCTACCTAAATTGATTTACAGATTCAATGCAATACCAATTAAAATCCCAAAACTTACTTTTCAGAAATGGAAAAACCAATCACCAAATTTATCCGGAAGGGCAAGGTGCCCAGAATAGCTAAAAGTATCTTGAAAAAAAAAAATGAAGTTGGAGGTCTCACGCTACATGACTTTAAGGCATATTATGAAGCTACAGTGGTCAAAACAGCATGGTACTGGCATAAAGATAGATATACTGACCAATGGAATCAAATAGAGTGTTTAGATACAGACCCTCTCATCTATGGATAATTGATCTTTGATAAAGCAGTCAAGCCAACTCACCTGGGACAGAACAGTCTCTTCAGTAAATGGTGCCTAGAGAACTGGATATCCATATGCAAAAGAATGAAAGAGGACCCATATCTCACACCCTATTCAAAAGTTAACTCAAAATGGATCAAATGGTGGGAAGTCAAATGGTACAACTGCTGTGGAAGGCAGTTTGGCAGCTCCTCAAAAAGCTGAATACAGAATTGCCATATTACCTGGCAATACCATTGCTTATTAAGTTTACTTTTTCAGAAACTTAAAATCTACAGATTGTTCCTGTCCCAGATAAGTCTTGAAACCCAGAGGTTTCTCTCTAAGAACATTAACCTCTTGCATTCCTCTCCCCAATAATGTTGACACCCCTTTTCAGCATGAAAAAGTTAGAATGGTCATTGCTCAAATACCTCTGAAGATTGAGAGAGCAATCAAATGAGAAGGAGGAGTTGTGACCGCGTAGTTAAGACTGACATGTGATTCTCACTACTGAATCATTGTGTGAATGTTTCTTTTTTTTTAGTTGGGCAGGCACCGAGAATTGAACCTGGGTCTCTGGCATGGCAGGTGAGAAATCTGCCTGCTGAGCCACCATGGCCCTCAATGTTTCTTTTTGGTTTCTATTCTGTCAGAAATTCCTGATGGAAATACCTGAAATTGTTGAACTGCAACCCAGTTGATCTTTGATAATCATTGTATAACTATATAATTTTTACCTTGTGTCTGTATGATTGGAAAAACCTTGTGACTGATATCCCCCTTATCCAATCTGTCAAGTTGAGTAATAAAATAAAGACATACATGGGGAAAAGTGTAGAATACAGTGATAGAAGCTAGAGAAGGGGGAACGGTTACCTAATACGTACAGATTTGTTAAAAGCGTGCACTTAAATGTTTGGGAATGGATAGAGGTGATGGTAGCTCATTTTGGGATTACAAGTAATAGTAACATACTGTAGGTGAATTTGATTGAAAGTGGCTCACATTCTGGATGACTCAAATATGTTCCCTGAGACCAGGTTTCTTCATCTATGAAAAGAATAGAATGGGTTACATGATATGTGAGGTCCCTGCCGACCTCATTTCCATGAGCATCCACACACAGTTTCAGATGGAAAGTTCCACACTCCTTTCCCCTTAGATGGTCTGACCTTTTCCAAGATAAGCGCATGATTCTGGCGATTGGCTGGAAGTCCACTCACCCTAAACTACAGGATCCATTCATACCTGTGCGCATTTGTCTCTTGAGAATATGACTTCCTAAATAGTTCAAGGAAATGCCTAATGTGACAGAGGGAATTTGGGGTGAAGATCTCATGATTTGAAGTAAAAGTTAACTTTTGGTAAACACCTGCATTCCTAAACCAGATTAAATTAGTAGCATAAAATCCTACAAGGGGGTGGTGCGATGGTGGCTCAGTGACAAGAGTTCTCACCTGCCATGCCAGAGACCTGGGTTCAAATCCCAGTGACTGCCCATGCAAAAAAAAATCCTATGAGGGCCCTTTATAGTGCCAAATCAATACTATTAATGGTTTTATTGGGTGGAGGCTGAGGCTGGGGGCAAGGCCCAATTTCTCAATATTTCCGACCACATCAATTATATTTTGGATGAGTGCTGTCAAATGCAGTAGCCACTCGCCACATGTAACTAATTATTTAACACTTGAAATGCAGTGCACCTAATTGATTTGAGCCGTAAGTTTAAAACACACACCATGTGTTCTAGTTTGCTAGCTGCCAGAATGCAATATACCAGAAATGGAATGGCTTTTTAAAAGGGGGATTTAATAAGTTGCTAGTTTACAGTTCTAAGACCGAGAAAATGTCCCAATTAAAACAAGTCTATAGAAATGTCCAATCCAAGGCATCCAGGGAAAGATACTTTGGTTCAAGAAGGCTGGTGAAGTTCAAGGTTTCTCTCTCAGCTGGAAGGGCACATGGCGAACACGGCATCATCTCCTAGCTTTCTCTCCTGGCTTCCTATTTCATGAAGCTCCCCGGGAGGCGTCTTCCTTCTTCATCTCCAAAGATCACTGGCTGGTGGACTCTCTGCTTTGTAGTGTTGCTCTCTCTGAATCTCTCTGAATCTCTCATTCTCCAAAATGTTTCCTCTTTTATAGGACTTCAGAAACTAATCAAGACCCACTCAAAGGGGTGGAGACATGTCATCCCCTAATCCAGTTTAACAACCATTCTTAACTAAATCACATCAACCAGGGAGATGATCTCATTACAGTTTCAAATATACAGTATTGAATAGGGATTATTCTACCTTTAAGAAATGGGATTTATATTAAAACATGGCTTTTCTTAGGGGGCATACTTCCTTTCAAACCAGCACACCATGTTTTGAAGACATAATATGAATGTAAAATATCTCAATAATTTTTATATTGATAATATGTTGAAATTATAATATTTTGCATATATCAGGTTAAATAAAATATAATCTTAAATTCAAAAAAAGAAAGTGGCTCAGAGCTACAACACAGTTCATCTATTAAACAGCTGACATGATATCTTTATGCCAGCCTTCCCCTGCACGGCAGTTTTTCTATTAATTTGCTATACCAAGCCATGAAAGATTTCATTAACATTTATTTTTTATTTTTGCAGAAGATTCTAAGAATGCACAGTTGTTCCATTGCCTTGCTAGATTATGACCTTGCTCCTTTCCTACAACTCTTTCATCCTTCAAGTGACACTTCAACCAGAATCATTGGAACATCATCAATGCCTTTTACTCAAAGGTTCTGTTCCTTCAGATCTTGTAAATCATTAAATGTGGACTGTGCTATGATGAAATGAACTAATGCAAAATCTTGTCCATTTTCATGTACAAATCCCTCATTGCTGTAAATTGTTGTGCTCCGACAGTATCCAAGATTTCAAGCATACACTGTACACCTACTTCAACCTGCTTTCTATAAGAATCTTCTATCGTAGGATCATATTTTTCAACAAAAGCTCCTTGCACAAACTGCATGGTCAGAGCAAACTTTCCAATGCCTCCTGGGCCAAGAACCACTAGTTATACTCATGTATTGTGTGAAGTTGTTAAAATCTAGTACGTCTCAGGCTGTCAGTGGTCCTCATAGCCAGTGTCTCCTGGCGTCTTGACCTCCCTCCAGGTCATTAGTTCTGGCACCACAGCTGTACTTCTGCTGCCGCCACTGCTCGGATGATTACGCACCTGACTATGGGCCCTCTCCTGCTTTTTCAGCTCTTCATCAGCACAAAGATTCTCTGTCTCTCTGCTCTGACCTTACTTACTTGCCCTGTGTCACTACAGCTGAGAGAGTAGGCACTAATTGTCCTCAGGCAATGACGGAAAAGAAATAACAAAACACTAATAATAGCCCCTTTCATATTTTATATTCTTATAGTCCAAGTTAAGGTATGACACCTCATGCATGTGCTCCCCATCCTCTACAAACCCGTATTTAGTTCAAAACAGTTCTCTCTCTCCCAAGGAATCTCTCAGAGTTTTCTCCTTGCTTCAATTTCCCTCATTCTGTTCTTCTGAGGAGGCAGCCAGCAGACTGGGCTGTTCATTATCTTGGTAGGAATCCTTAAGACTTTCTTTACCCCTACATTTTTTTTAATGGGAATTCTTAGTAATTAAGTGATGGGTGGATGTGGAATGAAAGCATGAATTTATCCAAATGTTTGGAATGAAACAATAAAGGAAACAGATAAATGGTAAGTCGTGCGAGAGATACTTTTGGGGGCAGAGAGACATAAATTCCTCTTTCAAGAAAACCAATCATTTACCACTTGCAAGGAGAGCTTATCCTAATTCATCTTGAATAGTGTACAATGTGATAAGTGTATATAATTGGTAATGTCGGGGCTGTCAGTTCCTAAAGAGAAAGGTGTGTGCATTATTTTTCCTCTTTGTCAGGCTTGAATGTTTAGTCTTTACCACCCATAGAGACTTCTCTTGAAGTCTGTTTTCCAAAGTGACTCATCCCAGCAATCATGCTTTTGAGGCTTTTTCCTTCAATTCCATATTATATCTGTATGCTTTTTAAAAAAGAGAAGTAATTTTGAAGTAGTCAGATTATAAACAAAATATTTCTACTGATCTGGTTGGTGAGATGCCATTATAAGGAATCTGCTCATTTGGAATACTGGATTGAAATAAAGAAAAAGTCATTAAATATCAGGTTTTCATACAGAAAATGTATTTTCTTAGTTGTACAGTCACATCATTTTGAATATCCAGAGTCATAGGTGTTATGAGTTGTTTTTAAAATACTTATGAACTATGGCTTAGTAATAACAGAGGAGAGATGGCCGTAATGGCATAAAAGAATTACCACAGTGCAATTTTCAGACTATTCTTGGTAGAAATTTAGGAGAAATATATTTTGATGCCTTGTCAAATCCTTGCATTGTAAAGTGGGATAAAAGAGACCAACTAGTCCTTTATGAATGCCGTAGGTTAAACATAGTTGCCTACTCAGTCGGTCAGGTTGTCTTTTGAGCATATTAAAATGGATTGTACTCATTGTATTCATTCATTCATTGTATTCTCACAGTCATTAATTCATTCTTCTCTCTCTGTCTCTTTTTGAACTTCATCTTTCAAGGCAATTGTGAGGTTGAGATTTTAAAAATCTCAAGTTCTTTTGTTTCATTGATTATGCTTTTTCATTGTACTTCTTGGTCAAATGATTTTTTTCTTTAAATTGTGAAAATTCTGGTGATTTTCTTCAGAATTTGAATTATTTTTTATTTTCTTTAACTTTTATTTATTTATTAAATAATAAGTAGAGTCACTTGATTCAAACTTCATGAGTTATATACTGAAATGTTTCCTTTTTATCCCTGTCTCCCAGTCATGCAGTTCCTTCTCTGCAGACAACTAGTGTTTCCAGTTTCATGTCTAAACTTCCAGAGATACCGTTGTATGCATGCATGTATGTATACACACACACACATATATATTGCACATATAAACATGTGTATATGTTTGCATCAATATGTATTTGAAATATATAATATATAAATAAATATATGTAAGTATATTTTTAACCTCTTCTTTATACAAATATTAGTATATAGTGCATGCTGTTCTCCCTCTGCTTTTTTGATTTAATATGTCTTGAGGTCATCCCATATCAATTTTACCAGAAAATCTTTATTATTTCTTTACACTTGCATGATATATCATTGTAGGAATATACTATAATGTATGTAGCAATCTCCTTTTGATGTATATTTAGCTTGGTACCATTTTTTTAATATTACAAACAGAGCTGCAATGAATAACCTTGTATGCATATAATTTGGTACTCGTGTGAACATATTTAGAACACAAATTCCTTGACATAGTATTGCTAGACTACAATATATGTGCATTTATAATTTTGATAGATATTGCCAATTTTTCCTTCATAAATGATATACAATTTCAGTAGTGTGTGAGAATACCTATTTTCCCTCATCCTAACCAACATAATCACCTATGAATGATGGGTATGAAGCAGTTTTGTTTGGTATTGTTTGGGGCTTTTCAAACAATACCAGAGTTTAGAATTATTAATTACTTTCAGGCTGTTACTGCTTTCTACTGGTTCACTAATTGTGTTTGCAATAGAGCTATTCATATTTACTGTTTAAATTTATTGTAAAGAAACTCAAAGCCTTCGTGTCTCTCAAAATCATAGCAATTTCAGGTTGTTCCAAATTTCACTCGTAATTTGCATATTTCTACTACTTTCTAGTTTTTAGTAGAAACATACAAGCACATACATTCTTAAGATACAAACATTCCATGCGTGGTGTATAATCAATGGCTCACAATATCATCACATAGTTGTATATTCACCATCATGATCATTCTTTAGAACTTTCTAGTTTTGACTTAGTGCTAGATTCTTATCACTTATCCGTGTTTTTCTGGAAAATATAGTATAAAAAGTATAATCCCTGCCCAGCACCACCCACCCTCCATGCAGAAGTGCAGTCAGCAAGTGAGACAAACTGCCCTACAAGGTGGCCCACATCAGCGTGGCCTCTTGGGGATGCAAGGCCCTGGACACCACAGAGAACAAGATGCTGGGCCTGATGCACGTGCGGGAGATGTACTCGGCCTCCAAGCCACTGAAGGGCGCCCGCATCGCCAGCTGCCTGCATATGACCGTGGAGATGACTGTGCCTATTGAGACCCTTGTTGCCCTGGGTGCTGGGGTACAGTGGTCCAGCTGTAATATCTTCTCCACCCAAGACCTGTGGCAGCAGCCATTGCCAAGGCCAGCATTCCACTGCACGCCTGGAAGGGTGAAACAGACAGGAGTACCTATGGTACATAGAGCAGATACTACTTCAAGGAGAGGCCCCTTAACATGATTCTGGATGATGGTGGTGACCTCACTAACCTCATCCACACCAAGTACCTGCAGCTCCTGTCTGGCATTCAAGGCAGCTCCAAGGAGACCATAACTTGGGAGCACAACCTCTACAAGATGATGGCCAACAGGATCCTGAAGCAGCCTGCCATCAATGACTCCATCACCAAGAGCAAGTTTGCTTTTGACTATCTGTGGCTGCCAGGAATCCCTCATAGATGGCATCAAGTGGGCCACAGATGTGATGATTGCGGGCAAGGTGGTGGTGGTGCCAGTCTATGGTGATGTGGGCAAGGGCTGTGCCTGGGCCCTCGGGCATTTTGGGGCCCATGTCATCATCACTGAGCTTGACCTCATCAATGCTCTGCAGGCCGCCATGGGAGGCCATGACCACCACAGATCAGGCCTGTAACGAGGGCAATATCTCTGTTACCACCACAGACTGTATCAGCATCATCCTCGGCCAGCACTTTGAGCAGGTGAAGGATGATGCCATCCTGTGTAACACTGGACACTTTGACATGGAGACTGATGGCAAGCGGCTCAACAAGAATGCTGTGGAGAAAGTGAATATCAAGCCCCAGGTAGACTGTTGCTGGCTAAAGAATGGTTGCGATATCATCCTGCTGGCTGAGGGCAGGCTGGTCAACTTGGGCTGTGCCACAGGCCACCCTAGCTTCGTAATGAGCAAATTCTTTACCAACCAGGTCCTGCACAGATTGAGCTGTGGACCCACCTGGACAAGTACCTCATCAGGGTCCACTTCTTGCCCAAAAGCCCATCTGGGCAAGCTGAATGTGCAGCTGACCAAGCTGTCTGAGAAGCAGGCCAAGTACCTGGGCATGTCCCGTGATGGCCCTTTCCAGCCTGATCAGGTCTTTACCCTTTACCTTCCAGCTGGCAGCCCTCCCAGGCTCTACCCACTCCTCCCAAGAACAATGGCACCAACTTTGAAAGTGGTTTTACTTGTACCTCCCATTGACTCCCTGGGGCTGCTCACTCAGACTCTCACTTCTGCCGCATCCCTCATACTGTTTGAAATGTGGCAAGGGGCATTGAGAAACCCTCAAGCCCTGGTCATCATAGAGATACAAGGGAGACACAAGGATCCATGCACTCAGGGGTCTTGGAACTGCTCACTTAGACCCTAGGCTGAAGTTAACAGCAGTGGTCTAAAGTCAACGTACTTTACCATCTATGTCTCTTCACATGGCCTTATGGACTTTATACTCATGTGCTTGGTTTATAAGTTCACTGGTTCTTCAGTCAGTGACAGATGAAGAAAAGCAATCTTGAAGGGCAGGGAGGAATTGTTGGTGTTTGAATGCTCCTAAGAACCTGCTTTAGTACTAGGCATTCTCTTAAACCTCAGAATAATGAAGCTGGTACTTGAGTCCCTACTTTACACAGATAAGAATAGACTGTTGGGCAGGCCACAGTGGCTCAGCAGGTAAGAATGCTTGCCTGCCATGCCCAAGGACCTGGGTTTGATTCCCGGTGCCTGCCCATGTAAAAAAAAAAAAAAAAAAAATAGACTGTTAAGGGGACAAGAGAAGTTACAGCCAGAGGTTGACAGGGGCCAGAAAAATGTAAAAGCAGGCATAGGACTGTGACCACTTTGTAACATGATGGTTCCTATCACAATCCTGGGCCAAAAAAAAGATTAATTTAGCTTATAATGTGTTCTAAGAGAGCAGGAAGGTGGGTAAATAAAAATTTTGGTACCTAAAAAAAAGAAAATCATATGATAAAAAAGTAAAGAATGATTTTTAAACCACAAAGATCAGAATTTTTGGTACTTTTAAAAATTCCCTGTGGTTGAAAATGGAACCAGTGAAAAAACCTTACATCACATAATTTCAGCAGGACTTTTGGTGATCAGAAGGTAAAAAATATATATAAAGTAAAACACACACACACTCTTTCATGAAGAAACGAGCTCGTTTTTGAAAATGTGAATGTGTAGACTTTCAAAGCCTAAGTAATACTCTCCCTTCACTTTGAGACAGTTGCCATTTAATGCTCCTGTTTTCCTTCATAACAATAAAAGCATATGAAATGCTTCAGTCATTTACTTCACAGGAAATTCTTCTATTGCACAGGCATTTGTTTAAACTGGAAAAATAACAGTTCAGTGGTTTGCTTGTACATACACATGACAGAACTTTTTAAGAACTCAATTTTTAAAATCCTTCAAATCCTTGGTAAAATGGATGTACCTAGAATCCATGCCATGTTTATTCTATGGGTAATATATCTTCAAGAATATCATAGCATCCTCTGGGAGATACAGGCACCTCAGATTGGATGTCTTCAAATTGCCCTAGCCATAAAGAATATTATATCTGATTGATATTCACATCTGCAGCCTAGATATGATAGTGGAGGAAAATACAAAGGTAAAGAATGACATCTGGTGTTATTTCAGGCACTGCTGGAAAAGAAGAATAAAGTCCTTGAATCAAAGAAACCCTTGCGCTTCCTTCAACAAAACCCAATACCTCAACCTCGGCTTCCAACTCCAAGCTTGGAAATGAGTTCCAATGTAAGTTTGAAACATTTTTCATTTGAAATGCCAAATTCAGGATTGCTGTCAGTTTATTCTTAGCATAGTTTGGGTAGAAAAGAAACCCAATTAAATAGTGTTAATTTCCCAAGCTCTGGCTTAAATGTTTTCTTTATTCTTATGTGTTAAACATCAAATATACACGAAAACAAGTAAGATGAAATGAAATGAAATCTAAACCCAATTCTTTTTGAGAACAAAACACAAAGAATAAAAAATCTTCCCAAGAAAAGTAGGCATCATAATGTAACCCACATGTATGTCAAATAAAAAAAAGAAGATTGAATGATGATCAGTTACCACGGCTGTCCTTCTATGGCTGATGACAGAATCCAAGAGGGACAAAGTGTGCATCACCTTTACAGATCCCCAAACTCAATCTGGGCAAGGTAAACAGAGCTGGTTAAGATTTAGAGGACTAACTCAGACTAAACAAACCGACAAGAAACTGCTAGAGAAGCCCAATGCAAATGTATTACATGAGAGAAATATAACTGCCTGGTGAGACAGGATGTTCCTGTTAGCTGTCAGCACATTATCTCTCAGTATAGGACAATCCTATAAGGAGCCAAGTTGTATTCAGAAGGTTGCCTTGCCTATCCTCAGAGGGAGGGGAGTGGACGTAGCTCACTCATGCCGGTTACTTGACCCTACTGGAGAGACTGGCACTTTCCTCTGTCTGACTAAAATGTGCTCCTTCCTGGACAGCATCTCCTATTTTAGACTTTGTGCAGACCCCTGCCTTTGGTTAACACACTGTCCTTCAATGTGTTAATGCTACTGATTAGACTGTTGCTTTTTAAAAAAATATATAAATTCAGAAGTGTCTTAATTAGATTTCCAGCCCATGCTTTTTCTGCTTTCATAACATAGTCATTTAAGGTGATCTTTGCAGGTCACTAATATCATTCATTACATTCTGATTTTACAAGTTTAAATTTTTGTGAAAAACACCTCACTCTGAATTCTGTATTCTCTGCCTACTTATTATCAAACAGGAAAAAAACTATTGCCAGAGGGATTTTATAAGCCATATCTGTTGCTTAAAAAAAGACTTCTTGATCTGTAGGGATAGTATGACAGTGGGGAAATTTTTTGCTATTCTTTGATTTGTTAATGCTATTTATGATGATGAATAATAATGAATTTTAATGATACCTAAGTAACATTTAAAATACTACATGCTCAATGAGGGTAGGTACCACATTTTAGCTCTTTAAATTCTTTTGATATCTAGCACAGTCTTTCTTGCTTGGTATAAGTATTAAAAAAAACATTTGATGCTGACTTTTGCTGACAGAAAAGTTCTCAGGCTGCTTGGGTCTTCCTTTGTTCTTTTAGGAAGAAGAAGAGATAGAAATGGCTGTGATCTACCTTCAAAAGTTACTCCGGGGCAGAGTGATTCAGAACATGGTATGCAAGGTCCAACTACTAGCTCTATGTTTCTCCGTTCAGAATATATTTATATTGCATCCATTTTATAGAATTTACAGAATTGCTATAATTATGGAATTCACTCTCTGGAATGAATTCACACTTATGCCCTGAAATCCCATTGAGCTCAATTCTCTTGCTACCTAATCACTCCCTTCCATGGCCAAATTGGGCCAGGTGGCTGGTGCAGTGTCAAGGAGGGAGAGAAGAAGGTCTCCTACTGTTTGCACAATTGTCATTAAGGTGTGTGAAACCAAATACTTCCTTGGAAAGGCTTAAATTCAGAAATTTTCTCACCTGAGTTTTGACTTTCAAAGCATCCTAAACCAAGTGGATTATTAAATTTTTCAAAGTCATGATATACTTATTTAAGTTAGCTTATAGCTAGCACTCCCTGTACTATAAATAAAATAACTAAATACTAATGGCCATCCTATATGGCCACATGATATATTCTTTGCTCTATATATCATCTCTTTTTTCTTTTTGCTTATCAGCAACCCCGTTTTATTCTCAGGCAAATAAATCTGAGTCTAAGAGAATAAATGGACTGCCAGCAGATTCACCTCTGGTTTTTCTGGCTCTAAAGTGTTAGCCAGGTTATGTGTGCTATTAGAGCAATCATATTTCAACACTACTACTACTACTAATAATAATAATAATAATAAATAGGCTGGTGAAAGCCCCCACTAAAATGTATTATCTCCTCAGACAGCCATAACTCATAGGAGACTCATTTATGATGAATATGTCCAGGGAAGCTTGGTGAGCACTTTGTGTTCAATACTATTTACTCTCTCCAATATTTCTCCAGAAAGACAAAAAAAGCTCCTGTTAAATTCAGACAGTAGCCTGCATATAAATGAGGGGCAGGCTTATTGGAAAAGAAAAGATGATCATGAACAATACCACCTCCAAGTTTTTTAGGGAAGGAGCACAGAAAATGAGGGAAAGGTTCTGCTTTCTTAATATGACTCTGTAGTTGTCACTTTGTCTTTGAGAGGCATTTTAAGAAACTGGATGAGCACCTACCTGGTAATTCAGCCCTTTCTCTGCCTGGCAGCTGAATGTGCCTTAAAGAGGGCTGAACTCCAGCTCTGCCGAGCCTTCAGCTATTCTGAGGATCCCAAAAGGCAGAAAAGAACTGACCACTCCCGAGTGTCTCCCAAGTCCTGCATGCAAATCCTTGTGCTTGGTACAAAGGGATGTTAATTTTCGAGTCTCTCTTTGATTTGATTTGATCCAGATGTTTGAAGGGAAAGAAAAGCGACTGGAACTGATCCAGGAGCTGCGCACCAGCCATGCACTACAGGAAGATGACAGGCTGGTGAGGAAAGCGGAGAAGCAAGTGACCCTGGCCTTGCAGCGGCAGAGGAACTTGCATGAACACAAGGTTCTTTCCTTTTCTTTCTTGTTACTTTCTTACTTACATGCCCAGCCTTGATTTTTATTACTGTGCAAGCAACATTATAACAATAAATGAAATAGGAAAGAAAGAATCATCCCCTAGAATCCCATCATTGTGTCACAGTCAGCATCCTTGAAAAATGCAGCCGCAGTCCATAATTTGAATGGGGTGTTCCCTCAGTATAATGATTATGATATTATTCTCTTTATTTGCAAACATAAAACAAAATATGTTTTTCAACTTCAAGATTTTTTTCCCTTCCAAGTTTTTAAAAAATATTCGGTAACTCTACAACGTTTCAGCTATGAGGGCTTAGAAGAACGAATAAGTAATCAAGGTTCTAAGAAAAGAAGTGAGAAATGAGATTTAGTTTAGAATATCATCACTTATAGCCTCTGAGTTTTCGAGCTGCACATAGCTCATGCTGGCTAAATTTCATATTATATACCCTAAAATATCTTGACATTTTGTGACTTGCATCACGACCTCATGGCTCTCTGCTCTGTGACAAAGCTGAGAAATGCAGCCCTAACTCAACAACTGGAAATGTTTTTCCTGTTTTCTTACAGAGTTTGTCTATACAGACAAACAGTTTTATATGTTATTGACTATAGTGTAGATACACTTTTTGCTTCCTCTCACTTACGTGTACATCAGTCTGGAAAATAGTCATTTTGCACAGTTTAGCATTACAAAAAAGTAAAACCTACAGTAAAGTTAATATGACCCACCTTTAGGAACATGCATAACTCTTGTGCTATGTGGGAACTGGGCACATGTGGTAAACAGCTCAGAAACGACTGCAACTTTGTTGCTTTTACACGGCAGAAGCAACTTGGACAGTCCCTAAGCTTTGAGTTATGGGTGGAGGGAGGAAGAAAACCACAGGCTGTGAGACCCAACAGAGGGACAAGAGAAAGAAATGGGAAACCTGGACACTGGCGGCTCCAAATCTGGAAGTCCTAGAGTCCTGGAAATGTTGGAGAAGAGGTTAGACTTCTGCTTAGGTAGTGAACAGAATGCCCTGCAAGCACCAAAGCTCGGGACACCAATGGAAAATGTCCTCCCTGGCCCTTTGAGATTTCTGATAATGGGCTTCAGCGGATTAGCTAAGACAACCCAGGCTTTTACTTCATTTATTTCATTAAGCATGATATCAACATGATTGAGATCACATCGGCTAAGAGCCAAGGGAGGAGTTAATAGGGAAGGCTGTCAATCAACCAAGGATTCACCCTACTTTTAGCTGTACCTGGAAACACGGACGACATGCAAGAATCTGAGGGAGTGCACGCTTCACATTTACCTACAGGAATGCTGGTCCTCTCCTCTTCTCCTTCTCTTATACTTTCTATTATAAACTTTTCAAAAATGCATAATCTTCAGGTATGTAATGAATTACATATTATAATAGCAGAATCACCCTCAAATATTTTTACTTAATTTTCAAACTAGATTTTATTAACTGAGTAGACTCAGATTTCTTGCTTGTGGTGGAGACTAGTCATGAACAGCGATTTTAAAAGGTTGCATGTGTCCCACAAGTAAGGAAGCTTGAGCTCCCTGGACTCAGAGAATTATTTGTGCTCTGAGCTGAATGACCCCTGTTTATGAGTGTAAGGAGTGAGATTCTCCCTTTCTTTCCATCTCTCCCTATTTTATAAGTAAAGTTTTGCTTTGCTGTAGAAAGTGTTTATGGGCAAGGAGTGTGGGTGGAACTGAAGCCTAGGCTTAGGGTGTTGGGGCCAACAACTGCACTTGAATGACAGTCTCACCCAGTAGCCAGACTGCCTTTGAGACCTCTGCGTATTTCTTCCCTTCAAATACAAACCAGAAGGGGAACTGAGCACAGAGGGAGAACTGTCAATGGCAAAGTAGCAGATGACTGGAAGGAGAGCTCTTTCCCCTTATCCCTGAAACTAGGAGGGAAATGGGATGAAGTTGCAAAGGACAGTATCATTTAAAACCCTGTCTTCTATGACAAAGCCAGGACACAAGGATCATAAATATGTATTTTGTGGCCTATTCCTGGGCTTCTTTAAACTGTGGTCCTTTGGCCTACAGAGAAGTCCTCGGACCCCCTTATTTTACCTCAATGATCATACAGACATAGGTTTTTTTCCTATTCTGTTTCAGAAGTGGCTTTTAATGGCTTTCAAGTTATTAACAAATAAAAAGTACCAAGGTTTTCTACTTGTATGTTATTCAGATCTTAAATTACCCAAATTTGTGTGAAAGAACTAGGCATTAAAAAAATAAGGGTATCATGAGTGAATTTCTAGAAGATTCTGTTGGATTAAAATCCAGTATTATCTTTACTAAAGACCTTGATATTTCCCTTCACGTCTGGGAGACACAAACACTTTACTTTCTAGATAAAACTGCAAAGAAGAAAAACAGCAAAACTTTAAAAACCCAGTCCACTTGATTGCTAACAGAAATGCTTTTGCTGTATCTTCTTCATAATTTGAGGACTATAATTCAACAGTGACTATCTGAGCAATCTTTTTGTAATATAAGTTTTCCTAGTAAGAATTCTTGGGAAGGGCAGTCTAGAAATAATCTCCCTAATGAAAACAATACATTCTGAAAGCGAATTGACTTGTCAGTGGTTCTGGTTCCAGCACCCCTCCTTATAATTACCGTTCATAGCAGAAGTTATGTCCTTCAAATTATTATTATTTTTTTAAGGTATCATTGGTTGAAAACCATTTGGCTGGACTGGAAGGAAGAGCATTAGCGGACATGTTTGATTTCCTGTCCAAAGAGCTGGTGAGACTGCAGGAAGAGAGAAGGGTCCACGCCTTCGCCATGCTGGCCGAGCGGCAGCGGCGCATGAGAGAGGCGGAAGAGAGCGGGCGGCGCCAGGTGGAGCAAAGGCGCCTGCGGGAGGAGGATCAGATATTTAAAGAGGCAAGTGGCGTCAGCTGGGCGGAATGGAAGCTGTCTGGACAGAAGCCCAGCAAACCAAAGAAAACCCATGACGTGAAACGGCATATGTTTTTGTTTTTTCATTTTATTCAACAAGTATATATTGACTTCCTGTATTTATATATTCCTATATATACACCAGGCACTGTACAAAGACACAGTGGAATACACCGGAGAGGATAACACGTCATGGCCACTTCTCTCCTGGAGCTTCAGTAATACATACCATGCAAATAATTATGGAATTAGAAGATGTTCTGAGTTCCACGAAGAAAACAAATAGAGCACAGTTAGGGACAGTGACATTTTAAACAGGATCCTCTGCTTGCTGTGCAAAGAGCAGGTAGGAAGGAGGCAGTGTGGAGACCAGGAAGTGAGTGTTGAAGTAGCGTTAGAGAAACTAAAAAGCAACAGAGAAATAGAGAAAGGAAGTATAACTTCCAAGTTCAGGCTTAACTGGGAAATGATGGTACTATTTTCTGAGGTAGGAAAGCCCACCTCACCCCTGCCCACCTTAAGGGCAGGGATAGAATCAGGGGTTCAGTTACTTTTGAGGAATCTAAGTGGAGGTGTTATTTTGATAGATTGATATACAAGATGATATACAAGAGAGGTTTTTGCTGAATAAATTTGGGAGTTAGTGTAACAGGTTGGTAAAGTAAAAATTCAGACCAAGATACAATGGATATGAAATTCCAAAGTGACTGAGAGGCAAATTCAGAGGAATTTCTGGGAACCAGTATAGATCTCAAAGTACTCTCTCACCCTCAACAAAAATATGAAAGGTCGAGTGTTGAAATTGGAGGGGATTTCTGAGGAGGAGTTCTTTAAAGGGAGCAGTGCTGTGAATAATAACCCTCCCCCAAGAGGCAGGCTGAGGGGACTTCCCCTTTGCTGTAGTCAAGAGAGAGGGGTCCCAGTGGGACACCTTGGAGAGCTTAATATGTATTCTTTCAGTTAGGGTGCCTAACCTCCTGGGAAATGGGGAGGAGGAGGGTGGGCTGGCTGGTGCTTTGGAGGTGAGCACAGTAGAGCCTACATGGGTGGCCAGGACTCCCAGAATATGTCAAGTCAAAGGTTGTATCAGAGCTTCCCCTGGACCAGATGTGGGCCATGTGGGAAAGAAAGAGCCAACCCAGTCCTGTCCAAGCAAGCTGTGGATAGTTTTGTGCATCTCTGGTAAAAATAAAAAAGGCTGTATCAATTTGGGGTCTTCTTATTTAGTCAGAGATCTTAATAATTTCCTGATTTCTATGAAATTAGGATTGATTCATGTATAGTACCCAATGTATATATTTTTTTAATCAAAAGACATTTTGATTAAAATTGAAGATATCCCACCCTCCTTCCTAAGAGTTTAAGAAGTTGGGGTAATATATTGTCAAGTTGGGGTTTGTAACTTGAGTGGCAGATAATCTACAATGTGTAACCGCCCATAAAAATTTGTATTCTAGGTTTATACCATCTTAACACATTGCTCCAAAGAGTCATTGAGATTTAGTTGGCTTAGGAAATATTACCCAACTGGAATTTCCCATCTCCCACCAACTATCACTAAGGAAAACACCCAGCTGGGGATGAGAACAGAGGCAAAGGGAACAGCAGAACCACTGTTCTCAAACACATAAAAAGGAAGAAACTGGTAGAAAGCTTTGTAGACAGGTCTCTTCTACATGGGAATGATGCCAGAAGATGTTAGCTGTGTCTAGGAAAGATGAGAAAATGTTCAGGTGACCCAGTCTGATTTAGAGACCATTTATGTAAAGAATGTATCCAGTACTCATGAGCCCACAGATTCAAATAACCCACACTGTTTTAATTCTCAATTTCCCTCCCAAATTAAAATTCAATCATTGTTGTTCTTCCTCCTTCCCAAAACCCCCTTTATATAGACTCTCTTGAAGATGAGTAGGCCTCCAAATAAATACACCAAAACTCAGAAATGTATATCAGAAAAAATAGCAGGTAGTTATTGAGAAGCACAAATACAGGAAGTCATAGACTCATATTTAAATACAATACACACTCATATACTTTAGCAGGCCTATTGTGCTGCTCTGGAGCCACTAAAGTCCATATTCTTTTAATCCATCCCTATGGGGAAAGACTGACTGTTGGTGAGACCTTTTGGTTCAATTGAGATGTGACTCATCTCATTCAGTGTAGGACTTAATCCCTTTATTGGGGTCTTTATGAGGGAAAGAGAGAGAAAATGCCCAGAGGCATTTGGAAGAGAACCATTGAAACCACAACCTAGGAGAGAAGGATCAGCAGACACCATTGTCATATACCTTCCCATATGACAGAGGAACCCCAGATGCCAGCAGCCTTTCCTCAGAGATGGTATCTTCCCCTTGATGCTTAATTTGGACATTTACATGGCCTTAGAAATGTAAATTTGTAACCTAAAAAAATCCCCATTGAAAAAGCCAACCTATTTCTGTATATTGCACTCTGGCAGCTTTAGTAACCAAAGCACACACACACAAAGACATAGTCACAAATATAATCCAGTATGCACAATGTTAGCAAATACATGGAGGAACACAAACATACATATAGCCACCTACATATTTCCTTATTCACTCCTGTGTAACATATAAGCAAAAACATATCCAGAAACTTACCCATTTATAAAGTTACACATAAACACACCACTACGTATACTGATGCAGGTGGACTGTATTAGTTTGAAAGCTGCTGGAATGCAGTATACCAGATGTGGAACAGCTTTTTAAAATGAAAATTTATAAAATTGCAAGTTTACAGTTCTAAGGCCATGAAAATGTCCAAATTAAGGCAAGCCTATAAAAATGTCCTAAGGCATCCAGGGAAAAATGCCTTGGCTCAAAAAGATCAATGACATTCACGGTTTCACTCTCAGCTGGAAAGGTACATGACAATGTCTGCTAGCTTTCTCTCCAGGCTTCTTCAGTGGCTTCCTTGGGGGTGTTTTCTTTATGCATTTCCAAAAGTCTCTGGCTTTGTGGGCTCTGTTGGTTCTGAAGCTTTTTCCAAAATGGTTCCCTCTTAAAGGGCTCCAGTAAGCAACCCCACCTTGAATGGGTGGAGACACATCTCCATGGGAACCATCTAATCAAAAATTACTACCCACAATTAGATGGGTCACATCTCCATGGAAATAATAAAATGATTCCACCCAGCAATATTGAATAAGGATTAAAGAACTTGGCTTTCCTGGGGTACACAACAATTCAAACTGGCACATGAACTAAATGAAACTTCCTCCTTGGAAATATTAGAAAACTTGGCTATCTAATTGTTCCATATAGATGCAGTTTGCTTCTTAAGTAAGATTGCAGGCTCTGTGAGAACAGGCATTTTATATATTCCTTTAGTGCCTTGCACAGTAGCAGCACAGATCCCAGTACATGCTATACATTCAGCAAATGCTGAATGTATTTGCTTGGTTGGTTTGTTAACATTGGTTTTTGGGACTTTCCCAGAGGGAAGTCATAGGGATTCAAGGGTATAGACAAGGTGTTAGACATTGCTACTCAACAAGTTTCACTTATTCCAAATTCTGCCACAGTACCAGTCAAGAAACAGGTATTGAGTTGCTACTAAGTTCCAGGCATATTCACAAATACAGTATAATATTCAATATTCTATAATATTGGGGGTAGAAAGGGCTCTACCCCCAAGGAGCTCATGTTTGTTGCGACAGATCCATATACAACTAAGTATGCTGTGCTTGATGCTTATGATACTTAGTATGTATTTACCTGTAAAACAGGTAAAAGTTTATGGTTTCATACAAAAGGAGCAAAACTATAAAGAAAAGCAAAGGCGCATTTACTGTGAAAGTCATAAGAATAGAAAGGGGCTGTGGTCAGGAAGAATCTTCTGGAACACTAGAAATGGCCATGTGGGTGCTAGCCTTACACTAGTACATTACGTTGCATTTATGTGCTCAGCATACTTCTCTATGTGTATTCCATCTCATAATTTCAAGAGCACTTTAAAAAGAAGCACTCCAGGGCAGATATGGTAGTTCAATGAATTCATCAGAGCCCCAGGATCCTGTTAGCTTTCTGCTTTTCCATCCCTAAGGCACAGCCCTTGTGACAATTTAAGATGACTTCTGGTTTTCCAGCCATTATATCCCCATTCTTTGAGGAAAAGAGAAAAAAGAAACTAAGTCTCGCCCTTGAGAATCCTTTCTATGAGCTGCACATACCTGTTTTGCATATGTCTCCTTGGCCAGAATTCAGTCATAGGGCCATCCCTAGCTATGGGTGTTAGGAAAGTAGTCTTTATTCTAGGCATCTGCTTGCCCTGCTAAAACCCAGGAGTGCCATAACTTAAGAGTAAAAGGAGAAAGGATACTGGGAGATACCTTGTAGTCTATTCCACAGTTTGATCAAATTACCCTATTGGTAAGAACAGAGCTAGAATCCAAACCAGAGCTATTAGCTTTGAAGCCCGTGATCTTCCTCCAGTGCTGTATTGTCCACCCTTGACTAAGGTCCATAATTCTAACACAGGCTAAGTGTGTGGCAGCTGCCCAGAATGGGTAGCTAGGTGGATTAGAAAGAGACTGACTGTATGGTAAAGAAAAGAAATGATGTGAAGAGACTATTGATAAAATACACGTACTAAGAAAAGTCAACCAACGTGTACTTGTCCTTGGTTTGTTTACAATGGCATTCCTGTTTTCAGTGAGTGGGAATGTTTTTACTTTGTGCAGGTGATTAAAGTTCATCAAAGTACCGTAACCTCCTATCTAGAAGACATAATATTGAATACGGAAGAAAATACTGCAGAAGAACAAGCCAGGGCAGAAATTGAGAAGATGGCTGAGGAAATCAATGACATTGCTTATGAAATAGAAAACCGGTACGTATCAAGAGAACAGGTTGCAGAATGGGTAACCCATTTACTTTCACTCATTTGTATTTTGAGGTTGAGCTTAAGATATCACCACCAAGGAAGGTATATGACCCATTCTTCAGTGTCCAATATTTTATTAGCATATTAACATATAGTATAACATCTAGGAACATTGAGAATTGAATTCTCAATTATCCTCTGCAATCTGGATACTTTCATATTACTTACTTACAGAATATTCCAAAGCATGAAAACAATGTGAATAGGTGTGTGAAACACAGCAGAGCCACTGCAAGAGGTTTTTGGCTTCCATGCATGAGCTGTATGTCTAGTATTCCCTTCATGGCAGGCACGGTAAGTGAAGAACAGGATAAAAATCGAATTTTCCATAGAGTTAACTGAGCTTACCTGCAATGTGATATTTCTGATCACTTAATCAGGAAAAGGAGATAGTAGAATTTGAGCAGTGGAATTCCTTACATAAGCAGGGCAGATTAAGTATAAATAAGCATTTCAAGTAAGGCAACAAAGATTTCTAAATAAATAGTTCCATTTATTTTTTTATTTTTAGTCGAACTGAGCTTCAGTCAGAGGAGATTGTTGCCGAGTTGGTTTATAGTTTCCTGATTCCAGAAGTGCAAAAGGACTTTGTCAAAGAAAAAGGTAAGCCAAAGCAAATGCTTCATTTCAGGATTTTCTTTATAGGTACAAATTATTTTCAATATCCCAGAGATTTAGAACTGAGCAGAGTTATGGGGAAATTTCTGAAGGACAATTACTGAGTTTTCTTATTTCAGAGCTTGTCAAGTTCTCTTCATGCTGTCTGATTCCAGAATATAATCTAGTATAAATGGAATGCAGTTTAAATAGCTTGACAGAGTGTCAAAATCCAAGCTTTCTTTAAAGGAAGCTCATTTCTCCAGTTTGCTGAATGGGTGTATTTTATTTTATCTTATTTTTTCTTTATTTTAACATAAAACGCATGTTGAAAATATGCAGGATTTTCAGACAATAGCAGCCTTTTGGAAACAAGACTGTATTGGTCAGGGTTCTCTAGAGAAATAGTGCCAACAGACATCTCTCTAAATGAGATTTTTATAGGAATTGTTTCATGTGACCATGGGGTTAGGCAAGTCCAAATTCCATAGGCAGGCTACAAACTGGGAACTCCAATAAATGTTTTAGATGAATTCCCCAGGAGAAGCTGGTTGGCTGAAGTAGAGCTGGAAATTCTCTCTTCTGACTGCTGAGATCATCACTTCTCCTTTTAAAGCTTTCCACTAATTGGATGAGACGTCTCTCATTGCTGAAGGCAATCTCCTCAGTTGATTGTAGATGTAATCAACCCTAGATGCATATTACATCCATGAAGTGTCCACACAGTAAGACACAGGCCAATGCTTGCTTGCCCAAACAACTAGACACCAAAGCCTGGCCACGTTGACACATGAACTTAACCATCACAAGGCACACAAGTGCCTTGGGTGTTAACAAGCAGGGATACCTACACAGACTAAATACACTTTGCTACTCTGCTTGTGCCACAAATATCTTCTGCTTCTGTAGGGACTGTATCTAATTAATATATATTCTAATTTATTGTTGTAAAGAGAGTTATATTGTTTAAAGATTGAAGTGTTTAGTCAGTAGAGAAGGAGAGAAAAAAATATTTCAAAAAAAAAAGTATTCTTCTAGAACAGGCTACTGGTGGCAGATCTGATCCCAGAGAGCCTGGTACAACCAGGAAAAGACCAATATATAAGTGGAATAACAGCTTGAAGTTCCCAGAGTTATGCAGGAGGATTCTGGACAGGTTTAAGCAAA
Source organism: Tamandua tetradactyla (assembly GCF_023851605.1). Taxonomy (NCBI): domain Eukaryota; kingdom Metazoa; phylum Chordata; class Mammalia; order Pilosa; family Myrmecophagidae; genus Tamandua; species Tamandua tetradactyla. Next base: position 26,219,782 of record NC_135336.1, on the reverse strand, counting down.
AAAGTGTGCACTATTTCAGATTGCTTCTCCAAGGATAAAGGAATGTGGAATTCCAATGCATTTGGAGAAGAAAAGAAATATTGTATTTTCTTAATACCTGGTTGTTCTATAATTTTTTAACCAGTGCACTCTAGTATAAGCATTTGATTTGTTTCCAGTAGTTTTTCTTTGACAGTGCTGCAGTCAATGTCTTTTATTGACTGTTTTATTTAACATCATCTCCTAGCCATGTTTCTGAGAATAAATTTCTAGCAGAACAAGTGATAGGACAAAGGGCATATGCATTTTACATTTTGATGGGAACTACTAAATTGCCCCATCAAAATATTCTTCATTCTTGCACCAACAAACGTATGCTACTGCCAACAGAAATAAACACTCAGATCAAATAATAAATATTTCTGTGGTCAACTTATATTAGAAAAAGGGATCTTAAGGTTTTTAGAGTCTTAAAGAAATATGAAATTCCTTTCTACTTCTAAGTCCCAAATGAGATCAGTCAAACTGCTTCAGATAATTTTCATGTGGGGATTAATATTTACTAGTTTATGATTTAAAGTTGTTAATGGCTAGGGAGGCTGATCCCCTCCCCTAACTTCTCCTGGGCCTGAAGGGAAAGAGTTAGAGGAAGAATCTGTTGTGATTTGTCTGCATGCAAATTGGGTTAGTCCTTGGTCTCTTCCCTTTAAGATTTATGCCAAATCAAGAAAGCCATTGGACAGGGATCCCGCTCTTGGACCTTTTGTTTCTCTTTTCAAATAAGAGAACCAGGTACACTCTTTACCCCAAATTATGATAATATTATATAAAGCCCTTTTTGAGATCTCATTTTTAAAAATAGTGAATGGATTATAAAGACTGTGCAAGAGACATTTTATGGATATAAAATAACAGTAATTACCTAATTTTAAATGCCTACTAAGTTCCAGGCAGTACACTAAGCATTTTTAAACATACATTATCTCTGTGTGTTACAACAGTTGTAGGTGTATTCTCATTTTACAGTTAAGGAAATCAGTGCTTAGAGGCGTTATAAGACTTGCCCCAAAACCACACGGAGAGTAGAAGGTTCTGAACCATGATGTCTGTGGCTTCAAAGGCCCTCTCAGTTAGTTAGACTCAGTTGTCAACTTGGCCAGGTGAGCATACCTAATCTTGTTGCTGCGGACATAAGCCAACGGTACATGAACCTCATCTGTTGCCAATTAGATCTGCAGTCAGCTAGGAGGCGTGTCTGCTTCAATGAGTGACGTTTGACTTAATTGGCTGGTGCTTAAATGAGAGAACGCAATGTAGCACAGCCTAAGCAGCTCGGCATTCCTCATCTCAGCACTAGCAGCTTAGCCCAGGCCTTTGGAGATGCAGAAAGAAGTCACCCCGGGGAAAGTTGTTGGAACCCAGGGGCCTGGAGAGAAGACCAGCAGAGACCATCTTGTGCCTTCCACGTAAGAAAGAACCTCAGTGGAAAGTTAGCTGCCTTTCCTCTGAAGAATCAACAAAATAAATCCCCTTTTATTAAAAGCCAATCCGTCTCTGATGTGTTGCATTCTGGCAGCTAGCAAACTAGAACAGTGTACCCCTGTGAAGCGTAATGAGCTGCTGTGTGAACTACCCTGTGGATACTAGCTGATACCGAATCACAGAATCCACAGTACTTCTTACTGCCCTTTACTTGTTATATGACTTTGGGTAAATCACCTAATCTCTCCATGATTCAGTTTCCTCTTCTGAAATGAAGGTATTCGTAGTACTCTCTTTTAGGGTTGTAGAGAGGATTAAATGAATAATCCTGTGTCAATTACTTAAAACAGTGCCCAGAACAAAGTAAGTGCTCAACAAATGCTACGTGCTAACGTCCTCATCTTCATTATTATTACTCCTTTCCAAAGGCTTAGATATTTAGTATTGTTGTAGTTTGGAGTTTTGGTAATATATATTCTTAGAATATGGAGCTAGGATCACTCTCTAAAACCCTGTGCTCAGAAACTCATTATCTATCAATAAGTGCCTTCCACACTAGGGATTAAAGCTCAAAAAAAGAGATTATATTCGAAGTCTCTACCTTTAAGTCACTTACAATCTAAGTAAAAATAAAATGTGTCTCACGAGAAGTAGTTCAGTGCTGAAGAGGCTGAAACAAACTTGAGATGATAAATATGGGCTGACATATTCAGAGGAAACTTCCTAGAGATGCTGGGATTTAAACAGAGTTTTGCAAAAAGGGTAGGTGTAGGAGGGTAGGCATTCCAGGTAAGGTGGACAGCTGAGGAGTGGGGATGGTAGCGAGTCTTGTGGGGAGGAGAATGACCTGACTGAAGCAGAAAGTGTGAGTAGGGGGAGCAGCAAAAAATCAGGTCTGGGCTTGGTTTATCTTTAAAAGGTGTCCTTCCAAGACAGAGCAGACAATCTTTATTTAACCCCACCAGTCGAAGAATATATATGTGGTTTGCAAAATTACCGTTTTTATTACTGTGCTCTCCAAAGCCTTGGGAATGGTTTCATTCAGATTTTCAGAGTAAAAATGTTCCTGTCACTTTGGCACAGTGAGGAACGCACAGCGGAAGCATATTCTTGCAGCCCATCAGATCATCCATGGATACACTGAAGCTATGGCCATAAAGAATTTTGCTAAGCAACAGCAAGCTGATGTCACAGATACAGATGAATTACATGAAGAAGTAACTCAAAATGAAGAAGACCACTAAGGTGAGTTTGAGTTTTCATCTGGGAATGGAGAGAGGAGGCAAAACAGCATCATTCAACTTTGTGCTTTACTCTAACAATCGCAATGTGAAAAAATTATCTTTTGCTAAGGAAAATAAAGCATTCCCACATAAACTGGCACATTTCATCTAGATTCTAGAATCTACTATTGAAGTTATTAGAGAATAGAGTTGATTGCTGCAACTGAATTCCAGTAATCCAGAAAACAGGACCTCTAGAGGATTTTTTTATGGGGCTGTACTCCATCACAAATAAAGTTACAGAACGTGTCAGAATTATGAAAAGCTTGTTCTTGTGGAGGCAAGCAAGGTACGCCCGCGTGCATTGTGTGAGCACAGAATGAGGTACAGAGCCTGCTGTTCCTTCCCAAATACCTACTGTAATGCTCAGTAGGCTCAACTAAACATTGATACTCTCAGGACTAACATTGGCCACATTTGGAATCGACAGGAACCACAGCTTGCCAGCAGGGCAGCCTCAAAGCATTTCTCTTCCTGTAAGAGCTCTGTCAGGGTCCACACAGAAGAGCACCTCACTATTTTCTTTAGCCTCCAGGTATAAAGCTCAGGTGCTAGGAGAAGAGATTCACTTTGGTTGGATGCATGAGCTACCCTGCTTAGACGCCGCATACCTCAGGAGCTAGTATCTCTTGTAATAATGACTCCGTAGGCCTGTTTCCAGGCTCCCCACAGTGCTCATTACAAACTCAGCAAACTCAGGGAAGCGCAGAGCTATGGCTTTATGTTAGGTATTAATAGTTCATTTATAATTCCTCCTCCCACTCCAGATGTAATTTACCAATTGAAAGGCATTTTTACCTTAAATAATTTGCTTAATAAGATAGTTGGCATATAACGCTTTATCACGTTCCTAGGAAAACAGAGCTGAACAGTCCATTGAAAGTAAAAATCTCATGCAGAGGGGGAGAGCCAACCCCTTGCTTAAATCCTCTCCCTTAAACCTTCCATGGGGGAGGCACATCTTCAACCACCTGAGGCCTGAGGATGTTCAAACTATCAAGGTTAGGAGAAAGCACCAAGGCTTATGGAGAAATTTTATACTGTTATTCAGAGGGTTTGGGTATTGCTATTTTAAAACTTCAACTTCTGTGTGAGACTAAAGGGAGAGATATTTATTAGGTACAAAATTTATATTTTGGGTAGTACATTATCTAATTTAACTTGTATGGTCAGTTTAGTTGGACACCATAAGTACATGGAATCTTGAACAGGTTGTAAGATTTTGTTGGTTTGTCCAGGTTAGTGCAATGCCCCAATAAATCCCAAGAGTAATTTGGGCAGTAAATAAAGAAGTATTTCCAAAGTCCCCTTGGGGGACTTGGGAGAAAGGAGGAAACATTCAATTTCCCCATTTGGAGTATTTCTGATATTCTTGCAAGCCATGGGGACAGCCCTCAATCTTGGGGTTTGCCCCTATGAAATTTATTTCTGCAAAGGATAGGCTAAGGCTACTTAAAATTAGGCCCAAAAGTCATCCCCAGAGAACCTCTTTTGTTGCTTAGATGTGGCCTCTTTCTCAAAGCCAACTTGGCAGATGAACTCACTGCCCACCCTCCTACATGGAGTATGACTCCCAGGGGTGTAAATCTCCCTGGCAACATGGGACAGAAATCCCAGGATGAACTGAGACCCAGCATCAAGAGATTGAGAAAGCCTTGACCAAAGGGGCGAAGACAGAAATGAGACAAAGTAAAGTTTCAGTGGCTGAGAGATTTCAAACAGAATCAAGAGATTATCCTGGAGGTAATTTTTATGCATTAAATAGATACCCCTTTTTATTTTATGGTATATTTGAATGGCTGGAGGGAAGTACCTGAAACTGTTGAGCTGTGTTCTATTAGCCTTGATTCTTGAAAATGATTGTATAATGATATAATGTTTACAGTGTGACTGTGTGATTGTGAAAACCTTGTGTCTGGGGTGCACAGGTGGTTCAGTGGTAGAATGCCCGCCTTCCATGCGGGAGACCTGGATTCGATTCTTGGACCACGCACCTAAAAAAAAAAAAAAGAAAGAAAAACCCTTTTATCTGATGTTCCTTTCATCCAGGGTATGGACAGATGAGTAAAAAAAATGGATAAATAAATAAATAATAGGGGGGTCAAAGGGTAAAATAAATTGGGTAGATGGAAATATTAGTGGTTGATGAGAGGAGGGGTAAGGTGTATGTTATGTATGAGTTTTTTGTTTTTTCTTTTTATTTCTTTTTCTGGAGTGATGCAAATGTTCTAAAAAATGATCACGGTGATGAATACACAACTGATGATAGTATGAGCCACTGATTGTACACCATGGATGGAATGTATGTGTGTGAAAATTTCTCAATAAAAATTTTTAATGAAAAAAAGATTTGCATATTAGCCAACTCTACTGCTAGCACAGTGTATAATCTTGTACAGGTAACTTCCTTTCACTTGAGCTTTGCTTGTGCACATATGCCCAAGAGACCCTCTGTAGGGGACTCTATCTGTGTTTGAGACTTTAAGTCCCAGTCAAAGGGGATCATGAAAGGGAAGGATAGATGAAGGGGAAGTTAAGAAAGAGAGCAGAGACTAAACTGATTTCACCTATAAATTACAGCAGAAAAATCTTTTGCATTTAATTAATAATGAAATAGCCTCTAGAAATCATTAAAAACATAAACTATGTTTAGTACCTGTATTTGCATGTACATATACCACCTAAACAATATAACTTCAGGCAAAGCATATTGTGTACCTTACTGTGATAAAAATCACCTTTAGTATTGGTGTACTCATTTTTCTTACGTACACATTTAATGAGTTTAATAGTTTACAGTTTGAATCAAAAACATCTATGTTTATTTTTGAGTATAATGCCTGTTCCATAACATCCATAGTTACCTGTGAAATACAGAGGAGTGTTAAAATGAACTTAATTTTTATGTTTAGTGAAAATAAAATACACTTCATTAAAACCTATGTAAAGCATATATGGCTGTTAAAAAGTCTAGTTGCTCTACTCTTCCCAAAAATACTCTAGTTGCCAGGTTAATTACAACACTCAGCAATGATCAACCACTAAAATAAGAAAGTATTTTTTGTTAATACATTATTAAATGGTTAGAGTATGATGCTCAGTTGGTTCCAAAATATATATTCCTCCCTCTTCCTTCACACAGAAGGGAGGAGAGAAAAAAAGATGTGAGAGTATTTAATAATTGTAGGGAAAAGGGTCCAAAATAATTTTGGACCATTGATTCAAAAAATAATTTTATATCAGCTCGAAGGCAATAGAGGGAGCTAATAAAATGGTGAAGGGTCTCTGGGCCAAAATCTAGGAGAAGACAGAAGTTAAGAGAATTGAGCCTGGCACTTGGAGCCATTTTGTCCCTGGGAGAATATGTTAGTTCTGAAAAATGTGGCTGAAAGTCTGAGCAATGCTTTTAAAAGCTTTGCAAGACTGGGGAACAAAGTTGAGGCCCTACTAAGCCTTCTCCATTTGGTTTGGAACTACAAAAGGCTATGTTTCAGTAAACTATCTCTGACAAAGACTAACGCTTGGCTTCTAATTTTCTGGATGTCCAAATAAATCTCAATCTCCTAAATAAAATAGGAGATCCTTGATTCCTATTTTCCTAAGGAGCTGTCAGAAACAAAATTTAAATTTTATTTTCACTAACAATTTTTCATATACAATTCCCCAAACACAAAGAGTTCCAGGCACATAAGGAAACATAACTTGGACAAGCAGCAGCAGAAACAACATATGACAGAAACACTTACGAAGAACACATTTTGGGTGCATGGGTGGTTCAGTGGTAGAATGCTCACCTTCCATGCAGGAGACCCAGATTCAATCCCTGGACCATGCACCTCCCCCCAAAAAATGAAGAACACGTTTTAAAATAACTAAGCTTACTATGTTCACTGAGATGAAAGTCAGTATTGAAATTTTCATGAGGACTATGAACAAAAAAATATATGGCAGATTTGAAGAAAAATACAATAGGAAGGTAGGAAGATGGCAGAGTAGAACACTCCAGGAATCAGTCCCTCCATGAGGACAACTGTTAAACATTCAGGAAATGTCTGAATCAACTATTTAGAAACTTCATAATCCAGTAGAACTCTGTACAGCATCCAGGTAAGAACAGGTAAATACTATTAAATTGCTCTCTCCACCTTGCAGTTACCAGTCCCCACCCCTCCACTCTCACAGCAGACCACATTGGGGTCTGGCCAGTAGTATAGCTTGCTGGTGCCAGAATGGGACATAAAAACCCGTTACCCCAAGATCCGGAGTAGCATGGACCGATCTCTGATCAGCTTTTGATTAGTGACTTCAGATCACTGGGGGCCCATCTCTGAGGGTGGTCATTGTTTCAACCCACCCTGGACAAGGGTAGCAGAAGAAATTTAACGATGATATGCTTCCTCAGAGCTGCAGAGGGCATTTGAAGGGCTATATTTTCTGGGTAGATCAAGAAAACACAGCTTTAGGAATCCATGGACGAAGCACCTGACATGCTTCCTGGCCCCTCTGTCATCCCCTCTCCAGGGAAGTTTGGAGGTAGCTGGTCCTTCCTTTATAGGTCCCTGCCCTTGTCTTTATTCCAACTGGGAAAGATTGACTTGGGAAACTCTCCCTCTCTGTCTACCTAGAATTTGCCTCCCATGCAAAAGCAGCTTGAGACAATGAAAGCAGTTTAAAACAGACTGTGCAACAGGACTAGATACAAAAACTCAAAAATGGACAGCACAATAATACCTAATTGTAAGTAATCATGTTAAAACACTGAATGAAGCTGCATCTGAGCTATAGGTTTTTTTTTGTCTGTCTGTTTGTTTGTCTTTTTTTTTTGTACTATTATTATTATTTTTATTTTTTTCTCTATATTAACATTCTATATCTTTTTCTGTTGTTTTGCTAGTTCTTATTCTAAATCGATGCAAATGTACTAAGAAATGATGATCATGCATCTATGTGATGATATTAAGAATTACTGATTGCATATGTAGAATGGAATGATTTCTAAATGTTGGGTTAATTTCTTTTTTTTTCTTTAATTAATAAAAATAAATAAAAAAAAAAAAAGACAGATATACCAACTGTTGGCCAGGGTGTGGAGGAATTTGGATCCTCATTACACTGCTGGGGGTACATAGAATGGTGCAGCTGCTTTGGAAAACAGTCTGGCATGCTCCCGAAAAGGGTAAACACAGTTACCATATGACCCAACAGTTGCACTTCTAGGTATCTACTGAAAAGAATTGAAAATGTTTGTCTGCACAAAAACTTGTACATGAATGTTCATAATAGACATTCATAATAGCCAAAAAGTAGAAACAATCCAAATGGACATCAACTGATGAATGGAGAAAACAACAAAATATGATATGTCTGTACAGCAGAATATTATTCAGCAGTAAAAAGGAATGAAGTACTGATACATGTGACAGCATGGGTGAACTTCGAAAACTCTATGCTAAGTGAAAGACCAGTCACAAAAGACCACATCTTCTATGACACCATTTACCCAAAATATCCCGAATAAGCAAATCTATAGAGACAGAAAGTGAGTTAGTAGTTGCTAGGATGGGGAAGAAATGGAATTGGGGAGAAATGGAGGGAGGTAATGGGGGGACCAATGGGTATGGGTTTCTTTCTTGGTCTGATGAAGATGCTCTGGAATTAAACAGTGGTGGTGGCTGCACAGCTCTGTGGTTATGCTAAAAAACCATTGAATTGTATGCTTAAAAAGTGGTGCACCAGAAAAAAGTCCCAAATATTTGTCCCACATTTTCCTTCGGACAGGCCTGAAAAATGAAAAGACACAAATCAAATGATAATGACTCAACCGCTGCTACTTTCTAGTGCAGTCCATCAGAAGAGTGAAAATCGGTGTCCCTCTGTTTCTTGTGACCATCCTGTTGGCATAACCAATCAAAGGGAAGGGTATGTCCCATAAACCCGCTTTGTCATAGGGTAATGCTGATGACCGGGCCACTGTCCTAGAAGACAACAGTCCCAGCTTGGGAGGCAGCCGTCCTTGGCAACAGTGTCACTGGACATCTCGTAGGACTAATGTCATTTTCATAGGCTGAAACCAGACAGGATTGTTCGGGAGGCAGGCCTGAGACATTTTCCCTCTGGCATGGATCCAGCTGAAAAGATTTGATTTCTGTGCTTGCAGAACAAGTTCTGGATTTGCGCACGCACACACACACAAATTTGTACCACTTATTTCTTAAATGTGCTTTTTTGAGTATTTTCTGTTCGTTTGTTTGTTTTGTTTATTTACCAAGGACCTAGTAGTAATTCCACTTTGGGAAATCCATCCTAAAGAAAAGCCTTAAAATCAGAAAAAGCCATGTGCATAAAGACATTTCTCACAGCATTCTTGCATTAGGGAAAAAGTGCCTAGCAATTGGAGAGTGGTGAAATAAAACATTTCGGCATCATAAAGCCATTAAAGTAATGATGGTCAAGCTATGTACAGTGTGATGACATGTATGGAAACCTTCATACATAAAAATAGTAGCTACCTTAGGATACTGGGGATGGCATGTGGTATTTTTTCATTTCTTTCCCCCCATTTTTCTGTACTGTGCACTTATTACTTTTAGTATAAAATAATAAAATTATTTTTAAATTAAAAAAAAACACACAACTAAGGCAGGTATCCTGGGGAAAAGGTTTGAAAAAATGATTTTCAAAATGCTCAAGCAGATGACGGAAAATGCAGAGAAAGAACTAAAGGATGTCAGGAAAACAATGAATGAGCAATATGAGAATCTAAATAACCAGAAATTTTTAAAAGAAATCAGACAGAATTACTGAGTTGAAGATCACAAAAACTGAAAAGAATAATTTCCAGGAGGATTTCAACAGATAGCAGAAGAAAGAATCAACAAGCAATCTCAAAGACAAGACCATTAAAATGTGTCAGGCTGAGGAACAGAAAGAAAAAGGAATTATAAAAAGCATAAATAAGAGAATTCTGGGACACCATTAAGCGTGATCTATGCCTTATGGAGAAGGAGAAGAAAGAGAGAAAGGGAGGAACAGAAGGAATATTCAAAGAAATAATGACAAAAAACTTCCCAAACTTATTTTGGTTTGCTAAATCTAATGGGATGTAATTAATATAACCAAAAAATGGACTGGCTTTTAACAATAGGAATTTATTAGCTTACAAGTTTACAATTCTGAGGCCATAAAAAATGTCCAAATTAAGCATCAACAGGACGGTACCTTCTCTGAAGACCACTTACCACAAGCTTGAGCTCCTCCCTCAGATGCAGGGCACATGGCGACATCTGCTGGTCCTTCTCTACTGGGTTTCGTTGATTCAGCTTCTGGCTTCAGTGGCTTCCTCACTGCTTCTCTGGGATTTTTTTCTATAAACTTCTCTGGGCTTTTTCCCCTCTCAAAAAGGACTCCAGTAAGACGATTAAGACTACTCTGGGGCAGACCTCAACTGAAATAACCTAATCAAAAGGTCCCACCTGCAAAAATGGATTAAAAGAACATAATACATACATCCTCCAAACTACCACACTTAGCAAAAGAGGTTAATTTGCACATCCAAAAGCCCAGAGAACACCAAACTGGATTAACTTGAAGAAAAATACACCCCATCACATATTGATCAAACTGTCTGATACAATGAACAAACAGAGAGTTCTGAAAACTGCAAGAGAAAAGCAATATGTTACATACAAGGGAGTACCAAATGGGTTAAGTGCCAATTTCTCATCAGAAACCAGGGAGATAGAAGGCAGTGGGTTAAAATTCTTAAAGTGCTGAAAGAAAACAATTGCCAACAAGAATCTTATGTTCAGTGAGACTTTCTTTCAAAATTGAGAGATTAAGACATTCCTAGATAACAAAAAGCTGAGAGAATTCATCACTCTAGACCTCCCCTACAAGAAATATTACAGGGAGCTCTTCAGACTAAGAGGAAGGAAGTAACAAACACTGTAGCAGAGATAAAAAATATAGAAAAAATAAGAAACAATACAGGGGAATCAGGAGGCAAGACGGTGGCTCAGTGAGGTGTGGAATTAATTTGTCCTCCAGAGCGGCTACTAAATAGCTAGGAATAGTTCAGAAAACTGCTGGGGCCACATGAATGACCAGACACACAGCATATACCAGTCTGGATGAGCTGGACCCACACAGAACTGTACATCCCCCAAGCCGCGGAAGCAGTGATATGATATATTTAAGATTCTAAAAGAGAAAAACTGCCAATCAAGAACTCTTGGTTGAAGGACAGCAAAACCGTCCTTCAAAAATGAGGGGGAAATTAAAACGTTTTCAGACAAAAAATCATTGAGAGAATTTATGACCAAGAGACCGTCTCTGTAAGAAATATTAAAAGGAGCACTAGAGACAGATAGGAAAAGACAGAACAGAGAGATGTAGAAAAGAGTGTAGAAATGAAGATTATCAGTAAAGGAAAAAAAGCGAAAAAAATTAGATATGACATATAAAATCCAAAGGTCAAAATAATAACACTAAATGTTGATGGATTAAACTCCCCAATCAAAAGACCTAGCCTGGCAGAATGGATCAAAAGACAGGATCCATCTATATGCAGTCTACAGGAGACTCATTTTAGACTCAAGGATAAAAATAGGTAGAAAGTTGAAAGGTTGGGAAAAGATATTTCATGCAAACAACAATCAGAAAAGAACAGGAGCGGCTATACTAATATCTGACATTTTAGACTTCAAATGTAAAGCAATCAAAAGAGACAAAGAATGGCACTATGTTTTAAAAGGAACAACTCAACAAGAAAACAACAATCATAAATATTTATGCACTAAGCCAGAGTGCTCCAAAATATATAAGGTCAATACTGAAAATACTGAAGGGAGAAATAGACCCCTCTACCATAATAGTTGGAGACTTCACTTCCCCACTCTCATCAATGGATAGAACATCTAGACAGAGGATCAGAAAAGAAACAGAGAATTTGAATAATACAGTAAATGAACTAGACTTAATAAGCATTTATAGAACATTACACCCCACAACAGCAGGATGCACATTTTTCTCAGGTACTCATGGATCATTCTCAAGGATAGACCAAATGCTGGGTCACAAAGCAAGTCTCAGTAAATTTAAAAAGATTGAAATCATACAAAACGCTTTCTTGGATCATAAAGGAATGAAGTTGGAAATCAATAACAGGCAGAGTGCCAGAAAATTCACAAATATCTGGAGGCTAATCAACACATTCCTAAACAACCAGTGGGTCAAGGAAGAAATTACAAAATAAATCAGTAAATATCTCAAGGCAAATGAAAATGAAAACACAACATAACAAAATTTATGGGATGCAGCAAAGGCAGTGCTAAGAGGAAAATTTATTACCTTAGCCCATATTAAAAAGGAGAAAGAACAAAAAAATAAGGAATTAACTGTTTACTTGGAAGAACTAGAGAAAGAACAGCAAACTAACCCAAAGCAAGCAAAAGGAAAGAAATAATGATTAGAGCAGAAATAAATGAAATTGAGAAAATCAACAAAACCAGAAGTTGATTCTTTGAGAAAATCAATAAAATTGATGGACTCTTAGCAAAGTTGACAAAAAGAAAAAAAGAGAGGATGTAAATAAATAAAATCAGAAATGGAAGAGGAGACAACCACTGATCCCACAGAAATAAAGGAGGTAATGAAAGGGTACTATGAGCAACTATATGCTAATAAACTAGACAATGTTGATGAAAGACAACTTTCTAGAAAGGCATGAACAACCCATATTGACTCAAGAAGAAATAGACAACCTCTGCAAACCAATTACAAGTAAAGAGATTGAATCACTCATCAAAAAGCTCCCCAAAAAGAAACGTCCAGGACCAGATGACTTCACATGTGAATTCTGCCAAGCATTCAAGAAAGAATTAGTACCAAACCTGCTCAAACTCTTCAAAAAAAATTGAAGAGGAGGAAAGGTTACCTAACTCATTCTGTGAAGCCAGCATCACCTTCATACCAAAGCCAGACAAAGATACGACAAGAAAAGAAAATTACAGACTGATCTCTCTAATGAATATAGATGCAAACATCCTCAACAAAATTCTTGCAAATCAAATCCAGAAGCACATTAAAAGAATTATACACCATGATCAAGTGGGATTTATGCCAGGTATGCAAGGATGGTTCAACATAACAAAATCAATTAACGTAATAAACCACATCAACAAACAAAACAGAAAAACCACATGATCGTCTCAATTGATGCAGAAAAGTCATTTGGACAAAATTTAACATCCTTTCTTGATGAAAACACATCAAAGGATAAGAATAGAAGGGAACTTCCTCAACATGATAAAGGGAATATATGAAAAACCTACAGCTAACATCATCCTCAATGGGGAAAGACTGAAAGCTGTCCCCCTAAGATTAGGAACAAGGCAAGGATGTCCACTGTCACCATTGTTACTCAACATTGTGTTGGAAGTTCTAGCCAGAGCAATTAGACAAGAAAAAGAAATAAAAAGTATCCAAACTGGAAAGGAAGAAGTAAAACTCTCACTGTTTTCAGATGATATGTTACTATATGTTGAAAACCCTGAAAAATCTACTGCAAAGCTTCTAGATCTAATAAATGAGTACAGCAAAGTGGCAGGTTACAAGATCAAATACTCAAAAATCAATAGTGTTTCTATACACTAGCAATGAGCAATCTGAAGAGGAATCAAGAAAAGAAGTTACATTTACAATTGTAACCAAAAGAATAAAATATTTAGGAATAAATTTCAGAATACAAAAGACCTATACACAGAAAACTACAAGAAATTGCTAAAATAAATCACAGAAGAACTAAGTAAATGGAAGGACATTTGTCCATGGATTGGAAGTCTAAATATAGTTAAGATGTCAAGTCAACATACATTGATTTATAGATTCCATGCAATACCAATTAAAATCCAAAAAACTTACTTTTCAGAAATAGAAAAATCAATAACCAAATTTATTTGGAAGGGCAAGTTGCCCCAAATAGTTAAAAAATATCTTGAGAAAGAAAAATGAAGTATGAGGTCTCACACTACCTGACTTTAAGACATAATACAAAGCTACTGTGATCAAAACAGCATGGTACTGGCATTAGGATAGACATACTGACCAATGGAATCAAATAGAGTGTTCAGGTATAGACCTTCTCATCTATAGACAATTGATCTTTGATAAGGCAGTCAACTCAATCCACCTGGGTCAGAGCAGCCTTTTCAATAAATGGTGCTTAAAAAACTGGCTATCCATATGCAAAAGAATGAAAGAGGATCCGTATCTCACACCTTATACAAAAATTAACTCAAAATGGATCAAAAACCTAAACAAAGCTAAGACCATAAAACTTCTAGAAGAAAATGTAGGGAAATATCTTATAAATCTTGTACTAGGAGGTGATTTCCTAGATCTTACACCCAAAACATGAGCATTGAAGAAAAAAATAGATAAATGGGAACTCCTCAAAATCAAAGATTTTTTGAATAAATGAAAACTGAGAAAAGTTGTCACTAACAGATCTGCACAATATACACTTGAATCCTTCAAGCAAAAGAAAAATTGGAAGTTAAACATAAATGAAGGATAAATGTGTAGATAAATAATTGTTGACTGAATAAAACAACAGAAATAAATAGCAATATTAATCTAAACAGCACTAAACTACCCACAGGAAACTGATGTCACTAAATATCAGACAAGATATTAAGGAGAAAGCACTACTAGAGAAAAAGAGGATACTTCATAAAGATAAAAGTTTAACTCATTGGGAAGACATAGTAAATCATGATTTGAATATATCTTATAACATGATCTCTACCTGTATGAAGCAAAATTTAACAGAACTGCAAGGAAAAACAGACTAACCCACAATAATGCTGGTAAATTTTAACCAGCGTTATTATAACCAGAACTGATAGTGCAAGCAGAGAAAAAAGCAGCAAAATAATGGAAGATCTGAGATACACAATTAAGTATATTATACCCAACAACTACAGAATGCATATTGATTTCTAGCACATGCAGGATGTTTACTAAAACTGACTATACACACTGTCATGAAGTAAGTCTCAGCCATTTCAAATGATTGAAATCATACAAAGTGTGTTCTCTGATAAAAATGCAACATAGCTATAAATCAATAGTAAGGTAATTCTAATATGTTTGGAAGTGAAATATAGTTTTAAATAACCTGTTGATCAAAAAGTATATCAGAATATAAAATATTTTAACTGACAAAAATGCTATGTATCAAACTTGTAGAATGTTGCTAACTGGTACTTTAAAGGAAATTTATAGTCTTAAAGGCATTTATTAGAAAAGTTGAAAATACAGACTAAGCATCATTGTCAGATTCATGAATTTTTTGTCAAGAATACAATATCCTGTCTGCCATGCGGGAGACCCGGTTTTGAATCCTGGTCCATGTACTTCCAAAAAAACAAACAAGCAAAATAAACAAAGAAAGACAAAAATTCAACATATGATGCTGCAATAGTGGGATACTCAGAAAAAAATAATGAACTGTGACCTCGCTAAACAGCATACAAAAAAAAAATAGAATGTGGACTTAAATACTCAGAAGCACCCCCGTTTGTAAGATTTGTAACAAAAATTAATGTGAATGGAGTTAATAGTTCTAGTGGAGTGGTAGACCCAAGAGCCATATCAGTGCTGGCAAAATGACAGAATTCATATACCATCAGAGTTGTCCTGCAAGAACTTCAGTGCCTAATGTCTAAAGAAAATGTGAACTCCCTCAGCTGCCTGAAGGACAGTTTTACAGCATTTAATAAAAAAGAAAACCTCATGTCCTCCCCTCAAAAAAAAAAAAAAGAGTACAATATCCTGAAACCCTATCCCACTGAAGTTCAATGGCTTGGTAGTAAAGTTTTAGTTTTATTTTTTAATAATTCAGGATCAAGACTGAAAATTTTCTAAGTGAGAAAACTACCTTCAACCACTGTTATTGAATACTGAGTGACTCTGGATATCAGCTTTTGCTGCAGATTTTATGTTTCTTAATGAATCCAACCTAAAATTACAAGGCGAACAGAACTTATATATAGAACTTATACTGTGGTAGAGTCATTTCAATGACAAATAACATTGTTTGCATACCATGTAATGTTAAACTGCTTCATACTTCCCATGCTATAAAAATTAAAACAAAAAGTGAGATATCCTCTCCCTCGCACATTTGCAGCAAATGTATTTTCTGAACTTAAACCATACTGCTAGTAGTGTTTTTGAATGTTACAGCAAGTGTAAAGGGAATTTCCATACTTCAAAATCCATTTAACTGTAATGGAGAAATGTCCACCTAAGCTCCAACTGAAAGTGATTAAGCTACATTGTAATGATATTCTAAAGGGAAATTATCAAGAGAAGGACCTAATGGAATTCTGTAACTGCTTTCTAAGCAATGAACATGCACAATTAGAAGCATATGCTCGTGCATTGATATAAGTATTGGCAGTACATATATATGTGAAAAGACCTTATTAAAGCTGAGATAGGGAAAAAAAACTCATAGCAAATCACCATTAATGGACGAATATTTGTAACTGATTTTTATTATTTGAACTCCAATTAAGCAGAATGTTTTTCCCCTAAAAAAATAATCCATGCTTTTCATTAGCAGAACTGTATTACAAAAAAAAATTGTTATTATTATTATATTTTGAATTTCATTAATTTGAAAATTGTGAAAAATTCTTTCTTTCTTGTTAAGTAAATTTTAAGTTGAACGTATATTCAGTTTCTGGACAACCAGCTATCACCAGGCTTGATTGGCTTTTCATAAGAAACCTATATAGTATCTTTGGTTTTGCCTCTTGGCCCACAAAGCTTAAAATATATTTACTACTTGGCCCTTTTCCTGCTCTACAGCAATTAAAATAATGAAGTAGAGCTAAATACAACATAGATGAATCTCAAAAATCTAGTTGCCAAATATAAAACATTCTATAGAACGAATAAAATTCAAAACCATGCAGCAGTAAACTATGGTGTTGAGGGATGCATAATTAAGAGGTAAAAGTATAACAGAAAGCAGGAAAGTGATTACCATAAAGATAAGAATAGCCATTACTTTTAGTGGGAAGGGTAAATGTAATTGGGAAGGGGTAAGTGAGAGTTTATGGAGCACTGGCAATGCTGTTTCTTGACTTGGTTAGTACATTTGTTTTCCCATACGTATCATATTTCACAATTTAAAGTTAGGAGTATGTATGTATATATTCAAATACATATACAAATGCATTATGCCTGCAATATACACAGAATATTTTTAGAAAGGTAAATGGAAATTAGTAAGTAGTTGCTAGGCATGAAAACACAGGGACTGGAGGTCAGACTTGTGGGAAGAGACTTACTTCCCTCCTGTTTATAGCCTTTTGTAGTTTGAATTTTTTACAAAGTACATAAAGTTTTCAATTATGAACCAGTTAATGTAAAGTTTTTGGAAAGTGCTAGAATTTCTAGGGAAACTGGAACCCTGTGAGGTAAAGAACTTTTGATCAGAGGCTCCTAAGGGGCTTGGCTGGGATGTCTGGGGCTGTCTAACTTCAAAGCCAGGGCTCTGTGTCATTGTATCACAGTACTTTGGGAATATTGATTTAGTAATTAATGTTTCTAAAAGAAGGCATGATCATAAACATTTGTGTTGGTTTTTTTTTTAAGATTATGATTTTTTGTTTTAGAGAGGCTGTACAAATCATCGTAAAGAATTCCAGTAGTCTGTGCTTCTCCCAAGATATGCAGCCCTCAGGGGCTTGTCAGTGTGTGATTCATAAGGAAAGTGATTTATTTTCCTTACATTCCCAGTAATTTGAAATGATTTTCAGTAATGATAATCAAATAATAATGAAATCTTTGGTGTTTTCTAGACTCTACTTCAAGAGAAAGTTTTCTTATAAATTAAAATTTTGTTAACCATGAGGATATGAGGAAATGCTGGCTTGTTGAATCAAACAGAAAGAAATGTTACAGAACATTTCTTCACTATTTTTGCATTGTTTCTCACAGTGCATTGGCATTATCTACTAAGATTGAAAATATACACACCTCATGTCCCAGTATCTCATCTCCTAAATGTATACTCAACAGGAACACGTGAGTTTGTGCCCCCACAGGCATGACAGAAATGTTCACAGCAGTGCTATTCACGAAAGCCCTTCAACTGGAAACTTCTTTTGGAGTGGAAAAGTAAACTGATATATTCATGCATATCAACCAGCCATTAAGCTTTAGATCTAAGAAGTGCATTCATGCAACCACAAAGTTAGGAAACTATTCAAGGACACTCTGTCCATTCTGTGGGTTGACAAGTATCACAGTTGAATGGACCCTCCTGTTCATAGATCCAAAGATAGGAAAAAATGGACAAAAGCAACAATGACAAAATCAACATGGAGCCCGTTAAATAATTTACAATGGAAAACATATATTACTCTGAAAAAGAGAGTAAAAGCCATCTTAGAAAATATTTTACTATAGAAAAAAAGAAAGGGTTCAGAAAATTTCTGGTTGGTATTCTTAATAGGAAGCAAAAAGAAATGGTTTCTTAGGAAACAAAATCAGGGAATACTAAGGAAAATATAGGCTAAAATAACAGACAGAAAGACTGAAAGAAAAAGAAAGATGGCTAAGGTTTTAAAAATTACAAAAATATTAAAACTCTAATGACAATAAGTGTTCACTTGGATGCAGCTAAAAGAACAGAAATGTCACAAAAGAGAATGATTTGGTGATGTGGGTGACATATTTAAGTCATCCCACATATAGAGAAAAAGGGCAAAGAGATGAAAATAAGGAAGAGGATAACTCCAGATAATTAATCCTACAAGCAATAGGAACTCTTGAAGAATAAGCCAGACAAAATGAAATAGAAACAATAATCACAGTTACAGTCAAAGATTTTCTGAGCTGAAAAAACTAACTGCTCCCACAAACTTGAAAAGGCTTACCTTTCCTAGGAAAACTAGGACAACTTTGCTTTCATGAGGACCACTGACAAGCAAAGAAAATTACTGTACCAGTAAAGAAGCAATTGAATTTTGATTTTGCTCCTTAGAAAACTGTAATCTGAACTAGGTTCAGGTTATATTATTTACTTAATTTTTTTCTAATTAGAGAAGTTGTAAGATTACAAAAAAGTCATGCAGAAAATACAAATTTTTGACATACCCCACCCATTAGTAATACTTTGCATTAGTATGGTACTTTTGCTAAAATTAAGGAAAGAATATAATAATATGTATAGAATTAACTATACTCCATAGTTTAGATTGCAGGGGTTGTGTTGTACAATCGTATGGTTTCTTAAATTTTTATTCTAGTAACATATATACGACCTAAACTTTCCCCTTTTACCAAATTCAAATATAATTCAGTGATGTTAGTTAATTCACAGTGTTGTGCTACCATCACCACTCTCCAGCACCAAAATGTTTCCATCATCCCAAAGAGAAATTTTATACCAGTTAAGCATTAGCTCCCTATTTCTTACCCCCATCCCAACCCCTGATATCCTGTGTTCTAGTTTCTGTGTTCTATGAATTTCCTTAGTGTCATTATTTCATATCAGAGAGATTATTTTCTCTTTTGTATCTGGCTTGTTTCATTCAACTTGATGTCTTCATGATTCATTCAAGTATCAAAATGTTATTTCTTGGTGGGCCACAGTGGTTCAGCAGGCAGAGCACTCACTTGCCATGCCAGAGGACCCGGGTTCAATTCCTGGTGCCTGCCCATGCTAAAAAAAAAAAAAAAAGTCATTTCTTTTTGTAGCTGAATAATAGTCCATTGTATATATTTTTCACATTTTGTTTATCCATTCATCTGTTGATCGACTCTTGGATTGTTTCCATCATTTGACAATTGTGAACATCAGTGTGCAAATATCTGTTTGAGTCCATGCTTTCAGTTATTTTGGTTATATAACTAGAAGTGGGATTATGGGGTCATGTGGTTATTCTATGCTTAATGTTCTGAGGAACTGCCTGACTGTTTTGCACAGCAGCTGCACCATTTTACAATCCCGCCAACAATGAATGAAGGTTTCTCCATGCATTTACCTAATGTATAATGATGATCAGCTTCTTCTCATATACTTTTTGGCTATTTATGTACCTTTTATGGAGAAATGTCTATTCATGTCTTCTGCCAATTTTTAATTGTGTTGTCTGTCTTCTTGTTGTTGAGTTGTGAGATTTCTTTACATATTCTAGATATCAAACCCTTATTGGGTATGTAGTTCCCACATTTCCTTGATCCATTTTGAGTTAATTTTCATATTTGATGTGAGGTAGGGTCCACGTTCATTTTTTTATATGGATGACCAGTTTTCTCAGCACCATTTGTTGAAGAGACTATTCTTTCCCTATGAGTTCACTTGACACCCTTGTCAAAAATCAGTTGGCCATTTATGGCATCAAGGCAGAGCAACGTGGTAGCATAGTGAGGTATGGAATTTAGTTCATCCTCCAGAGCAACTAGTAAATAGCAACAACTGATGGGGAAACATCAGTGACCAGACACACAGCATATACCAGTCTGGAATGGCTGAGATCCCACACAGAACTGTAAGTTCCTAAACCACGGAGGCTGGGGCCCCTCCTCCACAGGCACAGCAGGCTGGTTCCCTGAGGTGAAAGGAAACAAACTTTACTGGTAGCAAGGGCTTAGCTCAACCAAGCTCTAATTGTGGAATTAATTTAAAAATTCTGATTACTGAAAACAGGCCCCCTGCACAGATAAACTTGGAGTAAGCACTAATGGAACTAGGAGTTTTAGCCCTGGAAAGAGGGGGCAGGGCTGATAGAAAACAAACAAACAAACAAAAAACAGAGGCTTTTGAGTTGGACAGCACAAAATAGTGGGAAAGGGCTGGACCCCAAGAAAAGGGGGCACTTGCAGCCTGGAGATACATAGAGCCATTTACCAGCTCAAGCTCTTGATTGGCAAACCTGAGGAGCAGGGGTCCAGCACTGAAAAGGATTTTTTTTTTTTTAATTCTTAACAGCTCAGTAGATAGAACTGCAAGCACTCTCAGGCTCCAGCATTGTCTCAGGCAAGGGTGGAACTAAAGCCTGTCTGAGAGACAAAGTAACTAGTTAGGTGACAGAAGTTAATTCCCTAAAGGGCATAGCTTCCTCAAGAAAAGAGGGGCAGGGCCCAGCTCATGCAGAATCCCTCCTTCAAGAAATTCAGGCCCCAGGGCTGGAAAACAGAAGCAATCAAAGCCTAACTACTGCAACACCTCTGCCTCAACCATATACCTGGCAGGAAGAGAGTGCTGAAATTAAAGGCACTGCATTACTTAAAGCTTGTGGGAAGCTGTGGTCAGAAAAGCACTATATGCTGGGCAGGAAAGGGAAAGCACAGAGCCTGGGGGCTTCACCAGAAAGTCTGACAACATACTGGGTCTCACCCTCAGGGAAAACTGATACTGGCTACTCTCTCCTCCTGAAACATGGGCCTGTCTGGTCTGAGAAAATCTGACTGAGGTCTGTAATATCTGAGTAAACACTCCTCAAAAAAAAAATGCTCCATATAGGCAGAGTAAGAAACAGAAGAAACAAAACTGAAAAATTCTGATCAGTTAAAAAGAGTCTTTGCTAGAGGTCTAGAATAAGTTGAGCTGAATATCAAAGAACAGATAGAGAACAAAGCCATCCAGCAAGAAAACCCTAGGTTAAAGAGTGAAAACAACCTCCAGAGTAAGCTAATTAAGGATTCAAATGCCTAGATGCAAGCAAAAAATAATGAGTCATGCTAGGAAAATTGAAGATAAGACCCGGTCAAAGGAACAAACCAACACTTCAAATGAGATACAGGAGTTGAAATAATAATTCAGAATGTTCAAACAGACATGCAAAATCTCATGAGAAATCAAATCAACAAGTTGAGGAAGGATATAAGAAAGACATCAGGACACATTAAGTCCGGAGTGGTGATTATTATTTATGGATATATATATATAACCTGATATTTAGAGATAAGAATGAAGTAATTCAGAACACAAGGATAAGGAAGGCAGTGTCTATATTTTAGAACCACACATACTCTTTGCAAACAAAGGAAGAAAGATTTATTTGGTCTGGAGCTGAAATTTTCTGTAACACATAATATAACCTAACTCAACCTATCTGTATAGCTCATTTGAACAATTGAAACAGGAAGCCCAGAATAAGAAATAGATACTTTAATCCTGTACAGATTATTGTAATTACTGGATGCAGCCTAGAGTTTATTAAGCAGTTAATCAAAAAGTATTGACAAAGTCCCTTGAGGGAGGGGAGAAAGAATATGGAACTATTAAACCTTACCATCAGGGAATCCCGTGATACCATCAAACTTTAGGGACACCCAAATCAACAGGCCATGCCCTTGATCTTGAGGCTTACTCTTGTGAAGTTTATATAGGTAGCAGAGAAGCTTAAACTACCTATAGGCCTGCCTAAGAGTTACTTCTAGAGGACCTCTGTTGTTGCTCAGATGTGGCCTCATTCTCTCTAAGCCCAACTCTGCAAGTGAAATCATTGCCCTCCCCACTACATGAGACATGACATCCATGGGTGGAAGTCTCCCTGGTGATGTGGGAGATGAATCCCAGGGATGAATCTGGCCCTGGCACCATGGGATCAACAATTACATCCTGACCAAAAGGTGGAAAAGAAGTGTAATGAATAAAGTATCAGTGGCAGAGAGAGTTCAAATAGAGCCAAAAGGTTATTCTACTACTCTGGAGGTCGCTCTTAGGCAAGCCTCAGTTAGACCTTGCTGCCTATCATAACCTGCCAGCCCCCAACCAGGACAATTCCAGCCAATCCTAAAGAACACTTAGGGCAATTTATGAGATTCCACAAGGGTTCCAGGCACTAGAGTAACTTTCCAGAAACCTACAACCTCCAGATGGGTCCCTGGCCCAGATAAGTCCTGAAACCTAGCCCAGCCTCTCCAGAGCATCAGATAGCTCCATCTCCCTACCCCATATTAATAACAGACCCTTCCAATATGAAAAATTTAGGATGGCCATAGCCCAAACACCCCTGAAGAGAGGGATGGAAAGATCAAAAGTGATGGTGGAGTTATATAGAGAATATAGGATTTAATAAATGAATATGAATGCTGAATCATTAAATGGGTATCTCTTTTAATCGCCAGTATTTTAGAGCAGCTAGAAGTAAAAACCTAAAATTGTGAAATTACAACCCATGTTAAACTCTGAAATATGTTCTACAACTAATTGTGGCACTGTGCTTTGAAATTTATAGCATTTTTTATATGTTATTTTTCACACACACAAAAAAGTCGATTGTGATGATCAAAAAAATATTTAAGCCCTCTAGCCTCCTATATTCTGGAAAAGCTAGAAGGAAAAATATGAGAGGATCATATGGTAGCCCATGATGAACTCTGGGATCTGTCCTGTAACCACTTGTTGAAGAGTGCTTTGAAAACTATTGTTTGCTATTTCTTTGCTTTGTATATATGTTATACTATGTAATGAAAAAGTTAAAAAAAAAAAAAAAAAAAAAAAAAGACCGGGAGAACATAAAGAAGAACTTGAAAGTTTGGAAAAACAAATTGCAGGACTTATAGAAATGAAAGGCATGATAGAAGAGATGAGAAAAACAATGTAAACCTACAATAAATTTGAAGAGACAGAAGAAAAGATTAGTGAACTAGAGGACTACATCTGAAATCCAACATAAAAAATATATATATATAGGTAAAAGAATGGAAAAATATAAGCAGGGTCTCATGGAATTGAATGAGAACATAAAGTGCATAAATTTATGTGTTGTGAGTGTCCCAAAAGCAGAAGAGAAGGGAAAAGGAACAGAAAGACTAATGGAAGAAATAATCACATAAAATTACAGATCCAAGAAGTACAGTGGACCTCAAACAGAATAGATCCAAATAGACCTACTCCAAGATACTTACTCCTCAGATTGTCAATTGTCAAATGTCAAAGACAAAATTTTGAAAACAGAAGGAAAAAAGCAATCCCTCACATACAAGGGAAATTTTATAAGACTATGTGTGGATTTCTCAGCAGAAACAATGAAGGTGAGAAGGCAATAGTATGATATATTTAAGTTTCTAAAAGAGAAAAACTGCCAACCAAAAATTCTATACCCAGAAAAAATGTCTTAAAAAATCAGGGGGAGATTTAAATATTTTCAGACAATCAATCATTGAATTTGTAACTAAGAGACTGGCTCTGCAAGAACTACTACAGGCAGATAGGAAAAGGCAGGAAGAGAGTTCTGTATAAGAGTGTAGAAATGAAGACTATCGGTAAAGGAAAAAAGAAAAAAATTAGATATGACATATAAAATCCAAAAGACAAAAGGATAGAATGTACCGCCTTTACAGTGATAACATTAAATGTCAGTGCATTAAACTCCCCAGTCAAAAGACATAGACTGGCAGAATGGATTGAAAAATAGGACCCATCTATATGCTGTCTAAAGGGACTCATTTTTAGATCCAAGGACAAAAACAGATCGAAAGTGAATGTTGGAAAAAGATATTTCACACAAACAACAACCAGAAAAGAGCAGGAGTAGCTAAACTAATATCGAACAAATTAGACTTCAAATGTAAAGCAATTAAATGAGGCAAAGAAGGACACTATGTGCTAAAAGAAAAAAAAAGGAACAAATCAACAAGAAGACATAACAATCGTAAATATTTATGCACTGAACCGGAGTGTTCCAAAATACATGAGGCAAACACTGACCATACTGAAGGGAGAAATAGACACCTCTACCATAATGGATACTCACCAATGGATAGAGCATCTAGACAGAGGATCAATAAAGAAACAGAGAATATGAATAATATGATAAGTGAACTAGAC
Source organism: Tamandua tetradactyla (assembly GCF_023851605.1). Taxonomy (NCBI): domain Eukaryota; kingdom Metazoa; phylum Chordata; class Mammalia; order Pilosa; family Myrmecophagidae; genus Tamandua; species Tamandua tetradactyla. The sequence goes on along the minus strand of NC_135336.1, from coordinate 26,195,176 downwards.
TTAACAGACATTTAAGAACATTACACCTCCCAACAGCAGGACACACATTTTTCTCAAGTGCTCATGGATTGTTCTCAAGGATAGACCATCTGCTGGGACACAAAGCAAGTCTCAATAAATTTTAAAAGATTGAAATCATACAAAACACGTTCTCAATATGGTAGTTAGACTCAGTTGTCAACTTGGCCAGGTGAAGGCACCTGGTTCTGTTGCTGTGGACATGAACCAATCACACGTGAACCTCATCTGTTGCTGATTACAGGCGTGCCTGCTGCAATGAATGATGTTTGACTTAATTGGCTGGTGCTTAATGAGAGACTCAATGTAGCACAGCCCAAGCAGCTCAGCATACCTCATCTCAGCACTCGCAGCTCAGCCCAGGCCTTTGGAGATGCAGAAAGGGATCACCCTGGGAAAAGTTGTTGGAACACAGAGGCCTAGAGAGAAGACCAGCAGAGATCATCCTGTGCCTTCCTATGTAAGAAAGAACCTCAGATGAAAGCTGCCTTTCCTCTGAAGAACTAATGAAATAAATCCCCTTTTATTAAAAGCCAATCCATCTCTGGTGTGTTGAATTCTGGCAGCTAGCAAAGTAGAACACTCAGATCATAATGGAATGATTGGAAATCAATAATAGGCAGAGGTTCAGAAATTTCATAAATATATGCAGGCGAAACAACACACTTTTAAACAACTAGTAGCTCAAGGAAGAAATTACAAGAGAAATCAGCAAATATCTTGAGGCAAATGAAAATGAAAATACAACATATAAAAATTTATGGGATGCAGGACTTCCGGGTCAAGATGGCAGCTTAACAACGTGCACATTTTAGTTCGTCCTCCAGAACAACTACTAAATAACCAGAAACAGTACAGAACAGCTCCTGGGGCCACGTCAGTGACCGGACACACAGCATACCCCAGTCTGGACCAGCTGGACTGGCTGCAAGCACCCCCCAGAAACGTGAGTTCCCAAAGCTGTGGTGGCCAGCACCCCTCCCCCACAGGCTGCTTCCCAGAGGGGAAAGGAAAGGACTTTACCAGCAGCAGGGACTGGGCACAATCAAACGCCAATTGTGGAATTAATTAACAAATTCTGACTACTAAAAATAGGCCCCCAGCTTAGGTGAACCTGATCAAAGTGGAGGTTGCTCATTTTTGCCCCGGCGCCAAGGGGGCATGACTGACAGAAAAAGGGGGAAACAAAAAAGAAGGAAAGAGAGGTTTTTGTGGCTGTGTATCTACAAAGGCTTGACTTCCTCAGGATACAGCAGCAGGACTTTTCAGGCTGCAACTGCCCCAGGCATAGGCAGAAGTGAGCTCTTTTGGGGGCTTATCTGGAGCCTGTGTGTTCCCCAGGGGAGGGGTGAAGCCCCACCCAGGTGGAATCCCTCCATCAAGGAATTCAGTCACCAGGGCTTGGTAATTTGAAGCCATTAAAACCAGCCTACAACCTCTCCCCTGTCTTCACCACACCCCCAGCAGGGAGAGTCTGCCAAAGTTAAAGGTACCGCATCATCTTATGCTGGTGGGACCTGCAGTCAGACAAGCACCACATACTGGGCAAGATAAGAAAAACAGAGTCCAGAGACTTCACAGGAAAGTCTTTCAACCTGCTGGGGCTCACCCTCAGGGAAAGCTGATGCAGGTGACTCTTTCCTCCCAATAGGAGGCCAGTTTGGCCTGGGAAAATCTGGCTGGGTTCTATAATATCTAAGTAGACCCTCCTAAGTGTATGTGGGGGAAAAGCATCACACAAGCAGGGCAAGAAACAAGAAAACAAGAACTGAAAAATTCTCCTCTGTTAAACAAAACTTAAGCTAAAGGTCCAGATAAAGCTGAATGGAATGTCAAAGAACAGATAGACAACAAATTCATCCAGCAAGAAAACCCAAGATAAAAGAAGTGAAAGCAATCTCCAGAATAAACTAATTAAGGTAATTAAATACCTAGACGCCAGCAAAAAATAACAAATCACTCTAAGAAAATTGAAGATATGGCCCAGTCAAAGGAACAAACCAACAATTCAAATGACATACAGGAGCTGAAACAATTAATTCAGAATATACGAACAGACATGGAAAACCTCATCAAAAACCAAATCAATGAATTGAGGGAGGGTATAAAGAAGGCAAGGAAAGAACAAAAAGAAGAAACTGAAAGTCTGAAAAAACAAATCACAGAACTTATGGGAATGAAAGACACAGTAGAAGAGATGAAAAAAACAATGGAAACCTACAATGATAGATTTCGAGAGACAGAACATAGGATTTCAAAACTGGAGGGCGGAACATCTGAAATCTGACAAGAAACAGAAACTATAGGGGAAAAAATGGAAAAATATGAGCAGGGACTCAGGGAATTGAAAGACAATATGAAGCACATGAATATATGTGTTGTGGGTGTCCCAGAAGGAGAAGAGAAGGGAAAAGGAGGAGAAAAACTAATGGAGGAAATTATCACTGAAAATTTCCCAACTCTTATGAAAGACTTAAAATTACAGATCCAAGAAGTTCAGCATACCCCAAAGAGAATAGATCCAAATAGACATACTCCAAGACATTTAATAATCAGAATGTCAGAGGTCAAAGAGAAAGAGAGGATCTTGAAAGCAGCAAGAGAAAAGCAATCCATCACATACAAGGGAAGCCCAATAAGACTATGCGCAGATCTCTCAGCAGAAACCATGGAGGCGAGAAGACAGTGGGATAATATATTTAAATTATTAAAAGAGAAAAACTGCCAACCAAGAATTCTATATCCAGCAAAACTGTCCTTCAAAAATGAGGGAGAAATTAAAATATTTTCAGACAAAAAATCACTGAGAGAATTTGTGACCAAGAGACCAGCTCTGCAAGAAATTCTAAAGGGAACACTAGAGACAGATACGGAGACAGAAGAGAGAGGTGTGGAGAAGAGTGTAGAAAGGAAGACTATGAGTAAAGGTAAAAAGAAGGAAAATTAGATATGACATATAAAATCCAGAAGGCAAAATAGTAGAAGAAAGTACTACCCATGCAGTAACAACACTGAATGTTAATGGATTAAACTCTCCAATCAAAACACATAGTCTGGCAGAATGGATTAAAAAATAGGACCCATCTATATGCTGTCTCTACTCAAAGGACACAAGGCCAAGGACACAAATGGACATTTACACACCAATGTTTATAGCAGCATTATTAACAGTTACCAAGAGATGGAAACAGCCAAAATGTCCATCAACAGACAGTTGACTAAACAAACTATGACATTTACATAAGATGGAATATTATGCAGCTGTAAGACAGAATAAAGTTATGAAGTATGTAACAACATGAATGAACCTTAAGGACATTATGCTGAGTGTGATTAGCTGAAACAAAAGGACAAGTACTGTATGGTCTCACTGATATGAACTGACATTAGTGAATAAACTTGGAATATTTCCTTGGTAACAGAGACCATCAGGAGATAGAAATAGGGTAAGATATTGGGTAATTGGAGCTGAAGGGATACAGATTGTGCAACAGGACTGAATATAAAAACTCAGAAATGGACAGCACAATATTACCTAACTGTAATACAATTATGTTAAAACACTGAAGGAAGCTGCATATGAGAATGATAGAGGGAGGAGGGCTGAGGCATAAATGAAATCACAAAGAAAGATAGACAATAAAGACTGATATGGTGTAATCTAGGAGTGCCTAGAGTGTATAATGATAGTGACTAAATGTACAAATTAAAAAAATGTTTTTGCATGAGGAAGAACAAAAGAATGTCATTACTGCAGTGTGCTGAAAATAGATGGTACTTAATAGTTTAAAATTTCAACTAATGTGTGAGACTAAAGCAAAAAATGTTTAGTGGTACAAAATTTATATTTTGACTAGTGCATTTCCTAATATAACTTATGTAGACAGCTTTTACTGAACACCATATGTACACGGAACCTTGAGTAAGACATGAGATTTTGTTGGTTTGTCCAGAGTGATGCCCTGATAAATCCCACAGTGATTTGATCAGTGAATAAAAAAGTGCTTGCAGAGTCCCCTTTGGGGAATGGTGAGAACAGGGAAAAATTCAACTTCCCCAAGTTGAATTCTTGATATTCTCACAAGCAGTGTGGACAACCAAAGCTATAGGCTAAGCCCCCAGTCTTGGGGTTTGTTCATATGAAACTTAACCCCACAGGGGATAGGTCAAGCCTACTTAAAATTAAGCCTAAGAGTCACCCCCAAGAGAACCTCTTTTGTTGCTCAGATGTGGCCTCTCTCTCCAGCCAACACAGCAAGCAGACTTACCACCCCCCACCCCGTCTACGTGGGACATTACTATCAGAGGTGTGGATCTTCCTGGCAGCGTGGGACAGAAATCCCAGAATGAGCTGAGATTCAGCATCAAGGGATTGAGAAAACCTTCTGGACCAAAAGGGGGAAGAGTGAAATGAGACAAAGTGTCAATGGCTGAGAGATTCCAAACAGAGTCGAGAGGTTATCCTGGAGGTTATTCTTATGCATTAAGTAGATATCACCTTGTTATCTGAGAGCAAATGGAGAGGCTGGAGGGAACTGCCTGAAAATGTAGAGCTGTGTTCCAGTAGCCATGTTTCTTGATGATGATTGTATAATGATATAGCTTTCACAATGTGACTGTGTGATTGTGAAAACCTTGTGTCTGATGCTCCTTATATCTACCTTGTCAACAGATGAGAGGAACATATGGAATAAAAATGAATAATGGGGGAACAAATGTTAAAATAGATTTAGTTTGAAATGCTAGTGATCAATGAAAGGGATCAGTGAGGGGTATGGCATGTAAAATTTTTTTTCTTTGTTATATTTTTCTGTTGTCTTTTTATTTCTTTTTCTGAATTAATGCTAATGTTCTGGGAAATGATCATGATGATGAATATGCAACTATGTGATGATATTGTGAATTGCTGAGTGTATGTGTTGGGAATGTTTGTGTTTCTTGTAATTTTTTTTAATTAATAAAAAAGTAAAAGAAAATTTATGGGATGCAGCAAAAACAGTCCTGACAGGGAAATTTATTGCCTTAAATGCCTATATTTAAAAAAAAGAAAGAGCAAAAATCAATGAATTAACTGTTCATGTGAAAGAACTAGAGAAAGACTAGCAAACTAACCCCACAGCAAACAAAAGGAAAGAAATTACAAAGATTAGAGCAGAAATAAGTGAAATTGAAAATATGAAAATAATCGACAAACTGTTTTGTAGTTTCCCATGTACAAGACCTTTATATCCTTGGTTATATTTCTCCCTAGATATTGATTCTTTTAGTTGCTATTGTTAATGGAATTATTTTTTTAAATTTCTTCTTCAGATTGTTCATTACTTCTTTATAAAAACACTACTGATTTTGGGATATGGATCTGTACCCTGAAACTATGCTGAATTCATTTCTTAACTCTAGGGGCTTTGTTGTGGATTTATCAGGATTTTCTCTATATAGGATCATATCATCTGCAAGTAGTGAAAGTTTTAGTTCTTCCTTCCCAATTTTGATTCCTTTTATTTCTTTTTCTTGCCTAATTGCTCTGGCAATAATTTCCAGTACAGTGTTGAATAACAGTGGTGAATGTGAGCATCTTATCTGTTCCTGGTCTTAGAGGGAAAGCTTTCAGTCTTTCACCATTAAGTAGTATGTTAGCTGTGGAATTTTTTCATATATGCCCTTTATCATGTTGAAGATGTCTCCTCCTACTCCTAGTGTTCTAAGTGGTTTTTATCAAGAAGGGGATGTTGTCAGATACCTTTTCTGCATCAATGAAAGGGTTTTGTATTTTTCCCCTCCTTTTGTTAATGTGGGGCATTATATTAAATGATTTTCCTAGGTTGAACCACCCCTTGCATACCAGGGGTAAATCCCACTTGATCATGGGGTACACTTCTTTTCATACGCTCACATTCCTTTGACTGTCTACAAGCTGCTTCTACCTGCAGAACAAGTTCAGGGTGAAATAGAGATGTCATCTGATAGACTGGCACATACATTAGGCACCCAGTATGTGCCTAGGAGTTAGTCTGCTCCCTCTGGAGCAGGACAAAGGACCTACAGTGGAAGTATAGGTTGGCTCCATATCATGCCGGCGAGGGACAAGAGAGGAAGGCCACCATAAGTTTCTCCCACCATTTTTAAAGCTGCATTTTCTTCATTCAGTAGTTGGCCAGTTACTATAATCCCCACCTGTTTTCTAGAGTTTTGAGTGAGATGGCCCTGCCAGTATTTGCTAGTTGTTCAGAGATTCTGTGAGAGGAATGGCACCCTAGAGCATCTTACATAGTCATCTTGGTCAACCAAAGCCTTGTATTATTTTACTTTAGAAATAAAAATCAGTAACACAAAATGAGAAAAAGCAAGTTGGGAATGATGGAAGAGAAGGTGGAAGGGGTGTGCCATCCATGTTGCAATTGCAATAGTAAAGGGTCAGACAGTAATGGCTTTACAGGCCAAGCAGTCTCTATCACAAATATTCAGCTTTGCCCTTGTAGCCTGTAAACAGCATATATATAAATGCATGAGATTGGCTGTGTTCCAATAAAATATTTACAAAACCTGGACTCATTTCAGATTTGGTCTACATGCTCTAGTTTGTCTATCATGCTATAATACCTACTGTAAAAAAAAAGGATTTGAAGTTGGTTCTAATAAAGGGAATATATGACTTAAAACAGAATATTTTCAAAAAATATTTTATCCCTTGTAGTCTTTTAAAACTAAGATTTACATTTAAACACAAAGCAAAAGGAAAATATAATGGGTTATAAACTTCTCACTGACTAATGAAAGGAAGTTTACCAGAAGAAAACTTTTCCTGGTACTGGCAACCCCCGACTTATAATGTCTTTAGTTAAAACACCAACTTTCTGTCAATGGCTGAGAGATTCCAAACAGAGTTGAGAGGTTATCCGGGAGGTTATTCTTACGCATTAAATAGATATCACCTTGTTAGTCAAGATGTAATGGAGAGGCTGGAGGGAACTGCCTGAAAATGTGGAGCTGTGTTCCAGTAGCCGTGTTTCTTGATGATGATTGAATAGTGATATAGCTTTCACAATGTGACTGTGTGATTGTGAAAACCTTGTGTCTGATGCTCCTTTTATGTACCTTGTCAACAGATGAGTAGAATATATAGAATAAAAATAAATAATAGGGGGAAAAATGTTAAAATAAATTTAGTTTGAATTGCTAGTGACCAATGAAAGGGAGGGGTAAGGGGTATGGTATATATTAATTTTTTTCTGTTTTCTTTTTATTTCTTTTTCTAAATAGATGCAAATGTTCCAAGAAATGATCATGATGATGAATATGCAACTATGTGATGAAATTGTGAATTACTGATTATATATGTAAAATGGAATGATCAAAAATTAAGAATGTTTGTGTTTGGCATTTTTTGATATATTTTTTTAAAAAATAAAATAATTTTTAAAGTAGTGGGGAAAAAAAAGAGATTCCACAAGGATTCCATGCACTAGAGTAACTTTCCAGAAACCTACAACCTCCAGATGGATCCCTGGTTCAGATAAACCTGAAACCTAGAGGGTCGACCTCTCCAGAACATCAGATAGTTCCAAATCCATACCCCATATTAGTGACAGACCCTTCCAATATGAAAAATTTAGAATGGCCACGGCCCAAACACCCCTAAAGAGAGGATGGAAAGATCAAAGGTGATCGTGGAGTTCAACAGTGAAGACAGGATTTAACAGATGAATATTTATGCTGAACCATTAAATTGATATTTCTTTTAGTCTCCAGTGTATAGAGCAGCTAGAAGTAAAAACCTAAAATTGTGGAATTGTAACCCATATCAAACCCTGAAATATGTTCTACAACTAATTATGGTGCTGTGCTTTGAAATTTATTGCTTTTCTGTATATATTATTTCACAGCAAAAAAAGAAGGAAATAAAAATGATTGTAATGTTAAAAAAATATTTAAGCCTTCTAGCCTCCTATATTTTGGAGCAGCTAGAAGGAAAAAAAATCTGAGAGGATCGTATGGTAGTCCATGACAAACTCTGGGATCAGTCCTGTAACTACTTATTAAGAGTGCTTTGAACACTGTTGCTTTTTTATTTCTTTGCTTTGTATATATGTTATACTATATAATAAAAAAGTTTAAAAAAAATAAAGATAAGGCAAGATATGTATGCCAAGAAAACAAAACAAAACAAACAAAAAAAGACACCAACTTTCATAACCTTTCCTCTTGAAAATAAAGTGATGTGAAAAAATCGTAATTCAAAGCCATGTGATCATGGCCACTGCATCCGTATAGTATACTGGACCTAAACAAGTATAATCAATAGCAATGTAAAATCACAATGAACTGATTTGGGTGTGAGGTAGAAAAAAAACCTTTGCACGGATACATAAATCAGATATGGTGAATCTTTGTGCCTTTTAACAGAGGCATTGCCTGTCATCAAAATGCTTAAAAATAGACAAAATAATATCTAAGAAAGAAATATGCAATGTGAATAAAGGATTCTTTCATGTTGAGAAACTGTGAGCACAATGTTTTTTGGAGATTCCAAAGTCCAAAGTACAGAGCTCCCAGACAAACTATTTACAGAATATGAACATAAGGGGACAGGGGGCCTCCCTTACTAACCCTCGGCCTCCTCTCAATTCTAAGCCATGGTACCCACTTAGGGGTAGCATTTTATCTACAAAGAAGACTTGGAGTACTATTATGCCGAAAACTGCATGGAAGGTCACAGCAGAAGAATGGAGAATGCCAAAAAATGAATGGTCTTCAACTGTATTTACCACTTATGGAAGAAAAGCTAAGCTAGAACCCTAGCAATTTGGTAGCATGGAGGTTAAGAAAGAGGCCCTGGGGGTGCATAGGTGGTTCAGTGGTAGAACACTAACCTGCCATGTGGGAGAAGGTGGGTTCAATTCCCAGCCCATGTACCCCACACCACCCCACTCCCTGAAAAGAAAGAGGTTCTGTTGTTACATGGTCAGGATTGAAATCCCGGTCCAGTCCCAGTGTGTCCTCAAACAAGGTACCTAATCTCACTAAAGCCTTTAGTTTCCTCATTTCTAAAATAGTATAACCATAGAATGTACCTCATGGGGTCACTGTGGGAATATAATGAAATAATTCATGTACAATAGCACCTGGCATAGGGTAAGCACCCAATAAATACCATTTGGCAATGTTTACTGTCACCATGGGATAGAGAGCAACACTGAAGCCAGTAGAGAATATTTCCTGCTTTTAAGGCAAAGTAACCTAACCTACTGCTATGTGGAAAGGGGCCCAGAGGTTGTCAGTTTCTAACCAATCAGCTGAGTTTCTTCATGTCACTTGGGCAAGAGTAAGAAAGAGAAGATGAATGTGCTGTCACCCCCACCCTCAGGGGGGAGGGAGAGGAGTGAGGGCCCATGTTCTATGGAAACTTGAGGTGTTGAGAATAAGGGCTTCCTCTCCACCAAACATCTGAATGGTAGAGGGACGCTTTAAGTGTTGTGCCAAAATATTGATGAGTATCCCAGAAAGCTTAGCTACAATCATTGAAGGAGGAGACACCTTTTTATTATAGGTGTAAAGTATGGAGGAAACTGGAAGCAAGGGCTACAGTGTTCTCAACCATGACTGCATGTTAAAATCATCTAAGTACTTAAAAACTGGTTCTTGGACCTTATCCCAGACCAATTAAGAAGGAATCTTTGGAAGTAGGGCCCAGGCCAGGGCATTTTTAAAAATCTTCCCAAGTGATTTTGTGTGCATTTAATATTTGGAATGAAAGAAGTCTTTCCCAACTGTCCCTCCCCAATCATTTATACCATTCAGAGAGAGTTACTACAAAGGCAATGCACAAATAAAATTGGGGAGGAAGAACTGATACCGACCGCAATCATAACACCTTGTACTTCCCATGCATAACACACACAATTGATTGTTATGGCCTGTGTAATTCTCTCTCACACCCACTGACCTGTGAGCTCTGTGAGGGGAGGGCAGGAGCTGTACTCCTGAGTTGACTTTTTTTCATTCTTGGTGCTTGGCGCATTCTCTGGTACATGGTAATATCTCAAAAAATATTTATTGAATGAAATTCCAATAATGTTTGTAAACACAAATCTTTATCTGGTTTCAAAAAACTTTATATTGTTTGGTGTTTTATGGTATTAAATGATTTTTCATGAACAAAAATCTAATTTATAACATTTATTTCTAGGAAATAAAGTTTTAACTTTATGTGATCAACTTGTGAATGCGTTCAAGGAACCAAGTAAGAAGGGAGGAGGAACCTCCTGGACTATATCTTAAAAAGAATTTATCCAACTTATCCTTGTATAAAAGACATTCAACAACTTGAGAAACTGCCATCAGAGGTTTTAGAGGAGATTCAAAAATGTTCTTCTGTTTGTTACATTTTTAATAAAAAGTAAACCATCATATGAAAACATAACTATAAGGCCAGCTTCTAATGATGGAGAAATGAAGAGGTCAACAATTTACTTCTGCACAAAAAGAACAGTATAAAATGGGACAAAATTGTCAAAAACACCCACTTTGGGTACTAGAAATCTACCAGAAACAAAGAAAAAAAAAAATGGAAAGCCTGCTAGAAATTCTCGTAAGAACAGAAGTGTACTCTTAGTCTACTCTCCACCCTCACCCAACTCAGGCAGTAAAAATGGTAGTTTTTTTTTTACCTTGGTCACAAAACCCAGCCACTTTACTACTAGAGGAAGAAGACTTGGTTTAGTGTAGTGAGGTGGAATTAAATCCTATGGCTTTGCCTGCTAAAAGTGGTGAATTCGGTTGGAAATAAAAAGGAAAACACATAGTCTTGTTAGCCTGAGAATACAGTTCCAGTTTGGGTGAGCAGCAGATTAACCAGAAGTTTAATGGGGAGATTCTGGAAATGAAAGAGCCATGAAAGGGTTGAGATAAATTCTCCACATATACCTGGCTGACTGGGAAACCCCATGTCTGCATGAGGGAGATCAGAGAGAAGTCAGCAGAAAGTAAAAGTCAAGGGAGACCTGAGAACTGGCTACAGTTTTGAATGATTCACCACACCATATTAATCAGCAGATAATGGAAGCCTTCAGGCTTGAGGTGTTGGAAATGGCCTCTGCCCAAATCATTGTCATCACTGAACTACACAGCCAGAGGGGTGACCCTTAAGAACCTAGACTGAAAATTAAAATATAAGTGAAAAAACTGAGCACAGACCTAACAGCAGCTGTTCATCACAGGGGAGTTAGGGTATGTACTTTCAGTAGAAGCAAGTTCTTTAAAAACTCAACAACTCTCAGAAAAATAAAATTGTAGGCAATGTTGTTACAATATAAATGTCCAGTCTTAAAATTTTAAAATTATGACATATAGATTAACTGAAAATAGCTGTCAATAGAAACTGAAAAGCAGCTACTATAAATGCATTCAAAGTTTAAAAATATATATATGGCAAATAATTAAACATATGATAACAATTACACAGTGAATATTACATCTCAATAGAGACACAGGAACTATACAAGAGTTTTGAGTATGGAAATTCTAAGTTGGAAAGTCCAATAGCAAAAATGAAAAATTCACTAGATGGGCTTAACAGCAGATTTGAGGTGGCATAAAAATCAGTGAACTTGAAGATAGATCAGTAGAAGTTATCTGGTCCAAACAACAGAGAGAAGAAAGTATGAAGAAAAATGGACATTTCTTCAACAACTGTGAGACTATCAAGCATACAAATATACATGTAATGGGATTCCAAAAGAAGAAGGGAGCAAGAAAAGGGTTGGGAATAATATTTGAAGAATTAATGCTTGAAAACTTCCCATTTTTGATGAAAGCGTAATTTATAGATCCAGGAAGCTCCATAAACTTCAAATAGGACAAATTCAGAGAGAACCACACCTAGATATATCATAGTCAAACTGTTGAAAGTTTGAGATCTTTAAAGAAACAAGAGAGCTCTCTGCTCCTCCCCACTTGACAAAGAGCCTCATCTTTTCATGCAATGCCAGCCACATCTCTGAGGCATGATGGTGAAGCTCGGAATAAATGGATTTGGCCTTATTGGGTGCCTGGTGACCAGGGCTACTGTAAACTCTGGCAAAGTGCAGGTTGGTGCCACCAGTGACCCCTTCATTGACCTCAACTACACAGTCTACATGTTTCAGTGTGTTTCCACCCATGGCAAATTCAAAAGCACTGTTAAGGTTGAGAACGGGAAGCTTGTCGTCAATGGGAATCCTATTACTATCTTCCAGGATCAAGATCCCACGAACATGAAACGGGGTGATGCTGGACAGTGACATCCACTCTTCCAGTTTTGATGCTGTGGTTGACACTGCCCTCAGTGACCACTTCACTAAGCTCATTTCCTGGTATGATAATGAATTTGGCTACAGCAACAGGGTGGTGGACCTTATAGTCTACATGGCATCCAAGGAGTAAGAGCCCCTGGACAACCAGCCCCAGTGACAGCTTTAGAGGTAGAGAGGCTGGCAGCTACTGGGAAGTCCTGGCCCCAACTTGATCCCCCAGTTCTGAGAATCACCCATCTCCACAGTTTCCATCCCGGACCCCCTGAAGAAGGGGAAGGGCTGAGAGCCCTACCTTGTCATGTATCATCAATAAAGTACATCCAACCAAAAAAAAAAAAAAAAAAAGCAACAGGAGAAAAATGACTAATCATGTATAGAGGAACAGCCGTGTGACTAATGACTGACTTTTCATCAGAAAAAAATGGAGAAAAAGCCTGTCATGTGCAAAGTGCTGAAAAAACAATGCATCAAACAAGAATTCTATTACACTGAAATTATCCTTTAAAAATGAAAATTAACCCATCACCTTGTAAAAAATTAACTTAAAATAGATCATGGACTTAGATTAAAATTTTTAAAACTATAAACCTTCTAGAAAACATTGAAACTACTAGGAAAAGAGTTCTTAGGCTTGACACCAAAAGCATAATTCATAAATGGAAAAATTGATAAATTAAACTTTATCAAAATTTACAATTTTTGCTTTGTGAAAGACTCCCTGAAGAGGATGAAAACGCAAGTTACAGACTAGTATAAAACATTTACAAATTATGTATCTGACAAAGGGCTTATATAAAAATATAGAAAATTCTCAAAGCATGACATTAAACAGCAAGAAAAAAAATTAGAAAATGTTCAAAGAATATGAACAGACATTTCACTAAACAGGCTATACAAATGGCAAATTAGCACATGAAAAGATATTCAATATAATTTCCATTAGGACTACGTAGATTTAACACATAATGAGATACCACCACATATCTATTAGAATAACTAAAACAAAAACCTACTGACAATGCCAGTGTTGGTGAGGATTGAGTAACTGGACTGAGTAACTGGAACTCCCATACACTGCTGGTGCAGATGCAAAATATTGCAGTCACTCTGCAAGACAGTTTGGCAATTCCTTACAAAATTAAATTGTAAACCAACTGACTCAACCTTCCAATATCCTTCCAACAAGTGAGTGGCTATTCAAATAGGTACATCTGTACAATGGATGCTATTTATTTAGCAATAGAAAGGAACAAACTATTCAAAGATATAGCAATTTGAATGAATCACAAAGATATGTTGCATGAAAGAAGTCAGTCTCAAAGCTTATATACCCTATGATTCCATTTATATGACATTCTTGAAAAGGCAAAAATATTTTGATAGAAAATCGTTCAGTGGTTGCAGGTATTATACATGGAGGGAGGAGTTCCATAAAAGAAAAGCATACGGGAATTTTCTGGGATAATGGAACTGCTCTGTATCCTGATTGTCATGGTGGTTACATGAATTTAAACATGTGTTCAAATTCCTAGAAAGGTACACCAATGGAAATAAAGTGAATTTTACTGTATGAGAATTCAAAAACCAATTCTTTTAAATTGGTTTCTTTTAAATTCAATTCTTTTAAATGAAGATGAAATAAAGACATTTTTAGATAAAAGTTGAGAGAAATTGTCAATAGCAAACATATAATTCAAGAAATGATAAAAGTAATTCTTCAGGTTGAAGTAAAATGACACCAAATGGAAACTCAGATCTATAGGAAAAATAAAGACCACCAAAATTGCAAATATATAGGTAAATATTAAAAAGTATATAGATGTAGATATATAACAATTTAGACAAAATTTATATGATAAAAGACGAATCTTGCTAATGAATATAGATGCAAAAATCCTCAACAAAATTATTGCAAATAGAATCCAATGGCACATTAAAAGAATTATACACCATGACCAAGTAGGATTCATTCCAGGTATGCAAAGATGGTTCAACATCAGAAAATCAATTAATGTAATACACCTTATCAAGAATTCAAAGCAGAAAAACCACATGATCATTTCAATTGATGCAGAAAAGGCGTTTGACAAAATTCAACATCCTTTCTTGTTGAAAACACTTCCAAGGATAGAAGGGAACTTCTTCAAAATGATAAAGGGAATATATGAAAAACCCACAGCTAACATCATCCTCAATGGAGAAAAACTGAAAACTTTCCCCCCAAGATCAGGAACAAGATAAGGATGTCCACTATCACCATTGTTATTCAAAATTGTGTTGGAAGTTCTAGAGAGAGCAATTAGACAAGAAAAAGAAATGCAAGGCATTCAAATTGGAAACGAAGAAGTAAAACCCTCACTGTTTGCAGATGATATGATACTATATGTTGAAAACACCAAGAATCCACAGCAAAACTACTAGAGCTAACAAATGAGTACAGCAAAGTGGCAGGTTACAAGATCATACTAGAGCTAATAAATCAGTACAGCAGAGTGGCAGGTTACAAGATCAGCACTCAAAAATCTGTAGTGTTTCTATACACTAGTAATGAACAATCAGGGGGAAATCAAGAAAAAAATTCCATTTACAATTGCAACCAAAAGAATAAAATATTTAGGAATAAATTTAACTAAAGATACAAAAGACCTATGCAAAGAAAACTACAAGAAATTGTCAAAAGAAACCACAGAAGATCTAAATAAATGGAAGAGCATACCTTGTTCATGGATTTGGAAGACTAAATGTAGGTAAGATGTCAGTTCTACCTAATTGATTTACAGATTCAATGAAATACCAATTAAAATCCCAAAAACTTACTTTTCAGAAATGGAAAAACCAATAACCAAATTTATCTGGAAGGGCAGGGTGCCCCGAATAGCTAAAAGTATCCTGAGAAGGAAAAATGAAGTCGAAGGTCTCACACTACCTGATTTTAAGGATATTACGAAGCTACAGTAGTCAAAACAGCATGGTACTGGCATAAAGATAGATATACTGACCAATGGAATCAAAGAGAGTGTTCAGATATAGACCCTGTCATCTATGGACAATTGATCTTTGATAAGGCAGTCAAGCCAACTCACCTGGGACAGAATAGTCTCTTCAATAGATGGTGCCTAGAGAACTGGATATTCACATGCAAAAGAATGAAAGAGGATCCATATCTCACACCCTATACAAAAATTAACTCAAAATGGATCAAAGACCTAAACATTAGATCTAAGACCATAAAACTTTTACAAGAAAATGTAGGGAAATATCTTATAAGTCTTATAATAGGAAGCGCTTTCTTAGACCTTACACTGAAAACACAAGCACTGAAGAGAGAGAGAGAGAGAGAGAGAGAGAGAGAGAAAGAAAGAAAGAAAGAAGTGGGGACACCTCAAAATTAAACACTTTTGTGCATCAAAGAAGTTCACCACAAAAGTAAAAAGACAGCCTACACAATGAGAGACAATATTCGGAAATGATATATCTGATAAAGGTCTAGTATCCAGAATATATAAAGAGATTGTTCAACTCAACAACAAAAAGACAGCCAAGCCAATTACAAAATGGGAAAAAGACTTGAACAGACACTTTTCAGAAGAGGAAATACAAATGGCCAAAAGGCACATGAAGAGATGCTCAACTTCCCTGGCCATTAGAGAAATATAAATCAAAACCACAATGAGATATCATCTCACACCCACCAGAATGGCCATTATCAATAAAACAGAAAACAGCAAGTGCTGGAGAGGATGTGAAGAAAGAGGTACACTTATCCACTGCTGGTGGGAATATCAAATGGTACAACGGCTGTGGAAGGCAGTATGGCAGTTCCTCAGGAAGCCAAATATAGAATTGCCATATGACCCAGCAATACCACTACTAGGTATCTACTCAGAGAACATGAGGCAAAGACACAAATGGACATTTACACACCAATGTTTATAGCAGCATTATTTACAACTATAATGAGATGGAAACAGCCAAAACATCTATCAACAGATGAGTGGCTAAACAAGCTGTGGTATATACATATGATGGAATATTATGCAGCTGTAAGACAGAATAAAGTTACGAACTTTATCATAACAACATGGATGGACTGTAAGGACATTATGCTGAGTGAGATTAGCCAGAAACAAAAGGACAAATATTGTATGGCCTCACTGATATGAACTAACATTAATGAATAAACTTGGATAATTTCAGTTAAGAACAGAGGTCATCAGGAGATAGAAATAGGGTAGATATTGGGTAATAGGAGCTGAAGGGATACAGACTATACAATGGGACTGATTATAAAAATTCAGAAATAGATAGCGCAATACTACATGATTTAGCACAGTAATGTTAGAACACTGAATGAAGCTAAATGTGAGAATGATAGAGGGAGGAGGCCTGAGGACACAAATGAAATCAGAAGGAAAATATATGATAAAGACTGAGATGGTAAAATCTAGAAATGCCTAGAGTGTATAATGATAGGGACTAAATATACAAATTTAAAAATGTTTTTGCAGGAGGAAGAATAAAGGAATATCAATACTACAGGGTGCTGAAATAGATGATAATTAATATTTTAAAACTTTAACTCAAGTGCAAGACTAAAGCAAAAGATGTTTATTTGGTACAAAATTTATATTTTGACTAGTGCATTTCCTAATACAACTTATGTGGACAGCTTAATTGAACACCATAGTATATAGAACCTTGAGTAGGGCATGAGATTTTGTAGGTTTGTCCAGAGTGATGCTCCGATAAATCCCAGAGTGATTTGAACAGTGAATAAAAAAGTATTTGCAAATTCCCCTTGAGGAAATGGCGAGTAAGGGGGAAAACTCAAGTTCCCCAAGTGGAGAATTCTTGATATTCTCACAAGCAGTGGGGACAACCAAAGCAATAGGTGGAGCCCTCAATCTGGGGGATTGTTCAGATGAAACTTAACCCCGCAAAGGATAGGCTAAACCTACTTAGAATTAGGCCTTAGAGCCACCCCAGAGAACCTCTTCTGTTGCTCAGAGGTGGCCTCACTCTCTCAGCCAACACAACAACCAAACTCACTGCCCTCCCCCTCTGTATGTGAGACAGGACTCTCAGGGGTGTGGACCCTCCTAGCAACATGGAACAGAAATCCTAGAATGCGCTGGGACTCAGCACCAAGGGATTGAGAAAATCTTCTCAATCAAAAGGGGGAAGAGCGAAATTAATCAAAATAAAGTGTCAATGGCTGAGAGATTCCAAACAGAGCCAAGAGGTTATCCTGGAGGTTATTCTTATGCATTAAATAGATATCACCTTGTTAGTCAAGATGTAATGGAGAGTCTGGAGGAAACTGCCTGAAAATGTAGAGCTGTGTTCCAGTGGCCATGTTTCTTGAAGAAGATTGTATAATGATATAGCTTTCGCAGTGTGATTGTGTGATTGTGAAACCTTGTGTCTGATGCTCCTTAAAAACAAACAAACAACA
Source organism: Tamandua tetradactyla (assembly GCF_023851605.1). Taxonomy (NCBI): domain Eukaryota; kingdom Metazoa; phylum Chordata; class Mammalia; order Pilosa; family Myrmecophagidae; genus Tamandua; species Tamandua tetradactyla. The sequence goes on along the minus strand of NC_135336.1, from coordinate 26,177,413 downwards.
ACAAAATATATATATATATGATAAAAGTATAAAAGATGAAGAGGACATTGAATATAATTTTACTATTGAGAATTCTTACATTATTTGTGAAGTGGTAAATTATTAACTCTAATTCTGACAAAGTATAGACATTCTAATCTCTAGAGCAATCACTATCATCTGCCTTGATCTATTATTACTCAGAATACTATACGCAACTACTGCAGGATAGATATTCTTTTCAAGGGTATATGGAACATTTTCAAAATGAAAAAAATATTTTTATAATAAACATATAAATAAAATATATATAGTATATTTTATAATAAAAAATAATAATGCAAAGGGGTTTCATAGAGGAATTAAAACACTGGATTTATCTATCCAGAAAAGGGAAGGAAAATAGAAATAGAAGACCAAAACCAGATGGAACAAATAGAAAATAAATAGCAAAATATTAGACCTCAACTCACCTATACAAAAAATCAAATGTTAATGGCTTAAACACTTCAATGAAAAAACACAGAATGTCAAAATGAATAAAAAAGCAAACCAGTTATATATTTACAAGAGGCTCATTTAAATATAGAAACAAAAAAATGAAAATAAATAGATGGAAAAAGATATACCAGGAAAATATTTAGCATAAGAGAATTAGAGTGGCTTTATTAATACGGCTTGCAAGGAAAACTTCAAGGCAAGGAGTATTATTACCAGAGATAAAGAAAAGGACAGTTTATCATGATAAAAGAGTAAGTTCATCAGGAAAACTTAACAGTCTTAACTGAGCTTCAAAATTCATGAAGCAAAAACTGACAGAAATAAAGAAAGAAAAAGACAATGGTAAAATCATAATCGGAGATTTATCACCTTCCTCTCACAAGTTGCTAGAATAATTAGACAAGAAATCAATAAAATTATAGAAGATTCAACAACACTATCATCTGCCTTGATCTATTATTACTCAGAATACTAAACACAACTACTGCAGAATAGATATTCTTTTCAAGGGCATATGGAACATTTTCAAAATGAAAAGTCTCAATAAATTTCAAATGATTGAACTAATATAGAATATGTTCTCTGACCACAAAAAGAATTAAATTAGAAGTCGAGATTAATAAAATCCCTAGAAAATCTCCAAAACAACAGGAAATTTAGCAATGCACTTCTAAATAAGCCTTCTGTCAAAGAAAAAAATTGCAGCGGACAATAGGAAATAGTTTGACCTTATGATTGCGAAAAATACAATATCAAAACTGATGGGATGCAAACTAAAGCAGTGCTTGGAGAGAAATACATAGTTTTAAATTCTCATATTAGAAAAGAAAAGAGGTTTCAAACCAAATATGTATGTTTGCCTTTAAGCGATCTACAAAAAGAAAAACAAAGTAAACCAAAAGTAAGTAGAAGGAAGATTAGAAAGATAAATAAGAGCAATCAATAAAACAGAAAATTGGCAAAAAAAGAATTAACAAAGCCAAAATGTGTTTCTTTGAAAGGATTAATGAGATTAACAAACTTCTAGCAAACTGATAAAAAAATAGAAAACACAGATTATCAATATCAAGAATGAAAGAGGGGATATTCTGCAATGAAAGAGGTTTTGTCACTATAGATCCTATAGGTATTAAAAGGATAAGGGACTATTTTGAAAACTTAACAATAAATTTGATAGCTTAGATGAAATGGGCAAGTTCCTTGAAAAACAACTTACCGAAAAAGACACAGGAACAGGTAGAAAATTTGAATAGCTTTATATTTATAAATTGAATTTATTGTTTAAAAAAAAACCTTCCCACAAAGAAACTTACAGCTAGATGGTTTCAATAGTTAATTCTATCAAACATTCATGGGAGAGATAATACCAATCTTACACAAACTCTTTCAGAAAAGAGAGGAAACACTTACCATCACACTTTAAGAGGCCAGCATAATCATGATAATAAAACCTGATGGTACAATAAGAAAGTAAAGTTTCAAATAAATATCCCTCACTAACTGGATACAAAAGTCACTAACAAAATGCTAGCCAAGCAAATCCAGCAATGAAAAAAAAAAAAAAGACACATCTGGACCTAGTATATTTATCCCAGGGATACAAATCAATGTTATTAGAACAAAGGAGAAAAGCATTATGATCTCAATTGCAGAAAAATTTGATGAACCTTAAAAACCTTTCATGATTAGATATTCTTAGGAAGAAATAGTCCGAAAGCACAGGTGGTTCAGTGGTAGGATGTTCACCTTCCGTGTTGGAGGCCTGGGTTCAATTCCCGGACCATGCACCTAAAAAAAAAAACTGGGAATAAAAAGGAACTTCCTCCATCTGATAGAAGCATCTAAGAAAACCAACAACTGGTATCACCGCTAATGGTGAAATGTTGAATGCCCACCCCCTGAGATTGGGAAGAAGGCAAGGATTCTACTCCCATAACTTCTATTCAATACTGTACTAAAGATTCTAACCAGTGTAGTAAGACAAGAAATGCAGATTGGAAGGGAAGAAATAAAACTGATTTTATTTGCAGACAACATGATAACTTACATGGACCATCATAAGGAATTGTAAGGAACTACTAGAACTATTTAACAAAGTGACTGGACACAAGGTCAACTTTTATTTTTTAAAAACTTGCATTCCCAAAAATTAGCAGCAAACAATCGTAAGATGAAACTTCAAAAAATATCTCTTTTAATAGTAGCAAAAAAAAAAAAAAACCCATAAAGAATAAACTTAACAAAAGATATACAAGACCTCTGTGCTGAAAACTATAAAACAGTGCTGAGGAAAAACAACCTAAATAATTGGAGAGATATACCACATTCATGCATGGGAATGCTCAACATCATTATGTCAATCTCCCCCAAATTGATCTACAGATTCAATAAATCACAATAAAAATCCAACAGACTTTAAAATGTATTTTGACAGTTAATTCTAAAATTTCTCTGGCAAAACAAAGGACTTAGAAATAGCCAAAACAATTTTGAACAAGGAAAGGGAGAAGCCCATGCACAGTAATTTCAAGACTTGCTATAAAGCTTCAGTGATCAGAACACTGTGGTATTGGCATAAGGATCGATAAATAGATAAATGTTGTAGAATAGAGTTAAGGCATAGTCCTATACATGTACAATTAATTGATTTTTGATTGAGGTGTCAAAGCTATTCAATGGGGAAAGGATCTTTTCAACAAATTGTGCTGGAAAAAGTGAAAGAGGAAAAAGTGAATCTTGAACCCTGCATAATACCACACATGAAAATTAATTTGAGTTGGATATCAACCTAGATGTAAAAGCTTAAACCATAAAGCTCCTAGAAGAAAACACAGGAGAATGTCTTTGCAACTTTTCTGCACAGGTCCCAAAAAATGCTAGTCTTAAAAAAAGAGACTGATAAATTGTACCTCATAAAAGTAAAAATATTTAATCAAAAGATTAGTTTTAAGAAAGTGAAAAGGCAAGCCACAGCGTGAGAGAAAATACTGGCAATAATATATCTGACAGAAGACTAGAATTATATAAAGAACTACAAAACAGTAACAAAAGGACATACAACACAACTTTTATCATCAACTGATTTTATTTATTTAACATACCAACATGCAAACACAAACATTCTTACCATGTGATCATTCCATTCTACATATATAATCAGTAAATCACAATATCATCACATAGTTGTGATCATCATGATCATTTTTTAAAACATTTGCATCAATTCAGAAAAAGAAATAAAAAGAAAACAGAGAAAAATTCATACATACCATACCCCTTACCCTTCTCTTTCATTGATAACTAGCATTTCAATCTACGAAATTTATTTTAACATTTGTCCCCCCTATTATTTATTTTTAATCCATATATTTTACTCATCTGTTGATAAAGTAGATAAAAGGAGCATCAGACACAATGTTTTCACAATCACACCATCACATTGCAAAAGCTATATCATTATAGAATCATCTTCAAGAAACATGGCTACTGGAACACAGCTCTACATTTTCAGGCAGTTCCTTCCAGACTCTCCTTAACTAAAAAGTTGATGTCTATATAATGCATAAGAATATCCTTCAGGATAACCTCTTGGCTCTGTTTGGAATCTCTCAGCCATTGACACTATTTTGTCTCATTTTGCTCTTCCCCCTTTTGGCCGAGAAGGTTTTCTCAATCCCTTGGTGCTGAGTCCCAGCTCATTCTAGGATTTCTGTCCCACTTTGCCAGGGAGGTTCACACCCCTGAGAGTCCTGTCTCTCATAGAGAGGGGGAGGGCAGTGAGTGTGCTTGTCGTGTTGGCTGAGAGAGTGAGGCCACATCTGAAAAACAAAAGAGGTTCTCTGGGGTGATTCTAAGGCCTAATTCTAAGTAGGCTTAGCCTATCCTTTGCGGGGTTAAGTTTCATATGAACAAGACTGAAAGTCCCCAAGACTGGGCACTCAGCCTATTGTTTTGGTTGTCCCCACTGCTTGTGAGAATATCAAGAATTCTCCACTTGGGAAAGTTGAATTTTCCCCTTCTCACCATTCCCCCAAGGGGACTGTGCGAATACTTTTTTATTCACTGTTCAAATCACTCTGGGATCTATCGGAGCATCACTCTCGACAAACCTACAAAATCTCATGCCCTACTCAAGGTTCCATATTCTATGGTGTTCAATTAAGCTGTCCACATAAGTTATATTAGGAAATGCACTAGTCAAAATATAAATTTTGTACCAAGTAGACATTTTTGCTTTAGTCTTGCACATAAGTTAAAGTTTTAAAATATTAATTACCATCTATTTCAGCACCATATATGCAAAAATATTTTTAAATTTGTCCATTTAGTCCCTATCATTATACCCTCTAGGCATTCCGAGATTATACCAACTCAGTCTTTATCATCTATCTATCCTTCTATTTCATTTGTGCCCCCAGCCCTCCTCCCTCTATCATTCTCACATTCAGCTTCATTCAGACAACACAAATTTTCAAAATTTTTTTTATTAATTAAAAAAATTAATAACAAACAAACAAAACAATAAGATATCATTCCATTCTACATATATAATCAGTAATTCTTAATTCAGAATATTTTTATTGAGAAATCTTTCCCACATACAGCCCACCCATAGCATACAATCAATGGTTCACGATATTGTCACATAGTCACACAAACCAAGTTTAATGAGAGGAAAATACTGGAACAGACACTTTATGAAAGAAGATGTATGACTCGTCAATACACACATGAAAAGGTGTTCAATATCATTAGTCATCAGGGAAATGCAAATTTAAGCCACAGTGACACACCATTTCACTATATAATGACAAAAAATAAAAAAGAATGACTAGATCAAATGTTAGTGAGGATGTGCAGCAACTGAAATTCTCACATGTTGCTAGTGGGATAAATTGGTACAGTCCCTTTGAAAAGCAGTTTGACAACTTCTAATAAAATTAAATATACAGGTATCCTTTGCTTCATCAATTCCACTCTAAATATTTACCAAAGAGCAATGAAAATACATAACCACACAAAGTATTGTACAAGAATGTTTATAGCAGCTTTATTCCTAATAGCCAAAAATGGAAATAAATCAACTGTCTATTAACTGAAAATGGATCACTAAGTTGTAGTATTTTTCATTCAGAGAAATACTATTGAACAATAATAATGAATGAACATTAACAACATGCATAAATCTCAAAAGCATTATGTTGAGCAAAAGAAGACAGACACACACAAAAAAATCTCTTAAAGTATTGTTTCATGTTGTAAAATTGAACAGCCAAAACTGAACAGTGAGATCAGAAAGTGGTTGCTTCTTGCAGGTGGGTTGTGACTGGACGGGGTATCTGGGTGATGAAAGTATTCTATGTCTAGATTAGCATGGTGATACAAAAGTGCATATATTTTTCTCAATTAGTATATTTAAGCTCTGTGCATTTCGTTGTAAGTAAATTTTAATTCTTTTTAAAACTGCATTGAGAGCAATGCTAAATATTTTATTTGTTTGATGTCATCTAATACAATGCCCTTTAAGGTGAAAAATGTTCACACTTAAGGAGCTAATAAATAAGTGACAGGACTGGGGCTTGAACCCAAACAGTATTCTTGGAACCAAAATGGTTCCCTCTTAAAGGGCTCCAGTAAGCAACCCCACCTTGAATGTGTAGAGACACATGTCCATAGAAACCATCTAATCAAAAGTTACCACCCACAATTGGGTGTCACATCTGCATGGGAATAATCGAAAAGCTCCCAGCCATCAGTATTGAATGAGGATTAAAGGACATGGCTTTCCTGGAGTCCACAACAGATTCAAACCAGCACACACAGTTAATAAAGGCCCATATTTAAAACATTTTTTGAACCTAATGGAACACCTTCAAAATGCTATTTGACATAGGTAAGGGCCTCTGCCTTCAGGGAGATTATAACCAAGTAAGGGAATAAGATGCAGACATCACATGCTGCAGATAGTTCAATAAATGAGATGAAAACAAAGGCTTGCAAAGATTCTAGCCTCTAGTACATTGTTTTGGTGTGCTAAATGCTGCTGGAATGCAATATGCCAAAAATGGAATGGTTTTTGAAAAGGGAATGTATTAAATTACAAGTTTACAGTTCTAAGGCCATAAAATGTCCAAACTAAGGCATCCAGAGAAGGATACTTTGACTCAAGAAAGGAAGGCATATAGCTGGCATCTGCTGGTCCTTGTTCCCAGTTCCATTGCCTCCAGCTTCTGATGCCAGTGGTTTTCTCTCTATGCATCTGTAGACCTTCACTTAGCTCCTCCAGGACACAACTGTGGGTTCTGGCTAGTTTAGCATCTCATGGGAAGGCACATGGCAACATCTTTTTCTCTCTGTCAGCACTCCAAGTCTCTCCAGATGTTTGCATCTCTGTCAGCTCTGAAGAAACTGTGCTTTCTCCAAAATGTCTTCCCTTTTAAAGGACCCCAGTAAACTAATCAAGACCAGCTTGAATGGGTGGAGTCACATCTCCATCTAATCAAAAGGCCATACCCACAACTGGGTGTGGCACATCTCCATGGAAGTAATCTAATCGAAATTCCACACCCACAACTGGGTGTGTACGTCTCCATGGAAACAATCCAAAGTTTCCAACCTAAATAGGTTTGCCCCCACAAGATTGAATTAGGAAAGAAAACATGGCTTTTCTGGGGTATGTAATGACTTCAAACCAGCGCCATGTGTGTTGTGGCGTCCCAACCACAACAAGCATGATTTATGGAGCTTTGAAGAAATCATGCAGCCTGGAGCAGCCAAGGCTCAATTTTGGTGGTTAGCCCCAATTGCTGGACCCTGCCATTACTAGGAAGGGAAGAGTTTTATCACTGCTTCTACTTGTGATAAAATAGGCTCCTGTTCTTCTTGGATTCCTTTCTACTGTCTCCACCCAAGAACCAAAACACTGGTTTGTGGTGGGTCAGAGTCTCAAATCCTTGCTCTTAACCTGTATCTTAGTTTACCAAGACTGCTGTAACACATACCACAGACTAGTTGGCTTAAACAACAGGAATTTATTATTTCACAGTTTTGAAGAGTAGAAGTCCAAACTTAAGGTGTCATCAGAATCATGCTTTCTCTGCATTCTGTAGCGTTCTGGTGGTGGCTTGCCAGTAGTCCATAACTTAATATCTGCCTCCATCACCTATCTGTCTCCCACTGTCTCCTCATTTCTACTGTCCTACTACCATGTCCAAATTTTCTTTGTTTAAAAGGACTCCAGTCATGTTGGAGTAAGGCCTGCCCTGATTCAATTTGGCCTCACCTTAATAGGTCCTTCAAAGATCCCATTTACAAATGTAAATTTATAAATTTACATTTACAAATGTAAATCCTAAAAAAAGGATTTAGGACTTGAAACAAGTCTTTGTGGGGGGCATGATCCAATCCACAACACTCTGGATGCATACTGGGACACACACCCCAGAGTAATCTAGGAGATTCTGAGAAAGATCACCTGACTGATTAAAAAATATCTTTCCTCCTCGGAATTCTCCTGAAGTCCCACCATCTGCGCATCATTCTTTCGGTTGTCTCTGTCTGTTCTTTTAAAAAACATACTCCCTGGTGGGAAGTAAAACATTAATTCACATTAAGGAAATCCCCTCAGCTCATTAGGTCTAACTTTTCTCTTCCAAGTGACTTGGGAGCTCTGTACATCTGGTTGTTGCAGTAGAAAAAGACAGTTTAGAATAAGGTAAAAAACTCAAATGTTAGCTACTTCCCATTTGAGCTTGAGATTGACTCGGGCCCTCAGTTGAGGCCTCCATAGACTGTCTAATAACTGGTATGTATTTTCCGTTTTTTTTTCTTAGCTTGTTCAAAATAGATCTGTACCTAATATTAAGACTAGGATTATGAACGAGAGAATCATGGCCATCCTACAGCCCTTCTCCTTGCCTTCTGCTTCATGATACCACACAATAACATCCAAAGAGAAGGGATCTAGTGAGACTCCTGCAGAAATCTGAGAATCATTTCTTTGCCTCAGCAATTTTGTGGCCCATTCCTAGTTCTGTCTTTCTGCTGTAAATAATTCACCATCTTTACAAGGGAGATAAGGCCAGGCCTTTTGTGAGCCAGGAGGGATTTGAGAGATGATGAAAGCTATGTATTTTACCTATGACCCAAGGACTCTGGCAAGCTGCCCTTCCTAAGCTGGAGTTGTGGCCTTTTTCCTGAGCACAGGAATGTCTATCAGTACAGACAGCCCTAGTTTTCATCCTGGAAAACAAGCATTCCTGGACTGGGTCCTTCACCCTCTTCAGCTGTCCCACCCACCATGGATGTGGCTGTGGCTTCTCAGGGCACTGAGCCACCATCAGGCCCAGTGTCTAGTCCAGGCTGCTCTCTCTCCTGCCACCAGAGCACTCTACACAGGCTGCTTCCGTAGGCACCCAAAACCAGTATCTCAGTTATCCCAGGTCCTCTCTCTCCAGAGAGGACAATAATCTAGTGCTCCCCAAGCCTGGCAGAAACCCCTGTGGATAGCCTGACACTCAACTGAAAGAAGTAACAAGCTCATGCCCATGGTTCCCAATTTCCACTGCTGGAAGTGAGAGCAGAGAAGTGGACCTTGTGAGCTCTCCACCTGAAGCTGATTGGGAAGAGCAAGACAGCATGCACTTGAGAAGTTCTGACTCCTTGGTAGTACCGTGAGGCAAAACCTCCTCATCCCTCAGGAGGAGCAAATTGAGCAGAAAAGAGACCAATTTAAATGTGTTTTAAACACAAAATTGTACTTGGATAGCTTTGCTTTTCTCACCAGGGCTGAATCAAAACATGTAATCTGAAAGAAAATTTGAATCAGGAAATAAGTGTAAAGAAATTCAAAGTTCCCCAAACAAGGTTCTACTTTACGTCCATGTCCATGTCCATGTCCATGCCCACATCTCTATTTCTACTTCTGTTTCCTTTATCATATTATGATTGGGATGGAGGACCCTGCTTTACTGTTCTCTGAGGCATGTACTTAGTCTGCCTTTTAGAAAGGAGCAGTTATTTCCACTCTCCACATTTGCCATAAGACACCCTTGATAATCAAGTAGAGGAAACAATCCAATGCATTTTCCTTTTTGTCTTTTCCTTTCACTTGAGAACTAGAACAGCCATTAGCTGCTGCTACTAAGGAACATGAAGGACAAGGCTGAGGAGGAGCTACTTCCGCCTGACAGGGGTAGGAGGAGCCGAGAGCCCTTAGAACTCCTCGTCCTTGGTCTGCTCTCCCAGCTCCCCGTCAGCCCTAGGCGCTGAGGTTGGAGCCCAGGGCCACAGCCTTGTGAACTGTGCTGAGCCCCCTCTTCTCTCATTCTCTCTCTCATGTAAACATGCTGGCCTCACAGTCACCGTCATAATTCAAAACTTTGCTTACTTTCACATCAAGTAACACTATCCAGGAAAGTGGCTTTGATAAAGGAAGGAGGAAGGTTAGGATCTAGATTCAAATTAACTTTACCCCAGGGTCTGAAGCACAGGGAAGTTTGCTCAGAAATACTTAGACAAAGCAGATACTAGTAACAATCCTCTCCTCCTATGTTTCACGTAAGTACATTTAAGAGAAAAAAGTGGGGAGGATTTAATGAGAGTAAATACGGTAATCTGTTCATTTGCTGGTTCAAGTGCTGGACTTGGGACTTAGGAGTGCCACTTACTGCCTAGTTCTGACCTGGACTGAAATGAAGGTACGAGACAAGATTGGCTGATATCCTGGCAAATGAGACCTGTGATTAACACAGGAAAGAGAAAGCTCTACCTTCACTTAAACAAGACCCTCTGACTCTCTGCAAGCAAGGGAGGTATTCACTCCTGCAAAAAGCAAAAGATTAAGCAAATGCTTGAATCTTTAACAAGGCAGCTACTCCAGGTATACTGAAGTTTTGATTGATCCTTTGCTCCTGATTGTTGAAAGTGGACCACAAAAGAGAAGTCAGAGCAAAGAAGTTGCCACTAAGCAGGTATGATTTCTCTTTTTTTACTCTTTTGCTGGGGGCTAACCACTGCACGGCACAGTATACTCTGCATAGAGGTTGGCATCATTGCAGATTCTACTGTATTGTGTTGGCCTTGCTGCTTTTCTTATTTCCGGGTTGAAAAGAATCATGAAGACAATCATTTCCAATTAAATAACATTAACGGTGCCTCGTACCTTGCCCTTGGCTCCTAGAGAAATAATCACAGTAAAACACTCAGTTCTGAGTCTGCAGCCACAAATCACACATACAAGCAACCCCCTCTCTGTTGTAGAGCTGATGTACCCTGACCCAGAAAATACTCACAGTCTGGGAATGCAGGAGCTGGGAGTAAATCAGCCCTAGTTCCTCTGTTTTTTTTTTTTTTTTTAACATGGGCAGGCACCAGGAATTGAACCCGGGTCTTCTGGCATGGCAGGCGAGCATTCTTGCCTGCTGAGCCACCGTGGCCCACCCAGCCCTAGTTCCTCTTGGCCTGCTGGGTCAGTAGTGTTGGCAGCTCCAGGGACCATGGCAGAGACATAGCAGCGTGACAGTCACACGGCCTCTCCACCTTACAGGCAGTTCCCTCAGAGGCAGTGCCACACCCTGAACAGTCCTGGGGCTGAGTTGGCTTTAGACCAGTGTTAATCTTTTAGCCCTGCATGCAATGGGTAGCACCTTATCCCACAGAACAGAGCCTGGCCTGTCTGGGCTCAGCATATGGCCTAAAGTATTTCTTTCAGGTGCTCCTCATCTCAGACTGGTCGGGAAACACCTCTGAAGCCACTGAACCTTGATTCAGTGAGTCGTTTTACAGGTACTAATCCCATTCCACAAAATGGGTGCAGGCTGACGCTGCTGTGAAAGTAATGGTCACCACCCAGATAGCCAAGGTGACCTGATCATCTACACTGGGATGGATGTTTGATCTGCACTGATATAGCCAGAGTCCAAATTCCTCCAAATAAAGCTCAAGAGGCTACTTATTTATCAGCTGCTAAATTGGAAATATTTTTTTCTGTATACTAAAAGACTTATTTTTAGAGTATTTTATTTTTATAATAAACTTAATCTAAATCGCAGGTTGGCAGCTATGTCTCCCAGGCCAAATCTGGCCCACCAGCTCTTTGTGTAAATAAAGTTTTATTAGAACATGGCCCTGCTCATTCAGGTATTGTCTGTGGTTGCTTTTGCCCTCCAACAGCAGAATTGACTGGTTGCAACAGAGATAGTATGGCCCGCAAAGGACTCTGGTTCTTCATAAAAATAGTTTGTGGCCCCTAATGTAAAACAATCAAATTGTTCCTAGATTATTATGACATAAAATATAATAACCACAAAACTGATTAAAATGTTGTTTGAAGGTAATCAATTTTTAATTATAAAAGTAATACAAATAAAATAAAAGAAAAAACAAAAATAAATTAAAAAAAGAAAAAAGGAATAAAAAAGTTTTACATGATAACATGCTCCTTGTAAAATGAAAAAATAGTAATAGATAAAGCTAAATTCTTCTTTGGCCATCCTGCCAATCCTGATTACCCATTTCCCCCCAAATAACCACTGCAACCAGTTTGATGTGTTTTTTTGTCAGCCGGTTCCTTTGCATCCATACACGTATGTTACTAATAAAAAATTTGTTGTCGTATTGTTCTCATTCTGTAACCTTTTTTCCAATCAACAGACATGGCTTGGAGAGGGTCCAGATGGCTATATAGCTTTACCTCATTCTTTTTAACTGCTACATAGTATTTAACAGAGTAGCAGCCTTTTATTTAGCCATTTCCTTTTTGATAGATTTGTGAGCTGTTTCCAAATTTTCACTCTTGCCAGCATGCTGTGATGAATCTCACTGTATGTCTTCTTGTACAAATGTGCAGATGTTCCCCTGGAGAAAATACTGAGATGTTGAATTATGTCCTAGGATACATGCGTTTTAATTTTTGATCCTGTCTAATAGTCCTCCCCAAGGCTGTACCAACCTCTACTCCCCCAGGAGACAGCCATTGTCAACCTCTCCTCCACATCCTCACCTACGATTGCAGTTTATTTTAAAAATTATTATATTCCAATTGAATGCATAAAACTGTAACTTTGTTTTATATTTAAATTTCCCTGATTACTAATGAGGTTGAGCATCTTTTTATATAATTCAGGGCTACTGAATTTCCTGTTCTTGAATTGTTCATTTCTATCCTTAGCTCATTTTATATTGGGTTACCTTTTTCTACTTATTTGTAAGATTTCTTTATTTTGGATGCTAATCCTTTGATATGCATATAATAGTCTCTGCATGTTTCTCACTTTTTTTTTTAACTTTGGTTATATCACGTTTTTATTCAATGTAAATTTTTTACTATATTGCTATTGTTATTATTATTTTGATGTAATTGAATTTATCAATTTTCTGCCTTATGGATTTTGTTCTTTGGGGCTTATTTAAGAAAGTCTTCTCAACCCCAAAGACTATGGAAATATTATGGGACACTTTCTTCTATACTTTATCATTTTAAAAAATAAGTCTTTAGTCCATCTGAAACTTACTTCTATGAATTATTCCAATACAGTTTATTGAAAAGCTCCTCCTTTCCCCATTTATATGAAATGTCACCTCTAGCATGTACATACTCACTTACATATGTCTGTTTCTCGAGATTCTGTTCTTTTGTATTTATTTCCTATTCTTGACCCAATTTCCGTTATAGCTTTTTTTTACTTTTTCCAATTGATTCTTTCCTTGGTATATAGGAAATTCATTTTGTGTTTTGATATTTTGTCTTGTCACCTTACTGAATTATGGTAATAGTTATGAAAATAGTTGACTTTTTTTTTTGGTCTATTGCCTTTTCTTGGCCCTCCAGCAGAATGTGATAGGGGATGGTTAGGGTTGGTACACACGTTGTATGGGGTGTCTACTGCACTGCTCTAAGCGGTACCATTCACAAATGCACAAATGTCCTAAGTATTCTTGTCGTGTTCCTGACTTTAATCTATTTTTCTTTCTTACTGTGAACCCATGTTTTTTGGAACCCAATCTTCTGGGATTCACTGAGACTGGGATTGAAAGTGTTTTTCCCTAGAGGATTTATATTTGCTTCTACCAGGAGCCTGGGGATAGTACCAACTGGGATCATTACAAGCTTCGGGTTTACTGGCCATACAAGTAGTATGAATTCTGGTCCATATTACCTGTTTGCAGCTCGTCATTAGGAATTTTCAATTGGATCTTTATTCCCACTCCATTCAGAGCTAAAACTGTGAAAGCCATGGATCTCTAGGGCTCCCTTGGTGGGGCATCCTACTGAGGACGTCAGCCTTAGGGGATCCTGACTTTATGCTCAAGTCTGGTCAGACCTGGGTACTCTGCTCAGGCCTCAGGCTTTGTCTCCTGCGCCCTGTGGCCCACTCAAATCCAGATTACAGACCACCAGGAATCCGCAGGTGACCCCTGGACATGATGACTCCCCCTTTTAGCTTCTCTGGATTCGCATAGTCCTACAAATTCTGTCCTCTGTCCCTTAGTTTCCTTTCAGCTCAAACATGCATGGAAAAAAATATTTTTAAGCATACACTTTATCCAGCATTTTTAAGTGTGCTTTAAGCAGGAGGATTTTCTCTAAGAAGCTTCTGCATCATAGAACTAGCAATGAAATTTCTACATTGACATTAATAAGAACTATTCAAATGCTTCTCCAATAAGTAAGATGCATAGTAAAACTCTTGCTAGCTGTCCTATATCTATGGTTCTATTCCTCTTGGTTAATCAAGAATTATTTGAGTTTTATCAAATGCTTTCAGCATCTTTTAGTTTCTTCAACTTATTTTCATAGCTAACGAACTCTCTTAATTAGATGGCTCATCCTAAGGGTTATGGGATCAGAGTTAACCCAATAGTGACTATAAACAATAATTTTTCCATAAAAAGGAACAATAAATTAAGGGAATAGGGACAACATTCATTCCAATTCTGGTGTGTTGCCATGCTCTGCTTGACCTCACACCCCAGATGCTGATGTTCTGGCCACAGTGTGGGCAGGACATAAAGAGTGTGGGGACCCTTCTTGCCTTCTAGGTGATTTGAAGGGACTGGGAAAAGTTCCTTGACACCTGTCTGCCCACCAGGCATACTTTCTTAAGCTTCAGTGAAAAACTGAAATAAACTGAATATCCAACTGGAAATTGAGATAAAGAGACATATCCAGTGCTCCATGTAATATATGAAATAATTTTCTTTGGCCTCTCAGAATTCCAAACAAAATAAGAGTGAAACTCTAAAATCATGGGTAAGCACAACACTACACATGCATGTGTAAGAGCTGGGCAGTTAAATCAAAGGTCTTCCTGCCCTGTTAGATATCGGAAAAGGATACAGGCTGTACTTTTGACTTGGGCTAATGCCAGCTCTCAACCCTGACCAGTATTTAATAACAAACCTCCTGTCCTGACCTCTTGGACCTGATGACTGGATTCCTGGAGGCACAAAGGCTGATTTCACTTATGGTCTCCTGAAGAGAGCAGCCATAAGGAATTTAGGAGTTTAAATTCCTAAAATATGACTCCTGCTATTTGAGTTCCTTTGGCAGAGGGCAGGGGTGCAGGACTGCAGGGTTTAGGGAGGACTGCCCCATGCCAGAGCCAAGGAGGAGGACACTTTTGTTCACAATATTTCATCCATTTAAAAATAATTTCATATATATGATTTCACTTTAACCTGTGAGTTTTGTGATAAAAATCTAACTTACTAGAGTATTTACACTATAGAAAATCAGAATAAAAGGAACCAAAAAGAGGTTCTGTTGCTTCCTCTTTGTGACTTTAGACACACCTCTGAGTCTCCAAATTCCTCATTTGTAAAAGGAGCAATACGCCCTGCGCTGCCCAACTGGGGATAAACCCTTCTCTGCCTGCTTCATGGCACCTTGGCATTGTTGCTGGGTTTCGGCTTTCTAGGTTCTTGGACAAGATGCAAGAGAGAATTCAAGGGCACAGCACAGCATAGAATAAGCAGGCAGAAATCTATTCGGTATGCATGTGAGAAGGACCATGCGAGCTCTCTTGCAAGGAAGAGGTGAGAGGCCAGAGGCTCAGGCCATGTGGGACAATCTGCTTTTATTGCTCAGCTTTACTTACTCCTCTCCCCCTTCCCTATTGGGGCTCTTCTCCGGCCCCTCCCTTCTCTCCGGCAGGGCCTCGTGGTTGTTGATCGGGCATTTGGGCAGGTCAGCTGCTGCGGGTGTTTTGCCTCCGTGAGTAGCACCAGGCAGGTGTTCTGTCCAAGGGCTCAAGGGCTCCTTCATGATATTTTTCTCTCTCCGCTCAGGCCCCGGTGCTAGCCTACTTCAATATGAGATAATGATTTTGAAACTTTTATAAGCTACACAAAACCTGTATAAGCGTGAGCTAATAAATTGACCAATTTTCTCCCTTCATTGAGCAAAACCAGTAGATTCATAAACTTCACTTGTTGAACTGTTACCAATTCAGAATTCTTACATTGTTTTCCCTTTACCTATTTTTCCCCCTCTTTACCTTCCAGCCAGTTCAGCTATTTTATAGTAGTTCACTTTTATAATCCTGCTGTCTCTGATAGCTTCTGAGGCCCTGAGGCCATGGTCCCCCCCCCCCCCCTTTGCCCTTTTGCTTAAACTCTAACTTTATTACTTCAGCTCCGAGTTGCCTGCTCTTTTCTTCCCATAACCCCATGGCCTGGTTCCACAAGCAACTTGCTTTGATTCATTTGAAGACTAAATGTTATCTGCATCTCCTGCTCAGACCCTTTTTCTGGGAAAGGCTGTCAATCTGGTTCCCAGATGTGTGTTGACTTTAAACAACAATTTATGATGCAAACCATTTCACGTGATGCTTCTGCTTTGATCACTTCCTCTATTTTCTAAAGCCTTAGCAACATTTATATTGTCCACATCCTCAGGCTACCACTCAGCCACCTTCCCCATCACATCCTTTTCGTCCACTGGCAGTTTTCCGTCTGGGTTAGATTTCTCGCGCCCTGGCTGTTCCCTGTGGACGGCAGCCTGCCAGCAGCAGCAGCACCTGGGAGCACGCCGGGAATCCAGGTGCTCAGGCTCCACCCAGACCCGCTGAACGGGAATCTGCATAGGCGACTTGTGTGCACAGTGCAGCTGGACAATCGCACTCATGAATCATGAGCACATGCTATGGGTTACGCAGGGGATTCTGAAGCACACATGGGAGGACAGGAAGGCACAGACCCAGGCCTCAGGAATTCAAAAGGTCATTCAGACTCAAGTGCAGCTTTATCAGCCTGGATCTTTTCATTCCCCACAGTAGTGCTTTTAACAACTTTAGCTACCAGCAACCCCCTTTCTGCTGCTTCTCTGTCTCTGCACTCCTGCTTCCTCGTGGCCTCCACAACCCCCGTGCACAAGGCAGGGAGGGCCTCGATATGTGTATACACCGAATAGTTGAATAATCTGGCTTCCCTTTTAATAGTAGTTAAATCTTTTATCAACATTTAGTTAGTGACAAGTGATGTTCTCTTAAATCATGTTTATCATGCTCTTTAAGGTAAAAAGTAAGCAATTCATTACATGCCCTTTTCCGACCCAGACAACTTGTTGTGAAGCTGTTTGAATAATAGAACAGCCCACTCATTCCCTGCAACAGCCCCACCCCACACGTGCTTCTACTCCTGGCCCCATCTGTGCCTGCCGCAGGCTGCCCTCAGGGTTGGTGGCTGGCTAGAGTGGCCGTGTGACAGGCCTGGCGGTGCCTCCCAACACTGAACAGAGCCTGGTCTGCAACTGTCAAGGAGTGTTTTAAATTTTCACCCCGGGGTGATGATCACTTTGGCAGGAAAAGGAAACAATTTATAGTTTCCCCGTGCTATGAGGAAGAAGCTGCGTGTGACACTTGAGCTAGCAGGCACCTCATTTCTGATTTGTTCTGGCACTGTTTGGCGTCCTTTCAGTGTGGTGGCCCCCTAGGCAGCAGCCCAGGTACCAGCCTTTTATTTTGGACCTCAGCCTGATGCTGAGCTTCACCAGGAGATGAGGTGAATGGATCAGGACCACCTGTCCCTGGGTGAGAGAAATGATGCCGTCCCTCACGGGCCCCTGGACAGCCTGTGGAGCAGCTGCCCTTGGGTTGGGGCCTGGAGGCCTGGTGCAACCAGAAGCCCCCGTGAGTGCAGCTGTGGGCAGGACGGGCGGGAGCATGTACAAGATTCCCTTATGCAGGGACGGACACTGGATGGCCTGGACACTCATATACAACACATCTGTCCCTCATATACATGCCTCCCAGGTGGCGGCAGCTTCTCTCACACACCTGTCTTTTGACTTTTCCTAATCTTGAAACACTGGGCTTGGAGAAATAATACCTTTTTCTATCAAAACCTGTTTTTTTGTTTGTTTGTTTTTTTGATCCCTGTCCTCAAAACAAGGTTATTTAATGGGTCTTTTTTTCAGAAATCACAGACCTCAGTTTTATTCCCACCCTGCTGCCGTTCCCTTCCAGCTAAAGTCCAGCCTCCATCGCTCTCCTCTGCTTTTAGAGTTGCCAGAAGGAAAAGTCACAGCCTCCAGCCTTGCCTCCTAAGTAAGATCAGAGAGTTACAGTGCAGCAGAGGCGGGGAGGGTGGATAGCTGGCCAAGCAGCCCCACCCCGTCCCATCAGTTGAAGGAGCCTCGTGAAGGTCTCTTGTTTGGCCACTTTTGTCAAGGATTATGGCCTGACATCATCAAGGTGCAACTGAGCAGTAAGGGGTCTGCCTGCTGATCTGATATATGATTTCCCCTGGAGGCCTGCAGCTTGTGAGGCTCAGTTTTATAGGTTCGATAGAACTGTAGAGCCGTAACTGACTAAATTCCCCTTTATAAAAGCCATTCCAGTTCTAGCATATCGCATAGCGGCAGCTTACAACTAATGGTAAGGATAGATTTAAGTCAAGGAAAGTGAAGCTTTGGAACTTCTTATAAGCTTTTGGGAACTTTCCAGTTGTTTTAAAACCATTTCAATTTCCCCTTTGCTGTATTTTCCCTGTAGTTAAGTGGTGGGCGTTTGGGAGAATCAGGCTGAGGGCAGCTGATAGGAATCCATTTAGTCTGGCATATTTATAGGGTTCCAGGAATGTCCTCCTCTGCCTGCTCATCCACTGTAAGACATGAAGGTGCAGTCTGAGCCAGTATTGTGTCACAATAGTATCAGGTCCTGTGGTGTCCAGCATGGGGTAAAGGAGATAAAACCAGGTTTGGGTTGTGTGGAGCTAGAACCTAGTCCATGGAAGATTCTTCCAAATATGGCTTGTATGACAGAATCTTGATAGAGGTTTTCTTAAGTTTGACAACAATCCTCAACAAGTTATGAAGATGAAAGAAGCTTTTCCCCATCAAAATTCAAAGCAAGCTTTGGCCATACTAGAGGAAAATATTTATTCTGTTTCTGTTCTTTATATTAAAAATGGCATTATAAATCATCGTTCTATGAGGAGTGCATTAGTAACCAGTTCCCCACAATTGGTGGCTTAAACCAAACAAGTATATTATCTTACAGCTCTGGAGGTCAGAGTTCTCAGTGGGCTCAAGTCCAGGTGTCAGCAGGGCTGTAATGCTTGAAGGAGGCTCTCAGGGAGAATCTGTTTCCTTCCTTTATCCACCTTCTAGAGGCTTCCAGGATTCCTAGGCTTGTGGTCCCCTTCCTCTATCTTCAAAACCAGCAAGAAAGCATCTCTCTGACCCATTTTCTGTTGTCGCATCTTCTCTGACTTTGGAAAGTTTCTCTGATTTTAAGGATATATATGGTTATATTGGACCTCCCTGGATAATCCAGCATACTCACCCTTAATTATATCTGCAAAGTTCCTTTTGCCATATAAGGTAATATATTCACACATACTAGGATTTTAGCATGGATCTCTTTGGAGACCATTATTCTGCCTACCACAAGGACACAATGAAAGATATTAGAGGGCTGTGACAGACCGTTGATTAATTTAAATGCTATGCTATTTTTCTGAATTTTATGATGTCTGTACCTTGTCATTTTTAATGTTCATAATTTATTATAATTTCTTTTCTCATTCTGAATAAATATTCCCTTTGATACCTAATTTTGTACTTGTAATTTCATATTCTTTTGCTTACACAGGGATCCTCAAATTTTATACACTCCACAAAGGTTGACTAAGGGCATTTTTGCTTACCATTGACTGAACTGAACACTTAATGAAATTTCTTTCCCAAACACCACCAGGCAGGAGGGGCTGAGGAGACATCTGTCAGCTGGGGTTGGTCTGCTCACAAGCCAGCAAGTGAACCAGGGAAGTGCAGAAGTGAAGATGGCCTGCATCTCTAGGTGACCCTCCTTCTCTCTGTGACCTTGGAGAGTCACTCACCAGAGTCAAGTGCAGTATGGACTGTCCTGGCTAGCTTTGTGGGCATATGTGCCTGGGAGGGGTTGGGACAGGAGAGGGTTGGTCAAGAGCCCTCTGACCATTACACTGTGAACCTAATAGATCTTCAGCCTAGCAAGTGCTCTGACTCTCCTTGGTTCACCCAGGCAGCTATTTCTCCCTTGTTTAGGGTTATTGCAGTTTCTCTTTGTGACCCTTTCCCTGCCTCAGCATTAACCAGCAGCCTCTCCCCCTTCTCTCGTGGACATACCTTAGGAAGTATGCCCATCACCTGTGGCTTGGCTTTGCACCCATTTTGATCTGCCTCCCCATTCCCACAGAGGCCCAAGCCCGGTCCTTCACTTTTTCTTTAAAATGTTTTTTTAATTGAGAAATCTTCACACACATACTTTCTATATATGGTGCACAATCAGTGACCCACAATATCATCACATAGTTGTGTATTCATCATCATGATCATTTTTTAGAACATTTGCATCACTCCAGAAAAAGAAATAAAAGGAAAAAAGAAAAACCTCATACATACCATCCCCTTACCCCTCCCTTTCACTGACCATTAGTGTTCCCATCTACCCAATATATTTTACCCTTTGTCCCCACTATTATTAATTTATATCCATATTTTTTACTCATCTGTCCATACTCTGGATAAAAGGAGCACCAGACACAAGGTTCTCACCATTACACACTTGCATTGTAAACGTTATAGCTTTACACAATCATCTTCAAGAATCTAGGCTACTGAAACACAGCTCAACAGTTTCAGGCACTTCCCTCTAGCCACTCTAATACACCATAAACTAAAGAGGGACATTTGTATAATGCATAAGAATAACCTCCAGGATGACCTCTCCTCTCTGTTTGAAATCTCTCAGTCACTGAAACTTTATTTTGTCTCATAGCTCTCTTTTCCCTTTTGGTCAATCAATCACTTGATACCAGGTCCGAGTCCATCACTCTTGCTTGAACTTCTTTCATTCTGCTCTTTCACTCTTCTAAATACACCCCTCATTCTCACTTCCTTTGCTTTCTATCTATTTCTTAAACTATATCCCATGCTCCTTGACAAGGTTTCTTTCCTGAGACTCTTCCCCTTCTAGTATTTTGCTTTTCTTCATGGGCTTTCATGGAATATTCTCCTTTGCATACATCTCAGCTAAACTCCCAAACTAAAGGGCAGTGTCTTGTACTTCTACTGAGCATTTTGTTCTTTCTTGCACATAAAGGCAATCACTTATCAAGTCTTTACCCAAATCCAGGCCTGTTGGCCCAGGTGTGTCTGCAGCACTCCTGCTCAGCCTGTGTTCTCATAGTCAGTCTCCAAATATTTGGTTCCATGGGTCACTGGTTGTTCTTCTGCCCTCTCTCTTTCCGCTCTAAAGATACAAAGTCTCCTTTCAGCACCGACCCTGTAGTCCTCTATAGAAAAAAAAAAAGCCACACCCTGAAATAACTTCTCCATCTCACATGTTCCTTCTGCAGGGGAAGGAACATGCAAATACACACATTTTGGGGATTTTTTTTACCCAGTTTGTAGTCATGATCATATGTCTATCCTGTATCATTTGAATATCCACACTGAGTGTGCCATGCTTCACAGTTTAATCTCCTGTTGATCAGTGGAAATCTCAGGTCCAGGGAATTGGAACAGGGTCCAGTTCAGGAGCTGAAATTGCTCGCTGACCCGTCTCCCAGCACCGGTGGGTACTCTGCAAGAGCCCCAGTATTAAGCCTCCTGTCATCATTCATCTCTACGGACACCACCCACACATGTGAGTCCACTGAGCCTTCAAGGCTGCTCTGCTTTCCTTTCTCTGCTCCCTTAATCAGTCCCCAGTTCTCTTTCAGGCCTTGTGCTACTCCCCTCTCTTACCACCCCCTCCCAACTCCTCCTCTCACCTTATTCCTGGAAATCCTTGTCCCTGCTACAGCAGAGCCTTAACTCACATTTTCTTTAGGATATTCCTCCATTATCTTCTCAGGGGGCACAGCTCTCCTTTCCTTTCTTCCTGTCCAAGGTTCAAAGCTGTCTTCTCTCAAGTGTGTGCTTTCAATTCCTTGAGGAGTTCTCTTCTGGGCTGGCTTCTGTGTGGAACCCACAGTTCCTCACTGGCCTCCTTTCCCTTCACTCTTTTTTTTTTTTTCTTTTGTATGCTGTATGGCAGGGGTCAAATTTCATATGACCCATTATTGCAGCACCATTTGTTGAATTTTTTTGTTTTTTCTTTCTTTTGTTTGCTTGTTTTGGGGAAGTGCACAGGCTGGAAACTGAACCCGGGTCTCCCACTTGGCAGGTGAGAATTCTACCACTGAGCCACACCTGCGCCCCCCTCCTGCCCTTCCCTCTAGTCCTGCAGGATTTGCCGTAGGCAGCATCCTCTGCAGCAGCTCACTATGCTCTTCCTCTTCAACCCAAAGCCAGGTTCCGTTTCATAGGAAAGGAAGCTGAGCGCCAGAGAAGTTAGCAAGTAGAGTGAGTTAATTCAGGGGCAGGGATGAGGACCTGGCCTCATGATGTAGAGAGAAGGACAATACTCAATTTTTCTCCAGCCCCAGGGAGCAAAAGGAAAAGTTCTCTGATCTCCAGGAGACTGAAGGCCGCTGGATGCTCCCTGATCACAGTTAACCTTTCACATGTGCTGTCATTTGTGAAGGGCCTCCATTTTCCCTTTAACGGGGGACTTGGGGCCTCTTATCAAATGAAGTAGCTGGATAAATATATATATATATATATATATCTTTTCCCTCCCATCCTCATGGTGGCTGTGTGGTTTCTGAAGTCCTGAGCATACCCTGCTACTACCCCCAAACACAGAGGATCTTAAACTGAAAATGAGCATTCCACGGAAAAGAAATGGTTTTGAGAGCAGTCAGCACCCTATGAAAGGACTCAGATGGTCTAGGCAGAAGGCGTCGCTGACCTCCCTCTGCATCCCTTCTTAATGCTGCGATGCTTGGTAATGTCAGCCTCTAGGCATTTAGTCACCAAACCCTTACTATAAAAAAGAAAACTGGGAAAATAGAGAAAATTACAGAATAAGGCATAAAAATAATCCCACAACTGAATTAATCACTATTTCCATTTTAACATTCTATCCATCTTCCTATCTCTGTATCTGTCAATCATCATAATTATAAAGCATCAATATTGTCATATATTTACGTTCCCATTACAGTTCTCTTCATTCTTTCCTGAAATTCCATGCTTCCATATGAGATTATTTCTCTTCAACTTGATTAACTCCCTTTGATATACTTGTAATACAAGTCTGTTGGAAATAAATTCTTCAAGTCTTGTTTGTTTGAAATGTCTTTATTTCTTTCAAAGATATTTTTGTTACACCGGTATAAATGCTATACAGCTTGATACACCATGTTGTATTTTTAGGAGTTAGCAATTCAAAAGCAGGGAGTAAACTGAGTATAAAGGTGACAAACTGGAACACATATAATTTATTATATAATTGGGAATTTTATACAAAAATAGGTAAAAATGAAAAACCTAAAAACGTGGAAATAATATCAACAGATTTTATTCTGTGATTGTTATGATGTTACTATTGTAATTTTCCTTGCAACTTTCTGTATGTTTTAAATGGGTGAAGGAAAACACAATAGTATGCATCAAGAATACATCATGATATGTTTAATCTTTCTCTTATTGCTGGATACTGAGATAGTTTCCAGTTTCCAATTCCAGCCCTCACATTAGGGAAAAGCTCATTTTTGTGAATGAAATACATAGCATACCCTCATTATCCACACATCAACTTCATTTCAAGTTTGCTTTTCCTCCAGACCAGAAGGGAAGGAAGTGCAGATAGACTTTTGTTCCTTCCCTAAGTTCATTTGCAGTCCGTGGATGGCCCACACTCCTGAGAAAATGATGATTATAGGGAAGAGATCATATTGGTCATGAAAATGATTTTGTTTATCAAGGATTCAGCAAATGTGTCCCCTGTCAGGTGCCCCTGGTGCCTCCGGAGGTTGTGTGCTTCACCGGACATTTACTCAATGAAGTGCATAGAGAAGGTAAGCACTGCCTAGGGGCACGGTAAAAATCTGCATTTAGGGTCCCAGGTGCTTTACCCTTCTTTGTGCATTAGCCTTACTTCAGAACACAGTGCCCTCCTTGTTCATCATCCTTTAAATTCCGCTGATGCTGCATCAAAGGAAAAGAGGCCTGGACTGGGGTGTTGAGAGTGTCATCTCCCTCCTCTTGAAGCTGAGGCCCTGGGGAGCTCTGCAGCATGCAGAGCCGAGCCTGAAAATCTTCCTTACTGAAGGATGGTTCGGGTGGCTGGAGAGCCCTGCTCTGCACATCTGGTTTCAGAAAAAGTTGTACCTCTTACTTTCAATCTGCGGACGGCAGACATTGATATAAAAGCTTGATGTTCCTAGATATAGCTGGTGCAGTTAGTCACATAGAAAAGATGGTTCTTTAGCTGACTGCCAGATGCCACTGCAGGTCTATCTCAGTGGGTCCTGATGTCAAAGTGTCCCTTCAGAAGCTTCTAATTCTGCAGTCAGAGCCTGGCACCACCATCCTACCACTGCATAAAGAGAATTATGTCTTGTAGACCTAGATCCTTCCATTGTTTTTTATTATCAGGTTTATGCTACAAATAGTTATTTGACTGTAGTACCTCCAGGCCAGTGTGTTCATTGTGATCCTGGCATCTTCCTTGGTACTGAGGACAGAAAGGAGTCTGAGTCTCTAAAAGCCCCCTTTCTGGAGGCAGTGCCGTTGACAAGTGACTCATTAGGGTCCGAGGTGGGTGAGAGTTCTCTTCCCCCTGCACAGACTGGGTGGGCTAGACCACCACAGCACATGGTGCCTGGTTTGCATAACCCCCAAAGGGATCCAAAGGAACAAAGGATGTGTAGACTAGAAGACAAGAATTGTTATTGATGCTGAAAAATTTGAGGGAGGAAATTATGGGATCTGCTTGGAACAGTTAAATGGTCATTCTAGTGCTGCTGAACAGTCAACTCTTCTCTCAGATTTGGGGCATCTGCCAAGGAATTCACAGATTCCCCTCTGCTCCACTTTTGGTGCCTTGCTCTTCAGTTCTGAAACCACATCTCAATTCTTGATTCTGGAATGCCTGGTTCTTTAGCCAATTCTTACCTAGTAGAAATACCAGGGAATTGGTTCTTCTCAAAGGCTTGAACTAGGATACTGATTTGAGATCTTGTCATGTATATCCAGTTTCTTTTGTGTCCTGCTGCTCAATATTCTTGAGTCCGAAGCAAAGGCTGATCCTGAAACTAGGTTTGATCGTCTCCTAAGGAGTATTCAGACTTCAGTTTCTGGGCCTTTAATTGTCTTGTTCTGTGGTTTTGAAACCAAACCTGAATTCTAGTCTCTGGAATATCAATTTCTTTAGCTAAATTTAAATTCACTATTTCTGTCTGTTACTGGTCCAGCCTTTTGTTAAAACCATCCAGTGAGTTCTTAATTTTAAATATTTGTATTTTTCATTTCTGGAATGTCTAATTCATTCTTTTTAAAAACAGCTTTATTAAGATATAATTTATGTGTCATAAAATTTCTCATTTAAAGTGTACAGTATAATGATTTTTAGTATATTCACAGAGTTATAGAGCTATCACCACTATTTAATTTTAGAACGTTTCCATCACTCCAAAGAGAAGCCTGATGTCCATTTCTAGCCACTTCCCATTCCTACCCTCAACCTCAGGCAATCACTAACTATTCTCTGTTTCCATGGATTTGCCTATTCTGGTCATTTCATGTGAATGGTCTTTTGTAGTTGGCTTCTTTCACTTAGGATAATGTTTTCAAGTCTCATCCATATTGTAAAATGTATTCAGCGTTTCATTCTTTTTATTGCTGAACAATATTCTATTATATAAATATACCACATTTTGTTTATCCGTTGATCAGTTGAAGGACCTGTGGGTCTAGTTTAAATGCTGCTGTGAACACTCATGTACAAGTTTGTGTGGGGGCACATGTTTTCATTTATCTTTGAAAGATGCACAATTAGAATTTTTGGTTCTTATGGTAAATTTATGTTTAACATTTTAAATGGCTTCCAATTTTTTTTGCCAAAGTGGCCGGACCATTTTACATTCCAACTAGTATTGTCTGAAGGTTCCAGTTCTCCACATCCTGACCAAAACTTATTATTATCTGTCTTTATGATTACAGTCTTATGATTATAGCCATTCCTGTGGGTGTGAAGTAGTATTTCATTATGGTGCTTTATAATTTTTTATTTTATTTTTTTAAATACCAAAAAGAACCACCAAATAAATGCAAACATTCCTATTTTGATCATTCTTTTCTACATACATAATCAGTAATTCACAATATCATCACATAGTTGCATACTCATCATCATGATCATTTCTTGGAACATTTGCATCTATTCAGAAAAAAAAATAAAATGAAAACAAAAAAAAATTATATATACCATACCCCTTACCCTTCCCTTTCATTGATCACTAGCATTTCAAACTAAATTTATTTTAACATTTGTTCCCCTATTATTTATTTTTATTCCATATGTTCTACTCGTTTGTGGACAAGGTAGATAAAAGGAGCATCAGACACAAGGTTTCACACTCACACAGTCACACTGTGAAAGCTATATCATTATACAATCATCATCAAGAAACATGGCTACTGGAACACACTCTACATTTTCAGGCACTTCCCCCCAGCCTCTCCATTACATCTTGAATAACAAGGTGATATCTATTCAATGTGTAAGAATAACCTCCAGGATAATCTCTAGACTCTGTTTGGAATCTCTCAGCCATTGACACTTTGTTTTGGCTCATTTCACTCTTCCCCCTTTTGGTTGAGAAGGTTTTCTCAATCCCTTGATGCTGAGTCTCAGCTCATTCTAGGATTGCTGTCCCACGTTGCCAGGAAGGTCCACACCCCTGGGAGTCATGTCCCACGTAAACAGGGGAAGGGTGGTGAGTTTGCTTGTTGTGTTGGCTGGAGAGAAAGGCCACATCCGAGCAACAAAAGAGGTTCTCTTGGGGTTGACTCTTGGGCCTAATTTTAAGTAAGCTTGATCTATCCTTTGTGGGGTTAAGTTTCATATGAACAAACCCCAAGACAGGGGGCTCAGCCTATAGCTTTGGTTGTCCACACTGCTTGTGAGAATATCAAGAATTCAACTTGGGGAAGTTGAATTTTTCCCTGTTCTCACTATTCCCCAAAGGGGACTTTGCATGTACTTTTTTATTCACTGATCAAATCACTGTGGGATTTATCAGGGCATCACTCTGGACAAACCAACAAAATCTCATGTCCTACTCAAGGTTCCGTGTACATATGGTGTTCAGTTAAACTGTCTACGTAAGTTATATTAGGAAATGCACTAGTCAAAATATAAATTTTGTACCACTAAACATTTTTTGCTTTAGTCTCACACATAAGTCAAAATTTTAAAATATTAATTACCATCTATTTTCAGCACCCTGCAGTAATGACATTCCTTTGTTCTGTTGCTTCCTGTTTGAACGGAGCTTGAAGGATATTAAGGAATGATGAGAAAGAAAGAAAGGAAGAAAGAGAGAAAGAAAGACACAGACGGGCTCAGGGGGTCTGAAGCTTGAGTTTACTTCAGACAGACTTCAGACAATTTTATTCTTAACCAGATCCTGGTTATATACCACAGGATGACAATAGGCATGCATGCATTTCCTGAGGGAACAAAGTTCTTATCTTTCAGTGTTCTTCCTTCGTACTTAAAATAACCATTTGGGGTAAACAAACATTCTCTTCCTCCTAGACTGTCTTACATAAATCAGATAACATAAAGCAGCTTACTGCCGCCACCACCCTAATGCCATCTACTCCCAAGTAGTTCCGCAGGTCTTATGTTAATCCTATCTCCTACATTGTTCTTCCTCATGCAAAAACATTTTAAAAATTTGTACATTTAGTCACTATCATTATACACTCTAGGCATTCCTAGATAATACCACCTCAATCTTTATCATCTTTCTTTCTGATTTCATTTGTGTCCCCAGCCCTCCTCCCTCTTTCATTCTCACATTCAGCTTCATTCAGTGTTTTAACATAATTCTCTTACAGTGTTAGGTAGTATTGCACTGTCCATTTCTGAGTTTTTACATTCAGTCCTGTTGCACAATCTGTATTCCTTCAGCTCCAATTACCCAATATCTACCCTATTGCTATCTCCTGATGACCTCTGTTACCAATTGAAATTCTCCAAGTTCATTCACTAATGTCAGTTCATACAAGTGAGACCATACAATATTTGTCCTTTTGTTTCTGGCTAATCTCACTCATAATGCTCTTAGGGTCCATCCATGTTGTTACATACTTCATAACTTTATTCTGTCTTACAGCTGCATAATATTCCATCATATGCATATGCCACAGTTTGTTTAGCCACCCATCCATTGATGGACATTTTGGCTATTTCCATCTCTTTGCAATTGTAAATAATGCTGCTGTAAACATTGGTGTGCAAATGTCCATTTGTGTCCTTGCACTCACATCCTCTGAGAAACGGTACCACTGGGTCATATGGCAATTCTATATTTAGCTTTTTGAGGACACGCCAAACTGCCTTTCACAGCGGTTGTACCATTTGACATTCCCACCAACAGTGAATAAGTGTGCCTCTTTCTCCACATCCTCTCCAGCACTTGTCATTTTCTGTTTTATTGATAATGGCCATTCTGGTGGGTGTGAGATGATATCTCATTGTGGTTTTGATTTGCATTTCTCTAATAGCCAGGGAAGTTGAGCATCTCTTCATGTGCCTTTTGGCCATCTGTATTTCCTCGTCTGAGAAGTGTCTGTTCAAGTCTTTTGCCCATTTTTTAATTGGGTTGGCTGTCTTTTTGTTGTTGAATTGAACAATCTGTTTATAAATTCTGGATACTAGACCTTTATCTGATATGTTATTTCCAAATATTGTCTCCCATTGTGTCGGTTGTCTTTTTACTTTCTTGATGAAGTTCTTTGATGTGCAAAAGTTATTTAATTGAGGAGTTCCCATTTATTTATTTATTTTTTCAATGCTCTTGCTTTGGCTGTAAGGTCTATAAAACTGCCCTCACATATAAGATTTATAAGATATTTCCCTACATTTTCTTCTAACAGTTTTATGGTCTTAGATCTAATGTTGGTCTAATGTAGGTCTTTGATCCATTTTGAGTTAACTTTTGTATAGGGTGTGAGATATACGTCCTCTTTCATTCTTTTGCATATGGATATCCAGTTCTCTAGGCACCATTTATTGAAGAGACTGTTCTGTCCCAGGTGAGTTGGCTTGACTGCCTTATCAAAGATCAATTGTCCATAGATGAGAGGGTCTGTATCTGAACACTCTATTTGATTCCATTGGTCAATATATCTGTCTTTATGCAAGTAACATGCTGTTTTGATCACTGTAGCTTCATAATATGCCTTAAAGTCAGGTAGCATGAGACCTCTGACTTCATTTTTTTTCTCAGGATACTTTTAGCTATTCAGGGCACCTTGCCTTTCCAGATAAATTTGGTTATTGGTTTTTCTATTTCTGAAAAGTAAGTTTTTGGGATTTTAATTGGTATTGTATTGAATCTGTAAATCAATTTAGGTAGAATTGACATCTTAATTATATTTAGTCTTCCAATCCATGAACACACTATGCCCTTCCATCTATTTAGGTCTTCTTTGATTTCTTTTAACAAATTCTTGTAGTTTTCTTTGTATAGGTCTTTTGTCTCTTTAGTTAAATTTATTCCTAACTATTTTATTCTTTTGGTTGTGATTGTAAATGGAATTCTTTCTTGATTTCCCCCTCAGATTGTTCATTACTAGTGAATAGAAACACTACAGATTTTTGAGTGTTGATCGTGTAACCTGCCACTTTGCTGTTCTCATTTGTTAGCTCTAGTGGTTTTGCTGTGGATTTTTCGGGGTTTTCGACATATAGTATCATAACATCTTCAAACAGTGATAGTTTTACTTCTTCCTTTCCAATTTTGATGCCTTGTATTTCTTTTTCTTGTCTAATTGCTCTGGATAGAACTTCCAGCACAGTGTTGAATAACAGTGGTGATAGTGGACATCCTTGTCTCGTTCCTGATCTTAGGGGGAAACTTTTCAGTTTTTCCCCATTGAAGATGATATTAGCTGTGGGTTTTTCATGCATTCCCTTTATTGTTTTGAGGAAGTTCCCTTCTATTCCTATCCTTTCAAGTGTTTTCAACAGGAAAGGATGTTGAATTTTGTCAAATGCCTTTTCTGCATCAATTGAGATGATCATGTGGTTTTCTTCTTTGATTTGTTGATATGGTGTATTACATTAATTGGTTTTCTTATGTTGAACCATCCTTGCATACCTGGGATGAATCCTGTTTGGTCATGGTTTATAATTCTTTTAATGTGTTGCTGGATTCATTTGCTAGAATTTTGTTGAGCATTTTTGCATCTATATTCATTAGAGAGATTGTTTTTCATCTTTTTGTAATATCTTTGTCTGGCTTTGGTATGAGGGTAATAGCTTCGTAGAATGAATTAGGCAGCTTTCCCTCCTCTTCAATTTTTTTGAAGAGTTTGAGCAGGACTGGTACTAATTCTTTCTGGAATGTTTGGTAGAATTCACATGTGAAGCCATCTGGTCCTGGACTCTTCTTTTGGGGGAGCTTCTTAATAACTGATTCAATTTCTTTAATTGTGATTGATTTGTTGAGGTCATCTATTTCTTCTTGAGTCAAAGTTGGTTGTTCATGCCTTTCTAGAAAGTTATCTCTTTCATCTACATTGCTGTATTTATTAGCATAAAGTTGTTCATAGTATCCTTCATTACTTCCTTTATTGCTGTGGGGTTAGTGGTTATGTCTCCTCTTCCATTTCTGATCTTATTTATTTGCATCCTCCCTCTTCTTCTTTTTGTCAACCTCGCTAAGGGTCCATCAGTCTTACCGATTTTCTCATAAAACCAGCTTCTGGTTTTGTTGATCTTCTCAATTGTTTTTATGTTCTCAACTTCATTTATTTCTGCTCTAGTCTTCATTATTTCTTTCCTTTTGCTTGCTTTGGGGTTAGCTTGCTGTCCTTTCTCTACTTCTTCTAAGTGGACAGCTTTCCTTGATTTTTGCCCTTTCTTGTTTTTTGATATAGGCATTTAGGCCAATAAATTTCCCTCTTACCACTGCCTTTGCTGCATCCCATAAGTTTTGAGATGTTGTGTTTTCATTTTCATTTGCCTCGAGATATTTACTGATTTCACTTGTAATTTCTTCCTTGACCCACTGATTGTTTAAGAGTGTGTTGTTGAGCCTCCACATATTTGTGAATTTTCTGGCACTCTGCCTATTGTTGATTTCCAACTTCATTTCTTTATTATCTGAGAAAGTGTTTTGTATGATTTCAATCTTTTAAAATTTATTGAGACTTGCTTTGTGACCCAGCATATGGTCTATCCTTGAGAATGATCCATGAGCACTTGAGAAAAAGGTGTATCCTGCTGTTGTGGGGTGTTATGTTCTATAAATGTCTGTTAAGTCTAGCTCATTTATTGTATTATTCAAATTCTGTTTCTATATTTATCTTCTGTCTAGATGTTCTGCCCATTGATGAGAGTAGTGAATTGAAGTCTCCACCTATTATGGTAAATGTGTCTATTTCTCTTTTCAGTGTTTGCCCCATATATTTTGGAGCATTCTGGCTCAGTGCATAAATATTTATGATTGTTATGTCTTCTTGTTGAATTGTTCCTTTTATTAATACATAGTATCCTTCTTTGTCTCTTTTTACTGTTTTACATTTGAAGTCTATTTTGTTGGATATTAGTATAGCTACTCTTGCTGTTTTCTGATTGTTACTGTGTGAAATATCTTTTCCCAACCTTTCACTTTCAACCTATGCTTATCCTTGGGTCTAAGATGTGTTTCCTGTAGACAGCATATGGATGGGTCCTGTTTTTCAATCCATTCTGCCAATCTATGTGTTTTTGATTGGGAAGTTTAATCCATTAACATTTAGTGTTATTACTATACAGGCAGTACTTTCTTCTACCATTTTGCCTTTTGGATTTTATATATCATATCTAATTTTCTTCTTTTTACCTTTACTCATAGTCTTCATTTCTACACTCTTCTCCACACCTCTCTCTTCTGTTTTTTCATATCTGTCTCTAGTGCTCCCTTTCTTGGTCACAAATTCTCTCAGTGATTTTTTTGTCTGAAATAGTTTTAATTTCTCTCTCATTTTTGAAGGACAATTTTGCTGGATATAGGATTCTTGCTTGGCAGTTTTTCTCTCAGTAATTTAAATATATCATCCCACTGTCTTCTTGCCTTCCTGGTTTCTGCTGAGAAATCTGCGCATAATCTTATTGGGCTTCCCTTGTATGCAATGGATTGCTTTTCTCTTGCTGCTCTCA
Organism: Tamandua tetradactyla; assembly: GCF_023851605.1. Taxonomy (NCBI): domain Eukaryota; kingdom Metazoa; phylum Chordata; class Mammalia; order Pilosa; family Myrmecophagidae; genus Tamandua; species Tamandua tetradactyla. Next base: position 26,145,179 of record NC_135336.1, on the reverse strand, counting down.
AGATTTTCTCTTTCTCTTTGACTCTAATTACATTATAATTAGTAAGTGTCTTGGAGTACGTCTATTTGGATCTATTCTCTTTGGGGTATGCTGAATTTCTTGGATCTGTAATTTTAAGTCTTTCATAAGAGTTGGGAAATTTTCAGTGATAATTTCCTCCATTAGTTTTTCTCCCCCTTTTCCCTTCTCTTCTCCTTCTGGGACACCCACAACACGTATATTTGTGCACTTCTTATTGTCATTCAATTCCCTGAGTCCCTGCACATATTTTTCCATTTTTTCCCTATATTATTTTCTTTTGCTTGTTGGATTTCAGATGTTCCATCCTCCAGTTCACTAATCATATCTTCTGCCTTTTGAAATCTAACATTGTAGTTTTCCATTGTTTTTTTCATCTCTTCTACTGTGCCTTTCATTCCCATAAGTTCTGTGATTTGTTTTTCCAGACTTTTGATTTCTTCTTTTTGTTCATTCCTTGCCTTCTTTATATCCTCCCTCAATTCATTGATTTGATTTTTTATGAGCTTTTTGTTCACATATTCTGAATTAATTGTTTCAACTCCTGTATCTCATTTGAATTGTTGGTTTGTTCCTTTAACTGGGTCATATCTTCAATTTTCCTAATGTGATTTGTTATTTTTTCCAGCATCTAGGCATTCAATTACCTTAATTAGTTTATTCTGGAGATTGCTTTCACTTCTTTTACCTAGGGTTTTCTTGCTGGATGAATTTGTTGTCTATCTGTTCTTTGACATTCAGTTCAGCTTTTCCTGGATCACTAGCTTAGGTTTTGTTTAATAGAGGAGAATTTTTCAGTTTTTGTTTTCTTGTTTCTTGCCCTGCCTGTATTGTGCCTTCCCCCTCCCCCCACCTTAGGAGGGTCTACTTAGGTATTATAGAACCCAGCCACATTTTCCCAGGACAAAGTGGCCTCCTGTCAGGAGGAAAGAGTCACCTGCATCAGTTTTCCCTGAGGGTGAGACCCAGTAGGTTGAAAGACTTTCCTGTGAAGTCTCTGGACTCTGTTTTTCTTATCCTGCCCAGTATGTGGTACTTGTCTGCCTGCAGGTCCTATCAGCATAAGATGATGTGGTACCTTTAACTTTGGCAGACTCTCCCCGCTGGGGGTGTGGTGGAGACAGAGGAGAGATTGTAGGCTGATTTTAATGGCTTCAAATTACCAACCCCCCTGGTGTCTGAATTCCTTGAGGGAGGGATTCCATCTGAGTTGGGCCTCAGCCCTCCCCTGGGGAAGGCATAGGCTCCAGACAAGCCCTTAAACAAGCTTGTTTCTGCCTATGCCTATGGCAATTGCAGCCTTAAAAGCCCTGCCACTGTATCCAAAGGCAGTCAAGCCTTTGTAGAAACACAGCCACAAAAACCTCTGTTTGTTTTCTTTTCTTTTTTTCGCTGTGTGTCTGGTCACTGATGTGGCCCCAGGAGCTGTTCTGTACTGTTGCTGGTTATTTAGTAGGTGTTCTGGAGGATGAACTAAATTGCACACCTTGCTAAGCTGCCATTTTGGCCACTGTCCCCCCTCATTATGGTGTTTTAATTTGTATTTCCCTAATGATTAATGACGTTGAGCATCTTTTCATGTGCTTATTGACTATTCATATCTTCTTCAGTGAAATATTTATTTATGTTCTTGGCCTATTTTTTTTTAATTAGGTTTTTGACTTTTTATTGTTGAGTTGTAAGAATTTTTAAATATATTCTATATTCAACTCCTGAATCAGATATATATTATTTGTAAATTCCTTCTGACATTCTATGGCTTGTCTTTTCACTTTCTTGATTGTTTAAAAAGTAAAAACATTTTAAATTTTTATAAAGTTCAATTTATCTTCTGTAAAGTGTTGTTTAAAGCTAAACTTATCTCAATCACAGTTTTATTGAGAATTTGTTTATTTACAGCTTAAAATCCTTCTTTGCTCCCTCAAAATTTATGTTTTCCTTTTACTATGAATCATTGATCTGATTTGTTTCTTTAATATGCTGCCTAATTTGTTGGGCTATTTGGAAACTTCAGCTCTAGGAGATAGATAATCAGTTTGGTTCATATAGCCCTCCTCTTTAGAAGTTATGGTTATTTCATCATACAGGAACAGTATTGCCCAATAGAACTTTGTGTGACAATGGATATATCTAAATCCTGCATTGTCCAATTTGGCAGCCACTAGTCACATATGGCTATTGAACACTTAATTTATGGCTAATGGACTGAGAAGTTGAATTTTTTTAATTTAATTTTATTTGATTTAAATTTAAATAGCCCAGCTCAGGCTTGGAAAATACTGTTTTCATGCCTCAATTTTTTCTTATGTCACTTATGCTTTTCGTGTCATGTCTAAGAGATCTTTACCTGACCCAATGTCATGAAGATTTACTCCTATGTTTTCTTCTCAGAGTTTGAATTTAGCTCTTATGTTTAGGTCTATGATCCATTTTAAGTTAATGTTTGTACATGCCACAAACATTAGGATCTAAGTTCATATTATTGCATGTGATATAATATTTTCTCATCACTAGTTAAAAAAATACAATCATTTCCCTCATTAAATTGCTTTAACACCTTTGTTGAAAATTAACCATAAAAATAAGAGCTTATTTCTTGACTCTCAATTCTGAGCCATTGATGTTTATTTCTATCCTTATGCCATTGATTATTTTAGCTTTAAAGTAAGTTCTGAAATTGAGAAGCATAAGCCCTGCAACTTTGTTTTGGCTACTCTGAATATTTTACTTTTCCATAGATTGCAGTTCTCCATTAGAATTTTCCTTCTCTTTATCCATTTTGTTCATCTTATAATCTCTTTCTTTTAACATCAATCATAGTTATTTTATAGGCTTTCTACTAATTTCAATGTTTAGATCATTTGTGGGTCTGTCTCTTTTATGGTTTGTTTTTTCTCTTGATTAGGAGTCACATTTTCCTTCCTCTTCTCATGTCTAGTAATTTTTTTATTGTCAGCCAAACATTTCATGTGAAAGAATTAGACAGGTTCTACATAGTATCTTCCACCACAGAGGTTTCCCCCTTTCCTCTGTTAAGCTTATAGTATGAGGGGCTGATTATTTCACTATAATTAGGATTAAGAAGAAACAGAGATGTGTCGTAACTTTAGGAATACTCATTCCACCCCTTATTTGTCCCTATTCCAGACATGGCCTTCCCAAACTGCTGATTGAGAGACTGAATGGTATGTCTTCTCAATCATGAAAGGCTACAAGAAATTGGGTTCTGCCTTTCATGGGTTTTAGTTTAACTCTTTGGCATTCTGACTCACACAACTTCAAAATATTGCAATAATGTTTTGAGGGGGAGACTGGCTATGTATTTTAAGTAATCCCCCCTCCTACCTCTGGTGAGATTTTATTTTTCAGGCTCTGCTAGGCCGAGGGAAATGCCAGTCTGCTTTTAGGTGCTTCTAGCCCAGTGCTGCAGACTGTGGATGTTAGCAACTATCACATGGGGGAAAACAGTCATGAATTTTAGGCTCTTCTAGTTTCTAATTCCTTAGACCAGCCCACAAAAATACCAAAAATTCACTGATTTTTCTTTCCCTGACTAGCACCTGTTTTAGTTTGTAAGCTGCCAGAATGCAATATACCAGAAACGGGTTGGCTTTTAAAAGGGGGAATTTACTAAGTTGCAAGTTTGCAGTTCTAAGGCCACGAAAATGTCCAACCTAAGGCATCTAGGGAAAGATACCTTGATCTAAGAAAGGCCGATGGGTCCAGAACACCTCTGTCAGCTGGAAAGGCATGTGGCAACATCTGCTAGCTCTCTCTCCTGGCTTCTCATTTCATAACGATTTCCTGGGGGTGTTCTCTGTCTGTATCTCCAAAGGTCCCTGGCTGTGTAGGCTCTTGTGGCTCTAAAGCTTTTTCCAATATGGTTCCCTCTTAATGGGCTCCAGTAAGCAACCCCACCTTGAATGGGTGGAGACACATCGCCATGGAAACCATCTGATCAAAAGTTATCACCCACAATTGGGTGGATCACATCTCCATGGAAACAATGAAAAAGATCCCACCCAGCAATATTGAAGGAGGATTAAGGACATGGCTTTTCTGGGGTACAAAATAGCTTCACACCGGCATAGCACCCATTTGCTGGGCTAACCTGGTCCTCAGACCATGCCCAGAACTGATGGATGCTCCTAGAAAGATAAAACTCCCTCCTCAAGGGCTCTTTCCTCTCTGGAATTTTAGTTCATCTTCTCTTCATTCTTTTCACATCTCTCCAATGTCTTTTAAGACAATGATGTTTTAATGATTTTTCTACCTTTTCCCAGTTGTTTCAGTAGAAACATTTACATGCCATGACCCACTGAACCATATCTGGAAGCAAGAGTCCCACTGGACTATTTAAAATAAAAAACAGACATCACATAATATATTCCATAAATACTTCAGTGTATTTCTTTAAGAGGTGAGGACTTAATAGGGGCTCTATTTTAAATATAACCACAATTTTAAAAATTAATGATAATTCCTTGATACAATTTAATATCCAGTCAGTGTACAGATTTTCGTCGCTAATTCTTAAATGACTTTGTTGATTTGTTTTCATAAGGATCCAAACAAGTTCCACACCTTGCTTTTAGGTAAGTCTCTTAAGACTTTTTGCTCTGTGAGAACTTGCTCATCCCCTCTAATGCTTGCCATTCATTTAGTTTTAAAATGTGTTCTTTTGTCTTGAAGAATTTTTCACATTCTGGAACTGGCTAATTATATCTCCAAAAGGTCATTTAAAGTGCTTTCCCCCCTGGTATTTCCTGTGAACTGGCAGTGAAACCCAAAAGCTTGAACAAATTCACAGTCATTTCTTTGTTAAGTAATTCATAGGCAGTGCTGTGTTCTTCCTGCTGCATCACTTCAGAGGCCCCAAATGTCTGTCTGTCTCTCTTTAGGTCTTTGTTGATTTCATAGGTGAATGTGACATTATTATTATTATTATTTATATGTGTTTCTTTGATTATTATAAGATAGGACTTTTCCCCTACATAAAAAATTTACGTTTCATTTTATTATGAATGTTCTCACTATCCTTTTGACCGCCATGTTTATTACATATTTTCTCCTCAGTTTTGTGTGCACCTTTTGTTTCCATTTTTGTTATTAGTGGGCAGTTTTAATTTACTATGTACTTGGATGCATCAAACTTTCCTTTTACAATTTTTACCATTACTTTTTGTATGATGAAGTACATCTCCATTTAGATATAAGTATTCACAGACATATTCTTATATAGTTGCTTTATGCTTTGTTTTTGTCTTTTAGTTCTTCTAAGATTTATTGTGATGAATGTGTGAGGTTAGGATTTAGATAGTTTTTTTTTTCCTCTTAATAAGGAACTAATTGTTTCAGATCAAGTACTGAATAATCTTTTTCTCAATGATTTTGATGACTAAATTATTATATTAAACTTTTACATATATAGTCTCTTTTATTGAGTTCCTTTATTCTTATTATTTCACCAGCAGCAACTACTTTAAACATTGCTAATTCATAATAAGTTTTACAGTTTGGTAGGATGATTCATCTCCATTACATCATTAATCTTCTCTAACAAATAGTTTTACTTATTCTTGCCTACTTCCCTTTCAAATGAGGACCTGATTTTTCTAAGTTATAAAAAAAATTTATTCAAAAATTGAACTTTTATTAGAACTATGTCAAATCTATAAGTTTAATTTGAGAAAACTGGAGATCATTATAATACTAAGTCCTAAGTATCTCCAGTTATAGCCCTCAGAGTTTTAGAGTTTTATTTTATTCTTATCCTTTACATTTCTTGTTAATAATCCCAGGTATTTTGTTTTTGCTGCTATTTTGTATGGATCTTTCATGCTCATGTTACATTATGATTATTTGTTGATTATATAAAGGGAAATTACTGATTTTTAAATATATTATCTTATATTCTATCATTTTATTGTACACTAAACACATTTCAGAGTTTTCCATTGTTTTCTTAAATTTCTAAATGTTAATTTTGTCTGCTTTAAAAGAGTTATTGCTCATGTTTTTGTTTCATGTCTTAATATATCAGGCAGAATTCCTAGACTTGTTATTAATAACACTAGGTGCAAGAGATATTTTATTTTGTTCTTATTTTATTATTAAATCTAGTTAACCTCCCCAAAGTATGTTACTAGCTGTTGGTTATGCTAGATAACCCTTATATATTTGTAAGAATTATTCTATTCCTGTCTTTAAAATGTTCTTTTTTCTTTAAAGTCAGGATAATTACAGTGCACTGTTACCAGTCTCCTGCATTAGAGGTATGAAGAGAAACACTCCACAGAAAAGAAAAGGATGACTATCTCTGTCTTTGAGGTCCTTTCGGGACTCCAAAGATAAATTTTCTGCATACCAAATAAATAAATTTTCTGCATGCTACATAGATGATCTCAAATATACCCACCAAATTTAGTGAGACTCTATCTACACCTAGCCCTAACTTTTTTGACATTAAGGATATCCATTGCTCTTACTCCATCCAAAACATACCCAATGGCACTGTTTAAAAACGGCTAATACATTTAGTAAGTACAAACACACGTCAGGCTGGTAGGAGCACTGCTGCCTACACATTGGCCTGAGAGCCTTCAGCAATTTCAACGATTTCTTAGGCAGCATGCTACAGGACCACTCCAAAGCCCTTCAAAGGTGCATTTGACTAAGACAAAGCTGATATTGCTAAAGGGCTTCATAAAAGCCTCTGACCATGAGAAACAAAAGAAAAAGCTTCTGTTCTAGATTGCTAGCTGCTGAAATGCAATATACCAGAAATGGAATGGCTTTCAAAAGGAGGAATTTAATAAGTTGCAAGTTTACAGTTCTAAGGCCGAGATAATGTCCCAATTAAAACAAGTCTACAGAAATGTCCAGTCAAAGCTGTCCAGAAAAAGATACCTTGGTTCAAGAAGGCCAATGAGGGGCTTCTGGAGAAGATGGCGGCTTAGTAAGATGCGCAGGTCTTACTTCCTCCTCCAGAACAGCTACTAGAGTTCTGGACAGAACAGAAATCCTCCTCCAGAACAGCTCCTGGAGCCACGACAGAGATCAAGAAGACAGCGTACCCCATTCTGGAATGGCTGATTGGCTGGGAGAACCCGCTCCGGTGAGATCGCCGAGGGGCACGGGCTTCCCCGGGCCGGGGCAGCAGGCGGCCGGAGTCCCTCCCTTCCTCCTTCCCGGGCCAGCTGGGAGAATTGGACAGGCGGTCCCCGCAAGCCGCGGTGGCTGGCACCCCACCCATGCGCGGCCCCCCGGACCAACTGGGAGAATTGGATCGGAGATCCCCAGGCCACGGAGAACGGTGACTGAGGTCCCTTCCAAACACGTGGCTTCCTGGTCCAGCTGGGAACGGTGCACTCCTCCGGGCCGCGGCGGCTGGCGCCCTCCCGACACGCTTGGCGCCCCGGGCTGGCTAGGAGATTCGGACGGGCACTCTCCCGGGCTGTGGGGGCCGGCGACCCTCCCCGCGTTTGGATCCCCAGGCTGGCTGGGAGATTCGGATTGGCACTCTTCCAAGCCGCTTCGGCTGGCGACCCCCCCCCCCCCCCACGGTGAGAGTATCCAAAGTTAAAGGACCCACAGCACCTTTTACTGGTGGGACCTGCAGACAAACGAGTGCCACGAGCGCCACCTACTGGGCAGGATAAGAAAAACAGAACCCAGAGATTTCACAGAAAAATCTTTCAACCTGTGGGGTCCAACACTCAGGGAAATCTGACTAAATGCCCAGATGCCAGCAGAAGATAATGGATCATGCTCAGAAAACTGAAAATATGGCCCAGTCAAAGGAACAAACCAATAGTTCAAATGAGATACAGGAGCTGAGACAACTAATGCTGAATATACGAACAGAAATGGAAAACCTCTTCAAAAACGAAATTGATAAATTGAGGGAGGACATGAAGAAGACATGGTCTAAACAAAACAAAGAAATAGAAAAACTGAAAAAACAAATCACAGAACTTATGGAAGTGAAGGACAAAGTAGAAAAGATGGAAAAAACAATGGATACCTACAATGATAGATTTAAAGAGACAGAAGATAGAATTAGTGATTTGGAGGATGGAACATCTGAATTCCAAAAAGAAACAGAAACTATGGGGGAAAAGAATGGAAAATTTTGAACAGGGTATCAGGGAACTCAAGGACAATATGAACCACACAAATATACGTGTTCTGGGTGTCCCAGAAGGAGAAGAGAAGGGAAAAGGAGGAGAAAAACTAATGGAAGAAATTATCACTGAAAATTTCCCAACTCTTATGAAAGACCTAAAATTACAGATCCAAGAAGTACAGCGCACCCCAAAGAGAATAGACCCAAATAGGTGTTCTCCAAGACACTTACTAGTTAGAATGTCAGAGGTCAAAGAGAGAGAGAGGATCTTGGAAGCAGCAAGAGAAAAACAATCCATCACATACAAGGGAAACCCAATAAGACTATGTGTAGATTTCTCAGCAGAAACCATGGAAGCTAGAAGATAATGGGATGATATATTTAAATTACTAAAAGAGAAAAACTGCCAACCAAGACTTCTATATCCAGCAAAATTGTCCTTCAAAAATGAGGGAAAAATTAAAACATTCTCAGACAAAAAGTCACTGAGAGAATTTGTGACCAAGAGACCAGCTCTGCAAGAAATACTACAGGGAGCACTAGAGTCAGAAAAGACAGAAGAGAGAGGTATGGAGAAGAGTGTAGAAAGAAGGAAAATCAGATATGATATACATAATACAAAAGGCAAAATGATAGAGGAAAATATTATCCAAACAGTAATAACACTAAATGTTAATGGACTGAATTCCCCAATCAAAAGACATAGAAAGGCAGAATGGATTAAAAAACAGGATCCTTCTATATGCTGTCTACAGGAAACACATCTTAGACCCAAAGATAAATATAGGTTGAAAGTGAAAGGTTGGGAAAAGATATTTCATGCAAATAACAACCAGAAAAGAGCAGGAGTGGCTATACTAATATCCAACAAATTAGACTTCAAATGTAAAACAGTTAAAAGAGACAAAGAAGGACACTATCTACTAATAAAAGGAACAATTAAACAAGAAGACATAACAATCATAAATATTTATGCACCGAACCGGAATGCCCCTAAATACGTGAGGAATGCACTGCAAACACTGAAAAGGGAAATAGACACATATACCATAATAGTTGGAGACTTCAATTCACCACTCTCATCAATGGACAGAACATCTAGACAGAGGATCAATAAAGAAATAGAGAATCTGAATATTACTATAAATGAGCTAGACTTAACAGACATTTATAGGACATTACATCCCACAACAGCAGGATACACCTTTTTCTCAAGTGCTCATGGATCATTCTCAAAGATAGACCATATGCTGGGTCACAAAGCAAGTCTTAACAAATTTAAAAAGATTGAAATCATACACAACACTTCCTCGGATCATAAAGGAATGAAGTTGGAAATCAATAATAGGCGGAGTGCCAGAAAATTCACAAATACATGGAGGCTCAACAACACACTCTTAAGCAACAAGTGGGTCAAAGAAGAAATTGCAAGAGAAATTAGTAAATACCTCGAGGGGAATGAAAATGAAAACACAACATATCAAAACTTATGGGACGCAGCAAAGGCAGTGCTAAGAGGGAAATTTATTGCCCTAAATGCCTATATCAGAAAAGAAGAAAAGGCAAAAATGCAGGAATTAACTGTCCACTTGGAAGAACTGGAGAAAGAACAGCAAACTAATCCCAAAGCAAGCAAAAGGAAAGAAATAACAAAGATTAGAGCAGAAATAAATGAAATTGAAAACATGAAAACAATAGAGAAAATCAATAAGACCAGAAGTTGGTTCTATGAGAATCAATAAGATTGTGGGCCCTTAGCAAGATTGACAAAAAGAAGAAGAGAGAGGATGCAAATAAATAAGATCAGAAATGGAAGAGGAGACATAACTACTGACCTCACAGAAATAAAGGAGGTAATAACAGGATACTATGAACAACTTTACGCTAATAAATACAACAATTTAGATGAAATGGACGGGTTCCTGGAAAGACGTGAACAACCAACTTTGACTCAAGAAGAAATAGATGACCTCAACAAACCAATCACAAGTAAAGAAATTGAATCAGTCATTCAAAAGCTTCCTAAAAAGAAAAGTCCAGGACCAGACGGCTTCACATGTGAATTCTATCAAACATTCCAGAAAGAATTAGTACCAACTCTCCTCAAACTCTTCAACATAATCGAAGTGGAGGGAAAAATACCTAATTCATTCTATGAAGCCAACATCACCCTCATACCAAAACCAGGCAAAGATATTACAAAAAAAGAAAACTACAGACCAATCTCTCTAATGAATATAGATGCAAAAATCCTCAATAAAATTCTAGCAAATCATATCCAACAACACATTAAAAGAATTATACATCATGACCAAGTAGGATTCATCCCAGGTATGCAAGGATGGTTCAACATAAGAAAATCAATTAATGTAATACACCATATCAACAAATCAAAGCAGAAAAATCACATGATCATCTCAATTGATGCAGAGAAGGCATTTGACAAGATTCAACATCCTTTCCTGTTGAAAACACTTCAAAAGATAGGAATACAAGGGAACTTCCTTAAAATGATAGAGGGAATATATGAAAAACCCACGGCTAATATCATCCTCAATGGGGAAAAATTGAAAACTTTCCCCCTAAGATCAGGAACAAGACAAGGATGTCCACTATCACCACTATTATTCAACATTGTGTTGGAGGTTCTAGCCAGAGCAATTAGACAAGAAAAAGAAATACAAGGCATCAAAATTGGAAAGGAAGAAGTAAAACTGTCACTGTTTGCAGACGATATGATACTATACGTCGAAAACCCGGAAAAATCCACAACAAAACTACTAGAGCTAATAAATGAGTACAGCAAAGTAGCAGGTTACAAGATCAACATTCAAAAATCTATAGCATTTCTATACACTAGTAATGAACAAGCCGAGGGGGAAATCAAGAAACGAATCCCATTTACAATTGCAACTAAAAGAATAAAATACCTAGGAATGAATTTAACTAAAGAGACAAAAAACCTATATAAAGAAAACTACAAAAAACTGCTAAAAGAAATCACAGAAGACCTAAATAGATGGAAGGGCATACCGTGTTCATGGATTGGAAGACTAAATATAGTTAAGATGTCAATCCTACCTAAATTGATTTACAGATTCAATGCAATACCAATCAAAATCCCAACAACTTATTTTTCAGAAATAGAAAAACCAATAAGCAAATTTATCTGGAAGGGCAGGGTGCCCCGAATTGCAAAAAACATCTTGAGGAAAAAAAACGAAGCTGGAGGTCTCGTGCTGCCGGACTTTAAGGCATATTATGAAGCCACAGTGATCAAAACAGCATGGTATTGGCATAAAGATAGATATATCGACCAATGGAATCGAATAGAGTGCTCAGATATAGACCCTCTCATCTACGGACATTTGATCTTTGATAAGGCAGTCAAGCCAACCCACCTGGGACAGAACAGTCTCTTCAATAAATGGTGCCTAGAGAACTGGATATCCATATGCAAAAGAATGAAAGAAGACCCATATCTCACACCCTATACAAAAGTTAACTCAAAATGGATCAAAGATCTAAACATTAGGTCTAAGACCATAAAACAGTTAGAGGAAAATGTAGGGAGATATCTTACGAAACTTACAATTGGAGGTGATTTTATGGACCTTAAACCTAAAGCAAGAGCACTGAAGAAGGAAATAAATAAATGGGAGCTCCTCAAAATTAAACACTTTTGTGCATCAAAGAACTTCATCAAGAAAGTAGAAAGACAGCCTACACAATGGGAGATAGTATTTGGAAATGACATATCAGATAAAGGTCTAGTATCCAGAATTTATAAAGAGATTGTTCAACTCAACAACAAAAAGACAGCCAACCCAATTACAAAATGGGAAAAAGACTTGAACAGACACCTACCAGAAGAGGAAATACAAATGGCCAAAAGGCACATGAAGAGATGCTCAACATCCCTGGCCATTAGAGAAATGCAAATCAAAACCACAATGAGATATCATCTCACACCCACCAGAATGGCCATTATCAACAAAACAGAAAATGACAAGTGCTGGAGAGGATGCGGAGAAAGAGGCACACTTATCCACTGTTGGTGGGAATGTCAAATGGTGCAACCACTGTGGAAGGCAGTTTGGCGGTTCCTCAAAAAGCTGAATATAGAATTGCCATACGACCCAGCAATACCATTGCTGGGTATCTACTCAAAGGACTTAAGGGCAAAGACACAAACGGACATTTGCACACCAATGTTTATAGCAGCGTTATTTACGATTGCAAAGAGATGGAAACAGCCAAAATGTCCATCAACAGAAGAATGGCTAAACAAACTGTGGTATATGCATACGATGGAATATTATGCAGCTTTAAGACAGGATAAACTTATGAAGCATGTAATAACATGGATGGACCTAGAGAACATTATGCTGAGTGAGTCTAGCCAAAAACTAAAGGACAAATACTGTATGGTTCCACTGATGTGAACGGACATTCGAGAATAAACTTGGAATATGTCATTGGCAACAGAGTCCAGCAAGAGGTAGAAACAGGGTAAGATAATGGGTAATTGGAGCTGAAGAGATACAGACTGTGCAACAGGACTAGATACAAAAACTCAAAAATGGACAGCACAATAATACCTAATTGTAAAGTAATCATGTTAAAACACTGAATGAAGCTGCATCTGAGCTAAAAAAAAAGAAAGTAGAAAGACAGCCTACACAATGGGAGACATTATTTGGAAATGACATATCAGATAAAGGTCTAGTATCCAGAATTTATAAAGAGATTGTCCAACTCAGCAACAAAAAGACAGCCATCCCAATTACAAAATGGGAAAAAGACTTGAACAGACACCTATCAGAAGAGGAAATACAAATGGCCAAAAGGCACATGAAGAGATGCTCAATGTCCCTGGCCATTAGAGAAATGCAAATCAAAACCACAATGAGATATCATCTCACACCCACCAGAATGGCCATTATCAACAAAACAGAAAATGACAAGTGCTGGAGAGGATGCGGAGAAAGAGGCACACTTATCCACTGTTGGTGGGAATGTCAAATGGTGCAACCACTGTGGAAGGCAGTTTGGCGATTCCTCAAAAAGCTGAATATAGAATTGCCATACGACCCAGCAATACCATTGCTAGGTATCTACTCAAAGGACTTAAGGGCAAAGACACAAACGGACATTTGCACACCAATGTTTATAGCAGCATTATTTACAATTGCAAAGAGATGGAAACAGCCAAAATGTCCATCAGACGAGTGGCTAAACAAACTGTGGTATATACATACGATGGAATATTATGCAGCTTTAAGACAGGATAAACTTATGAAGCATGTAATAACATGGATGGACCTAGAGAACATTATGCTGAGTGAGTCTAGCCAAAAACTAAAGGACAAATACTGTATGGTCCCACTGATGTGAACGGACATTCGAGAATAAACTTGGAATATGTCACTGGTAACAGAGTCCAGCAGGAGTTAGAAACAGGGTAAGATAATGGGTAATTGGAGCTGAAGGGATACAGACTGTGCAACAGGACTAGATACAAAAACTCAAAAATGGACAGCACAATAATACCTAATTGTTAAGTAATCATGTTAATACTCTGAATGAAGCTGCATCTGAGCTATAGGTTTTTTTTTTGTATGTCTGTTTGTTTGTTTGTTTGTTTGTCTTTTTTTCTTTTTCCTTTTCTTTTTTTTACTATTATTATTTTTTTTTCTCTATATTAACATTCTATATCTTTTTCTGTTGTTTTGCTTGTTCTTTTCCTAAATTGATGCAAATGTACTAAGAAATGATGATCATGCATCTATGTGATGATGTTAAGAATTACTGATTGCATATGTAGAATGGAATGATTTCTAAATGTTGTGTTAATTTCTTTTTTTTTCTTTAATTAATAATAAAAAAAAAAAAGAAGGCCAATGAAGTTCAGGGTCTCTCTCTCATCCGAGAAGGCACATGGTGAACACAGTCACGGTTTCTCTCTGGAAGGGCACATGGCGAGCAAGGCATCATCTGCCAGCTTCCTCTCCTGGCTTCCTGTTTCATGAAGCTCCCTGTGAGGCGTCTTCCTTCTTCATCTCCAAAGGTTGCTGGCTAATGGGCTCTCATAGCTATGTTGTTCTTCTCTGGCTCTCTCTGAATCGCTTTCATTCTCCAAAATGTTTCCTCTTTTATAGGACTCCAGAAACTTCTCAAGACTCACCCAAATGGGTGGAGACATGTCGTCATCTAATCCAATTTAACAACCACACTTGACTAAATCACACCCAAGGGAGATGATCTGATTATCGTTTCAAATATACAGTATTGAATAAGGATTATTCTGCCTTTACGAAATGGGATTTTGATTAAAATATGGCTTTTCTAGGGGACATACATCCTTTCAAAACGGTGCAACATGCCTCCAGTTAATCCAGTTTAACAACCACCCTTGATTAAATCACATCTCCAGGAGGTGATCTAATTACAGTTTCAAACATAAAATACTGAATAGGGATTAGAAGAAACAGCTGCCTTTACAAAATGGGATTAGGATTAAGACATGGCTTTTCTAGGGTACATACATTCTCTAAACCAGCACAGTTTCCAACATAAATACTGACTAAAATCCAAAGGCAAAGAAATGCTGAATCAGCAAAAAGCAAGCAGCATCAGCCCCAGAAAAATTGCAGGTCCTTTTAAACTTATTGACATCTGCTTACATCAGCCTCTGCATAGAAAGTCAAGGACATGAAATGCAGGTGAAGGCTCCCTGCACGTGGCCAAAATCCAATGGACTACCATCACACCCTTCCTTGAGCACTCCTTTGACTGTGACAGAAGGACTTGCAGCCCTTTGAAGGTGTGTGACAAGATGCCTCTGGATGTGGCAGGAGTGGCAGCAAGGTTCCTTGGTACTTAACTGCTATAACCAGAATCCAGGTGGCAAGAAGGGAACTGAGGATCTTAAGGAGTCACATTCTACCCGGGGACAGAGAGCTACATCAAAGGGATCATCTGACATGGAGGACTCATGAAGAAATGAAGGAAGTTTAATAAATAGCTTACGCATTCAGAAACAACCCTTGTGAAGGATGCAAATAATGTTGAAGGAAGACCACAGGTTTTGGATTCAGACCGACTGGGCTTGAATTATGGTCCCATTGCCTACTAACAAGTACTGTAAGCTGGTCATGTCCACCCAGAGAGACAAGACAGTGTGTGCTCAGTGCAGCCTGATGGTGCTAAACCCCAGACATGAATAAACAATAAATTCATTGATGGTATTCATTAAGTTACCGATGGCTCTTCCTTGCTAAGAACATAATCCTGTAACTTTGGTATTCAGCCTGAATACTGCATTTGACAATTTAATTCTTTTTTTTGCAAAGATCTCACAGAAGAACTATTTTACTTTCACTGAATACAAGAAAAGATCATTGCAACCCTATTCTGGCTGAATTTCACAGATTACTGAGTACAATGAGGAGCAGGTGCAGGTCTCAGAAGTAAACACAGCTGTATTCAATTAAAATGGCACATTTCATTGGTCTTATAAAATTCACATGAAAGAGAGATGTAGCTGGCACATACTGGACACCTAGTCACTGTCCTTTCCTGCCCCGAGAGCCCCATACTGTAAGGAAGACTGATGTAAGAACAGTACAGGATTGGGACTGCGGGTGCAGCTGGTACCTCTCCCTCCTCAGTTCAGATCCATTTCTAACAAAACTCCAGGGCTTCTGTTTCCATGATCTCACGCTGTATAACAAACCTTCCTGAAGTTACTGGTTTAAACCAACTGTGCTGATTTGAAGCTATAGTGTACCCCAGAAAAACCATGTTCTTTCATCCTCATTCAATATTGCTGGGTAGTATCTTTTTTATTGTTTTCTTGGAGATGGGACGCATGCAATTGTGGGTGGTAAGTTTTGCTTACCTGGTTTCCATGGAGATGTGTCTCTGCCCATTCAAGGTAGGGTCTCTTGCTGGACCCCTTTCAGAAAAAACTGTTTTGTAAAAAGCTTTAGAGCCAACAGAATGCACACAGCCAGAGACCTTTGATGATGCAGAAGAAAAATGTTCCTGGGGAAGCCTTAGGAAATGAGAGAAAGCTGGCAGATGTCACCATGTGCCTTCCCAGTTGAGAGAGAAACCCCGAAAGTCATTGGTGCTTTCTTTGGAGTTAAGGTTTTTCTATGGATACCTTAGTTTGGACATTTCTATGGCCTTAGAACTGTAAACTTGCAACTTATTAACCCTTTTTAAAAGCCATCCCATTTTTTTGGTATATTGCATTTTGGCACCTTTAACAAACTAAAACACCAATTACCATTTTTGATTCCTGTCATGATGCTGTGTGTTGACTGGCTGCAGCTGGGAGTTCTTCTGCTCCTGAGGCTCAGATAGGCTGGACCTTCCATGAGGGCCCATGGCCATGTTTGGTGCTTGCAGCCGACATGCTTGGTTGGGATGGCCACAAGGCTGGCCACCTGGGCCTCTCTCTACCTGTGTTATCTCGGGGCTCTCCTTCTTCATAGGGACTCTCCACATGGTCCCTTCAGGTGTCACAGACTCTCTTACATGGTGGCTGGGATTCCCCAAAGGGCAAAAGCAGAAGCTCCTAGGCCTTCTTATACCTTGAGTCCAGAACTGGCAAAGTGTCTCTTCCACCACGTTCTGTTGATTAACAGCAAGTCAACAAGGCTAACCCAGATTCACCTGCACAAGGGGTGAATCCTGGGAGGATTGGTTCACTGGGGGGCGGAGGGGGCTATCTTTGGAGACCAGCTGTCGCAGGTTCTGTAATGGAAACTTTATAAGGATGAGAGAGAATGAATGATGGAATGTACCCAAGTCTGCTTATTTAACAACAAATAAGCAAAACAAAACAAAAGTTTTGCAAATCTTATGTGGCGAGATTCTGGAGTGAATTTCAATACCTACTCACTAAGGAATTGGGGAAATTTTTAATCAGACAGGGTTTAAGTAAATGTTTTTCTTCCAGACTCTTTGGCGACATTTCTTCCAACCTCTTGGTTCTACATTATCAGTTGAGCTTCTTCTGTGATTCACACCATTTTCCTTCTGGGGAATGACATTTAAATTGGTTGCTGTGGAAGCTCCATCTGTTTTTAGTTGTCCAAAGTTCATAATTTACATGTAGAATCTTTGCCAACAGTTTTGCCACAGGTCCATAAACCCAGCTTCTATTCCTAATGACTCCTGAATGATTCTGAAAACTTAAGGAAAGTTACTCTCCTTCAGTATATACCCTGAAAAATTATCCTGCTAAAAAAAATTGTCCTTATCTGTGGCAATCTTTGCTCATGGAGCATTCTTCATGTCTGAGCAGTTAAATGGTTTCATAGTAGGCCTTGGCTTTCAATCAAGAGTACGACTTCCAGGTTATGTAGAAGCTGAAAAAGGATCCCCTTCTCTGCAGAAGCTGTTGAATTATCTGATAACTTCCCATGCAGCCCCTTCAACCAACCCTGCCCTACGCTCCCCTCCTTCTCTCTCTCCCTGGAACCATCCACAACGTCACTGGTTCTATTTATTTATTTATTTATTTATTTTTTAATACCAAAAAAGACAAAGCAAATGCAAACATTCCTATTTTGATCATTCCGTTCTACATATATAATCAGTAATTCACAATATCATCACATAATTGCATGTTCAGCATCATAATTATTTCTTGGAACATTTGCATCTATTCAGAAAAAGAAATAAAACGAAAACAGAAAAAAAATTTATACATACCATACCCCTTACCCCTCCCTTTCATTGATCACTAGCATTTCAAACTAAATTTATTTTAATATTTGTTTATTCAATTTTTTAGGCTCACTTCTCTGTGGTTGGCAGATTTTCCTTGCTTTTACTCTAATGCAGATTCAGTACAGTACAAAGCTGAACCCACTTACAATGGACTAGTGCAGCCCCATCCTCAGGAGAGGGGCAATGCCAACCTCATACATCTTATGAGAACACAGCTTCCATTTGTAAAATGTTTCGTTTACAACATTGCTTTACATATATGTGTAAGTTAATCTTCACAACAACTCTGTGGAAAAGGCTAGACAAGTTTTGTTCAAGAAACACATGTGGAAAAGGCTCCTGTGACTCCTCCCCACTGTCTCTCCTTTTCTGAAGGTATACAGTATTTCCATATTCCAAGTACTTGGAAGACCAGCTCCTATAAGTGCAACCATAGGCTGATGAAAAGTGCCCTGAATATACATATGCTGAAATACCTCGGCTTGACATATGGTTCAGTAAAGCAGCATGTACCAGATACCACAAGTGGACCCCAGCCCACCATACACTCCCGCTAGGAGAACTGGTTTCAGCAGATGGCTGGGGCAATCTGAGGCTCAATATTAGTATTTTGGGGCATAGTTTGTATTGGAGAATGAGGAATGGAGCAGATACCAAAGTGGTAACTAACAGTTACTGAAACTAACAGTATTTCAGGGCATATGCCAACGTTAACTCATTTATTCCTCATAATAATTTAACATTTCACTCAAGAAACATTTGTTGAGTGTCTACTTACCCACCAGATACTTTGCTATATATAAAGACTGTAACCATGAGCAAGATGCTCAAAAAAAAGCATTTCACCTGACTGTGAGGAACTGGGAAGGTATCCTGGTTGAGGTGATATCTAATGTTTGTTTTCTATTCCGTTTATTTCTGCACATATATTTATTATTTAATTTTTTCCATTTGCTTTGAATTTATTCTGTTGCTCTTTTCAAACTTATGTTGTGTATTTAGCACATTGATTTTCAGTCTTTCTTTTGTTCTAATATAAGTATGTAAGGCTATAAATTTCCATGGAAAGATCTGTTTGACTGAATGCTACAATTAAAAGTTTATTTGGAAATAATTTCAGACTTACAGAAAAATTACAAAAAAATAAATATATTACAAAGAACATCTCTATATCTTTATCCAAATTCACCTATTGTTACATTTTACCCCATTTGCTTTATGATTTGCTCTCTTTTGCTCTTACAATTTCTTTCTTGAATGATTTGAGGTCAAGTGACATACATCATGGCCCCTTACTGCCAAATACTACACAGTATATTTCCTAGGAAAAGGGATATTCTCTTATATAACCACAGTATAATAATCAACTTCACATACTGTCTCTCTACTTTACTGTTTCACGTTCCAGTTTTGTCAGTTTACCCAAAAATATCCTTTATAGCATTTTTCTCAAGTTAAGAATTTAGTCAAGGGCCAGGTATTGCATTTGGTTGTCACTTCTTTTTAGTCTCCTTTAATAGGGATTCCACAGCCTTTCTTTGTTTTTTATAACATTGACATTTTTGAAGAATACATTTTCCTTTTTTTCTCAAACAGTATTATAATTGAGATATAATTCACATATCAAAAATCCACCCGTTAAAGTGTACAATTCAGTAGCTTTTAATATATTCACAAAGTTTTGCCACCACTCTGTGATCCCAGAATATTTTCAGCACCCGTTCTCCCTCTCCCCAGCCTGTGGAAACCACTAATCTACTTTTTTTGTTGTTGTTATTTACAGAAGTTTTAGATTTACAGAAAGATCCTGTAGAAAATACAGAGTTCCCATATACCCACCCTTTTTAACATTTTGTATTTGTGTGGTACTTTTGTTACAATTGATCAGAGATTATTAAAATTGTACTATTAACTATAGGCCATAGTTTGCAGTAGTACAGCCCTGTGGAATTTAAAAAATTTTATTCTAACAACATATATCACCTAAAGTTTCCCCCTTTAACCACATTCAGATATACAGCTCAGTGGTATTCACTACCATCGCAATATCATGTTATTGACACCAGTATTCACTACCAAAACTCTTCCATCACCCCTAATAGAAACTCTGGGCAATTTAAGCATTAACTCCCCATTCCAGATTCCACCTTGGCACCTGGTAACCTGTATTCTAGTTTCTCACTCTATTGCTTATTCTAATGATTTCATATAAGTGAGACCATACAAAAAATGTTGTTTTGTGTCTGGCTTATTTCGCTCAACATGGTATCTTCAAGTTTCATCCATGTTATTGCATGTATCAGATCTTCATTTTTTTTCACAGCTGAATGCAATTGCATTGTTTGTATGTACCGCATTTTGTTTCACCATTCATCTGTTGTTGGACACTTGGGTTATTTCCAACCTTTGGCGATGGTAATCTACTTTCTGTATTCAGGAGTTTGCCAATCCTCCATTTTTTAAAAGCTAAAATTTCATCATTCTGTCTGACTTTTCCTCATGATTAGATTCATGTTATGCATTCTGTTCTTCTCAGGATATCACATTTGGTGGCATGCAGTGTCTATCTCCTCCTCCTTGATGGCTTTAATTTTGGTCACCCAGCTAAAATGTCTGATTTCTTGACTATAATATAATTACCATTTTTCCCCCTTGCAACTAATAAGCAATCTGTAGAGAGACATTTTATAACTACACAAATAACCTCTACCCTCATCAAAATTTCCTAATAGGTTTCATATTTATTGATAATTTTTGCCTGATTCATCTTTACTCTGATGGCTGCAAATTGTTTCTTTTTTCCAGCTCTGGCACTGTCTTTGTAATTAACAGTCACACAAAGCACTCTGTGTAGTATAAGCAAGGGTCCTCCCTTCTCCGTTTATGTTTTTATTTTACGGTTAAGGTTCACAAATTCCTGTTTTTCAATGGTTTATTAGCCATTACTGGACATACTCATTTTGGTACTGAATTTGTCCCAGATTCAGTTAGTTAGTGGAAGCCTCTTAAGTCTGTTTCCTGTGTCCTTGTTATACTTCATTGTTTTTATTCAATTTACTTTTTGAGCATTTTCTTACTTCTAGTATAACAAGGTGTGAAAGGCCATTTTCCATCTTCCTTGCCCCAGTCCTGGAATCAGTCATTTCTCCAAGGAGTCTCCTCTTTTTAGCAGGGACTGGTATTATATTTGGCGCTAGCTGTGCTCACTGCCACTGAAATGCCTTTGCTTCCTGCACACTTTACTTTAAAAAAAAAACTTTTAAAAATTATAAGGCTAGGCATAACGACATTTATTGAAATATTGAAAAAATTCCGTTTTGTTGAGAAATTCCTGGCAAGAATTGACATGGCAATATGTATTTCACTGATAGAGTAAAAAATGTCAACAAGTAACTGACTTCACACTCTAAAGCGTTGCATGGATTCAAATCCAAAGCAGCTGCCAGTCTGCAATACAGATATCCAGACATTACAGATTGCTCGTTTATGAGCATAGACCAACAATAATAAACCGGGCTAAGCCAAAAACCTTTCAGTTTGAATCTGCTTATTCTAATAAGTACTGTAATTGGTATGGCAGTTGTTAAGTAAATGTCTGGTTGCCAATTGGTAAACAGTTAACTTCAGAGAAATTTCATCTGCCAACTGTTCTAGTTTCTTAGCTGCCGGAATGCAACACACCAGAGATGGATTGGCTTTTAATAAAAGGGGATTTATTTTGTTAGTTCTTCAGAGGAAAGGCAGCTAACTTTCCACTGAGGTTTTTTCTTACGTGGAAGGCACAGGATGGTCTCTGCTGGCCTTCTCTCCAGGCCCCTGGGTTCCAACAACTTTCCCCGGGGTGACTTCTTTCTGCATCTCCAAAGGCCTGGGCTGAGCTGCAAGTGCTGAGATGAGGAATGCTGAGCTGCTTAGGCTCTGCTATGTTGCGCTCTCTCATTTAAGCACCAGCCGATTAAGTCAAACGTCACTCATTGCAGCAGGCATGCCTCCTAGCTGACTGCAGATGTAATTAGTAACAGATGAGGTTCACGTCCCATTAGCTTATGTCCACAGCCACAAAACTAGGTATGCTCACCTGGCCAAGCTGACAACTGAATCTAACTAACACACCAACTTTGCAGAGAGCACAGACTCTCACTGTGGCACATTCTTGTTTATGAGTGCCTGTACTTGGTATCACCACTAGTGTGGACGCAGTCCTCCGAGTTGCCCCTCTTTCTAACCGTTAGAATACTTCCATTCAACAGTTTTTAGGTTTCACTTCAGTGGGGGAATATTTAAAATAAGGAAACATGGAGTTTAAGAATGTTTCCTGCAATGTTGAATGCCCTTGAATAACTGCACCTCACCCCACGAAAATGATACAGTCTTGTCCATGCACGTCATGTATACCTGATGGACCGTTTCATGAGTGGCTAGCAACACCATTCTGCTCCACTTGGCTTCTAGCCAACGTGGTTTTTAACCAGGGAAAGCTATGATGCAGCCATTCTAGTTCTAACATTCTGACATTCTGGTCAGCTATTTTTTATTGTCATTTGTGCCATGAAGATAAGCAACAGGTGATTGAGGCTCTGCATGGGGAGCTGTTGATGCCCAGCTTAGCTAATGTGTACCCTGCATGTGGACAAGTATTGGAGGTGGCTGATAAAAGTAATAAATTAATCCTCTTTGTGCACACAGGAGTGATTAGTAATATCTTTGGTATACAACTTGCAATGGTTGGAAAGGAAAACCAGGTAAGAGCTCCACTTTGTTAAATTTACTTGAAAACAGAGTAAGTTACTAGTCACATAATTCACAATAGATATTAAGTAAACTACAGTAAGAATTATGAAGATTTACAGACATTTAATCAAGTGAATGATTTTAACTCATTAAGACCCTTTTGTGTTCCACTAACTTGATGACATGCCACAGTAAACACATATATTTGGTTTCTTCAGTCTTTGCATGCCTTACCTTTTGATATGTGCGATTTTTCTTATTGTTTATTATATTATTATATATTATGTAACATATTAAATAATGTGATCAATATTATATTAAGAATAGAATGTATGCTATAATAAATATGAACAATATAATAATAATATATTCTTATTCAAATCATCTCTACTTTTAGGTGCTTTTTAAAATACCATTATGCATTTATTTATTTATTAAATATAACAACATACAAACACATTCTTACCATATGATCATTCCATTCTTGATATATAATCAATAACTCACAATATCATCACATAGTTGTATATTTATCATCATGATCATTTCTTAGAACATTTGCACCAATCCAGAAAAAGAAATAAAAAGAAAACAGAAAAAAATTCATGTATACCATACCCCTTACTCCTCCCTTTCATTGGTCACTAGCATTTCAATCTACTAAATTTATTTTAATATTTGTTCCCCCTATTATTTATTTATTTTTAACCCATATGTTTTACTCATCTATCAATAAGGTAGATAAAAGGTGCATCAGACACAAGGTTTTCACAATCACACAGTCACATTGCGAAAACTTTATCATTATACAATCATCTTCAAGAAACATGGCTACTAGAACACAGCTCTACATATTCATGCAGTTCCCTCCAGCCTCTCCATTACACCTTAACTAAAAAGTTCATACCTATATAATGC
The DNA here is from genome assembly GCF_023851605.1 of Tamandua tetradactyla. Lineage (NCBI taxonomy): Eukaryota > Metazoa > Chordata > Mammalia > Pilosa > Myrmecophagidae > Tamandua > Tamandua tetradactyla. Next base: position 26,121,637 of record NC_135336.1, on the reverse strand, counting down.
ATAAGAATATCCTTCAGGATAACCTCTTGACTCTGTTTGGAATCTCTCAGCCATTGACACTTTGTCTCATTTTGCTCTTCCCCCTTTTGGTCGAGAAGGTTTTTTCAATCCCTTGATGCTGAGTCCCAGCTCATTCTAGGATTTCTGTTCCATGTTGCCAGAAAGGTCCACACCCCTGGGAGTCATGTCCCACGTAGACAGGGGGAGGGCAGTGAGTTTACTTGTCATGTTGGCTGAGAGAGAGAGGCCATATCTGAGCAACAAAAGAGGTTCTCTCGGAGGTGACTCTTAGGCCTAATTTTAAGTAGGCTTAGCCAATCCTTTGCAGGGCTAAGTTTCATATGTACAAATCCCAATACTGGGGGCTCAGCCTGTTGCTTGGTTGTCCACACTGCTTGTGAGAATATCAAGAATTCTCCACTTGGGAAAGTTGAATTTTCACCCTTTCTCACCATTCCCCCGAGGAGACTTTGCAAATACTTTTTTATGCACTGTTCAAATCACTCTGGGATTTATCGGGGCATTACTCTGGACAAACCTACAAAATCTCATGCCCTACTCAAGGTTCCATGTACTATGGTGTTCAATTAAGGGTCCACATAAGTTATATTAGGAAATGTACTAGTCAAAATATAAATTTTGTACCAAATAAACATTTTTTGCTTTAGTCTCACATATAAGTTAAAGTTTTAAAATTTTAATTACCATCTATTTTCAGCACCCTGCAGTATTGACATTCCTTTATTCCTCCTCATGCAAAAACATTTTTAAATTTGTACATTTAGTCACTATCATTATACCCTCTAGGCATTCCTAGATTATACCATCTCAGTTTTTATCGTTTATCTTTCCTTCTGATTTCATTTGTGAAATCCTCCCTCTATCATTCTCACATTCAGCTTCATTCAGTGTTCTAACATTATTGTATTACAGTTAGGTGGTGTTATGCTATCCATTTCTGAATTTTTACAATCAGTCTTGTTGCACAATCTGTATCCCTTCAGCTCTAATTATCCAATATCTACCCTATTTCTATCTCCTGAGGCCCTCTGTTACCAACTGAAATTCTCTAAATTCATTCATTAATATCAGTTCATAACAGTGACACCATACAGTATTTGTCCTTTTGTTTCTACTAATCTCACTCCTTAAGGTCCATCCATGTTGTTACATATTTCATAACTTTATTCTGTCTTACAGCTGCATATTATTCCATCATATGTATATACCACAGCTTGTTCAGCCACTCATCTGTTGATGGACATTTTGGCTGTTTCCATCTCTTGGCAACTGTAAATAATGCCACTATAAATAATGGTGTGCAAATGTCCGTTTGTGTCCTTGCCCTCATGTCCTCTGAGTATAGATACCTAGCAATGGTATTGCCAGGTCATATGGCAATTCTATACTTGGCTTCCTGAGGAACCGCCAAACTGCCTTCTACAGCAGTTGTACCATTTGACATTCCCACTAACAGTGGATAAGTGTGCCTCTTTCTTCGCATCCTCTCCAGTACTTGTCATTTTCTGTTTTATTGATAATGGCCATCCTGGTGGGTATGAGATGATATCTCATTGTGGTTTTGATTTGCATTTCCCTAGTAGCCAGGGAAGTTGAGCATCTCTTCATGTGCCTTTTGGACATTTATATATCCTTTTCTGGGAAATGTCTGTTCATGTCTGTATTAGTTTAGGTTCTCTAGAGAAACAGAATCAACAGGAAATATTTGTAAATATGAAATTCATTAAAGTGTCTCATGTAACCATGGGAACATAGAGTCCAAAATCTGTAGCGCAGACTGTGAAGCTGACAATTCCAATGGAGGGTCTGGACGAACTCCACTAGGCTTGCTGGCCGAAGCAGGAAAGAAACCTGTCTTTTCTGAATCCTCCTTAAAGACCAGTTTTCCTTCCAAGCAAAATTAACAACCAGATGCACTGCTTGAAGTTCTACCCACTGGGAGGATTTCCCTTCACCACTGACCTTCAAGGACACCCCAGAAAGGGGTTGTAGTGCTGCAGCTGTCCACTTTCGGGTGGTACCTGTGTATCGTGCTGAACCATTTGTAAACCAGACCCGAGTTTTCTCTTTCTCAGTCAATTCACTGTAAGGAACACCCCAAAACGCCATTGCTCTGGTCTGGGAAAGAGAAGGTAATGTGGCAGGAGTGGAGACCATGGGCATTTGGGCCACTTCCTCATGTAACTTTCTTGTGCCTTCAAGACCTGCTCTGGCCCTATCTCGTATATACAATTTCCATTTTACAATAGAATGCTGCTGCGCACGCCCAACTTTATGGCTTGGTGGGTCAGACAACACCCTGCTCATGATAGGCAACTCAGGTCTCATGGTGACTTGGTTAAGGGTTCAGTCTCTACTAAGGCCCAGTAACAGGCCAAAAGCTGTTTCTAAAAAGGAGAGTAGTTATCTGCAGCAGAGAGTAAGGTTTTGCTCCAAAATTCTAAGGGTCTGTGCTGTGATTCTCCTACAGGGGCCTGCCAAAGGCTCCAGACAGCATCTCCATTTGCACTGACACTTCCAGCACCATTGGATCTGCAGGATCATATGGTCCAAGTGGCAGAACAGCTTGTACAGCAGTCTGGACCTGTCGCAGAGCCTCCTCTTGTTCAGGTCCCCACTCAAAATTAGCAGCTTTTCTGGTCACACAATAAATGGGCCGGAGTAGCACACCCAAATGAGAAATATGTTGTCGCCAAAATCCAAAGAGACCAACTAGGTGTTGTACCTCTTTTTTTGGTCGTAGAGGGGCCAGATACAGCAACTTATCTTTCACCTTAGAAGGGATATCTCAACATGCTCCACACCACTGGACACCTAGAAATTTGACTGAGATGGAAGGCCCCTGTATTTTTGTTGGATTTATCTCCCTCCTCTGACATGCAAATGCCTTACCAGTAAGTCTAGAGTAGTTGCTACTTCTTGCTCACTTGGTCCAATCAACATGATATCATCAATATAATGGACCAGTGTAATGTCTTGTGGGAGGGAGAAATGATCAAGGTTCCTGCCGAAAGATTATGACATAGGGCTGGAGAGTTGATATACCCCTGAGGTAGACAGTGAAAGTATATTGCTGACCTTGCCAGCTGAAAGCAAACTGTTTCTGGTGGTCCTTACTAATAGCTATTGAGAATAAAGCATTTGTGAGATCAAGAGCTGCATACCAGGTACCAGGGGATGTATGGATTTGCTCAAGCAATGATACCACATCCAGAGCAGCAGCTGCAATTGGAGCTACCACCTGACTGAGCTTACAATAATCTACTGTCATTCTCCAAGACCCATCTGTTTTCTGCACAGGCCAAATAGAAGAGTTGAATGGGGATGTGGTGGGAATCACCACCCCTGCATCCTTCAAGTCCTTAAGAGTGGCAGTAATCTCTACAATCCCTCCAGGAATCTGGTATTGCTTCCAATTTACTATTTTTCTAGGTAGGGGCAGTTCTAGTGGCTTCCACTTGGCCTTTCCCACCATAATAGCCCTCACTGCACAAATTAGAGAGCCAATGTGGGGGTTCTGACAGTTGCTCAGTACGTCTATTCCGATTATACATTCTAGAACTGGGGAAATAACTACCTAATGGGTCCGGGGGCCCACTGAACCTACAGTGAGATGGACCTGCGCTAAAACTCCATTGATCACTTGGCCTCCATAAGCCCCCACTCTGACTGGTGGACCAGAGTGATTTTCCGGGTCCCCTGGAATTAATGTCACTTCTGAATAAGTGTCTAATTATTCCCCAAATATCTGATCATTTCCTTTCCCCTAATGCACAGGTACCCTGGTAAAAGGCCATCGGTCTCCTTCAGGAAGGCTTAGAGGAAGATTAACAGTATAAATTTGTGGCAGGGTAACAGTGTTCTCCCCCAAAGGGACCTGGGCTCCTCCTCATTCAAGGGGCTCTGGGTCTGTAAACTGTCTCAAGTCTGGAAATTGATTAAGGCCCGTGACTCTTTGTTTCTGTAACTCAAGTTAGACTTCTGTTCACTTGACCTAGAACTCCTTTATTTATAGAGCTCAAACAAGAATTTAGTAGATTGCCCATCCATTGTGCTTCTGGGTACCCCATGATTTACTGGCCAATGCCACAAGTCTCTGTGAGTCCGATTATTTTGACTCCTGCTTTGTCTGCTGTCTATTATAATAGCCACATCTTCCTTGTGTTTGATGACTAAGTACTGCCACCTGGCTTCTGCCAACTTGGGATCTGATCATCCCCATTGTGTTTAAGGATTCCAGCTCAGTGACAGCAGTTCCCACAGTAAATCTGACCTACAGAGAAGTATAACTACAGAGCTCTTCAGGGATGATGACGCTAGTCTCACAAATTTATTTCTCACTGTTCTGGTAAAAGGTGCATCCTCTGGACATTCCTGGGGTGTAAGAGCAGGCTTTGCATGATAAATCCACTCTAACATTCCAATCTCTCTAAGCTTCTGGATCCCCTCATCTACATTATACCAGGGCAGTTCTGGCATTTCAACCTCAGGTAATGTTGGCCACCTTTTGATCCATGTTTCAACCAACCATCCAAACGAACTGTTAATGCATTTTCTAACCCCTCGAGCTATAATACTGAATGCAGAATCTCTGCTTAGTGGGCCCATATCAATGAATGCAGCTTGATCCAGCCTTATATTCCTCCCATCATTATCCCACACCCTTAAAATCCATTGCCACACATATTCCTCTGATTTCTGGAAAAATCACACAGTTCTTTTGGAGTATAACGTACCTCTTCATGTGTGATACTTTGTACCTCACCTTTAGGGGCCTGTTGGGACTTTAGTCTAGTTATAGATCTGGAAGAAATGAGGGGTGGTGAGGGTGGGTCATGAAAAGAATTAGAAATATCTTTCAAGCCATTTGCTTCAGGGCCTTCATTTGCAGTTTCATCTGGTGAAACAGGATTAATCACTCTAGGGCTAATCCCTTCAGGAGGAGGTTGGGTGGTCAACTCCTCAAGCCAGGCTGGAGGTGGGGTAGCTGTGTCATCAGGGCAGACTATTACAGGGTTATCTAGAGAAGACTTGGGTTTCAACTGCACCTCAACTCATCAATCCATATGTCACCATCTCATTTTTCAGGGTCCCACTCCTTTCCAATCAATGCCCCCACTTTAATGGCAGACACCATGCAAGATCGAGATTTCAGTTTATGTTGTAAAGTTCTACTCTAACAATAAGATTCTGAGTCCGATTTTCAGAGATCTCAAGTCTACAGCTACAGGAAATAAGATTTTCCTTCAGGACACTCATAGAAACTTCTACATCTGTCAGACAGCACTTAAACTTCTCATTTGAAGCCTTAAGCCCATCCCTTCCACTCATTAATGTATCCAGTGTATCTAATAACAGCCAGATAACATCTCTATACCTCCTCTTTCCACAAAACTCCATAAGGGTGTCAAAAACATTATTCCCCACAGCCTGGCTTTGTACAAGCGAAGCATTAGAAGAATCAAATGATGATATTTTGACTATCTCTTTTGCCAACTCACTCCATGGATTGGCAGTGTTATTCTGATTATGGGAATCAGAGTTCTTAGGGCCTTTGAGTCCAGTCAGAGTAGAAAACCATTCATAAAAACCCATTTTTAAGATTCTGTTTCTTAAGAACCACTCCTGGTACCAAGTTGTATTACTTAGGGTTCTCTAGAGAAACAGAATCAACAGGAAATATTTTTAAATATAAAGTTTGTAAAAGTGTCTCATGTAATTGTGGGGACATAGAGTCCAAAATCTGTAGTTCATGCTGTGAAGCTGACAATTCTGATAGAAGGTTTGGATGAACTCCACAGGAGAGGCTCGCCAGCTGAAGCAGGAAAGAAACTTGTCTCTTCTGAGTCCCCCTTAAAAGGCTTCCAGTTATCAGATTAAGCATCACTCATTGCAGAAAACACTCCCCTTGACTGATTACAAATGGAATCAGCTGTGGATGCAGCTGATGTGATCATGATTTAATTCTATGCAATGTCCTCATAGCAACAGACAGGTCAGCACTTGCCCACAGACAAACAGATACCACCATTTGGCCAAGCTGACACATGAATCTGACCATGACAATGTCTTTTGTCCATTTTATAATTGGGTTGTCTATCTTTTTGTTGTTGAGTTGAACAATCTCTTTATATATTCTGGATACCAGACCTTTATCTGATATATCATTTCCAAATATTGTCTCCCATTGTGTAGGCTGTCTTTTTACTTTCTTGACAAAGTTCTTTGCTGCACAAAAGTGTCTCATTTTAAGGAGTTCCCATTTCTTTCTTTCTTTCTTCAATGCCCATGCTTTGGGTGTAAGGTCTATAAAACCTCCTCCTATTATGAGATTTATAAGATATTTCCCTACATTTCTCGTAAAAATTTTATGGTCTTAGACCTAATATTTAGGTCTTTGATCCATTTTGAGTTCGTTTTTGTATAGGGTTTGAGATATGGGTGCTCTTTCATTCTTTTGCATATGGATATCCAGTTCTCTAGGCACCATGTATTGAAGAGACTGCTCTGTCCCAGGTGAGTTAGCTTGACTGCTTTATCAAAGATCAATTGTCTTTAGATGAGAGGGTCTATATCTGAACCTCTATTCGATTCCATTGGTCAGTATATCTATCTTTATGCCAATACCATGCTGTTTTGACCACTGTAGCTTCATAATATGCCTTAAAGTCAGGTAGCGTGAGACCTCCGACTTCATTTTTCTTTCTCAGGATATTTTTAGCTATTTGGAGCACACAGCCTTTCCAGATAAATTTGGTTATTGGTTTTTCTATTTCTGAAAAGTAAGTTGTTGGGATTTTAATTGGTATTGCATTGAATCTGTAAACCAATTTAGGTGGAATTGACATCTTACCTACATTTAGTCTTCCAATCCATGAATAAGGTATACTCTTCCATTTATTTAGGTCTTCTGTGATTTCTTTTGACAATTTCTCATAGTTTTATTTGTATAGGACTTTTGTATCTTTAGTTAAATTTATTCCTAAATATTTTATTCTTTTGGTTACAATTGTAAATGGAATTTTTTTCTTGATTTCCCCCTCAGATTGTTCATTACCAGTGTACAGAAACACTGCAGATTTTTGAGTGTTGATCTTGTAACCTGCCACTTTGCTGTACTCATTTGTTAGCTCTAGTAGTTTTGCTGTGGATTTTTCAGGGTTTTCGACATATAGTATCATATCATCTGCAAACAGTGAGAGTTTTACTTCTTCCTTTCTAATTTGGATACCTTGTATTTCTTTTTCTTGTCTAATTGCTCTGGCTAGAACTCCCAACACAATGTTGAATAACAATGGTGATAGTGGACATCCTTGTCTTGTTCCTGACCTTAGGGGGAAAGTTTTCAGTTTTTCCCCATTGAGGATGATGTTAGCTGTGGGTCTTTCATATATTCCCTTTATCATGTTGAGGAAATTCCCTTCTATTCTTATCCTTTGAAGTGTTTTCAACAAGAAAGGATGCTGAATTTTGTCAAATGCCTTTTCTATATCAATCTAGATGATTATGTGGTTTTTCTGTTTTGATTTGTTGATATGGTATATTACCTTAATTGATTTTCTTATGTTGAACCATTCTCGCATACCTGGGATGAATTCTAGTTGGTCATGGTGTATAACTTTTTAATGTGCTGCTGGATTTGATTTGCCAGAGTTTTGTTGAGGATTTTTGCATCTATATTCATTAGAGAGATTGGTCTGTAGTTTTCTTTTCTTGTAACATATTTGTCTGGCTTTGGTATGAGGGTGAGGTTGACTTCATAGAATGAGTTATGTAGCTTTCCCTCCCCTTCAATTTTTTTGAAGAGTTTAAGCAGAATTGGTACTAATTCTTTCTTGAATGTTTGGTAGAATTCACATGTGAAGCCATCTGGTCCTGGACTTTTCTTATTTGGGGAGCTTCATAATGACTGATTCAATTTCTTTACTTGTGATTGGTTTGTTGAGATCATCTATTTTGTCTCGAGTCAATGTTGGTTGTTCAAGATTTACAGACATTTAATCAAGTGAATGATTTTAACTTTATTAAGATCCTTCTGTTTTCCACTAACTTGAAGACATGCCACAGTAAACACATATATTTGGTTTCCTCAGTCTTTGCATGCCTTACTTTTGATATGTAGAATTTTTCTTATTGTTTATTATATATTATGTAACATATTAAATAATGTAATCGATATTATATTAAGAATAGAATGTATGCTATAATAAAAATGAACAATATAATAATATATTCTTATTCAAATCATCTCTATTTTAGGTGCTTTTTTTTAAACCTGTTCGATCTATCAGTTATTGAGAGAAGTGTGTTAAATTATCATATCACAATGAAGGATTTATTGATCCTTGTAATTCTGTCAAATTTTTCTTTGTATATTTTGAGGTTATATTGTTAGGTTTAAGACTTCCATATATTTGCAGCAAATTGAACCTTTTATCATTCTCTCCCGTAATGCTTTTTGCTTTGGTTTGTATTTGCTCATTACATTCTTTTTCCAGTCATTTAAAGTTTCTGTATCTTTATTCTTTTGATGTATTTCTCATAAACAGCATATAATTGGACTTTGTATAAAACTGTCTGACAATTTTTGCCTTTTAATGGGAACAACTATTTTAGTATTTCTACTATCTTATTTCTGCTTTCTCTTTGTTCCAGACTTCCATTTTCTTTTTCTCTCTCTACAAGCCTCTTTTTGCATTTTTCTTATTCCATTTCTTCCTTTCTATTAACTTCAAAACTTATACAGTCTATTTCTAGATTGTTAGAGGTTACTCCAGAAATTTTAACAAGTATAATTTACTCATCAAGTCTAAAGTTATTTATTATCTTTTCTCTCCTTCAACAATACAGAAATTTAGAAAACTTTATCTGGTTCTTGCCTTTCCTGATTTACACATTATTTTAGTTGAATTTTGCTTTTTCTAACTCCCAAGATATTACTATTAATGGTTTATATTATCAATGTTTGTTTCAGATTTTATATACTCAATTTTTAGCCATTTTTCAAATCTGCTGTCAGTTTTATGCTCTTTTGCTTTTCACTTATTCTTCAACCTCTTCTAATATTTATTTAAACACATTAAAGTATTTTATATTCTGTATTTGTTAATTCAGGAGGTCACTGCATGTCTAATTCTACTGTATGTTGTTTCTGCTTTGATTCACAACTTGTGATTTTTAGCTCATATATAGTTAATTTTTGGAAATTAACTGTGTAATTGTTAATGCCCAGGTGGGACGTGAGCTCCTCCAGAGAGGAGGATTCCAGCTGCTTTTATGGGTGTCTGGGAGCAGTGCCAACCCAAGGTCACTTTAAAGCAAATTATTATCTTGAGGTTTTTTTGGACACACAAAGTATATATTTTGTCTGCACACTGAATGAAGTCAGGGCTGTGACTTGAAGATCAGGAAGGACCCTTCCCACCCCCAACCCCTCGGCAGTTCAAGTTTGCAAAGAACTTATCTTCGCAGTTTTCTGAATGGCAAGGGTGGGGAATAGGATAATTTCTAACTCGCCCTTACGGGTGAAAGTGTCAAGTATTATTTTGGTTTGATAAAGCTGCTAGAATGCAATTGTACCAAAAATGGAATAACTTTAAAAAAGAAAACTTATTAAGTGGCAAGTTGACAGGTCTATGGCTATAAAAATGTCCAAACTAAGGCACTGAGGGGAAGATACCTTGACTCAAGAAAGGTCAATGGGTCCAGAAAACCTCTGTCAGCTGGGAAGGCATGTTACTGGCATTTGCTGGGGTTTTTCACTTCTGGTTTCAAGCAGCCTCCCTGAAGGCATTTACTTTCTGCATCTCCAAACATCTGGGGTCTTGTGTTGGCTCTGTCCACTCTGAAGTATTTTGCAGAATGTTTCCCTCTTAAAAGGCTCCAGTAGGCAAACTCACCTTGAATGGGCAGAGACACATCTCCATGGAAACCATCTAATCAAAAGGCCCCATCCATAATTGGGTGGGTCACATCTCCAAATTAAGTAACCAAACAGATAGGGAGACTTAAGTCTTAAGTTGACTTAAGTCTTAATCAGAAAGGTCCCACCCAAAAATACTGAATGAAGGTTAAAGAATATGGCTTTTCTGGGGTACACAACAGTTTCAAACTGGCACACATATTGTCTTTCAGGCTGCTGGAAAGAGAACTTTGTATGTTGAAATTTTACTAAATGTTCTATTTTGGTTTTAGAAAAGGCAGCATCCTCTGTGGTGCCGTTGCTCTTGGCAACCAGGGCTAGAGAGATTTTGAGGAACAGTGGTAAACAGGAAACTCTCCGGGTTCTTTTCCCCATCCTCAGTGCCCATTCCAAATAGAATTCAAGTCACAGTCTCCAGGTGAAAGTTGCCTGGGGAGGGCAGCTTGAGTACAGCTCTATAAGCAGATAAAATAACTCTGATGCCATATCTTTGACTTACACCTCAGCTTGCCTGGGATCAAGGCCAATTTCCTCCTGTATCGTGATCCTGGTTCCACTCTAACTTTCTCCCCATCTGTTTGGTTACTTAATTTGAAAACCCTCTTTCTGCCCAGCCTTTCCAGTTCTTTTGGGAAATTGGACCCACATCACATCTGAAATACCATCCTCTCTGGTTCTCCCCAATCTCAGAAATCATCTTGAACTAGTGATCTGACCTCATGAGCCGCTCCCCATAAAGACCTTGGATCACCTCATGGCCGCCTAACCTCAGTCCATTCAAGAATTAATCTCATGATCCAACCTAGATAGTTTTTCTTTTTTTCTTCTCATTTCTTCCTCCCCTCTTGCCCTTCTCTCTCCTATTCTTCTTCTTGCCCTTCTCAGTCAATGGGCTACTGGCTCCACTCCTATTACTGTACACAAATGTCATGGTTACATCCTCTCTCTGGAACTCTAATTCCTCATCCCCTTTTCATCCTTGAGAAATCAGCTTCATGGCCCGCAGAACCAAATGTGAAGCATGTGTAGTGGGATAGAGAATTCCTCCTCCAGGCTCTGTACATCAGTGTCCAGCCCTTTCATTCCTTGTGGTTTTTTACTTCTAGTCCAAGAGGCCCAGAAGCAAACCTGGAGGTGAGACTCGAAGAAAGGTGGAACCATGCTAACCTTGAGTCCTGTGAAGAAGCAGACTCACTTTCAGGAAACCCCGATATCACTGCAGAGAAGGAAGATGAGGGCCCTCAAATCTGCCGTGTATGTGGAGACAAGGCCACTGGATATCACTTCAATGTCATGACATGTGAAGGATGCAAGGGCTTTTTCAGGTAGAGCTACCTGTCCACCCTCACCCACCTGCCACCACCAGCCCATTGGGTCACGTCTACCTGGGGTTTTGCCATTAGCTCACCCTCCAGCAACTCAGGGCCTCAGTTTGGACTGCCTTCCATGTTCAGAGTGTGGGCTAGAAGCCCTTCCAAAGGCCAGGTGATTGTTCTCAAGTGAATCATTTACATCTCAAAGGAATCCCTGACAGGCGATCTCCAACTTCTACCTTTCCACTCTAGTCCAGAAAGGTCCTCTTCCCTTAAGATACTACTTCATTTTACCACCTATTCTTGAATAAAATAGATCAGTCCCTAAAAGAGGAAAGAATTTGAAGATCCAAAATGTAAGTGTTCAAATTAATCTTATGGGGAGGTTGTTAAGAGTGGCATAAACTAAATGAAGAACATTTCAAAACAAGCTCACTCAGAAACAGATAAACGGAGGGACAAAAAGTTATAAAGACTGAAAAGTCCCAAGTCACAGCAAGACAGGCCCAGAGATAAGAGCTCAAGATGTTCAGCTGACGAAACAAAAAGAGCAAAATTAGCTCAGCAAAGCCAAAGCTCAGCACAGAACTCAGCCTAGGAGGTGGAGAAGTAGAACAAGTAAGGAGGGGAAGAAAGGAATGTGTGCTCCTGTTTGCCCTCAGGCAGAGATGGGGTATACAGGAGCAGCTCCCACCTCAAGGACCACTTTTGGGCCCTCTTGCATTCTCAAGACTTGGCCCTTTGCAGAGAGTTGTTCTTGGCGGCTGGACATTCTAATTGACATGAGTGCTAAAGCCTGGCCCCACCCTGCAATCCCAAAGATGGGCTGCTGGTCAGGATATCATGGATGGGGCCCAGATGTCTGCCCCCAGAATCCGCAGGAAGACTTCCAGACCTGGATGAGCCCAAGGAGGCACAGCAGCAGCCTCTGTGTTGAGACCAACTCATGGTCTCCCAGCTGTGGAGCTGACATGTTCAGGGCTGAGCAGTTCTAAGGCCCCATGGCGTTGTCTGCCTAGGACAGGTCCAAGGGCAGCCATGTTCCGGGGAGAAAAGAACGCTTGTGTTGTATGAATTATGTAGCAAAGGTGCAAAACAGCAGCAGTATCAAACTGAGTTCAGCTGCACATAAGAGGACATGCCACTCAAACTGGTTTAAACAATAAGGCAAATGTATTACCTCTCACAACAAGAAGTCTGAAGTCTTCAGGGTTGGTGAGTTCAGCGGCTTAGTTCTTTCTGTGTTTCCTTTCTGCCACCCTGCCCCAGAGCTTCGATTTCAGTCTGGCTCTCTTGGGGTTGTATGATGGTAACACTGCGCCATGGACCACATGGTGTTCAGGCAGAGATCATAGAGGCCCATCTCATCCTCTCTCTAAAATCAAGGAAACCTTTCCTAGAAGACCCCAAGACATCCTCTGCATACCACATGGGCTAGCGCTGAGCCCCTTGTTTTGCCCTGAGTTGGGTATATGCCAACATGACCACACAGTGGGCATCACAACCATATCTGGATTCTGCTAGCATGAAGAAGGCCACCCGGCAGCATCTGTGTGGACTGCCCTGGGGTGTGGGGATCCTCTACTCTCCCCCTACCCATTGGGTGCTGTTCCTGGGACTCCCAGAGGGAAGGCAACAATTTTGTAGTGGTAAGAGCTTGAATTTGCAGATTCAGATTCCATCTCCTCATTTATCTGGAGGACATGGGGTGAGCCATCCTCTGGAAGCTTCAGTTTTCACATCTGTGCCACACAGATGCCATGATGAATTTCCATAAGGTTGTGAGAACTAAGTGTGGAAAGCTCTATATCCAATACATAACATGCCCTTCATAAATGTGAGGTCCCTTCCCCTCTTACCTATTCGGGGAGTACTTTGGAGTAGTGCCAGAGGCCTTTTTCATACCCAGGTAGGCAGTGGTGGCAGGTGGGCGTGCACCTGTAAGGAACACAGCCCCCCTAGGCTGGTTGTTGATCTCAGGCCTCTGGCCACCGAGCTCAAACCTGCCTGTCAACAAAAACCCAGCTTCTGCAGTTCAACTCTCAGGGCCCACTGCAGCCTTGCTGTCTGTCCCTTGTTCCCGTGCGAGCATTCCCTCACTTTCCTCACTGCTAGATTAGAACCAGAGACCACAGTCCAGGAAAAATTTGTTTCTCTCTGTCAAGCTGTGAAAATAGGAAGAAAGAGTAGGGCCACACCGGCTGGGTCTTCTATGGGGAGTTCACAGTGTCTGGACTTGGTGTGGGGGGTTGTGCTGGTGTCTCTAAAAGGTGTGTACCCTGTCCCCTTCCACCCTGCAGAGCCAGCAGCCCCATACTGCACTGTTAAGGATTCTGAACCTCCTTGCCCCACTGGTCAATCAGGAGAAACCATTTTTCCAATGGGGAAGCATGAGAGAGGTAGAAAAGCTTCCCCATAGTGCACCTGTTCTTCCTGGTGCCGGAATCTAGAATGGAGCTGGGCAAGGAAGGGGCTTTTTATGCTTAGGTTTCTGGAGTCAGGTGTCCTCTGACCCCCTCTTCCAAGAAGGAGGAAATCCACAAAGAGGTTCATCTCCATGGCAACATCGCCCAGGCCATCTTCAGGGCGGGCTGGAGAACATTTACCTCCTAACAAGATGCCTGTGAAGGAGGGGAGGGGCTGTTCCTTGGGGAAGGCTGGGGCCTAGATCAGAAGCATCCCAGACATGGGCTCAGGGGCTGCACGAGCGTAAGTAAAGTCTGATTTCCTGTGTGAATGTTGGAAAGTTTTCATCCCCTGCGGTTGCTCCTCTAGCCGAATCCTGTACCTTTAGGGAAGCCACAGTAAAGACAAAAGCTTGAAGGGCACTGAGCTGTGCCTTTTCCATAAAACACTACCCAACATAGGAGGCCACGGTGGGGCCCACGGAGGGTGTGGCTAGTGGCTCCGGAGTTGAGGTGGGTGGGGGGTGGGGGTGGGGGATTTGGGGCCCCTGGCCTGGGGACCCAGTGCCCGATGCAGCCCATCTAATGCCGCTGGTTCTCTCACAGGAGGACCATGAAACGCAACGCCCGGCTGAGGTGCCCCTTCTGGAAGGGCACCTGCGAGATCACCCGGAAGACCCGGCGGCAATGCCAGGCCTGCCGCTTGCGCAAGTGCTTGGAGAGCGGCATGAAGAAAGAGAGTGAGCAGCCAGCCCCGCGGAGGGGAGGGTCAAGGGTCCTGCGAGCCTGGTGCACGCTGGCCTCAGGGACCGCATATGAATGGGCCATGGGCATGTGTAATGAGCACGTATGTAGATAGGCCCCGTGAATGCACTTGTGCACGTGCATGTGTGTGAGCTTGTGGTCCGCATGCAAGAGGCCAGCAGCTCATTGCCTGCATCACTGTGGGCTGACCCTGGAAGCACTTGAGAGAATGAGGGCGTCTTTGTTCTCTGCCCTGGGAGGCGTGTTGGGAGTCTCCAACCCAGCTGTGCTGCCTGCCCCTTCTCGCTCCTCAGCTTCCCCTGTGTGATTCTTTCTTTGTCCCGTTCATAATTATCCTCTTGGTGTTTTCACTCAATTGGAGGTAGGGGTGGAGTTGGGGCAGGGAGTTGGGGACATCTGGTGTGACATGAGTCCCAGCCTCCCATCTGCTAGTGCCCAGAAGCTGCTCCAGACCTGGCGTCCTTATAGGGGACCTGGTTGCAGACAGGTGAGCCAACTGGTCTTGTGCTCCCCTGCTGTGTTGTCCCAGGTCACTCTGAGATTAAAGTTCATGGAGAAAAGGCTAGAAGCTTCCAGTGTATATTTGCCTCGCAGAGTGACCTGAGGCCATGGGCAGAGAATGAGTGAACACCCTCACCTGGCTGTTCCTGCTGACAGACTCCCTCAATCTCTTCTCTCCAAGGACCCCCCACAGCTTTTTTCTATACATAAGTGTGCTCCAGAAACCCATGGAAGCCCTATGAGTCTGGGCTTGTAGGAAGTGTCCAGGGCTCATATTGTTTGCTAGGCAGTCGCCCCAGCTCTCCAAGGTCTTGGAGACACAGAGGCCTTGGTGAACTCTGAGAGGTCTTGTAGGTATGTAATTCAACAGAAAACAGTAACATCAGTAACAGTTCTATTTACTGAACATCTGTTATGTTCCAGGAAATATGTTAGGCCCTTTACATGCAATGTCTCATTATAACAGTGGCATGAGGTAAGCATTGTTATTGAGATTACAAAGAAAACTGAAGGCAAGAGACGTTAAGAAACTTGTTCAAGGTCACAGCTAGTAAGTGGAAATCCTTCATGCAAACCCAGAACCTTTGATTCTGAAGCCCACACTCTTTCCACTGTCCCACAAAGTCTTCTCAAACCCACTGCTGAGGGCAGCAGATCAGTGCACCTCATCCCTCTATCCTTACACAAGTATGTTTCCAGAGGAGTCCACAGACCTCCACAGACCTCCTGAGTCTGGGAAAGGGCAAGTATTTTTTTTTTTGTCACTAGCACTTTTCCTTATCTCGAGAGAGTTAAGAAAGGAGTTCCTCGCCTTCAGGCTGAGGCTGGTGGCCCGTGCATCTGAGGCTGCCCCCATCTCTCCCTACAGTGATCATGTCCGATGCAGCCGTGGAACAGCGGAGGGCCTTGATCAAAAGGAAAAAGAAGGAGCAGACTGTGACTCAGCCATCGGCCATGAAGGGTCTGACTGAAGAGCAGCAGACAATGATTGGAGAGCTTATGGATGCTCAGATGAAAACCTTTGACATCACCTTCTCCCATTTCAAGAATTTCCGAGTATGAGGTTTTAGGGCTGGATCAACACCAGTGCTAGCTCTTCAGAGCCCCAGCCTCTTTCCCAGGGGTTCTCAAAGCCTGGTCCCTGGGTTAGCAGCATCAGCATCACCTGGACACTTGTTAGAAATGTAAATTCTCAGACCACCTAGACCTGCTGATTCAGAAACTTTGGCGATGATGGGAGGTGAGGGGGTAAGGGCAGCAGTCTGTGCTTTAACAAGACCCCCAGGTGATTCAGATGCATGCTGAAGTTTGAGAACCACTGTTCTCTCCTTCCACAGCAGGTAGGAATTGGGTGTGAGCTGCAAATGGAGAGAAAGCAAAGAGGTTCCCCAGGGTTGCTGGCATTCAGGGTTTTATGAGGACAGCATCAAGACCTGTAGGGAATGTGACCTTTGCAAAGTAGTGTTTTTTTATCCAAGAAAGATTAGTGATGTCAGCAGGGCTCCCAGTGCCCTCCCTCATCCGGTGCTCACAGGTAGCTCAGGTGACTGCCTAGCTCTGAGGACTGGAGGAACCCAGTGACCCAGAAACCTGTTCTTTCCATCAGCAGCTCCCAGACTTTCTCTTTGAGTCCCCTGAGTCCAAGGTCAGGGATGCTTGGGACATACCCAGGGTGGAGTTCCCACTCTCCCTCCATTCAGGCAGGGAGCAAACTTCTTCTCTGACCAGGCAGGGATGTGTGTGATCATTAATTCACCGATACAGAAAGCACCAGACCAGAAAGAGGAAACAAGTTCTTGTGTGTGTGTGTGTGTGTGTGTATGTGTGTGTGTGCAGTTGTGCATAGACTCAGGCTGTGGTTGTCTGTGTCCCCCCAAGGCCTGTGAGGGGATCTGTTGGTGACAATACATCGCTTCTTTCTTCCTTCCACCTCCTGACTTATCCCAGCTGCCAGAGATGCTTAGCAATGGCCATGAGATTCCAGAGTCTCTGCAGGCCTGTGTAGGGGAAGAAGCCACCAAATGGAGACAGATCAGGGAAGATATGTGCTCAGTGAAGGTCTCCCTGCAACTGCGGGGGGAAGATGGCAGCGTCTGGAACTATAAACCAGCTGACAACAGTGGGAAAGAGATCTTTTCCCTGCTGCCCCACATGGCTGACATGTCAACCTACATGTTCAAAGGCATCATCAACTTTGCCAAAGTCATCTCCCACTTCAGGTAGGACATAGCTCTGGGGTTAGGGGCTGGTGGATGGATGTGGAAAGGAGTGGGAAATGGTCGAGAGGTTCTAAGTTTCTGAGGTAGATCCCCCTAAGTTTGGATAATGTTGGTGTCAAAAGACCCTCCTTCATCTCTGCCCCACACAGCGGCCTAGGTGTGGCTCATCAGCTTTGTGAGCGTGGGCGTGCGGCTTAACCTGCCTGTGCCTTGGCCGCCCCATCTGCTAAACAGGACCTTGCAGGGTTGTCATATGAAATATGTTAATATCTGAAGAGATCCAGGACATGGTGGACATCAAGATAGACATTTTCTTCCTTATTTCAACTCAAGATATTAGACATCACAAGTTGACAATTCCAGTGCAAGGAATGAGTTGATAGGAAAAGGAAGGAAGTCCAGAGAGAGAAGAAAGAGAGAGAGATGGACAGACACTGGGTCTCCGGCAGTCTGCCACCAAGAGAAGACCGAGAAGGCCATGGGGGAGGGGAGGGTGGTCCTGAAAGCCAAATGGTTGGGACTCCACAGAGTCATCTGTGGAAGGAAAAACCATGAGGCAACTGGAATTAGCAGGAGACCCTGGAACCTCCTGGTGTGGAGGGAACCACAGCCCCATAATATGGAGACTGGGCTAGGAGGCCCTGGGCCTCTCTTTCTTTAGACTGGCCTTCTTGTCTTGCCAAGCCTGGTCTAGGGGAGCTGAGGCACACACACACACAAGGATTCTCCAATTGCGTCAGCAGAGAGAGAGGGCAGGTTTTGTTCCAGGAGTCCACAGACTACCTTGTGGGTGACACCCAGGACTTATTTAATGGGGTTGGGGAAGCAACAGGCTGAATGGGGTTCAGATTATGATAAATCTCATCAACGGAGCAGGGAGGGAGTCATCTTCCACATGTGGACACTGGCAGCTCCTTGCTGACATCCTTTGGCCCACAGATAACAGCTGGGTGGTCTCAGGACCACCAATGACCCCAAAATGTAGGCACTGCCATCACCTTCATTCTACAGATGGAAAACTGAGGTCTGGTGAGGTTAAGGAACATGTTCAAGGTCACAGTTAGTCAATGTGGAAGCCAACTTTGAAAGTACCAAATTGTAGACTTTAGAGCCAGCTCTGAGCCAGGCCCTGAGCTGGGCACTGGGGAGACACAGAGAATAAGATCAATTTCACAGCATTTGCAGATTAGCATTATGGATCTAGAAGACAGGTGCAGGGAGCAAAAGGGCCTGAATTCCCAACGAGACTAGAGCCAGAAACGGGAGCTCCTCAAGAGCCATCCATGAAAGACATACCCCTCCCAGCCTCCTAATTGTCTCCTCATTGGAGATGACTCCCTAGGTGGGGATCTGGGGGTCCTCTCTCAGTCCAGAGAGGGAGAAATTTCTGCCAGATGGGAAGAGTTTCAATGTAACCATAAATATCAAATGCTATTAAACAGCAACTGTGGCAACTTGGTACTAGGGATGCAACTCAAAGGCATCCAAACTGCTGGCAAGATTTTATTTAAGTGAAGCTGAAGGGACTGTCATTCTAAGGGGGGAAACTGAGGCAGAAAGCATGGGAGCAGATTCAGGGACCAGGAGTCAAGCCATTAACTATAGAACAGTGGCTATGTAGGAAATTGGAGGAGATGGGCCGAGGCTGTAGGGGAATGGATTGCCAACCTAAGTGGGCAGTGGAGAGTCACTGAAGGTAGCAGGAGGGTAGAGGGAAATGGTCAGGAAGAGTAATGGTTGGTTGGATTGTGAGGGGCAGAGATTGCAAGTAATTAGAAAGGAACTGCAGTGATCCTCCGGGCAAGGAGCCCAGTCCACCATCACTCTCTGCCCCCAACTACCCCACATGATTTCTGGATTAGAAGAGTGGGTGCTGGTGCCAGGCTATAGGTGGCTTCCCAGGGAACTGTCACCTCCACCCCATCCTTGCTGCCAGGGACTTGCCCATCGAGGACCAGATCTCCCTGCTGAAGGGGGCCACATTTGAGCTGTGCCAGCTGAGATTCAACACGGTGTTCAATGCAGAGACTGGGACCTGGGAGTGTGGTCGGCTGTCCTACTGCTTGGAAGACCCTGCAGGTGCCCGAGACTGTCTTCCCTGGCAGAGGGAGGGAAACTCAACAGTTGTGGGGGTGGAAAAGAGCCACGCCAGGAAATGGGGTTCTGGGATTGCTTGGCAGGAAGGTTGGGCGATGGAAAAAAAGGCCTTAATGTGTGTGTTGAGGAGGGAAGTCTTGTTGAAAAGTTGCCTCCTACATCCCACATCCATCTGCAGAGGGCTTCCAGCAGCTTCTCCTGGAGCCTGTGCTGAAATTCCACTACATGCTGAAGAAGCTGCAGCTGCATAAGGAGGAGTATGTGCTGATGCAGGCCATCTCCCTTTTCTCCCCAGGTGATGCCCCCACCTGCCCTGCCTGATCCTCCCCCAGCCTGCTCACATCCCCTCAACTTAATCTGCAGGAGCTAGCAGCCCCTCCTCTGCCCTCCTTGGGGAGAATTGCAGCAGGTGGCCTTGCTCCCCACTCACTGCACAGCCAGGATAGTGATTCTGGTTGGATTTTGCTTGGGCCCATGAAGTGATGCGTAGCCCTCCCTTCACCTCCCTGCCTGGGTATCTCTGGCTCTGGGTGGTGGTTGACTGGCAAGTTCCTCTGTCTGGGCTGGACTGTCTTTGCCCCGAGGTCCCTGCCTCACCATCTCACCTCCCTCCCCCTCCCCAGCAGACCGCCCAGGTGTGGTGCAGCGTGGTGTGGTGGACCAGCTGCAGGAGCGGTTTGCCATTGCGTTGAAGGCCTACATTGAGTGCAGGCGGCCCCAGCCTGCCCACCGGTGAGCAACTCACAGGGGGGACAGGGGCCATGCGGTGTGAGGTGGGATCCTTCTAGCCCTGCCTGCCTTAGGACTTGCCCTGCAGGCCCCTGCCTGCCCTGGGCCTCTCTGGGAGAGCAGACTGGAGTCCTTCCTGGGGCAACTGGTTACCAGGGCTTTTGGGTCATGTTCTAGGACCTCTCCTGAGGTCATCTGCCCCGTCAGCCTGAACTCCAGCCAACAATGGGGAATCCGAGAGGACCAGAGGCCAGCCCAGCTAGGGGGACAGTTGCTCCTGGAGGCGCAGTTCACATCTGTCTAGGGGTTTCCATGCTCCTGTCATCAAGCGGTGGAGACAGCTGGTCATCCTTCTGAAGGCCCCAAAGAGTCTTCTAGAAATATCCAGTAGTAACAAGAAAGATAACAAAGAAAATGATGACATGAATAAGGCCAGTAATAATGAAAAATATGTAAAGCTAACATTTGTTGAGAAGTGCTAGCCCCTAGGCTAGCTAGGAAGTTTCCATGTATTATCACTTTTAATTCTCAAAACAGCCCCATGAGGTGGGTATGCCACTATGTTCTAGTTTGCTCACTGCCAGAATGCAATATACCAGAAATGGGGTGACTTTTAAAAAGGAAAGTTTAATAATTTGCTAGTTTACAGTTCTTAGGCCGAGAAAATGTCACAATTAAACAAGTCTATAGAAATGTCCAATCTAAGGCACCCAGGGAAAGATACCTTGGTTCAAGAAGGGGGCCAATGAAGTTTAGGGTTTCTCTCTCAAGTGAGAAGGCACATAGCGAACACAGTCATAGCTTCTCTCTCATCTGGAAAGGCACATGGTAAACACAGTCAGAGTTCCTCTCTCACCTGGAAGGGCACATGGCGAGCATGGTGTCATCTGCTAGCTTCTTCTCCTGGCTTCCTGTTTCATGAAGCTCCCTGGGAGGCATGTTCCTTCTTCATCTCCAAAGGTCGCTGGCTGGTGGACTCTTCTTCTCGTGGCTATGTCGTTCTGCTCTGCTCTCTCTGAATTGCACATTCTCCAGAATGTTTCCTCTTTTATAGGACTTCAGAAACTAATCAAGACTCACTCAAATGGGTGGAGACATGCCTCTACCTAATCCAGTTTAACAACCACTCCTGATTAAATCACATCTCCAGGGAGATGATCTGATTACAGTTTCAAACATACAGTATTGAATAGGGATTATTCTGTCTTTACGAAATGGGATTTAGATTAAAACATGGCTTTCCTAAGGTCCATATATCCTTTCAAACCAGCACACACTGTGCTTGTTCTTCAAGGGAATTGAGGCATGGGGCAATTGTCCAAATATCCAAGCCAGAAGGGGCAGAAACCAGAGGGGGATCCAGGCAGATCAAGTCAAAGCTTCCTTCCAGAGAAACTCAAACAAACATAGGAGTAGGAAATGCTTTAGTTTGTCCTGGTCATACCCCAAAGGTGGGCAGCTGCTTAAGACTTTGCCCAGACAGGGGCTTCCACACCATTACTGGCCCTCAGCAGGCACTGTGGCCCAGTACCCTATCTGTTGCCCACAGGTCCAGGGACAAATTTGGATTGCATGGAGCCTGAAGTGTGAAGTGTTTAAGACTAGCAATATGATAATGTGAATTTTAAAACTCACGTCCTTACTTAGTCCGCACCAACTTTCTCTTTGGCTGAGGCTCCCGGGGTGCTGGGAGTGGCTGTGTCCTTATCTGCTCTGTCCTCCCATGCATGGAGCTCAGGTGGCTGGAAGTGCCGACCTTCTCTTCCATCATGGGGAAACTGAGGCATGGGGAAACTCAGACACATCAGACCTGCAGCTAGATCCAAGAAGTACTTCTGGGCTGCAGCCCCGACCTCTGTAATTACTCCTCTCAGTCCTAGCCCCCTGGCCACTTAACCAAAACAGCAATTTCTTTTCTTTCCCAAAAGGAACATATGCATTTGGTGCCTGCAGTGTCTAACTTTTCAACTGAGTTCCCTATGTCAAAGACTCAAGCCCAGTGGATAGGGAGAGTGCAGGTCCACACCCCAAAGACCTGTCAGGCTGGCATGCCATTCTCATCCATGAGCTGAAGCAGAAGCTTAAGGAGTTCAGCCAAACCTTATCTCTTGGCTGATTTGAGATGAAAATCCCCCAACTTGCACAACCCCACAACAGTCCAGGGCTGGTGGGTGGGGGTAGGATGGGCTGTACCCCCCCAACTTTTCCTCCGGCTGGTTTGCAGGTTCCTGTTTCTGAAGATCATGGCTATGCTCACTGAACTTCGTAGCATCAACGCCCATCACACCCAGCGGCTGCTGCGCATCCAGGACATACACCCCTTTGCCACCCCCCTCATGCGGGAGCTGTTCAGCATCTCAGATGGCTGAGCACCTGCCCCTTAGGTGGAACCTCCATGGGGTAGCCAGACCCAGAGCTTGATACCCTGAGATTGCCACTTCTGGGACTAGACAGATGGACACCGCCGACAGCCAACCATGAGCCTGCCTCCCCAGGAACTCACTGTCTACTGTGGCCACAGCCCGCCAGCTTTCCTCAGAAAGAGGAAATGAGTCATCTCACTCTCAATGCCCCCAGGGCATTTTCCTTATGTGGAAAGCGCACTGGCCTATAGGTTAGGTCCCTCAGAGAGGCGAGGCTTCCGCTCTCTTTTCAAAGACCCTGCAGTCTGGGGGTGCAGTGCTGTGGTGGGGGAGAAGAAGGGCCAATCAGGGGCTGGGCCATCTGAGAGTCTGTGCCCACATCCAAGTTTCTTAGTTTCTTGGGCCTTTTCACTGCTACCTGTAATACCTCAGCCCTCTGCCCCTACACTCATTCCCCACCCCCAGCCTCCTGTCAGATTCCGGGCCTGTGTTCACCAGCAGGTATGTTAGTATCTGTGGGAGACCAGGATGCCTGCAACAGAGACCAGAATGCCTGCAACAAATGCCAGAAGCTTGTCATGACCTCTCTCTCTGTTTATTTCTTCCCTTGCTCTGGGTACCTCATTCTAGGTCTGCCTCCATTCAGACACACTAAGCACCTACAATAAGCATCATCCTGTGGGGTATACAAAACTGACTCAACATGGATCCTGACCTCAAAAAGTTTATGGCTAATTAAAGAAAATGTGGCAGAAATACAACTTTGGTCATAAGGAGAAGTGATAACTGGTATGAGAAACTCAAGGATTTTTGTGTGGATGCTGAGCTGTGCTGGTGTTTTCTGCAGGCACCTGAGAGCCCAAGAACACTCCAGGACCTGTGTTCATGGGTGGAAGGTCTCTGCCTGTGGTTGTGTGTGCAAGTGTGTGACTTGGTGTAATTCTGCTCCACATCTGCACTTAGGGGCTTAGGTTTTCTCCTGAGGTTGAGATAACACTGGTTGGAACTTAGGAGATGGCTAGGTTCATGGTCAGTTAATACATAACACTGGAGCAAAACTATTTGCATGCTCTGGCTGCTTCTGTTTATACATCTGTTCTTTAACGTACAGTATGAAAGTGTCTGTCTTGTTTATAGCCATTTGTGAATCAAAATGTTTTTGCATTTTCACAGATTACATTTAAATTTTACATAGGCATTCCACATGTAAGAACCAGTCTTAGCAAAGCATGTTCCTGGGTTTAATGCTAAATCAAGGAAAGAAGATTTCAATAATTAACTTTTGGCTAGAGATGGAATAGTGATGAAAATTTTTTTGCCTGTTTTTTCTGGGGAAAAAGAAACATATATATGCACACAAACATGCCACTACTTATTTTATTATTGCCCTTTACACATCTTTAGATTCTGCTGGTATTAATAGAAAGATTGTTTAGCTTGGGTTGCATAAAATAATTGTCCTATATAAAATTTTAAAGTATATACAACCATAATTTAAAATATGGTAGTTGATTTTGAATGTCTAATGTTTTATTGCAAATGAAGATTCAGGGTAGTTTAACCGATTTTTAAGGTAAAGACCATTGCTTAGCTTTTGCCAATTTATAAGCAGGGCAAACTTGGAGAACATAAAAAGTCACCGGTACTGTAAATCAAAGCAATTAAACATATTCCTCACCATACTCCTCAGATTTACCAGCCTCTTCTGCATCAAAGAGTTATCGAAAATACTCATTTTTAGAAAAGAAACTGAAGGGAAAAAGAGCTCCTCTCTCCAAACTCAATCAATACAGTTTTTGCCCCCAGGAATTTTGTTTCATTATACTTGTTTGGAAATATAAATTTCCTTCAACTGCATTCGTAAATCACCATTGTGTCATTTACAGTGTGCTATTCATTCAAGAGCCTGAAATTGTTATTTGGTGTAGGCTAGGGTAAGGGGAGATTAGGGTGAAGTTAAGATGGGACGTAGGGTAAAATTTCTCAGTATTGATTTAAAAAGTACTTGGGCACTTTCCAAAACACTGAATTGATATATATGCATGATTATACATCGTAAAAACTAAGGGTAGCCCAGTTGGAGTTAAGGTTCAAGGTTAGAGGCAATGAAGAGTTCATGCAGGATATTTCCTTTCAATAGCTATGTGGGTCTCAAGTTCATAGGATGAAGAGCCAGATTGAATTTTCCAACTTTTAAACATTTGGATTTCCTTGTTAGTCTCTTCCCTGAACTTTTAAGTAGAAATTAAGCATCAGTTTCTAGGCATCCCTATGACCCCTGTCCTCTATTTCTACATCATGTAACTCAGGAGAGAACGGGATCAGTTTCTAAACCTCAGGAGAGACTTCCTGGTCTTCCTGCATCCATTAGTCAAAACCACTCTTCAGCCTCTGTACACACCACAAGGTTATGAAATTAGATCCTAAGAGTCTGATTAACGTCTTGACATCAACAACTCTTCTTGTAGGAAGTTCCAGAGAGCCCTCTCCTTTCTAGAGAAAAGAGGATGTAAAGAGAAATGTGTATTTGTGATTAACCATCCCATTCCTGGCAGACAACTTGTGAGACTCATCAGGCCATCTTCCACAGCAGCTTCAGTTTTTAGCCCGGTTGCTATCCCTTTTACAGACCTCCTAAATCTGATGGTCCTAATGGATGGGTGAAATAGTTCTACACTTGTGGAAAGGGTGGCCATCTTCACTCTTCTTCACAAACTTCGCAATAAGAGGGCTCTACGACCTGCAACCAGATCTCTTTTCTCTTCACCAACTACCTTTCTAGACCATTTTCCGTTATCACTGCTTTCCTAAAATGTGATCCCAAAAGGACTGTAGGATTGTTTGGTCAGTACTTCTTGGAAGACCTTAGCAACTGAAAACGCAGTCTTTCAGGATTCTTAGTTAACAGGGTATCTTGCAGGATAGTTAACACAGTTTTAAGTTAACCTGAATTCAAATTGTTAAGGCAGGAAATAAGGTAACAGTGAATTTCAAACAAATGCACTTCAATTTAAGAGGTCTATCCCATAACTAAAATCATGTAAAATTGCTCTGACCACCCCTCTCTCTCAACACACAAACACAACGGTAAATGCATCTACTTCACATATATTAGGGGAATTAGCGAAACCCACCACCACTGTAAATAAAGAAAAAGAGGACCAGACTTTATCCAATATAAATGTTTTTATTGAAGCAGCAGTCACATGACCTTTTATCTAGCCTTTAGAATAGGCCTGACACAATGAGCCAGTCCTAAAAAAATGTTTCTTTTTTGCACTAAGAGACGTAACATGTTTACATACATCATCCGGTATTGTGTGACTAGACTTAAACACAACATGTGTTGGTTAACTAGGAGGCACAGCCCCATTGTTTGTGGTGTCCATATATTTTACAGACTACCCCCAAAGTTAAAAGAAAATACAGCTACACCAAACCATGAACACAGTAACCAAAGAAAGCAGCTTACACAAGTTTTAAAAATTTGTCCCTTTCAGGGATGTCTCCTCTCTTTTCAAAGCAATGTCTGTAAGGCTTCCTCGCCATCAATTCAAAGGTTTCCAAGATGGAAGCTGCACCTCTTGAGACTACACAATGAAGTAAAAGATCATTTGAAAGTACAAGAAGATTTTTATAATGAAGATCCATGTTCTCTAATTAAAGGAACGGAGATGGTGATGTGACTACATTGCAGGGACAAAATAGGTAGGGTAAAGTGAAGGAGGGTTGGGTACTGAAATAAAGACGACACACTGGAATTTTAATTTCATTTCCAGGCTAACCTACTTTTTATTTAATGCAAATTACAGTACCAGTTAACTATTTCCAAACCAAGTCACACAGAACGAAATGTATTTACAAGGGAATGGGGAAAGGGGAAAAAAAAAAAACATTGAGCATACTTTTCACAAAAAAGTTTATATTTAAAATGAAAAAAAATCAGTCACAGAGGCATTCAAGTAGTAATAATGTTATACAGATTTTGCTTTTCCTTTATATCAAGACAGATTTGCACAAGTGTTTGCAATAGTTTGTATACAACCCACAGTCCTTTATATATATATATATATGTATATATGTATATATATATATGTATTGTTTTTTAGATTTGTTTTTAAGATGGAAGTGGTCACGCTAATTGGTACGTGTACAGGCCCAAGTGATCCATCGGCAACACATTTATAAACGCAAATTTTACAGGCAAGCACATTTTCATACATCTGTATCTGCCTGTAGACAGATACAGTAAGGAAAAAAAACTTCGAAAATTAACACAAGGAAGTCTACTTTGTCAAGCTAACCCCTTATGTAATGGTTGTCATTTTACTTTTATTGCAGAGGTGCAAAATGGAGCAACAAACTTTAATAAAACAGGCATAACCCTTGTGAAAATAATCCAAACCCCAGGGATTACTTTCAAAGCCTCTCAAAGGTAGACCTTAGTTTGGGACTCTCCTGTGCTTCTATAGTTGTCTATTTTCAGTGGCTCAGGTTTCTACCAGAAGAAAAAAAAGGATTTTATTGTAAAGCATACTTATTTTTCTATATAAAGGATAAAAGTGTTCAGCTCTGTGATTAAATGATCACTAATGTGAATAGTAAGAATCAGATAGTTTTGGTTTAAAACAAATAAAACTCCCCAAACTCCTGGGGAATCTGACAATGGCCAAACCTCCCTTGGAAGATTCCAAAGTTAAATTCTTTAAAAAGGAAAGGGAAAATAAATGAAATGCCAGTGTCTTTATATCCACAGGGTAGGGAATATAAAAGTCCTCTCAGAAACCTTTGCATTGGTGCAGACAAGATGACTGGTTAGGCATACTTTATTAAAACAGAAAACAAAAATATGTATCTAAAAATTAAGAGGACTTAAAAAATGACATGTTGAAAAGAAGGCATAGTCTCTGCCTTGCTGGAATGAACAAATGATGTTTCAAAATTAGCAACCTTTGGTAAAGTTAGTTTTTTGTTCTATTCAAGACATTTTATATGGAGTACTTGGAGGCAAAACAAATTTTGACTTTTTCCATTCAAAAAAGGCCTTTATGTTGGGCACACAGTAAGAATTAAACTGGTTTTAGTAAGAAATTAAAATGACATTTCATTGAACAAGGGGTAGAGATGGCAGGAGGAAGGAAATGGGCTACGAGTTCCCTTGTTAAAAAACAACAGTCCTCCATCAGCATGGCGACACTTTGTGCAGTAACTGCAGGTAATTGCACTGCAGCATTTTAGACCACTGACGTATCAAAACGTAATTTGAAGATACTCTGATTTAAAACCCAATTCTCTCTCTTTCTCTCTCTCTCGTTTGGGAGGAAAGTAGGTAAGGAGGAGAAAGGGAGAGTATGGAAGTCTCCCAGAATCTGCTGTTTGTAAACGCCCATGGTTAGGGCTTGGGGAAGAGACGAGCAAAATATGTAATCTATATCCTCCAACTCTAGGGCTCCCTGGCACTAAATGAAGTCCCTGGATGGACTAAGTATGAAAATGGAACCGGTCACTGCTACTGAGGAGGAAACATGCTCAGAACCAAAACAAAGGCAGAACTAGAATGAAATGAGATTAAGAATATGGTTTCCTCTTCCCATTACTGAGCATGGTATCACTGAAACTTAACTGTGGAAGGGACAAAGATACTGCTTTATGAATGAGCTATTATTTAAAAGGAAAAAGGAGTGAGAAAGGGAGACATGGATAAGGGAAACCAATTAAAATTTTAAATGGAAAAAACAAAACAAAACAAAAAAACCACATGGAAGCGAAGGCACTCCAAACTATAGATACACTATACATTGCTAGTTATTGTTACAATAATACAGGCCGGTACCTACTGTACAGAGTTAAAACTATATGGCTTTAAAAAGCTCGTCTACATTTTGTCTGATTATTAAACAGAATCACTGCCCTGAACAGTAACTTTTTGCTCATTAATAACAGTTCCTGGGTCCACATATTTACATAAAAACAATAAAACTTAAATTTAAAAACACTGAAAGAAAATATAATGTACAAGCTTGAATTTGGTGAGGAGCTTTTTATTATTATCATTATTATTATTATTTACAAAAAGATATTCAGAGACCTGGATCTCACTTGTATAAAAGAGTTCTGTGATCCTGCCATGATCCTTGAGAAAGAAAAATAACTGCACCTCAGCCCTCTCTCTCTCTCTCTCACACACACACACACACACAGGGAAAAGCACCTGACTTTTCTCTCTTCTTCTCCTACCACACTTGTGAGGCAAAAAAGTGTTTCCTAAAACAAACACGATTTTTATGGACTCTAGCAAATATACCAAGCCCAGAGTAGTGTCTTTGTCCAAATGTTTGGCTGGGCAAATTTGGTCTGAAAGCAGGTCCATTTCTCAATCAGACTTGCCATTCAAATTCTTTATAATCCTTTTTGAAAATGGTCTATCAAAGCCATTCCCCTTAAGGAATTATGCTACCCAATATTTCGAGTTGACTTTTTTTCAAATCTTTCATTAGCTTTCAGAAATTCATTAAAGTAAAATTTGATTTTTGATTTGGCTTCACTGAGTATGTTTTCTTTCTCATGAACTCTAATATAACCAGAGGTTTAAGAAATCCCTTCTGTGGCCTTACAGCTTAGTGAAACAGTGAGTGAAAACTAGGATGGCCCACAGTTGTCTTTCTGGGTACTTTCGTGTCAGCAGGCAGCATGGCTCCCTTGAAGAGTCATACACACTGGTGCTAAGAAGCAGGACAGGGTGCTGGGTGGGGCCTGCATGAGGCTGCCAAGAGACCCCACTTTCAAACCACTGGGAGAGTGAGACCCCTAATACGACCCAAGGTGGCAACCCAAGAGGGTGAAGGAGGTTACACACAACCTGGGCTCAGCTCTGCAGCCCTACAGTTATCAGCTAACCGTGGAAGGTATGTGGGGAGGGAGTTGGGAGAAGGGAAAGGCGGCCATCACTCAAGTAATCTTTAAATGTAAAGTACAACTGATTGTGCCTTAAAGATTCTTAGGTCAAGTAATGGCCCATAAGCACCAAGGTGACTAAGGTTTATTTTAGAGTATATAAGGCCCACATAGATGCCAACCTTAAAAGTATAAAACAAACTAGTTGTGAAAATCTATTTCCTCATTGCAAACATAATCCTTCAATTCTCCCTGCTTTCCAAAGAATATTGCTATTTTCTTAAAAAACAGAGACTTTGATTCTTACACCATTCACTGATATACAAAGAAAACAGAACAAAAACTCTTAACTGGGTATAAGGGGAAACATTCTTTTCTCATGCTTCAACCAGTTTTGATACTGTAGACAAAAAAGTAAAGGCAGTACTGAATATATGTATATTTAACATATACACACATTTATATACTTAATTAGCTTTCTTATAAATTCAGCAGGTACAGGTGACGGTTATATCATTTTGATGTGTAATTTTTAGTATTCCTAGGATCTAAATTCGTAACGGCCTATCTGACATGCATCAATAAATAAAATTTTAAAAGCATGAGGTTAAAAAGAGCTGAAATTAAATACAGATTCTAGATTTGGATTCAAAGTTAGAGCTATGTGTAAAATGTGGCAATTTTCTGCAAGCTCAATTTTTAATTAAAAAACATGAAAATAAAACCAGTAGACTGTTATAGTTCACATTATTTAACTATAGTGTCCTTTCGAGTTATCTTTCCAAGGCAAGCAACTTGAGAAAAAAAAATTCTGGAAAAATTCATTCACAGTGGTGAGATCTGCCAAAGAGTCCTTGGCCTGTCCCCTTTCTCTAGCTCATCTGCTTTTCGCCTCTGCAGCTGGAGCTGCCTGCCCAACACCCTTAGTCTCCTTCTAGCTGACTAGTTCAAAATTGTACAAAGATTTGCAGAGAACCTTTGGTCAGGCCAACAAAGAGCCACCCTAGAGCTTGCCAGAATTCTGCTTGCGCCTCCTCTGACAGCCTCCTATATGAGCTTCTTCACCACTAGCATGGATTAAGAATGCAAAATTAAAACAAATCAATTAAGAATCTTCCCCTTATAATTTCAAACTTTATTTACCTCCCTGGGTTATGAATGATACACATTTTCTTTTTGTCTGCCACACCTGCCACCAACGTGCCAAAGGCAAGTCTTCAATACCCAAGGATATGGATTAATTTTACAAGTGACATTTAAGTCCCCACTGAATTACACCTGCTAAGCTCCCAACCAATTTCAAGCTGTGTACTATACCAAAGTCTTACACTTGACTTCAAAAGAAAACAAGGTTTAAGAACATTTCAACACAGAAAAGGTTTTCTTCTTTTGTGGAAGGGTCATGAGGCAGGAGTCTTGTTTTAAAGTATACAACAGCAGACTTTGTTAAAAAAAAAAAAAAAGAAAGATTGTCCTGGAAGAGAGACTGGGTGTTCTAGTGCTCTGCTTTCCCCCTCCCTATAACCTGGCCCACCCCCTGGATCTCCCTCAAAGTGTGAATACAATGAAACTGGTTTGTATTTATAGATATTTTACAAGGTTAAATAAGAACAACAATAAAAAAAACTGAACACTAAAATGAACAGGTTTTTTTTCTCTTTTTAATTTTCTTTCCAAACGTGACCAGTGTTGCTGAGTGACACTCAAGTAACTGGTGGTTTTTCCTGTGCAGCTGGCTGCTTGGGACTGTTCAGGTGGAGTTGGAAGCAGATGCGGAAGCGGCATTATTGGTCTGTCCACGGTCTCCAGCATTAGCATCTGTAAATCAGAAATCCCAAGAGAAACATGAGCAATGCTAGAACATCCCAAAGAAAACAATTATGTTGCCTCAACTGCAGACAGTGCTGTGGTGGCCTTCCAAGCTTTATCTGGGATGTTGTTTTAAATGTTGCCATAGGCATGACCCTGGTATAGGGAAGATAGTATCTTTGAATACAGACTCAGAGAGCCAGAGTCCATTTCTGTTAAAGCCCTTGCTACAGCTGGGATCAGCAGTGCATGAACACCCAGCTGGAGTCTAGTTCACTTGAAAATAAATGAACAGTACCCAGCTGGGAAAACTTACTAAAAATTCTGAACCACGGTAAAATATACCATCCTTTAAGTCAATAAATGGGCGGAAGCAATGAAAGTAACATGGGTCACTGATGATAGGTAGGAGTACTGTAGAAAATCAAACTCTGTTTTTTGCTTTCCAAGTAGTTACTCTTTTCATTATTCATAGAAATGGGAGACAACCAGCAAAGAAGAAATAGCCATTGTAGTATCAATTTGTTTATTCAATTACGTAAAACATATTATATTCAATTACCATGACACTGATATTTCTTTGCTGAATCCTTTGAACATGTACAGCTGAACAACTAAACTTAGGCTTTCCGCTCCCCTCTTCTAAGGCTCATTATAATTTCATAGTACCATTAACATTTACATAAACATCTAATTTGTATACAGATTGGCTCTCCAACCTGGCTGTACAATGAACTGCTGTTTCAGTGGCTAGTCAAGGTGCATCCTTGCCATCACATACAATGGCTGGGAATGTTCTCTGGGCCAAATTTTCTCCCAAAGACTTCATGCTAAGTCCTGAGCAAGGTGGGCACTTTCAAAAGCTCTTTCTCTCTAGGAGACAAACAACCCTTGGCCATCAAGGATGTGACACCAAAAAACTGACCAAGAAGATTTCCTCTTTCTGAGACTGAAAGGATTGTAGCTTTCCTATGCCTATGATGAGCAGACCATGGAGTAACCAATGTCATGGCTGAATACTTTTGGTCTTGGATCTTTCTACTTTAAAATTCTGAACTACAGCAAGAAACAAAGAGGTAAAGCAAAAACAAAGAAATAGTAGGTTCTACAAACTCACTGCTCAATAGTAGTTCTAACAGACCAGCTAGCTTATGGAATGAATGAAGCTGCTTTTTGTAAGCTCCTCAGTTCCACAAAAAAAGATGAGCAGATAGACAAGGGCATTGGCCCTTGTCAGGTAAAGTGGGAGTTGCTCACCAAGCAGTGGCTAGGAATAAACTAGCTGAAGAACAAGGAAACAAGGTAACACGAATTACCACTTTTTTAGAAATAACCCAAGAAACAAATCTTCGTACATGTTTACTTTGTTGTCATTGTTATTCTGTAAATTCAATTTACATAACTTAAACAGAATCAGTATGGGCTTTCTTAATTAAAATGTTCATTAATTTAAAATTATGACAACTTGTCACTGGATTTCAAAGTTTATTGTAGCTTATAAAACCTTTCAAACATCTATAAGGGCAATTCTTTAAAAAACAGCAAAGCTCATTTTGCATCTCTTTGCATTCCCTTTATGTATCTTTTGACATCTTCCTTAAAAGTTAATCTAATTCCACAAACATTTATTGAATGTGAAGTATACCTGTATCACTTACTAGCTATGGATTTTGGAGCAAGTTATTTAACTTAACTCCTTCTTAGATTTCTCATCTGTAAAATGGAGACTATGCCATAGCCTATGATATAAGGCCTATCAAATGCTTAGCCTAGAACCTGGCTTACAATAATTGTTCAATAAATGGAAGGGTGAAAGAGACATCTAAAAACACATGTTTGTAACTGAGTTTGACTGCAGTAATCATTATCACCACCACTGCAACAACGATAAATATCAGTGACAGCAGCTATTAGCATCTGAATACTTATCAATGGGTCAGATGCCATACTAAGTGCTTTACAGGCATATCATTTAGCCCACACAATAATCCCAAGAAACAAGTATAATTTTTGCTCCCATTTTTGAATAGGAAAACAAAGGCACAAAGAGACTAAGTAATGGGTCCAACGGAACAAGTGGGAAAACTGAGTAGAGGGGCAGCACAGAGGATAATGATGACCTTTATGGGCAGCAAGAACCAGCAAAAAAGATTTCCTAGTAAAGGGAGAAAGGAATTTCAGGGGATTTTGATTTAAACCTAACCACTATATAATCCACTGATTTCTAGAGGCCCATTTCTATTAAAATAACCACTACATTGAAATGCACTACTGAACTTATGATAAGAAGAACTGAGAGTATGGTTATTTTATTTTCTAATTTTTAAATAATCTGTATAGGGTATCGACATACAATTGCTCTGGAAACAACTAAAGAGCTGATATATCACTGGCTTAGAAGCTTCCTGGAAACCATTACTCAATGCTATTTTTGTGATGCTGCTACAGGAAAAAAACAAGGATGAATATGAGGGGAAATAGAAAGAATGATCAACTTTGGGGATAGAAAGGAAAGATGGGAAGGTATAAAGATCATTCTTACATGTTGTGGTCACCACCTTCCAAGATAGCCCCAATGACTGATACATCTTTTGGCAGCCATGCCTTCTGGTAGTCCCTGTATACACTAAATGGTGTTGACTTGGATAACCAGTAGGATACTGCAGAAATAATGTGTGCCTTCTAAGGTTAGGACATCAGAGACACCGTGGCTTCCACTTTACCCTGTCTCTTGGATCATCTGCTCTTAGGGAAGCCAGCTGCCATATTGTGAGACACTTAAGTAGTACCATGGAGAGATCTCATGGTGAGGTACTGAGGCCTGCTGCATACAGCCAGCACCAATTTGCCAGGCACATAAATGAGCCATCCTAGAAACAGATTCTTCCGGCCACAGGCAAGCCTTCAGATGACTACAGCCCTAGCTAACCTCTTCACTGCAACCTCATGTGGGACTCTGACCCAGAATCATCCAGCTAGGCCAATTCTGAATTTCTGCCAATGTAAACTGGGTGAAACTACAAATGTTTACTCTTGTTTTAAGTTGCTAACTTTTGGGGTAACTTGATATGCAGCAACATATAATTAATACATACTTATACACCGGTTAGGGTTTGTGCTCATAAACCTATGAGAGCATCACTGACCAAGCGCCTCTATAACAGTTAAACATGCTCCTAAAAAACTGTACAAGACAAAGAACATTGCATCAGATGATCAACTCTTCCTCCCAACTCTGAGAACAGTCCATGCTTCTATGGCTTTTGTACCAGATGTTGCAAAGGGTATCTGTGCATGTATTAAAACCAATTCTATTTTGTGTGACTTATGACAACTTGCATAATCCTACACTGAAGACAATGGTAGATCCTGGGGTATCAAGTTTCCCAACAGAGTCCTTGATACTGTGATTTTTGTCCTAGAATAAATTTTTACATGTAAAATTTTCTATCTGATACAATCCCTTTTTTCTAGGAAAGAATCCATAGTTGTTTTTTTCACCCAGATTCTCAGACATCTGTAAAGGCGTTAGATAACAGAACCATGGATTTGATGGTCAATGCCTCAGATAATAAATCTGGACATTCCAGCCTCGATTACTTGCTTTCCCTTTCTCTGTATGTCCACTGTATCTGGACATTTGGAGGGAGGAAGTTCTGTTCATTCTCCCTCCAAATGTGGCTGAGAAAATGTACAAATGGGGGGTCGAAAGGAAAAATAAATGGAGAGCTCACATTTATAAACTTTTTGCCAAAGGGTTTAAATAAGAGTAGAAGAGAAAACAGTTTGAGAGGAGGGGACTGAGAATAAGCATAGGTGGAGGGGGCTCCAAAGGCTCTAATATCATGGGTCAGTATTCCAGAACTAATGGGCTATAAAAGTTAAAGCCTTCTTATATTATAGAAATGTTCATATCCAAAATAACTTTTTACAATGATGATAATGTTCTATCTATATTCTCCAATATGGTAGCTACATGTGGCTATTTAAATTCAAATTAATAAAAGTAAAAACTAAGTTCCTTATTTGTCCTAAACATATTTCAATTTCTCAATAGCTACAAAATGATTTAATTCTTAATGTTTTTATTATTAGCATATTAGTAGAAAGGCCTATTTCAGATATATTAAATTAGCCTTTTTGTGTTTTGTATATACGTTTTAAGTATACTTGGGAACTTTAAGTATACTATTTCCCCTTTTTTTCTTTATGACAACCCCCACCAATTTCTCTCAAGCTCATTTTATGTGTGTTTCTACATAGAGAGGATACTCCTTTTATAATAGAAATATCTCACGAGAGGCCAATTCCTCTAAAAAATAAAATTTCACCAGCCTGGGACATAATATATTATTTATACTATGTAGCTAATTTAGGATGGTCCTATTCACACTGCTCTAAGGGAAACTGCCTCTACTATAAAACTATATCTCAGATATTAGTGTTATTAACTGACACATGAATAAACAAAACCATTACAGAGAATCAAAGGTATACTCTGAGTTTATATTTAAATTGAAATCAAATCTTACATTACTGAAATCAAAGTACCACCTATAAGGAGAAGGACAACTTTCATTTTTCTCTTTATAATGACTTATTATATTAACATTTTGTGAAATAATGGGGGCAGGGAGGGGACATCTCATCAAAGCATCATCAGCTTTCTTTTCATATTATTCAGGGGAAATGATGTGGCACATTCACCAAGCAGGCCTTCAGTCACTGAAAAACTAGAACTGAAATTCAGATGCCAGTGCACCAACCCATCCACCAGGAAACCTGGAGGGCCTGTCAACAAGACTGTCTATATTTGATTTGCCAAGAGTGGAGAGGTCTCAGTTGCCTGTGAGCTCAAGAGCAGAGTCCATTTTAATCAAGAGACTAGGCTGCTTAGGGTAGTGAAGGCCAGGGAAACACAGGTGACATTTTTAACCTTTCTTTAAGTTGAAAGATCTAATTTAGGAATAAATAATAAAAAGGCATGGGAATAAACCAGGTGACTTCAGGTAAGGAACTGAGTATATCAAGGAACACCCAGAAGAAGGTCAACAGGATATTTATCAATTTAATCAAGATTTTCACATTACTTTGGAGGGTGTGTGTGGAAGAACCCAGATAAAAATTCTGACTTAACAGAAGAGAATATGTTTTGCATAGAAAGAAATAATCTAGAAGTGATGCCTTGTACTGTTTCGGTGAAAAATGACTAAGCTGGTTAGATTCTACATATCTATATACAAACCTATGAAAGTGAACTTGGAACCTTAACACAGATACATACAATTCCACTGGTGTTGCTGAATTCGTCAAACTATAACGGGATGGAAGTCTATATTTCAAACAGAGAGTCAACAGGAGGAAATGGGTACAGTATTGTATCTAAAGGTGGTATACAAATTCCTTGGCTACCAAGTTGGCAATGCCTAAAAATATGAGAGTATACATATGCACTCTGCATATTCCCCAATCCCACTCTGGGTTGGCTGGTGCTAAGGTAACGGGAAAATGGAAAAGTACTTGTACTGCCAGTGGGGAGTGCAAAATGGCACAAGCTTTCTGGGATGCAATTTGATGACAGATGCACCAAAAACTTTAAAATTCCTCGTATCTTCTGATTTAGCAATTCTACTAATCGAAATTATTTTAAGAGAAATTAAGCATGGCTCTATGCAAAGATATTTTCAAAGGACTTTTCAGAACAGTAAACAAAACAAAACAGAACTTGGATACAACCCAAGTGTCTAAGAACAAGGAATTAAATAAGTTATAGAGGAGGCTTAGACTACAAATACAGAACATTTATATAGTCATATATCCCCACCTCCAAAATCCAAAATAACATAAGCCCATTAAAAAACAAAACAAAAACTGTCTTTAATAGAAAAAGTATCACAAATTATTATACATATTTTAAAATTCTATACTTATATGAAATTCTACACACATCTGAGTTAAGATAAAGAGAAGAAAAACAGAATGGGCAGGGTTAGAAAGACACTGACTGCAGATTATATAACCAGACAGGATATGGATATAGCTTTCCCAAAGTACATTGCAGAACCGGCAAAAAGGCAAAGGAAATGACAGCATTTGGGAAGGAGAATGGTAGCATTCATTTAAGTAAAGCATCTGATGAACTGACAATTTGGTTAACATTTCATCTCTCCTAAAACAGTGGAAATAAATAAATAATGGGAGAAATGATTATTCTGGGCTTAATTCAGCCCAACTAGAAAGAATTGGCTGGTAATATAGAAGGTGACAGAATATCTAGGGTATCAAATGCAAAAGTAAGGAAAGGGACCACTGTGCTTACATATGAACCACAGGTTTTAGCAAAATGAATTTAAAAAAAGCTCTAGAGAACAAATACGTATGGTTTTGTGGCTAGAGTCTTCAAAAAGGGCTAAGGATTGACAAGAAACTGAAAATTATGAAGCAAATTCTGACCAACTAATTGCAAAGGATCTGAACGTAAACTAAAGAGAAAACTAAAAAACCCAGGCAAACAAGATTTTCTCTGATGAGTTTATTATTTTAAAAATGTATAGCTTTAAGAACAGCACATAATCAAGCAAGAATAAAAATAACAATGGGAATCTGAAGAATAGGCCAGAATAGGTTTAAATAAGGTAAGAGTAAGAGTGTTTCAGAGCAAGATCACAAGATTAAGAAGTTTAGTCCTCTGACCAGATAAAATGATAGAGAAGACAGACCTTGTTCCCTTCCTATCATAATTCCCCTTTCAACTTGGGAAGGATATAATAAAAATCCTAATAAACAAAATGTTGTCGAAGGAAGGTGAGGGCAATCTACATGTTTTAAATGTCCAAAAAACAAATTCTAAAATGGATATTTAAAATCTGCAGTTTATATAAATAAAGGCACTAGAAATTTCCCTGAGTATAAAAAAGAACAAAGCACAGATTGTGCTTCATCTCTGATAGGGTTACTTTTTTAAAAGAAAAAGGTGAAGTTTTCTCAACATCAGCAAAGCATTTTACGAAGTATTGTAGGGTTGGCCCGTAGCTAAGAGAACAACATGGATGACTAATCACCCAGAAACCACCAAAGAATAATGTCTAGTAAGCCTTGTCTAGTCTCATTTAAAATATCTGATTAGTAACCTGGTTAAAAGCAAAAAATCTCTTGTAGGCGGCCCTGCCTTGTCCTGCTTGGTAAATTTTATTGCTTGGATAGATGCAAAAATTTAACATGTATATAAAACGTACATGTGCCATAACTGTATAGAAAACCCATTACCATGACACATTAGAACATATCCAGACTAAGATTTGAAATTCTTATTAGTATAGAAGGCATTTTTGCCATCATGATTTTGAAGGACTTTTGCTTAGAAGGACTGGGCTAGTTATAAATAATCCCAGGGCTAGGATCATTCAGTAGAAGAAAATATAGGGGGACAAATTTTAGGGAGAGAAAAGGATTAACTTTCTAACAGTGATTTACGGATGGAAAGCCCCATTCTTATAGTAATTAGCTTCCAGCTACTGAATATACATAAACATGGGATAGATTATCAGTCCTCAGTAGGCAATAAATGGGTGAAATAAAATCAGTGGTTCTCAAATTTGTTTTAATAGAAGAACCATTGCATGGAAGAAATCTTACTCAGAAGACCAATATACAAAACAAATAGAGAAAACTGGTTTGGTTAAAATTCCCTAATGTGTCTCAAAGTCTATAATCAGCATTGGACCAGAAGCTCTATACTGTGAAAAAACTACAGTATCTCAAGATTACGCTAGATGGTCCAGATGAATGGTCTCTCTAAATAAAGTGTATGAGATGGTCCACTTCGAGTATGGAGAAAATCAGAATTCTTTTCCTATTTTTTTAAAATCAAAGTAAGAAATCATGTTTATGGACAGAGTAGTATATGTATTTTTCAAGAGATTCCCATGTTAATCAGAGACACGATCCACTATAAACCTAGTTATCTTAAAAGAATGAAAGTTTTTTTGGGGGGGGAAAACCCAACAACATTAGTACTCACTAATTTAACACAACTGTTTTAATTGTTATATATTTCTATCTAGCTTCTATCCATATGCAAACACACATTTCAGCATAGTTACTGACATGGTTCATAAGATTTTTAGATCTTCCCTACATAAATTAGGATGACTATTTCCACAAACATTTAAAACTTCACAATAATTATTTTTATGGATACATAAAGATGGAAATTCCACAATGTACTGAGTTTCCTATACTTGACCGTTCAGATTAGATTGGTTCTTCTTTTGGTTTTGGTTATTATACAATCATTCAAGTTTCTACATGTGCCTTTTAAATTTCTAATAGATTTATCTTACAGTTAAATTCCCTAAAGTGGGATTAGTATATTAAAAAGTATGAACTCTGATGGCTCTTGCTATACATACATATATATATATATATATATATCATAATGTTTTCCAAAAGGTTTTTATCAATTCATCTCCTGTTACAATTTGAAACTTGAACACACACAAGGAAAGGTAGTTTAAACATCTGTAAAAACAGTTCCCTCAGTATTAATGTGATCAAAATTGATAGATGTACCATCTTTAAGACTTTTAAGAAAGGGAGAAAAAATAAAACTATCATTGTAATATTTCACTATACTGGCCATAGCTCCTTTGGAAAGGCTAGTGAATAACAAATTAATCACATCTCCAAATAATCTAAATATGACTTTAGGTCACAATCTGAAAAAGAGTATGTCTATTTTTCTCAGCTTGTCCAGAAGCAGTAATATAGAGAATAAATCAAGATTTCGGTCTACAATATATTTAACATTTACGAGACCTAATATCTGAAAGCCACTTAATAGTTTTGGTTAACAACAAGAATTGACTAGATTTCAAAGCTTATTTCATGATAATATAGTTAATACGATCATGGTTGATGCATCTTTGTCAATCTGCTTTGTTTTTCTTCTACTTTTATCCAGTCTACTTTAGGACTGAACTTTGCTCCCAGATCAGCATAAATCTTGGAAAACTACATTCTTTTTCAAGCCCATTATGAACAATATAAAAAGCTTCTGAGGCACTCATGTAGGAGTCTCTGTATTTTGATGAT
Organism: Tamandua tetradactyla; assembly: GCF_023851605.1. Classification (NCBI taxonomy): domain Eukaryota; kingdom Metazoa; phylum Chordata; class Mammalia; order Pilosa; family Myrmecophagidae; genus Tamandua; species Tamandua tetradactyla. Next base: position 26,081,506 of record NC_135336.1, on the reverse strand, counting down.
CTTGATGATCAAGAAACAAACATGTGGGAGTTTTCCCAGAACCTCGGGTCTTCTGCCAAGCTCGGGTTGTGGCCGCCGTTTCCTCGGCAGTCCTGCAGAGGAGGGACACCGTTCCAGTTTTACAGATGAGGAAACTGAGGCCCGGGAGGAAGTAACTCACCCGAAGTCAGCCCGCCCGCGATGGCTGAGCCGGGCCCCCCCACCCCCACCCCCACCCCGTTGGCCCACGTGTGAGCGAGGCCGGGCTGCGAGGTAGCCCCAACGCCAGGTGACTGCAGCCGGGGACGGAAGTTAAAAAGAACGTGGGAGCTCCTGTTGGTTTTTCGTCCCTGAATCCTCACGGTTAGCATCTGCCAGGCATGCCACGTCCAGTGATGCTGACCTTAGACGACAGGCACCTGAAGGGGTTTACCTGGGCCATAGCCCCAGCCTTGACCTCCCTGGGCTACCTGCTTATCCTGTTGGTCTCCATCTTTCCCTTCTGGGTACGGCTCACAAGCGAGGAGTCGCACGAAGAGTATTTCAGTGGCCTGTTTGAGAACTGCTTCCATATCAAGTGCTGGAAGCCTCGACCCTTATCCATTTACATCCTACTTGGCCGGATGTTCCTGCTGTCCGCAGTCGTCCTGTCCTTCGTCACAACCTTCTTCATGGTGTCCTTCGCGTCTCGGCTCTTCCCGAGGATCCGGAGGTACAATATCGTGTCCGCCTCGGTCAGCTTCCTCACAGGGGCCTGTGCCCTCTTGGCCTTGTTGCTGCATGCCCTGGAGATCCGGAAGCTGAGGACGCAGCCCAGCCCCCCCCCCCCAGTTCTCGGTACAGTGGCCTTACTACGTCATGGGCGTTGGCATCTTTCTGTTCGTAGTGGCTGGTACCATCTGCCTGTTTGAAGAAGCAACCTGCCTTAGCCGCAATCTGTTGCCCATTTCCCAGAAGATTGAGGAGACCCAGGGGATCCCACACCTGGAGAACCAGGACAGTTTGGGAGGAAAACTGAGCTCAATACAAAAGGAGACACTACTGAAAGAAGAGACAGTTATTTAGTCCAAGATATTCTGTCTTTCCACCCTCCTTCAAGTGGTGTGAGTACCTGTGTGTATGTATTTGTAGCTCCTCCTACCCTCCTGTCTATTCTACCTTTGATGAGCTTCTTGAATGTCAACTCAACCCTCCACTTCCCCATACTTGCTTGTATTTTGAAATTTGTTAAAAATTCTTTGAACTCTAAAAAAAAAAAAAAAAAGAAATAAACATGTTTGACAGAACCTGATAATGGTGCTAAGAATCAGTTGGAATGGTATTTTAACAGATCAGATGATAATTTCAGGGTTATGTTTCTCTTTTGAACCTGTATCTTAGTGATCTGAAACCATTTTAAGATGACTAGGAGGAACATTCTTGGACTATCAAAAACAGGTAAGCGTTATTTTTTTTACTGTTGATATGGTTTTGTCATTGCACACTAGAAGTACCTCTGGCTCTAATATACTAATTGATATTACTGTGTGTTTTCATTAAATTGGCTTAACTCAAGTAAGCTAACTAACTTAGTAATTGAGAGGGACAATTAATTCACCCTGGGTCATTTCAGGAATATATCATTGTGGTAAAATAGCTAAGATGGATGATATGAAATTCTGACTTTGAAAATTTGTCAGCTGAAAAATTTCGAGGTTCAGAATTTCAAGGTTTGGAACTGTGGCTTGAATTCTTATTTCTTGGTTTGCTGGAGAAACCCAGAAATGCAAATTAATGATTACAACTAAGTTTTTAGTGTAACCTGACTCTTAATGTTGTTTTAATGCTGTTTTCAGCAGTTTTGAAAAGTATTTAATTCTTAAATTTATATTTTCGTAGCTATTAAATATAAAATGCAAACTAATGTTGGACTTACACACTGAGAGTTTGCCTCAAAGTTGAAGAAAATCAAGAAAGTTAATAGTAGGATGAGATGCATGCCTTGAGTACCCTAATAGCTGTCAAAGAGAATTAATGTCAAAGAGCAAATTAATGATTACAACTAAGTTTTTAGTGTAACCTGACTCTTAATGTTGTTTTAATGCAGTTTTGAAAAGTATTTAATTCTTAAATTTATATTTTCGTAGCTATTAAATATAAAATGCAAACTAATGTTGGACTTACACACTGAGAACTTTATTACCTATGTCTCTCATAGTATCAAATCTGTGTCCCTAAGGGAGAAATACTTCTCAAACAGCAGAACAAGAAAATACTTTTGCTTCTTTCTCCTAAACCCTCAGCATATTTTTATCTGATGAAAATGGGACTTTTGTCACTAGGAACCTCAGAGGAACGTCTGAAATTCTCTTTGACAGCTATTAGGGTACTCAAGGCATGCATCTCATCCTACTATTAACTTTCTTGATTTTCTTCAACTTTGAGGCAAACTCTCAGTGTGTAAGTCCAACATTAGTTTGCATTTTATATTTAATAGCTACGAAAATATAAATTTAAGAATTAAATACTTTTCAAAACTGCTGAAAACAGCATTAAAACAACATTAAGAGTCAGGTTACACTAAAAACTTAGTTGTAATCATTAATTTGCTCAGTATCTCATATCAAGAAAATCATTTTACATTACCCAAAATTTAGCACTTACAAATTTTCATTTTTATACATAATTGAAAGCAATTCTAAAAAAACTCCTAGAAGCCAGTTCACCAAGTAAATGTGTTGGTTAAGGTTTCGGACTTATTTTATGTTCTGAACAATCAATGTAGTCTAACAAGAGCCAGTTGATTTATCAAATTTATTAATAGTTCATCTAAACAATTTTGTCTTTGATCTAAAGAAACAGGCCATAGAAGAAAAAAAGATCTTATATTTTTACATTTAAAATTTTTAAAGCACATTTCAGCAAATATTTGAGTTTTACATTACTTTAAATAGCATTGCCATTCCATTTTACAGATTGAGAAAACTAATAGGTCACCAAGTGAGTTCCAATGACTTTCTCAAGGTAGCATATGATGATGGAAACAGATACAGAAAACACACCTTTCTTTCCAGGCTTTTCCTGGAAGGAAGGTAGGAAATGTTTTTAATCGTTATTAGCAACAGTCTAAAAGATTAGGATTAGATAGGACCAACAGGAGACATTCAGAAAGATAGATCTTGACCATTACTGTAGAGTGCTAAGAATCGGTCATGATTTTGTTTCCTACATTATAAACACCCTTAGACAAAAACGGGCCTGATCCTGAAATCTGCTTTAAGGAGGGGAGAAAAATGGTACCAAATTCTGAGCTCTAATTGTCCTATTATATTTCTAGCTTCACTTTAGACAGCATTCAGCCATTCTTTAAAGGAGCTTTAATCTACTCAAGGGTTCACAACATGTGTAAAGACAGTGATCCTCACTAAACAGGCCCTACCATTGGCCCATTAGCTGCCTAAGGCCCAGGAGCACACACTCGCTCTAGCTGGGGAGTCATGCAGGAAATATGGGGGGTGGGAAGGGGGGGCACAGAGTGTAGAGGAGAGTCTATAACCTAAATCTTAATTAAATGTATTCCATTAAAGATAAATTCAAATACTAAAATTATATCATTTCTATATTTTATATTCTTGAAAATCTGTCTTTCTGGTATGCTAACATAATTTACACTCAGGTGATGGAATTAAAGTGAATTATCTTCAATAGCATTACATTTTCACAGATAGCTTTTTTGCTAAAGTATCCCAGTTAACACATGAGTCAAGAAATATTATGAAAAGCATGACTTCAAATAATGACTACAGTGACAGAATTTAACATTATAAGATATTTATACCACACACACACATCTCACACATAAAGTGTTACTGTGGTGTGTTTTCTGCTTTTGGGAAATAAAGCAACATTAAATTCAAATTTGAATGTGTTTTTGATATTCTGAAGCTACTAAAAGCTCACATTCATCAAACGAAATGAAATGGAGGCAATCAAATATATTTTTATAGAAGAGACTTATGTGCCCTCACCTGAGGCTGCTGTGGCATTGGTAGGGGTTGAAGCAGATGCTTGAATCCGAGCATGAGGAGGAATAAGGATGGTAGCCAGAGGTGGATTACTTGACAGTTCTAGAGGAAAGGTAAGACACAAATGTTAGAGTGCACTCTCGACTATGAATGGGAAACTATAACAATAAGGATAAGATACTGCATTAAAAGACTGATTTAACAAACAGAGACAGATAAACTCCAGACCTCCAACTAAATCAATGCACTAGTAACTGATTTACAGAGAAACGCCACATAAATGTGGTACGTAACAAAGGTAGTATCTTGTAAAGTTAAGGTACGTCGGAGAATTAAAGATATCTTGGGGAAAGTTACAGGCCAAAAGTTTGAAAGTAAGATAATAAGGTAGGGTTTCCTTCTTTCATTGATATAAGCATATTAGTTTTTACCACACTAGTCTGACAGTATCTGACTACAAGAATTGAGGACAATGGAATGGCATCACACAAAGAGGACATAACTTTAGTCTCTGTACGCACGCACATACGTGCACATACAACAGCATGCACAGACCAACCTGCCCAATCATTTATGAAACAATGGCAGATACAACATCTATGAACACTAGAAGACACGAGATTTAAGAAACGTCTGTTTAAAGCCTCATTGCTTTTTATGAAAAATAAAAGTCTTTATTCAATTATATGTTGTTTTTAACTCAGTAAGATTATTTATTACTTTAAAAAGTTCGAAATGAGCTTTTACCTGCCGGTGGGAAGGTTACCTCTGTGAATTGTAAACAGCCTAACTTTTTAGTAAGTGTTACAGTATGAAGGCATAATTACACAACCGTACTACTACAGGAAGACATTATGCTCTGAGTCATGAGATACATTTTGAAACTTCAGATATGGCTGAATTTAAAATTTTAAGCTTTGAAATAGTGTTTTTTTCTATTGAGGCAAAATTCATGTAACATAAAACTAATCATTTTAAAGTATAAAATTTTGTGGCCTTGTTCACAATATTCTGCAACCATCACTTCTCTCTAGTTTCGAAACATTTTCATCATTCTAAAGGGAGAGCCCACATCTATTAAGGAGATATTCCCCATCACCTGCTCCTTTTTTCTCCCTCCAATTTTAAGCAGTAGCTTTAAAACGTTTTTGTTTCAAAGTCCCTGGTAATATCGATTTATTAAACTTATTACCTAAATATCTAAGGTTTTTGCCACATTAGATATTAAATGGTACTGAATTTCTGGTAAAGAAGAGCAATAAAATAATACATGATTTAAAAAAAATTAATGGAAAGAAAAACTAAAAACTGAGAATACTATTCATTATCTTTTCTATTAAATGAGAGGATGCAGTCCAACTTATCAAATAAAAGTCTTCCCTGGGAAGACAGCTAGAAAACCACTGCTCTAATCATTAGATCTAATAGCATTTTTTTTCTAACTCAGTCCAATTTTAATGCACAATCTTAAACCTATGAAAGCAAGAGCACCCAGGGTAATTGCCATGGATAAATGACTTTGTGATTTGAGGAAAAAGAGCAACAAAATATATTAATGTAGGATATGACAGTTATTTTTCATTAACCTAAAATAAAGCCAGATTTACCATCCCAGTTATGGGGAAAACATTTTAAAACAGAAAGGCTTCTTTAAAATCTATTCTTAAAAAAAAATCCCATTCATCCATGCACTCATCCATTCAACAAATACCGTGAGCATGAAACAATGGCTAGCCGCAGGTTAGAGATAAAAAAGTAATTCTCTTAGAATAAGATCAACACAAATAGAAAATGGAAGGCCAACTGTACACACAAGCTGGCAAAAAAGCCAGTCGACGTATTAAGCTAGGGGTACTTTTAAATTAAAAGAGCTCTCTGACCATGTGTCTGATATATGAAAGAAAATCAGAAAGAGGAAAACATGACTATGGTTTTACTATAAAACATTTAGATAAGGCTACTGTTAAAATAATCTTCATAATAAACTGAGTATCAATGGTCTGTGGTCGCTTTACTTTACAACCCAGACTTTCTTTTCTATGCTGTCAATTTTTTTTCCCATTCATTTACTCTCTTACCAGATCACCTATCTTACGTATCTGCATGGCCAGTTGAGAGTCATGGAAGTTTTGTATCTTAGTCTGGGTAAGGATAAATTTATGTACATATACAGGTGCAGGGCTTGAAAAATACAACCTGTTTTTCCTTAGGAGTAGTCATTCTGGTATTGTGTTGGGAAAGAGGGGTAACTAATGAAGGAAATGAAAGGATAAAGTGAGAAAATAAGAGAAAAGCAAAAAAACAGGAGAAGCTACCAGATCCCGGAGGCTTCGTCAAACTAAAAGGGGGAAGTAAAGGAACTTCATAAACAACTAAAATTGGGTTTTAATTATAGAGTTCTCAGTGAGTATACTTAGAGGGGACTTCTGTGAACTTTTTGGAGTCAAACCCTGTTGTCCTTTTATTCCTTAAGAGGCATTCCTTAAGGTTCATTCTTTCCATCTGTTCACTCTTCTCCACCTCAGAGAACTTGTCTCTCATAGCGTTTGCCTCTGTGAATCAGGAAGCCTCCTTGTGCTCTTGCCGCAGTCCTGTTCTCTCCACTACACATTGTCCCTTTCATGGGAAAAGACTATAGGCAGTTCTATGGGGCTGTCACAATTAGTCTAAAATGACTGTAAATATTTTTCACTCCCAACACTTACTTACTCCCAATCTTATTTATTCATGGCAAGGAGTAGTAAGGAAATGGAGACAGTGAGTGTGGACACAAACTATAGTGGAAGAATGCAAGAACAGAATGATATTTTTGAGAATAGAAGCACCAAACAATAGAACTTTTCAGAATCAGGAAGAGAAACTGTATGCTTGAAGGCAGAGAAGGAGTGAATGTAGAAGAGATTGAAAGTGAAAAGTAAGCTAATAATTATTTACTAAATATATGTGCTAGTCTTTACAGGAGGGAGATAATTAGGGAATAAGGAGGTCTATAATATGAGAGTAGGATTAGTTTTGGAAAAGTGAGAGGAATGAAAAGGCAGGAAAGATAAGAGAGATTGAGATACCTCAAAGACATGGTTTAGAAAAGAAAATGGACTATAAGGATTTCTTCAACCCATTCCAGATGTCACAAAACTATTCATCAAAAACCACATACAGGTTATTAGGGAACATGAAGAATGTTTTGATGGTGTTTCAATCCTATTGCTCCACAATCAAACATTTCAATGATGCACAAATTAAACAAAAGGAAAGTTATCTTAAAAATAGCTATGAGTCAACCAACTGAAACAAACCAATCAAATGGTTAAACTCATTTAACCAAATTTTGAAGTACTGCTATTTTACTGCAAATCATATCATAAAAATTCCAATGAAAAGACAAACTGAATATATTCAACCAAACTTAACTGTCTGATAAAGCAATCTTTCTAAATGGAAAAACAAAACAAAGCCTCCTCAAGCCTCCCTTAAAGTTTCTATTCTTCCAAGTTTAAGATTCCCAAATGTATTGGTAAGAAGGGGCAGGTAAGAAACTTTATTAGCTTTTTTGTTTGTTTGTTTTTGGTTTTTGTTCCTGGGGGAGGGTACATGTTTGTTCAAACTGTTGTGTGAGAGTTGAGATTTGAGAGTAGCAATCAATATGTGATCCAGAAAAAAGAATCAACCCCTTTACTGACCAGGCCTAATCTTACAGTGATGTAATATCAATCATCACTATTAGTGCTGAAGGAGCTTATCAGACAGATTATCAGAAAAGTCACTACAAGAGGCAGACTTTCTTTTTCTTCTACAAGTAGTCTGAGGTCCTTATGTGTGTATTAGGCCTGTTATATATATATATGAAATTGCCAGTAGTTGTCTAGATAGTTAAAATATTTCTTTCATCTTACTTAAATGTTATTTCTTACTGTTTATAAAAGGGTTCAAACTACTTAACAATGACTGTACAGCACCTGTAAAGTTTAACTTTTTATTAGGAAATAATTTCAAATTTACAAGACAGTTACAAAAGCAATCCCTATAGAGAACTCCAAAATACTATTCCCCCACCCCTTGTTTTGGTTTGCTAAAGCTGATGAAATGCAATACACCAGAAACAACTGACTTTTATGAAGGGGATTTACTTAGTCACAAAGTGACAGTTCCTCAGAGGAAAGGCAGCTAGGTTTCATCAGGGTTTTCTCTGTCATATGAGAAGGCACATGGTAATGTTTGCTGGCCTTTCCTCTCAGCTTCTGAATTTAAACAGCTTTCCCCAGGGTGATTTCTTTCTGTATCTCCAAACATCTGAATCTGTGTTGGCTTTAAATTCAAAGCTGAGTTGTACTGGATTGTGCTGAGCTGCTTTTCTCCCTTCTGACATCTCCTTTTAAGTCTCACTGTAGAAGGCACTCCCCTGGCCAACCACAGATGTAATCATCCATAGATGAATGAAATTCACATGCTGATGATTTAAGTCCACAGCCACCACCTGGCCAAGATGACACCTGAACCTAACTGCTACAGCCCTGATTCACAAATATACTGATTTTAACATTTTGCACCTTTGGCCTATCACTGTTCGTTCGTTTTTCTTCTTTCTTTCTGTCTATCTATCTTTTGGACATTTGAGAGCAAGCTGCATACATCATAATCCCTGAAGACATACTTCTTCCATGTATATTTCTTATGAACAAAGATACTTACTTAGGTAATCACCTTAAGTGCAGTTATCAAGTTCAAGAAATTTAACATTGATATGAGGTTTATATTCTGTATTCCAATTTTTTCCTTCTGTCCCAATAATGTCCTTTTGAACCTTTTGTCCTCCTCCTCCCTTTGAGGAGCCCATCCAGTATCATGTATTGCATTTAATTGTCATTAACTCTTTAGTTCATCCAGTTTTTAAATTGTGGAAACATATATAAAACATTTTCCCACACACCCATATCCAAGCATACCATTCAGTGGGATTAATCACATTCACAACGTTGCAGTACCTTTACCACCATTTATTATTAAAACTTTCCTTCCACCCCAAAATTTCGGTGGGGAGACAGAACTCCAAAGCTTCTCACTCTGCCATTTTGATCCTCTGTGTACTTTTTTTGAATAGTAATTCAAATGCTAGGATGGTACACTTTGATCTCACATATTACCAAATTCTACTATTGCTTTTCTGGATGTGTTTTTTAAGATAAACTAATAATCCCACCATAACTGTTCCTTTTCTTTGCTAACAATTTCAGAGTGCCCAGGAAATTCCTGACCAAAGTTCCTAACATTAACTACATATTGCATACTCTTTTGGAAAATTAAAAAATACTAAACTAATTAGAAGAGTAGACAAATACTAAACAAGTTAAAGATTTATTTCTGCTGCTAGTTTATATTGGTGATGTTTATTGTGAGAACTATGTCATATTTGCACAAAACCCCTAGCTGCTCTATTGCTCTACCTTGGAACTGACCAACAAGAGCATAACAATTAATACCAGTCACCAAAGTACATTTAAATTCCTTCAGTGTACTACATTTGTAGTAGAGAACTATTTAGAAAGTTATCTAGCAAAACGTTAGTTTTTCTTTTTTGTAGTATTTTTAAAGTTCTGATAATTAAAAATAATAAATTTCAGTAACCTGCAAACTTTATATTTGTCCATCCTGGATGAAGTCTAATGTATGAAGTATTACTGTGAGTTCTTTTATTCAACTAAAAACAACCTTTCTGGACATTTAAAAATTAGACTGCTTATATTCTTAATTCTAAGGGCTAGTTTGTTTTTCTGTATCCATTTATATCATGTTTTTACAAACCTCTCCTCTATCACGGTCTATATCTTTTAGCATCATTTCACATTTTTGTTTTGTCTTTCTGAAGTTAACTCATTTTTATAATCAGAATTTTACATCTGGAAGCATCCCTGGATATTCTTTAATCATCTATGTTTTTTAGATGAAGAAACTCAGAGATAATACCTTGACCAAGATCTATTTACTAGTTAGAGAGAGGGAACTATACTTTAAGTCTGACTTACTCTTTCCACTATGCAATGCTGCATCTATTTACTGCCTTGGTTATATATCATGCACCATCAGTGCTCTCGTCTTCTGGAAGCATATCTGTCCAAACAACACAGAACTTTAGGTCACAATGCTAGTTTTTATTTGTTGGTTCCTGTACCATCCCACATTCTGCCCTGTGGTATGACCAAAGCTGCACAATGGGCCAAATAATTTCAGGGAAAATGATAATTATTCTCATATATAATTGATAATTTAGAGCACAAAATCTTGAGCACAGTCAATATTACTCTGTCATCAATACCCTGTTTTCTTCATTTCCAGATAGCCTTGCCTCTACACCCCAAGACATCCATAGTCTGTCTGAGATTGCACGTTGCGCTCTCTGGCTGCCCAAAATATCCTGTTAACTTTCAAGCAGTTCTCCAGGATTCCTAAATTCCTGCTTCTTCTGCCCAAGCTAATATGCCACTATTTCCCTTTATCATCCCACAAAGCTATTATTCTTTCAGATAATCCATCTGTAAGGAGTAAACTCTTCAAACTAAACCATACTAATGTCAATGGTTGCTACCTCTCCCCCCCACCCTCATTCTCATACCCTCAGGGGACAATGCTTGCTCAAATAATTTCAATTGGTAAAATTTCATGACCATTAAATAGAAAATGGGAGTTGTTTGTGGTGAATTAGGGAGACAAGCCTTTAAGCATACAAACCAATTTATTCCTCAATTATACTGACACCTGGAACAGGCAAGGAATTGGAGAATAAAAGGATATTGATCCTTGCTGAATTTTCCTGATTCCACCTACTTCCTAAGGTCTGATTTAGCTATGTACAATCTTTGAGATCCAATGACAGGAGGAAATGGAGTGAAGGGGTGTGGCTAAAGGTCTGTTCTGCTTTCCAGCATCTGAATGCACATAAAACTTCCAGTCAGGAGCTCCTAGAATACTGAGGACTCAGTGCTGGAAAATGAGAGGTCTGGTATTCTCCTGAGTTATGGACCCAGGAGGTCAGAATGATCTTAAAGTTTCTGTTCCATATCTGCTCATCCTTCTCCTTTCTTTAGATGATCATGGAAATTCTTACTTTGAAATGTTAATTAATATTTATAGCTAATTACTCCGTGGCACAGTAACAAATACCAAATTGCAGTTAGCTTTGTTTAAAGTTGATTTTAATTCAACACTATAATTTATTAAGGTATTTAATCTTTATATAAGAACAGCAACAAAAACTAGAGGGAAAATTAGAAATGTCCAATAAATACTGGGCATGAATTAATGGATACTGTGTTTATTTAAAGTAGCATATGTCACTCATTAAAATATCTACTGCATACAGATCAGGGATTATCTTTATATTTTGGAAAAGTAGTGCAGACATCGTTAAAAATTTGTTATGAGGATGGAAGTGTTTTATACTGCCTAATCCACAGCAGAACCTCACCAATCTTCCTCCGACTTCACCCACTCAATGCTTTCTGTCTCTGAACTTTCTCTAGCTACGCAAACAGCTGGGAGACGGGCTCTCCTTCTTTAAACATTTGTATTACCTATTTTTATTCTGATCATCCACTAAATACTAACTAGTATGTGTTTTAAAGTTGCATCTACACAACAGTTTCATTTTTACCTTAGTAAAAAAGGATCACCATTTGGTAACACTGCTCCAAAATTAGAATAAAATGACATTAAATAATACCTCTTTTCTAGAAAGCTGTATCCTTATATGGACGCATCATTCAAGAACAATACTGGAGAGTAAGAAAAATCTACTATGTGGTCAAAACCCAGTTTAAAAATGGGTGCAGAGATGAGATATTTCAGCACTTGAAAAAAAAGAGGGGCCATAACGTAAAACCAATGACACTTTTAATTTAATACATTTAGTTTTACGAAAAATGATTTCAATGATAAATTTACAGGGCCTATTTGAATAGATACAAAGTCTCAATGATATCCACTAATATTCACATTAATACTCTGATAGTCACAGAAACTGCATTTTGTGTCAATATATGCTGCATTCAAATACACACATATTCCTCAAACTCTCAAACACACACACACTCAGAGGGCCATATTAATATGTGATATACTGGGCAAATATAAACATTTTGAAATACCAAAAGAAAACAATATTCCCTATTTTTAAAAAAGCTTGGAAATGTTAGCTATACATGCATAAAGTCTGAATTAAATTACTTATTCTTTAAATTCTACCTTTACTTTAAAAAAAGAAAACAGTGCCAAAGCTGAAGTCTCATGACAATTTGAGGGGTTTCTATGGACATTAAAGTTAGTTGATTCTATTAGTTAACAGCATGAAAACTGCCCACTCAAAATTCCTTCCACCATTTTCAAGATCCTAGTACTATAAAATTGATAATAATTTTTTCATGCTAGTTTGTCTTACGAACGTAATTTATTACAGAATATGTAAATAGCATTTACCAGATCCTACGTAAACATGCTGCAAAAGCTTAGACCAGAACGAGAGAACACTTTACAACTATCACAACACTATAATTAGAAAACAAAACAAAACAACTGGAAAATAAGTTTTGGAGAGGAAGCAGAGAAACTGGAAATCTAGTGCACTGCTGTAGGAAGGTAAAATGTGACACAGCCACTGTGGAAACAGTGTGGTGTTTCCTCAAAAAGTTAAAAATAGAATTACCACTTGACCTAACAGTTCTATTTCTACGTTACAAAAGGAATTGTAAACAGACATTCAAACAAATACTTGTACATGTATGTGATTGTGAAAACCTTCTGACTAACACTCCCTTTATCCAGTGTGTGGACAGATAAGTAAGAAAACAAAGACAAAAAAAATAAAAAAAATTAATTGGGGTAGAGGTTAAGTGGTATGGGAGATTCTGATTGTTCTTTTCTTATTTTTAGTTTTATTTTTAGAGTAATGAAAATGTTCAAAAACTGTGGTGATGAATACACACTATATGATGGTACTGTGAACCGCTGTACACTTTGGATTATTATATGGCATGTGAATATATCTCAATAAAATTGCATTAAAAAATACTTGTACACAAATACTCATAGCAGCACTATTCAGAATAGCCTAAAGGTAGATATATAACCTAGTCATCAAGTGATGAACTGATAAATAAAATGTGGTATACCCACACACGGGAATATTATTCAGCCATAAAAAAGAATGAAATAGAGCAGGAACTTCACAAGCATTAATCTAAGTGACAGAGGCTAGACACAAAAGGCCACATATTATGTTTCCATTTATATGAAAAATCAAATAGGTAAATCCATTAAGACAAAAAGCAGGCAGTGATTGTCAGGAGCTGGGGAGAAGGGAGAATGGGGAGTGACTGCTTAATGAGTATAGGGTTTTCTTTCGGTATAATGAAAATATGTCACAGGTTGATAAGAGGTGGTAGTTATACAATATTGTGAATGTGCAAAATGCCACTGCATTGTTCACTTGAAAGTGATGTGAATTTTGCCTCAGTTAAAAAAAAAAAAGCTTAGAAATACATAGAATATCAAAAGCTGTTTTAAAACTTTATTTTCTTTAGCAATACTGGAAAATTTTAGCCAGTGATAAAAGAATCAAATATAATTACTCTTAAAATGGTACATGTGAACTCTGAAATTTTAAAATCTGACGAAATGAAAGGTGTACATAATATTTCTGTAATCAATGCATACATGTGCATACACACATTGAAAAGTATGTATAGGGCCACGGTGGCTCAGCAGGCAAGAATGCTTGCCTGCAATGCTAGAGGACCCGGGTTTGATTCCCGGTGCCTGCCCATGTTAAAAAAAAAAAAAAAGTATGTATAAATATGCCTGAATATAAGAAGAATTATTCTCCAGAATCTACCCATCAGAAATATGCTATATTTGAGTTTTTACAAGTTGCAGATCTGACAAGGAGCTTTCTTGATTACTTTCTTTTGAGTAAGAAAGCACTCTTTGGAGAAGACATGAGCTTGAAAAAAATCTAAATCAATATTGTTTTGGGAAATTTCTAGGTCATCTGACAGAAATGGTAAAAAAGGAAGTAAAAAAATTCAACACTAATTTTTTAGTATTTTTAGCAGATTCTGGGGATAAGACTGCACAACTGCAAGTATTGGGTATCAATATATTCAAACCTTTAAAAGACCACTTTAAAAAAATACACTAAATAGACCTATTGTGCAGATAACAAATACCTACCTACAGTACAAAGGAAAAATAAAAACTTCTTATGATGTTACATAAATAGATACTTGTAGAATTTCTAATGTGGCTTCATACAGATTGAAAATGTGTTTCACGTCAGGAAATTTAAGTGACATAACCTAAAAAACTATAATAGAGGGTTCAAAAACTAGTTCTATTGATGACAAAGACACAGACGTAAAAAAAATACTTATAAACAGATTGCATAAAACTTCTATGAAATTTAAGGTGTAAAGAGGTTAAATTTCTTAAATTAATCTTATACGTATATATTTGCAAATTTACTCAAACTGACCAGATCCTCTGAGATCTTCTTAATGGGAGGATGCAGAGGATACCGCTTTATATTCAAGGATCATCAGTATATGTGTTAGAAGAAAGACTGAGGAAGAAGAGCGACACCATAAAATGCTAAAAGCAATTGTTTTGAATGCTAAAAGTGATTATCGTGGGGCTATGATTTTAATTTTCTCTACACTTCTTTTGCATTTTCAACATTTCCTTCAATCTATATGTGTGACTCTTGGATAAAACAAAAGTAACAACAATTAAGAATAAACTTTATTTTCTTAAGAGATCTAAATTTTAGTATGACATGGAATCATAGAATCTTTGCTCTGGAAGAGCTCACAGAGTCTTCTACCAAATTGGAGTAATTCTATCTACAATATCTTACATCATTCAGCCTTTTCCTGAACACTTCCAAATGTAGAGATCGTTATTTAAAAAAAAACAAATTGTTCCACTATTAAGCAACTGAAAAATTCTTCACTGACTCATCAGCGATGTCATACAATTCCCTGTTTGTGCCAAGGATGGGGGCCTATTATAGTAAACCCAAATGTGTATAGCTTTCTAATTTTCTGCCACTATTTTCAATTATGAAATCTGGAGAAAAAGAATATATCTACTCCTTTCCTTACGAGACAGTCCTGGAGATATTTTTAAACAGCTATTAAGAGTTGCTTAAACTTGCCCTTCTCCAGACTCTAGAGGCTCCTTTGTATACCTTAACCCCATTCATTAATATTCTTCTTAAAATGGGGTAGCCAGGACATAAAACAACATTTTAAATGTTTTCTGATTATCCCTAAATAGTCAGAATAGTCCTTTTGTAAAAATATTTCTTATTTGTTCTATTATGCAGCTTAATATGGTATTAGCATCGCTAGTCAGTACATTACACTGATAGCTTGTTTATAGTTAATTGAACCATCCAAGTCTATTTTACCATCAACCTAGGACTTCCAAATTTACTGCCTGTGCAATGGGTTTTTTCACATTCAATTAGAAAAAAAATCTAAATAGGAGGAAAAAACGCATTTTAGAATGAAGGAAATATATCTATTTCCTGGTCACAGAAAGCTCTCCATCTCCTTTCTGTATTTTTTATCTGACTAAACTTACTAATCAATCATCAACTATTTATTGTTTTAGATGCAAAGTTGTACACTTTTTATGCTCAGTTTAAAAAAAGAAAATTACATCATCAGAGGCAGTGTCACTGACTGAATGAATCATTAAGGGTCTTAATTAGAAAGAAAGGAAAAGTAAACAAAGAAATGAAGAAACAATGACTATCCTAGGTCTTTCAAAAACCACCAATGCACAAAATCAGTTTCCCTTTCAATGTTTTATTAATATAAACAATGGTGCCAAGCCTCAGAGGGGATGGTAATTTCTGTCTACATCCCTTGCATTGAGTTCTCAGAAAGTTTACAGAAAGGGTTCTAGTTCTCCTCTGAATTCATTCAAATACAACTTTCAATTTATTTCCAGGTTTAATAAACTGATATAAATCCTTGGGAAGCAAGAAATGCTAGTATTTTAAGTTTCAAAAACAATAAATTGCACATTTGTTTTACTAGTGGTAAACATCGGTCAGTGTTATGTCTATAACTTATTTCCATATGCCAAAATTTCTTGTAATCTGCTAGAAGTTAGAGAAGGTATGCCTATTTGAAAGATTTTACCTGTCACTTTGTTCAAAATTATACAACTAGTAGCCTAATAAGTGGTTAGAAAGGATGCTTCCTACATGCATATGTACTTAATATGCCCATTTTTGTCCCCAACAGATTTTAATTAACAGCGCATCATTTCACATCCAGTATGCAGCTTCCTAGAAATGATAAAAGAGACAGTGTTTGACATTACCTTGAGTGGTGAAATTGAAGAGTGCAGGTGTGTCTCGCCCATTTGGTAGTTTGACATTTGGGTCCCGTAATTCATCAAAAAATGAATGTGCACAAGCTTCCAGTGGTGTTAATCGGGCAGTTGGTGTATACTCCAGCAGACGGCTACACAGTGCAATTGCCTCCGGTGGAGTTCGGGGTCGGAAGACCTATAGTACAAAAAATGGGAAAGAACAATTAATGTTTTACTACAGGAATCTAAGCAAATAACCCTGAGTACTGAGTTAATTCTCATTCATGTGCAAAAGCACAGTCACATTTGGGAAAGCAGCCTTCCAGAATTGAGAGTTAACTGCATATAAGTCACAATATAGCGGTGAACTGCTAATTAAAGATGTTATAAGAAAACTTCAGAGAAAAAACTGGGGGAAATGGCAAAAGTCTAAATATGCTAATCATAAAGCAATCCAATCAAACATACATACAAAAAAATCCAGGTATGTAAGAAAGGCTGAGTTCTGGAGGCAAAGCACAACTAGAAGAATATAAAAACACTTGTAAACTTTGTACTATTTTTTTTTCTTTGACATGGGCAGGCTCTGTGAATCAAACCCGGGTCTCCAGCATGGCAGGTGAAAATTCTGCCACTGAGCCACTGTTGCCCACCCAACATTTGTAAACTTTTGACTGCCACGGCAGTAAATAAATGGTTGCCTCCTTTTGTTTGTTTTTAGCAGAAAAATTGATAATGCATGTCACTGTTCAAATTTGGCAGGCCAATATCTTCAAAAGGAAAAGAAGAAACCTGTTTACTCTAGGTCTCTAAATGCTAATGTGTTAGTATTATCTCTTCAATAGACAGAGTCTACCATTATTTGAAGAAATCCTTGACTATAGTATTTGACAAAATGTCTGACATTGTTTTCTCAAGTAGCTGTGATAAAAAATGTGGCAAAATTACCCTCATCTGATCTGAATGAACAATTATTCTAGGGTTTTAACTAGGAAGAGAAAAATAAAAAGCCAATAAGCTTTAAAAAAAAAAGTTAGCTAATGGTTATCTATATTGAGGTAAAATGCAATTATTTGTTCAAAGGAATAAAAACATTTCTACTCATCTGTCTTAAAACTCCTAATCAATACATACAACTATGAAAATATACTTCATTCTAAATTATGGCCAGTTAAAGAATGACACAGAAGGGGAAGAAACAGAAATAAACATAAACAAATGGACAGAAAGCCTCTGAGACTAAGGAAAAATGGAAATATATACTCCTTGACAGGAAGAATATTCAATCAAAGGAAGAAGAGATAAAGAGAATCAGACAAAGTACGTGGACAGACATAAAGATAATCAGATATGTATAAATATAGGGAAATATACCAACATGTGAGGAAAGGACACATAGATGTGACAAGGACATAGAAGAGGCTGGGAGAGTAAGGTTTCCTAATGAGAACGGCTTATTTAAGATTTGGCTATTCATTTAGGCTGAAAGTCAGAGAACTAGCCACATCATATGGTTCACTATATTCTAAAGAGACCATTTATTTATACAAATACTTTCTATAAATATATCTATAAAAGCTTTTTTGCTTTTTGTTGTTACACAACATTTATTATTGACAAAGACACTTTCCATAGAAATTGAGAAACTGGATTGAGTAGGATATCTCAGAAATTTATTTTAGAACTTTAAAGGCCTTAGTAAATTTACTGGCTATGTCAGAAAGCCCTCTGTACTACCGAAAGCAGCCTTCTTTTTGAGAACTTTTGACTTGCTCAAAAGGAAACCTAAAAATTATTGTATTACTTGAAATATTCAAACGTTCTACTATTCATAGTTACCCTCCCCCCTCTTGCTACCAAGGTCCAAAATAAAATCTAGAACATATAAGAAAGTAATGAGTGGGAAAACTCAGAAAATTTTTCATAAAAATATTAAACACTACTCATATTTTTATCCCTGAAGGTAGTTTACATTTATTTGACAGTACATGGATTTATTCTGCTACCTAGGCTCATCTAAAATGTGTTTCCACAATATGGGAGGTATATAAATAGAATCAAAAGTAACACCAAAAGGAGAAATAAGTACCTTCTGTTGGACAGTGAGTATATTTTACTAAGAAATTTCATGTCATTAAGAAGACTTTGTTTTAAACTATTAATAAATCAGTACTGTAAACTTATTTCTGTTAATTTTTTAAAAAGTAACCCACATCTTTTTTGGTATCAAGCAAGTGATTATGTTGGTACTAAGACACATTTGTCAGAGAATCCTAACTCATGGAATCAGAGTTAAAAACAATCAAGAATTCACTCCAAGAGCCTCCATGAAATCAAGATTTTTTTTTTTTTTTAAGTATTCACTTTTACTTTAAGCCCTCTCAGAGATCCATGATGAGAAAAGCCTTGGGTTAGTACTGTAAGGAATTAACTGGAAAATTATGTGAGGTCAAAACCCAGTGCCACCTAGAGTTCAGATTTCTTCCCATAATAAAGGGTATAACATCACAAAATGTCCAAAAGTTATATACCTATCTTTGCGTCTTTTTTTTAAAGGAAATTGACAACTATTGAAATTTAGCTTTTAGTAAAGAAGTTTCTGCTGCTGCTTCATTCCTTTACTTAAATTGCTCAGAACCTTTGTTTACCTGGATCTTCATCAACATTTACTCTTGTAATAATAATGGTTTTAAAATACTACAATTCTTAAACTTTAGTAAAAATGTACATAAATCACTCAGGAGACTGATAATCTAAATATATAAAATCTATTTCATACAAGGGATAAAAAAAAATCACAGCTATCTACCTTGTTTTTACTATTATATATCGAGAATGATTGTTTGGTCTCTTAAAAAGTTCTCCCCTAGTTTTACAGACCTGCCCTGAAATTTTGGGAAAAAAAAAATTAAGTACATACCCGCACTCCTGAGGTGAAATGTCCTGTTCCTGACGAATCCTAAAGATGATAATGCAGTGAAATAATCCAAACAGGGGAAGTCAATCCAAAAGAGAATAGTCCAGCAAGGAAAAATATATCCAATGTTATAAGAAATCCATGGTGTGGGGGGACATAGAAAATGTTTATACAATTATAAACTTTAAACATCAGTCTCCACAGTAGCAAGTCCAAGTTTTAAAAATTATTTCGCCACAGTGTATGCAAAAAAAAAAAAAAGAAAAAGTTTGCACAATGGTGAGGCATAGTAAAGAAACATTTTAATTTTAGTTTATTATGTTCCAAATGCCAGTGCGTTTATTAAAAAAATACAAAAGCAAAAAAAGTTAAAATCAAAATGAAATCTAGAAGTAAAGTTCCCAAAGTAAAGTGTTTGGTCCTCTATGACCTGGATTCATTGTCCATAGACATGGCTGGGGACAAATTAGCTTGCGTTTAAAGATATGAGTTCCCAGTATGTTAATTTTCCTCTATTAATACATTCTAGTGATACAGTATAAACATTTTTTTCACTAAATTATTAGTGGTGAAAGGAAAGAAATAATTTATTTAATTTATTATAGATTTCAAGCCAGATATTTTTATTTGTGTGAGCTAAGAACAGATCAGGCCACCGCGGATTATTCTCCATTTTGGATTGACTTCCCTGCTAAAAGATGTTTATTTGCTGACATTCTCAATTCCTTAGGACTCTTCAGGAAATTGACATATCACCTCAGGAGTGCGGGTATAAACTTATTTTTTCTATTGTGGGCTTTGCCCCCTCATACCCTTGCACCCATTACTTAGGAAAAATATAGAACATTCTTTCCTTTTTGGAGTAACTCACTGAAAAAAAGAAAGTCCTATGTCTTTGAGCACTACAAATTCAACACAGTTCCAACTGCAAATATGCCAATTCACCCACCAAAAGCTAAACGAAAATATATACAATATGCAATACAACTAAGGGACAGTCACAGTTACAGGTGATATGCATACTAATGTACACCAACACCTAGGCACAACGGAGCCAAACATGCAAGGGAGGTAGTAAGGTCTATTATGTCTAGGTATTGAGAACAAAAATGGCAGAACACACCAGTAGCCGTGAACTCCCTTGGCTATTCTAAGAGAATTTAATATTCTTTTGAGATAGTTTCCAGTGGGAGAATTAAATATTTTCAAAACTAAATAATCCGCGGATTACTTTTAGTCTGCAGACTAAATTTAGTACACGGATTAAAATCCGGCCCATAAGAATAAAAATCTCTCATGAACTAAAACAAAACCAGGTGGACCAAAATAGAAAACCAGACTAAAATAAGAGAGCACAAAGTAAGACTAAACTGGGCCAACTAACAATTAGTACGCAGACTAAATATGGCCAGCCAAATAAACAGCAAGGCCATGAAGATCCCAAAACACCCCTTTAATAACTAAATTAAAAGCTAAAGTAAATAAGTAAAACAAAACAGAACAAAACAAAACAAAAACAAAACATAAATGAAAAGAAAAAGGGAAAATTTAAAAGAACCAAAACACTGACATGAACTTTTAAAGTGATTCAAATACTACCTCACCTGTGCAGCAACTCGTTTCTTAAATTGAAACAAACATCAACTCTCATCACAAATACTAGTTCATAGAAGAAACTAACAGAAAAAAATTCATTATTTTTCAAAAAGAAAGTCTTTGTGGCATTGAACAAATGCAAACAAGTCCTTAAAAGAAGAATTATTCAAAATAAATTTGCATTTGGATAAATAAAAAAAATGATAGAGGCAATTTCCCCCCCTACATGTCATGTCCTAGAATAGACTGAGCAGCAAATTTCAGTCTGAGGCTAATTGTTATGACTGAATTACAAGCCCTTTAAAATGGTCATTTATAAACAATCATATATACCATACCAAGGCCTATATGGTTAAGTTGCTTCTCACAGCATCAATTCTCAGCAATTCTACTGTAGTATGCAACCAATCAGAGCAATACAAAAATTCCTATTTTCATGGCTATGGGTAGTGATAATGTCTAATAAAAAACACAGATTGAGTGCTGTGCCTTTTCCTAACAGCTACTCCTCTCCAGTTTTCATTGTGATAAATGTTCAAAACTGACAATGTTCTCTGGTCATACACAAAATACAAGCAACCAGTGTTAAAAACTGATAAACCATGAGTAACTTCTGAACAGCAATTTCAATATTGGTTTTCAAGTCATCTATTAATCATCCAAAATTATGGCAATTTGTAAAACTAAATACAGGATTAAAAATGAGACGATGCCATGGATTTGCTGAGCAGTTAATTTTGTTGCAGTGGTTAATAATTAACCAAAAGAAAACTCAGCTGTTCATATGTAGCACATAATTTAATAACTAAAATCAACACACTTTATACACGTAAGCCTACATACTGTTTAATAAAATTTACCCTAATTAAAAAACAAACATTCTTACAGGTAGTCTTTTACATTGATCTAATGATCCACGGACATACAAAGTAATATAATTCACTTTTACAAACTATCAAAAATTTCCATGTCAGGTAAAACGGCTACATTAGAAATGAGCATCTAATAGGGCAGGTACACAAACACAACAGAGTTCAAGCCTACTGAAAAGATATTAACTTTTCCTTTAAGATATCAATTTCTAAATCCAAGTAAAGAAGGTTGAGCATAAGAAATACAAAAAAATCCTTTCCTTAATCATGACAGACAGCAGTCAATGAATTTCAGCTGCACTAATGAAGATTTGTTAAATTTTCCTGAGCTATACTACATATAAGAAACATACATGTGTATATTACATTAGCACTTAACTACGTAATAATTTTTCTCTTTAACATCATTCACTGATGAAAGAGAATTATAGGCCTATACATAAGTCTGATTTACCAAAAGTCTTACTTATCCAACTCATCCTTTTACTATCAACAAAATAGTTACAGCAGTCAAGTTGGCCTTCCCACAATTAGAGGAATATTTCTCTTGATCCACAACTTCCTATCTAGAGGGATATGGCCCTAGGCTACAACAATTTCTAACTTCTCTATACCTAACAAATCCAAATTCTCCTTAGACAGCTTACCCCTTCAAGTTTTCTACCACCTTCAGGAGGCTTACTTTTAAATAAAGATTTAGGCAGAAAGTTTAGTAGAGAACATAGTGTATGTGCTTACAGATAAAAGGGATAACAAGCTAGTAGAGTACTAAGGGCTGCAGAGATTGATTAATAATATAAAAACCAAATCACTTGAGGAACAGATTGCAAGTGGCAATCTTAGGAACCAACAGAAATTCCCAATATGGTTTTGTGCTTCCTGGAATATTTGTGAAGGAAATGAGTAAGGCAGCGAGACCAGAAAAGACAGACAGAGTGAGTGAGTGAGAAAAGTTTAACAGCTTTTAATTTTGTGTTCTCTAGGTCCCACTGATGACATTTTTACTAATGGTTGAACTACAGTTTTAACAGTTAACAAATTCTGAAAAATCTTAGACTGAAGGTCTCAGAAGAAAATATAAGATTATAAAGAAAGTCTTTATTTAAAAGAAATAACCACAGTAGGTTTAACTGTTGTTTAACTTTAAGCACAGAGAATAAAATAACGTGATCTATTCCTTTCATAACTGAAATGACCTCAGAACTAAATTGCCTGCTTACTCTCTTAACTAGTATTTTGAAGCATGTGGACAGTATTCGAAAAACAAGTTTGTAAAGATTCATCTTCTATGGATGATACTTTCTGGGATATTTACTCAATAACCTATGGTCCCACATATCCTACAGATATAAACTAACATATTCTATTAAGTAAACTAAAAGCACACCAAAAACTTGGTAACAAACATTCTGAGATAATTTGATATCCATAATTATCATTACTATGACAAAACAGGAATTAGGAACTGCTATAATACATGATATAACTTGGTAAGTAACACAGGAGCTATGTCATAATAATTGTGGAGAGCTCTACGATTAGAAAATATTCATGGGAGAAGTGAGATTTGAGGTAAGTCATGAGAAAAGGTTAAGATTTGGTAAGCAGAAGAGGAAGAAGAGCATACTAAATGGAGAAAAAAGATACAAGCAGAGAGACAGAGAAATGAGTGTGGTTTCTCTGGGGAACAATGAGTACATTTTGATTACTCAGAAAATGTAGCATGATTTGAGGTCCCTTCAAAATGAGTTACAAGTTGGACAATACTCCCGCGTATGTAGTTAACATATTAAATAGACCTAATTCAACTATAAAAGATCAGTGCTCTCGAGACTCTAATCTCCTTCTACTAACCAGTTATATTAATTGTGATTTTAATTATTTTGAAATAATATACAGACATCTGTGTTACCTATCCTATTTTTGTAGGATCTTTTATCATCAGAATAAAGGGAATAAGCTAGTCTTTAAGAAATTTAAACAAAAGATTAACAGAATTTGGGAAAAACTCATACTTTTTTTATAGTATAATCTTTTTACAAATCCCTAATCTACTCTAGCTAACACTACAATTTTAAATGCGTAGTTTATTTATATGCATTTAAAGATGGAGGAAACTGGAGAACTTGAGAAAGAGCCTGGAGCCAAGTCACAGGATTCTTCCAGAAAAGTTAGGAGCAGGACAAGAACTAAATCTCTTATTTTTCTGAAAAAGCAAGGTAGAAAAGATCAGGAATAGAGGTGACTGTATAATTCCTCATGAAAATCAGGACACTTTTAAGAGTGAAGGACATGCTATTAATAACACCGGGACATGATAAATCCCAGAGTGATTTAAACAGTGAATAAAGAAGTATTTGCAAGTCCCCTTGAGGGAATGGGGAGAAAGGGGTGAAATTCAACTTCCCCATTTGGAGAATTCCTGATATTCTCACAAGCAGTAGGGACAACGAAATCAACAGGCCGAGCCCTCAATTTGTTCCTATGAAACCTATCTCTGCAAAGGACAGGCTAAATCTTAATTAGGCCTAAGAGTCACCCTCAGAGAACCTCTTTTGTTGCTCAGATAAGGCCTCTCTCTCTTCCTCAGCCAACCTGGCATGTGAACTCGCTGCCCTCCCCCACTTTCACATGGGACATGCCTCCCAGGGGTGTAAACCTCCCTGGCAATGTGGGACAGAAATCCTAGATGGAGCTGGGACTCAACATTGAAGGATTGAGAAAACCTTCTCGACCAAAAGGTGGAAGAAAGAAATGAGACAAAATAAAGTGTCACTGGCTGAGAGATTTCAAATAGAGCCGAGAGGTTATCCTGGAGATTATTTTTACACATTATACAGATATCCCCTTTTTAGTTTAAGGTATATTTGAATGGCTAGAGCTAGAGGGAAGTGCCTCAAAGTATAGAGCTGTGTTCCAATAGCAATGTTTCTTGAAGATGATTGTATAATGATATAGCTTTTGCAATGTGACTGTGTGATTGTGAAAACCTTGTGTCTGATGCTCCTTTTATCTACGGTATAGACAGATGAGTAAAAAATATGGATAAAAATAAATAATGGGGGAAACAAATGTTGAAAAACAAATTGAGTAGGCTGAAATACTAGTGGATCAATGAAATGAAAAGTACAACATCACATGTACTTTTAAGAAAAAAATAGGGGGAACAAAGGTTAAAATATATTGGGTAGATGGAAATACTAGTGGTCAATGAGAGGGAGGGGTAAGGGATAGGTATGTATGAGTTTTTCTTTTCTCTTTTTCTTGAGTGATGCAGATGTTCTAAGACATGATCATGGTGATGAATATACAGCTATGTGATGATATTGTGAGACACTGATTGTACACCAAATATGGAATGTTTGTATGTTAAGAATGTTTGTGTTTGAATGTTGTTTTGACAATAAAAATATTAAACAAATTACAAATTAATAATAATTAAAAAAGAACACTGGGACAACAAAAGCATAAATCAGGACATAATCTCATCATAGTATGTCTAATATATCAAATACACAATGAGGAGTCAAAGAAGACTTTAAAGAGGAGTGACAACATCACATGCGCATTTAAGAAAGCTAATTTTGACAGCAACGAAGATGGACTGAAAGGATGAACTAAAGGATGTCAGTAAGGAGGTAGGAGGCTGTTTTAAAAATTCTACGATATGATGACCAAAATTAACGTCAGGGTAGTGGAGATGGAGAGTAAGTAGAGAACAGAACAGAGAATCATACTGGGGACAAAACTCTCATAGCATAGCTAAACTAAAATAATGCTTTATAAGCATAATTTAACTACAGTTTCAAAAGAACACTAAGAAAGGACACAGGAGAGAATTATCTTTAAAAAGAAAAAAAACTGAGACACAAAGAATATGAGCAGTGCTTCAACTTAATCCCTCTTTCATACTGAACTGTCTGTCATTTAACCACAACTCCAGGTACTAAATGCAGTTTTAAGCTCCCTTTATTCTTCCAACCAAACTCCATCTCTATTTAATTTCCCATCTACTTTTTTTTTTTTTTGCACGGGCAGGCACCAGGAATCGAACCTAGGTATCCCGCATGGCAGGCGAGAATTCTGCCACTAAGCTACCGTCACACCATCCTCTCCATCTACTTTTACATCACTTCTTTTTGCTTTGCACGTCATTTTTTTTATTCTGTGCCGTATATAACATAAACCAATGCAGAAGTCTGTAACTCATCCTCATTTCCTACTCCAATAATGACCCTCTGTTTCAAAACACTGATATCTATTTCCCTTCCTACTCAAGACCTAAGTGCTTTTATTGATGATTTTGGTTGCTCTGGTTATTGTGTAATGGCCAAGAGCAACTTATTGGATATTTAAATCAAGATTCTTCAAGTCTCCAATCTTGGGGTTTGTTCATATGAAATTTAATCCTGCAAAGGCTAGGCTAAGCCTACTTAAAATTAGGCCTAAAAGTCACCCCCAAGAGAACCTATTCTGTTGCTCAGATGTGGCCTCTCTCTCTCTCTTGGCCGATACGGCAAGCAAACTCACTGCCCTCACCCTCTCTATTTGGGACATGACTTGCAGGGATGTGGACCTTCCTGGCAATGTGGGACAGAAATCCTAGAATGAGCTGAAACTCAGCATCAAGGGATTGAGAAAATCTTTTCAACCAAAAGGGGGAAGATCAAAATGAGACAAAATAAAGTGCCAATGGCTGAGAGATTCCAGAGTCAAGAGGTTACCCTGGAGGCTATTCTTATGCATTAAATAGATATCACCTATTTAGTTAAGGGGTAATGGAGAGGCTGGAGGGAACTGCCTGAAAATATGGAGCTGTGCTCTGGTGGCCATGTTTCTTTAAGATAATTGTATAATGATATGGCTGTCGCACAGTATGGCTGTGAGAGCCTTGTATCTGATGCTCCCTCCTTTTGTCTAGCTTATCGACGGACAAATAAAACATATGGATTAAAAATAAATAATAGGGGGAACAAATGTTAAAATAAATTTAGTAGATTGAAATGCTGGTGATCAGTGAAGGGGATGGGTAAGGGGTATTATATGTATGACTTTTTTTCGTTTTCTTTTTATCTCTTCTTCTGAATTGATGCAGATGTTCTAAGAAATGATCATAGATGATGAATATACAACTATGTGATGATAGTGAGTTACTGATTATATAACAAGAATGGAATGACCATGTGATAATGTTTGTGTTTGTATGTGGTTAAATATCATAAATAAAAAATAAATAAATTTAAACAAAAAGAAAGGGAGGGGTAAGGGGTATGTATGTATGAATTTTTTGTTTTCATTTTATTTCTTTTTCTGAATTGATGCAAATGTTCTAAGAAATGATCATGATGAATATGCAACTATGTGATGATACTGTGAATTACTGATTATGTATAATGGAATGATCATGTTAAGAATGTTTGTGTTTGTGTGTTGTCATATATTTTCTTTTAATTTAAAAATTAATTAAAAAATTAAAAAAAAAAGGTTCTTGCCATAAGACACTGGGATTGCCATATTATTTCTGTTGTTTTACTATCTTTCCCACACCTGTATCCCCTTACCTCAACGTTTTCACAGAAGACATTTCCTTCCTTGATCATAATATATTTCTGCTCACTTTTTAAAGAACATCACCTCCTGATCCTAGAGATATAGCTGTACTACACTGCAGCATAGGCAACTAGGGATCACATGCTCAGAACTTCAGTAAATGGGACCAAAGTGAGTTTTAACAGAAGATAGCAAGAAAGCAAAATATGTTTCCTTTCTCCTGTTTACTTATCCTCCAAGGGCAAGAAGCTCTTCTATTTTAGAGAACATGATGTATGCCTTTTTAATGACTCCTTTGGCTGCCTAGTTTAAGAAATAATTTCTCAAGTTGGGTTCACTATCATAATGGGGGCAGAAGGGACTGAGTTTCCTTTAAGAATTTAAAATTGTTTATTTCCACTTTGAATGGATTATCTTTAAAATAACATATAAGCATTTCTAGATCACCCAAATGGCATAAATAGTGCCATGGAATTTCCATTTCTGAATTTGCCTTTGTGTTTACAATCAAAATAATACCACCCTAGCTATGTGTACGAATGAGAAATTAACATAAGTGCACTTATATTACATAATAATTACACTGTGTACCAAGTGGAAACCAAATTATGTCAAGGCACACTGTCTGAATGAAGGTTTCGCAGTAGTTTTAACAGGAAAAAAAGTGAAAGAATTGATTCTGCACTTTACTCATGAGACTGAAATGGAAACCTAAATAAAACAGAGAGCTCCATATAAATTTTTCAAGTTTTAAAAGAATTAGTGTAATATATAGAAAAATCAGGACTCCAAGAGGGCAAAGGAAGGAGTAAGGCATGCAAAATTCACCATAGCTCCTTTGCTGGCTGCATTTTAATTATAAGCAACCATTCCTCACATTCTATTCAGGCTAATACTTGAGTTGAACAAACACAATTCTGGGAAAAGTGCAGCATATAATGCACACTAATGGGAGCAGTCTTGATTTAAAAAAATATTATGGAGACTATTAAAAAGGATTTCATGACCTCAATTTCAGCACTATATTTGTCAGAAACACTATATTAAGGATAGCACGTGATAAAAACCTAGATTAAACCAGAGTCTTACCTTTCTTCACAAAAATAACACGTTTATTAAAATGTGGAAATACTGAAAAGTAGAACAAAGAAAATAAAATCACCCATACTCTCCTCACCTAAACTACTGTTAACATTTTGAATTATTTCTTGTATTTATTCTATACACAGAATTCTCTTTGTTGTTGCTGTTGTTTTCCTTAACATAGTTGAAATCATAGTACACTGCAATCATTTACTGTAAACTTTTTAATTGGGGATAAGCTTAATGGAATCCAACTGCAACTCACCCTCTAAATCTAAATAGGTGATATGAGATTCTCTGGGTTTGGAGCCAGGTGAGTATCTTCCTAAAGACATCTTTAGGAAGTATCGGAAAGTATCTTCTGATCTAGGTTCAAAATAAAATTTGAGTAGGCTGCCATCTAGCCCTCCTCTTCCCCCTTCTCCGCCGGCGCTCCCGCCTCCATCTAGCCCCACTCTTCCTCTTTCTCCACCGGCGGCGCTCTCGCCGCCATCTAGCCCTCCTCTTTCCCCTTCTCCGCCGGCGCTCCCGCCGCCATCTAGCCCTCCTCTTCCTCTTTCTCCGCCGCCATCTAGCCCTCCTCTTCCCCCTTCTCTGCCGGCGCTCCTGCCGCCATCTAGCCCCCCTCTTTCCCCTTCTCCGCCAGCGCTCCCGCCGCCATCTAGCCCTCCTCTTCCCCCTTCTCCACCAGTGCTCCCGCCGCCATCTAGCCCTCCTCTTTCTCTTTCTCCGCCGGCGCTCCCGCCGCCATCTAGCCCTCCTCTTCCTCTTTCTCCGACGGCGGCGCTCCCACCGCCATCTTGCCTTTCTCTTTCCCCTTCAGCTCCGGCGGCACTCCATCCGCCATCTTTTCCTTCCCTTTCTCCTACTCCAGCGGCTCTCCAACCACCACCGTGCCCTCTTCCGCCTTCACCGGCTCCTCCGCCACCGTCCTCGACAGCCTTGCCATCCTCACCTTTCCTCCTCCAGAACAGCTACTAGGGGAGCAGAAACGATACAGAACAGCTCCCGGAGCCACAACAAAGATCAAAAAGACAGCGTACCCCATCCTGGAACGGCTGCCTGGCTGGAAGAACCCGCTCCGGTGAGATTGCCGGGAGCTCTCCCGGGCTTCAGCGGCCGGCGACCCTCCCCGCGTTCGGACCCCCGGGCCGGCTGGCACTCTTCCAAGCCGCTTAGGCTGGCGAAC
The DNA here is from genome assembly GCF_023851605.1 of Tamandua tetradactyla. Lineage (NCBI taxonomy): Eukaryota > Metazoa > Chordata > Mammalia > Pilosa > Myrmecophagidae > Tamandua > Tamandua tetradactyla. The sequence continues at coordinate 26,051,944 of NC_135336.1, read as the reverse complement.
CTCCCCCACGGCGAAAGTTTTCCAAAGTTAAAGGACCCACAGCACCTTTTACTGGTGGGACCCGCAGACAAACGTGTGCCATGAGCGCGACCTACTGGGCAGGATAAGAAAAACAGAACCCAGAGATTTCACAGAAAAATCTTTCAACCTGCTGGGTCCAACACCCAGGGATTTCTGACAAAATGCCCAGATGCCAGCAGAAGATAACGGATCACGCTCAGAAAATTGAAAATATAGCCCAGGCAAAGGAACAAACCAATAGTTCAAATGAGATACAGGAGCTGAGACAACTAATGCTGAATATACGAACAGAAATGGAAAACCTCTTCAAAAACGAAATCGATAAATTGAGGGAGGACATGAAGAAGACATGGGCTGAACAAAAAGAAGAAAAAGAAAACCTGAAAAAACAAATCACAGAACTTATGGAAGTGAAGGATAAAGTAGAAAAGATGGAAAAAACAATGGATACCTACAATGATAGATTTAAAGAGAAAGAAGACAGAATTAGTGATCTGGAGGATGGAACATCTGAATTCCAAAAAGAAACAGAAACTATAGGGAAAAGAATGGAAAAATTTGAACAGGGTATCAGAGAACTCAAGGACAATATGAACCACACAAATATACGTGTTGTAGGTGTCCCAGAAGGAGAAGAGAAGGGAAAAGGAGGAAAAAAACTAATGGAAGAAATCATCACTGAAAATTTCCCAACTCTTATGAAAGACCTAAAATTACAGATCCAAGAAGTGCAGCGCACCCCAAAGAGATTAGACCCAAATAGGCATTCTTCAAGACACTTACTAGTTAGAATGTCAGAGGTCAAAGAGAAAGAGAGGATCTTGAAAGCAGCAAGAGAAAACAATCCATCACATACAAGGGAAACCCAATAAGACTGTGTAGATTTATCAGCAGAAACCATGGAAGCTAGAAGACAGTGGGATGATATATTTAAATTACTAAAAGAGAAAAACTGCCAACCAAGATTCCTATATCCAGCAAAATTGTCCTTCAAAAATGAGGGAGAAATTAAAACATTCTCAGACAAAAAGTCACTGAGAGAATTTGTGACCAAGAGACCAGTTCTGCAAGAAATACTAAAGGGAGCACTAGAGTCAGATACGAAAAGACAGAAGAGAGGTATGGAGAAGAGTGTAGAAAGAAGGAAAATCAGATATGATATATATAATACAAAAGGCAAAATGGTAGAGGAAAATATTATCCAAACAGTAATAACACTAAATGTTAATGGACTGAATTCCCCAATCAAAAGACACAGACTGGCAGAATGGATTAAAAAACAGGATCCTTCTATATGCTGTCTACAGGAAACACATCTTAGACTCAAAGATAAGCATAGGTTGAAAGTGAAAGGTTGGGAAAAGATATTTCATGCAAATAACAACCAGAAAATAGCAGGAGTGGCTATACTAATATCCAACAAGTTAAGACTTCAAATGTAATACAGTTAAAAGAGACAAAGAAGGACACTATATACTAATAAAAGGAACAATTAAACAAGAAGACATAACAATCATAAATATTTACGTACCGAACCAGAATGCCCCAAAATACGTGAGGAATACACTGCAAACACTGAAAAGGGAAATAGACACATATACCATAATAGTTGGAGACTTCAATTCACCACTCTCATCAATGGACAGAACATCTAGACAGAGGATCAATAAAGAAATAGAGAATCTGAATACTACTATAAATGAGCTAGACTTAACAGATATTTATAGGACATTACATCCCACAAAAGCGGGATACACCTTTTTCTCAAGTGTTCATGGATCATTCTCAAAGATAGACCATATGCTGGGTCACAAAGCAAGTCTTAACAAATTTAAAAAGACTGAAATCATACACAACACTTTCTCGGATCATAAAGGAATGAAGTTGGAAATCAATAATAGGCAGAATGCCAGAAAATTCACAAATATGTGGAGGCTCAACAACACACTCTTAAACAACAAGTGGGTCAAAGAAGAAATCGCAAGAGAAATTAGTAAATACCTCGAGGCGAATGAAAATGAAAACACAACATATCAAAACTTATGGAACGCAGCAAAGGCAGTGCTAAGAGGGAAATTTATTGCCCTAAATGCCTATATCAGAAAAGAAGAAAAGGCAAAAATGCAGGAATTAACTGTCCACTTGGAAGAACTGGAGAAAGAACAGCAAACTAATCCCAAAGCAAGCAAAAGGAAAGAAATAACAAAGATTAGAGCAGAAATAAATGAAATTGAAAACATGAAAACAATAGAGAAAATCAATAAGACCAGAAGTTGGTTCTATGAGAAAATCAATAAGACTGATGGACCCTTAGCAAGATTGACAAAAAGAAGAGGAGAGAGGATGCAAATAAATAAGATCAGAAATGGAAGAGGAGACATAACTACTGACCTCACAGAAATAAAGGAGGTAATAACAGGATACTATGAACAACTTTACGCTAATAAATACAACAATTTAGATGAAATGGACGGGTTCCTGGAAAGACATGAACAACCAACTTTGACTCAAGAAGAAATAGATGACCTCAACAAAACAATCACAAGTAAAGAAATTGAATTAGTCATTCAAAAGCTTCCTAAAAAGAAAAGTCCAGGACCAGACGGCTTCACATGTGAATTCTATCAAACATTCCAGAAAGAATTAGTACCAACTCTCCTCAAACTCTTCAAAAAAATCTAAGTGGAGGGAAAACTACCTAATTCATTTTATGAAGCCAACATCACCCTCATACCAAAACCAGGCAAAGATATTACAAAAAAAGAAAACTACAGACCAATCTCTCTAATGAATATAGATGCAAAATCCTCAATAAAATTCTAGCAAATCGTATTCAACAACACATTAAATGAATTATACATCATGACCAAGTAGGATTCATCCCAGGTATGCAAGGATGGTTCAATATAAGCAAATCAATTAATGTAATACACCATATCAACAAATCAAAGCAGAAAAATCACATGATCCTCTCAATTGACGCAGAGAAGGCATTTGACAAGATTCAACATTCTTTCCTGTTGAAAACACTTCAAAAGATAGGAATACAAGGGAACTTCCTTAAAATGATAGAGGGAATATATGAAAAACCCACAGCTAATATCATCCTCAATGGGGAAAAACTGAAAACTTTCCCCCCAAGATCAGGAACAAGACAAGGATGTCCACTATCACCACTATTATTCAACATTGTGTTGGAGGTTCTAGCCAGAGCAATTAGACAAGAAAAAGAAATACAAGGCATCAAAATTGGAAAGGAAGAAGTAAACTATCACTGTTTGCAGACGATATGATCCTATACGTCGAACACCCGGAAAAATCCACAACAAAACTACTAGAGCTAATAAATGAGTACAGCAAAGTAGCAGATTACAAGATCAACATTCAGAAATCTGTAGCATTTCTATACACTAGTAATGAACAAGCTGAGGGGGAAATCAAGAAACGAATCCCATTTACAATTGCAACTAAAAGAATAAAATACCTAGGAATAAATTTAACTAAAGAGACAAAAAACCTATATAAAGGAAACTACAAAAAACTGCTAAAAGAAATCACAGAAGACCTAAATAGATGGAAGGGCATACCGTGTTCATGGATTGGAAGACTAAATATAGTTAAGATGTCAATCCTACCTAAATTGATTTACAGATTCAATGCAATACCAATCAAAATCCCAACAACTTATTTTTCAGAAATAGAAAAACCAATAAGCAAATTTATCTGGAAGGGCAGGGTGCCCCGAATTGCTAAAAACATCTTGAGGAAAAAAAACGAAGCTGGAGGTCTCACGCTGCCTGACTTTAAGGCATATTATGAAGCCACAGTGGTCAAAACAGCATGGTATTGGCATAAAGATAGATATATTGACCAATGGAATCGAATAGAGTGCTCAGATATAGACCCTCTCATCTATGGACATTTGATCTTTGATAAGGCAGTCAAGCCAACTCACCTGGGACAGAACAGTCTCTTCAATAAATGGTGCCTAGAGAATTGGATATCCATATGCAAAAGAATGAAAGAAGACCCATATCTCACACCCTATACAAAAGTTAACTCAAAATGGATCAAAGATCTAAACATTAGGTCTAAGACCATAAAACAGTTAGAGGAAAATGTAGGGAGATATCTTATGAAACTTACAATTGGAGGCGGTTTTATGGACCCTAAACCTAAAGCAAGAGCACTGAAGAAGGAAATAAATAAATGGGAGCTCCTCAAAATTAAACACTTTTGTGCATCAAAGAACTTCATCAAGAAAGTAGAAAGACAGCCTACACAATGGGAGACAATATTTGGAAATGACATATCAGATAAAGGTCTAGTATCCAGAATTTATAAAGAGATTGTTCAACTCAACAACAAAAAGACAGCCAACCCAATTACAAAATGGGAAAAAGACTTGAACAGACACCTACCAGAAGAGGAAATACAAATGGCCAAAAGTCACATGAAGAGATGCTCAATGTCCCTGGCCATTAGAGAAATGCAAATCAAAACCACAATGAGATATCATCTCACACCCACCAGAATGGCCATTATCAACAAAACAGAAAATGACAAGTGCTGGAGAGGATGAGGAGAAAGAGGCACACTTATCCACTGTTGGTGGGAATGTCAAATGGTGCAACCACTGTGGAAGGCAATTTGGCGGTTCCTCAAAAAGCAGAATATAGAATTGCCATACGACCCAGCAATACATTGCTCGGTATCTACTCAAAGGACTTAAGGGCAAAGACACAAACGGACATTTGCACACCAATGTTTATAGCAGCGTTATTTACAATTGCAAAGAGATGGAAACAGCCAAAATGTCCATCAACAGACGAGTGGCTAAACAAACTGTGGTATATACATACGGTGGAATATTTTCCAGCTTTAAGACAGGATAAACTTATGAAGCATGTAATAACATGGATGGACCTAGAGAACATTATGCTGAGTGAGTCTAGCCAAAAACTAAAGGACAAATACTGTATGGTCCCACTGATGTGAACCGACATTCAAGAATAAACTTGGAATATGTCATTGGTAACAGAGTCCAGCAGTTAGAAACAGGGTAAGATAATGGGTAATTGGAGCTGAAGGGATACAGACTGTGCAACAGGACTAGATACAAAAACTCAAAAATGGACAGCACAATAATACCTAATTGTAAAGTAATCATGTTAAAACACTGAATGAAGCTGCAACTGAGCTATAGGTTTTTTTTTTTTTACTATTATTATTACTTTTATTTTTTTCTCTATATTAACATTCTATATTTTTTTCTGTTGTGTTGCTAGTTCTTCCAAACCGATGCAAATGTACTAAGAAACGATGATCATGCATCTACGTGATGATGTTAACAATTACTGATTGCATATGTAGAATGGTATGATTTCTAAATGTTGGGTTAATTTCTTTTTCCCGTTAATTAATAAAGGAAAAAAAAAATTTTGAGTACAAAGATCAAAGAACACTTATTTCATACTACTTAATGCTTGCCCTAAATTAAAAATAGTGGGAGTGGGACAGCACGTTAGTCTCTTGGCCAATGAAAGCTACAACAAAATAATATTGAGATATCTGATTCTAAATAGGAAATAATTCATAATAAGGGGATTTTGTGAAGTGAAGAGAGGTAATGAGATTGGGAGGACTTTAAGGAAAGTAAGTGGAATCATGATATGATTTACAAAGAGAGTGACATATTTCGATTCTAGGGAAGATAAATAATTTCATCAATACTTCTATATTATTTCACCTCTTACTGTAAAAGATCTGTAATCTACCTAATGAATTTCTCAATCATCAAAACTCTTATATTATATTTTTAAATACACAGAATTTCTGCCTGAAAAAAACATTAAAAAGTTGATCATTTCTAAGCAGCAAAAAATATACCATGAGAGAAAAAAATATAAATAATCCTGGAACAGTCATTCAGTATCTTTGGCCTAAGTTTCTGAACCTGTAAAATGAGGAAACTAGAGATTCACTCTACCTATAAACGTTACTGAGATACTCTGTTTTTTTCTCTGCATACTTAATCTCATAAATCAAATCAATAAAACTTTTTAATAAAATCCCTCTTAAAATAATCTCAATTAAGTGTCAAAGCAAAGAAAAAAAAATCCTGGTAAATTAGTACTTGTACTCTTTACAAAAAGATCCATCTAATGATGATCTTAGGTTTTTCCGATGGCTACTGACATGCTGTTAACACACCAATTATTTTTAATATATTCCTGGCAAGGTCCCTTCTACTTTTTGTTCATGCTCCTAAAGCACCAACAGGAAGGTAAACAAGAGGAGAAAAACACACAGAACCATCTACAACAAGGTCTGCAGTTTAACAGTTAAAAGAAAGAAGGAAATATGTTATATTCTACATAATACGGAACTAAGCACTTCTGTGAGTCTAAAGTGTTCAAGTTTTTTAATATAAGATCTTTATCCTAATCAAATTCTAGATTTTAGTGATATAAATATATTATTCTCACCTTGGAAATAAAAACCCAAGCTGGAAACTGCCTACAGAAAATCAGTGGGGACATAAAAACAAAGTCAATAAAAACCTTAAATACAACTACTATAGCTATCTTTACATGCTGTATACTTCATAATTCAGACAGGTATTTGACCTCAAAATAATTTAATTTAAGAACAACAGGAAACTCAAGTTTTAGTTAAATATTGGTTTATGTACTTTCATGAAAAATCATTTTACTCACCTTAGTCCAAGGATGTGCCTTAATTTGGGGGAATTTGAATTCTGTGTAGTTTGGGTTCATTTCTCTAATTTGTTCCCTTGTTGGTGTTCCCAGGACCTAAACAAATAAATGAAGTTACTATCATATTTTTCCATACACTTAAAAATACAGCTTTATGCTTTAATATATTGGTTACGTTGAAAAAAGGAATTCGCAAGTCAAATAAAATACAAAGTTGGCTAAATACAGCAGATTTTATGAAAGTCTTCTAATTTATAATTGGCTACAAATTCCATGCTATACTCTATAGCTTTTTGTAACAGTAATTTTAAATCAGGGTCTTAAAAGAGTCACTCAAAATATTCAAGAAAAATCAGGCATCTTTGTTCTATCTAGAAAAATAAAATCTATTGCAGTGGTGGCATCTGAAATGAGAATCTCTCTTACTCATTTAGTAAGATATGGCCAAAGGTTATGTCTTCAACATATTAATCAGGAAATAACTGCTCAAACACTGTTATCAATAATTCTATTCTATCACTGAATATTTAGTGACTGTCCCCTGTGTACAAGAAATATGCTATGACCTATGAAGAGAAAAAAAGAACAAGATAGTTCCACTTCCCATTTTGTTGAACTCACATAATTATATGTTTAATGTTGAAATAAGAATGCTGGCAATTGGTGTCAGGTGTAATTCCATAACTATTCAGGGTGAAGTGAGAGAACTGGCAATTTTTGTCAGTTTTATTTAATTCTCTTGTCTTCACTAAAACTATCAGCACTTTATCAAAATTTTAAAAGAAAGGTCTTCAAAAGACACTTAAAAAAATGAAAAGGAAGTCACAGATGGAGAAGCATTTGCAAAACACACCCTGAAAAGGACTTGTATCTAGAATATACCAAAAAACTAAGCAATTCAAAAATAAGAAGACAGACAACCCAATAAAAATGGGGAAAGATATCAATACACTTCACCAAAGAAAACAAAAAAATAGTATATAAGCATATGAAAATATTTTTAGCTTCATTAGTCATTAGGGAAATGCTAATTAAAACTATAAGATACTACTAAACACTTAAAGGCTAAAATTAAAAAGACTGGCTATATATTTCAAGTATTGGTAAATTTGGAGAGTAACTAAAACTCAATACTATTATATACACTAAATGGTTAAAAGTAAAAAGACCGGTGCTTGCTTCGGCAGCACATATACTAAAACTGAAATGATACAGAGATTAGCATGACCCCTGAGCAAGGATGACTTGCCAATTCGTGAAGCGTCTCATTAAAAAAAAATAATAAAATAAATAAATAAAAAGTAAAAAGACTGGTTATACATCCCAAGTATTGGTAAGGTTGGTGATAAATGAAATTCTCATCCACTGCTGATAGGAATGTAAAAAATTGGAAAATAGGAAGTTTCATAAAAAGTTAAATATATACTTGGTACACAACTCATCATTACCATTCCTTAGCAACTTAACCAAGAGAAAAGAAAGCACATGGTTATACAAATACTTGTACCCAAATGTGCATAGCAGCATTTTTATAATTGCCAAAAAGTGGAAAGAACTAAAATTTAACAGGCGAATGAATAAACAAATGGTGCACAGCCATACAATGGAATGCCACTTAGTACTGAAAAGGGACAACATGAATGAATCTAAAAATAATTATGCTAAGTAAAAGAACTATACCAAAAAGAACACCTTAGCATGTAATTCCATTCATACGGAGTTCTAGAAAATTTTCTGACAATAGTGATAGAAAGAAGAAAGCTGTGAACAGATGGGGGTAGGGAGAGGCTAGAGGAAAGGATTACAAAAAGGCACTAGCAAATTATTAATGGTGATGAACATGTCCATTATTTTTAATTCATGGTGATGGTTCCATGGGTAGATATCCATGTCAAAACATCAAGTTATATATTTTTAAATAGGTGCAGTTTACTGCATGCCAATTATACCTCAATGATGCTGTATTTAAAAACCTTCAGAAGTTCTACAAATATCAAAATCATAAAACTTGGGTAAGACAGGTGGAAAATACATTCCGAGCTGCAGAATTATGTTGCTGTAAGTAAAAAAAGAAATTTAGCAATTAAACTGATCTTTAATTGCCTGAGACGATTTCTGAACAAAGTCCTGATGTTGCTGAATCTAAATTATAATATTTATCATCCTATTCCATATTTGCAACACTCTTCTGGGGAAAGCATAGTCTCAGGGCACTAAAACACATTTTGAGTTATCTAACTGCTTTATCCTTTTATTTGTAATAAAATTTTAGTTTAATAAAGTCTTGGGAAGGATATCCCTGGCCTTTGTAACTGTAGGGATCAGACATTTATAAATCAGCAACTATCTATACTTAAAATCTGAAGGCGGAAAAGGAATCAAGATTTTAGTTTTAAACAGAAAGAAAGCATTTATATTACAAAGTAAACCACTGATGAAAGATATAGGTGTATGTCTGTACATGTACTGAGAGAGGAGGGAAAAGGGTGAAGGAAGGAGTACTAGCGAGCTTCTCAAAAATTCTGTTCCCCAAATATAACTCCTTGGAAAAATGCATACCTCGGTACCCTACAACATAATACAACCTAATGATTCCACTTCAAAGTATGTATCTAATCTAGGGAAACTCTGACATGTTCAAATCAACATTGTTCAAAATAATAAAAGTTAAAGAAAAGGGAAAACCTAACAGAATTAATAAATTGTGGTATAGTCATACGATGGTGTTGGGGATCTTTGTACCCTACAAAAAATGTTCAGGTCCCAATCTCTGGTCTTGTGAGTATGAACACAAATGTAAATAAGACCTATGAAGATGTTATTAGTGAAAGTGTGCCAAAACTGAATGAGTGGGCCTTAAATCAATATGGCTGAAGTCCTTAAAAGGAAAAGAAATTGGACATGGGAGAGGACATGTCTCCTTCATGGAAAAGCCAAGGAACCCAAAGGATTACTAGCAGACAGCCCCAGAAGCCACAATCTTCAGGGAGAGAGCACTGACTTACTGACACCTTAATTGTGGTCTCCTTCGAGCCTCAAAACCCAGAGCCAATAAATTCCTACTGTTAAATCAACACATTGCATGTATTTGTTATAGCAGCCAGGAAATGAAAGTAGATGGTAAACTTATTAGCAAGAAGAATGGAAGTAAATGAATCTCACAGAGTTGACTTTTTACTCAACAATGAATATATATACTATAACTCCCTTACAGAAAGTTCAAAATCAGACAATGCTAAACTTATTTTACATGGTAAAAGATAAAAATGAAATCAAAAGCATGGAAATATACATCACAAAGTTAAGAAACTGTTATGTGCATGGAGGAGGAAGCATGCCTGGGAAGATACAAAAGCAGTACCTTCTAATTCTTAATGAGTAGTAGTTACACGGATATTTAAACCTTTATATTTCTTAAGTATTTTTATATAATTATACATTATTATATAATATACAATTAAAAAACCCTCAAGAAATATCCAGAAATCAGTATTTATTGTGCAGCTTTCCCTCCATGTACTCAGTACTTTGCCAACATAATACATAGATCTAACTTTGTAGGAATTGGTAAGAACGACAAAAGGAAATGAGAGCTGTATGATGTCCATTGGTAAATGCATCCTTTTACTGTGCAGACAGAGATCTCACGGATTTATCAGCCAATTAGCTAACTTGCCTAAGGGGCTATGGGAGAGAATTCAAGTTACAAACTGTATAACGCAAAAGGTAGGCCACTCCTTGAAGTGAATGTTACAAGTCTTGTGCGTGTGTGTATGTTTTAAATTATTATAACAAAGGCCAGCATATTCCCCATGAAAATAAATTTGCAAAACATACAATAAAGCAGCTGAGAATCATGACATTCATACAGGGTTTGGTTAACATACAAAATTTTAGTATTTTGAAAGGAAAACAAGAAAGTAAATATCCATCCCTCTACCTATACATCAATCCACCTTATTCTTTAATTGTGGTCATTAGTTTGTTTGTTTAGTATGCTGTATGGTGGGGGGGTCACATTTCATTCTTTTTCCATGTGAGTATCCTATTATTGCAGCAACATTTATCGGATTTGTGGGGGGTGGGGGTAGGGTGGCAAAGTGCATGGACCAGGAATGAAACCTGGGTCTCCCGTATGGCAGGTGAGAAATCTACCACTGACCTACTGTCGTATTTTCTGATGTGCTTCAAAGTAAATTATAGACATCGGTATACTTAACTATAGATATCATTAACTAAGGTTCAATATTTATAAAATATTAAATTTTCAAATATTAGAATCCACCTGCTATTACAATGTGTGGAAAATACTTTACCACAATAGGAGATGATTAGTAATGCTATGAAAAAGGAATTTTAATTATAGTTTGTAGTGAGAATTTAGCTGTGTTCTTTATCCTCAAAATAAGGCTATCTTGACTTTTAAGAAACTTTAATTACTAATCTTGTAAAGATAATCATCTTTGATATATGTACTATCAAATATTTTAAAGCAAATAAACAAATGAAGAAGTCTGTCAGTACAAAATAGCAATGGAGATCTTATTCTTCGGTTATAACCAATAGCAATGGAGATCTTATTTTTCCGTCATAGCCACATGCCCTTGAATCACTAAGGTTATCATGAGATCCTAATGCCACAGTAGGTTCTGCATTTAATTCTTCATGATTAATATCCAACTACTATCACTATTTTCTTATTCTTTTCCTTCTTATTTTTTAAATCTGAGATCAGGTTCTCCCCAGGCTAACTAAAAGGATTTACCACATATTATAAAACACAACTACAGAAAGCTCCTAAATTTGAAATACTGAAGATGAACATTTTAGTATGATGATGTCTTCTCAATACAAGAGAACTATTTATACTGGTGACTTCAAATGGCAAACAAATTAAAAACTAAATGGAAAATCCTCTAGTGCAGGGGTCAGTAAACGTTTTCTGTAAAGGTCCAAATGTTAAATATTTTAGGCCTGGTGGGCCACAGAATCTCTGCTATTACACTTAACTCTAATGCTGTATGTAGCACAAATGGGAAAATAACAAATTATTTACAAAAATAGGTGTCACAGTGTATTTGGCCCCAGACCATTCCTAATTTGCTGACACCAATCTGATCCAAACATTCTTTTTTAACTTTTTTTATTGCATAATATAACATAGACATAAAGTAAAGAAATAAAAAAGAAATGGTTTTCAAAGCACTCTTCAACAAGTAGTAACAGGACAGATCTCAGTCTGTCATGGGCTACCATATGATCCCCTCAGATTCTCCTTTCTAGCCGCTCCAGAATATAGGAGGCTAAAAGGCCTCAATATTTTTCTAATATAACATATATACAAAAAAGCAATAAATTTCATAGCACAGCGCCACAATTAGCTGCAGAACATATTTCAGAGTTTGACATGGATTACAATTCCACAATTTTAGGTTTTTACTTTTAGCTGCTCTAAGATACTAGAGACTAAAAGAGAGCAATTTAATGATTCAACAATCATATTCATTTGTTAAATCCTATCTCCTCTGTATAACTCCATCATCATTTTTGATCTTTCTAACCCTCTCCTTGGGGGTGTTTGGGTTATAGCCATTCTAACTTTTTCATGTTGGAAAGGTCTGTCACTAATATGGGGTAAGGATTTGGAACTATCTGATGTTCTGGAGAGGCAGGGCCCTCTGGGTTTCAGGAGTTATCTGGTCCAGGGACCCATCTGGAGGTTGTAGGTTTTTTGAAAGTTATTCTAGTGCATGGAACCCTTGTAGAATTTTATATTTTGCCCTAGGTGTTCTTTAGGATTAACTGGAATGGTCCTGGTTGGGGTTTGGCAGGTTATGATTGGTAGCAATATCTAACTAAAGTTTGTGGTAAGAGCAACTTCCAGAGCAGCCTCTCAACTCTATTTGAACTCTGCCACCAAACATATTCATAAACATATTTTACAGATGAAAAAAACAGGTCCAGAAAGAATATAAGACTCAATTAATTAGAGGCAGAGCCTGGACAAATTTTAAATCTCATCAGGGCAAACCAACTTTAGGAGTGGCATCAAAGAATCTGTTTATTAGACTTGGTTGGAGGGAAAAGAATGCCAGTTTCTAACTTCAGGAGTTGTGAATACTGTTAGTGTTATTAAACATAAAAAATGTAAAGAAAGTAATATTTGAGACAAGATATCTAGGAAGAGCTTGCCACCAAGTGGCAGATACTGAGTACATCACTTAGAGGAGAGGCTGGGGCTAGAAAAACTGCTTGGGTAGTACCTCTTGTACAGATGCTAGGTGGCTCTGAACAGACAAAGAAGGCTGAAGGTGAAGAGTACTAAATATGGAACTCTAAGTTACACAAACATATAGAGAAAAAGAAATTACAGAAGACTGAGTAAGAAGTAAAAGAGATTGCAAGAGGTCCCACGGACTACAAAATACCTTGGAGATCAAGGAAGGTGAGCATTTAAAGAAAAAGGGAAAGGTAGGCTTCTGATGACATAATGAGCCCAAGTAAAATAGGGCTTGAAAGGTGTTCAATGCAGCTGGTCACGAAGATTTCCTTTATGACCATGGTGAGTTTTAGTGCAGTCGTGAGAAATCTAAGCAGACCCTAATCATCTAAAATAATTAAGTGGAGGTAGAAAATATAAATTCTCTTTTCAAAGACTGTATTAGTGAGGAAAGACAGAGAGTAAGGAGCAAGGTAGAAGAGAAGCCAGAGGAAAACCGAGAAGAAATATTTACTGACACCTAGCATGTGAAAACATTATACTAAATGCATCAATTTTCCTTTCTCATTTAAACTTTATTGCTATTCTATTATCTTTATTATATTATACCTGAAGAAATCTAAGGTTGTCTGAGGTTAACTGACAACTCATGCAGTTTACCAGTGGAAGATATGGCATTCAAACGTATGTCTATCTGATACTCTAAAGTGTTTTACTCAATATTAAGTGTTTTACTCAATATTTACTTCCTTGTTGAAACAAGGAAGAATTTTTAAGAAATAATTCAGAAAATTCACTTTAACAACACCAATTATACCATTAAAAAAAAGAAACCTGAATCTTTTTGAATTGTGAAGAATATATTAAGATTTTTTTAAGATCATCAGATAGTAATTAGCAGTGAAAAAGTTAAACAGACTTTTCTTGACTACTTAACCAATCCATGATTTAAATAAAATTTACCCAAAACAATATAATAAAAAGAAGATCTTGAACTGTTAATATTATAAGTCTTAAGCAACAGAATATGAAGAAATAGTCATGTGATTGGTACAACAAGATTAAAACAATGTAACTCTCAAACCTATTTTAGAATGCTTTACAAAATACTTATTCAAAATTTTAAGGATTTTGCATTTTGATAAATCATTTTGAGGCTTCCGTAGCTATAGACTCTCACCGTAAATCCCTTGCTTTCTCATGTATAAGTAAATTTGCAATATCAAACATACAAGTTTAGTATTTTTTTGTCTATTAGTGATTGTTTCCCATTTTGGAAATTTTTGACTGTGATTATTAAATTGTTAAATGGTGGGCAAGTGCTATGGATATGTACATTAAAAATAATTTTAATTGCAACTAATTTTAATCACAATGGTTAAGCTGCAGAAATTACTGTTGTTATTGCATTACTTTGGGTATAAATATTGTGCATCTAACAGGGAGCCATAACTACTTTAAGGTGGTCAAGTGTAAACTTAAGTAAAGTAGTGAATTCTGTATAACCTTCTATAAGTAGTTCAATAAACTTGGAATTCCATGCAAGGGCTTACATAATTAAAAAAAAAAAGACTATTATGGACTTCTGCATTTAGCCATATAGGAGTAACTCCACGTGTAAACAAAACTCGACAGGCTTTAAAGAAAGGTAACAAAATCTAGACATTCAGCAACATAGCTTCCACAAGGTCCAGTATCCAATAAAAATTTACTAAACATGTAAAGAAACATGGAAACATCAACCAGACACAATAGAAATGACAGAGATGATGGAATTAGCAGATAAGGACTTTAAGACAGCCATTATAATGAGAGAAATGGAAGACATAAAAAAAGAAACAAATGGCAATTCTAGAGCTGAAAATTACAAAATGTGAATATGTGAAATGAAAATTTCACTAAGGGGATTAACAGCTGATCAGATACCAAAGAAGAGGGAGGAAAAAACCAGCAAACTTAAATAAACTAAAGTATGGAGGCAAAAACACTAGAAAAATACATGTACATGTAACTGGAGTCCAAGAAGGAGGTAGGAGGTGGGTGCAGAAAAACTAAAGAAATAGTGGGCAAATTTTTTCCAAATTTGATGAAAACAGTGACCCACAAATCCAAGAAGCTCAATGAACTCCAAGCAGTATAAAACCAGAGAAAACCAAAACAAGTCAAAATTTACTGATAAAAGCCACTGATTAAGCGGAAATCCTCAAAAAATGCTAGAAACAAAAGAAAAAGACAGCCACATTATGTACAGGGGATTAATGATAAGAGCAAGAGCTAAAACTTTTCATAAGAAAAGCAATGCAAGCCAGAAGACATAAGAGAAGCCTCTCTAAAGAATGAACAGCAAAAAAATATGGAAACCAAGGATTTCTATATTCAGTGAAAATATCCTTCTAAAATAAGGGCAAACAAAAGATAAAAGGTTGTCACCAGGAAATCTCCACTACAGGGATGTCCCTCAGGATGAAAGAAAAGGATTCCTAATGGCCTCTGATATACCTAATATATAAATTCCCTACTCAATTTTTGGGAGGGGTGGGGGTACGGTGTATGGTTTGGGAATCAAACCCAATCTCCCACATGAAAGGTGAGCATTCTACCACTGAATCACCTGTGCACGCTCCCTCCTCGTTTTTAAAGTTCTTCGAATAAACACTGTTTAAAGCAAAAATAATAAAGTATTGTGGGAATTATAAAGTGTAGTGGTAAAGGGTATAACAAAAATAGCACAAAGATAAAAAGGCAAAATGGAAATGTACTGTCTTAAGAGTTTTTATTCTTATGTGAAGTGGTATATTATTATTTGAAGGTACACTGCAATAAGTTAAAGATGCCTATTTTTAATCCTAGAATAAATTTTTTAAAAAGTGCAACAAGGAAGTATAATGGAAAAAGACAATAGGGAAAAATCAAAAATTCTTAATCCAAAATGTGATAGTAAAAAAAAAAAAGAAAAAACAGTAGCAAAGAAAAGATGGGATAAAAAGAAAAAAAACTGCAAGGTTAAAACCAATCATACTGATAACTTCATTGACTGTAAATGGTCTAAAAATCCCAGTTAAAGGGCAGAAATTGTCATTCTGGATAAAAAAGAAGAACCTAACTATTACACTGTCTCCAAAAAAGCACACCTTAAGTATAAAGACACATAGATTAAAATGAAAAGGCTGTACAAAGACATACCATGCAAATGATAATCATTAAAAAGCTGGAAAATATAAATTTCCAAACAAGAAAATTTAACACAAATAAAAAGTGCTAAACTGTGGGTGATGATGGTTGATAGGGGTTGTTAGAGTCATGTATGTCACCAGAAGGAACACTAGAGGTTAAAATATGGGACTGTATAACGCAGAAAACCTTATGGTAGACAATGTTCATGATTAACACTACAAATATGAATACGTTCTTTCATGAACTAGTACAAATGTATGACACGTGTATAAAGAGTAAATAATAGAGTGGTATCTGGGGAAAAATACTGATTGCAAACTGAGACTATAGTTAACAGTAATATCTTAGTATGATTTCATCAATATCAATACTAGGGGTCAATAATGGGGAGGATAAAGGATAAAGAGTGTTTCGGGTTTTCTTTTTTAATGTCGATTTGTTACTTTTCTTTTTGAAGTACTGAAAATGTTCTAAAATTGACCATGATGACTGCAGAAAGAAGTGATGAAACTGTGAGACACTGTGTAATTTGGATGGATTATATGGTATGTAAATATATCTCAATTAAAATCTGAGATTTCAAAAAATAAAGAGGATCATTTCCTAATGACAAAAGGAATTTTAAGACTAAAACTAAAATTATCAATAATATCGTGTTGATGAGATTGTAAAGAAGAATTCTCAAACATTGGTGGTGGAAGTGTAAAACAGTAAAACTGGTTTTGGAAAAGTTTGGTTATTTCTCATAAAATTACACATATACTTACCATATGACCAACAATTCCACTTCCAGGTTTTTATTCAAGACAAATATAAACATGTCTGAAAAAGGACTTGTAAACAAATATTATAGTAGCTTTATTTATAATAGCCAAAACCCAAAAAACAAGTTAAACGTCCATCCACAAGCAAATGGAATACTATTCAGCAGTAAAAAGAAGTAAACTGGCAATACAAGCAACATCATGGATGAATTTCAGAAACAATATGCTGAGCAAAAAATAGACACAAAAGAAACATGATTCCATTTGTATGAAATTCTAGAATAGACAAAACTAATCTGTAGTGACAGAAAGTAAATCAATGCTCACTTGGGACTGAAGATAGGAGACTAACTACAAAGGAGCATGAATAGGTGATCAACCATCTTAGTTTGCCTGGGACTACTGTTCACTCTAGACCATAAAATTATTTTGAAGGTGATGGAGATGCTCTACTAAATGTTGACCAAGGTAATCGTTACATGGGTATACATGTTTATCAAAATTCATTAAACTGTACATTAAAATAGTCACATTTAATTGTATATATATCTCTCTATATATTACATCTGAAAAAAGCTGACTTAAAAAATAGAAACGGAGTCTACTTTGTAATGTAGATTTTTTCATTAAGTTATATATATACTAGTATGCTGTATGGTGGGGGTCTCACTTCATTCTTTTTCCATGTGAGTACCCTGTTCTTGCAGCATCATGTTGCATTTCTTTTTTTGGAATTGCACGGACAGGGACTCAAACTGGGTTTCCAACATGGCAGGTTAGAATTCTTGTTGAACTCCCTTGAACCTCCTACTAAGATATATTTTAAGATTAGAATAAAAAATATCAGTCAGAATTATTTTATACACAGTATGTATATTCTTTAAGAAAGCAAAGGTATGACTTCAGACGCAAAGGAATGTAAGAATGCAAAGACATAATCAAAAAGCATATTAAAACTTTTTCAGATTTTGAAATTCATTTCCTCATTCAAAACATTTGAGCTCCATCCTCAAGGAACTCTACGACACAGAGAGACATACCTCAATCAACCACAATCAGCCAAGATCAGTACAACAAAATAAACATATAAAATACATGAGGTGAAAATGCTATGCTGCTCTAAGCTAAGGAAAGGGTTCTAGGTGAGATAAGAACTGAGTTTACTTAAGGAATCTAGGAAGGAAATGAGTCAGAAGCATATTCTTTATCTACTTGATACGAAAGTAGAAAATAGCATAATTTGGGTAACTGTAATAACTAGTTAATACTAGAGAATGAGAACTGTACAGAGCAACATTAAAGGGTGAAAAGGTTAGCAAGCGGCAGATGATGAAGAGTAAAGATTCTGAATGCATGACCATCTGCAACCAATACCACAAACCGAAGACATTTTAAGAGATCAACTATCCCATGTGTTTTACCACTTTTTTTAAAAAATATTTTAAAAGTTTATTTCTATTTTAATTAGTCCACAGACCCAATCCTTAGAGGACAGAATTGATTTCTTTCTAGCACATGGTCCATGGACCCATTATATTTCCATAACTTTCCAATGAAGTCAGCACCTTCCATCATGATGCACATTTAAAGTTAAAACTGCCAGCACAACCCTCAAGATGTACGCTTATTGAATAAAGCTGAGAAGAGCAGTAAACAGACAAAAAATGCAGCCACCTAAATAAAAAAATTCACATATTTACAAAGTTCAGTAACTGTTAGGTTTTCACATGAAGAGGTTAATGCATAGGAGAATGTTGGCTGTAGTGTCTGGATGTCTTGAAATGCTGAAAGCAATAAACAGACACACAAACACATTAAAGTCTAGCTATAGGTCGATTAACAAACCTACGAGGTCTCCACAAAGCCACACATTCTAGTTCCAATTCTTCCTTTTAGGCACAAGCAAGTTGCCAATATTTTTAATGGCTCACAGTGACCATTAATGGTGTTGAAAGAATTATGTAAGTTTAAATATCCCTTTATTTACCCAACAGGGAGGTATGCAACATGCTTCAAAGGATAAGAACAGAATTTTAAAAGACCAGATTCTACTCACAAAAATGTCAATGGAGAAAAACAAGTAGTATCTGTGCAACACAGTGCAGTCTTTTGTACAGAATATTTTTAAGGCCATGGAGGTCTATAAATTAAAACTGGTATTATTAAAAGAACTCACTGTTGACTACACTTTGAGTGCTCAACATGTTTGGAAATGCACTGTCTATGAATAAGTGCTGCTTAACAAAAGAAACAAAATCACACATAGTGTGAGGCAACACACAAGCAGGTGTATCACAGAGTTTTATCTACTATAGTGGTCTCTATGAATAACAATTTACAAGTGAACCAGTATAAATATGTCCCTTAATGTATATGGAGATCACTAAACTACAAAACATGTCATTTTAAGTTTGTGTACACCTCTGTATCATAGAAGCAAGGAATAAACAGCATTAGTTCCTCAGTTCTCTGTGTGACTGATTATTAAACAACCTGTAGACATTGCACGTGATTACATTAAATAAAGCAGGCAGGTCTAGAGTTGTCACAATAATCAAGATTTCTAATGGAATCAGACAAAATAGTGCCAATCTTACATCAATAAGAGAAAATAAGAATTTTTATCTGTTTATAAGTATCTCTTGTGCTGAAAGTCAACTTTACGACTACCTACAAAAAGTCAAGAGAGTGTCATGCAGCAGCACTGAATTAATGACTGGAGATAGAAACAACAAACAGGTGTTTTGAACAGTCTGACATTCTTAACAGGTTTTATTACATTGGCTGGAATGCTCTAAATTCATAAAAGCTTTTGAGAAAATCTTCAATTCCCAACCCCTTAAAAAAGTGTGTTGAACTAGGAAAAGAAATAAAAGACAGAAATAATTATCTGGACAGATACAAAACAGCATGCCTTAGTTCTTTCCATATCCCCAACTATAATCTGGTGAGGAAGAAATCTCAGAAAGCACTTTCAACAATCAACTAAAATCTCTGTAAAGAACCAATAAGAACATTAATCTGGTACCTCTGCTCCCACTCTGCAGACCATTTTTTAAAATTCCTAAGGTGTGAGATAAGATAAACACCGTATGTTTATATCCCACCTGAGTCAGGCTTAAAGGTTTTCTAAATACTGTGTATAGCACTGGAAACCTCATGCTGTCTCAAGTCAGTACCAGTGTTAAGCTACTGGACTCTCTAATTAAATATCATAGATAGAATTGTACTGAAAATCAATATAAAAATCTGACCCAGAAAGATCAGAACAGAAATAAGCAATTTTCTTGATTTAAGATGGTCAAAGCGTGTTTTTTAATAGAGCTCTACACACTATTTAAGACAAGTATGTGCAAAAAGCTTTTTTTGTGTGTGCTGACTTTATCATGGCAACTCTAGCCAGTTCTTTATGAAGGATTAGGGGATACACATCTTCAGCAGTGCACATGAGAAATAAACTCTGAAAAAGACAATTTCTTTGGTTTAGGAAGGACCGTATTCTGAGAAGTACTTCAGAGGAACAGACAATAATTTTAGGATTATAGTCAAGAAGGACTGGAAGACTTTGAGAGATTCTTCAGCTTCTTCTAGATTTTGAATGTTGAATTAGTCACTGAAGTGTGATATCTATATTATCCTTTTCTTTGCAGGAAATTGAATAGCAGCAAATTTTTCTATCCTGAATAACAGAGAGATTCATTTTTTCAATTACCTGTTTCTCATCCAAGGCATTAGAAGATCTCTCTTGTTTCCAAGTACTAGCACTGAAATTCCTTGTAACTGTGGTTTATTTAAAAGATTATGTAGCTTATTTAGAGAGGTTTCTATCTTTTCACAATCTGCAGCATCTATCATGTAAACAATAGCACTGATTCCTCTGCAGTACTGTTCCCACATGCTCTGGAATCGAGGTTGCCTTCCTATGTCCCAGATCTTTATTGTGATTTACCTCTAGTTACCTTCCTCATGTTGAAGCCCACTGTGGGTATTATAACTTCACTGAATTGACCTGACGCGATGACACTGATGGATGTAGTCTTGCCCAAGTACTGCAGCCCCACTAGCATCAGCTCCATCTCCTCCTTTCAGAAAAGCTAGCGGAAACAGTCCAGTAGGCGGGAGATGAGCGCCAGCATGATGGCGGCTAGGAAGCAGGATGGGCAACCAGATGGACAGGCAGTGGCAGCAACGGCTCCCACATGAATGGGCCTTAGCCTGGACCCCTCAACGGCCTGTTTTACCACTTTTATTTTATACATTAAAAAATGATGTTGGGGGGGTGCAATGATAGTTCATTGGTAGAATTCTCACCTGCCATGAGGGAGACCTGCGTTTGATTCCTGGCCCATGCACTTTCCCAAACAAACAAAAAATTCAACAAATGATGCTACAATAACAGGGTATGCACGTGGAAAAAGAATGAACTGTGACTGCCATACAGCATACAAAAAAAGAAAAACAAAAAAACAATATTGGACATCATCCATCATTTCACGACACAAAAGTAGTCTTAGAATTTTAAAAACAGAAAAAGAAATTTACATACAAAATGTTTAGATTAAGGATGTACATTTTTAAAAAATATATTAATGCTCATTTCTGGATTTCCATAAAACTGAGTATATGCATGACTTAAAGAAAAATAAGTTGGACAAACATGTTTCATGAATTATTTCATAAATATGATACCTTATACAATAAAAATGGTAAATAAAAGGCTAAAAATTAGCATACCAATGGAAAGTGTTATTTTCAGTTATCTATTATTAGAATTCATGACCTTTCCATCGTTGCAAAAATACACCTTTTCTTTGATCCATCATTCTGAACATCATGGCATGGAAGGATGGTGGAATAATCCAAAGAAACAGCAATTAGCTGGTTACATTCCTTTGGGGATGCAGTTCATCCCCGTATGATTAAATCAATCATTTAATTTGTGCCCAGCCCCCTTTATATTTTCATTCACTTAGTTACCAAATTAATCCAGACACTGAGAAATATCAAATCAGGAATTATGAGTTGATGATTATTCTCTCCCAAGAGTAAAACAAATTCAAAGAAGCATCTGATGAAAGCTCTGAAATAAAAGTATTTCCACCACAGCCTTTTTTTTTAAATAGCTCAACAGCAGAGGTCGCCAAATCTCAGCAATAGAGCTGCATGTGCAGCCTTTATAAAACAAGTGTGAAGTAAAAGATATCCTAAAAGAAATACTTCCACTCCTCACTTTAAAATCCTCCAATGGTTTCCAAATACCTACAGGCTGATGTGATCTGGCCACGGACTATAGCTCCAGCTTTCTCCTGATAAATTCTACCATCCACACCATTCAAAACTAAGCACAAGCCATTAAAAAAGCCTGCAATAGACTTGGTTTCACTAAACATCTTAGCCAAAATTAGTGCCTCAATGTAACTTCCATTTCTCTCCCTCTCCAAACGGTGAGCACCTTTCCACATTTCAAGATTCAGCTTAAGGGTTATCTCTTTTGTAAATAGTTTCCTGACAGGACTATCTTCAAAGGGAATGCTTTTGCCTTTATACCTTTCTCAGACTTCTGGGACAATACCTGCCTTGCTCTACTTTTTAGCCCTTTGTTGTTCTCCTCCTCCTCTCAGTCTTTGAACTTCTAGAGGAAAAAGATCATGTACGTTCTTTAGCCCAGAACCTGGCAAAAACTGGTCACTGAATCAACACATGGATGCACCCTGTAAGACTTAAAAGGATGTAAAACCTATATATATAATGAATCCAATAAAAACTTTAAAAATAAATGAATGAAATTGCATAAAAGAGTCAAAAGATACTATATGCATGCATAACTGAATAAATAAACATTGTCATTTACATTTTGCATAAAAGAATCATACATTCAATTTAGAATACTGCCAGGTTGGCTGCCTAAACCTTAATCTTGGCAAATTTATCTAATTAGAAAACTAGAAAACATGTCATAGTGCTCTTCTATTTCAAACATCAGTTTTCTAATGACATTTGAATCATTACCATACATTTTTACTTCCAGGGGACTGATCTGAAATATTCAGGGGGCTGATCTGAAATACCTCCCCATACTTTCCTAAAACTTATCGGTCTTCCCCTTTTAAACCCACTAAATTCCCTTGGTAGTTAAAATACTGACGTCTCAACACAAACAGATTTATCCAATTTCTACCTCTCCCCCTTTATGATTGTAATTTTGACACAAACAACCTCTTTCTTGTGGTGCAATGTTTCCTTTACAGTTTCTTTCCAATTTTCTAAAGAAGCAAAAAGCTAAAGCAGCAGGAATACAAATAGTATAATTTAAGAACTTCAGTGAAGACAAAGGAAGAAAGAAAAGAGCAGTAAGTGGGATGTTATTTGAGCACAACTAAACAATTTGGTTAGTTTAAAATATTTATTCTGCCCAGAGCAGAATGAACTAGTACAGGACGATGCCTTCATGTGTTTAATACTCTATTCTATTCTTCCTATCTTGCCATCTGTCACTTAACCTAATCTGTGTGGGACTGAGGGTGTGCAAATATAAGTTCTCTAGTACACTTTGCAAAAACTATGAATCACAGTTTACTCCTTTTCGTAAACTATGCTAGAAGCAGCAAAATTATCTTATTCAATAAATCTACAGGTAGATGTCTTCATTCTTGATTTTATTTTTAACAGAGCTTGATTGAGATGTAATTCACATATTATGAAATTTACTCCTTTAAAATGTACAATTCAGTGACCTTTAGTATATTAACTGAATAGTACAACTATCACCATTACATAATTTTAGGACATGTTCATCGCCCCCGAAAAAACCACACACACACATTAGCAATCACTTCCTATCCTCTCCACCACCCAAACTCTCACGACCATAAAACTACCTTCTGTCTCTATAGAAATGCCTATTCTGGACATTTCACATAAATGGAATCACATAATACGTGGTCCTTCATGCCTGACATGTTGTGTATTCATTCATCAGTTGACAGGCATGTGGGGTGCTTCCACTTTTTGGCTATTATAAATAATGCGGCAATGAACACTCATGTATAATTTTTCTGAGTGTGAGGATATTTCTCAATTCTCTTTTAGATAGATACCTATGAGTGAAATTACTGGGTTATATTGTAACTACATATTTAATATTTTTAGGAAGTGTCTGTTTTCCAAAGCAGCTGCAACATTTTATCTCACCAGAAATGTGTGAGGGTTCCAATTTCTCCATTTCCTCCTCAACACTAGTTACTGTCTGTTTTTCAATTTTTAGCCATCCCAGTAAGTATTATGTGGTATGTCATTGCACATTTTCCAAATGACTGACACTGAGGATCATTACATTTGCTTATTGGCCATTTATATATCTTCTTTGGAGGAATGTTTATTCAGATCCTTTGACCTCTTTTTAACTGGGCTTTATATCGCTGAGTTGTCATAGCTCTTTACATATTTATAGATATAATACCTTATCAGATATATAATTTGCAAAAATTTGATTCAATTCTGTGGGCTGTCTTATCACTTTCTTGATGGTGTCCTTTGAAGCACAAAAGTTTTTAACATCGCTAACGTCAAATTTTCTTTTGCTGCTTGCACTTTTTGTGTCATATCTAACAAACTATTGTTTAACTAAAGAGTATGAAGATTTATACCTGTTTCCTTCTAAGTCATATCATTTTAGCTCTTATATTTGAAGTCTTTGACCATTTTGAGTGAATTTTCATATACGGTGTGAGGTAGAGGTCCACTTTCATTCTTTCACATATGGATAGACAGATGTTCAAGCACCATTTGTTGAAGGTTCTTCTTTCCCTACTGAATTGCCTTGGCATCCCTGTCAAAAATCAATTGACTGTAAACGTAAGGGTGAACTTCTGGACTCTAAATTCTATACTACTGATCTATATGGCTAAATTTATGCCAGTACCATCCTGTCTTAATTACTACAGCTGAAAATAATTTTTGGAAATGAGAAATGGGTGTCTTTCAACTTTGTTCAACATTGTTTTAGCCCTCATTGTTTTACTGCTGAGTAATTTTTCTATATACAGACCAAGTTACCTGTGAATACAGTTACACTTCTTCCTTCTTAACTTGGATATCTTTTAACGAATAAAAGATAATTTTCATAGCTAGAACCTCCCCTACTAAACAGAAGTGGTGACAGTGGACATTCTTGTCCTATGATCTTAGGAGGAAAGTATCAAATCCTCACCAAAAGTATGATGTTCCCCAGCCTAAACTTGTATGCAAATCTATGAAAATCCCACAGGTAACAAGTTCCTTCCTTCCTGTCAAAAAGGGTGGATCTTGTTTTGATTATGCACATCACTAATATAAACTGCAAAAGTAATCTGACTGGTACAGATTTAGAAGAGTCAAAAGACCTTTTCTCAGGTATATCTCAGTCAAAGTGGTTTCTTTGATGAAGGAGGAACAGAAAATAGAAAGCACAGGATCAGACACTCTTGGGTTGAAAAACTCACTATAAAAAAAAATTCACAACCTCTTTCTTTCAAGACACATTAAAATTTTATGTACACGTCACTCATGTATTGCTTCCTCTGAGAATTATAAATATTACAGTAATTTGTAGCATTTGTAGCAAGCCAAGATTATGTTATGTTTTCCATTTAATCTATGTATTAATAAAAGTTTGTTATAAATATGAAATAGCATTCAGTATACTTATACAAACTCTCTAAAGGTTCCAATGTTGATTGATATTTTTCCTACTTCCCAACTATTAAAAAATAATTATTCTTGGGAGTGCGGCTGACCTGGCAGAGCCTTCTGCACCACATGCAGCAGCCTTGTTGCAAAGGCTGAGGAACTGAGAGGCAAAGGGTCGGAGCCTGGCATGGAGGCACGGAGCCCATGAGAGTGCACAGATGGGAACACAGGACTAGGAAGTAAGCCAGGCCACATTTCTTGGATGCACTACCATCACCAACGCAGCCCCGTGACTGGCAACTCACCCACACACCATGCACCTGAACAACCTCAACCGCTCCCATTCCCCACACTCCAGGTACCCCCACCTCACCAGTCCCCAGTGCACGTATCTGCCCCCCATATCCCCACCCCAAGTGCAGCCCAACCCACCTCTCCTGAGCACTACCTCCCCATCCCTGTTCCCTGCACACTTTTGCCAGTACATAAAGGTTGCGGGCACTAACCTCCAAACCTAGGCCACCCCCGCCCTCCTGCCCATAGTGTCTCACAGCCTAATCCCACCCTCCCTGAGCTCAGTGTATCCGTTTACGGCACTCTCAGGCCCACGCATGCGCAAGGCCCCCAATCACCTCATTCAGCTCTGGGAACTGCACTTTATAGCAATTCTGGAACCGTGCATGCGCACAATCCTCAGCCTCACTTCCCAACTCTGAGAAAAGTGCTAACCTGCGCAGCTGGGTCACATCTGCCCTCCATGCATGAAAGCATAATACCAACCTGCTGCCACAGCTTTACGTATACGCACAAAGGGCCCCATACTTTAGACCACTGCACACCAGGGTTATAACCCCCAACTGGTATACCAGCACAGTCACATCTTCCCTGGACAACAGGTGCCCACGTTCACAAACATCAGGGGAACATCCCTAACCTATGCCCATATCTGCCCTGAAACAAATCACCGTACTCAATGCTCCTCCCAATGCCCTGCTCCCTGCTGTCCAACCATCCCACAAACACAAGGCATTAGACTACTGAAAGAAATCAACTCCTAAAATAAATCAATCAAGATATTTACATGCGACAAAGACAGCAGAAGATCACTAAGCATTTCACAATGTAGACAGATACAGCCTGCCTAATGACCAAATTAAAACACCAGAGACATAGACGTTGGAACAACTAATCAAAGATGTTCATACAACTCTCCTTAATAAAATGTGAGATCGCAAATGGTATAAAGGAGATCAAGAAGACAGTCGAAGAACATAAAGAGGAATTTGAAAGAATACAAAAATAGGAGAAATCACAGAGATTAAAGACTCTATTGACCAAATAAAAAACATACTAGAGGCACACAATACGAGATTTAAAGAGACAGAAGAAAGAATAGGTAATATAGAGGACAGGATAATTGACTTTGAAGACTTAAAACAGTAAATAGCAAAAATAGATGGAAACAACTGAATGGGAACTCAGGGAAATGACAGACAAAACAAAGCACACAAATATAAGAAGTATTGTTATACCAGAAGGAGAAGAGAGGATTAAAGGGCTAGGAAGAATAGTTGAGGATATAATGGAAGAAAACTTTCCAACCCTCATAAAGGACATAAACATACAAGTCAAAGAAACCCAAAGAACTCTAAACAGAATAAATCAAATAGGCCTTCCCAAGTCACATACTAATCAGTCTGTCAAACGTTGAAGAGAAACACAAAATCCTGAAAGTGGCAAGAGAAAAACTATCTACTACATACAAGGGGAATCAAATAAGACTGAGTTCAGAAGCACCCTAGCACCCTGAAGGTAAGAAGGTAATGGTATGATATATTCAAGATCCTGAAAGAAGAAGACTTGCAGTCAAGAATACTGTACCAAGCCAAATTCTCCTTCAAACTTAAGGGAGAGATTAAAGTTTTCAGAGATAAAGAAGTTCTGAAAGAATCTGTCAGCAAGAGAATGGCCCTACAAGAAACAATAAAAGGAGTTCTGCTAGCTGAAAAAAATAGACAGGAGAGAAAGGTCTGGAGGATGGCACAGAATTGAAGAGTACCACTAAGGGTAATTAAATAATATAAAGAGAAAGAGGAAAAAGAAAATAGAGATCTGATAAATAAAATTAAAAAGAAAAACTGTCAGAATCAAGAAACACCTTTTCAGTAATAACTTTGAATGTTAACAGACTAAATAAACTTAACAATTAAAAGATACAAATTGGCAGAATGGATAAAGAAACATAATCCAGCTACATGCTGCTTACAAGAGACTCATCTTAGACACAAGGATACAATTAGACTGAAAGTGAAAGGATAGAAAAAAGATCTTCCATGCAAGTTGTAATCAAAAGAAAGCAGGAAAAGCTATACTAATATCAGACAAAATAGACTTTAAATGTGAAGACATCATAAGAGACAAAGAAGGACACTATATACTAATTAAAGGGTCAATTCACCAAGAAGATGTAACAATCATAAATGTTTATGCTCCCCATCAAAGAGTCACAGACTACATGCGACAGATATTGGCAAAACTGAAGGGAATGATAAAATGTTTCAACAATAATAGTAGAAGACTTCAATACACCATTCTCCTCTATAGATAGAACAAGCTGACAGAAGATCAACAAAGAAATACAGAAGTACTACTTGATAAATGAATTAGACTTAACAGACATATATAGGTCATTGCACCCCATATACTCCTCTCTAGTGCTCATGGAACATTCTCCAGGGCAGATCATATGCTGGGGCACAAAACAGGTCTTTATAAATTGAAAAATACTGAAATTATACAAAGCACTTTCTCTGATCACATGGGATGAAGATGGATCTCAATAACCACCAAAGAGCGAGAACATATGTACGTTCACAGATATATGGAAATTAAGTAATACACTCTTAAACAACCAGTGGGTCAAAGAAGAAATTGCTATAGAAATCAGTAGCTATTTGGAAATGAATGAAAATGAGAATACAACTTATCAGAAATTATGGGATGCTACAAAGGCTGTGCTGAGAGGGAAATTTATGACTTTAAAGGTCTACATTAAAAAATAAGAAAGAGCAAAAATCGAGGACTTAACAATAAACTTGAAGGAACCTGAGAAAGAACAGCAAACTAACCCCAAAGCAAATAGGAGAAAAGAAAAAAAGATTAAGGCAGAGATAAATGAATGGGAGAACAAAAGAATAATAGAAAGAATCAGTAAAACTAAAAGTTGGTTCTTTTGAGAAAATTAGTAAAACTGACGGGCCACTAGCAAGACTGACAAAGAAAAAAAGAGAAAGGATGCAAATAAACAAAATAAAAAATGAGAAAGGGTGTGTTACCATAGACCCTGAAGTAATAAAAGAAATCTTAAGAGGATACTATGAACAACTATACCCTAATAAACTAGACAACTTAGATGAATGGACAAATTCCTGGAGACAAACAAACAAGTTACATCGACTCAGAAAGAAATAGAAGATCTCAACAAACCAATCACAAGTAAAGAGATTCAATCAGTCATCAAAAATCTTCCTACAAAGAAAAGCCCAGGGCCAGATGGCATCAGAGGGGAATTTTATCAAACATTCCAGAAAGAATTAACACCAATCCTGTTCAAACTTTTCTAAAACATTGAGGAAAAAGGAACTCTACCTAACTCATCTTATGAAGCTAATATCATATTAATTCCAAAACTGGGTAAAAATGCTATAAGAAAGGACAACTGCAAGCCAATCTCCCTAATGAA
This sequence comes from Tamandua tetradactyla, assembly GCF_023851605.1. Classification (NCBI taxonomy): domain Eukaryota; kingdom Metazoa; phylum Chordata; class Mammalia; order Pilosa; family Myrmecophagidae; genus Tamandua; species Tamandua tetradactyla. The sequence goes on along the minus strand of NC_135336.1, from coordinate 26,022,637 downwards.
TACAGATGCAAAAATTCTGAATGAAATATCAGCCAATTAAACCCAACAGCACATTAAAAGAACTAGACAAATGACCAAGTGGGGTTTATACCAGGAATGCAAGGATGGTTCAACACAAGAAAATCAATTAATGTAATACAGCACATTAAGAAATCAAAAGGGAAAAATCACATGATCATCTTGATTGATGCTGAAAAAGCATTAGACAAAATTAAGCATCCTTTTCTGATAAAAATACTCCAAAAGGTTGGAATCAAAGGTTAACTACCTCAATATGAAAAAAGGGAATATATGAAAAACTAACAGCCAGAATCGTACTCAATGGAGAGAGACTGAAAGCCTTTTCCCTAAGATCAGGTACAAGACAAGGATGCCCACTGTCACTGTCACCACTATTATTCAATATTGTATGAGAAGTTCTAGTTAGAGCAATCAAGCAGGACAAAGAAATATAAGGCATTCAAATTGAAAAGGAAGAAGTAAAACTCTCATTATTTGCAGATGATATACTATATTTGAAAGATCCTGAGAAATCTGCAGCAAAGTTACTTGAGCTAATTAACAACTTCAGCAAGGTGGTGGGATACAAAATTATTGTGTAAAAATCAGCAACATTTCTATACACAAGCAATGACCAAACCATGGAGTCATTAAGCAAAACTGCATTCCAAATAGCAACTAAAAAAAGTCAAGTACTTAGAAAAGAACTTAACTAGGGATGTAAAAGAGTTATACACAGAAAATGACATAACACTGCTAAAAGAAATCTAAATAGGTGGAGATCTAAATAGGTGGAAAAACATTCCCTGCTCATGGATAAGAACACTAACTATAGTTAAGATTTCAAGTCTCCACAAATTGATCTAGAGATTCAACACAGTACCAATCAAAATTCCAAAAACCTACTTTGAAGATTTGGAAAAGCTAACTGCCAAATTCGTCTGGAAGGGAAAGAGACTCTGAATAGCTACAAGCATCCTAAAAAAGAAGAATGAAGAGGGAAAATTAACACTCCCTGACTTTAAAACCTATTATAAAGCTACAGTGGTCAAAACAGCATGGTAGTGGCACAAAGACAGAAGCACTGACTAATGGAATTAAATCGACAGTACAGAAACAGATCACTAAATCTATGGATAACTGATCTTGTAACTGATAATAAGATCCCCAAATCCTCTGAAGTGGGACAAAATAGTCTTTTCAATAATTGGCCATGGAAGAACTAGATATCAATAGCCAGTAGAATGAAAGAGGATCCCTATCTTATACCCTACACACAAATTAACTCAAAGTGGATCAAACACCTAAGTATAAGAACTAGTACCATAAAGCTTCTAAAAGAAAATGTAGGGAAACATCTTCAAGACCTACTAATAGGAGGTAGCTTCCTAAACTTTACACCTAAGCAACAAAAGAAAAAATAGATAAATGGGAACTCCTCAAAACCAAATGCTTCTGCACCTCAAAAGACTTTTTCAAAAAGGCAGAGATGTAGCCAACTCAGTGGGAGAAAATATATGGCAATCACATATCAGACAAAAGCTTGATTTGCTGTATATACAAACAAATCACACAACTCAACAACAAAAGAACAAATTATAAAATGGGCTAAAGCTATGAACAGGCATTTTTCTGAAGAGCAAATACGATGCTCAAAAGCACATAAAGAGATGCTCATTTTCACTGGCTCTAAGGGAAATGTATATCAAGACTACAATGAGATATCACCTCACACCTATAAGAATGGCTGCTATTAAACAGGAAACTATAAAATGTTGGAAAGGATGTGGAAAAACTGGGACACTTGGTTTATACCCAGATGAGCTGAAAACGACACAACAGACATTTGCACATTTGCACACCGATGTTCACAGCAGCATTATTCACAATCACCAAAAGATGGAAACAAACCACATGCCCATTAACAGACGAGAAAATGTGGTATATGCATATGATGGAATATGATGCAGTAGTAAAACAAAATGACGTCCTGAAGCATATGACAAAATGGATGAGCCTTGAGGGCATAATCTACCCACAAAAACTCATTTCTATCATTGCCTTCCCTTCTATGTGGGACATGACAACCAGGGATGAAAGTCTCCCTGGCAACGTAGGAGAGGACTCCCAGGGATGAATCCAGACCTGGCACTATGGGATCAACAATTACATCCTGACCAAATGGGGGAAAAGAAGTGTAATTAATAAAGTACCAGTGGCAGAGAGAGTTCAAACAGAGTCAAAAGGCTACTCTGGAGGTTGTTCTTACACAAGTTTCAGGCAGACCATGCTACCCATCATAACCTGCCAACCCCTAACCAGGACCATTCCAGCCAATCCTAAAGAATACCTAGGGCAACACAGAAGATTCCACAAGGGTTCCAGGCACTAGAGCAACTTTCCAGAAACCCACAACTTCCAGACAGGTTCCTGGTCCAAATAAGTCCTGAAACCTAGCCCAGTCTCTTCAGAACATCAGATAGTTCCATCTCCCTGCCAATATTAGTGACAAACCCTTCCAATATCAAAAATTTAGAACTGCCATAGCCCAAACAACCCCAATGAGAGGTACGGAAAGATCAAAGGTGATGGTGGAATTTTATATAGACGATAGGGCTTAAATAAATATGAATGCTGAATCATTAAATTGGTATCTCTTTTAGTCTTCAGTATTTTAGAGCAGCTAGAATTAAAAACCTAAAATTGTGAAATTGTAACCCGTCAAAGTCTGAAATACGTTCTACAAAAAAAGAAGGAAAAAAAGTCAATTGTGATGATAAGAAAGTATCTAAGCCCTGTAGCCTCCTATATTCTGAAGCAGCTAGAAGGAAAAATATGAGAGGGTCATATGGTAGACCATGACAAACTCTGAGATCTATCCTGTAACCACTTTTTGAAGAGTGCTTTGAAAACTATTGTTTTTTTATTTCTTTGCTTTGTTGTACTATACAATTTAAAAAGTTAGAAAAAAATTATTCTCAGAAAATATTAACCTTTTGCTGCACAAGGAAGCAGGGATTCCTTAATAAAAACAGATCCTGAAATCACAGCCATATGAATACTGCCAACCCGACAGATTCTTGCTCCTGTTTCACCTTTAAATTGTCCCTTTACATATTTTATAGATTACTCTAAAGAAAAAGAATGTATTACATTGGAGCTCTGAAATTAAGGAAAGACACAAAAGAAATAAAAATGCAATTGTGCAGAAGAATCTGTAGTTCAAAGTACAAGGAATCTTATCCCAAGAAGAGTAATCACATGCATGATTATTTGAATCAGATCCTAAAATGTAACTACCAGTAAAACAGTTTTGAGGTGACAATACCATGGAATTTCAATTTAAGTGAAAAAGTTCCTTTGCATAAATAAAATATATACCATCAAGTTAGACAATAAATAATTTTACATTGCTTACTTTGAGGAAAGTAATTATTTCAAATGGGTGTCATTATTTGCACTTAAAAGCTAAAGTGGGTCAAGTTGTCAGGAAACAACTTCTCCATGCATGAGTACACATACTTTTAAGCACACAGAAATTTAAACAAGTATAAGTTAGTAGAGATCCATAATAAAGTAATGTTTTCTTTGGTCTATGGAAAATGTTCATTTGTAAATGCAGTAGAAGTTACATTAAAAAAATAATTTTAATGGTCCCCTTTACGTATTCATTTATTTACAAAATGTTGTCATCATATCATACATGTAAAACCTATTTACTGACAGCAGTTACTATCAAGTAAAACCATAGTGTCCTATACTACTGTAGTGATATTTAACCTGGGGTTCCTGGATGGGTTTCAGAAAGTCCCCAAGTGATCTGAAATTGTACACAAAATTCTGGCATGTATGCATTTTTCTGGGTGAAAGAGTCCATTACTATTATCAGATTTCCACTGTGGTCGAGGATTTAAAAGCTATGAAGAGTTGTTGTTCTAGCCAATAATAAACATCGAAAAAGTTAAATAATAATATAAGAATAAATTATGTAATCACCTAACACAATCAATAAATATTTTGTGACTATATTTATTCCATTGGAAAACAGAAGTCAAATAATTACAAGCGCATGAGTAATATTTTTTGAATGAATCAAAGTATTACCCCTAGGAAAATTCCACAAAATGGTTTGTTTCTTAGTTTTATGATATTTTAATCCAAAATTGAACTCTGAACATAAAATGACTTTTCTTGAAATTCATGTTTGAAAATTTGGAAGGCGAGGGTGGAGTATACTATTAGTAAAACTTATAGCTTTCCCGGGTCCAGAACTTCATTCCATTTTGGGAGTTTGGAGATTATCTGTCATTTATATAAGAAAGCTAATGATGAAATCTCTAAATGAGAAAACAAATCATGTAAACTTTTCAAAGGTAATAAAGTATCACTTTACTGGAACAATATTCTTCTCAAAATCAATTACATAAACCAGAATATAATCATACAATGGAGTCTATGCAGTCATTTTTTTAAAAAAGCACTTATTTGGGTAGTTCAGTGGTTAGAATGCCCATCTTTCATATAGGACACTGGGTTCGATTCCCGAACCATGCACCCCCCCAAAAAACAAAAACAAACAAAACCAAATCATTTAGTCAAAAAATATTTCTACATGTGGGATTCATAATTAACGTTTAATTAAAAAAAAAACACAACTACAGAACAGTAAGGTGATGTGGGTTTAAACACACACACACACATATCTATAATACATAGAAAATAATATATACGAAAATTTTAATAGAAGTTATTTTTCTTGATGTGCCAGAATACGAAGTGACTATTGTATCTTCTTTGTATATGTGTGGCTGTGTATGTTTTCTCAGCCTTCTGCATTGAATATAAATTACTTCTGTAATTATATTTCTGAGAGAGGTTCACCCAAGATGTTTTATTTTTCACCATGTGTCTATAACCATCTCAGATTGTTTCCTGAGGTTTAAATGAAAAAAGAATTTAAGGAAAAAGATCTCATTATTTGAGATGTGCCTATAAAATTCTTCCTTTTAAGAATGTTTTGAGAGAAAATCCAGAGTTATTTTAATATACAGAGGCTGTCATAACAAACGCTGATCTGCTACTACTGTACATGATATCAACCTCAAAAACTGAAATACTTTTTGTTTAAATGATATTTCATGATTTTCAATTCTATTCTGTTTTATAATTTCAACTTATTCTAAAGATAATATACTTGACTTTTACTCTGAATATTCTGCAAAAGCTTTGGCCGAAGTACTGAGTACTACCTTACAAGAAGACAAGCAATGAGATTAAGAAAGTTAGCTGGAATGAGAAAAAGTTTACTCAATTCATAAAATCCTGTGTTACAAATGTTATAAATTATGGGCACGGACAGCTGAGAGACACATAAAACTTAATAAGCAACAGAGACAACAACCACACTAACTTTTCTTACTAATTCCCAAGTAATTCCAAAAACCATTTTCCAAATGAACAGACAATGCTCTAGTAGCTTAATTAAACCTTTACTGAAAAGTATTTGATACTCTGAATTTTTTGCTTAAACTCAAAGTCAGCTATCCCCAACTACTCTATAGGACTCCCAATGAGATTTTTCAAGGGAGAAAATGGAAAGAGAGAGAAAGAGCAGAATAACATGGTAACTTAGTGTGGCAGACTGCTATGACAAATATCACAAAATGGGTTGTCTTAATAAGCATTTTTTTGTCTCACGGTTATGAAGGTTAAATGTCCAACATCAAGGTCCCAATAGGCCATACTAAAGGGAGCAACTACATGTGGACAGGAAAAGACAGGAGAGGGTACTAGAGAAGAATGTAGAAAAAATTATCAGTAAGGGCAAAAAAAAAGATAAGACAACATTTAAAATATAATGGACAAAGATGAGTGTGAGTATGGCAGAATGAGGACTGGAAGGAAAGATGTAGGATAAAAACTGAGACTGTATAAGTCAGCAAAACCTATAGTGGACAATGATGGTGATAAAACGTACAAATGTAAGAATGGTTTTACATGAGGGGGAACAAATAGATGCTAACTTTCCAAGATGTTGAAGATGGGATGATGTGCTGATTTGAAAGGATTCATGTACCCCAGAAGAGCCATGATTTAATCCTAAGAAATCTCATGGAGCAACCATTTCTTTTAATCTCTATTCAGCACTAAAGGTTGGAAACTTGATCGGGTTATCTCCAAGGAGATGTGACTCAATCAACGTGGGTAATAAACTGGACTGGGTGGGTCTTGATTAGTTTACTGAAATCCTATAAAAGAAGAAACATTTTGGAGAAAGCGGGAGATTCAGAGAAAGCAGAGAAGAAAGACAGAACCACGAGAAAGCCTCAACAGAGAATGCCACAGAACCACAAAGCAGAGTCCATCAGCCAGTGACTTTTAGAGATGAAGAAGGAAAACGCCTCGCAGGGAGTAGAGAGGAAGCTAGCAGATGATGCCATGTGCCCTTCCAGCCAAGAGAGAAACCCTGACTGTGTTCACCATATGCCTTTCCACCTGAGAGAGAAACCCTGAACTTCATCGGCTTTCTTAAATTAAGATACCTTAGATTGGATATTTCTATAGACTTGCTTTAATTGGGACAATTCCAAGGCCCAAAAACTGTTAACCTGCAACTTAATAAATTCCCCTTTTTAAAAGACATTGAGTTTCTGGTATGTTGCATTCTGGCAGTTAGCAAACAAGAACAGATGATATATGAAAAAAATACAATCAATGCAAACTAGGGTCTATAATTTACAGTAACATTGTAACATGCTTCCATTATCTGTAACAAAGGCAATATATCAAAGCTAAATGTCAATAAGAGGGAAACATAAAGGAGAGGTATGGGATTCTTGGTACTGTTTCTCCTTTATAAAATTTTTTTTCTTTTTTAGTTGTCTTTTTTTTGTGGAAGAAATGAAAATGTTCTCATATAGACTGTGGTGGTGAATGCATAACAATGTGACTATACCGGGAGTCACTGAGTGTTTACTTAGGATGGATTGCATGGTGTGTGGATAAAACTGTTTAAAAAATAAATAGAAAGATACAAGTGTTGGAGGAAATGTGGAGAGAGAGAAGTACCTATTCCCTACCTGTTGGTAGGAAGTAGAATGGTGTAGCCCATCTGGAGAGCAGTGTGGTGGTCTCACAGGAGGATAAGTATAATATATAAATATATTATTAGGTATATACTTGAAAGAACTGAAAGCAGGGTCACAAATGGACATTTGTACACTGGTGTTTATGGTGGCAGTGCTTACAAATTGCAATAGTTGAAGATGCCTAAGGGTACATGAATTGATGAACTAATGAATGTTAAGGACAAACTGTGATGTATACATGCAATAGAATATTGAGCAGCTGCAAGAAGGAATCAAGTTGTGAGGCATACAATGAGGTGAATAAACCTTGAGAACATTACTTTGAATGAAATAAGCCAGAAATGAAGAAACAAATATTTTAAGGTCTCACTAATCTGGACTAACTATAACGAGCAAACTCTAGAGCACAGGTTATCAGGCGATAGAATGTGGGGAGAGATTGAGCAATCAGTGATTAAGGAGTACAGAATGTTCAATGAGGCTTTTTATAAAGGTTCCTAGATTATGAGCTTTTACATCAGTCACATCCATTTCTGCATTTTAACTATAATTTCTAAATTCTGAAACGCAGAGCTCTGTGAATAACCTGGTCACTCTCTGGAACTTTGGATATCTGTGTGACACCTGAGATTCAGAGTTAAAGTTCTGCAGGTATGAAGATCAGCATTACCCCATACAGCAAATGTTAAAGTAATTAAAAAAGAGCTCAAACTTCAGTTAGAAATATGAAAGAAGCTAATCTGGCTAGCACCAAGATAAATAAAAATACAAGATAAAGGATGATACTGACTGTGTTTTAAAACTTCAACTTCTATGTGAGAAAGGAAGATATGTTTATTTGGTACAAAATTTATATTTTTGTACGATACTATCTAATTTAACCTGTATGGTAAGTTTATTCAAACATCATTACATAGAACCTTAAATATGGAATGTGATCTTGTTATTTTGACAAGTTAATGTAGTATCCTGATATATCCCAGAGTAACCTGGGCATAAAGTAAAAAGTAGTTTCAAAGTCCCCTTAAGGGACAGGGGGAAAATGTAGAAATATTAAACTAGCCCACCTGGGGAATTTCTAACATTCTTGAACATTAGGGACTACCAATTTAATAATTCAAGCCCTTGATCTTGGGGCTTGCCCTTAGATTTGTTCCTACAAAGGAGTACCTAAGCTTACTTATAACTATGCCTAAGAGTCACCCCCAGAGAACCTCTTCTGTTGCTCAGATGTGGTCTCTCTGTCTAAACCAACTCTGCAAATAAATTCAATGCCACCCCCTCTAGGTGGGAGATGACTCCCAAGGATGAGACTGACTCTGCCATAGTGGGACTGATAATGTCTTTTTTTTACCAAAAGGGGGAAGACACATGGAACAAAATAAAGTTTCAGAAGGTAAGAGATTTCAAATAGAGATGAGAGATCATTCTGGAAGATATTCTTATGCATTAAATAGATATTCCTTTTTAGTTTTTAGTGTAGTAGAATAGCTAAAAGGAAACACCTGAAACTGTTGGAGTGCAATCCAGAGCCTTGATTCTTTATGATGAATGTATAACTATGGCTTTTACAGTAAGACCACGTGATTGTGAAAATCTCGTGTGGCACACCCTTTAGCCAGTGTATGGACAAATGATTTTTAAAAAATGACAAAAATAAATAAATAATGGGGGAAATAAGGAGTATGGGATATTTTGAGTGTTTTTTTTCCCCACTTCAATTTCCTTTTTCTTTTTTTTTTTTTAACTTTTTTTAATTGTGAAATGTAACATACATATAAAAATAGTAAATTTCCAAGTACATTTTAACAAGTGGTTATAGAATAGATTTTAAAGTTTGATATGGGTTACAGTTCCATGATTTTTTGTTTTTTCTTCTAGCTGCATACTGGAGACCAAAAGAAATTATCAATACAATGATTCAGCAGTTACACACATTTGTTAAATCCTATCCTCTTTGTTATACTCCTCCGTCTCTTTAAATAACATATACATAAAAGCAATAAATTTCAAAGCACATCACAACAATTAGTTGTAGAAAAGATTTCAGAGTTTGGTATGGGTTACAATTCTATAATTTTAGGTTTTTATTTCTAGCTGCTCTAAGGTACTGGAGGCTAAAAGAAATAACAGTATAATGAATCAGCAAACATACTCATCTGTTAAACCCAACCCTTCTCTATATAACTACTATCATCTTTGCTCTTTCTCCCACTCTCTGGGGTATCTGGGCTATGCCCATTCTAACTTTTTCATGTTGGAAGGGGCTATCCAATAATATGGGATAATATGGGATGGGGGATGGAACTAGCTGATATTCTGGAAGGGCTGGCTCCTCTGCATTTCAAGACTTATATGGTCCAGGGAACCATCTGGAGGTTGCAGGTTTTGGGAAGTTACCCTAGTACATGGAACCTTTGTAAAATCTTACATAATGCCCTAGGTGTTCTTTAGGATTGGCAGAAATGGTATCAAAAAGTTATGATAGGTAGCAGTATCTAACTGAAACATGTGTAAGAGTGACCTCCAATATAGGCTCTCAACTCTATTTGAACTCTCTCACTCACTGATTTTCCCCCTTTTTGTAGGATGGTATTCTTGATCCCAGGGTGTCAGGGCCAGGCTCATCGCTGGAGTCATCTCCCATGCTGCCAGGAAGACTTTCATCCTTGGATGCCATGTGTCACATTAGGGGAGGGCAGTGGTTTCACTTGCAGAGATGGGCTTAGAGAGAGACTGGCCACATCTGAGCAACAAAAGAGGTCCTCCAGAAGAAACTCTTAGGTTAGGTAGCCTTAGGTTAGGTAAACTAAGCTTCTCTACTATATACATAAGCTTCACAAAAGCAAGCCTCAAGATCAAGGGCTTAGCCTATTGATTTGGGTGTCCCTAATGTTTGGCACAGTACCCGGAGTTTCCCTGTGGTGAAGTTTAATAGTTCCATAATTTTTCTCTCATTTCTCCAGGAACTTCTCCAATATTTATGATGATCTGCTTATTATACTCTGGGATGTATCCAGGCATTACATTAAGCTATACAGGATTAAAGGTTCTCATTCTTATTCTGGGCTCCCTGTGTATTGGGTATTCTTCTATATTTTAATTTATTTTTTGATTAATGTAAATGTTCTAAAATTGATTGTGGTGATGAATGCACAAATGTATGATGATACTGTGAACCATACTTTGGATGATTATTTGGCATGTGAATATACTTCAAGAAAATCGCATTTTAAAAAAGCTAACTGCACAATTTCATTCTTTCAGTCTACAACATAGATTCAATTTACAACTTAGATCATGAACATTGACATCAAGATTGATTACAAATTTTTATTTCAATGAGATGTTATATTCAAGGAACAGATACTGGCAATAATCAGATCAATAAGATTTCGAGCTATACTAAACACACACAAAGAGGAAACACCCATGATGTTTCTAACACCCTCCATGCAATAAGACTTACGGCTATATCAAACTTACACATACCGTCTATTAACCTCCATGAGATCTTTCATTTCAGGTCACAAAATGGGTGTCAAAATAATTCTGGGCAGCCATTCTCAAGATGTAAGAGGGACCTAGAAGCTGGGGATATCTCCAAGTACTCTGGGATGCTTGGGAGCCCTTCTAATACCATTATCTTATTCTCAAAACATCTTTAAACAGTAATCTTGAAATTACAGTAGGGTGATGATGTTCCTTAAATATAAATGCAAAATGACAAGAATGACACATAAATGAGAAGAGTAGCTTTTTTACAGAGTTAGCTTGCTACTATAAACTGATTAAGGATCAAACTGCAGCAAACAAACCCTAAAGAAAAATGAATTCTTTAGCCAATAAAAATCTGATAGTTTCTACTACAATCTATTAAGTAGGTAGTAAAGACCATTAGCAGAAAATGAATTACAAATATTGGCAAAAATAGAGCAAAGCTCTTGACTTATGGGTCCACAGAAGGTAAGACAGCAGGCATAAACTATGGATTTACACCTAGACATAGATATCTACTTAAATTCCAGAGCAATTTCATTTGGATAATGTAGTAATTAAAATTAATGAATCAATCATCACAAAATTCTAAGATATAATCCATAGAGAAATGATTCATTTTTAATCAGCCAAACATATCTGATAAACAGAATAGCAAAATGCCCAGAAAACTATAGTATATTAAGTCAAAGCCTAAGGATATAAGAAATGCTGAATAGTTGTATTAGAGGAGAGGTCAGGAAACTACAGTATACTGCCTTTATAAGGTATACAACAATTTTTTACAGATGACCATTTGCAATCAATTTAATGATAGGTAACATTAACTTGAAATCCAATTAACAGAAACATTATACCCCCCCAAAAAACTTAACTCCTATAGCAGACATGTATTACAAAAAATTGTACTCAATTATATTTTGAATTTCATCAACAAAATTTTGTAGAAATATGGTTTCTCCTTTGTCCTAAGTCTATACAATATCCTTGATTTTGCCTTTTAATCCACAAAGCCTAAACATTTTACCATCTAGCTCTTTACAGAAAAAGTATGCTTACCTCTGTACTAGAGAGTAAACTATTCAAATTTATCTGAGTGTAGTACAGAAATCAGAAACAAGGCCATTCTATTGTACAAAGACTAAAGGTTCAGCCTGAAACTAGACAGCGGTTACCAACAACAAAAAGACTGCTAATACCATATTGTGCTCAGCTGCAAATCATGCAAAAGTAAAGAAGAATAAGGAAGAACACTGATTACATACTGACATCTGGGAAATTCACCTTTGAACAAAAGAAAACTTACACTGTTAAAGAATCAAGTACAAGGACTTAAATAACTAGTAATCACAGTCCTGTGTTCAACTGGTGGAAGCTATGTGGGAGTTATGGGTCATCATAAGGAAAACAATATTCAAGCTGTATGTGCTGGTTTGAGTCTGTGGTGGACCCCAGAAAAGCCATGCCCTTTAATCCTCATTCAATATTGCTGGGTGGGAGCATTTTGATTGTTTCCATGAAGATGTGATCCGCCCAATTGCGGGTGGTAACTTTTGATTAGATGATTTCCATGGAGATGTGTTTCCACCCACTGAAGGTGGAGTTGCTTACTGGAATCCTCTAAAAGAGGAAACATTTTGGAGAGAGTCCTTTTTGGCAGAGCCACGTGAAAGCCAGCAGACGCCGCCATGTTCACCATGTGTCCTTCCAGGTGAGAGAGAAACGTGAACATCCTTGGCCTTCTTGAACCATGGTATCTTTCCCCAGATGCTTTTGATTGGACAGTTCTATATACTTGTTTTACTTGGACATTTTCTAGGCCTTAGAATTGTAAACTAGCAACTTATTAAATTCCGCCGTTCCGTTTCTAGTATATTGCATTCTGGCAGCTAGCAAACCAGAACACTGTACAAATTCAGAATGGGCTCTATCTCAAAGTAGTAATCGTACACTGGAAGTTTTCAAGAAAAGACTAGAAAACCATCTGTCAAAATCTAACTAAGAAAGTTCTTTTGCAGGGCGAAGATTAATCTACAAAACCTCTAAGAACATTTTCAATTTCATGATCCTATGAAGCATCCGGGAAAACAAGAGTAAAGCCAAAAGACAGTGAGGGTGCTATTACTTTGGTCAAACTGAAACCTTATAAAGAACCAACATATATATATATATATTAAAGGGATGGTGGATTCCTTTATAATCTTAAATATTAATACTTGCATTAATCTTTCATTTCATAAACACTTACATATTGAATAAATACAAGTATCTCATATGTGCTTAGCAGAGCTATTAGGAGCAGAGTATATAAAGAGTAAAAACAAGAGTTAGCCATTGCTTTTATTCAGTTTATATAGTTTAGCGAAATTTTATACTCTAATTCTGTTTCAATTACTCTATTTCTCAAAAGATCTTTTTTCTTTAGGTTAAAAATAACATACATACAAAAAAGCAATAAAATCTCAAAGCACATCACAACAATTAGTTGTAGAACAGATTTCAGAGCTTGGTATGGGTTACAATTCCACAATTTTAGGTTTTCCTTCTGGCTGCTCCAAGACACTGGAGACTGAAAAAAATATCAATATAATGATTCAGCAGTCAAACTCATTTGTTAAGGTCTACCCTCTCTATACAACTTCACTTTTTCCATTATCATCTTCCCACTCTTTAGGGGTATATGGGCTACGCCAATTCTAAATTTTTCATGTTGGAAGGGGCTGTTGATAATATGGGATTGGGGGATGTAACTACTTGAGGTTCTAGAGAGGCCGGCCTCTCAGGATTTAAGGATTTATCTGGCCTAGGAACCCATCTACAGATTATAGGTTTCTATAAGTAATCACATGGAACCTTCGTAGAATCTTCAGATATAGCCCTACATGCTCTTTAGGGTTGGAAGGAATGATTTTGGTTGGGGTTTGGCAAACCATTGTAAATAGCAATATCTAGCTGAAGCCTTGTGAATGAAAGGACTCTTCCAGCCCCTGATACCTTATTTGTTAAAATTCTTTTTCCCCTTTTGGTCAGGCACACATTGTTTATCTCACAGTGTCAGGGCCAGGCTCATCCCTGGGATTCATATCCCATGTTGCCAGGGAGACTTTCACCCCTGGATGTCATGTCCCAAGGTACGGGGTAATGATTTTACTCGCAGAGCTGGACTTAGAGAGAGGCTACATCTGAGCAATAAATGAGGTCTGCTGCAAATAACCCTATATATAACTCCTAGGTAGGTTAAACTTCTCCACTACATAAATAAGCTTCACAAGAGTAAGCCTCAATATCAACGGCTTGGCCTACTGACTTGGGAGTCCCTGATGTTTGATAAGGTATCAAGGGTTTCCCTGGTAATAAAGTGTAATAGTTCTATATATATTTTTCCCATCCCTCTAGGGAATTTGCCAATACTCTTTAATGATCTGCTCAACATACTCTGGGATGTACCCAGACATTACATTGAACTATACAGAAATCCAAGCCCTCATTCCTATTCTGCACTCCATTTACTTGGGTTGGCTTCTTTGGCTTTTTTTTTTTTAATTAATAAAACCAATCAATATACAACACAAACATTCTTAATGTATGAACATTCCACACTTGATGTACAATCAATGGCTCACAATATCATCACATAGTTGTATATTCATCACTATGATCATTTCTCTGAACATTTACATCACTCCAGAAAAAAGAAAATACTCATATATACCATACCCCTTACCCTTCCCTCTCACTGATCACTAGTATTTCTCTCTACCCAATTTATTTAAACATCTGTTCCTTCTATTATTTATTTTTAATTCATATTTTTTACTCATCTGTCCATACCATAGAAAAAAGCAGCATCAGAATAAGGTTTTCACAATCACCCAGTCACTTTGTGAAAGCTGTATCATTATACAATCATCTTAAAGAACTATGGCTACTGGAACACAGCTACACAGTTTCAGGTGCTTCCCTCTAGCCTCTCTAATACAACTTAAACTAAAAAGGGGTTATCTATAATGTGTAAGAATAACTTCCAGGATAACCCCTTGACTCTATTTGAAATCTCTCAGCCACTGGCATTTTATTTTGTCTCATTTCTCTCTTCTCCCTTTCAGTCAAGATGGTTTTCTCAATCACTTGATGCAGAGTCCCACTCATTCTAGGATTTCTGTCCCATGTTGCCAGAGAGGGTTACACCCCTGGGAGTCATGTCCAACACAGGGGGAGGGCAGTGAGTTTGCTGGCCATGTTGGCTAAGAGATAGGCTGTATCTGAGCAACAAGAGAGGTTTTCTGGGGGTGACACTTAGGCCTAATTTTAAGTAGGTTTAGCCTATTCTTTGCAGGGATAAGTTTCCTATGAACAACCCCCAGACTGAGGGCTCAGCCTACTGATTTGATTGTCCTCACTGCTTGCAAGAATATCAGCCCTTCTCTAAATGGGGAAGTTGAATTTTTCCTCTTTCTCAACATTCTCCCAAGGGGACTTTGTGAATGCTTTTTTATTCACTATTCAAATAACTCTGGGATTTATTGGGGCATCTATTTGGGTTGCTCTAAGTGATCTATCCAGACAGATTGAGTTAGATCATGTGCTACAGAAAACTTAGGTTTTAGACAAAATCCTCTCTTTCTCTGCTCTCACAGAGTAAGTGAAATTCTAAAATTAGGCAATGTCTTCCTTACCCCTATATTCTGATTGGCCTTAGTCCTGACCTGATCAGCTTCATCCTCATCTCTAATTGAAGCCTGATCTCATTCTCAATTTCTTTAACAGTTGTTGTATGTGGTAATGCTGACTTTCAGAACTGCAAAGCTCTTACTCTGTGTCTTAGGTGTCATACAGGTACCCAAAGTTACAGGGGCATATCACGTTATACATATATAGCACAGCCTCTCAAAATCTAGAAATAACAATTACTGCTTCAGACTAAATGTGACTGCTATAAGTGCTTACAATCTAAGTCCCAATTTTCTTATAAGTATTTTCTAAATGAGACCATACACTATTTGCTCTTTCGTTTCTAGCTTATTTTGTATCACATAATGTCCCACAAGTTCATTCACAACGTTGCATGCCTCACAACTTCATTCCTTTCTGT
The DNA here is from genome assembly GCF_023851605.1 of Tamandua tetradactyla. NCBI lineage: Eukaryota > Metazoa > Chordata > Mammalia > Pilosa > Myrmecophagidae > Tamandua > Tamandua tetradactyla. The sequence continues at coordinate 26,006,959 of NC_135336.1, read as the reverse complement.
AGCATAAACTACTTAAAAGTTACACATATATCCCTTTCTTGCATTATCCACAACAGCTTTTCCAAGATCACATAACAGAAGAATAACTCAATTAGAGATCAAAATGTAGTTCCTATACTTGCTCTAGAATTGAACTGGCTATGTGAATGTGGCTTATTTTCTTCATTTTTAAAGTTTCTCATGAGTTTCTGTGTGCATGTATATGTGTCTGTGCATAATGTATTTTTAGAAAAGCATAATCTCTTCCAGTTAAAAAGTTCTGAATTTAAAATTCAACCTTCTCACCTTGATTATTTCCACCAACTGATCCACACCACTGTCCCCTGGAAATATTGGTTGTCCTAGCAATAGTTCAGCCAACACACAACCTGCAGACCATACGTCTGAAGAGAAAAGAAAAAAAAAAGGTTTATTACTACTTTGTAACTTACGTTGATTTGAAAACTATTTTTATATATTTTAAAATTATATGCAAAGAGTGGCACAATCAAAAGACTGCATAACTAAATCAGAAACAGTCATCAAACTATGCTGAATGGATCTTTAAGTGCTAAACCCACAAAAGATGAAAGAAGGCCAATAAGAATATTCTAAGAAAGGATAAAGCCTATTATTATCAATCATTGGGTATCAAGATTCCAACTAAACAGACAATAGTAGTAAAACAGAGGGCATGATTATCTACATTTCATACTTAAAAATAAACCAAAGACATAACTGTTGCACATTAGCAAGTGTTGACAAGCAACAAGCAAAGCTTCTATCAAAATTTGTATTGGTTTTAAGCCAATGAAAATTTTAAGCAAAATTTTTAAACCTCTAAATAACTGACTTTAGTGTTGTACTGTAACTAACAGGAACATGTGCTAAAATATAATATCATTTTTAAATGCAAAGGACTGGAAAAAACACATTTCATTGAGCAAAAAATAATTCATGTTTATGCCAAAGTAGAAACCTCAATCCTGAGAGAAAACTTTAATAATTTAAAGTTAGGGTAACCACATATCCTAGTTTACCCATCATAATCCTAGTTTATATATTGTTCTCAGTTAATAGCACCCCCTTTCTCAAAAGTATTACCAGGCTGGAAGATAAATTACATGGTCCTTCTATTATTTAAAGCCTACAATACAGACTTCTTGCAAGGAAAAGCTGCTTTTCAGTTTCCAGATGTCTAAGATTCCTGGGTTTTGTATGTATCAACACTCAAGTCCTTTAAGGAGATGAACATAAATCATTGCTGGGCTTTCCATTCTACCAGTATGGAAGGAAAAAATTGGCATGGGAACAACAAATAATAAGAGGTCTGATATGGTGAGATCTATCGAAGAGGGATTGGAAAACCTTTGCTCCAGGGACTATTTTTTACTGTACTAAAAAAATGACACAAAATTCATTTAAGAAATTTAAGTTACTTTTGTCCGAACATCTATTCTGCAAATGTAGCCCAAATGAGCTCTAGTGGATAAATCAGGAAATAGTTAAATGAAGCAATACGAAAATCTGCAAGTGAAACTTTACTCAAAGCCAATAATATTAATTCAAAGTCAAGTGGAAAATATATAGCTCCTTATTAATGTAAATGTTTTATTTTAATCTAAGTTTTAAAAGTATTCCTATCCAGATGGAAGGGAATATGTACTCACTTCTTCCTTCTGTTAATACAAAATAATTCACCTCAGAAGACAAGGTTGGAAAAATTGCAGGGGGAAATTCATAAAACAACAATGGGAAACACTTTTTAGGTGGGATTCAACTACAAATATGGAGGGCAGGAAATAAAACATCAAGGAACACTATCACCTAATGGTTATCACAAAAGATAAAAAATCAAGAGAGACTCAATCCCTCAACCACTAGTGTTCTTCAATTTATGTTAACTCAGGCAAATTACAAAAACCAATATATTTATCCTTCACCTTCTGGTAGACACCAAAATCTCTTCTGTTCTTCACAGGACAAATAGATGAAAGTATACACAAACAGAACAGAAGGCACAAAAGTAGTTGCTTTTGCCATTGAATTTTGTGGTTATTTGGGTTTCAAAACAAAGTAGCATTCTGTTTCACAGTTAACTCCAGTTCAGAGTAAAAGGGACCCTTCAAGATCATCTAGTTTAACATACTCACTTTACAGATAAGGAAATTAAGGTACAATAAAGTTAAGTGACATGCTTAAGCTAAAGTTACCAAATAAGACAGACAGAACCGAAACTCAATTTCCAAACAAGATACTTGTTACCTCCTTGTAACAGAATACTTCACTTGTTAAAGGGGGTTATAAGCTCAATTCCTTGCCCTAAAGAAGACCCATTTGTTCCCATTCTACTGTTTCATGATAAAACAATATAATCAGAGCCATCAGCCTTAGCTCTGGTTATATACAAATATGACAATCTAGCCAGTTCACAGTACTCTTCTGATTTCAAATACCACTGTTAAAGATATTTTAAAAACATACCAGAATCAGTACACTTTCAAATAGCTTTTTTGGCTGGTTAATAAATCTTCCAGACCCTAAGAACCAAAAATCCTAAATAAAAAGAGGGAAGCCAAATTGAAACTCCTTAGGGCCCAAAAGGCCCCAGCTGAACTGGAGGCATAAGAAGAGTTCTAGGTCTAGTAACACAAAATCTGACTTTAGCCATACAAAGGAGGCTAATGGAAATTAATTCTTGATACAGAAATAGCCTGCAGTGCTCTTTTGAGAGAAAATTACCGTACAGACCAATGGATAATTCTTTTACTTTTCTTTTTTTCTTTATTAAAGAAATTGAAGGCTTACAGAAAAATCACGAATAAAATACAAGATTTACCACATCACCGTCAACACCCTGCATTGGTGTGCAACATTTGTTACAACATTGTAACAAATGTTGCACACCATTACAATGACACAATAGAATTGTGCTAATAAAGAACATGGTTAAACTTAGGGTTCACTGTTTCTGAGGTGGAGAGCCATGGGTTTTGTAAAAAAAAAAAAGTATTCTATTATCACATATGCAATCTAACATTTCCACTTTTAATCATATTCACATATATACATATATAATATATATATATTCAGTGCTATTAACTGCATTCACAATATTGCACTACCATCACCACCATCCATTACCAAACACTTCCATCATTCCTAATAGGAACTCTGCACATTTTAAGCTTTAACTTCCCATCCCCTATAACCACCCTGTCCCCCTTGGTAACCTATATTCTAGATTCTGACTCTATGAGTTTGCTTATTTTAATTGTTTGAAATCAAACAGTATTTCTCATTTTGTGTCTGGCTCATTTCAATCAACATGACATCTTCAAGGTTCCTCCACGTTTTCACTCCTTTTTATGGCTAGAATAGTATAACTAATAATAATATATCATACCATATATTGTTTATCCATTCATCAGTTAATGGACACATGGATTTTTTTCTATCTTTAGTATATTGTGAATAATGCTCTATGAACAGTGGTGTGCAAACATCTGTTTGAGGCCCTGCTTTAAATTTTTGGGGTATATACCTAGGGGTGAAATTGTGTGTCATATGGTAGTTCTAAACTTAGAGCTTTCTGAGGAACTGCTAAACATTCTCCCATAGCAGCTGCAACATTTTACATTGCCAACAGCAATAAATGAGTGTAAATATTTCTCTGTATCCTCTCCAACACTTGTTATTTTCCATTTTTTAATAGTAGTCTATTGGGTTTAAAATGGTACCTCACTGTGGTTGTGATTTGCATTTCCCTTATGGCTAATGATATGGAGCATCTTTTCATGAGCTTTATGGCCATTTCTTCATCTTTAGAGAGGTCCCCACTCACATGTTTCGCTCATTTTTTATTGGGTTGTTTTTGTCTTTTTGTTGTTAATGTGAAAGATTTATTTATATATTTTGGATATAAATCATTTGTTGTTGCCAAAAATTTTCTCCCACTGTGCAGGTCATTTTATGTTCACAATAAAGTCCTTTGAGGAACAAAACCTTTTGATTTTGATGAAGTCCCACCTACCTGTTTTTCTATTGTTGCTTGTGCTTTGGGGGTAAAGCCTAAGAAACCTTTGCCTAACACAAGGTCCTGAAGATGCTTCCCTAGGTTTTCTTCTAGGAGTTTGATAGTTATAGCTCTTCTATTAAAGTCTTTGGTCCACAGTGAGTTGATTTTTGTATAACAGCACCATTAGTTATTGTTCCCCAATTAAGTGCTCTTTGCCACCTCGTCAAAAAGCAGCTGGCCCTAAATATGAGGGTTGATTTCTGGGCTGTCAATTCTACTACAATGGTGTATATATCTGTGCTTGTGCCAGTACTATGCTGTTCTGATTACTGTTAAGATCACGAAGCGTGAGTCCTCCAACTTCATTCTCTTTATTCAAGTTGGCTTTAGCTATACAAGGACGCTTAGTTTTCCATATAAATTTAATGATTGGATTTTCTATTTCTACAAAGAAGGTTATTGGATTTTTTATTGGAGTTGCATTTATTGATAAATTGCTTTGTGTAGAACTGACATCTTAACAATAATTAGTCTTCCAATTCGTCAAAAGGGCATATCTTTCCATATATTTAGATTCTTTGATTTCTTTTAGAAATATTTTATAGTTTTCTGTGTTCAAGTCCTTTATATCCTTGGATAGATTTATTCATAGATATTTGATTCTTCTACTTGCTATTGTGAATGAAATTTTCATTTTTTAAAAATTTAATTTCTACCTCTCAATGTTCACTGCTTGTATATAGAAACAGTATTGATTTTGGGGTGTTGATCGTGTACACTACCACTTTGCTGAATTCATTTATTAGCTCTCAGAGCTTGTTACGGATTTATCAGGATTTTCAGTATACAGGCTCATTAACATCTGCAAACGGGAAGTTTTATTTCTTCCTTCCCAATCTGGATGCCCTTTATTTCTTTTTCTTCCCTAACTGCTCAGGCAAGAACTTCTAGTACAGTGTTGAACATTGTGACAGTGGGTATCCTTTCTTGTTCCTGATCATAGAGGTAAAGCTTTCAGTCTTTCCACCATAATTAGTATGTTATCTGTGCGCTTTTCATAGATGTCCTTTATCATGTTGAGAAAATTTACTTCTATTCCCAGTTTTCAACATTTTTATCAAGAAAGGGTGCTTTTTGGGTCAAATGCCTTTTCTGCATTGATTGAGATGATCATGTGGTTTTTTTTCTTCATTCTATTAATGTGGTATATACATTAATTGATTTTATGTTGAACCAACCTTGCATACAAGGGATAAATTCCACTTGATCATGGTGTGTAATTCTCTTAATGTACTATTAGATTCAGTTTACTAATATTTTCTGGAGGATTTTTACATCTATATTCATAAGAGATAATAGTCTGTAGTCTTCTTTCCTGTGGTATTTTTATCCAGCTTTGGCATGAGGGTATTACTGACCTTACAGAATGAATTACCAAGTATTCCCCTCCTCATCAATTTTCTGGAAAAGGTTAAGCAGAATTGGAGGTTAAGTCTTCTTGGAATGTTTAATAGAATATCCCTGCGAAGACTTCTGATCCTGTTTTTTGTTGCTATTATTGTTGTTGGGAGATTTTTGATGACTGTACCAATCTCTTTACCAGTAATTCATTTGTTAATATCTTCTATTTCTTCTGGAGTAAATGCCAATAGTGTGTGTGTCAATTTCACCTCAATTATTTAATTTATTGGCACACAACTGTTGACGATATCTACTCTTAGTCCTTTTTATTTCAGCAGGGTCAGGAGTAATATCTCCCTTTTCACTTCTGATTTTCGTTATTTAAATCCTTTTTTTTTACCTTTCCCAATCTAGTTAAAGGTTTATCACTTTTACTGATCTTTTCAAAAAACCAACTTTTTGGTTGTTGATTCTGTTTTTTTTGCATACCACCGTTTTAAGTCACTGCTGATGAAAATGGGACTTTCTTCAGCCAGTTTGCTATTTAGGCTTTGTAAATCTTAGATCTTTTTGTTCCTCGCTTCCATTAATGCCTACTTCTATATTTATTTTTTGTGTGTGTGTTGTACCATACTGAGTGCCTCCTCATTTCTAAATTTTCGTTGTAGCTACCACAGAGACATTCAGGAACAAAGACATGTCAGAGTCAAATGCCCAGTAGAGGGAGGTCTGTCTCCAAGGAAACAGAGGGGACAATCAAACTCCTAAAAACAGGGGACCTCCAAAACAAGTAACAACCAAAGCCCAGGACAAGAGAGAGACCCAGAAAGCCAGGGAAAACACTACACAGTGCATTCTATGGTTTTGTTTGTTTGTTTTTCTCTATGTTTTTTTTTATACTCCTTTTGTTGTCTTAAGCTGCTTTTGCCTGGAGGGCAAATTCGGCGAGGAAGGTCACCCCAGAGGTGGCTTTCCCAACCAAAACAGTACCAAGGACCCATGATGGGGTACAGACTGGCTCCAGGACAGGCACCAAAATTTTCTCCAATGGGTCCCCAAAGTAGAGCTTTCCTAGCCTTCCCAACAAATACAGCCCTTCTGTTAATTGTCATATGCATCCCTGAGGAAGTGCTGCATCTTTAAATCTCCAATGCCTCTGTCCCTGTCCAGGGAGGGTTGATGCAGTGGCTACTTATGTCTTTCGACCTGGTTCAGAGTTGAAGCTACAACCACTGTAGGCTTTGTCTGGGGCTGGTTGAAACAATAGCTGCTCTCACTGCTGGGAACCAGCAATCTGAATTTCCTAATCAAAAGCTGTCATCAATGATCAGCTGTGCTCACCCAGCTTATTGGAGAAGGGGAAATTTATGTCCCTTTTTGTCACCAGCATGGAGCCAGAGGCTTGACCTCACAAAGGCCTGCCATGAGAATCGGCTACCCCCCCCCCCCCCAGAGAGAGCAAGTTACAGTTCTTTCCTGTAATTTAGCTGTCTCTTCCTCCCTCTCTTCACACGATGCTGTACTGTGTTCTTCTGGTCACAGTTCGAAGATATTTGTTTCAGATAGTTCCTGCCTGTTGTTATTGTTTTTGTGGAAGGACTAGGTTCTGGAACTCCCTGTCTCCCGTGAAAGTCTTGCAGAATTTTCATGTAATAAAGAGTACAAAAATGCTTACTGTTATGCTTTCAAATTATACAGTGCAACTAATCTTCAAGAAAATAGCACTTGTCAAGTCTATCTATAATTATCTGTTATTAAAATATATTTGTATTAGGCTGGACATTCTTCATATTGTTTAACCAAAACAACATAACACAACAAATGAAATGCAGAAGAAAATATGAGAATCTAGCTGTTTTCAAGTAAGTCAGACAGATGTGCAAATAAGTACTACAGCACCAATCTTTTCACTAGTATTTTGTTTTGTAAAATACTGCTATTTTTCATCTAAAATGTTATTATGTAAAAAACTTAATTCGTAATGGATTTTTTCATTATTTTAAAATGATTAAATATATTTTAAATTTTCTTGGCTTTAGTTTCTAACATGATAAATACTGCTGTAACTCTTTGGAATCCTCAATAATTAAGAGTGTAAGGGGTCCTGAGATCAACATATTTAGAAGCTCAGCTCCAGAGGATAATTATTATTTTCACCTCAGACCACAACCCACTACTGCAGTATGAGCCTCTTCCTGACCCTTATAACAAAATGCAAATGTCACTCACACTGGCCATTTTGTCTATCAATTTTTCAAAATGGACTTAACCCATATTTAGTTATTTTCTATCTGCAAGGTTCAATAAATCTATTTGATGGGTTATTATAAATTTCAAAATATATTTCAAGATGATTCCAGTATACTGATGCAGACTCTTCAATCTTAGGGTGGAGTTATTTTTGTAGGAATGGTTGAAATAAGAGATTGAATAGTAGAAAGGATTGTATGGAGCTTTATCGTTTTGTAACTAGAGGTTTTAGAAATTGCTATATCACAATTTTTTTACTGATATATACAAAAATATATTTACTTTTAGATTAGTGATTAAATTCTCCTAATTTTTCCTTCAAAATCTTATTTAACCTGTTTTCATGATAGTTCTCTCTTTCATGCCATTTCATGCCTCATTCCCACCTGACCTAATACAAGAGCCTCCTATTTGATTTCTTTGCCTTCAGTGTGTCACCTCTCTCCATTCACTTTACACAATGTAAACAAAATAAATCTTTAAAAGGGTTGCTTTTATTCAAATTCCTCCCTAATCAAAAGCCAAATATGACCCTGTCAATCTAATTTTATCTGGCTTTTGAGATAAATCACTGGAATAAATGCCCATTAAGTCTTTCTCCCTGTCCACATCTTACTGATTCTTTAAAATTCAGCTTAACCATCACCTCATGAAACCTTACTTAAGGTAGCCTCAGTGCCCTCTATGTAGCAGTTTTAATAACTGCTGATGAATAATAATTACATGTTCGGAATTTTTCTGTCATCAGCTATCTATGATAAAGTGATGGTAAGTGGGACGATCAAGCTGATTCACTGGAATATAAGAATAAAATATTAAAACATCTATCAGCATTTATCTTCTATCCCCTCAAAAGAAATTAAACTATTCTATATCTTAATATACAGAATGACAGCAACGTATGTAATATAAGTATATGTGTATGAATTTATATGCATACAGATATGATGTACATGTATACTGAAGATGTGTGTGAAAACTTTTACTGACAGAATGTGTGATTTCTTCACAAAAAAGTTTTGAGACCACAAGTCTATATATACCGCATATTTTAGTTTTTCTAACATTTACAATATTTACCTTGAATTGTTTTCTATTTCGTGTATCTGATTTATTTCCCTAAGGGGAAATATAGTACTTTTATATTTCCCATGGAACTTTGTTCATTGTGCTGAGCAAGAAATAGTCCTTCAATAGTGAATGGAGTATTCTATCACACTTTGTTTTAAAGCACACCAATTGCATGTTGGAAGATTGCACCCATTTGCCATAATCAATCAATCCACCTATGCATTTACCCATATCCAGTCTGGGATACAACAATTAACAAGATAAGATCATGGCCCTCCAAGAACTAATAATGAGGGGGAAGAGAAACAGTTAAAAATTAAAAAACGTTAAGTACTATAGTAAAAACAAATAGGGTGCTGAGAAGAAAACAGGAATGGATAACAGGTAGAAAATTCTACTTATAAAGGGCAGTCAAGCCTTTCTCTTCAATGAGTTAACAGAGAGAAAGTAAAAGGAATGAACCAGGAAACAGTTTGGTTAACTGAGGAAACTGAAAGCACAATAAGATTGAAATACAACATGTAGAATAAAATCTGCAAATGAGAGTAGAGGTAATAGAAACTAGCCTAATCATGGACAACCTTTTAGACAAAGTTAGAGTGCTTACATTTTAGTTTCCAATAGAAGTAGAGTCTATTTACAAAGTTACTGCCACAGACATAGAAGATATTAGTGAACACAGAGACAAAGAAGCTAGAAATATATGTTTTTAAGATACAATTGATAGAATTTGTCCTGAATACGGTGGGTGAAAAAGGAAGGAATCATAGATGATTCCTTGGTTACTGGCTTGAACAAATAGGTGGACAGTGGTATCATTTGCTGAGAGAGCAAGAGACACATGAAACAATGATGAGAAATAGTAGATTTCTTAAATGATTTTTTTTAACATTTAAAAATTGTAAAATGCATATACAAAAAAGGCAATAAACTTCAAAGTACACTGTAACAAGTAGTTATAGAACAGATTTCAGAGTTTGGTATGGGTTATAATTCCACAATTTTAGGTTTTTCCTTCTAGACATTGAGACTAAAAGAAATAGCAATATGATTTAGGTGCCATACTTATTTGTTAAATTCTATCTTCTCTGTTATAACTCTTCCTTCTCCTTTGATCTTTCTCCCAATCTTTAGGGGTATTTTGGACCATGCCCATTCTAACTTTTTCATGTTGGAAAGGGCTGTCGATAATATGGGATAGGGGGATGGAACTATTTGATGTTCTATAGAGGCTGGCTCCTCTGGGTTTCAGGAATTATCTGGCCTAGGAATCCATCTGGAGGTTGTAGGTTTCTGGAAAGTAATCATAGTGCATGAAACTTTGATAGACTCTCAGATACAGTCCTAGGTGTTCTTTAAGATTGACAAGGATGGTTTTGGTTGGGGTTTGCAAATCATGGTAAATAGCAAAATCTAGCTGAAGCTTGCATAAGAGTAGCCTCCGGAATAGTCTCCTGACTCTATTTGAACTCTCTCATCACTGACACCTTATTTTGCCACAATTATTTTTCCCCCTTTTGGTCAGGAAGGCACTGTCAATCCCACAGTGCAAAGGCCATGCTCCTCCCTGGGATTCATATCCAACGTTGCCAGCAAGACTTTTACCCCGGATGTCATGTGTCCCACATGGGGGGGGGGGGGGGAGGGTAACAATTTTACCTGCAGAGCTGGGCTTAGAGAGAGAGGCTACATTTGAGCAACAAAAGAGGTCCTCTAGAAGTAACTCTTAGGCATAATTATATGTAGACCAAGCTTCTCTGCTACATACATAAACTTCACAAGAGCAAGCCTCAAGAATAAGGGCTTGGCCTACTGACTTGGGAGTCCCTAATGTTTGAGACAGTTAACAGGGGTCTCCCTGGTGGTATTAACAGTTCCTTATTTTTTCTCCCATCCCTCAAAGGACTTTGCTAATACATATCTGCTCAATGTACTCTGGGATGTATCGGGGCATTAAATTAAACTACAGAATTATAAGCCCTCATTCACATTCTAGGCTCCATGTGTTTGGGTTGTTTAAATGTTCTACTCAGACAGGTTAGTGAAATTCTAAAATACAGACAATGTCCTCTCCCTGTATTCTGATTTGCCTTAGTCCCAACGCAACTGGCTTTGTTCTTATCTCTAACTGAAGCCAGATCTCTTTTTCTGTTTCTTTAACAGTTGTTGTATGCAGCAATGCTGACTTTCAGACCTGCAGAACTCCTACTCTGAGTTTTAGGTGTCATACTGGTACACAAAGTTTCAAAGAACCTTTTATACATATATAATACAACTTAAATGACTTCTTTAAAGTTATAATGAATCTGAAGTAATGGACTTCATTACTTGTCAATGTGTGTTCTTTTTTTTAAATAACAACAATGTTCTGTACTAGATCAATATAAAAAGTACTAGATAAGAACTATACTTTATCTAATTGATACATGATATGTTCTATTTATCATAGTTGAAGTGATAATTAGATTATATGACTTGGAGCAAGATACTTATCTTCTCTGAGAATCAGCTGCCTCAATTTCTAAGGCAAAAATAGTAGTACTAATATCTCATATAGTTGTGATGTTTAAAAAAGGTGAATAACAAACTGCTTAGGACAGTGCTCTGAATTTCATTTATTTCATTTATTTCATTTATGATAACTTGTAGGTTGACATGATGAGTTAAGTTACAGCTTCTTAATTTTTTAGAATATTTGTGCCAAATCTTTCTAAGAAATAATGAGAAATGAATGAAAATCAAAATACATGAACATAGTTGGAGTGCATTAATTTGCTGGACTCAGTTTATCAAACATATTTTATTTATATCTCCTAGTTATCAAATATATGCATATAACTGAATTGTACTATCCATACTTACACAGATAGAGTTGTTCTATGAGGCTAGAATTTTGACCACGATGATTCAGGAAGTTTAATATACTGGTTCACAGAAAAATAAACTTTCATTGAATATTTGCAGGACTGTAGGGATGGGTATAATGAGGACAAGATAGCTAAAGAGAGCCCTTGAAATGAAACCTGGAATTGTATCCAAAGGAAGACTTAAAATCATTAAGTAATAAGTACATGCTCCTAAGACCACTTCAGTCGAGCAATGCAGCTCCAGATTAATCCTGGAAAATCTAGGGCAATCCTACTATAAGTTATCTCTTTGTCACCACAACACAGATTCTATTCTAGGAGGTAAACTATCTCTGAGTACTTTTCTATCCGTTACTTAAAGTATGTTACATATATCTACTTGAAAGAAATTCTGTTTGTAATACACTGTTCTAAGTGATTAGAGTTCTATTTAAAGATACAGTCCTAAATATCTTAGTAGAATTGAGTTGGTACAAACAGTAGGTTTGGCTGACAATGCTAGAAGGTTCAATGTAGTAGGTATTATCCCTAAACAGCTTGATTAGTTTTGCAAAGTCAGTTAACTAAAACAGATATGCATTTGATAATAAACAAAATTTTCAATATTATAGACCCAAAACCTACACATGGTCTATTAAAGGTGTTAACACCAGCATCCTCACATACAAAAGTTAATAATACGTTTCCGTTTATGGGTCTTTATGCATCTATATATATATATCAGAAAAATTCCATTTGTATCATAAAAACAAAAACTGTCCAAATTATGATTTTCCAAGGTTTTATGATACTTTTTCTTTTTTTGGGAGTGGGAGGATGGGGAAATTATTTGTATACTTCCGTTTTCTGTTTTTGAACTAAGGAATTCCCTCCAGGGAATCATTATGTAATAGTATAATAATTTTGGCCTGCACACCTGGCCTAAAGTTGCTACTCATCTATTAGCTTTCTATTTGTGCCAGTCCAGCTGATCATACTCCTTCTCCTCACTACTAGCTAGTGGGTTAAAGAGTTATGGGGTATAAGGGAAGGTCAATTAAAAGTGAAGCAAATTCTCTCAATTCAATACCCTCTGCCACTAAACACACTTCTACAGAATCAGTGAATTTAGCCCATCTATTAATAAAAAAGTTCAAATTTGTTTTTTTAAAAAAGCTGACTTGAAATTGAAATTAAATAACTATATTTAGGATCTATATTATGCAATGGTAAAAGAACAGTTTTATTATTCCTTCGAATAGTCTAAAACACTTAAAACTAGACTACAAGAGTACAATTTTTAAAATTCTATACATTTTTGTGTATAAATCTTTAAGAAAAAATATATTTTAGAGTGCAAACATCTTTATATTTAAGTGAAAGCTTAGGTTAGTAACAACAGCCAAATAAATAAAAAGGAGAGGCAATTAATAATTGTAAGACATTATATTCAAATTCAGTACTTACCTATACTAGAGGTATAATCAGTGGCTCCAAAGATCAACTCTGGTGCCCTATAGTACCGAGAACAGATATACGAAACATTGGGTTCTCCTCGGACCAGCTGCTTTGCACTAATAAAAAGAAAGAAGCAGAAGAAGCAGAATTTCTTTAAACTAAATCTAAACCTTAAAATTTAAGGACCTAAACTGTTCTCATTCATAAAACAATGTTTATCCAAAATTCGCTTAATTCCAATCAGACAACATACAAAAAAGAAAATATACTATAACTATTTCTGGTATAAGAAATCTATAATTTTATCATATTAGCTTGGGAAAAAGAATAATTTAAAAGAAAGCATTTGTTAACTGTCACCTAAGGAATGAAAAGAGATAAAAATAATAGAGGAGCAGATGTTGACTTCTTCTGATCTTCTGCTCCCCAAATTCCACCTAATGAAATACAAAGAAGGAAGGGCAGAAAAACAAGAGGCCCCTCCTCCAACCAAAAAGTATGATTATGCTTCTGGCTAATAATAAAAAAATAAATATTCCTCATTCAATATGATCTTTTTTAATAGTAAGAAACTGGTCACTCCTACAATCTGACTCCTGATTGTAAGGCTTACAAGTCCAATATATTTTATTTCTCCACCATCTTAGTCAATTTATTAACTGTCTAAGCATTTTTATCCAATAAACTGAAAAAAATTGGTCCACTTTTTTAGGGACCAATTTTTAGAGATGATTTACAGCCTATGAATTCTAATTCTGCTGTGGTAGACTTAATTAGGTATTCTCTTACTGTAACACTTCTTCCAAAATAGCTTGTGGCATACATTTCAACTATTGATTAAAAGTGATTTCTGTTGAGATGTACCTCAAGATAAGTTGCAGATATACAGAAATAAAAAACTGTTGTAGAAGCTAATCATTTTAATATACAATACTAACAAAAATAAATGTAAGAAATAAATACAAGCAACAATATCAAAACAGCAAAATAAAAAAAAGAGGTAAGTAAAAAAGAAAAGCTAAGGAAATTTTGAGGTAAAGGTACAAGAAAACTGGAGTAGAAATAGATGAAAGAAGTCACAAATGTTTCAAAATCTGGGCTTTCTTTTCTTCCATTTGTTCCTAGTCACTGATGACTCTAACCTTAACCTGTTCTTTCTTCATAAAGCAAGGAAGTGGTTGGGGAGTTTCACATTTTACCCATCTTCCCAAATACTGACACATAGCAAGGATTTCATAAACAAATATTAAACCCTGCTTTAAGACATAACTTGTAATATCTTTCTACCTTTTTAAAAGACTTTTTTTTTTTTAATTAACAAGATGAATTCCAGTGAGATATTCAGAAAATTCACTACAAGACACAGAGGTAATATTGGAAGCCTTGAGTTCGAGAGATTTCTTCACTATGTGATGAAGTTACCTTCTTTCTTTTACAGGTGAGGCTCGATGTAAATCCTGGGGAACCTAAGGGTTGAATTATACATTCCTTTGTCCAACAAAAGTGGTCCCTTACAGCCTTAGTCCTAAAACAGACCAATCAGCCCTTCACTAAGTTCTGGCCTTGTTATATGCTAAAAAGAACTATTAACAACAAAGTAATACTATTTTGTTTAACTCACCACCAATCTGGCACCTAGGATTCTAAAGTGTCTCCAAAAGCTCAAACCAATTATATTAAAAACAAAACAAAAACATTTATTAACAAAAGACTTTATAAAACTGAGTTATTACTATATATGAAACCCCTAGTCTAAATTTATTAAAACAGAACTATGTCTAGGTTCCAAGAGAATGGCCCATGGCAACAGTGCTGTGACACTGTTAAGAACTTGGTGCCTCCTAGGTCTTTACAGTCCATACCAGTCAGTCACTCTCAGCGGGGAAGACATCCTATAATAATAAAACTGTGATTTCAGCAGTCTGTCTCACAGATAGTAAGTAGCAGTGCTTTGCTTCAAGCATCAAATAAAAGTTTTCATTTAATATCCTTTATTCTTTCTTATAGTTCAGGGGACAGATTTATAGCATGTAAAGTAAGTTGGATCCTATAAAAGTTGTCTGGATTCAGGAAACAGTAAATGAGGACAGTCTTAAGAGGACATCTTCGTGAGAAATGTGTATGGCAGATGCACATGTTTATTTTAAGATCTCTTCTTTCAAATGACAGCATGTGGAAAACACACCCAATATTAAAGCCAATGTTTTAACTGTGCAATTATGAGGTATGAATGAGGTATGAACACAGATATTAGCAGGAGTGGGTCAAAATGTAATTTAGAAAGAGCTGAAATGAAAACAATTTGTTAGAAAGAAGAAAAAGAATTAAATTAGAATCCAAGATATGTTTTGAGGCTGAGAGAAGAGACATTATTCTAGATGATTACATCAGAGAGGAAGTGGCAGAGCAATTGCCTGAGTTATAAGGGTTGATTTCCATTGAAAGGCTAGATCAGAGAGGCACAAGAGACTGAACACTATGAAAAGAGAAAGGATGACGTTTACCACAGACACACGGTATATTATCAAGGAACAAGTTTAAGAAAGTGGGCTGTAACTTGCAAAAAAAGGTAGAAAAATATCAAATTATAGAGGAAAAGGAAGAAAACACTGCTATTAGACTTTTTACCTCATTTCTAAATTGAGGAACTCCGAAGTTCTAAGGATATACAGTAATTTCAAAAATCAATATTTTGAAAATGTAATTCTTATTGAAAAAGGAATGCATACATAATAAAAATTCAAAAATACTGAAGTACAATTTACAAAAAAAATTGTTTCCTGACTACACAATACTGCCGAAGTTTCCTTTCCCCAGAGCAATCAATAGCAAGGAGTTTCTTATGTATTATTCTAGAAATAAATGATGTATTTGTATACATATAGTCACACACTGTGTTTTATATTATTGTTGGAAAAGTTTTAAGTTTACAGAAAAATCATGTGTTCTGTGTATTTTAAAAATATAAAAGGGACCACACTATATAACAGTTTTGACCTTTCTTTTTTCATAATAAAGATCATATTTCTTCAGTCTAAACAGAGCTGCCTCGTTTTTCATGGCTGCACGTATTACAAGCATGGTACAAATGTATTTTATTTGGTCATTTTCTGATGGACAGACATTTAAAAACAGTACAACAATAAAGTCCCTGTATATACATGAGTATTTTTCTCAAGATTTACAATACGTACATGAGTATTTTTAAGCAAATAATTCCTAGAAATCAAAATTATTGGATGAAAGAGCATACACTCTTATAACTGGAGAAAATTCCTAAAACTACCCTTGCAAAGAGCTGTACTAGTTTATGTTTCTTTCATAAGGACTACAGTGCTTATATTAACATTATAAAAAGAATATATTTAAAAGAACTTATGCTTGGGAGCAGGGAAGGAAGGGGAAGGGAAAAAAAAAAGAGACCTTGCTTACCTTCCAAAGTCACAGAGTTTTAAGACAGCTGTATCAGGATCCAACAAGAGGTTCTGTGGTTTAATATCCCGATGGCAGATTCCAAAGGAATGGATATAGGCTAAACTTCGGAACAGCTGATACATATACAACTGGAAAAAATAGTAAAACTTAACTAAATACATCCTATCCAAAACAAATCAGAATCCTTATGCAGTAAATGAAGTAACAGATTCTCAGAACAGAAGACATGATATCCTGGGGAATATTAGCACTCAATCTTCCTTTAAAAGCTTTCATGTCATTTCTATACAAATTAGTTCATTAAAATGTTATTATAACCATGTTATATTTATACTGTCCTATAATAACTTAAAAAAAGAAAAGCTTTAGAAAATGCTTCAAAACTTTTTATCTTGTTGATATCTCACTACAAGCATGTTGAGATGGGCTTTTCTTTATTTAAACAGATGAAAAGCTCAGTAGGTATGCCAAATCATATGACTAATAAGCAACTATATCTAAAGCAAAATTTAAGTCTTCTGAGTTTTAAATTCATTGTTCTTTCTACTATATCAAGCTGTTTATAATGTAAAAATATTCCCAGTTTTATCTTCGGAATAATATTTATAATATTTTTCCTGAGAAGTCATCCTCAGATGTTACTGACAGAGAGAGCTGGGAAAATTCACAGATGAACTGGGAAAATACATAATCAGTGATCAGTAACCCGGAGTAGTAGATTGAATTATGTACCCCAAATTAGACACATTCTTAATCGAATCCACATAACTGTGGGTATGAGCCCACTGTAAATTAGATGTCTTGAAGATGTTCTTTTAAAATTAAGGCAGGGCCAAATCAAACAGGTTGGGCCTTAATCTGATTCCTGAAAGCATTTATAAACAGAAGAGAGTCAGACACAGTCAGAGAAACACATAGGAAGGAGTCGCAAGTCAGAAGCCAACAAAACCCAGAAAATAAAGGAGAAGACATAGCCATGTGACACAAGGTAGATACAAACCAAGAAACTTCAAAGATCAGTAGCAGCCAGAACCAGAATGGTACAAACTTTGGGGAAAAAGCATCAGTTTGCTGACACCTCAATTTGGGACTTGTCCTAGCCCCCAAACCGTGAACCAATAAATTGCTTTTGTTTAAACCAATCTGGTAGAAGTACTGCCACTTCTTCTGCCATTGAAAAACAGATGCCTAGCTGACTACTGGGATCAAATGAAATATTTTTTTTCAATCTTATTACAAAAACAGATAGACTTAAGAAACAGGGTCTTCGGGGAAAGAAAAAGATTCTTGACTTGGAAAGACAGGGACATTGTGTAGAAAGTTGATTATACCTTAAAGCTTCTATTTATTCCAAACTCAGAGCTTAGGTTTGCTCTTTCTGACTTACTACCTTCTGACCTCTACCTCCAGGTTACATACCATGGAAAGAATTTTTGAAGTGGTTCAAAGAAAAGAAACAAGCGCCCTGGTTAAAAAAAAAAAAAACAACTAAAAATTAAAAGGTCAGATGAAGTAGTGATTAATGCACCATCTTTGGAGGTTATTACTAATACTTAGATCAATTAAACTTAACATGAAACTATTCTACAAAGAGGCATGATGAAAACTGCAGAGTTGCATTTCAGTATATTCTTCTTAAAACTGAACTAAAGCTAGAAATGCTTAGGCCTTCTTTAAAATGAAGCATGATGCAAAAATGTTTAGATTAAGATCTTCAACAAAATCAGCATTTCAGCACCAAATTAAGGTTCAGGCATTTAGGTATCATTACTATTTTAGTTTCCCATCTGCTAAAACTGATACTATACAATGTGTTAACAACAGAATTTATTGGGCTTGTGGTGTCAGAGGATAGAAGGATTGCTTCCCTCGTGGGGTATCTTCCTCCTTGGTATCTTTCTGGTTGACCGGCAATCTTTGGAGTTCTTTGGCTTTTCCATCACATGGAGTTTAAATGGCTGTGACTTCTCTCCTCATCTGACTTTCATTCTGCTTATAAAGGACTCAAGCAATCCAGATTAAAGCCCAACTGATTTAGTTGGGCCACTTCTTAACTGAAGTAACATCCTGAAAAGATCTTATTTACAATAGGGTCCATAATTACCAGAATGTGGACCAGGACCAAGAACTTGTCCAAATCAGGGTATGCAATTCAATTCACCACAACTACTCATAATTTTATGAAAACTTCATAATTTATTGTTGTATTGCTAGTCACATAATCATTCTTCAAGTCGTATAGCATACTCTAAGAGTTTAATTCACTACTACTAATAAAGTGATCTTTCATAAGAAACATGAGTGACTAGGTAAAGGAGTGATTTTACCAACTACATCAGGATATTAATATCAAGGTCAGCAAGAATCAGTGAAAAAAAGTTTTCTTTGTCAAAAATACCTAAGTATATAAATGAGGTTAATTTTTAGATGTCATTTCACTGTATTTCATCTAAAAGATCTATTCTATCTCCAGTCTGTTTATCTTACCTTTTGAAAAGTTAGGATGAGAAAATAAATAAGCAATTTTTTATCTCTCTTTGTTCATTCTGTAAAAATATATCTATAAAAAAGCTGAGAAGCTTTCTACCTTAGAAGGGTAGCAACAATGAGAATAAGAAAAACAACTTATGTGAGAGGCATTGTAAGTGCTTTGCATGTATTAATTCATTTACTCTCATTTAATAACCCTATGAAATAGATATAATTACCATTTTCATTTTATACAGAGAGAGGTAAAGCAACTTGCTCACTATCAGATAAATAATCTCCTGTTATGTCCTGGGTAAGTGAGTATGCCCTTCTCTTTTAATTATGATTTTAATTACAATTTATTTTGTCATTATTCTATGACATAAAAGTATAAAATTTTAATCATTAGTGTGTTCACTAAGAAAGAGATTAGAATGATAAACTCTTAGAAACACAAATATATTTTTAAATTCAACAAACTTACTTAACATGTACTAAACACCAAACCAAGTGTTTTCCACCTGTTTGTTATATTTAATTCACGCAATCACTCTGAAGATACACATTTATCCTCTTTTTTACAGGAGAGGAAGTAATTTGACCACAGTTACAAAGCTATTATCAATTCTAACTCAACTTCAATAACTTTTCTTCAGTGTGGAAACCATTTAAAACAACAAACTTATTTATGATTCACAAAAATGGATTTAGACGCCATTCTTAATCACCTTTTCAATAAGAAAAACAAACTCACAACAATGATTGTCAGGCATCTTTTTACAGTTGCATTTTATGACCCACTTAGCTCTGAAAAATTCTCATTAGAGAAAACAAAGGTATCAAAAACTTCTGAACTTGTATTCTAACTATTGTCAACTACAAAATAACTAGTATTATAAAAAGAAAAAAACAATTACACAGTAAGATTATAACACAGAACATAATCAATTCTTCCAGAAAAAGTGAAAGTCAAACAATCACAAGCCAGAAACAGAAGTTGTCATTTTGGTAATGTGTATTCCAAACAATCCCTTATAAGATGGTGAGATTCCTCAAGGTGAGAGTTCTATGTATTTAACATGTTTTTGTTCATCTCCCAATCCAACTATTTTTCACATAATAGGACTATAACAAAACTACATAGAACAAATAAGTGAATGAGATCAACTTGTAACTCATCAATTCCAGACACTGTTTTTCTCTTTTTCAGACCCCTAAATATAAGAGATTTGTGTCCCAAAGAATAATGCCCAGAACAAAAAGCTTTAATTCTGGAAGGGCTGTGAGCATATATAAGAATCACCCTTGTTCCTTCTAGTCTCCTATACTCTGGAGCTAGAAGGAAAAATCTGACAGGATGGTAAGTTTGGCCATGACAAACTTTTGGATCTGTCACAGAACTACTTGTTGAAGAGTGCTTTGAAAAGTATTACTTTT
Organism: Tamandua tetradactyla; assembly: GCF_023851605.1. Taxonomy (NCBI): domain Eukaryota; kingdom Metazoa; phylum Chordata; class Mammalia; order Pilosa; family Myrmecophagidae; genus Tamandua; species Tamandua tetradactyla. The sequence continues at coordinate 25,986,595 of NC_135336.1, read as the reverse complement.
TTCTTTCTTTGCTTTGTACATATTTTATATTACACAATACAAAAAGTAAAAAAACTAAAGCAAAAAAACCACCCTTTCTCCCAGAATGGGGAGAAGGAAGCTAGATCTTTCTCTGTATTTCTACTTCAATAATTTTACTTTCTTTCTAATAATACAATGATTTTACTTTCTTTTTTAAAATACAAGGAGCAAGGAATTTAGTCTAAATATATGCTGGAAAAAAAATGCAAAAAGTGAAGAGAAAAACCCTACATCTATTAAGAGGTAATGGGTTACATAAAGATGCAGCCATAAAGTGCAACAACATACAGCTGTAAGAAGGAAGGCAAAATATCAATATATTAATATGGAGTGATAGCCAAGATATATTTCAATTTAAAAAGCAAGGTAGAGGAATATGTATATATCAAGTAACCATTTATCTAAAAAGGGTAGAGAACAGATAAAGTACATTACACATTTGCTTATTTTTAAAAATAACAGGATAAACTATAAGATATTTTTAATATTTAACTCTGAGGGAGGGAAAGAATAGGGTATAGGGAATAGAGATAAAACCTAAATTTCTTTCACAATATCCTGATTTATAGATTTTACTTTGGAATCATGTAAATATTTTACATAATTACACAGTAAAATTAATTTTCAAAAAAGCAATTAAAAATAAAAGTAAAACAAAGCTTATAGGGGTATAACCATGCAGAGAAGATTTCATGTTTCTTTAAATCAGAGAAATGTGACTGTCCATCCCTAATGAGATATATCAAGAGGATAAAAAAACTGACTTTAGATTATTTTCAGTTCTTGGTGTGCTGGGACTGTTACTCTGAAGACTACGGTACGTTGCATGGAATAGAGAAAATAAGTAATTGTGATGTCTTTGAAAAACGTAATTTTGAGGGTAAGAAAAAGGAGAGAGATATAAGATCATTTTAGTTAAAACCAACAGTCCTGAATCTTAATTGGAACTATCAATATGAACTCAGCATGTATTTTGCTTTGGGGAAAAATAAATATTTTACATTTGAAAATTACCCCATAATTACTAGCGCTGTCAACTAAAAAGACCTAGAACAATAATCAACTATGTGGCAATGAGCCCACCCCTGGGCTCCAAATACCATTTCCCACTAAAAGAACAAAGCTTCCTTGAAGAACAAAGGCTAATTCCAGGTCTGGGGGTAAAATGTATAAGGTGAACATGAAACACTTTGTCATACTAGAAAGTAAGAAAGCTACCAAAGAATATTAAGACTCATGCAAGATATTACAAAAACAATAAACAGTCTCACTGGTCACCTTTGGAGGATGCTAAGAAACCAACTTTCTAGTTAGCTTAGCTGCCAGAACGCAATATACCAGAAATGGAATGGCTTTTAAAAAGGGGAATTTAATAAGTTGACAGTTTACAGTTCTAAGGCTGAGAAAATGTCCCAATTAATGCAAGACTATAGTAATGTCCAATCTAAGGCATCCAGGGAAAGATACCTTGGTTCAAGAAGGCTGATGAAGTTCAGGGTTTCTTTCTCAAGTGGAAGGGCACAGGGCAAACATAGAGTTTCTCTTTCTTCTGGAAAGGCAAATGGTGAACACACCAGGGTTCCTCTCTCATCTGGAAGGCCACATGGCGAGCATGGCATCATCTGCTAGCTTCTTCTCCTGGCTTCCTGTTTCATGAAGCTCCCGGGGTGGCATTTTTCTTCCTCATCCCCAAAGGTCGCTGGCTGGTGGACTCTGCTTCTTGTGGCTATGTCGTTCTGCTCTGCTCTCTCTGAATCTCTCCTTCATTTTCCAAAATGTTTCCTCTTTTATAGGACTCCAGAAATTTATCAAGACCCACCCAAATGGGTGAAGACGTCATACCTAATCCAGCTTAACAACCATTCTCGATTAAATCACATTTCCAGGGAGATGGTCTGATTACAGTTTCAAGCATACAGTATTGAATAGGGATTATTCTGCCTTTATGAAATGGGATTTAATTAAAACATGGCTTTTCTAAGGGACATACATCCTTTCAAACCAGCACACTCAACTGATTTTTATAAATTTTTGCTAGGTGAAAGGTAAAAATCAAACATGTATCCTGTCTTCCTTATCCAAAAGGTACCTCCCAATAACTATACAGTTGATGTGAGAAAGTTTCTCTTTACTGAAGTATTCTAACTTATAAATGAAGAAGGAATACTATTATTATTGGAATATCAACATTTTGTAACCCTTGATGAATAAATGGGTTTAGGCAATGCAATGAATATAAATAGCTACCAACATCACTAAAAGAAAAATATTATGTTCTTTCTTATGAAAGAACCTAACACAACATATGAAATAGCCCTAATTCTCACCAAATATATATGCATATTACCACTTTTCTAATTACCAATTTGTAGAAATTACTGAAGACAGAGGAACATGTCAACAACAACATAAAATCCAATCAGCAAAGTCACGACCCCCAGAGAAACTCTAGGTCAAAAGACCAATTTCTTTAAAAAGTTTTAAAAGAGAAAGAAAAAAAAATCTAAAAATTAAAACACATATTAGAAGCATGTAGGCCAATCACAGCATATGGTCCTTCCTTAGATCTAAATCCATACACAGAAACTTAAAAACAAATTAAAAGATTACATAAGAGTATAAACACTGGCTGGCTAGATTATTAATAATGGTAATGAAATACTATTTATTTATATAGACAGCAATTATAATGATTCTACTTCATTAATAAAAGTCTATTATTTCACACATATATATGAAATACAAATGATATAATAATATATAGGATTTACTTCAAAATAAACTAAGGGAATAGAGATTGGTGGGTGGTATACATCAAACAAAATTGACCATAAATTGATAATTACTGAAGCTGAATGATGAGTACACAGGGGACTCTTTTCTCTACTTTTACAAATGTTTGAAATTTCCAACAATGAAAATAAATGTTTCAGATGACTAATAAAAGGATTCTAAAATGAGCAAAACTTCTGTAGGATAATACAGAAAAAGATACAATCTTCTGGAATATTTTAAGTTTAAAAGTGGTAGGGGCTGGAAGCAACAGAACCCAGAAGAGAAGGAAAGACCAGCAAATGCCGTCACATGACTTCCCATGCTATAGAGCAGTCCAGGATCGCTGACAGCTTGTCACACTGGTAAGAAGGTGTGAATAAAGGCAGAAGATTGGCCTAGCAGAGTCTATTCACCAGTAGAAGTTCCTGGGCCTTTGGCTAAGAAAAAGCCTTGAGGACCATTATTATAAGATTTAGGAAAATACATACATATGGGCATTACCTTGATGAAGACGGTGGAGTGAGAAGCTTCAGGGCTCTTTTACTCCACAGTAACTCCGCAAGAACTGGTAGAGATATCTTTCTTAAACTCCAGACAATAATTAAAGGACTGCAGTAACAGGGTAGCAAGAACACCAAACCCAAGAAAAAGGCAACTTAAAAGTAATAGGATCTTATGGTGCCCCAGCTGGTCTCTTTACCATCCCCTTACTAGCTTTGGATGATGCTAGTCTATGCTTCTCAGTTTCAAAGGAAACAGGTTAACAACCTCCATGCCATACACATATGGGAAGCCCATTGTGTCTGGTCCAGTTTCCGTGGTCTGGTAGCAGACTGAGGGATTGAACCAAGACTTTCATCACAGGCTCACCATTCCAGAAGTTGCTCTGTGTGTAGAAGGCAGTGCACAGAGCTCTCCTACAGAATGTTGTGGAAGAGCAAGCAAGTCATAGCTGCCTGGGTTAAGAACTGCCTGCTGGAGGACATACAGTGTAGTGCCTGGCAGTATCTAGTGTTCAAGAAACAAGATATATGCAACCTACACTCAAGTGTTCAAAAAATAGAAAGATAGATTCAGCAAATGTGGCAAAATATGGTGGATCTAGGTATCTTGGGGGGAGGGGGGGAGGAATAGTTGGAATTTTCTGTATGGGGTTTCTATTATTTTTGTAATTGTCCTGTAAATTTGAAAGCATATCAAAATAAAAAAAAATGTAGATATTTTTAAAAAAATGGTAGGAAGAATAGGTATTGCTTAGATAGGGATCAATATAGATCAACACAAATTAATTTGGAGAATCAATCTGAGGTTATCACCACACCCCTCCTTTTCTGCAAAGAAATTTTGCTAATTCAAAATAATTGCATGGAAAATGGCGGAGTGGGGAGCTGCAGGACTCAGAACTCTCACCAAAACAACTGTTAAACAGGTGAAACACCAGAGGGCAGAAATACTCTGGACAGCAACCAGGTAGAAGCCAGAGAAAGAGGAAGATAAATTATGGTAAAAAAAAAAAAAACAAAAAAACTGTAAACTGCTCTCTCTACGCAGCAGCTATCAGTGCCTATCACCATTGCAAACCACTACAGGGGTCAGACCTTGGCTAGATGCTGCTGACAGAAAAGGCATAAAAATCCTCTTCTCCAAGAATGGATATGGGAATGACAGACAACTGATCATAGCTTTTAATTACCAATTTGGACCTCAGATTCCTGGCTCTGAGGGTGTTGGTACCTATTGTTTCAACCCACCCCAACAAAGGCAGGAACAGCCATTCTTTCACCACTACTTGCAAAGGGGGTAGAGGGAGTAAAGATTCAAAGATGCAGTGCTTCCTCAGGGATGTGTGAGACAGTTAGCGGAAGGGCTACCAATCTGAAACAAAGGTATGTCAGAGTCAAATGCCCAGGAGAGGGAGGCCTGTCTCCAAAGAAACAGAGGGGACAGCCAAACTCCGAAAAACAGGGGACCTCCAAAACAAGTAACAAGCAAAAGCCCAGGACCAGACAGAGATCCAGAAAGCCAGAGAAAACACTATACAGTGCATTCTCTTAGAGCAGGCTTTCTGATAGTCAGGCTGAAGCCCAAGAAAATCTGTTTCATTGCCAGCTGGCTACAAAACCAAGAAACAGACATCCCAGAGAATAAAGCCCAGAGTTAGTATTTAAAAATATTAAAATATGGAGTGCTCAACAAAAGGAGAAAGACAAATGAAGAAACAGGACATGATGGCTCAACTGAAGGACAGGCTACAAATCCAGAAAAAACAATGAAGAAGATGACAAAGTGAAATATTGAACAAAACCTTTACAAATAAAATTTTAAAAATGCTTAAGGAGAAGGAAGGTATAGAGTAAGAACTAAAGGATAACAGGAATACAGTGAATGAACAATATGAAAGTCTAAGTAAAGAGATAGAGCTTTTGTAAAGGAACCAAACAGAACTACTGGAGTTGAACATCAGAGGAAATGAAAGGAAAAATTTCCAGGAGGGTTTCAAGAGCAGAATGAGGCTGGCAGAAGAAAGAACCAGTGAACCTGAAGACAAAGTACTTGAAATGAGTCAGGATGAAGAGAAGAAAGAAAAAAGGAAACACTAAAAGCAAAAACAGCCTAAGAAAGCTACGGGAAAAGAAGTCAAGTGCACCAATATATGTATCATGGGAGTTCCAGAGGAGGAGAAAAAGAGAAATGGTCAATAGGAACAGTCAAGAAAAAACCAGAGAGAACTTCCCAAACTTCAAAAAAGATGTGAATATGTACATCTAAGAAATTCAGAGAATACCAAAGAGGATAAATATGAAGGAAAATAAACCACATCATATTGATTACAGAGAGTTCTGAAGCTGGAAGAGAAAAACAAGGTATTATTTACAAGGAAATACCAATTAGACTGAGATCAGATTTTCATCAAAAACCACGGAGGAAAGAAGATAAGTGGCTTGAAATACGTGAAGTGCTGAAAAAAAATAATTGACAGCCAAGAATTTTATATTTGGAGAGAGAGTTTAAAAAACAAGAGATGTCAATATGGCAATATAGAACAGCTAAAACAAACTTCTCCTCAGAGCAAAGAACAGTACAAACCTCACTGACTCAGAACCCTGAAGGAAAGTAAAGACTGGAAAGGATTCCAGAAATGCTGAACTGAAGAAAGAAGAAGAAAAAAAATACCAGGTAGGAAATTTATGCTCTAGACCAGCCAGTCCTCTCCCCTCCCCATCACTCAGTTTCACACAGTTCGGGAAGTACCCAAGGCAACAGCCGGTATGGAACACCTCCCACTTTCCAGTACCAGAGACAAAGATGAAAAGCTCTCACAGCAGTGAGACAGATCCACAACTACATTCAGACACAGAGACCTAAGCCCACAGGGAACCACAGCAGTATTTAAACTGCTGGGGAGGGTTAAATATAAATGGGCAACATGAAGGAGTTTCCAAAATGGAAGAATAGGGAGGGAATCACAAAATTCTTCCCCCAAAGCAGCAAGTAGCCAGGCTGAAACTGCTAAAATTAACTGTTTGGAGAGGCACAGGACAGAAGAGGAGATTTCAAAGCCTAGGTCAGTGAGGAATGAAAGGTGTGAGAAAACATGGACAGAGACTGTCAACATGTGGCACCCAGCCAAAACCTGTGCGGGAAGAAGCAGGAGGAGGCTGAATCGTAGCTTGGGGGACGGTTGCATGCTGCAGCAGCCAGAGGAATCCTATGCCAGAAGTACTATGGAGGACAGAGTCCAATACTAAGCCAGATTTTGGCCAGCAAAGTGAGAAAACAGGAACCCTGCAGCTTCAGCCCCACCGGGTCAGACGATGTGGGGATCCAGGAGGTAAACAGCTTCTGAAGAACCATAAGTCACCGAAGATCACCATCAGCTATGCACACTGGAAAGGGCAAGGGAAAATTACAGGGCTGTTCAGAGCCTCTCCAGAGCCTATCCCAGGCCCACTGGAACTGGCTATACCTCCTGGTACCTGGCCCCATTTTGGCCTAGAAATACCAATGGCAAGGCAGTGCTCCAATACAAGCCAAGGCAATGAATCCTCGACAACAGAGAGAAACCAACCTTCAGAATAGACACATCAAGATAATGAGATGACCAAATAGCAGCAAAAAATTACAAGGCATACTAAAACCAATCAAAGAAACAAATAAAAAAAGTCACAGTAGACACAGAATCTGGAAGAACTAATCAAAGATGCCAAAAATCTCCTGAATCAACTCAAAGAAATAAAGGAAATGTATATAAAGAGATAAAGGTTATTAAGAAGACACTACAGGAGCATAAAGAACAAATGGAGAGAAAAACAGAAAAATTTGAGCAGGATCTTGGGGAACTGACTGATAACACAAAGTGCACAAGCACACATTACGGGTGTCCCAAAAAGGAAGAGAGATGGGAATAGGGCCAGGAAGAATATTCGAAGAAATAATGGCTGAAAATTTCCCAACACCCATAAATCATCTAAATATGCAAATCCAAGAAGCCCAATATACTCCTAATAGAATAGGTCCAAACAGACACACTCCAAGAAACACAGTAAACAAACTATCAAATGCTGAAGAGAAGAAAATTCTGAAAACAGCAAGAGAAAAACGATTCACTACATACAAGAGAAGCCAAATAAGACTAAGTAGGGCGGGCCGCGGTGGCTCAGTGGGCAAAGTGCTTGCCTGCTATGCCGGAGGACCTCGGTTCGATTCCCGGCCCCAGCCCATGTAACAAAAACAAAGAAACAAAATACAATAAAACAAGAAAATGTTTAAAGATGTTTCCCTTTCTTCCTTCCTTCCTTCCTTCTATCCTTCCTTCCTTCTCTCTGTCTTTCCTTTAAAATAAAAAAAAAAAAAAAAAAAAAAATAAGACTAAGTATGGATTTCTCATCAGACACCACGGAGATGAGAAAGAAGTATTACAATACATTTAAGATATATTATGATATATTTAAGACACTGAGAAAGAAAAATTGAAAGCCAGGAATTCTCTATCCAGCCAAGCTGTCTTTCAAAACTGAGGGAGAGTTTACCATATTCACAGATAAACAGAAGTTGACAGAGCTCATTACTAAGAGGCTGGCCTGGCCCCCAAAGAACTACTAAAGGGAGTGCTACCGGCCAGAAAGAACAGACAGGAGAGAGAGTTCTGAAGGATGGTACAGAATTAAAGAGTACTAGCAAAAGTAACTTAAAGAATAAGAAGAGAGGGAAAAAAGTAGATATGACCAAAAAAACAATAAGATGGCTGAATTAAGAACTGACTTCACAGTAATAAAAGTTTGAGTGTTAATGCATTTAACTCCCCAATCAAAAAATCCAATCTGCAGACTGGCAGAATGGAGTTTTTAAAAATGATCCATGTATATGCTGTATACACGAGGCTCATCATAGACCCAAAGACACAAGTAGGCTGAAAGTGAACAGATGGAAAAAGATATTCCATGCAAGTCAGTTCCCCAAGATCCTTGCAAACAAAAAGGTGGCTATCCTGATAGGAGGCAACATTACTTAAAAATTTCTGTGCATCAAAGGACAACATCCAGCAAGTAAAAGGATAATGCAGGCCAATGCAATGGTGGCTCAGTGGCAGAATTCTCACCTGCCATGCCGGAGACCCGGGTTCGATTCCCAGAGCTGATCCATGCAAAAAAAAAAAGACAATTCAGAGAGCTCCCCAACTCCACAACCATTTGCTACAATCTAGAACACCAGTGTTCAGTGATGCTTTCATTTTCCACCAACGGGGGAATTGAAGTAGACAGTGAAACCACCTTCAAGTTAGCAGCACTTCTTTTATAGGAAGCCAAAGAGGATTATACCAGAACTGACGCAGAAGCCCAAAGCCCTCAGGAGTGCATGGCAGGGGAGATGGGGTCTAGGAAGTAAGCCAAGCCGCATTCCTTGAACACATTATCCTCACAGGTGCAATCCCACAACCCACAATTCAGCCCACGCTCCATGCATCTGAACCCTATCACCTCCACCCACCTCTGCGCTCTGCCTCTGCCCCACCAACCCTTCAGATGTATACTGGCCCCACACGCCCACCCAAAGCATGTGCCTGCCTGCCCTAGCCCAACGTACCTCTCCCGCAAAAGTACAGTCTTGACCTGCCTCTCCGGAATCTACAGATGCAACACAGTATCAATCAAAATTCCAACAACCTACCTTGAAGACTTGGAAAAGTAGTTACCAAAATCATCTGGAAGGAAAAGAGACCCTGAATAGTTAAAAGAATCCCTGCCCCCCCAAAAAAGTAGAACGAAGTGGGAGGATTAACACTTCTAGACTTTAAAACTTATCACAAGGCCACAATGTTCAAAACAGCATGGTACTGGCACAAAGACTGAAGTACTAACCAACAGAACTGAATGGAGAGCACAGAAATAGACAAATCTATGACCAGCTTTTAACAAGCCCCCAAATCCACTGAACTGGGACAAAATAGTCTTTTCAATAAATGGGCACAGGAGGACTGGATATCAATAGCCAAAGGAATGAAAGAGTATCCTTACCTTACACCCTATACAAAAATTAGCTCAAAGTGGATCAAAAACCTAAACATAAAAACTAACACCATAAAGCTTCCAGAAGAAAACGTAGGGAAACATCTTCAAGACCTAGTAATAGGAGATAGCTTCCTAAACTTTACACCCAAAGCACAAGCAACCAAAGAAAAAATAAATAAATGGGAACTTTTTGCTTTGTATATATGTTATACTATACAATTAAAAAGTTAAAAAAAAAAATGGGCATAGCCCAAATACCCCTAAAGAGTGGGATAGAAAGATCAAAGATAATGGTGAAGTTATACAGAGAAGGTAGGGTTTAACAAATGAATTATGATTGCTGAATCATTAAATTGATATTTATTTTAGTCTCCAGTATCTTAAAGCATCTAGAAGAAAAAAAACTAAATTGTGAAACTGTAACTCATATCAAACTCTGAAATCTGTTCTACAACTAATTGTTGTGCTGTGCTTTGAAATTTATGGCTTTTTGTATACATGGTATTTCTCAGAAAAGAAGTCGATTGTGACGATAAAAAAAATATTTATTCCTTCTAGCCTCCTATATTCTGGAGCAGCTAGAAGGAAAAATCTGAGATGATGGTATTGTAGCCCATAACAAAGTCTGGGATCTGTCCTGTAACTATTTGTTGAAGAGTGCTTTGAAAACTATTGCTTTTTTCTTTCTTTGCTTTGTATATATGTTAAAAAGCTGGAAAAAAAAAAAAAGACAATGCAGAGAATGAGAGAAAAATATATGGAAAACTTGTATCTGATAAAGCTTTTATAACCAGAATATATGAAGAACTCAAACAACTCTATGACAAAAAATAAACAGCCCAATTAAGCAATGGGAAAAAGACTTAGATAGGCTGTTCTCCAAAGAAGAAATATAAATGGCCAAAAAGCATAGGAAAAGATACTTAACATCATTACTTTTTTAAAGAAATACAAATCAAAACCACAATAAGAAACCAAAGCTATAGGCTGAGCCCCCAGTCTTGGGGTTTGTTCACATGAAACTTAACCCCACAAAGGATAGGTCAAGCCTACTTAAAATTAGGCCTAAGAGTCACACCCAAGAGAACCTCTTCTGTTGCTCAGATGTGGCCTCTGTCTCCAGCCAATACAACAAGCAAACTCACCACCCTCCCCCTGTCTACGTGGGACATGACTCCCAGGGGTGCGGACCTTCCTGGCAATGTGGGACAGAAAACCTAGAATGAGCTGAGACTCAGCATTAAGGGATTGAGAAAAACTCCTGAATGAGCTGACACCCAGCATTGAGGGATTGAGAAAACCTTCTCAACCAAAAGGGGGAAGAGTGAAATGAGACAAAGTGTCAACAGCTGTGAGATTCCAAACAGAGTTGAGAGGTTATCCTGGAGGTTATTCTTACGCATTACATAGATATCACCTTGTTATCCAAGATGTAATGGAGAGGCTGGAGGGAACTGCCTGAAAATGTAAAGCTGTGTTCCAGTAGTCATGTTTCCTGATGATGATTGTATAATGATATAGCTTTCACAATGCGACTGTGTGATTGTGAAAATCTTGTGTCTGATGCTCCTTTTATCTACCTTGTCAACAGACGAGTAGAACATATGGAATAAAAATAAATAATGAGCTGGAAAAACCACAATGAGATACCAGTTCACACTACTAGGATGGCTATTATTAAAAATAATAATAATAATGTTTAATGTTTTTGTTTGTTCTTAAGTTTTTTTAATTAATAAATTTTAAAAAAAACAAAAAATTAATGCTAGCAAGGATGCAGAGAAACAGCAACACTTTTGCATTGCTGGTGAGAGTATGAAACAGTGCAGCCAATAGTGAAAACAGTTTGGCAGTTTCTCAGCAAGTTGTGTATGGAATTACCACATGATCCAGCAACTCCACTCTTAGGAACCTACCCAAAAGAACTGAAAACAGGGACTAAAACAGATATTTGTACACCAATGTTCTTAGCATCATTATTTAGAATAGTCAAAAGTGGAAACATGTTCAACAGCTGTGTAAATAAACAAAATATGGTATATGTACAATGGAGTATTATTCAGTCATAAAAAGGAAAGAAATATTAATACATGCTAAAAATATGAATGAACTGCGAAGATATCAAGTTGAGTGAAATATGCCAGGAACAGAAGAATAAATATTGCTTGATTTCACTGAAAAGAAATACATATAATAAGCAAATTTATAGGGAGGGAAAAAGAGATTAGAAGTTACTAGCTTCTGGGGAGGGCTTCTGTGCTAGAGAGTCACTGTTTAACAAGTAGAAAATTTCTGTTTGGGGTGATGAAAAAGTTTTGGGAATGGAGTGGTGATGACAGTACAACATTATGAATGTAATTAATATCCCTGCATTATACACATAAAGTAGAGAAAACGGGAAATTTTGTGTTGAATATTGTGCTGGTTTGAAAGGATACATGCCCCCTAAGAAAAGCCATGTTTTAATATAAATCGCATTTCATAAAGGTAGAATAATCTCTATTCAATACTGTACATTTGAAACTGCAATGAGATCATCTCCCTGGTTGACGTGATTTAGTCAAGAATGGTTGTTAAACTGGATTAGGGGATGACGTCTCCACCCATTTGAGTGGGTCTTGATTGGTTTACTGGAGTCCTATAAAAGAAGAAACATTTTGGAGAAAGAGATTCAGAGAGAGCAGAACGATGTAGCCATGAGATGCAGAGAGTCCACGAGCCAGTAACCTTTGGAGATGAAGAAGGAAAATGCCTCCTGGGGAGCTTCATCAAACAGGAAGCCAGGAGAAGACACTAGCAGATGATGCCGTATTCTTCATGTGCCCTTCCAGCCGAGAGAGAAGACCTGAACTTCATCGGCCTTCTTGAACCAAGGTATCTTTCCCTGGATGCCTTTGATTGGTCATTTCTATAGACTTGTTTTTAATTGGGATATTTTCTCGGCCTTAGAACTGTAAACTAGCAACTCATTAAATTCCCCTTGTTAAAAGCTGCTCCATTTCTGGTATATTGCATTCCGGCAGCTAGCAAACTAGAACAAATATATATATGTGTTACCACAATAAAACTTCTAAAAAATTTAAGGGGGAAAAAAAAAGAATGTGATATGTCTAGCTTGTTAATCACTTTTATAACACCTACATTTTATCATGTTTTATGCTTATGTATAGTTTTTCTCTTTATTAGTGGAGGAATAAAGTATCTTCCTAGGCTTCAGATTGTTCTGTAATCATTTAGCATTCATTCACTGAATTAAAAGTGCTGTAACAAAAAATTGGTCTAACCACTGTGCATTTCTTATTTTAATGTTCACAGCATGTCCCGTTTTAATCTAGTGCTAAGAATTTTACTTTAGAGTTCACAAAAAGTATTTTCTCACAGGTTAGCCTCATTTTACAATTGAACAAAGTTATACTGTGGGCAGGAAAGATATAGGTACAATTTTTCCAACATGTAGCTTAAGTACAAAATGGACTGGTGACTTGCCCAAGACTCAAGACTAAACAGCAAAGTTGGGCCTCAAAACTAGGTCATCAGGATTCAAATTTAGGATCCTTCTGTCTTCATAAATGTGTGGCTGCTCAATACTGGCAATATGAGCCACAGGGTATATCTCACCATTGCTATTATAAATTAAGAAGGTCAATGGTTACTCTAGACTTGGGGAGTTCAAAGGTATACACTGTTGTGCTAGTTATTTAGAATAGGATCTGCTATTTTAAAATTAGATTAAAATACTACAATAAATTTAGTAGGAAAAATTTGTCTTTTACAGTTCCTACTATTATCAATTCAACTACAGCACCAAACAAGTTTTGTTAAATCCAAATAGAACTATAACTAAATCAGACTTTAATTCCTAAAACCGAATTAATCATACACAATCTTCAGTTATATACTGCTACCTATCATAATTTGCCAATCCTAACCAAAACCATTTCTGCCAATCCTAAGGAATACCTAAGGCATTACAGAAGATGCTACAAAGATTCCATGTACTAGGGCAACCTTCCAGACATCTATAACCTCCAGATGGGTCCTTGGACCAGGTAAGTTCAGAAATGTAGAGGGGCAAGTCTCTCCAGAGCACTGCCTAGTTTCATCCCCCATCCCATATTATCAACAACCCCTTCCAACATGAAAAGTTAGAATGGGCATAGCCCAAAGATCAAAGGTGATGGTGGAGTTATACAAAGAAGGTCAGGTTAACATATGAGTATGAGTGTTGGCTCATTATTTTTGCTATACCTTTTAGTCTCCGGTACCTTAAAGCAGCTAGAAATAAAAAACTAAACTTGTAGTACTGTAACCCATACCAAACTCTGAAATCTGTTCTACAACTAATTACTGCAATGTATTTTGAAATTTACTGCATTATGCAAAAAAACTATTTAAAAAGAAGGAGGAATATTACAGAGAACATAGGATTTAAAAAACAAGTATGACTCCTAAATCATTACATTGATATTTTTGTTGGTCTCAATGTGAGGAGCAGCTAGAAGAAAAAATGAAAAACTGAGGAAATGAGACCCATACCAAACTTTAAAATCTGTTCTATAGGGTGGGCCATGGTGGCTCAGCAGGCAGAATTCTCTGCCTGGAGACCCTGGTTTGGTTCTCGGTACCTGTCCATGCAAAAAAAAAAAAAATGTGTTCTATAACTACTTGTTAAAATGTACTTGGAAATTTACTGTTTTGTATATATGTTATATTTCACAATTTAAAAATATTTATTTATTTTTTAAAAAAGGAAAACTGAATTCATCAGGAATCTTAGAGTCCTTGCCAAAATGATCTAGCTACCAAAACTGCTACTATCAATGTTCCTGGTACTCGTTTTATTTTTGTGAAATTTAAAAACTGTAACTACTAAGCAAAACTTCAAGACTCAGACATTTAGAGTCAATGCCATTTTATTTTCCAGTCATTTCTATAAAGGGGAAAAAACAAAATTTTAAGTTAACAGGTATCATAAATATGTGCTTAGATATCTGAACCTTCATACCTAACTCCCAGCTAATTCTTAATGGCTCAGATATTGAACATACCTGTTATTTTTCTGGTAAACTGCAGTGGATTTTTTTTATTCTGCTAGGAAAGCGCTTTTTAAATTTAATTTAAATTTTATTTCTAATATCCTTTTCATTGTACCAGAGACTGAAACAGGAGCATACCACATAAAATCATATGATCAAATTCAATGTTTAAATGCCATTTATAGAATTATTTATTACACCTGTAATGAAGCCTAAATGTTAATAATTTTAAAAATGCATAGACTCTATAAAGATACTATTCCATTTTTGGTACATAATATTTTTAGCATTGTATTTATTAAAAAAACACAGTAGAGTGGCTGTAAATTTTTTCAGCATAATTTGATTAAAGTTATAATAGATGATTAGAAACAGGTAACTTTACTATGACTGTGAAAATTTAAAACGATACAAGAATTTAATGAAGCTCTAATGATATCTACTTTGCAGTTTCTCACCCTGAGTATTAAACGTGATAATACAGCTAAAAAGCACCTAGCACTCTCCTTGATTCATAATAAATAACTCCCAAAATGGGATACTGCCTCTTTTTTTAAACATACCTTTACATAGATCACAGGGAGTGTCTGTTTGGCTCGACTATAGTGTCTGGCAACTCTGTATACTGTTTCCGGAACATAGTCCAGCACCAGATTAAGATAGACTTCATCTTTCTGAAAGAGTTAATAAAGAAAAACAAACAGATTACAAACCAGTTTTTAAATGTTCAAATTCTGTACATATTTACTTATTCAGATTTAAAAAGGAAAGATCGGTGTGTTCAATTTTAATCATACAAACTTTGTTCAGAGTATAACCATCACAGTAAAAATAAGTCTACTAAACATCTTCTTACTAATAACACCATGGAAAAAAGATTCCCAATCTTATTTAAACTATTGTTATGGTTACCATGACTTAGAATATATCATCTGTCATAAAAGTCCACATTTTCTAGTCTGAGAATCAACGCCCTCATATCCTTTATCAGAAAAGTGGCATAGTTTAGGGAGTACAAACTTGGGAGTTAAGAAACTTGGATTCTTAACCCTAGCTCTACTGTAAGTGGTTATGTGCAACTCAATCTCTCTAGGCTTCAGAGTGAAGCCTAGTTCCCTCAACTATAACACGAAAAGATGGACTAGATATGCTTCCAAATTCCTTTCCTCTCTACAAAAAGATTCTATGTTCACATGATAGTCAAAAGTAAAGAAACCACTTGTCTTCTATAATTAACTAATATAAAAATAATTTATGAGGCAATGACATACCATACCTACAAATCTAAGCAGTTTGTATGTCTGAACTTCATTCTCAGCAGCATAATGACCCAGCCCAGTCACAAGGTTTTCACAGTCACCCATAAAAGCTATATAGTTATACAATCATCTTCAAGAATCAAGGCTACTGGATAACAGTTCAAGTTTCAGGTATTTCCTTCCAGCTATTCTAATACACTAGAAACTAAAAAGGGATATTTATAATGCATAAGAATAATGTGTAGAATGACTTCTCGGGTCTATTTGAAATCTCTTAGCCACTGAAAGTCTGTTTCACTTATCTTCCCCCTTTTGGTCAAGAATGCATTGTCAATCCCACAATGCCAAGGCCAGACTCATCCCTGGGAGTTATGTCCCAAATTGCCAAGGAGATTTATACCAGGGAGTTACATCCCACACAGAAGGGTGGGTAGAGAGTTTACCTGCCAAACTGGCTTAGAGAGAGAGGCCGCATCTGAGCAACAAAAGAGGTTCTCTGGGGGTGACTCTTAGGCATAATTATAAGTAGGTTTAGCTTCTCCTCTGCAGGAATAAGTTTCATAGGAGCAAACTCCAAAATCAAGGGCTTAGCCTACTGAATTGGTTGTCCCCACTGCTTGTGAGAATATGAAGAATTCCCCAAATGTTTACCCTGTATTCATTTCTCTTCATTCTTCTCTCTAACAGCTTTCATCAGCTTCTTTAACAGCTGCTATATGGGTTAATGCTGACTTTCATATCTGCAGAACTCTGAGTTTCAGGTGTCATGCAGATAGCCAAAGTTACAGGGAACAACCACATTATATACAAAGAGCTCAGCATCTCAGAATTCAGGAATAACTGTTAAAACTCAGGAACAGATGTGACTATTATAAGCACTTACAATCTAGGAATCTTTACAATAAGTCTTACTGTACATTCTTTAATTGTAGTAAACACTCCTTAATTGTTGATTGCCTATATCCTATGCCCTAATAACCTATGCTGTTGAATTTATTCCCTTTATCCAGTGTATGGGCAGATGAAAAAGAAAATAAAAACAAACAAATAAACAAATGGGCGGTGGATAAGGAGTATGGGATGTTTTGGGTATTCTTTTTTTATTTTTATTTTTAGCAGTAGTGAAAATGTTCTAAAATTGATTATGGTGAAGAATGTACAACTGCATGATGATACTGTGAACCAGTGACTGTATACTCTGGATGATAATATGGTATGTGAATATTAATAAAATTGCAATTTAAAAAAAATCTAAGAGCAGACAGGAATTTAACTAATTATTATATAGGAAAGAATAGGGTACTATCCTTATACTGTTCAAGTGAACAATATCATGCTGTTTAAGGTCTAGGATTGGCTACTGAGTGAGAAAATACGCGGGAAGCAAACTTTCATAATCTTCCCAATATGAAATAATCTTACTTATAAAACTAAAGTGGAGAATTTCAATTTTTAGCATTTATTGAGCATTTATGTCAATTGCCACTGCCAAGGAATAAGAGGGCAGGCAGAAAAGACATGATATTTGAATTGAGTATAAAAGGAGCATGACAGATTAAGAGAAAACTATATTGATGATGTACAGTTGAAAACTGTAACAGAACTCAAGAAATAAACAGTTTAGTGAGACAGCTCACCAATGATCCTACTATCTTTCACTCTCTCACTCCTTTGTGTCCCCTCTTCCCTCCATATCCAGCTTAAGTTCCATGACCTATCATTATCCTCACTCTGTAACACAGGGCTTGGCAAACAACATAGGCTACCATTTGTTTGTATAAAAAAAGTTTTATTGAAAAATAGCTTTGCCTATTAGTTTGAGTATTGTCTACGGCTGTTTTTGGGCTACAAAGACAGAAATAAATATTTGTAACAGAGATCTTACAGCTTGCAAAGTAACAATATTCACTATCAGGGCCTTTAAGAAAAAGTGTGCCAGGCCCTACTCTAGCATAGACCCTGAATGCCACTTTTCTTATATCATTATGACCACTGATGAAACCACAATCCTGGTTAAAACAGCTTTCTGCCCATTTCATGCATGTATCCGATGATCAGAACATGGTTACAAAGAAACCTACAACTACACTGACTGCTCTAGCATTAAATTCATTATCAAGAAATTAAATGTGTCAGGTAATCATACTTTGCTCTAGTTCATTAACTTTTCTACTTTTCTAGACTACTGAATTTCTTCTCTCTTCTCCAACCTCTTACCACATCCTCAGCTGATGAACTTATTTCTGCTTACACCACTACATCAACCCACCTACCAACACTTCCTTCACTTCTGTTATTAGAGATGAACTATCCAAGCACCTTTTTAAATTCAACCTTGCCTCATGTTTTTTCTTCAGGAATAACAACAACAAAAAGATCCTGTTCTGCTTTTTCCTACTCAAAGTCTACTTGACTTAGCACTACCATTTGACATAGTTGATTATGCGCTCTTCTTTGAAACACTTTTTTTCACTTGGGATCTCCTGTTTTTTATCATACCTTAAAAGGCAGCTCTCTCTTGTTCTCCTTTGCTGGCTCCTTTTATTATTCCTGGTCTATTAACTGGAGCTGTCCTGACACCTCTTCTGTTCTTTAAACTCACTCTCATAGATGATCTCCTCCAGTTTAATGGCCGAATACTACTCATATAATGATGAGTCCCAAAGTTATATATATAATCTCACCTAAACCGTTAACTTTAGTATACCCAACTGTGTATTTGACATTCTCATCTGGATGAATAACAAACATCTCAAATTTAACATCTCCAGAACTCCTGGTCTTCTATCCCAGAATTTGTCCTTTGTTAAATCTCCCTCTTATGTTAGCTAATAGCCCCACCCTTACAGTTGCTCAGGCTAAAAACCTTAGAATCATTCTTAACCTCTCTCTCATTCATACACATCTGTGTACATTCCCCATATCTGTATGTTAGAAAATACTAATGGTTCCATCTTTCAATTTTATCCAGGATCCAATCTCTTCTCCCCATCTTCACTGCTACTACCTTGTCTGAATCACTATCACCTTTCACTTGTATTATTGTAAATATTCTCACTAAGTGGTTTCCTGTTTCTACCCTTAATGCTTAATACTCTAAAATCAAGAAATACGAATTAAGTTGTATCTCTTCCATGCTACCTCACTAAAAATAAAGTCCTTATAAATGGTCAACAAGGTTGTACATGCCCACCCTCATTATTTCTATGTTCTCTATTCTCATCATTCCTCCAGTTGTTACCTGAAAACATTAGACAGTCTACAACTTCAGGGTCTCTCTACTGATTAGTACTTGAGGCTAGAACGCTCTTCTCAAAGATATACAGAGCCCATTTCCCTCAACTCCTTCAAATTTTTCCTCATGTTACTTTCTTATACAGCTTTCCCTAATCATCCCATTTTAAATCATAATTCATTCCTCCAACCTCACACTCCCTATCTGCCTTTCCCATTTAAATTTTCTCCATAACACATAAGTATTACTTAATACATAAGTACCTTCTAAATACTACACAGTTTACTTTTTATGATCTGCTTCCCCCTGCTAGATCAAACTCTAAGAGGGCAAAGATTTTTTTTTTGCCTGTTTTGTTCACTGCTATATTTCCACCTAGAATAGTACCTTGTTCACCGTAGGTACTCGATAAATATTTCCTGAATAAAAAGCTCAGAGGCAATGGATATTGAATTAATAATTAGGATCATAGACGGACAGATCTGTTTTAACTCAAACAGCACTGTGGAAAATGGGCAAGGATGGTGGGGGGTTGTGGGGTGGGAGGATGAAATGGACACAGGATGAACAGCTGGGATCCTCCTATGAGAATCCAGGGCCTCAACCAGGGCAAAAGGCATAGGAATTGTTTTTAAAAGGGTGTGGTGGTGGTGGTGGTTATTTTAGATGTATTGATCACTTGAATATGAGAAAGAAATAGAGAACCTAAGAAATGGTAAAGGTGGGATTAATTTAACAGTCTCTAAACTCAGGTAACTAGGCAGGCGATAAAACAGGGAAAGCATGAAGCATTAAGGGTTTAAGGGAAAAAAACAGCTGAACTTTTACTTAATAAATCTCAGAACAATTTAGATAGCTATGTTCTCATAGGCAGTTAGAAACACAAGCTCCGCCAAAACTCAGGAAATAAGAGATTGAGCAGTAGCTGAAGCCAAGACAACAAACTCACTCACCTAAGAAGAGAATACAGTATGAGAGACTGAGGAAAGGATAAGTGTGAAATCCTGGAAAATACTAAATTTAAGAAAGAGATGAAATTAGGGGACTTAGTCAAGACTAAGAAAGAGTGCTGAGACGTATGCGAAAGCAAAGAATAGCATCAAAAGATCCAAAGCTGAAATTCTGATTCAGATGAGATGTGGAACAGCAAAGTGTTTCAATGACAGAAGGGATGAGGACTGAAAAGTAGTTGTTGGATCTGGTATATCATGATTCAGTGATGACCTTGGTAAAAGTAACTTCAGACCATAGTTCCAGTAGCAACCGTGCTTCAATGGGTTCGAGAGTAACTAGAAAGGGAGTGAGGAACAGGAGGCAGTTAATGTTGTCTGTTCTTGCCAATCTCTGACGGGAAAAGTAAAAAGAGAGCAGGGAGTTAGTAAGGGAAGGCAAGGTCAAAGAAAAGTGTTTTTATTTGTATATTTTAATGGCCAAAATAGCACCAAATCAGTTTGTAGAGTAAATGGATAATGATAGAGTAAAGCTGTAAGAAAGATAAGTGATGAAGGAAGGTTTTAGAACCCCAGGAGAAGACAGATATAAGAATACAAAGAATCTATACAATATAGTAATTTAAAGTCAAGTTTAGTGTGAGTAATGCAAAACTACATAGAAGTCCCAACTCTACTATTACAAGTTATGTGCCCATGAGCAAGTTACTTAATCTTTCTGTTTCCTCATCTGTGAAAAGGGCTAATGATGCTGCTTACTTTAATGGACTGTCATGAAGACTATAAGAAATAATTCAAATAAAAGCTCTTTTAAGCATATTATAATGATTCAAATTGTAAATATTATCTACCATTCTTATAAAGGAAGAATACCACATTTTTTTCTGTAAGTCTAAAATAAGTGATTAGGTTTTATGGTAAAGGGAAAAAATGTAAGTTACAAAGTATATGTCTCATAGTTCTATTTCTTGTAAAATAAAAGATGAGATCTTATACAAAACTGAGGTTAGCAAGAAAATGCAAAGTCTAAAAGAAGACAATTTCAGAGACAAGATTCAGAGGAGAATCAATTTCAAGCAAAGGTGAGGCCCAATAAATAAAATAAATAGAATGCTGAAAAGGTATGGAAAGGATTGCCATGTGAACAATGTTCAAGGAATGGTGAATCTCTAGTATCTGGAAGGTCATTAACACACATTGAAGATGTCCTTTATAAAAAAAAAATTATTACTCAATGACAAAGTTTCTTGATTTTAATAAGCCATTTGACAAAGTTAATCGCGACATTTGTGAATGAGATACGTACAGCACTGTATTACAATTTAACTCATTTCTTAAACAATCACACTAAAAGAAGAATAAAAAGATTAAAAGATGAATGAATGTCAAGCTCAAGGGAAGCTTCTAGTTGCAGAGCTATAAGCTTTGAACTTCCCTGGTCCCAATTAATATTTTGCAAAAGCAAATGCCTTCAAGGGCTAATCAACTAATGTAAATGAGTGGGACCAAAATATATAACACAGTGAGAGGCAGAGGTTAGTAAATCAAACAGTCCAGGGTTTAACTAAAAACATTCCAATTAAAAAATATATAATAAGATCTAACGGTCAATTTACAATACCTGAATTCAACAGCAAGCACCTTAAGATTGACATAAACCTAGGAAGAATGACTTAAAATGGCAGACTGAATAAGAATTTAAAGGATTCTAAAAGGTTAGAATGATAAGACAAACCCAGGCTAAGAAATTTAATAGAAATAAATGGAAAGCCCTTTGATTAAAATCAAGGTATCAATTTATTGTACAGAATGATAAGTAAGACAGTAATTCATGTGAAAAAGAAATGACAGGTGTAACAGCTCAAAATCCAAAAGGAATCAACATTGAGATGGAGCTAACGAAAAACTTACTATAACATTAGGTTACAGTAGAAGTATCGTATTCAGAACAATAAAGATAATTCCACTCTGTTTGGTACAGTTCAGGTCACATTTGAGTACTGATGATATCCACTTTACAGGTAGCATATTTTCTTCATAACATTAACAGAACACATTAAAGTTAAAAAAAATGATGTCTACTATATGTTGACTGCTCTAATTTATGAGAAATATGTGGGCTCAAATTATATTTTGAGAAGCCTTTAAAAATTTTTTTCTTTTACAAAGAAACTATGCAAATTAATAAGCCTATCTTTCTGCCCAACTAAATTTTGCATATTCATTTCATTAGTCAACAAAAACTTGCAACTTTCTTTAGTACTACAGAGATGTTATGTCAACTTTGTAGGTGTGGTTTAAATTTCCCTGTACATTTAAAATCTGTTATGTTGATTGTCATTTTTTATAAGACACTAGAGGGTTCTCATTCCCTTACACTAAAAGGCTCTGTGAATCACCTTTCAATTCATCCCTCTGTGCTTGTATTCAAATCAAATCCTCTAACATTATAAATCTAACTGGGTCTTAGGACTGAAAACCAAACAAACCACCAATACTACCATTACAAATTCTAATCTGAAATAAATAGGTCTAATAAAATTATGCTCTTTAAGTGTTCTTATTAAATTTGCAGGTGTTCTGCCTTAAAGTAAATAGCCACAGAAATGATTCCTGAGGAGACAGTATTCACCCATAGGAAATATCATCAGTTGAGAAAATAGTTAATATTTTCACTTTCTTAAAGCACAGTTTGGGAAGTTCATGAAAAAGATAATTCACGAGGCTGGGGTTGGTATTGCATTTGGGAAGAGAGAGGGAACTGTAATTTTCTGAAATGTCTCAGGTCTGCTATTTTCCTAATGTAATCTTTTTCTTTTGGGTTAGCAGACAGAATGTCTGAATACTCACATATCAGCTCTAAGTTGTAGAAGTTATATACAGAGATACAGTTTCATTTTAGATGGAGATACTGAGTGTAAAACCCTCAGTTCAAAAAAGCACTAACATAATGAGAAAGCATTAATTTCAAAGAATAGTTACTAGACTTCCAAAAAAAATGCTGAGGAGTCACTACTACAAGTCCTCTAAAGTAAGTTGCTAGCATAAAAGTATATCTTAATCAGAAACCTCCCAAAAATTGCATGTATAATTTTAGGAAATATTTCCCTCAATCACTCAGTTTTCCCAGATACCACTTGTATTAATAAACTACTCTTCTAACCTCTATAAACTTCACTCTAAAAATATAAACTGAATAAGAAACTTAAAAAATAAGACAGTCTGATCACACTTAACAACAGCTGGGGATAATTCCACCCTACCTTTGGAAAACCTACAACGCTGATGCTCTAATCCCCAGCTGACTTTTATTTTTTTAAGATCAGCATCATACACTCTATAGTACACTCACATTTACACGCAAATTTCATTTTTACAAGTACAAAAGGCAAAGAACCACAAAGAATCTAGACGATCACATTCAACAGTTAATATTGCTGTCCTTGATCCCCATTTTCTAAATCCAGAAGAAAACTAAATGCCACCCTGCATGTGGACTTCACTTTTAGAAGGTGGAGACTGTATGTTGTTCTGCATATGTCCGGGTTTTCACAGAACTGAACTGAGACTCCATCATGTTTCAGGCCGAATCAGCCAGAAGGAAATCATCTATGGTTGTCTGAGTTTCATTGCTGGTGAAAAACAAATTCCCCAGGGTTTCAAAACCAGAATTCATGGTCTATGTTTCTATACTGTTCAAATGAACTTCGCTTCCTAGAGCAAGTAGATTTTTAGTGGAAATCACTTCTGTTTGGGTTTCTGTGTCAGATGAATCACTGCTCACAGAAAAGCTGGAGTGTTTCAGAATACTACTGCCCAGAGGGAGGTAAGGGCTACTGTCTAAAAAGCAGTTTAAGTCTATCTGCAAATGTGTATCAAACATTGCAAGGCCCAAGAAGTCAGCATTTTCCCTACAACTGCAGAACTGAGCAGAGGTATCTGCAAGTAAAACGTTGGTTTGAATCTCTATGTCCAGGGATTTCAAGACTGGTTCAGTGTTCATACTGCTAAGTTCCCTCTGTTCTGTTTGAGTTTGGATATCTGAGGCTGAAAAGAACTCTTCAACATCAAAATCTATCCTGGGATTCTAGGCTGGGCCAGATGGGAACTGGGTGTCAGGTCCAGTGGTCATGCCAGACAAAAGACTACAATTATTCAATATCTGACCTGGCAGGTTACGTAACAAGATGTTTTCTAAATTGCTTAATAAATCTATGGTTTGGGTCTCATTATCTATCATGTTTTGTGAAGAAAGTATACTGTTCTGCTCACTGAAACTTATAACTGGTGCAGATTTCATAATATCTTGATTTAAAGTCTTAGGATCATTCTGAGGTAACAAACCATGAGCTATAGTCTCTGCTACCAAACTGTTGCTTTTAATATTGTCTGTAGTGTACGAAGAATGGATATTCTCAAAAATGTCTCTACACATTACTGCTTGATCCATATATACCAGGTCATCTGTGGAACTTTGCACTCCACTAGTTTGAGTTTCTCTGGAGAGACCACCTGACTGGAAACAAACATCTAAAAAAGCATCAGTTTTAACCCAGTTTAGAACTGGGTAACAATGTCTGAGTATGAACACTAATGGGAAGTGAAATCTGAGAACCAAACCTCAAATCTTTTGAGAACAAGAGGATACAGAGGAGTCCGGGGAAGCCCACTGCGCAGAAGGCATGACGCTTAGTGAGGCGTAAGACAGATCTACCTGCACACTGATGGAAGAAATGCTGTTCTTCTGACATGTGTTCCCTAGTTGTTGTTAAGTAGTAGGTGGACTTTTACCCGAGTTCACTTGAACACCTGTACTAACTGGCTCAACAGCAATGGGATTCACAATTTTAGAAAGGCAGGCTCTCCCTAAGACGGCAAGCCTCCAAACTGAGGCCAAGGATCAGGGATACTATGGACAAGGGAAGTAAGTGAATCGTGCCCATTGCAGAGTCCTAAAGATCTCTATACCTACTACCGCAGGCTAGGCTGAGGAGTTGGCTGTAGGAGGAACAAAGACAGGCATAAGAGAAAACTCTACGCCTAATTAACTAACTATGCCTAACTAACAGGCAGCTTAACTAAAACCACTTTGGGCTTTGGTAAAAGGAACTTATGAGGATATCTTGGAGATGGTTTATTGAGCAATGATTCTAATGGTCTTTTTTTGACAACTTCTGGTTGTTCATGTAGATCTCCATTTTCCTTTTCTTACTAGGTAGATCCCTGTGCTCAGCAGAGATCTCATGACCAGTTCGGCGACTGCAAGGCAGTTCTGCTGGTGTAAGGACAGCCACGTGAGCACTGGAAGATCTTGCCACAATCCTCTGCATGTCTTTTCAAATCCCATTCAGTACCATAAGAATTGTTGCACTTACTAAATGTATGCTTCTTTTCAATATGCATTTCATGAAGTGCTGTTATACAAGAGAGAACTGAGAAAATGGTCTGTCAGGGCCTCTAGGGCATCCTTCAATTGGACAACAGCAGAATTTTGGTACAGTTTTCAAATCTTTCCTTATAGTTGGATTTATAATGCCATTCTGCAGGCACTGTCTCTTGACCAGGTACATGCTGAGCACAGGACTGTTGGGGAGAATGTTGCCACAGCCATGTAAGGTGCATGATGTGGAGGCTGGTGTGCATGGACTGGGACAGCTTGCTCATCAACTGCTGCCTTGCCACTGCAGGCCATCGCTGGCTGCCCCTCAGGCATCCTGCGGGCCCCCACAGGCCTAAGGCAGCAGCAGCTACCCTTGCAGCAGCCATGACAGCCGGGGCACCCAAGCACAGAGCTGTTGGTTCCCCCGCTGCTACCTCAGAGGCTGCCATGGTTCCCACCTCCAGTTGACTTTTGAAGTCAGGGAACAAAATGGCTTGAGACCACAGTTTAAAACAGAATCATGACATGACTCTGAAAACCTGACAGAATGCAAACCATTTTTGCATATGAGAGAACCCAACAGTAAGACATTCTACACAGCATCAACATACCCAGGATTCTACCCAGAATGGGGATAAGGAATTTGGGCAGGCAAAAAAATTTCAAAACAACTGCCTTTTCTCTGATGGGTGTGCTAGACAGGTAGAAATGGGAATGATACTAATAAAGGAAGTTGGGGGACAAAGGTGTTATGTCAACTCTGTAGGTATGGTATAAATTTCCCTGTACATTTAAAAGCTGTCATGCAGGCACACAGCATACAACAGTGACTAGGACCATTTAGTTTTAAAACCTATATGATTACCTTGGTTACTGTATAATCAAAAAACAACCAACTAAAATGACACAAGGGCTCAACCTGCCATTATTAGAAATGTGTTAGATACCCTAGAACCCATGACTTTACAAAATTATGTATGAATTTGGGTCCAACCAACATGCCCTAGATTTGGGAGAAATTATTACAATTACTAAAGTATGCCTGGAAAAATAACATTCAAGACTAGCCAAAAACAAATATTTAAAAGTTAACGGGAAATGAGCTGATAAAGGAAGACTGGTAAGAAACAATAATTTTTAGTATATTAGCTAAAAGTATGTTTCATGTACAGAAATAAAGTCAGAATAATGAACACAATAAAAAGTCTAGAATAGTCTTTTGAAATAGAAATACAAGTTATAAATGCAAGTCAGTATGTAATTTTACATTTGCTAATAGCCATACTAAAAAGTACAGCAAAACAGGAAGTTCATTTTAACAGTATTTTTAAGCCAATATAACAAAAACATTACTACTTCAACATGTGATCAATATAAAAATCAAAAAGACATTTTACATTTTTTTGGTATTAAGTCTTCGAAATTCAGTATCTATTTTACACTTAGAACACATCTCAATTCAAACTAGTTGCATATACCAAAAGCTAAATAGCCACAGATGGCTAGTGGCTACTAAAATGGATAACACAGATCTAAAAAAAGAACAAAATATATATGTAAGAGCAATCACAACTAGGAAAACTCTCTTGCCAAAACAACTGGAATACCAGATAAAAATATTTGAAAAGATGGTTTCAGATACTGCACAAAAGCAACATAAAACTATGATGTCTTACAGAAGAAAAACAAACAAACTAAGCCCTTACAAATGCCAAATGACTGTGAGGGAACAATTTCCAGTCTGCCAGACAAGAAGCAGAAACTGTAGCTTCACTGAGGTGAAGGCACAGATATGGGAGTTATAGAGAGGCTAAGGTGGCTAGCATTTGCAGGGCAGCGTCTTAATAGAAGGGAGTAGCATCAAGAGAAAGCTCCAGTGACCTGCAAAGATTCCTGGCAATGTTAAGTTTATAACAGATCAGCAGGTGCACAAAAGCTAACTACCCAAGGCCTGGGAAAGAACCAACAGAAAGTGGTAGGCCAAACAATTCTCAGGTGTCACAAAGACTTGGGAATAGTTTGTTCTCGCTTCACCAGCCAGAGTGGAGACACTTAGTAATACATGTACATTAGGGAGAATCACACCATAGTAGGAGGCCTAAATTAGTCCCAGAGCAAAGGCCAATACGGATGCCAAAACAGATTTTAAAAAGCAAGCTTCTTGTCTGGATAGATGATTTAAACAATCTAAACAAAGGGAGCCCAGAATAAGAATGAGAGCCTCTAAGCCAGTATAGCTTAACGTAATGCCTGCATACATCCTAGAGTATATTATGGAGATAATCAAAAAGTATTGGCAGAGACTTTCAGGAAGATGGCAGAACAGAGAGTACAGCAAGTTCACTCTGCTCCATGAAACAAAAGAGGAGATGGGAAAAAGTACCCAGGACTGCAGGTCCCAGGATGCTGGGCGCTGAGTCTGGGACTTATACATGTTGGGCAGCCATTTGCCACTGGAGGACCTGTGCACCCAGACCTAGCTTCTAACAGACCCTTAATTTGAACTGTATCTCCTACATGGGATTTGGACGTTGATTTGGCAGAGGATATAACCAACAAAGTGCAAAAGGAAACATTCAGCAAAAACTATGCAAAAACAAAATTTTAGAAGACAGAAGGAAACCAACTTGCAAAATAACCATATCAAGATAATCAAATGCTCTGAACACAACAGAAAATCATAAATCACACGAAGATACAAGCAGAAATATCCCAGTCAAACAACCAAATTAAAATTCTAGAGGGTACAAAGAATATGGAACAACTACTCAAGGATATTTATAAAGAAATAAAGGATGTCAGGAAGCACTAGAAGTGCATAAAGAAGAATTTGTGGTTAAAAGAGAAAAATGGCAGCTCTCGCAGAAATGAAAGATACAGTAGACCAAATAAAAAATATACTGGAGACACATGATAGCAGATTCGAAGAAGTAGAGGGAACAATAAATGAGCTAGAAGATAGAACAATAGAACTAGAGTGAACAAAAGAACAAATGGCAAGAAAGATAGAAAAAAAATGCACTTGGACCTTACGGAAATGATGAACAATAAGAGGTGCACAAATATTAAGAATTATTGGTGTCCCAGAAGAAGAAGAGAAGAGTAAAGGGTTGGGAAAGTTAGTTGAAGATATAATCAGAGAAAACTTGCCAACTCTTATAAAAGACACAAATATGCAAATCAAAGAGGCCCAGCAATTTCCAAATAGAATAAATCCAAACAGGCACACTACAAGACACATACCAATCAGACTGTCAGGTGTTGAACAGAAACAAAAAGCCCTGAAAGAAGCATGAGAAAAGCAATCTACTACAATACAATGGAAAACACATAAGACTGACTTCAAACTACTCAATAGGCACCATAGAAGGTACCAAGGATGCAAGAAGGCAATGGTATCATATTTTTAAGATCCTGAAAGAAAAAGGCTTTCAACCAAGAATTCTTTATCTAGCCAAGTTATCCTTCAAAATTGAGGGAGAGATCAAAATCTTCAAAGACAAAGAGAGATTGAGAGGACTACTCAACAAGACACTAGTCCTATAAAAAATACTAAAGACAGCCCTGTCAGTTGATAAAAAAACGAGAGAGGGAAGTATGGAGGGGGGCAAAAAATTGAAGAATACAAGTAAAGGTAATTTAAAGGAAAAGAGAGAAAGACAGAAAATACTATGCAGATCTGACAAATAAAAACTAAAGGACAACATGGTAGAGTCAAGAACAGCTTTTACAGTAATTACTTTAAATGTTAAGGGACTAAACTCATCAATTAAAAGATACAGACTGACAGAATGGGTCAAAACATAATCCATCTATATCCTGTTTATAAGAGATGCATCTTAGACTCAAGGTCACAGTTAGACTGAAAGTGAAAGAATGGAAAAAGATCTTCTGGGCAAGCTAAACAATAATATAAATAAATTAGACCTAACAGACATATATAGATCATTATATCCCAAAACACCAGGATACACATTCTTCTCTAGCACACATGATTCATTCTCCAGGATAGATCATACATTGGGATGTAAACTGAGTATCTATAAATTGAGTAAGATTGAAATTATCCAAAGCACTTTTTCTGATCACAACGGAATAAAGCTGGAAAGTAATAATCACCAGAGAACCACAGCTTTCACAAATATATGGAGATTAAACAACACATTCCTAAATAATCAGAGAGTCAAGGAAGAAATTGCTAGAGAAATCGGTAAGTACCTGGAGAAGAATGATAATGAGAATACAACATATCAAAACTTATGGGATGCAGCAAAGGCAGGCTGAGAAGGAAATTTATTGCCCTGAATACCTATATTAAAAAACAAAAACAAGCAAAACTTGAGGATTTAACTGCTCACCTGGAGATTTTAGAGAGAGAACAACAAACTAACCCCAAAGCAAATAAAAGAAAGGAAATAACAAAGACTAAAGCAGAAATAAACAAACTGGAGAACAATGAAACAACAGAAAGAATCAACAAAACTAAAGTTAGTTCTTTGAGAAAATTAATAAAGCTCACTGTCCCTTTGTTAGACTAGCAAGGAAGAAAGGAGAGAGGACAAAAATAAAGGAAATCAGAAATGGGGTGGGGGAGGTGTTACCACAGATCACGAAGAAATTTTAAAAATCATGACAATATTCTGAATATTTTGAACAGCTGTATGCCAACAAACTAGACAACTTAGATGAGATGAATAAATTCCTAGAAACACACAAATCACCTATACTGATGTGAGAAAAAAACAGAAGATCTCCACAAACGAATCACAAGTAAAGAGATCCAATAATTCATCAAAAATCTTCCCCCACAAAAAAGCTCAGAACCAGATGGCTTCACAGAAGAATTTTGTCAAACATTTCAAAAGGAACTAATGCCAACTGTGCTCAAACTCCTTCTAGCATGGGAGAGCTGAATTTCAATAGCCAAAAGACTGAAAGAGGGCCCCTACCTTACACCCTATACAAAAATAAATTCAAAATGGATCAAAGACCTAAATATAAGAGCCATGATCATAAAACTTTTAGAAAAAGATGTAGGGAAACATCTTCAAGATCTAGTAATAGAAGGTAGCTTCTTAAAATTTTACACCTAAAGCACAAGCTGTGAAAGAAAAAGTAGACAAATGAAACTTCTTAAGATGAGAAGCTTCTGTGCTTCAAAGGACTTTGTTAAAAAGGTGAAGAGGCAGCCAACTCAATGGGAGAAAATATTTGGAAACCACATATAAGATAACGGCTAGATATACTGTGTACATAAAGAAATTATGCAGCTCAAGAATAAAAGAACAAACAACCCAATTATAAAATCGGTAGAGGAAATGAATAGGCACCTTTTGAAGAGCAAATACAGATGGCTAAAAAGCCCATGAAGAGATGTTCACCTTCACTGGCTATAGGGAAATGCAAATTAAGTCAACAATGAGAAATCATCTCACACGAATAAGAATGACTATTAAAAAAAATGGCTGCCATTAAATAAATAGAAAACTACAAATGTTCGAGAGGATATAAAGAAACCGGAACACTTATCCACTGCTGGTGGGAACGTAAAATGGTTCAGCCGCAGTGAAGTCAGTTTGGCAATTCCTCAGAAAACTAAATATTCAGTTGCCCTATGTCCCAGCAATCCCAATACTTGGTATATACCCAGAAGACCTGTGGACAGTGACATGAACAGACATTTGCACACTGATGTTCACAGCGACACTATTCACAATTGCCAAGAGAGGGAAACAATCCAGGTACTCATCAACAGACAAGTGGACAAATAAAATGTGGAATACACATATGATGGAATCTTATGTAGCATTTACACAAAAATATGTACCAAAACATATGACAATATTGATGAACATTGAGGGCATAATGCCGAGTAAAATAAGCCAGACACAAAATGACAGATGCTGTATGATTCTGTTATTATGACTCTGATAAAGCCGCCAGTGTTTTGGAGCAGCTAGAAGGAAAAATCTGAGATGAAGGCATGGTAGCCCATGACAAACTCTGGGAACTGTTCTGTAGCTGCCTGTTGAAGTGTGATCTGAAAATTACGGCTTTTTGCTTTCTTTTCTTTGTATATATATTTTTTTACAACAAAAAAAAAACGATTAAAAAATCTATAGGCAAATGAGTATTAGTGTTGAATCATTATACTGATAATTCTTTCAGCCTATAAATCTGTTCTACAACTAACTGTTGTAATGTACTTTGAAATTTATTGCTTTTATGTGTACATGTTAAACAGAAGTAGAAGTATAACAGAAAAGACAGAATTTAACAAATGAGTATGACTGCTGCATCATTATACTGATATTTCTTGCAGCAGCTAGAAGAAAAATCAAAAAATCATTGAATCAAACTTTTTTGCTTTTTCGCATGTTATATTTCACAATTAAAAAAAAGAATTTAAATTTCAAAAAAGAAAGCAAACTTCAAAAAGATCAAACTGATGCATAAATTATGTAACCATGTCATAAAATGATATCCAACATCTTTTAAAGGAATAGAATCAAATACAACATAAAATTCACAATTCTCAGTTTTGGAGGTTAGAAATACAAAACAAAAGTGTTGGCAGGATCATGCTTTCTTTCTTTTAAATCTGCAGCATTCTGGTGGTAGTTTGCTAGCAATCCATAACTCAGTCATAGCCTCCATCACACAGCCATCTCTTTCCCCATCTGTGTCCTACTATTATGTCTAAATTTCCTGTGTTTATAATGACTTCAGTGATACTGGGTTAATGCCCACCCTGATTCATACTGATATAGCCTCATCCTAACTAATAACATCTTCAAAGACCCTTTTTACAAACGAGTTCACATCCACAAGACCAGGGGTTAGGTCTTGAATATGACCTTGTGGGGACAAGATAGTTAGAAGCCTCTAATTTATTCAAATTTCTAACAACTACATTAAGGAGTACATGAACAAAGTAAAGAAAATAACTGAGGGGGCAAGACTTCTGGAATGACAGAGTAAAGAACTCAGTGGAACTTCTCCCCAGCAAAACAAAAATTTAAGTGGTGAAATGTTTAAAAAACAATAATTTGAAGCCTCTGAAAATTGTCTTTATTCAACACTTATTCAACAAAAGCTAATGAGTTTCCTTGAGAACAGCAAGAGCTTCTGTCATTTGAGCTGCTTCCTTATCCTACCCTTACCCAACCTTTACGTTACAGACATTCTAACCTAGACACTCTATCAAGCAGTCATGGCCAAGAAGACAAAGAATCCCCTCTCTCCCAGCTCCCAGTCTGGGACTATAGTTTCGCTTCAGGAGGCCCGGGCTGTCAACAGCATGTCCCATCCCTCCCAATTCCAAATTGCAGAATCGCTATTCTAAACAGGCACAGTTGAGATTCTTGGGTTACCCTTTTCCCTCATAGCCCCCACAACTAAGGCAGAACCTTTAGTCCAGGTACAGCAGGCTAAGAATACTCGGACTCTGATAGCCTTAGCCCCAGGTCACTCAAAGAGTGGAAGTTCCATTCAGGAAGGTCAAACAGAAAAGACCAGGGGCTAGCAATGCCCCCAGTGCCCATTCATAAAGTGGAGATGTCACTCTCGGAAAATTACTAGCTGTTCTAGTAAAATAGTAGAGTAGGGGCTCTGTCCAGAGGGAAATGCAGGCCATAAGGATGAACAGCTCTACAACTACGATGGCTATTAACCGTAGCTGCAACAGAGCAGGAAGAACTCCATGCCTAAGAGTGTTGTCTAAAACAACATTGATTTTCAAGGAGAGTGTGCCGTTTTGAAAGGATGTATGGACCCTAGAAAAGCCATGTTTTAACCTAAATCCCATTTCATAAAGGCAGAATAATCCCTATTCAATACTGTATGTTTGGATCTGTAATTAGATCATCTCCCTAGAACCCAATCAACAGTGGTTGTTAAACTGGATTAGGTGATGACATGTCTCCACCCATTTGGGTGGGTCCTGACTGGTTTACTGGAGTCCTATAAAAGAGGAAACATTTTGGAGAATGAGAGATTCAGAGAGAGCAAAGCAGAATGACACAGTCACAAGAAGAAGAGTCAGCCAGCCAGTGACCTTTGGAAATGAAGAAGGAAAATGCCTCCCAGGGAGCTTCATGAAACAGGAAGCCAGGAGAAGATAGTAGATGATAGTGTGTTCACCATGTGCCCTTCCAGATGACAGAAGAACCCTGATTGTGTTCACCATGTGTCTTCCCACTTCAGAGAGAAACCCTGAACTTCATCAGCCTTCTTGAACCAAGGTATCTTTCCCTGGATGCCTTAGATTAAACATTTTTATAGACTTGTTATAACTGGGTCATTTTCTCAGCCTTAGAACTGTAAAGTACAACTTATTAAATTCTCCCTTTTGAAAGCCATTCTGTTTCTGGTATATTGCATTCCAGCAGCTAGCAAACTGGAACAGAGAGTGTTAAGAGAAGGCTGATAGGCCCATTATTCAAGCAAAAAGACAAAAGGTTCAGAAGTTTAGGAGAAAAATCAGAGAAAGAGATAGCCAAAGAGTCTACTTGGGATCACAGTCAACTCTGGAGGTTGGTAAAGGATGTGTGCAAGTACTAGGCTATACATACTCGGGAAAAATATGAACAGGATATGCGGCAAACTTGAGAGTATTCCTCCAAGAAGCAAAAAGATGCATCAAAACAGCAGATGCATCACTAGCACGCATCACTAGCACAAGGGGTTTAAATACTCTTGTCCAAACACTGTCTGAAAGAAAAACTACTCTAACACAAGGATAACTCCCAGGAAGTAGCCACTGTTCCAAGCTCCTTCCGGTAAAGACAGTAACTTTCCTCAAAACTACAGCTTCAAAATCCAGAGAAGAAGCTTGCCCTTGCAGGCCCCTCCTACATCTCTTTCACAACACAGGATAGAATCAGCTTGTACTCTAATTGTGGGTCCCTGGCCCTGCTCCAGAAGGAGAAGAGTGGTCTCTATATGCATCCAAGCAGAAGTCTGAGAGACTAAGCCAGGGAACATGTCTCTAGCTCCTTCCCCTAGAGTTTGCCCTGAGGGCAGAGAAGACCCTTGCAGTCAGGTGAGAAACACTAAATTGAAAGGGCCTGGGGCAAAGAAAGAACTACCTGCACTGAGTCACTCAAAAAAGCACCACAGAGGTGGAGGAGGAGGAGGAGATATATTCTAAAAGTAGTGGAGAGCAGGTACATTCATTCATTCAAACATCTGTAAACTGTAAATGTGAAATTCCTAAAGCCTTTAGCAAGCCAAACAGGAAAAGAAGCAAGATCGTGGGCTCTGGCCTCACAGGGCTCAAATAAGACAGAGATGACCCTATCACTTCCCACTTGCCTTGGGCTGATCTGGCTGATAGGAGGACTAAGCTCTAAAGGACCATGATCCAAAGCAACTAGCAAACTTGAAGAGTCAATTTACAGAAAAAAAAGGTGCTTGGTTTATTTGTTTTGATTAGCTCACCACATTTAAGAAAATCTGCCATATCACACTCTGGACAGGCTAGGGATTAATCCCAGATTTGACACTTTAAAATATTAAAATACACAGTGTGAAACAAAAGACTACAAGACAAAGAAAAAGGAAATACTGACCCATCCAAAGGAACAAGATAAAAATACTGAAACCATCAATTAAGAGGACCAGTCGAAAGAGCCAAGATGGCAGCTTAGCGAGGTGTGGGATTTAGTTCATCCTCTACAGCAGCTAGTAAATAGGCAGGATCAGTACAGAACAACTGCTGGGGCCATGTGAGTGACCAGACACACAGAGTACCCCAGTCTGTACCAGCTGGACCGGCTGCAAAGACCCCCAGAACCGTGAGTTCCCCAAGCCATGGCGGCCAGTGCCCCTTCCCCACAGGCTGCTTCCCAGAAGGGAAAGGAAAGGGATTTTACTAGCAGCAGGGGCTGAGCACAACAAAACTCCAACTGTGGAATTAATTCACAAATTCTGATTACTAAAAATAGGCTCCCAGCCCAGTTGAACCTCTAGTAAAAGCAGAGACCGCTGTTTTTTTTGCCCTGGCACAGAGGGGGTAGGGGTGACAGAAAAAGAAAAAAGAAAACCAAACAGAGGTTTTTTGGAACTTGAAAGGTCGGGCCCTGCAGGAAAGGAGGGGGCACACAGGACCTGGAGATACACAGAGCAACATATCAACTTAAGCTCTTGATTGGCAAACCCGAGGAATGGGACTCTGCTCTGAAAAGGATTTTCCATTTTCTCTTTTGTGGCTGTTTCTACAGATTGATTATTCTTTGGATAGAGCGGCAAGGCTTCTCCAGCTCCACTGCCTCAGGCATAGGCAGAACTGAGCTTGTTTAAGAGCTTGTCTGGAGCCTGTGCCTTCCACAGGAGAGGGCTGGGGCCCAGCTCAGGTGGAATCCCTCTCTCAAGGAATTCAGACCCCAGGATCTGGAAAAAGGAAGCAACTAAAGCCAGCCTACAACCTCTCCCAGGATCTGGAAATGGGAAGCGATTAAAGCCAGCCTACAACCTCTCTTCTGTCTTCACCACACCCCCAGCAGGAAGAGTCTGCTGAAGTTAAAGTACCGCATCACCTTATGCTGGTGGGACCTGAGGGGGAAGAAAGCGCCACAAACTGGGCAGGATAGGAAAAACGCAAAGCCCAGAGACTTCATAAGAAAGCCTTTTAATTTGCTGGGTCTCACCCTCAGGGAAAACTGACACACGTGACTCCTCCTGAAAAGAGACCAGTTTGGTCTGGGAGAATCTAACCGGGGTCTATAACTACCTAAGTAGATGGTCCTAAGTGGCGGGTGGCAGGGGGAGGGGAGGCACCATACAGCCAGGGCAAGAAAAAAAAAACAAGAACTGAAAAATTCTGATCTATTAAACAAAACCTAAGCAAGAGGACTAGAATAAGGTGAACTGAATGTCAAAGAAAAGACACACAACAAAATCATCCAGCAAGAAAATGCTAGGGAAAACAAACAATCTCCAGAATAAAGTAATTAAGATAATTAAAAGCCTAGACACCAGCAAAAAATAACAAATCATACTAGGAAACTTGAAGAAATGGCCCAGTCAAAGGAACAAACCAACAATTCAAATGAGATACAGAAGTTGAAACAATTAATTCAGAATGTTCGAACAGACATGGAAAATCAAATCAATGAATTGAGGGACGATATAAAGAAGGCAAG
This sequence comes from Tamandua tetradactyla, assembly GCF_023851605.1. NCBI lineage: Eukaryota > Metazoa > Chordata > Mammalia > Pilosa > Myrmecophagidae > Tamandua > Tamandua tetradactyla. The sequence continues at coordinate 25,950,286 of NC_135336.1, read as the reverse complement.
GAATGAACAAAAAGAAGAAACTGAAAGTCTGAAAAAACAAATCACAGAACTAATAAGAATGAAAGGCACAGCAGAAGAGATGAAAAAAACAAGAGAAACCTACAATGTCAGATTTCAAGAGGCAGAAGATAGGATTTGTGAACTGGAGGATGGGACATCTGAAATCCGACAAGCAAAAGAAAATATAGAGAAAAGAATGGAAAAATATGAGCAGGGATTCAGGAAACAACAACATGAAGCACATGACTGAATGACAACATGAAGTGCACGAATGTACACTTTGTGGGTGTCCCAGAAGAAGAGAAGGGAAAAGGAAGAGAAAAACTAATGGAGGAAATTATCACTGAAAATTTCCCAACTCTTAGGAAAAAGACTTAAAACGACAGATCCCAGAAGTGCAGCGTATCCCAAACAGAATAGATACAAACAGATGTACTCCAAGACACTTGCTAATCAGAATATTAGGTGTCAAAGAGAAAGAGAGAATCTTGAAAGCAACAAGACAAACACAATCCATCACATACAAGGGAAGCCCAATAAGACTATGCATAGATTTCTCAGCAGAAACCAAGGCTGCGAGAAGACAGTGGGATGACATATTTAAGATACAAAGGATTCTATATCCAGCAAAACTGTCCTTCAAAAATGAGGGAGAAATTAAAACATTCAGAGACAAAAATTCACTGAGAGAATTTGTGACCAAGAGACCAACTCTGAAAGAAATACTAAAGGCAGCACTAGAGAGAGATAAGAAAAGATAGAAGAGAGAGGTGTGGAGAAGAGTATAGAAATGAAGACTATCAGGAAAGGTAAAAAGAAGAAACATTAGATATGACAGATAAAATCCAAAAGGCAAAATGGTAGAAGAGAGTACTGCCTGTACAGTAATAACACTACATGTTAATGGATTAAACTCCCCAATCAAAAGACATAGACTGGCAGAATGGATTAAAAAACAGGACCCATCTATATGCTGTCTACAGGAAAGGCATGTTAGACTCAAGAATAAACACAGGTTGAAAGTAAAAGGTTGGGAAAAGATAATTCATGCAAATAACAATCGGAAAAGGGCAGGAGTAGCTATACTAATATCCAACAAATTAGATTTCAAATGTAAAACCATTAAAAGAGACAAAGAAGAAAACTATGTCTTAATAAAAGGAACAATTCAACAAGAAGACATAACAATCATAAATATTTATGCACTGAGCCAGAATGCTCCAAAATACATGAGGCAAACATTGAAAAGAGAAATAGACACATCTACCATAAGAGTTGGAGACTTCAATTCCCCACTCTCATCAAGGGACAGAACATCTAGACAGAGGATCAAAAAAGAAACAGAAAATGTGAATAATACAATAAATGATCTAAACTTAACAGACATATACAGAACATTACACCTCACAACAGCAGGATATACCTTTTTCTCAAGTGCTCATGGATAATTCTCAAGGATAGACCATATGCTGGGTCACAAGGCAAGCCTCAATAAATATAAAGAGACTGAAATCATACAGAACATTTTCTCAGATCATAAAGGAATGAAGATGGAAATCAGTAATAGGCAGAGTGCCAGAAAATTCACAAATATATAGAGGCTCAACAACACACTCTTAAACAACCAGTGGGGCAAGGAAAAAATTACAAGAGAAATCAGTAAATATCTCAAGGCAAATGAAAATGAAAATACAACACATCAAAATTTATGGGATGCAGCTAAGGCATTCCTAAGAGGGAAATTTATTGCCTTAAATGCCTATGTTAGAAAAGAAGAAAGAGCAAAAATCGAGGAATTAACTGTCCACTTTGAAGAACTAGAGCAAGAATAGCAAATTAACCCCAAAGCAAGCAAAAGGAAAGAAATAATGAAGACTAGAGCAGAAGTAAATGAAACTGAGAACATGAAAACAATCGAGAAAATCAACAAAACCAGAAGTTGGTTCTATGAGAAAATCAGTAAGATTGATGGACCCTTAGCGAGGTTGACAAAAAGAAGAAGAGAGAGGATGCAAATAAATAAAATCAAAAATAGAAGAGGATATTGACCCCACAGAAATAAAGGAAGTAATGAGAGGATACTATGAACAACTTAATGCTAATATCAGACAATGTAGATGAAATGGACAACTTCCTAGACAGGCATGAACATCCAACACTGACTTGAGAAGAAATAGATAACCTCAACAAATCAATCACAATTAAAGAAATTGAATCAATCATTAAGAAGCTCCCCAAAAAGAAAAGTCCAGGACCAGATGGCTTCACATGTGAATTCTACCAAACATTCAAGAAAGAATTAGTACCAACCCTGTTCAAACTCTTCAAAAAAACTGAAGAGGAGGGAAAGCTACTGAACTCATTCTTTAAAGTCAACATCACCCTCATACCAAAGCCCGACAAAGATATTACAAGAAAAGAAAACTACAGACCAATCTCTCTAATGAATACAGATGCAAAAATCCTCAACAAAATTCTTACAAATCGAATCCAGCAACACATTAAAAAAATTATACATCATGACCAACTAGGATTCATCCCAGGTACGCAAGGATGGTTCAACATAAGAAAATCAATTAACGTAATACACCATATCAACAAATCAAAGTAGAAAAACCACATGATCATTTCGATGGATGCAGAAAAGGCATTTGACAAAATTCAACATCTTTTCCTGTTGAAAACACTTCAAAGGACAGGAATAGAGGGGAACTTCCTTAAAATGATAAAGGGAATATAAGAAAAACCCATAACTAATATCATCATCAATGGGGAAAAACTGAAAACTTTCCCCCTAAGATCAGCAACAAGACAAGGATGTCCACTATCACCACTGTTATTCAACGTTGTGTTCAAAGTTCTAGCCAGAGCAATTAGGCAAGAAAAAGAAATACAAGGAATCAAAATTGGAAAGGAAGAAGTAAAACTCGCACTGTTTGCAGATGATAGGTTACTATATGTCGAAAATTCTGAAAAATTCACAGCAAAACTACTAGAGCTAACAACTCTGTACAGCAAAGTGGGAGGTTACAAGATCAACACTCAAAAATCTGTAGTGTTTCTATACACTAGTAATGAACAATCTGAGGGGGAAATAAAGAAAAAAAATTCCATTTACAATTGCAACCAAAAAAATAAAATATTTAGGAATGAATTTAACTAAAGATACAAAAGACCTATAAAAAGAAAACTACAAGAAATTGCCAAAAGAAATCACAGAAGACCTAAATAAATGGAAAAGCATACCATGTTCATGGACTGGAAGACTAAATATAGTTAAGATGTCAATTCTACATAAATTGATTTACAGATTCAATGCAATACCAATTAAAAACCCCAAAAACTTACTTTTCAGAAATAGAAAAACCAATAACCAAATTTACCTGCAGGGGCAGGGTGCCGCGAATAGCTAAAAATATCCTGAGAAAGAAAAATGAAGTTGGAGGCCTCAAGCTACCTGACTTTAAGATTTACTATGAAGCTACAGCGGTCAAAACAGCATGGTACTGGCATAAAGATAGATATACTGACCAATGGAATAGAAAAGAGCGTTCAGATATAGACCCTCTCATCTATGGACAATTGATCTTTGATAAGGCAGTCAAGCCACCTGGGATAGAACAGTATCTTCAATAAATGGTGCCTACAGAACTGGATAGCCACATGCAAAAAAGAACAAAAGAGGATCCATATCTCAGACCCTATACAAAAATTAATTCAAAATGGATCAAAGCAGATCTAAACATTAGATCTAAGACCATAAAACTTTTACAGGAAAATGCAGGGAAATATCTTATCAATCTTATAATAGGAGGCAGTTTCCTAGACCTTACACCCAAAGCAAGAGCAGTGAAGAAAGAAATAAATGGGAACACCTTAAAATGAAACACTTCTGTGCATCAAAGTTCTTCATCAAGAAAGTAAAAAGACAGCCTACACAATGGGAGACAATATTTGGAAATATGTCAGATAAAGGTCAAATGGTACAACTGCTGTGGCAGTTCCTCAGGAAGCTAAGTATAGAACTACCATATGATCCGGCAATACCACTGCTAGGTGTCTACTCAGAAGACATGAGAGCAAGAACACAAACAGACATTTACACACCAATGTTTATAGTGGCATTATTTACAGTTGCCAAGAGATGGAAACAGCCAAAATGTCCATCAACATACTAGTGGCTAAGCAAGTTGTGGTACATACATATGATGGAATATTATGCAGCTGTAAGACAGAATAAAGTCATAAAGCATGTAACAACATGGATAGACCTTAAGGACATTATGCTGAGTGAGATTAGCCAGAGACAAAGGGACAAACACTATATGATCTCACTGATATGAATTGACATTAGCAAATGAACTTGGAGAATTTCAGTTGGTAAGAGACCATCAGGAGATAGAAATAAGGTAGATATTGGGTAACTGGAGCTGAAGGGATACAGACTGCGCAACAGGACTGATTGTAAAAATTCATAAATGGATAGCACAATACTACCTAACTGTAACAGAATAATGTTAGAAAACTGAATGAAGCTGAATGTGAGAATGATAGAGGGAGGAGTCCTGGGGGCACAAATGAAATCAGAAGGAAAAATAGACAATAAAGACTGAGATGGTATAATCTAAGAATGCCTGGAGTGTATAATGACAGTGACTAAATGTATAAATTCAAATATGTTTCTGCATGAGGAAGAACAAAGGAATGTCAATAATGCAGGGTGATGAAAATAGATGGTAATTAATATTTTAAAACTTTAACATATGTGTGAGACAAGCAAAAAATGTTTATTTGGTACAAAATTTACATTTTGACTAGCGTATTCCTAATAAAACTTATGTGGACAGCTTAATCAAACACCACAGTATTTGGAATCTTGTATACAGCATGAGATTTTGTAATTTGTCCACCAGAGTTACGCCCAGATAAATCCCAGAGCGATGTGGACAGTGAACAGGGAAGTATTTATTTGCAGAGTCCCCTAGGGGGAATGGTATAAAAGGGGTAAAATTCAACTTCCCCAAGCGGACAATTCTTGATATTCTCACAGGCAGTGGGGACAGTCAAAGGAATAGGCCAAGCCTCCAATCTTGGGGTTTGTTCATGTGAAACTTAATTCCACAAAGGTTAGGTCAAGCCTACTTAAAATTAGGCCTAAGAGTCACCCCCACGAGAACCTATTCTGTTGCCTGTCTCTCTCGGCCGACACAGCAAGCAAGCACATTACCCTCCTGCCTCTACATGGGACATGACTTCCAGGGGTATGGACCTTCCTGGCAACATGGGACAGAAATCCTAGAATGAGCTGGAATTCAGCATCAAGGGATTGAGCAAATCTTCTTGACCAAAAGGGGAAAGAGTAAAATGAGACAAAGTGTCAATGGCTGAGAGATTCCAAACAGAGTCGAGAGCTTATCCTGGAGGATATTCTTACGTATTAAATAGATATCACCTGTTAAGTTAAGGTGTAATAGAGGGACTGGAGGGAACTGCCTGAAAATGTGGAGCTGTGCTCCAGTAGCCATGTTTCTTGAAGATAATTGTACAATGAAATGGCTGTCGCAGTGTGACTGTGTGGTTGTGAGAGCCTTGTGGTCTGATGCTCCATTTGTCTACCTTATCAACGGAGAAATAAAACATATGGATTAAAAATAAATAAATAAAAGGGGGAATAAATGTTAAAATAAATTTAGTAGATTGAAATGCTGGTGATTAGTGAAGGGGAGGGGTAAGGGGTATGGTATGTATGATTTTTTTCTTTTTCTTTTTATTGCTTTTTCTGAATTGATGCAGATTTCTAAGAAAGCATCATGATGATGAATATACAAACATGTGATGATAGTGTGAGTTACTGATTATATAACAAGAACAGAATGATCATATGATAAGAATGTTTGTGTTTGTATGTGGTTATGTATCATAAATAAAAAATAAAATTAATTAAAAAAAAAAGAGGACCAGACACTGCATTTACTAGTCAGAGACTTTAAAATAATGACCCACAATATGCTTAAGAAGATAAAGGAAAACACAGAGAAAGAAATAAAGAATATGAGGAAAACAATGAAAAAACAATATGGGAATCTTTCCAGAGAAATACTGGAATTGAAGACTACAATAACTGAACTGGAAAATCCCCTACATGGTGGTGGAGGTGACAGAAGAATCAGTGAACTTGAAAACAAGACCACTGGAATTATTTAGGCTGAGGAGTAGAACTTTAAAAGAATAAAAAAGAATGAACAGATTCTAAGAAACCAGTGAGACACCATCAAGCATACGAATGTATGTATTATAGGTGTCCCAGAAGAAGAAATAAAGGAGCAGAAGGAATATTCAAAGATACAATGGCAGAAAACTTACCAAATCTAATGAAAGACACAAACGTGCCTACTGAAGAAGCCCAACTAACTCCAAACAGGATAAATTCAAAGAGAAGCATGCCCAGGCACAGAGTAATCAAACTGTCCTAAATGCCAAGGACAAGGGCAGAGTTCTGAAGCTGCAAGAGAAAAGCTTTGAGTTATGACAAAGGAATCCCAATAACAGTAAATGCTGATTTCTCATCAGAAACCATGGACACAAGATGGGAATAGGACAAAATAGTACAGAAAGAAAACTACTGTCAACAAAGGGAAGCAGCTTCTGGATCTTGTGTTAGGCAATGGTTTCGTAGACTTTAAGCCTAAAGCACAAACAAAGAAAAAAGTAGATAAATGGGACCTCATCAAAACTGAAAACTTTTGTGCATCAAGTTAGAAGACAACCTACTCAATGGGAGAAAATATTTAGAAACCACACATCCAATAAGGGTTTAATATCCAGAATATATTTAAAAAATCCTACAACTCAACAATCAAAAGACAAACAAGCCATTTAAGAAATGAACAGAACTGAATAGACATTTCCCTAAAGATGATACACAAGTGGCCAAAGAACACATGCAAACAGGCTCAATATCACTCCCTATTAAGGAAATGCAAACCAAAACCCATTAGAATGGTTACTATTTAAAAAAAAGGAAAATTCAAGTGTTGGTGAGGATGTGGAGAAATAGGAATATTCATTCATTATTGGTAGGAACGTAAAATGGTGCAGCCACTGTGGAAGACAGTTTGGCAGTTCCTCAGAAAGTTAAGTATAGCATTATCACATGACCTAGAAATCCTACCACTAGGTTTATATCCAAAAGATTTGAAAGTAGGGACTTGAACAAATATTTTCACACTGATGCTCACAGTGACATTATTCACAGTTGTCAAAAGATGAAAGCAACCCAAGTGTCCATCAACAAATGAATGGATAAACAAAATGTGGTATATATACATAGAATAGTATATTATTCATCTAAAAGGAGAAATGAAATCATGACATGTGACAACATAGAGGAATCTTGAAGACACCATGCTGTGTCAAATAACCCAGACACAGAAGGACAAATAATTGTATGATCTCACATATAGGAAATAATTAGAATAAACAAACTCCAGAATCTAAAATACCAGTTACCAGAGGATGGGTTCAGGGTAGCAAATGGGAGGTTAATGCTTAAATTGTACAGAGTTTCTATTTGAGTTAATTGTAAAGTTTTGATAATGGATGGTAGTAATGGCAGTACAACATAGTAAATGTAATTAATAGCACTGAACTATATATTTTAATGTGGTTAAAAGGGGAAACTTTAGGTTGTGTATATGTCACTAGAATAAAAAAATTTTTTAAAAGTACTGTACAATACAAACAGCGGAGATTGTAAACAGAGAATAGTTAATAGAACTACAGTTAACAGTATACTTATAATGAACTGTAACAAATATACCAAACTAATGCAAGATGTTAACAACAGGATGGTATATGGGAACTCCAAAGCAAGTATATCATGTTTTTGTTATTATTAAACAAGTAATTTGTAAAAATAGTTCAATTTTACTTTAATTTTATGCAAAGTACTATGATAAGCACTTGATAAATATTATCACATTTCTTTCATACAAAATCCACAGATCAGGATGTGGGGGATAGGGCTATGAGCTAACAAAGGAAATATCTAAATATCTTGCCCAGAGTTCCTGCAACCAAGTGGCAGAAATGGAATGTAAACCTAAATATTTCTTAGCCACGAAACCAGTCGTTTATTTTTCAAAATGAATTCTTGACATATATGTTACCCCTACACTTTCCTCTCCAGGATTAGTGGCAGATAAGCATAATCAAGCACAGCATTCTCCATGATAGCAGAAAGCAGCCGTACAATCTTCCTTCTACACACGATCCTCCACACAATTACTTTCAATAGAACAACATTAGTATGACGAATGAATCTATTTGCCGTCCTTACTATTTAAACAGCCTCCCACACAAGCAGAAGTTGACAGTTTTATTTAAGGAAGACTCTCTCACTATTAGAAGTAAGCTTTGATATACCACAAAGTAAAATATTTTTTTAAAGTTATGAAAATTTTTAAATTAAAAAAAATTATTTAGTGATTTAAATAAAACTTATGGCTCCTACCAACTCATACAATGTGGATTTCATACTATGTCCTTTAGAGTCCTAGGGCTCTGTAGAGGTGAGTTACAACTCAGGGAAGGCTAAGCCAGGTGGCACCACATCCCAACTTCAATGACAGCAACTTTGGTTTTTATCTGGGGATCCTCACAGAATTTCATTTAGGGGAAAGGCAGTTTCTACTGCCAAATAGTAAAAAAACAGTATTCTATGGTATGCTGGTTTGAATCTATCACGTACTCCAGAAAAAGGTCATGTTCTTATAATTCATTTTTGTGGGGGCACACCTATTACGGGAGGGACCTTCTGGTTAAGCTATTGAGATGTGACCCAGTCCATTCAAGGTGGGATTTAATCCTTTACTGGAGTACTTTGTGAAAAGGATAAAAGACAATAAAAGCCCAGAAAGCCTAGAGAGAAACGTCACAGGAGAAACAAGCAAGGACCCACAGTAGCTAAAAAAGAAAGCCACTGAAACCAGAACCCAGGAGAGAATGACCAGAAGACATCAACATGTAATTTCCCAAATTGCAGAGGAATCCCAGATGCCAGCAGCCTTTCTCAGTGCAGGTATCTTCCTCCTGATGTCTTAATTTGGACATTTTCATGGCCTTAGAACTGTTACATTTGTAACCTAATAATTCCCTATCTAAAAAGCCCAACCTATTTCTGGTATATTGCATTCCAGCAGTTTTAGCAAATCAAACATGTAGGATACATGGAAATCACAAAAGTATTAAAAGTACAGACTTTCAAAACAATCAAGAATCCCATTTATCTCTACTCAGCAAAGAGAGGGAAGACTGAAATAAATCAGTTACTAAAACCTATTGAAAATGCCACTTCACATCTACAAGCCATAGTTGTTTGTCAAAAAAATATAAGTGTTGTGAAGAGCACTGTTGGTAGGAATGTAAAATGGTAGAGCTGCTTTGGAAAGCAGTTTGGCAATTCTTCAAAAAGTTAATAAAGTTACTATGACCTGGCAATTTCACTTCTAGGTATGTACCCCAAAGAACTAAAAACAGTAACTCAAACAGATATTTGTTCAACAATGTTCATAGCAGCATTATCACAATAGCATAGGGTGGAAACAATGCCTATCTAAAGTGTCTATCAACAGATGAATGGATAAACAAAATGGTATCTACACATAATGGAGTATCATTCAGCTATAAAAAGAACAAAGTTCTGATACATGCTAGGACATGGATGAACCTTTAGAACATTACACTGAGAGAAACAAACAAGGCATATAGGACAAATATTGCATGATTCCCCTTAGATGAAATATAAAGAATAAGCAAATTTAGAGAGACCCAAAAATAGATTAGAGGTTAGAGACTGGGGAAAGCAGAATGTAGAGTTATTCCTTAATAAGTACAGAATTTGGGGTTAAGAAAAGGTTTGACTAATGAATGAAGGTGATGGTAGTAATACTTTGTGAATGTCATTAATGCCAATGAATTGTATACATAAAAAGGGTTAAAGGACAAATTTTCTGTTATATGTTACTATAATTTTAAAAAGCACAAAATCTATTAGATAACCTAGAGAATATTAACTGACTACATGGTATCTCAGTTACTGTAATAAACACTAATACTTTATTATATAAAACAAGACTAAGAATTATTAGGTCATATTTCTAGTCTATCCTGACTTATTTTTCCCTCTTCTGGTTACAATGACTACCCTTCTCCTCAGTTAAAAGCTATATATTAGAATCCCTAAATGAAAACTATCTTTAATATGATAAGGTGGAATGCAATAAAGACTAGGCCCACAGTATAGCCATTCAGTTAAACAGTGGTCAGGAAAATACTCTCAAAATATTACAATAATTCCACTTTTACTTCACCCAAAGCTGAAAATTGCTTACAGGTTAAAATGATGATGAAGCTCTGATGTAGCTTAGTTACAATTCTAAAATTGAAAATAACAAGGGAGGAATAGAGCATTATGACACACAATGGAATATTATGTAATAAATAACTATAAATATTACCTAACAATAGGGAAAAGCTTTCATGAATTGAATATTAAATTAATAACATTATACATAAGTATGCTTGTAGCTATGTAAAACATGCACTCATGGAATAAAGTAGAACTGAGGTCAAAGATAGTGATAGTAGAAACATTTTTATTTTTCTTCTTTAAAAGTTTCCACAAAGAGAGTAATCGAGGCCAAGAACAAAGAGGCACCAACAATTCAGAGAACAGAGGAAAAAAACTAAAGATAGAAGGAGATTCAGAGAGAAGAATTAACCCAAAGAGACAGGGAGAGGAGCCACTTATAAAAAGGAAAGAAATGTGAGATAGAGGGGACGACATAGATCAAGAGAGGGCAGAAACCCAGAGACAGAACCCAAAGTGAAAGGGGTAGAGACCCAATGAGAAAAGGAGATAAAAACCAAAAAGAAAGGAGGGAAAAGGCCTGGAGAAAGACAGGAAAAAATAAATAGAAAGGGAAAGAGGATCCAAAATGACAACAGAGAATGAAAGAGGAATAAAAAAAAATTCTCATAAACATGCGAATTTATTTATCCTGGAACCTAACCCAGCCTTTCACCCCCATAACCCTGAAACATGTGATTCTTGTTCTTTCTCATACTCACAATGCTCTCACTTCATCTCCCTAATTGCCTCCTTAGGGCTCCCTTAGGTTCATATTGCTACCACTGATCTCCCTCCCCAAACTTTCCCTTCTCTTTGGACTCCAAAAGGAAACTTCCAGACAAACCCAATCTCTTCAAGGAAACTTCCTGACGTTTTTTAATACCATGCTCTAGATAAAACATGGATCCCAACCCAAAGAAAACTGGCTTCCTTGCAGTTTGGAAAAAAGGATTGTTCTTACCCTTCAACATATTCTAGGACTAGAAAGCAATTCTGACCAACTGCTGGCCCTCACTGCCCTGGCTTCGAACAAACCCTTTCCCACCAAACTCCTCTCTAGAAGTTCTACCACATGGCTAAATATGCTCTCCAACCCATGTTATCAACATCACCTCTCCACTTAAAGACCCCTCCTCTACAAAACCCATGCATGCATCTGTCTACCGAGTATCTTTACTTTCAAGTCCTATAGATGCCTCAAACTCTTAAATTTATTATTTCTTTCCCCAAAATCGTTCTTTAAAATACACAGAGGCAATATAACACAATGCTTCCTGTAGAAAAAATGTCTACCTAATACAGTTCTGATACCTTGAGGGAGAAATCATTTTTAAGGACTTAGAAGAATGTCACAGACATTTAGATACCTTTCATACATGTAGTGGGCACTCTCAGAATCCTTTTCCCTGCAGAGTCAGAACTGACCTAAACTCCTAATCCTAGAGCAGGAAATCGTCTTCTCCTATGGGCAGAAAGAATTTACTATCTGACCTCCTGAATGACATGTTAGTCTTCCAGAACAATTCAGAAGAAATGAAGTGGAGAACATGAATAAGGCAAGCAGAAATTATCTTTTTGTGGGTAGGAAGATTATGGGAACACCTGAACCTCTGTTATTTCTGCCTATCCTCAGAAAACCATCCTTCTTTGGACAAGGAAGGATCATTATTTTTAGCAATCTGCCATAACTTTCCCCCGCCCCCGTCTTTTTTTTTTTTTTAAGTGGAGCTACCCACAATTAGGAAGTGACATTTTCTTTTCTCATTTTGGAAAATTTACAATGCTCAAGAGAAAGCCTAGGATAAATAAAATATTAGAAAGTAGATTCCTTTTCATAATAGAGCATTCACTCCCTCCTGGTTAATCTCCCTTAAATTACTCAATTGTTCTTTATTTGTAAGAACAATAAGATAAATAGGAAAATTTGAGAGGCAGCAACAGGAATAAAATCATTCTCTGTGGTACGCAGGTATATCTGTCAGCTGTTACGCCATGGCAGGTTTAAGTCAAGAGGGCTGACAGTGATCGTTTGGACTTCCCACCAAACGAAAACCACACAGTTAAGCCTGTAGGTGCTGTCACAAAGGTTTGATATTCTTCCCATTCTGTTCTTTGCGGCCTAAAGTTAGATGAGTTAATAAAACAGAGTCTGGCATAGAGGGAATGCTATATAAGTGTAGGTTAAGTAGAAATAAATAAAAATAAATATTAAAAAGTCAATGTTCAGGGGCTTTTAAGGAGAACTTTGAAAATCAATCTATACACAATACAGTGATCCATGGATAATTCTGACCTTTAATTTCATCCCTAGGGTGCTATGATGTTCAGCATCTAGTAACAAAAGATCACGAAGATGCAAAACTCCATTTTTTTTCCAATTGTTTTTTATTAATTTAAAAATTTTTTAAAACATATAACAAGCTCAAACATTCTTAAATATAGGATCATTCCATTCTACATATATAATCAGTAATTCACAACATCATCACATAGTTGCATACTCATCATCATGATCATTTCTTAGAACATTTGCATCAATTCAGAAAAAGAAATAAAAAGACAACAGAAAAAAAAATCATTCACACCATAACCTTTAACCCTTCCTTTCATTGATCACTAGCATTTCAACCTACTAAATTTATTTTAACACTTGTTCCCCCATTATTATTTATTTTTATGAAGTGTTTTACTCGTCTGTTGATAAGGTAGATAAAAGGAGCATCAGACACAAGGTTTTCACAATCACACAGTAACACTGTGAAAGCTATATCATTATACAATCATCTTCAAGAAGCATGGCTACTGGAACACACCTCTACATTTTCAGGCAGTTCCCTCCAGCCTCTCCATTGCATCTTGACTAACAAGGTGATTTCTATTTAATACGTAAGAATAACCTTCAGGATAACCTCTCATCTGTTCGGAATCTCTCAGCCATTGACACTTTTCTTTTGTCTCATTTTGCTCTTCCCCCTTTTGCTCAAGAAGGCTTTCTCAATCCCTTGATGTTGAGTCCCAGTTCATTCTAGGATTTCTGTCCTATGTTGCCAGGAAGGTCTATACCCGAGAGTCATGTTCATGTAGACAGAGGGAGGGCGGTGAGTTTGCTTGTTGTGTTGGCTGAGAGAGAGAGGCCACACCTGAGCAACAGAAGAGGTTCTCTTGTGGGTGACTCTTAGGCCTAATTTTAAGTAGGCTTGACCTATCCTTTGTGGGGTAAAGTTTCATATGAACAAACTCCAAGATTGGGGACTCAGCCTATTGCTTTGGTTGTCCCCACTGCTTGTGAGAATATCAAGAATTCTCCACTTGGGGAAGTTGAATTTTCCCTCTTTTTCGCCATTCCCCCAAGGAGACTTTGCAAATACTTTTTTACTCACTGTTCAAATCACTCTGGGATTTATTGGGACATCACTCTGGACAAACCTACAAAATCTTATGCCCTACTCAAGGTTCCATTTACTTACAGTGCTCAATTAAGCTGTCACATAAGTTATATTAGGAACTGCACTCGTCAAAATATAAATTTTGTACCAAATAAACATTTTTTGCTTTAGTCTCACGCATAAGTTAAAATTTTTAAATATTAATTACCACCTATTTTCAACACTCTGCAGTAATGACATTCCTTTGTTCTTCCTCATGTGAAAACATTTTTAAAGCAAAATTCTATTTTAATAGTGCTGTGCACATAATGGATGTTCCATAATTTTATTTGGAAAGCGAAAGGAAAATGTAAAGACATGCCAAGACATTGTTATTCGGTTTGTTAGGGTTAAAAAAAGAAAACGAACAAAAAAATGAAGTAAGTAAAGGGCGTTAGAAATGAAGGAGTCAAACACTTACAAGATCTTACAGGCCCTAATGCCACAGGGAGGCATCACTTAAATTGAAAAAAAAAAAAAAGAAAAAAGGTTTCACTGAAGTACCCACATTACAATAACGTATCTGTAGGTATATCTATCCCAGTCCTGGGTTAATACATATATACTCTACACCATACAACAGGTTCTGCAACGAACAAAGGAATTGCTAAGGAAACAAAATTTAAATAAAATTTAATGGAAAATAACTAAACGCTACAAATATGGGAAACAAGCTGTTATGTAAAAGGAATAAAAAAGGTGGGCTACAAATCAGGATGCATTATGGTTTCAGAAACATTAGATTATTTTATGGTTGAAATCTGCAGCCCAAATTATCAAGTGAACATATATAAAGTTATACTTACTTAGCCCTCCAAAAATCAAATGGTATGTTACCTTGCCTTGCCTTCTCATCCCAAATGAGTAAAGGAAAAATATAAAGAATGACTGAGTCTGGAAAGAAGAATCAGTGAATGGACAGAAAGAAAATGACTAAAATAGAACAGGAAAACACTGATTTTCTATGCTCCCATCTCCAGTGAATAAAATGGCATTAGTTATCACACCTTCTAAAGAGAAAGACAAAGGGGAGGGAATTCACAACACGAAGTCTTTCTTAACTATTCTTTGCTTTCACAGAATTAAATGTGATATGAAATAGTGACCAGTTATAATAAGCTCTGTAATACTACACCTTTCCCAACTCTTTCTCTGGCCAAGGAGAAATTAACCTTGCTTCTCACCTTAATCCTCATTGTGGTCGCATCCAAGACACCCCCCCACACACACACCCATTTCCTCTAATCAACTTCAATTTAACAAAATGACATGATTTCCTCCCTCCAAAGAAAACAAACCATCAGGGGCTGCACAATCACATAAGGAACATGGAAGTCTTAATCAAAGTATACAAATTTGAGTCTTAAAAAAAAAAATTCCTAAAACTTATTCCCTATATTTTCTCGTTAACATTTTCTTAGTATAACTAATGACATTCAATGGCTATACCCTAGGCTCCAAACCTCTGAAATTCTATTCAACTAGCAAAACTGTCTCAAACTGGGTAGGAAAAGTACTTCTAGAAGATTTACAAATCTATCATAATACCTTCTGTATTACACACACTTTCTGTCAGACCTACCTTCTCACCACTTGAGTAGAAGAAATAACGCAATCGGACTATGTTACAGTGATCTAGCTTTCTCATGATCTGGAGTTCTCGGTTCTGAAAAGGAAACACATGAAAGTATTTTTTAAAGGGATAACTGCTATTCATCATATTAACTAAATGCTTCTGAAATAACATTAAATACTACAAAGAACAGGATACACCTATGCTACTAAAAAGTATGGTCGGCAAAGTATTTACTAGTCTACAAACTATTTTTGTTACTGCTCTGTAATAGGATACTGAAATGGAAAGTATTCAGAAAACTTTTACAGCAATCTGACAAAGTAAATTCAGGATCTGCGAATCTGGTAATAAACACTGGGGCCTATATTTTTATTTTCTTACAAAACACTGAGGCCTATATTTCTATTTACTTTCTTCAGTTTTCTAGTAATTCATTTGTATTGTAGTTTACAAAGTATCAGTCTGATAAATTAGAAAATTTTTAAATTGGTAGTCTACCTCGGAAAACTTGAAAAGCACTGGACTGCAATATCTAAAAAATATTGAAATGAGATATTATTAGTGCAGTCTTCTGGAACTATAATAATAATCAAACTTCTCACCAATCAAATGAATAACCCCAGGATGCTTAATATTTGAGGACAATAAAAGAAAAAAAAGTATCTCTGGCAAATTCTATTTTTTCTTAGATACAGTGAAAAGGCTGAGAATTAGCCTCATAAAAAAGAACTCAGTTGCTATTGCCAAGTCTGGGAAACAGTTAAAATCTGGCATACTAGAAACTTGACAGATCTGTAGAAAAGACACAAACAACTTTCCCTTTGGGTTTTTCGAATTCACATTTATTAATGCCAAATAGTATGATGACTTCCTAACATCATAAATTCCACAGTAGTAAATATGAACAGAGCATATATTTTAAAAGATAACATATTCCAACAAGATACTGAGCCCTCAGAAATCCAGTTATAAAGGCCAAGTTACATAACAGAAAAAAAAATACCAAAGTACTAGGTTTGTGGTCAGAAAATACTAATTTCAGTTAAAAAAAAATATTAAAAGGGCTAGAAAACACATAGTATATACCTGGGAGTCTGGAAAGAAAGTAGTATTACAGTTAGAAAAGAGCAAAAAACAGGGGTGAGGGATAGGGGGAATGTCTTGGGCCAAGGAGACTGATAAGCAGAACTGCCCTTGAGGGTGAGCTCCCATTTTTAGAAGGTAGCAGTAGAAATAAGTAAATGTTCCTCATCCTTTAGAAACATCCAACAGGCTCTACAGTTGTTGTAGCATTTCATCTCAGAAAACAGGAAACTTAGGGGCACTCCTTTTGTACCTTAACAATGAATGACCTTCAGAGCTAGGCTTATAGTGACATTTTAAATTATTTTATAAGACAACAGTCTTTCATTCTACTACCTGTGATAAAATGCTTAAATGAAGCAATAAACTGAATGAAAGTCAGAGTACTTTACAACTGCTTTAACAAAGATAATGACTGTTATCAGACTCAAATTCTGACCACTGTAGAAATAACACAGAAAACTTTTACCAATCCCAAAACTGTACCCATTTTTGTTACAAATTATTTCTATATTTGCCAATTCACATCTAGTTAACTGGCTTTGTGGGAGAACTGCTAATAAGCCCAAGATTCATATCTCTCATAATATACAGATATCATGATTGATTACTTTTAACTTAGCTAAACAGGATAAAATGAGCTGTTTATTCTTCTAGACTTGTAAACTGAGGTTAATTGAGAATTATTAAATTCTCAGATAACAGAAGCTATGGTAGATTATGCACAATTTAGCTGTGATCAGAAAGAATGCTAAGTGAAGCAAATAAGTATGTGGCACTAATAATTCATCTTCTCTTACTCTTCTGTTAATATTCTATTTCTTTAAAAGAACGCTTTACTTTCTCAATTTACAAATGGAGGAGGGCACGAAACTGAAGAGTACCAGTAAGGGTAACCTAAAGGATAAAAAGAGAAAGAGGGAAAAGAACATACAGATCTGACAAATGAAATTCAAAGGATAAGATTGTGGATTCAAGAAATGCCTTCATAGTAATAACTTTGAATGCTAACAACTAAGCCCACCAATTAAAGGATACTGATATGCAGAATGGATTAAGAAATAGAATCCATCTATATGCTACTTACAAGAGACTCATCTTAGACATAAGGATATGAATTGATTGAAAGTAAAGGGATGGAAAAAAATGTTCCATGTAAGCTGTAACCAAAAGAAAGCAGGAGTAACTATGTTCTTTCAGACAACATAGACTTTAAATGTGAAGACATCATAAGAGACAAAGGATACTATGTATTAGTAAAAGCGATTATTAACCGAGAAGAAATAACAATCATAAAATGTCTGTACTCCCAATCAAGGGGCTCCAAAGTACACGAGACAGGCATTGGAAAAACTGAAGGAAGCGACAGACATTTCAACAATAATAGGAGAAAACTTCAATATACCACAATTCTCTAGGGACATAACAATGAGACAGAGGATGAAATGGAGAACTTAAACAATTTCATAAATGAATTAGACCTAACAGACATACATAGGTCATTAAAGCCCAAAATACTAGGATATACGTTCTTCTCTAGTGCTCATGGAACCTTCTCCAGGATAGATCATATGCTGGGGCACAAAACAGGTCTTTATAAATTTAAAACACTGAAATTATTCAAAGCACTTTCTCTGATCACAATGGAGTGAAGCTGGAAATCAATAACCACCAAAGAACAAGAACTTTCACAAATATACGGAGATTAACCCTCTTAAACAACCAGTGGGTCAAAGAAGAAATTGCTAGGGAAACAGTAGCTATCTGGAGACTAATGAAAACAAGAATACAACATACCAAAATTTATGGGATACAGCAAAGGTTGTACTGAGAAGGAAATTCATTGCCCTAAACGCCAATGTCAAAAAAAAAAAAAAAAAAAAGAATTTCTTGCCTGCCATGCTGGAGACCCGGGTTCAATTCCCGGTGCCTGCCCATACCAAACAAAAAAAAAAAAAGAAGAAGAAGAAGAAGAAAGAGCAAAATTTGAGGACTTAAATATTCACCTGAAGGAACTTGAGAAAGAATAGCAAACTAACCCCAAAGCAAGTAGATGAAGAAAAATAACAAAGATTAAAGCAGAGTTAAATAAATGAGAAAACAAAAGAAAAACAAAATCTATAAGAAAATCAGTAACAGCAAATGGTCACTAGCAAGGCTGACAAACAAAAAAAGAGAGGATGCAAATAAATGAAATCAGAAATGGGGTGAGGGGAACATTACCACAGAACCGGAAGAAATTTTTTAAAAAATCATAAGAGGATACTATGAACAACTATATGCCAACAAACTAGACAACTTAGACAAATTCCAGGAAACACACAGGCAAGCTACACTGACTCAAAAAGAAACAGAAGATCTCAACTAAACAATAGGAAATAAAGAGATTCAAAAAATAAAAAATTTTCCTACAAAGAAAAGCCCACGGCCAGATGTCTTCACAAAGGGATTTTATCAAGCATTCCAAAAAGAACTGACACCAATCTGGCTCAAAATTTTTCAAAAAACTGAGGGAAAAGGAACACTTCCTAACTCATTTTATGAAGCTAACATCATTTTAATACCAAAACCAGGTATAGATGCTACAAGAAAGGAAAACTATAGTCCCATCTTCCTGATAAACACAGACACACAAAATTCTCAAGAAAATATTAGCAAACCTAACCAACAGCGCATTGAAAGAATTATACACCACAATCACATGGGGTTTATGCCAGGAATGCAAAGATGGTTCAACAGAAGAAAATCAATTAATAGAATACAGCACATTGACAAATAGAAAGGGAAAAATCATATGAACATCTCAACTGATGCTGAAAAAGCATTGACAAAATTCAACATCCTTTTCTGCTAAAAACACATTAAAAGGTAGGAATCAAAGATAAATTCCTCAACATGATAAAAGGCATATATGAAAACTCACAGCCAGCATCATACTCAATGATGAGAGCTGAAAGCTTTAACCCCAAGATCAGGAACAAGACAAAGATGCAGTCTGTTACCACTATTATTCAACGTTGTTCTTGATATTCTAGTGAGAGCAATCAGGCAGGAAAAAGAAACAAAATGCATCCAAACTGGAAAGGAAGAAATAAAATTTTCATTATTTGTAGATGACATAACACTATACTTGGAAAATCCTGAGAAATCTACAACAAAGTTACTTCAGTTAATAAACAAATTCAGCAAGGAGACAGGTTACAAAATTAATGTGCAAAAATCACCAATGTTTCTATACACAAGCAATGACCTAACTAAGGAGTTCATTAAGGAAAAATTTCCATTCAAAATAACAAGGAAAAGAATCAAGTATCTAGGAATGAATTTAACTAGGTATGTAAAGGGTTTGTACACAGAGAACTGCATAACATTGTTAAAAAAAAATCAAAGAAGACCTAAATAGGTGGAAAGACATTCCCTGCTCATAGATACAAAGGTTAAATGTAGTTAAGACGTCAATTCTACCCAAATTGATCTACAGATTCAACACAGTACCAGTCAAAATTCTATCAACCTACTTTGAAGACTTGCAAAAGCTAGTTACCAAATTTATCTGGAAAGGAAAGAGACCCCAAATCGTAAAAAAGAAGAACGAGGTGGGAGGATTTACACTCCCTGACTTTAAAATCTATTATAAAGCCATAGTAGTCAAAACAGCATGGTACTGGCACAAATACAGAAGCTTTGACCAATGGAATCAAACTGAGAGCACAGAAATAGACCACCAAATATATGATAAAATGTTCTTCGACAAGGCCCCCAAATCCACTGATATGGGACAAAATAGTCTTTTCAATAAATGGACATGGGAGAACTGGATAGCAATAGCCAGAAGAATGAAAGAGGACCCTTGCCTTACACCCTATATAAAAATTAACTCAAATTGGATCAAACACCTAAACATAATAACCAATACCATAAACCTCCTAGAAGAAAAGGTAGGGAAACATCTTCAAGACTTAGTTATAGGAGGTAGCTTCCTAAACTTTACACCCAAAGCAGAAGCAACAAAAGAAAAAAATGAGAACTCCTCAAAATCAAATGCTTTTGTGCCTCAAAAGACTTTCTCAAAAAAGTGAAGAGACAGCCAAGTCAATGGGAGAAAGTATCTGGAAACCATATTGGACAAATGTTTGATATCCTATATACATAAACAATCATACAACTCAACAACAAAAGAACAAGCAACCCAATTATAAAGTGAGCTAAAGATATGAATAGACACTTTTCTGAAGAGCAAATAGAGATGGCTGAAAAGCACATGAAGAGATGCTCATTTTCATTAGCTATAAGGGAAATGCAGATCAAGACTACAATGAGATACCACCTCACACCTATAAGAATGGCTACTATTAAATGCAAAATTACAAATGCTGGAGAGGATGTGGAGAAATTAGGACACTTATGCACTGCTGGTGGGAAGGTATAATGCACAGCCACTATGGAAGACAGTCTAGTGGTTCCTCAGAAAACTAAACATTCAGTTGCCCTATGACGCTGCAATACTACTATCCAGTTTTTACCCAGAAGAGCTGAAAGCAGTGACACAAACAGAGATTTGCACACCGATGGTCATAGCAGCACTATTCACAATCATTAAAAGATGGAAGCAATTCAAGTGGCCATAACTGACAAATTTGATAGCCATAACCATCAAAACATGATGGAATATTATGCAGCAGTTAGATGAAATGATGTCTTGAACCACATGACAAAATGTATGAGACTTGAGGCCATAATGCTGAGTGAAATAAGCCCGACACAAAAGGATAGATACTGTATGATTCCAATTTTATGACCATGGTAATATAAAATCAGAGACTTATAAAATCAGAGGCTTATAATACAGAATAGAGGGAACCTACAGATATACAGAAACTTGAGATGGGTGAACAGTTTGCTAATGAGGTTGAACTTAACTGTAAGGGAACACACAGAAGTGAAGACGGTTCACTAGTGGGTCTATAAGTAGTATTATCATGTTGAAGGTGAACATGATTGAAAGGGGTTGCATAGAGTCATGTGTCCCACCAATTAACACTACAAATACTTATATAAGTTCTTACATAAACTATTGCAAAGGTATGAATCTTGTATGAAGACTGTATAAATTTGGGGTATGGGGCTATGTTTAACGGGAAAACTTCAACAGTACCACAACAATAACAGGGGTACATAATGGGGGGAAGAACAAGAGTTGAGGGGGAGGTTGGATTTTCTATTTCATACGGATGTTTTAATGGCTACTTTTCTATTGAGAACAATGAAATTATCTAAAATTGAGAGTGCTGATGGGCTGTTTGTTTCAGACATTATACATGAGGCCCAGTAAATAGAGGTGGCTGAAGGATGCACTGATTCAGAAATAGATTGGTGAACAATGGTGTAAACATAATAATCAAACATGGTGCTGCTACAAAAAGGAACGAAGCTGTGAAGCAGGCAAACACGAGAATGGACCTGTGGGACATTTTGGTGAGACAAAATAAGCCAGAAACAAAAGATCAAATATTTCATGATCTCATTTAAAAAATATTTATAAGAAAACTGGGGCCTAAATTGCAACATCTTATAGCAGTCACATTTAAGTCGGAGTGGTAGTTGTTATTTCTGGATTTCACGGGGCTATTTCATATAAGTATAACCTGGTATTTAGAGATAAGAATGAACCCAGTTGGGTTGGGATTAAGGTAATTCAGAGTACAGGGGTAAGGAAGACATTGTATGTATTTTAGAACTTTACCTACTCTTTGAGACCAAATAAAGAAAGTTTTCTTATGCCCGGAACCGAGATTTTCTGTAGCACATAATCTAACTCCATCTGTCTGCATAGATCATTTAAACAATCCAAACCCAGGGAACCCAGAATAAGGATGAGAGTCTTTAATCCGGTATAGTATAATATAATGTCTGGATACATTCCAGAGTATATTAAGCAGATAATCAAAAAGTTCTGGCAAAGCCCCTTGAGGGATGGGAGAAAAAATATAGAACTATTAAACTTTACCACCAGGGAAACCCCAGATACTGTGCCAAGCATTAACGACACCCATATCAATAGGCCAAGCTCTTACCTTTTTTTTAATTTCAAATAAAGATATTTGCTTTACATACAAATACAGCTTGCACAGAATATCTTTTTCAATCCTTTCACTTTCAATCTGTGTCCCTGAGTTTGAGATGTGTCTCTTGTAGACAGCATACAGATGGATTGTGTTTTTTAATCAATTCTGCCAGTCTGTACCTTCAATTGGTGAGTTTAGCCCATTAACATTCAAAGTAATCCAAGATCTCATGCTGAGGTTTAGTCTTACAAAGCTTATGTATGTAGCAGAGAAGTTTAGACTACCTATAGATATGCCTAAGAGTCACCCCTCTGGAGGACTTCTGTTGTTCAGATGTGGCCTTACTCTCTTTAAGTCCAACTCTGCAAGTGAAACTATTACCCTCCCCCCTACATGGGACATGACATCCAGGGATGAAAGTCTCCCTGGTGGCATGGGAGATGACCCTCAGGGATGAGTGTGGCCCTGACACTGTGGGATCAACAATGCCATTCTCACAAAAAGGAGGAAAATAAGTATAAGAAATAAGGTATCCATGTCTGAGAGAGTTCTAATAGAGCTGAGAGGTCACCCTTACACATGCTTCAGTTAGACATTGCTACCTATCATAACTTGCCAAATCCCAAGGAAAACCATTCCTGCCAATCCGAAAGAATATCTAAGGCATTATAAAAGATTCTACAAAGGTTCATTTCATGCACTAGGGTAACTCTCCAACACCTACAACCTCCAGATGGGTCCCTGGACCAGAGAAGTCCTGAAATTCAGAGGACTTCCAGAACATCAACTCATTACATCCCCTATCTCATATTATCAACAATCCTTTCCAACATGAAAAAGTCATAATGGCCATAGTCTAGATAGTGGGAGAAAAATCAAAGGTGATGGTGGAATTATACAGATAAGGTCGGGTTTAACAAATGAATATGAGTTCTGAATCATTATACTGATATTCCTTTTAGCCTTAAGTACCTTAGAGCAGCTAGAAATTTTACCTAAAGTTATAGAATTGTAACCTATATCAAACTCTGAAATCTGTTCTATAATTAATTGTGATGTACTTTGAATTATTGCTTTTATGTGCATATGCTATTTAAAGAGAAGGGGGAGTATAACAGAGAAGACAGGATTTAACAAATGAATGTGACTGCTGAAGCTTTATATTGATATTTCTATTGATCTCCAGTGTCTTGGAGCAGCTAGAGGAAAAAAACAAAAAATCGTGGCATTATAACCCATACTAAGTTCTAAAATCTGTTCTGTAACCCATACTAAATTTTAAAATCCATTCTGTAACTACCTGTTAAAATGTAGTTGGAAAATTATTGCTTTTTTTTTGGTATATGTTATATTTCACAATAAAAAAAAATTTTAAAAAAAGGAGGAGAGATTTCTGGTTATAGCAGAGCAAGAGACTGGCAAATCCATAACTCCAAAAAAACACCTATAAAATTACACAATAGTGTACAAGGGAAATTGGTCAAAGCCAAACCCCAAGTGGAGAAGCATTTATTCAAAAAAAGCTGCTAGATATTGGAGGACAATGGGATATAGTCCTAACTGTTCAGGTATGGTACCATTCACCTCACCTCTCCTGGCTCAGTCAATAAAGTAGCTTTACCAGGGTAAAGCTGACTGTGAAAACAAGAGTTTTGCTACTAGAAGGTGCTACCAAAATTTGCAACAAAGAGCCAAGAGCCCCTGTCTGGTGGCACTGGCAGCAAAAACAGCAAATTTTGTAAGAAACAAAAAAGGGTTGGGAAAACCCTGTGGTTCTTCTGCTAACTTCATGCTGTAGTATCAGCTAGGGAACATGACAGATAGTTAAAATATTCAGAAATCTAATAGGGAATGAAATGAAATGAAAGAGGCATGGAGGACTCTCCACACATAACCTAGGAGAAAGTAGAAGCTGAGGCAGATTTGAAAATGCTTGTGTTTTGAAGGTACCCTCCCGACCTACATGCAAATTACTGGAAAATGAGCACAACCCTCTGACTAATCATTTGCTGACCACTAAGCTATGTAAAAGATCAATCCCTTCGAAGTCAAACTAAAAATGAAAATTAGAATGAAAAAAATTAACAGAATTAAGGGGCTGTACACTTTGGGGAAGAAAGATTATGGAGATTAAATCCAGGATGCGAACACACAAAAAATGTCCAACAATAATTGTCAGAAGGTTTATTTTACAAACACATCAGAATCTATAGTTGCTACATTACCTAAACGTCCAATTAAAAAAAAAATTCTTAGACATGCAAACAGGAATGTGTGACCTAAACTGAGGATAAAAGAAAAAAAAGTAGCCAACAGAAACAGACTCTGAGTGGACATGACTCTTGGGTTAGCAAACAAAGAATACAAAGCAACTATTATAAATATGTCAAAGGCAACTGTACTTTTAAAAAGTTAAAAATACATATAATTACAAAGTGACAGGGAATTTCGATAAAGAAATATTAATGCCTAAACTACGAAAGCAGCAGAGTTGAAAAGTTCAATAACAGAAATGAAGAAAAATTACTATGGGCTCAAGAGAAGATATGAGACGGCATTAAAAAAAATGGCAAACTTGGAAAAACAGGAACAGAAACTATCGAATTATATAAAGAAAAAGACTACAGAAAAATGAACAGAACCTCAAAGACCTGTGGAATAACACCACATCTGCCAACATATATATGAAGGCTGACTAGAAAGAGAGAAAGGAGAAAAGATTTTTGGAAATAACAGCTGAAAACATCTCAAATTTAAAAACAAAACAAAATACTAATCTCCTGAACCATGAAACTCAAAGTGATGCTCAACGGGACAAACACAAAGACATCTACACGGAGGCACTTCAAGCTGTTAAAGGCTACACAGAGCCACAGAAGAGGAAAAATATCATGCAGGCAGCAACAGAAAAATGGCTCATCAAATACAAAGGAAAAACAATATGATTAACAGTTAACTAATCATCAGAAAGAAGGCCAGAAGGCAGTAAAAAACATAAAGTAGCATGAATAAATAAACAAGCAAATTGCCAACCAAGAATGCTATATCTAGCAAAACTATTCATCAAAAATGAAGACATTCCCAGATAAACAGACAGAAAATTTGAAAGTAACAAACCTGTCTTACTAGAAGTATTAAAGCAAGTCCCTTGGGCTGAGTGAAAATGACACCAGGGGTAATCTGATTACACAGGAGAAACAAAGAGCACCAGCAATGGCAATAAAAATGGGAAAAGAAAAGACTGCGTGCCAGTTTGAAAGGATTATATACCCTAGAAAAGCCATGTTTTTACCAATCCATTTTGTGGAGGTAGTCATTTCTTTTAATCCCGATTCAGCATTGTACGTTGGAAACGTGATAAGGCTATCCCCATGGAGATGTGACACACCCAATTTTGGGTATCAACCTTTGATTAGAGGGAGATGTGACTTTACCCATTCCAAGAAAGTCTTGATTAGTTTACTGTAATCCTTTAAAAGAGGAAACATTTTGGAAAAAGCTTCAGAGCCAGGAGAACCATACGAGCCCATGCAGTCAGACACCTTTGGAGATGAAGGAAGAAAACACTCCTAGGGGAGCTTAATGAAACAAGAAGCCTGGAGAG
The DNA here is from genome assembly GCF_023851605.1 of Tamandua tetradactyla. Taxonomy (NCBI): domain Eukaryota; kingdom Metazoa; phylum Chordata; class Mammalia; order Pilosa; family Myrmecophagidae; genus Tamandua; species Tamandua tetradactyla. The sequence goes on along the minus strand of NC_135336.1, from coordinate 25,924,122 downwards.
AGGTCACCATGTTTGTCATATACCTTTCCAGTTGAGAGAGAAACCCTGAACTCCATGAGCCTTTTGTGAGTGAAAGTAACTTTTTATGCTGCCTTAATTTGGACATTTTTAACGACTTGCTTTAATTTAGACATTTTCATGGCCTTAGAATTGTGAACTTGCAACTTAATTAATTCCCCCTTTTAAAAGCCATTCTGTTTCTGGTATAGTGCATTCTGTGCTAGCAGCAAACGAGGACAGCCAAATATCTGGCTCTTTCCGCTTCATCTTAAATTCAGGTGTCTTTTATGAATAATCAAAAGCAGCAAAAGCCAATGCTATCAGGCCAGTTTTAAAGCTAGGAAAAGAGATGAAAAAGAGAGGTTTGCCTCTATTCAGTTTCAGGACAGTATTATTCAAGGCTTAACTGAAACTGGTACTGATCTGGAAGCAGTAGCAAAGTTTCTTGATGCTTCTGGAACAAAACTTAATTATCACCGAAATGCAGAAAAACTCTTTTACATTCCGGTAGCCCGTGGAATGCTAGCCCAGGTGGTACACTGGCAGATGACATGATGGATACAGATGTTTGTGTGCTCATAACACAAGAAAACCGAGAGACCATGCAAGCATTTGCTCAGGTTTCTATCAAGTTAATCAGGTGCTACAAATACCTAGAGAAAGATTTTGAAGATGACATTAAAAAGCTGCTGCTATTCTTAAAGAGTTTTTCAGTCTGAAAGGAACACACTGGCGAGGTTGACTGGTGTTCTTCTGGCTAATGGAACACTTATTGCATCCATTCTTAATAGCCTTTATAATGAGAATTTGGTTAAAAAAGGGGTTTCGGCAGCTTTTGCAGTAAAGCTCTTTAAATCATGGATAAATGAAAAAGATACCAATGTAGTAGCTGCAAGTCTTCAGAAAGTCAGCACGGGTAAGAGACTGATAGAACTTTTTCCTGCCAATAAGTAAGCATTAAACACTTCACAAAGAATTTTACTGAGGCAGACTTGAAAGAGTTCAGAATCAACAAACCATAGGACCTCGTAAAGAACTTCAAGAACAGAAGTCTTATGGTAATCCATTTAAGGATATCATTTTATATGTCAAGGAGGAGATGAAAAGAAAGATAAATATCCCAGAATCAGTTGTCATTGGTTTACTCTGGTCAAGTGTAATGAGCTCTGAGGAATGGAACAAAAGAGAGGAACTTGTAACAGAGCAAGCCACCAAGCGCTTGAAGCAATACAGCCCGCTATTTGCTGCCTTTAGTACTCAAGGTCAATCTGAGCTCTATTACTGAAGAATCAGGAGTATTGTTATGACAACATTCATTTCATGAAATCATTCCAGAAAATAGTGTCACTTTCTTTAAAGCTGAAGTCATGAGTAAAGAACCCATTTTGAAATGGTATAAAGATGTGTATGTTGCAAAGGGGAAAAATGTCTTCCTTGAGCAACTGGAAAAGTTTGTTGAGTGGCTCAAAAATGCTGAAGAGTAATCTGAGTCTGAAGCTGAAGAAGGTGACTGAATTTTGAAACTACATCCTCAGTAAAGCAAATAAGAGTTGTAGATAAAATGTCACATCTCATGTATCCTGATCATTACATCTTCCTACCTCCCTATATCAAGCATGATATAGGGGCTTTCATGGCAAATCTTATTGTAACTGCTTCTATGGTTACTGAAAATGGTGGATTTAGTTTCTTAAACCATGTTTCGCTTGTTTCTTTTTTAACTTTTTTATTGTCCAGTATATGAAACCATGTTTTAAGAAACTACAGGAGCTACAGATTTGAATCTAATGCTGCATTTGTCTTTTCAGTTATTTTCTACCTCCTGTATTTTCTACTATAAAAATGTAATTTAAGGCCTTTCACAGTGAGTGGTTTACTTTATTCCCTGGGTTTTCTATATAAACAGTCTTCAAAAAATGATTTGGTTAAAAACACTGTGTTACAAAAACTGCTTGCGAATTAAACTGTAAAATTTAAAAAAAAAAAGAAGTCTGCAGCTAAAGCAGTGTTTAGGTTGAAATTTACAACTTTAAACACCCACACCTGAAAAGAAGAAAGGTCTTAAATTGTGAAGGTATGAATATTTCCTTCCTTCTTGTTTTAAGTACATCTATATTTGTAGCAACAATATCTTGTTTTCTTACCATATGACATAACCTGCATTGCTCATGTTATAATATTTAAGTTATAAACATCGACATTAAGAGTGGATGTCAGGCTTCCGGAGAAGAGGGCGGCTTAGTAAGACGCGCGGGTCTTAGTTACTTCTCCAGAACAGCTACTAGGGAAGTAGAAACGATACAGAACAGCTCCCGGAGCCACGACAGAGACCAAGAAGACAGCGTACCCCATTCTGGAACGACTGACTGGCTGGGAGAACCCGCTGCGGTGAGATCACCGAGGGGCGCGCGCTTCCCCGGGCCGGGGCAGCAGGCGGCCAGAGTTCCTCCCTTCGTCCTTCCCGGGCTAGCTAGGAGAATTGGACAGGCAATCCCATCAAGCTGCAGTGGCTGGCACACCCACCCCCCCACGCGTGGCCCCCGGGACAAGCTGGGAGAATTGGATCGGGGATCCCCCAAGTCGCGGAGACCGGCGACTGGGGTCCATACCAAACACGTGGCTTCACGGTCCGGCTGGGAACAGTGGATAGGCACTCCCCCAAGCCGCGACGGTCGGCGCCCCCCCGCCACGCTTCGTGCCCCGGGCCGACTGGGAAATTTGGGCAGGCGCTCCCCCAAGCCGCGGAGGCCGGCGCCCCCCCACCACGCTTGGCGGCCCGGGCCGGATGGGAAATTTGGACAGGCGCTTCCCAAGTTGAGGAGGCCGGCGACCCTCCCCACGCACGGATTCCCAGGCCGGTTGGGAGATTCGGATTGGCACTCCCCCAAGCTGCTTCGGCTGGTGACCCTCCCCCACAGCGAGAGTTTTCCAAAGTCAAAGGAGCCACAGCATCTTTTACCGGTGGGACCCAGAGACAGACGAGCACCATGAGCCGCACCTACTGGGCAGGATAAGGAAAATAGAGCCCAAAGATTTCACAGAAAAATCTTTCAACTTGCTGGGTCCCACACCCAGGAATTTCTGATTAAATGCCCAGACGCCAGCAGAAGATAATGGATCATGCTCGGAAAACTGAACATAAGGCCCAGTCAAAGGAACAAACCAATAGTTCAAATGAGATACAGGAGCTGAGACAACTAATGCTGAATATACGAACAGAAATGGAAAACCTCTTCAAAAACCAAATCAATAAATTAAGGGAGGACATGAAGAAGACATGGGCTGAACAAAAAGAAGAAATCGAAAAACTGAAAAAACAAATCACAGAACTTATGGGAGTGAAGGACAAAGTAAAAAAGATGGAAAAAACAATGGATACCTACAATGACAGATTTAAAGAGAAAGAAGCTAGAATTAGTGAACTGGAGGATGGAACATCTGAATTCCAAACAGATACAGAAACTATAGGGAAAAGAATGGAAAACTTTGAACAGGGGATCAGGGAACTCAAGGACAATATGAACCGCACAAATATATGTGTTGTGGGTGTCCCAGAAGAAGAAGAGAAGGGGAAAGGAGGAGAAAGACTAATGGAAGAAATTATCACTGAATATTTCCCAACTCTTATGAAAGACCTAAAATTACAGATCCAAGAAGTGCAGCGCACCCCAAAGAGAATAGACCCAAAAAGGCGTTCTCCAAGACACTTACTAATTAGAATGTCAGAGGTCAAAGAGAAAGAGAGGATATTGAAAGCAGCAAGAGAAAAACAATCCATCACATACAAGGGAAACCCAATAAGCCTATGTGTAGATTTCTCAGCATAAACCATGGAAGCGAGAAGACAGTGGGATGATATATTTAAATTACTAAAAGAGAAAAACTGCCAACCAAGACTTCTATGTCCAGCAAAATTGTCCTTCAAAAATGAGGGAGACATTAAAATATTTTCAGACAAAAAGTCACTGAGAGAATTTGTGACCAAGAGACCAGTTCTGCAAGAAATATTAAAGGGAGGACTAGAGTCAGATACGAAAAGACAGAAGAGAGACGTATGGAGAAGAGTGAAGAAAGAAGGAAAGTCAGATATGATATATATAATACAAAAGGCAAAATGGTAGAGGAAAATATTATCCAAACAGTAATAACACTAAATGTTAATGGACTGAATTTCCCAATCAAAAGGCATAGACTGGCAGAATGGATTAAAAAACAGGATCCTTCTATATGCTGTCTACAGGAAACACATCCTAGACCCGAAGTTAAACATAGGTTGAAAGTGAAAGGCAGGGAAAAGATATTACATGCAAATAACAACCAGAAAAGAGCAGGAGTAGCTATACTAATATCCAACAAATTAGACTTCAAATGTAAAACAGTTAAAAGAGACAAAGAAGGACACTATCTACTAATAAAAGGAACAATTAAACAAGAAGTCATAACAATCATAAATATTTATGCACCGAACCAGAATGCCCGAAAATACGTGAGGAATACACTGCAAACACTGAAAAGGGAAATAGACACATATACCATAATAGTTGGAGACTTCAATTCACCACTCTCATCAATGGACAGAACATCTAGACAGAGGATAAATAAAGAAATAGAGATTTTGAATATTACTATAAATGAGCTAAACTTAACAGACATTTATAAGACATTACATTCCACAACAGCAGGAAACACCTTTTTCTCAAGTGCTCATGGATCATTCTCAAAGAGAGACCATATGCTGGGTCACAAAGCAAGTCTCAACAAATTTAAAAAGACTGAAATCATACACAACACTTTCTGGGATCATGAAGGAACGAAGTTGCAAAGGAATAACAGGAGGAGTGCCAGAATATTCACAAATATTTATTTCCTTCTTCAGTGCTCTTGCTTTAGGTTTAGGTCCATAAAACTGCCTCCAATTATAAGATTCATAAGATATCTCCCTACATTTTCCTCTAACTGTTTTATGGTCTTAAACCTAATGTTTAGATCTTTGATCCATTTTGAGCTAACTTTTGTGTAGGGTGTGAGATATGGGTCTTCTTTCATTCTTTTGCATATGGATATCCAGTTCTCTAGGCACCATTTATTGAACAGACTGTTCTGTCCCAGGTGAGTTGGCTTGACTGCCTTATCAAAGATCAAATGTCCATAGATGAGAGGGTCTATATCTGAGCACTCTATTCGATTCCATTGGTCGATATATCTATCTTTATGCCAATACCATGCTGTTTTGACCACTGTGGCTTCATAATATGCCTTAAAGTCAGGCAGCGCGAGACCTCCAGCTTCGTTTTTTTTCCTCAAGATGTTTTTAGCAATTCAGGGCACCCTGCCCTTCCAGATAAGTTTGCTTATTGGTTTTTCTATTTCTGAAAAATAAGTTGTTGGGATTTTGATTGGTATTGCATTGAATCTGTAAGTAAATCAATTTAGGTAGCATTGACATCTTAACTATATTTAGTCTTCCAATCCATGAACACGGTATGCCCTTCAATCTACTTAGGTCTTCTGTGATTTCTTTTAGCAGTTTTTTGTAGTTTTCTTCATATAGGTTTTTTGTCTCTTTAGTTAAATTTATTCCTAGGTATTTTATTCTTTTAGTTGCAATTGTAAATGGGATTCGGTTCTTGATTTTCCCCTCCGCTTGTTCGTTGCTACTGTATAGAAATGCTACAGATTTTTGAATGTTGATCTTTTAACCTGCTACTTTGCTGTACTCATTTATTAGCTCTAGTAGTTTTGTTGTGGATTTTTCCGGGTGTTCAACGTATAGGATCATATCGTCTGCAAACAGTGATAGTTTTACTTCTTCCTTTCCAATTTTGATGCCTTGTATTTCTTTTTCTTGTCTAATTGCTCTGGCTAGAACCTCCAACACAATGTTGAATAATAGTGGTGATAGTGGACATCCTTGTCTTGTTCCTGATCTTAGGGGGAAAGTTTTCAATTTTTCCCCATTGAGGATGATATTAGCTGTGGGTTTTTCATATATTCCCTCTATCATTTTAAGGAAGTTCCCTTGTATTCCTATCTTTTGAAGTGTTTTCAACAGGAAAGGATGTTGAATCTTGTCAAATGCCTTCTCTGCATCAATTGAGATGATCATGTGATTTTTCTGCTTTGATTTGTTGATATGGTGTATTACATTAATTGATTTTCTTATGTTGAACCATCCTTGCATACCTGGGATGAATCCTACTTGGTCATGATGTATAATTCTTTTAATGTGTTGTTGGATATGATCTGCTAGAATTTTGTTGAGCATTTTTGCATCTGTATTAATTAGAGAGATTGGTCTGTAGTTTTCTATTTTTGTAATATCTTTGCCTGGTTTTGGTATGAGGGTGATGTTGGCTTCATAGAATGAATTAGGTAGCTTTCCCTCCACTTCAATTTTTTTGAAGAGTTTGAGGAGAGTTGGTACTAATTCTTTCTGGAATGTTTGGTAGAATTCACATGTGAAGCCGTCTGGTCCTGGGCTTTTCTTTTTAGGAAGCTTTTGAATGACTGATTCAATTTCTTTACTTGTGATTGGTTTGTTGAGGTCATCTATTTCTTCTTGAGTCAAAGTTGGTTGTTCATGTCTTTCCAGGAACCCGTCCATTTCATCTAAATTGTTGTATTTATTAGCGTAAAATTGTTCAGAGTATCCTGTTATTACCTCCTTTATTTCTGTGAGGTCAGTAGTTATGTCTCCTCTTCCATTTCTGATCTTATTTATTTGCATCCTCTCTCTTCTTCTTTTTGTCAATCTTGCTAAGGGCCCATCAATCTTATTGATTTTCTCATAGAACCAACTTCTGGTCTTATTGATTTTCTCTATTGTTTTCATGTTTTCAATTTCATTTATTTCTGCTCTGATCTTTGTTATTTCTTTCCTTTTGCTTGTTTTGGGATTAGTTTGCTGTTCTTTCTCCAGTTCTTCCAAGCGGACAGTTAATTCCTGAATTTTTGTCTTTTCTTCTTTTCTGGTATAGGCATTTAGAGCAATAAATTTCCCTCTTAGCACTGCCTTTGCTGCGTCCCATAGGTTTTGATATGTTGTGTTTTTGTTTTCATTCTCCTCGAGATATTTACTAAATTCTCTTGCAGTTTCTTCCTTGACGTACTCGTTGTTTAAGAGTATGTTGTTGAGCCTCCACGTATTTGTGAATTTTCTGGCACTCCTCCTGTTATTGCTTTCCAACTTCATTCCTTCATGATCCCAGAAAGTGTTGTGTATGGTTTCAATCTTTTTAAATTTGTTGAGACTTGCTTTGTGACCCAGCATATGGTCTATCTTTGAGCTCATATGATCCATGAGCACTTGAGAAAAAGGTGTATCCTGCTGTTGTGGGATTTAATGTCCTATAAATGTCTGTTTAGTCTAGCTCCTTTATAGTAATATTCAGATTCTCTATTTCTTTATTGATCCTCTGTCTAGATGTTCTGTCCATTGATGAGAGTGGGGAATTGAAGTCTCCAACTATTATGGTATTTGTGTCTATTTCCCTTTTCAGTGTTTGCAGTGTATTCCTCACGTATTTTGGGGCATTCTGGTTCGGTGCGCAAATATTTATGATTGTTATGTCTTCTTGTTTAATTGTTCCTTTTATTAGTATATAGGGTCCTTCTTTGTCTCTTTTAACTGTTTTACATTTGAAGTCTAACTTGTTGGATATTAGTATAGCCACTCCTGCTATTTTCTGGTTGTTATTTGCATGAAATATCTTTTCCCAACCTTTCACTTTCAACCTATGTTTATCTTTGGGTCTAAGATGTGTTTCCTGTAGACAGCATATAGAAGGATCCTGTTTTTTAATCCATTCTGCCAGTCTATGTCTTTTGATTGGGGAATTCAGTCCATTAACATTTAGTGTTATTACTGTTTGGCTAATATCTACCATTTTGCCTTTTGTATTATATATATCATATCTGACTTTCCTTCTTTCTACACTCTTCTCCATACCTCTCTCTTCTGTCTTTTCGGTTCTGACTCTAGTGCTCCCTTTAGTATTTCTTGCAGAGCTGGTCTCTTGGTCACAAATTCTCTCAGTGACTTTTTGTCTGAGAATGTTTTAATTTCTCCCTCATTTTTAATTCTTTTTTTTAAATTTTTTTTATTAATCAAAAAAAAGAAAAGAAATTAACACAACATTTAGAAATCATTCCATTCTATACACGCCCTCAGTAATTCTTAGTATCATCACATAGATGTATGATCATCATTTCTTAGTACATTTGCATCGATTTAGGAAAAGAACTAGCAAAACAGCAGAAAAAGATATAGAATGTTAATACAGAGAAGAGAATTAAAATAATAATACTACTAATATATATATATATATAAAAAGGAAAAAGAAAAAAACAAAAACAAAAGATACAAACACACAAACAAACAAACAAAAAACCATATTTCAGGTGCAGCTTCATTCAGTGTTCCAACCTAGTTACATTACACTTAGGTATTATTGTGCTGTCCATTTTTGAGTTTTTGTATCTAGTCCTGTTGCACAGTCTGTATTCCTTCAGCTCCAATCACCCATTATCTTACCCTGTTTCTAACTCCTGCTGGTCTCTGTTACCAATGATATATTCCAAGCTGATTCTCGAATGTCGGTTCACATCAGTGGGACCATACAGTATTTGTCCTTTAGTTTTGGGCTAGACTCACTCAGCATAATGTTCTCTAGGTCCATCCATGTTATTACATGCTTCATAAGTTTAGTCTGTCTTAAAGCTGCATAATATTCCATTGTAGGTATATGCCACAGTTTGTTTAGCCACTCGTTTGTTGATGGACATTTTGGCTGTTTCCATCTCTTTGCAATTGTAGATAATGCTGCTATAAACACTGGTGTGTAAATGTCCGTCTGTGTCTTTGCCCTTAAGTCCTTTGAGTAGATACCTAGCAGTGGTATTGCTGGGTCGTAATCCATTCTGCCATTCTATGTCTTTTGATTGGGAAATTCAGTCCATTAACTTTTAGTGTTATTACTATTTGGATAATATTTTCCTCTACCATTTTGGCTTTTGTATTATATATATCATATCTGTTTTCCTTCTTTCTACACTCTTCTCCATACCTCTCTCTTCTGTCTTTTCGTATCTGACTCTAGTGCTCCCTTTAGTATTTCTTGCAGAGCTGGTCTCTTGGTCACAAATTCTCTCAGTGACTTTTTGTCTATGAATGTTTTAATTTCTTCCTCATTTTTGAAGGATAATTTTGCTGGATATAGGAGTCTTGGTTGGCAGTTTTTCTCTTTTAGTAATTTAAATATATCATCCCACTGTCTTCTAGCTTCCATGGTTTCTGCTGAGAAATCTACACATAGTCTTATTGGGTTTCCCTTGTATGTGACAGATTGTTTTTCTCTTGCTGCTTTCAAGATCTTCTCTTTCTCTCTGACCTCTGACATTCTAACTAGTAAGTGTCTTGGAGAATGCCTATTTGGGTCTAATCTCTTTGGGGTGCGCTGCACTTCTTGAATCTGTAATTTTAGGTCTTTCATAAGAGTTGGGAAATTTTCAGTGAAAATTTCTTCCATTAGTTTTTCTCCTCCTTTTCCCTTCTCTTCTCCTTCTGGGACACCCACAACACGTATATTTGTGCACTTCATATTGTCATTCAGTTCCCTGATTCCCTGTTCAAATTTTTCCATTCTTTTCCCTATAGTTTCTGTTTCTTTTTGGAATTCAGATGTTCCATCCTCCAGTTCACTAATTGTAGCTTCTGTCTCTTTAGATCTATCATTGTAGGTATCCATTGTTTTTTCCATTTTTTCTTCTTTGTCCTTCACTCCCACAAGTTCTGTGATTTGTTTTTTCAGATTTTCTATTTCTTCTTTTTGTTCAGCCCATGTCTTCTTCATGTCCTCCCTCAATTTATTGGTTTTTGAAGAGTTTTTCCATTTCTGTTCGTATATTCAGCATTAGTTGTCTCAGCTCCTGTATCTCATTTGAACTATTGGTTTGTTCCTTTGACTGGGCCATATCTCCAATTTTCCGAGCGTCATCCATTATTTTCTGCTGGTGTCTGGGCATTTGATCAGATTTCCCTGGGTGTGGGACCCAGCTGGTTGAAAGGTTTTTCTGTGGAATCTCTGGGCTCTGTTTTTCTTTTCCTGCCCAGTAGGTGGCGCTCGTTTGTCTGCGGGGCAGTCGGCCCGGGAAACCGTGCATGGAGGCGGTGGTCGCTGGCCGCGGCTTGGGGGAGTGCCGGTCCAAATTGCCCAGCTGGCCTGAGACGCCAAGCGTGACGGGAGGGCCCCGCTATCCAATGTTCCCAGCCAGACCGGGGAGCCACATGTGTGTATGGGACCCCAGTCGTCAGCCGCCCCGGCCAGGAAAATGTGCGCCCCTCGGGTATTTCACCGCAGCGGATTCTCCCTGCCCGTTCAGCCGTTCCAGAATGGGGTACGCTGTGTTTTTGGTCTCTGTCGTGACTCCGGGAGCTGTTCCGTGTTGTTTCTGTTTCTTTAGTTGCTTTTCTGGAGGAGGAACTAAGACCCGCGCGTCTTACTAAGCCGCCATCTTTTCCAGAACTCCCTCATTTTTGAAGGACAATTTTGCTGGACATAGGAGTCTTGGTTGGCAGTTTTTCTCTTTTAGTAATTTAAATATATCATCCCACTGTCTTCTAGCCTCCATGGTTTCTGCTGAGAAATCTACACATAGTCTTATTGGGTTTCCCTTGTATGTGATGGATTGTTTTTCTCTTGCTGCTTTCAAGATCCTCTCTTTCTCTTTGACCTCTGACATTCTAACTAGTAAGTGTCTTGGAGAACGCCTATTTGGGTCTAATCTCTTTGGGGTGCGCTGCACTTCTTGGATCTGTAATTTTAGGTCTTTCATAAGAGTTGGGAAATTTTAGTGAAAATTTCTTCCATTAGTTTTTCTCCTCCTTTTCCCTTCTCTTCTCCTTCTGGGACACCCACAACACGTATATTTGTGCACTTCATATTGTCCTTGAGTTCCCTGATACCCTGTTCAAATTTTTCCATTCTTTTCCCTATAGTTTCTGTTTCTTTTTGGAATTCAGATGTTCCATCCTCCAAATCACTAATTCTGTCTTCTTTCTCTTTAAATCTATCATTGTAGGTATCCATTGTTTTTTCTATCTTTTCTACTTTGTCCTTCACTTCCATAAGTTCTGTGATTTGTTTTTTCAGTTTTTCTATTTCTTCTTTATGTTCAGCCCATGTCTTCTTCATGTCCTCCCTCAATTTATCGATTTCGTTTTTGAAGAGGTTTTCCATTTCTGTTCGTATATTCAGCATTAGTTGTCTCAGCTCCTGTATCTCATTTGAACTATTGGTTTGTTCCTTTGACTGGGCCATATTTTCAATTATTTGAGCGTGATCCGTTATCTTCTGTTGGCGTCTGCGCATTTAGACAGATTTCCCTGGGTATTGGATCCAAAAGTTTGGAAAATTTTTCTGTGAAATATCTGGGTTCTGTTTTTCTTATCCTGCCCAGTAGGTGGTGCTCGTGGCACGTTTGTCTGCGGGTCCCACCAGTAAAAGGTGCTGTGGGACCTTTAACTTTGGAAAACTCTCGCCGTCCGGGAGGTTCGCTAGCCGAAGCGGCTTGGAAGAGTGCGAGCCGGCCCGGGGTCCGAACGCGGGGAGGGTCGCTGGCCGCCCCAGCCCGGGAAAGCGCCCGTCCGAATTTCCTAGTCGGCCCGGGGCGACAAGCGTGGCGGGAGGGCGCCAGCGGCAGCGGTCCGCCCGAGAGAGTGCACTTTCCCGGGGAGTCACGGGTTTGGAAGGGGCCTCGCCCACCCGTCACCGTTCTCCGCGGCCTGGGGATTTCCGATCCAATTCTCTCAGTTGGTCCAGGGGGTCGCGCGTGGTGTGGGCGCCAGCTGCCGCAGTTTGAGGGGACCGCCTGTCCAATTCTCCCAGCCGGCCCGGGAAGGGGGAAGGGAGTGACTCCGGCCACTTGCCGCCCCGCCCGGTTAAGTCCGCGCCCCTCGGCGATCTCACCCGAGTGGCTTCTCTCAGCCAGCCAGCCGTTCCAGGATGGGGTACGCTGTCTTTTTTATCTCTGTTGTGGCTTTGGGAGCTGTTCTGTATCGTTTCTACTCCCCTAGTAGCTGTCCTGGAGAAGAAATTAAGATCCGCGCGTCTTACTAAGCCACCATCTTCTCTGAACATGTTGCTTTTAGTTCGGTCAACTGATTTTTATTTTTTTTTTTTTTTTTTGAGGGAGGAAGGGAAGGAAAGACAGAGAAGGAAGGAAGGAAGGAAGGAAGGGAGGAAGAAAGGGAAACATTTTTAAACATTTTCTTGTTTTTTTTTTTGTTATATTTTGTTTGTTTGTTTGTTTTTTTACATGGGCTGGGGCCGGGAATCGAACCGGGGTCCTCCGGCACGGCAGGCAAGCACTCTTGCCCGCTGAGCCACCGCGGCCCGCCCCCGGTCAACTGATTTTTGACAAGGCCCCCAAATCCTCTGAACTGGGACAAAATAGTTTTTTCAATAATTGTGCTTCAACTGGTTATCAATAGTCAAGAGGATGAAAGAGGACCCCTTATCTTACACCCTACACAAAAATTAACTCAAAGTAAATCAAAAACCTACATATAAGAACTAGCACCATAAAGCTTCTAGAAGAAAATATAGGGAAACATCTTCAACACCTAGTAATAGGAGGTAGCTTTCTAAACTTTACACCCAACATACAAGCAACAAAACAAAAAATAGACAAATGAGAACTACTGAAAATTAAATGCTTCTGCACCTCAAAAGACTTTGTCAAAAAGGTGAAGAGGCAGTCAACTCAATGGAAGAAAATATTTGGAAATCAAATATTGGATAAAGAAATCATACAACTCAACAAAAAAGGAAGAAACAATTCAATTATAAAATGAATAAGCATTTTTCCGAAGAGCAAATACAGATGCTCAAAAGCACATAAAGAGATGTTCATTTTCACTGGCTATAAGGGAAATGTATATCAAGACTACAATGAGATACCACCTCACACCTATAAGAATGGCTGCTATTAAACAAACAGAAAACTATAAATGTTGGAAAGAATGTGGAAAAACTGGGACACTTATGCACTGCTGGTGGGAATGTAGAATGGTGCAGCCACTATGGAAGACTATTTAGCGGGTTCCTTAGGAAACTAAAACTAGAGTTGCCCTAAGAACCAGCGATAGCACTTCTTGGTATATACCCAGAAGAGATGAAAGCAACAACACAGACATCTACACACCGATGTTCACAGCAGCATTATTCACAATTGCCAAAAGATGGAAACAAACCAAATGCACATCAACAGACGAATGGATCAATAAAATGTGGTATATACATATGATGGAATATTATGCAGCTGTAAAACAAAATGACGTCTTGAGGCACATGACAATATGGATGAGCTTTGAGGACACAATGCTGAGTGAAGTTAGCCAGACACAAAGGATAGATACTGCATGAGTGCACTTTTATGACCAGCATAAAGGTATAATCAGAAATTTATAATACAGAAGATGCGGGACTTTGAGATACACAGAGGCTAGAGATGGGTGAACCGTTAGCTAATGAGGTTGAACTCCAATGTAAGGGGAGTAGATAGGAGTGAAGGTGATTCTCTAGTGGGTACAGAAGTAATATTATCATACTGAAAATGAACAAGATTGAAAAGGGATGTATAGACCTATGTGTCCCACTGACTCACACTAGAAATATGAATGAGTTTTTGAAAGAATTATTTCAAAGATAAGAGTCTTGTATAAAGAGTGCTTTAGTCCAGGGTACAGGGAGGAAAACTGCTATTGCATGTTCAAAAGGAACAGAGCTACCACAGCAACAGCAGAGGTAAATAACAGGGTGAGGAACAAGAGTTAAGAGGAGGTTTAGATTTCCTATTTGGCGAGGGTGTGCTTATTGGTTTTCTATCTCTTGGGAACAATGAAATTATCTACAATTGAGAGTGCTGTTAGACTGAGGACTTTGGGCCCTCTACACGATGTCCAATGAATGCAGGTCGCTGAAGGATGCACTAAAGGAAAAGTATATTGGCGAACAATGGTGTATACTTATGAATGAAGGCTGTGCTGCTACAAAAACGAACAATGTTGTGAGGCATGCAATGATGTGAATGAACATGTGAGACAAAATATGCCAGAAACAAAAAACAACAATGGGGCGTAGATTGTAAGCTTTTAGATCAGACACATTAAGTCCAGAGTGGCGATTATTATTTCTGGATTTTGCAAGGCTGTTTCATATATGTATAACTTGATATTTAGAGATAACGAAGCCAAACAGTTGGGGTTAAGATAATTCAGAACATAGGGGTAAGGAAGACTGTTGATATTTCAAAACTGCACATACTCTTTGAGACCAATGGAAGAAAGGTTTATTTGATCTGGATCTGAAATTTTATGTATTGTATATAATCTAATTCAACCTATCTGTATAGCTCATTTGAACATTTGAAACACAGGAAGCACACAATAAGAAAGAGGTCCTTTAATCCTGTATAGATTATTGTAATGCCTGGAAACATCCTCAAGTATATTAAGCAGATAATCAAAAAGTATTGGCAAAGTCCCCTGAGGGAGGGGAGAAAGAATATGGAACTATTAGACCTTTCCAAAAGGGAATTTCTTGATACTGTGTCAAATTTTGGGGATATCCAAATCAATAGGCCATACATGTCCTCAATCATGAGGCTTATGCTTGTGAAGCTCATGTAGGTAGCAGAGAAGCTTAGACTACCTATAAGTATGCCTAACAATTACATCTGGAGGATCTCTGTTGTTGCTCAGATGTGGTCTTATTGTCTCTAAGCCCAACTCTGCAACTGAAATCACTGTCCTCCCCACTACATGGGACATGACATCCAAGGGTGAAAGTCTCCCTCGCAACGTGGGAGATGACTCCCAGGGATGAATCCAGACCTGGCACCATGGGATGAATAATTACATCCTGACCAAAATGGGGAAAAGAAGTGTAATTAATAAAGTATCAGTGGCAGAGAGAGTTCAAATAGAGTCGAGAGGCTACTGGGAGGTTGGTCTTAACATAAGCTTCAGGTAGACCAGGCTACCTATCTAACCTGCCAACCCCAACCAGGACCATTCCAGCCAATCCCAAAAAACACCTATATAAGGTTCCATAAGGGCTCCAGGCACTAGAGTAATTTTCCAGAAACCTACAAACCCAGATGGGTCCCTGGTCCATAAAAGTCCTGAAACCTAGCCCAGCCTCTCCAGAACATCAGATAGTTCCATCTACCTAACCCATATTAGTGATGGACCCTTACAATATCAAAAATTTAGAACTGCCATAGCCCAGACAACCCCAAAGAGAGGTATGGAAAAGTCAAAGGTGATAGTGGAATTACACAGAGAAGACAGGACTTAGCAAATGAACATGAATGCTGAATCATTAAATTGATATCTCTTTTAGTCTGCCAATATTTTAGAGCAGCTAGAAATAAAAACCTAAAACTGTGAAATTGTAACCCATGTCAAAGTCTGAAATATGTTCTACAACTAATTGTGGTGCTGTGCTTTAAAATTTATAACTTTTTTGTATATATATATTATTGTTCACCAAAAAAAAAGAAGGAAAAAAGTCAACTGTGATGACAAAAAAATACTTAAGCCCTCTAGCCTCCTATATTCTGGAGCAGCTAAGAGGAAAAATAAGAGAGGAACATACAGTAGCAAGTCAGAAACTCTGGGATCTGTCCTGTAACCACTTATTGGAGAGTACTTTGAAAACTTGCTTTTTTATTTCTTTTCTTTGTATATATTTTATACTATACAATAAAAAAAGTTTTTAAAAAATGAGCAAACAATGTGAACACATATTTCACTAAAGAAGATAAATTTGCAAATGCTTAGTAAGTAAGTACATTCAAAGATATTCACCATCATTACTCATTGGGAAGACAAAATCAGTTATTAGGAAATCATTGCTGGTAGGAATGTAAAATGGCACAACCACTTTGGCAAACAGTTTGATGGTTTCTTTAAGAGGGAGAAAAGATTAGTACATCCTATCGTAGGTCATATTGCTACCAATTCCACTCCTAGTTATCTAGCCAGGTAGAATAAAAACATATGTCTCCACAAAGACTTGTGCACTAATATTCATAGCAGCATCAGCACTCATTAATACACAAAAGCTAGAACCAGCTGTCCATTAATAGCTAACTGGGTAAACAAAATGTGGCATACTCCTAACAAAAGAATACTATTCCCAGCAATTAAAATAACATTATTGATGCACTGTACTACATAGATGAATCAAAAAAATACTATACTAAGTGAAAGAAGCCAGACACAAAGACCGCATATCGTACAGTTCCAGTTACATGAAAATTCTAAGAAAGGCAATCAGAGCCAGAAAGCAGATCAACATGCTAGTAGGTAGGATCAAGTATTGATAACAAATGGGGACAAGGAACATTTTGGGGGTGATCGGTGTGTTCTAAAATTGGATTGTGGTGATGGCTGCACAACTCTGTAAGTTTATTAAAAATTCTTAAATGTGCACTTACAATGGATAAATGTTACAGCATATAAATTATACCTCCATAAAGTTGGTTAAGGGAGAGAAGAGAAAATGTGAAACACTTTCATAAGAAAGTAGGAGAGGACTAGGGAAGTGGAGCAAAATTATTTGGAAGCATCTAGGGTTCTCTTGAGGTCTATGGTTCTGATTTTCATGTGAAACCAGGTAATTCCACTGTGCAGTTTTCTACAGGAATATCAACTGCTTAAACGTAAGTTCCTTAACACACTGCTAAAAAAAGTCCATACCTATTTCTTTTTG
Source organism: Tamandua tetradactyla (assembly GCF_023851605.1). Lineage (NCBI taxonomy): Eukaryota > Metazoa > Chordata > Mammalia > Pilosa > Myrmecophagidae > Tamandua > Tamandua tetradactyla. The sequence goes on along the minus strand of NC_135336.1, from coordinate 25,907,344 downwards.
AATTCTGAGAAGCTAGCCTAAGTTCTTACTGAATAGCCTTTTGAATAAAACAGAAAGAAATTGTGCTGAATTTCTACACAACATGATGGAAAAGTTTTGGTAACGGATGGTGGTGATAGTAGCACACTGTGAATGCAATTAACATGACAAATATATAACTGATAGTGGTTAAAAGGTAAATTTTAGGTTGTATGTATGTTACTAGAAATTAAAAAAAAAATTGCAGGACTGTACAACACAGTGAACCCTAAGGCAAGCCATGGACTCTAATTAATAGTACAATTATAAAAAAGTGCGATCATTATTTATAACAAATGTTCCACACTAATACAAGGTGTTAACAGGGTGATATTCAGGAATCCTGTATTTTATATAAGATTTTTGTGCAAACCCACAACTTCTCTAAAAAATAAAATAAGGACAAAGAGGAAAATCCATCCCTACCTGGCAGGCAGATCTCGGGCTGGGGAGGCGGGGGGGGGAGTGGCTGCTGAGTAGCTTCCTCCCTGCCAGGTTCACTGTGGGAAGAGTGAGAGGGAAGGGCTGCTATGTGGATGACCACCACCCAGTAAACTGTAAACTAGGCAGCATTGAAAGCTAAACTATAAAGCATTTAAATGGTCTCTATACCATCAGTTGTTAATATTTGGAGATCACTGTGTTCTGTTAATGTATGGTTTCTCTTGTGTGGCCTGATTTCCAGGCACTGGAGGAATTACCCTGGAATGATCCTTAGGTGTGATTTTTCTGTAAACCCACAATTTATGTAATACAAAATTTAAAAACACACACACAATGAGATTAAGCTATTATACAAATGGCAGATTTAGAATTAATAAAACCACTTATCTATTCTTGCTAACCACCTGGGACCTTTAATCCTGACTTACTGCTTACATAAGAATATAACATCCTCTCTACTCTTTTCTTTGTCCAATATTCTCATTACTCTTCTAAGTGCCCAAGCTTAAAACCTTGACTTTATCCTCTTTCTATTTCCATTCCTTCATTGTCTAGAAATCTAGTCAAAAGGCTGTGCTGATTCTTCCTTTAAAATGTCCCTTATACATGACTCCCAGGACTGTAAATCTCCCTGGCAACGTGGGACAGAACTCCTGGCATGAGTTGGGACCCGGCATCATGGAATTGAGAAAGCCTTCTTGACCAAAAGGGGGAAGAGAGAAATGAGACAAAATAAAGTTTCAATGGCTGAGAGATTTCAAACAGTCAAGAGGTTATCCCGGAGGTTATCTTTATACATTATTTAGATATCCCTTTTTAGTTTATGGTGTATTGGAGTGGCTGGAGGGAAGCACCTGAAACCATCGTGCTATGTTCCAATACCCTTGATTCTTAAAGATTATTGTATAACAATATAGCTTTTACAATGTATGATCATGAAAACCTTGTATCTGGCGCTCCCTTTATCGAGGGTATGGACAGATGAGTAAAAAATACAGACAAAATAAATAAATAATACAGGGGATAAGAGGTTAAATAAATAGAGTACATTGAGAAGGAGGGGTATGGGGTATGGGATGCATGAATTTTTTTCATTTTTCTTTTTATTCCTTTTTCTGGAGTGATGCGAATGTTCTACAAATGATCATGGTGATGAATACACAACTATGTGATGATACTGTGAGCCATTTCAGCGTACATCATGTATGGAATGCACATATGTGAAGATCTGTCAATAAAAATACATTGTTTAATGTCCCTTATAATACCCTGTTTCTATTAGTTCCCAGGTTTTACCACTTTATACCTATTCTATTAATTTCTAGGCTCTCTCCACTCTGACACATGCCATATTTACTCTTCCAAAACATCAAATGAATTTTCATTCCAAATTGACAGCGAGCACACTCAAAAAGAGATTTCCATTTCATAAAGAACAAAGTCTAAATCACTTTATAATAAAATCTAGACACTTCTTATCAAATCATTCTTCCTGAACATACTGTTACATTACCAATTCTCAGCACTGAATGTCACTGGAATGTCTCAGCCACCCTCCTACCTATATACATTCATTCTATCCATCCTTTAAGGTCCTACTTAAACTCCCACTTCATTCAAGAGGCCATCCTCAGCTGCTCCAACTCACACTAATCTCTTTCTGTCTCTTAAATTCCTGTAGCACTTACAAATAATTTGGTATTTATCATATAATCTCTTGGTTTTGTTATATTTTTACAACTACGACTCAATGGTGCTATATATTTAAAAACACTTTTCAAAAGTAGAAATCAGATATTATATTATAATCACTATATAGATACAAACAAAATTTCCTCGAGTTTAAAAGCTGACTTTTGTATCCTTCTGCCACCTACAGAGCTCCCAAAAAAGGTAAACTCTGTCCTTCACAAAGCAAATTCCCCATTTCTGTAATTGTTTTTACTTTATATCTTGCTATAGACCAATATTTTTCAAACTGTGGGTCCCAATAAATCAGCACTGAGAAGGTTTAGTGAGAAAGAAAAACAGAGATATTAAGAAATTTGCTAGCAAATACCAGAGGCAAGATTTGTACCAGGTAGGCCACATTCCTAAGACTACAACATGAATTCTAACAAGCATTCAAGAAAGCATTAGTAGCAATCCTGCTCAAATGGGAGGAGAGAAAGCTACCCAACTCATTCTATGAAGCCAAAAACATCCTGATACCAAAGCCAGAGAACAATACTAACTACAAGAAAAGAAAACTGACTTCTGGGAAGATGATGGAATAGGACAGGCTGAGGTCATCTCTGCTCCAATGAACAACTAGATAAGTGATAGAAAAACAACTGGGACAGTAGTTATAGGGTGTGAGAGACCTGATAGGGTCTTCTACCATAAATAGTGAGGTCCTAGATGAAAAAGCTAAGGAATTGAGATGCACAGAATGAGGTGACAGGGCTCTGCTGGTACTCCACTAAGGACAAGAGGCCATGCCCCACAAAGTGCCTGCCACCACAGCTCTTGGGATATCAGACACCTCAGCTTCATAGCTCAGAGCTCCCTTGGGGAACCTTGAAGCCACTAAGCTCATTTGCCTGCTCACAAGAGACCATCCAACTAGTGCACAGAGCCTACCACACTTTCTCTGACCATAATGGAATGAAGGTGAAAATCAGTAACAAATGAAAATCCAGATAAAGGATAAACGGAGGTTAAAAAACACAGTCAAACAATCAGGGGGTCAAAGAAGAAACTGCAAGAGAATTCAGTAAATGTTATCTTGAGACAAATGAAAATGAGAGCAAGAGTATCAAAATTTATGGATTGTAGGGAAGGCACTGTAGAGAGGGAAATTCATAGGCCTAAATGCCTACATTAAGAAGGAAGAATGAGGCAAAACCTATAACCTCACTGAACAAATGGAGAAAGAACAGCAAACAAATCCCAAAGTAAGCAAAAGGAAAGATAAGGGTTAGAGCAGAAATTAACAAAATTGAGAATTAAAAAAACAGAATCAATAAAACCCAAAATGGACAAACCCTTAAGCTAGACTGAAATAAGCAAAAAGAAAAAATGTGCAAATAAAATCAGAAATGAGAGTGGGGATATATGCTGGTTTGAAATTGTTATTGACCCCAGAAAAACTACATTCTTTTAATCCAATCTTACAGGCATAGACCTACTATTATCTGAGACCTTTTTGGTTACATTGTTTTCATGGAGATGTGATCCCGGCCAATCAAGGTGGGTCTTGATCCACTTGCTGCAGTCCATTATAGAGAGAGCTCAGAGCTGAAGGAAAGTGAGAGAGAAAGAAAATGCCAGCAGAGACATTTTGGATCAAAGGACAAACAGACTTTGCCATATGCCTTCCCATGTGACAGAGGAATCCCAGATGCCAGCAGCCTTTCCTTCAATAAGGTATTCTCTTTTTGGTGCCTTAATTTGGATATTTTCACAGCCTCAGAATTATAACTTGTCAGTTAATAAACCCCCTCTGTAAACTCCAAACAATTTCTGGTATATTGCATTCCAGCAGCTTTAGCAAACCAAAACAGACTGTGGTACAGGAGAAGTGGGGTGCTAATATCTAACATATTAGAATGGCTTTTCAAATGGATGACGGGAAGATTCTGGAAAAACTGTGAGGCACTGTATATATAGAAAAGGCTTAGATTGTTTTGAACGGACTGTTGGTAGAAATATGGACTCTAAAGATACTTCCCATGAGGACTTAAGACAAAAGTGATGTATCACTGCAAACTGAAAGGAAAGTGGCCTTGTTTTAAAGTGCAGATAATTTAGCAAAACTGGTGTTGGATAGAAGGGGGAATCTGAAGGTAAGGAACTTGGATCTCTAGTTAAGGAAATTATCAAACTAAACGTGGAAAATGCAGCCTGGCCCCATCTTGCAGCTTACAGTAAGATACGACAGGAAAGGGCTAAACTGAAAACTGAACTCTTGGATACAAAGAAACCAGAAACTGATAGTTTGAAAAATTCTGCGCTTTTGGAAACTGAGTCTCCCCAAAATTGTGCACCCCACCCCCCCCACCCCCACCCCCATGAGGATTTAACCAAGCATGGAACTAGTCAGCCATTTCAGGACAAGCCAGGATTGCCAAAAGAGTTATCCAGGAAGGACTTCTGGAATGTCCTATTGTCTGAAGGTTGTGACCCCTGTATGCTGCACAGAAAAAGGAACAACTCTGTTGCAGGATCTGTTAACTACAACCACTGCCAGTCTGGACCAAAAGAAGCAGAAAAGAGACAGACCGAAAGAAAAACTACCTCAAAGGCAGAACCATGGAAGCCAAGCGTGCAGGTCTGAAACTATTGTGTACCCCAGAAAAGCCAAGTTCTTTAACCCTGATTCAGTATTGTTGGGTGGGATATTTTTTAGTACATTGTTTCCATGGAAATATGACCCACCCAATTGTAATTGTCCCTTTCAATTAAGTGGTTGCCATGGAGCTTTACTCCACCCATTCAAGGTGCATCTCTTAGAGTCCTTCAAGAAGGATCCATTTCAGAACAAGCTTCAGAGCAGACAGAGAGAAAAACATTTGGTGATGCAGAAAGAAAACACCCCTGGGGAAGCTATCTGAAACCAGGAGTCAAAGGACCAGCAGCCACATGCCTTGTGAGATCAGCCTTTCTTGAGTCAAGGTATCTTTATGTGGATGCCTTAGTTTGGACACTTTTTATGGCCTTAGAATGGTAAACTTCTAACATAATAAATTTCCTTTATAAAAGCCACCCCATTTCTGGTATATTGCACTGTCAGCAGCATTAACAAACTAAAACCACCAAGATCTGTAGCTAACACACCTCAGGCCAGGAGAGCGGACACATCCATGCAGGTGGAAAGGGTGAGTTTGCCCCAGAATTTACAGAGGGTGGGCCTCCCCCAACTCCACTGGTCACTTAGAGACTTTAATGCATATTATACAGCCACAGTAGTCAAAAAAGCATGGTACTGGCATAAAGAAAAACATATTGATCAACGGAATCGAAATAAGAGTTCAGAAAAAGACCCTCAGATCTATGGTCAATTAGTTTATGACAAGGCTCCCAAATCCACTCAACTGGAACAGAACAGTCTCTTCAATAAATGGTGTTGGGAGAATTGGATATTCATAACCTGAAGAATGAAAAGGACCCTTATCTAATACAAAAATTAACTTAAAATGGATCAAAGACCTAATACAAGAAACAGCACTGTAAAACTCCTAAAAGACAATGCAGGAAAACATCGCCAAGATCCAGTGATAAGCGACAGTTTCTTAGACTTCAGACCCAAAGCACAAGCAACAACAACAACAAAAAATCAGATAAATGGGTACTCTTCAAAATCGAATACGTCAGTGCTTCAAAGGACTTTGTCAAAAGGGTGAAAAGGCAGCCAACTCAATGGAAGAAAATATCTGGAAACCACGTATCTCTAAGTTTGAATCCAGAATATATAAAGAAATCATACAACTCAACTATAAAAAGAAAAACAATCCAATTTAAAAATGGACAAAAAACAAGGACATTTTTCCAAAATGGATATAAAGGTAAACAAAAATGAAAAGATGCTCAGCTTCACTAGCTATTAGGGAAGTGCAAATAAAATCACAATGAGAATGGCCACTATTAAACAAGCAGAAAACTACAAGTGTTAGAGCGAATTTGGAAAAACTGGAACACTTATTCACTGTTGGTGGATATGTAAATTGGTACAGCCGCTGTGAAGGACAGTATGGAAGTTCCTCAGGAAGCTAAGCATAGATTTGCCTTATAACTCGGTAATCGTGCTACTGAGGATACACCCAGAAGATCTGAAAGCAGGGATGCAAACAGACATCTGCACACCAATGTTCACCGTGGCACTATTCATAATTTTCAAAAGATGGAAACAACCCAAGTGCCCATCAGCAGATGAACAGATCAACAAAATGTGGAACAGACACACAACGGAGTATTATCCAGCAGTAAAAAGAAACATAGTCCTGAAGCACATGACAACCAACATGCACGACCTTTGAGGACATTAAGTGAAATATGTCAGACACAAAAGGATAAAGATAATCTGAACTCACTGATATAGCTAATCATAATATGTAAACTCACAGATATAAAATATAGAATATGGGTTACCAGGATATAGAATTAGGCTATAGAATGGGGAGTAGTTGCTTAGTATGTACAGAATGTTTAACTATGTTAACTTAAAACATTATGAAATGGACAGAAGTGACAGTAGCATGTTAATGTCACGATAAAAAACAGTTCTGAATAGTGTATGAACGTGGTGGAAAGGGGGAAGTTTAGAGTCACATATGTCACCAGAAGGAAAGTCGGAGATTAAAACATGGAAATGTATAGCACAATGAATCTAATGGTAGACAATGTCTGTTATTAACTATACAAATATTAAGACGTTTTCTCAAGAACTAGAACAAAAGTATGACACTATTACAAGGAGTTAATAATAGAGGGATATATGGGGGAAATATACCTATTGCAAACTTGGACTATAGTTAACAGTAATATTTTACTGCTCTTCCATCAACTGTAACGAATGTACAACAGCAATACTAAAGGTCAATAATGAGGGTGGATAAGGGGTATGGGAGGATTTGGGTTTTATTTTTTCTTTTTATTTCTTTTCTGGAATAACGAAATGTTCTAAAATTGATCATGTATGTATGAACAACTATGTGATGATACCGTGAACCAGTCATTGTATACTTTGGATGATTTGTATGGTATGTAAACATATCTGAATAAAACTGAATTTTAAGAAAAAAAATAAGATACTTAGGAATAAAAAGTTAACAAAATTTTTACATTTCAACAAAGATTTTAAGACTTATACATTGAAAACTACAAAACATTGTTCAAAGAAATTAAAGACTTAAATAAATGGGAAAAATATCCCATGTTCATAGATTGGAAGGCTTCATACTGGGGTAAAGTAGCAGTACTTACCATTTGTAGCTACTGATTCAATGCAATCCCTATCAAAATTCCAGCTGCCTTTTTGAAGAAATTGATGAGGTGATCCTAAAATTCATATGGAAATGCAAGAAACCAAAAACAGCTAAAACAATCTTGAAAAGAACAAAGTTGGAGGACTCGTACTTCCTGATCTCACTTCTTACTACAAAGCTACAGTAATCAAGATAGTGTGGTACTAGCATAAGGATAGATGTATAGATTAACAGATTAGAAATGAGTCTAGAAAATACTCCTATGTTTATAGCCAAGTGACTTGACAGGGTGCCAAGACAATCTGATGGGAAAATAAAAGCATTTGAATGGAGCTCAGGCAAGTGAATATTCACATGCACAAGAATGCCACGGGACCTCTTTTTTGTTTTGTATGCGTATGGTGGGAATCACATTTCATCATTTTTCAATGTGAGTATCCCATTATTCCAGCACCATTTGTTGTTCTGGGGGGCTGGGGGAATGCATAGGCAGGGAATTGAACCCAAGTCTCCCATGTGGCAGGCAAGATTTGTACCACTGATCTACCCATGCACCCCCATGGACATCTTCTTGATGTCAAACAGAAATTATAAATGGATCACAGATATAACTGTATAAGCTAAATTAGTAAACTCTTTGGAGAAATTATCATAAAAGTAAATCTTCATGGTCTTTAGTTAAACAAAGCTTTATGAATTCAACACCAAAAGCAAAGCAACAAGAGAAAAAATAAATTGGACTTCATTAAAATCAGAAACTTTTCTGTTTAAAGAATGTCATCAAGAAAGTAAAAAGATAAATCCAGAGGAGAGGAAATACTTACACATCATAAGGGCCTAGTACCCAGAATATATAAAGAAATATTACATATCAGTACTAAAAGAGAAATAACCCAAATATTAAAATGGGCATAGTATGTGAATAAATATTTCTCCAAAGAAGATTATCCAAATGACCAATAATCACATGAAAATAGGCTCAAAATCATTAGTGATCATTAAAATGCAAATCAACACCACATGAGATAACTACTTGTGGTTCCCACACCAACAAGAATGGGTACAATCAAGAAGACCAGTAACAGCAAGTGTTGAAGATGTGGAGAAATTAAAACCTTCATACATTAGTGGTGGAACTGCAAAATGGTGCGACCTCTTTGGGAAACAGTTTGGCAGTTCCTCAAAACTTTAACCACAAAGTCAACTTCACTCCTAGATATATACTCAAGAGAACTGGCAAGACAAATTTATATCAAATCAATTGGCTATAAATGTAAGTTTATTTCTGGACTCTGGCAAAAACCTGTACCAGAATGTTCAAAGCAGCATTATTCACAATAGTCATAAAGTAAAGAAAAATAAATTTCCATCAACTGATAAATGGATAAACATAGAATGAATAAACAAAGAATGGTGCATATAAAGGACTACCATTCAACCATAAAAAAGAGTTAAGTGATCAAAAAGAATGAACCAAAATCATGTCACACCATGAATGAACCCAGTAAACATGCTAAATGAAGGAAGCCAAATACAAAAAGGGCCACATATTGAATAGCTTCATTTATACAAAATGTCTAGAACAAGGAATTCAATAGGGACAGAAATTAGATTAGTAACTGTCAAAGCCTGGTTTAATGGAGAATGGGGAGTGATTACTAATGGGTACAGGGTTGTTTTTCTAGGCTGATGAAAATGTTGTGAAATTAGTGGTGATGGCTGCACAACTATGCGAATATATTAAAACCAATGAACTATATACTTGAAAAAGGTGAATTTTATGTATGGTACATAAATTATATATCAGTACAAGTGTTACAGATTTTAAAAAATCAAGCAAATGATCACTGACGAAAATTATAAAGACTTAAGAGAAACTAGTTTAAAAAGTAATTATAAGTCCTAAACACTACACTTTTGAATTTACCACAGTTGTATGAAAAATTTGAAAACCATATATAAACACTTAAGAAGGCATTCAGCATCTCAAATGTCTTGCCTCCATTTTTTCTCTCTGAAATAATGGAGGCAATAAAACTATATATGATATATACGATTTTAAGAACAAAGTCAATAGTATCCTTCTACATCTATTATTTGTAGACTCTCTGAATATTTGAATCAATTAAAAAATACATATTTGGCACCTTTCCCTTCAGAGAGTAAAAAAGAGCATTAAATAGTCTGTATCTTTAAGAAGACTGTATGGCAGCTATGAAAATGTACCTCTCAATCTCCCACTGCAGGAAACTCCATTGACCAATGGCCCTAGCTGCTATGTTCTCAAACTCATTCGCATGAAACTTTGCTGAGCAAGGCAGGTATATTTAAGGGAGGACTTTTCCCAGGGGGCAATGAACTCCTCTGATGGGTAACTTTGGTTTGAGCTTTGATGAAATTTTCTTATACCTGTACCACAATCTAAGTCTTTTCCTATGCAACTTGTCACTGTTCTTTCCTTTCTCCTCCACAGGGGTTAAGCGTTGTTTTTAGCTTCTACTTCATAACTCCATAATTCAAAGAACATGGCTGCATATGGTATAACTAAAGACTACCACTTCTTTCAAGTTATCTGCTAGTTTTATCAAGCGTAGAGATTTTCCACAAGTGATTTAAAATTATATGTAAATACAAATAATTAGGTGCCTGAGAACAGGACTGAATTCAGGAGGACGTAAAATAAACTGAAGGAGAAGAGAAAGAGGAAGCGGAAGGAGAAGGGAAGGGAAAGAAGCAAGCAAGAAAGAAAGCAAATCCAAAGGAATAGGAATTTGTAGCAGTTCAGACTCCTGATAATTAACAGCAGAGCTTCATTTTTAGGAGTTTTAAAGTTCAGGAAATGCTCTCATAATACATTTGCTTAATTGGAGCCATGTAACATTGAAGAAGAGAAAACAAAAAAAGAACACAATATTTACTGAGTTCTTTTATGTGCCAAACATGGACTGGGGCATTGGTGTAATAGTGGCATCCCTATTTTACAGATGCGGAAACTGAGGTTCATATGGTTAACAAACACACTCAAGTTTACAAAATTCCTAAGTAGCCGACCAAGGCTGTCTTTCTCCTAAGCTATCTTCAGAGTACCACACAGAAACCAGTCATGCAACGAAGAATCAAAAACAGACATCATCTCTCATCACTTTACAAAATGGTGCATATTAAAAATAGGGCTATCTTCTCTATTCACAACAGAACAACAGTGACATTTCACATCCCCACCTCTACATTCCAACCACAGAACAAACGAAACCAAACAGGAGACCTGAACCCTACTGACTTAGTTTAAAGGAGAACTGAAATTAATAGGTAATGAAATCCAGATCGCTAAATAATTAAAACTGCAACTTACTCATTTCCAAATTGCAAAAGGCAGCCTCAATAACCATCAGAAGCTTTCAGGATTGATAATCTTCTCCCTATTCTAATTTCAAAGGTCTCCTACATTAGACACTTAGATGGACATTAGTCCTATTATTACAGAACAAGCATTTTCTGTTACAGAACAGGCACATCCCAACTGCTCAAGTCAGGTAGTTCAATTTTACTTAGGTAACATGTAACAGTTTATGTGCCACAGGGGAAAAAAGGCAGTCAAATTGCAGGTAAATCACACTGAAATAAATACTGAAAATTCCTTCAAAATACCAGTGTTTTAGATACAGTTTTTGTGACTAATGGTAGGAATAATTATTCTTGGTTTTTCTTTTCTCTCTTACTATTCCCTTTCTTCACTCCTCCATTTATTTATTTGTCCTGCCAAAACTTTTCAAAAAAGGAAGGACATACACATTTCTTCCACTAAAACAAATTTCTTCTCACTGCCACCAGCAGGTTCAGCAAATTGGCTGATTTAATTGCACAAGCTACCAGAAGACCCTATTCCAATCTTTTTCTGAAAACATGTATTTATTCAATGTAGTCCAAAGCAGGAGTAATGCAAATCACAGATATTAAACTACAGATTTTTAAGTTGACAATGAAGAGAAACAAACTGGTCAATATACAAAATTTTACTTCTTGGCTACAGCTATTTGGAAACACTTAACATCAATTAAAGAGAATACAGAAAACTTAAGCACCACAAAGGCAATGTGATATCATGGAAACAAGTGATCTTAGTGTAAGGTAGCCTGCCACTTTTTAGCATATATGAGGGAAAAAAACGAAACTATTCAATTATAACTGAAACAATAAAATACTTGGAAATAAGTTTAACAAGGAATGTCAAATGATTATACAAGGAAAAGTCCTGAAAATCAAAAAGTAGACTTACATAGAAAGACACCTCTTGCTCCTAGATAATTCAACATCACAAATATGCCAGTTCTCCCTATATTAGTTTATAAATTTCATGAAGCTCCAATTAAAAATGCCAACAGGCTTTTTTTTATAGAGTTAGACAAACTGATATTAAAGTTCATATGGAAAAAGTAGACATCAAAAAATAACTAGGAAAACACTAAAATGAAAGGCTACAGGGGCAGATTAGTCCTATCAAGCATTAAAACATAAAGTCTCTATATAATAAACACAGTGTGATACTTTTAGATGAAATAACTAGGGTATGCAAATTAATAGAGACAGAAAGTAGACTGCATCTTATCAGAGGTAGGGAAAGGGGACTAGGGTACTTCTGCTTAACTGGTACAGAATTTCTGCTTGGGGTGATGGAAAAGTCGTGGTAATAAACGGTGGTGATGGTAATACTGTAAATATAATAACACCACTGAATTGTATATTTGAAAGTGGTGACAATGGGAGATTTTATGTGTACACATTATTACTTTATGTGTATACATTATTACCACAATAATAAATTCCAAAGAATGCAATAAACCTTAACAACAACAATAAAAAAAACAGTGTGGAAGTAACACAAGAATATGTAAATGAACGTAAATGGACTAGTGGAAAAGATTAGAAAATCCAGAAATATACAAAGATACAGAATTTAGTATGTAATAACAGGAGCATCTCAAATTACTGCAGCAAAAACTGACTTTTTAATAACTGATATTGGGACAACTGAGTAATGATTTGGAAAAGGTAAAATCAAATCAATAATTCATAACATGCACAGGAATAAACTCTATATACAAAAGAAAAATTCCAAACAGATTAGGGATCTAAATGTAAAACGTGAGACCTTACAATTATTATAAGTAAATAAAGGTAAATTCCTCTTTAACCTGGACACAGGGTAATGAAAGGCTTTCAAACTATAATTCAACATTCAGATACCTTAAAAGAAAAGACTGACAAACTGATACCTCCCTCTGACAGAGATACCTACCTCTGGTGGAGAACAAAGCCCCAGCTGACACCATGACTGCAGCCTTGTGAGACACCGTGATGCTAAAGTATTATCTGATTTCCTGATCCACCAAAGCAGTGAAATAATGTTTGCTGTTGTTTTACACCATCAAGTTTTCTAGTATAACATGTAATACAGCAATAGATAACTAATACAACCCTTAACATAGAAAGAGTCCTAACAAATGAATAAGAGACACACACCATAATAAGGGTAAAAACAATAGAAACAGGCAATATAGAAAAGAAACATGTATGGTCAAAGGCATATGAAATGACATTGCAAATTTAAAATGAAATTTTTTCACCTACAGAACTGAAAAACGAAACTACTACTAATATCCAGGGGTTATACCAGAAATGGGTAGTCTCATATACGAATAATTAACTGATAAAATCTAACTAGAAGGCAGTTTGTATAAAAACTTAAAAGGCTCTACAACCCTTTCACCCTGAAAGCACATATATGTATTCTTTGTTATGGAAGAAAAAAAACTCAATAGCTATCAATTGGATAATGACTCAAAGGGTATATCCATAAGATAGACTATATAATGAAACCAGTGGAAGCTGAGGTAAATCGATCTCTCGAGAAGAAGAAAGGAGAAGATGTGCCTTAAATGTTAATAGAGAAAGAGTTAGGTTTGATGTTATGGCAGAATCTGGAACTATTCATATAAAAACCTAGTAGACTGTCTAGCATATAATAAGAATTTGATAAGTTTTGGCTATTATCACTAACTATTAATCCAAAAAAAAGTTAAATATATGGATTTCCAGGAGACAAACATAATAAAACAGTCTTGTCATGAAAAAATATTTAGAATTTAGAACAGAAAGACCTACATGGCCGGAATCATCTGGGGAATTTCATTAAGGAAAATTTTGACCTGGGTCTTTAAATATGCATAGGATGTAGACAGGAGGAGAATGGGGATAATAAAGTAATTGAATAAATGCAGGAGGCTATTATGACCCACCACCACCCCACCCCCACCCTACCCTACTAAAAAAAATATGGTGAGGTCCAAACACTCAGTACCTCAGAATGTGACCTTATTTGGAAACAAGGGTCATGCAAATGGAATTAAGTAAACTGAGGGATAGTTCAACAAGTCTGATAATAACTAGATATGCAGAATGAGTGAGGAATAGTCTGAATGAGAGGGTGACTGATAAAACCATTAAAAGGAAAGGCATAAAAGCCCCTGATCTTGAGGCTTGCTCTTATGAAGCTTATTTCTGTAGTGAGAGTTAAGTCTACCTATGGTTTATGCCTAAGAGTTACTTCCAGAAAACCTCTTTTGTTGCTCAGATGTGGCCTCATTCTTCTAAGACAAACTCTGCAAGAAAAATCCTTACCCTTCTCCCTACATGGGACATGACATCCAGAGGTGAAAGTCTCCCTGGCAATGTGGGACAGGACTCCAAGGCATAAGCCTGGTTCTGGCACCATGGAGTCAACGACAGTTTCCTGACCAAAAGGGGGGAAAGAACTGTAACAAAATAAGGTATCAGTGGCTAAGAGAGTTCAAATAGAATCAGGAGGCTATTCTGGAGGCTATTCTTAGATAAGCTTAAGGTAGACGTTGTTACTTATCATGGTTTACCAAAAGCCAAACAAAACCATACCTGTTAGCCCTAAAGTACACCTAGGGCTCTGAGATTCTACAGAAGTTTTACACACTAAGATTACTTTCCAGAAACCTACAACCTCCAGATGGCTTCCAGGCCAGAAATGCCCTGAGACACAGAGTGGCCAATCTCTATAAGAACATTAATTGGTTCCATCCCTCTATCCATATTATTGATACCCCTTTATAAGGAAAAATGTTAGAATAAGCATTGACTAAGTACCCCTATTGATTGGGAGAAGGATCAAAGGAGAAGGAGGAATTTTAACAGAGAAGACAGGATTTAATAAATGAGTATGGCTGCTGAATTACTATAGTGATATCTTTTAGTCTCCAGTGTCTTGTAGAAGCTAGAAGGAAAAACCTGAAATTGTGGAACCATAACCCATATTAAACTCTGAAATCTGTTCTATAACTTCTTGTTAAAATGTACTTCACAGTTTTTTGCTTTTTGTATATATATTATATTTCACAATAAAGTATGTTTTTAAAAAATAAAAAAAAAGGAAAGGCATATCCAAAGGTTTCAATCAACAGGTAGTATTTCTATTTCCACTGGGTCTTAAAAGTTAAGTCAGGGTCAGATAAGAAACCTTGCCAATGCAAGATAACAACCCAACACTCAGATATCAAGATCCACTGAACATACGGCAACATTGGACAAGTGTGTGAGACAGAAGTAAATAGGAAACAAAAACTTTAGAATTTAAAAATACATATATATTAACTCTTCAGAACTCTAGAACCAGACTTGTGCTGATTCAGAGCAGTGACAATTTCTTATTTATTTTTATATACCTTAATATTTAGCATAGTTTCTGGCACATGAGAGGTTCTCAATAATTGCTGCAGGGTGGTAGGAACAGAGAAGGGAATAAATAGATGGGATCTTAAAGATAAGAAAACAAGCTGAAGTCTAATATCATACCTAGGACTGCATGGCTTGTTAATAATGGCAGAGCTTTAATTAGAACCCAGGCCTGCCAGCTCTCTCAACTACCCACAACATAGATCTGACACATGAAATTCCATGTACAGCATCTCCTAAGGAAATGGTGTAAGGAATGAAAATAAGTGGCAAGAACTGAAGTTTGGGGATCACTGAGCTTTAAAAGGGCAGAAGAAACAAGAGAAGGTAGCAAAGAAGGGTCAGAGTTATGAATAAAAAAAAAAAAAGATGGTGTTATATCACACATTCAAAGGAAATATTTCAAGAAAGGAAGCACAGTCAACTATACTAAATGCTCATATGCTACAGGCAATATTTCCCTACCTAGTCCAATGAAGCACAAAGTAGGAAAAGGCTACTTTTTTAAAGTATTAAGAAATTTTAACCTATCTTTCAAAGCATTACATACAAACTCTCATTCAAAGCAGTGGTTTCAAAAATAATATTGCTGTCTATAGTAAATTTTATCTCTGCAAAATACACTGACTAAAAATAAAGTTGCTACAGTAGTTGAACTTAATAAAATTCTGTACAACAAATGAACTTTAAATCAAAAAGTAACTGAAAAAAAACAATCATTTGGATGTATTAAAACAGCAACAAACATGAAGTAATGGAGGTTTTACCTTAAATCTCTTGTCCTGCAATACTTTCTTGATAGCAACCAATTCTCCTGAATCACAAAGTTTGGCTTGATATACCACACCAAACGACCCATTTCCAATCACTTTCGTGTCTGTATAGCTGACTTCTTGTGGCCTGTCTGGACCCTGCCCAGGAGTTGCCACCACTGTGGTTACCTTGCTGCCATCTTTGTCTCCTGAAAGAAGGAAAGGATTTAAAAATGAGAACTGTAAAGAATTAAACCAAGAAAGTTGCCAAAACATACTAAAGGAACTATATTCTTCACTACAAACTATTTTCAAATGCTTGTCTTAGTTCATCATATGGAACTGTTTCAATTATATTATATTTTAACCATAATTTATTTATCATTTATTTATTCAGTTATTCTACAGACCAGGCACCACGCTTACCAGTTTATATGTATGACTTCATTTAATGAAAACAACAACCCTATTAAGTAGATAGTATTGTTCCCATATTAAAGGTAATGAGAAAAGGTAAATTTGTCCAAGGTCAAATACCAAATGGTGAGCCCATCAGGGTGTGACTACTACCTGTCAACTCTAAAGGTCCTTCTTCAAGGTGTCCTTATTTTACTTGTAAATAAAAAGTGTATAAATGAAAACATCTAAACATACCAACCCTATTCAAACCACTCATCCTTTGGAAGATAAGGTTCTTTTGCTTCTCCATATCTTACTTATTTCTAACAAAATAGTGGAATTCTTCCCAGATAAAGGTCAGATGAGGAGAAAGTGTTAATTTGAGAATAGGGGATGTGAAATTAAAAAAAAAAAAAAAAAAACTCATTCTGAGCTGAGCCCCATTTACAACTGGCTCTGGGGTCTCTGGTCACTCATGGCCCTCTCTTTACCTGCCCTCGCCCACAGGAACAATCCAAAGATTACACTCTCTACAATTCAAGCTCAATAGCCACCTGGCTAGGCACAGTCCACAATCATCTTCTTGTTCTCTGAATTCTGAAACTATTTCAAACTGTATTACCCTAGCACCTGATTTTAAAGAGCTTTAAATTGTTCTTTAATGATGTTAGGATATACACTGATTCTAAAAACTACAATCATCTTGAAGGAGCAATTATAACTTCCACTTCTCTCTTTCCCAACAAATGTAAAACTGATTCTCAGGACAATCAGTTGTCCTAACGTAAGGCCTACAAACTGACTGAACCGAACTGTTTTTCTGTTAGCCTCTTA
Source organism: Tamandua tetradactyla (assembly GCF_023851605.1). Lineage (NCBI taxonomy): Eukaryota > Metazoa > Chordata > Mammalia > Pilosa > Myrmecophagidae > Tamandua > Tamandua tetradactyla. Next base: position 25,890,174 of record NC_135336.1, on the reverse strand, counting down.
AACTGATTTCATACTAACCTAATAAAAAGGTGCTTAAACTGATTTCATACTAACCTAATAAAAAGGTGCTACAATGACATAACATAACTCTAAGTGCCAAGATTATAATGTATTCATTTGTACCTCTATCATAAAAAGATCAAAAACATAAAGTAATTTTCCAATGGTTTGGGTATTTTTCCTCTACCAAGTATAAACTGCTGGATATATGAATAGCCAAATGTTGGTGACACACACAATATTCTTATCTATTTATGTTCACAGAAGTAGCACAACAAACACTACCTATGACAAATTAACTCTCTTGCTTATAACACAGCCTTCATGACAGATGCAAAAGTAATGAATAATTCCTACATAAAGTAGCTAGCTGAATTACAGCCAGCCTATATTACATCCTGGTCAGTTATCTTGAACATGTATAACCTTATTTCCAAGGTAGAACACCCAGACATTTTATTTACACAAATCTAAAGCCATTTATAGAAAGAAAAGCTCAAATCTTGTCAGCATATCCATTTTTTTTGCCTCTATTAAAATATACCTTTTAATGTAATACTATTACATAGCTCAAAAAACCAGGTGCAAAGACTATACCAAAGAAGAATTTCAAGATTCCCAAACCGAAGAGGGTATCATAGGACTGAGTCCATGGTGATAATTGTGAAATGCACACTACATACTATACATATATATATGCACACACAGAGATGCAAGTTGTCTATATATATATTGGCCATATATATACAATATATGTACTATACTGTACATATACAAAGAGTACATATATGTATAAATGCACATATGCAGGTTTGCTTGAGAAAATTTCCATCACATGTGAGCACAGGCTTCATGTAAAGTTTTATAAAGTTAAAAATAAGATTCCTCCCGCACAGCCACATCCTCCCTGCCAATGGACACCCAGGTTCACAAGCACCAGCGTAGCACCCCCAAACTGTGCCTACACCTGCACTGCAATGCATCACCGCATTGTTGTGCCCCATTCTGTGCCCTGCATCCTGCTCCACATCCATCCCACAAATACAGGACTTTAAACTACTGAAGGAAATCAACTTCCAAAGTAAACCAAGCAAGATACTTACAAGCCAAGAATACCACCTTGAAGATCACTAAGCATATCAAGAGGAAGACAGATATAGCCCAGACTAATGACCAAATTAAACACCAGAGGAGACACAGACGTTGGAAAAACTAATTAAAGATGTTCATCTATCTCTACTAAATAAAATAAATGGGGTGGTTAATGACATAAAGGAGATTAGGAAGACATGAGAAGAGCATAAAGAGGAATTTAAAAGAATAAATAGAAAAATAGCAGATATCACAAAGATTAAAGACACTGCAGGACAAATAAAAAACATACTAGAGACACCCAACAGCAGATGTGAAGAGGCAGAATAAAGAATAAGCAAACTAAAGGACAGGACAACTGATTTTGAACACTCAAAATAGAAAAGGCAATGGATCTCAAGGAAATGACAGAAAACACAATTTGCACAAATATAGGAATTACTGGTGTCCCGGAAGAAGAAAAGAAAGGGCTAGGAAGATCAGTTGAGGATATAATGGGAGAAAACATCCCAACCCTTATTAACAACACAAATATGTAAGACAAAGAAGCGCAACGAACTCCAAATAGAATAAATCCAAACAGACCTTCCCCAAGACAGATACTAATCACTCTGTCAAATGTTGAAAAGAAGTAGAAAATCCTGAAAGCGGCAAGAGGAAAACAATCTACTACATACAAGGGTAATCACATAAGGCTGATTTCAGACTACTCAACTGGCACTATGGAGGCAAGCAGGCAGTGGTATGATATATTTAAGATCCTGAAAGAGAGACTTCCAGCCAAGAATTCTGTACCCAGCCAAACTATCCTTCAAAACTGAGGGACAAACAAATTCTGAATGAATCTGTCAACAAGACACTGGCCTTAAAAGAAATACTAAAGGAAGTTCTGTCAGTTGAAAAAAAAAGACTGGAAGAGGGCACAGAATTGAAGAGTACTAGTGAGGATAATCTAAAGGATAAAAAGTAAAAGAGGGAAAAGAACATATAGATCTGATAAATAAAATTCAAAGGATAAGATGGTGAATTCAAGAAACACCTTTACAGTAATACAGTAATAACTCTGAATGTTAACAGACTAAACTTATCAATTAAAAGATACAGATTGGGAGAATGGATTAAGTAATATAATCCAGATTTATGCTGCATACAAGAGACTCATCTTAAAAACAAGGGTACAAATAGATTGAAAGAGAAAGAATGGAAAAAAGATGTTCCACACAAGCTGTAACCAAAATAAAGCAGAAGTAGCAATACTAACATCTGACAAAATTGACTTAAAATGTAAAGACATCACAAGACACAAAGAAGGACATTATATATTAATAAAAGGGACTATTACCAAGAAGAAATAACAATCATAAATGTTTTTGCTCCTAAGCAAGGAGCTCCAAAGTACATGAGAAGGCATGGGTAAAACTGAAGAGAACAAAAAATGTTTCAACAATAATAGTGGGAGACTTCAATATACCACTGTCCTCTACAGACAGAACAACCAGACAGAAGACCAAAAATGAAAGTGAGAAGTTAAACTTGATAAACGAATTAGACTAGCTGATACACATTCCTCTCTAGCGTTTGTTGGAACATTCTCCAGGATAGATCATATGCCAAGGCACAACAACGCAAGTCTTTATAAATTTAAAAACACTGAAATTATTCAAAGCACTTTCTCTGATCACAATGGAAGAAAGCTGAATATGAATTACCACCAAAGAACAAGAATGTTCACAAATATATGGAGATGAAATAACACAATCCTAAACAACCAGTGGATCAAAGAAGAAATTGTTAGAGAAATCAGTAGCTATCTGGAGAGGAATGAAAATGAGAATACAACAAAACAGAAAATATGGGATGCAGCAAAGGCTATGCTGAGAGGGAAATTTATTTCCCTAAATACCTATAAAAAACAAGAAGAGTAAAAATTGAGGATTTAACTGCTCACGTGGAGGAACTTGAGAAAGAACAGCAAACCCCAAAGCAAACAGAAGAAGAGAAATAATGAAGATTAAACCAGAGTTTAATGAACAAAACACCAGAAAGAATTCAACAAACCAAAGTTGATTCTTTGAGAAAATCAGTAAAATTGATGGGCCACTAGCAAGAATGACAAAGAAAAAAAGAGAGAGGATGCAAATAAAATCAGAAATGAGAAGGGGTGCGTTACCACAGATTCTGAAGTAATAAAGGAAATCAACAATCTAGATGAAATGAACAAATTCCTGGAAACAAGCTACAATGATTCAGGAAGAAATAGAAGATTTCAACAAACCAATCAAAAGATTCAATGAGTCATCAAAAACCTTCCTACTAAGAAAAGCCCAAGGCCAGATGGCATCACTGGTGAATAGTTTATTAAACATTTCAATCCTGATGAAACTTTTCCAAAATACTGAAGAAAAAAGAATACTACCTAACTCATTTTATGAAGCTAATATCATTTTAATACAAAAACTGGGTAAAGATGCTACAAGGAAAACTACAGGCCAATCCCCTAATGAACAAAGATGCACAAAGTCTCAACAAAATACTAGCAAATCAAATCCAACAACACATTAAAAGAATGATACACCACAACCAAGTGAAGTTTATACCAGGAATGCAAGGATAGTTCAACACAAGAAAATCAATTAATATAATTGAGCACATTAACAAACTAAAACAGAAAACTCACGTGATCATCCCAATTGATGCTGGAAAAGCATTTGACAAAATTTCACATCCTTTTCTGATAAAAATACATCAAAAGATAAGAAACAAAGGTAAACTTCCTCAATATAATAAAGGGCATATACGAAAAACCAATAGCCAGCATCATACTCAATGTTGAAAGGCTGAAAGTTTTCCCCCAAAGATCACGAATGAAACAAGGATGTCCTCTGTCATCACTATTATTCAACACTGTACTAGAAGTTCAAGCGAGAACAATCAGGCAGGACAAAGAACTAAAAAGGCATCCAAATTGGAAAGGAAGAAGTAAAACTCTCATTATTTGCAGCTGACATAATACTAAACTTGGAAAATCCTGGGAAATCTACAACAAAGTTACCTGAGCTAATAAATTCAGCAAGGTGGCAAGATATAAAATTAATGTGCAAAGATCAGTAATGTTTCTATACACAAGCAACCTAAGTGAGGAGTGAATTAAGGAAACTATCCATGCAAAATAGTAACTAAAAGAATCAAACACTTAGGAATGAACTTAACTAGGGATGTAAAGGTTTTGTACACAGAAAGCTACATAAGATCACTAAAAGAAATCAAAGAAGATCTATATAGGTGGAAGGACATTTCCTGCTCAAGGTTAGGAAGGTTAAGTATAGTTAAGATGTCAATTCTACCCAAGTTGATCTATAGATTCAAAGCAGTACCAAACAAAATTCAAAAAACCTACTCTGAAGACTTGGAAAAGCTAGTTACTAAATCCATCTGGAAGGGTAAGAGACCCGAATAGCTAACAACATCCTAAAAAAAAAAGAGGAACAAAGTGCAAGGATTAATACTTTCTGACTTTAAAACTTACTATAAAGCCTTATTATTATAAATTGACAACTTATTATAAACACTTTATTATAAATTGACAGTGGTCAAAACAGCATGGTACTAGCACAAAGAAGTACTGATGAATGGAATTGAATTCAGAGCACAGAAACAGACCATCAAATCTATGGACAACTGATTTTTGACTAGTCCCCCAAATCCACTGAACTGGGACAAAATAGTCTTTTCAATAAATGGGCACGAGAGAACTGTATATCAATAGCCAAAAGAACGAAAGAGGATGCCTATCTTATACCCTACACAAAAATTAACTCAAAGTGGATCAAACACCTAAGTATAACAACTAGCATCATAAAGCTTCTAGAAGAAAATGTAGGGAAACATCTTCAAGACTTAGTAAGAGGAGGTAGCCTCCTAAACTTTTCACCCAAAGCATAAGCAACAAAAGAAAAAAATGGGAATTCCTCAAAATCAAAAGCTTTTGTGCCTCAAGACTTTCTCAAAAAGGTAGAGACAGCCAAGGCAGAGAAAATATCTGGAAATCACACATTGGACAAAGCTTTGATTTCCTGTATATACAAAGAAATACAACCCAACAACAAAAGAACAAGCAACACAATTATAAAGTGGGCTAAAGATATGAATAGACATTTTTCTGAAGAGCAAATACAGATGGCTGAAAAGCACATGAAGAGATGCTCATTTTCATTAGGTGGGGAAATGCAGATCAAGACTACAATGAGATACTACCTCACACATGTAAGAATGGCTGCCATTAAACAAACAGGAAACTATAAATGTTGGAAAGGATTTAGAGAAATTGCGACACTTATTCACTGCTGGTGGAAATGTATAATGGCACAACTACTATGGAAGATAGTTTGGCAGTCCCTTAGGAAACTAAATATCGAGTTCCCCTATGACCCAGCAATAGCACTACTTGGTATATATCCAGAAGAGTTGAAAGCACTGACACAGACATTTCCACATCAATGTTCACAGCAGCATTATTCACAATCGCCAAAAGATGGAAACAATTTAAATGCCCATCAACAGATGGGTGGATTAACAAAATGTGGTATATACATACGATGGAATATTAAGCAGCAGTAAGACAAAAATGGCATCCTGAAGCATATGACAAGATGGATGAGCCTTGAGGACACAATGATGAGTGAAATAAACCAGACATAAAAGGATATATAGCGTATGTGCTGGTTTGAAATGATGTATGGACCCCAGAAAAGCCATGTTTTAATCCTAATCCCATTTTGTAAAGTCAACCGCTTCTTCTAATTCCTATTCAGTACTGTATGTTTGAAACTGTAATCAGATCATTTTCCTGGAGATGTGATTTAATCAAGAGTGGTTGTTAAGCTGGATTAGTTGATGACATGTCTCCATCCATTTGGGGGCATTCTGGCAGCAAGCAAACTACACCAGTGTACGACTCCAATTTTATGAGCATGGTAAAGGTAAAATGAGAAACTTATAATACAGAATATAGGGGACTTAGAGATACATAGAAGCTAGAGATGGGTGAACACATGGCCAATGAGGCTAAACTCGAATGTAAAGTAATAGATAGATGTGAAGGCCGTTCTCTAGTTGCTCTATAAGTAATATTATCATATGGAAGGTGAACAAGATTGAAAGGGTTGTATAGAACTATGTGTCCCATTGATTAATACTGGCAATATAAATAAATTCTTGCAAGAACCACTTCAAAGGTATGATTCATGTACAAAGAGTGTTTAAGTCCAGGGTACAGGAGAAATACTGCTATTGCATGCTATAGGCTGTATTTAACAAGAAAACATCAAGAGTACCACAGCAACAGCAGGGGAAAATAATGAAAGGAGGGACAAGAGTTAAGGGGAGGATTCAATTTCCTATTTGTTGAGGGTGTGTTTATTGGTTATCTTTCTCTTGGGAACAATGAAATTACCTAAAATTGGGAGTACTGATGGGCTGTGAACTTTGGGCACTATACATGATGCCCACTGAATGCCAATGGCTAAAGGATGCCATGAGAAGTAGACTGGCGTATGAGGTGTATAAAAATAATCAAATATTGTGCTGCTACAAAAAAGGAATGAAGTAATGAGCCATGCAATGATGTGAAATGAACCTGTGGGACATGTGGTAAAGCAAAATAGCCAGGAACGAAAGAACAATTGCTGTATGGTGTCCTTTAGAAAATGTTTATAAGAGAACAGGGGCCTAAATTTTAAGCTCTTATCACAGACATATTTAGTCCAGAGTGGTAATTATTATCTCTGGATTTTGACAGGCTGTTTTACCTATCTGTAACCTGGTATCTAGAGACAAGAATGAAGCCAATCAGGTTGCAGTTAAAGTAATTCAGAACACATGGCTAAGGAAGACAATATCGGTATTTTAGAATCTCAGATACTCTTTAATACCAAAGGAAGAAAGGTTTATTTCGTCTGGAACCTAAATTTTCTATAGCACATAATATAACCTCAACCTGTCTGGATTGAACTAAACAACTGAAACACAGGGAGCCCAGAATAAGAATGAGGGCCTTTAATTCTGTATAGTTTAATGCAATGCCTGGATACGTCCTAGAATATAGTAAGCAGATGATCAACAAGCATTAGCAAAGTACCTTGAGGAATGGGAGAAAAAATATGGAACTATTAAACTTTACCACCAAGGAATCTCCTGATACTGTGTCAAACATTAGTGACACCCAAATCAATAGGCTAATTTCTTGATATTGAGGCTTACTCTTGTGAAGTTTACATAAGTAGCGGAGAAGCTTAGCCTACCTACAGGTATGCCTAAGACTTACTTCTGGAGGACCTCTTTTGTTGCTCAGATGTGGCCTCACTCTCTCTAAGCTCAACTCTGTAAGTAAAATCAGTGCCTTCCCCCCTCCATGAGATATGACATCCAGGGTTGAAAGTCTCCCTGGCGGCATGAGAAATGACTCCCAGGGTTGAGTCTGGCCCTTGGACCACAGGATCAACAATTCCAAAACTGGGGGGAAAGAAGGGTAACGAATAAAGTATCAGTGGCAGAGAGAGTTCAAATAGAGTCAAGAGGCTACTCTGGAGGTCCCTCTTACACAAACCTCAGTTAGACATTGCTACCTATCATAATTGGCCAAACCCCAACCAAAAGATTCCTGCCAATCCTAAGGCAATATACAAGATTCTACAAAGTTTCCATGCACTAGGATAACTTTCCAGAAATCTACAACTTATAGATGGGTGGCCCCTGGACCAGATAAGTCCTGAAACCTAGAGGGGCCAGCCTTTCCAGAACATCAGATAGTTTCACTTCCCTACCCCATATTACTGACAGCACTTCCAACATGAAAAAGTTAGAATGGCCATAGCCCAGATATCCCTAGCAAGTAGGACAGAAGGATCAAAGGTGATGATGCAGTTATACAGAGAAAGTAGAGTTTAACAAATGAATATGATTGCTGAATCATTCAACTGATATTTCTTTTAGTCTCCAGTATCTTAGAGCAACTAGAAGTGAAAACCCACAATTGTGGAATTGTAACCCATACCAAATTCTGAAATCTGTTCTACAACTAATTGTTGCCCTATGCTTTGAAATTTATTTGTTTTTATATATAGGTTATATTTCATGAAAACAAGTCAATTGTGATGATAAAAAAATATTTATTCCTTCCAGCCTCCAATATTCTGGAGTAGCTAGAAGGAAAAATCTGAGAGGATGGTATGGTAGCCCATGACAAACTCTGTGATCTGTCCTGTAACTACTTGTCAAAGAGTACTCTGAAAATTATTGCTTTTTTCTTTCTTTGTTTTGTATATATGTTACATTATGCAATAAAAAGTTTAAAAAAAAATTAGATTCATTCTCTGTGATTATTTCTCTGACATTGCAATTATTCTTTAACTTCGTTATGTTTTATTTTGTTCTAGCCCTAATTCAACCCCTAGGAAACTGTTGAGGTAGACTTGGAGAAGCCTCTACAAAGGATTAAAGAAGTTGAAAAATCTCATAGAGAAGAAAGAATTAAGACTCAGTTGAGATGGTCACACAGCTACATCATCACCCCCATATCACAGAGAAAATAAATAAAAAAATAAACGAGCAGACTGGAATCAAGAAAAAAATGGGAGGGTTAGCAATTACAAACCGATAAAAAAGTTTTGGTTTTTAAAATAAAAAGGTTTGATTTTAAAAATCAAAGACTTTATTTTAAATAGGCTTAAGTGGCAGTAAAATGTGCTCATTCATAAATATCTCATTAAATATAAAAGTACTTCATGAAGGGCAGTGCGTCAGTGGCTCGGTGGCAGAGTTCTCACCTGTGTCTGCCCATGCGAAAAAAAAAAGTACTTTATGACTTAAGCGTTCGCATTTCTCAGAAAGATATATGTCCCTCAAGGGTGAACACAAGGTTGTGAAATAAAGGAAGCTTTCAAGAAGTGTTTTTGGATCCACCTTCAACTGCCTAACTCTCCTGGTACTAAATAAGAGGGAACATATATACAAGATAAATAAAGGGGATAAAGTCACTTTACCTCTGAAACACTTCCCCTCTCTCACCAAAAAAATAAGAAAAGGATGAGAAATTGGCACAGACTTGGCAGCAAGATCTGAAAGAAGCAGTATTTAAATCTCTTTCTCTTTTCTACAATTTTTCTTTGAAAATAGTACTCCTGAGATAACTTTGCAGAGTAAACTAAGCAGAAATATAAAGCTGATGGTATTTCTAAGTACACAATAACCACTGGGTCTCCCACTTGGATGAATTCTCACAAATACAATAAGGCTCTAGGCAGGGTCAATTTCTAATATGACTCTTTAGATGACAAGTGATGAAAAAGAACACTTTTTTCACAGCAATGAAACTTGTGGGGTTTTCTTTCATGTGAATGATCAGATGCTAAGTAAGATATTTCCTGTGGCCAAAGATTTTCCTTATTCAAAAAGTCTTTTCTTGACAGGAGTTTGTGGACATTGACTGAAATCTGCCTATTTGGGAAAAGTCTTCCCACATCTGTTACATTGATATGGTTTCTCCCAATACAAATCCTCTGATGCTGAGTAAGGGATAAGCTGCATCTAAATGTCCTTCCACATTGACTGCACTCATAGGGCTTCTCTCCAGTGGGGGTGATGGAGTGTTGAATGAGATTGGTGCTCTGGCAAAAGGCTTTCCTCACATGGGATGCATTCATAGGGTTTCACCCCATTGTGAATCCACTGGGACCACGGAAGATGTGGACTGCAGTTTAAAGCCTTCTCACCCTCAACGCACTTACAGAGCTTTTCCCCAGCATAGATGATATGGTGCTGAAAGAAGTGCATGCTCTTGCTAAAGATTTTCCCACACTGCATTCATAGTGCTTGATGCCAGTGTGAATCTGCTCATGTTGAATGAGGGAGCAATTTCTGCTCAATTGTTTCAACCAATCCTTGCATTCATACAGATCTTTTCCATTCATGAACAAAATCTTCACCTGATCCACCCGAGTCATATCCATGAATAGCATGTCCTGGAGAGACTTGCTCCTGTACAATTCTTAAGCACACAGTTTCATCTGTCCATTTACCATCAAGTTTAGTATATTCTCAGGGAGTGCCTCTTTCTAGGAATCTATCCCTGGCCTCAAATTCTCTTCCTGAATTTTTGATGGTGCCTCTTAATCCATGGCTCACTCCAACCTACAGTCCCTTGAGACAGCCTGTGCCAGTAGTTCCTGGAATTAAGACTTCCTCAAACAAGGCCAGGTGAGCTTGTTTGTTTTATCATTTTGGGTTTTGCAGTTACCTGCACAGGTGTTTTGAGAGAGATCTTTCTTCACTGTATTTCTTCTTTTGATCCAGCTCACAAATCATTCAGGTGTAGGAACAAGACATTCCAGGGAGACCAGGAACGCACAAGTCTCCGGCATCACTTCGTGTTACTGGGTCCCCACTCCTCTGAAGTGAAGGTCATTGCTACATCCTCAAAGGTCGCCAATACCGGGACAGGTGCTTAGGGTGAGGTCTTTCTTCACTGTCCACAGCTCCAGCTGGTAGATAAGCTCAGGTTTAGAAACAGGACATCCCAGTGAGAAAAGGAGTCCACAGTTTTCCATCATCACCTCCTGGTACAGGGTCCTCTGGGTTAGGTCCAGCTACCTTCACTCTTCCTGGGTCAAAGTCATAGCCAACACTCTTAGGTCACAGAACCTGCACTAGGTCTATCAGCACCTTCATCAAGGGTGAACAGGGGAGGGAGAGAAGGGTGACCCTGGCAGACCCCTCGGGCTCGACTGTCCCCAACCTCTGCCTCCCTTTTTGAGGTGTGCCCATAGGTTGACTTATATACTCAAAAGCCCCAGTCTCCCACATCAGGCATGCACTAGGCCCAGACCCAAGCTGGCATGGGGAGCTATGGGTGCAGAGAACTGTCGGGACAGCATAAAAGCCAAGGCTCCAGCGGCAACTGTGGTGGGAAGTTCTGACTAGCACAACTGCACAATGGTGATTCCCAGACTGCCGCCCAACTTGTTGTCCCAGAGCCACCGGGGAAGCATTTCCAAAAAAGCATTCTGCCCCCAACAACTCAGATATCCCCACCATTTGTATTTACAACAGTATTATGCTTTACATACAAACAAACCCTACTGCAAGCCAACACATACATACCAGTTCTCCAAATTTTCAGACGCCCCCTTCACATCTTACCTCTTAGTAAAATAAACCTTAGATATATTTTCTAAAAACCTATTTGAATCTAATCTGAGCTGTAAATTGTCAGGCCCCACTCCCAAAGATGTTATTCTCACTTTATTATTTATTCTTAAAAATTTCATTGTGGTTGTTAACATATATACAACATAACATTTCCCATTTTAACCACTCTCAAATACGAATTCACTGGTGTTAATTACATTCACAATGTTATGTTACTATTATCACCATTACCAAAACTTTTCCATCACCCCAAATAGAAACTGTTCCCATTAAGCATTAACTCCCAATTTCCCACCCCACTCCTGTATCCATATATTTTCATTTCTGACTATGGTAATGTTAACTATAACTTCTCAGATTGACTGTAAAGCCTATCAAACTATTTTCTTCCTCATTTGCAAAGTAAACCTGTATTTATTTATCTGTGTTTGTAGCACTCTTAAAGACAGAATCACAGACTCCTGAACTTAAATTCTAAACAAAGACACCCAGAAAGTTCAGAAACAGAAAAACAGAAGTCCAAGGTGTTGAACGCATTTTCTTACAATCCAAATGTCCCAAAGGAAATGAAAACAGATGATTTCTAACAGCATCTTCCTCTTTCCTAGACCATCCAAGTCAGAACTGCATTTCCAAAATAAGATTTCAAGAACTTTGAATTAATAATTCCATTGAACAAGTTACCTGCAAAATCTCACTGGTCTAATTCACAAAACAAAGCATTATTTTTTAATTACGATAAATTAACAGATTTTAATTAAAAACAAAAACTGCCTGGGGTACTACCAAAAATTAAGTTTTTCTATGATATAGATTAAAGCATATTTCAATGAAGAATACACTAACCACAGCTTTATACCTGCACCAATAAGAAAACTCAAGCAACATAAACATTAGTAATGACTTTCTCTATTTGTTACCTCAAGTTGCACCTTAAAAAAAAACCTTCACATTTCAAAAAAGCTGTTTCAGGAGTCCAAAAGGCAGCTCTGAAAAATATCCATCACAACACCCAGAAATTTACATCTCTTCCCCCCCACTACTAAGCGTGGGATCGTCTATCCCAGCATCATGATTTGTAAATGGGAAAAAGCACAAGTGAGCTAATTCTGTTAAAATATTAAAAAAAAGAGTAGAGAGATCAACAGAGAGTTCCTACAGATGCTATACTTATGAAAAGAGACTTGAAATTTCTAAATTTAAACTGAGACTGGATGTAGACAAGAACTAATCCTTTCATTCTCTTATACATCTAGGAAAAAAACATTTAATATCTAAGCAGAAATTAAATATTGTGTGCATACCTGATATTTAAAAATAAATTATCTATGATTTTTTTAAATATTGTAGCAGAAATTAAAGGATTTACTTTATTCTATCTCAAACAGTAAAAGAAAACTGCTGAGAACTTTAAAGGACTATATGCCCTATTAATATGAAATTTCTAGGTATACTAGGAACAACGGCTGTCAGGCTTTCTACCTCGAGCAAGCATCCTGGAATTTCTGTTCAGAAATCATTACATTCTTCAGACTGCTCCACCAAAAATGTGAAATAGCAGAGCTGTAAAGAATAGCAGCATAATACAAGAGACGACTTGGCATGAGGATCAGTAGCACCATGCATGGGACAGTCAGCAGCTAATAAGCCAAGGAAAGCATGTCATCAATTGGCACTGTAATTCGCTGACTGAGCATTAAAGTAACAGCTGTATAAAATTTCACTGTTTACAAAGCACTTTCCCATTCATTGTTTCATCTAATCCAATACTTCTAAGAGATGTAAGAATATATTATTGCTATTTCTACTCTGCAAATGAGGAAAGTAATACCAATAGAGAGATTAATTTGTCCAATGTCATAAAATGGTAGAATTGTTTTCACTTGCCTCACACTGCCTCTAGTATATTTTACAACCTTCTAACTACTGCTCAAAGACTAAATTCATATGCTATTTTCCCCCAAAAAGCAGATAATATTTCTGATGACATAACATGAAAAGACCAGCTACTGAGTATAGTAAATGAAAGAATAAATGAACAGTCTTCATTTTACAGTCTTTAACAGTCTTCAGGCCTCAATTACTTAATTAACAGCAGCAAAAAGGCTATTTTCAAATATTCTGGGAACATCAGGTTTTGAAACATATCCCAAAACAAAAACAGATGAAAAATAAAAATTTTTTAAGAATTTATTCCATGACATCCAAAATTTATTTATTCTGTGAGCTTTTCTGTCACACAATTTATTCTGTGACATTCTTCTACTAGAAATGGAATAATTTTGGATTTAACAAAAATAGTCACCACTGTGGTCAACACTAAATTTCTGCGAATACATGGTATAGTGAGTCTCACACCAATATATATGACACCAACCATGGCAATAAAATTGATCTTCAAAAACTGCCATGGTCTCTCAGATCCAATAACTATAGGACACAGGGAACAGCTCTACTCCAGGCCCTTTCTGGCCAGAGGACTCCTGATATTTTCTATTACAATTCAAATTCACTCAGATGGTATGAATTTACTACTATAATTAGAACACAGAATTAAATCCCCTATTCTTTACCACAGATAGATAAATCTTAAATGTATGAACCATAACGGACTCCTCAAGAAGCAACAGAAAGAAGCTATGCCATAAAATAACCACTTTCTATTGAAGGCTATTGAAGACAGAATACTATTTTTATAAAAATCTTAGCAAATTTAGGCATATCTCAAAGTGATACATGTAGTCCAGTTCTCAATCTCTCAAACATACGGTTGTATCTGTGAGCAAAAACTTGTGGTTACATTTTTTTGCATCATTTAACTCACTCCTCATCTTCAATTCATCCTGAGAGGAACAAATGTAACCCTCTAACATGGACTATGTCCAAAGTGCAGAGCAAGCATCCAAAAACCAAAGGCCACTTCAAGCAGGCTTCATTTTTTTAGGAGGTGTCTGACATTGACATTCTAATTTTATATGAATGTAATTCTCAGAGTTCAATATTTAATTTGATGTTTCTTTTCTTAAGGTGCCAGAGAATGCTGAAGACAAACTACTGATACAAACTGAGCAAAGTTATGCCACAATCCAAGAAATACTCTAGCAACCTTGCCATGGGGCTCTAGATAAGAAATGACTACCTGTATACATTCTCCTTTGGTTCAAGAATCAAGTCTCCATGTAGAATGAACAGAAACTTTAAAAGTATAAATTCATATAAAATTCCTATAAAATTAGAACATCAATGCAACAATAGCCCAGAAAAATCCACACACCACCTAGGACTATAGTGAAGACACCAAGTAAATTCTGCAGTTTTCTACCTAATAACAGTATTAGTAGGAAAAAAAAGCACTGCCTATCACAACGAGAAATGACAGCTATTTTTTAAGGACATTTAACAAACAATAAAGGAAGCACTCTATGAAAAGAATGACTGTGTGAATTACTCAAAAGGACCTTATTTTCCTGAGTCAAGATATCAGAAGGGGAAAAACTGGCCACTGTCAAATTCTGAGGTTTATAGTCAAAGTTCAGCCAACTCTTTATCCTGAGCAACTGGCTAAGGAACATCCATTAAAGCAAGATTTTCTCCTCAAAATGAACAATACTGCATAGAAACAGGAAAACAATATAAAAAAAAACTTAAGAAAAAAGAATAAGGAAGTGAAGCCCAAAAAATCAAAATCAGACTAATTCTAAAATCAACTTATTCTTGTCATAAAATAGGGCACTCATTCTGCGTGGCAGCTCTATCAAAAGAGTGCAAGTGTTCTCATACCTTGGACCAAATGAAACTATAAGAAAGGGAATACCAACCAAGCAATGGAACCAGGCAAATCTACCCTAATGATAAATAGCAAGGTAAACATTTCAGAGCAATTTCTGTGTAGCCTTGATGTGACAAAAATCTTTCTAACAGGGCCTTTTTCTTTAGATATCATTCATCTACACATAATTCTAAAGAACTGGGAAAAACTAAACAAAGGTACCACACTAACATAAAATGATAATTACAGGGAAAACTGGGGACGTGGATGTGTGTGTGTGAAAGCTCTGTTCTTTCTGCATGATTTTTCTGTATACCTACAGCTAGTCTAATAAAAAAACAAAGAAAAAAGAATTATTAAATTTCCTTTGAGGGTAACAACGAGTAACAGAAGGAGAGGAAGGAAAAACAAAATGGAGAAAAACCACATGGTACCTGGTTTTGGAGATGTTTACCTTCTAGATTTGGAAAGGAAAAGAGGGTGGTGGAAGATTCGGAGTCTATGTTAGCACGATAATACCACATTTTTAATCATGGAAAAATATCATCATGCCAATGAGATGATTAGGCATATAAAATAGTTCTTCTTTTAAAAAAGGAAAAGAAAAAAACTTCAGTCAAGTGTTTATCCTTAGAGAGAGGCATAATGCTTTGAAGTCATATCAAGGTTTGAACCCTACATTCTACCACTTAATAGCTATAAAAAAGAGATAGCTGCTACTTCATAAGAATGATGCAATGATTAAAAAACAAAGGTTAAGTGCTTTAAAATAGTGCATGGCACACAGTGGGCACTCAATAAATTACAGTTTCTCTGAATTATCAGCAGTGGTTATAAAAAGGAGACCATTATCCTCCTTCCCTACTATGCTCTTTATCTCCCTGTATGTACCTCATAATGTTCTACGATTATTAAAAGTCTAAGCCCCTTACTTGACTAAGGTTCTTAAGGAACAACAGATAGCCAGACTATCTGAATCGTTTACATTTTCCCCTAGTGCTTATTATCACAGGGTTCAGCACAATGCAGGTGCTTAGCAAATATGTGCTATTAAACATATATAAGAATCATGTAAGATCTGGGAGAACTGAGAATTAGGGGATTGAATAATGCTAAACATAAGCAGTGCTTTTGCTTCTTCTACACTTGCCATTGGTCAGATACAAATCCCTGGGAATATGGTATAGAAAGGACAGAATGGAAGTCTTGCTGCAAACAAGGAGGGGTCAAAACAGATAACCCTATGCCACGTTTTATTTACTTACGGATAGGTGAAGCACTCTGTTTCATAATCTTTTTCCAAATAATTCTAGTTTCTTTAGGACATCAATAGGCAATCAGCAAAAACTGCACAGGGGACATCTCTTGAGGTCTGAAGTTCAGTAAACAGCAGTGTATATATAAGATGTTACTTATATTTAAGTACCTTTTCATAGTTTGCAAACACCACTCATGGTAGGCACTCAATGGGGGTGACATACAAAAAACTGAAGATTTTAGAATTTTACTCCCAGAGACAGACTTAGTAGGTCTCCAGTAAAAGTAAGGAGTAAATAAAATATAAGTAAAATCTAAGTAAGTAAGTAAAATGCTGTATTTTTAATAAGCATCCCCAAATGATTCTTACATAGATCCAGCTACCATACTTTAAGAAGGACTCAAAATACACCATTTAATTCTTACAACAACCGTGGAAAAAACTAATAACCATTTAACCAATAAGAGAACCTAAGGTGTTCCAAAAGGCTTGGTCCTTGTGCCTGATACTCCTTTTATTCAAGATATGGACAGATGAGTTAAAAAATAAAGAAAAAATAAATAAATAATGGGGGGGTGGCGAAGGAGTAAAAATGAAATTCAGTACACTAAAATACTAGTGGTCAATGAGAGGGAGGGGTAAGGGGTATGGGATGTATGAGTATTTTCTCTTTTTCTTTTTATTCGTTTTCAAGAGTGATGCAAATGTTCTAAAATTATCATGATGATGAATACACAACTATGTTATGATACTGTGAGCCACTGACTGTGCACTGTGAATGGACTGTACGTGTGTAAAGATTTCCCAATAAAAATAGTAAAAAAAAAAAAAAAAAAGTTTTGTAACTTGTGTCAATAAAAAATACCCACAGGATTCAGACCTGTTCATTTACTCTAACACCTGTGTTTTGCTGAATTACTTTGCTTTAAGCCATGCCATAAAAATAACATACAAGTGCTCAGGTCCTAAAATCAATTTGATATTTTCAGCAAAATTCACAATTTCAAATATTTTACAAAAGGCCCACTAAGTACCCAAATCTTTACTTCAAAATATCCACAGTCCTTCTGACTAATTTTAATTTATTCAACATTTTTAATCATTTAAAATTCAAATTTTACTTTAAGCCAAACAATTAGCGAAAATCCAGAATAAACCACGTTAGTATTCAACACTCTAAACTAATATATATTATTTTATTTATGAACCATGAACTGAGATCAACCACATTTTCCTTTTTCCTAAATTCAGCGAACTTAAATAATTAAAAAAAAAAAACATTTAAAATGAATAAATATATCATCTGGTCTGAAGCCCTCACTTGAAATGATTTCAAGATGTATTTTAGAAACAGGTTTATTTTACCATGAAAGTCTAAAAGGCTGTGTCATGCATGTAAAGAGCTTCAACTTTTAGGAATTTACACATGCCTATCCCCTAGATTTACAAAGTGTTCAATCTGTGGTACAGAAGTGGTGGACACTACATTTAAATTTTTCTTAAGGAGGAAGTTTACCAGATTACGAAAGAGTTATATACTATACATGAATGGAAAAAGTAAATGGAGTTAATGGAAAGTACTGAAGACAAGAAGCAAATAACTACGTTTATGAATACAATGACTCACTGTTTCAATGCTCACATTTCTGGCAACATCAAACTTGAGCAGTCACAAATCCACAGAAGATAGCTAAAAAACAGCTATCACAAAGCTAATATATTTTATTCTGGTCCCTAGTGGGTATAATATCAGAATCAATGCTTCATAAAGTTTTCAAAAGGATTTAAGTCTATTTTCGGTCTACCACACATCCCTCTGACCCTCATTTGCTTTCTAACAACCCAAATCTCCACAATGTAATGCTCACTCAGTCCTGCCTTCCCCTGACATTTGCACCAAAGTTATCCCACCCTTAAATCCAAAATGCTTTTCCCGTAGCAACAGCATAAAAATTTGCATACATTTTTAAATGGAGGTTATTAAACTAAAAATTGCTGTTAAGTTTCAGATAGTGGGGGAGAGGCAAGGACAGGGTGGGATTTGCTGTCTCAAAAAACTACTGCTTGCTCTAGATTGGTCCTGTATGCTTCACCAATGAATATTTAATGCCCAATCCATAAGGGCAACAATCACATTTACTTGCATGTTTATTGCTATAGCCCCATTGTACACCTATGTACATAGCAGGCCAAAAAATATTTATTCATTTATAAGCAAACAAATTCCTATAGGCTTCCACTATCCTTTGGAAAATACCTAAGGTCTAAAAATCACTCTTTTTATAAATATCTCTTATTCCTCTTCAAAGATGATCCAGTACTCTATAATCACTTCCTCAAAAAGACTGTCATTGAATATACTGAAATGAAGAGACTATAAAGATAAAATTCACTCATTTGATACTTTTCCCTAGGACCAACCCTCATCATTACTCATCATCATCATCATCATCAGTCATCACCACAAATTTATTTATGGAGCATTTTATAGTTTACAAAGCATGTTTAAAACCATTATCTATCTCACTTTATCCAGGCAACAGTCCGATGAGAGAAGCAGAACAATACGAAATCTGGGAGGAGGGAACTGAAACTCAAATGATAAGCAGAACTACTCAAGTTTACACAGTAATATTCAAAACTACAACCTAGGTCATCTGCTTCCTGGTTTAGTATATACCTTCCAATGTCTATAAAAAATCTAAGTGAATCAAGACATATGTATCACAAAACGAATCCATAAAATATGTCTATTATGACCAGATATTTAAATTAGAATCCTCACACCTTAATAAATCACGTAATATGAATAAAAGGAGAGCTAGAGTACCCTTAAGGAAAAAGAGTTCTCCTGAGGAAAATCCAATCAGTGAACTGATAGCAAACATTTACCAGCAGAATAGATTTATCAGAAAACAAAGTAATAATCCACTGCTTAACAGCTGCTACTTTTGTAGACACAGAAAGAACATTCCTGCTTGGGGCAGGGACAGGCGGTCACAGGGACTAGTTTAGTTTACTCTAAACAAGAAACATATCAAGACTAAAAGCAAGAAAACATGATTTTTTTCTAATCGATAAACAAAAGAGAGGAATATGGGAAGACAAAAATCCCTCACCATTACATAATAGCTTCTGAAATCTCTTGTTGATTTGGCTAAACTACAATTTTTTTTAATTCAAAGATAGCAGTATACTTTCTTAATAACAATATCGAAATTCAAAATATCCCAATATAAAGTTAAATATTTCAGGTGGTGGCATTGCTGTTCCAAGTCATGAAAAACCAACTCTGAAATACATTTATATATAAATACCAAAGGAGCATACCACTCTCCATTCCCAGTTCCAAACAGGTTCAAACATACCCAGCCCCACTTACTGACTAGCACAGGAAATTCAAATCCAAAAAACTTTCTTCTCATCACCTTCTCTCTCCCCCATCAGGAATCATTCCCATGTTATACTCTTCCACCACTCCTTTATTCTTATGTGAATATGTCAATTAAATCACCCTCAAGGTTACAACTCCCTTCTCTTGTTCTTTCAAATCTTTCCCAGTTTTCTGAGGAAACTCCCCTTTTTCTTTACCTATTCTCTTCATTCTATTACAGAGCAAGGGATCCATCTTAAACACACAGCTGGTAACAGGACAGCATTTCTGCTGTACCAGCATCAAGAAAAAGCAAAGTCAAAAGTTGCAATGTCACCAATCTATAAAGGCCCAGAAAGACCTGTCAGCCTCCTGTACAAATCTCTGTCCCCTTTATTCTCTCTCTAATTAAATCCCTTTATCAAAAAATACCAGCATTCAGGAGAAATTTTCAAAGCTAATTCTTAGGGGATTTTTAGTTTTAATTACTGTTCCTACAACAACATATCTCCTATCATTTGCTAGTGTAAATATGTACATATCTGAGCTAATTATGGCTATTAGACTTTTGTAGGATAGGGAACCTAAACAATGGGAAAATATGTTCTAAGTTTTAAAACAACTGATGAACTTTTAGAACACAATCTGTTTATAGGCTAAGGTTTTTCTCCACGACCTGTAAGAAAAAAAAAAAAACACCTAATATATGTTTAACTTGTCAATTTATTGAAATGGAAACAGAGTAACCCCTAACAGCTTTACAGGTGTCTTTTAAAGTTAACTACGGTAAATAAAACAGTCAGGTAATAATGAAGAGTTCTGACATTTCCATTTCTGCAAGTGATACTACATAATTTCAAATAGTAATTAATTGATTTTTAGTTTAGATTTATAATTACAAGAGTAATGATGTTACTTTATAGTTAATTTAACAAGGAACTTGACTAAGGGAAAAATATATTAGATATCATTGTCCCAACTGATTCTAATTACAGAGAATCAAATCCATTCTGGTTTTTATATTTGTTCCTCTCTTCTTCCCTCTAAAAACTAGCTTATCATTCTCCAACACTCTCCCCACAAAAAGCGGATTTCAGAGAACTCATTAATCCATCCAAACAGGGCAAGCCTTAGGCCCATCTCTTTATGAAAAAGAGGTCAATTTACAAAGCAGACTACTTAGCATTTCTCCCATAAAGCTCTGCTGGAAAAGATATTACCTGGGCTCTGTACTGGCACATTTTTATGTTCACAGTGGAGCTAATAATAAGGACTTGGCTCCATATCCACTGCGTAAGAAGTACGGCTGACCCTCTTACTAATAGGTCATTGAAGAGTTCACTGGGGCATCCCATACTAGGGCAGAACAACTTCCACACTGATGACTCAGTACTTTGTGTCAGAAGCCTAGAAAGACTTAACTGTAGGAAACACTTTCTCCTGAAATAGAACCTAAATGCTTGGGAAACACCTACATAGGTAACCCTGCCCTTTAAAAAAAGTTTTTGTCATCTCCTACTGTTCCCTACATGACCTAATTATAGACCAGGACAGGACCAGCACAAGTCCACTAAAAATGACAGCTGACTACTAAATTCCTACTTATGTCATACCACCACAAGCTGCAGAAGCACTGAATCAGATATTCATTTAAAAAAAAGAAAAGCAATGGAAAAGTGATTTCCAGTTAAAATGAGAGGAAGACAGAGAAAAAGAAATTCAATCCTACATTTAAAGCACTTGTATTTTAAACAAATTTTGTCTATGAGGCTTTATAAATAATAATACTCACATGTTTATGCTATGCATATTCTATCTATTTTCTAAGTATTCTCTCATATTGATGGCATTGATTAGGCTCTATCGGACAATTTAAAAATCCTGAGAATAGAAGAGAGGTTAGAAAAAGAATAAAGGAAACATTTTGGTTAAAATATATATTTCCACTTTGATAATTTATCAGCATATCCATCAAAGCATATAAAGCACCAGCCTTCTGCAATAAACTATCCCAATTAGACAGTAGGACCCGTAATTTACAAATGACCTTGGAAAACTTCACTGGTTGGATTCAAAATTTTAAAAAGACTATTTCACTTCAATTATTCAACTTCTCAGGAAAGTAAATATTCCAGATCATCTTGCCAACAAAATAGACTCCAAAAGTAGCCTGGCAGAGAAACTTTGAAAAATCAGCAAGAACTGGCAGAAATATCTTTCTCAATGCTCCAGAAAACAGTTCAAGAACAGGAACAGGGAGAGCATCAAATAAAGAAAAGGGCTACTTAAAAAGCAGTAAAATCTCACTTTGCCCTGGGCTGGCTCCTCCCCACCACTCAGCGGTTCAACAGGGAGCCAGCCCAAGCTCCTAGGGGAGATCTGTGGTCCTGTTTCCTGAGGGAGTAGAGTAACCCTGTGTTCATACTGGGAGCATCTACATGTAGCCCCATCTGTCTTGTAACAGTCTAAGAAACTCACCAACCTAGAACCTTTCCTGAGTGTAGAAGGAGTTATAGAGCCCTCTTACAGAATGCTGTAGAAGAGCAGTCAAGCCATGCTGCCTACAGTAAGGGACTGCCGTCTACAGGATATAAGTGCAGTACTTGCAACTGTGAGAAGACAGTTTTACAGGGAAGAGAAGACATTTGGAAGCATGTAAATGGGGGAATTCCTAGAGCCACATGCACATGCTCAAAGCAATACACACTTGCAGAAAGGATTTTTTATGCTTGGCCTAGAGCTATTCTCTAAATGCACTGTACGGGTAAGCTGTGAAGAGGAGCATTAACAGAAGTCAATCTGCAAAGATTGAGAAAGGTGTTTTATTTTCTTCCTTCCATTTTTTTTTTCAATTAAGTGCCTGGCATTCAAGGAAAACTCACAGAACACTAGCTAGATTTAAGTTTAAGGAACAGACTTTAAATTCCAGCAATAACACACCAAAATATCAAAATGACCAGGTTGCAACAAAAGTTTACAAAGCAGAAGATGCCTTACAAAGAGATGGCCCAGGCAAAACAAAAGATAGAACCATTAGAAATCATTGAGTGTCCTGATGAATCCCAGAGTGATTTGATCAGTGAGTGGAAAAGTATTTGCAAAGCCCCCTTCGGGGAATGTTGAGAACAGGGAGAAATTCAACTTCCCCAAGTTGAATTCTTGATATTCTCACAAGCAGTGTGGACAACCAAAGCTATAGGCTGAGCCCCCAGTCTTAGGGTTTGTTTTTATGAAACTTAATCCCATAACGGATAGGTCAAGTCTACTTAAAATCTAGGCCTAAGAGCTACCCCCAAGAGAGCCTCTTTTGTTGCTCAGATGTGACCTCTCTCTCCAGCCAACACAACGAGCAGTCTCACCACCCTCCCCCTCTCTGCATGGGACATGACTCCCAGGGGTGTGGACCTTCCTGGCAATGTGGGACAGAGATCCTGGAATGAGCTGAAATTCAGCATCAAAGGATTGAAAAAACCCTAGAATGAGCTGAGAATTAACATCAAGGGATTGAGAGAACCTTTTCAACCAAAAGGGGGAAGAGTGAAATGAGACTAAGTGTCAATGGCTGAGAGATTCCAAACAGAGTCAAGAGGTTATCCTGGAGGTTATTCTTATGCATTAAGTAGATATCACCTTGTTGTTCAAGATGTAGTGGAGAGGCTGGAGGGAACTGCCTGAAAATGTAGAGCTGTGTTCCAGTAGCCATGGTACTTGATGATGATTGAACAATGATATAGCTTTCACAATGTGACTGTGTGATGTGAAAACCTTGTGTCTGATGCTCCTTTTATCTACCATATCAACAGACGAGTAGAACATATGGAATAAAAATAAATCGTAGGGGGAACAAATGTTAAAATAAATTTAGTTTGAAATGCTAGTGATCAATGAAAGTGAGGGGTAAAGGGTATGGTATGTATAATCTTTTTTTTCTGTTGTCTTTTTATTTCTTTTCCTATTTCGATGCAAATGTTCTAAGAAATAATGAATATGCAACTATGTGATGATATTAAGAATTACTGATTATATATGTAGAATGGAATGATATGTTAATATTTTTGTTTGTTGTTAATTTTTTTAATTAATAAATAAAAAAGTTTTAAAAAATCATCAATGAGGAGGACAAGATCTGGGATATAACAGACAAAAGCTTTTAAAAAAACTCCTAAATATGCTCAGCAAACTAAAGGAAAACATGGACAAAGAACTACAGGAAATCAGGAAAACAAAAGATACAAATAGAATATCAATGGTGAGATGGAAGTTATGAAAAGAGATCAAAACAATACTGATGACCACAGTAACAGAAATTTAAAAGTTCCCTAGAGGGATCCAACAGCAGAAAAAATTAGTGAACTTGAAGATAAGACAATTGAAATATTTCAGTTTGAAAAGTAAAAAAAAGAAAAGTGAACAGAGCCCGGAATCTATGGGTTTCTTAAGTATATCAATATACATATTGTGGGAATCCCAAAAGAAAGAGAAAAAAAAGAACAGAGAATATTCAAAGAAAGAATGGCTGAAAACTTCTCAAATTTAACAAAAGACATGACCACATCTCAGTTTGTTGAGTGCCTACTCAACGAACTCCAAATTGGTAAATCCAAACAGACCCACATCAGTACACATTACAATCAAGCTGCAGAATGCCACAGATAAAGAGAGAATTTTGAAAGCCACCAAGAGAAAAGCAACACATCACATACAAGAGAGCCTCAATAAATTTAAGTGCTGATTTCTCACCAAAAACTATGGAGATGAGAAAGCAGTGGGATAACATACTTAAAAAGTTGAAAGTAATAAATGCCAACTGTGGTGTGCCCCAGAAAAACATGTTCTTAAAGCTAATCCTGTGGGTATAATCCCAATGTAACTAGGATCCTTTGATGACGCTACTTCAGTTAGCCATCATTCAGGATGGTTCTTAAATCCTATTACTGGAGTTCTTTATTAACGGAATGAATAGAGAAAGAGAGAAAGCCACAGAAAAAGCTAAAATCAACTAAACAGAAGAGAAGGGAGAGACCAGCAGACACTACTATGTGCCTTACCATGTGGCAGAAGAGCCTAGGGTTGCCAAAAGCTGGTATTTGGGAAGAAAGCATCACTTTGATGATGCCTTGATTTAGACATTTTCCTATACTGTAATTGTAAACAAATAAATTCCCATTGTTTAGTGTCAAACCATTTCATTGTATTGCTCTGAGCAGCCTAGGAAACTAAAACATCAACCAAGAATTCTACACCCTGCAAAAGTGTCATTCAAAGTGGAAGGGGAAGAGTGAGAGTGATGCAAGATGGCAGCCACCACAGGCTCAAAAGCAGAAGTCCCTTGCAATTTCTGACTGCTGGAAAAACTCAAAGAAGGTCAGAAAGGAGTAGGAGATGGCATAGGTAGCTGGGGTCTAGAAGATGACAAAGATATAATACAAGACAGAGGGGGATGATTACTGGGTCTCCAAGAACAAATTACGAAAACCAAACATAAGTCTTAAAATAAAATGTGGACCTAAATACCCAGAGTCACTCTGCTTTGTTATATCTGTAACAAAAATTAGTATGGAGTTACTAGTTCTAATGGAGTGGTCAGAACCCAAGAATCATATCACTGCTAGCAAAATGGCAGAATTCATACAGCATCAAAGTTTTCCTGCAAGTACTTTGGCATCTAAAAAAAATATGAAATTCGCTCAGCCACTTGAGGACAGTGTTTTAGCAAGTAATCAAAAAAGAAAAACCAGAGGCCTTCCCCTAACCCCGGTTAGAGTTAAGCAGTCTTCTTTTTCCACAGTAGTAAATTTTCTAGACACATTTTGTAGACCTAAAAGTACTAAAAAGGAAACTCCCATTCAAAGGCATTTTACCTTAAGTTATTGTAAATGATACTTCTTTTTTGCCCATTTGAAATATAGAAGTTGTGCTATAACAAATCATACTGTTTACGTGTAACCACAGTTCACAGGGTTCAACTTCTGGGATCAAGAGGTATATTTAAATTATCACCATCATAACCAGTGGGGAACATCTAATTCAACTGTGAAAAGCAGCACAATCACCTTGCTGCTGTTAAAGGCCTGAGGTCTTTGCCTTCTTGCCTTCCCGCCTTCCCCTCCCCCTGCATTCCTTCTTCCTTCTCTCCCTGCAACAGCATTTCAGATTTGGTGGCTTATCAGTAAAGAAGTGAAGGTTTCAGGTCAGCCTGTAGGACTACTGCTGGGTATGTGTAGGTGCTTCATCTGTAACCCCCCCCCCGAGGGGGGGGTTCTTTTTGTCTTAAATGACTACCCCTTTCCAAGCCACTGCCCTTTCCTCACTCTCCACTATCACCAACTTTAGCAGAAAAATAGACTGCAAACCCCTCTGTTCCCCTCTGAAACTGGCCTTTGGTGAGGAATTCTTTCAGGGCTTTCCCCATACTCCTCACCCCCTATCTCTTTATCAAAGGGTGCTGCTTCTTCCTTCCTCCTTCTGAAGTCCTTTCCTGTATCACCATCACCCAATGCTTTCCGTGATACTTCCTTGCTTTGGCCTGAAGCTATCAGGTAAGGATGGAGTCTCTGGTCTGCCTCATTTAGTTTTGGAATCACAGTTCTTTACCCTCTACTAGCCTGGGAAAAGAAAACTGGGTCTTCAGCCCTGCCACCCTGTGCTGTCACAGTCAGCTGATGCATTTTTTTTTTAGCTCAGGTTCTGAAATAGTGAAAAGAAGAGTCACCAGGATTACTCAGACCTGCCAACTCTCAAAGTCCTTGGTGGTTAAACTTGGAGAAGGGTCACATGAAGACACCTGTAAACACATACAATTCCTCTCTGAATGAACTGTTTTCTTTTCTTGTAATTGCTTTTGCTTTCAAAAAATTGAAGAAGTTTTAAACAGACAGGGCTCTCATTTGTTCATCCTTGCAATTCATTTGGGTCTAGTCTGGAATCTGACGACAGGAACAAAAAAAAACCTTGAATTAGTGCATTCTTTGGCTTTGGTTCTGTGCCTCTCACGATCCTCACAGGGATTAAGAATTTGGTGTGCACAGCAGATCCCTAAAATTGGCAGGATTGACTTCCTGACAAATTGCTGCATTTTCTCACTTTTCTATTCAGGATCACTAAATGTTAACATGTGGATTACCAGAATAAAAGAAATTAATAGTATCCTAAACGTTTTCTTGTTTTTAAATTTAGTATTTGTGTAAAAACACCTTCCCACAGCAAATATCAAGTCTGAAAAGCAAATAAATGATGTTTCCATTAATCTGTTTCTGGGGAAAACCTTGGTTCTAAGGATTTAACATCTTGTAAGTAAAGTTTACCAGTATTCCATAAGCAGCCTTTTTATTGTCAGACCATTGCCTGATTTTTAATTTTATTAAGTGCATGTTACTATTAAAAAAAAAAGAGGGAGGGATTTAGACATTCCAAATAAACAAAAGTTGAGGGAATTCATCACCACTATAAGGATCCTACAAGAGACTTTAAAAGCTCTGCAGGTTGAAAGGAAAGGACAACAGACTTAAGATTAAAGTCATAAGAAGGAATAAAAATCGCAAATGAGAGTAACAACATAGGTAAATATAAATGCCAGTAATATTTTATTTTCGGTTTATAACCCCACTTTTTAATTCCTACAGAATGTATTAAAAATCTGTGGGAAAACCAAAAGACTAGTAATGAAGCTTATTATACACTGGGGAAGTCAAGGAATATCCATTCTAGGCCTAAGTTTCCTTATTTGCAAACTGAAAAGGCTAAATAATATGAATTTATGTCTCTTCAGTTATGAGTATACATTATTCCACAGCAGCCAAGCCAAGGTGATAAATTTCAAACACTAGGTTTTATAGTTTCTGCCTTTCAATTTTTACTCAATTACAGGTTCAGAAAGGAAGCACTTAAATCATCTTCCACACCGCAAGCCCAAATATACCTCCTTATGTCACCAAGCAAATAAATATATATTAAAACATTAAAAGTGAACACCCAAGGTTAAGGAAACAGTACAAATGGTACCATCAAATGCTGAGAGTGAAAGCATAAACTAACAAAACTTTCCGGAATTCAATTGGCAATACATTTTAAGGCATCAAGAACCTTAAAATTATTCCAAATATCAAGCAATGAATGGTAGAAAAGAAAAGGCAGTGAACAGAGAAGAAGTATTTGCCAGAGGAAAGGAAAAAGTATCTACTAGAACAAGCGCAAAGAAATTTAGCTCTCCAGCAAGCAGTTCTCAACATGAGTTGAACAGTATCTATAAGAATACGTTACTGTAGTGTTTGCAACTCCATATACAAACCAACTGCTGTCTATAGAATAATGTTATACCCAAATCATATGTATGATGCTCACAAATATGCTCAAATATAAGAAATCTAGTTTTAACAAAAAACAGTTTTTCTTAAAAGCAGCAAAAGCAAAAACAACATCAAGCAGAAACAACATCAAAGTCCCACACTTTGTATTTTCCTTTCTAGGGACCTGACCAAAGTAATGAGAAAATAGGAACAAATGAGTGGTTTCATATTATACAACTAATCATTAAAACACTGTGTATGGTATCAATAAAGAGAACAAATCTAGATGTCCAATAAGAAAGAGTTCTCAGAAAACCTAAAATTGTGGAATTGAAACCCATACCAAACTCTGAAATCTGTTCTACAACTAATTTTGTTGTGCTGTGCTTTGAAATTTATTGCTTTTTTGTATATGTTATTCTTCACAAAAAAGATTTAAAAAGTAGATTGCAATGATAAAAATATTTATTTCTTCTAGTTGCCTATATTCTGGAGCAGGTAGAAGGAAAAATCTAACAGGATGGTATGGTAGCCCATGACAAACTCTGGGATCTGTCCTGTAAACTACTTGTTGAAGAATGCTCTGAAAACTACTACTTTCTTCTTTCTTTACTTTGTATATATTATATTATACAATAAAAACTTTTTTTAAAAAAAGAGTACTCAGAAATGCAATAGGAGGTCTGGAATTTTGCAAAAGTTATATCAGAAAATAATTTTTATTTCAATACTCATCAAAATTATTCTAAAACATTCTCTTACCTTAACAAGCAGGAGAAAAGCAGTAATTTAGCTGTTTCAAATTTCCACTATTAAAACAGTTATTTGGAATGAAACTCAGATAAACATTTCTAGAAAAAGCTGATTCTTCAGTCAACCCTCAGAAACCTATTTTACATTGGTTAAGTAGATTTTAATAGTAGTAGTACAAACCTAACTTCAGGGTTTCTCGTTAAATAGGGCTGAGGATAAACGAACAACTGCTCATTCACTGGGTACTCAGACTGATTTCTGACTGATACCTGACTGTGCTACTTTCTAAGTCTCTTTTCACCAAGCCCCCCATTCATTCATTCAACATTGGGGTAGATGGGTAGAGGGTTAAAGGAGAAGAAGGAAACTACTATTAAACACTTGACAACAAGTACAACGTTGGAAATGGGACTCACCATATCTCACTCACTTTCATTCCCACAAATACAATTATCAACATCTTTGGAACATGTAACTTTAAACTTATATTCTTTCTACTAATTACTTCTTAAGCAATATAATTGTATAATTAATTGTCAATGGTTTGTCCATGAGAAGATATGTCTGCATTTTTAACTACAATTTTATATAGAGTAAGAGCTCAAAAACTGGTTGGATAAATAACTGAATCAATAAATGAATGAATAAATGAGCAAAATAAACTCAAGTCTCATCTCTCTGACCTTTCCTAACCATTTTGTACTAAAGAGATTATTCCTCTTTCTGTGTTCACACTATTTCTGCTTGAGCCGTCCAATGCTAACAACCAGTGACTACGGCTAGTCTGAACTGAGATGTGCTGGAAGTGTAAAACATGTATCACATTTCGAAGAGATAGTTTTTTGCAGAAAAAAAGAGTAAAATTATCTCAATAACTTCTATATAGAGTATATGTTCAAACCATATTTTTCATATAAAGGGTTAACCAAAATATATTCCTAAAATTAATTTCACAAGTTTCTTTTTACTTCATTTTTGGTTTGTTCATTACTACTGAATAAAAATCCATTCAGTGAGCCCTCCTCCTCCTCTTTCTACGCCGGCGGCACTCCCGCCGCCATCCAGCCCTCCTCTCCCTCTATCTCTGCCGGTGGCGCTCCCGCAGCCATCCAGCCCTCCTCTCCCTCTTTCTCCGCCGGCGCCATCCAGCCCTCCTCTCCCTCTTTCTCCGCTGGCGCTCCTGCTGTCATCCAGCCCTTCTCTTCCCCTTTCTCCGCCAGCGCTTCCGCCGCCATCCAGCCATCCTTTTCCTCTTTCTCCGCCGGTGGCGCTCCCGCCGCCATCCAGCCCTCCTCTTCCACTTTCTCCGCCGGCGCTCCCGCCGCCATCTAGCCCTCCTCTTCCTCTTTCTCCGCCGGCGGCGCTCCTGCTGCCATCTTGCCCTTCTCTTTCCCCTTCTGCTCTGGCGGCGCTCCATCCGCCATCTTATCCTTCCCTTTCTCCTCCTACTCCAGCGGCTCTCCAACCACCACCATACCTTCTTCCGCCTTCACCAGCTTCTCTGCCACCGTCCTCGACAGACTTGCCACCCTCACCTTTTCTCCTCCAGAACAGCTACTAGGGGAGTAGAAACAATACAGAACAGCTCCCAGAGCCACGACAGAGATCAAAAAGACAGCATACCCCATCCTGAAACGGCTGACTGCCTGGGAGAACCAGCTCCGATGAGATTGCCGAGGGGCGGGGGCTTACCCAGGCGGGGCAGCAAGCGGCCGGAGTCCCTCCCTTCCTCCTTCCTGGGCCAGCTGGCAGAATTGGCAGGCGGTCCCCTCAAACCGCGGCGGCTGGCACCCCCACCACGCGAGGCCCCCCGGACCAACTGAGAGAATTGGATTGGAAATCCCCAGAACGCGGAGAATGGTGACCGGGGGGGTCCCTTCGAAACACGTGACTCCCCGGTCCGGCTGGGAACGGTGCACTGTCCCGGGCTGCGGCAGCTGGCACCCTCCCGCCACGCTTGGTGCCCTGAGCTGACTAGGAAATTCGGACGGATGCTCTCCCGGGCTGCGGCAGCCGGCGACCCTTCCCGCGTTCGGACCCCCGGGCAGGCTGGCACTCTTCCAAGCCGCTTCGGCTGGCGAACCTCACCCACGGCGAGAGTTTTCCAAAGTTAAAGGACACACAGCACCTTTACTGCTGGGACCCGCAGACAAATGTGTGTCACGAGCGCCACCTACTGGGCAGGATAAAAAAACAGAACCCAGAGATTTCACAGGAAAAACTTTCAACCTGTTGGGTCCAACACCCAGGGAATACTGACTAAAGACCCAGACGCCAGCAGAAGATAACGGATCACGCTCAGAAAATTGAAAATATGGCCCAGTCAAAGGAACAAACCAATAGATCAAATGAAATACAGGAGCTTAGACAACAAATGCTGAATATACGAACAGAAATGGAAAACCTCTTCAAAAACGAAATCGATAAATTGAGGGAGGACATGAAGAAGTAATGGGCTGAACAAAACGAAGAAATAGAAAAACTGAAAAAACAAATCACAGAGCTTATGGAAGTGAACGATAAAGTAGAAAAGATGGGAAAAACAATGGATACCTACAATGATAGATTTAAAGAGACAGAAGATAGAATTAGTGATTTGGAGGATGGAACATCTGAATTCCAAAAAGAAACAGAAACTATCCGGAAAAGAATGGAAAAATTTGAACAGGGGATCAGGGAACTCAAGGACAATATGAACTGCACAAACATACGTGTTGTGGGTGTCCCAGAAGGAGAAGAGAAGGGAAAAGGAGGAGAAAAAATAATGGAAGAAATTATCACTGAAAACTTCCCAACTTTTATGAAAGACCTAAAATTACAGATCCAAGAAGTGCAGCGCACCCCAAAGAGATTAGATCCAAATAGGCGTTCTCCAAGACACTTACTAATTAGAATGTCAGAGGTCAAAGAGAAAGAGAGGATCTTGAAAGCAGCAAGAGAAAAATAATCCATCACATACAAGGGAAACCCAATAAGACTATGTGTAGATTTCTCAGCAGAAACCATGGAAGCTAGAAGACAGTGGGATGATATATTTAAATTACTAAAAGAGAAAAACTGCCAACCAAGACTCCTATATCCAGCAAAATTGTCCTTCAAAAATGAGGGAGAAATTAAAACATTCTCAGACAAAAAGTCACTGAGAGAATTTGTGACCAAGAGACCAGCTCTGCAAGAAATACTAAAGGGAGCACTAGAGTCAGAACCGAAAAGACAGAAGAGAGAGGTATGGAGAAGAGTGTAGAAAGAAGGAAAGTCAGATATGATATATATAATACAAAAGGCAAAATGGTAGAGGAAAATATTATCCAAACAGTAATAACACTAAATGTTAATGGACTGAATTCCCCAATCAAAAGACATAGACTGGCAGAATGGATTTAAAAACAGGATTCTTCTATATGCTGTCTACAGGAAACACATCTTAGACCCAAAGATAAACATAGGTTGAAAGTGAAAGGTTGGGAAAAGATATTTCATGCAAATAACAACCAGAAAAGAGCAGGAGTGGCTATACTAATATCCAACAAATTAGACTTCAAATGTAAAACAGTTAAAAGAGACAAAGAAGGACACTATATACTAATAAAAGGAACAATTAAACAAGAAGACATAACAATCATAAATATTTACGCACCGAACCAGAATGCCCCAAAATATGTGAGGGATACACTGAAAACACTGAAAAGGGAAATAGACACATATACCATAATAGTTGGAGACTTCAATTCACCACTCTCATCAATGGACAGAACATCTAGACAGAGGATCAATAAAGAAATAGAGAATCTGAATATTACTATAAATGAGCTAGACTTAACAGACATTTATAGGACATTACATCCCACAAAGCAGGATACACCTTTTTTCAAGTGCTCATGGATCATTCTCAAAGATAGACCATATGCTGGGTCACAAAGCAAGTCTTAACAAATTTTAAAAGATTGAAATCATACACAACACTTTCTCGGATCATAAAGGAATGAAGTTGGAAATCAATAATAGGCGGAGTGCCAGAAAATTCACAAATACATGGAGGCTCAACAACACACTCTTAAACAACAAGTGGGTCACAAAAGAAACTGCAAGAGAAATTAGTAAATACCTCGAGGCGAATGAAAATGAAAACACAACATATCAAAACTTATGGGACGCAGCAAAGGCAGTGCTAAGAGGGAAATTTATTGCCCTAAATGACTATATCAGAAAAGAAGAAAAGGCAAAAATGCAGGAATTAACTGTCCACTTGGAAGAACTGGAGAAATAACAGCAAACTAATTCCAAAGCAAGCAAAAGGAAAGAAATAACAAAGATTAGAGCAGAAATAAATGAAATTGAAAACATGAAAACAATAGAGAAAATCAATAAGACCAGATGTTGGTTCTATGAGAAAATCAATAAGATTGATGGGCCCTTAGCAAGATTGACAAAAAGAAGAAGAGAGAGGATGCAAATAAATAAGATCAGAAATGGAAGAGGAGACATAACTACTGACCTCACAGAAATAAAGGAGGTAATAACGGGATACTATGAACAACTTTACGCTAATAAATACAACAATTTAGATGAAATGGACAGGTTCCTGGGAAGACATGAACAACCAACTTTGACTCAAGAAGAAATAGATGACCTCAACAAACCAATCACAAGTAAAGAAATTGAATTAGTCATTCAAAAGCTTCCTAAAAAGAAAAGTCCAGGACCAGATGGCTTCACATGTGAATTCTACCAAACATTCCAGAAAGAATTAGTACCAACTCTCCTCAAACTCTTCAAAAAAATCTAAGTGGAGGGAAAACTACCTAATTCATTCCATGAAGCCAACATCACCCTCATACCAAAACAAGGCAAAGATATTACAAAAAAAGAAAACTACAGACCAATCTCTCTAATGAATATAGATGCAAAAATCCTCAGTAAAATTCTAGCAAATCGAATCCAGAAACACATTAAAAGAATTATACATCATGACCAAGTAGGATTCATCCCAGGTATGCAAGGATGGTTCAACATAAGAAAATCAATTAATGTAATACACCATATCAACAAATCAAAGCAGAAAAATCACATGATCCTCTCAATTGATGCAGAGAAGGCATCTGACAAGATTAAACATCCTTTCCTGTTGAAAACACTTCAAAAGATAGGAATTCAAGGGAATTTCCTTAAATGACAGAGGGAATATATGAAAAATCCACAGCTAATATGATCCTCAATGGGGAAAAATTGAAAACTTTCCCCCTAAGATCAGGAACAAGACAAGGATGTTCACTATCACCACTATTATTCAACATTGTGTTGGAGGTTCTAGCCAGAGCAATTAGACAAGAAAAAGAAATACAAGGCATCAAAATTGGAAAGGAAGAAGTAAAACTATCACTGTTTGCAGACGATATGATCCTATACGTCGAACACCCGGAAAAATCCACAACAAAACTACTACAGCTAATAAATGAGTACAGCAAAGTAGCAGGTTGCAAGATCAACATTCAAAAATCTGTAGCATTTCTATACACTAGTAATGAACAAGCTGAGGGGGAAATCAAGAAACGAATCCCATTTACAATTGCAACTAAAAGAATAAAATACCTAGGAATAAATTTAACTAAAGAGACAAAAAACCTATATAAAGGAAACTACAAAAAACTGTTAAAAGAAATCACAGAAGACATAAATAGATGGAAGGGCATACCGTGTTCATGGATTGGAAGACTAAATATAGTTAAGATGTCAATCCTACCTAAATTGATTTACAGATTCAATGCAATACCAATCAAAATCCCAACAACTTATTGTTCAGAAATAGAAAAACCAATAAGCAAATTTATCTGGAAGGGCAGGGTGCCCCGAATTGCTAAAAACATCTTGAGGAAAAAAAACGAAGCTGGAGGTCTCGCGCTGCCTGACTTTAAGGCATATTATGAAGCCACAGTGGTCAAAACAGCATGGTATTGGCATAAAGATAGATATATCGACCAATGGAATCGAATAGAGTGCTCAGATATAGACCCTCTCATCTATGGACATTTGATCTTTGATAAGGCAGTCAAGCCAACTCACCTGGGACAGAACAGTCTGTTCAATAAATGGTGCCTAGAGAACCGGATATCCATACGCAAAAGAATGAAAGAAGACCCATATCTCACACCCTATACAAAAGTTAACTCAAAATGGATCAAAGATCTAAACATTAGATCTAAGACCATAAAACAGTTAGAGGAAAATGTAGGGAGATATCTTATGAAACTTACAATTGAAGGCGGTTTTATGGACCTTAAACCTAAAGCAAGAGCACTGAAGAAGGAAATAAATAAATGGGAACTCCTCAAAATTAAACACTTTTGTGCATCAAAGAACTTCATCAAGAAAGTAGAAAGACAGCCTACACAATGGGAGACAGTATTTGGAAATGACATATCAGATAAAGGTCTAGTATCCAGAATTTATAAAGAGATTGTTCAACTCAACAACAAAAAGACAGCCAACCCAATTACAAAATGGGAAAAAGACTTGAACAGACACCTCTCAGAAGAGGAAATACAAATGGCCAAAAGGCACATGAGATGCTCAATGTCCCTGGCCATTAGAGAAATGCAAATCAAAACCACAATGAGATATCATCTCACACCCACCAGAATGGCCATTATCAACAAAACAGAAAATGACAAGTGCTGGAGAGGATGCGGAGAAAGAGGCACACTTATCCACTGTTGGTGGGAATGTCAAACGGTGCAACCACTGTGGAAGGCAGTTTGGCGGTTCCTCAAAAAGCTGAATATAGAATTGCCATACGACCCAGCAATACCATTGCTGGGTATCTACTCAAAGGACTTAAGGGCAAAGACACAAACGGACATTTGCACACCAATGTTTATAGCAGCATTATTTACAATTGCAAAGAGATGGAAACAGCCAAAATGTCCATCAACAGAAGAATGGCTAAACAAACTGCGGTATATACATACGATGGAATATTATGCAGCTTTAAGACAGGATAAACTTATGAAGCATGTAATAACATGGATGGACCTAGAGAACATTATGCTGAATGAGTCTAGCCAAAAACTAAAGGACAAATACTGTATGGTCCCACTGATGTGAACGGACATTCGAGAATAAACTTGGAATATGTCATTGGCAACAGAGTCCAGCACGAGTTAGAAACAGGGTAAGATAATGGGTAATTGGAGCTGAAGGGATACAGACTGTGCAACAGGACTAGATACAAAAACTCAAAAATTGACAGCACAATAATACCTAATTGTAAAGTAATCATGTTAAAACACTGAATGAAGCTGCATCTGAGCTAAAAAAAAAAAAAAATCCATTCAGTTTTTATACACTGATATTGCAACCTTAGTGAACTCATTTATTAGCTCTAGTGTTTTTTAGTGGATCCTTCTAATTTCCTATATAAAAGATTACATCATCTGCAAGTACAAATAGTTTTATTTTTTTCTTACTATCTGGATGATTTTTATTTCATTTCCTTGCCTAACTGCCCAGGCTAAAAGCTCCAGTACAGCGCTGAATAGCAGTGATGAGAGTGGACATTTCTTTCTTGTTTCTGATCTTAAGGGAAAGCATTAAGTATGATGTTAGCGGTGGGTTTTTCTGTAGATGCCGTTTATCAGACTGAAGAAGTTCCTTTGTATTCTTAGTTTGCTGAACTGTTTTATCATGAAACGAATATATGTTTTAAAGTCTTTGTATTCCACACAGTACATAGCTCAGTGACGCTCTATAATATGTTAAATGAATGAAAATGGTATCAGACACAACTTGCCCAAAGAAAAAGTCTTAGGCTTTTATATACAGCAAAAATATATAAATACTATTTTATTTTGATAATTCAGATTTCCTCATTTAGATCTATTTTGTTAAACAAACGCCATCACTTGTTTTTGTTGTTGTTACTGTGATTAAAATTACCCTCAGAATATCACCTGTTAAATTATCCTAAGGGAAAGAGCTTCTGCATTTAATTCCCAAATAATTAAGAACAAATATTAATTTAAAAAAACTTTGATACACAGCACTTTTAGGACAGAAGCTAATTACACAAAGATCAAAATAACAGTATGTTACAATAAAAGTTTTAGAATCACTGTTAAACATGTTTACAAGTCTAATTACCATAGAAACAGAATTAACCTAAAAATCAAATCTGCTTTATATGCAAAACCCAAACTTTTTAACTGACACTATAGTAAAACCATATCCCAATATTTTGTTTCCTAAACAAACAATAGAAATGTTGACTACAGGGAAGTACAGAAATACCCATTATTCACTAACAATTACTTGAAGAAAACAAATTACTGCTTAGCTTTTATCCAGGGTGTTATACTAAAGAACCCTTGTTTAGCCTCCTGTCCTAACTCTAAAAATAGGCAAACATTTCCTAGGTTTATTTTAAATAGCTCCTTCCATCCACTCTCTTAAAGAAAGGAGCAAATGGCAAGATGAAGAAGAGTAAGAATACTTTTAAAATAATAGCTATCCACAGCAATTAAGGAACAAATGCTTCTCTATCCAGAAGTAAGTTCTGTGTCACATACTGAAGAATTGAAGGCTCATTAACTTAAGGAATTCATACTCTTATCGTAAAGATAACTCAAACATAATTTAAAATAAGAAACCATTTTAAAAGTATGCAATACATCCTTTTGCAAAGGAAAGCAATGTTTTATAAAGCACAACAATCCTGTTTTCACCACCATCTTATACATATAACCTTTAGTCTTAAGCTATTTAATTCTATTTATTGACTTTAGAAAATATAACTAGTACACAAAATGCAGTTAAGTACTCAGTATTTTATACTTTATTCTCTTTAAATGATGATTATATACAGGTCAGTCATTTAACTCCTTTATGTTAAAGTGCTTTTGCAGGAAGGCGTCATAATGATAGAAACTAGTCCAAGTGTGTTGTTTATTCTTAAGATTAATACCATATTCATTTCCCTAGAATATATAAGGCCTAGAGTAAGAAAAAAAAAATACTAAGAATCAATGAATTAAAAGTAAACATCATTTCAGTAGTTCTTTAATATTATTAATAATCTACCATTGCACTAACATGTGTAAAACACTATATTAAATGCTTTGTGTTATACAGTATTCATTTTAGATAATACTTTTCATATTATCAGGACAAACCTAAACACAACAATTGCTACATACTAGGTTAGCCCATAACATAGCTTCTTTGTACCCCAGTGCCCTCAAATGTTAAATGAGAGGGTTAAACTTGACAGACTTAAGTATGAACCAGATTAATAGGGTCATTTTCAGTTCAAAGTCTGTCTCCTTTACTCCTACTCCACAAACTTTTTGAAAAATTTTCTTAAGCCAAATCAAAATGTGCAAACAGAATTTTTATCTTTTCCAACTAAGGTGATACAAAAAACCTAAAACACACACTAAGCCCAGAACCAGCACAGTTCAGTATCCTTGTGGTAAAATCAGTCTAAGCATCATGCTGTCAATGATATCCTTGAAAACTAAAATTTATAATCTATCCTCAACACCTAGCACACAGAACATGATACACAGTGGGCAATTAGTACTTTTAAATAAATTTATTCAACAAATAGTTGTTGAGCATTTACACGGAGTCAGGAACTATGCTAAGCAATGCAATCACACAGTGAATAAAACCATGTCCCTGTCCTCATGTAGTTTACATTCCAATAGGGAATAGAAACAAATATACGTCAAGTGTTAATAAATGCAACTTTTTTTTGTATGCTGTACGGCGGGGTCACATTTCATTCTTTTTCCATGTGAATATCCCGTTATTGAAGCACCACTGAATTGTTTGTTTGCTTTTGTTGGTTTCTTTGTTTGTTTGGGAAGTACATGGACTGGGATTCAAATCCAAGTCTCCTGCATGGCAGGTGAGAATTCTACCACTGAACTACCCTCGCACGCCCAGTAAATGCAATTTAAAACAAAAAAAATCAATGTAAGGGGTGGAGTATCTATTGGCTAAAATGGGGCACAAAAAAACCTTCTGGAATGATGATGGAAATATTCTATATTGAGCTTAATCTGGGTGTTGGTATATTCACTGAGCTGTACGCTTAATCTGGGTGTTGGTATATGCACTGAGCTGTACACTTAAGCTTTATGTCATTTACTGAATAAATGTTATACCTACAAGTGTCAGTTTAAGCCTACTAAAAGCAACACCTAGAAGACCAACCTCCAACCAACTCCAATGATTATTTCCTCTTGATTGCTACAATTATTAATATACTTACTGGTTTCAAGATGCATGTCCTCCCAGGTAAATAAAATTATACCTTATAAAACCAGACACATAATATTAAATTTTCATTATATTTATTTAACTTTCCAATTGTAACATGCATACCTGTTACCTCACAGTTTTTTGCTTAAACCTATTCATTTATTAAGTACCTACTAGATAGAGATAAGTTAAGGCAAAAGAAAAATACACCCCTGCATGAACATTCAATACCAGGTTAAAAAAAAAAAAAAAACAATATGGTGCTAAAAAGGAGTTCTGCAATTAATCATGATAAATAGAAAGCGGGATATATATGTCTGTTTAAAAAAAACTATCTTACGGCATGTAAGGGTAGTTCAGTGGTAGAATTCTTACCTGCCACGTGTAGACCCGAGTTTGATTCCCGGCCCATGCACCTTCCCTAAACAAATAAACAAGTAAACCAAAAAAAGGAGGACTTCCAGGAAGATGGCTGACTAGCAGCAGTTTGAGATTAGCCATGCTCCACGGAAAAGTTAGAGAAGGGACAGGAGTGTGACTGAGGCAGCAATTCGGGGTGCAACTGACCTGGGAGAGCCTTCTACACATGTGGCAACCCTGGCTGCAGAGGCTGAGGAACTGAGAGGCAGAAAGCTGGAGCCTGGAGTGGAGTCCCGGAGCACTGCAGCCCAGGGGAGTACACAGACGGGTACATCCGGCTAGGAAGTAAGCTAGGCCGTTCCTTGGCTCGCTACCCTCACCAGCGCAGCCCCATGACTCACAACTCACCCCATACCCCACGCACCTGAACCCTCTCACCCGCTTTCATTCCCCACACTCCAGGCACCCGCACCCCACCAGCCCCCAGTGCAAGTACCTGCCCCACGCCCCCACCCCAAGTGCCGACCAACCCGCCTCTCCTAAACCCCTCCCAAGCACTACCTCCCCCTCCCTGCTCACTGCACACTGTTACCAGCACATAAATGTTGCGGGCACTGACCTTTCATACCTAGGCTACCCCCACCCTCCCGCCTATAGTGTCGCTCACCCAACCCTCCCTGAGCTCAGTGCATTGGTTTACTGCACCCCCAGGCCCACGCATGCGCATGTACCCCCAATCACATCATTCAGCTCTGGGAACTGCACGTTACAGCAGTCCTAGAACTGCACATGTGCACAGCCCTCAGCCTCACTTCCTAGCTCTGCGAATGTGCCGACCTGCACAGCCTCACTTCCTAGCTCTGCGAATGTGCCGACCTGCACAGCCAGGTCACATCTGCCCCCAATTCATGAAGGCGTAACACCGATCTGCTGCCACAGCTGTATGCATGTGCACAAACTGCCCGTGCCTCAGACCAGCACACACCAGGGTTACGCCCCCCCAGACCAGCGCACCCATACAGCTACATCCTCCTTGGCAGCTGGGTGCCCACATGCACAAGCGCCAGTATAACACTCCCAACCTGAACCCAACCTGTGTCAATACCTGCCCTGAAACAAATCACCTTACTGAGTGCTCCACCCCATGCCTTGCTCCCTGTAAACACAAGGCCTTAGACTACTAAAAGAAATCAAATCCCAAAGTAAATCAACCAGGTATCTACAAGCAACAAAGACAGCAGAAGATCACTGAGCATATCACAATGCAGACAGATATAGCCCTGCCTGATGAACAAATTAAAACACAGAGGACACAAAGAAGTTGGA
Source organism: Tamandua tetradactyla (assembly GCF_023851605.1). Taxonomy (NCBI): domain Eukaryota; kingdom Metazoa; phylum Chordata; class Mammalia; order Pilosa; family Myrmecophagidae; genus Tamandua; species Tamandua tetradactyla. Next base: position 25,849,495 of record NC_135336.1, on the reverse strand, counting down.
ACAACTAATCAAAGATGTTAATACAACTCTACTTAATAAAATAAGCAGGATAGCAAATGACATAAAGGAGATCAGAAAGACAGTAGGAGAGCACAAAGAGGAATTTGAAAAAATAAATAGAAAAATAGCAAAAATCACCGAGATTAAAGACGGTATTGACCAAATAAAAAAAAAATCCTAGAGGCACACAACACCAGTTTTGAAGAGACAGAAGAAAAAATAAGTAATAAAGAAGACAGGATAACTGACTTTGAAGACTCAACAGCAAATGGCAAAAACATAGTAAAAACTCCATGGGAGCTCAGGGAAATGATAGACAAAACAAAGCACACAAATATAAGAATCATGGTGTCCCAGGAGGAGAAGAGAGGAGTAATGGGCTAGGAAGAGTAGTTCAGGATATAATGGGAGAAAACTTTCCAACCTTCATAAAGGACATAAATACATAAGTCAAAGAAACCCAAAGAACTCCAAACAGAATAAACCCAAATAGGCCTTCCCCAAGGCACATACTAACCAGTCTGTCAAATATTGAAGAGAAGCAGAAAATCCTGAAAGTGGCAAGAGAAAAACAATCTACTACATACAAGGGAAATCAAATAAGACTGAGTTCAAACCACTCAACCAGTACCCTGGAGGCAAGAGAGCAGTGGTATGATATATTCAAGATCCTGAAAGAGAAAGACTTCCAGTCAAGAATTCTGTACCCAGCCAAAATGTCTTTAAAATTGAGGGAGAGATTAAAGTTTTCACAGACAAAGAAGTCCTGAAAGAATCTGTCAACAAGAGACCAGCCCTACAAGAAATACTAAAAGGAGTGCTGCCAGCTGATTAAAAAAAGACAGGAGAGGGAGTTCTGGAGGAGGGCACAGAATTGAATACCACTAAGGGTAATTTTAAGAACACAAAGAGTAAGACGGGAAAGAATATTTAGATTTGACAAATAAAATGAAAAAGATAAGATGGTAGAATCAAGAAAGGCCTTTTCAGTAATAACTCAATGTTAATGGACTAAATTTACCAATTAAAAGATAGATATTGGCAGAATGGATTAAGAAATATAATCCAGTTATATACTACTTACAAGAGACTCAGATACAAATAGATTGAAAGTGAAAGGATGGAAAAAGATCTTCCATGCAAGTTGTAACCAAAAGAAGGCAGGGGTAGCTATACTAATATCGGTCAAATAGACTTTAAATGTAAAGACATCATAAGAGACAAAGAAGGACACTATATACTAACTAAAAGGTCAATTATTATGCAGCAGTCAGTCAAAATGACGTTCTAAAGCATATGACAAGGTAGATGAGCCTTGAGGACATAATGTTGAGTGAAATTAGCCAGACACAAAAGGACAGATACTGTATGATTCCACTTTTATGACCAGCATAAAGGTATAATCACAGACTTATAATACAGAATACAGGGGACTTAGAGATATATATAAGTTAGAGATGGGTGAACTGCTAGCTAATGAAATTGAACTCCAATATAAGGGAATAGACAGGAGTGAAGGTGATTCTCTAGTGGATCTAGAAGTAATATTACCATATTGAAGATGAACAGAATTGAAAGCGGTTATATAGAACTACGTGTCCCACTGACCCTAGAAACATGAATGAGTTCTTGTAAGAATTACTTCAAAGATAAGATTCTTATAAAGAGTGTTTAAGTCCAGGCTACAGGGGGGAAACCTGCTATTGCATGCTATGAGCTATGTTCAAAGGGAAACCATCACCACTACCACCACAGCAACAGCAGAGGTAAATAATGGGGTGAGGGACAAGAGCTAAGAGGAGGTTTAGATTTCCTTTTTGGTGAGGATGTGCTTATTGGTTTTCTGTCACTTGGGAACAACGAAATTATCTAAAATTGAGAATGTTGATGGACTGTGGACTTTGGGCTCTCTACCTGATGCCCAATGAATGTAGGTGGCTGAAGGATGCACTGATGGAGAAACAGAATGCTGAACGATGGTATATACTTATGAACAGAGGTTGTGCTAATGGTGTATACTTATGAACAGAGGTTGTGCTGCTACAAAAAGGAACAAAGTCATGAGGCATGCAACAATGTGAATGAACATGTAGTACATTTGGTGAGACATAATAAGCCAGAAACAAAAGAACAACAATAGTATGATCACCTTTAGAAAATGCTTATAAGAAAACAGGGGCCTAGATTGTAAGCTTTTAGAGCACACACATTAAGACTGGAGTGGTGATTATTATTTCTGGATTCTGAAATAGTGTTTTATATATATAACCTGATATTCAGAGATAAGAACAAAGCCAAACAGGCTAGGGTTAAAGTAATTTAGAACATAGGGGTAAGGAAGACAGTGTCTATATTTTAGAACCACATATACTCTTTGAGAACAATGGAAGAAAGGTTTATTTGATCTGGAACTGAAATTTTCTGTAGTTCATAATCCAATTCAACTTATCTGTATAGCTCATGTGAACAACTGAAACACAGAGAGCACAAAATGAGAAAAAGGTCCTTTAATCCTGTACAGATTACTGTAATGTCTGGAAACATCCTAAAATATATTAACCAGATAATCAAAAAGTATTGGCATAGTCCCCTGAGGGAAGGGAGAAAAACTATGGAACTATTAAACCTTACCATTAGGGAACCCCCTGATACTGTGTCAAAATTAGGCGACACCCAAATCAATAGGCCATGTCCTCGATCATGAGGCGTACTATTGTGAAGCTTATGTAGGTAGCAGAGAAGCTTAGACTACTTATAGGCATGACTAAGAGTCACTTCTGGAGGACCTCTGTTGTTCCTCTGATGTGGCCTTAGTGTCTATAAACCCAACTCTGCAAGTGAAATCATTGCCCTCCCCAGTACATGGGACATGACATCCAAGGGTGAAAGTCTCCCTGGCAATGTGGGAGATAACTCCCAGGGATGAATCCAGACCTGGTACCGTGGGATCAACAATTACATCCTGACCAAATGGGGGGAAAGAAATGTAATTAATAAAGTATCAGCAGCAGAGAGAGTTCAAATAGAGTCGAGAGGCTACTCTGGAGGTTGCTCTTATGCAAGTTTGGTAGACCTTGCTACCTATCATAAGTTGCCAACCCCCAACCAGGACCATTCCAGCCAATCCTAAAGAACACCGAGGGCAATATATAAGATTCCACAAGGGTTCCAGGCACTAGAATAACTTTCCAGAAACTTACAACCTCCAGATGGGTCCCTGGTCCAGGTAAATCCTGACACCTAGCTCAGCCTCTCCAGAACATCAGATAGTTCCATCTCACCCCATATCAGTGACAGACCCTTCCAACATCAAAAATTTATTCTGGAGTGAAGCAAATGTTCTAAAAAATGATAATGGTGATAAATACACAACTATATTATGATATTGTAAGCCACTGATTGTATACCATTTAAGGATTGTTTGTATGTTAAGATTTATCAATAAAATTATTTTTTTAATTAAAAAAAAAAAAATTTAGAATTGCCATAGCCCAAACAATCCCAATGAGAAGTATGGAAAGATCAAAGGTGATCATGGAATTATACATAGAAGGTAGGACTTAATAAACGAATAAGAATGCTGAATCATTAAACTGATTTCTCTTTTAGTCTCCAGTATTTTAGAGCAGCTAGAAGCAAAACCCTAGAATTGAGAAACTGTAACCCGTGTCAAAATCTGAAATATGTTCTACAACTAATTGTGGTGTTGTGCTTGGGAATTTATAGTTTTTTTGTACATATATTATTGCTCACAAAAGAAGGGAAAAAAAGTTGATTGTGAAGATTAAAAAGTATTGAAGCCCTCTAGTCTCCTATATTCTCGAACAGCTAGAAGGAAAGAGGATCGTATAGTAACCCATGACCAACTATGGGATCTATCCTGTAACCAATTTTTTGAAGAGTACTTTGAAAACTACTGCTTTTTTATTTCTTTGCTTTGTATATATATTATACTATACAGTGAAAAAAAGTTTAAAAAACAAAGGAAAAAACAACAAAAATTCAATAAATGGTTCTGCAATAAAGGGATACTCACATGGAAAAAGGACAAACTGTGACTCCCACCAAACAGCATACAAAAAAAAAAGAAAACAGAAACTATCTTAAACCACTCAGCACTTCTTCTTTTTCCTACTGACTCCTAACCCCAACTGGAGATTCTGTTAGAGGGGAACAGAAAGAAAAGCAAGAATCGTGTACTTGAAATTGTTTCATAATCCATACCGAGAAAGTCTAGCCTAATGATTAAGAGATACTCTAGAATCAGGTAACTTCAGCTGAATTCTGGCTCTACCACTACTAGCTATATTACCTTAGACAAGTTTATTTCACCTTCCTGCCACAAGCTCCTCATCTGTAAAATAGGAATAACAGGGTATATTCCATAGGGTTGATATGAGGACTAAATGAATTAATTTATGTACTCTGCTTAGAATAGTACTTGGCACACAGGCACAATGAAAATTATTAAATAGGTGTTCTCTCCTCCTCCTATGTGTAGGTATCCTACCAGAATTGGCATCTTATACTACAAACAAGCAAATTAATCCAATAAAGAAACAAGATAGCTGAATAGCTAATGGCACCAGTAACAATCCATTTCTGCTCCCATTTACACACAGACTAACTCAGTATTTTTTAAATGAACCATGTTCAGCTACATCCTCTTTAGCAAAGAATTACTCCGTTAAACCCTCACATGGAGTCCTGTCTTCTAGGGACTCACTTTCCAAAAGTTCAGAGAGGTCCCTGATACAGTCACTTCTGGCCCTAGTCTGAGAATGTACTATATCTGGATAGATCGAGAATTCTCCAAATTATTAATTGTCGGTTTCCTTGTGCTTTATCAGCTCAACCCTCAGGTGCTTTTTTCTCTCTCACTTCGCTATAAGCTGCAAGAAGAAACCAGGCTGTATCTTACACACTTAGCTTGGAAAGCACCTCAGTTAAACAGCTAAGTTCACTGCTTTGAGTCCTGCCTTCCATCCAACATCAGAACTAAATTTCACCAAATTCTCTCCACTTCATAACAAGGATAGCATTTCTTCCAATATTCAACACAGATTCATCATTTCCTTCTAAGACCTCCTCAGAAGTATCATTAATGTCCATAATTCTATCAACATTCTGTTCATGAATTACACATTCTCTAAGACATTATAAATTTTCTCTTCAGCTCTCACTCATTTATGAAGCCCTCACAATTCTTGCAGCCTCTACCTATTACCCAATTACCCAAAAACAATTTAACCTTTTTAGCTATTTGCAATAGAAGCACCCCACTTTCTGGCAGCAGAAATTTTTTCGTTTTCCTAGCTGTTAACACAAATACCATACATCGGACTGACTTAAAAATAGGAATTTATTAGCTCAGTTTCAGAGAATAGAAGACTTGCTTCCTCCCAGGATTTGTATCTTCTGGCTGGCTGGCAGTCCTTGGGATTCCTTGGCTTTTCTGTCACATGGCAATACACATGGCAGTATCTTTTCCTTTCTCCTCTGGGTTCTGTTGACTTCCAGCTTCAGGCTGCTCCTTGTGGCTTTCTCTCTCTGTGGTATTCTCTACAAAGCCACCATAACAGGATTAAGACCCATCCTATTCAATTGGGCCACAACTGAAATAAAGTAACCCCATCAAAAGGCCCTATTTAGGGTGGGCCACAGTGGCTTAGCAGGTAGAGTTCTCTCCAGCCATGCCAGAGACCCAGGTTTGATTCCCGGTGCCTGCCCATGTTTGTTTGTTTGTTTTTTAAAAAAAGCCCTATTTATAATGAGCTCACACCTACAGGAATGGATTAAGAATATATTTTTTTGGAATTCGTAACTCCAAGCTCCCAAAAGGGGGGAAACACTCAGCCGAGAAGACTGAGAGGAAACAATGCGAGTTATAGAAGAACAGTTTTACTGGAGTAGAGTACTAAGGGTCACTTTAGCTAAGTTAAATTACAGGAAGATTGTGAGAAAGAAATTAGTGGGCGAAACACTTAAGAGGTCCAGTAGGATACAGGACACTCTAAGTAGAAAGAACATAAACAGATGCACACATTTAAAAAAAATGCCAGGTAGTGCAACAGTGGCTCAGTGGCAGAATTCTCGCCTGCCATGCCAGAGACCCAGGTTCGATTGCCGACCGGTACCTGTGCATGCGGGGGGGGAAGCAAACAACTGCCAGCCCAGAATAGGTAAATCATTGAGACAGAAAGCATACTGGTGGCTGCCAGGGACTGGGAGGAGGAAAGAATGGGAACTGACAGCTTAATGGGTATGGGAATTTCTTTGGGGGACAATAAAAACAATTGTGACTCAACAAATGTGGTGATTGCACAACAATGTAAATGTGCAAAATGCCACTTAGCCATACACTTTAAAATGGTTAATTTTATGTTATATGAATTTCAGTTCAATATTTTTTAATGACAAGGAGAAAACTGGTGGGCAAACCAGAAAACAGAACTGGGAAATAACACTGAATAGGCTGTAAGAAAGCAAATTATTAAAAGCCCTCAGAAACAGACAGAAAAATGTAATCAGATTAAAATAGACAAGAGCAGACAATTTTCAATATCTCTTTTCCACTTTTCTACTAGGACATAATGCAACTGTTTAATAGGGGATCCAATTTTCATTATGTGCAAAACTGTAACAATGTAAGAAATAAGATAAACACTTTTATGCATTGCACAGATACTCAAGGAGTGGATTTGTGCTTTTTCACTAGTAAAGATTTTTGTTAAAATTATATGATTAATTATATAAAGTATTATACTAAATGTGGGAGATTGATTGCAAAAGTTCTCCCAATGTTTTTATATTTCCTATATCTACAACCTTCTCAATATGACTTTGACTCTTTCCCTGTCTCCTGAATCTGAATTGTCCTGATAATCTGCTTTACCCAAGAGAAAGCAGTGAAAGTGGCATTATACCAGTGCTGAGCTTAGGCCTCCAGAACCCCTGAGTGTTCTTCAAAAGAATTTTTAAATGGGGAACACTTCTTATCTCATTCTATGAAGCCAGCATTACCTTAATTTTCACAGCCTAATAAAAACATCACAAGAAAAGAAAATTACAGAACTATATAACCTTTATTAATGCAGATGCAAAAACCGTCAACAAAATACTAGCAAAGATAACCAAACAACACATTAAAAGGATTATATACCATAACCAAGTGGGATTTATCCAAGAAATGTAAGGATGGTTCAACAACAACAAAAAAATCAATGTAATATATCACATTAACTGAATAAAGAAGGAAAAAAGCACATGATCAATTCTAAACTGATGCAAAAAAGGCATCTGCAAAACACCACCCTCTCATGTAAAAAGATATTCCAAAAATTAGGACTAAAATGTATGACAGTTGAATTAGGTACCTAGAAAAGAATTTTTTTTAATCTTAATTCAGTCTGGTGGGTGTGAACCCACTATAAATAGGACCTTCTGAAGATGTTATTTTTAGTTAAACTATGGCAAACTGAATCAGATTGGGCTTCAATCTAGATACCACAGTCCGTTATAAGCAGAATGAAATTCAGACATAAAGAAAGCCACAAAAAAGGGAAGAAACTAGAAGTGAATGGAACCCAGAAGAGAAAGAAGACACCGCCATGAATGTCATCATGTGACAGAAAAGTCAGGAACCAAGGATCACCAGCAGCCAGCCCCAGAATGCCACAGTCTTCAGGGAAAAAGCATCACCTTGCTGATACCTCAATTTTGAACTTCTACCCTCAACAATGTAAGCTAATATTCCCTTTGTTTAACTAACCAATTTCCTGGTATTTATGATCACAGTCAGGAAACTAAAAACAGAATGGAACTTCCTTAACATAAGAAGGTGTATTTATAAAAAACCCACTGGGGTGCAAAGGTGGTTCAGTGGTAGAATTCTCACCTGCCATGCAGGAGAACCGGGTTTGATTCCTGGCCCATGTACTTGCCAAATTAAACAACCAATCAAAACAAACAAACAAAAAATTCAACAAATGGTGCTGCCATAATGGGGTACTCACATGGAAAAATAATGAAATGTGACCCCACCATATAGCATACAAAAAAAAAAAAATGGCTAACATAATACTCAACGGTGAGGGCAGAAAGCTATCTCACTAAGATCAAGAAAAAAACAAGGATGCCAGCTTTTAAACTGCTGTTCAACATTGTACTGGAAGTTCTAGCCAGCGAATTAGGCATGAGAAAGGAATAAAAGGCACCCAGACTGAAAAGGAAAGTGTAAAACTATCTTTACTCTCAGATGGCATGATACAACATAAAAAAAAAAAAAAAAAAAATCACAAAAAAAAATCCATTAAGAAGCTACTACAGCTAATACACAAATTCAACAAAGTTGCAGGGAACATGACCAACAAATGCAAAAATCATGTTTCTACACACCACCAATAATTAACCCAAAAAACAAATTAATGAAGCATTTCCTCATAGAATAAGAACTCAAAGAATAAATTATCTAGGAAAAGAATTTAAAGGGTGTTAAAGCTTTGTATATTGAAAGCCACAAAACACTGCTGAAAGAAATTAAATGAGAAGACATCCTGTGTTCAGACTGGAAGACTTAATACAGTTAAGATACAAATACTACTCAAAGCAATTTATAGACTCAAAGCAATTCTGATCAAAATTCCAGCAGCCTTTTTTGTATAAATGGAACAGCCAATCATTAGATTGATATGGAATGGCAAGGGGCCCTGAATAGCCAAAACTATCTTGAGAAAGAACAAAGTTGGAGGATTCCCTCTTCAGAATTTCAAAATTTACTTTAAAGATACAGTAATCAAAATAGTGTGATTGTGGCACAGGAACAGATAAATAGGCCTATGGAACAGAACTGAGAGTTCAGGAATAAACCTACACATCAAATGACTTTTGACAAGAGTGCCAAGTTCACTGAATGGGAAAAGAATTTTCTCCTCAACAAATGGTACTGAAAAAACAGAATGTCCACATGCAAATAAATGAAACTGGACCCCATATCTCACATTATATAAAAAAAAAAAAAAAAAACTCAAAATGAATCAATGACCAAAATGTAACAGCTATAACTATTAAACTCTAAAAAAAAAAAGGGGGGGGGGGGATTCTCAGGACCTTCTACTGGGCAATAGATTCTTAGGACACAAAAGCACATGCAACAAAGAAAAAGCAGATATTGCACTTCATCAAAACTTAAAACTTCTGTGCACCACAGGACATTATCAAGAAAATGAAAAGACAACCTACAGGATAACCAAAAAAAATAGTTGCAAACGATATTCTTGATAAGGGCTTACTATCCAGAATACATAAAGAACTCCTACTACTCAACAACTGAAAAATAACCCAATAAAAATTGGGCAAAGTACTTGATAAACACTCCTGCAAAGAAGATAAACAATTAGCCAATAAGCACATGAAAAGATGCTCAAATTCATTAGCCATTAGGGAAATGCAAATCAAAACAATGAAACACCACTTCATAACCTCCAGAATGGCTATTAGAAGAAAATAAAGTATTGGTAAGGATGTGAATAAACAGGACCATTCATACACTGTTAATGAGATGTAAAATGGTTTAGTCACTATAAAAAAGTGTGGTGGTTCCTCAAAAAATTAAACATAGACTACAATATGACCCATCCTGACCAAAAGGGGGAAAAGAAGTATAACTAATAAAGTATCAGTTTTACCTATCATAATTTGCCAAAACCCAATTATAAGATTCCAGCCAATCCTAAAGAACACCTAGGCAATATATAAGATTTTACAAAGGTTTCACGTACTAGGGTAACTTTCCAGAAACCTACAACCTCCAGATGGGTTCCTGTACCAGATAAGTCCTGAAACCTCCAGGGGCCAGCCTCTTCAGAACATTAGCTAGTTTCATCTCCCTACCCGATATTACTGACAGCACCTTCCAACATGAAAAAGTTAGAAATGCCATAGCACAAATATCCCTAAAGAGTGGGACAGAAAGATCAAACATGATGGTGGAGTTATATAGAGAAGGTAGGGTTTAACAAGCAAATATGATTGCTCAATCATTCAACTGATATTCCTTTTAGTCTCTAGTATCTGAGAGCAACTAGAAGTAAAAACCTAAAATTGTGGAATTGTAACCCATACCAAACTCAGAAATCTGTTCCACAACTAATTGCTGGACTGTGCTTTGAAATTTATTGCTTTTTTGCATATTGTTATCACAAAAAAGAAAAAAAGTCTATCACAATGATAAAAAAAAATGTATTCCTTCTAGCCTTCAATGTTCTGAAGCAGCTAGAAGGTAAAATCTGAGAGGATGATATGGTAGCCCATGACAAACTCTGGGATCTGTCCTGTAACTACTTGTTGAAGAAAGCTCTAAAAGTTACTGCCTTTTCCTTTCTTTGCTTTGTATATATATTATATTATACAATAAAAAAAAGTTAACAAAAAAACACAACGAAGCACCACTTCATAACATCTAGAATGGCTATCATTAAAAGAAAAAGAAGTATTGGTAAGGATGTGACTAAAAAGGACCATTCATACACTGTTCATGACAATATAAAATGGTTTAGTCACTATAAAAAACAGTTTGGTGTTTCCTCAAAAATTAAGCATAGAACTACCATATGATTCAGCAATCCCACTTCTTTGTATACACCCCAAAGATGTACAAAGCAACATCTGTACACCAATGTTCACTAGAGTACATTTGCAACAGCTAAAAGGTGGACACATAAGTAAAATGTAGTATACACACAAAATGGTTTTTAACCATAAAAAGAAATGAACTTCTGACACATGCTACAACATGAATAAACCTGTTTAGTGAAAAAGCCAGATACAAAAGGATAAATATTATAGAATTTCACTTACATGAAATACCTAGATTAAGCAAATACATAGACACAAAAGGTACATAACAAGTTACCAAGGGCTGAAGGGAATGAGGGAAAGAATGGGAACTTAATGCTCAATGGGTGGAAAGTTTGTCCAGAGTAATAAAAAAAATTTGGTAATGGATAATACTGTTGGTAGCTCAGTATTCTTAATGTAATTAATATCACTAAATTCTACATGTGTAAGTAGTTAAATGGGAAATTATATACTGATAAATGTTATTACATTAAGTACAGAAAAATGAAATACAAATTTAAAAGGAAAAGTTGAGAACCCTTGATGCTTCCACTCCTCCCTCTTGGATAACAGTTTTTAGCAACCACGAAATAAGCTGAAGCCAGCCTGCTAGAGACAAGTAAATGAGGCCACATTCAAACATATGGTTTAGAAACCCTGTAGCCCCAACTGAGAGCCAGTCAACTAGAGACAAGTAAATAAGGCCACCCTAGATCAGCTAGCCCCAAGCCAAACCATTAGCTAAACCACAAGACACATAAGCCCAGTCAAAGTCTGCTAAACCTGGCCCAGATCAGCAGAATTGCCCACACTCATGAGCAATAATAAATGATGGTTGTTTTAAGCAAGGCTTGTAGTGATTTATCATACTGCAATAGCTAACTTATACACTAATGATTAGCAGAAATGATGGGCAAATCCATTTAATCTTGTGCTAAAGGTAGATTTATGTCATAAAATGCTGAATTGCTCAGAGTGGTTTGGGTTGTAAAGATAAACCTCTAAACTAAAGGGGACAAAAAAGAAACCTTCTAGGAAATACGTAAATGAAAAAATTGCTTTGTTATTGGAAATATGAAAAAACAATTACCATTACTACTGTCCCCTCTCTTTTTCCTAAAAGTACAGCAGCTTAAGACCATTAAAAATATAAATATGACTTTTGATAACATGATCAATGAACTTAGAGGGTAGGGAGAAATTTTCAGTTCTTTCATATTTACTGCAATTGGAGATAAGGGAACTTTCAGACGCTTCTAAATTTTGAGTTACCATAATTTTTAATTTTTAAAAGAATTATTTCATAAGAGCAACTTTTTTAATATAAGGCAAATAAATCTTACTTCAAGTCAAAACTACAACACTTCCTGAAAACAGTACAATGCTCCATTGACAGGTATCTAACATATTTCAACAGACTATGAAGATACCATCTCTCCTTTTCCCTTCTATGGCAATTGCTTTAATAGTCAAGTCACTGATCTATCACTGCCAACACCAACAATGTGTAACTATTGCTGGAAGGGTAATTTTGTAATCAAGGCAAGAATCAAGACCCAGTGATATAGTATGAATGCAGACATGGAGAGACTTGCAAATAGGAAGTACCTTTTAAAAAGGCAATGATGTCGGGGTTACATGGTGGCAACTGGGGCAAAGCGAGAACCTCAGAGACAGTGGTGCTGCCAGCACAGCTGGAGACCTGAGCCGACCTGGGGGCTGTCCATGGGCCCCACACCCTCTCGATGAGTCGGAGAAGTCTCATTGTATCAGAATAAGATGGACAGTAGCTTTGATAGTGACTGTGGTGAGTTGGAGCCACCTGATTACTAACAAAAGACATCTGGTAACCAACAGCCACCAGAGCTTCCTGTTGAAATATACAGCAACAAAGGAAGAAAAGAAACAAAACGGAAATAGTGCTTACCAGCACCTTAGAACAATGCTGCTCAGGACCAGTTCAACACTAAATGTATCTGCACTGTGAGGAGAATGTTCAGAGAAGCCTGCTCTGTGCATATTTATTCACATTTTTGTTAAATGTTAAATCATTTAGCACAAGTAAATCTAAGTGCATAGTATGTCATTTCATTCCGTTTAAGTTTCTTGAGTGTTTTCTTTAAATGTCTGCAAAGTTGCTGCCCCTTTCTCAAACTATGAATACTGCAATCTTCTTAATTCTCAGTATAAGAAGAGCATTTTGAGTTTTAAATCTAAGGGTAATGCAACCGCCTGGGTGGCATACGCAATGAACATGAAGAAACCATCTTGCTGTGGAGGCAAAATTATTTTCCTTCTCCCTTTCTGAAAGATCTTTTCTTTTGATGCCAGTTTTCTTTCTTGTTTACACAAGTTCACAATTCAAAAGAAAGAGGCAATACTAAGGGTTTCAAAATGTCAGAGAAATTTTAAAGTGTTATGAACATTCATGGTTTTGATCTGAGCTCTAGGTATATGGACTTAAAACTATTGGGCTGTAGAGGCAATGGCTTGTTTTTTTCTGCTGTAGACAATGACTGTGACAAAAGAGTAGCCATCAAGAAAACTGTCCTTACAGATCCCCAGAGTGTCAAACATGCTCTACATGAAATCAAAATTATTAGAAGACTTGATCATGATAACACTGAGAAAGTGTTTGAAATTCTTGGTCCCAGTGGAAGCCAGATAATAGACGATGTGGGCTCTCTTAATGAACTGAACAGTGTTTACATTGTTCAGGAGTACATTGAAACAGAATTGGCTAATGTGCTAGAGCGAGGCCCTTTGCTGGAAGAGCATGCCAGACTTTTTGCATGTATTAGCTGCTATGTGGGCTCAAGCATATTCACTCTGCAAACGTACTGCACAGAGATCTCAAACCAGCTAATCTTTTCATTAATACTGAAGACTTGGTGCTGAAGACAGGTGACTTTGGTCTTGCACAGATCATGGATCCCCGTTATTCCCATAAGGGTCATCTTTCTGAAGCACTTGTTACTAAATAGTACAGATTTCCATGTCTTTCACTTTTTTCCTAATAATTACACTAAAGCCATTGACGTGGGCTTTGGGTTGCATCTCTGCTGAAATGCTGACTGGTAAAACCCCTTTTGCAAGTGCACATAAACTTGAACAGATGCTGATTCAATCAGCTGATTCAGCTGATTTTAGAATCTATTCCAGTTATACATGAGGAAGATCGTCAGGAGCTTCTCAGAGTAATTCCAGTTTACATTAGAAATGACATGACTGAGCCACACAAACCTTTAACTCAGCTGCTTCCAGGAATTAGTCAAGAAGCAACTAGATTTCCTGGGACAGATTTTGACATTTAGCCCCACAGATCAGTTGACAGCAGAAAAGGCACTCTCCCATCCTTACATGAGCATATGTTCTTTTCCAACAGATGAGCCAATTTCAAGTCACCATTTCATGCTGAAGATGAAGTTGATATTTTGCTTATGGATGAAACTCACAGTCACATTTATACCTGGGAAATGTATCATGATTGTCAGTTTCCAGAGCATGACTGGCCTATACATAACAACTTTGATATTGAGAAAGTTCACCCTGACCCAAGAGCTCTGTCTGATGTCACTGATGAAGAAGTAGTACAAGTTGATCCTGGAAAACATTTGGATGGATTTGTGAAAAGCATCTGGAGGATCCTGCTTTTGATACCAATTACTCTACTGAGGCTTGTTGGCAGTACCAAGTTCATCATGAACACAAATATTGTGATCTGTAGTGTAGCCATACTTGTAACTACAAAATGAGGTCATCATCATATTTAGTTAATTTGGTTTGGAGAGTGAAGTTAATCATTATGAACCAAAGCTTATTACAGATCTTTCCAATTGTGTATAGGAATTTGTATTTTGGAGGTGCCTGATCTATCTACAAAGAAAAATTAAGAATGAATTTATTATAAAATGCTCCTAGAAGCCTTAATTGTGTTTATTCTTTAAAACAAACTGTAATGTTAGACTTGTGTGCATGGAAGTAATTAAGGTACATCATTATTGTATTTAAAAGTTCATGATAAGGCATATTTTGTTCTTACTATATGTTTTTACTAACTGATATATTTCCTGTCCCCCCAGGCAAGCATGAATAAAATTAGATTAAATATAACATGTGACATCACAGTCTCTTAGAAATTTGTTTCATCTATTTTATTTTACTGAATACTATCTGTATCTTTAGTCATGCTGTTAAAAGTAAAAGAACAAATAAAACATGGCCAGCAAAAAAAAAACCACAACGAAACCTTTAATAATTTGTTTAGTCACTCCTGAATTTAACATGGCCTTCTTACTAAACTAGTTATCAATGAAACTAAAAGCTATTTTTGTGACATTTTAAACAAGTGAAAATTCCTGTATGGGTTTTAACAGCATTAAAATTTAACTATTATTAGCACATCAAGATAAACACATAGATGGAAACTATTTAGTTTACTATTTTTAATATATTATTGCTCCTCTCCTTTATAAAGGGGTCTGTGGATGTTAGGGAAGTTCAATGGAGAAGGCTGCATTCATACTTTCACAAAAGCTACAAAACAGAATTTTTTACCATTAACATTTTACTATACCAAAAAGGTGCAGATTCTCAACAGGGATGTAAAATGTTTAAAAGAATAGTACAATATACTTGCAGAAGAAAGAAAAGAATGATTAAATTGACGGTTATCAAAGATCCTAGATAATTCAGTTCCTGTCTCTCTTAAGAGCACAAGTCTAATAAAAATGGCTTTCTCAGACCATGGCACACACCCTAACTTCCTGCTCTCCAAGTACTGTCCTGGTTTAAATTACAGTTACCTAGTAGTTTCAATATTAAACCTACAATATTCATGAGCCTCACCAGGTTTCATTTATTTCTCAACCTAAAATAGCTCATCCACAATAACTCCTACCTACCCTCCAAACATACTGTGGTGGTTCGAAAATGTTGTATCCCAGAAAAGCCATGTTCTCTTAATTCTCATTCAATATTGTTAAGGGTGGAACCTCTTGATTAGATTGTTTCCATGAAGACATAATCCACTCGATTGTGGGTATGACCTTTTGATTGGACCTGTGAATCCTCCCATTTAAGGTGTGTCTTGATTAGTTTACTGGAGTCCTTTAAAAGAGAAACCATTTTAGAGAAACCTCAAGAGTGAGAGACCTAACACAAGACCCAGACGCTTGGTGGTGCAGGGCCCAGCAGACATCACCACATGCCTTCCCATGAGATGCTAAACAAGCCAGAACCTGAAGACAGTGAAGGGAAGCCAAGAGATGAAACCCAATCCTAGAGAAGCCAAGTGAGGAATCCCCACAGGAAAACAGAAAATGTGCAGGCAACAGAGTCCGGGAGCAAGGTACCAGCAGATACCAGCCAGGTACCTTTCAGGCTGACAGAGGTGTTCCAGATGGTATCAGCCTTTCTTGAGTGAAAGTAACCTTTTGTTGGTGCCTTAATGTGGATATTTTCACAGGTTTAGATCTGTAACTCGCAACTTAATAAATTCCCTTCATAAAAACCACTCCATTTCTGATATATTGCATTCCAGTGGCTTGATCAGAAAAAATATATATACACACAGCCTAAGGAAATTATCCCATACAGTAATTTGAGGTCATCCTTTACCTACTCTCACATTTTTAAATGCTTCTCAAAGTCGATCCAAAAATAAAAAGATTACAGAATGACCTCAACAAACCTAGTTTCCAAGTGCCTCTAAGAAAACCCTTTCCTAAACAGCTATGACAACCAACCAATCTACCTCAGGAAATAAATTCTGTTTATATATGCTGCAAATTCTCCCTGTCCTCCCAAACACATAAAATCTACAGTATAGATTGCTTTTTCAAATATAATAACACCCTCCAGTCATGAACACTCTCAGAAATATAAAGCTCAGAAAATCAAAATCCTGGAGGCCGGGTGAAAAATCACTGTCAGTAGCCAATATTTCTTAAATATCATCTCCTCTATGCCAGGCTGTGTTCTTCATACATAATAGATCATTCAACCTCCACAGTGGCCCTATGAGAGAAAGGTACTAGTATTACCACCATTTTATAAATGAATAAAGTAAGTTTTGAAAGTAAGTAACTTGTTCAAGTTAAGTGGTGGAGTTGGAATTATAAATCAATTTAACTATTGAGCTTTCCATTCTTGACAAGTGAGAAAGCAGTAGAAAACCAGATTTATAACAGCCTAAGCTTTATGGAAGCAACCCTCAGATCTTTCTTACGATCTACTGATTAATAATAGGGATTTCCCAGTTCACAGTTACCTAGGTGTAAAACATTTGCAGGAACAGGTGCTACTACTGCTAGGCCCAATCACACTAATGAGATGGGAGAGGGCGGGAAAAACTGATCACAAACAAGGTGAAATTCACTATTAAAAAGCTTTTACATGATTACATTAAATGGTCTTAAGCTGTTGTATTTTAGAATGGGGCTGTTTATATACCTTCCAACAGAGCAGTAAAGTAACTGACATTCATAACAACTAAAGTATTATAAAAATTTATCAAAAACTATATTCAACACTACTTTTCCCAAGAAAAGCAAACAAATGCTTAAAATAAATTCTCCAACAGTTCAAGATGGCCCTTATCTCTCAGTAAAATTCCTCATTCTGTCCTTTCTTCCTTAGAATATAAACATTTTCAATTCTCTTTTATCCACTTCTAACCTGCACTCCTCCAGCTTCATGGAGACTAAATCAATCAACTCACTATTGTGCACTTCCTTACCTTAATCCTTTTCTCTTCACCATTGGCTTCTGTACCCAACCTCCCAGTTAAAACTGTTTTTTGCCAAAGACATCCTTGTTTGCCAATACCTACTTGTTCATAAATGCAATAAACACTTCTCAGGCTTGTTTCTTTATCCTTTTCAGAAGGAGTTAACATTTCAGATCGCTTTCTTTAATCGCTGTTCAGAATTTGAAAGCCATGCGGCAAAATTTTTTTTCCCAAATTGAGTTTCTTGGTTTTGAGCCAGAGCATTTAAAAATAAAAATACTCTTTTTTAAATTAAAAAAGTAAAATACGTTGCAAGATCAACATTCAAAAATCTGTAGTGTTTCTATACACTAGCAATGAACAAGCTGAGGGGGAAATCAAGAAATGAATTCCATTTACAATTGCAACTAAAAGAATCAAGTACTTCGGAATAAATTTAACTAAAGAGATAAAAGACCTATACAAAGAAAACTACAAAAAACTGTTAAAAGAAATCACAGAAGACATAAATAGATGGAAGGGCATACCGTGTCATGGATTGGAAGACTAAATATAGTTAAGATGTCAATCCTACCTAAATTGATTTACAGATTCAATGCAATACCAATCAAAATCCCAACAACTTATTTTTCGGAAATAGAAAAACCAATAAGCAAATTTATCTGGAAGGGCAGGGTGTCCCGAATTGCTAAAAGTATCTTGAGGAAAAAAAACGAACCTGGAGGTCTCACGCTGCCGGACTTTAAGGCATATTATGAAGCCACAGTGGTCAAAACAGCATGGTACTGGCATAAAGATAGATATATCAACCAATGGAATTGAATAGAGTGCTCAGATATAGACCCTCTCATCTATGGACATTTGATCTTTGATAAGGCAGTCAAGCCAATTCACCTGGGACAGAACAGTCTCTTCAATAAATGGTGCCTAGAGAACTGGATATCCATATGCAAAAGAATGAAAGAGGACCCATATCTCACACCCTATACAAAAGTTAACTCAAAATGGATCAAAGATCTAAACATTAGGTCTAAGACCATAAAACAGTTAGAGGAAAATGTAGGGAGATATCTTATGAAACTTACAATTGGAGGCGGTTTTATGGACCTTAAACCTAAAGCAAGAGCACTGAAGAAAGAAAGAAAGAAATGGGAGCTCCTCAAAATTAAACACATTTGTGCATCAAAGAACTTCATCAAGAAAGTAGAAAGACAGCCTACACAATGGGAGACAATATTTGGAAATGACATATCAGATAAAGGTCTAGTATCCAGAATTTATAAAGAGATTGTTCAACTCAATAACAAAAAGACAGCCAACCCAATTACAAAATGGGAAAAAGACTTGAACAGACACCTCTCAGAAGAGGAAATACAAATGGCCAAAAGGCACATGAAGAGATGCTCAATGTCCCTGGCCATTAGAGAAATGCAAATCAAAGCCACAATGAGATATCATCTCACACCCACCAGAATAGCCATTATCAACAAAACAAAAAATGACAAGTGCTGGAGAGGATGCGGGGAAAGAGGCACACTTATCCACTGTTGGTGGGAATGTCAAATGGTGCAACCACTGTGGGAGGCAGTTTGGCAGTTCCTCAAAAAACCGAATATAGAATTGCCATAGGACCCAGCAATACCATTGCTAGGTATCTACTCAAAGGGCTTAAGGGCAAAGACACAAACGGACATTTGCACACCAATGTTTATAGCAGCATTATTTACAATTGCAAAGAGATGGAAACAGCCAAAATGTCTATCAACAGATGAGTGGCTAAACAAACTGTGGTATATACATACGATGGAATATTATGCGGCTTTAAGACAGAATAAACTTATGAAGCATGTAATAACATGGATGGACCTAGAGAACATTATGCTGAGTGAGACTAGCCAAAAACTAAAGGACAAATACTGTATGGTCCTACTGATGTGAACGGACATTCGAGAATAAACTTGGAATATGTCACTGGTAACAGAGACCATCAGGAGTTAGAAACAGGGTAAGATAATGGGTAATTGGAGCTGAAGGGATACAGACTGTGCAACAGGACTAGATACAAAAACTCAAAAATGGACAGCACAATAATACCTAATTGTAATGTAATTATGTTAAAACACTGAATGAAGCTGCATCCGAGAAAAAAGAAAGACTGAGATAGTATAATCTAGGAATGCCTAGAGTGTATAATAATAGAGACTAAATGTACAAATTTTAAAAATGATTTTGCATGAGGAAGAACAAAGGAATGTCATTACTGCAGGGTGCTGAAAATAGATGGGAATTAATATTTTAAAATCTCACCTTATGTGTGACACTAAATCAAAAAATGTTTATTTGGTACAAAATTTATATTTTGACTAGTGCATTTCCTAATATAACTTATGTAGATAGTTTGAACACTGTAAGTACTTGGAATCTCAGGTAGGACATGTGATTTTGTTGGTTTGCCCAGAGTGATGCCCCGATGAATCCCAGAGTGATTCAATCAGTGAGTAGAAAAGTTTTTGCGAAGCCCCCTTCGGGGAATGGTGAGAACAGGGAGAAATTCAACTTCCCCAAGTTGAATTCTTGATATTCTCACAAGCAGTGTGGACAACCAAAGCTATAGGCTGAGCCTCCAGTCTTGGGGTTTGTTCATATGAAACTTAACCCCACAAAGGATAGGTCAAATCTACTTAAAATTTAGGCCTAAGAGTCACCCCCAAGAGAGCCTCTTTTGTTGCTCAGATGTGGCCTCTCTCTCCAGCCAACACAACAAGCAATCTCACCACCCTCCCCCTATCTACATGGGACATGACTCCCAGGGGTGTGGACCTTCCTGGCAATGTGGGACAGAAATCCTAGAATGAGTTGAGACTCAGTATCAAGGGATTGAGAAAAACCCTAGAATGAGCTGAAACTAAGCATCAAGGGATTGAGAAAACCTTCCCCACCAAAAGGGGAAAGAGTGAAATGAGACAAAGTGTCAATGGCTGAGAGATTCCAAACAGAGTCGAGAGGTTATCCTGGAGGTTATTCTTACGCATTGAGTAGATATCACCTTGTTATTCAAGATGTAAAGGAGAGGCTGGAGGGAACTGCCTGAAAATGGAGAGCTGTGTTCCAGTAGCCATGTTTCTTGAAGATGATTGAATAATGATGCAGCTTTCACAATGTGATTGTGTGATTGTGAAAACCTTGTGTCTGATGCTCCTTTTATCTACCTTGTCAACAGACGAGTAGAACATATGGAATAAAAATGAATAATAGGGGGAACAAATGTTAAAATAAATTTAGTTTGAAATGCTAGTGATCAGTGAAAATAATCAGTGATCAGTGAAAGTAAGGGGTATGGTAGGTATAATCTTTTTTTCGGTTTCTGTTTTATTTCTTTTTCTGTTGTCTTTTTATTTCTTTTTCTGAAGGATGCAAATGTTCTAAGAAATGATGAATATGCAACTAAGTTATGATATTGTGAATTACTGATTATCTATGCTAATTTTTCTTTCATTTGTTAATTTTTTAAATTAATAAATAAATTTTTAAAAAAGTAAAATACGTTCATTATAGAAGAAAAAACAAGATTGGTGGAGAGAGGAAAAAACAAAAAGAGAAAGAAAAACGAAGCTGGGGTGGGGAGAAAGTTTTTCCAGGTGGTCTTCTGTTTATCCACCCTTTGGTGCATAGGTGGTATTTACCATCACACAGTCTGGGCTTCAGAGTTGTGAGACCTGGCGTCAAATTTGGGCTCCACCATTTGTGTAATTTCGAGTTTTGATGGTTTAGGGCTAAGTTACTTATTCTAATTTTAAAGATGCAAGAAATGAGGTTTAGAGAGGATGGTCTACATCATCGGGTTTGAAATTTAATGTGAACAGGCATGTAAAATGCTTGGGCTACACCTAAAATTTCCAGGCACATATTTCATTTCCTACACATAGATATATTTTACTGAATTGAATCACCAAAAATAATTACCTTTTTCTCTTTTAACTGAACATACCAAG